>NC_139459.1:28592500-30992500 GCF_057233095.1 Heloderma suspectum
CATTAACTAAAAAAAGGATGGAGTGAATGCAGTTAATTTAACTGGTGTAACAGATTAAGCAGAAGCAATTTCAAGCCATGGAATTTAGATAGTTGAGTAGATATTCTGTTTTGTAGGTCTGATGTGGTTTCATTTGTTAGGCACTCAGGTTCTATACAACAAATTAAGCCTATACACTTTGTGCATTTAAAATGGAGCTTGGATTGCTCTCACCTAGCCTTATGACATTTGAAGACTTATATTAAAAACTTTTCAAATTATAGCAATATAATTAAAGGGCTTGGCAGCCACGTGAAAAGTTAAAGCATATGCTGCCCTGCCCATTTTCATGTTCCACATTGTCTAGCTACACCAAGAATGGAATTGTTTGATCGTCTTTTAAAGTCAGTGTTTCACGGCTGTCTGGCTGCCATCACCTTCCTTTGTAATGGCAGTGTCTGGGAGACTTCTGTTTTTTTCTAATTCATTGAAGCTGAGCTGCGGTAGAACATAGTTCAGGAAAGAGACTGAGATGTCACTTTTTTTTTTTCCATTGTGGATTTCTTAACATTTTTTTCCATTTCACCTTGCCATCTTGTTCTCATCTGTGTTTTCCACTTTAACTTAGCTCACCATGAGAAAAAACATAGTGAGCTTTTATTGTTAGATATATGGAAGCCATTTCTGCTCATAGCAGAATCAGAGTCAGTATTACTACTGCTTTCCCTGAGGTTAGGATCAGACTGCTATATACATGACTCTCGCCAAGTGGCTACTGCCTTATGCCGAGTTTTGGAAATTTCACCATAATGTTTATCAGATTACACTCATCGTGTTGCCAGGAGCCATGCAGCGGCCAGTGACTACCTTATAAATCTGGAGTGTTGGGAAGCTTATGACACAATAAAATGGATCTGAGAAAACCTTTATTTAAACACTGTGGTGCTGTGGGGTAGGGAAAAATTTCCTTGCCAGACCCAAATATGATGTGAAGGAAAACCAATTTCCTGAACCTTCACATAAGTTTTTCTTGGTCCTTTTAGGCCTGCCGCACCCAGCATCTCATCGCCAGACACCAGCTTTGGCAATTGCTGGCTTTGATACAAAGGTCGTGTGAGCAGAAGGCACTTCGACTCACATGGGGGGAGGGGGGATGCTCTCCAATTTTCAGTGATTCACCCTTTCTGCCGCAGCAGCCCCCCCCCCGCACACCATGCAGTTCTGGACCAGAAGGTCCCCAACCCACAGTAGCGGATTTTCTGGGGGGCATGGGGGACTGCAGAGGGAAGCAAAGAAGTCCCATTGTTTCAATGAAGTTCCATTCCATTTACATAACAGAGGTTAGGATTTAAGCCCTTGTTCCCTCAGAGAAAGGAATGAAAGACTAATATTTTGTCATCTCAGTGTGTGTGTGATATGGTTAAAAGAATTCTGACTTCAGTGGAACACAGTGGAGAAACAAAAGCAGATTTAGCAAATAAGTTATAGGGAATCAGCAACATGTGAGCTTGTTGAGGTTCTTGATTTCTGCCTTGAAGCTCATTTCAAGTTCAACTCATGTCCGTATCAGATTGTTAACTTTTTTTTTGCTTGAAAATTCATGCACATTTTCATGCATTTTTTTTTCAAATGTATGTGTGCACATTTTGGAAATGTGCACATTTTTCTCCCACTGATTAAAGTGTGTTTGTGCACATTTTTCAAAAGTACACATTTTTCAAAAGTACACATTTTTCAAATGCATTGTGTTGTGTGAAATGCATCGCAAGCTTGGAAATGTACAGACTTCAACTGCAGATTGTCTTCAGGTCTGCGTTTGGTTCTGGGACATGCAAATTGGCCAAATTTTGGTCAAAAACAAACTGCAACAAATTTCTCATACATACTTAATAAGGTAGTCTTTGTACATGTATCCCAACACACTTTGTGGCAAATTCTGAAATAGATGGGGGTACCAGACCACCTTACCTGTCTCCTGAGAAACCTGTACGAGGGTCAAGAAGCAAAAGTAAGAACCAGACATGGAACAACCGATTGGTTCCAAGTTGGGAAAGGAGTACGACAAGGCTGCATATTGTCGTCCTGCTTATTTAACTTATATGCAGAGTACATAATGAGAAACGCCGGGTTGGATGAATCACAGGTCGGAATTAAGATTGCCAGGAGAATTATCAACAACCTCAGATATGCAGATGATACCACCCTAATGGCAGAAAGCGAAGAGGATCTCAAGAGCCTCTTGTTGAGGATGAAAGAGGAGAGTGCAAAAGCTGGTTTGAAACTCAACATTAAAAAAACGAAGATCATGGCATCTGGCCCCATCACTTCCTGGCATATGGAAAGGGAAGAAAGGGAAGCAGGGACAGATTTTATTTTCTTGGGCTCCAAGATCACCGCAGACAGTGACTGTAGCCATGAAATTAAAAGACGCTTGCTCCTTGGGAGGAAAGCTATGGCACACCTAGACAGCATAGTAAGAAGCAGAGACATCACCTTGCCGACAAAGGTCCGTCTAATCAAAGCTATGATTTTCCCAGTAGTAATGTATGGCTGTAAGAGCTGGACTATAAGGAAGGCTGAGCGCCGAAGAACTGATGCTTTCGAACTGTGGTGCTGGAGAAGACTCTTACGAGTTCCCTGGACTGCAAGGACGTCAAACCAGTCCATACTAAAGGAAATCAACCCTGAGTGCTCATTGGAAGGACAGATCCTGACGCTGAAGCTGAAATATTTTGGCCACCTAATGCGAAGAGAAAACTCTCTGGAAAAGACCCTGATGCTGGGAAAGACTGAAGGCAAAAGGAGAAGGGGACGGCAGAGGATGAGATGGCTAGATAGCATCACTGATGCAATGAATATGGACTTCAGCATGCTCCGGGAGAGAACGCAGGACAGCCTGGCATGCTATGGTACATGGGGTCACGAAGAGTCGGTCACGACTGAACGACTGAACAACAACCCACATATACTATTTGAGGTAGATTGGGCTTCAGAGATTGTATTTTGCCAGGGGGCTCTCAAGCTTCATAGCTCGACGTGGATTTTCATCTAATGCAACCCCCCCCAAAACTGGATTCTCAAACTGAATTTTGGAACATTCACGGTTCATTTTAACCTGGGTTCGCAGTGGTAGTGCAAAACACATAACATAATACCTAACATAGAGTGCATGTGATTCCCTGACAATTTTCAGTTTCCTAAAACTGGTTTTCTTGTATGTTTGCACTACGGATGGGTGAGAAATTCATTAGTTCACATTTGAAATGTGTACGTTTTGAACCTAAGTGCAAACAGGAACAAGTTTGCCGTTGAAATCCATACATTTCCAAAGTTTGTGATGCAATTTGCAAAAAAACAAAAACATACAAAAATATGTACATTTGAAACAGTGTGCACAAATAGTGCATATATTTTTAATGTATATTTGGAAATATAAACAATACATGTATTTCAAAAAATGCACTCAACAATGCTTTATTTGATAGAAAAATAGATTGAAAAATCTGCACATTTGAAAAAGGGTGCACAAGAATACATACATGTTTTCATGCAGATGATAAAAATAAATTGCGGTCTGATGTGGAGTCAGGACAGAATCAACTTAGCACTGGAAAAATCAGAATCTGAGGAAAATCAGGCTCGACTGATTTGCTACAACCCTCATCTGCACTGGGCTGAACCTAACGCTGTAGCCACTGTATCAGACTGACGGTTCTAGGAAAGCTGTTCCAAAATCTTACACAGTAATAGTTAGAAGCCTTTTCTAGCTTGAAGTCCCAATAAGCTCTATCCAGGCATTTCCCCTCACATGCGCCCAGTTGCATGAGGGGTGGGGGAGAAGGGGGCCACGGTTGCTAGCCTGGATCCCTCTGTCACATGCTCATTTCCCATCCCCACTGCCCTTCTCATTTTGGAGGGAGAACATCTGAAGTAGGGAGCTTGCTCTGCATGTGGAGGCTGTCTGCACACTTAAGAACCCTTCATGACATAGAACCTTCCCTCTTCAGAATGTGGCCTCATTCTCCCCTCTCATGCAATTGTAAACACATGAGAAAGAATGTCTACACAGACCTTTAGCTCTGGTGGAAAAAATATTTTGGAAATATCCCTGATGTTTTAGTAGGTTGTCTGCTATGTTATCTCATGGAGTATTAACTTATTTCAGTAGACCAAGTCTGGTGTCTGTCTGCCATCTACTCCTGATTCCTAATATCCGTCTGTTAGTCTCTTTGTTTTACAGTGTCGCTGCCTTGCTTTAAGCCCTTTAAGCCCTTGTGGATGCAGTTGGTTTCCCATAAATCCACCCATTTTTTCCCCCTCAGATCTGAGAAAGAATGCCTCCATCTTCTTTTTCAGAAATGCATTTTGAAGCATAGTAAAGTTGCTCTGTCTTGCTTTAATTTCAGAATCTAAAATGTATGGAGGAAGGAGAAAGTTTAATAAACCGGTGCAGAATGTTTTCTGTATTTCTTCATAGCATAATGTCTAGGTTTGGTGCTTTGTTCATGCTTAAGGCTACAATCCTATACCCACTAGGGATGTACGAGTCCCTTACCTTGCATCTGCGGGGGGGGGGGTCCGCCAGGGGGGAGGCAATCCATTCCTCCCCCCCAGAGTCCTTACTGGCTGGCTCCACTCTGTGTTGATTCTGCAGAGCTGCTGGCCGGCTCTGTTCCACCAGCAGTACGGCCACCATTGCCATCCGTACCGCTGCTGGGCCATTTGCGTCCCTGCGTTTTTAACGCGATAGGCTACGCAACTATCTATGCATTGCAAATTCAAATGCGTAGCCTATCATGAGAAAATACAGGGACACAAATGGCATCACTGGATCACTTCCCGAACGGAGCTGCCGGGAGGGAGGATTCGGTCCGCGTGGGTCCGGGAGGCGGAGGTGAGTACATCCGTTCCACCATGGACTCCGGGGGGCCAAATTCAATGGAATTTGGCCTCATTTGAGTCTGTGGCGGATTCCGTAGACATCCCTAATACCCACATACTTTGAAGTAAATCCAACTGAACTAACTGGGACTTAATTCTTCTGCGTAGACATGTCTAAGATTGAGTTGTTAGTTGGAAAATGCTGCCTTCTAAGCTTTGGTCTGTCTCTGATGTCAGGGAAATCATCAGTATTGTAGTGGTAAATTTTGAAATGCAGGCCCTGGCCTCATCACAATGGTCCCTATAGCCATGCCTCTAAGGAGTGTCCAAAAACTGAGGTGTTGATCCATATCAGTAAGCTAATTCTAGAAGTTTTCATCTCCACCGGGAGCAGGTCTTCTGTTAAACTATTGAGTTTATTTGCCCATTCAAGACCAAGCCATCCCAAAATACTTTGCATTGCAACTGGGAAAAAATATATTGTTGCTGGGAAAATTAATTCCCTGCCCCCCAGCTACTCTGAGGGTTGCAGCTTAGCTCAGAGTCCAAAGTGGTGAGGTAGGTGGCAGATCATGAAAGCATCCCTGCTGATCGAAAAGTGCTGACACTGCAAGCCCTGGGCCCACTCCACCACCGGGAATCTTTTTTCAAGGCTGCTTTGGAGTCAGTAGAAGGATCCTCAGTTTGAAAAGCCTTCCGAGCAGACCAGAGTGGCAAAGCTGTTTGCTTTTGTCTTGGCTGCTACTTCAAGATCTGTTGCACTCATGTCCTGCTTGTCGGTTCCTGGTCAACAGCTGGTTGGCCAGTGTGTGAACAGAATGCTGGGCTAGATGGACCCTTGGTCTGATCCAGCTTGGCTTTTCTTATGTTCTTATGACCCACACTAGGGAAGGCTGCTTTAGGGTTAGAACAAATTCATGGGTGATGGGTCTCTCAACAGTCACGATTTTCAAATGAAACCTGCATGTAGGGCACCAGTATTGGGGATTACTGGGGGGATTTTGCTGGGGACAATCAGCAGGCGAAGGCGGTCAGCAGGGCATTTGGGTACCTCTTGTTGGACTCAGAATACTGTAATAAATGGATCTTAGTCTTATCTAGCAAGGCAGTCCTTCTGTTCATAGCAAGCCAGTCCTTCTGTTCATAGCAAGCCAGTCCTTCTGTTCATAGCAAGCCAGTCCTTATGTTCATAGCAAGCCAGTACTTATGTTCATAGCAAGGCAATTCTTATGTTCACATGCCTTAGTTATATCTACGCTGGATTATTGCAATGCACTCTTCATAGGGCTACCTTTAAAGACACACGGGAAGTTCTAGTTGGTCCAGGATGCAGTTGCAATGATGTTGGTGGGTGCTTGCCCATGGGATCATGTTGCACTGCTCTCGCAACAGCTGCACTGGTTACCAGTTTGTTTCCAGGCACAATTCAAAGTGTTGGTGCTTACCTTTAAAGCTCTAAATGTCTTGGGTCCAGGATGCTTTAGGGACTGACTCATGCCATACCATCCTGCGTCCTCCCTGAGATCTGATGGAGAGGCCCTTCTTTGCATTCTGCCTGTTGTGGAAGCATGGCTGGGTAGGACAAAGGAGAGCAGTTGCAAGCGGAGATGGGGAAATAAAGAGGCTGACTCAGTTACTTGGGTTCAAATCGGGCCACATTTATTGATAAAACCGGCTAAGGGGAAAAAAGGATGGGCAACTAAACTGGGGCAGCCCCAAGCTGCACCTGAAATGGGCGAAAGCATTCAGACCCTGTGTGGTGGCATGTCATCTCACCACCCCACAGGGCTACCCCTTTGGGGGGAGGTAGGCCTTCCCCTGTCACCCCCGCCTGGGCCGCACAACACCGGGTAGGTGAGGTGAGTTGGCCTCCCAGGTAACCCTTATCCCCCTGATGGGCCATGAAACCCAGAGTGGGAGGCCTCAGGCATCACCTGCCACAATAACCGTGCCTCTGAATGCACATCATCGCTGTTCTCATCCTGAATGCCCATCCTAACCTCCACAGGGAGTGACAAGCCTATTGCTTAGTCAGACTCCCCCCACCTGCGCTGAATTACTTCCCACAGGCCCTTTTGCAGATCCCACAGGAATATATCATTCCCCAAGTTGGAGAGGTGTACCCCGTCATACCTACAGAGCTCCCCCCAGGTCCATAAAATCTCTGGATGAGAGATGACCCCATCTCCCTGCTGGGATAGCCTCAGAGCTATTTCCCTGTTAACCTTCTGTCGAGCCCTTTCTATGGCCTGCTGGTTTTCCACATTCCTCCAGAAAAGTCTGGGGAGCAAGCATGACCATATGATGGTTACCACCGGCCAACAGACCATATCATGGTTACCCCCAGCTTCGGCGGCAGCAGCGGCTCTGGCGGTGGCGGCTCCAGCGGCTCCAGCCACTGCCGGGCTGTGGCCGCAAATGGCGGCTGCTACGCCGGCCGCCATTTGGGTCCCTGGCAAGCCGTGATAGGCTACATAAGTATCTATGTAGCCTATCACGGCTCAGGGCAGGGACGCAAATGGCGTAGCCACCGCCATTTGCATTCGTGTCTTTAGCCATGATAGGCTACGTATGTATTTATGCGAAGTCCTCGCCAGCCAGATCCTTCCCACTGCCGGCTCCGGAGTGCCAGCCTATCATGTGAAAAACCACAGACGCAAATGGCGTAGCACACGCCATTTGTGGCTGTAAAGCCCTTAGTTTAAGCTAAATGCAGCCATTTACGGCTGCATTTAGCTTAATCTAAGACCTTTATGTCCGCAAATGGCATAGGCGTAGCGGATGCCATTTGCATCTGGAGACAGTCAGCTTCAGCCTGTGATACGGCAATGGCAGCCGTATCACTGGTGCTCCAGAGCCGGCTCCATGGAATTGCCGTGGAGCAGAGCTGGCCAGCTAGGATTCTGGGGGGAGGGATGGATCACCTCCCCCCAAGGGTGGATTCCCGGCCGGAATGACAGGTAGGGAATCTGCCCATCCCTACCCTGAGGCCCCCCCTTCCTTATCAATTTTGGCTTTTACCCGCTGGATCATACAGAGAACAGAGTTCTGATTCTTAGAAAATTGCACTTTACGCTCGCCCTGAAAAGGGATTCTAAAACCATGGGTAAAGCCTTGGTCTAGGTAAATCACCTCTTCCCTCCCCGGATATCTCCCCAGGAGCTGCCGGAGGGGCTTGATCTTGACTGGGCTAGGTCCCTTTGGGAGGAGGCTGTTGCCCTCCCCCAGATTTCCTGCTCCCTCCTTGACCCTCGCATGAGTGACCCCGCCAACCCTTGAATCTGGGACATGTGGTGCATGGATGCTGTCTGCCACAGATGGAACATTCATGGCGTAAGTGGCTCAGGTTTCGGGAACAGGAGCCTCTGGAGCTGTACTCCCAGCAAAGCAAGCGGTGTTGAACCACCTGCCCCACATTCAACCGAATGGTCAAAGTGAGTTGCTGTTTGGCCAGAATATGACTGCTGTCTGATCTATCACCAAATCCTGGCCTAGCCGGAGTCATGAACTGAAGCCACAGGTCCTGTTCCTTGACATCCCAGTGAAGGGAGGGTTCTACTGCGGCCGTCATATGAAATGCCTGGTTGTAGGCCAGCCAGGCCCTGCCCTCATATTCGGAGTATGCTCTATATATCATATCCAAATATTTGGTTAGTACTCACCCCTGCCCTGGAAAGTTTTGTTGTAATACCCCCATGTGAATCAGAAAACCTGGCAGCCAATTGGCCCAGGTGCAGGCGACTTTCTTATGCCTGCTTTTTTCTTGGTCCTTATCACCCAATTTCTCCTTATCTTTAGGGTCCGGGTAGGGTTGGCGGAGAATTTCTCCCCGAAACTTCGGGGGGCCGAGCGCCAATGTGTTCGGCCCCCTGAAGAAGTTTCGGGGAGAAATTCTCCACACACCCCCGCCCCCGCACCCCCCCCGGGACGGGACTTACCTTTCCTGAATGTCCCTCCTGGCGGCGGGTCCCGGTGGCGGTTCATCGGGTCTTCATCAGGGGCGGGGGTGGCTGCCGATCTTTCGACCAGCTGCCGCCGCCGCCATTCCAATAAAAGTAAAAAAAAAGCAGCGCCCCCGTGATAGGCTACGTGACGATTAACGTAGCCTATCACGGCTAGATTTGCAAAGTCAGCCGTGATAGGCTACGTAAATCGTCACGTAGCCTATCACGGGTGACTTTAAAAAAAAACAAACGCGTACGGCTAATGGCAGCCCCCATAGGGAGCCGCCATTCACGTTCCTTATTTGGTCGCTGTAGTCTACGTAAAGATTTACGTAGACTACAGCGACCAAATAAGGAACGCGAATGGCGGCTCCCTATGGGGGCCGCCATTTGCGTACGCACTTTTTTTTTTTTAAAGTCACCCGTGATAGGCTACGTGACGATTTACGTAGCCTATCACGGCTGACTTTGCAGATCTAGCCGTGATAGGCTACGTTAATCGTCACGTAGCCTATCACGGGGGCGTTTTTTTTTTTTTAACTTTTAATTTCGCAGCCGGGCGAGGCGCCTCCTCCCTGGCCTGAATTTCGGCCAGGCGAGGCGGGAAGCCTCCCCCCCCGGCCTGAACTTCGGGGGGAGAGCAGCGAAGCGCCTCCCCCCCACCGCGAAAAGCTGCGAGACCAGGTAAGTGACTTTCGTGCACCCCTAGGTCCGGGTCACGAAATAATAAGGTGAAAACATCGGTGAATTCGCTGTGCAAAATCTTGTCCCTAGTGTCAGGCAAAAGGTGAAACCCCAGTGGTGTAGATGTACTACCGCTGGATATAGCATCCTTGCCCACATTGGCATATGGATCTGCATGTATCAAGGAGGATTGACACTGGGCTGCCTCGGCAGGGCCTGCCGGGCCCTGCCAGACCGATGCACATGCAGTGATAGCCAGAGAAGGCTGACGTGCATCAGCCTCGGGCTGAGCAACAGGAAACCCTTCAGAAGACCCCCAAAAGGGGGTGGCTTCCCCTCCAGTACGTGTCTGGGGGTAGGAAGCAATATCCAGAACGCTTGTGGCTGCAAGAGTGTCATAGCTGGAATGCGCTGTAGCTGACCCGCTAGCTGGCGTAATAGGGACAGGTGGGGGCTGAATAACTACTTGGGGAAAATTCCCACTCCCCACTGTGTTTGGGTCAGCATGACCTCTCACAAACGGAGCAAACGGCCATCTTGGGGTTGACGTCCATGGGAGCCATCCCCACAGCCCTAACGAGCCCCACCCCGACCACTGAAAAGTGTGAGGGGAATTTGCCTCACCTGCAACTGTTAAAAGATGGGGCAAGGTCCCCGGAAGAGGCAGACAACGAGGCAGCCGCTGATCCGGATGGCTGTGATGCAGCCGATGTTGGCCCTTCAGCTTCAGGGGGAGCCGGTGTGGAAGATGGCATGGAAGCAGAGCTGGAAGACGCCTCAATAGCCTCCAAATGCTCGGAAAGAGAAAACAACAATGTGCGCTGGGTCTGTCCTCTAGTCCTTTTAGTAGGGATGGCGGAGAATTCCGCCACGGACTCCAATGAGGTCGGATTCTTAGAATCTGACCCCCGCGGAGTCCGTGGCGGAATGGACCAC
Organism: Heloderma suspectum; assembly: GCF_057233095.1. Classification (NCBI taxonomy): domain Eukaryota; kingdom Metazoa; phylum Chordata; class Lepidosauria; order Squamata; family Helodermatidae; genus Heloderma; species Heloderma suspectum. The sequence goes on from NC_139459.1 coordinate 28,602,925, forward strand.
CCCACCCCACCACCCTGCGAAGTCTGACCCAGCTGGATCCTACCTGGCACCGCCATGTCCGTCCGCTGCCCCTGTGCGGATGCAAAATGGTGCCCGGCGTAGCAGATGCCATTTGCGCCCTTCCGTTTTGCCGTATCACGGCCAAAGGGAGGCACGCAAATGGCGTCTGCTACTCCGGACACCATTTGCGTCCATAGACCAGCTGCAGCCGGAAGTCCGGCAGCGGCCAGCTCTGGCCGGCGGCTCCACGGACTTGCTGCAGAGCAGAGCTGGCCGGGGAGGATTCTGGGGAGAGGACTGGATCGCCTCCCCCTCCTCGTGGTCCTCCCAGCGGATGAAGGTGAGTGGGGTTTGTACACCCCTACCTTTTAGGCAGAGACCCACCCGATGTGGTTGGCTTAGGTATAGGTGGCATCCCTTTGTCCATTTCCATGGCTTCCACACGCGCCAGAACCAGCGCCAACTTGGGGTCCTCCTCTCCCTCTGATGAAGACTCATGTCACCATTGAGGCCATTTAGCTGGAGGGCGAGGGGCTTTGCCCTTTCCCCTCCTGCTCCCCTGACCTTTTTTCGGAGGCATCTTGGCTGGGCATTCAGGGCACTGGAGTTGGTGCCTGGGAAGCCAAGGAGTGTCCCCTGGGAGGCATTAAGTGTTAGGGGAATTAAAAACAACCCCAAGAGAACGGAATTTGTTTGTTTGTTTTTGTTTTTTGTGGGTGGGGCGGCTAATTGGTCTCCCCAGTCCAGGGCCCCAGGACACAAGACTGCTCGGTGAGCAAGGCAATGGGCCCCCGTACCCTGGGCCCCTGCAGGGAATCCCGCCCGAGATGAAAATCCCCTAGTTCACCCTCCCCCAGGGCTCCTCCAACTGTAGCTCAGGCCCAGAAGCCCAGAACAGCCCCTGCGCCACAGATCCCGGTGCCCCGCGGCCTCAGAGAAAAGCCTGGGCCGGATGCTAGGGCTGGCTGTGCCGCGAGGCCCGGGATCAACCGAATGGGCACGATCTGGGCTGTCCAATGCCCAGGGAGGCCAAACGTTGCCGCCCTCCACCACCATGACCAATACCACGGCAACAAAAACCCTGGCCGGGCAGCCGCCGAGCAAATCGGGGCAAAAGAGACCGCCGCCGCTGCCACCCGCCTAATGCAGCTGCTACTGCGCACGGGGAAGCGAGATCGCCTCTACAGAAGTGGCTGCTGCCACCGCTGCTGTCAAGGTTCTTCAGCTGCAAAGTGCGAAGCACCCGCTTTGCAGCCACATTTTGGAAAGGCATGAAGGAGTGGTGCGGAAAGCCTTAAGAAGGCTCTCCACCCCCCCCCCCCAGTGGCACCACCCCAGGCCGCCAATCGCGGCCAGGGATGTCACCTCTCCCCACCTGCCCACAACGGCCCACCACGAGGCCAAGCAAGCCGGACTCATGATGTGGCATTTGCATCAAGATTGTAGGACTCCTTGCCCCACACAACATGGTTGGCTCTCCTCTCCCTTGCTGGTTGTGTGTGTGTGTGTGTGTGTGTGTGCGCTGGTTGTTGAAGACCTTCCTTTTCTAGTGGGCTTTTATTTTGTGGGGCAGCCAGTATTTTTATGATTGGGTTTTAACTGTTGGATGTCTCTCTTATTTAACTGTCTCTCTTATTGCATGTTTTATATTGTCGTTCTATGGAATTGTGGAATATAACAGCTAACAATACAACATTGTTTTGTCCCTGCTGGGAATACGTATTGAATTTGGCTGGTATGGATGGATGAGAATTTCATTTTAATTCACTTTTTATAAGAATTTACCAAACATACAGATTTCTTCATACAAGATTTTAAAAATCTTAATGTAGGAGAAAATGAAACGGCCGGGTTCATCTATCCCTAGTGTAAGCATAGCTATAGGAGAGACTGCTGTATTTGTCTAGAGCCTGCATTTGTACAGCTAGATTTCCTTTTCATCTCTTTGTGCTTTTCATTTGGATTCTCCCACCTCCAGTCCTATATGGACTAAGCACCAGTTCAGATATTAAGACCAGGGCATACCAGGGTATCCAAATAATCATTTTCTCTCATATGAGCCAGTACAGCCTCTTACGATTTCCAGGAAAACCCATTCTCTCTGTTCCAACTATTCCTTAGTTTCATGTGCTGGGGATTTGAGAGAGGATCTTCTCAGTGGCTTCAAACAGACTCTGGAATTCTCTACCTAGGAAAGCCTGTCTAGCCTTCTCCTTGCTGACCTTCTGCTGACAAGCTAATATTTTATTTAGATTGTCCTTTGTATTTTTTGAGAGTATTTTTTGCTCTGCTGCCTTTTGGGTGGCTTTTGATTAGACTAATCTACTGCTGTGTTTTATCTTATTGAAACGTCTTTATTTGTGCTGTACTTTTTGTCATGTTTGCAATTTTTTTACTATTTCTGTTGTATACTTTGATTGTTGTAAACTGCCTTGGATGCTAACTTTGAAAGGCAGGGTAGAAGTTTAATAAATAAACAAACTGCTACAGCCCAGAAGTAGAAGTCATCAAGAAATGGTTTGTCATAGTGGTAGCTCCAGATTAGAATCATAAGATTAGGAAGCTAATCCTTTATTCCTTTATTTAGGAAGTGAAAAAATCTTTCAACGATATCTGTTATTAGTGTTTGTTATTAGAGTGTGTTATGTACCTTAAGAGTTGTCTGTAGGGGTTCCTGATGAAGACTTTGTGTAATCGAAACGGGAATATGTAGACCGATAGGATTGATATGATTATGATTATGACTGATATGGCTGTTACGACATTGATATGATTGTTTATAAATGCAGATATTCATTTCCCTTATATTTTGTTGTGTACCATCAATTGTTATTTATTTGTCACATATGATTATGACTGGTATGGTTGTTATGACATTGATTGTTGTTGTTGTTGTTCAGTCATTAAGTCGTGTCCGACTCTTTGTGACCCCATGGACCATAGCATGCCAGGCCTTCCTGTCCTCCACTCTGCTCTCTCCCGGAGTGTGTTCAGTTTCATATTCATTGCATCGGTGATGCTATCTAGCCATCTCATCCTCTGCCGTCCCCTTCTCCTTTTGCCTTCAATCTTTCCCAGCATCAGGGTCTTTTCCAGGGAGTTTTCTCTTCACATTAGGTGGCCAAAACTATGACATTGATAGGATTGTTATAAATGGTAAACAGGCATTGGAAATATTCACTCCCTTTATAATTTGATGTGTACCATCAAGTGCTCTGTTTATAAACACTGTATAAAATTATCTTATTGGTAGGGATGGGCGGACACATCCTCGTCCCAGTTCTCCAGGCGCCCGTCCAGCCACTGCCTCCAGTCGCATACACCCAGACCCTGCTCGAGGTCCCCGCCGCTCGCTGAGCCACCTGCACTCACCCAGGCGGCTTTGTCAAGCTCTGCGATTCCCATTTAAAAAAAAATAAAATGGCAATTGTAAAAATGCGCATATTTGCATATATGCACAATGGTGCTGTTAATAGCCCATGTAGGCAAGATTACAGGTGTTTGCTTGCATGTAATCTTGCATATAGGGGCTAATTATGGTCACATTTTGCATATACATGAATATGCGTGCTTGCAAAATGCACACTTTCGCATACACATGGGGCGGTGAATAGCCCATGTATGCAAGATTACAGGCAAACAAATGCCTCTAATCTTGCCTACACGGGCTGTTAACAGCCCCATTGTGCATATATGCAAATATGCGCTTTTCGCGATGGCCATTCCCCCCCCCCCCAAACGGCAATCGCGGAGCTTGATGCCGCCACCTGGGTGAGTGTGGGCAGGTTGGCAAGCGCAGGTAGGGGCGAACGGGGGCAGGGGCTTGATGAGCATGGCTTGGCGGCGTGGATGGGGTGTGTGTCTACCAGATTCCCGGAGAGAATCAGGTGCCCACGCCATCCCTACTTATTGGTGTAGTGCAGTCCTGGAAGATCTCTTCCGCCTTGTAATTTCAAATTTAGCAATAGTTGCTATAATTTAAATAGAAATACCATGCATCTCACTGTAGTGGGGGAAAGTATGATCAGGCGATCTGTGTGCCTGCCTTCTCAGTTTGCTGCCCTGATGCTAACTGCTGATGTGCAACTTCAGAGCCCCTGCTTTCCTTTCTTATGATTCTCTGCCTTTAAACTTGACTATAGCCTTTCAGATAGAGGATGCTTTCCAATAAAGGACTGCCCTCAGACAACCGTTCAAATAGAGGACTGTCCTCTGTAAAATAGGCCACACTAGCATGAAGGATTGGCATGAAGATTAACTCTTCTCTCTCTCCCTCCCTCCCTCCTTCCCTCCCCTGTATGGAGCTCTAAGTGGAAGCCTCCATTCAGTGCCTGTGAATGGGTTTGGTAAAGTTTGGATTAGGTCCTGGGGATCTTGTGCCTCTTTGTTCCTCTGCCACAGATCACTTTCTCACCTGTAAGTCCCCTCCCACAAATTCTTCCATAGCAAAAAAACAAAAACAGTCAAATAAATTATTTAGAAGTCCGAAATGTCATCTCTCTCTTTGCTTTTTCTAACTTCCTGACATCTTGTTGCTGATCGATACTGGTGAGTATTTGTATGGTGTTAAGTTTTGTGTTTAGCTGTAGATCAAATGTTTGTGGAAATGACAAGAGCAAACCCGATGGAAGCTTGTCTCACATTTTCTAAACTGACCTTTAAGATAACTTCATTTCACCTGGCATTTTTGTTAGAATTGGTTGAAAAGCCCTCCTTTTGCAGCTTTCCACCTCCATCACAACAGATAAGGTCAGCAAAATCATTAGTTTGCAGAAAATAAAAGTTGGTGTGTGTGTGTGTGTGTGTGTGTGTGTGTATGAAGTCCTTCTGGCAGGAAAATTGTTAGCAGTTCTATCTGAAAGGCCTTTGTTGAATGTGGTTTTGATTCTATGATCTGTTTGACTACTGTATGACGCAATCCTATGCATGTTTAGACAGAAAAAAGTTCTACAACTCCCAGCATTCCCCAGCCAGCCGTTTTTCTATTTTGCCCTTAAGCTCTTTAAAAGAAAGAAAAAAATATTTCACTGGGTTGTACCCCCTCCTACCTGCAGCTCCTGTGCACCCCAAATCTGCTTAATAGGGCTGAGGCACCCTCCAGAGCATATTTGGGGTATGTGTGGGGGGCTGCAGCAGTGAGGAGGAGAAAGAAAACTCCTGTTGCATTTGAAAATCCACTTGAAAACATTGGATTTAACCCAGTATCAGCATAATTCTATACATGTGTACTCAAAGGTAACTCCCATTGATTTCAATGGGGCTTCCTATCAAGTAAGTTGGTTTGAAACTGCAGCAGTTTTTCAGTTCCTATTCAATCATCATTTCCAGAAACAGGGAGAAATCCTGAAGTCTTCAAAGTTAACAGAGGGAATTCTGTTAACAGGGTATCTCAGTAAACAACAAAGTGCTGGCTCAAGGCTTTTTGCTGCCCGAAAGTTCAAAGATGTGTACTCAGGATGGCTTGCAACCTTCCAGTGGTGCAACTGACCAGAGGGTTGAACCTCATCATCTCCTATGACATTACAATTACATCAGGTCATACAATTTACCTCTTTAATCTCATGCTGCTTGTTAGCTATCCCTGAAAATATTATTATCCCAGGCATCTTGAATTGCTTTTGTTATCTGTCCATCCTTTGGTCCCCCAGATCTCTACAGTCCTCAGTCCTCAAAGCTGCTGACTGGGTACACTGGCCTTGCATCTTCCATGATCTGTATGGTATTATTATATGGTGCAATCCTATGCATGTTTAGACCAGGAAAAGACCTACAACTCCCAGCATGCTCCCAGCATGGAGCATCCTGGGAGTTGTAGGAGTTTTTTCTGTCTAAATATGCATACGATTGTGTCTTAAATTATGTATTTTGGGGGATTCTGAAAGGGATTCTATAAGAGCAAGTTATTTTTTTAAAACCCTGTAAGCATATAGTTGTAATAATAATAATAATAATAATAATAATAATAATAATAATAATAATAATAATAATATAACAAGGGCAGAAGTATAGCAATAGGCATAATAAAGGTTCAGGAGGTAGAAAAAATGGTTTGGGCTATACTGGTACAGCTGTGAAATTGTGCAAGGGTAGAACATCCAGTTAGAGTGACCTTGAAGAGCAATCCTAAGGGCCCTGCATGAGCCTCCCAGGGGCCATAGGATGGCTTGGATTACCCCCCCCCCCAAGTTGGAGACAGTGCTCTGACCTCAGAAGGGGAAGTCAGAGATCCGGTCCGCTCCCCCTTGTAGCTAGTGTGGAGAGAACTGTACTGGCTGCCTCTCCGAGGTTGGAAAATTAACCACGGGGGGCGGAGCACTGTGGTGAGTGGGGATGCAAGGAGACCGGAGAGGTCAGGATACGATTTATCCTGAGCCTCCTCCAGTCTTCCCACCACCACCACCCCAGCAACAAAAGCAAAGATAGGAGGTTAAGGAGGCAGAGATCGCCTCCACTGCTCCTCCCGACCTGCTGGCTTCAGCCCAGTAGGGGCAGGGCACAGGGGCTTCCAAGTAGTGAGGGTGCAGTCCGTAGGATTGCGCTGTCATGGGGTTTAGCAATATGTTCAGAGGTTAAATGTTTGTTGGCACAAGGTATGAATGGATACCAGTTTTCAATGACATTGTCAGGCATTTGCCCAGTGGAGACATGAATTTCTTTTGTGAGCTTATCCATTAAAGTTGTTTTCCAGAGCCTTTGATACTAGAGCCTTTGATATCATTGACTAATGTCATATGGATAGGGTGGCCATGTGTACTTCTTTACAGAGGACCATTCTCTATTTGAGGGGCTGTCAGAGGACAGTCTGAAGGCATCCTCTATTTGAAAGGCTGTCCAGTGCATGTCTGGTATAAAAATATTCCATTCTCTATTTGAGGGGCTGTCAGAGGACAGTTTGAAGGGATCCTCTATTTGAAAGGCTGTCCAGTGCATGTCTGGTATAAAAATATCGAACCATAAGAAGAGAGAGCAGCAGGGGCCTTGAAGTTGCCCATCAATGGCAACTGGAGCAGGTGCACAGGTCAGCTGGTCCGTCTTCTCCACTGTGGTGAGATGTATTGGATTTTTTTATGCTCTCTTTTGTGCTCTTTTTTTTAAGTGACGTATTTCCTCTTTTTTGACTGCATAAGGTGGCTTTTTCATATGCAAAGATATCTCCAACTTTGAGACTAGCATGGTCCATAGCTCTGTGGTACAGTACATGTTTTGCTTGCACAGGGGAGGCTGGTGGCTTTGATTTCGGTGGGGCTGTGAATCCATTCTTGATTTCACTCAGAACCAGCCACAGCTCTAAAGGAGCTATCCAAGGTGCTGAACCCTGTGCAGAAGTTCACGGATTCAGTCTTTGGCATTTCCACAGAAGGGCAGGAAAGATTTCTGTCTGATACCCTGGAAAGCTACCCAGTCAGTGTAGACAACACTGATCTGGATGGAACAATGGTCTGATGTGGTAAAAAGCAGTGCCCTATGTCTATTTAAGGTGGGGTTAAGCGCTTCAAAAGTGAGTTTCCAGCAGGTTTTTTTGGTATTACAAAAAGGTATGTGTTTATGCTAGGGATGGTGTGGGCACCCAATTCAGTCTGGGAATCCGGCGGAGCCAGCCCTGCCTGCACCCCTGAGTCCCGCTCGCCGAGCCCCTGCCCCTGCTTGCCCCTTGCCCTCTCTCAGCGAATGGCCTGCACTCACCCTGATGGCCTCGTCGAGCTTCGCGGTCACCACTTTTTGAGAAATAAAATGACGATTGCAAAAATGCACGTATTTGTGCACACGCGAAATGTGCATTTTTGCGAATGCACATATTTGCGTATGTGTGGAAATGCGCATTTTTCAAACAATTTGCATTTCTGCACACACAAATATGCACCTTCACAAAATGTACATTTCACACATGAGAATATGCACATTCACAAAATGTGCATTTTCACTCATACAAAGACATGCACATTTTTGCGATCGCCATTTTATTTTATTTTTAAAATGGCGACCACGGAGCTCGCCGCCGGGGTGAGTGCGAGCTGCTCACCGAGCATGGGAGGATCTCGAGTGTGGTCCGGGGACCGGCAAGCAGGGGCAAGGGCTGGGCAGGCACCCAGAGAACCCGGACGGGGGTGAGTTCGCACATCCCTAGTTTACGCATCAAATGCATGAGCATTTTTCCCTTATCCCTGACATGGTTTCTTCCTATGCAAACATGGCTTATTCCTAGGATCACATGGAATTGACAACCATGCTGTTACTATGATGAAAGAGGTGGCGTTAATGGGACTATTGTAAATAGTACCACTTACACTTTCAGATCGGGCTGAAAGGGATATAAATGGTAAAATAAAACAAATAAAACCTAGGCAGTGTCGTATTCAACACTAACACCAACATAAATTACTCTGTGCTAGTATAAGAGACTTCTACCGCAACACCAATTTGCATTTTCTGGCACAACATGTTTTTTGGGGAAACCTGTCACACCAGCAAATGCTATTGGCATTGCACTAGAGGTCACTTATATCAGTGCCACTTCATTTACATTTGTGGTAGTGCCGGACAGGATACTGCCCCAAGTCTATAAATATAGCTGGTCACCTGTAATGAGTATGAATTGTGTCCAGGCAACCAGACAGAGAAGCTTTTGTATATTGGAAGACAGATATCTTTTAGCCTGTTCATCTGCCACAGGTCGACTAGTAACATTTTTAGTTGCGTATTAACTTTTGTGGATGTATTTACAAGACAGAAATAAAACACATGTGCAGGTGGATAGAACAGTCCCTTAAACATGATATGAATAGCATTAGGCTTCCTTCTAGCCAGAAAATGGAGGACAAGCTTCGTTGCTTCTCCACTAGTTGAGTATTTATATATATAAAATTCATCTTCAAATGTCGCACAGACTTTTTCATATTCATTATTTCTTTGATGATCTTGCCAAGGACAAGTAGCAATTAACCAGGAAGGTCTATTCGCTTCAACAACAAAGACACCCTATGATAAAATAATTAAAGATCACACAGGTAAGCATCCATGGCAATGATTAAATAAGCACCAGTGGGAATTGTATTGAACTGAAGAGTAACTTAAAATACTAGGTAAACCACTCCAGTAACAGTAATTGATATATAGGGCAAAGTGGCTTAATACTGGAAGCACAATGGGAGATGTGGCTTTCTGGGAGTTTGTAGGAACTGTGCATGTGTGTGAGGTAAAGCTGGAAAAAAAAACTCTTTTCAGACTCCTAGGTCCCAACAAGAATTCTTCTGAGACAGGGAAGGAAAAAGCATGTAGAGTGGGAGCAGGCACAGGGGCTTATACTAGCCTCCCAGGACTAGCTTCAACATACACACCCAGGGACTACCTTCAGCATAGCCCCCAACTCTAAGGACCCTCATGGCCATAGCTAAAAATGTTATGGTGAGGTTGTTTAAGAGGTTAGGGAGCCATTTCAGAACGGTCCAAACAGGTAGCAAAATACATTAAAAGCTTTTAAATGTGATTAAATATTAATTCAATTAAAATATTTTATACTACTACTACTACTACTAATAACAACAGCAACAACAACCTAGTGCTTGTCAGTTATCGAAGTCCCTTTGCATTCATTAGCATAAGAAGGCAGGAACAAGTTTACTGCCTAAGCAATTGGGCAGGATATGCCATTACAGATTTCCTAATACTTCCACAAGTGAAAGGGCTAGAGACCTAGGCTGAAATTCTATGTCCATTTACCTGGGAGTAAGTCCTATTGAACTCAGTAGCACTTACTTCTAAGTGGACATGCATGCAGTACAATCCTCTATCCTCTTGAGAGTGCAATCCTGTTTCCTCTACCTGGGAGTAAACCCCACTGAACTCAGTGGGACTTGCTTTTGAGTAAGTATGTATAGGATTTTACTGTTACTTTTTAAAATGAAAGATAAAGATCCATCGTGAGGCTCTGGCCCTCAGGGTCCTCTTCCTATGATGTACTCCAGGTGTTTTCCTGCACAAGACAAGACACCAGTGAAGGATTCTGTCATCTCTTCTCACCAGTGTGGATAACACAACTGGGTCTCTGTCAGAATACACCTCTCATACACCTCAAGTGTGAGCAGGCAAATGGGAGTGAATGGCTGAGGTGCATGAAGAAAGACTCCACCAAAGCCTCTGTCTGTGTTAAAGAGCCATTCCTGCCTGTGGTTTTGGCTCATGCAGGTGTGAGTCAGCAGGCAAAGCCTATGTTCAGCTCTCTTGCTCAGTTAAAACAATATGGCCCCTGTTAAAATGTGTTACTGGTTTAGGGGGTTACTCAGGAAATTAACCTGTCTAGTCGGAAATTCTTAGAAGCCCTATGGGCTTGACAACATTTCAGAGAAAAGCCAAGATTGCTAGGCGGGAACAGTCATGCTGTCTCATGACTCCACTCAAGTGGCCTACACAGGAATGGCGGCAGTGGCAATTGTGGTGTAGTTAGTTGGTAGCTAGTGACAGTCCTTATCTCGCATATTTTTAGGGGCATGGCAGGAATGAACACATAAATTGAGAGCTGTGTGGGATTAAAAATAAATAAGCACTAAATTTATAAATTTGCTAATTTCTCACTTATTCCCCACTTCCTTCATGCCACTGTCACCAGGGCCGGTCTTATAATTAGGCAGAGTGAGGCAGTCACCTCAAGTGGCAAATGCTGGGAGATGACAGCAAGGCATTGGAGGAGAGAGCCTGCCCTGTGTGCCCTCTAAGCTAGTCTGCCACCTTCAGATGTGATGGAGGATGTTGTCTCATTGCCAGCGTTGAAGAAAGAATCAACTGTCAGTCTAGTCGGCTTTTGTACATGGAATGGAAGGGAATACCATCTTGTTCTTTGCCTCAGGCAGCCTCAGGCAGCCAAATGTCTTGGGCTGGCACTGGCTGCCTCTGCTACCAGTCCCTTTTTCTTTCACCTCTCTTTGTGTCATCTTTTCTATGCTAGAATTCAGTGTGCCCACTTGCTTGCTCTTCAGATGAAATGTAACAGCCCTGTGTATAAAAAAATGACTGGATCAAATCCATTTGTATGCCTTTATTTGTGTAAATATCTAGATGACTAGTCTTAAGTGGTGAATTTACTGTGTTTACCCTTGCTGTGCTGAAATCCTGGAACTGTTAATTTTAAAACTCCGTGTTGAGACACTCCCTCCCCAAACTCATCATATTGAATGTGGCTTTTTTTAACTGCTCACTGGCTGTTAATCTGTCATTGTATGCTTTCCGTAGTCATGAAGGATAGAAATGAGGGATCTATGAAAATGTGATCCTGGGAAAGTTTGGTAATATTATCAAAATGCTTTTGGCTTCTCTTAAAATTTGTCGAGTGGTTTTGTGCAATGAGAAGAATGCAAATTCATTTGGAATTTCTCCTTAGGTGAAATCTTGTGACAAGATGTACCTGAGCTGGTTGTTCTTTGGGGTTTTTGTTAGTTTAAAGGTTTTATTGATTCATGGCTCTTTCTTTACTTGACAGTGCTTACTGTCATATCATGTTTTTTCAACAAAACCCCATAAGTTTAATTAAAAATAAAAACAAAAAGGTAAGTGCTGAATTCACCTGAGGAATTCTGCCAGTTTTACCAATTCTCGTTTGACTTTCTTTGAAATTCCTCAGATAATATTTCTCCCAATCAGAGCCCTCCAAATTTGCACTTCACATTAGGTAAAATTTCTTGAGCAGCTCTAAACCACAGTTGGTTCCTAAAATGAAAGCTGAGAATGTTATGATTAGGGATGTATGGACTGTGTAAAATCCACTCCGTCTGTGTTTCGTGGATTGTCAGGCGCCTTTTGTTCCATCATCCACCCACAAACATGCGATTTTTTTCGTCATGTGGAGAAATATGCAAATAATTATGTAAGTATTTATGTAAGTATTTACATAAGTATTTACATAATTTGCCTTAGTATGTAACATTTAGCATATTGTCCCCCATTCCATTTAACATTTCCTCAGCAGAGACGTACGTATTTTTCTACGAATTTATATGCATAAATTTCGGGAAAGTAAAAAAACTCATCTGAAAGCCCACGGACTCTGCACAGCCTGAGGGGGTCTCTCTGCAGCTTATTCCGCAGGTCGGATTCTTAGAAATCCAAACTCATTTTAGTCCATCTTGAATTTCTCCAGCATCCCTAGCTCCGATCCTAAACATAGTTCACAGAATATTAAAATCTGGTTTTGGGATATTGGCTGGATTCAGTTTACATGATTGCTTTGCACCCTCTTTGAGGTAGCGGTACTCAATCAAATCTCAAAAACACACGTAAGTTGAATAAGGAGACATCATGGCAAGTTTATTATTTCTTTGGATTCTATGAAAAATTAATTTGAAGTTAATACAAATCCAGTGGAGGCTGGTGGTTTCGATTTCAGTGGGGCCATGAATCCATTCTAGGTTTCAATCAGAACCAGCCAGAACTCTAAAGGAGCTATCCAAACTGCTGAAACCTATCCCCCAAAATTGGTTCAGCACCTTGGATAGCTCCTTTAGAGTTCCGGCTGGTTCTGACTGAAACCCAGAATGGATTCACAGCCCCACTGAAATCAGAACCACCAGCCTCCACTGTATGAATCTAAATACCATGTGAGGCCAATAAGGTCAGGCAAACATGATTATTAAGCCCTTGGGGCAGGTTGAGCCCACCAGTCCAGCAGTTCTGGACTCATAGCTCTGCCCCTTTTTGTCCCAAGCCATTGTTCTGTCTCAGTACGATAGGAGTGTAAAACTTTGAAATCCATTATAAAATAACAGCACAACCCTATACATGTCTATTCAAAAGTAAGTCCCACTGATTTCAATTGGGCTTACTCCCAGATAAGTGTGTATAGAATTGCAACCTAGGAGTCAATGTACACCAGTTTTACATGATTAAAACAGCCCACCATGGGTTGTTTAAGCCACGGTGAGCCACTGTGCTTGCCCGCTGGCATCAAGGCTGGCCCTACCATTAGGCAGGGTGAGGCGGTTGCCTCAGGTGGCAGATGCTGGGAGGCAGCAGGAAGGTGTTGAAGGAGAGAGCTGTGGTGCCCCTTAAGTTAGCCTGCATGGAGGACATTGCCTCATCCTTAGTGTTAAAGACAGATTCATCTGCCTGTCTAGACAGATTTTGTACATGGAATGGAAGGGAGCGCCATCTTGTCCTTTGCCCCAGGCAGCAAAATGTCTTGGGCCAGCCCTGGCTGGCACTTTGTATATTCAACCCCCAACTAGGGGATTGTTATGTCATCTGGACCCGGCCACTGTGGGTTATGTGAGGGTTAAGCCACAGGCCATGGCTTATTTGAGGGTTGTTTAACCCTCACATAACTCACGGTGGCCAGGTTCGGAAAACATGACAACCTCCTGGCCGGTGGTTGAATGTGCAGAATGCCAGCTAGCACGCACAGTGGCTTACCGTGGCTTAAACAACCCAAGTCATTATGTTAAATATGTGGTGCGTAGCTCCAATTCTTTCTTCCTTTTACTGAAATGTGTGCATGGGGCCCAATCCAGATTGGGACCACAGTGCATGGGGAGAGGAGGTTTAATCCTTCCTTCCCCTCCTGCAAAATTATGCATGGTGTGGAGAATATGCATAAGGAGACATTTTTCTCCCTCTCGCATAATACTAGAACCTGGGGTCATCCCATGAAGACGATTGGTAGGAGATTCAGGACAGATAAAAGGAAGGACTTCTTCACACAGCGCATAGTTGAAATATGGAATTTGCTGCCACAAGATGTAGTGATGGCCACCAATTTGGATGGCTTTAAATGGGGTTAGACAAATTCCTGGAGGAGAAGGCTATCAATGGCTACTTATCCTGATGGCTATGTGCTACCTCCAGTTTCAGAGGTTGTATGCCTATGTACAGCAGTTGCTGGGGAATATGGGCTAGAGGGTGCTGTTGCACTCATGTCCTGCTTGTGGGTTTCCCAGGGACCACTGTGTGAACAGAATGCTGGACTAGATGGGCCCTTGGTCTGATCCAGCAGGGCTCTTCTTATGTTCTTAAGTCCCCTGGACCCCACCGCGGATGTGGCAGTTAACAAAAGCAGACAAAATTTCCATTAGCTGTGCAGGTTCATTAAACTTCCCCTCTTCATATACTGGGGTCCCAATCCAGCTTGGGGGCCCTGCATTTACATGTGAATAAAAGAAAGAAACAGAGCTACCTATTTAATGTATTGTATAGTAATACAATATATAACATACCTATACAGTATATGCAATATATAATATACCTATATAATATACCTATATAATGCATTGTATCTTTCTTTTTATTAATTCAAGGAAGTCTTTCATAAAAAGAGAGGAGATCCAACTGTCTGTATTCAGTTTTTCTTCTTTTCCTTTTTTAAAGCTGCACAAAAGACTTCACATATTTTTATTTCGTGCAGTGTCTTATGCTCTGTCATTTCTTTGAGACAGATAGGCTGGGGCCTCCTCTGGATATTACACTGGGCTCTCTGAACTGCACAGCATTCAGTATACAGTGGAGAATGCCTCGGCAGCATGCAAGGACCATCACAGGGTATACTGTGAGTATTTGTTTGTTTGTTTATTATATTTCTACACCACTCAATAGCTGAAGCTCTCTAGGCACTTCAGATAAAATACAGCATGATAAAACATAATATAAAACTTTTAAATGTTTAAAGCTACAATGTAATACCAAAGGAAAAACCAGTAGCGGTGTAAATATTTAAATATATAGTAAGGGCACAATCCTATGCAGATAGGCAGCCGCCTCCGAACTAGGAACTAGGAACTCCGAACTCCGAACACTTACCTGGTTTCATCCAGGGACATCCACGGTAGGGGGGAGGCACTCCGTCCCTCCCCCCGAAATCCTCGACGGTGGGGGGAGGTGCTCCATCCCTCCCCCCGGAATCCTGCCTGGCTGGCTCTGCTCCGCAGCCAGGCCGTGGAGTCCAAACTCAGAGGCGACTGCCTATCCAAAGCAGGGCAGGAGAAGCACAGAGCGGTTTGTTCCCTCTGTGCTTCTCCTGCCCTGCTTTTTCGGCTAGACAGCCAATTGAGGTTGTCTAGGCACAGGATGGCTGAGCGGGGAAACTGAAAGACTAAAATGCCTGGGAAAAGAAGGTCTTCATGTGGTGTCAAAAAGATGACAACATAGGTGCCAGGTGAGCTTTTGTGGGGAAGTTATACCACAACCAGGGTGCCACAGCAGAAGAGGCCCTCTCCTTAGTAGCCAACCATCTCACCTCCTTTTGCAGGGCACCTGGAGAAGGGCCTCTGAAGATGATCCTAGCGTCTGGGTGGGTATATATGAGAGGAGACAACACTTCAGGCAACCTGGCCCCAACCTGTTCAGGGTTTTGAAAGTTAATACCAGCACTTTGAATTGGGCCTAGAAAAGTATTGGCAGCCAGTGCAGATCACAAAGCACTGGCATAATGTGTTCATATCGACCATTCCCCATTAACAATCTTGCTGCCCTATTTTGGACCAGCTGAAGTTTCCAGACCATTTTAAAAGGCAGCCCCATGTATAATGCATCACAGCAATCCAGATGAGAGGTTACCAGAGCGTGGATAACTGTAGCTAGGCTATCTCTGTCCAGATAAGGATGTCGTTGGTATATCAGCATAAGCTGACAGTAGGTGCTCCATGACACTGAGTCCAGCTCTGCCTTTGGTGACAATGCTGGATCCAAGAGCACCCCACAAACCTTGTCTTTTTGCTAAAAAAATATGTAGGAAATACTTCCTGCACACAGCATACGTCCCAACAGCATGCAGCACCATGTTTAAGGGAAATGCAAGAAAGCAAAGAGGCGTATTTAATCTGGGGGCCAAGACAGACACATGCAGTGGCAAAAGCAATTTTAAAGGGTAAGCCAGAGTGGCGCGGGGGGGGGGGGGTAGGCAGCAGTGGCCTGCCCACCTCAGGTGACACAATGTCTTGTGCCAGCCTTGATCTGTGATGCACTATTAGTAGCGCAGGTACTTCATACAGCAGAGTCCAGCTTATCTGAGGTCTTAAAGAGTGGCCCACCAGATGTTGTTCGACTACAACTCCCAGCAGCCCTAGCCTTCATAGCCAACAATGAATGTTGCAGTGCAACAACACCTGGGGTGCCACACGCAAGGAAGAGAAAGGTGTGGCTTTGATTTCATTTTCAATTCATGTATTATATTTCTATACCGCCCCATAGTCGAAGCGCTCTGGGCTGTTCACAACAATTAAAAACCATTAAAATACATTATATAAAATACCAAAAACCATTTACATAATGACATAAAAGAAATAACACACACAGCAGCAACATATATCTAAAACAATTTAAAACATTAATCAGCCAGAGACAATCAAGAGACTCATGATACGCTGCCAAATGCCTGAGAGAAGAGGGCTGTTTTAACCTGGCGCTGAAAAGCTGACAATGTTGGAGTAAGGCGGGGCTCATTGGGGAGATTATTCCATAAATGGGGGGGGGGCACCACAGAAAAGGCCCTCTCCCGTGATAAGTAGAGAGGGTGAAATTAACCCAGGCATAGTTGCCTGGAGAGTTGAGCAGCAGGGGAATTTGAACGAAATACCCATTCTTTAAAAACTGCTCTGCACTGATGGAGGAAATGGAGTTTCCAAAGTAATATTTAAACTATTAAAGCAGGGGTGCAGAACCTCTTTCAGCCCAAGGGCCAAAGTCTGTTCAGATAACCTCCTAAGGGCCGCATTCCAGTGGTGGGCAGGGCCGAAGGGGGGTGGGCCCGGAATACCCGAAATACCAGCATACTGTAACATTAAAGCTTTTCCTTCCAGTAACTCAGCCTGAGGAGAGGCATTCCAAGCTTTTAGAATGGGGAAAAAACTGCACAAAAGGCAGGAAACTGCCCAATGATTGTGTTTGGGGGAAATGGGGTGGGGCCAGGGGAAGGGGGCATGGCCAGATTGGGACCCCTGGGGTGCCAGATTCAGCCCCCGGCCCTACGGTTCGACACCCCTGTATTAAAGGAACAGGGTTCCTGCTCCCTGTGTTATGTGGTTGTCCTAATGAAGTGCTGCCTCTATATACCCAATCAATCAATGAGTAGGGATGGCACAGGCGCCCATTTCTGTCTGGGAATCCAGTGGAACCCCCCTGCCCGCACACCCAAGCCTCGCTCACCGAGCCCCTGCCCCCACTTGCCCCCTGCCCGCACTCAGCGAACAGCCTGCACTCACCATGGCGGCCTTGGGGAGCTCCACGGGAACCATTAAAAGATAAATAAAATGGTGATCGCAAAAATGTGCGTATTTGCATATGTGCATATTTGTGTATGTGAAAATGCTCATTTTTGTGAATGCAGGGTGCTTGCCAGGAGCAGGAGGGGCTCAAGCGTGGTCTGGGGACCAGTGAGCGGGGACAGGGGCTGGGCAGTCTCCCGGAGAATACGGACGGCGTAGGTTTGCACATCTGTATCAATCAATCAGTCGTCTTAATATCACCATAATTGTTGTTGTTCCTAAAGCGCCTGCAGAATCAAAGCCCTGTCCAATAAGGTAAAAATCAAGCCCTGCCTGCAGGCTTGCAAGCACTGTGTAGGAAGAAAAACACACACACACACACACACGTGTGTCTGTGTGATTTTGTGTAGGGTTGCCACCTCCAGTTCTGAATGCGGATTCTGTCATTTTTAAATCTTGTCAGGCTAAGAAGAAGTGCAAGCAGGGCTGGATTTGTCTGCTGCTGTATATGTGCATATTTGAAGTCTTTGGTGGTCCAGTTGTCCATACACTTCTCAAGGGTATGGACAGCTAATCAGCGTTAGATTTCAAGTGGATGGGATGTAGAGCAGCACATTCATGTAGACATTGAGAGGGGCAGGGGAATGCAGACCTTGCTTACTTTTCAAGGAACGATGGCCAGTAGTCTCGTAAAGGTTGTGGGAGCCCCAATTTTGCCTGTGAAGTATGTTTTGATTTCCTGCTCAGCTTTGTCTTTTAACTAACTACCTGTCCTGACAGAATCAGACAATGTGCTCACCGTCATTTTGGACACACTTCTAAGTGATGTGATAGAATTTAACGCTGGTTTTAAGTGCTGTAAAGCCTGCTGGTTGGGTGGAGACACTTCAGTATTTTTAGGTTTGGTTTTCACTTTTCCCTCACCCTCTAGACAGGTATGTTGCAATGCTGTAAAAATCTTACCAATTTTCACTTCTTTAATGGAGGGTGACCATGTGCAAAGGAAGGACAGGACTCCTGTGCCATTAATAGTTGTGAAGAAGAGGGAATTTTGGCAGGTGCAGCTTTTCTTATGCCTACATGACAAGTTGCATTTGCCGTAGTATCAGCTTCTACAGAGCTATCAGAGGTACAGGATTCTGTTTTCTTTTTCAGCTAGTCACTATACTGTATGCTCTAGTGGAAGTATACTCAGTAAATGCCTATACATGTCTACTCAAAAGTAAGTCCCATTTTCAGTGATACTTACTCTCAGGTAACTGTGTATAGGAATACAACTGAAATGTATTTGTATGTGTTGGATGCTTTGCAACTCTGTATTACATGTAGATAATATATTTGCCAGTGGGTTGATCAGCTTGGTTACTACCACTGTCCTCAGTTGTGCTAATGTATCTGAAGTCTTATTCCCTTACCTAACTGAACTAACTTCTTCTCAAGGTATATTATGCCGAGGTCAAGGCTGATAAACCAATTAGACAGCAGTCACATGATGTGCCTCTCAGTCTGGACATGCTCAGTATGGTGAGTATTATGCATATGCACATTGCTTGAGCTTCTTGTACATCAGTCATCTGACCAATTGGGCTCTGCTGTGGTGTAGTCCAGGTCACACAGAGAGACAAAATATCTAGAGTCATACACACACACACACACACACACAAACTTCACAGTCCTTATTGGCACTTCTGGTCTAAAACTGAACTGGTTTCCATTTTAACGTCCAGTGCAAAGAATATTTAGACTTTTACCTTAGTTATGCCAAGACCTAGCGTGACACTATTCTGTGCCCATAGAATATCATGGTGAAATGGCAGAATTCTAGTTTTTTGTTTTGTTTTTTACAGAAGTTCAGTCTATTTGTCATTCCATTCTTTTTCTGTCTCTGTGTCAGTATGTCTAAGATCGGGTTGCCACTTTTTCCCCCCTGAAACTACTCCTGTGCCTTTAGTAGCTGCAGAATAAGCTGAAATTCAGCTGGTGTGATGTTTCCCACCTTCTCATTCTCTTTATGTTGGGAAGAGTCAAACCTGTTGCATTTCTCTATGCCATGGAGCTGTTAAAAGTCACAGCAGCTTCCCAGAACAAAGGTGGCACCTCTAGGCCTTGAAATCACAGCAGAAAGTAGTGTTGGGTGGTTGTTGTTTTTTTTAGAAAACCAATGCCTTAATTTCCTTTTGTCCTCCATTTTTGTTTTTCTGTTTAAAATATTGGGTTTGAGAAATTGAAATTCGGGGAACCTTGCTAAATTAAAAACACATGTGGTATCCTTTTACACATCAACTTTAAGCATGGTATTTAATTATGGAGAAATCTGCCCGCATGTGGAAAATGGTATGTGTAAGCAAACAGCTGCATCAGTCATTCACATTGAACTGTGACATGTGGCATCAATCAGAGCCATTCCATATGCAAAAGTCTTATTAGGGTGTGCTCATGCCCCCCTCTTTTTTGAACCAAAAATAAAATCCTAAGTGGGTGAACAAAAGAGAGCTTTAAACTTGCAATACTGCTTGATCTGTGTACTAATAGGACTTGAGCATTGTGGGTGGAATATAAAAATAGCAGACTTCTGATGCTCCTGTTTGCTAGAGAATACTTCTGTTTAATTAAATTTTAATTATTTAAAGACAGAGGCCCCAGTTCTTTCAGGTATGTGTGACCCGTCAAGGCAGGTGAGCATGAGGACACAGAGGACTAGGATCACAGTTTCTTCATTTCTCTCCTTTGGCTGCTACTTCTTTTCTGAAGGATAGGAGATTTGCTTCACTCTTGCCCTCTGCCTCCTTTCCTTCAGACCTAGGATTGCCAAATAGTCAGCTGCTGTGTCTTTAACAGGTGGTTAATATGCAGAAATTGGCCGGTGAAACTGTCATGGCATGGAGCTGAATATTGCTGTTGTTGTTCAGATGTTAAGTTGTGTCCGACTCTTCATGACCCCATGGACCATAGCACGCCAGGCCTTCCTGTCCTCCGCTCTCTCCCGGAGTGTGCTCAAGTTCATATTTATTGCATCGGTGATGCTATATAGCGATCTCATCCTCTGCCGTCCCCTTCTCCTTTTGCCTTCAGTCTTTCCCAGCATCAGGGTCTTTTCCAGGGAGTTTTCTCTTTGCATTAGGTGGCCAAAATATTTGAGCTTCAGCTTCAGGATCTGTCCTTCCAATGAGCAGTCAGGATTGATTTCCTTTAGGATTGACTGATTTGACCTTGCAGTCCAGGGAACTCGTAAGAGCCTTCTCCAGCACCACAGTTCGAAAGCATCCATTCTTCGGTGCTCAGCCTTCCTTATAGTCCAGCTCTCACAGCCATATGTTGCTACTGGGAAAACCATAGCTTTGATTATACGAACCTTTGTCGGCAAGGTGATGTCTCTGCTTCTTACTATGCTGTCTAGGTTTGCCATAGCTTTCCTCCCAAGGAGCAAGCGTCTTTTAATTTCATGGCTACAGTCACCGTCTGTGGTGATCTTGGAGCCCAAGAAAATAAAATCTGTCACTGCTTCCATTTCTTCCCCTTCTATATGCCAGGAAGTGATGGGGCCAGATGCCATGATCTTCGTTTTTTTAATGTTGAGTTTCAAACCAGCTTTTGCACTCTCCACTTTCACCCTCAACAAGAGGCTCTTTAGATCCTCTTCGCTTTCTGCCATTAGGGTGGTATCGTCTGCGTATCTGAGGTTATTGATAATTCTCCCGGCAATCTTAATTCTGACCTGTGATCCATCCAACCCGGCGTTTCTCATGATGTACTCTGCATATAAATTAAATAAGCAGGGCGACAATATACAGCCTTGTCGTACTCCTTTCCCAATTTTGAACCAATCGGTTGTTCCATGTCCAGTTCTTACTGTTGCTTCTTGACCCTCGTACAGGTTTCTCAGGAGACAAATAAGGTGGTCTGGTACTCCCATCTCTTTAAGAATTTGCCACAGTTTGTTGTGATCCACATAATCAAAGGCTTTAGCGTAGTCAATGAAGCAGAAATAGAAGCTTTTCCTGGAATTCTCTTGCTTTCTGCATGATCCAGCGAATGTTGGCGATTTGATCTTTAGTCCCCCTGCCTCTCTGAAACCCAGCTTGTACTTCTGGTATTTCTCGGTTCACATACTGCTGAAGACTAGCTTGTAGGATTTTGAGCATAACCTTGCTGGCATGTGAAATGAGCGCAATTGTACGGTAGTTTGAACACTCTTTGGCATTGCCCTTCTTTGGGATTGGAATGGAAACTGACCTTTTCCAGACTTGTGGCCACTGTTGAGTGTTCCAAATTTGTTGGCATATTGAGTGCAGCACTTTAACAGCATCATCTTTTAGGATTTTAAATAGCTCGGCTGGAATACTGTCATCTCCGCTAGCTTTGTTGTTACTAATGCTTCCTAAGGCCCACTTGACTTCACTCTCGAGGATGTCCGGCTCAAGTTCAGTGACCGCACAATCATGGCTATCAGGGACATTCAGATCTTTCCTGTATAGTTCTTCTGTGTATTCTTTCCACCTCTTCTTAATCTCATCTGTTTCTGTTAGGTCCCTGCCTTCTTTGTCCTTTATCATGCCCGTCTTTGCCCAAAACGTTCCCTTGATATCTCTGATTTTCTTGAAAAGATCTCTAGTCTTTCCCATTCTATTGTTTTCCTCGATTTCTTTGCATTGTTCATTTAAGAAGGCCTTCTTGTCTCTCCTTGCTATTCTCTGGAACTCTGCATTCAGTTGGATATATCTTCCCCTTTCTCCCTTGCTTTTCGCCTCCCTTCTAGCTACTTGTAAAGCCTCATCAGACAGCCCCTTGGCTT
Organism: Heloderma suspectum; assembly: GCF_057233095.1. NCBI lineage: Eukaryota > Metazoa > Chordata > Lepidosauria > Squamata > Helodermatidae > Heloderma > Heloderma suspectum. The sequence continues at coordinate 28,624,894 of NC_139459.1, forward strand.
TCTTGCATTTCTTTTTCTTTGGGATGGATTGAGTTGCTGCCTCCTGAACAATGTTACAGACATTAACAATTACAGACATTAACAATGTTACAGAACTACAGTCCATAGTTCCTCAGGCTCTCTGTCTATCAGGTCTAATCCCTTAAATCTATTCGCCACCTCCACTGTATATTCATCAGGGATATGATTTAGGTCATACCTGAATGGTTTAGTGGTTTTCCCTACGTTCTTCAATTTAAGCCGAAATTTTGCAATAAGAAGCTCATGATCTGAGCCACAGTCAGCTCCGGGTCTTGTTTTTACTGAGTGTATAGAGCTTCTCCATCTTTGGCTGCAAAGGACATAATCTGATTTCGATATTGACTATCTGGTGATGTCTATGTGTAGAGTCGCCTCTTGTGCTGTTGGAAAAGAGTGTTTGCTATGATCAGCATGTTCTCTTGGCAAAACTCTATTAGCCTTTGTCCTGCTTCATTTTGTACACCAAGGCCATGCTTGTCTGTTATCCCGGTGATTTCTTGACTTCCTACTTTAGCATTCCAATCCCCTTTGATGAAGAGGACATCTTTTTTTGGTGTTAGTTCTAGAAGGTGTTGTAGGTCTTCATAGAACCGATCAACCTCAGCTTCTTTGGCCTCAGTGTTTGGGGCATAGACTTGAATTACTGTGATGTTGAATGGTTTGCCTTGGATTCGTACTGAGATCATTCTGTCGTTTTTGAGATTGTACCCCAATACTGCTTTTCCCGCCCTTTTGTTGACTATGAGTGCTACTCCATTTCTTCTAAGGGATTCTTGCCCACAGTAGTAGATATGATGGTCACCTGAATTAAATTCGCCCATGCTTGTCCATTTTAGTTTGCTGATTCCCAAGATGTCGATGTTCAATCTTGCCATCTCATGTTTGACCACCTCCAGCTTACCTTGATTCATTGATCTTACATTCCAGGTTGCTAAACAATATTGTTCTTTACAGCATCGGATTTTCTTTTCACCACCAGACACATCCACAGCTGAGTGTCCTTTTGGCTTTGGCCCAGCTGCTTCACTCTTTCTGGCGCTAGTTGGAAATTCCCTCTGCTCTTCCCCAGTAGTATATTGGACACCTTCCGACCTGAGGGGCTCATCTTCTGGCGTCATCTCTTTTAGCCTTGTGATGCGTTCCATGGGGTTTTCTTGGCAAGAATACTGGAGTGGGTTGCCATTTCCTTCTCCAGTGGACCACATTTTGTCAGAACTCTCCACCATGACCTGTCCGTCTTGGGTGGCCTTGCATGGCATAGCGTATGGCTTCACTGAGTTACGCAAGCCCCTTCGCCACGACAAGGCAGTGATCCATGAAGGGGCTGAATATTGCCACTTGCTAATTTCAACAGAGCAAACAGCTGTTAGAGACAGCAACAGAGCTGGTCCAAAAGTTGGCACATACTATCAGATCCCTGTTGCTGCTGCAGCATGTTTGGGCACAGTATCCTCCTTGGCCACGTACACCTTCCTAATAAGGGGTACAGCTTATAAAGCACAGCCCAGAAACATTTTAGTATTATTTGCTGTCTCTCAGACACTGGGAAATTTTCACTACTGAGGATAGGTTTATTGTGGGACAAACTGATTGCTCTCATTTGACCCATGCTCTCTGCTGCTGAATGCATCCCCTCCTCTCAGCTACCATCACTGTCTGATGTTTCCCAGCTCTCCCGAGTCTTGATAGGTTCCTTCCCCACAGTTAGTTTGTTTGTTTGTTTATTACATTTATATCCCACCTTTTTTCCTCCTTAAGGAACCCAAGGCAGCGTACATAGTCCTCCTCGTCCTCCATTTTATCCTCACTACAACAACCCTGTGAGGTAGGTTGGGCTGAGAGTCTGTGACTGGCCCAAAGTCACCCAGTGAGCTTCCATGGCTGAGTGGGGACTAGAACCCAGATCTCCCGGCTCCCGGTCCTACACTCTCACCACTACACCACACTGGTTCTCTATCAGTATTCACCTTTCTCTTTCTAATAATTCCCTTTCTCTCTTTCCTCTGTTCATCTTTCTCTTTTCTTCAGCTTATGCATAGTTTTACATTATCAGCCCAGCCCATCTCTGGGAACAGCGAGGTGTAGCTAGAATTATAGAATCATAGAATAGTAGGGTTGGAAGGGGCCTACAAGGCCATCGAGTCCAACCCCCTGCTCAATGCAGGAATCCAAGTTGTTTCAGAGGAATAAGGGGTAAGGCAACTGGTGCCCTCCAGATGTTTTGGATTACTACTCCCGTAAGCCCCAGCCAGCATGACCAGTGTTCATGGATTATGGGACTTGTAGTCCTAGACATTTGGAGAACACAAGGTCACCTATTCTTGGATTTCCATGTGGAAGTGTATCTGCACAGAGGCATCTGTATGGTCTAATGGTTAAGCGCGGCCATGTGGCCGGCTATGGTGGCATTGGGCAAGTCTATTTCTGTTCTGTTATCATCTATGAAATGTAAAATCCTGGGACTTTTCTAGCCAAGGTGCCTTTCTTGCAGGGGTAAAATTGCTTTCCCTTAGTGCTCTCGCTGAAGAAAAGGATGATCTTGCAACTACAATACCATGATCTCGTGTTCCCTGACCTCTCTTCGGCACAATTTTCTTCTGCCCTGTGCATGGTGCTGGAGCCCTTGCCACCTGTAGTGCACGTATTCAGGAATTCAGTCCTGCTTTGGTCTCTGACCAAACAGATTTTTGGAGCACTGCAAAAATCTCCAACCCTCTTTGACAAGTCACAACGGTGTGTGGGTAGGCAACCTGATGCCTTCCAGATGTTTTAGATGACAACTCCCATGATCCCTGGCTATTGGCGATGCTGGCTGGGGCTCATGGGAGTTGTAGTCCAGTACATCTGGAGGGCACCAAGCCTACCCCTGCAAAGTGGGATGAGTGTACACACCATAAGCAATGGGCAGTATCCAGTTAGACGGTAAACTACATTGCACTCGCGTAAGGGACTTCTAGCGCAACGCCAACATGTTAGCTGGTGAGATGGGTTTTCTGGGGAATCCCATTGCACCAGCTAATGCTATTGGCATTGCACTAGAGGTCTCTTATGCTAGTGCAACGTAATATCTTTTCGTGGTCTTGTCCAATTGGATAGTAGCCAGTGATGCCCTATCATAGCTCCCTTAAATCTCTAAAAATGGCTGCCTTCTTTTGTCATACATCCATAACCTTGGCGGTGCTCCTTGACTCATCACCATCTGGAGAGGCACAGGGAATGGGCCAGGATTACTTTCTACCATTTCAGGCTGTTAGGCCAGCTGCCACCCTTTCTAGAGCAGCAGGACCTTGCCTTAGTTACCCATACACTAGTTACCGCTAAGTTGGACTACCTCGATGTGCTTATGTGGGGCTGCCTCTGATGACGGCTTGGAAACTTCAGTTGGTACAAACTGTGACTGCCCGGAGGCTAGTGGGGGTGAGACAGTCTGGCCATGTAACAGCACTTTTGTGCCAGTTGCACTGGCTAAAAGTATGTATCTGGGCCAAATCTGAAGTGTTGATGTTAACCTTTATGGGACCAGTTACCTTAATGAATGTCTTCACCCATCATTTCCTGACTGTAACCCAAGATGTGCATCACAGGTCATGCTTGTGTGCCTGTTGGTAAAATCAATTTGAGACAGGGCCTTCCTGGTGGTGGACCCACGGTTGTGGAACTCCTTTCCATTTGACAGTCTCTTGGCCCCTTTAAGAACAGGCCTTTAAGAGAGCTTTAAAATCTTATCTTTTTACTGTTGCTTTTCCTGAAAATAACTGATGGCTGTGTGTTCGAAAGCAGTTTCCTCATTTACCTATTGCTGTATCTACTCTACACTTACGTGATCTGCCTAATGTACAACTGTTGCATTCATTTTGTGTACATCACTTTGTAAAGTTTTGGCTTCAAAAAAAGCTTATAAATATCTTGAATGAATGCATAACCTCTGCCCACATGATAGACTATATGTAGTCAACACTTTGTATTTAATTTTGCTGCTTTCTTGTGTTCTTTTTGTTCTTCTTCTACCAGAGTCAAATGGATGGGCAAGCCATTTTTGTAAGTACTATATTTCTATATTTTATTACTCACTGTATGTGCATATGTATTGTTTAAGGCAAACGAGTTCAACCTGACAATCCCAATCAAGGCCCAGAGATGAAATAGATCACAGGTTGTTGTCTAGGCACAAGAAACTGGCTGGGTTCAGATGATCAGCAGGGGAAACAACACAGCGTTGGCTATTTCCTCTGCGTCCACACATGGTGGTCGTGCAACCGGGATTACCCAAGCTGCTTTGCAGGTTGCTGTGTTGTCTGAACTTGGCACACAGCATTGGTGTAATGACTTTTCACCCACCCTACAACCCCTACTGCATGCTATGAGCGGTAGAGTGGGTGAAAAGTCACTGCACCCAAGCTGCACACTGGTTTTGGATGACACTGGCAACCTGTGATGGGGCGTGGGTAATTAGGGTAATCCCGGTTGCATGATGAGCATACACGGGCAGGGAAACAACTGACATGGCATTGTTTCTCCTGCTGATTGTCTGAACCACTAACTGATGTACCATATAGTGGGTAAACATGTTTAGATAGCAAAAGCATAGGCTTTTTCTTTCACCACAGTGTTGTAAGCTGAAGACGTTTCTGTGGGCACAAGTTTGCTCTTTATATCCTTATGGATTTTATATTGTTGATTATTTTTAAATTCTTGGTCGTGTCGTACTGTATTTTTTAAAATTTTTACACAATATCTAGGGAACTTATTTGAGAGGCATCTCATAAATAACATTAATAAACAAATAGATAAATTTTTGTGAACCGCCCAGAGAGCTTCAGCTATTGGGCGGTATAGAAACAGAATGAATGAATGAATGAATGAATGAAGGCTAAAGGTGTAAGCTGTATACTGGGAAATTCCTAGTTCAAATCCTGCCTCAGCCATGAATTACTAGATGGCCTAAGGCAAATCCGTATCTCCCTGCTTCAACCTTCCCACCAACAGCATGGACAAAATAATCGTGACTTACTTTACAGAGTTGTTGCCAGGATGACTGACAGACTGTTTGTGAAACAGATTGAACAGATTAAAGCATTATATAAATACTGTGTTATTGATTTTAAGTTTGACCTGTCAAAGTGAGCTTTTATGATTAACATCCACAATAGGGCAATACTTTTATTACGACCAATTAAACTGTCACAAAACAGCGAGCAAGCTTTTGAGTTCTTCAGCATTCTTCATCAGCTGAAATGTTATGCACAAGGGTGGAGGTGGGGGCAGGAAAGCTGGCTTGGTGTTAAAGCTATAAAGTCTGCATTGGTCACTGTTTTAAGATTGCACATAGTGTGCAATCCTATATATGTCTACTCATAAATAAGCCCCCTTGTGTTCAGCACCAAGTAAGTCTGGTTAAAATTGCAGCCTTAGTGGCTCTCCGATATGCTATACAGGTTTCAGGTAGCAGGTAGCACCTAGGGATGCTTGGACAAAGAAACGTACACAAATGGCTGATTCCCTATTTTTGAGAATATAAAATCTAACAGTTGCTCAGATCTGTCTCCAGCAGCCTTTAAGTGAAAAACGGTTCCTTGTAAGGCAGAGAAGACAAGTAAAGAGAAACAAAGCAGTTCTTATATTAGTAAAGCTGGGGATTAATTTTAAGAGGGGCACCAGGTGTTGTTGTTTTTTTAAAGTCAGAAGTAGCCAAATTGGATAGCGTTACCTAGTGGTTGGAGCAAATGTACCCTCAAAGAATAAAGTCCCATCATCTCTTGTTGCAAGCCTTGGGGTGGAGCAGGATATAATTCATCTATAGTAGTTAAAAGAGGATGTGTGTCTGTCCATCAGTATGGTAGCGCCAAGACCATGAAACTTAGACATCTGAAACTTGACATGCTAAGGAGACCCTAGCAGTGTGCACCTTGGGGTTAATTTGTTTTTAAAATGCATTGACTAATTTAGGGAGCAATCCTATGGCCGCTAGACAGCAGCTAGACAGCCACTAGACAGCCAGAGGATATGCTGTTTTCTGGGAACCGACCTTGGAGCCCACACTCTGACGTCAGTTCCTGGAAAACCAACTTCGGAGACAGTGCGGAGAAGCCCTGTCCTCCACGCTCGGAAGGGGAGCGCGGAGGGGCCGAAAAGGGGCAGGGCTGGGGGCTTTCCGGGGCGGGGAGAGCGGATCTGCTTGTATGACACATGATATGTCATACAGCAGCCTCCTCTCCCTCTCGCCCCCACACCCGCGGCTAGACAGCTGAAAACGGCTGTCTAGCAGAAAAAGCAGGGCAGGATAAGTGCGGAGGGAATGATCCCCCCGTGCTTCTCCTGCCTTGCTTTGGCTGGCAGTTGACTCCGAGTTCAGAGGCGGCCGCCTATCCAGATAGGATTGCGCCCTTAATTAATATAAATGTGTCCATGTGCTTGAAGCCTTCAGGAATATATTTAACCACTTGGGGTAGACTTCCTTAAGCCTCAAGTAGCTTTGAAAATCATACAGTTTGATAGCAGGGGAGATTAGTGGGTTGAGGGACAGACTTATACACCTGTCCCCTGCCTCCCTGCTGTGGGCAGCCACCCTCAGGGAAACGGAATACACCGACCCCTCCCTCAAGGGGCAATAGGGGTGCAATATGGCAGGGGCTGTGCCTATGGTTGCCAGCAGGCATGGCTTCACTCAGATGAGGCAGGCACATAGTGTGTCCAATTCTGTCAGCTGTGTAAATTTGCTTGGAAGTTTTGCTGTATCAAACCAAGCGCTGTTGCAACTTATGCAAAGGTGGGCCCGTTCACTAGTATTAAATAAATGCAGAATGGAATACATTACACAAACCATATCTGAGGGAAGTGGCAGTTTCTCCCTTATCCTTTCAAACTCCATGCACAACATTTATGTCCAGCAGCTATCCCCAGTTCTTGTAAATGACCAGAAGATCAAAACTTTCTGTCATTTTCCTTTTCCCCTGAGGGAGACAAATTATTTTAAAAGAGGCAGTGCTCCAGTAACTACCACATGGCTACTTGAGAGCTTGGACTCTGGAGTTCAAATCCCAGCTTTAGTGAAGACAGTAATTTTTCCCCCTCCCCTCATTACCTTGGGGGTGTAAATGAAAAGCTGTGGCGTGATCTTAATATGCATGCTGAGGACAAGGGAGTTAACAGAAGGAAAAAACAACAACAGGGAGATTTGGCAGAAAAATCATTAGTTTTCTGCACCTGGAAATACTATTTCAAGCTATTGCTGTATTTTTCCATGCACTGTAAGTAAGATTTTAAGTATCCGGAAATTACAAGGGTAGGGAATGGGGAAAAGACTGAAAAAACTTGTAGAGTGACTGATGCGTCATAATTGATGTTTCCATGGGCTCTTATTTCAAGTTCTTCCAGACATTATTATTTATCTATTTAAAAGATTTATAAGCCGCAGTTTAGGGTACACCCTCCCAACTCCTAAGCCAATCTTATGGTCTTACTATAGCTTTGCCAATGCTGGCTTAATGTAATAGCCATCGTAGGGATTCCCAGAAGCAAAATCAAAAGCCCAATAGCTGTAGAAATAAAAGCTAATGTAACATCATCAGACACTCCCAAACATCCTTAGACATTCCACTGCCACCCACCCATCATGACCTTGCACACTGATGACACACTGCATTGGTCATGCAGAGAAAGCACCAGTCAATACATGGCACCAATGCAGCACCATAATGTTGTCATCCCACCCTGTCCAAACTCCTTTTACACAATACACAAATAGGCTGCTAGGTAGAGATGGCTCAGTAATTAGGAGGGCAGCAGCCGGTCTGTGGCCACAGACTCCAGGGCTCTCCTCAGACAGGACCTTGAATCCCCTGGTAGCCCAAATACCAGATAGCAGCCAACCCTTTTGATGAGAAAAGAGTTAGAGCCACATGGGAGAGGAGGGTGGCGTTGCAGTCGCAACAGCCAGCCAAATCTATAGTCTGGTGGCTGGGAGGAGGCCTTTAGCTGTAAATGAACTCTGAAAACCTGAGGCATGGTACCTCTAAGGGCTCTGAGAAGAAAATAGTCATTCATCTGCCCCTCCTAGATTCACTGTTCTGCTCAGCTGTTTGTGCACCGTGCTCCTTTAGTGCTAAATGCTCCATTGCCAAAGTTCTGACCAGCAGATTCCCGCTTGTGAGCACCATGTCTAAATGGAGAGTAATACCTAGGAGTAATCTTGAGAAGTAAGAGCCCAGATGGGCAAAACTACAAATGGTCAGAAAGTGGGGTGGCTGAAATCCCGTGCACTGCCCTATTTGGGGGGTTGGGTTGTCTCTCTGAGTCCTTGGTCCCAACAGCTCACCTTCATCCCATCACCACCATCTATTCTCCTAAACCATGCACAGGAAATTAAGCCAAGCTTTGGAAGTGGAGTGAGTGTTGCACAAACGTAAGAACTGCTGAAGCTCAGCGAGCTCCACCCCCAAGATGGATTCCTTCGACATCCCTATGCCTGAGCCTTCTCTCCTCATGCCACAGTGAATCCCCTACTTTGTCTGACACATGCTGTATTTGTTTATTCTGAAATAGCCATTCCCCTCTGGGTTTAAAAGCTGACAAAGAATGTTAGCTGTTTTGACTCAAACAGGGATGGCCCAAGATATTTCGCTGCCTGAGGTGAAAAACAAGATGGCGTCCCATCCCATTCCATGTATAAAAGTCAAGTGGACTGGCAGTTGAATAATTCTTCAACACTGATAATGGGACAGTATCCTCCATTACACCTGAAGGCAGCAGGCTAGCTTAGGGGGCACTGGGCCGGGTCCATGGCTTTTAGGTTTCTCCAGCATCTTGCTAACGCCTCCCAGCATTTTCTGCCTGAGGTGACCGCCTCATTCTGGCTAATGGCAAGGCCAGCCCTTGCCTAAAGATTGACTTGTAAAACATAATTTGCCCACAATATGTTATCAACAAAATATACCTCCAGAGCTGCAGTATGTGACATATAAGTGTGTGACCACAGTTTCCTGTTCATGCATTTACATGTGAGAGTGTGGTAGAGACAAGATGCATCCATTCCCCATTCAGACATTTAACATCTAGAGGGCCTGGGAAGAGAGCTAAAGGCTGGAAAATGGCAGCAACTCAAACTAAGAGTTTTGGTGTTGCCAAAAGACAAGACTGGGGAGCTGTGGTTTACAACTGACAGGTACTGGAAAATACAAATAACAGTTGGAGCATATAACATTTAATTCTGATGCAGAGTACCAAGCCCTTTATCCAAATCCCCCTGACTATCAGGACAAGCTAAAATCCACAACTTGGTTCTGTTTCGGAAAAATTTCAGAACATCTGTTTCCATTGTGTCCTTGTGGGCGTCGACGAGGTTAGAATTTTACTTTTCCCTGCTGCAAGATTCTCCTCTCTGTGGGTTTAAAATTAAACCAGATCATGCACTTGGTTGCCTTTTGATGCTGTAGGAGGATGTTGTATAACATTGCTTTTAACAGCAAGCCTCTGTGAACAGTGAACAAACTTTCAGCACAAATGTCTGAACTGTGCTGAGAGATTGGTGTAGGTCAGATTTATAGCTTTTCTTTGGGGGAACTTCACAGGGAAAACACTTGACATTGGCTGTGTGTGTTTTATGGTTGTTTATTTGCTAAACTAGCTTTTCCATGATCCTTTAAGGCAGGGGTGCAGAATCTCTGTCAGCCAGGGGGCCAAATTCCATTTCAGAGAAGCTGTCGTGGGGCCTCATCCCAGTGGTGGGCGATGCTGAAGGCAAAGGGGGAAGGGGCAAAATATCAAAAAACCTAAATTATTTTTGCTTAATGTTCTTACATTAAGTAACTAAGTTGGAGAGGCATTTCAACATTTTAGAATGGGGAAAACTGGGGAACCACAAAACAACAGGTGACTGGGAGAAGGGGTGTGGCCAGTGGAAGGGGGAGTGGCCTTCTGGGGAACTCTGAGGGCCAGATTGGGACCTCTGGAGGGCCATATTTCACCCTGGGCATGAGGTTCGAATAGGAGCTCACTGAAAAATAATAATCAGAAGCCAGAATTAGATGTGATGCTGATCAAGTTGTGGCTGACAACAGCAACCCTTCGTTGAGTTCCTCTTCCTTGGCCCATAACATGTCGTTAAGGAAATACAGGATGTGAACTCATCATATGCCTTTTGGCACTGTGCTTCATGTTGTTAGCCACTGCTTTTACAGGGGGAGGATCAGTAGAACATATAAAGTGATGACTTCACATCCTGTATTTCTGTTTAACTGTTTTCCTTGGTTGACCAGCTTCCGTTTTATTGGCACTCTCTTTTGTCTTTTTTAAAGAATAATTTAATACCATGTTTCATTCTTCTTCCTTTTATCTTTTGTTCATTTTATCTCTTGTTGTTCACCACTCTGGAATCTGTTTACATGTGGTATACAAATGTTGTAAATAGATAAACAAATAAGTAAACTATACATAACGTGGAGAGGAGGGAGAACTAAATGGCTTGGGGCCTAGTTCCTTAAAGGACCACCTCCTACCAGTAGGGATGGGTGAAAAATTGATTTGGTTCACATTTCACTGTGAATTTACTAAATTCATACTTCCCAAACCTAAACACAAGCTGGAACACAGTTCACCTTCAAAATTTGTACATTTCCAAAGTTTTCAATGTAGGTCAGAAAAGAAGCATTCAGAAAGGCATAAAATTAAAATGGTATGCACAAAAAATGTTTATCTTTCAAAAATGTGAGCAAAAATGTGTATATTTCCCCCCAAAATGGGCACAAAAATTCTTTATTCTTTTACTGTTGTTACTGTTTCTTTTTTAAAAAAATCTTACCTTTACTGTAGGTTGAAATGTTTTAGTGCTATATTGTATTTTATATATATGTATGCTATATACATACATGCATACACACACAGAGTGTTTCTGTCTGTAAACCACGTGGAGATTTTATTATGTTAAGCAGTATACATGTTTTACTAATAAATGCATAAATATTCAATGCAAAAATCATTTGAACAAAATGTGTACATCTGAAAAAGTGAGTACAATAATGTGTACATTTGAAAGATGTGTACATATATGTCCACAAAAATGCAAATTTTGGGCACACTACAAATAAAATGCAATCTGATATGGAATCAGCATTAGAAAAATTAGAACCTGACTGAAAATGAGCATCACAGATGTGCCCATCCCTGCCTACCGCATGAGGGCGCTTCCTGATCTTCACCAGAGGTCTTCCACTGGTCTCACCACCATCTGAGGTTAGAGAGGACCTTCTCAGTTATGGTGCCTCACATTTGGAATGCTCTCTCCAGAGAAGCTCCCCTGGCACTCACTCTGATGAATTTTCAGTGCCAAGAGAAGACTTTTTAAAAAATATGTCCAGACTTCTCACCTTGCTGAATAGTTATTTTAATAGGTGTTTTATGGTTTGTCCTTGGTTTATGGTTGGTTTCGCCTTTTCATGTGTTTTATTTTTGCCACAAACATTTTTATTGTGTAGTTTCATTCTGTTAACTATGTGCTACCCTTGGAGCTGATGCTGAAGGGTGCCTTATAAATTTTCTAACGAACTCAGCATGGGGTTGCTGTTTTTAGCAGCAACCCCTGATCAGTGTTATATATATCTAGTTTTGGCATAAGAGGATTTTTCTAACTCTGCTGGACCACACAAAATGTTACTTATAGTTAAATTAAATAGTAATTTATCTTCCTGCCTTTTATTTTTTTAAAAAATCTTCACTACTCCTTTCCATTCCAGGATGTCGTTATTGGAGATTTGAAACCAGGCACCCTCCATCGTGTAAGTGTAGGAGCTTATGGCTGGGCAGGAAAGGGTCGACCCAGCATGCCCAGAAATGTAACAACTTTGTTGCAAGGTAAAAGCTCTGTGAATAGCTTTCCATTATGGATTCCGACTGGGGCAGAGTTAGTCCCAGACATTTCATTTTTCTGGCAGGAAAACACATGGAGACAGCAAGAAAACTTCTGTACATTGTGCAAATCGTAGATGGGGTGGGGGAAAGTTCAGAGGCACTGCTCGTCAGAGGGCAAGATGTAGTTGTAATGGCAAACCAGTCAGGAGTATTATTAAAGATTCAAAAGGATAAACACAGCCTGATGTGAACTGTCTTGAAAAGTCTTTACAAGGGCATTTGAAGATTTCTTTTCTTCAGATAATTTCTAGCACACAAATCTACCTCTGTACAATACCTATACAAATTGGCTACTTTGTCTACAGAACAGATTGGCTAAAGCGGTATCTCACCCACGACTCAATTCATCGTAAGGTGTAAGTAGGATCTAAATCTGTTTGGACCCATCAGAAACATCTAGGCTGCAATATTATGTTCACTTACCTAGGAGTAAGTTCCACTGAACACTCTGTTATTTACTTCTGGATAAACATACATAGAATTGTTCTGTAACTAATGTGCTCATGCATCAGGGCGTTTGATGCATTTGATGCAGGGCGTTTGACAAAAAAAGACCTTTTTGTCTTTTTGAACATTATGTAAGGGGAAACTGCTTGCAGAACATGTGTATATTAGGCAAAATTATATATAAAAACGCATTTATGAGGAGAAAAGCACCTGAAAATGCATAGAGATTGTTGGGCAAGCTTTAAAAAAAAAAGTCACAAACTGATGCAGAAATGGGATGGAATGAACTGAAGACTGGAAAAATAGGAAACGGAGGGAATCCAGAATTGACAGATTTGTCCACCCTGAAGGGAGGAAGAGGAGTTGGGCAGTAGGGAAAAGACCAGGCTGGCCAGCAACATAGGAAGATGCCTTTTACTGTCAGACATCTGGTTCAGTACTTACACTGAGTGGCAGTGACTTTCCAGGGTTCCTAGCAGGCATATTTCCCAACCTTATCTGGAGATGTCAGGGACTGAACCGGGACCCTTCACATGCAGAGTATGCTGTGCTGCTGAACTATAGCCTTGAACTACAGCCATGAGGCCTAGGGAAATAAAAGGGGTTGCAAGAGCTAGAGGCAAAGAGAACAAAAGAATTAAAACCAAAGACTTTGTTGAGATGTTGAGGGTGCATTATTTAATATAAAATTACTGTTTAACAAGTGAGTTTGATATAGCAAGAAATACTTCTGGGTTTATCCAAAGTGACTGATGAAGTCAACATGATATGATTTGCTAGACACATACCCTCTTTTTTTTTCGTCTTAGATAAATGTATGCCTCCAGATCCACCTTATCAGCCTCAGGTCATTGTTGTTTCTGACTCAGAAGTTGCTCTGTCTTGGAAGCCAGGACCCAGTGAAGGGAGTTCCCCAATTGAGTACTACACTGTGGAGTTTATCAGGTGATCTTTTTTTTTTTTTTTATAGGGTTTGCATTTGAGTGCTGTCTTGGTTCATGTGGATTGATAACTGTTTTAGAATAATGTCATTAATCTGAGTGAAGTTGGTTCTCATTTATTCATTACTTTAAATGGCTCGGCCTGACGTATCTAATTTCCAGGATCTTCTGGATGAAATGCATTATCTAGATCCATTTTAATCTGGCTTTAAGCTTGGTTTGGGGTCCGAGACAGTCTTGGTCACCTTGGTGGATGACCTATACCAGGAACTGGATAGGGGAAGTGCACCCCTCTTGATTCCGCTGGATCTCTCAGTGACTTTTGATACCATCAACCATGGTGCCCTTTTGGACTGGCTGACAAGAATGGGACTTGGTGGCATGGTTCTACAATGGCGTAGGAGCTTCCTGGGGTGCCAGTTTCAGAAGGTGGTGCTAGAGATACCTTTGGCACCTTGACCATTAGCCCATGGTGTCCCTTGAGATTTTGTGTTGTCCTTCATGGTGTTTAACATCTATATGAAACTGTTAGGTGGTCATTTATGGCTTGGGGGTTTGGTGTCACCAATATGCAAATGACACCCAAATCTCTTTCCTTTCCATCTCATTCCAAGGAGGCTTTGAGATCCTGAACCATGGCCTGAACATGGGTTAACAAACTAAAACTTAATCCAGACAAGATAGAGGTCCTTTGGGGGGAGCTGACTCAGGAATTGGGGTTCAACCTGTATTGGATGTGGTAGCACTCACCTTGAAAACAAAAGCTTATAGTGTGGTATTGTTCTGGATCAGCTGTGACCCCTATATAATTGCACTGTGCATATTAAATTACCTGTGACACATGTATTGAACTACATATTGTTGTTGTTCAGTCGTTCATTCGTGTCCGACTCTTCGTGACCCCATGGACCTGTCCTGCGCTCTCTCCCGGAGCGTGCTCAAGTTCATATTCGTTGCATTGGTGATGCTATCTAGCCATCTCATCCTCTGCCGTCCCCTTCTCCTTTTGCTTTCAGTCTTTCCCAGCATCAGGGTCTTTTCCAGAGAGTTTTCTCTTTGCATTAGGTGGCCAAAATATTGGAGTTTCAGCTTCAGGATCTGTCCTTCCAATGAGCACTCAGGGTTGATTTCCTTTAGTATGGACTGGTTTGACCTCCTTGCAGTCCAGGGGACTCGTAAGAGTCTTCTCCAGCACCACAGTTCGAAAGCATCAATTCTTCGGCGCTCAGCCTTCCTTATAGTCCAGCTCTCACAGCCATACATTACTACTGGGAAAACCATAGCTTTGATTAGACGGACCTTTGTCGGCAAGGTGATGTCTCTGCTTCTTACTATGCTATCTAGGTTTGCCATAGCTTTCCTCCCAAGGAGCAAGCATTTTTTAATTTCATGGCTACAGTCACCGTCTGCAGTGATCTTGGAGCCCAAGAAACTAAAATCTGTCACTGCCTCCATTTCGAACTACATATACCGTTACGCATACATGTTACATTCTTGTCAACAGAGCTTGCTTTCTTCATGTAGATACATATATTTATGGCTGCCACTGAAAAGTTTCCTTCTCACAGTTTGACAGTTGTTAAAGATGTTTAGTCAAGATACTCCAACACTCCTCCATTAAATCCCAAGAATGGCTTGTCCTGTCTTCTGACTCATGTTCCTGGCTGTCACTGTGAATCCTCCCTCTCCCAGTCTAAAGGCAGATCAGCTGTGTGAACACCCACACATACACACCTGTATTCTATTGTATGTGTTCATTGGCTTGTTCTCTGTTGGAACGCTTGATGGAGGCCTCATGAATTTTGACTATTGAATTTTGAAAATATCCTATTTTCATACTTACATAGTAATTAGGGTATCTTGGGCAAATCTCAGCTTTTGAGCTATTGTGGATATGTCCAAACTATTTTGATATCTTCATGAGTCATCCAATCCAAGTTCATACATATACATATACATATAGTGTGTGTGTGTGTGTGTGTGTGTGTGTAACATTCTTGTATTTCACTCCTGGTTTATTAACATAAGAAAGTTAAAATTTTAAAGTGAATAAATTGCCATGCAAATGTTCTTAAGTTTAATTAAAGATGTCTCATTCTGTCATATATTTTTATAGTTCTATTTATTAAATACATCCAATAAAACTTGAGAAAATCATTTCTTATCCAGTTTAAAGGCTTGTCTCCATTGTGTTCCTGTGTAGAATGCTGGTGCTGTCACACGGTTTTCTCTGCTATCAATTCAACTGTATTCAAGCTGATTTAATAATTTTGTTAGTTCTGCAATTGAATTCATCCAACCGGTTGCCAAATTGTTTGTGTAACCCCATTCTGAAACTTGCATTTTCCCATGACCCAAGGCAGCAACATGATTTGGAAGCCAAGAAACTGTACCTTAAATATGTTTTAGTGCACTGACAGTGTTCTGTAATGTGACTCTTGGGCTTTGGTGGCCTGTAGGGATTAGACTGGATTATTTTGTTTGTTTGTTTGTTTGTTTATTTACAATTTAGATACCGCCCCACATCAAAGATTTTGGAGCAGTGAACAGCAAGATAAAAGAATAAAATCTCATAATTAAAACAATTAAAACATTTTAAAAGAACAGATTACATGTGGACCATGGACCTTTGACCCCGAAATCCTCACCCTGTTGTCCAGAAATTAACTGTGTGCTTTAACATTAAATCAGATGTCCCCACTTCCCCTATTTAAAATGCAATACAAAAAGCACACAGTGATTGACCCAAAAAGTGATTGACACAGTGGTGGTCATAGAGAGAGAGATCTATTAACAGAAGGATGTGGGCTGGGCAGGGTTGGGGTCAGGTTCTAACGTTTTATCTTTAGCTTTAAGACTGGGAAACATTTGCATCTATACAAAGTTCCATGTTCACTTTGTTGCGTGCATGAAGCTCATGAGCATGCAGGCTACCCCAGTGCATTGATGGAGAGAATGTGCAAAGGAATGCATATGCATAACTTCCCATCTTAATAGAAATGAATGTAGCATTTATTGATTGTTTATATAGCTTCATGTACACAGGCAAGCCTACAAAGACAGCAGACACAGGTGGGGAAGCGCCATGTGTACATTGGAACCCCTAGAGCCCCACCATTTTCATATTGGATGAATTTACAGAGCAATTCTGTGGTCCCTGGGAGGGCATCCCAGGAGCCATAGAATATGGTGGATTTACCTACCCCCAGCTATAGAAGGAGCTGCAACCAGGTATATGTGTGTGGGAACCAAGAGGGGATTCCCACACACCCTTTCCAGCTGCCACAGAAAGTTTCACAGCAGCTCCTCTTCTGAGGTCACCGTTGCAAGCTTGGAAGTAGAGCTGCCATTCGGCTTTTTGACCTTGGAAAAGGGACAGGGCAGGTAGAAAGGGGGTGTGGTGGCGGGCAGGGAGCGGAGAGGAGAGGATGCGGATCTGCTGGATCCATGACCCTCTCTGTTCCCATCTCTGCCCCCTGCCGGGTGAGTAAACTAAATGGGCTCAGAGTCCTGTCTAGCTCTAAATAACGAAGCCTGTTCCAATTGTTGTTGTTGTTCAGTCGTTCAGTCGTGTCCGACTCTTCGTGACCCCATGGACCATAGCACGCCAGGCCTTCCTGTCCTGCGCTCTCTCCCGGAGCGTGCTCAAGTCCATATTCATTGCATCCGTGATGCTATCTAGCCATCTCATCCTCTGCCGTCCCCTTCTCCTTTTGCCTTCAGTCTTTCCCAGCATCAGGGTCTTTTCCAGGGAGTTTTCTCTTCGCATTAGGTGGCCAAAATATTGGAGCTTCACCTTCATTATCTGTCCTTCCAATGAGCACTCAGGGTTGATTTCCTTTAGGATGGACTGATTTGACCTCCTTGCAGTCCAGGGGACTCGTAGGAGTCTTCTCCAGCACCACAGTTCGAAAGCATCAATTCTTCGGCGCTCAGCCTTCCTTATAGTCCAGCTCTCACATCCATACATTACTACTGGGAAAACCATAGCTTTGATTAGACGGACCTTTGTCGGCAAGGTGATGTCTCTGCTTCTTACTATGCTGTCTAGGTTGGCCATAGCTTTCCTCCCAAGGAGCAAGCGTCTTTTAATTTCATGGCTACAGTCACCGTCTGTGGTGATCTTGGAGCCCAAGAAAGTAAAATCTGTCACTGCTTCCATTTCTTCCCCTTCTATATGCCAGGAAGTGATGGGGCCAGATGCCATGATCTTCGTTTTTTTAATGTTGAGTTTCAAACCAGCTTTTGCACTCTCCTCTTTCACCCTCAACAAGAGGCTCTTTAGATCCTCTTCGCTTTCTGCCATTAGGGTGGTATCGTCTGCATATCGGAGGTTGTTGATAATTCTCCCGGCAATCTTAATTCCTACCTCTGATTCATCCAACCCGGCATTTCTCATGATGTACTCTGAAGCTGTAAAAACTTACGTTGGTCCTCCTGCCCTGTCTCTTGCTAGCAGGGCTTTAGATAGACTGAGAACTACTTGTGCTGGCAACAATAAGCAATATCTGGAGGCTAGTACACATGCTAAGTGGATGCGGGGAGGTCCATTCCAGAAGTTATTTTACTTCTACGTTAATTTTACATAGACTTGTCCAAGGACCGAACTACTTATGAATGCACATGAGGGATGGCATAATATTGAATACCCCCCTCCAGCCACAAACTGTTCCCTGCATATAGAAAATTGGCATTTGAGGGACAAGGTTACTCTGCTGACATGCTAGCTTTCCATGGACAATTAGGTTATTTATGTGGGTAAATATTTGGTCATGCAACCCCTTGCTATAGAAGCAACAGTCAAACAACAGATGTTGTAACAGATTTCCTCTACTGCTTTTAAAGGCTCGGAGTGAATGGAAGTAAAAGGTTCGGTCCAAGGGCATTCAACGCTTATCTGTTATTAAGGTCTATTTCTTAACAGCTGCCACTGTTAAGTTATTAGGGGCCTTGAGATATCTTTAAAATAAACAAAATCCATGGGGAAGAACGGTTTTAAGTTTTCAGACATTCGTATCTGTCTGAGCCAGAATTCTGGATTCCTCTGGCTAATCTGGCAGAAAGCCCATTCCCAGAAGCATATAACCAAGCAATTTAAGCAGTTACAACAGTGGCCAGAAAGAGAAGAAATGCAGAAAGAGAAAGGAGGACAAAAAAAAATCTTCTCTGTGTGGAAAGAGAAGAAATGCTTCACCAGAAAGGAGGACAAAAGAGCCTATGCTAATTTATATGTGTGGACAGAAATTTTGAAAGAGTTACTATAATTTAAATAGAAATACACTACTAGGGATGGCAGAGAATTCCGCCACGGATCTCGGTAAGGCCGAATGCCAGTGCATTTGGCCCCCCGAACTCCGTGGCAGAACAGCCTGCCACCCCCCGCCCCCCCACGGATCCCCCCCGGGACGAGACTTACCTGGGGCGGATCTTCCAGGCGGCGGCGGCTTCGGCAGCGGTGGCTGGGGCGGCTGGTCTTCCGACTGGCTGCCGCCACCGCCATTTCCAGTCTTGTTAAAAAAAAGAAAAGAAAAGACCTGATAGGCTACATAAATCTTTACGTAGCCTATCATGGCTGGGTGGGTTTAAAAAACAAAACAAAACTGCGTACGCAAATGGCGGTGGCTATGGCCGCCGCCATTTGCATTCCTTATTTTTGGCCATCTTAGTCTATGTAAATATTTACGTAGACTATGATGGCAAAAATAAAGGGGAACGCAAATAGCGTAGCGGGCGCTATTTGCGTCCCTTTTGGATTCGCCGTTTTAGCCTTCGTAAACATTAACGTAGGCTAAAACAGTGAATCAAAAAGGGATGCAAATAGCATCCCGCTACACTATTTGCGTTCCCCTTTATTTTCGCCGTCATAGTCTACGTAAATATTTACATAGATTAAGACAGCCAAAAATAAGGTACGCAAATGGCGGCGGCCGTAGCCGCCGCCATTTGCGTACGCGTTTCCCCCCCCCAGAGCCCTCTGCGGCCGGAAATCCAGCTGCGAATGGCTCTGGGCTGGGCTGGGCCTGGCCAGCTGCTCCGTGGAGCTGCCGTTGAGCACAGCCGGCCACCAAGGATTCCGGGGGGGAGGGACGGAACGTCTCCCCCCCCGTCGAGGATTCCAGGGGGAGGGACGGAACGTCTCCCCCCCCATCAACATAATCCCCGAAAGGTAAGTCACTTTCGTACATCCCTACATTTCACAATAATGGGACGACTGTGATGAGATGACTTGGGAAGGATGAATCTATCAGCTTTACTTTCTCTACATTCAGATTCTCAAATTTTCAAGTTCCTTCCATCCCAAACATAAAGAAATGTGTGAATTTTGGTAAAAATAAGACAATGAACTGAAACTGAATTTTCATCCATCGGCACTGGCCAAATTCAATAGATACATCTCTTCCCAGCATGGAGAGGACCATAGCTCTCTTCAAGTACTTGAAAGGTTGTCACAGAGAGGAAGGCCTGGATCTCTTCTCCATCATCCCAGAGTGCAGGACACAGAATAATGGGCTCAAGTGACAGGAAGCCAGATTCCGGCTGAACGTCAGGAAAAACTTCCTGGCTGTTACAGCAATACGACAGTGGAACCAATTACCTAGGGAGGTAGTGGGTTCTCCCACACTGGAGGCATTCAAGACGAGGCTGGACAGCCATCTGTCAGGGATGCTGTGAATTGGATTCCTGCATTGAGCAGGGGGTTCGACTCAATAGCCTTGTAGGCCCCTTCCAACCCTACTATTCTATGATTCTAAGTTTCTATATTATATGCGCCTGTCATGTAGCTGTTAAAATGAGGAGCAAGTAGGGGTGTACGAAACCTTGCTTACCTGGCTCCACCGGGTTCCACAGGTGGGGGGAGGCGATCTGTTCCTCCCCCCGGAATCCTCGACGTGGGGGAGGCAATCCGTTCCTCCCCCCCGGAATCCTGCCCTGCCAGCTCTGCTCCGTGGCCAGGCTGCGGAGCCGCTGACCAGGCCAACCCGCAGCGGGGCCTCCAGCCGCTGCCGGGCTGGTGCGGACGCAAATGGCGTCCCCTACGCCATTTGTGTTCCCGCTTTAGCCGTGATAGGCTACGTAAATATTTACGTAGCCTATCATGGGCTACCATAGGGATGCCAATGGCGTCCCCTATTCAGGATGCCATTTGTGTCCTCACCAACCCGGCAGCAGTTGGAGCCGCCACTGAAGCTGCAGCCACAGCCAGGTAGGCTCCGTTTCACGGGGCTTTTGCAGGGTGGAGGGGCAGGGGGCTCCAGTCTGCCACGGATTCCAGAGGGGGCGAATTCACTGGAATTCGGCCCCCCTTGTATCCGTGGCGGAATTCTCTAACATCCCTAAGAGCAAGTCAGAAAAAAGAGGTGGCGACCCTAATTCAGCACTAACATAGTTGAGTATGTTAGCGCTGAAGGGATTGAAACTCAGACTTAAGAGCTAAGCAATCAAAGCTGTGGGTCTGGATGGATGAATTTGTCAGTTCCTTCCACATTCCATTTTTTTTTCTAAATCTCAAGTTCTTTCTGTCCCACATATGAAGACATTTGCAAATCTTGGGAAAACCTTATAAAAAAACTTACTGAAACAAAATGCTCACCCATTCCTATAGATGACCTGTGTTGTCTTCTCAGTTGGCTGTTAGGCAGGTGCCACCTGTTGATGGGCAACTTCAAGGCCTCTCCCTGGTCTCCCTTCTTGTGGTTCTTTATCTTTACATTGGACTTGGACTTGACAGCTCTTCAAATAGAGGATGAATTCAAAGAGAGGAGTGTCCTCTGTAAAGTTGGAAACATGACCACCTTTATGGCATACCCCTTAGATGAAGCTCTTAATTGCCTACAATGTTTTAATGAGAAAACACACACACAACAAGAAAACAGTTGGGGCTCTTAATTTTAAACAATAGCTTCCAGGTACTTTGACATGCAGGGGGCTGCGGCTTAGTGGTTAAGACACTGAACTGCAGACCGGAAGGTCGGCAGGACAGCAGTTTGAGACCTGAGTGCCGCATGACGGAGTGAGCTCCCGTCTTCAGTCCCAGGCCCAGCTCCTGCCAACCTAGCAGTTCGAAAGCAAATTGCAAGTAGATAAATAGGTGCTGCTTCGGCGGGAAAGGTAACAGCGCTCCGTGCACCTCGGTGTTCAGTCATGCTGGCCACAAGACCACAGAAGCATCTTCGGACAGCACTGGCTCTTCGGCTTAGAAATGGAGATGAGCACCACCCCCTAGAGTCGGACATGGCTGGCTAGGGACACCTTTACCTTTACCTTACTTTGACATGTGAGCTCAGGTTGAATCAGGCCGTTCTTAGTGGGCAGCGTTCGCAAGTAGCTTGGCACTTCCAGATAACAGAAGCTCCCGATTGCTATACTGGCTGTGGTTTTCTAAGAGCAATCTATTGAAGCCTGGATTTTCACAGTTCCACCAACATTCTTTACAGGAACAAAGCACAGAATGATCTCAGGTGCATATTCCAAATATGATTCTGACCAGTTAAAATGCTGAAGCAACATCTGTGTCTGTCTTTGGAGAATAAAGACCTGACATTTTTGTTTACCCACACAGAATTTGTTCTGGTTTGGGAGTCTTTCCTTCTAGCATAAAACATTCAATCCCAAGTAGTGCATCATAGTTAGGGTGGCCAGATGCAAAAGGGGATGGGACTCCTACACCTTTAATATTGTGTGGCCACATGTCTTCTTTACAGTGGGCAGTCCTCTATTTGAAGTGCTGTCCAGTCCAAGTCTGGTTTAAAGATAAAAAAAACATCAAAAGGAAAAGCTAGGTCTTGAATAGGGATGCAAGATTTTGTTAAATCTGTTCCATCTGTGTTTTGTGGATTGTCGGGCGTCTTTCATTCCATCATTTGCTCATTGACAGGATCAGAATTTTTTTACCAGAATTTCGTTCTACTGTTAATTTGCATTAGTGCTACTTTGCATTAGCACTAACGTGCACTTTTGTAAATGCACTGATCGGCATTAGTTAATGCTAATGCACATGTGAATTTGCACAAATCCTCCCCCAAAGTGAAAAACTGGTCTGCAAGCCTGCAGAATCTTTGTGACTTGGACAAGGTCATTCAGAGAAACTGGGAACTCATTTGAATCCATTGTGGATTTTTTCCATATAATTATAATTTCTAAATTTGCATCTATACATACAAATTACCGTATGCAAACTTTATGTAAATCAGTGTCCTCTTTTGTCCTCTTTTTTGGTGATGCGTTTACTCTTTTTTGGCTATTCATCAGTGGCTACCCTAGAAACCAAAGCCAGGTCCAGTTGTGAAGAAAAGCGAATTTCAGTGTGTATAGCTTGCACAATGAACTGTACCTACAGACATTCCCTCTTCTACACATCTGTTAAAAGTGCATGAGTCCTGTCCTCTTTTGCATCTGGCACCCACTAGACAGGATGTAAGAATTAGACTTGGGAAGTCTTAAGTTGAAGCCCCGTTGAACCATGAATTTTGCTCTCTAGCTCCCAGTTCTTTATCCATGAAATGGGCATAGCCTATTCTGCTAAGTTGTTGTGAAGACAAGTAAGATGAGAACTGAAATGTACATATATAAAGCCCAAATGGCCATGGCAGTTTGAAGTGGCTTCTACCAGGTTTGACTGCTACAACAGTTATGGCCTCTCCTGGACAGGGATAGCTTGATCACAGTATACAACTGCTAGTAACCTCAAGACTGGGTTACTACAATACACTCTACTTGGGGATGCCTTAAGGTTGATCTGGAAACTGCAGCTAGTGTAGACTGTAGCAGCCCAACTGTTCTCAGGAGCTGCCCCTTTTCATCCTGTAACTCCTTTTCTGAGGGAACTGCACTGGTTGACCATCCACTACTGGGCCAAGGTTTTGTTTACTGGTGAATAAAGACCTAAACAGCTTGGGACCAGGATACTTGAGAGAGCACCTTCTCCCTTACCACTTGCCTCATCACTGAGATCATCAGATGAAGCACTCCTGGTGGTTTTGCAAAGACCTGCGGTCTGTTTTGATTTCACTTGGAGCAGAGTCTTCTG
Source organism: Heloderma suspectum (assembly GCF_057233095.1). NCBI lineage: Eukaryota > Metazoa > Chordata > Lepidosauria > Squamata > Helodermatidae > Heloderma > Heloderma suspectum. The sequence goes on from NC_139459.1 coordinate 28,648,231, forward strand.
TGTATTGGCTCCCTCTCTGTGGAACTCCCTGCCTGTTGATGGCAGGCAGGCACAGACATTGTTTCATTTTGGCACCTGCTGAAGACTTTTTTTTTATTTAAACAAGCATTCTCTGATTGACCAGCCAGGGTTTTAGTGACATAATCTGATTTTAAATATTTGCATTTTGCATTTTGATTCTTTTATTTTTCCTGTTTGGGAATCTTGTTAGGTACAGAGCGCTACATCAGTCCTATAAATAAATAACCTTTTAAAAGCTCTGTGAAGACGATTTTTTTTTAACCAAAAGGAGACTATATAATTTAGGGTGAGATATCCGCTGACATTATAAGCTGGTATAACTTTTAATCTGCTTCATCTTCATGTTTGGAGAGACAGACCTATTAATAAAATAGGGCCTTAGCTATATGTTTAATGGAGATAACGTCATAGCAATAGTCTGTGAATTACACACTGCAGAGTATTTTTCATGATATTTGTGACTTCGCATTTGGATAATTACTGTCATTCATAAAACTGTAAGAACATTTTCTCTTTCCCACCCCCACCACCCCACCTCAGAGCTGTGCTTGTTGGTTCAGCTAAGTATAAACTCTGCATTATGGACTTTTGGATTGCTAGCAGATGTTTTTGTTGGAAATTATTTCCCCTCATGTTTTTTTTTTTAAACTTTAACGTTGCACCTTCTTGCAGCAGAAAAAGCCTTTCCAAATTCAGTTGGACATTAATCAAGAGGAATGGTTGTAAAGGGATAAAACAGATGGTACAAGTTGCACTTTCATGATAGAATTCTCCTCCCAGATACACCTGCAGGTGTTTGGTACGTAGTGGTTAATAAATTTGTGCCTGACGTTTCTCAGGGCTGTTATGGAATTTCTATCAAAGCCATTTCAGGGCAGAAATTGGTCCTCTAAGCCTTCTGGATGCTCTGGTCACTGGGGCATCTTAAAACATTATATTATAGACTTTTGCTCTTAAAGATATTGTGCGGGCTCCTTGGTGGACTGGGGTTTTTTTTAGTAGGTGTTTATATTGCTGCTGTAGATAGGCCAAATACTGAATTTGCTATGGGACAGGAGAGAAGATTTCTGTGGAATTATCAGGTCTTCAAATGGATTCTTTTCAGAATGCTTTAGGCTATCCACCAGAAGCGGTTGGTGATGTCATTTGTGCAGCCTAGTAGTATGGAAAGGGAGAATGCCCAAGCATGTAATTCATAATCCAGTTGTTTGGCCCCCTTGATTAATGTTTAGAGATTTCTTTATAAGGAAGTCCTTGAAAGAAAATTAAAATAAGTAGAGATGTTTAAGCCAGCTGTTTTGCTTTTTGGAGAATTGAGACACTTTCCTAATGCACCAAGCAGCATCTTAAAATGAGATTGCCTTCAAATATCTGGACCTCACTGTATGCAGTATCTGTTGCATGTACAATGCCATTTTAACAAGCAGAAGTTTTAAGCAATGGAAAAAAAGTGTTTGCCTATAAAAACTAAGGCTGCTATTAAACAGAAAAGGGAACAGATGCTCTTAATTAAGAGAAACAGTGGAGGACTCAGTTTGGATCAAAAATAAAAGTTGAGTGGTCAAATTAATAGGCTGCCCCTTTCTTCTAAGCATGGGGAAGGCAACAGGAGAAATTTCCCTATTAGAGCAGGCACTGAGGTTTGAGACAAGACAATATTTTAGGGTTGAGTCATTCTTCCTTGGGCTGTAGTGTCCCTTGTGACTAGAAAGTTTCATCTCTCAAGTTCACAAAGTACTGACCCATTTGACCAATTTGGAATGAACAGTTGCAAATTGCACTCTTATTCCTGTGTCCGCCTTTCTGGCTCAATGGAAATTGCTCTCAAATGATTCCATTGCTATAGTATTGACTGATAAAAGAAGTCACGAGTCAATGTTGGCAGTACCTTTAGGCTACAAATAAATAAGAAATACATTGAATGCTTGTCATGTGCTATAATTTTCATTAAAATACCCCCAGAGTTGTTTGTAGCTAGTTCCATAAACAAAAGTAGATCTAAAGGTTGAAGGTTATTTCCTGCCATAAATATTACAAGAACATCCAAGAAAAAGGGATAGCAGCTTAATCTTATCTTTAGAAATCACTCCAGGCCCTGCTATTTTGAGAGCCTTTCATATGAAAGGCTTTAGTGAATTGATGTGGGGTGCAGTCCTGTTTGCCCCACACATATACAGCAACATGGGAAACTGCCCCATAGAAGACAGTATAGTACCCTTGTCCTGGGCTGCCTCTGCAATACTTAGTATTGTAGTCAGGCTGCTCTCATGTCAGTCCTTCTGCATTTCCCCTATGAACATCCACCACCTCCTTCTACAGACTTTGCGTCTTGATTTTGCTTCTGTTTCTTCCTGGGGTAAAATGAACAGCTGCAGGTCCTTTTCTTGGAATGAACAGAGTGGCCCCAGCACTGAGTGCGCCGCCATGTCCCGGCACAAATGTGACCTGGAGATAGGCTGGCCACTTACCCATCCTCAAAAGATAGCAAGTGCATCACCAAAAAGCAGAACACAGATTTGCTTAAATTTGCATATGCTAATTTTTATGTAAATATGTGAATTATTACGATGATGTGGTTTAGGTATTTTTTATTGTACTGCATATTATTTTAATCATATTTGTAGGCGACCCTGGCATCTGCAAGGATGAAGGTCAAGGATGGTTTTAAAATGATGTCATATAAAATAAGAAATAAAGTGTACAAATAATTACTATAATTTAAATAAAAATACAATACATCTCACCCTAGCGGGGAAGATTGTGATCAAGTGACTGGACCAGTGTGCCTCCTCAGCCTGCTATTCAGGTGCTCCTTTTGTATGGCTCTCTACTTGGTACAGACTGGACACCTTTTCACATAGAGGATGCTTTTGAATTTTGAATTTTATTGAATTACTGTCACAGCACAGCCACTAAAAATACCAAGTATGAAATCAAGCTGACAAATTCAAATAGAAGCTGTAGGAGAAGAATATACATAAAATGGCAGATTCAACTGGAACTAGCTTCAGTGACAGGATCTATTAGTATCAGCTAGTAACTAAGGATAATTATACTGAAATTTAACTATCTGATTCCTGATGGAACATACCTGGGCACAAAATCTTGCCACCTTAAGAGTAAATTCATTGGTGGAGTCTGAAAGAAGAAGGGAGGAGTAAAACTTATCAGATCTGTCTGGAAACTTAAAATTGCAGCAGTATAATGGGAGCAAATGTCCCTATAATATAAACAGTATGATAAAACATGTCCAGCTGTTTCAGCCATGACCCATTGGCAGGGACAACAAACACGTTGAGAGTAAGGGATTCATAAATATCTCCCCCCCTTCATAGATCACTGCCTTGTTGTGGCAAAGGGGCTTGCGTAACTCAGTGAAGCCATAAGCTATGACGTGCAGGGCCACCCAAGACGGACAGGTCATGGCAGAGAGTTCTGACAAAATGTGGTCCACTGGAGAAGGAAATGGCAACCCACTCCAGTATTCTTGCCAAGAAAACCCCATGGAACGTATCACAAGGCTAAAAGAGATGACGCCGGAAGATGAGCCCCTCAGGTCGGAAGGTGTCCAATATACTACTGGGGAAGAGCAGAGGGAATTTCCAAGTAGCACCAGAAAGAGTGAAGCGGCTGGGCCAAAGCCGAAAGGACACTCAGCTGTGGATGTGTCTGGTGGTGAAAAGAAAATCCGATGCTGTAAAGAACAATATTGTTTAGGAACCTGGAATGTCAGATCAATGAATCAAGGTAAGCTGGAGGTGGTCAAACATGAGATGGCAAGAATGAACATCGACATCTTGGGAATCAGTGAACTAAAATGGACAAGCATGGGCGAATTTAATTCAGGTGACCATCATATCTACTACTGTGGGCAAGAATCCCTTAGAAGAAATGGAGTAGCACTCATAGTCAACAAAAGGGTGGGAAAAGCAGTATTGGGGTACAATCTTAAAAACGATAAGAGTGATCTCAGTACGAATCCAAGGCAAACCATTCAACATCACAGTAATTCAGGTCTATGCCCCAACCACTGATGCCGAAGAAGCTGAGGTTGATCGGTTCTATGAAGACCTACAACACCTTCTAGAACTAACACCAAAAAAAGATGTTCTCTTCATCATAGGGGATTGGAATGCTAAAGTAGGAAGTCAAGAAATCACCGGGATAACAGACAGACATGGCCTTGGTGTACAAAATGAAGCAGGACAAAAGCTAATAGAGTTTTGCCAAGAGAACACGCTGATCATAGCAAACACTCTTTTCCAACAGTACAAGAGGCGACTCTACACATGGACATCACCAGATGGTCAATATCGAAATCAGATTGATTATGTCCTTTGCAGCCAAAGATGGAGAAGCTCTATACAGTCAGTAAAAACAAGACCTGGAGCTGACTGTGGCTCAGATCATGAGCTTCTTGTTGCAAAATTTCGGCTTAAATTGAAGAACGTAGGGAAAACCACTAAACCATTCAGGTAAGACCTAAATCATATCCCTTACGAATATACAGTGGAGGTAAGGAATAGATTTAATGGATTAGACCTGATAGACAGAGTGCCTGAGGAACTATGGATGGAGGTCCGTAACATTGTTCAGGAGGCAGCAACACAATCCACCCCAAAGAAAAAGAAGTGCAAGAAAGCCAAGTGGCTGTCTGATGAGGCTTTACAAGTAGCTGAGGAAAGAAGGGAAGTGAAAAGCAAGGGGGAAAGGGGAAGATATACCCAACTGAATGCAGAGTTCCAGAGAATAGCAAGGAGAGACAAGAAGGCCTTCTTAAATGAACAATGCAAAGAAATCGAGGAAAACAACAGAATGGGAAAGACTAGAGATCTCTTCAAGAAAATTGGAGATCTCAAGGGAACGTTTTGTGCAAAGACGGGCATGATAAAGGACAAAGAAGGCAGGGACCTAACAGAAGCAGATGAGATTAAGAAGAGGTGGCAAGAATACACAGAAGAACTATACAGGAAAGATCCTAATGTCCCTGATAGCCATGAGAGTGCGGTCACTGAACTTGAGCTGCACATCCTAGAGAGTGAAGTCAAGTGGGCCTTAGGAAGCATTAGTAACAACAAAGCTAGCGGAGATGACAGTATTCCAGCTGAGCTATTTAAAATCCTAAAAGATGATGCTGTTAAAGTGCTGCATTCAATATGCCAACAAATCTGGAACACTCAACAATGGCCGCAAGACTGGAAAAGGTCAGTTTACATTCCAATTCCAAAGAAGAGCAACGCCAAAGAGTGTTCAAACTACTGCACAATTGCGCTCATTTCACATGCCAGCAAGGTAATGCTCAAAATCCTACAAGCTAGGCTTCAGCAGTATGCGAACCGAGAACTACCGGAAGTACAAGCTGGGTTTCGAAGAGGCAGAGGAACTAGAGATCAAATCGCCAACTTTCGCTGGATCATGGAGAAAGCAAGAGAATCCCAGAAAAACGTCTATTTCTGCTTCATTGACTATGCTAAAACCTTTGATTGTGTGGATCACAACAAACTGTGGCAAATTCTTAAAGTGATGGGAATACCAGACCACCTTACCTGTCTCCTGAGAAACCTGTACGAGGGTCAAGAAGCAACAGTAAGAACCAGACATGGAACAACCGAGTGGTTCAAAATTGGGAAAGGAGTACGACAAGGCTGCATATTGTCACCCTGCTTATTTAACTTATATGCAGAGTACATCATGAGAAACGCCGGGTTGGATGAATTACAGGTCGGAATTAAGATTGCTGGGAGAATTATCAACAGCCTCCGATATGCAGACGATACCACCCTAATAGCAGAAAGCGAAGAGGATCTCAAGAGCCTCTTGTTGAGGGTGAAAGAGGAGAATGCAAAAGCTGGTTTGAAACTCAACATTAAAAAAACTAAGATCATGGCATCTGGCCCCATCACTTCCTGGCATATAGAAGGGGAAGAAATGGAAGCAGTGACAGATTTTACTTTCTTGATCTCCAAGATCACCGCAGATGGTGACTGTAGCCATGAAATTAAAAGATGCTTGCTCCTTGGGAGGAATGCTATGGCAAACCTAGACAGCATAGTAAGAAGCAGAGACATCACCTTGCCGACAAAGGTCCGTCTAATCAAAGCTATGGTTTTCCCAGTAGTAATGTATGGCTGTGAGAGCTGGGCTATAAGGAAGGCTGAGTGCTGAAGAATTGATGCTTTCGAACTGTGGTGCTGGAGAAGACTCTTATGAGTCCCCTGGACTGCAAGGAGGTCAAATCAGTCAATCCTAAAGGAAATCAACCCTGAGTGCTCATTGGAAGGACAGATACTGAAGCTGAAGCTGAAATATTTTGGCCACCTAATGCGAAGAGAAAACTCTCTGGAAAAGACCCTGATGCTGGGAAAGACTGAAGGCAAAAGGAGAAGGGGACGGCAGAGGATGAGATGGCTAGATAGTATCACCGATGCAATGAATATGAACTTGAGCACGCTCCGGGAGAGAGCGCAGGACAGGAAGGCCTGGCGTGCTATGGTCCATGGGGTCACGAAGAGTCGGACACGACTGAATGACTGAACAACAACAACAACAATCTCCCTTCCAAAAAAGCTGATGGTAAGGCGTTAAAACAGGCCAAGGTAAAAGCTCTGCAACATTTAGGGGTCTCAAGAGCATAGAGCGGTGGTCTCCAAAGTGGGTTGCGTGCACCCCAGGAGGTGCACAAGACGATCCACTGGGATGTGCGAGCTGCCTCTCGCTGCTCCTGTGAGCTGCCGTTGTGTGCAAGGTGGGTGGTGGCAGTGGTGGCGGCAGCTGAAGGAAAGCAGGAAGGAGATTAGCCCTTCCCATTCTGCAAAGCGGGAAGGAGATTAACCCTTCCCACTCTCCTTTTGCAGCAGGAAGCCAAGAAGGAAGCGAGCACTTTCCTCTCAGCTGCCACCCTGCCAAAGGAAAGCAGGAAGGGTTAACAGCCCAGGCCAAGCCACCAAGGAGTGGGGACTCTGCTCAGGGAGCGAGGCTGGCGACCGGAACTCCTGGATCTGGTGCAGGCAGGAGCCCGGCCAAGCACACCTTTCCCCTCCTTGCAAGGTGACCTTTCCCCTCCTTGCAAATTGACAGTGGTGCCCTCACTTGATCATCAGCATATAGCAATGACGTGTGCATAGTTACGTGGATATGCAGATTATATTAATAATAATTTTTTAAGTGAAAGCAAAAAGGGGTTTTGTACCATTAATAATAATAAAAATTTATTTTAAAAGTATTGTTCATTTCATCTTTATCTCATCCTGTTTAATTGTTATTTTTGTGTATGTTTTATAATGTACATAATATATTAGTACAGCAGTACACACACACACACATATATATATATATATATATATAATTTATAAATAAATATACATATATTGGGAGTGCGTGCTCAAAAATTTTTCAGATGGGGTATGTGATCAAAAAAGTTTGGAGACCACTGGCATAGAGGATGTTTTTTAAAGAAAGGACTGTTCTCTGATAGCCCTTCAAACAGAGCACTGCCTGTAAAGTAGGACATATGGCCACCCTACCATGAGAGCAAGCAAGGTTGTTTTCTTGATGTTTATATCTGGGTTTTTCAAAGCTTTCGCATATATCTTTCCATTTTGATTGTCTCTGTTCCCCTCTTCTCTGCACAGATAGTACAGCTTATACAAATGTCACACTGTTTATTTGTTACATTTATTAGTTGATCTGTAACAAAGAAAAGGACGAAGTGAGAAACTGGTCTTGTTCTCACAGCTGTCTAGGGATAAGCACTGTAGCAGGAATTTCTACTGATCCTGCTCCCCACTCCACAGAGCCAAAGGGTTTGCTGCGGTTCCAGGAGCCACCACTAGTCTGAAGTCAGACTCTGACTCTCACTCCAGATTCTGCTTGGGGGAATATTAGGGATGTACAAGAATTTTGTTTCAGTTCACCAATCATCCAAACATTTTGTTGAAAAATGCTCACATATTTATTCCTGACTTTGCAATCACATTTGAAAAATGTGTATTTAGGGGGAGATGTGCACTTGGAAGTGTGCATTTAAAAAACAAATGTGAATTTTAACACTTTAGTCAATGAGGGAAGGGGTGTGCACTTTTGAAAAGTGCACACAGAAATGTGCACTTTTCCTGTCTGAAATGGACACTTTTCCTATTCAAACGAACTGAAAAACAGGTCGCAAATGGGACTGAGCCAAACTGAGCTTTGAAGTGAAGTTCCAAGAATTTCAGCAAACTTGAACATCCCTCATTCTCCCGTTCCCAGCGGATATTGCCATCTCCTCTGGTTGCACCACACTTCCTCATGAGGAAACAGCACCTTCCCCCTAGCTGAGCTCTCATAATTCAGTGCAAGTGAATTGCTGGTCACAAAAGGTCCAGTTCCACCTCTCTGGCTCCTTCAAACATTTGTTCAGTATTTGATTTTTGTACATGATGTGGAAACGTGACAGCTTATGAGATGTGTGATCATTATCAAAATAATGAAAAGTACGGATATCAGAGGAATACATTTGGGGAGTGGAGCTCAACAGGATTTTGCCTGCTCGGCCCCCCGGACTCCAGTTCGGTCATCTACAAGTTGGCCCAACGCAGCTCATGACGAGTAGGGCCAACTCATGGGTTTTGGGGGGATGGTGCACAGATCATCATTTGCGCAAAATTGTGGCCATAAATAGCACAATTTGCATAAATCACAGCAGCACGTGGTCTAATTTGTGCAAATTAGACCATTTATGGCTGCAATTTTGTGCAAATTGCACTATTTACTGCCGTGTTTTTGCACAAATTAGCCTGTGATTTTGCGCAAAAAACCTAGGTAAAGTTCCAAGGTATCAGGAACTATTGCACAGCTTGGCTCGCAAATGGAAGCTTAGCTGGATCCATCATGGGGATCCGTTGGGCCCAAAAAGGGCTGGATTTCCCCATGTCCAACAACCCTAACAAAGACACCAACAAGTCTAAGGGTGCGATCCTATTCAGATAGGTGGCTGCCTCCAAACTCAGAGGTGACCACCTATCCAATGCAATGCAGGAGAAGCATGGAGGGGATCATTCCCTCTGCGCTTCTTTTGCCCTGCATTTTCAGCTAGACAGCCAATTGTGGCTGTCTAGCCGCAGGAGGGCTGAATGGAGGAGGAGGCTGCTGTACGACACATTGGATGTGTCGCTCAGGCATTTCCGCCCTCCCCTCCCCAGAACACCCCCCAGAATGCTCCTTTTCGTCCACTCCGCACTTCTCTTGCAAGTGCAGAGGACAGGGCTGTTCTGCACTGCCTCCAAGGCAGCACAGCGGGGAGGTCAGTTCTCCAGGAAGCAACCTTGGAACGTGGGCTCCGAGGTCAGTTCCAGGAAAACCAGATATCCTATGGCCTTCTAGCTGCTGTCTAGCGGCCATAGGATTGCTCCCTCCAGCAGTCAAATTTTGAGCTTAAATTTTTAAATAGTCAGATTTCAAGTTAGAACTGCAAGTTTGGAAAATCTTGAACATTCGCAAACATTTATCTTTGTCTTTAGTTAATTGAGTTAGCTAACTTCAATTGTACTTTCTCCTGTTTATTCATCCTAATCAGGCCTGATCTTGATATCAGTTGGACAGTAATTAGAGAGCAGTTCGAGATGGACTCCATGGTTCTGAAGGGGCTAACGCCAAACAGCAAGTACCAGTTTGCAGTCCGAGCAGCAAATTCATATGGATCCAGTCTACCTAGTGCTCCCAGCGACACTATCAGAATGTTCAGTGAGTAGAAGACTCTTCTTTAATTGCTTGGCATTCAAATGGTAGAAAAAACTCTTTGGGCACTGATTGTATTTTAAAAGGCAGCCTCTTCTTCTCCATTTCCCCTACCCTCTGGATACTTGAGGGCTGGCAGTTTCCAGAGTTCAGCACGAGTCAAGCCGTGGGTGCAATTAAAGAAAGCTCCAGGGTAAAGACAGTCTCACAACTACAAGTGTTTCATTTCTACATCACTCCCTGATGCTTGTGTGTGTATGTGCATGTCTGTGGCAGCTTCATACGTAATTGATAAGCAACATTTTGAGGAGAAGTAACACTGACAAGCCCATTGTTCACCTCTTCCTGCAGCTCTTTAAAACAGAATTCTATATATTGCATGCATAATTTAAAAACTACCACAGAAAAAGACCAAAGAAAATTGCTAATGCTGCAAAAGAGCGTTGGAGGAGCATTGACTTGAAGTTGACTTGGATAATGGCATGAGTCAGTTTGCGTCTAATTTTTGATTGGAGCAAAGGCTGGATCTTTTTGGAGGGGACATCTGCCTTTTCAGACTAAGCTTGTGCCTGTTCTGATGTTGCCAGAACACTCTAGAAATTCCCTGACATGCCTTGAATTTAGAAAATACCCATAAGCTTTGATGTGAGAGCATCAAAGTTATGTTTATTAAGTCACTTGGGACAGGTGTGTTGTGAAAAACAGCAGCCCCATCTACTGCAACATACCCCATGTCCTCCTAGTGTCATTGTTCTGTATTTCCCGCTGCCCCTCTCCATGTTATTGGCTACCATTGGTAGCTGTGGGGAAACACGCAGTGTTAACGACATTAGGATATTGGGTAAGTTGTACTATATAGGAGGGATCGGCAGAAAGGAGAGGAGTGGTAGCTCAGTGGTAGAACACTTGCTTTGGATACAAAGGGTCCCAGGTTCAATCCCCAGCTTCTCCAGGTAGGATTGGAAAAACTCCTGCCTGAAACCCTGGAGAGCTGCTGCCAGTCAGGGTTGACAGTACTGAATTGGATGGGCCCATGGTCTGACTCAGTATAAGGCAGCTTCTTATGTTCCTACATTCCCAGAAAGCAGATCTGGATGTCCTGGTAGATCTCTAGGTGATTTGCAACAGGTTGACGAAGATTTCTGGCACCCAGTTGTTTAACGATAGGAGCAACAAAATAACTCCCTAATTTATACTGCTGAAATGAAGAAAGCATGGTATCCACTGTAGTGGGTTTTGTGTGGAAGGATTGTGAGTTCCATTCAGTTCTGTTACTCATAGACAATTACTGAGCTCAGATTTCTTTATTTCTAAGTGTATGTCTTTTGCACTGGGTTCCAGCTGGTGGATCTCAGGGTTCTAGTGAAAAAACAAAGTAGATCCTGGAACATGAATTCTGCCCACCTCTACTACATAGCATGGAGGATTGGGAAAACCAACATAGGGCTGCTGTTTTTCTTGTAACATTCAGTTCCACCCTCTATGTGAACAACAATACAAACTTGCAGGTCCAGGATACATGTTGAGTAGAATTCATCCAAATCTTGATGGAATGGAGAAGGGGGGAACGGAAGGGAGGAAAGCAAGAGTGTGACTGGCCAGCAGTGCAATATTAAACCTGCCTTCTATTGTTGCTATTGCTACAAATTGCTATTTGTGAATCTTGTCATCAGTACTTTTTACAATCTGATCCTTCTTTTCATGCCAGCTACCTTCATCTCCTTTGGTCTTCATTCCTGGTCCCATTGGGACACCTTTGTTAGACTTTGTTAGATTTCATAGACTCCTCAGGAAGGATTGTTTTATCTATTGAGATTTCCTGGGTTTAAATTTAACTTCTGAACATACTGTTTATGGAAGCCTCTTCAAGGTACAATATTCTCTGTGGAATTTGTAGCCTGGACTCTTCACAGAAGGTCATTTAACCTTGTTGCCAGACGCACACTCTTCCCACATCCTGTTTATCTGTAGACACAAATGTTTTGAATCCTTTTTTAACCAAAGATAAAACTTTTCTTTTTGCTATGCTAATTTGGGTAGGATTGGCTCCTTTCTAAATCAGGAGCACAGTAATAGTTTATGATATCGAGATATACATATAGGAATAGATATAGATGCTACATTTAAAAGCCAGTGTAACCGAGAAATAGAACTCACTTGGGTGTAGGCAGGAGCAGGTTTGATTCTTAGCGGTTGGGATCACATGTGCAAGGAACAAGTTTACCCCCTCCCCCCCGGTTTCCCCATGTACATCCCTTTATATAGAAAGGAATTAGAATCACAGAATCATAGAATAGTAGGGTTGGAAGGGACCTATAAGACCATCGAGCCCAACCCCCTGCTCAATGCAGGAATCTAAGTCAAAGTATCCCTGGCAGATGGCTGTCCAGCTTCACCTTGAATGCCTACAGTGTGGGAGAGCCCACCACCTCCCTAGGTAATTGGTTCCATTGTCGTATTGCTCTAAGAGTCAGGACGTTTGTCCTGATGTTCAGCCGGAATCTGGCTTCCTGTCACTTGAGCCCATTCTTCCATGTCCTGCACTCTGAGATGATCAAGAAGAGATCCTGGCCTAGGGATGTATGAAACTCCCCTTACCTGGCTCCGCCGGGTTCCACTGGGGGGGAGGAGGCACTCTGTCCCTCCCCCCGGAATCCTGGCCAGCTGGCTCTGCTCCGCGGGGATTCCGCAGAGCCGCCGGCCGGCTCCACCAGCAGCTGGACATCCAGCCGCTGGCTAGCAGGGACGCAAATGGCGGCGGCTGTAACTGCCGCCGTTTGTGTCCCTGCAGTCAGCTGTGATAGGCTACGTAAAGACTTACGTAGCCTATCACGTCTGGCTTAAAAAAACCCAAAAACCCCCCACGCATACACAAATGGCGGCGGCTACAGCTGCCGCCATTTCTGTTCCTTATTTTTGGCCATCTTAGTCTACGTAAATATTTACGTAGACTGAGATGGCGAAAATAAGGGAGAACGCAAATAGCATCCGCTACGCAATTTGCGTTCCCCATTTGCGTACGCGCATTGTTGTTTTTTAAGCCAGACGTGATAGGCTACGTAAGTCTTTACGTAGCCTATCACGTCTTGTTAAAAAAAAAAAGAAACCCGACAAGACTGCAAATGGCGGCGGCGGCAGCCGGTCGGAAGACCAGCCGCTGCAGTGCGGCCACCAGAGCCGCCGACGACCGGAAGATCCACCTCAGGTAAGTCTTGTCCCGGGGGGGATCTGCGGGGCGCGGGGGGGTGGCAGGCCGTTCCGCCACAGATTTCCACCACAGATGCCATCCCTATCCTGGCCTTCCTCTCTGTGACAACCTTTCAAGTACTTGAAGAGCGTTATCATATCTCCCCTCAGTCTTCTTTTCTCAAGGCTAATTGCTGCCATTCAGTTAGCGATGGCAGAGAATTCCTCCACGGATCTCGGGAAGGCCGAATGCCAGTGCATATGGCCCCCTGAAATCTGTGGCTGAACGGCCTGACCCCCCGCCCCCCCCACCCGCAGATCCCCCCGGGACGAGACTTACCTGGGGTGGATCTTCCGGGCGGCGGCGGCTCCAGTGGCTGTGGCGGCTGGTCTTCCGACCGGCTGCCGCCGTCGCCATTTGTAGGTTTCGGGGGGGGGGGGTGTTACACCGACGTGATAGGCTACGTAAGTTTTTACATAGCCTAAAACGTCTGGGTAAAAAAAAAAGGCGTACGCAAATGGTGGCAGCTATGGCTGCTGCCATTTGCGTTCCTTATTTTGGGCCGTCTTAGTCTACGTAAATAATTACATAGACTAAGACGGCGAAAATAAGGGGAATGCAAATAGCGTCCACTACGCTATTTGTGTTCGCCTTATTTTCGCCATCTTAGTCTACGTAAATATTTACGTAGATTAAGATGTCAAAGATAAGGAACGCAAATGGTGGTGGCCGTAGCCGCCGCCATTTGCGTACGCGGTTCCCCCCCCAGAGCACTCCGTGGCCGGAAATCCGGCTGCGGACGGCTCTGGCCTGGTTGGGCCTGGCTGGCTGCTCTGTGGAGCTGCCACGGAGCACAGCCGGCCAAGGAGGATTCCGGGGGGGGGAGGGACGGAGTGCCTCCCCCCCTGTCCAGGATTCCGGGGGGAGGGACGAAGCGCCTCCCCCCCCGTCCAGGATTCCGGGGGGAGGGACAGAGCACCTCCCCCCCCCACCATCAGCATAATCCACGAACAGGTAAGCGATTTTCGTACATCCCTACATTCAGTTCTAAAGGGAATAGTAACAAGCAGCTCTTGGAAATGTGGTTGGAAGAAATATCTATCCACCACTGACCCTGGATAGCTTGGCTTTCACTGTCCAGATCCTGTGTGCGTGTAGTGCATCTGTGTACACTGCAGCTGTGCAAAGGTCTTCACAGTATACAAGTCTTCCCTTCACACATCCCACCCATCATGATGATGGACATTTTTCAAGTAATAAAACAACAGCAATAGGACTGATAAGGACATCGAATAACTCATACCTTGAAAGTCCAAGTCAATACATAAGCCTTCAACAGAGTATACCTTATTTGGTGGGCTTTAGCCTCTGTGGAGTAAGCACTATTTGGCAATCTGCTGCTACTACTATGCATAGCAAGTAGGGATGTATGAATCCCCTACCGGCCAGTCTGGGGGGGGGGTCCACAGGGGAGGCGATCCGTTCCTCCCCTCGGAATCCTCTTTGGCCAGCTCTGCTCCGTGGCGATTCTGCGGTGCCACTGGCCAGCTCTGAAGTGCCAGCAATACGGCTGCCATGCCGTATCGCTGGCTGAAGGGGACTACTGACTGTGGACGCAAATGGCATCCAGGATGCCATTTGCAGCCATAAAGGCCTTAGTTTAAGGTAAAAGCAGCCATTTACGGATGCATTTACCTTAAACTAAGGCCTTTACGGCTGCAAATGGCATCCGGGATGCCATTTGCGTCCACAGTCAGTCTCCTTCAGCCAGCGATACGGCATGGCGGCCGTATCGCTGGCAATCCGGAGCCGGAGGATCTGGCCGAAGAGGATTCCGCACGGAGGTGGGGGTAAGTCTTCCGTTCTGCCACGGACTCTCGGGGGAGACTTTAGAATCCGGCCTCACTGGAGTCCATGGCGGAATTCTCCGCAATCCCCAATAATAAGTGTTATAAGAAATCTAGCCTTTCCCAGTTTCAGGGGAATGGAGTGGAAAGGCTGGTGTTTTCTCTTAGATTTTTCCATTAGGCAAAGTTTTGTTGTGTAGACTGAGAGCCCAGTGATTTTCCGAACGTAAGTGACATAAGCTTGTGACGGTAGCTTCTTAATAAAATGGTTTGTTAGCTGTTGATCGATACTCAGTTGCCACCTAATTAGCAAAAGCAAGACATTTGCTCAGGTTCTCATTTGTTTTAACATGGTTTATTTGATATAAGCTAATCCTTGATTATTTGGAGAGAGGCTTTCTTTTTTAATGTGCCCCCTGCAGAGTTTTCAATTAATTATGGGCACAGGATTACAAGATTGGTAGAGTGTCTTAAGTAGGCATCAAGTCATTGCACACTGAGGACCTGTGTGAAAGGACCTTGTAATGAAATACAGTATGCCCTTAATTGCTATCGTCCATTGTTCTGGCATTTATAGAAACACCACTGTGTTAACAATAATTGATTAGCTACCCATACAGACTAGTGAGCTCTTCATCAGTTACATAAAACAGTACCTCGTTCTCAACCCCAGAGTAGTAGACTGCTTACTTGCTTAAGGAAAGGCAATAGCAATGTTATTATTGCATCACATGACATGATGAGACAGGAAAAATGACAGAATGAGAAGAACTGAAAACACTGCAGGTATCTGATAGTTCCATCTTCATGTGTGAAGACATCAGAATATGAGGACACAACAAAAGTACATGACTGTGGTGCTTAACAGTTGCATCATAGCTTTGTTTATTGAATACCTCTTTGAATACTACAATGAAGAGAAGCATTCTGTGTAGGGATGTCAGAGAATTCCGCCACGGATCTCGGTGAGGCCAAATGCCAGTGCATTCAGCCCCCCGAACTCTGTGGCGGAACGGCCTGCTACCCCCCCGCCACCCTGCGGATCCCCCCCAGGACGAGACTTACCTGGGGTGGATGTTCCGGGCGGCGGCTCCGGCGGCTGGTCTTCCGACTGGCTGCCACCGCCGCCGCCATTTGCAGTCTTGTCGTTTTTTGGGTTTTTTTTAAACAAGACGTGATAGGCTACGTAAAGATTTACGTAGCCTATCATGGCTGGGTAAAAAACCCCAAAAAACCGCGTACACAAATGGCGGCGGCTACGGCCGCCGCCATTTGCATTCCTTATTTTTGGCCATCTTAGTCTACATAAATATTTACGTAGACTATGACGGCAAAAATAAAGGGGAACGCAAATAGCGTAGCAGGCGCTATTTGCGTCCTTTTTTGATTCGCCGTTTTAGCCTACGTAAATATTTACAACAACTGTAAATATTTACAACTACGTAAATATTTACAAATATTAGCAACCCCCCCACACCAACCCGCGAAATGGGCCTGGAACAGAGCCTACCTTGTGTCGGCCGTCTGGTGCTCCGTGAATGGCGGCCGCGTCTGCGGCCGCCATTCGCATTCCGTCGAATGGCCGTGATAGGCTACGTAAGTATTTATGTAGTCTATCACAGCTAACGCAGGGACGCCATTTGCATCCCTGTCTTTTGCCGTGATAGGCTACGTAAATATATATGTAGCCTATCATGGCAATAGGCAGGAATGGAAATGGCGGCCGCCGTAGCCACCGCCATTTGTGTCCCTGTCTTTTGCCGTGATAGACTACGTATATATTTACATAGCCTATCATGGAAAAAGACAGGGTCGCAAATGGCAGAGGCTATGGTGGCCGCCATTTGCGTTCCTGCCTATTGCCGTGATAGCCTACGTATATATTTACGTAACTTATCACGACAAATGGCATAGCAGCCGCCATTTGCGCCCCTGTCTTTTGCTGTGATAAGCTACATAAATATATATGTAGCCTATCACGGCAAAAGACAGGGCCGCAAATGGCGGCGGCTACAGCAACTGCCATTTGCGTCCCTGTGCAGCCCAGCAGCCGGATCTCCGGCTGCGGCTGGGGAGAATTTCGGGGGGAGGAACGGAGCGCCTCCCCCCCCCACTACGAATGACCCGACATGGAACGAGGTAAGGGATTTGTACATTCCTAGTCATAAATGGATCTTCCTTCCCCCTGCACAGTCAACACCACAAGGAGACAAAGCTTTAGGCTAATATTACTTTATTTTGCTAGAAACTAGCTTCTTTACAAATGCAGATTCCAGGAAACTCTTAGACTCCCTCAGGCCCCTAAACAACTAGCCTGTGATCCCTTATTAGAGGAGATGATCCGTAGGGTAGTGAAGTTGCCGACAGTTTGGGTGTGAACCTCACAGCCAGAATTGTTTCACATTAATGCCTCTCCCTTAGGGTGGCTCCCTCCTACATTGGCTTCCCAGACTGGCTATCCTGGCAGAGCACCTGAGCCCTGTCCCTAACTTTTCCTGCTTTGCTTTGCAACACGCCCTAGCATCTCTCAAGTCACATCCCTCCTCCTCCTCGGAACCTTGAGTTCTCACTGTTGGGGGGACAGCGATTCAGCCTGGGCCATCTGTTGGTCAGGGTCTTCAGATGAATCTCTCCCATGTCTTAGCTCACTAGGGAGGGCTGCTCCCACGGCCTCTGATCTAGCTGCTCCAATTCTGATTCAGAATCTGTCAGACATCTCAAGGCGCTGGGACTCATCCCTGACAGCCACCTCTGTCCCACCCCTGTATTGCACCAGAATGCCCCTTTGTGGGGCCAAATACCAACTACCACCAGTGGTGTTGCCACCAGCAGTGGCTTCACACGCACAGAACTTTCCTCCTGGCGGAGCTGTTCTCCACTGATAAGGGGCTCTTCCACTTCATCCTAACTCCCTTCAGACAGCTGTCTGAATGGTTCAGGATTTAGGGATGGCGGAGAATTCTGCCACGGATCCCAGTGAGGCCAAATGCCAGCACATTCGGCCCCCCGGAATCCGTGGCGGAATGAAGCCCACCCCCCACCCCTTGAAACGTGTGCGAAATGGAGCCTATCTGGCAGCGGTGGCGGCGGCAGTAGCGGCTGCTGGGCTGCTGCGGCTGCAAATGGCAGCCATCGTAGTGGCCACCATTTGCATCCCTACACCGGCCCATGATAGCTTATGTATATATTTACGTAGCCTATCACGGCTAAAGCAGGGACGCAAATGGCGTTCCCTACGACATTTGCGTCCCTGCTTTAGCCATGATAGGCTATGTAAATATTTATGTAGCCTATCATGGGCTTGTGTAGGGACGCAAATGACATCCCCTATGCAGGACACCATTTGCAGGAAACCCCACTGCGGGTTGGCCTGGCCAGTGGCTCCGCAGCCTGGCCGCAGAGTGGAGCCAGCCGGGCAGGATTCTGGGGGGGAGGAACAGATCGCCTCCCCCCACCTGCGGAACCCAGCAGAGCCAGGTAAGTGGGGTTTCGTACACCCCTATCAGGATTGCAGTGTGACGAAGGATTAAGCCCCTTTGACTAGGGATGTCAGAGAATTCCGCCACAGATCTCAGTGGTGGAAAGAAGAGAATCCCCCCCGAAATCCGTGGCGGAACGAAGCCCCCTGCCCCACCACCCCGCGAAAGGCATGCGAAACTGAGCACTTAGCTGGCGCCATTCGCACTGCTTTGCATATTTACGTAGCCTATCATGGCCAAAAACATGAAAGCAAATGGTGGCCGCCGTAGCTGCCGCCATTTGGGTCTGCAGGTGCCACACACCTGCAAATGCACCCGGCCGGCGGCTCCGCAGAGTTGCTGCGAAGCGGAGCCGGCCAGGTTAGGATTTCAGGGGGAGGTGCGGAGCGCCTCCCCCCCACCGCGAATCATCCCTGCAAAGAGGTAAGTGAGTTTCATACATCCCTACCTTTGACACAGTGATACTTACTTCCAGGTAAACATGCCTAGGAATAAGTGGTAAAGCTCACCAAGTATCTCAATAAAATGGAAACGCACCTACCTACCTATCTATTATTATTATTATTATTATTATTATTATTATTATTTTCATCCTGCCTTTTCTCCAATACTGGGACTCAAGGCGGCTTTACAACATTAAAACTTATACAATTAAAAGCTATAAATAGAAATATAAATAGAATTGTACAAAAGTTAAAAATATAATTAAATCACCAATATTAAAATTGTAAAAATATCAAAACATTAAAAGACAACAAGAAAAATAGGGGATCCCCCCAATATCTCTATTTTGTTTATTTGTTTGTTTTAAAAGGTCCTGCTTTTTAAAAAAAAGAATCTAAAGCAGCTTATAAAAAAAGCAAAATATAAAAAAGGCTATATAAAAATACAGCAAAGAATCAAAAGTTGGCTAAAAAAGATCAATCATAACGTAGCAGTAAAAGCAGAATTAAAGTAACAAAACCCCAGCGAAAAGGAAAAAAACAAAGTATCGACACATGCTCCATGTAGGGATACTTGGCTATCGAAAACGAAGACTAGAATAAATTTTGTACTGCAGAGAAAAATTAATCAGGGTTCTGGCTTGCAAAAAGAAACTTTTTAGATCATTTCTAGTGCTATAACTTTATCCAATTGGGCATGTTGAAGAGAGTTTCTTATCCTTTGTATAAAAGTCTGTTATTTCTTCTTACGAAGTATTTTCTGGAATAATATCCAGAAACTCTTTTTTTTCTTTTCATAAATAAATCACTGTAAACATCCCAGGAACATTTGGCAATGGGAAGGGGAATTGTATGCTAGTTAGGGATGGACGAAAGTCCCTTACCTGTTCTTGAAGCTTGCTTCGCGGTGGGGGGGGGAGGCGCTTCGGTTCTCCCCCCGAAGTTCAGGTGAGGGGGGGAGGCGCCCCGCCTCGCCCGGCCGAAATTCAGGCCGGGGGGGAGGTGCCCCATCCCTCGCCGGCAAAATTCAGGCCAGGTAGAAGCACCCCGTCTACCCGGCCGCGAAAAAAAAAGTAAAAAAACACACACACACCCGTGATAGGCTACGTAACGATTTACGTAGCCTATCACGGCTAGATTTCCAAAGTCAGCCATGATAGGCTACGTAAATCGTCACGTAGCCTGTCACGGGTGACTTTGAAGAAAAAAAAAAAGCGCGTACACAAATGGCGGCTCCCATTGGGACCGCCATTTGCGTTCCTTATTTTGACACGTCTAGTCTACATAAAGATTTACGTAGACTACGGCGAAAATAAGGGCAACGCAAATAGCATTCCCTTATTTTCACCATAGTCTACGTAAATCTTTACGTAGACTAGACATATTTTCGTATGCGCTTTTTTTTTTCAAAGTCACCTGTGATAGGCTACGTGATGATTTACGTAGCCTATCATGGCTGACTTTGGAAATCTAGCTGTGATAGGCTACGTAAATTGTTACGTAGCCTATCACGGGTGTGTGTGTGGTTTTTTTACCTTACTTTTTTTTTTTTGCAATGGTGGCAGCAGCAGCCGGTCGGGAGACCGGCCGCCACCCCCACCGAACCGCTGCCGGGACCCGCCGCCGAGAGGGACATTCGGCCACGGTAAGTCCCATCTGGGGGGGGGGGCGGGGGGGCGGCGGAGAATTTCCCCACCAATTTCGGGGGGCTGAATGCGTTGGCACTCGGCCCCCCGAAGTTTCGGGGAGAAATTCTCCGCCATCCCTAATGCCAGTTGTCAAGGCTATTTCTCAAAAACCCAAACCTCATGAGATTCTTGCCATGCTGCACGTTGTATGATTACCAGCTCCTGATGGAGCTAGAAGAAAGCAGAGGGAGGAAAGATGATCTGGGAGGGAGCAGCTGAGGAGAAAATCTAGTATGGCCACTGGGCCAAGGAGGATTAATCTTGGAGGCAAAAAAGCAGGTAAGTGAAATACTGTCCTCTCTGAACTGAGACTGTCTACTGTCACATGATGTTCTTTGCAAGGAGCAAAGGATTGATATTCGAGAGCACTGTAATAGGTGTTAGAAATCCTTTAATACACTGACTTTAACCACATTGTGCTATATTCACAGTCGTAAAAGAGACAGCACGGATTTTTTTTCCTCTTTGTTTCAGTGCCCTGGCTGAAATAGGGCTGGGGGTTTTATTCCACATTAGTTATTGTGTATACAGAATTACTCTCCTCAACATGGGGTACTACAAGGTGCCCTGTCGCAATTATATGTCAACGATGCTGAATGTGACTATAACAGTTTTGCCTTCACAGGCCCAGAAGAGATAGGGAGTGGAAGCTATGGCCATCGGTATATCACAGACTCTGGAAATGGTGATGAAGATGGAATTGACATTGATGATTCAGACTATGACATTTACATTGACGAGGTAAATCCAAAGGTGTCACTCTGGCATTTCAATTCCTTAAAGATTTTTTGATGTAGTATTTAGACAAGGAGGTCTGACAAAGGTAATGTACAAATACATAAACTAAAGGACAATCTGATGACATATTATGTTGGTCTCTGTATGTAATCATTTGCTTTTGATTCAGTCTGAAATTTTTCTTCCCATAAAGCCTTTTCAAACAACACATTTGCATTCACTGAATGTGTGGGTGGAAAGCCTTCGTGGAAGATTGAACAGAGCCTACACATTAACAGCGGAGGCTCCGTTCATGCAGTTGGGGACCCTGCATTTTGCAGGGCTCCCAGCTGTGTGGACAGAACCTACACAAATATGATTTTATTCTAGAATTGTGAGAAAATGGCCTCTTGACATTCTCTACCCTACTTGTGGGCAAAGAAACATGTGGACAAAGGCTATTCATGGAATTTGTCCAGGGGATGGAGGAATTCTCCCAACAGTTTCTTGGGGGTGGGACTCACCTTTAGCTGTGGCAGTAACACAGCTTCTTCCAGATGCCCCCCTTTTTTTGGCTCTGCAGCAGTACAGGGCTATCCTTACCATTCGGCAGAGTGAACAGCAGCCTCAGGTGACAGATGCTGGGGAATGGGGACGAACAGCAAGGTGTTGGATAACAAAACTGTATATGGCCCACAGTCTGTCCCTGCTGCCCTTAGGTGTAGTAGAGGCTGCTTTCCCATCACCAGTGTTGAAGTAATATTCAATTGCCAGTCCAGTCACCTTCTGTATATGGAATCCGGATGTTGGAGGAATCTGGTTGGGGTGGTGGTGCTGTGCAATGAGCTTTCATCGGCTTCAGTCCCCCCAGACGCTGTTCCATCTTTTGCCAGTGGGCCCAACTCGGTGCACAGCTGGCGGAATTTCTGTAAATTATTTTTTGTGCGTAAAAAAAATTGTGCGAATTTTGGCTGTGAATTGTGCAAATTTGCGCAAACTACAGCCATAATTTGCATGAATCATGCAAATTGTGGAAATTTGCAGCTCTAATTTGCACAAATATCTATTTGCTGAAATTATGACTGAGACAAAAAATGTGTTAAAAGTCCCTGGAACTTGTGGAAACCGCATGGCTTGGCTCGCAAAAGCAAGCCGAGTCAGGAGCATTGTGGAAGTCTGGCAATCCCAAAAGGGCTGCATTTCCTGGCAACAGACATCCTAACATGGAATGGGGAAGGCTATCTTGTCCTTTGTCTCAGCCAACAAAATGTTTTAGGTCAGCCCTGCAGCAGCATAATGCCTCAGCTAGGGATGGCATGAGCGTCCAGTTGGGTCTCAACGCCTGGTGAGAAGTTGCTGGTTTGGCCCCGCAGACACCAGCTCGTGGACCTGAGCTCTTGCCCAACTCATGGCATGCGGAGTCGGGCAAGAGCTCGGGCACCCACTCCCTCAACAAGAAGAGGGGAAGAAGGCAGCACCTCTCCTCCTTCCCTCATCCTTGCTACAGCGGCAGTGGTGCTGGTCAGGCTGGTCGTTTTCCATAAGTTTTCCTGGCCTTATGGAAAAAGACCAGCTTGTCCCTTGCCGCCACCACTGTAGCAGGTGGGGGCAGAGGGAAGAAGGGGGCACCTATCCTCTTCTCCCCCCACACCTGCTGGTGGCCAGGGCAAGAAGCTGGGGGCTGGCCACCGAGGCCCTTCTTCCTTGCTCCGGCCCTTGACAGCTGGTGCGAGGAAGAGGGCGGTTCGTACAGCTCACGGGCAGGCAGTGTGAGCAGGGAAGCTCGCCAAGCAGGTCCGGGCTGCGCGAGCTGTGGGGGGCAGTTCATCGAGCTCCCCCACCCCGGATGGAGATGGGCTCATCCATCCCTAGCCTCAGTGGATTTCTGTGGCATTGTTGGGGGGAAAATGGTGTAAAGTGTTTACAGAAAAAACTGCAAAACAGACTTATTTTTCTGGGGGGGGGAATGAAAAGAAAGAAAAATAACATAAATATCCTCAGAAAAAATGTCTTTGGCTCAGTTCTACACCTCAACACCGAGGTCAGGAACAGAGACAATAGGAACAACACATTCATTCAGTGACCATATGAAAGGGCTCTTACATGTACTTCATAAAACCCTGGGATAGGCTTATATCTACAGGAAATGGGATATATGCCTAGGGCAACAGTTCACGATGGGATAAAGCAGATATTAGGAGCTGCTTTATACTGAGTAAAACCACTGATGTGATACTGCAGTATTGTATATTCTGATGGGTACTGGCTTTTCAAGATCGTGGCCAGTGATCTTTTCTATTCCTGCTGTATGAGATCCTTCAAACAGAGATGCTAGGCAAGGCATGCGTTCTACACCTGAGCTATAGTCCCTCATCCAAGCCAATCACAGGTGCTAGCTGGGAAAAAGTTGTTGCACATCACATGCAGGAAGGAGACATTCTTTTCCTTATGACTATTTCTTATTTTCCATGGAACTGAACATTTCAACAAGTCCTTGGCCTGCTTCCTAGTGAGCATTATGAAACTTAGCCATGTTTCTCTCTGCTTAATAGGTGCTGAGCAAGTTCTCTTCCTACAGCTAACCAGAAAATCCTCACACTGATATCAAATCAGACTGATTAATGGTTGAATGCTAGTAACCAAATCCAACAAAATCTAGCTATACTAAATGCATTATTTCATTTTTCTGTCAGCTCAAACCACTTCCTGCTATCAAAGGAGGCAACAGGAAATTTTTGGTTGAAACCAAGATCTCACAAGGGTCAAGTGCAAGGCTTCTTTCCAGGCTGCTTTCAACAACGTCATATCCTATTAGTACCCCTACAACAACTACACTCCCACCACGAACCACCACTGCTACCAGCATCACTACTGAGGCCACCAGGACGAATAGTGGAGCTTCAATGGTACGGCAGTCTGACCAGCCCTGCGATGAAACCATCTGCTCTACCGACAGCTTTTGCGTCAATGATTATGAGCGGAGTGGCTCTCGTTGCCACTGCAACCTTGGCAAAGGAGGAGAAAGTTGTTCAGAAGGTTGGTTTACTCAGAAAGCATTGGCAGTCCTTGTGTATGTTTAGCAAGTTGCTTTACTTAGGACAGGTTTGCAAAGCAGCATCCCATATGTTTGGTTTGGCACTTTAGTGCCATAATGGGCATACGAGTCACATAGCTGGACAAAGGACGCCTGGCTTGTGGGCAGATGGTGAAATTCTCAAAAATCTGGAAAGGATTTATTATGGATCTACTATGTTGCTTGAATAAGCAGCATACCTTTTGAGAGGAGATATAACTTTAATGACCAGATGTTTGAGACAAGCAACAGGAAATGTTATTTTCATTATAATTTGCTTGTGAGCTTCCTAGGGGCATCTGTTTGGTGAATCCTGAAAAATGAGGCTTGTGGTTTGGGGAATGGTCCTGGACCTCGCCTTGCTTCAGGATTCCCAGATGGTGGCTGTGGCCAGGAGCGCTTTTGCTCAGGTTAACCTAATGTGCTCAGTGTGCCCACCTCTAGAGGAGATGGACATGGTCACTATCTCACCTGATCATATCTAAATTGCACCACTGTAATACATGGGTCTGCCTCTGAAGACTGTTCAGAAACTTCTGCTGTAAAACGAAGCAGCCAGAGTTCTGACCAGCTGTCAGGGTTCCCCTTATGACCTGGACACCCTGAGCAACTCCTTAAGGATCTCTTGCCTCCTTAAGAGTCCCGCCTTCCTTCTTTTACCTTCCCCTTTGCAGTAATGTGGGGTTTCAGCTGTAGACATAGGGTGGTTGACACTCTAGACGCAGGGGTTTAACCACAACAGTTTACTAGTAAATTCAAGCAAGCAAATCACAACTAAAGCTATTTACACAATAGAGCTGAATGATGCAAAAGTCCTTAGAAGAAAATAAAAATGGCAAAATGCAAGTTCTTTTACCTTAGCTGTACTTGGTCTTTTCCAAGCTACTTCTTCCTGTTCCCTCGGGCTCCGGTCTTCCTGACTCCTCTCTCACTCTCTTTATATACCGTCCTCCCTCAAAACTGAAAGTTCCGTTTCAAGCCTGAAGGAATGAAACTTAACTGGGGAATTGAAAGAGAAACTTAACCAGAGAAATGAAACTACTGTTCTCAGGGATACGCCCTCCTAACAAAAAACTCCAGACCTCCAAGCCTGCCCTTATCCCCCTTTGCCTCTGTAGGCCTCAAACCTTTGCACAAGCACTGTTTTTTTTATAGCATGTTACTCCTTTCCTATACCATCTTCACTGGCTGCTGCTCTGTTTCCAGGTGTAATTCAAAGTGCTTCTTATTACTTCTACATTTCTAAATGATACAAGACCAGGATACCTAAAATACCATGTTATGTCCTCCCATCCACTGAGGTCAACTGGTGAGGTCCTTCTGTACATCTTCCACCTTCTGTGGTGCAGTTGGTGGGGATGCATGAAAGGACCTCTTCTGTTGTGCACCCAGGATGCAGAACTCCCTGTCCTAGGAAATTCATTTGGCCCTCTTTTTCAGTATTCTGTGACCAACAAAAGACACTATGGTTTAAGACAGCCTTCGGTTTATCTGTTGCTGGAATTTGAAATTGAATTGTTTATTGTCTCTCTAGTGATGTGCTGTTTTATGGTGTTATCTGCTGCCTTTTATCTTTGCCTGCTGTTTTAAAGTTGTTTTATGTGCTGCTTTAAATATTTCTATTATTTTAATTGTTACATCATCATCATCGTTATCTTGAACACTCCTTTAGAATTGGAAAGGTGGGGCAGGAATCCTAAGTAAATCAATAAATGTTGGAGATGTGATTCATCAAAGCAGTTCTTAGGTTTTTATGAAGACATATCAGGATATTTTTTGCAAGTTAACACCCCATCTGCTGTGTCAGGTGGCAGGTTGGGTGACTCCAGGCAGATCTGTTCAAGACAGCACCAGCTTGCCATTTTAAATCACAAGCTGGGGTAGTTACCTGTGAGCAGAGCAGAAGTATGAGTAAGCACCGCAGCCGGCCTATTTTGAGCAGCAAACAAGGAGGGAAAATGTGTCCTACAATGCCTCTCCAGTAGGGATGCACAAGAACTTTGTTTCAGTTCACATATCACTTGAAAATGCTCCATTCAAAACCACATACGCATGTTCTCTGAAAATGTTTACATATTCCCAAACTCGGGTTTGCGTTGGATACGTGTTCAAAAAATATGCACTTATAAACATTCACCCATTAAGAAATCCACAATTTTAAAAATGCACACTTTAAAGAATCCAGACATTTTTTAAAAAACCACATTTTCATGATTTAGTCAATGGTGGCAAAGGGTTCAATTTTTAAAAAGCACACATTCTGAAATACAAAATTTTTAAAATGCACAATTTAAAATGTGCCTTTTAAAATGTACTCTTTAAAAATACATACTTTTAAAAATGCACACTTTTAAACATTCACATTTTCATGCTGTGCACACTTCAAAAATGCACACATTAAGAAATGCACACTTTTTAAAAGGCACAGTTTTAGAAATGCAGTTTTTAAAAATGCACATTTTTAGATATGCACATTTTCAAAAATGCACAATTCAAAGTGTGCATTTAAAAATGTGCACACTGAAAATGCACACATTAAGAAATGCACACTTTTGAAATGCATATTTAAAATGCACATTTTTTAGAAATGCACATTTTTTTAAAAAAAGTACCCAATTTAAAATGTTCATTTTAAATATGTGCACACTTTTTTTAAAAATTGCATTTTCATGCTGTAGTCAATGGGGCGAAAGTGCGCACCTTTGAAAAATGGACACTTTCC
Organism: Heloderma suspectum; assembly: GCF_057233095.1. NCBI lineage: Eukaryota > Metazoa > Chordata > Lepidosauria > Squamata > Helodermatidae > Heloderma > Heloderma suspectum. The sequence goes on from NC_139459.1 coordinate 28,675,122, forward strand.
CCATTTTAAATGCACACTGTCTCCATTCAAATGAATGAACTACCGGGTTGCAAATGAAAATGAACCGGGCTTTGAAGTGAAAGTGAGTCAAACCATACTTTGAAATGAAGTACGGAGAATTTTGGGGTGCTAAAGTATCCCTGGTTCTCCCATCCCTAGACTTGTTGTTTTTGTGAGTTACTCATTTCCCTACAACAAAACCCAGAAGTGGCTTAATTAGAAAGACCAGTAGGATGTGGAACAGACTGAACCAGTTGTTCCTAGGATATGTCTAAGGGGTGGGGAACCTGGTGTGGGCTCTTTGACCTTAGGTAGAAGAGAATCAGCTGTGACAATTTGAAGGGAAGACAGAGACAGGATGTTAATTGCTCTGATAAATAAATAGGAACTGTCCTCTAATGCTAAAAGTAAAACTCTTGATTTTATTTGGAGCATAACAACAACTAGCAATATGCTGTTATTGTTGACTTTCAGATGTTAATATTCAGTATCCTCAATTCTTTGGCTACTCATACATCACCTTTGAACCGCTGAAAAATTCCTACCAGACATTCCAAATTACTGTTGAATTTAGGGTAAGTGCACACAGCCTTGAACCAATGAAGCCCGTTTAAATGTGTATAACTTTTTGACTAATGGACTAACATTTTCCCCTACAAGAGAAACTTTAAAACAAAAAGGAAATATAAATTGTCGTGGAAAGTTAGCAGCGCTATGTCAGAATGTGCTTTCACAAGTCATTGTGAAGTGTGATGGAGGAACTGCTTCGTGGAGAAGCAGGTAGAATTTGATGCTGGGAGCCATTAGAGTTTCCCTGAACTGTCAGCAGAGAATATGACTTGGCTTCTGGTATTATCGCCCCAATTCACACATGACTGAAATGGAACAATTCAGAACATGACTGGAATGGGAAAGTGGCCATAAATGGATGTTCCCCACAGTTTTTACACCTTTTGTATATGGCTTCATCTTGTTAATGTGGTTCCACATAGAGAGAACGCCATTTACCATGTCCTGGAAATATATTAGTTTGGGAAAGTTTTCCTAGACATGGATAGAATTTGTTGTGAAATCTTGGTGGAATCACTATTGAGAGGCATTGCTGACTCTTGCAGATTGCCTCTGTTTTTCTATATTTGCAGCTATGTGCTCAGAAAAGGAGTTCACGCTAAGCTAGGTGAACCCTTTGGCATATTTCTTTTGTTTGCTACAAGGACTGATAGTCTATTACATGCCCTCTCAGGGCGACAGGGAAGGAAGCCTAGACAATGTTCAACTCTACACACAGCTGGGATGCAGTGGATCTGCAAAACAGGTGTGGGATAGTGAACAGAATGTTTGATTTAGACTGGAGGGATTTGGATTCAGATTCCCCACTCATCCATTATGCCCACTATGTGACCTGGGCACAGTAAGTTGTGAAGATAAAACAGGATAACATCATGTACTTCATCCTGAGCTCCTTTAGATGGGTGTGTGTGTGTGTGTGTGTGTGTATGTGTGTGATTTTTTAAAATAAAATAAAAATGAGGGAATCCTAACTAATCCTGTGGTATAATGTATGAAAGTACAGCTATTTAATTTGCTTTTAATTTGCTTTTATTTATATTTTTAATTGTAACCTTCCATGAGATTGATTTTTATCAGAGAAAGGCAAGATATCGCTAATAAAGTAAATAAATCAGACATCACAAACAGTGAAAATATAGAAGTCGAGTTACAAAAGCTGTACAAGGTACTATAATGGCACAAATTCTTCATATACAAGCCCTCCTGTGGAACAGCTTTTTCAGGGACAGTAACCCCCACTTTGAGCACTGGAAGTGTGGAGCACAATTGATCACATAGATGTGCCTTTAGCTGCTGTTACATTGTATCAGAGCCTTCAGTTTCATTCGTTTTAGTTTTGCCTAAAAGTCAGTATTTTTTTAAGATAGATACATTTAAAAATCCCTGTTTATTTGAAGCCACTTCTGTATTATTTTTGTGAGCATAAAATGAACAGAAGGGGATCTATCTTTATTTGCATCTTGACTCACTCAAGACAAAGTGCATATATTTGGAATATATATATATATATATATATATATATGCATATTTTGAGAAATGCGCACAAAGATACTATGGGTTTTCATGTGGACTTTTTTTTTTTTTAAATCGCAAATCAGTGCAACAAACTTAATATTGAAGAAATTAGCAACTGAAAGGAGGTGGGCGTGACAGATTCATCCATCCATAGGAGTGAGTGTGTTACTTACCTTGTTCTTGCTTTTGCATCCACCAGGTTGAAGCAGAGGATGGTTTGCTTCTTTACTGTGGAGAGAATGAGCACGGGCGTGGTGACTTCATGTCAGTGGCAATCATCAGACGAAACGTTCAGTTCAGGTAAGCACTGTAGAAGAATGGCTGCAGGGTTCTTGAGTCTTCCCAACCTATCTGTTATTAAAAACAAAAACATAATATTGTATCCAATCAAGGGTATGTGACTGGGAAACCATATCATATAATGTACCTAGCAATGTTTGAAAATCTGCTCTGAAAGAGCACCCAAATTACAGGGATTTATTATTGTTGTAGTTATAAATGTTGGGTTGGATCCAAAATCCTTGTTCGGCCAGCAGAGGGCTATTGCTTGCAGAACAGGACTTCTGTGTCCTATCCGCCACCCCCGTGCGCTCTCCAAATATCTTCTGGTGGGTTCCCTAACTCTCTGGAGCAGATTTGGAGGATGCACATGGGTGGGGGTGGGGCTGCATGGGGGAGAAGAGGACACAGAGGTCCTGTTCTGCAAGCGGTATCCTGCTGGCAGAAAAGGGATTCTGGACCCAAGGCCTTGTAAACCAATACTTGATTGTCATGCTTATGTTCATTGCCACTGTTTTCCCTTTTTTGCTTGGAGTTTGTTTGGAACACTATTGGAGTGCATGTTGGGACTCATGAACATTAGTGAGCTGCTATACAGGAGCAGGCAATATGTGGGGGGAGAGAAGGCATTGTACCAAGAGAAGAAATTCTTTTGGTGGCTACTAGAATATCCACTGCGATCTCTACTGAGGTTAGAGCAGGGGTGGCAAACCTCAAGCCCAGGCCCCAAATCTGGTCCTCCTTGAGGCCAATTCTGGCCCTCTGGGGTTCCCCAGATGTCCACGCCCCCTTCCCCTGGCCCACCCCTTTCCCCCAAACCACTGGTCGTTTGCTGGTTCCCCAGCTTTTGTCCAGTTTTTCCCCATTCTGATTTTTGAAAGGCTGAAATGCCTCTCCTAAGCCTTAGTTACTGGCAGTAAGAACTTTAAACTACAATATGCTTGCATGTTGTATTTTTGGCCCTGCCCCTTGTGCCATTCATTCATTCCTTATGTTTCTATACCACCCCATAGCCGAAGCTCTCTGGGTGGTTCACAAAACCTTTGGCCCTGTTCAACACTGGAACATGGTCCTCAAGAGCTTCTCTGAAATTAAATTTGGTCCTTTGGCTGGCAGAGGGTTAGAGGGTACATCTGTATGACAGACACAAACTAGTTTAATGGTCATGGCTTTCCATTAGCCCCCAGAACCTGCTGTACACAATTAGTAGCCTCAAGTAATGTATCTGCTGCTGGATTGTACCATTCTGGTCTGTTGTGGGGGAACTGATACTTGAATGATCCATCATGTAAAAAAAAGCAAACCCTGCCCATATACACAAGGCTAGTTTGTCAGAGGGAAGGTTCTAGTTTCTGTGGTGTGTTGCTTTGGATTTGTTTTTATTGTGATATTGTTTTATGGTTTTCTTTTATTGTGACGTAGTTTGGTTGTTATGCCTCTTGTGTACTGCCTTGATGTCTTAGGATAAAGGGCAGGTTAAAAATATTTTAAATAAATAACATTTAATTAAATTGCTTTTGAATTGATAAAGAGTTTATTTACCTGAGGGAGTATTCAAATACTCAATTCCCCCACAACCATCTGAAGGGGTACAGTTCAGAAACAGATATTTATATGGAGCTACTGATTACAAATATTGCCTCTCTAGAAGAGATATCTCTGTACCCTTGAGAAATTATCATTTCCCTGAGGAGAAGCGATGACAATTTACCCAATGTATATTTGCTGTGTTGATATGCCTCCCCCCCCCCGCCCCCGAAAGTTAGTTTTTTACATTCCAGAAACTGTTGACATGGGGAGTTTCAAAACAAGTGACTCCACATCATCACCAATATGTTTTCTGACATGGTATAGTTCCCTAAGAGGACTGTGCCACACCGTTAACACTGGAATCAGCTCTACTACATGTCTACAGAGGGATATTGATGTCTGTTTCATAGGCATTGCAGTGAGGAGGAAGAAGTAATTAAGTGACATTTCTTCCAGTGGAAGGAATATTATACTCCCTGTGGGCCAATCTCCACATGCAGTTTCACCTGATGTAACTTTCCCTGATGGGATTTTTCCCAGTGAAAAGCAGCCATTGGGGCTGCATTTAGGAGTGGAGGAAGGGTGGGTGAAGAGGGGTTGTTTGCTTCTTTTCCTGCTGGCTTGTTTTCCGCTCAAAATCCCTGCCCCCAGTCCCCACCCAAGAAAACCTTGAGGAAAAGGGGCAGCTTGATGGGGATTTTTATGAAAAGAAACATGGACAGCAGAGAAACATGTTACACATTATTTCCCCACCCATCCTTCCTGTGCTAGTGATTCCATCCTCCAGCAGATGCTTTCCATTGGAAAGAAAAGTCAGGGGAAGTCCACATGACATGTATTGCCAAAGTCATTGCACCTTCATTGTAGTGACAAGAAGCCTAAGAAAGCAGCTTTTGAGATGATAAATTGCCCAGGTCACTCACCTGGCTGCCCAAGCCATTCACCTGGCTGCTCCTGATGGGTAAGCATTTTCTAGAGGTGGCGGCCAGGCAGAGAAGCTTTTGTAAACTGGGAGAGAGAGCTGCCTCCCACCACCACCTCTCAGGCTGTAAGAGTGCCACAAATTATTTCAGTTGGCAAGGTGAGGTGGGATGGGCGGGCTAGAGAGCAATCCTATGGCAGGAGATGGCCGCCTCTGAACTCGGAGGCGACTGCCTATCCACTGCAGACCGGGAGGAGCGGTGAGAAGCACATCTCTCCCATGCTCTGGCCACCCTGCAGTGGTGGCTAGACAGCTGATTTTGGCTGTCTAGCTGTGGGACTTCAGAGTGTGGGGCGGGGAGGCCCACCTAGGAAGTGTCGTACCGGCACTCCTGACCTCCCCAGCCTGCCCCTAGGAATGCCCCTTCCCTCCACCCCCACTCCACGCTGCTTTTACAAGCACGGAGCACGGGGCCGATCAGAACTGCCTATGAGGCAGCCGGGGAAGTGTGGAAGGCAGTTCTCCGGGAACCAACCAATCCTATGGCCAGGATTGTGCCCCTAGTAAACATTTCTAATAACTTAATTGGATCTATTTGCAAGGCTGGTGTTGCCTGCTTGAGCATATAGAGCTAGAATCTTTTCAGGAGGACATCTCTGTGAATAATGTCTACTGCAAAGCTGGGGGCACAGGCCGTGATCTCTTACAAGTCCAAGCAACGGAGGTGAAGCAAGAGGAGAAAAAATAGCATATTTCACACTTGTGCATCTTCATGTTGGCTGCTGCTGAGACTACTCACCAGCGGCTTGAATTTCATATATAGAGTCCCGGTAGTATTAATACAGACCTACTTCTCACCAGGAAGTCAGGAGAATTCTCAAGATAAATTATTGTGATAGCAGCTAGTCAGATTCTAATATTGTGCATCTCCAAGTAACTTCTGGAAGTTGGTGTATAATATCAGCCTGTAGCCAGAGGATGCAAAAAGCTTCAAGTCCTCTCTTTTGGAAAAGGAAAGAGATTAAAGAAGACTCTTTTCTTTTTGTCCACGCTAAAAGATAGATGTAGGGGCTCAGTGAATGGCCTGGGAATGCCAGACACTGCAGCACTCTGAAAGCTAAACAAGTGTGGACCTGGCTAGTGAACTGAATGGAAGGCCACAGTATATTGTGAATAGCTAAATACACATTTTAACAAGAAGGTAAATGTGGGCCAGGTGTCTGGGCCTCATACACTGCTTCGAATATAAAAAGAAGAAGAACATGGACTGGGGGGAGGGGACAGAGACTAGGATGAATTAAGTCTGGTCACTTCATAAGAGATTGTCACATTCTCTTGTGTTGGTCTCAGGTTCAATTGCGGTACTGGAATTGCAGTAATTACAAGTGAGAACAAAGTTAAACTGGGCAATTGGCATATTGTGACTGTGTTCAGAGATGGACTAGAAGGATGGCTTAGGCTGGATAACAACCCTCCCGTTTCTGGTAAATCTCAGGTGAGTGACTCTGGTTAAGAAACAACAAAGCGTCTTGTGGCTAGGGATGTATGAGATATTCATTTCAGTTCATTTTGATCAGGATTTACCTAGCTCAAACTTCTGGACCAAATCCATGCATTTCTGACCTTGCAGTGTGATTTGTGGACCCCCCCCCCCAAAAAAATGTGTTCAACAGCATAGACAAAGAAGAATGTGTCCGTTTCAAAGATAGGCAGAATTGCTGCATACCTTTGGAAAAATACACATGAAAATACACACTAATATTCATGCAAAAAGAAAAAAAAGGTTGCAATCTGAGATGGGCATGAGACAGAACAAGCTTCAAGTTGGAATTTGGAGAACTTCAGTAACCTTGAGTTTTGCTTGTCCACATATCCCTGCTTGTGGCACCTTAAAGACTAACAAATTTTTCTAGCATAAGCTTTCGTGGACATCACCTACTTCATCAGATGCATGGAGTGATAGTTTCAGGTTTTATATACAGTGCATATTGGGGAGGAGAGGAGGGAGAGAACTATAAACAGTAAAGTTTGGAATTACAATGCAGTGGTGGTATGTGTGTGTGTGTGTATGAGAGAGAGAGAGCATTTTAAGCAGTGAGCTGAGAAATTAAATGAAGAAAGTACTGACAGTGGCAATCACAATATTAATAGCAGTCATTCACAATACAATTGCTGCTGATAACACAAACATCCTGGCACTAAATAAGCCAATTAACACATGTGGTATCATAAAAATCCTGTATCTTGATTTAGACTTCTGGCTATAGAATTATTATAGTTGTTGTTGTTGTTGCTGCTGCTGCTGTTATTAATTTGATCTACAAAAAAGGCACTCAGGGTGGCTTACACAATTAAAATGGATTAAAGCAAAACATTAAAATACAATTAAAAACATTACAGGGAGATTTTTTTTAAAAAAAATAATAATTAAAAACAGCTCTTAACCCAACAGACTCACTTGCAGGCTCAAGACTTCCTTCGATAAGCAGTCTTTGCCTGCCAGCAGAAGGAATTGAATCTGCTGATGAATTCTAACTCACCAGTCTCTGAATGAGATTGTGTCACTGTCAGTACCTTCTGCATTTAAATTTCCTCTGACCTCACTGTTTACAATTCTCTCCTCTCTATCCACCATATGTATTGTATATAAATCTGAAATTCTCTACAACACTATGTGCATCTGATGAAGCGGGCTATAGTCCACAAAAGTTTATGCCAGAATAAATATGTTAGTCTTTAAAGTGCCAGAAGACTCTTAGTTGCTTTTGCTGCAATATATGGACTTCACTGCCCCCCATTTGGCCCCCCAGACCCCCATTCGCAGACCATGTGGCACTCATAGACCCTTCCGCGAGTGCTGCATGGTCCGTGAGCATCCACCTGTAATGTTGCATAGATTGCCCTTTACCTCATACCTGTACTAACATTCCCTTCCCAGAAATGCCAGAGCCACCATTGTTGTGCAAAATGGCGGCATGGGGAAGGAGCGGGTGGGTCCACCGTGCTTGTTGGTCTCTTGCCAAGCCATTAAGGGGCTCAAACGGTGCAGCAAGCTGGTGCGGGTGATGGCTCAGTGAGTCCAGTCATCCCTACTGCAATAGACTAATGTAGCTACCCTCTGGAAATCCTGCTTAAGAAAGGAGGTACAGGTATGAACGTATTTTGTTCTGGAGTATGCTGGAATCACAACGAGGGACAGCCAATGTCTGTATTCTCAGAGGACCACTATTTATTCTGAGGACAGAACAATCTAAACTGCCCATGTCTTATAATGTCCCTGGGGTCATTTGTAGGATCCCCAGCCCCCTCCTTGCCTGGCATACCAAATGTCACTAGGTAAACCTAATTAGATGGAAGTTGTTGCTTTAGCTTTACCACTGGGATTTAATCCACCCTAAAATATCCCAAAATCGATAGCTGCCACTTCCTACTAAGTTGAAGAGTAATGCAACACTTAAGTACTATGAAGGTAAGGGAAAACATTTCTGGGATACTGTGTTACCGCTCTGCCAACTTCCACTCTCTAATCAGCCCCCCCCCCCCGAGGGCTAACACAGCCTGTTGCAGTAATGTGTCTCAGAGAATAAAAGCATTAATCTAGGGATGGGATAAGATTAGTTAGAATCTCTGCCTGTACTTCCCATTCCAAGATCAAAACAAACCAGCTTGCTTAACCAAAACCAATTTGTGAACAAAATCAAAGAACATAGAATTGCAATCCAGCACACAAATAAAAATGTTGGTTCTAGCTTCTAATTAGGGATGGACGGACTAATTTCTGCCTGCTGAGTGCAGGCACTCACCAAGTCACCGCTGCCACCCACCCCCGCAAGCTGGGCTGCATGAGCCCTGGAGGACTCGGCGAGCAGTCTGGGAGCGTCCCGCAGGTCGCTCTCCTTGATGCAAGCCTCCATTTTCATGCAAGATGGTGGCTCGCATCAAGAAGTGGGAGGCTGTGGGGATGTCCTCGCCACCGCCGTTGTAGCAGGGGTGGGGGGAGGAGGAGATGAGGGGTTCTCCCTTCTTATCCTCTTGCTGCTGCTAGCGCAGCAGCGCCAGCAACAGGGACAGGCTGGTTGTTTTACATAAGTCTCTTACACTAACATAAAATGACCAGCCTGACCCCAACACTGCTGCCACTGTAGCAGGGGTGGGAGGAGAAGAGGAGGGAGGCTGCATTCTCCCCCTCACATGGCAGTAGCAACAGGTGGTTCACTGAGGGACCGGGCGCCCGTGCACTTGCCTGAGTCAGCATGCGCTGAGTCGGGCAAGTGCTGCAGTCCACAGACTGGCATCTGGGGGGCTGAGGTGGCAATTTCTCACCAGGCTTTGAGCCCTAACCGTACGCCTGCGCCATCCCTCTTTCTAATATTTGCCCTAGCTGATATAATAGGCAGCGGAATTGTACCGTAAATGGCTACAGAGAATCCACAGCAAAAGGTAATAATTGAGCCAGAGATAAAAAGCCCTTCTCCATTTGTAACTTTCTGTAATCCTCACAGAGAACAGTAGTTATTGAGCAGATTAGTAAAGTAATCAATCAATCAATCAATCTGCCCCCTTGGCAGAAGTTGCAGTGTGGCACCCAGAGAGCCTAGCTTCTTCTAACTCCAGCTGAAGTCACTTAATGAAAGAATTCCTTTTGGTTTGGAAGAGGAAGAATCCATGGCAGAGGAACCAACGCTTCCTATGTTGGCAGCAGGAATGGTGGTGACTTTTTACCCTTAAAAAATATATTGCTGATGTATCTTTTTTTTTTTTTAATTAAGCCCTCCCATTGGTTCCAAGGTTGGCATAGTTTTTCCCTATGCCTGGGGCATGTCCAGGGTATGAGGGAGGCTTTGCATCCAGCAGTTCCAAAGCCCCCCACAGAATGCCCCCTTTTTAACTTTTTGCACAGAGCCGTGACAGCGGAGCTTTCTGCCACTGATCAAAGAAAGAAAGAAAGACAGGATGAGGGACTGTTGAATGGGAAACTGCCTAGGAACCCTATGTATACCACAGAGCTCCATGGAGGAAAAGCAGGATATAAATATAATAAATAAATAAGCGTAATGTAATTAGCCAGATTTCCTACCAATATTTTGTCCCCCTCCCCTCCCTTATAGGGTCAATACAGCAAAATTACATTCCGGACTCCCTTCTATCTTGGAGGTGCTCCTACTGCCTACTGGCTTGTGAGGTCTGCAGGTATCAATCGTGGTTTTCAAGGCTGTGTTCAGTCTCTCATTGTCAATGGAAAGATCATCGACATGCGGCCATGGCCTCTGGGGAAAGCTCTTAGTGGGGCAGATGTAGGTAAGTGGAATATGATTCTCATTAATGTATAAGAGAGAAAGAATGGGTTGCCTTCTCCCATCTAGAAAATCCAATCAGCCTGTCTAGTAATGGTACAGGGTTGACTGATTTGTCTTAGCGGTATATTTTGTTTGCTTTCAATGGATCTACTTCAAGTATGACTAAGTCTGGATGTAACCCATAACCTTAAGAATGAGTATAATTATAACCAAGCAAGAGCCTTGAGAAAAACTGGACGTTTCTTAGAAATGAGACCTGCTGTTGCAGATGCTAATATATTTGATCCACAACTGAGATAGCAAAGTATGCACAGAGATTTTGTCTTCTATTTCCAAAATGTAACTGCTGGAAGTTAGCAACATTTCTCTACCTTAGGAGGAGACCATAATAATTTATTCAACAAATGTTGAAGTTCTTCAGTTGAGGAAGGGTGGTGCTTAGATGCCTTTCTACTTTCTCTAACTATATGAGATCTCAAGGTTTGTAAAAAGGATCCTTACCAAAACCAGAATTCCTATGATGGAATTTCTCCAACTTCATGTTTTCTCCATCAGTGGATTTATATCAGTTAAGTGCATAGATAGCCTGGGTGATTTTAGAGCAATTTATCCTAAGCATGTTTGAAATTACCTTTCAGGAGATAGAACTGAAGGGAAAAAAACCTTCCAAGATTGTCGTTTTAGAACTGTAACCCCCAAAATGAAAAATAACAGAGGCAACAGCTAATGAAATTAATTTATTTAAGTAAAGTTCAAAATTAAAACAATTCACTTTTTGTAATGGACAAGGACCTGATGTATTAGTTGTTGTTGTTGTTGTTCAGTCGTTCAGTCGTGTCCGACTCTTCGTGACCCCATGGACCATAGCACGCCAGGCCTTCCTGTCCTGCGCTCTCTCCCGGAGCGTGCTCAAGTTCATATTCATTGCATCCGTGATGCTATCTAGCCATCTCATCCTCTGCCGTCCCCTTCTCCTTTTGCCTTCAGTCATCAGGGTCTTTTCCAGGGAGTTTTCTCATCGCATTAGGTGGCCAAAATATTGGAGCTTCAGCTTCATTATCTGTCCTTCCAATGAGCACTCAGGGTTGATTTCCTTTAGGATGGACTGATTTGACCTCCTTGCAGTCCAGGGGACTCGTAAGAGTCTTCTCCAGCACCACAGTTCGAAAGCATCAATTCTTCGGTGCTCAGCCTTCCTTATAGTCCAGGTCTCACAGCCATACATTACTACTGGGAAAACCATAGCTTTGATTAGACGGACCTTTGTCGGCAAGGTGATGTCTCTGCTTCTTACTATGCTGTCTAGGTTGGCCATAGCTTTCCTCCCAAGGAGCAAGCGTCTTTTAATTTCATGGCTACAGTCACCGTCTGCGGTGATCTTGGAGCCCAAGAAAGTAAAATCTGTCACTGCTTCCATTTCTTCCCCTTCTATATGCCAGGAAGTGATGGGGCCAGATGCCATGATCTTCGTTTTTTTAATGTTGAGTTTCAAACCAGCTTTTGCACTCTCCTCTTTCACCCTCAACAAGAGGCTCTTGAGATCCTCTTCGCTTTCTGCCATTAGGGTGGTATCGTCTGCATATCGGAGGTTGTTGATAATTCTCCCAGCAATCTTAATTCCGACCTCTGATTCATCCAACCCGGCATTTCTCATGATGTACTCTGCATATAAGTTAAATAAGCAGGGTGACAATATGCAGCCTTGTCGTACTCCTTTCCCAATTTTGAACCAATCGGTTGTTCCATGTCTGGTTCTTACTGTTGCTTCTTGATCCTCGTACAGGTTTCTCAGGAGACAGGTAAGGTGGTCTGGTACTCCCATCACTTTCAGAATTTGCCACAGTTTGTTGTGATCCACACAATCAAAGGCTTTAGCGTAGTCAATGAAGCAGAAATAGACGTTTTTCTGGAATTCTCTTGCTTTCTCCATGATGCAGCGAATGTTGGCGATTTGATCTCTAGTTCCTCTGCCTCTTCGAAACCCAGCTTGTACTTCCGGTAGTTCTCGGTTCGCATACTGCTGAAGCCTAGCTTGTAGGATTTTGAGCATCACCTTGCTGGCATGTGAAATGAGCGCAATTGTGCGGTAGTTTGAACACTCTTTGGCGTTGCCCTTCTTTGGAATTGGAATGTAAACTGACCTTTTCCAGTCTTGTGGCCACTGTTGAGTGTTCCAGATTTGTTGGCATATTGAATGCAGCACTTTAACAGCATCATCTTTTAGGATTTTAAATAGCTCGGCTGGAATACTGTCATCTCCGCTAGCTTTGTTGTTACTAATGCTTCCTAAGGCCCACTTGACTTCACTCTCGAGGATGTCCGGCTCAAGTTCAGTGACCGCACTATTATGGCTATCAGGGACATTCAGATCTTTCCTGTATAGTTCTTCTGTGTATTCTTGCCACCTCTTCTTAATCTCATCTGCTTCTGTTAGGTCCCTGCCTTCTTTGTCCTTGATCATGCCCGTCTTTGTACAAAACGTTCCCTTGAGATCTCCAATTTTCTTGAAGAGATCTCTAGTCTTTCCCATTCTGTTGTTTTCCTCAATTTCTTTGCATTGTTCATTTAAGAAGGCCTTCTTGTCTCTCCTTGCTATTCTCTGGAACTCTGCATTCAGTTGGGTATATCTTCCCCTTTCTCCCTTGCTTTTCGCTTCCCTTCTTTCGTGAGCTACTTGTAAAGCCTCATCAGACAGCCACTTTGCTTTCTTGCATTTCTTTTTCTTTGGGATGGATTTCGTTGCTGCTTCCTGAACAATGTTATGGACCTCTGTCCATAGTTCCTCAGGCACTCTGTCCATCAGGTCTAATCCCTGAAATCTATTCCTCACCTCCACTGTATATTCATCAGGGATATGATTTAGGTCATACCTGAACGGTTTAGTGGTTTTCCCGACGTTCTTCAATTTAAGCCGAAATTTTGCAAGAAGCAGCTCATGATCTGAGCCACAGTCAGCTCCAGGTCTTGTTTTTACTGACTGTATAGAGCTTCTCCATCTTTGGCTGCAAAGGACATAATCAATCTGATTTCGATATTGACCATCTGGTGATGTCCATGTGCAGAGTCGCCTCTTGTGCTGTTGGAAAAGAGTGTTTGCTATGATCAGCATGTTCTCTTGGCAAAACTCTATTAGCTTTTGTCCTGCTTCATTTTGTACACCAAGGCCATGCCTGCCTGTTATCCCGGTGATTTCTTGACTTCCTACTTTAGCATTCCAATCCCCTATAATGAAGAGGACATCTTTTTTTGGTGTTAGTTCTAGAAGGTGTTGTAGGTCTTCATAGAACCGATCAACCTCAGCTTCTTCGGCCTCAGTGGTTGGGGCATAGACTTGAATTACTGTGATGTTGAATGGTTTGCCTTGGATTCGTACTGAGATCATTCTATCATTTTTAAGATTGTACCCCAGTACTGCTTTTCCCACCCTTTTGTTGACTATGAGTGCTACTCCATTTCTTCTAAGGGATTCTTGCCCACAATAGTAGATATGATGGTCACCTGAATTAAATTCGCCCATGCCTGTCCATTTGAGTTCGCTGATTCCCAAGATGTCGATGTTCAATCTTGCCATCTCATGTTTGACCACCTCCAGCTTACCTTGATTCATTGATCTGACATTCCAGGTTCCTAAACAATATTGTTCTTTACAGCATCGGATTTTCTTTTCACCGCCAGACACATCCACAGCTGAGTGTCCTTTCGGCTTTGGCCCAGCCGCTTCACTCTTTCTGGCGCTACTTGGAAATACCCTCTGCTCTTCCCCAGTAGCATATTGGACACCTTCCGACCTGAGGGGCTCATCTTCCGGCGTCATCTCTTTTAGCCTTGTGATACGTTCCATGGGGTTTTCTTGGCAAGAATACTGGAGTGGGTTGCCATTTCCTTCTCCAGTGGACCACATTTTGTCAGAACTCTCTGCCATGACCTGTCCGTCTTGGGTGGCCCTGCACGGCATAGCTTATGGCTTCACTGAGTTACGCAAGCCCCTTCGCCACAACAAGGCAGTGATCCATGAAGGGGGATGTATTAGTTAAACTAATGTAAATAACTAAACTAAAAAACCCTGTTAACATTACATAATATACACATGAAAATCGCTGGTTAAGGTAATTCCCTGCCAATTAACAAATAGATCTGCAGGTCCACAAAATTCAGTGATGACCAAACTCCCTGAATGGCTGATGGATCACAAGTCACTGGACCTGTTTCCACAAAATCTAGTCACCTGGGTTTTCATTTCCTTGAGGAAAGCTTGCATTGGTCTCCCTAAGTTTATAAAAAGCTTTGCTACTAGTGCCTCCAATCCTGGAGGAAGTCTATAACCATCCTGACTAGTAGCCACTGATAGGCTTCGTCTCCATGAATTTTTCTAGACCCCTATTTAAGCCATCTAAATTGGTAGCCATCACCATAACATGTGGTAGCGAATTCCGTAATTTAACAATGTGTTCTGTTAAGAAGATACTGGCTCCCCAAAGTGTTTGATACCATTACCAGCACTGGGAAACAACAGGTCAAGGACTTGGGGCCAAACTAAATGTTCCTCTAATCACGCATAGTGTAGCTATGTGTGATAGCTTTGTTTACTTTTATGTAAGCATGTGTGGCCATGATTTGGACTGGGACCATGGTGCTCTGGGAGGGCACCTATTTTCATCCCAAAATCCCCCCCCCCCGCACAGGGGGTGGGTTTATTTTTTTTTAAAGCTTCTATTGACTCTAATGGGGTCAGGTTTTTTTACACACATGGGGCGTATGTGGAATTTTCTTATGAAAATGGCTGAGTGGGAAGGTTTAATGGCCCCCTCTTGGAGTACCATGGTCCTGATCCAAATCAGGGCCGTGCAGGCTTACACAAAATTAAGTAAAGCTATCATGTGATTTTTTTGTGCACTCTGCTCATTGTTTGTATACCGATCTTAGTGTGTGCAACACAACACCATGCTAGTAGAAGAGGATAAATATGCTAAATGTTTCATGCTAATGGAAAGTATATAAATTGCTGCAAAACTCAGAGCAGAATTTTTTGTGTATGTTTTTTGCAGCCCCCTCCCCCAAATTTGTTTCCGTCTGTGAACAGACAATGGAATGAGCAGTGCCTGACAATCCACAAAACACACAGAGAATAGATTACACACAATTCAGACATTCCTATGCATAGTTACACAATGTGTGATTAGAGGAATGTTTAGTTTGGCCCTTAGGTTGACTGCTAAGATTCACATTGATTTGGCTCCTGATGGAGATGTGAGATGTGCTGACTAGCCTACCTATCAGGCATTCATTGAATTTGGTCTTCATTGAGTTTTGTGGACTTCCAGATCTCTTTTGAATTGCCTCAGTAAAGATTTTTTTTTTAAAAAAAAATACCCATTTAGAATACACACCATAGGGAATAGAAGTGAGCCCCCTGTCTCAAATGCTAAAGTGCCTCCACCATATTTGTAACATCATTCCACCGCATATAAACCTGGACTTCATGTAAACCTGGAAACCTGTAGGATTCACGATTAGAAAAGGGGTCTATTGGCACAGAGGATAGAGAAGATTGGGTGTAGGGGCCACCTCCAGAAAGACCCTCTGAAGTCACTGCCTTACTGTTCACACCCATGGGCAGGGGGACCCCCATAAGCCCGTGATTTAAAGCCTGAAGATGTAGCCTTGTCCCATTCCTCTGACTCCAAGGATACATCGTCAGAACTCTTGGCAGTGCAGGAAGACATACCTCCACTAACACCCACATTCACTGATATCAAGAGGCTCCCTAGTTCTTGCAGAGCTAGTGCCTGAGGAACAGAGCATGGAACCTTTAATCTCCAACAGAGTGGGTGGACTTGAAACATCAAACTGACAGCAGGACTACTTAAGCTCTTAGTTGGTTCCAGACCAAGCTTGCTTCTCTTGGGTGCATTGTATCCCACCTGACTTGACCCACACTCCACCGTAAGCTCTCTTGAGAACTAGCCTGGAGTCCTGCTGAATTTCACCAGCACCCTTTGTGGGCCCCAGCCTAGAACAGAATAGAGACCCTGATATGAGTCCTTGGTTAGCCATAAGGTTTGCTGCATGGCACTTGTCAAGTCAAGTCTTTCAGCCTAGCCTGTCTCACAAAACCTGCCTTGAGCCATAGGGTTAGGGTGGGAAAGAAGTATAAATGAACAAAAGCTTCATATCATAAACTGATCAAAAGCCTTGTCCAAGTGACTGCACTATATTAGTGGCTAGAAGCCGATCTAAAGCCTGATTTCAAGTCTAGCGTTTCTTAGATAAAGACTCATCCTTTTTTGTCTTCTCTATTTTCACAGCCGTATCAAAAGAGGGCAGTGACCGGTGTCAGACATATTAACAATTGCTGCACTGCCCTATGGATAAAAAGACCAGAGATCTATGAGATATAACAAAACTAATAGAGTAGCCTAGAAAGCAGGCACTGAAGAAAATAAGGCCTTGAGAAGCACAAAGATCAATTTCACGATAGAGTGAGAATCTATGGAATACATATAGACCTTGAAACTTATCAAAAGTTCTCTCTGATCTGTATTGGTTCTTGGATCTCAGTGGGAGAAATTCCCAATCCCACTGTCACTTCAGCAGCCCCATCCATGTATTAATTTCATTTATAGGCTGCATTTGAGTGTTACCCCATCTGAGGCAGCTCACAGCATATTAAAATGTAAAATAAAAAATCATAATATAGAATGCAACACTTTAAAGGGGAAGGCCTTTTTTGGTTTGCTTTTGGCCATACATGACCTGAAGCTGAATGATAAAAAGGAAATTATAAATCAGACCTCCCCAACCTGGTGCCCTCAAGATGTGTTGGACTGCAACTCCCATCATTCCCAGCCAGCATGGCCATTGAGAACTCCCTTAATTCCCAGTACAACACATCTGGAGGACTCCAGGTTAAAGGAAGGGTGCCATTTTCATGACGCCATTTTCAGCAAAGATGGAGCTCCATGTTTTAACCTGCACATTAGCTTGTTTTTGAGACACATGTATACATGATGGATTTAAAAGAGAAGGAGCCACAGCTCAGTGGTCAGAACACATGTTTGCATGCAAAAGGCCCCATGATGTGTCCCCAGCATCTCCAGCTAAAACGTTCTCAAGTAGCAGGGCTGGGATGAACCCTCTGTGAGTGAGACTGTGGAAATATGCTGATGCCAGTCAGAGTAGACCCCGCTGGGCTAGATGCCAAAGGGCTGACATCTGAAGGGAGCTTCGTATGGCAGTGCATATCTGGCCCTCACAGTCCAGACATGTTCACAAATATAGGTAGCATTTGTCCCTCAACTTGTCTCTGTTCATCTTCACTACAGATTAGGGATGAGCAGCAGAAGGCCCTAGGGCTAAATCTGGATCCCTGGGGAGTATCAGCTCCCCCCCCCCATGCACACAGACACCAGGTGCCAGCCCAGATGGTGTGTTCAGAGGGAGTGAGGGCTGTTCCCATGGGTCTTGCTGGAATTCCACATCAGAGCTGGGGCTACCCCACTAACCTCTTTCCATTTCTCAAAGTAGCCCTGCCATGGATCTAGTTTTAGTTATTTATTTACAACGTGTGTGTGTGTGTGTGTGTGTGTGTGTGTGTGTGTGAATGAATGAATGAATGGGGGCATATATATGTATGAGTGTGTGTGCATATGTGTGTGTGGGGGGGGGTGTATGCTTTTTAACTTTCTGACCAAAAGTGTAGATCAATGAAATTAGTGCAGAACCAAGAACCCAGAAGCTTGCTATGTGGAGGCGCACACCTTTGGAAAGAGGATAAGAAATTATGTAAAGCTATGAGGTCAGCTGTAAATACTCTGCTTAATATCGGTGTATTCTAGCATTCAGGACATGCCTTTGTGGCATGAAGTGAAGGAGACAGGAATTCACAAGCCATGAAAACCATCACTTGTCTGAGTCCAGAGGCAGGGAATAGTTTTTAAAGGACTTGTACATGGTATGATAGAGGTGTCATTGCCTGTCCTTGGTGTACATGAACATTTCTTTTGAGCCACTGTCTTCTCTGGTGAAACAGGTTTTGCAGGTTTTTGAAACTGGTTCTTTAAAACCTATTTATATCACACTGTTATGCAGAGGCAAATCCAGGTTTGTCACTGAATGTACTCTCTCAACAGGGAGCTACAATGGATCATGAATCCCTGACAAGTGCCCACACGTGATACACATTCTTTTGCATTTTTAGGGGCACACGTATCTTTGGTATATGTGTAAAGGTGCAACTATCCTCTGGATAAACACACCACAAGCAACTATGCCTGTTCTATATCCATCCCACCTCCAACACTCTGAAGAAAAAATATTGTCAGTCTCCAGCCTAATGTAATATAGTAAGAACAGGGACAAATCAGGATTTGAGAACCCATATTTTCAAGTTCACATTTCTACCTTTCTCAGATTTGGAAGCACTTTCCTCTTCCCAGGAGAACCAGGTTGTCTTTAAGAATTCAAAGACAGACTTTCAGTTCATATTTTTGCAGCCTTCATTAAATTCAAAAGGAGACTATGTACAGCCTGTGTTTTATATTGTCCAAGAAGTCTTGAATGCCCCAGTTTCAAGATTAAAATGCTCATTTTGATTGAGTGAACAGATGGGAAAAGAAGAGGTGATCAGTTGATGGCATATGTCTCAAAATGTCTTTGATTGGATTAATGGTTTTTTATTCCTAAAGCTTGAGAACTCAATTTAATCCCCTTGATGTTTCCTTTTCAGCATGTTTTCAAGGCTGTCTTTCACTCTGTAGGATTTGTTGCTAGTGGCATTTATATCAACTTCACTCATCAGTCTTTAGTTGTGTTATGAGCTGGAATTTATTAGTGAATAGGTTGACACCTTTTGGCTGCAATCCTATTTATGCTTACTGGGAGTAAGCCCCATTGAATTCGGTGGGACTTATTTCTGAATAGACATCCATCCAGTTGTGCTGTGAGCCATTCAAATTTGCCTCAGTTGGGTGGATGGGACTGCCGGGGGAGACAAGTGATATGGGGATCCAAAGAGTTATCACTGCAAGCAGGGTTTTAATAGAGCATTAGTCAGTGTTCTGGAGCTGTCCCATTCCTTTGGGAACCACCCAAGAGAGACATTGCAAATACAGTGTTTGCCCTTCCCATCTCTTGGGAGGGAGACAGTGTAAAATCCTGCTTTCTATCCTGATAGAAACTCTTGCTTTGCAGCATAGACCCTGTCTCCTAAGAGGGAAACATGAGGTGTGAGAGACTCTTATGATGGTGCAGCTTTAAAGTTACTACCAAGTCCCAGGGGTGACAAATCCTAGTCCAGCTCTAATATAATTATGGAATTTTCTCAGGGGGAAATTTTCCTCAGCTGCAAATAGAATTGCTCCTCCAAGGAATTTGAACCAGTTTCAGGTTTGAGATTGATTTCAGAGATCAATTATGGGAGCGTATGAGCTTTATTGTTGCTGTCACATACGTGTACTGCCATAAGGGAATCAGGAAGACTCAGACCCAGTTCATATATTGCCTGGGCTGGTGCTTAATTCCTGTGGTGGAGATGTGAGCTCCCCTCTCTTCTTTCCACCGTGGAAATAATGGCAAATCTGAAGTCTAAACTACTCACAAACTAGGGATGGAGAGATCAGTCTATTTCTGGTCTTTTGTCAGCTTTGCATGTGTTCATTCATAGGTCTGGTCTGTACCCTTTCTGCATAATGTGATTTTTATTTTTTTTTAATCCACACAAATATTTGTATTTAAATACATATTTTTGAAGGCATCTTCTCACAAAATACACATTCCTAAATGGATTTTCTCTCAAAATATGCATTTATAAATACATTTTGTCCTAAAATGCACATTGCATATGCATTTTGCTTTGTTTTTTGAGCCGAGAACTGTATTGCAAAATTTGGAGAAGTGCAAAATCTGAAAAATAACTGTGTTCTGATCTGCACATTAGTATGGGTGGTGTGGATCAGGTCAAATCATATCAGAATCACAAAGAATGAATTCCTCAAGCATTCCTGTACATGCCATGGGAGACATATTAGATCTCCTGTAGTCTTTTATTTTCTCTAAAAGTAGTCATGTCCAGCCATTGGTTTAGGTGCTTGGTGCAGCAGACAGGGTTGGTGGTTACATGACTGAATGATTCCCATGGGGAGAAAAAAAAATACTCCCTGCCCATAGAAAACTAGATATAAGGAACAGGACTGGCCCAAGACATTTTGCTTACCCACCCAAGTTAAGATGCATAGTACCCAGATCGAGGCAGGTTATTTTGGCACATAAGGCAGCAAATCACACAAACAACTCTCCCTATCCTTGGCAGTAAAAATACAGCAGCAAATAATTAAAGAATTAAATAATTCTGTCCTTTCATGACACCCAAAATCTGCTGCCTGAGGCAGCTGCCTCACTCTGCATAATGGTGAGGGAGAAAGAAGGATTCAAGACTAGTCTTGTGCTGTGTTTAGTTAACTGTAGCTGTGCTGAACTTTGTAATGGTCCCAGTGTTAACTAATAAACATAGTTTACTGTAACCAAAATACTTTGTGATGCTATTTACTCAGTCTGACTCTAAATAATACAGACTTGGAACAATACAGACTAGGAATGCCTTTTTCCCCCCAAGCCACATCAGGGGCTTGGATGTCTCCCTCAAAATATGGTTCAAGATTAGGCTTGATATGCTAAATTAGATATGGTCCTCTGAGTTTATACATTCAGCCGCTTTATTTGGCATTATCCTGGATTTTATTATTTATTATTCTATTATTTGTGGTATTTAAAAATAGCTGAATATAAGAAAATCTCTCAGCTGTTCACAATATTAGAATGCAATATTAAAAACATAACATTAAAACACAGCATCAAAACACAGCTTTTTGGAATATGGCACAATTGGTGCCTCTAGTTTTAAGAACAAGAGCCTTCAGAAATTGTAATTTAGGGCACAGTCCTATTGATTGTGCATTCAATGATTGGAAGCCCCTGAACTTGGAAGCCTCCAATTATCCAATGTAAGACAGGAGGAATGGCAGGGGTGACCTTCGCTCCCTGTCCTCCTGCCCTGCATATTTTGCTAGACGGACCTTTTAGCCCATCTAGCGATGGCACTTTGGACAGGGAAGGAACGAGGCTGGCAGAGGTCTAGCCTGGCCTCTCCAGACTCCTCCCCTCCATGCCCACCTGGATATCCCCTCCCCCCCTTTTCAAGGTTGGTTGTTGTCCTCAGAGGGCAGGTGGCATGGTTCTTTCACCCGTTATGAGGGGGTGGGAGCAGGGGGGACTGTTCTCCAACTCCCCCTTCCAAGGTTGGAGGGCTGTCTCTGTCTCATACAATGGCTAAGGGCCATAGGATTGCTCCCTTAGAGACTTAATAGGCAGTTTTCCACATAGACTTTAGTGGGCACAAACTGCACCAAAATATTGTTGGACCAGGGAGACCTGGGTTCAAATTCCTGCTCAGTGATAAAGCTCTCTGGGTGGCCTTGGGCAAGTCACACTCTCTGAGTGTAACCTACCTCATAGGGTTGTTGTGCAAATAAAATGGGATGACCTCATGAACACTTCCCTGAGCAACTTGGAAGGTTAATTTGAGAAATAAATAAGAAATTTCTAAGCATCAGAAGTTAGCTTTTAGGCCTCATCCAGCATTTTACCTTCTCAAACCTTTAGGGAAATATTATTTGTGTATTTTAATTTCTACCTTTCAAACCCTTTCCATTTATTTATTTATTTATTTATTTATTTATTGCCCATTTGGCTGGTTACCCAGCAACTCTGGGCGATGTACAATAATAGTTTAAAACAATAAAATTCTACATTAAAACATCATATTTCTAAAAATACCCTAACCCACCCCAAATGCCCGCCTGAACAACCACATTTTTAATGCGTGGCAGAAGCTCATTAAAGAGGGGGCATGGCGGAGTTCCCTAGGGAGGGAGTTCCACAGAGCAGGGGCCACCACAGAAAAGGCCCTCTCCCTCATCCTCACCAGTCTAGCTGTCCTGGCTGATGGGACAGAGAGGCCATCCAAGGCTGATCTTGTTAAGCGGCCTGTCTGGTGTTGCTGGAGGCACTCCTTAAAATAGGCTGGGCCGGAACTATATAGGGTTTTAAAGGTCAAAACCAACGCCTTGAATTTGGCCTGGAAAACAACTGGTAACCAGTGCAACTCCTTCAGCACTGGAGTGCTGTGATCACGCCGGTGGCTGCCTTTAATCAGGCAAGCCGCCGCGTTCTGTACCAGCTGCAGCTTCCGAACCGTCTTCAAGGGTAACCCCATGTAGAGTGCATTACAGTCCTCTAAACAAGAGGAGACCAGGGCATGTACTACCGATGGGAGCACGTGGTCGGGAAGGTAGGGGTGCAGCTGCCTTATCAGATGGAGTTGCTGCAGCGCTGTCCAGCTCACAGCTGACACCTGAGCCTCCATGGACAGCTGGGAGTCTAAAATGATCCCCAGGCTGCAGACCTGGTCTTTCAAGGGTAGCCATACCCCATTCAACACCAGGTCAGCATCCCCCAACCTCCTCTTGTCTCCCACCAAAAGTACCTCGGTCTTGTCAGGATTCAGCTTATTCCTTCCCATCCAGCCACTCACCGTCTCCAGACATTTGGACAGGGATTCTACAGCCAACCTTGGTGAAGATTTGAATGAGAGGTAGAGCTGCGTGTCATCCGCATATTGATGACACCGCACCCCAAACCTCCTGATGATAGCCCCCAGCAGCTTCACATAGATGTTAAATAGCATCGGGGAGAGGATGGAACCCTGTGGTACCCCACAAGTGAGCGGCCACGGGTCCGGAACCTCTTCTCCCAGTGCTACCCTCTGGTTCCTGCAAGAGAGGAAGGACCGGGACCACCGTAATACGGTGTCTCCAATGCCCAACCCCTCTAGGCGGTCCAGGAGGATACCGTGATCAACAGTATCAAAAGCTGCTGAGAGGTCAAGGAGAACAAGAAAGGAGCATTCGCCCCTATCCAGAGCCTCCTCTTGTCATCCACCAAGGCGACCAAGGCCATTTCTATCCCATGCCCAGGCCTGAAGCCCGGCTGAAATGGATCTAGATAATCGGCTTCTTCCAAGTGTGCCTTCAACTGCATTGCCACTACCCGCTCAATCACCTTGCCCCAAAATGGCAGATTTGAGACTGGGCGAAAGTTGTTCGGAACTTGGGGATCCAAGGAGGACTTTTTAAAGAGCGGTCTTATCACTGCCTCCTTGAGAGCTGATGGCATCACTCCCTCCTCAAGGGAGGCATTTACCACCACCCTGATCCCCTCACCCAGTCTCTCTCTGCAGCTCATAATGAGCCAAGATGGCCAAGGATCAAGTAAGCAGGTGGTCAGCCTTACAGATGAAAGCACCTGACGCATTTCACTGAGGTATTATTATCACAATGAAACAAACTGCTTCTATTTATATTTCTGTTGATAGGATATTTATCTGTGGAGCTGTGTCTGCTTGTGGTTACTATGCAGTGAGGAGAGGTAAATTACTAGTACCTTTTCTTTTTTTAAGGAATCACCTAAAACACACATTTCACAAGATGATGTGTGTTGACTGCTGAAATATTTAAATGCTCTTCAAAAGTATCTTTGAGGCATTCAAATCTGTCAGTCGTTGACAGTTTCCATACAGTTTCCTCCAGCCATCTTCCTGTTAGATGGCAAGATGATAGAGATGTTGATTACATAACCCCGTATGTTGGCAATATGGATTACCTGCCATGCAGATGGAACTGTTAACAACAAACAGCGTAGCAACTAATAAGCTTAGACCCTGCTGCTTAACACCTCCAGCTCTTACTATAGCTTCCCTCAAACGTGGAAGGAACAAAACAGCACTTAAGATAATTGAGGTTAAACAAAAAGATGGTACTTCTAATCTGAACAGTCTGGTGATGTTTGGAGATTTGAGCAGCCTGTTCATGAAAACAAGAAGCTAATGAAAAGTGGAAGACACCAGTCAGTCTGGCAAGTGATCACTTCTAGAAAATCGATGTGATTAGTTCCTATTGCTGCCATCTTTTGAAACCCCTTTGTGGCCTGGAGCTCTGTCACTTAATCTGGTGCTTAGATTTACATGTTGCCCAGAAGGAGTTTCATTTATGTGGCAGATCTGATGTTTCTGTAGGTAATCAAAAACAAGTAGCTAAATTAGCCCATCCCTCAGGTGACTTGGATGACAAATAGGTGTTCATGTTGTTGCTCTGTTTTTAGGTGAATGCAGCAGTGGGATTTGTGATGAGGCTTCCTGCGTAAATGGTGGCACCTGCACAGCAAGCAAAGCTGATCGATACATCTGCCTTTGCCCACTTGGATTTAAAGGTCGCCATTGTGAAAAAGGTGAGAGAATGATTCACTGCTGTTATCTCCAAATACATTGCAACATTTGGTATGTTTCAAAGTAAGGGTAGGCCACTTGGTGCCCTCCAGATGTTTTGGACTAAAACTCCCATCAGTCCCAGCCATCATGGCCAATGGTCAGGGATTATGGGAGTTGTACTCTAAAAGATCTGGAGGGCATTAAGTTGCCTACTCCTGTTTTATAGGATGTGTCTGAAACCAATTTAATTAGTACCCAGTTGAACATCAACTGAGTACCAATTAGTTTGCTCAGTCAATCAGTCCGTTTATGTACACTACTTTTCCATACAGTATGCTCAAAGTGGTTCACAACAAAACATGAAAAGAAAATACAATACATATAGATATTAAAGAAAAGTCATCAATTTCATAACAATTACATAGTAAAATATTACTATCAAAACAATTAATCTATATTGCATTGTGAGGTAGATTGTGCACTGATTC
Source organism: Heloderma suspectum (assembly GCF_057233095.1). NCBI lineage: Eukaryota > Metazoa > Chordata > Lepidosauria > Squamata > Helodermatidae > Heloderma > Heloderma suspectum. Next base: position 28,700,040 of record NC_139459.1, read on the forward strand.
AGTGCTGATATGCGACTAAGATAGAGAATCTAGATCTTGATATGTACATATACAGTATTTTGATTCGATGTGCTGGGGTTGTTTTTTATGTTTTATGATTTGTGTACACCACTTTGAAATCTACAGATAAATAAATAAATAAAATATAAATAATAAACCATGGTTTACCATTACATGTGAACCAGCCCACTGGTTTTTCTGTTGCATTCTTACATCATGGAAATTTGGTTTTATTTAGTTTGAGGAGATTTTCATAAACACCAGTTTATAACATATTCCCTCCCAGTTATGAATGGAATGGAGTTTCTTCCCTCTGTGGTTAGATAGACAATATTAACAGAAGCCATATTGACTATAATAGGTCAATAGGAGTATGTAATCACAAGGTGGACAAACCCTGCTTTCCTTTATTATGGGTTGTTGTTGTTGTTGTTCAGTCGTTCAGTCGTGTCCGACTCTTCGTGACCCCATGGACTATAGCGCGCCAAGCCTTCCTGTCCTTCATTATGGGTAGCAAAGTGTTATAAATTACTAACAGGTCTTAAAGCGAATTTCAGCTTTGTGTTGTTAAACAGCATTAATTATATGTTAAAGAGGTGATGTACAGCTTATAATAAGCCATCATTTGACTCGTTTGACTGCGGTTATCTGCAACAACTTTTACTGTTAAAATTTTATAAATACTTTTATCATTAGACCACTGAGGATTGGTTGGTAGCTGTCCTGTCCTTTTGTTAACATGCAAATATAAATTGCAGGGGATAATTCAAGCTACTTGTGAAGCATTTAGTGTGTGTGTTTACTTTGTGTGGTGGTGCAGCTTCCAGTAACTATATAATGTAGAGAAAGAAGTGGCACAGCTGCAGGGGGCTCTTGCTTTCTTGAGGACTTGAAATAATGTGGGTTTTTTGCCCTGGCCTTTCAGCTTTTGTCCTCACCATACCTCAGTTCAATGAGACCTTGAAATCCTTCGCTACCATGCCTTGGCCTTTAGAGCCACAGAACTACCTTTCCTTCATGGAATTTGAGATCACATTTCGCCCTGATTCGGAGGATGGTGTCCTTCTGTACAGCTATGACACAGACAGCAAAGACTTCCTGTCCATTAGCATGGTGAACAGCTATGTGGAGTTCAGGTTTGACTGTGGTTCAGGAACTGCTATTATCAGGTAAATGTGATTTATTTATTATTTAATTGTGGCTAACTAATACCATATTCTCTGCCATAAAGAGCATCTGAAGCAGCACGGAATGTTAAAACAACAACAATGACATTTGAGCTCATTACAGCCATTGTTGAAATGGCTGTAATTATTGTTCCAAATTCTAGAAAACTTGTCATGCTAATTAGTAGGATACATGACAAAAAGCCCTGAGATACGTTAAGGTCTAACAAATCTGTTGTGGACTGGTCTGCCCACCCCTCTCTCTGCCAGCCAATTCATGCCCCCAAATCTCTCTTGTTTTCTCTGTGGGCCAGCCAACTCATACTCCACCACACACAAATTTCTCTGCGCCAGTAAGCTTGCTCCCTCACAAATCTGTGTGTGTGTGAGCCAACTCAACCCCACCCCGAATCTCTCTGTGCCAGGCAACTCAACCCCCTGTATCTCTTCCCCCATTGACCTGGTTTCCTTCTTTCCCTCATGCCCCTTTTTATCCCCCATTGGCTCCATCCACCCTGTTTTCCACCATCCCCCCAAGGCCCTTTTTTCCCTCTTCTCCCATCCCAGTGTCTTGTGCTCAGTTTTTTGCCCTCCCCCACCAGATCCCATCCACATCTTTTCCCTGCCTTTCCTCCTTTGATCCATAACACACAGGGCCAGCCCAGCTACCCCTAGTCTTTCTCCTCTCCAACAGCCTGCTGATATCCAACCAGGATGGAAGTGGGTGTGTGTAGTAAAGGCCCAACAGGGAGCAAAACAGGCTATGACATCCGTTTTAATCAGGTTTTCTTTTTACATCAAGGAATATTCTGTGGAGGGGAGCAGATAGCATGGGAGGGTGCTACGGAAGGGCACCACGTTGACCATGGGCACCATGTTGAGTCCCACAGGATTTCACTGTAACACTGTACTTATCTTCATTTATATTACCATATATTATGTTATATGTTTTTCATTACAGGGAATTTTAGCATATATTGTTATATTAATTTTGCCAAACCACTCAGCACAAAGAAAAATTATCTGCAGTTCCCAGAATTTCACAATAAATTTAGTTATGAGAAATTGTTTTATACTATTTGTCTATCTAGTATCGTGTGCTCTGGCTGGCTGGCTGCAGCTCCCCAGGTTCTCAGACTGAGTACTTTCCCATTAACTGCTACATGATCATTTTAACTTAGAGATTTCAAATACTGAATCTGGGACCTTCTGCATGCAGAACATGGCCCCACTCCCTGAGCTGTGGTCCAAGATAATTAAAAACTAATTGTTGAAAGCAGGAAGTCTTTCATGATGAAGACCTATGCTGGAACGAGGACATAATGCACATATTGTCCCTTATTAAATAGTGAGCCTCATCTGCTTTCTTTATTACATATTGATCTGAGGTGATTATTACCCTATTATGTATTGATTTATCCAAGGTAATTAAACCCTAATTGTTATTAAACAAAGGCCAGGAGGGGAAAGAATGGATAACACTGGGAGATAATTAAAAAAAAGAGACGGCAAAGAGTTGTTTACTATAATGTTTTTCCAGCATTTCTGAGGAGATATTTATACTTGTAAAAACATTAAGAGCTCATCAGTGACAAGGTGTAAAATACAACACGCATTTGAAATTTAAATTTGTGCATGGTTAAAACTGACATGACATTTCAGCTTCTTCTGCAAGACTTTACTAAATGTAACATGTCTAGCGGGAATTCAATTTCTGTCTCTCCATTATATATTAGCTGTTATTCTGTTCTCAGGTCAGTGACAATTCATAGAGATTACCTCAGTACTTTTCAGATTCTTTCTGTGGGATGCCTGGCACCGCAACTGCAAATTACAGCTCTTTCTCAAGACCTATTTTCATAATTAGAATTGTGTGGTGATTGGGCATCTCTGGAGAATGCCTAATGTGCAGAAAAGCATTGAGATGGATTTAACAATAACGGGTGCTGTAAAACATATAGCACCATCCGTCCACCAGCAAATCTTTTGAGTCTCCCCATCCCCTGTGTCTTCAACCCACGCCTTGCAAGTCATTAGCTGGGCACGTGTAGTGGTGGCTGCACTGCAACCCACTTGGTTATTCCAGGCCTCGCAAATGGGTCTCCAGCTACCCTACTTTTCTCCATGGCTGCCAGAGCTGGCGTCATGTGTAGGCATGGCTGGGCACCTGCCAAGGGCCCACACCCCGGCAGGGGCCCACTGACAAGAACCTCCTGGATTTGCTCCTCCTCTTCACCACTGCAACCTGCTTATTTACCTGCCTCTCACTCACTCTGGCCCAGACAACAGTGGTGATGAGCAGGAAGAAATAGGAGCTGCCACTTCCTGTTTGCTCCTTGACTCTCTGCCTGCCAAGCAAGGAAGTGGTAACAATGGTGAGAAAGAGTAGGAGGATCAATAGCAATGCAAGAAGCTGGTGAGAAGGCAGATTCACTGAAGGAGCCGGGGAGCAGGTGTCTTGCCAAAGGGCCCTCAAAACCTGGAGCTGGCCCTGATGGTCCTAGCACACATGCTACTCTCACAAGGAGATGGACTGTTGAATGACGATGATAATGGTGATGATGATTTGAATGTATGAGCTCTCATGGTGACATACATAATAAAAGAACATAAAATAAAGCAAGTGATAAAAGATACATTAAAAGCTTTAATACCAGTCACAATAATTTAAAATAATTTTAAAGAAGTAAATATTCAGGCAGCTAAAAGAGGGAAAAATTATAAAATATAGCATTAAACATAATATTAAAAATATCACAAGCAGCAATTTATTTAAAAGGTCTGGGAGAATAAAAAGGTATTTGTGCCAAAAAGTCAACAGTGTAGGCACCTGACAGACCTCTCTGGGGAGGGCATTCCACATTTTGGGGACCACCGTGGAAAAGGTCTGCTCACATATGGGGCATATTTAGCCTTGAGAAGAGAAGACTGAGGGGAGATATGATAGCGCTCTTCAAGTACTTGAAAGGTTGTCCCAGAGGGGAAGGCCAGCATCTCTTCTCCATCATCCCAGAGTGCAGGACACGGAATAAGTGGGCTCAAGTTACAGGAAGCCAGATTCCGGCTGAACATCAGGAAAAACTTCCTGACTGTTAGAGCAATACGACAATGGAACCAATGACCTAGGGAGGTGGTGGGCTCTCCCACACTGGGGGCGTTCAAGACGAGGCTGGACAGCCATCTGTCAGGGATGCTCTGACTTGGATTCCTGCATTGAGCAGGGGGTTGGACTCGATGGCCTTGTAGGCCCCTTCCAACCCTACTATTCTATGATTCTATGTAGCCACCCCCCAAATCTCAGTATGTGGAGGCTCTCAGAGCAGGGCTTCAAATGATGATCTCAGAGCATGGGCAGGAACATATGGGAAGAGGTGGTCCTTTAGATATCTCCTCATTTATGGGGGTGTATGAGTTTATGATATACCCTTAGTTTATTCTAAACTGATCTGTTAGAGAGTTGCATAATAGTTTAGATCTCTTTAGAAGTCATGGCTTTAGGATAAAATGCTAGCCATTACATTTGCAACTATCTCCAGATGCAGTCTAGTGTCCAAACATTGGCATGCTCAGTATTTGAGAATCCAACTTTAAAACAACAACAACAATGACTGCAAAACAGCTGGTCTTTGTAGCCCTCTAGATTGTAGAGAGGAACACAACTTGGATGGACCCATGTTCTAAAACAAGGGTGGCTAACTACAAGCCCATAGGCGATATCCAGCATGTGAAGCAATTTCATCTTTCCCTCAGTGGACTTCATAGAATCATAGAATAGTAGGGTTGGAAGGGTCCTACAAGACCATCAAGTCCAACCCCCTGCTCAATGCAGGAATCCAAGTCAGAGCAAGCCTACCTACCTTGGACCTACCAAGCCTTGGACCTACCAAGCCTTGGAACTACCAAGTTTTGATCAAGGTGTGCTAAACAGCTTACCCACATTAACAGCACTCTTTAACCTTCGTATGTAATGGCTCAGCCACACCCAATGGTGGCGGTTTGCACTCCATAACTGTGAAACTGGCAAATGGTGCTAACTTTATAGAGCTTGTGAAGAAGTCGGGTTGTGCAGCAAAATACATTTATGGCCCCATAACCACTATCTAGTAAAGCCCTTGCATATTTTATTTATGTATTTATTACATTTCTGTACTGCCCAATAGCCAAAGCTCTCTGGGCGGTTCACAGAATTAAACCCCCAAAATACAGCATAAAATACAATATAAAATATAGCATCTTAAAACTACAATATAAAAGTACTGTACAGCATATGTGCCTGTAACCCTGCTTTTGCCAGGCATAGCCACCAGAGAAGGTCATTGTATACTACAGTGTGAGGCACAGAAAGTCCTTATCTTGAAGTGAAGGCCCAGGCCGTGTGTGGAGCACACTAGTGGTATGAACCAAGGTTGAATGGTTGGGGAGGGAAGAGTTACACTAGCATTTAATGGAGGTGTATCATGCTATACTCTCTACAAGACAAACACAGCTGCTCTTCTGGAATCTGGCATGAAGGTAAGGAGCTGTCTTAAACTGAGCCAAGGCATTAATCCATGTATTTATTATTTATGTATTATTTATTATTAGCGCCTATATACTTCCTTAACTGCTAAAAAGCCAACAAGGCGGTGTACAACAATTTAAAACAATAAAACCGTAAAACAAAAAACAAGAACATCAAAAACAGTTAAAACATTAAAACTACACATTTTAAAAGGCTAAAAGGAAAAGATGCATCTTTACACCCTTTCTGAATAAAGGTCAAGGGAGTGAGGGCTAGGGATGTACGAAAGTCACTTACGTTTTCGCGGATTGTGTTTGCGGTGGGGGGGTGCTCCGTCCCTCCCCCCGGAATCCTCAACGGGGGGGAGGTGATCCGGTCCTCACCCCCGGAATCCTGCCTGGCCAGCTCTGCTCTGCGGTGGCTCCGCAGAGCAGCCGGCCAGGGCCATCCACAGCCGGAGTTCCGGCCGCGGACTGGCTGGTGCGGATGCAAATGGCAGCCACCGTAGCAGCCGCCATTTGCGTCCAGCCAGGCAGCTGTGATAGACTACGTAAGTCTTTACGTAGCCTATCACGGCAGGCAAAAAACCCAAAAAAACAAAACGGAGTACGCAAATGGCAGCGGCTACGGCGGCTGCCATTTGCATTCCCTATTTTTTGCCATTTTAGCCTACGTAAATATTTATGTAGACTATTACGGCGAAAAAAAAGGAGAACGCAAATAGCGTAGTGGGCGCTATTTGCATTCCTTTTTTTCGCCGTTTTACCCTACGTGAATATTTACGAAAGCTATTACGGCGAAAAAAAAGGAACGCAAATAGCGCCCAATACGCTATTTGCATTCTCCTTTTTTTCACCGTAATAGCCTACGTAAATATTTATGTAGGCTAAAATGGTGAAAAATAGGGAACGCAAATGGCGGCCGCCATAGCCACAGCCACTTGCGTACGCCGTTTGTTTTTTGGGGGGCCAGCCGTGATAGGCTACATAAAGACTTACGTAGCCTATCACGGCAAAGACCAGGATGGAAATGGCGGCCACGGCAGCCGGTCAAAAGACCAGCCGCCACCAGCAGGCCTGCCACCGGAGCCGCCGCCATCTGGAACATCCGCCCCAGGTAAGCCTCATCCCAGGGAGAATCCGCGGGGGGGGCAGGCCATTCTGCCATGGATTTCGGGGGGCCGAATGCCCCCCGAAATCCTTGACGGAATTCTTTGCCATCCCTACAAGTCCTAAACCATTTAGCACTTTAAAGGTTAAAACCAACACCTTGAATTACGTCTGGAAAGCAATTGGCAAACAGTGCAGGTCGTTCAGGACAGGTGTAATATCGTCCCAGTATCGTGCACTGGTATTGCAGTATTGTCGAGTCTGACAGTAACACCCCAAGACTTCTGGAAGAACCCTTTCTTTCTATTCTATCTGATATTCTTTAACTTGAGATACTAGGGATTGAACACGGAACCTTTTTATGCAAGCAGCAACTAGTTAAAAACATAACATAAGAAGAACAGCGCTGAGTCAGGTCAAGGCCTAGCTAGTCTAATATTCTGCTTCCGCATTGGCCAACCAGGTGCCTATGGGAAGCCCAAAAGCAGGGACTGAGAACAAAAGCACTTTCCTGTTACTACTGGTCAGGGCTGAGGACTGGATCTCACACTTTTGCTACTATGCCGTAAATAACATCATTCTGAAGATTCTGTATTTTGTGGAAACATAAAAATTCTTAACTTCTAAATGTGAAAGATGGTTTTCACAGATGGGAAGGAGGGAATGGTAGATTTTGAAGTTCAATATGTATAAAATTGTTGGGGTTCACCTGTTCTTTGGTTTGCTCACTACCATGTTATAATCCTGTTATTGTTCATTTCATGCAAAAGTGTAACTATTTACTTCTGTCAAATGTTGTAAGATATGAAAATCTTTGGGCTCAGGATATATTTGTTCTGTTTTTCAAAATAGGAGCGAAGAACCTATCAGTTTGAGCCAGTGGCATGAACTCAAAGTGTCTCGCACAGCAAAAAATGGCATATTACAAGTTGATCAGCAAAGACCGGTAGAAGGAATGGCAGAGGTAACTAGGCATGAATGAATCTGTCAATTTCTCATTTTGCCAGTCTTCAGTATGGTCCATTCAGACTTAAGTTAATTCATTTGCATTTTTGTGTGCATTTCTCCTAATACGTGCATTTTGTATGCATTTTTGGCTAATCTACAGATTTTTGCAAGCAATTTTTATAATATAATGCATTCTTTGGGATGTTATTTTTACGAATATATGCGCTTTTGGGGGTGTGCTTGCCCCTAACATTTTCAATTGCACTTTTGAACACATTTTTTGACTGGAGAATTCCATTGCAAAATTTAGAGAAATGCAAATTTTGAAGGTTTTTTTTTGTTTGCATGTTGGTTTGAAAATGCAAAATTAGGTAAGTTCATATTAAAATGAGAACCAAACAATGTCTCTCCCTAGATGTAACAAGAGGTTTTATTTATGTATTCTCACACACTCACACACACACACACACACACACAGTGACTTAATTTAAAACATTGGGCTTATTCATGTTCTGGCTGTTTGTTTTGGATGTTTTCTGACTTGCTATCGAAAAATGAAACAAGCAGTTCAACATAATTATAATTATGCTGTGGCAAAATAAGGTCAGTGATATTGGGTTGCATTAACAGATGCATTCTCTCCAAGGCACAAGGGGAAATTATAACTGTATTACTGACCCAAGCCATGTTTTGTATACATAATGTAAGGCGGGCTGAAACAGCTCTCATGGTTATTTCCGGTGCATTTTTAAAATTTTATTTTTTTGCTGACAGGGAGCCTTCACCCAGATTAAGTGCAATCCCGACATGTTCATTGGCGGAGTTCCGAGTTATGATCATGTGAAGAAAAACTCTGGTGTTCTGAAACCCTTTTCTGGGAGTATTCAAAAGGTATGTGTGTTTCAAAATAATTTATTTGTTATTGGCTGTTGGTTTTGCTTGTTGGGCTGGATGCAGATTTAGTCACTGCATAGAGTAAACCAGTTGAAGTCAATGGGACTTAAGTTAGTTGTGCCTAACTTAAGTCCCATTGATTTCAATGGGTCTAAGCATGACTAGGTCTGGATCCAACCTGTAGTCTTCCCTTCCTAAAAGGAGTGCAAAACTGGACTCGGGGAGGTGGGGTTCCTCAGTTTCTCTATCTAGGTACTAAGCAGGCCCAAGACCATATTAGTTTCAGAGTCAGAACTTCAAACCATTCTGTGTTACAAGTTTGCTCTGTGTCAATTCACTTTCAGTAATCCTTAGACTACCTCAGAATATTTATTTTTGGCACTGAAATTCTGGCACACTAAGGATTCTTCTTGATACATTCTTTTAGGGGTATACGAACCCCACTCACCCAAGTCCTCTGGGGGGTTCGCTGGGTGGGGAGGTGATCCGTTCCTCCCCCCGGAATCTTCCCCAGCCAGCTCCACTCTGTGGTGAGTCCATGGAGCTGCCGGCCAGGTCCATCCGCTGCCAAACTTCCATCCGCTGCTGGTCTGTGGACGCAAATGGTGTCCGGCGTAGCGGACACCATTTGCGTCCCTGCTCTTTGCTGTCATAGGCTACGTAAAGATTTATGTAGCCTATCATGGCAAAGAGCAGGTATGCAAATGGCGTCCGCTATGCCGGACGCCATTTGCGTCCACAGACCAGCAGCGGATGGCAACGGAGTGAGCGGATGGACCTGGACCCAGCCGGCAGCAGGTAGGATCCGGCCGGTGCGAACTTCGCGGGTGGTGGAGGTGAGTGGTCTATTCCACCACAGACTCCACGGGGCCGGATTCTTTAGAATCTGGCCTCATTGGAGTCCGTGGTGGAATTCTCCACCATCCCTACATTCTTTTAGGATTCAGACAACCAAATTTATTTATTATTTTATATATTACTCGGATTTATAAACTGCTTTCCAAAGAGATATCAAAGGAGTGAATGTAAAATATGGTGGCATCAAAATAATAATAAATATAACAATAAAATAACGCAATATAAAATTAATCAGCAATGAAACTAGGAATGTCCATCGCCAGGAAATCCAGACCTTTTGGGGCTTTCTGGATTTCAGCAGCAGACCAACTCAGCTTGCATTTGCAAGCCAAGCCGGGGGTTTCTTCCTGAAATCTGGGAACCTTTTTGGGTTTTTTTAAAAAATTGAATAAATAGTAATTTGCACAAATTCCACAACTTTCACAAATTGCAGCTGCAATTTGCACAAATTGCTATTTATGCAAATTGCTATTTATGCTATTTCCCCCCCTGAAAATCCATGGACTGGCCAGACTCGATGCAGATCAAGTCGAGCCAGCTTGTGGGAAAATGAGCCAAAGTCGGGGGGGGGGGGGGTCTGAGCTGATGAAAGCTCAGCGAGATCCACCCCCTGGACGGATTCCTCCAACATCCGTAAGTGAAATCACATTTACTGGGTGCTACAACTATAACTGGCTGGGTGACACTTCAGAGAAAGCCTATGTGAAGAGGTATGTTTTAAGAAGATGCCTCGACAGCCCCCCACGCATTTCTGATGCTTAATGTTAATTGGTAAAATGTTCCAGAGGGGAGTGCCACAACACTAAATGCTCTACTGCAAGTGCTCCTGATGCAAACCTCAGGAGCCATGACCTAATGCTGTTAATCTTGATAGGCTTATCAAGTTAGGCATATCAGCTTCAGAAGTTGTAGGTTTATTTCACTTTTTAAAGGCTCTGGGAGGTAAACTGTATAAAGCAGCTGCAATCTTCTGCTTGATTTTAAGCATCCCTTGAAATGGAGAATTAAACACTTGCTTCATATGAAATTCTGACCTTGCCCTTACAAGCTCAGCCACCAAAAACAGCCCTTTAGACTGGTAAATTGCCAGACATTTGGCCATATGGAACCTTTGAAAATTGTGAGAGTGTTGATTCTGTATTGTTACTTGTCCTTTCAGACCGTCAAGTGTGCCAGGCAGGCAGGCAGGCCGGCAGGCCTGTACTTAGGGATGGGTGGGGATTTCGTTTCAGTTCGTTTTTAAGAGTTTACCAGTAGTTTTTTTTTAAAAAATGTCTTCATATTCAGGCAGAAAGAACTTGAGATTTAAAAAATTCAAATGTGGGAGAAACCGAAACTGACATATTCATCCCACCAGGCCCATGGCTTTGAGTGCTCAGCTCATAGCTCTGGATTTGAATCCCTACATATTAAACCATGTTTGTAGCACTGAATTAGGATGACCAACTCCTTTTACTGACAGACTGCTCATCTTTAACAGCTATATGGCAGGCAGGTACAAAATGGTTCTCTTCATATAGAATCATAGAATAGAATCATAGAATAGTAGGGTTGGAAGGGGCCTACAAGGCCATCGAGTCCAACCCCCTGCTCAATCCAGGAATCCAAGTCAGAGCATCCCTGACAAATGGCTGTCCAGCCTCGTCTTGAAGGCCTCCAGTGTGGGAGAGCCCACCACCTCCCCAGGTAATATGTTCCATTGTCATATTGCTCTTACAGTCAGGAAGTTTTTCCTGATGTTCAGCCGGAATCTGGCTTCCTGTAACTTGAGCCCATTATTCCGTGTCCTGCACTCTGGGATGATCAAGAAGAGATCCTGGCCTTCCCCTCTGGGACAACCTTTCAAGTACTTGAAGAGTGCTATCATATCTCCCCTCAGTCTTCTCTAGGCTAAACATGCCCAGTTCTTTCAGTCTCTCTTCATAGGGCTTTGTTTCCAGTCCCCTGATCATCTTTGTTGCCCTCCTCTGAACCCTCTCCAGTTTGTCTGCATCCTTCTTAAAGTGTGGTGCCCAGAACTGGACACAGTACTCCAGATGAGGCCTAACCAGTGCTGAGTAGAGGGGAACTAGTACTTCCTGGGATTTGGAAGCTATGCTTCTATTAATGCAGCCCAAAATAGCATTGGCCTTTTTTGCAGCCACATCACATTGTTGGCTCATATTCAGCTTGTGATCGACAACAATTCCAAGATCCTTCTCGCTTGTAGTGTGGTTGAGCCACGTATCCCCCATCTTGTATCTGTGCATTTGGTTTCTTTTTCCTAGGTGCAGAACTTGGCATTTGTCCCTATTAAATGTCATTCTGTTGTTTTCTGCCCAGCGCTCCAGTCTATCCAGATCACTTTGAATTTTGTTTCTGTCTTCCAAAGTATTAGCTATCCCTCCCAATTTTGTGTCATCTGCAAATTTGATCAGCATTCCCTGCACCTCCTCCTCCAAGTCATTAATAAAAATGTTGAAGAGCACTGGGCCTGCGGTACCCCACTCGTTACCTCTCCCCAGTTTGAGAAGGTCCCATTGATAAGCACTCTTTGAGTCCGATTCTGTAGCCAACTGTGGATCCACCGGATCGTTGTTTCATCTAGCCCACTTTGAGCTAGTTTGCTCATCAGGATATCATGGGGCACTTTGTCGAAAGCTTTGCTGAAGTCGAGGTATATGATGTCTACAGCATTCCCACGGTCTACAAGGGAGGTTACTTGATCAAAAAATGAGATCAGATTTGTCTGGCAGGACTTGTTTTTGACAAATCCATGTTGGCTTCGAGTAATCACGGCATTGTTGTCATGGTGCTTCCAGATGGATTTCTTTATGATCTGCTCCAGAATTTTCCCAGGGATTGATGTCAGACTGACTGGTCTGTAGTTCCCAGGTTCCTCCTTTTTACCCTTTTTGAAGATAGGGACAACGTTAGCCCTCCTCCAGTCATCTGGCACTTCCCCCGTCCTCCATGATTTCTCAAAGAGAATAGACAGTGGTTCTGAGAGTTCTTCTGCCAGTTCCTTTATGACTCTAGGATGCAGTTCATCTGGCCCTGGAGATTTGAACTCAGTCAAAGTAATGAGGTGTTCCTTGACCATATGCCTGTCGATCTCAAGCTGCAATCCTGCCCCTTCAGCCTGTACTTCGCCTTTGCCAGGGGGAAAGGGTTTCATGTACTTTGGCAGGTCCATTTCAGTTCGTTTTTAATAAGAATTTACCAAAATTTGCACATTTCTTCATATTTCGGATGAAGAGAACCCAGGATTCTAAAAATTCAAATGCAAGAGAAAGTGAAACAGGCAGATTTGTCCATCCTTGTAATATTTTTTTGTGGGGGGGCTAGTAATATTGTGAACTTATTTGCATAATTTGCAAGGATGCGCAAGTGGATGGCAAAAAACTGAGTCACATAGCTGCTTTGGGAGGGCAAATTTATTGTATAAACTCAGCTCAGGAGGAATTCTACTATGAAAAGAGCATCCACCTCTTTCTTTTCCATTGCAGATTTGGCTCACAGCAGAACCACAAAAACTGCTCTAAAGTTCAGGCACAAAGTTCATGAATCTGACTCAACTTTAAAAAGGAAACAAAAAAAGATCTTAAATAGCTTTGAGTTACACAGCTCAAAGGAGCTCATCCATGTTGTATCCTCTTCTCCATTCCCTTGAGGATAAACAATGGAATCCTCTGGAAGGCTGTTCTCAGGAAACATACTGATGAAAATAAACAGATGTTAGACCAACGTCTCCAAACAGTCTCTTCCTTTTCTGGTTTTGGTCAATTTAAAAAAAAACCTTCTGTAAGGTTAAGATATTGACCATAAATAAAGTAATAAAACAACCTCTTGAAATAGAAAACTTTTGAAGCGTATGTCTTGTCTCTTTAACAAAGATGGTTCTGAATGATCGGATGATAGACGTGAAGCAAGATTTCTCATCTGGAGTCAACCTAGAGAACACAGCCCATCCCTGTCTGAATGCTCCATGTGCCAATGGAGGCTACTGCATGCCCAAGAAAGATGGCTATGAATGTGATTGCCCTTTGGGTTTTGATGGGCAACACTGCCAGAAAGGTAAGAAAAGATATTATTTTGTGCTGGAATTGTAGCATCTCCATTGGTATATAGAGTAATCGTATTTATAGAATTAATTTACACCACCAAATCTTGTCAACACAAGGTGATGTCTTGTAGTTGTTTCCTGGATTTTGTCATTAGATTAGAATGCCTTCCCAAGTGCTGCGTTTCTTTTCTGTGTCCTTCTGCCACCAAAACTGGAGTTGTACGACTTCAAAAATACAGAACTACTGATGCTGATTTATAGGCTTCAACACTTTCAAATATGGAGAATTAATATAATTAGAATTCCAATGATTAAGGGAGCAATCCTATGCGTGTTTAGACAGAAAAAAGTCCTACATCTCTTAGCATTCCGGCTGAGGAATGCTGGGAGCTCTATAGTTCTGTATATATACACAAGCAAAATGCCTGTACTTCCATAGTAGCTTGAAGTTTGAAACTTCCAGTGATAGAATTAAAAAGCTCTGTGCCAGCAAATGAGAGAGAGAAGATCCGTCTTTCCTTATTCCGTGGGACTTAACTCATGCCCTTAAGCAAGGGGATTTACGGGCCTTGTAACTTTATCCTCATTTGTGTTAACCGCCAATGCTGCGATGCGACCTCTAATCCTTTGCTACACTTTGGCTTCCTTGTAACTTAATAGCAAGAACAAATCCTTCCTCAGTCACACATCAGAGACCACCAAAGAATTCTTTACAAAAGTAAAGGGTTTTTTGTTCCTCTGTACACAGAGGAGTGTAGAACTAATATATTTCTTTGGAGTCAGTGGATTTCTTAAGTCAGTTGAAATTCTCAAAGATGAAGTTGTATGTGGATTTACTCCAGTAGGTGGCAGTATCCTCCTTCCATATAGGTATCCATCTCTGCCGAGCAGGACATAAAAGACTTGATCTCGAAGTGGTTGCACATTGAGTGGCAAACATTCTTCCTTCAGTAAACATATGGACTATGAAGAGCAGACGGTGTCCTTAAGTGCAGAGTAGACATGGGGGACATACTGTTCGGGTGGGGGCAGTAGACAGTCAGTGAGGAACCTCACAAATGTCCTCAAGATTTTGAGGATGTGTGCGTTTTCCCACCACACGTGCAGGAAGTGTTCTCCTAGTGCAGGGGTAGGCAACCTGGTGCCCTCCAGATCTTTTGGACTACAACTCTTATAAGCCCCAGCCAGCAAGGCCAATGGTCAAGGGTAATGGGAGTTGTAGTCCAAAATATTTGGAGGGTGCCAGCAGGTTGCCTTACTAGTGTAACTGTGGAAAACACCATTTCCATGTGAAGACAAAGCTAACTGTAAAACTGGTGAAATTCTTTTGGCTTTGATTAATTAAAGCTGAATCTTTTTGAAAATACATGGTAGTCTGCCTGATTAGATAAAACACTGGCTTGGCTCAGACTTGGTTCACCACCACATGGACCTTGGGAATGTACAGGGAATGTGGCTGGGCTTCAGGTCCAACAGTGCACTTTATGGAACCAGAACCTCCACGCAGGGGCAGCACATAGATGATCTGCATGGTCACTGCAGCCCCTTTTCAGGCTGCCACAATTGCGCAAATTGTAGCAATGCTACGAACCACACAGAAATTCTGGTTCTCACAGATGGCAGCCTTGCATAGGGATGTTGGATAAATCCATTTGTGGGGTGGAGTTTGGTGGGTTTTCCTAGGCTTGCCCCGCCCAGGCTTCATTTTGGTACCTGCTGCAGTGCCCAACTCGATCTGCAGCAGGCCCAGTTTGTGGATTTTCTGGGAATTTTGCACGGTTGGGGGGGAGGTTTCACAATTTGTACAAATTCCTGGGCAATTTGGGCAAATTACAGGCAAGTTTGCGCAACATATGGCCGGATGTGCGTGATTTGTGTAAATTCAGCCATAATTTGTGCAAATTGCTTAGAAATCCCCCCTCAATGCAAAAAAGTCCCTGAATTTCAGGGAACAGCACATAGCTTGGCTCACAGATGCAAAGTGAGTCGTACATGCCACAGAACTCTGTTGAGCCAAGAAAGAACTGGATTTCCCCTACCTCTGCATGAGTGCTGCAAGGCCGCATGCCCTGCAGCAACACTCAGTGGCAGGCTGCTGTTTCTCTGAACTGGATCCTGTTCTTATTCCGATCCCTAATGCCACCGCATTCAATTGTTTGGAAAGGAAAAAGACTCAGCTCTTGCTTACCTAAAACTGGATGCTACTTTCAAAATGGGGATTCTTTTGCTGCTGAAAAGTAAAATCTGAATGTTCTTCTGCTTTACGCTGACACACTGCAGAATGTGGAAATTACTGCTTGAACAGTAAGTAACAGCTGTAAAACATGTTCCGTAACTGTGTGTGTCTCTGTGTGTGCCTTGCTCCATAATTTTAGCAGCATGATTTCAACTGCTTTGTGTGAGTGTCTGTAGATAACAGTACAATGTAATGCTACAGCAGGATTAGGATTAGGTTTATAAATAGCCATTTGCCTTGCTGCCTGTGACTAGTAAGAATTGATTCCAGGTTAACGTAAGTAAATGTGGACAACTGACTTAATCAGCATTGTGGAAACTAGTGCTGATTTTGCACAGCTGATTTAAAACAAAAGTAAATTTTAGGGGGAGCAGGAAAAGGCTAGGTGGGCAACTCCAGCAACTGCAAGTCAAGTATTACTGATGCCAAGTGTACTCCAGAAATTCATAGGCTTGCTGTGAACACATGGAAGCCAAGCTTGTATTGGAAGAGGTTTTCTAATCTTGGTGACTGCAGAGAAAAACGCTTGAACTCATGCGGCTCCCAATTCACAGACATCATTTAATTCCTGCCAACTGTCCCCTCTGTCTGTCCCTGCCAAAGAATTCAAAACCTGAATGTTGGGATCATATATGGTTGAAAAAAAGAAACGTGCTTAATTTTGTATATCGTAGCCTAGTCACAGAATTTGAAGTATATACAATTGGAAGGTTTCCAACTTTCAGCAACTTCTTGTCACTTTTAAGTCCCATTGGTTTTAGAATGACAGCTTCAAAACTGTGCTTAGGTAAGCCCCGCTGCATTCAATGGAACTAACTCTCTAGAAAATACGTTTGGCATTGCAGCCTTCAGAGTGCTTATGTTTGACTGGGTTATGCTCAAAATAGAATGAAAAATTCTTGTCCTTGCTGCTGAATAGCTTGGCATGCCTCAACAGTATGTGTATACCAACGGGAGTTGCTCCAGAAATTTATTGTGCCTTAGCTATGTCATACCTTTTGGTCCTGAACCCATAATTGGAGAATTTCATGAAATTGCAGTCTTCTCCATATTATCTATGAGATTAACCCAACTGCAGTACAAACATCTTATTTTGTGTTGCATTGGATGGTGGCATTTATATATAGGGAAGGTGACACCTTCAGTCCGGAATACTTCTTGCTAATAAGTTCCATTAAATTCATTGGTATATGGTAGGGGTGAAGAACCTAAGCCAGCCTGTGGTGGCTCTGCATCTGGCCCACTGAGACATGTGCAACCTCCATGGGCCCTGCCCCATTGGCACTCCAAGCCCCACTCCCTTTATAAGCCTTGGTCCCGCCAGGAATTGAAGAGAACATAAGAACACAAGAAGAGCCATGCCTGGAACAGACCAAGGGTTTACCTAGTCCAGCATTTGGTTCACACAGTGGCCAAGCAGCTGTCTGCAGGAAACTCACAAGCTGTGCAAGAGCATCCTCCCACCCATGTTCCCCAGCAACTGGTGTAAATAGGCATACTGCCTCTTATGCTGGAGGTAACACATAGCCATCAGGACCAGTAGTCGTTGATAGCCTTCTCCTCCAGGAATTTGTCTAACCCTCTTTTAAAGCCATCCAAATTGGTGGCCGTCACCACATCTTGTTGTAGTGAATTCTATAGTTTAGCTAGCCGCTGTTAATGGAGGCAGGGGGAGAAATACCCACCGTTATCTCCAATCTGTGATCACACCTAAGAGGTTAAAGTGGGGATCCCCCTGTGCTACTATGCTGCGGTTTGGCTTTTAGGCCCACTTATCTTTCACTGGATTGCATTCAGGGACAAGGTGTCTGGTTGGATAGATGGGCACGTCCCTGTCCAGGTTCTCCGGGCGCCCACCCAGCCCCTACTTCCACTTGTGCACCCCTGGACCTGCGCTCGAGCTCCTCACTGCTCGTCAAGCTGCCCACACTCACCCGAGACTCATTGTCGAGCACTGCAATTGCCATTTTGCAAAATAATCATAATGGCGATCGCGATATGCGCACATAGTATGCCAAATGACACTACGAATAGCCCATATGCACAAGATTAGAGGCATACATGGGCCATTTATGTCTATAATCTTGCGTATATGTGCTACTCACAGTGCCATTGTGTGTACAACTAGATGTGCGCATATCGCAATAGCCTTTTTTTTTTTTTTTTGCAAAATGGCTGTCATGGCGCTCGACAACAGTTCCTGAGTGAGTGCAGGCAGTTTGGCAAGCGGGGGGGGGGGGAGGGTTGAACAGGGGCAGGAGCTCAGCAGGCATGGCTCGGGGGTGCGACTCCCGCATGGAATCGGGAGCCCATACCATCCCTAGTGTCTGGCTCTGCAGTAGGAAGCAGAGCTGTGCTGGGAAATCCTGAACCGTTGGTAACTTAATGCACAAAAGTAATCACTCATGCGCTTCCTCTAGCCTGCACGTGCCAGGCTCACAATCTATTGCAGAATTTGGCATGCTTAAAGGCATTGATTTAAATTGGCTTAAAATGCCTACCTTAGTGCTGGATTGTGGCTGCAGTGTTCAAGGGGAAAGTGACATTTATACCTCTTACACACCTAGTCTATGGTTAGAAAGCACTTGACCCATATTATCACCCTTGACGTAGAAAATGCCTGGCTCTATACAACCCAGAACAGAAAAGGAATATTCTCAGGTGCCTGGAAAAAATGTTTATCATGCCCAATGCATTTCAGAAAGGACTTTCCTTCCACAGGGGGCCACTTATCTTCCAGATACGTCACAAAGAATCCTCCCAATGAGTCTTCTGACTTAAAATGCTTAAAAAGCATTTTAAGACAGAATAAGCATTGGAAAGATTCTTTCTTGAGAATATTTCTCTTTTGTTTGGAGATACATAAGTGCCTTCCCCCCTTGCCGTTTCCTCTGTACAACCCAGGCCTTCTCTTGAAGCCTGCAAACAGCGATGCACACTGTAGCCTCTCTTGTGGATGGCATTGCATTGGGACAGAACTTAGATACGGGAAGTTCCTGCTTCTGCCACATCGGAATTTTTCCCTAATTTCATTGCAGATGAAACAGCCATTTGCCTACCAGGTATTTCCATATTTTGTTACCATGCCTTTTCTCCCGTGCTTTTACTCTGCAGCTATTCAGAGAATGACAATATATATTTCCAGTGAAGAGGAAACCCAGGAGCAGCAGCAACAGGCAAAAGCCAAAACCGGATAACTTAGGAAGTGCACTGAAGGCCAAACTGTACACGATGCAGAAGATTCAGTTATGAGTCTCCTGTTGTTTTCTTGTGTTTTATACTAAAACAGGCCTATTGCTCCAAATTTGATCAGAGCAGTAGCACAGGATCTTTAAACCTATTCAGTTTCTTGATCTAAATCTTCCCCTGAAGCTGCTATAGCCCTGTGGGGGAACATCAGAAGCTGCCTATATCAGGTCAGACTATGTGTCCATCTCCCCCAGTATTGTCTACACTGGCCAGGGTCGCAGGCAGAGGTCTTTTCCTTCACCTGATACCTGATCTTTTTTTAAAAAAACAAAAAACTAGAGATGCTAGGGATTGAACCTGGTCCTTCGGCAAGCAAAACGTGTGCTCTACAACTAAGCTGTACAGATGCAACAGCTTTTGTGGAAGAATTTAGATTTGGGAAACAGCATGGAGAGAAAGGGTTGCACACCCATATACTCCTGCCACTGCCCAAGCAAATTTGGAGCACCTGTCTTAAAGCAGCAAATCTCTCTCTAAAATAGCGGGAGATCTGGGATCAAATCTTCTCACGTCACATGTGGCTTTTGGCCTTAGAGAAGGGGAGGAAGAAATAGGGGGAGTCTGAAAAGGGAGAATAGAAACATTAGACTTGGTTTTTCCTTTTTGGTTCTCCCTCCTCTTTGCTCACTAAAAAATGTGTACCATTAGTGAGTCATACCCAGTATGAGTTGTGTAACTGGCCTGTTGAAAGCCAGAAATAAAAGTGAGTGGTTCATCCTCAACACATTGCTAAAATGACAGTCGGTCCTAATAGACTGAAGGGGAGGCAACAGAAGGAGCCATACAAAGAAATTAGTTTAACTTCAGAGGAAGAGACTGCATTAGCAAACCATGTTGTTGATAGAACTGACTGTGTCAGGAATTGCAGAGGTGGTGGGGTGGGAGGTTAGGATTTTGAGCAGCTACCAATTTATACGGAGAAGTGACCTTTTTGAAGAGATGCTCGCTTCCTTGCAACTTTCTGTACGATATTTAAGGCATTGTGAGAAACGTTGCTCCCATGAAATCCACAGCTGTGCTGACTGCAAAGAGCTTCGTTTGAAGCAGCAAGCTGAAGCCCTCCATGCTGGTGGATGCACCAAGAATGTTCAGTGGATGCTCAGGCTCTAGGGATCTGCAAACACACCCCTGTTCAGGTTCTCCAGATGCCTGCCTGGCCCCTGGCCCCACTTGTCGGTCCCCGGATGGCACTCGAGCCCCTGCCATGCTCGGTGAGCAGCCCACACTCACCCCAGCAGCCTCGTCGAGCTCTGCGGTCGCCATTAAAAAAATAAAATAAAATGGCAACCGCAAAAATGCACATTTTTGTATGAGTGAAAATGCGCATTTTTGCAAATGTGCATATTGTTATGTGTGAAATGAGCATTTTTGCAAAGGTACGCATGAGTCTGTGTGCAAAAATGTGCATTTTTTGGAAAATGCGCCTTTTCGCACATACACAAATATGTGCATTCGCAAAAATGTGCATTTTTGCATATATGAATATGCACATTTGCAAAAACGCACATTTTCATGCATGTGCAAATTTGCACATTTTTGCGATCGCCATTTTCTCCAAAAATGGCGACCGTAAAGCTTGAGGCCACTGGGGTGTGTGCAGGCCATTCGCCGAGTGCAGGCAGGGGGCAAGCAGGGGCAGGGGCTCCGCAAGCGGGGCTTGGGGGTGCAGGCAGGAGCAGGTCCTGCAGATTCCCGGACTGAATCGGGCACCCACACCATCCCTAACAGACTCAGGGAGGAGGGGGGACAAGGAAAAATAGCTTTTGCTTTGCCTTTTCCTGGAAAGGACTGGTGTGGTCCTTTAAACACTCATGTGTTCAGCTGATGTAGATGGCTTCAGGAGCTGAGCAAGACTGTTGGGGAAGACAGGGCTCAGCTGGCCCCCAGATACCTTGTACTGCAGCTCCATTCCTCATTGGCAGTGCTGCCTAGAGCTGATGAGAGCTGTAGACCAAAACATCTGGAGGGCCACAAGTTGCCTGCTCCTGAGTTAGGGCCTGTGGCAGTGACTGAGCTTGAAAAAAGAGGTAAAATCTGACCAGTGCCTGAGGCAGTACAATTGCTTTCATGTGTCCTGAGCCACAGTGTTTACTGTTAATTCCTTGTTGGACCGAGTTATTATTTTACTTGGAACTATCTACTACAGAGGATGCATGAGAAATCGAAAGGGGAGTAATAGAAGTAACATACATGGCATTGAAAGCTGCTCCTGCCTCTTTTCCCAAGAGGCACTTGCTTGGTTTCCCCCCGGTCCCAAACATACATACTTGGGCACGGTGTTCCCTCTTCAGATGATTCTTCATCCCTGGGGTGCTATCTGGAGTGACATCAAGAGCAGGCCTAAGGCTCATGCAGATTCTCCTTTTCTCTTCCATGTTCTCACTGCAGACAGAACTAGCGGAGCCCCCATGTTTATTTGGACATGAGAAGTTCAGGCTCTTGTGACAGAGTGCCTTCCTTCTGTCTCATGGAGAGATGGAAAACACATAAGCATGGGATCTCCCTAGTTCACATGTCGCCATCTTCCTCTTTGGAGGGGAGAAGGAAGGGGTGCAGGAAGAGAGCATGCAGTCCCCAGTGTCCCCCATTCAGTACAATCCTAGGGATGAAAGTATTGGCCTGTCTGAACAGCACCATTACTCCTCCTAGTGGCAAGAGATTTTTCTTGCCATTGTAGCAGGATGGCACTTTGGGTCACGTTAACAGGAGCTTTTTGACTAAGTATCTTATGCAGGAACCTGGTCATTGTCCTTTCTTCTTTCCCTGTTGATAGGAACCTTTTCATACCTGCAGTCCACTTGTCCATACCATCTGATGTGTTAATATTGGGCTTTCCTTTTTCTAGCTGTTATGGAAGCCATTGAA
This sequence comes from Heloderma suspectum, assembly GCF_057233095.1. Lineage (NCBI taxonomy): Eukaryota > Metazoa > Chordata > Lepidosauria > Squamata > Helodermatidae > Heloderma > Heloderma suspectum. The sequence goes on from NC_139459.1 coordinate 28,721,911, forward strand.
ATCCCACAGTTTATTGGCCGCAGCTACCTCACATACGATAATCCAGATATACTTAAAAGGTAAATGGATACAGTCAAAGCCTGAACACTTCTTGTGGTGGTATAATCCAAGTAGCCCTGTGTGGGGAAATCTTGTGGTTGTGTGTGCGTGGGGGGGGGGGGGCTTGCTCTTGAAGAGAAGAGTGGAAGCAGGGGCGGATCAAGACATTTTGCTCCCTGAGGCAAAGGACAAGATGGCACCCCCTTCCATTCCATGTACAGAAGTCAACCGGACTAGCAGCTGAATCTTACTTCAACACTGGCAACAGGATAGGTTCCTCCATCACACCTGAGGGCAGCAGTCTAGCTTATGGGGGCAAGACAGGCTGTGCAGCACACACTACTTTGTCCTCCAAGAGAGTGGAATGGCTGCGGGGCTCAGGAGGAATGAGTGGGGGACTTCCACTGGTGCCCACCCCCGGATCTGCCACCAGAGGCAGTTGCCTCCCACTGCCCAATGGTAGGGCCAGCACTGAGTGGGAGCCTGGTTTCATGGAGACAAATTGCAGACCTTAAAATAAAAACATAGGACCTGCGTTACCAGATCAGACCAAGGTCTGTCTAGTCTGCTTTCTACAGCAGCCAGCTATATGCCATATTAGAAAATATGGTATACTGTTAGCACAGGTTTCCATGCCAATTACTATATTGTCGCAGTAAAGTCAGTGGCAGAGAGCAGTATCCGACACTGCCTCTGTGCCTCCGTTATTTGTGTTGTGCCAGCGGGACCCATCGCCTGCGCAACAGGAAGGTAGTGCTTCCTACAGCAACCCCAGAAACAAGGTGAAACGGCCGTTGTCAGAACAGGAAAGGTCAGCACAGCTCCTTTCTGTAGTTGGGTCCCACTGGCATCTGGGCAGCATTGCATTCTGCCTAAGGATGTCATGGGCATCTAGCTGGGGCGTGAGGCCTGGCAAGAAATCGCCAGCTCACCTCCCTGGATGTCAGTCCAGAACCCCGCTCTTGCCCAACTCAGCACACACTGAGTCAGGCAAGGGTGGGGATCCCTGATCCTTCGCCAAGCTGCAAAATGGCAAGATTACAGGCGTAAATGGCCATTTACACCTGTAATGTTGCATAAATGGCCCCTTTATAGCCACCATTTGCGTAAAATCGGCCTTTACAAAAAAGGCTGAGCCAACATTTTTACACAAAATGGTGTCTCGGCAAGGGATTGGGTGGCTGTGCATCACTCGCCGAACCCCCATGGACCACTCAGTGACTTGCTGCATGTGGCGAGCAGGGGTCCAGTGAGCAGTGCATGACCCGGACCAAGGTGAGTTAGCCCATCCCTATTTCTACCCAGAGAATCTGAGGTTTGAACAGAAAGCCCTCATATTCTGAAGTTAGAACCTAAATTAATAAGGCACCTGGATCTTCTGCACCAAGCTCGGTGCTGTTGCCTTGCTGTTTAAAAAAATAATTAAATTTTAAGTAACAAGTGAGTGATTTGTAGTCCTAACTACATGCAACAAATATAGTATGAAGGGATAATAGCTATAACTCCACCCCCCCACCATACTGCCCTATGAAAATATGAGCTATAAAATGATTTCCATTGTACTGCAATTCACCCTTTTTCTGCATCTGTTGAGAATAGGTGAATGTGCCCTGTTTTGTTCTGGAAAGCATAAGACAGGAATTTAAGAATTTAAAGTGTTGGAAGAGACATGAGGATCATACAATCTAGCCCTGTCCCCTGCCCCACAGCCTCTCCCCAGCCTGAGTTAGAATCTTCCCAAACATGAAATCATACTGATTAACACATGCAGATTAACGTAGTTCATCCTCAGCATTTCTTTCAACCACTAAAAAATCAATGATGGATTAACGGGATAAGGGCACAATCCGAACTCGGAGGCTGCCGACTATCCAATGTAGGGCGGGAGGACGACGGAGGTGATCTTCGCCTCTGCATTCCAGTTGCCCTGCGTTTCTTCTAGACAGCCGATTTCATCTAGTGGCAGCATCTTGGAGGGAGAGGGAAGGAGGCTGGGGTGGCCACCGGATACATTGTATCACAGCCGCCCCAGTCTCCTCCCCTTCCTGCCCCAGGGAACACCCCCTTTCCCCCATCTCCATGCTCTGTTTTCTGAGTGCGGAGAGGTAGCTGGTGTGGTTCTCTCTGCAACCCTCCGGGTGCAATCCTATGCATGTTCAGACAGAAAAAAGTCCTAAAATTTCAGCATTCCCCAGTCAGCCATGCATAGGATTGCGCCCTAAATTATTTAGGCCCAATTCAGTCACTGCCATCCATAGACATGACTAGGGATATGTAAGCCCACCCCATCTGGGTTCTCCAGGAGCCCGCCCAGCCCCTGCCCCCACTCATCGGTCCCCAGACCATGCTCTGCAAACAGCCCACACTCACCACAGCAGCCTCATTGAGCTGCGCCATCACCATTTTTTGAAAAATAAACTGACGATTGCAAAAATGTGCATTTTTGTGCATACACAAATATGCACATTTTTGCGATTGCCATTTTATTTTTCAAAAAATGGTGACCGTGGAGCTCAACGAGGCCGGTGGGGTGAGCGTGGGCTAGGGATGTACGAAAGTCACTTACCTGGTCCTGCAGCTTGCTTCGCGGTGGGGGGGAGGCGCTTCAGTTCTCCCCCCGAAGTTCAGGCCGGGGGGGGAGGCGCCCCGCCTCGCCCGGCCGAAATTCAGGCTGGGGGGGGAGGTGCCCCGCCTCGCCCGGCCGAAATTCAGGCCGGGGAGAAGTGCCCCGTCTCCCCGGCCGCGAAATACAAAAGTAAATGTAAAAACACACACACACACACGTGTGATAGGCTACATAACAATTTACGTAGCCTATCACGGCTAGATTTCCAAAGTCAGCCGTGATAGGCTATGTTAATCGTTACGTAGCCTATCACGGGGTGGTTTTTTTTTTTACTTTATTTTGTAATGGCGGCGGCGGCAGCCGGTTGGAAGACCGGCCGCCGCCCCTGCCCCCCATGAAACGGCGCCGAACCGCCGCCGGGACCCGCCGCCAGGAGGGACATTCGCCAAAGGTAAGTCCCATCCCGGGGGGGGGCAGGGGGGGCGGAGAATTTCACCGCCAATTTCAGGGGGCCGAATGCGTTGGCATTCGGCCTCCTGGAGATTCGGGGAGAAATTCTCCGCCATCCCTAACTAGGGATGGCGGAGAATTTCTCCACGAATCTTGGGGAAGCCGAATGCCAACGCATTCAGCCCCCCGAAATTGGTGGTGAAATTCTCCCCCCCCCGGATGGGACTTACCTTCCTCGAATGTCCCTCTCGGTGGCGGGTCCCGGCGGCGTTTCGGCGGCGTTTTGGCAGGGGCGGGGGCCGGTCTTCCGACCGGCTGCCGCCGCCGCCACCATTACAAAGTAAATGTAAAAAACAAACAAACACACACGTGATAGGCTATGTAATGATTTATGTGGGCTGCTCGCCAAGCATGGGCAGGGGACGAGTACAGGGAGGGGCTCAGCAAGCGGGGCTCGGGTTGTGAGCAGGGATGTTTCTGCTGGATTCCCTGATGGAATTGGGCGCTCATGCCATCCCTAGACATGACTGAAAAGCATAAATTTCTATGCTTTCCCAGTAGGTGATTAAAGTAAAGCTTTATACCCAGCTAGCTTTTGTGACCTAGAATCCCCATTTTAGCGGGGTGAGAATCACATGAATCATCCACACGTTATGTCACATGTAGGCATGCTTGATGAATTCGTTCTTAGCCCATTCTGATACAACCTGACCTGAGATACACTTCGCAGACTAATGTGCAGATCGGATTGCAGGACTTCCGATTTTGTACTTATCCAAATTTTGCAATACAGTTGTTCTTGGCTCACAAAATGGACCAAAATGTGTATTTTAAGATAAAATACACTGAGAAACAAGTACTTCAAGGGAAAATATTATTTAAAATACACATTTTGGAGAAAATACATATGTGAATCCAAAGATTTTTGAAAATCCAAAGATTAACATGGGAAAAGGACACAATGAATTCATAAATAAACACAGGTGAAACTGTCATGGGCTGGAAATAGACTGACCATCCTTGCCTAGTCACATCTTATGTAATAAGCATTGGGTTGGTTCCAGGTTTAGGCATGTGCAACTGGGCTGAAGGAAGCGGACTTCCTCACCCCCTTCTTCCCATAGCAGCCCCTCCAGCCCCTCTCAAAATGTTACACAGAGGGCCGGGGACCTGTGTCGCCCCAGCCATGGGCATCAAACTCTTAGGTTAGAAGTGCCAAGATAGTGATAAATCAGATTCATAGGTTTGCTTACAAGGAGACTTTATTGGGTAACTTACAGCACACAGGCATGCCCAGTGGTTGGATCAGACAGCTTCTCTGAACCCAGAGCCATAGGGTAAAATGGGTTTTATACCATACATGTTAGCAGTAGGGGTGCACGAAAGTCACTTACCTGGTCTCGCAGCTTTTCGCGGTGGGGGGGAGGCGTTTTGCTGCTCCCCCCGCGAAGTTCAGACCAGGGGGGGAGGCTTCCCGCCTCGCCCGGCCGAAATTCAGGCCAGGGAGGAGGCGCCTCGCCTCGCCCGGCTGCGAAATTAAAAGTAAAAAAAAAAAAAAAACGCCCCCGTGATAGGCTACGTGACGATTAACGTAGCCTATAACGGCTAGATCTGCAAGGTCAGCCGTGATAGGCTACATAAATCGTCACGTAGCCTATCACGGGTGACTTTAAAAAAAAAAAGCACATACGGATAATGGCGGCCCCCATAGGGAGCCGCCATTCGCGTTCCTTATTTGGTCGCTGTAGTCTACGTAAATCTTTACGTAGACTACGGCGAAAATAAGGGCAATGCAAATAGCGTTGCCCTTATTTTTGCCGTAGTCTATGTAATCTTTTTTTTTAGTCTACGCGCATTTTTTTTTTTTTAAGTCACCCGTGATAGGCTGCGTGACGATTTACGTAGCCTATCACGGCTGACTTTGCAAATCTAGCCGTGATAGGCTACGTTAATCGTCACGTAGCCTATCACGGGGGCGTTTTTTTTTTTTCTTTTATTGGAATGGCGGTGGCAGCAGCCGGTCGAAAGACCGGCTGCCGCTCCCGCCCCGGACGAAGACCCGACAAACCGCCGGCCGGACCCGCCTCCGGGAGGGACATTCGGGAAAGGTAAGTCCCGTCCCGGGGGGGTGCGGGGGGCGGGGGGGTGCGGAGAATTTCTCCCCAAAACTTGTTCGGGGGGCCGAACACGTTGGCGCTCAGCCCCCCGAAGTTTCGGGGAGAAATTCTCCGCCATCCCTAGCAGTGAGGCAGCATGACAGCAGCACGCGCCCCTAGCATTCATTCCCCGCATAGGCTAGCAGTGTTTGGTTCTCAAGCACAGCCACCTGTAAACAGACTTTGCTTCCCAGGCACATCAGGGATAAAACATTCTCCTCATTAGCAAAGAAGGCTGTTATCTGCCTTTTGACTCATCTGCACATGCTCAGAGGCTTACTAGCATGGGAATTGCACCAATAATGAACTTAAGCAAGCATTATGGATCTCCAGGCCCCTCTAACACTATAAATGACTTGGCTATGCTCCTGGGGCCAATACAGGACCCTGTTGAATGGGGTGAACCGTTGGATTTGGGGGAAGGAAGGGTCCCCCAAAATCAGGCAGAGACACCTTGGAGCCCTTCCATCAATGGAAGCCAGATCCTAGATCTAACCATAATGTTGGATCTCTCTCTCTCTCTCTCTGTCTCTGTCTCTCACCATGCCTAGGGAGGTGTTGCTTTGGATGAGTGAGCAAGCCAAGTCTTGGTATTCCTAATTAGATGTGTACAAAGGCAACAATATGAAAAAAAAACTACTGCAGTATTTTGACCCAACCAGGCTCCACATTTTTAAAAATCCGATTGTTTGTCACTTTTGCTTCATTGTTCCAGAAACTAAATGGCCTAATCCAGATTTATAGGGACGGAAGCTCCAGCTAGAATTGTAGCAAAAAGATACCTTCCTGAGTTAGACCTTATATGCTCAGAGATGGGTGATTGGTTTCAGAGATTCAGAGGTACGTTCACTGCACCATCTAAACCTTATTGGGTACATCTCAATAGTATTTTCTTCTCCACTAAATAGAGTGTCAGGATCAAGAACAAATGTGTTGATGAGGTTTAAGACTACACTGATGGATGGTCTCTTGCTGTGGAGGGGAGACAGCCCCATGAGACCCAACAGTGACTTCATCTCTCTCGGTCTCCTAGATGGTGCCTTGGTCTTCAGGTAAGCAGCTTGCATCCTCTTGTCCACCAGTTTGCTCCAAGAGGGGGCTTCAGATGCACATATGCAACTCTGGTTGTTGGATAAGACTACCCCGTTCACTTCAACTGTGGTGTGTGCATCCATTCCTTCATGTATGATTAGGGATGTGTGAACCCACCCTTGTACGGGTTCTCCGGGCATCTGCCCAGCCCCTGCCCCTACTTGCTGGTCCCCAGACCACGCTTGAGCGCCAACCATGCTCAATGAGCAGCCCACACTCACCCCGGCAACCCTGCGGTCACCATTTTTTGAAAAATAAAATAGCAATTGCAAAAATGTGCATATTTGCATATGCATGAAAATGCGCATTTTTGCAAATGCACATATTTATGCATGAAAATGCACATTTCACAAAAATATGCACTTTGCGCATGCGTGAAAATGTGCATTTTCACGATTGCCATTTTATTTTTCCAAAAATGGCGACCGCGGAGCTCAACGAGGCTGCCAGGGTGAGTGCAGGCCACTACTGAGTGCAGGCAGGGGGCGAACAGGGGCAGGGGCTCAGTGAGCGGGGCTCGGGGGTTCAGGGAGGGGGGGTTCTGCCAGATTCCTCAATGGAATCAGGCACCTCTGCCATCTCTATTCAGCTGCCAGTTTCACTGAAGTGGATTGGGTAGCGTGCATCTGAAAGCGCATTGTTTGTTTTGAGAAGGCTTGTTCAAAAACGGTCAGGGAGGATTCAGATAAACCTGGCTTTTCTGGTTTGGTTGGTCACTTCTCACCATGGTGAGAGGAACTAGGAGGAGGATTAGTGGCGGGACACCCCAAGGCCTACTCCCAGTCTTCCCCTGGGTACAATTTTAGGGGCGAATGATACATGAAAGGGTGCACATAGAGTTCTGGGTGGTAGAACTTAACTGCCCTTGAACTAAGAATGCATTTTCCATCCATGCAAATCTCCTGCATTTGCATGCATATATAAGAATAAAAAGGAGAAAAAATGAATAGAGAGAGCGTATAAGTTTGTTTAGTCCCATGGGAAAGTGGAGGAAGATGACATCTACCTTGTTATTTGGTTTTACTTTATTTAATCCACTCACTGTCTCTGTAACATAACAGACCATTTTCTGATTCATTCTCAAAAGCAAATGTTCCTTCTGACAACAATGAAATGTAAATTCAGGGAACAGCAAACAGTAAAACTAGCACTCTGTCCTCTGGGGAATTTTTTCACCCTACTTCAATGCCTCGGGAGGTTTTCAGGTGGCACTCCCTCTGTTTTTCTGGTGAGATTATGAGTTTATCAAAGGGCCTGCTGTTCCTTTTTGTTAGTTTTCTTTTTCAGATTAAGTAACCACAGAGTCTTTTCAGAAAGCCATTGCAATTACTAGTATGATTAAATCAGGAAACAATGCAAAGTCCACAACGCGGTAAAAATGCACGATAGGAAGCTCTCAGGCAACTTAACTTGTGTACAAAGATAGTGTTGTATGTGTGTGTCCACCCCACATCCCAGCGGTGAGAAGTGTCCAGGATTCCAGTACTCACTTAAGAAGGTTGTCACTGGAGACTTACAGCATTTCTTACATGCATATCCAGGCCTGAGTATAATATCAGTCTACATAGCATTAACACTCCAACAGATTGCTGGTTGTGGTTCCCATCAGATTTCTATGGGAAACCATAGTGCCACAGGATTTCCTGCAGAGAGCCATATCAGCTATCTGCCTCCTTTTCACACTTAGTTCCAGCACAGACTGACTTTCTTCTATACAGACAACACTCATCCCCTCACCTTGTCTAATGGGGGGCGGGGGGAAAGATGAGTCATCTCCACCCATCACCTATGACTTCTTGTGCTGGCCTAGAGGTATTGCAGCAGGGCACACACACTGATAGATCTACTTACAGAAATCTTAGTGCCAAGGATTACAGATTACATCTCTTTGCAGTCATAGGCGCAGGGTTTTAAGGGATTCCTGAAAGGTCATTCAGACCAACCCCAAACCCATAAAAATATATTATGAGCAGTTGGCCCTGAGAATGAGAGTGATTATATTAAAAATGTACTTTTGTTGTTGTTCAGTCATTAAGTCGTGTCCGACTCTTCGTGACCCCATGGACCATAGCACGCCAGGCCTTCCTGTCCTCCGCTCTCTCCCGGAGTGTGCTCAAGTTCATATTCATTACATCGGTGATGCTATCTAGCCATCTCATCCTCTGCCGTCCCCTTCTCCTGTTGCCTTCAATCTTTCCCAGCATCAGGGTCTTTTCCAGGGAGTTTTCTCTTCACATTAGGTGGCCAAAATATTTGAGCTTCAGCTTCAGTATCTGTCCTTCCAATGAGCACTCAGGGTTGATTTCCTTTAGGATGGACTGATTTGACCTCCTTGCAGTCCAGGGGACTCCTAAGAGTCTTCTCCAGCACCACAGTTCGAAAGCATCAATTCTTCAGCGCTCAGCCTTCCTTATAGTCCAGGTCTCACAGCCATATGTTACTACTGGGAAAACCATAGCTTTGATTATACGAACCTTTGTCAGCAAGGTGATGTCTCTGCTTCTTACTATGCTGTCTAGGTTTGCCATAGCTTTCCTCCCAAGGAGCAAGCGTCTTTTAATTTCATGGCTACAGTCACCGTCTGCAGTGATCTTGGAGCCCAAGAAAATAAAATCTATCACTGCTTCCATTTCTTCCCCTTCTATATGCCAGGAAGTGATGGGGCCAGATGCCATGATCTTCGTTTTTTTAATGTTGAGTTGCAAACCAGCTTTGGCACTCTCCACTTTCACCCTCAACAAGAGGCTCTTTAGATCCTCTTCACTTTCTGCCATTAGGGTGGTATAGTCTGCATATCTGAGGTTGTTGATAATTCCCCCAGCAATCTTAATTCCGACCTGTGATTCATCCAACCTGGCATTTCTCATGATGTACTCTGCATATAAGTTAAATAAGCAGGGCGACAATATACAGCTTTGTCGTACTCCTTTCCCAATTTTGAACCAATCGGTTGTTCCATGTCTGGTTCTTACTGTTGCTTCTTGACCCTCGTACAGGTTTCTCAGGAGACAGGTAAGGTGGTCTGGTACTCCCAACTCTTTAAGAATTTGCCAAAGTTTGTTGTGATCCACACAATCAAAGGCTTTAGCGTAGTCAATGAAGCAGAAATAGACGTTTTTCTGGAATTCTCTTGCTTTCTCCATGATCCAGCGAATGTTGGCAATTTGATCTCTAGTTCCTCTGTGTGTTCAAAACCCAGCTTGTACTTCCGGTAGTTCTCGGTTCACATACTGCTGAAGCCTAGCTTGTAGGATTTTGAGCATAACCTCGCTGGCATGTGAAATGAGCGCAATTGTACGGTAGTTTGAACACTCTTTGGCATTGCCCTTCTTTGGGATTGGAATGTGAACTGACCTTTTGTCTCGTCCCGAGGGGAATCCACGGGGGGGGGGGGTGGCAGGCCATTCCACGATGGATTTCGGGGGGCCGAATGCACTGGCATTCGGCCTCACCGAGATCCGTTGCAGAATTCTCTGACATCCCTACCGCTAGCTTTGTTGTTAGTAATGCTTCCTAAGGCCCACTTGACTTCACTCTCTAGGATGTCCGGCTCAAGTTCAGTGACCGCACTATCTAGGGATGTCAGAGAATTCCTCAATGGATCTCGGTGAGGCCGAATGCCAGTGCATTCAGCCCCCGAAATCCATCGCGGAATGAAGCCCCCGCCCCACGAAAGGCGCGTGAAACGGAGCACTTACCTGCTCCCGTCCGTGCTGCTTTGCGAATGGTGGCTGTCCTGGCCGCCATTCGCTTCCTCCTCTTCCTAGCCGTTTCCTCCTCTCCCTTAGCTTCCTCCTTTCCCTAATGCGGGGACACCATTTGCGTCCCTGCTGAGGCCGTGATAGGCTACGTAAGTATTTACGTAGCCTATCACGGCAGGGGGGAAAAAAATCCAGCGTACGCAAATGGCAGCTACCGCCATTTGCGTACGCTGGGGTTTTTCCCCCTGCCGCGATAGGCTACGTAAATATTTATGTAGCCTATCATGGCTCAATACAGGGACGCAAATGGCGGCAGCTACAATAGCCACCATTTGCGTCCCTGCAGGGCTGCCCAGCGGCCGGATGTCCGGCTGTGGGCGGCCGGAGCCAGCCGGCGGCTCCGTAACTTGGCTGCGGAGCGGAGCCAGCTGGGCAGGATTCCGGGGGGAGGGATGGAGCGCCTCCCCCTCCGTCGAGGATTCCGGGGGGAGGGACGGAGAGTCTCCCCCCCACCGCAGATGCCCCTGGCACTATCATGCCAGTACATCCCTGGCACTATCATGGCTATCAGGGACATTAAGATCTTTCCTGTATAGTTCTTCTGTGTATTCTTTCTCCCTCTTCTTAATGTCATCTGCTTCTGTTAGGTCCCTGCCTTCTTTGTCTTTTATCATGCCCATCTTTGCACAAAACGTTCCCTTGAGATCTCCAATTTTCTTGAAGAGATCTCTAGTCTTTCCCATTCTATTGCTTTCCTCCGTTTCTTTGCATTGTTCATTTAAGAAGGCCTTCTTGTCTCTCCTTGCTATTCTCTGGAACTCTGCATTCAGTTGGATATATCTTCCCCTTTCTCCCTTGCTTTTCGCTTCCCTTCTTTCCTCAGCTACTTGTAAAGCCTCATCAGACAGCCACTTTGCTTTCTTGCATTTCTTTTTCTTTGGGATGGATTGAGTTGCTGGCTGCCTCCTGAACAATGTTACAGACCTCCGTCCATAGTTCCTCAGGCACTTCGTCTATCAGGTCTAATCCCTTAAATCTATTCATCACCACCACTGTATATTCATCAGGGATATGATTTAGGTCATACCTGAATGGTTTCGTGGTTTTCCCTACATTCTTCAATTGAAGCCAAAATTTTGCAATAAGAAGCTCATGATCTGAGCCACAGTCAGATCCAGGTCTTGTTTTTACTGACTGTATAGAGCTTCTCCATCTTTGGCTGCAAAGGACATAATCAATCTGATTTCGATATTGACCATCTGGTGATGTCCATGTGTAGAGTCGCATGGTATGTGTAGAGTCGCATCTTTATGTAGACTACGGCGAAAATAAGGGCAACGCAAATAGCGTTGCCTTTATTTTCGCCGTAGTCTACGTAATCTTTACGTAGACTACAGCGACCAAATAAGGAACGGGAATGGCGGCTCCCTATGGGGGCCGCCATTATCCGTACGCGCTTTTTTTTTTTATAGTCACCCGTGATAGGCTATGTGACGATTTACGTAGCCTGTCACGGCTGACTTTGCAAATCTAGCCATGATAGGCTATGTTAATCATCACGTAGCCTATCACGGGGGCGTTTGTTTTTTTCTTTTATTGGAATAGCGGCAGCTGGTCAAAAGACCGGCTGCCGCTCCCGCCCCGGACGAAGACCCGACGAACCGCAGGCCGGACCCGCCGCCGGGAGGGACATTCGGGAAAGGTAAGTCCCGTCCCGGGGGGGGGGCGGGGGGCGGAGAATTTCTCCCTGAAACTTGTTCGGGGGGCCGAACACGTTGGCGCTCGGCCCCCGAAGTTTCGGGGAGAAATTCTCCGCCATCCCTAGCTCTTCCCCAGTAGTATATTGGACACCTTCCGACCTGAGGGGCTCATCTTCTGGTGTCATCTCTTTTAGCCTTGTCATACGTTCCATGGGGTTTTCTTGGCAGGAATAGAATCATAGAATCATAGAATAGTAGGGTTGGAAGGGGCCTACAAGGCCATCGAGTCCAACCCCCTGCTCAATGCAGGAATCCAAGTCAGAGTATCCCTGACAAATGGCTGTCCAGCCTCGTCTTGAAGGCCTCCAGTGTGGGAGAGCCCACCACCTCCCCAGGTAATTGGTTCCATTGCCGTATTGCTCTAACAGTCAGGAAGTTTTTCCTGATGTTCAGTCGGAATCTGGCTTCCTGTAACTTGAGCCCATTATTCCGTGTCCTGCACTCTGGGATGATCAAGAAGAGATCCTGGCCTTCTTCTCTGTGACAACCTTTCAAGTACTTGAAGAGTGCTATCATATCTCCCCTCAGTCTTCTCTTCTCAAGGCTAAACATGCCCAGTTCTTTCAGTCTCTCTTCATAGGGCTTTGTTTCCAGTCCCCTGATCATCTTTGTTGCCCTCCTTTGAACCCTCTCCAGCTTGTCTGCATCCTTCTTAAAGTGTGGTGCCCAGAACTGGACACAGTACTCCAGATGAGGCCTAACCAGTGCTGAGTAGAGGGGAACTAGTACTTCCCGGGATTTGGAAGCGATGCTTCTATGAATGCAGCCCAAAATAGCATTTGCCTTTTTTGCAGCCACATCACACTGTTGGCTCATATTCAGCTTGTGATCGACGACAATTCCAAGATCCTTCTCGCTCGTAGTGTGGTTGAGCCACGTATCCCCCATCTTGTAACTGTGCATTTGGTTTCTTTTTCCTAGGTGCAGAACTTGGCATTTGTCCCTATTAAATGCCATTCTGTTGTTTTCTGCCCAGCACTCCAGTCTATCCAGATCACTTTGAATTTTGTTTCTGTCTTCCAAAGTATTAGCTATCCCTCCCAATTTTGTGTCATCTGCAAATTTGATCAGCATTCCCTGCACCTTCTCCTCCAAGTCATTAATAAAAATGTTGAAGAGCACTGGGCCCAGGACTGAGCCCTGCGGTACCCCACTCGTTACCTCTCCCCAGCTTGAGAAGGTCCCATTGATAAGCACTCTTTGAGTCCGATTCTGTAGCCAACTGTGGATCCACCGGATCGTTGTTTCATCTAGCCCACTTCGAGCTAGTTTGCTCATCAGGATATCATGGGGCACTTTGTCGAAAGCTTTGCTGAAGTCGAGGTATATGATGTCTACAGCATTCCCACGGTCTACAAGGGAGGTGACTTGATCAAAAAATGAGATCAGATCAGATCAGAATACTGGAGTGGGTTGCCATTTCCGTCTCCCGTGGACCACATTTTGTCAGAACTCTCCACCATGACCTGTCCGTCTTGGGTGGCCCTGCACAGCATAGCTTATGGATTGGCTTCACCGAGTTACGCAAGCCCCGCTTTTTTCAAAGGAAGCCATTTACAGCACCTTTTTAAGGTCTGTCCCTATCTTTGAATCTATTTTGGTTGTCACAGTTTGCTCTGCTCACTTATATCCAGCTCTCTGCTGCCAAAAGCATTCACCTGTCATGTTGCTGTGACTATGTGACATCCCCTTCTTAAATCCCTACACCAAGTTCTGGGTTTTTTTTTGTCTACTCCCATGACAAGCTCCCGATCCTCAGCTTCATACCCATCTGTGGGCTAGCCTTTTTTTGCTCTCTCCTCTTATATTCCAATATATCCCTCCCCTTGCCCTTCGTTTCTCAGCTGCACTCCCTTCAGCTGTACTCCCCTCCTGCCCTTTGAGATTACTCTGCCCTTTTTCCCTTGCTGCCCCATGTGCCTGTAACTGCCTCCCAAGACAACTACATAATGCCTCCTCTCTTAGTTTCTTCGAGTCCATTCTCAAAGTCCAACATTTCCATGAAGGCTTAGGCAACAATCCCTGTAGTCTTTAACTACTAAGGAGAGTCTACTGAAACAAAATCTAAGTACATGCTACTAAACTGAACTTGTTCTTCCTCTGTTTAATCTCACCTCCGTCTTCCACTCTTCCCTCTGTTGCCTGTCAAAGTCTAGAATTGTAAACTTCTCAGAGCAACGATCTGTCTTCTTGTTACTCTGTCAATCACCATGTACACTTAGGGTGCTATGTAGGTGCAGTTCTCTGATTTAAAGAACGAGCATGTCTCTGCTTCCTATTTTAATCACACGTTCTGCTAATGATATAATTTTCCTATCACAGTTGATTGGGCCGGATGATAACTTCAAAACTTTTGAGATCCTGTGTGCAGAATTCAACCTTCCAACCAGATCGGGATGGGAGTACATACCATTGAAACAGTGTGTGACCTCTGTTTTTTTGTCCCAAAGCCTTCACAGCTTCAGCAGTACCAGCACTTTTTTTCACTTCTTCGCTCTGCTGAAATTCCCTGCAAATTTGGCATAATAATTTACAGTTTTTTTAAGAAGCCAAGCCAAACCTGACTTAGATACTGTTTGCTCTCAATGGAACTTAGAACTGAATTCCCCAATAAAAAAAATCCCAATGGCAGAATGCACTCAAGTCCATTAAATCCTCTCCTTTAGACTTGCAGCTAAGCCTGATTCAACAGAAAACTCTTCTATGGGTACATTGGTACCCATTAAATTCTGTAACCCTGGTTTTAGTGAGAATGATGTCTGTTGCTGCTATCACTCACCAGGAGCCAATCTGGTTCACATGTTCTGGGAATGCCCCCCAATTGCTCACTTCTGGCAGGACATTGTAACTTGAATCAACATGATATTATCTGCTTCACTGACCCTTACAGCTAATAATTTAATCCTGGATTATATACCAGCTCTACAGGCATTTCCTAAGCATCAAGTACAATGGATCCAGTGGGCAGCTGTGGTTGCCAAGAGGATCATTTTACAACACTGGAAATCTCATGTCTGTCCCTTTGTGGATGACTGGGTCAGTGATATGCTGGATCTTTGTAGAAAGGAAAGGATTATATAAACAGACAGGGTACTTCCATTTGGCTAGACTTTCCGTATCTCTTTGAGCAGTGGCTCCTCACCATCTTCATTTCATTCTTCATCTGATCCCACTGTTGCCTTTTCACCCTCCCCTTTCAATTCTTCTCCTCCTCCCCCTCCCACTCCCCCCCCCCGGACTTGTAGTGTTTTATTATTAATGTTATTTTGTATGGTGGGTTAGGGGTGGGAGGGAGGGAGGACTATAAGGATCCTTGTTTGTTTGTTTGTTTTGTTATGTACTCAATATTCTGTTTGGAAAACAATAAAGATCTTAATCATAAAAATTTGGACAAAACTGCACACATTAAGAGAAGTACCATTTGCCATCCTGCCAAATGGTAAAGAAGATTTTACTCCACATGACAGGTGGAGATGTGTGGTAAAATCTCAGTTATGCCATTTTCTTGCGGCTTCCTGTGGTTAACCTTGCAAAACTCTTTGCTTTCCACAAAAGAGGAACTGAAACATAGGCTGAAATCAGCCAAGGATAAAATGCTCTGTCATGCAGGAGCCATCGTAGCGTTTTTCATGAAATAATGAATGTGGAATCTTAATCTCAGAAAAATCAGGAGCTCATCTGCTCACTTAGGGGATGAGAATTTCTCTTTAGGTTTCTTGGTGTGGTGCTATGCTATACCATAGTCATGTGGATTGCTGATCTTAGCTGTTCTTCTACTTAAGGTTATACTGACAAACAACGTGTAATGTACTAAAACTAATGCAGAAAGGAAAAATTGCAGATATTCAGAATGAAGTTTAATTTTTAGAATTCATAAATGCTTTACTTGAGCATTTGTGAATGACAATGACCTTACGCAGAACCCAATTTTGAGTGAGAAGCTTAGTTTTTTAGGTTGAGGAACTCTGACTTCTCCCTTCAATGCCCAGAAAAAACACACCTAACAATTACCTAGATGTTTGAATCACTGTGACAAGAATCACTTTTTTTTTTTTTTTACTTGAGACCTGTTAAATTTTTTTTTGTGGGGAGATACCACTGTGCTTTGTTTCACTTCTAAGAGTGCGGTCCTGTGCTCCCTAGACAGCATCTGGGGGGCCATGGGATAGTTCAGATTCCTGGATCCAAGGTCGGAGTCAGCGCTTGAACCCAGGAGTCTGAGCTCCCTGCCCTCTCCCCCTTGCAGCCAGCGCAAAGAGAAGCGTGCCAGCTGCCTCTCCGAGGTCGCAAAAGTGACCTTGGGGGGAAGGTAAAGGGGGCATTCCCAGGGAGCTTCAGAAAAGAAATTAAAAGGAGAAGAAACTTCAGCAAAATTCTCATGGGCTGTGTTTGGGGTTCTTGTGCTTACCTTACTTGTGAGATGGCTGAGGAGTGTGCACGAGTGTCCTGTCTGACATCATACAATAATCTCTGTGGCAGCTTGTAGCCTCCTCGGCTTCCTGCACTTCAATTAAAGCCATCATGAGAAGGACATCATGAGGCAATTCCTCCCATCCCATGGGGCTTTTTCAGTTCAGGAAGTGCAGGTGGCCTGGGAGGCTGCAGAGTGATGGAAATATGTGTAATAGAGAGAGAAAACACACACAGCACCCTCGGCCACCTCGCAGTGATTAGGCAAGCTCAAAAAGACCACCCAAAAGAATTTCAAAATTCTGCCTCAGAAAAGTGGAAGCCTCAACACAGTTGATGCTGTTACCACCTACAGAAGCAGTGCAAGAAACTAAAAATCATTAGGAAAAAAGAAAGAACCTGTGCTACAACCCCTGCTGAGAGTGAGCCCTCTCTGTGAGAAACTGTTGGAGAATTTCTCTTCCCCTAGGAGAAATTTGGTGAAATTGGAACCCACAAATAGGCTGGAGAGTTTTGAGAGGCCATTTGTGCACAGCTCTACAAAAAAGCCCTTCTAGCTGAAATGCAGAGTGGGAGAAGTGTGGAGGTGCTTCTCCCACTCTGCATTGGATGGCCATAAGCCTTGAAGTCTGGATGCTTACAGCCATCCCCAAAGGATTGCACCCTAAGAGAATAAACATTGCCCTACTGTATCAAATCAAGATTCCATCCAGGTTAGCATTCTGTCTCCAACTGTACCAGCTAGATGTGTCTGTGTCATAAGAAAAGCATGAAGGCTATCTCATATTGGGCAGTATCCATTGGCAATGCTGTGCTTACGCAAGTGACATAGCACTACTTAGGGATGTATAACAATTTCGGTTTTGCTTGCAAAATATGTGAGCATGCCCTGTTTGCAACTTTGAACATGATTGCAAGCGCATGCCCATTGAAAATGTTTGTAAATTGTAAAAACATGCAATTGCGCTGGATTTGCAGAAATGTCCTTAACTTGCGCAAATGTCATAATTTTCACAAATTTCCCCCGTAGACTGAACCAGCCCTGCTTATGCAATGAAGGAAATTTAAGAAAGATATGTAAATTTAGGAAATGTCTGCAAATCAAACAGGGGAAAGTTGCTGCTCGATATGCACTGTTTCCCCATTCTCACAGAGCAAGCAGCAATCACAAATACGAACAAGAATCGGGCATGAGGCAAGCAGCGAGAAGATGTTCGGAGAATTGTGCTGGTCTCAAACGTCGCTTGTTCACCCATCACTAGTGCTAGTGTAAGCAACCTCTAGCTAATAGCATAAGTTGGTGCAACAGTTTTTCCAAGGAAACGCCAGTTAACTCTATTGGTGTTGTGCTAGAAGTCACCTGCGCCAGCATTGCATCAGTTGTATAAGCACACTGGCCCCATTGGATACTGCCCATTGTCTGCTCCTACCATCTGATAATGAGAGCTACATTGACCCAGGATATGGAGGGTCTATTTAGCTATTTCAGTTTAGCTATTGCATTTAGCTATTTCAGTTTATTGTTATTGATAGACTTCCTCCATGTTTGAAAATTCAGGTTCTTTGTTGGTTTCTCTGCATTTGTTTTTGCTCTAATTAATGCATGTTTTATTAACAATTAAAATGTATTAATATTATGCTATCAGTTGACAATGGACTAGTGCAGACATACTCCTAGCAGTGGTTAAGAGATCAGTAATAGACTTCAGAATCATGGATTCCCTCATCTGCTCCCTCCCATCCCGGTTTTAAATGCTGTGAACCCTTGTTTATGGTTAACATTGCCACCAGTGAAACTGTGTTTAAGATGGGAAGGGATTTGCTCTTGAAGGGGAAGGTTATCGGCAGTTGTTGTTGTTCAGTCGTTCAATCGTGTCCGACTCTTCGTGACCCCATGGACCATAGCACGCCAGGCCTTCCTGTCCTGCGCTCTCTCCTGGAGTGTGCTCAAGTTCATATTCATTGCATCGGTGATGCTATCTAGCCATCTCATCCTCTGTCGTCCCCTTCTCCTTTTGCCTTCAGTCTTTCCCAGCATCAGGGTCTTTTCCAGAGAGTTTTCTCTTCGCATTAGGTGGCCAAAATATTTGAGCTTCAGCTTCAGTATCTGTCCTTCCAATGAGCACTCAGGGTTGATTTCCTTTAGGATTGATTGATTTGACCTCCTTGCAGTCCAGGGGACTCGTAAGAGTCTTCTCCAGCACCACAGTTCGAAAGCATCAATTCTTCGGCGCTCAGCCTTCCTTATAGTCCAGCTCTCACAGCCATACATTACTACTGGGAAAACCATAGCTTTGATTAGACGGACCTTTGTCGGCAAGGTGATGTCTCTGCTTCTTACTATGCTGTCTAGGTTTGCCATAGCTTTCCTCCCAAGGAGCAAGCGTCTTTTAATTTCATGGCTACAGTCACCATCTGCGGTCATCTTGGAGCCCAAGAAAGTAAAATCTGTCACTGTTTCCATTTCTTCTCCTTCTATATGCCAGGAAGTGATGGGGTCAGATGCCATGATCTTCGTTTTTTTAATGTTTTTTTTAATGTTGAGTTTCAAACCAGCTTTTGCACTCTCCTCTTTCACCCTCAACAAGAGGCTCTTGAGATCCTCTTCGCTTTCTGCCATTAGGGTGGTATCGTCTGCATATCGGAGGTTGTTGATAATTCTCCCAGCAATCTTAATTCCGACCTGTGATTCATCCAACCCGGCGTTTCTCATGATGTACTCTGCATATAAGTTAAATAAGCAGGGTGACAATATGCAGCCTTGTCGTACTCCTTTCTCAATTTTGAAACACTCGGTTGTTCCATGTCTGATTCTTACTGTTGCTTCTTGACCCTTGTACAGGTTTCTCAGGAGACAGGTAAGGTGGTTTGGTACTCCCATCACTTTAAGAATTTGCCACAGTTTGTTGTGATCCACACAATCAAAGGCTTTAGCGTACTCAATGAAGCAGAAATAGACGTTTTTCTGGAATTCTCTTGCTTTCTCCATGATCCAGCAAACGTTGGCGATTTGATCTCTAGTTCCTCTGCCTCTTCGAAACCCAGCTTGTACTTCCAGTAGTTCTCAGTTTGCATACTGCTGAAGCCTAGCTTGTAGGATTTGGAGCATAACCTTGCTGGCATGTGAAATGAGCAGTAGTTTGTGCGGTAGTTTGAACACTCTTTGGCGTTGCCCTTCTTTGGAATTGGAATGTAAACTGACCTTATCCAGTCTTGCGGCCATTGTTGAGTGTTCCAAATTTGTTGGCATATTGAATGCAGCACTTTAACGGCATCATCTTTTAGGAATTTAAATAGCTCAGCTAGAATACTGTCATCTCCGCTAGCTTTGTTGTTAGTAATGCTTCCTAAGGCCCACTTGACTTCACTCTCTAGGATTTCCGGCTCAAGTTCAGTGACCGCACTATCATGGCTATCAGGGACATTCAGATCTTTCCTGTATAGTTCTTCTGTGTATTCTTGCCACCTCTTCTTAATCTCATCTGCTTCTGTTAGGTCCCTGCCTTCTTTGTCCTTTATCATGCCCGTCTTTGCACAAAACGTTCCCTTGAGATCTCCAATTTTCTTGAAGAGATCTCTAGTCTTTCCCATTCTGTTGTTTTCCTCGATTTCTTTGCTTTGTTCATTTAAGAAGGCCTTCTTGTCTCTCCTTGCTATTCTCTGGAACTCTGCATTCAGTTGGGTGCATTCACTTCCCCTTTCTCCCTTGCTTTTCACTTCCCTTCTTTCCTCAGCGACTTGTAAAGCCTCATCAGACAGCCACTTGGCTTTCTTGCATTTCTTTTTCTTTGGGATGGATTTCGTTGCTGCCTCCTGAACAGTGTTACGGACCTCCGTCCATAGTTCCTCAGGCACTCTGTCTATCAGGTCTAATCCCTGAAATCTATTCCTCACCTCCACTGTATATTCATCAGGGATATGACTTAGGTCATACCTGAATGGTTTAGTGGTTTTCCCTACATTCTTCAATTTAAGCTGAAATTTTGCAACAAGAAGCTCATGATCTGAGCCACAGTCAGCTCCAGGTCTTGTTTTGACTGACTGTATAGAGCTTCTCCATCTTTGACTGCAAAGGACATAATCAATCTGATTTCGATATTGACCATCTGGTGATGTGCATGTGTAGAGTCGCCTCTTGTGCTGTTGGAAAAGAGTGTTTGCTATGATCAGCGTGTTCTCTTGGCAAAACTCTATTAGCTTTTGTCCTGCTTCATTTTGTACACCAAGGCCATGCTTGCCTGTTATCCCGGTGATTTCTTGACTTCCTCCTTTAGCATTCCAATCCCCTATGATGAAGAGGACATCTTTTTTTGGTGTTAGTTCTAGAAGGTGTTGTAGGTCTTCATAGAACCGATCAACCTCAGCTTCTTCGGCATCAGTGGTTGGGGCATAGACTTGAATTACTGTGATGTTGTTATCGGCAGTGGGCCCTGCCAATCTCGTAAAGCAAAATTCTATATAGATATAGATATATTTAAGATATGCCACTGAATTCAGTGGATCTTACTCCCAGGTAAGTGTGTGTAGGATTGCAGCCTTTACCTCAGTTAAGAGAATGTCTATGCCAACTCAATGTCAGCTTTGATCTCTGTTGACTAATAAATATAACTGAACTGAAGCCTGATTGTGAACTCTCGGGGATCTCATGAGCATTTTCTCTTTGGTTTCAGCTATAATCTGGGCAGTGGCATTGCTTCCATAACAGTGAATGGCTCTTTTAATGATGGCAGGTGGCATAGAGTTAAGGCAGTCCGGTAAGTTGTTTGTATATGACATCTTTGTATGTGCTGCTTTACTAAGGAAAAGGCAGTGCAAAAACCCCTCCCCTGCCTTCACCAGATCTTTCTACCAAAACAAAGCTAAGGAGAGAAACTTGGGGACATTCTAGGATGAGAGGTGAACAGTTTTTTATAAGGTGGCTTCTTCCCTGTGGCAGCCATCTTTTTTTCTGTATAGTACCTTGGTAACTACGCTATGTCATCATGTAGCAACATTTCCAGGGAAATTGTGTAAGTACTGCAAGCCCCCTATGGGGATGTCCATCTTCTCCTTGAGATCGTCAGGAGGGTTTTTATCCCACAACCTCCTCACTCCCTGAAAAAAAACAGTCAGAAATATTCTACTTCGGAAGTTTTGTGCATCCCTAATAGGGATGTCAGAGAATTCCGCGACGGATCTCGGTGAGGCCAAATACCAGTGCATTCGGCCCCCCGAAATCCGTCGTGGAACGAAGCCCCCACCCCCCCAACCCACGAAAGGCACGCGAAATGGAGCACTTACCTGCTCCCGTCCGTGCTGCTTTGCGAATGGCGGCCGTCCTGTGGCCGCCATTCGCTTCCTCTTCTCTTCATAGCCGTGATAGGCTGCGTAAATACTTAGTTTCGGTTGCTGAGGCTAAGGTCAACCATCTGTGTGCTTGACCCTTGCCCTTTATGGCTTACTAGATCTAATTAGGGATGTCACAGGTGCAGTTCGGGGTTCGGGAATTCGTCGAGCAACCCCTGCCTGCGACCCCTGAACTGCGCCCGCCAAGACACTGTCCTTGTTCACCCCCTGCTCGTGCCCACTCACGCTCCCCTGTGCTCACCGGGAACCCATTCGGTGAGCACCACCATTTTCACGCCTTTGATTTCTGCATAAAACAGGAAGTTAAAAAAATGTGCATATTCAAATATGTGCAGTTTGGAGCTGGGAAAGCTAAATATGCGCAATATTAGAGATATAATCCCTCTAATATTGTGCTTATTTAGCTTTCCCAGCTCCAAACTGCACATATTTGAATATGCACATTTTTTTAACTTCCTGTTTTATGCAGAAATCAAAGGTGCCGAAATGGCGGCGCTCACTGAACAGGTTCATGGTGAACACTGGGGAATTCACCGAACCCGTGGGTGGCTCGAACGCAGGTTCAGGGGGATACGAGCAGGGGCGCTGCTTCAGTGAGTGCCTGGAGAACCTGAGCTAGGGTGAGTTCTTACATCCCTACATCTAATAGGGAGAGATGTCCAGCTGGGTCCAGGAAGTTGTCAACTCCTCCTAGAGAGAGGGAGTGATGCTGCCCACTTTAAAGGAGGCGGTAATTAGGCCACACCTGAAAAAGCTTAAGTGGGATCTGGAAGATGTTAATGACTATAAGCCACTTGCTAACATCCTCTTCCTGGGGATGGACAGGCTCACTGCAATCCGTCCTTGCCAGGTGCTCGCCAAACTGCCACCTGCCCATGAGAGCCACTGGACAGCTTGGCAACTGCCCAGCAAGCCCCCAGCAGCTGCCTATCCGTTTAGTGAGCCGCCATTTTGCGTAAAAATGGCAGCTCAGGTTTTTCCATAAAAGTAATGTTGTGTAAAAGTAGGGATGTACGAAAGTCACTTACCTTTCGTGGATTATGTTGATGGTGGGGGGGAGGTGCTCCGTCCCTCCCCCCGGAATCCTGGATGGGGGGGAGGTGCTCCGTTCCTCCCCCCCGGAATCCTGGCCGGCCGGCTGTACTCCGCAGGGATTCTGTGGAGCCGCTGGCCGGCTCCGCCAGCAGCCGGACATCTGACCGCTGGCTAGAAGGGACGCAAAGGGCGGCGGCCATAGCCGCCGCTGTTTGCGTCCCTGCAGTCAGCCGTGATAGACTATGTAAATGTTTACGTAGCCGATCATGTCTGACTTTAAAAACAACAACAACAACGTGCGTACGCAAATGGCAGCGGCCACGGCCGCCGCCATTTGCGTTCCTTATTTTGGCACGTCTTAGTCTACGTCAAAATTTACGTAGACTAAGACGGCAAAAATAAGGGAACGCAAATAGCATAGCGGACGCTACGCTATTTGTGTTCCCCTTATTTTCGCCGTCTTAGTCTACGTAAATCTTGATGTAGACCAAGACGTGCCAAAATAAGGAACGCAAATGGCGGCGGCCATGGCCGCCGCCATTTGCGTAAGCGCGGTTTTTTGTTTAAGTCAGACGTGATAGGCTACGTAAACATTTACGTAGCCTATCACGTTTTTTTTTTAAACCTAGCCATGATAGGCTGCGTAAATCTTTACGTAGCCTATCACATCTTTTTTTAAAACTGGAAATGGCAGCGGCGGCAGCCGGTCGGAAGACCGGCAGCCACCGCTGCCGAGCCGCCGCCGCCGCCACCAGGAAGATCCGCCCCAGGTAAGTCTCATCCTGGGGGGGGGGGGCGGGGGGGCAGACCATTCTGCCACCGATTTCGGGGGGCCGAATGTGCTGGCATTCAGCCTCCCCGAGATCTGTGGCGGAATTCTCTGACATCCCTATGTAAAAGGCCCCTTTACAGCCACCATTTACGCAACATTACTTTTATGGAAAAACCTGAGCTCCCATGTTTTTGCAAAATGGCGACTTGGTGGGGGATGAGTGGCCACTGCGCACTCGCAGACTGCACAGTGCTCAGCAAGCTGCCCTGTAAGTGCGCAGTGGCTTGGCGAGCAGGGTCTGGGAGACTGACTTGGGGGTGGGGGAGTCCACTGAACTCCACCCCTTTCCCGGATTCCCATGACATCCATTCCCCTTCCAGGGCAAGGTGCTTGAGCAGTGGTTGCCAACCAACCCCTGGCAATCTTGGATGAAACTGGATCCTTTTCAATTGGTCTTCAGGCCTTGTTTTGGAACAGAAACTCCCTGTTGGTTCTCTTCAACCTCTCAGCAGCTTTTAATAATATCAACCATGGTAACTTTCTGGAGAGGCTACCTGGGCTAGATGTTGGAGGCACTGCACTACAGTGGTCCTGCTCCTACTTGCATGGTTGATCCTAGGGGCCATTGTTCTGGGGGATTATTGGTGGGAGATTATTGCTCTGGAGATTATTACTCTTTCCCTTAGTGGTTATGCCATGGGGCTCCACAGGGCTCAGTTTTATCCCCCATGCTTTTCAACATCTACATGAAACCAGTGGGAGATGTTATCCAGAGATATGGACTGAGGTGTCACCATTCAGTTCCTTCAACGTCTTGCCTTCCAGTGCTGTTGATAGATGTTTTTGCTCAGGAGGCATTTTGGGATGGGGAAAATTTAGTGGAATTGCCTCTGGAACTGATGCTGCTATCATTTTTCTCTGTGCTAGCTTCACTCCCAAGTCTCTCTTAATGTTCTTAGTTACTGTTTGATTTTATTGTACTTTATTTTGTCATTATGGATTTTTATCAGTATTTGGTAGCTGCCTTGAATATTTGTAAAAACAGAAGGTGGGGTGTTAAATGTTTGAAGTAAATAAATAAATAAAGTGGGCTTTGTTTCAATTGTGGGTTGTGGACTAAGTGATTATGACAAAGGCTATCCAGAGAATGGGTTTAGAGGAAAGAGATAAATGAAGTGGATACGACTTTTCGGGGTTCATATTTTACAATACAAAAGTGGTGAGCATTACTAGGCCCCTAAATTAGCACAGATTAAAATCAGAGCTGGTGAATTCTCAGCTTGCCCATCCAGTCCCCAACGCGCCCCCCCCCCCGCGCCGCCTCTCCTACAATCCGCCCTCCCCCTGGCTTTAAACAACATGTAACTGACTAGGGCAATGAAGTAATCCTTGGGAAAACTATTTGTCTCGAGAGGTACTGGGACTTTTTTGTGGTATACTGTCAGCTTCTAGTGATTTCCATCACCCCAGATACAGGAATAACCCACTACTGTGATCCTGCATTGATGTGGAAACAGGAAATTTTGATACTGCTTATCCATGATAAATCACTTACAGAAAGTGTGTATATATTTTTGTCAATTTAAGGGATGGACAGTCTGGGAAGGTAACAGTGGATGATTATGGTGCTAGAACTGGCAAATCACCAGGAATGATGAGACAATTGAACATCAATGGGGACCTATATGTTGGTAAGTTTATACTAAGTTATCTTATCCAACTTTATTACAGAATCATGAGGCGGCTGGTTCACACATGCATGGTTATCGCGTGATGACTAGCCCTCACGGATCAACCACAATAAACAGAAATGTCATTTCACCTTCAATTACAATCAGAGACATTTTTCAGTGGAGGTAATTCACACATGCGTGTAGATCGTGTAGATCTGCGTCTCATCTCTTGCAGTTGAATGTGTGAATCACCCCTTAGCAGTTAAAGGTATTTTCGAACTATTGGCTAGACCAGGTTTCCTCAGCCTGAGTCCCTCCAGATGTTTTGGCCTGAAATTTCCATTACCCCTGACCACTGGCCATGCAAGCTGGGGCTGATGAGAGCTGTAGTCCAAAACATCTTGTGGGACCCAGGTTGGGAAAAGCTGAGCTAGACTAAATTGCATTTAGTCATATTGTCCCACTAGAAAAGTCAGAGTGTGGCAATACTTTTATTGGGACCAACTGAAACACCACAATATAGAGAGCATCCTTTCAGGTTTCCCAGAACATTTTGTTATTGGGCAGATTAAAAATATAGGGTAGCAGCCAACGTTCCCAGTGTGCCAGTGGGACTTACTGCTAGCACAATGGGAAGCTAGCACTTCCTAGAGCAACCCTGGAAACAAGCCAAAATCCTTGTTTCTGGAACAGAACAGGTCAGCCAAGCTTATAGGATGGCGCTCCGCTGACCCATTCTGTTCTGGAAACTACCATTTCAGCTCATTTCCAGGGTGGCCCAGTGGTAGGTCCTGCTGGTGCAACTCCATCAGCAGAGGCTATGCAGCAGCGTTGCATACTGGCCATTATAAATTCTTTAAAAATCTTGTCTGGGCCAATTTATAAAAATGAAAAGACTTGTAATCTATTCCACCACGGCAAATTCACAGAGGAATTGAGAGGATGCTCAAGATTAGAAAACTCACTTCCCCATGTGCCTTAACAATATCACTTTTAGCCTATTTAATGAATCTCATATTTTAACTGTTCTGTTGTGATCTGCTCTGAGGGCCCCTTTCAAGCTCAAGAAGTGGCATATGGATGTTTTTTCCCCAAAAAAATACATCTTTATGGACTCGGTTTCTCTCTTTGGCAGGTGGAATGAAGGAGATAGCACTGCATACAAACCGACAATATATGAGGGGACTGGTGGGTTGCATTTCCCACTTCACACTTTCCACAGATTATCATATTTCACTGGTTGAAGATGCAGCTGATGGGAAGAACATTAATACCTGTGGGGCAAAATAATGGATGGAAGAGCTTTGCAGGGAAGAGCCTTCCTCACATGTACATCAAGAACAACTGATCTTGCACACTGAGGACTCCTGAAGGAGGCTTGGAAGCATGGGCCAAAACGGAAATGAACGCATAAAAAAGGGGGACCACTTTTCACTCTCATTTCCTTTGGATATTGCGCTCTCTCAGTCATACTGAATGCTTTGAGCCAGGAGCACCACGCTTTACCTCTACTTGTAATTAGAGCACAGTCCAGCAAATCCAGCATCTTTTTCCATAAGGCTGGTGATTTCTGTGCTGGGCCTCATGCATAAAACTTGCATCTCTGCCAGATCGATCAGCCAGTAGCAGCTTCAGACCTGTACAGCTGACAAGCCACTTGCAACTGCAACAGACAACTCATGCAGCGAGTGAATGATGGATGTGTGTGCAGCAGCGTGTCCTGGCTCACTGGCTATGAAGTCTTGGCTCCTGTGGGTTGGAGCCTTACTCACTATACTTCATTGCAGAGAGAGGTCTGAGGGCTCTATCTACTCTTTTCCAGTGTTAACCCCTCAGTTTCCATCTGTTCCCTAGTACCTCTCCTTTAGTAATACTGTGGTCTGCCCAGAGCTAGAAGGTGAAACAGTGATAGTAATGCCTGCTGTGAGAATCTTGATCCCATCACATTAGGGGAAGGCTGATGTTACCAGCAACCATGACTGCAGACTAGCATAGTCTCTTGAAATCACAGTCCTTTGCTTTGAAGGAGAACAGAGCTCCTCCGTTTCCATACATGCACTGGGACCACCAAAGCTGGCCCAAGACATTTTGCTGCCTGAGGCAGAAGAGCAAATCTCTGCGACCCACCCAAGGTTCATAGCATCCAAAGCCAGGCAAGTTACTTTGGTACATGAGGCAGAAGATCCCATCAGCCCCTCTTCCCATCCCTGGCAGTAGAAATACAATAATAGCCAAAGTAAATAACTAACAATTTGCTGCCCTTTTATGTCACCTAAAATCTGCTGCGTGAGGTGACTGCCTCACTGCCTCATGGTAGGGCTGGCCCTGGAGACCACACCCTCTATCGATCACTACTCCAGTTCATTACACCCTACCTTGATTAATAGGGGGCAGTGGAAACAAACAGCAGATCACATGGTCAGTTCCTTCTGGACTGTTCCACAGATAGCTTTGCATGCTTGAATGATCCCCTAAGATAGCATGATGGAGAGGACTGTAGTTGTCTCCATGTAGGGGATTTTTATATATAGGGAGAATTCATTCCTGTAATATCCCTCCCCACTTCCAGCAGAAATGGTCCAATACATGAACAGTTTTAACCACCTGTAATGCTGATTGTATTACACTTCTGGCTTTACTCTCACTCTTCTTGCTGCATTATGAGCAGCACCAGAGGAGACTGTTCTGTTTGCTTAGCTCTTTAGCCCAAAGCCCAGACATAAACCTGCTAGTGGAGAAGGAATGTTATTCTGCAGTGATGTTGAAGCTTTGAAGGACCATGTTGTTGACCAACAGAGAAGGTTCTGCACCAGTCCAACTTACGAAAAAATAATAATGATGTTATGAGTAGCTGAATGACCGTGCTATGCTTCACAAAGAACTTTTTAACGGAAGGAACAGTATTGACTCTCCTAACCTTTTCAGCTTGTAACGGCACAATGACTTTAGCATCCAGCAAACTGAGTGGCATATTTTGAAAGAGCTGTATTTATGTATTCCATTATCCTATTCCAGACTCAACAAGTTGCAGTTATTCAGAAAATAATAATTTACAGCTCCATTCCATCCTAATGTAAAATAGCCACAAAAGTTAACTCCCTTCCAGATTATGCTGTTTGGTGAAGAGAAAGATTCTAACTATTTAAAAACTCTACTTTTTTATTACAAGCAATGAAAACCAACCACCACATTTTATAGCACTAATTTTGTACTTGTATATTTTTATATAGTATCAGCTGCAGCACTGATCGGCTAGATAATTTTGCAAACGGATTAGGTGTCTGAAACAGCTTAGCATGTTGTATATCTTTCCCAAAAGGAGAGAAGAGTGTAGTGAGGCAAAGAAGTTTTGCATTTACTAATTTCAGTTTCAGTGAACATATTTGTGAAATGTAACTGGTTTTACAATCTGTCTTGGGGGGGGGAGTAAATTTAGGCAGCTGAAAATGTACATTAATGGAGCTTTTCTGGCTTGAAAGTATTGAAAAGATGTTAAATTGTGTTATACTATTATATCTTGGCATCCAGTATCTTTTTTAAAAAAGAAAACCCTGGGCAATGGTACCTTAGATACAACTGAAGATATATGGATTAACTTTAGCAGTATACCTATAATATTGGATTATCAATGAAATGCTGTGAAGTTCAGGAAAATGGGCAGAATTTCATGATAAGACTTGTAGGTTTTACTCTGTTTTTAAGCCATCAGGACTGCAGTGGCAACAGTGGTTTCAGATGGAGTAGCTAGGAGAAGTCCTGAAAGCCAAGGAAAAACCCAGCAAATTGACTGCCAGGCTTTGTGTTCTGCAGCAGGATAACATAAGTTCGTAACTTAGATTGCCAGCGTTCATGGTTACCCAATTTGGAATACACATTTGCACAACTTCCAATACAAGAATGTATTACAAATCTAACATTTCCATGAGAAGTTTCTTCTACAGCTCGAAATCTACAGGATCTTGTTTAAAAGCAGTCTACACCTGTAAATCTTATATCTATTTTCCTCCAAGTCACACCTCGGGTGTTGGGCCAAGCAAATTACCCCAAAGGATAATTTTGAGGGTCCCGAAAACTGTGGGCAAGCCCAGGCCTGCTCCAGAGCCTTGGGAACAGGGATTCCTGAGGTTCCCCAGACCAGTCGAGTTTCCTGGGCTTCAAATCCCTGCTCAGCCTTGAAGCACAGTGGGTTGCCCTTCGGCAAGCAACTATAGCCCTTTTCACACATTAGCCCTGGAAGTGTTGAGGAAGGAATGGAACTGGGCAAGCTGGCCACGTCCTGACTTGCACATGCTCAGATGAATGCTTATAGGTGTAGATTAGTGAGTGCGGCACACCAGCATTGGGAGGGGCACAGTCCCTTTGGGCACAGTCCCCCTCCCCCTCCATTGAGAGGAAATACATGCTCTCTGTCTAACCTTCCTCATAGAATTGTTGTAAGGATAAAATTGAGATGAACTTGCATCTATGGTGTTCTTTGGAGGAAAGGATACAACGTGTGATAACTTATTTCATCATGGAGCTTGTCCAAGAGAATGGATTTAATACACTTGGAAACTGCAAACAAAAATAAAGTGGGGTTTGTGGGGGTGGGGTAGAAAGGCTTGGGGTACAACCTGTTTGAAATTACTCAGAATAGAGATACAGTATTACAAACAGGAAGATATTATTGCTACAACAAATTTGTCGAGCTTTCTAAGGTTAGCTATTACTCTTCCACTGAGACTGGCATGAATTGAGAAGATTCTACTCACGCAAACAGAACAAAATAAAAAAAATGTGCTTGTAAGGAAAAGTATACATAAACTTCTGAAGGCTGAGTAAGAAAATACATTTATTAAACTCCATGACGATATTCTGGCAATTTTTTTTTAATACATGCACGTTACAGGGAAAAGCAGTACATTGCCATATAAATAGCCAGGCAAACTAGCTTTATATTCATGCTAAATTTAGTATTTTAATACTATATCACTTATACAGTTTGCTACTCTTTCCTCCTCCTCCCCAATTTTGTTTCCCCAATATTATCTTCCACTGTAGGTGCCTACTTAAGTAATTTTGCCAGGAAATACATAGTTGCTAAATGGCTGGTTTTCTCATATTGATGTTTACAAAATATACTGGCCCTATGCCGTCGACATCCTGTGCACACATTCGGAAGATATTCAGCACAGAAACCAGGAAGCACCAATCACCTCTTTAGCAGGAGACATAGACCACCCCCCACCCCCCCCAACTGCAAACATGTTATTGGGATGCATGCAAGTCAGGGAAGGACTGGGTGTTATGCGTACCCACAGTACTAATTTTGAACTAAAGTACTCAACTGGGAGCTCCTGAAACTCCCAAATCGGCATGCCCTTCCTTTCTCGGGGTACAATACAGCACTAAGTTGCCAATCTCCAAGGGCACAGGGTGAGACTTAAAATAGTTTCAAAAAGACAGCTGAGACTGAAATATACACAGTAGAATAAAGAGTACATTCATTTGTATACATGATATAGGTTTGCATAGGAGATAAAATTATACCTGAGCCATCCGGGAGCAAATTGCCAAATTTGGTAGCCCAATTTACCCAGATTGGAAGCAAGGCTAGGTTAGATCAAATTGCTTGCAGAGAGAAAAAAAACATAGGCAACTTTGAGTCTTCCAGTCTGTTGAGTATTATAATGTTCATTTAATATTTCAAAAAGCATTGAGATTAACTTTGCATATGTTGCATATATTTAATATGCTATTTACATTTTTAATAAAAACAATCAGAATGTACTGAGCTATATAAAACAGCATGTATTATACAAGTAACATTTCTTTACTTACAGTGATCTTCAAAGTCCCTCCCCCCCCCCCCCCGCCCTACGTCTTTCGAGCGTCTGCTTAATCTCACTGCAGGAGATTTCACATTCACAATGGAGGCCTCAAGGAGGCCACACAGCCACGTGGAAAAGCGGCCAGAAACCATTTAAAAAATTCTCCCTACCCTACTATGCTTAGAGTGGCCAATTCACAACCCATTCACAGGGTGTAGTGCCACTGAAGTTGGTGCAAGTCAGTAGTTTGCAAATATCCCTTCAGCAAACATGTTCCACAGTGACGATCTGCTGTGGAATTCCTGTGATCCTTGCAGACAATCCTGTGGCATATTTTAATGGCCAGGTGTGCTCTCAGTTCACTCAGAGCAAACCCTTCTTTGCCATCACCCCATGTCAATTGGGAGTGCATCCTAAATACCCACAACCCTCCACTGCATATGCACATTGCAAGGGAAGATCAACAGCGGATCTTCAGGGAAGCTTGTCTACCACTATAGCTGATATTTTAACGAAGAGACCCATAGTTTGAAAACCACTGTTGTAAGTGCTCTGCAAATTGTCCCCTCTTTAACGGTTTTGTTTTCAGATCTCTACATCTGAACACACCAATGACCAGCAATCCCACAGGCACAAGCACAATCTAAACAGCAAGTGTGAAAACACAGGGATCCCAAGGTGCACAGTGTATTTGAAATCTATGGACACAACAAGAATCTACGGGACCACATGATCTTTAGCAGCTTGAAGCGCTAGAGAGACATGTTTACACTAAATCTTGAGTGCAGTGTAACAAGCCCTACTGAACGGATGGTGCCTGGCGGAGTACTTTAGGGGAAATCAATTTTTTCAGTAGGGCTTTTCTGAAATAGTGGAAGCTACCTCTTCCCCATTTCTCTTTTCTTCTCCCCTTCCATACAAGAAAAACCTCTAAGACAGGGGTGGCCAACTTATGGTCCTCCAGATGTTTTACGCTTACAACTCCCACAATCCCTCATCATTGGCTCTGCTGGCTAAGGCTGATGAGAATTGTAGGCCAAAACATCTGGAGGTCCACAAATTGCCCATCCCTGCTCTAAGAGATGACTTGCAAAAAATCTTCATATACAACTCTGTGGCAGCTTTTACATCCTTAGTGGTCATCTTGAAGTACAGGAAGCATCCTGGAGAAAGACAGACAGACAAGCCTTTTCGCAGACACTCCCTCCCAAGTAGTGAACACCTAGATGTCTACCATGTAAATGGATGGCTTGTGTTGGTCACCTACAGTGCCCCTGGTCCACCTTATTGGTACGCAGAAACCAGTAATGGGCTGAAACCTCCATAAATATTGACATCATGCACCAGAAATATTCTTCTGAATCCTGGGCAACTGTTGATGGTGCACTCTAAAATACATTAATAGAGGTATAATGCACACTGGTGTAGCCTGATAGGTTTACAAGGGTTTAGTGGCAGAATCAACCAACACCACTGCTCCTGCATAGTCTCCACTGAACAGAATCAATGTTGCACAGAACCAACAGGCGGTATAGATTGTGCCATGCAGCAAAATTAATCCAAGATCTTTACATGAAAGGGAAGAACGCAATCTGTGGGGGTTTAACACACTACTTGGTTTTCAAAGTTATAGCTTACAACATCTGATAAAATCATTTCTGAGGTATACGTTATGCAGATTACTAAAAATGTACATCCTAAACACTTCAAAAATACCATTTCAAACAACAATAACAACCCCAAACTGGATTCGCAGTCCTTTCTCACCCCATTAACACAAAGTAACAAAGATATAAGTTGCCCATGGTGCCATTCAAAATAAATTCTGAACAAACAAACAAAACACGAATTGAAAAAAAGACAACATGGCTCAAAAATAAACATACAAAAAAAGAAGCTCGATAATTAACTGAATGGCATTGTATATTTTTAAAAAACATTTTAAGTGCTACCAAAAGGAGTTTCAGGATACAATTGCCTCTACCCCCTGAAGTAGGTGCAGCAGATTGTATAGACATAGGCTTCGCAGAAGTGCTCTAGAAAAGACAAATATTCCAATTCAGTCCTTTGGGGTATAACATGGGTTTTGTTTTGTTTTGCTGTCCAACACACTCTTCAGAAACTAGAGAACCATCCTTAAATGTTAAGGTCAGAGGGAAAGAAAATTAAGGCCTCATATGAAGCACAGAACTAGACTTCAGAATTTCTACAGATGCTGCTTATCAAAGTTAAATAGCACCTCAAAAAGAATAACAAACTTGGTGTGGAAGTCTGGAGCTACATTTTGCTCCCCCCCGCCCCTGATATTTCATAACCTGTTTCACAAGCTAGTTCAAAGAATACTTATACTCTGCCCTCAAGGTTGTCCTGTAGTCACTGGCGCTATATTGACTTCAACTGAACTGGATCAGTTGATCAAGGTTTGAGTTGAACTGGATTGGGGGAGGAGGGCCAATTTGCCAACAGTTTCATGTCCCTCACAGAGCACCCAATTTTGTTGGTCATAGGGTGGGACTTGAAAGGACACAGAAATAAGTACGGATGAGTCTAGATGTGATGTTAATTGTGTGAATGCCATTCATGTGCAAGTGTTCATTATGTAATAGCAGCCCTGGGGAAGCCTGAGCCGCCTCAGGACCATGGGAAGCGGAGGGAGAGGGAATTTAACTCTCTCTTTCCCTGCCACAGTCCCATCAAAAATCACCTCTCTGAAGGTGCTGTTTGCATTTTATCAAGTGTCCACTGGCATCAATGAGAGCTTCCTTTTAAATGCAAATCAGTACCTTCAGTTGGAAATGAGTGGTTACTTTCCACCCAGTAGACTGATTTTAGACTCCTCCTGGGAGGATAGGTGGCCATTTCACCACACATTTTACCACAGAACCACCAAATGTGTAGTAGAATTCTCCTTAATATTTAGCTGAATATAATATATAATATTTAGGATGGTAGAAATGACTTGCTACAGATGAATATTTTACCACACATGAAGAATCAGATACTACCAAATCCAATTCCTGAAAAAGCTGCATTAAAAAATAGATTAAGAAAATAAAGGATGTTAATTAAAAACTGTTAATCAAAACCACCAACAACAACCTTCAGATTTCAAGGAATGTTTGATGTCGCTGTCAGCTAATGTAGGTCACTCAGCTGCAGTCCCTGAAAATAAGGTCAACAGACTACAGCTCAGCTGAAGGACAAGCTCAAACAAAAAACAAGGAAACTGATCAATACTGGAATAAGAGTGGGCTTCCCAGTCACCCCAAGTAATAAAGGAAGAATCCCCCCACATTAAAGGCACTCTGAAAATGTGACCACCTGCTCAAGAATATGAATCAGGGGTGAAACCTCAGCCTGTGGCCAAATGTGGCCCACACAGGTTCCCCATCCAGCCCACAAATGCTTTATAGTATAAATCAAACCTACAAACGTCCATCAAATGTTTGCCATGTATCTTAAAATGACTATTCAAATATGGTAAACCTGAGCATAGCTAGGACAAATGAAATATCTCAGAAAGCAGCTGAAAAACACAGGGCCATCCCATAATTTACAAGAAAACCTCCAACATAGCTGAGCTAACATGCAGGTGTCAGTAGCTCAGAGTAGAAGCAGGCCTAGCACAATGATCCCTTCACCTGATTTCTAAAGAATTTGCTACATACAAAATGTTGAACGGCCAGTTGCCAATGAGGAAATCTGAAATAGTTCTGCACCTCAAATGTACATATATCTAAAAATGCCAGCTCCATAAGTAGTGTGTAATTACTTACAGACTTGCAGTAGCAAGAAATATACTGTAAATGCTAAAATCTAATTTAGCTTTGTTTAAAGACGGAAGTCCATCTGATGGTATCCCAAAGGTCTTTATTTGAAATGTTAGGTGGCAGTTTTAAAGAAGGGTTCAGTATAGGATTTTCAGAGTATATGTATAGAAGCAAGATCTGCTTTCCACTTGTTATCCTTGGAAATATTTGCAAGAAAATTCAGGGGTGGCGGTGGTGACTCTGTTTATGGCGATTACACATGAAAAGTATTCACAGCTGGTCATTCCCCATGAATGAAGACTACCGATGAAAATGAATGTTCGAGTTTGTCCGGGTCATTTGAAAATGGTGCTTGTGCAGAAGATCTTTGGAAGACTGTTACTAGGTTGTCCCACTTGCAGAGTTCACCCGGAAACAGACATGGATGTGATGGAGAGGTTTCCCGGAACACATACAGCTAACTAAGGCCTAGTGCTCACCAGGGTGGTACACCTGTATCTGTCCTAGTGCCTGTACCACTTCAGACTGCAGGTTTAGGGTCACATAACTCAATGATCCTTGAAACAACAAACAAGCAAAAACATCACTCCACAGAACAGTAGCATCTCGGGGGAAAAAGATTTTAGCCTTGTGTGACTACTTGAGGTCAAGGATAGAGTAGTCATTTTATTTTATTTGTTAAAGAAGAGTGGAAAAATAAGATCGCTTAAAAAAAAAAGCTGGAAGTTAAAACATTTATCTATTCCTGATTGAGATTTTAAAATCAGTGTTACACTTGTTTTTGCACCCCTGAGTCAAAACTGTTGCATATACATGTATACAGCAGGTACAGAAACTAGTATTCAGGCTTGTAAAAAGAAAACTACAAACAGCCATAGTAGTTCTTCCATTCAAATGGTTTTAGTTCCGCAGACATCAAAAGGGAATGAATTGCCTTAAATTACAAGGTGCTCTACAGAGCAGTTTTGAGGACTAGTGCCTTAAAAACATATTCAGTGGAAGTACTGTAGTGTTTGGGTACTGTAGTGTTTGGTTGCCCAAAACCTTAAAACTGTTTTGAAAAAAAAATTGATTAGACGAGGCCGTGTTCCTAGACACACCTACCTACATCTCTACCTCTAAATAACCCACATGGTTGTGTCTCAGGCAACAGGCTATGCTTATAACAATAGTACCCCTCATCTCTTATTTAAAATAGGAAACCATAGAAGTAGTCACAAAGACAGATTCTTATGCCCTCCTGACAGCAGAGCCAGTGGGGGAGGAAGGAACTGTCAAAAAGCAGACACAGACCTGGTGCTGTTCTTTGGCTTCAGAAAGGGTTACCCCGAAACACCTAACCTTAACCAAGGTGCTATGAATTAGCATCTCTGCCATCCATGAAAATGACTACTGCCATTTCCATTGCAACTTAAGCAAGGTTAACATTCAATTTCACTGAAATGAAATGATAAACCCGCGGAGTACAGTGTCTCAGAGGGTATTAAAGCAGGTTCCAGCAAACAGCTGCTTTCAGGACGACTGTTGCCACCTCAACGTTAATCATTTGGCTTGTTGTGAAAGAAGTTAGTGAAGGACCACCCTGTGTTAATGGCTTTGGGAGAGTCTTCATCCTCTTTGGGTGGGATCAAAAACTGCCGAGAATTAATGGAGCAAGGGCTGCCAAAAGAGGCATTTTCGTTGTTGCTCTCAGTGGATTCTGGTGAATCTGGACAGCCTGTATTCCAGGAGGGTGTATTCACTTGAGGTCTATAGCCTGCAGCCTTGTCCAAGTCCTCTTCTACGGATGAGGTTTCCTCCATCTTCCTTAAACTATTAACAGGCAGCTGCATCTGTGGCTTGTAGCCTGCTGCAGCCACACAGTCAGCTTCCACTTCTTCCTTCGGTTTAATCTGAGCTGGATACATCGACTGGATGTCAATATAAACAACCTGAGAAGACCCCGCAGATTCGTCTACCGGTGGATTTGAGATCTCCTCCTCAATGACTGGTGGGCAATAGGAGACAACGATGTGGCTCTCTGTTTCCGAGTCAAAGCCATCTTCAGGAAGCTCCTCCACCACCGGTGATGTCATGGCTGTGTCCTCAATCTTCAGGCATGGGGACTGTGTTTCAACCACTTCAATGTTATTGGGGGTACACGGATTCATCTCCAAGGTTTTAGAATTAGTGCTCCCCTACAATCAGAAAAATAAAGCAAGCTAACAATGCGCATTTGCAAGTGTAAACTTCCTTTCCTTTCTTTTAACTTTTCTTATATAGAGATCTTTTGTTCTGCCTTGCAGGGCAGGAAAAACATTCCAAATCCAGATGTGTTTTTCCAAATGTTAGTCCTGCACAAAGCTAACAGTCCAATCCTATATGTGTCTACTCAGATGTAAATCCTACTGCATTCATTGGGTTTACTCCCTGGTAAATAGGTATAGGATCCCAACCTAAACACTGCAAATTTCACACCACCAGCTACAGTGGAGCTTAGGACAGAATGAACAAGAAGAGGATCAGTAAATATCAAGAACAATTTTTCAAACATACAGTGATCCAGGTTTGCCTCCTCAAAAATCAGGCTAACTAGACTACATTAGGATTTTTTAAAAAGTTGTTTACTTGCTTTTCAGAGCAGAGATGGACAGTTGTAAGACAGGACTATGGTAGAGACACAACAATTCTCCCCACCCCTTCCCAAACCTAAGCTATCTACTGGAAGAAACCAGTGCTTTGGGGAAGCACACATTCATCACAAATGTGTGCTTGAACTAGGGGTGTCAGAGTCAGTTTTTCTCAGTTTCTCTCTTTTTTTCCCCATCTCAAGGTCGTTCTGTATTATTTCCACATCAGTTTGCAACTTCTTCTTTTTAAGTATGCACAAAAAATTATATGAATTTCTGTGTACGTTTTTCCTGACATACACATGTTTGTTTGCAGGTTTGCTTAGTATACACATTTTGATACACACATTTGCCTGATAGGCATTTATTTGTAAGTAGTTTTCCTTAATATAATGCTGTTTAGCATGCTTTCCCCTCCTCCCACTAATACAAGCATTTTTGTGTGTACTTTCCCCTAATATAAGCATTTCTGTGTGCAATTTTCTCTAATATATGCATTTTATGTGCACTTTCCCCTTGTATATGCCTTTTTGTGTGCACTTTAATACATCAATTTTGGTGTGCACTTTTTCCTTATACATGCTTTTTTGTGTGCACTTTAATATGTCAAATTTTGTGTTCACATTTCCCTAATATATGCATTTTTGTATGTGTGTTCCCCTTCATGGATCACTGCCTTGTTGTGGCGAAGGGGCTTGCGTAACTCAGTGAAGCCATAAGCTATGCCGTGCAGGGCCACCCAAGACGGACAGGTCATGGCAGAGAGTTCTGACAAAATGTGGTCCACTGGAGAAGGAAATGGCAACCCACGCCAGTATTCTTGCCAAGAAAACCCCATGGAACGTATCACAAGGCTAAAAGAGATGACGCCGGAAGATGAGCCCCTCAGGTCGGAAGGTGTCCAATATACTACTGGGGAAGAGCAGAGGGTATTTCTAAGTAGCGCCAGAAAGAGTGAAGCGGCTGGGCCAAACCCAAAAGGACACTCAGCTGTGGATGTGTCTGGTGGTGAAAAGAAAATCCGATGCTGTAAAGAACAATATTGTTTAGGAACCTGGAATGTCAGATCAATGAATCAAGGTAAGCTGGAGGTGGTCAAACATGAGATGGCAAGATTGAACATCGACATCTTGGGAATCAGTGAACTAAAATGGACAGGCATGGGCGAATTTAATTCAGGTGACCATCATATCTACTACTGTGGGCAAGAATCCCTTAGAAGAAATGGAGTAGCACTCATAGTCAACAAAAGGGTGGGAAAAGCAGTACTGGGGTACAATCTTAAAAATGATAGAATGATCGCAGTACGAATCCAAGGCAAACCATTCAACATCACAGTAATTCAAGTCTATGCCCCAACCACTGATGCCGAAGAAGCTGAGGTTGATCGGTTCTATGAAGACCTACAACACCTTCTAGAACTAACACCAAAAAAAGATGTCCTCTTCATCATAGGGGATTGGAATGCTAAAGGAGGAAGTCAAGAAATCACTGGGATAACAGGCAGGCATGGCCTTGGTGTACAAAATGAAGCAGGACAAAAGCTAATAGAGTTTTGCCAAGAGAACACGCTGATCATAGCAAACACTCTTTTCCAACAGCACAAGAGACGACTCTACACATGCACATCACCAGATGGTCAATATCGAAATCAGATTGATTATGTCCTTTGCAGTCAAAGATGGAGAAGCTCTATACAGTCAGTCAAAACAAGACCTGGAGCTGACTGTGGCTCAGATCATGAGCTGCTTCTTGCAAAATTTCGGCTTAAATTGAAGAACGTAGGGAAAACCACTAAACCATTCAGGTATGACCTAAATCATATCTCTTATGAATATACAGTGGAGGTGAGGAATAGATTTAAGGGATTAGACCTGATAGACAGAGTGCCTGAGGAACTATGGATGGAGGTCCGTAACATTGTTCAGGAGGCAGCAACGAAATCCATCCCAAAGAAAAAGAAATGCAAGAAAGCCAAGTGGCTGTCTGATGAGGTTTTACAAGTAGCTGAGGAAAGAAGGGAAGCGAAAAGCAAGGGAGAATGGGGAAGATATATCCAACTGAATGCAGAGTTCCAGAGAATAGCAAGGAGAGACAAGAAGGCCTTCTTAAATGAACAATGCAAAGAAATCGAGGAAAACAACAGAATGGGAAAGACTAGAGATCTCTTCAAGAAAATCGGAGATCTCAAGGGAATGTTTTGTGCAAAGACGGGCATGATAAAGGACAAAGAAGGCAGGGACCTAACAGATGCAGATGAGATTAAGAAGAGGTGGCAAGAATACACAGAAGAACTATACAGGAAAGATCTTAATGTCCCTGATAGCCATGATAGTGAGGACACTGAACTTGAGCCGGACATCCTAGTGAGTGAAGTCAAGTGGGCCTTAGGAAGCATTACTAACAACAAAGCTAGTGGAGATGACAGTATTCCCGCTGAGCTATTTAAAATCCTAAAAGATGATGCTGTTAAAGTGCTGCATTCAATATGCCAACAAATTTGGAACACTCAACAATGGCCGCAAGACTGGAAAAGGTCAGTTTACATTCCAATTCCAAAGAAGAGCAACGCCAAAGAGTGTTCAAACTACCGCACAATTGCACTCATTTCACATGCCAGCAAGGTGATGCTCAAAATCCTACAAGCTAGGCTTCAGCAGTATGCGAACCGAGAACTACTGGAAGTACAAGCTGGGTTTCAAAGAGGCAGAGGAACTAGAGATCAAATCGCCAACGTTTGCTGGATCATGGAGAAAGCAAGAGAATTCCAGAAAAATGTCTATTTCTGCTTCATTGAGTACGCTAAAGCCTTTGATTGTGTGGATCACAACAAACTGTGGCAAATTCTGAAAGTGATGGGAGTACCAAACCACCTTACCTGTCTCCTGAGAAACCTGTACAAGGGTCAAGAAGCAACAGTAAGAATCAGACATGGAACAACCGAGTGTTTCAAAATTGAGAAAGGAGTACGACAAGGCTGCATATTGTCACCCTGCTTATTTAACTTATATGCAGAGTACATCATGAGAAATGCCGGGTTGGATGAATCACAGGTCGGAATTAAGATTGCCGGGAGAATTATCAACAACCTCCGATATGCAGACGATACCACCCTAATGGCAGAAAGCGAAGAGGATCTCAAGAGCCTCTTGTTGAGGGTGAAAGAGGAGAGTGCAAAAGCTGGTTTGAAACTCAACATTAAAAAAATGAAGATCATGGCATCTGGCCCCCTCACTTCCTGGCATATAGAAGGAGAAGAAATGGAAGCAGTGACAGATTTTACTTTCTTGGGCTCCAAGATGACCGCAGATGGTGACTGTAGCCATGAAATTAAAAGACGCTTGCTCCTTGGGCGGAAAGCTATGGCAAACCTAGACAGAATAGTAAGAAGCAGACACATCACCTTGCCGACAAAGGTCCATCTAATCAAAGCTATGGTTTTCCCAGTAGTAATGTATGGCTGTGAGAGCTGGACTATAAGGAAGGCTGAGCGCCGAAGAATTGATGCTTTCGAACTGTGGTGCTGGAGAAGACTCTTACGAGTCCCCTGAACTGCAAGGAGGTCAAATCAGTCCATCCTATAGGAAATCAACCCTGACTGCTCATTGGAAGGACAGATACTGAAGCTGAAGCTCAAATATTTTGGCCACCTAATGCAAAGAGAAAACTCTCTGGAAAAGACCCTGATGCTGGGAAAGACTGAAGGCAAAAGGAGAAGGGGACGGCAGAGGATGAGATGGCTAGATAGCATCACGGATGCAATGAATATGAACTTGAGCACGCTCTGGGAGAGAGCGCAGGACAGGAAGGCCTGGCGTGCTATGGTCCATGGGGTCACGAAGAGTCGGACACGACTGAATGACTGAACAACAACAAATGTGTGTTGGTTTGGAGAACTGTCTTGGAAGCCTCTGAGAAGTACAAATATTGAAGGATAACTGTTTCCATTCATATATTGATTTGGGAAGTGCAAATCTGAGAAGTTCGTATAAATATGAGAACTCAACAGGTTTCTCCTTATTCCTAGATTGTTCTTAATATGCCCTGAGTATCCTGAGATAAATAGCAGTTGTGAAAGAAAAGGCATATGTTTAGATTGATGACACTATGATACTCTGGAATAAAGCAATTACACACAGCTAGAATGGCTTCTTAACATCCCCGGGTTTAAAATTTAAGCTGAACACAGCAATAAAGGAGAGAGAGAGCACAGGGGCGGGGGGGGGGGAGGACAACCTTTTGGGAACAAAGATAATGGCTGGCACCTAGGGTGTTTAAGGTACAAGAGGCTATACATTAAAAAAAAAACATTTTTGAAAAACAGATGTCTCCACAACAGCTGAAAAGAGGTTTTCTGCAACTGTCCAAGTCTCCAGTAATTTACGCAGGAAGCTGCCTTATATTAAGTCCAACCCTTGGGCCATCTAGTCCAGTACTGTTGACAGTGACTAGCAGCAGCGCTCCAGGGTTTCAGGGAGGAGCTTTACCAGCTTTACCTGGAGATGCTGGGGACTGAACCTGGGGCCATCTGAACGCAAATCTACCACTGAGCTATGGCCCCTCTGTACTTTAGGCCATGCCACTGTACCTTGTTCCATTTAGGTGTCCTTCTGTTCCCACCTCCAGCCCCTCAAGAGCTGAAGCCATCTTTTCCAGCTCATCGTGCTCATGAACAATCTCATGTTAAATCACACACAATCCCTTTTGATACTAAAAATGGATGCAGGGAGATTTCCTCAGTTCCTGCTCCTCCTACTTGCATCTTCCAAACGCCTACTAATGAAGTAACAGAATGATAAAATGTGAACAAGTACCTCTGGATCCTTCGCAAACTCCAATGCTTTACAGTTCTCAGGGTTTGGAATGTCAGGATAGAAGGTTTCTTTAATCCTTTGGAGATAAGAACGCTGATGTTAATGCCAGGAATCTTCACAAATTTGTTATATAGTATTCTGTCTCTCATAGTTAGAGCGATGTTTTGATTTCTTTTTCCAGTCATGGCATCAAGCAGCTCGTTTTAAAAAATCCAGCATTCCATTTAAATTTTGTCCTGAACCAATTAATTGTGGCCGGGGGTGGGGTGGGGGGACTGAAAGCTCCTAAAGGTTGATGTTGGTGGACACAATTCACTGAGCTTTTATTTACAATTTATTTATTTTATTTACAATATTTATACACTGCTCCACATCAGAAGATTTCAGAGCGGTGAACAACACGGTAAAAGAATAAAACAGCAAGTTAAAAGAGTTAAAATAGTTTTTAAAAAGACAAACCCAAACGAAGTGGAATTTAACAAACCACAGCTGGTCGTGCAAGGAAGGCCTATTGAAGTAACAACGTCTTCAGGAGGTGCCAGAAGGAACACAATGTTGGTGCCTGCCTGACCGCTAAAGGCAGGGAATTCCACAGGAAAGGGGCCACCACACTGAAGACTCTTTTCTTGGTGGACTCCAACCAGGCCACGGGTCCATTTGGAACCACCAGGAACATGCCCTCTGATGACCTCAATGACCAGGCAGGTTGGTAAGGAAGGAGGCACTCTCTCAGGTATCCTGGTCCCAAGTTGTTTAGGGCTTTGTACACTAGTACTAATACCTTAAACCTAGCCCAGTAGCGAACAGGCAGCCAGTGCAGTTCCCTCAGCAGAGGAGTTACACGTTGAAAAGGGGCAGCTCCTGACAACAGCCAAGCTGCTGCATTCTGCACTAGCTCCAGCTTCCGGACCAGCCTTAAGGGCAGCCCCACACAGAGTGCATTGCAGTAATCCAGTCTTGAGGTTACTACTGCCTGTACCACCATGGTCAAGCTATCCCTGTCCAGGACAGGCCGTAGCTGGCGAACCAGCCAAGGCTGGTAAAAGGCACTCCGAGCCACCACGGCCACTTGGGCCTCCAGCGACAATGATGGATCTAGGAGTACCCCCAGACTATGGACCTGATCTTTCAGAGGGAGTGCAACCACATCCAGAACAGGCAATGAGCCTATCTCCTGGACCCGGGAACCACTCACCCATAGAGCTTCTGTCTTGCCAGGATTCAGCTTCAGTTTACTGGCCCTCATCCTGCCCATTACTGAGTCTGATTCAGGACTTGCACAGCCTCTCCTGATTCAGATGCCACAGGGAGAGAGAGCTGCGTGTCATCAGCATACCGATGGTATTTAGCTCCAAATACCCTAATGACCGCTCCCAGTGGCTTCATATAGATGTTAAACAACATTGGGGACAAGATGGTACCCTGTGGCACCCCATAGCTCAATTGCCAAGGGGCCGAGGAACAGTCACCCGATGTTACTCTCTGAAATTGGTCCCATAGGTAGGAGGAAACACTGTAACACAGTGCCTCCAATACCCATCCCACAGAGTCAATCCAGGAGGATACCATGGTCGATGGAATCAAAAGCCAATGAGAGATTGAGCAGAATTAACAGGGTTCCACTCCCCCTGTCCCTCTCTTGATAAAGGTCATCCATCAGGGCGACCAAGGCTGATTCAGTCCCATAACCAGGACAAAACCCAGACTGAAATGGGTCTAGATAATCAGTATCCTCCAAGAGTGCCTGCAGTTGGTCCGCCACGACCCTCTCAAGTACCTCCCCTAGAAAAGGGATATTTGCGACTGGGCGGTAGTTGTCTAATGCCGTTGGATCCAGAGTGGGCTTCTTCAGAAGTGGCCGTGCTACTGCCTCCTTAAGGACAGCAGGGACCACCCCTTCCCGTAGGGAAGCATTTATCACTCCCTGGACCCACCCAGTCATACCCCCTCGGCTAGCTTTTATTAGCCAGGAGGGACAGGGATCATGAGGGCACGTGGTCAGTCGCATTATTGCAAACATCTTGTCCACATCATCAGGCCGTAACAACTGGAACTGATCCCACAAAATCGGGCAGATGGTGGTATCAGACACCTCGACTGGTACTGCACTAACAACAGCATCAAGGTCACTGCGGAGACAAGCGATTTTGTCCTCAAAGTGCAATGCAAAAAGGTCACAGCAGGTCCTCAACAGGGCCAGGGCCCCATTTACTGGGGAAGATGTTAACAAGCTGGACCACCTGGAAGAGCCCCGCTGGACAGCTACTTGAGGATGCAATGGAGGCAGCAAAATAAACCTTCTTTGCTGCCCACACTGCCATGCAGTAGGCACGATTATGCACTCTAGAGCATGCTTGGTCGTCTTCACTTCGAGTCTTGTGCTATTTGCGCTCTAGCCGACATCCAGCCTGTTTCATTGACCGCAGCTCCCCAGTATACCAGGGAGCAGAACGGGCTCCACAGTGCCAGAGAGGGCACTCAGGTGCAATCAAGTTGATGGCCCTCCGCATCTCACTGTTCCACAGTGAGGCTGGGGCCTCAGCTGGATCACCAGCTCTCTCCGCTGGAAAATCCCCAAGAGTATTCAGAAATCCATTGGATTCCATCAGTCTCCTGGGGTGGACCATCTGAATAGGTCCCCCACCCCCATGGGAGGAGAGTAACGCTGTAAGTTTAAATCTCACCAGGAAATGGCCTGACCATGACAATGGGGTT
Organism: Heloderma suspectum; assembly: GCF_057233095.1. Taxonomy (NCBI): domain Eukaryota; kingdom Metazoa; phylum Chordata; class Lepidosauria; order Squamata; family Helodermatidae; genus Heloderma; species Heloderma suspectum. The sequence continues at coordinate 28,766,629 of NC_139459.1, forward strand.
ACTTGGAGCCCCCCAATCTTCAGACTACCCATCTCACACATTGGAGCAAAAACCAAATCAAGGGTGTGCCATGCTTCATGTGTTGGGCTGATGACATACTGAGACAGCCCCATGGTTGTCATGGAGGCCATGAAGTCCTGAGCTGGAACTCCAGAGACAGCCTCAGCATGGAAGTTGAAGTCACCCAGAACCACCGTCCTGGCTTCCTCCAACACCACTCTTGTGACTGCCTCCACCAGCTTTTAAGGGGCAGAGAGTTTGGCTTACCTTTAGGGATGGCGAAGAATTTCTCCACGAATCTCAGGGAGGCCGAATGCCAACGCATTCGGCCCCCCGAAATTGGTGGTGAAATTCTCCGCCAACCCCCCCCCCACCCCCGGGATGGGACTTACCTCCCTCAAATGTCCCTCTTGGCGGTGGGTCCCGGCGGCGGTTCGGCGGCGGTTCGGCGGGGGGCAGGGGCGGCGGCCAGTCTTCCGACCGGCTGCCGCTGCCGCCATTACAAAGTGAATGTAAAAAAACACACACACACGTGATAGGCTACGTTTTATGTAGCCTATCACAGCTAGATTTCCAAAGTCAGCCGTGATAGGCTACGTAAATCGTTACGTAGCCTATCACGGGTGACTTTGAAAAAAAAAAAAAAAGCGCGTACACAAATGGCGGCGCCCATGGGCGCCGCCATTTGCGTTCCTTATTTGGGCCCGGGTAGTCTACGTAAAGATTTATGTAGACTACGGCGAAAATAAGGGCAACGCTATTTTTTTTTTTCAAAGTCACCCATGATAGGCTACGTAACGATTTACGTAGCCTATCACGGCTGACTTTGGAAATCTAGCCGTGATAGGCTACGTAAATCGTTACGTAGTTTATCACGTGTGTGTGTGTTTTTTTTACATTCACTTTTTTATTTCACGGCCGGGGAGACGGGGCGCTTCTTCCTGGCCTGAATTTCGGCCGGGCGAGGCGGGACGCCTCCCCCCCGGCCTGAATTTCAGCTGGGCGAGGCGGGGCGCCTCCCCCCCCGGCCTGAACTTCGGGGGGAGAACCGAAGCGCCTCCCCCCCACCGCGAAGCAAGCTGCGGGACCAGGTAAGTGACTTTCGTACATCCCTACTTACCTTTCTTAAATAACGTGCTGATCTCTCCCTTGCCCCCCCCTTTAAACTTTACAAACAAGGGATGAGTGGATCAGAGGCCATCTTGCTACTTTTGAACTTTTCTGAGGCTCGGAGCAAGGTCTGTGACAGCCCCTGCCTTTCTGCTGACTCAAGAGAAGGGCAAAGGAATTGCCAGATCTTGTGTGGAGCCCCAGAATGCAACAAGAGACATCTCACAGCCTTCTCAGACTTTCCCAGGACTGGCATTAGAGGAACGAAGCCCCCAGAGCTGAGAGAGGTTGTCTCCATCATCACACTGGGCTTCAGAGATGCTCAAAGCACCTCTGAAGTTCAGTGTGACATCACATATGAGGCTAACCTCCGGGACAGAGGCAGAGTGGTTAGCATCCACAAACTGTGTGGACTCCTTTCTGGTACATTTAATAAAATTAACAGAATATGAGAAAAGGTATAGAAACAAAAGGCTGGCCTGGCTGCATAAGCAACCCAAGTGGAGTGCCCACGAAGCAGCATGAATCCAAGAAATGTGCTCTAAAATCCCTTGCAATGTCAGATAAAGCGTCAGATCCAACTCTTGGACTGCACACCATTGCAAGGAATCTAGAATGCAGGGATGGCGAATCTGTCAATTTCGGTTTCTCTCAGTTTCTCATTTTTCTAATCTTAAATTCAATTCATCCTGAATGTTGAGATTTTTTAAAAATGAAAATCTATATGCATTTTTCCATGCATTTCTCCTAATACATTCATTTTGTACACAATTTTGCCTGATACGTACACATTTTTGGCAAGCAATTTTCCTACTACAATGCATTTTTGAATGTTGTTTTCAATAATGTACACATTTTGAGTGCACTTTCTCCTCATATAAGCATTTTGTATGCATCATTTGATTGGGAAACTATGCAAAATTTCAAGAGGTGAAAATCTGGAAGGATAATTTAGTTTTAGTTTTTATATTGGCTCAAATATGTGAAATCAGGTAAATTCACGTTAAAATGTGAAGCGGAGGTAATTCTCCCCATTTCCTACAAGAATGTAACTCCTGGGTTACATAATATCCATTTACTTTCATTGCTCTTCTCCCTATTTCAGTTTCATACAGCACCAAGAGTGTAATGGACAACATCATCCAAGACCAAATACAAGAACTGTTGCATGTACTAGAGGGTGCTGCTTTTCTCTCTCTCTCTCTCTCTCTGTCTCTAGTATGGGCAAGAAAATAAAGTTTGCAGAATGCAAATAGTTACCATTCTCTCTTCCGGTAGCAAAGGATACTGGTCACCACTGCCAAGGCAACAACAATGGCCACTGGGATAATTATGGCAATGATTAATCCCACAGCTAAAAGAATTAACAAACAAAAACTCATAAGACAGTGATATTTCAAGTAGCCATTATTCTTTGTTAGTGACCCAGGACCAAATTGCAGACTTCCTACAGTGTGTTGTAATATTAGGCCAATTTTCCAGGAAAAGGCCAATCACCTGTTACATAGCTTATTGAAAATGGAAGTGACTGTTGGGAAGCTGCTGCCTATGGACTGAAAAAGCTCTAAACTCCTGTATTATTCTAAGCATTATCCATTAGTATTATTTGCCCAACTCTTGAGTGATAGCCATTTCTATAACTCAAATGAACCAACTAAAGACACACATACATGCATCATAACCATCTGGAGAACAACTCCTCTCCAGAAGACCACTGCCTAAACTTTATATTCCAATAATATAAATTGTAGACTTCTGGATACAATGGAGAAAGCTTATGGACAAAGCTGTTTCTTTTTTTAAGACACAGAATTCAGCTTTACCCTCAATGAGCATCTTCTGTCTATACCGAATGGAACATTATCAATCTTTGCCAGACTGCTAATTTATATCCCACCTTTCTGTCCTCAACAAGACTCACAAGCTTACAACATCAGTAAAGAGCAGGAGTCCCCCAACCTGTTTGGATTGGTGGGCACATATGGAGTTTTTTTAGAATGTCGTGGGCACTCTCACAAAATGGCTGACATGGGGGGTTGCCAATTCATACAATGGCTGTCAGGGTGGGCATGGCTGGTCACAAGACACTCATTTACCAGAAGGCAAACCAGTGAGGCAAAAAAAAAAAAAAAAAGGAGTAACTTGTCCAAGAAACAAAGTACAAGGCACTCCAATACGCCAAAACACTCTTTTGAATCCAAATAAAGATCATTTTGAAGCATGCCGAACTCCTAGTTTTTTAAAATAAAAAAATCTTCAGAAATATGTTAGAAATTGGGAGAGGCAAGTAGCCTGATGGTGCCAAGGGAGGTGCCTGTGGGTACACTGGTGCCCAGAGGCACCATGCTGAAGACCCCAGAAGCAAAGATGTTTCTTGCACAGAGCATGTATAATCTCTGCCTCTTTCTCCTCTGTTAAATTCCTCCTCAGAGGCCACTTTTTCCATGCTGCTTTTGGCTAAACACCCCTTAATACACACCACCGAACGGTAGCCAACCTTAAGTATGTGCAACTGTGCTCCCTCCCTCCCTCGCTCTCTCCCACCCCTCCCCATTGCCTTCCTCACTGCCAGGATTAGATTGTAAGGTCCTTGGGGAAGGAACCTGTCCACTTTCATTTATGAAATTCTGTAGAGTGCCATTTACACTGCTGCTGAGCAAGCACATCTTTCACATTTTAATAGCTCTGATGGCTATTCCAGAATGTAGAGATCATAGAATCATAGAATAGTAGGGTTGGAAGGGGCCTAGAAGACCATCGAGTCCAACCCCCTGATCAGTGCAGGAAGTCAGAGCATCCCGACAGATGGCTGACCAGCTTCATCTTGATGTTTTACTGTGCAACATGCCTTTCACCCACTAGTGCCAACTGGTTACAGTAGTCCCCAACCCCAACCCCAGCACACAATGCACGGCCACTTACCATTCTCCTTGGTAACCACATACAAGCTTCTTGCAGGTCCAATTCCTCCTGCGGTGTAGCCTCTCAAATTCAGGTGGTAGCTGGTTTTCCCTTGAAGGCTTGAGATTTTTAACGTTTTTTGCTTTGGGTCTGTAATGTTAGTTACTGGGTGGCCTGGCGAAATAAAATCACATGGGGAAAGAAACAGAGAGAATATGAATGAAAGAATTAGGAAGGAAAACATATTTGCCATAAGAGAAGACTGATGTGATATTTGGTAAAATGAGCTTTACAAGGAGACTAAGGGTGCAATCCTATGCATTAGAAAGAAAAAAGCCCTACAACTCCCAGCATCCCCCCGCCAGCATGTCTGGCTGGAGAATGCTGAGAGTTGTAGGACTTTTTTCTGTCTAAACATGCATAGAATTGCTGCCTAATGCACCAATCACTAAAACCCAATGCGAAACTATTTTCAAATGACAGAGGAATGTATTTTGTAAACATCTGGCATCAAAACTATAGACATAACAGGAGCATAGATCTACTTATGTCCCCACTTGTGAACTGTTAACACTTAGCCAGTTTGTTTTAACCATGGTTTCTTGAACACGCAAGGATCTGGCTTGCAGATGAGTAAAGCAACTGTGGCTTGTTTCACCTAAAGATAGTATATCCCCCCTGGATATACTATAGTTACTATATCCCTGCTGGGTATTCGCCATCTCCTCTGCGAATACTCAGCTGCTATCCTGAGTGCCTTTATGGTGGCTGAGGACTTGCATGGCCTCAGCCTGCCACCAGTTCTCTTACCATTGCCCAGCTGCAGAAATGGGGTGGGGAACACAAATGGTAGCCTCCTTGGTGATCTTCAGCAGCTTTTAGCACACCTGAAGCCAAAGCCACAGTACCAAAGCTTCCCTCCTTATTCTCACTCCTAGAAATATCCACAGAGGTCTACTTTCATTGTTTTTCTTAACTCTTCTCTCCCAACTAGGGATGTCGGAGAAATTCGCAACGGATTCAAATGAGTTCAGATTTCTATGAATTCGAACGGCAGATTCTGTAGCAGACTGGGTTTTTCCAAGTCACATGGATTCTGCAGACTGGTTTTTCACTTTGGGGGGGGGTTGCATTAATTCACATCAGCACCAATGTGCATGTGCGCATAAGTGCAATCATGCATCAGTGCTAGTATGCCCTCGGGCGAATGCACTAATCTGCATTAGTTAATGCATATCAGCACAAATAGAACAAAAATCTGGTTAAAAAAAAATCAAACTCCGTGAATGAGCAGTTGATGGAACGGAAGTTGCCTGATAATCCACGAAACACAGAAAGAACAGATTTAACAAAATCGGCACATCCCTACTCCCGGCCCTGCAGAACAAACAAATCTCTCACTGCCTGCAGTCCCTCGGTCATTTAATGAAACTGGCTAGTAGCCCCAAAATATGACGGATCCACGGCAAAGGAATTTGTGAAACTTCCCCCTTGCACACCCAACCACCTAGCACCGAGTGAACTCCCCCTCCCCAGCTTTACTCATCATTCGCCAAACCCAGACAGCGCTTACTCCATTTGTGCCTCCAGAGAGAACCTCTGACCTGTGAATTAGCACCTAACTCCCCCAATGAAAGCTGTGTAAAATCAACTCTTTCCATGGACATGTCTGTTCCTGCAAACAGCAACCTCTGTATCACACCTGGAGGCAGCAGCCAATCTCCTGTAGGCTAATCCCCAGCTCCCATTGCCCTCAGACCCTTCCCCTCATCACCCGTACCAACTCACTTAGTAAAGACACAACCTTTTGGCTCTTTAAGAAACTTGACTGGCTAGTAAGGAGAACAGGTGAAAGCAATCACCCGGTAGTTGGGCTGTAACAGGAGCTTGAAGGCATGCGCTAGAAACAGAGTAATGTGAGAAGTGCAGTTAGTGTAGTTGTCTTTAGCATACATGTACAGGAACAGTCTCGGGCCTGGGCTATTGGTAACACAAGAGTAGTTGTCCCCAGTGAATTGACTTTGGACCAAGGGTTGAGCAGGCAAGGTGGCTGATCCAGCTGTTCTCCTGGTACAGGCACCAAATGTTCCACGGCACCCGGCCTGGGTAGGTCAGAGTGTTTCTCCAGGATAATGCACCCCCTTCTTAGTCTTGCACGCAAACATCACATTAGCAAGGTCTTCCTCAATGTTCTGCATTGTGTATGGATCCTCCAGCTCGACTTGCGCCATCGGAAGGCTCTCTCCACAGGCAGCCTGGCTCTGCTTTGTTAGTAGTTCCCAGTGTGTAGCATGTCCAAGAACTCTGGCACCACATCTGAGTCAATACAGACTGCAGGTACCTTTGAAGGGCCACCCTCAGCCATGATCTCTCTTATCAGGTTAGTATCAACGTCTAGCTCTTCCTTTTGCTCACATGGTTTATTCAAGGCTGATGTGATGCCGAGTCACAACATGCGCATCCACAGCTGGAAGGGCTCTCTGGGGCAAGGAGTGGCTCGTGCTGGGTTGCTCTTTGTGCGATTGCTTCTCCTTGCTGTTTGGAGTGAGCACTGCGCAGTGGCTGGTTACATGCTGGATGTGAGGTCAGGCCAAGGTGCTTTTGGCCAGTTTGTGTAGCCATGACACCACTGAGCCATGAAAGAATTTCACAGTGAGGAGTGGGGAGCCTCCCCCCATCTGAGTGCGTGCAAACTAGGAGATGGCAAGGCTGCTTCTGAGGAAGCTGTTGCAGGAGCAAGCTTGGCTTGGGTAGCTGTTGGTGCCAGCTTCAGTACAGGCGTGCTTGTTAAAAGGCGGGCTTGGGCTTGCTAGTGAAGCTACCTGTCCAGGTGTTCTAGGATCAGGTGATGGGCTCTGCTCAGTTGTTGCTGTCACAGCTGTCTATCTTGCCTGCTGCTGACTGTTTGGAATAATGATGCTGCTTCCTGCAGTCTACCAGGGGTCACATCTCTTCTATCCAGGAAGATGGTGGCCAGTTTATTGTAGAAGGGCATGCTGTACAGTTCTACCCCAGAGGTTTTATTGTGAGTGGTGACTTCCTTAATGGTTTTTTTTTTTTTGTTAAGGAACTTTCATCCTTCCATGGCATTAGTAGGTTGAGCAATTGAACTCCCTCGTGCCCATTTCTTTGGAGTGTCAGTTAAATACCACTTTATTGCACTTATTCTGAGTTCCTGTAGCACCTCTGGACTGATCCGTAGCTGAACAGAGACCCCTCTCTCTTTCTCACCCCAATCTTTGGCCCTTTGCCTCTGGGACACCAGCTGTTGGATCTCGTCAACAACAACAGAAGGGGTCTATGAGAGACAGCTGAGCTTTTGCTAATGCCGCTGTGACACAGAAACCCAGCGCTGTGTGCTTTCGGTCCTGGGAATCCTGAATAGGATTTCAAGGATCAGGGTATTTGTACCCCTTCCAAAGGAATGTGAAGGAGCACACTGTGTATTCATTATTTTTTACACTCTCCCAAACAATTGCTGTCATGTCTACAATACCCACAGCACAATTGCTTTCAGGGAGCAATCATGCTTGGGCTGCCTGCTCTCCAGGGTCATTCTTTTGGTCACCAAGGTGCTAAGTACTAATGAGTCATGAGTCTGGATTTTCCCAGAAAAGAGCTGCAAAAAGTAGTTAAGCGTGGAGGGGAAAAGGTCAGTCAGTATTGCCTACTTCCTTTCGAGAGATTTTTTGTAAACTGCATCCTTCTTTAAAAAAAATTGGGATAGGTTCCCAAGAGCAACGTTGTGTTTTCAAAAGGTATCCCTGGATAGATTTACTTATTTATTGGCGTATTTATAGATTTCCCCTCCGCTCAAAGAGTCCCCAAAGCAATGCATAATAGAAGTAAAATCCACCAAAGCAATAAAACCATCATGACAAAAAAGACAGATAAAAATTCAATTCCAATAAAATCAGAGGGCAGTACTAAAGTCTGAGAACAGTATTACCCATTAAAAGCTTGGTGGAATTATATTTTTACCACCCCCTGAAGGGCACTAGGTAAGCGACTATCCTCAAGAGGAAGTCTCACAGTTGGGGTGCCCCTAGACAAAAGGCCCCATCTTGAGTAATCATTAACTTCATGTACCTAGATAAGAATGGCTTTGTAAAATGGCCCATGGTCCCTTTAATTTTTCTTTCTCCTCACAAGGCACGCAGGTTGGAGAATGAGGGCTTATCACTGAGGAGGTGGACAGGAGAAGAAGTCTGCTTACAGACAGAGTGAGGAGGGAGAGGTCTTGGAAAGCACCAGCAAGAGTTGTTTAGCTCCATATGCGGTTTTGTTTTCTAACTGCTCTTGCCTCACATCTATGTAGCTGGATGGGTGTCTGGGACAAAGCATCAAAGCAGACTAGGATAACTAGTTCAGATGCAACAACAAATGATGGCTAACACAAACCATAGTTTCAGATCGTAGTTTGTTTGACACAAACCATAGTTAATTGACTGGGATGGGTTCAGATGTACAAACAGACACAGATAAGTTAAACCATGACTTGGAATTACATCAAAATGTAGGCATTCTCTAGTGATGTTATCTTTGTACTAAAAAAAAAAAAAAGTTATAGCCACGCCGTTCAAGTGTGTCATATGACAATCTTATGACAGGTTTTGTTAGAACACAGAAAGCTTCCTTATACCAGATCAGACTACTGGTTTAACTAACCCAGCATTGTCTACTCTGACTGGAAGCAGTGCTCTAGAGACTCATACAGAGATGTTACATCATCTGCTACCTCATCCTTTTTAACTGGAGATGCCAGGGACTGAACTTGTGATCATCTGCATGCAAAGCATGTGGTCTGTCACTGAGCTATTGTCCTGCCCCAGAAGCAGGGTGTACTCCAAAATTGGTCATTTATCCACCTGAACTAGAATAATATGGAAGGTAAAGGTGTCCCCAACCAGTCGTGTTCGACTCTAGGGTGTGATGCTCATCTCCATTTCTAAGCCGAAGAGCCAGCGCTGTCCGAAGACACTTCCGTGGTCATGTGGCTGGCATGACTGAACACCGAGGTGCACGGAACGCTGTTACCTTTCCCGCCGAAGCAGCACCTATTTCTCTACTTGCAATTTCTTCCTTTTGAACTGCTAGGTTGGCAGAAGCTGGGACTGAAGACGGGAGCTCACTCCGTCACACAGCACTTGGGTCTCGAACTGCTGTCCTGCCAACTTTCCCATCTGCAGTTCAGCGTCTTAACCACTAAAATTAAATTTGTTAGGGACATGCTGCAAAAAATTGCTTCTCACCACATATTCCTTATACACCTTGCAGTAGGGATGTCAGAGAATTCCGCCATGGACTCCAGTGAGGCGGAACGGCCTCCCCCCTAGGGGTGGACGAAAGGCACTTACCTTTCGTCGAAGTTTGTTCGCGGTGGGGGGGAGGCGCTTCGCGGCTCCCCCTGCGAAGTTCAGGCCGGGGGGGGGAGGCTTCCCGCCTCGCCCGGCCGAAATTCAGGCCGGGGAGGAGGCTTCCCGCCTCGCCCGGCCGCGAACTCCATTGTTTTTTTTTTAAAAAAACCCGCCCCCGTGATAGGCTACGTGACGATTAACGTAGCCTATCACGGCTAGATCTGCAAAGTCAGCTGTGATAGGCTACGTTAATCATCACGTAGCCTATCATGGGTGACTTAAAAAAAAAAAAAAAGCGCGTACGCTAATGGCGGCCCCCATAGGGAGCCGCCATTCACGTTCCTTATTTAGTCGCTGTAGTCTACGTAAATCTTTACGTAGACTACAGCGACCAAATAAGGAACGGGAATGGCGGCTCCCTATCGGGGCCACCATTATCCGTATGCGCTTTTTTTTTTTTTTTAAGTCACCCGTGATAGGCTACGTGATTAACGTAGCCTATCACGGCTGACTTTGCAAATCTAGCCGTGATAGGCTACGTTAATCGTCACGTAGCCTATCACGGGGGCGTTTTTGATTTTTTTTCTTTTATTGGAATGGCGGCGGCGGCAGCCGGTCAAAAGACCGGCTGCCGCTCCCGCCCTGCTCGAACACCCGCTGAACCGCCGGCCGGACCCACCGCCAGGAGGGACATTCGGCGAAGGTAAGTCCCGTCCCGGGGGGGGTGCGGGGTGCGGGGGGGTGCAGAGGATTTCTCCCTGAAACTTGTTCGGGGGGCCGAACACATTGGCGCTCGGCCCCCCGAAGTTTCGGGGAGAAATTCTCCGCCATCCCTACTCCCCCACCACCACCCCGCGGAATCCCCCTGGGACGGACCTACCTGGTGGCAGATGCGGTGGCGGCGGCTTCAGCAGCGGATGAAGCGGCGGCTCTGGCTGCTGCTGGGCTGCTGCAGCCGCAAATGGCGGCCATCGTAGCGGCCACCATTTGCGTCCCTACGCTTGCCCGTGATAGGCTACGTAAATATTTACGTAGCCTATCACAGCTAAAGTAGGGACGCAAATGGTGTCCCCTATCACGGCCATTTGCGTCCCTGCTTTAGCCTTGATAGGCTACGTAAATATTTATGTAGCCTATCACGGGCAAGCGTAGGGATGCCATTTGCGTCTGCAGCAGCCCAGCAGCGGCTGGAGGCCCCGCTGCAGATTGGCCCAGCCAGTGGCTCCGCAGACTGGCCACAGAGCAGAGCTGGCCAGGCAGGATTCCGGGGGGGGAGGAACGGATCGCCTCCCCCCACCTGCGGACCCCAGCGGAGCCAGTTAAGTGGGGTTTCGTACACCCCTACCTTGCAGTAATGTTTATGACTTCTTCTTGTGTTGGACATTACCATCATGTTGGACCTACCACCATGTTCTGCACAGGAATTGGAAGGGCCAGGCAATTCAAAATGTGATGGTAGCGCTTATGCTAAGCGCTTGTAAATGTGACAGTGGTGAAGAGATGCTCAGGAGCACGTCTAGAGCACAACATTTTCAGCAGCATCCCTGTGACTTGCTCTGGCCCTAAAAGGAACAGCTCTGTTGCCACATGAGCTATTAATTTGGATAACTGAAGATCTTTATGCATATTTCTACTTCTATGGCCTGTGAATGTCACCAAATTGCTGCCTTGCTTGAAACATGGTTTGTTAGGAATCATATTTTGCAAGTGATAAGAGATGGTCAAATGGTATTGTTTACCTGACTCAAAATCCTTCGGTTTTGTGATGCCTTCCTCTCCTTTGCCAAAGTGAAGCAAATAGCCTTTTAAAAAGCCCCGGCGATCTTCAACAGGTATGTCCTTCCAATTTATTATGATGGAATCTGAGGTGGCAATTTCCACATTAACAGCTGGTGCAACTATTGGATCTGCGTGGGAAGCAAGCGGAGAAGGAAAGATAGTAAGGCGATGAACTTTGGAACATAGAAATACATCATACAGAAAATATCCTCCATTGGACCATCTTAGACTGGGAGAGTCTATACTGAGGTAATAAATGCTTACTCAGTTCTTCTATGTAGCCATCTATATATTTCAGTAGCTGATATCCATTGTCTTTGCAGCCATAGACAGAAAAATGGTATCGGACTCCTGGCTGAAAGAGAGCTGTGGGACGGAAACATCATTAAAATATCTCTTTTACAGTATTCTTATGAGCCTAACATGTAAATGTGCATTTTAATGCAAAGTAGTGCAAAAAACAAACAAACATGGAATTATAACAGCAAAGTTTATATGGATATATTTTCTCTACCTATTTGAGCAGAAGTAATAGAAAAAGCAATCCATTGAGGATTTTGACTATTTAAAGGAAGGACTTACTTCTTTAAGGGTAAATATTGCCATGCGCCATGAAAATAAGATGCCCCAGCTTCCCCAAAGCAAATTTGAGATTCATCCACAGTTATTGTTGGTCAGTTTTTATCCTGCCTCTCTCCAAACATAATAGCCTCAGGGAAGACCTAAGAATCTTGTTTTGTCTACACTTCTAAGTGAACTGCCCTGAGTTTCACTTCCCAGGCTAATATGCAACACAGCTATCCTTCAGTTTTCGCACTACTACAAGTTTTGCAATACAGTTCTCAGCTCCAAAAAAGCATGAATATAAAAAGTGCATTTTAGGTTAAAATGCATTAAAAATGTGAATTTTAGGATAAAATGTATATAAAAATGATGTGAATTTTCATGCATTTTTTAAAAAGGAATATTACAGATTGATGCAGAAGCAAGATGAAATGGACTTATGAATGAACACATGCAAAATGACATGGACTGGACATAGACTGTTCTGGCTATCACTAGGATATAAGAACGTAAGAACATCAGAAGAGCCATGCTGGATCAGACCAAGGGTCCATCTAGTTCAGCATTCTGTTCACACACTGGCCAATGAGCTGTCGACCAGGAACCCACAAGCAGGGCATGGGCACAACACATAGCCATCAAGACTAATAGCCATATGCTTTTTGAAAATTCACATCAGGGGGACTTTAAGTGATCAGAAGTCCTACAATAGCTGCTTAAAACTTACCGTGCAACGCGGTGCCATACAGCAGTCACCTGCAGCCCTTGATAAGTGTAAGGCCCTGCCTCTTAGTGGTTGCATTTCTTAGTGGCTGCAGAGGGGTTAGTAGTACTGGGATTAACTGGGTGGCCACCCTTCCCATGCATTTACAGCAGCCTTTCTCAACCTGGGGAATGCTGCGGAAGTTGTAATTCAACACATCTGGAGGGAACCAGGTTGGGAAGGGCTGAGTTATAGGGCTCATGCAGTAAGCTTATTTATTTATTATTATTTTTAAGGAAAATTCGAGACACGCGTGTATTAAAGATACAATAAAAACATAGCTGACAACTTAATAAAATATTAAATTATTCCTTTATACTAATCCTATTATATAGGGTTGCACATTATCTTCAACCTTACTATTGCAATACATTATAAGAAATTGTCCATCAATTGTCCATCTTCCTTCTCTAATTGTAATGATATTGGTTAATTTAATCATGGACACAGTTCCTGAAACTCTTTTCCATTCCATTAAAGATGGCACATCCTTTTGTTTCCATTTCTATGTTATAGCCATTCCAGCTTCCCTCAAGGGGTAAATGATCATTTCCATATCTTCCAATAAAACGTTCATTTTCATATTACAGAATGCCACCACCGAAGGATCCAAAGGTAAATAATAACCCAATATTTCCTTATAATCTCAAGAAACAAGCTCTGAAAAAAAATTCTAAACTTGGGGCACTTCCAAAAATTATGATAGGTATTTACCCTGGCTGTCACATCAATTCCAACTGGTTCTGACTTGAACCAACGTGTCATTTGAGAATGCTGAGATGCCCATCAATACCGATTTCACTCACCTGCAAGCTAAAAAGTGCACCCCAAATAATCAGGTGCACATCAGAAAAGTGGGTGGGTTGGTGGGAGATGCAAGTCAAGTGAAGAGACTGAAAGCTGTGGCAAATGGTGCATGCTCCAGTTGCAGAATTAAAATCTCAGAAATTGTCCTAGGTAAACTGTAGGAGTGGAATGCATGGCAGAATGAAGCCAAGAAAAAAAAAAACTGGGAAAAGAATGGGGGGAATCTGCTCTTTTTTTCTTTTTCTTTTGTGGCTTTTGTACCTTATATCAAGTCAGATAACGGTCCATTTGGTCTACTACAGTTCATCTATCTTAGCAGTTCTCAAAGATATATTTCCTAATAATATCCGAGTGACAGGGATTCAACTTGGGGCCTTGCATGTCCCAAATATATACTCTACCAACACAGGGACAGCCCTACCATTGGGCAGAGGCAGCCACCTCAGAAGGTAGGTGCTGGGGGCAGGGAGTGGCAGTGAGGCATTGAAGGCGAGAGCTGTGTGTGCAACACTGCTTGCTCTGTGCCCCCACAACGCTCCACTGATGCATGTCCCATAACAAGTGTTGAAATCAGATTCAATTTCCTATCTGGTCAGCCTCTATACATGAAAGGTGGAAAAGTGGGCATCATCTTGCCCTTTGCTTCAGGTGTCCAAATGTCATGGACCAACCCTGCACTCAACAGTGGACCTTCCCACAATTCTGGCTTTCATCTGCAATGAAAATATTCTCAGCTGAGGAGAGAAGCTGAGTGGATTTTGAGACTGAGCACTCTCTCCCCCTGTGGTCTAAATGAAGACCTTGAATTTTTACCAATCACCTGTGGGTGATTTACATACACTCCCTAGCTATCACAGTATGGTGCAGTTTTGAGACCTTGGCTAGATTACATCAACATGGAAACATCTGACAGAGTAAAAGAGGAAAGAATGGACTAAAAGAGTATAAGATAAGATTCGAGAAGCATTTTTTCCAATCACCAGTAGATTGACACATGAGACTGTCTTTTGCCGAAAAAAATTCTGCAGACTTTTTTCTTTAGTAAGTATGTATTTATATGTTATTTTTAGTCATAAAGTAGGTTTGATATGGTTTTTAAAATAATGTTATATATGCATTAGCCCCTGTGACAGTTTGCATTTCAGTAATGTTTTAATTGTGTTGTCCTATTTGTAAATTTTATTAACGCTTATGTTACAGCCCCCTGAAGAAGGCCTAAAAATAAGGAAAAAGGCGGAAACGTGTTGGGCTTCTTACAATAAATTCGGTTTTGCATCCTGAGAACCCATTTCTATTCTTTGTGATCTACTCTGGATGCTCACCTCCTTCTATTTTCTTTCATTTGCAAACACAGAACAAAAAGTTAAAGAGCGGGGGGTTTTCTTACCAGATTTGATGACAGCACATGTCACATTTGAAGGAAACGTTTCCCAGTCGACGGTAGCACAAGGCTCAGGCCCATGACACCACCGCACTGTGTAGCCACAAGTCACGCTGGGGTCAGAATGCCAAGTGACGTTTACACCATCACCTGTTGCAACCCCATTCTCTGTTGGGGCATCGCCTGCAACATGGATAAGGTCAAAGGTTATTTCCTAGGGCTATATCGAGAACCCAAGCTTCTCAATGTGTTCAAAGCTGCTTATGATTAAAACGCATGTAAGACCCACAAGAGCATCTCCCTTAGGTCTAATAAAGGAGTGGGCAGCATGCACGTGGCCCCCTGAACAAACAGAAAAGAAAAACGAATAAAATGGCACTCCACACAGCAGCTACAGAACACTAAGATGGACAAATTTAAGTTCGGTGCAAGCTAAATTAGTTTGTTTTGGCACTCAGTAGCCACCACAGAGCATTAGAAGTGTCAAATCTAGCTTGCAGACAAGCTAAATTTAACCCTTTTAGTGCTCCTGATGGAGCTCCTATGGAGCACTTTGAAACTGAATTTAGATGATGATGATGATTTCCATTGTGGCCCACCAGGGGAGAAAATTGCCCCCAGACCTCCTGCAGTTGCCCACCACTGGTCTAACAGATCTACTGTTCCTTTGATCTCTTCCCCACAGTGAACACAGTGTCTTTTCAGAAGACCATGGAAGAAAAGGACCACATAAGTTGAAGCCCCTTTGTCAGTAACAGTAGGTGCTGCATCCATACCCTCTTGAAGACAATTTGAGAGACGAATGTATAAAATTGCTGTGAACATACCTACAGCTTTATTTTTCAGCTTGGGACAGCTCCAGGATTGTGGCCAATGGCTTGCCTGACTCAATGGCCATCAGCAAGCGCTGCAGTTTTGCACACTGCCACATCTTAGAAAGATTCAAGCATTATTTTTCCCTAAAAAGTATTTCAGAAAATCTTGCAATGGGGAAAGCTGTCTACCTTATTATTCTGTTTGTTAAAAACTGATTTTTAAGGCTTAAGAGCACACTCAATATTTTTTCAGAAGATATTTGGTACACCAATCTAATATTCACGTATGTTGGGAATACATGCAGACAATCAGATTCAGTTCCAATAGAACAGCCTTCCTCAACCTGGTTCCCTCCAGATATTTAGGATTACCACACCCATCATCCCTGACCATTGTACATGCTGGCTGAGGCTGATGGGAGTTTCAGTCCAAAATATATGGACAGAACAAGGCTAGAAGGTTAATGGGGCTACACTGGCTTAAAATCAGATTCTCCAGCTCAGCATTATGAATCAGCTGATAAGAGTCATAGTCCAGCTTAACACAAGAATGCATGGAACATTTCATCAGCCTTCCCCAATCTGGTGCCCTCCAGATGTGTTGGACCACAGCTGACTAGGGGTTATGGGAATTGTTGTCCAACACACCTGGAGGGCACATCTAGAAGGCAGCAGGCTGGGGAATGCTGCACTACATGAAAATAAGTTCAATATGAAATCAATAGAACTTCCAAGTAAATGCTTTCAGGACAGAGATGTTAACTGTATAATCTTTTTCCCCATATGGCTTGGTGGGTAGCTAAAGTAATCTATTAGACTTCTGGGTCATGGGCTGCTTGGCTCGGAACAGCATCAAATACCAAATATAGACCTGAACTGGCATACTACAGAGAAGAGGAGGGGAGAACACTGGTTAGCTATGCAGCTTAATGCGAAAGTATGTTCTTTCTGGCTACCAGTTGCAAAATTGCAGGTGAAAGTTTGTAAATCACCCAAGGAGACGCTCTGTCACACAGACTAGATGGACCAAGTAAGTCCCACAGAGTTCAATGGGGCCTACTCACAATTAACTTGTATAGTATAACTTCCCAAAGAACCTTTCTTGGACAGCCTAGACAAATCCCATCAGTGATGGAATTATTTTTACTGGCCCTGTGACTTACCTGCTCCACCTCGGGTGCAAGATCATCTTCCTGGGTGATTTGACAACTTCCATATTGCAGTGCTGTAGTTGTTTTGAGTGGTGGTGGGGCTCCAAATGCAAACTCTCCCCCTCACCCCACACACTTGAAAAGGCAAGCTTTATTTGAATTTATTCCATAAATTGAGTTTGGGGGCTCACTCAGAGTGGGGTTTTGTCACCACCACCTCTGCTACTAGCCCTTCTCTGCCAGTTTCTCCTTTTTCCAGCAACCTCTTCCCTTATCTTTGCAAATGGGATAACTGAGATGGGATAACTGAGAGCAGGGAGGGCTCACAGAGAAGTGCCTGTCTAAGCTACTCTGAGCTGAAAGTGATGCTCCTGGAAATGCTCAGGTGCATCATTTTCTGCCAATATCCCAGTAGCTTAGAGTTAGATGGACACCTGTCTCTGATCCCTCCCTGCCATCAGTTACTCCACCTTCCTTGGCATAAGTTAGGTGAAGGGGACTGCACAAAATCCTTTTTTTTCCCAATCTTCTTTTGAATGGTCAAAAAGACAAACACAAACCCACTTCCATTCCAAGCTGACACTTAAAAGAGCCCAAATTGTTTTCAAGGCGAGCTGGGGTGGGTGTGACACTTCACTGCTTCCACAGGCATATGACTTCCGCCTATAGTATGCCACTAGTAGCCAGAGGTAAAACATTTTGGTCTTTACTTGCTGCTCTCCTCCTGCCTTGATGCGACTAACTGCAGCAATAGCACCCCTTTTTAAGTTACCCAGCACAGCACATCTCAAATAAAAACTCATACGAACACACAGAAATACACCATTATCTCTTGTAGGCATTCAAAGCATTTGCAGAATGAAATTCCTCTTATTCCAGCTTATTCCTCACACAGCTTTCTGGATGAGTCAGTCACCCTTC
Organism: Heloderma suspectum; assembly: GCF_057233095.1. Taxonomy (NCBI): domain Eukaryota; kingdom Metazoa; phylum Chordata; class Lepidosauria; order Squamata; family Helodermatidae; genus Heloderma; species Heloderma suspectum. Next base: position 28,784,178 of record NC_139459.1, read on the forward strand.
ATGACTACGATCCATGACTCACAATGCTTCAGAACTGAGTTATAGTGTGACTAACATAAAGAGAGGCAGGCAGTCATTCAAAAAGTTCTTTCTAAGAAGTGTAAGACAAGGCATAAGGTTTGCCAGCTGTTTGCTTCAGTCAGAGACACAGAACAACATGATCTAGAGCAACCTACAGCTCTGTCGGAAAAAAAGTCCCTGCTGCATTACTCAACGAAGGAGTTACACAACTCCGGGGGAATTACGTTGATTTGTTCAGCCAATGTTTGTGAACAAAAGAAACAAAACTCATGCTTCAGTGACATCAGAACATATTCAGTTATACCACTGATTTTCTAACTTTTTAACATTCTACATCAGTACCCTAGCCCAGACCCAACAATAACTAAACCTGAAATAATTAAGAACATAAGAAGAGCCATGCTGGATCAGACCAAGGGTCAATCCCATCCAGCATTCTGTTCACACAGTGGCCAACCAGCTGCCACAGGAAACCCGCAACCAGGACATGAGTCAACAGCATCCTCTCAATGATGTTCCCCAGCAACTAGTGTACACGGGTATAACTATCTCTTATTCTGGAGGCAGCATATACCCATCAGGACTTGTAGCCACTGATAGCCTTCTCGTCCATGAATTTGTCCAATGAATTTGGCCACCATCCAATTTGGTGGCCATCACTATATCATGAGGAAGTGAATTCCATAGTTTACCTATGCGATGTGTGAAGAAGTACTTCCTTTTATCTGTCCGGAAGCTCCCACCAATCAGCTTCATGGGATGACCCCTTGGGTTCTAGTATTATGAGTGGGGGAGAAAAAGGTCTCCCTATCTACTTTCTCCACACCATGCATAATTGTGTACACCTCTATCATGTTTCCCCTTACTTGCCTCTTTTCTAAGCTAAACAATCCTCGATGTTGTAACCTTCCCTCATAGGGGAATTGCATAATCATCCGCCGTTTACCTCAGTCATCCTTTGCTTCCCCTTCCTCTGTTTCTTCCCTTGTTTCTATTTTTAGACTGTAAACCCCCTGGGGCAGGGAACTGTCAAACCTGTTATTTGTGAAGTACCAGGTACATACAAGGTGCTACATAAATAACTAACTAATAAATCAACTAATCTACTGAGGAGCTCCTGTATTTCTGCCATGAAGTCCCCACAGGATGCTGGGATGTGTGCTGGGGGCATGATGATTTCAAGTAGGCTGTGGTAGTAAGCCTGTCCTCCTTGCTTACACACAGCCCATAACCTAAAACGAGTACTTAGAAGCAGTAATGGGCCAGCCAATAAGAGACACAATGCAAGGGACTAGGTCCAGTCACAATGCCATATGCCAACTCTCTCCCTGTAGCTATTCAGGCAATACCACCGTAGGACCTATTTACAATCACTGAAACCACCAAGGAAGTAATAAGATGGCCAGGGTGGGGGGAGAGGGGAGGAAGTGGGAAAATAACTTTCTTATGTGGTCATAAATCTGTTAGTCTTTAATGTGCCACAAGACTCGGACTCCTTTTTGTGTTTACTCTAACAGACTAATACGAGTATGACCCCTTTGGAATCTGAAGTGTTGTTGTTGTTCAGTCGTTCAGTCGTGTCCGACTCTTCGTGACCCCATGGACCATAGCACGCCAGGCCTTCCTGTCCTCCACTCTTTCCCGGAGCGTGCTCAAGTTCATATTCATTGCATCCGTGATGCTATCTAGCCATCTCATCCTCTGCCGTCCCCTTCTCCTTTTGCCTTCAGTCTTTCCCAGCATCAGGGTCTTTTCCAGAGAGTTTTCTCTTCGCATTAGGTGGCCAAAATACTGGAGCTTCAGCTTCAGTATCTGTCCTTCCAATGAGCACTCAGGGTTGATTTCCTTTAGGATTGACTGATTGGACCTCCTTGCAGTCCAGGGGACTCATAAGAGTCTTCTCCAGCACCACAGTTCGAAAGCATCAATTCTTCGGCGCTCAGCCTTCCCTATAGTCCAGCTCTCACAGCCATACATTACTACTGGGAAAACCATAGCTTTGATTAGACGGACCTTTGTCGGCAAGGTGATGTCTCTGCTTCTTACTATGCTGTCTAGGTTGGCCATAGCTTTCCTCCCAAGGAGCAAGCGTCTTTTAATTTCATGGCTACAGTCACCATCTGTGGTGATCTTGGAGCCCAAGAAAGTAAAATCTGTCACTGCTTCCATTTCTTCCCCTTCTATATGCCAGGAAGGGATAGGGCCAGATGACATGATCTTAGTTTTTTTAATGTTGAGTTTCAAACCAGCTTTTGCACTCTCCTCTTTTACCCTCAACAAGAGGCTCTTGAGATCCTCTTCGCTTTCTGCCATTAGGGTGGTATCGTCTGCATATCGGAGGTTGTTGATAATTCTCCCGGTAATCTTAATTCCGACCTGTGATTCATCCAACCCGGCATTTCTCATGATGTACTCTGCATATAAGTTAAATAAGCAGGGTGACAATATGCAGCCTTGTCGTACTCCTTTCCCAATTTTGAACCAATCGGTTGTTCCATCTCTGGTTCTTACTGTTGCTTCTTGACCCTCGTACAGGTTTCTCAGGAGACAGGTAAGGTGGTCTGGTACTCCCATCACTTTAAGAATTTGCCACAGTTTGTTGTGATCCACACAATCAAAGGCTTTAGCGTAGTCAATGAAGCAGAAATAGATGTTTTTCTGGAATTCTCTTGCTTTCTCCATGATGCATCGAATGTTGGCGATTTGATCTCTAGTTCCTCTGCCTCTTCGAAACCCAGCTTGTACTTCCGGTAGTTCTCGGTTCGCATACTGCTGAAGCCTAGCTTGTAGGATTTTGAGCATCACCTTGCTGGCATGTGAAATGAGTGCAATTGTGCGGTAGTTTGAACACTCTTTGGCGTTGCCCTTCTTTGGAATTGGAATGTAAACTGACCTTTTCCAGTCTTGTGGCCACTGTTGAGTGTTCCAGATTTGTTGGCATATTGAATGCAGCACTTTAACAGCATCATCTTTTAGGATTTTAAATAGCTCGGCTGGAATACTGTCATCTCCACTAGCTTTGTTGTTACTAATGCTTCCTAAGGCCCACTTGACTTCACTCTCTAGGATGTCCGGCTCAAGTTCAGTGACCGCACTATCATGGCTATCAGGGACATTCAGATCTTTCCTGTATAGTTCTTCTGTGTATTCTTGCCACCTCTTCTTAATCTCATCTGCTTCTGTTAGGTCCCTGCCTTCTTTGTCCTTTATCATGCCCGTCTTTGCACAAAACGTTCCCTTGAGATCTCCCATTTTCTTGAAGAGATCTCTAGTCTTTCCCATTCTGTTGTTTTCCTCGATTTCTTTGCATTGTTCATTTAAGAAGGCCTTCTGGTCTCTCCTTGCTATTCTCTGGAACTCTGCATTCAGTTGGGTATATCTTCCCCTTTCTCCCTTGCTTTTCGCTTCCCTTCTTTCCTCAGCTACTTGTAAAGCCTCATCAGACAGCCACTTGGCTTTCTTGCATTTCTTTTTCTTTGGGACGGATTTCGTTGCTGCCTCCTGAACAATGTTACGGACCTCCGTCCATAGTTCCTCAGGCACTCTGTCTATCAGGTCTAATCCCTGAAATCTATTCCTCACCTCCACTGTATATTCATCAGGGATATGATTTAGGTCATACCTGAACGGTTTAGTGGTTTTCCCGACGTTCTTCAATTTAAGCCGAAATTTTGCAAGAAGCAGCTCATGATCTGAGCCACAGTCAGCTCCAGGTCTTGTTTTTACTGACTGTATGGAGCTTCTCCATCTTTGGCTGCAAAGGACATAATCAATCTGATTTCGATATTGACCATCTGGTGACGTCCATGTGTAGAGTCGCCTCTTGTGCTGTTGGAAAAGAGTGTTTGCTATGATCAGCATGTTCTCTTGGCAAAACTCTATTAGCTTTTGTCCTGCTTCATTTTGTACATCAAGGCCATGCCTGCCTGTTATCCTGGTGATTTCTTGACTTCCTACTTTAGCATTCCAATCCCCTATGATGAAGAGGACATCTTTTTTGGGTGTTAGTTCTAGAAGGTGTTGTAGGTCTTCATAGAACCGATCAACCTCAGCTTCTTCGGCCTCAGTGGTTGGGGCATAGACTTGAATTACTGTGATGTTGAATGGTTTGCCTTGGATTCGTACTGAGATCATTCTATCATTTTTAAGATTGTACCCCAGTACTGCTTTTCCCACCCTTTTGTTGACTATGAGTGCTACTCCATTTCTTCTAAGGGATTCTTGGCCACAATAGTAGATATGATGGTCACCTGAATTAAATTCGCCCATGCCTGTCCATTTTAGTTCGCTGATTCCCAAGATGTCAATGTTCAATCTTGCCATCTCATGTTTGACCACCTCCAGCTTACCTTGATTCATTGATCTGACATTCCAGGTTCCTAAACAATATTGTTCTTTACAGCATCGGATCTTCTTTTCACCACCAGACACATCCACAGCTGAGTGTCCTTTCGGGTTTGGCCCAGCCGCTTCACTCTTTCTGGCGCTACTTGGAAATACCCTCTGCTCTTCCCCAGTAGCATATTGGACACCTTCCGACCTGAGGGGCTCATCTTCCGGCGTCATCTCTTTTAGCCTTGTGATACGTTCCATGGGGTTTTCTTGGCAAGAATACTGGAGTGGGTTGCCATTTCCTTCTCCAGTGGACCACATTTTGTCAGAACTCTCTGCCATGACCTGTCCGTCTTGGGTGGCCCTGCACGGCATAGCTTATGGCTTCACTGAGTTACGCAAGCCCCTTCGCCACAACAAGGCAGTGATCCATGAAGGGGTTGGAATCTGAAGTAGATGCATACAAATACAAATCTCTCTCTCTCTCTCTTTCAAAACAAAAGATTTCTATTGCCCTCACAGAGAGAAAGTGTGAATTGCATAAATGTGGTGTCTGAAGCAAATGTCTCACACAAGCCACAGCTGGAGTGGAGGCGAGATACTTTTCATATCTCTTCCTCCCCTGGGATACAAAAAAAAGCCCTGAATCACAACAACCAATGTAGCTGAGCATGAATTTTGCCAGTTCAAAGCTACAAAAATAAGAGGTCCTGAAAAGGCACAGCTTCGTGTAATGCGGGAGAGGAAAGGCATTTTTCCCTTTGAAGTCCACATCTGGCTTTCAAGCCATACTCATTTGGTCTGTGAGCTGTCCAAGGTGGCCTGGGAACTGCAAGCGAATGCCAGCACCACAAATGCTCTTTTCCAGAATAAAGGGATTTCACTATGGTCTATGGCATAGATCATACTAGATAGATGTCCAGATGTTTTGGACTTCTACACCCAGAAGCCCCTGCCAGCATGGTCAATGGTCAGGAATGCTGTTGAAGTCTAAAACATCTGGAGGTCTACTTTCTGCCCACCCTGGTCCACAAGGACACAATGTTGAAGGTCAAGGGTATCAAACTAGACCTCTGGACCAAGATATTCACATGGGGAAACTGTTAACTGGACACAATGTACCTCAGTGCTGCTGCTTCTCTCTCAAGGACAGCCCACAACCCCACTGCTAGTTCTACCTTCCCACAGGCAGACTGTTTTTCTTCCCCTTAAGAGGTGGAAAGGTCACCTGAGACTGGCTCACAGAAACAGACTGACACTGATCCTCTTATTTGTCACTGGTGCAAGTAATCAAAAACCCAAATCCCATAAAGGCACTTTTCTTCTTTCCCAAGGCAGTGCAGTCTTGATTTCCTTAAGCAACCCAAGTGAAACTGAACATGGCCACAGCCTGACAAGAGATTATTCCTTTATTAATCAATTACGAGAATATCCTGCACTTAAAGGCTGCCTAAAATAATTTTAAATAAATAACATAGATAAATAAAACTATTATACAGCACCCTCTAATATGTTTGACAGATTCTCCGTTTGCTTCTCTCAGCCCAGCCCAGTATCTACAGATACTTGGGTCCCCACAGATTCTACTGCAACTACAATCAGCTCTTCCACTCAAGCTTTCTTGGTCCCTCATATGGTGACAGAAGTGGGAGTTAATGGTGGCAGGATAGAGAAGAAGTGATAGTTAATGGAGGGGGGGGGAGTTAAAGGCACCTGCATATTAATGGGGGACACACACACACTAGGCTACAGCAGAAAGGGGGAGCCATTGCCCTTGTGACTCATCAAAAAGAGGATTCTGGGGTACAGCTTTTTGTGCATAACTCTGGCCAAGCCCCTAATTCTATACCACATGAGCAGAGAAGTCACGACACAGAATTTAAAGAACACAATGCAACTTTATAGTCCTTAACCTGCAAAGACAGACTTGAAAACTAGTCATGGGATGGATTCAACAGGAATTCTAGTAGTCAGGGAGATTGATCAGTTTATTGATCCTCCTCATGACTAACTGAAACAGAATATTGGATACAGATAGCAGAATTTACCTTTCTCAGTACAAACTGGCAAAGTATAGATTTTTTTTAAAAAAAAAAAATTTAGGGTGGAATATTTATTATTTATTTTAACATTATCCCACTTTTCCCCTCCAAAAAGGGAATCACTCAAAGCGGCCTATGAAACACATAAAAACGTAATGACAGCTGATCATGAAAACACCAAAGAATCATCTAAGGGCACGATCCTATGCATGTTTAGACAGAAATAAAGTTCTACAACTCCCAGCATTCCCCAGCCAGATTACACGCTAAGCCTCCCTAAGAGCAAGGACTGGACTACAGCTCAGTGGTACATAGGGATGAGCAAACAAGCAATGATCAAGACTGGCAGGATGCTCCAAACATCACCTCATTGTTTGTCTTGTGCCTGATTCCCATTCGGATTTGTAATCGCTGCTCGCTCTGCATGAACAGGAAAATTGTACAAATCAAGCAGCGCTTAAACATGAAATTTGTGCAACTTTCCCATCTGATTTGTGCAATTTTCCCACATTTACACAAATTTCCCAAATAAAGTGAGGCTGATTCAGTCTACAGGGAAGATTTGCAGCAATTACAAAATTTGTGGAAATTGAACGCAAGCACATGTTTGGCAATTTACAAATATTTTTGACAGACATGTGCTCACTCTCGTGTTCAATGTTTTGAACAGGGCATGCTCACACAGTTTGCAAGCAAAAATGAAATTCTCATACATCCCTAGTGATAAAGCACATGCTTTTAGATGCACAAAATCCAAAGTTCAATACCCAGTATCTCCCATATCAGATAGCATGGCTAGGAAAGACTTCTGCCTGAGCCCTAGCAAAGCCACAGTTAGTCAAAAGAGACAATACTAAGCAAGATGGACCAATGGTCCGATGGTGCAAGGCAACTTCATACATTCTACAGACGTTGAGAGGAAATACTACTACTGTACACGTCTCCCAAGGATTGTTATAAGCTGAGCACCAACTCTGCTCGAGTCACTGGCTTTCCACATAATATTGTATTACAAATACCATAACAGTCATCAGTTCTATTAATATTTTTCTGTTCTGTTCCAAAAGTGACTCATTACAAAATCAGTTCATGTTAGGAGCCCCTTAGGTAGGGAGGGAAACTGTTACCAAGGGAGCTTTCAGCAGCGACTAGAAAAGACAGGCTTTTTTCTACCTACCAGCCATAAGGAGGACAGGGAGAGAATGGGAGGCAGAGCAAGGGCATGTATCTGAGATGGCCAAATACCAGGTTTATCTGTAAACAGGATTTCCCTGAGCCACTATTCACCTATGTACTGAAAAATGGAGACAAACAGTAATTTCTAGACAGAACCTGGGTATAGGAAAACCACAGTATTTGGCTAGTTAGGCATTACCTACTAGCCACAATATGGCAAGCGGGCAGCTACAAACTGACTGGTTTGAAGTTGGCTTAATATTCGGGTGTGTTCCAAAGCTATTAGCCATAGAGAGCTTCGGCTATTGGGCGGTATAGAAATGAAATGGAATGGAATGGAATGGAGTGGAGTGGAGTGGAGTGGAGTGGAGTGGAGTGGAGTGGAGTAAAGTGGACAGACAGACAGACAGACAGACAGAGTCCCAGTTCTGATAAAATGGGAAATTATAGTTAAAGAAAGACTTTCTGGTGTGCTTGCTTGCTCACTCACTGAAAGGGAGGAGTGATGCAGCCACATGAGCAGCCAAACAGCTCGTTCATATCTGAGCTTATTAAGCTGAGTGTTGATCATCCAAATTCTCCCAGTCTTTCACAGTGGTTTGAAAGTGCAGAGCCCTTGTGTAAGTCTTCTAATGGAGACTGGGCTACCAAAAATCCTGCTTGCAATGACTTTCATTCTCCATGACTTTTTTTTTTTTTTTAAGGGCACTAGACAGCATCGGGACGGCCATGGAATTTTTCAGTTTCTGGGAAGCGAGCTCGGAGTCAGGGCTCAGTTCCCAGAAACCTCACTCCCCACCCCTTTCCCCACTGCCTCTTAGGCAGCACGGTTCGTCCCCAGCTCCTCACTCGTAAGAGCAGCACGGAAGGCGAAAAGGGTGCATTCCTGGGGGAGACAAGGGGAGGAGACCACAGAAGCATAGTTACGATGCTTCCTGTATGCCGTCCAGCCTCCCCCTCCCCCACTCTGACGCACCCCAACTAGACAGCCGAAATCAGCTGTCTAGCTACAAATGTAGAGCGGATGAAACACAGAGGAGAGGATCCCCTCTGTGCTCTGCCCGCCCTGCATTGAATAGTAATCTGCCTCCAAGTTCAGAGGCGGGCAACTATCCCCATAGGATTGCGCCCTCCAACGCACAAAAAAGTATTTCTATTTTTAAATGTAAATTCCAGTTTTATAACTCGTATGAACAGCTGCTCACAAATACATAGCTTTTCAAATTCCGCATTTCATCTCATACTTACTGATCGGAATTTCTGCACTCTTTATCAGAGAAGGATGAGAGGACCCAGCCTTATTTTTCGCCACCACCGTAAATACGCAATCAGTTTTCCCAAGCTTTATTTTGGTGCTGTTGAAGGGTACAGGAACCAGCTTGTTCATGGTCATCTCTGGTAGGGAGCAATTGACTTCATGAGCCTGTATCAATCCATTGCTTTCCGGAATGGATAGTGGCTGTTGAGAAAGACATTGTAAAACAAGCAGATAATTAGTCTGAACATACTGGAAAAAGGAAGTTTGAGAGAAAACAAGCACTTAAGGGATCTTTCACAGATACTCTTGAAAAACCTGTAAGATGTGTCTTGCTGCAGTCCATTTGCTGAGCACTGGTCAAGCAATTTATATACTGCTAGAAAACTGTCCATCAGTAAAGAAAGTCTCATACAATAGTAAGGGCATCTGAGAGGGTGCAGCTCTGTGGACCCTGCACACAGAGGCACATAGTGTGATTACTAATGGCAGGCTCCAGAGAGCAACAATTTGGGCTGCTTGCTGTGGGCTCAAGGTGAATAAATTGCTGCAGGGAGCCCAAACTGAGTAAGGAGCTGCTGTTTGCATGGGATATTCAAGATGGCTACAGACAGCATGGTAGAACGCTCAGGTTTGTATGCTCTACCAAAGGAGGCCTGACATGAGGGCACAGTTTCCCCTGCACTTAGAAATATCACTAGGAGTGAAACCCCACATTTCTCACTCGTTATTCCAACCTGAGAATTAACTGCATAGCTTAGCTTTCCCCAGCCTTCCCTCAGATGTGTGGTGGACTAAAATTCCTACCAAACCCAGCCAGCATGGCCAGTGTGGTTGGGGATGGGAGTAGTAGTCCAAAACATCTGGAGGGCACCAAGCTGCCGAAACCTGGCATAGCTCCTCCAGGGTTCCATTTCTTGCTCACATTAAAGTGTGACAGAATGTCAGGAGAGTGGCGTAGAAGGTAGATCAGGATCTGATGGTAGATCTCTGAGTAATTCGCAGTACATTAGCAGGAGTTTATGACTCCTAATTGTTTTAACAATAGCAATAACTAAAAAATCTTCATCCCACCCCACCCCTATATTAGGTTGCTGCAAAAGAATGTTCAAAGAGAAACCAGGAGTGGATTTTTGTATTCAAGAAATTGTTTGCTTGGTACCAAAGGGAAATTCCTGGCTGAGCATGTGTACAGAGGCACCCTGTTCCTTAATACATGTTTTCCCACCTGAGCCACCATTTTGCACCTTGCTAGACTTGGTGGATCTCAGGGTTCTAGTGTAGAATGATGGCAACTGGCTTTTTTTTACACATAAGCCTTGTGCAGACATTATGTCTGAACTGGGAATTTAAACTGGGGGGGGGGCACAGGGCTGCATGTGCTGACCCCATCCTCAATATTTCTGCATGTCCATCCCTGCCATTTTTATTCCCAACCTTCCCATTCATGGAAAGCATGAAGACGCTCTATGTGGGAAGGTCAGGGTTGGAGTTGGAGTTGGCAGGAACTTTAAGAGTGGAGCCCACGTGTACAGCCCTGTGCTCCCTACGTAAGTAGAAATTCCCAATTGAGGCATAACACCTTAACATGGCTATAGATTCACCAAATCCAACTGAACTTACAATTCTGTACTGAGTAGGCCAGAAGGAAACACACTTTAGACTATACTGGGATTGGTACTGAATGCAGGGTTGAGAACACTATAGGGGTGTCTTTGCAATCAATTCATGAATGCACAGGAGAGGAACAAACAACACAGCTAGTCCTGCACAAAATCATTCTCCAAAGCAGATAGGCAATTCACACAACCAATTGAGACATGCTGGAATGATCTCTCCAAAGAAGCACCCCACCCTCACTCACCCCAATCCTATGATAAACTGGTCTTGTGAAACAGATCTCATGTGACAACAAAACAAGCCACCAGTTTCTACACTGCCACAAGAATATGTTCATGGTATCTTATCATGTAGGGGGTGTTTTTACAAAGCCATTTCTCTTGTGAATGTTGAGGAAAGTAAGTATCTCTTATGGTGACTATCCTGCTTCAGAAATGGCAGTGTGAATTAGTTCAGAGAAATTTAATTTGTAGACAACTGGTGTTGCATCTGGGAACCAGAACATCTAATGAGAAATAAAAACAGTTCAATGCATACCTTCCAAAAGATTACTACAGTTTCTCCATCACTGCTTCTCTCTCGCCAGACATCTAGCTGTCCCACTGGAGCTAGAAGAGGAGAGTTTTAATTACACCAAAGAATTAAGTTATCAGTTGACATACATAGTACATACCATTGCCATACTGGGTGTAGTGGGTTGGCTGGTAAACAAAACCGTGGACTCCACAGAGTTCCCAAAAGGCACAGAGACCTGTGTAGTTTAACTTAGTCATCAATTTTATGGTTAAGAAAGCAGGCCTTTAACACAGCATGGTAATTCACAGTCTGCCTTGAAGCTGTTTATATCAGCTAAATTATATCATCCTGAAGGAAGGGATAACGGTTAATTGCCTTGATTCTCACAGCTGGGAAGCTCCCCCACCTGAAAGGCAGTTAGATTCCCAGGTTAAATGTTCTGAGAACCTTTTGGGTAAGAGAGAAGCCCCCCCTCTTGCATGTGTGTTAGCCTGTTGCGTTGAGAGGAGGGGCAGGCAGAGAGGTGTTGCTCGTGGGCTAGAAGGACGCATCTAGCAGAGACGCTTATAAGATCCAGCTTGCTGGCCTGCCCTTTGGTCTCACTCTAAGGAGGAATATGCATGCTACCGGCCTAGAGAAACGTATGGTCCTGAGGAAGAGCCTTTGTCTATCTTGGGGACCCAGACAGACATTCATTGTCAAGATTCCCTTAGCTCCGCCTTCACTTCAATGCCCAAACATACACAGACGAGAGGCTTCAGTCTACAACTTTTAATCCATTACTTCACAGGGTCATACAGATGCAAATTCTCAGAGAAACTCTCCGTCTACAAGGAATGCCTTCAGGGGATCCAAGTGGAATTTACAAGAGTTGCCTGCCGTTTGAAGAGGGAGGCGGTCTCGCTAGCCTAACTTAAGGGCGGGAGGTCCCTCTCTTCTCGTGAGGCCTCTCAGTGCAGCTTCTCATGCAAGGCCAATCGGGTAGACCGTTTAAGTTCCACCCCTGCCTTCTCTCTCTTTGCTCTGTATCTGCCATCTATTAGGTCAAACTCCTGTTCACTGCCTCTCATAGGGGTGGGGGTGAGGAGGGATCTTCAAGCTCAGCCATCTGTACGTTTGCAACCTGAGAAGCAGGCCTACTCATATCTGGACTAGCCTGGGAAAACACCTCCCCCATGTCTGATGGTTCTCCTTCAGAATCTGACCTGCTATCCCACTCCCTGCGCTCAGAAACACTCCTGACATCCAGGGTATAGCAACTGCTTTGTCAACTGAAGGGAGGTGTGAACTTACTTTTTGTGTGTGTGTGTAGAAATATTCTGCATCCATTTTCTATCAGTACACTGTCATCTTTTGCACAAGTGGCTTGTTTCATCTTGATAACCAAAAGAATCTGATTGATGGCTGGGAACTGACAGAATCAGGACCCTAGATCAATACACTGGGTCAGACCATCTGTTTTTGTGACAAAGGCCAATACCAACAGCTACTGCAGAAGTCCCTCATTATTATTTCCAGCAGTCTTATGTTTAAGTAGCCTTCTCCCAAATTTTTAGAAAATAGCTGATTTTGCTTTATTGGAATTGCTGGGAAGGCTACTGAAAAACTGCTAACCTAGCTCTCTCAAAGCAATATATGATGTTTTGATGATGCATAATTAAGATTTTTGAGATGTAAATAAGTAAAAATAGTAATTGTATTAAAGGGGAGATGCGCAAAGTTACAAGTGAGTCTGGATAATGACCTTGAGTGCCATTTTCTGGTAGAAAGGCAGGGTATAAATCAAACAAATAAAATAGTAATGTCTAAGAAAAGAATGCTGAGAAGCCCATCACAAAATGTCAAGGGTTATTTGAAGAATGAAGAGTTGCAAACATTATGTTTGGTGTCAAAGTTTATCTGAAGCATGTTGGAATGTAAAACTTTATTATTTTGTTACTCAAGGTCAAGAATGCAATTAGACGTTTTGCTTGTCAGTTAATGGTTAATAATTAATGAGCAACGTATACTGTACAATGTATAAACACTATGAAATCTGATATATAGATGTCTAGAAAAGTTAATACTTAAAAGTTGATTTAGGGTGCAATCCTAACTAGATAGGTAGCCGCCTCCAACCTCGGAGGTGAGTGCCTATCCAAAGCAAGGCAGGAGAGGCACGGGGGGATCATTCCCTCCGCCCTTCTCCTGCCTTGCTCTTTTTCGCCAGACAGCCATTTTTGGGTGTCTAGCGGCGGGGGGGCAGACCCGGAGAGGAAGCTGCCATATGACACATAGGATGTGTCGTACGTGCAGCTCCGCAATCCCTGCCCCGGAATGCCCCCAGCCCTGCCCCTTTTCAGTCGCTCCGTGCTTGTCTTCTGAGCGTGGGGGATGGGGCTTCTCCGTGCTGCCTTGGAGGAAGCACAGATGAGGGGGGAGGTCAGATTTCTGGGAACTGACTTTGGAGCACGGGTTCCGAGGTCGGTTCCCGGAAAGAAGCATATCCTATGGCCTTCTAGACAGTGTCTAGTGGCCATAGGATTGCTCCCTTAAGTAATAAATGTTGAGTTAGGAGTTGTTTTCTCAAAGATATGATTCAGAATTAATCTTATCTAGTCTGCAAGATACATGCTTAATCTGAAGCCTTGTTTGTATGTTTTAATTTTACAGGAATCTTTAAGGAATAAAGCTGAGCTAAAATTTATGGGATAGTAAACAATGAAGTAATACTGTACAAAGTGTATAAATATGCTCTGATGTTATGGCCATATCAGCTTCTTTACCATCAGAAACTCAACAAGCCTGTGTACGTATCAGATGAACAGCCTATGTTTGAAGTATTAATCAGTTATAAGTAATTAACGGGCAGCTAAAGGCTTCCTAAATTCTGGAACTATAGATTGACAACACTCAACAATTGTAACAGCTTCATTCATATATGTATGCTGAACAGCTATTGCTTAATTATCCCAGATTTTAGTTCAACCTGGGATGTTTTTTGCAGGAGGCATTATTTAACGTAAATAAGCCTACACAATGTCTTGTCCTGTTCACCTTATAACTATTATGAACTGCAGAGTGGGGCTTTTTCAACATGCCCAAGAACCTTTTATTTACACACACACACACACACACACACACACATTTCTATTTGACATCTAGCCTGAGGAAGAGTTCTAATGAACTCAAAAAATTGCACACTACTTTGTAATGTTTCAGTTAATTCCAATATAAATATTATGCCATGATTACTTTTGGAATTCTTTTAACACAGCAACACATCTACCTGCAATTTTTGAAGTCTGAGTTATGAGTTTGGAATTTTAATTATAAAATATACACGAAAGAAAAATACATAAAATACATAAAAATAATAGCCAAATATTTCAAATTTCTGGCCACAGATTTGCAATCTGTAAGTTCACATTTTAAACTGTAGACTTCAGATGAGCTTTAATTAAGGTATAGCTTTCCAAATGGCCTTCTAATGTTTCTGCTTGGTTTTATTGGCTCATTAATGGACTGATCACGCCTGTGCTTTGCAACGTTCCTTTACTCGATAGACTTACGGGCTTCCCGAGTTCTGTGTTGCGTTCTCTTGCTCCAGTTGCTCCATTTCCAGAAGAAGGGCTCAGCAGATGAACAACGAACTTGGAAAGTATAGCTTGTGTAGGGACGCAATGTGCCCACCAAGACTGTGTAACGTGAATTTTCTGCACCATCCAGATGCACTTTCTGCAGTTTTTTAAAAAAAGAACAAAACAAAAAGCCAAACATTTCCTCGTGACAACAGTACTGTACTGCTAGAATTATTATTCCATATTTATATAGGGCTATCTGTGTACGTGGTGCTTTAGCATAAGCAAAACAAATAACCTCCTCCCATCCAAACAAGTCCTATGTCCACAAAGCTTACATGCACCTTTCATATGCGGCACAACAGTGTGGGAGCGGCTTTTCCTCTGGGGTGCAACCCCACAAAGCAGCAGGCTGCATGTGATTAATGCAATCACACAGGCAGGGCCAACTGCATGGGTCAAGCCAACCTAACCAGCACCCAATAGGAAAAAGGTGCTGAATACACACAAGCCCCAAGAAGCATCTCCGTCCAGTGTCCACATAGCTGCATCATTCAGACGCAGCCCACAGCCTGGTGGGTTTGTATCACAAGGAAGCCGCTCCCATGCCACTGTGGCCACATGTGAAGATGTCCTCAAGTTTGACAGAAGGAGAGAACAGAAGGAGATGGTTTAAAAAGAAAAAAAAAGATTTATGTGAACCAATGAATTTGCCTGCATAATAAGATTGGGGAAATAAGAGTGTGCAAGACACTGGTGCAGATGTAATGCAAAAACCAAAAGACACCTACCAGTTTTTCTCTAGAAATGCTGGTGGAAACTTGAACCTGACACTGAAGCTTGAGTCCCATGAAATTGCCAGACAAATTCCAAGACAGGCTGACATTAGTTGGGCTAATGTCACTCACAGTTAATTCTGCAGGAAGCCGTGGATGAACTAGGAAGGGGAAAAAAAACATTTTAAAACACACGCACACACCTACCTTTACTTTTATGTATTTGGCTACAGTTACTGTGAGCCTTACTTGCCAACCAAAAATTTGTTATTACCAGAACCTTCCTCCTCCAAGAGGTAGAGTCTTGCCTGAAACAGCAAGAAGTCAGGGAAAAGTCTCCTCCTCCTCTCTCCACCTCTAAACTTTGAGCTGGTGCAGGTGTGTGTGCTCAAGCATGCACATGCAGAAAACATCCCAAGAGTTCAGAACAGGAGGAGCGGCAGAGGGTTATTATGCCTCTGTGCCCAACAGACATTCTGATCTTGGAGTGTCCACCAAGCTGATCTCTGAGTGTCCACTCAGAGCACGCATCTCTACTTCTCCCCTACAGCTCGGAGAGGGGAAGGCACATAGATGCGCTCAGCCTCTGTGCATGACCAGTACTCAAAGTGACTGTCAGGTAGGGATGTGCAAATCCACTCCTGTCTGGGTTCTCCAGGTGCCCTCCCAGCCCCTGCCCCCACTCCCCAGACCACGCTCGAACCCCTTCTGCGCTCAGCGAGCAGCCCACACTCACCCTGGTTGGCCTTGTCAAGCTCTGCAGTCACTCTTTTTTGAAAAATAAAATGGCGATCAAAAAATGCTCATATTTTGCATAAGCAAATACGGCATTTTTGCAATCGCCATTTTATTTTTCAAGAAATGGCGACTGCGGAGCTCGATGAGGCCACCAGAGTGAGTGTGGGCTGCTCGCTGAGCATGGGCGGGGGGTGTGGGCAGGAGGGGTTCCACCAGATTCCTGGATAGAATCGGGCACCTGCATCATCCCTACTGTCAGGTGCATTTTCCCTCTCACCATGGTGAAGGTGGAGAGAGAGATTATTGAACCCCAGGCATAACAGTTTCTGTGACAATGTGTTCAGGTAAATTGCATCAAAACTTTATTCCTAGATTACTGTTATACTGATTTCAACTGCAAACATGCAGCACTATGGTGTCACTATTTGATTAATCAGGCAGGTAAAATAAGGTCTGTATTGGTCATAATTAAGAAATGGAATAGAAGTAATATTGCTAATGTTATAGGTATAGTTTTTAAAATAGAATGGGATCTGAAGCCTGTGTATATTGGAGTTTAAATTTAACCCTTTAAAAAAGAAAAAGAAAAAAAATCCTTTTTTTTCTTTTCTTTTCTTTTCCTTTCCTTTCTTCTTTTCGTTATTGTTGTGTCCTCCTAAGAATATTGTATTGTTGGGAAATTGTAGTTATTGATCAGGTTGTTGGTACTGTTTATTTCATTTATAAAGACAAAAATAAATAAAATTATTTTTTAAAAAAAAGAAATAGAAGAACCACTTAGTAAGTCCTAAATATATGAATGGAATACCTCTTTCCAAAACCAGTTACACAGATCTTTGGAGTCTGGAGTGGGGGGAGGAACTGATTACTAATTGGTAGTTTATGAAATGAACTAATTCTTTGTCTCTGTATATAAATAAATTATTACCTCTATGCTTTATATCAATTGAAAGAGAAGCTTCTGACTGGCCAAGATCATTGGAGGCATGAACAGTGAAATCATATGTTGTCTGATTGTTCCAAATTGGAAAAGTGCACAGATACCGTGTATCATCTCCTGTATATGTAACATTTTTCCCAGATATTCTGCATATGTATAGAAAAAAGGTGGTTAAAATGCAAGCTGTGCAATGTATGAAAAGTAAATCAAAGCCTTATGTTATCTCCTGAAGTTGGAACTTAAATACAATACAGCATAATTAGAATATATCGGAACTGGCTATAAGAAAGTACAAAGGACACAGAGTGGCTCGGTAAAAATCATCATTAGGTAATAATCTATCCATAAACAGTGGTATCTTAAAAAAAGTTGCTTCTTCTTCATTTCACTTTTTCTCCTTTATTACTTCCTCTCAGTATACCTAGTCTAAATGAAAGTTTGTTTCCAAAACAAGCCAACATCCATAAGCCAACTTTAAACCTAGTAAGCAGTAAGCACAATTCCTGGTTCACATAGTAAGCTATGGTTAAGTGTGGCTTCCTGGCTTGTTTCCCTGCTCATACAAAATGAGAAGCAAAGCGGCTCACTCTTGCATATCCTAGCTCAGGCTTCCCCAGACTGGTGCCCTCCAGATATTTTGGACTTCAACTCCCATCAGCCCTAGACAGCATGGCCAGTGATAAGAAATCCTGGAAGTTGTGGTCCAAAATATCTGGAGGGCACCAGATCAAGGAAGGCTGCCCTAATGTCTTAAGCCAAGTTCTGATCATCTGAACAGGGCCAATGTTTTCACAAACATTTTCAGCAGTGCCAAAATGGCCTCACCTTTTCAACACGTTTTAGCATCTTTTGCAGTCATTTATATTGTCCTCAGTGCTATTATCACACCGCCAATTCTAATTGGCTATGTGGAATCAGGGCATCATTCTATTCACTATGTGTTCCCCAGGGGAAATGGAGCTGAAGAACAGCAGCCACAGAAACAACAGCACTAATAAGGATTTAAATAAAACAACTTTGTATCCACGCCATCTATTTAGCTTTCGGTAGAAATCTTTTATGTTATCAAAAGCGGTGGTTTCAATCCAAAAATTTTAAATGGAGAATATTTGGAGCAGTCTGAGATGTAACTTGAGCTGTCCCATTTAGAGAAGGGAGAGTTTCCCTTGGCTCCCATCTGACTGGCTTGAGAAAAAAACTAAGGTATTTACCACCAAATCAATAAATCAGTCAATCAAATCTTCCTGAGTTTGATAGATGGTGGCGTTGAAGAACTGCCTGAGGGGGAAAAAAACTGGGGATGGGAACCAAAATCTCAGCCCCCCCCCTCCATTATCCCAAGAGGCAACTTTATAGATCCCCCTAGCAAAGATTATTGGACTCTTTGAATAGGAAACCTGAGGCTGGGGGCAAAAGTCCTCTCCCCAATCTTGGACTAAGACAGCCTCCTTTTAGGGTGGGCTTGTGCCTCTACGCCTGGTTTTACTGCAGTCAGCTCTTTAGCCTGGAAGTCCTCTCCAGCTCAGATTTTAATCCCAAGATGGAGAAGATTTCAGAGGCTTCTTTCTTTTACTTGCCTCTTCTTTGAGCCTTACCAGTACCTAAACCACATTTCTGAACCTAAGCCCAGTGAAATTTGCCAGCACCTCTAGTCTCAATGATCTGAATGGAAACTAAGTCTCTGTGGACCAGGGCTCATGTAAGCTTTGGTTCTTTACCCCCACATCACCAATTTCCCTTGCCTTGTATCATAGTTATCATCAATGCATCGGCCAAATGTGTGCAATATTCAGCCCCATGAACAGTAGAAACAACATCTGGCTTTTTAATTTCATTTTCAGCCAGATACCCATTGTGTAGACGACCCCAAAATCAATTAAAACAAATGGTTTTTTTTACTCTCCAAAATAATACTTCACAACTTCTGTCTGCAAAATATGTCATATTTAGACAGCCTGATAAATATTCTCCTGACCCCCACCCCCGAAAAGAAAAAATATTTACCGTTCAAATAAAGTATAGCTGGTTTTTCGTGTGCCACCCAATGAAGTGGGCCTTCCTCGTTCCCATTTGCATATTATTTCCTTAAAATTTTGTGTTTCGCAGCTAATGTTTTGTGGAACATCAGGGGGAACTGGAGCAGTGAGAAAAAGAAAAGGCAATTGCATGTATATACACAGACTTGTTGAACCTTAAGCCACAGCAGTCTTCTAAGTTTTCAGGGGAATAAAAGAGAAGGACTCAGTTTATAGGATACATGTTCACTGTGCACAATTTCTGCAGAATGTGTGGTAATCCATCTACAGGAGTGGTAGGCAACATGGTGCCCATGGATATTGATGCACCCCACCCCTCAGACACCTCTCTCGGTGCCCACCAACGTGTTTTCCCCTCCCACTGAGTTGCCTTTGAGCTTAGCTACAATGCTCACAGTGGCTGGGCCGGGGGTCGGGGGAGAGATTGATTTTTCCAGAAACAATATATTGTTGTGAGCTATGTGATTCGCACCGCTCTCTCTCTCTCTCTCTCTCTCTCACACACACACACACACACTCACTCACTCACAGATGTGGATCAACACAACTACCTGAATTTTGAACTCTCCTTGTGTGTGGCTATGGGATTGTAATGATGACTGCTTGTACTTCAAATTTACCACTGTATAACAGGATTCATCACACATCTACAGCTTTCTTGTGTGTATCCATACTTTTGGGTAGCCACTGTATGCCAAACAAAAACCTTTCACTGGCATTCCTCCCTACAATTTATTTTTCAAAAGCCTTTATCTGCCAGTATATTCATGCTTTTAAAAAAATATTTCAAGGGGAAAAAAACTACACATTTCAGATCCCTACACTGAGCAACCTTAGACCAGTCACTGTCTCACAGGGTTATTGTGAGGATAAAGCGGGGGAGGAGGAGGGAATTATATGTCCGCACTTTGGAGGGAGGAAACATGAATTTGAACATAATTCCTCGGAGGGAGGGGACCCAAATTTGAAGCCTACTAAGCCAGGCCTACCTTTTATACCGACTGGGCCTATTATAGTAATCTCCAAGTTAGATTACTGCAAAATGCTCTATGTGGGGCTGCCTTTAAAGACAGTTCGGAAGCTGCAGCTTGTGCAAAATGAAGCAGCCAGATTGCTAACAGGGACCAGAAGTTCCAAACGTATAAGACTGACTCTGGACCACTTGCACTGGCTGCCTATATGCTGCTGAGCTCAATTCAAGGTGCTGGTTTTAACCTATAAAGCCCTATATGGCTTGGGACCACAATACCTGACGGTACACCTCTCCCAAAACGAACCTACCCATACACTATGTTCAGCATCTAAGGCCCTCCTCCGAGTGCCTCCTTCCAAGGGAAGATCAGAAGGCAGAAACGAGGGAGAGGGGCCTTCTCAGTGCTTGCCCCCCATCTGTGGAACAAGCTCCTTGATGAGGTCCACCTGGCGCCAACATTATTATCTTTTAGGCACCAGGTTAAGACCTATCTCCTTTCCCAGGCATTTGGCAGCACATGATGAGTTTTAATAGGTCCTGGATGTGTCTTTAGTTATGACTGACAGTTCAAAGTTGGTTTTAGTTACATGTTGTTTGTGTATATTGTCTGTGTGCCTTTATGTGCTCTTTTGTAAATGGCTTTTAAACTTTTTATATTGTATTTAATGTTTTAACTTCTGTAAACCGCCCAGAGAGTTTCGGCTATGGGTGGTATAGAAATGCAATCAATCAATCAACAAATAAAATATAGCAGCCAAGCCTCTTGCAAACAGCAAAGTGAAAGGGGACTCTGCTCTTTGGAATCCTGTTTTTTCTGCCTAACATGGCAATTGGTTCCTATATGGCCCAGCTCTGAAAGGGGAAAGTCAGCTGATTGGACAGAAGTGGTATCAGACAGGTATCCAAAGGCTGGCCCCACATAAGTCTTAATGGATTTATGCTATGGACTGAACTGGTGGAAGCTTCAGCAGCAATTGGCTGAACCTTTTCCCAGTTTCCTGGGAAAAGTGACCCAAAAGCTAAACAAGTCATTGGGCCCTCCCTATACTGAGAAGACAGGAGAAAGAGTCTCTAGCCTGCAAGTCCTTCCCCTTCCTTTGTCCTGCCAGCATGAGAGTGGCCTGAATGAAAAACCAGCATGAGATCAGAGATTCAGACATGAGAGAGAAGCAATGGGACTGTGGACAACCTCAGTGACTTAGCCTAGGTCACACAGACATCTTTAATCGCTCAATTTAAAAAAAATTGCATTGATCTTTAATTGCATTTTTTCCTCTTCCTTTTTTCTTGGGTGGGCCAAATCCCATGTGCTTCCACTGCATGAGGTTTTTTTTTTTCCCCAGACCACCCTTGAAAGATTCTCCAAGGTCTTCAGGACAAGGCCTACAAGGTCTTTCCATTCTCCATCAAGCCCCCCTTGCCTCCAATTGCAAGGTAAGTTTGGGTGTGGAGTGGGACTCAAAAAAAGGGCTGGGGATAAGCACCCTTGGGCTTCATGTTTCATGTGTGATCTCAGAAAAAGCTGAGGGCTCTCCCTGCCACAGCCCCCTCCCATTCAAAATGTCAGCTGTGAGCCGGACAGCGCTGTATCAACTCCATCTGATACGGCGGCTGCGCCCCTTCCTTCCCGACCATCTGCTCCCATCGGTAGTACATGCCCTGGTCTCCTCTCGTTTGGACTACTGTAATGCGCTCTACGTGGGGTTACCCTTGAAGACGGTTCGGAAACTGCAGCTGGTACAGAACGCGGCGGCTCGCCTGATTAAAGGCAGCCGCCGGCGAGATCACATCACTCCAGTGCTGAAGGAGTTGCACTGGTTACCAGTTGTTTTCCGGGCCAAATTCAAGGTGTTGGTTTTGACCTTTAAAACCCTATATGGTTCCGGCCCAGCCTATCTTAAGGAGCGCCTCCAGCAACACCAGACAGGCCGCTTAACAAGATCAGCCTCGGATGGCCTTCTCTCTGTCCCATCAGCCAGGACAGCTAGACTGGTGGGGACGAGGGAGAGGGCCTTCTCTGTGGTGGCCCCCACTCTGTGGAACTCCCTCCCTAGGGAACTCCGTCATGCCCCCTCTTTAATGAGCTTCCGTCATGCATTAAAAATGTGGTTGTTCAGGCAGGCATTTGGGGTGGGCTAGGGTATTTTAAAAAAAAATTTATGGTAAAATTTTATTGTTTTAAATTGTTTTATGGTGGGTTGTACATCGCCCAGAGTGGCTGGGTGACCAGTCAGATGGGCGATTAATAAAGTTAATAAATAAATAAATAAATAAATCTACCTTTGCAAGTGAGGGAGCTGGAGGCAGGGAGAGTGTGCTGGAGCCAGAAAAGACCTTGCAACTACCAAATTGCATGGGAATTATAGTTTTGTATGCCCCCTATCTAACAAATTGAGCTGAGAGGTCTAAGAAACTACATCCCATGTACTGGGAAGTAAAACTCCTGAGTGTGCTCAAAAGTATCCAGGCCTTAAGAAGGACAAAGCCTCTCCTGTTTCCACACCTCCTCTGCCTCCCTCACAAGAACATGTTGTTGGGAGGGGGGGAGACCTGGCAAATCTTCAGTTCTGCCCCCCCCCCCCTGCAAGGGTAAGTTTTACTCAGGAGCAAGGAAACCAGCAGAGATGCCATCTGTTAGTGATGCTAACCAACCCACTACAAGATAGGCCTGAGCTTCAAAGGGAATACAAGTTTGGTTCAAAATAAGCCATGTATTTCCAAACTGGGGGAGTTCACATTCCAAATGTGGCTATCACTACAGAAGTGTCCAATCACCCATACTTACAGCCTACAAACAGAACGGTTCCAGAAATGAATGGACTGGAGGATCCTGCGTTCGATGTTAGACACCATGCATTATTCCCAGATGATGATGAACCCGTGCTGACGTTTTGCACATGGATTGACATGCTCCATTTGGAGAGAGGGGCAGTCCAACACTGAGGAGCTGAACATGAAGAGTAATTCAGGCTGGTCACACTTTGTCCTTTCTTCCACACGCAGCAGAAAGTCACATTGGAAGCTACTTCCACCACTCTGTCTATAGGATACATTCCCGTGGAAGAGCCTGTATCATGTCCTGCAATGGAAAGGGCAAGAGTGAAGAGAATGATCTGTAACAGTGGGCCATTTTCCCTAGG
The DNA here is from genome assembly GCF_057233095.1 of Heloderma suspectum. Taxonomy (NCBI): domain Eukaryota; kingdom Metazoa; phylum Chordata; class Lepidosauria; order Squamata; family Helodermatidae; genus Heloderma; species Heloderma suspectum. The sequence continues at coordinate 28,807,303 of NC_139459.1, forward strand.
TAACCAGTTCAGCTGCAGCTTTGAATACTTGGGATGTAATACTTCTTACATTCTTAGGAATTATTCCCAAACAGCTCCATCCAAAGTGAGCTTGTGAAGGAACAGTTCCCAAACAACTGCGTTCCTTGTCCTCAAACATACAACCAATGGAGAAGTCCCTTTTGGAGATGAAGCCAGCCAGACGCTTGTCATTTCCTCCAGCAGGAAAGTGGGTAGCCCCATGTCGATCAGTAAGGCCGCAAAAATGTGGCTACTCACTAGAAATAAGGAGATTTCGAAATGACTGGGGAACCCCCAAGCATGCAGAAAAATACTGCTTACCCCTCACCCCCCACCAAAAGAGCACTCTCCTCCCAAATTGGAAGGAGGAGGACTGCAGGTGTGTTCTGCTCTAATGCTGCCATGAAACCCTAGCTTCATGAAGACAGAGTGCAAGTGCAAGCCCTCACCACACCTGCTGGCCACTACACTGAAGGAAAGGAAGTGCCAAGGGCACGGTTAAAGGGCAAAGGGTGATGCTGCTGGAGCTGCACAACAGCAAGTTCCTTCCTGCTTTACAAGGCTCTCAGGTTGAGGTAGGGGAAATTCAACACTTCTCCCCACTCTCTGCAACAAAATGTTGCAGATCCAGCTCATCTTCTATAAATCTTATATAAAAGAACATGAAAGCTTATATTCAAGGTGGGGGGACCCCAGTACCTGGACAAACACACCCTAATAAAAATGGAAACTGAGAAAGAAAGCTCTGGTGAATGAATTTTTCTGTGGAATGAACAGGCAAAAATAATAATGAAGAATTAGGATAGTATTTTCCTGCTCACCAGTTCTTTAAAATATTTTTTGGAAATCAATTCTAAGTCAAGGTCTTTCATTTACCAGTCTACAAGGTTTTTTGTTTTGAAATATCTGCATTGCCTCTCTTTTACAGCAGATCAAGGCAGCTTACACAATTTTCATATTTTTGCCAGGGTGGTGTAGTGGTCAGAGTATTGGACTGGGAGCTGGGAGATCTGGGTTCTAGTCCCCACTCAGCCATGGAAGCTCACCGGGTAACTTTGGGCCAGTCACAGACAATCAGCCGAACATACCTCACAGGGTTGTTGTTGTGAGGATAAAATGGAGAAGAGGAGATTTATGTATGCCGCCTTGGGTTATTTGGAGGGGAAAAGGTGGGATATAAATGCAATAAATAAACAAATAATAATAATATTTACAACAATAAGAAGGTAGTTTGAACATTATATTATCAACGTGTCACCATGAAATTACAAAAAGTCCATCAAAATGACTCAGAAACCTGGTGAAACAAGAATATTAATATTCTGGCTTGTTTTAGATATAAAAACAAACAATACTTTTGATACAACATAAACCAATAGCAGGACTGTGTGCTTCTCGTCCCTTCCCCAATGTCAGGTTTTGCAGCAAACCATAATTTGCCTTTACGTCCAAACCATGCAAACCATGGTTTGCCCACAAAGTTTACCAAATCAAAATTGGAAACCACACTATGATCACTGTTTCCAGTTCCTTTCACATTTCCAGGAAAACTACAGTTTGCACAAACCATAGTTAGCAATTGAAATCAGTCAGTAAAAGAGGCCAAGAAGACCACACAAGCCAAGGTTTTCTCACTTAATGGCAAATCATGGTTTTGTGTTATTTCTGAATCATCCTTGTAAGAGGTTCTTTGGAAAAAGAAATCCCCAAAGGGTTGGAGCCAGTAACACCAAATGGGCCCTATTCTGTGCTTTAATTGTCCAATTTTAGCAAAAATCAGACACCCTGAGCCTGAAAAAAACCCATTTAGAAGCACCCTTAATATGAAACCAGAAGCATTCATATTTCTCCTATAGGTTTTCATCTTTCTAGCAATAGCAAAGAAGGAAGGCTAAGATACAATCTTAAAACCACTAATAACGCAAAACATTACAGCAAATCTTGGTAAACAGTGTAGTGGATAAATGTATGAGCTAAGAAATCATGCACTCTATACTTCACAGCCTCAGTGATGCAGATCTGATAAGACACTTTTTCTTCCGAAGTTGTGCTCAACAACATTGTCTTACCGGAGATAGTTTCAAGTTGGCTCCATTCACTCCACTTCTTGCTCCCAGTAAACACAATCTCATGAAGAAAACAGCGAATCCTGACATAGTGTGTAGTGCAATTAAAAGGAAGGTCTGACGTCCATTTCCAGTGGAGAAGAGTGTCATTACCAGTTAATTTTGAAAGAAAGGTCTCCTAAAAATGTAAAAGAAATGTTACAAAACTCCATTTAAAAAGTCATTGACTGCACACTTCAGCTTCGTATTGGTACTGATAGATCAAGTTTAAGATCCTGGTTAGTAAACAGACATTAAATCACAGATCACCTTTTTGGACATCGGCCCAACTTGCAAATCACACTAAAGAAGCATTTGGCGATATGTGCACAAAAAGGAAGGAATCGCCCAAGCCTTAAGCTTGTGCTCTCCCCTCCTACCACATGGCCAGGGTATCATTGGCAGCATTTAGTTCAGTTTCCCTGAATCTTGTCATGTTTTCCAGACCAGGGACTGAGATTTATAACAAACTCTGGACAGTTGCAAAACAGGCCAACTTCAAACTGTTGTTTCTGAAGCTGGCTTGTGAAACTAACCAGAGTTTGTTCTAAACCACAATCCCTGGTCTGGAAGACAATCCCTGTCTTTGGGAAAAGTGAAACTAAATGCTGCCAAAGTCCTACTCCTGGTGCAAGGGAGAACGGGAGAAGGAACATGCAAACCTGAGATTTGCTATGGTTCCTTCCTGTTCATGCACATCTTGTTAAACCTTGTTTAACATGATGTGCAAATCAGCCCAACGAGACCTGAACTTTAAAGCGACCAGTATCACAGCAACAAAACTGGTGCACAAGTGGAGGGAGGTCTGAGAAAGAAGCAGATGGTCCCAACCATGGGTTAGGAAGCCAAGAACTTCATGCCCCAAAACAGCTTAATGTCACAGTTCGGGTGGCCTGCTTACAAATATCACAAGTTCCAATACACTAAGAGTTGCAGTCCTACACACACACACACACACACTTAATTTGAAGTAAGTCCCATTAAGACTTACTTCTAAATGAACATGCATAAGTCAAGGTTCTAATAATTTGAAGTACATTGATCCAAATAATTCTAAATAATTCTAAAATATACAAATGTAACCATGCTGCTTGGATGCCTCCTGTTCTAAAGGACAACAAAGAGACTCATGGCACTTTAAAAACTAATAAATAATTTTTGAGGACAAGAAGCTACAGTTTCTCACCTATGTTGCTATTTCATGTTTTATAACTGGATAATTTCTCATTTAATTTTCTAAAAGCTTAAGTATTTTAACAGAAAATACTTCCTTATAAAAGGGATCAAGGCAGCTGATCACAATTTAGACTCTGTGATATACAGTTGAATATGGCCCGAATTCTAAAACAGTAGAAGCTATGTAAAAAATACCTTGCATCATGGCAAGGAAGCAGGAAGAGGTTGTAACTAGAAATATCAATACCTAACCCATGTTGCCCAAGATCCAAGTGCATTTTTCCTTCTTTAGAGCCTTCTGCCCCCTTATTTTGTTGTTGTTAAATGGCTTTTCTAGGCTTTCACCTACCACTAGCCTTCAACACAGTGTTGCTGATGTACATATTTAGTAATGTAAATATGTAAAGTAAATCTTTACATATTTAGTACATATGTAAACATTTAGATACACAGTAGATGGGCAAGGGGTATTTTTTATTTTATTCAAGCAATTTTTCTCCACAGTTCGCCATAAGGTAGCTAACATTAGGGTGGATAGCAAATCCAAAAATACTCCCTCACCCTTTTTACCCTCCCAATAACCCTGTGAAGTAGGTTAGATTAAGAGAAATGGTGACTGGCCTGAGGTCACTCAGTCAGTTTCATAGCCAGGTGGGGATTTGAACTTTGGTCACCCTAACCCTATTCCATACTCTAACCACTGCACCCAGACTATGACTGGGATGACTCCAGATCAAATCCCTGCTTGGCCACAAAACGCACTAGGTAACCTTGAGCCTGTAAGCCTAACCTCCTTCACAGGGTTTAAGAATAAAAACAGGGGTGACAAAGGACCATATGTGCTGCCCCACATTCCTTGGGAGAAAGGGCGGGATAAAATAAGTTATAAATAAATTTAAAAAATATAGAGAAGCAGCAACATCAATGGAAAATTCAAGGGCTGCCTGCTTAGCAAATGGAAGAATATCTCACCTGTCCACAGTTCACAGGTATTCACTCCAAGCACTACACTGTGCTGCCTATTTATAAACTTTCCAAAACTCTAGTGATACACTTGGCATTGCGTTTTGTTGCCGTGGTTCTTTTTTATGCGTTTATAAAGGACTGCCACTCAAGGCTGGGAGGGATTTAAACACACACACACACACACACACACACACACACAAGCAATGGAATAGTAAGAAAAAAAGAGTCAACTTACTAGTGCCACTACCTCCATGAGGTCTTTTCGCAGGATCTGAATTTGCCAGGTGGCGTCTATTTCATACGGAAAGGCTGAACCACCATCATTCCACTCTAGATCCAAGGTGTCAGATATGTAGTTGGGAGTCAATCTATGAATCTGTGGAGTGGGAGGAACAAGTGCTGGGGGTGGGGGAGAAGACAGAAGTAACAGCCCAGTTCAGAACTATTTGGTTATCAAGAGTTGCAAGAACTCCTTAATTGCTACATCTCTGTGCCCTAAACAGATGCAACTCCTCCTCATTCAGGATTCTTAAAATCTTTAAATTTATTCATGGCCCACATTCATTCAACTGCTCTTCTCCTACCACAAGGACAGTTTCTCTTACTGTCCAGTGGAAACAACCATACAGATGTTAGGCTGTGTGAAAAGTAAAATAGGTCTTCCCTAGCTAATATGGATTCCGCAGAACATCTTTTTTAGATTTGTCCAATATATGTATTCATCAGAATGTATCTGACCTTTTACAATGAACCAATCAATACAGCTCTCACCAAAGGCATATTACATTGATTATAAACAACTGATGACATTGCAACTGATGAATAAAAAGGACTCAAAAGAAAATGCTTAAAAATTGTCTTGCAAGATCACACACACACTTTACGTATATTGCATCAAGGACATCCACGTTCTAGGGCTAAAGTAAGTAATGCCAGGCAATATGGAAGATGCATCTCACATAACCTGGATAAGTTTGCTCATTTGCAAGCACCATCCTAAAGCAAGTTTGCTCTTTTGCAGAACACAAAATTACATAATGAGCAGCGTATTGGCAATGCAAGAGGTATGAGTTTAAAGACGGAGTACAGCTACAATGACAGTACACAAGATTTGTGGCAATGCCACTAATCCCACCAAAGTTCCACCTCCTTCAGATAGGGAGAAACCATAATTCAGTGGTAGATTATATGCTTTGATTGCTAATCAAATTCCCAAATTCAGTCCCTGGTATCTATAATTAAAAGTAGAGAAGGGACAGAAATGTGTTTGCATTTTAATGTGAACTTACCTGATATTGCACTTTCAATTCAATATGTGAACCAAAACACAGTTATCTTTGAACTTTGCTGTGTAGTTCTCCAATCAAAAAATTCATACAAAAATGCATATATTCAGGAAAGTAAACAAAAAAATCATATATTCATGAAAATAACACATAACATGCAATACATTAGAGGAAATTGCTTACCAAAAAAAGCATTTATTAGGAGAAATACACATTAGAATGTATAACCCTGACAAGACCGAGGTACTTTTGGTGAGAGACAAGAGGAGGCTGGGGGATGTTGACCTGGTGTTGAATGGGGTACGGCTACCCTTGAAAGACCAGGTCCACAGCCTGGGGGTCATTTTGGACACCCAGCTGTCCATGGAGGCTCAGGTGTCAGCTGTGAGCCAGACAGCACTGTATCAACTCCATCTGATACGGCGGCTGTGCCCCTACCTTCCTGACCATCTGCTCCCAGCAGTAGTACATGCCTTGGCCTCCTCTCATTTAGACTACTGTAATGCACTCTATGTGGGGTTACCCTTGAAGATGGTTCGGAAGCTGCAGCAGGTACAGAACGCCTGATTAAAGGCAGCTGCCGGCGAGATCACATCAGTCCGGTGCTGAAGGAGTTGCACTGGTTACCAGTTGTTTTCTGGGCCAAATTCAAGGTGTTGGTTTTGACCTTTAAAACCCTACATAGTTCCGACCCAGCCTATCTTAAGGAGTGTCTCCAGCAACACCAGACAGGCCACTTAACAAGATCAGCCTTGGATGGCCTTCTCTCTGTCCCATCAGCCAGGACAGCTAGACTGGTGAGGATGAGGGAGAGGGCCTTCTCTGTGGTGGCCTCCACTCTGTGGAACTCCCTCCCTAGGGAACTCTGCCATGCCCCCTCTATGAGCTTCCACCATGCATTAAAAATGTGGTTGTTCAGGCAGGCATTTGGGGTGGGTTAGGGTATTTTTATAAATATAATGTTTTTAATGTAGAATTTTATTGTTTTAAACTGTTTCTATTCTTGTACATCGCCCAGAGTGGCTGGTTGACCAGCCAGATGGGCGATTGATTGATTGATTGATTGATAACAAATGTTTGTGTACATTAAAAAAAAAGGAATTCTCAAACTGATGTGGAAATGGGATGAACCAAACCTCAGATTAGAAAAATGAGAAACTGAGAGGAACCAAAATTGACAGATTCGACCATCCCTAGTTTAAAAAGTCAGGTGATGGGAAAGTTTTTCAGAACTGACAGAATTGACCATTCCGAGTTAACGGGAAGGATTTCTGCCCTAGACCCCAGAGAGCTGCTACCATCTAGACAATTCTGCCTAGATGGACAAATATTCTGACCTAATATATGGTAGATTCATATATTACTTATGTTCCCAAGATTAGAGGGTTTCAGCCTCACTACCATAATCTCCCTATTTTTAATACCATGATCAAGGTGAAGTTAAGCACTATTAAGTTTCACTGATTTCAATAGAACAGAGAGTTAAGTACATGATTGAAATCTATGGGGTTTATGTGCGCTTAACATTGGCTATATTGTGTTTGGCTGAGTACCAAGCCAGCCTAATTCAATACAAATTTGCTCCAAACCCCTCAAAGCAAGCATCAATGTCCAAGCCATGCTCTTATGACAATGCCTTGAGAAAATCTGTACAGTTGAACGTTACTGTTTCAAAGCTCGCTGAAGAGAGCTTTATGCTGACACAAAATTGGGCTGCTTCCAAACTTATAAACAGAGGCCAAATTATTATGAAAGATGAGATGCTTTTGTGGAAGATTACTGCATGGCTCAATTCCAAGATAGGAAATTACTTCTAATTCATCCCTAGTCTCTGTATGCTCAAAATGGAGAGCTCTCCCTTTCAGTTCTGCAAATAGAAATGACAGGGTCCTTTATGCAGAGAGCAAAGATCTGAAGTAGGCCATATTTCTTCTGGGAGACAGATAGATATACATATAGATATAGGTATACAGACAGACACACATTTTTGTGTCATGCAATGAAATCATACAGAATAAAATGTTAATACCATAACAAATAACTTCTCTTATGCATTACCCTAGTTTCCTTCCTGTGTAAGCAATGGAAGAACTAGAAGATCGAAAACGTAACTGAAATAGAAATGGTATTTCCTACATGGATAGAAATGTTCAAATTGGATTGGGGTGGTCCTGTTGAAAATTCTAGATGGACAGAAAAAGACCTACAGAGATCTAGGTATATAACTAGCTCTGCATAGTGCCTTTATTTTAAATAGGTGTTAAAATAGTGTTAAAGAAGATTTAAAGGGAAGTATATGCAAGCCTAAGGTAAGCCCTGGCTTGTTCATGTTATGCTAAACTATGTTTTAGTATGACATCCAAATGCCAAGTTGAGTTGAAAGGGATAAAGTAAAGCCAGTCACAGTATAAAAGCAAAATATACTTACAGATATCTTTCTCAGCCAGCAGAAATGAGTTTTTAGCTATTGGGTTTTCCACTTCTCCAGATGAATTCAAGGTGGATATCTCTACGCTGATAGAGTCAAATGAGATAAATGGAAATGTTGCCCTTTTATTCTCAGTTACTGAACATTCTGCATTGGGGGAAGTACTGAAAAAGATAAATAATGGAAGATAAAATTAAGTCATGTTTCAAATTCATCACGGTTGCTGCAATAAAATCATTTTAAATTATGGTGGAACAACAAATACAAATAATAGATTAGTTAGCAATACGCATATTATCTGTCTTGAAATCTGCAGAAAGAGGCTAAAATCAGGAACCTTTAGAATAGCATTAACAACCATCTTTACCACTTGAATGATAAAGTCACTGGCTTTAGAACTTTGTTGTAAAAAGAAAAGAAAAAAAGCTGGAATTCGCATTGAATAGGGGCCCCGGAACACAGGCCAGCATTTTTTTTCTGTCATGGCCATCCCTGTACTCAAAGCGGGTTACAAAAGACTCCCAAAATAAAATCATGTTCAAGTGTAGTATCAGGAAGAAAAACATGATCTCCATACAGCACTAGGATTATTCAAGCAGCATCTCTTGCCCTCATCTTTGCCTCGCACCACAGCCTCTGCCTGCTAGGTAGCACAGCCCAGTGGGAATTCCAAGCCACAGCAGTGAGGTAGAGCAGCTAAAACTCAAGGGCCAAACTACATATTACATTTAACGGTTAGCATATGGCCACAGCAGGGTTTTTTTCTACTCAAAAGTATGCATGGGAGGCCCTTTCTGGATCACAACCCTAGTTTTATGAGTAGTGGGGATGTGTCTGCCATTGTGATCCCAGTCCCAATTGGCAGGCCTGCACCTGCAGTCTGGGTAGAAAAAAAACCCTCTGAAATGAAGGGAGTCTTTTTTTAACCTATGCAATTGGAGGCATGGGGGCCAATGTAGACTAGGCCCACAGCAGGGAGGGCAGGGGCAAATGGTTAAAGCTCTACACACTAGGATTTTGGTCCATATCAGGTCCCCTACACTTACATTTGTGTAGGAAAAAAGAACCAACATAGCTGCATGCTACATGTTAAAGGAAAAATGTAGTTTGACCCTCACTCAGTCATGTTGGAGACATGTTGTTGATGGCAGTTGCTAGGCAGCAGCCCCAACCAAGGTCTTTTGAGGCAAGGAATGGTATAGTGAACAGATGTGGGCAATGAAACATTTGGAATATTGGCTAGAGCAGAGGTGGAAAAAAGTTTGGACCAAGTAGACAGAGCATAGGATCGTAGGCTGGCCATGTGTCCTACTTTTACAGAGGACAGTACTCTATTGCAATATTTATATACCACTTGTCCTTTGAAAGAAATCCCAAAGCAGTTTACAAAAGAATAAAACAAAAACTACAGAGAGAGAGAATAATATCATGAGACTGGTACAAAGATAGCTCACGGCTGGGGAAAAGCCAAGTAAACAGGTAAGTTTTCAATAAATGCCTAAAATGTGCCAGCGTTAAGGCCTGACATACCTCAGAGAAGAGATTTAAAGGTCTGTCAGAGGACCTCCGCTATTTTTAACATATCCCCTATTTGAAGGACTGTCTAGTCCAAGTCGAATTTAAAGATAAAGGACCATCAGAAGGGAGCAGAAAGCAGCCTTGAAGTTGTCCAAGACCAGTTAACACCTGGACAGCAGACTGAGAAGTCAGGTGACAGTCTTCTCCACTATGGTGAAATATAATGTATTTATATTTAAATTAGAGTAATTCTTTCTAAATTTGCATCTATACATATTGGAGCTATTGGGCAGTATAAAATGTAATAAATAAATAAATACACAGCACATGCAAATCCGCCCTATGGTAATGCATTTCTTCTTTCTTGGAGATGCAGAAGTGGCCACCCTACAGGCTATACTTCATTTTAAGAGCCTACTTTGTGGCAGTGGTGTCTCCTCACCACCATTGCACCTTCAGCATTGTACAATGGGACAGTCTGAGTCATATGTGACATCATTCAAAGCAGGCCCTTATCTGACAGTGTTGACCGCAAGGCAGAGAGCTGTGACTTGATTGCTAAACACTTTGCAGACAAATATCTCTCAAGCTTGGCTTGGCATCCCCACTGAGGACAGTGCTCAACACCAGAGGTGTTCTCAACCTTGTCTTACTGCTATTGCTTGGATGACTATTAGGAGTTTTAGCTTGGGGATGTGGATGAGGTTCTTGGAACAGCCATATTTGGATCCTTCCTCTTTCTGGTTGATACCTGGCTGGTTAGGAATACTCTGAGAGAAGGAAGGGTTGCTGGTCTTCTTAAAGAGGTGGTAACAAGGCCTTGCTTCCTTCTTTTTAAAATATATACGTATATATGGATTGACAAAATTAGTATCAGGTCTCTAATTTGCATTTCTTTGGCAAGGCGATAGATGTAGACCAGCTCCCAATGTTTCTTAATAGCTATGTGAAACTGATGGGGAGGCTTGTCATAGGATTTGGAGGGAAGTGTTATCAAGAGATCCCCAATGCCACACAAACACCCCTCAAAATGCCAGTGAGGCACTGCAGTCACTGAGCTGTTGCCTGGAGTCATTCATGCCTCACTGAAGGCCAGTAAAATAATGCTCAAATCCAGGTAAAGACAAAGATGGAGAAGAGTCAGTTCTTAAAACGAGGCACAAGTAATGTATTTCTCTGAATGGGTTTATACTCCCTCAGCAGCAGATCTATACCTAATTGACTGAGTGCTGTTTATTTCTTTAATTGTGTTTTTAATTTATTTGTTTTTATGTTACATTTTAATTAAAATTTTGTTTTTAATCTATATTTTATTGTTAAGTGTGTTGAATGCCACTTTTTGGATGCAATCCTATTGCATGTTTAGAAAGAAAAAAGTCCTACAACTCCTACAAAGAAGTATTACAGCTCCCAGCATTCATCAGCTAGCTATGCTGGCTGGGGAATGCTGGGATTTGTAGGACTTCCTTCTGTCAAAACATGCATAGGATTGCACCCTAAGGGCATGATTGTATGCATGTTTAGACAGAAAAAAGTCCTACAGCTCCCAGCATGGCCCAATCAGCATGGCAGGCTGGGGCATGCTGGTAGTCATAGGACTTCTTTCTGTCTAAACATGCAATAGGATTGCATCCAGAGGGAACAATCCTATCTGGATCTACACTTGCCTCCAATCCGGGGTGCGACTACCTATCCAGTGCAGGGCGGGCGGAGTAGTGTGGAGCGGATATCCTCCATACGCCCGCTGCCCTGCTTTTGCAGCTAGGCAGACAATTTAGGCTATCTAAACATGGGACCTTGGAGCATGGGAAGGGGAGGCCGGATGACACACAGGAAATGTCGTACTGGCATTTCCGACCTCCCCGTCCTGACCTGCCCCTAAGAATGCCCTGTTTTCCCCGCTCCGCACTGCTCTTCCGAACGCAGAGCATGAGGCCGATCCACGCTGCCTACGAGGCAGCGTGGGGGCAGAGGTCAGTTTTCCAGGGACCGACCTCAGAGTGCAGGCTCCGAGGTCAGTTCCCAAGAACCGACCAATCCTATGGCCATCTAGCCACTGACTAGCAGCCACAGGATTGTGCCCTAAGTCTCCTAACTAAGACACAGCAGACAATGGAAATTTATGAGTGGTATGGAATAGTTAGACCCTCATGCCTTACAAACCACAACAGAGTAGTAGCAGTGTTCAAAGTGCCTAACATGCAATGTCTAGTTGTAATCTTTAACAGCAATACTGTAAGATATGTTAGAATGGGGGGGCGGGCAAATGAAGGCCAAAACAGAATGGCGTTTCTAAGGCCACCTAGTGAGTTCATGGCAGAGGAGAGATTTGGACCATTCCCTTAGCCACCATACTACACCAGCTCATCAACAAGAAGTACAAAACAATTGGCAATGAGTTTATACAACATCCTTCCCAAGAAACAATCAGCTGTTACCTGACAGCGTAACAGAATTTATAACGATATCCAAGGTCAGCTGTAGAGGCTGCAGTCCAGGTGCAGATAACTTCAGAAAAATTCTGTGTTATACATATCAAGTTCTGAAGCATATGTGAAGTATCTGGAATGACAACAACATTAATGTTATTGAACAAACTATATAAATCTTTGCTCTGAAATCTGTAAAAACAACAAACACCAATCATTAGCATATAAACAATCCAACATTCCTGTGTTTTTGGACACATTTTGTAATAAAAGCACAGTGTAAGGTTTAAACATTTGCAGATGTTTAGCAGCCTAGCCAGAATGCTCAAAACATAACAAACACATTTTTAGGCATATTTACACTATGGAGAAACCGGTTTGATAGTCATTCCCTCTCTCCAGAGAGCTGTAGTCCTGTGAAGGGAAGCAGAGGTTCTTCACTAGAGAATACTCAGCACTTCTCCAAGGTAGTTTCCCAGGATTCTTTGAGAGAAGCCATGATAAGGAAAACTGCTATAAAACTGATACACATAACTAAAATAATAAAAGCTCAAAAAGGATCTGATTTTTGCACACTAAGGCTGCAATCCTATGCATGTTTAGACAGAAAAAAAGTTCTACAACTCCCAGCATTCCCCAGCCAGCCATGCTGGGGGTTTTAGGACTTCTTTCTGTCTATACATGCATAAGATCGCAACCTAAATACATCATCATAAAAAACAATAAGCATTAGGATCCTTTAAAGGGAGTTTGAGCTGAACACCTCAAAATTGAGAAGATCTCTGAAAATGCTTGCCAGGGGCCCTTATGTACAGTAAGGTTAAATTCCCTAATTAACTACTGAATTCAAGTGGATAGTTAAACCACTGAGTAAAACTACTGAATCCCAAGGGTCCTCGTTTGCCAGGACCTTGCCTTGCAGCAGCTAGGGATGGGCGAGATACTTGTTCTATCAGTTTTTAAAATAAAACAGATTTACCCAATTCACAGTCCCAGAACTGAACACAGACCTGAACCCAATTTGTCATCAGAAACCCATACATTTCTGAGCTCGCAATGCATTCCATGAAACAAACAACAAATGCATTGAACAACACACACACATTTGAAAAGCGTGCAAAGAAAAATGTACATTTCTAAAACGCGCACAAACGTTTTACTTTTGTCAATGGTTGTATGTGTACAAAAATGTGCACAAAAATAAGTGCAAGGAAAAAAGAAAAGTAAATATGGAACCAGGATGAAGCAAGACTGGCGGTGGAAAAATGAGAACCGCGTTGATGCCAAACTTGACAGGTTCACCCATCCCTACTGCAACACTGCAACGATGACATGAGCCAATTCAGCGCACTTCACTAGTTGGGTAGCATGGGCTGATGTAATGCTACTACACCAGGAACAGCACCACACTAAATGGCTGCAATGCGATGTATTATGTGTGTGCGTGTGCTCAGAAGCAAGTGCTCAGAAGCAAGACTCATCAACCAACCGCCCAATTTGAAAACCTACTCGGTCAGCAGGATGGGAGTATCAGCAGCTGTGGTACCACAGCATCACAAAACCCGACACAAGGATGTTATTGCCATCCTGGCACTAAAGCAAAGTCAGATTTGGGTTCAGAACCCTTTATTTAAAAACCCTGCTACACCTCACCGCTGTTTAAAAACAGGCACAGATATCATCAGCAATAGTCTGGCTCTAAAAACCAACTGGCATGGGTAGATAATACAAAAATGTCTAATTATAGCATAACAAACCACTAAACCATAAACCACAACAGAAAGTGTTAAAATAAGGAAGTATTTTATTATCTGCTTTATGTGACTGATTTATCTGATTAACATGCACAACAGGATCCAGCAAATTTCATTTTAACCAGGGCTGCAAGTTGGAGGGCGCAATCCTATCGGGATAGGCGGCTGCCTCTGAACTCGGAGGTGACCACCTATCCAATGCAGGACAAGCACGGAGGGGATCGATTTCGGCTGTCTAGCCATAGAATCTCAGAGCATGGGAAGCGGCAGCCAGACGACACGTAGGATGTGTCATACCAGCATTTCTGACTTCCCCACCCCACCATGCCCCCAGGAACGCCCCATTTTTGCCACTCCGTGCTCCTCTTCCGAGCACAGAGTGTGGAGTGCACGGCTGTTCCGCGCTGCCTACAAGGTGGACGTCGGTTCTCAGGGAACCGACCTTGTAACGTGGGGCCTGAGGTTGGTTCCCAGGAACCGACCTATCCTATGCCCATCTAGCCGCTGACTAGCAACCATAGGATTGCGCCCTTAGCCAACTAAAAATGAAACACCTGTGTCTTGTTTTAAAAAAGGAGCCCCGATTAACTGCCCATGTCTCTGCTCCCAGCCTACACAGAGCTCCACCAAGAGTGTGTTTAGCTGGGGAACTGTGCTTGGGGTTCTCTAGCAGCTCCTCACCTTGGCCAACCCAGTAGAAGCCAGATGGGACAATGGAGCAGCCTCAGTGTTTCATAGAAGGATTACAGCAATGCTGGAGAGAGTGGTGGTTGACTGGGACTAGTTACTGTCTCCATGCCCTGTTTTGCCCCTCAGCTCTGCTATCAGTCTGTGAAGGTTCCTGGAGGGCCAGCAACCTAATTGTCCATACCCACCCATTGGCTTTAGGGTCATGGGCTAGAGCGGTGTCTCTATCCCCTCCATGGTAGAAGTGATGTGGTAGCAGAGTTTTGTAGAGAACTACGTGACACAGTCCCACAGCCTGAAACTCTGTTTGTAGCAGTAGTACCACTAAAAGTGGGAGCAATAACAGTGACTATAAAGTGGGGGCTGGGATGGGGTTAACTTTTTGGAAATGGAGTGCACAGAGGAAGGGAGCAAAATCCAACCCCTCCCACATCTTGCTGTTTGCACTCCACTGTTTGAAGCAATTGCCCCCCACCCCTCCACCCAGCATGACTCCAGTAATGAAAGTCAGCTGGTCTGGGGGAACTTGGCGTCATGCCATGGAGTGCAAGGAGGAAAGTGGAGGAAAGGGTTGGATTTTTCTCCCATGCTGTGTGCTCCATTCCATCCTTCAAGTAGACACACACACTCACACACTCACACACACACACTGCATCACAGGCAAACACACAGGGATTTACTCCAAGCTGGCTGTGTGTTGAGGTCTTTAGGGATACATGACGTCGTGGCCTCCAGCAGCCACCCCGGAGCTTATCAGGGAAAAAACGGATTTCCTGAGACTGCTTCAAGTCCGATTCTTTTCCTTAGGTCAGGTTCTCTGCAGTATAGTTGCTGTGTGCCCCAACCCCCACATTTACCTCAGGCATGCTAGCCCTGCTGAGGGGTGTGCCTTTCACCATGACCCTGGTCAAGGGCTGCTTCCTTCCCTCCCAAATGCGCACATAAGAAGCAATTAATTCCCCATCTCCGTTACAGCAATCAAGAGCAGCAACGGCTTAGAAAGCTTGGGGCTCATTAGGAGGCACTGATTCCCTGAAGCCTGTAAAGCGCTTTACCGAACCTGCAATTCTCTCCGCGGCTTGGTTTATTGCCTTAGGAAGTAACTACTTCAGATCTTCGTTATAGAGATCCTGCGGTTAGAAATGGGGCTGGTTTCCCATCCCTGTGTTTCCCCCTCCTTCCCAGCACAAGCATATGTGTGTCTACTCAGAAGTAACTCCCACTGTGCTGAATAAGGCTTGCCCCTGAATGCCCACATCAGAATTTACAGAGACCCCCTGAATTGAATACAGAGTTTAAAGCACAATGACTCCCTGAAGCCTGCAAAGCGTTTTACCGAACCTATGATCCTCCATGCCTTGGTTTACTGCCTTAGGAAGTAACTACTTCACACATTCATTACAGAGATCCTGCAGTTAGAAAGGGGGCTGGTTTCCCGTCCCTGTGTTCTTCCCCCCAGCACACACAAACTTTTCCAGCACAGGCAAATGTGTGCCTACTCAGAAGTAACTCCCATTGTGCTCAATGAGGCTTGCTCCTGAAATGCAGGTGTATCTGGGCTTTCAGGAGAAAGGGGGGAGAGGGAAGCCTCTCTTATTGGTCGAGCAGCCCCTGCCAATCACATGACGTTCACTCCAACCTCCACCCCCACCTGGACGTATGTTCTGTGAAGCGATTTTTACTGGCGTGGAGCATTTGCTTGCAGAGCCCTGCATGGGCCAAAGTGCAGCAAAGCTGATTCCTTTAAAAAAAAAAACACGGTACTCCTCCATTCGCTTCTGCTTCCGTTGTCACGGAGACACAGTCACAGCCACACCCCTGGTTTAGCACTCAGACAGCCTGGACTCTACAAATATCATAATACCCCCTTCGTTCCTTTTATTTTTAAGATAGTGACTTATTAATGGGCTAACAATACTGTTATTTTTTCCATCATAACCCTTGGCTTTATGCCTGTGTAAATTTAAACCAATAAACACATTGATAAACTGACTAAAGCTCATACGCTTCACTGAGTAAAGTTTTTTTAATCAAGCGAGACCATCGTTTTAAACCCATCAACACAACATTAGATATTTGGACCTTTTTCCCCTGTCAAAACTAGATAAGGAAGCCAGCAATAATATTGCAAAGCAATTCTTTAAAAAAAAAAAAAAAAAAAAAGGATTATCCCTCTCCAGGATCGTAGCTGTTGTATCAGATGCTGCTTGTCTTGCTCTAGAGCAAGGGTGGGGAACCTGTGGCCCTCAAGATGTTGTTGGACTCCAACTCCTATCAGCCCCAGTCACCATAGCCAATGGTCAGAGATGATGAGAGTTGGAGTCCAACACCATCTCAAAGGCTACAGTTGCCACACTCCTGCTTGGAAGTGATAGTTGAAGCGGCATTTTAAGCGTGCAACAGCTCTGCCCTGCACAGCTCAAAAACCCTCATTCTACCTCTGTGCTGCACTTTGGCATACAAAGCATGGGTGAAGAGGCTATTGCATAAGGGGCCGTGTCTAACGGTGTTTCATTTCATGGACTAGCTTTTCTCTCTGGAATACAGAGGAACACATGAAGGCCAAACAATGCTGAAGAGCAGCCAGAAAATCTGTTTTGTTCACATTTGTTTTTAAAAATCAAAACAATGTGTCTCTTATTTCATATATTAACCTAATAAGAAATGATAAAGCACAAACGGAACTACAGAGTACTAAGAGATCTTTTTTCCACAATATACATCTATAGCAACCCATTCAGTGCTATGATTACAAATATACTTTGTATAATTTGGTATTTCAGGATGTGTCTCCCCCTATATATGCCTGCCCGTGGATTGAGATCTGTTGGAGGAGCCCTCCTCTGCATCCCACCAGTGCAAGACATACACTATGGTGAGATGTGGGAGTGGGCCTTCTCTGCTGTGGCACCTTGGTTGTGGAATGCCCTCCCCTTGGAGGCCCAATTGGCGCGGACATTGGTTTCATTTCGGCGCCAAGTTAAAACATGGCTTTTAATCAAAACCTTTGGGGGCTAAATGCACTTCCTAAAGTTGCACACTGTTTTAACTGTTTCATTGTTTTAGATTTTAAATTGGTATTAGCTTGCTTAATGGTTTAATATGTTTTTAGCTGTTTAAATTATTTGTTGTTTTATACAGCCTAAATTGATTTTAACTGTATGCTGCCCTCAGGCCCTAATGATATAGGGTGGGATACAATTGTTTTGAATGAATGAATGAATGTCCACTTTTTGATTACAGGTTTCCAAGGTATTATATCTATCCAGAATTATCTCTGTTGAGCTGATGGTCTGAAGATATAATCCCCCTTGTTCACAAAATACAGAAATGGAAACCATATTTTTATGAACTGATCTTGTTTGGCAAAAACACCTCTTATAGGGGTGTGCTTTGGATTTAGCCTAAGCCTGAACTGAATCAGGCAGGTTTGGACAGATCTTGGAGATGTCTGAATATAAACGGAGTTCCTCTGAAGTGGACCAAATCCAAATAAAAATGTTCATATTCTTATTCACAGGAAGTCAGACCATGTGTCTCCCAAAATTGATACACTTCTCTCCAAGCTCTCCATATAAGGTACACACCAGGGTGGGGAGGGAGAGGAGGGGATGTAGTTTTGTGACTGGCAGCTCTAAGTTCTAATCATAGTAAATGGTTTTACCAGGGCTCTCTAATCCCAGTCCTTTGGGGGAGGGATGCTGAAGTAATGTATCGCAGGACTGATGCAGTGTTCAGTTCACCTATTGCAGAAGCAGGAACATTAAAAGCGGTTTGGGGGAATCTGGGAGGGTGTAGCACTGGGTGATTGCTTGGAAAATTCTGTAAGTTGAAGTCCTTCTGCCTCATGCTCACATCCACCATCCATCCCTGTCCTGTTGCACTTTTGGTGACTTTGGTGCCAACTGAGCAGAAAACAAAAATCTTTAAACTGGTTTCATTCATCATAACTCCCTAGCTCCTGCACCTATTCTTCTGAAATGCTGCAGGTTTCTTGCCTAGGGACATCTCTATGACATAAGACACTTTCATATAAATTGCCAAAAATTCTATGTAAGGAGGTAATGGGAAGTAAATCACTTACCCCCACCCCCGCCAAATCAGAACACTCCCCTTCCACCTATCATTCAGAATGTTGCAGGTTTCTTAACTAGGGCCACCTCTATGCTGAGTGTCATTTTCAGAACACATGCCCACAAAAAACATAGGGAGATAACAGCATCCTTTCTGAGAAACTCCAAAACTATAAAGACTGTTCTTGCAGAAAGAGATCCTCCATTTATTCAACTGAAACTCGGCAGCCTTGATCTCCTAAGAAGGGGAAACTATCTCTGCAAAAAATAAAATCCAAGTTTAAAGGTGCATAGCACAAAAATCCCTATTTGTCTGAAATCTGGCATATGTAAACCATTCATAAAGGCGTAACACACCTGTAAATTTCATCCACTGCTAACAAACGGGGAAAAAAATTTTTTTTGCCATCTGTTGATTTCCAACTATAGTTAATGGGAGGCATGAAGATTTGGATTTCCAAATTGTGATTCAACCCTGAGTCAAAGTGGGTGGCTACCGCATCGCTCTGAGTTGAATCAGGGTCCAAACCAAATCTCGAGATTGGTGCACACCCCTATTCCCTAATCCTCTTGAGTACAGCTGTCAAATCTCTTTAATACTGTCTTCCCCAACTTGGAGCCCTCCAGATGTTTTGGACTACTACTTACAGCATACCTGACCACTGGCCATGCTGGCTAGGCCTGATGGGAGTTGAATCCACAATATTTGGAGGGCACCAGGTTGGCGAAGCTTGCTTTAACATGTTGCTACTCTGTGTACTGGCCAAATGTCTCAGTCCAGCAAAACAGTGAATGAATTTCTTTTGGCTTCCAGCACCTTGTACAATGCCTCATTCTTTTATAACACTGAGAGAGAAACATGGCTATAATTTAAGAAGCCAATCTTCAGTGGCACTGAACAAATTTCATGGTTGAAGGAAGGTGAGAAAATGTGAATCAAAAGAATAAAGGCAAATTTTAAAGGAGACCCTTTTCCCCATTATAACTACAATATTTTAAATTAATTCTCCAGCTATTCTTCATCTCCTCTTGTAATTATGTTGGCTACATCTACCAAATAGCTAAACAGTATCTCCATGTCCAGAGGCACTATATCTCTGAATTACAGATGGTGGTCCAAGCAGGAGAAGGCAAGAGAATGCAGGGCCCGAAGGACATTTGGTCTGATCTAGTAAGGCAGATTATGGTTACATTCAGTTGCACGCTAAAGCATGGTTTAGCGTTATAAGGATGACCCTGTGAAAGCCTTGGGCTTGCACACTTTGACCTCCTCCAGAGCAGCCGTAAGGAGAAAACTGAAAGCTTCCACTTTAGGAAGCCAAACCCTAAACTATGTTTAAAATTAACTATGGTTTGTTGAAACAATAATAAACTATGGTTTGATGTTGGCTTGTTTCCCCTTAACCATAGTTAAGATTAACCATAGTTTGTCCAGGTTTGGTCAGACACAACAAGCTGTGGTTAATCTAAAACAGAAGCAAGACCTTCTGAATTCTTCCCTCTCGCCACGGCTGGGGGAAGGGAGAGCACACAAGCCCAAGGGTCATTCTCTTAATGCTAAACCATGGTTAACCATTAGGTCCCAACAAGGCCTATGTGTTACAGCGGACTGTGCTTATATGATCATGGTCCAAACATCTCACAGGACAGCCTGCACAAGTCTCTATACTGAATATTCTACATGACTGGTATTCTACATGAGAGTTCCCAAAACTGCAAGTTTCTTCTCAGCTGTCAAGAGACCCTTTGTTCCAAAAGGAAGCAAGGAAAAGTGAAATGTTATATTTCTGATTTATAGCTGACCACATCACTAGACCTTAAAAATAATCCAGGGCACCGCAATGACTCACTAGCAATTACACAGCCTCCCCACAATGACTTTGATGTGTACGGTGCAGCTCAAGCAAGCTTTCAGCAGGAAGACCTGATCCACTAGTCATGCCAGGCTGGTCTGCTTTCCCTCCTCAACGCATGAGGAACACGGCTATCCCAGCAGCTGCAGAGTATTAAACTGCACATAGAACACAAGAATTTCTTCCATGCAGAACTGGTCTTTCCATACAATAAGTCGAGGCAAACTGCTTCAGGAAGCAGACTGGAAGGATGACAGATTTCTCCTCAGAAGCAGCTTCCTTGGCTGGTCTTTTTACCCACCTACCCACCCACCCCTCCTTATTTCCATTTCCTCTTCCTCCAATGCCCTATTGATTTTCCCATCAACTACATCCCCTGCGGTGTCTTTCTATTCTCTTCTTCTAGTGCCCATAATATCCCTTTCCTCTTCACGCCCCCACAGTCTTTCACATATCTTCTCATAAGAATGGTGATTGGCACACTGCGCAGAAAAGGAGCTAGCGCCGTTTGGGGCCATTGCAGCTTGCAACTGTGTTTGCGCATGCATATGCCAGTCTCCAGCTTGGAAAGAGAGAAACCTCGCTCTCAGTCCCAATGCTGCCATCCCAGTCTGTTCCAAAGGGGTCGCTTGAACCTCTGTCCCTCGCGCTTCCCCCACAACCTTCCTGAGCTACCCAGAGATGGAAGGCAAGATGGCAGCAGTGTCTGGGAAGCGTGTGCCCATATCCTCTGACCTGCCTAAGGAGCTAATTTCACACTACATAGAAACACATGCAGGGGGGACCCAGTGCCAGAGGGTAGTTTCTCCTAAGCAATTTAAAAACACAAAAACATAGCTTCCCTGTTTGTTTTTGTTGCAACTTCGGGAGGTGGGGATTTGGCGCAGAGAGATGCAGCTCACCCATTTTTTCTCCACTCCAAAGGCTTTTCCCACACTGGGGTTAAAAAAGATTTTTTTTTTTTTGGCAAATTACTCATGACAGCAGCAGATCCACATCTTTAAACACAAATTTATCCCAGTGATGTGCAAGGCTTCCTCCACCCATGCCACCTGCCCACTGAGTCCATCAATCTTCCAGCTAGGCTCTAGTACTGAGAGTGCGTCAGAAAAGCTGGGTAGAAGAGACAAGACTGTGGAGAAAGAAAAACAGGCACGCGCATGCACACACGCACACACATGTGCACGCACACGAGAGTCATATACGTCTTGTGCTTTATATTCCACTTCCATGCCACCTACATTACTGCATTACACTGCATGCAATTTATTTATTCCAATTTATTAAAAAATACATTTCTCTAGGCTTTTTACAAAAACAGAATATGTACACAACATGCATATTAGCTGGGGCAATTCACATTTAACAAGGTGTATTATGCAAAGGAACATATACGAAAACAGCAATCCTTTTTGTAAATTTGTGCTTTTAAAAAAACTGGGCAAGGTAACTCAAGCTGTGCATCCAGAGAAACAGAATTCTGAAAACTTGCAAATTAGATTGCTTTGTAGAGGTTTACAAATTTCAGGATTTCTTGCTAGTCATAAGGTGAAAGAACTGCCTACCTGCACTGGACATCCATAACCTTCCCACTAAAAGTCTGCTCACCTACCTACTACCACCACCCCATTAAAACAAAATCCTGATTCCTAGCATTTTCTATTCTCTTTCAAGATCTCAAGGCATAGCAACTTGAAGAAGGAAAGGAAACCAAAGATTCCCTCAAAATTGCAAATACCACTTTAAAAGTTTGTGCAGCACAACTGCAGAATACATGAAGCTCTGTCAACAGCAAAAACGGATGAATACAAGTTTTATCACATTTCTACCCTGTCTTTCTAAATGCTCAAGGCAAGCTGACAACATCATAAAAAATCATATTTGATCTTTCATGACCTAATATAAAGCTGTAATGCAAATACATACATTAAACAATACATTATGGTGTGCACATAAAATGAAATGAGATACAGAACATGCAGGGAAGCCACAATAGCAAACAGACAGCAAGAGGCATCAAATTGGACCAACCTGTTTCCTGACTGTGGGCCAAGTGATTCAGGAGATACAGATGTGCAACTGCCAACAGACAGCAGGGAATTCGGTTAATCCACATTCTTTTACAATTCGCTATGAAGAACGGGTCACCTCAAGCAGGAAAGAGCATCATCCTTTCCTCAGACAGGCTCTGATAATTAAAGAAGAAAATAAAAGAAGAAAGAAATGGTAAGTTTTTCAAACAATGCTATTGGCTTCTGTTGTTGGAATATGTAAGATACCAATGGATCCATGCCAGTGCATCTGTGGACACAACCTGTGGAAGACACTGTGCATTACGCACTGCATCGTACTCTTCGCACAGCCCCCAAAGCGCCTATGTCTGGCTGGAGCCCTTGAAAGCCTTCCAGGCAGGAGCAACTTTGATAAAATCTGTTATATATTGTCCGCGCAGTATAAATAGGTCACGCTTTGAATATCTGTTCATGCAGCAGCTTGAAAGAAAATTAGTTCTAATAGAGTACAGGCAGATGCTGCGTCTTCCGCCTAGTTCATTTAAGGGTAAATGGCTAGTGAATCCTGTTGTGAGCTGGTAATTTTGTAGACTTAGGGCTAAGACCGATGCAAGATCAGTGATATTTAAAAACGTAAAAGCAAGGGGCATGGTAGAGTGGGGGAGAGGAAGCCTACATTGCATTGGGGCACCAGCACTGAGAAGGAGAGGGCTTTAACATGTGAAGCTTCCCCAACCAAAAAAATCAACACTCTCCTGGTCCTGAATTTGCAAGGGTATGGGAGAAGAGAAAGGAAGACACACACACAACACAGTTTCAAGGGTGATTTCAGTCAAGAAAACTGTGCTGGAGGAAGACTTAAAAAGCACCTTCCCCTGCACTGCATCACTGCCTTGAGCCATTCTCTCTCTCCCTCACACCCACACATACCCTCAGTGATGGCTTCTGTTTTTTGTTTTTGAAAAATAAAACCCATCAGGAGATCCAATCAAGCATTTCCTATATCACATCGGCTTTGACCATCATTTGTAAGACTGCAGTACAATGCATTATATTTTGTTTCTACAGGCAGAGTTTGTATTTTCTTTTATACCACTGCCAGCAAAGCAAGTGCATTGCGGTTGGCTCTTCTCGACCTAAATGTTTCTGTGCAATTAGTTGAGTCAACCTTTGGCTTTCAAAAGTCATCTGAATGGAGGAGGAACCTACTACTTTTAAGAACCATGGCCTTATAAACATTTGATTATTTGGCAGTCAGTCTGGAATTACTCCTGTTTGGCTGTGTTCTATTAACCAAACATCCACTGTAAGTTTCCAAAAGCTGGAAGCTCTACTGAGTCTTCCCTCCTTCCCTTCCCACAAAACACCATTCCCCTTCCTCACTGAAGTGCTGTGAATTTTTTTCCAGAGATATTAAACATCTATCAATAATTCTGTTTTACATATGATTGCAGAAGACATACATACAGAAGCATTAATATATCCAACTATACGTTGCAGGAAAGATCTGTAGAGTTCAACTCTCCACTCCCATTTGGGGGCAACTTTAAGTCAAGAACCACATCCTATTAAATTTCTATGCTGGACCAGATGGACCCTTGATATGATCTAGCAGAATTTTTCCTAGATTACTCTATTTTAATGGAGGACTGGATTACCACTCTAACATCCACATATTCACAATTCTATGTAGAAAACTAAACTGGGTCTCAGTCTTACTAATGTCCTTTCAGTTAAATCAAGTGGGTGTCCTCCAATATCAGGAAGAGCTATGCAAGAAATATAATCCACCCCACTTTTCCTAATTGGGTACAAGCCTCTTCCTCCCATCCCCTCCCTGTCCCAAACATGTAAAATGCCAGAACCACAATGCACAGAATTTGCCTTTATTATACTTACAAAAGCAGAGTTTTAATATTTTGTAAAGTGGAGGTCTCGACCTCTTAATAGAGGTCTCTATTTAACATGGTGGAGTTTTGAACCTATGTTTAAGATTTTGTTTCCCACTCCTCTTAAATTAGTCATCCTCAAAACACCCATCATTATTCCCATTTTGCTTTTTTAGTCAGAGAGCAGACAGAGCAGGCACACTCTAAGACAGAGTATGATTTGCACTGAGCCATTTGAACACAGATTGATTATGTAAATCCAAGCTCACCAACTACCTCTGAATCATGCTAACAGCCAAATCACACAATCAAGGTGGCATATGAAACTGTCGTATCAAGGTGGAACATTGGTCCATCTAGCCCAGCACTGTCTGCTCTGACTGGCGGTCTCTCTCCCAGATCTTAGGCAAAAGTCTTTCCCAGCCCTGAAATCCAAGATCCTTTTCATGGGAGATGCTGAAGATCTTCTGAAGAACATGTGCTCTACCACAGAGGGCCAGAAATGTCCACCTTCTGCTCTGCAACCAACCCACCACTCAGCTGGCCTGAACGTTATGAAGGACATCTTTCAAGCTGGAGGCAATGCACCCACATTCTCTCACCTTACCTTAAACCAGGTTTTGTAAAGGCAGAAGACTGGGGGCGGGGTGGGGGGTGTTATGCTGCAGCTACTTCCTCAGCAAATGGCTATCTCAGCAGTCTCTCCCAGCTCAGCCTGAAGAGCCAGGACAGGCACCTGGGATGGTGCAGTTATGATGGAGAGAGGAGGGGCAAGCAAGAAGGAGGAGACTTGTGCAGAAGGAGGGACAGGTGTAATTTCTAACCAAGCTGCTATCTTGGGAACAACAACTAATACTTATCCCTGATGAACAGGAATGGAAGAGTTAATTGCTAGGTGCCAATGACATTTTCTAAAGCCAGGATCAAATTTTTAGGTGTATGGGGGTTTGTTTACTGACTAGCCCTTTGGCTGTGGATTTGCTTTTCAAGGTTGGCACATACGCTTCCCATCAGACAGAAAGCAGGGAACCCGAGTTGAAAATTATATCATGTCTTTGGCAATGTTTATAGCTAATGCGACACCCCCCCCCCCATAAAACCAGGTTCTTTAAATCCCACACACACACATGACTAATGGGATGCAATTACAATACATAATCCTTCAAGCAGTATATTTTGCAGTTCGCTGAAAAACAGACAAGACAAGACAAGAGAGAAATAAATCTCTTTATGCACGTGTTTGTCACTGGATGGAATGAGGAGGCGTTGAATATATATATATATATATATATATATATAGTCTCAGTATGGCGTGTCTGAACAAGTGCGCTCCTCAGTTAGAAACAAAAACTGTCCAAACAAGTAACTATCTTATGTTAATATTTGTTTCTACTTTTTGTGTTGGCCTACACAGAACCATAGTGCTGATAACATGAGCTTACAAAGAGTCTGTTGTACCTCAAGCCCAGATTGTATTTCAGCTCTTATTTACTTTGCCCCCATCTAACCCACTTTCCACAGCTTAGCAGTGGTGTGGCAAACGTGGGCTTAACTGCAAGCACAGCAATGTAATTAACAGTCATAAGACGGCTTCATGGTGCCCTCAACTCTCACGGACCACCACCACCACCACTCCCGCTAGGCTATGGCCAAGGCCTGGTCTACACATGCAGCAGAATCATGTAGTAGAGCTCTGAATTGGCAGAATGGGCTGTATCACTTCAGACTGGAGGAGAAGGTATCATATCTTAGCATGCACTCCTGCATTTAAAAACAACAACCTTCCCTTCAAGGAGAAGACTACCATGCAGGCACTAGAGTGGGCTGGACTAGAACCTCCCTCTCCCCAACATGCTTTAAGGTGTATTTTTGTTGTTTTATTTTTGGAAGGATTTCTTTATATGGGGAAGCACTTAACAATGGCACACACCTAGGGATGAGCGCACCAGCAATGTTCAAGATGGCTGGGATTCTCCAAACATCGTCTTGTGCCTGATTCCCATTCATGTTTGTGATTGCTGCTCGCTCTGTGTGAACTGGAAACTTGTGCAAGTCGAGCAGCAATCAAATGGAAGATAAGCGGAAGTTTTCCCCAAATGATGCAAATTTCCTCTATAGTGTAAAGCAGGGCTGATTCCGTCTACGGAGGAAATTTGTGCAAATTAGGAAATTTGTGCGAATCAATCTGGGAACCAGGAACAAGATGAACACAAGCCTTTGTTCAACAATTTAATAATATTTTTAGTATGTGCTCACACTGGGCATGCTCGCATATTTTGCAAGCAAAAACAGAATTCCCATACACCTCACACACTCCCACATTCTGAAGTGGACCGTCTACCATCTCCTGTACTAGCCAGAACAAAGGTAGGCATGGTTGGGCACCTGCTGAGGACCACACTCCTCTTCTTCACCTTTGCAACCTGCTTCTTCACCTGCCTCTCACCCTGGCCCAAACAACTGTGGTGGTGAGAAGGTAGAGTAGTAAATGCTACTGTCTACTTGCTCACTGGCTGCCACTTTTCTTGGTAGAAAGGCAGGTACACATCAAATAAATAAATAGGCATGGTTGGGCACTTGCCAAGGGCCCACACCCCAGCAGGGTCCCACTGATAAGAATCCTCTGGACTCGCTCCTCCTTTTCACCACTGCAACCTGCTTATTCACCCACCACTAGCTCTGGCCCAGACAACAGTGGTGATGAGCAGGAGATGCCACTGCCTACTTGCTCATTGGCTCTCTGCCTGTCAAACAACCAAGGGGTAACAATGATGAAAAAGAAGATGAGGAGCAATAGCAGCGGGTGACAAGGGCGGTGAGAAGGTAGACTCACTGAGGGAGGGGGCCCATTGAGGGTGTCTTTCCCAAAGACCCTCCATAACTGGAGCCAGCACTGCCCATAGGCCAGCCTTTCCCAACCTGGTGCCTTGAGATGTAGTGGCCTTAAACTCCCAGCATCCCCCAGCCAGCATGGCCAATCGTCATACATGACGTGAGATATAGGCCAAAATAAGCAGATATGGCTTCCCAACCTTCTAGCCCATCTCAGAAAGGCAGTGTGGTGTGGTGGTAAAGGGTATCTTGAACAGGACTGGCAAGACCCAGGTTCAAAGCCCTGCTCAGCCATGAAACTCACTGGGTAATCTCTTTCCACCTAACCTACCTTACGGGGCTGTTGTGAAATGGGGTAGGGAGAGAAAGAACATGCACTGCCCTGAGATCCTTCAGGGAAGAGGAGGATGAAAACATATCTTCCTTCACCGCCGTACAACATTGGCTTTTGATCTTTGAAAGGAATCCCACCAACATACACACATAAAATCTGAGTTTTTTCCTATTGTTAACTTCTGAGCTTTGTTCCAAGTTCTATGTCTGTCCAGTGGGACTTTGAGCACAGCCCATGATTACAACCTTCACTGAGCACTTGGAACTGGGCAGGGAAAAGAGCTAAATAAATAAAATGTGCAAAGCCGAGCGAGCATATGGTGTTGCTATCACCACTCAACTCAACACTGACAAGCACAACATTTATCAGGACCTATCCTGGACAAGAACAGGCCAGTACCAAAATGACAAGGTACTGATGAACACTCATGGCAGTTTCCCCTTCAGTTCTGATGTGCATAGCTTTTGAATGCCAGTGGTTGAGATAAATGTGAAAATGATGAGGCGTGGGATGATAAGCAGCCAGTGCCCACACACAAAGGCAGACGACACATAAGAGAGAGAAATGGGGTGATGGTGGGCCAAGCCATGCCAATGGCTCATGTTGTCTTTGGCTCTGAAATAAGCCAAACAGGTTTTTTTGCTGAGCCATTTTCCCTAGGACCAGGAAGGAGCTCAGCTTCTGTCCAAGCCAAAGCTGAATTTATGTCCATCCTTGTCTGTCCCCCATTATGCATGGGTGGAGGAAGTGGATAGGGAGAGGTTTCTCTTCCTCTCCCATAATACCTGTGAAGCTGATTGGTGGGAGATTCAGGACAGATAAAAGGAAGGACTTCTTCACATAGCACATAGTTAAACTATGGAATTTGCTACCACAACATGTAGTGATGGCCACCAACTTGGATGGCTTTAAAGGGGGGGTCTATCAATGACAGAGAAGTCTATCAATGGCTACTAGTCCTGTGGCTATTTGCTACCTCCAGTATCAGGCAGAATGCCTACATACAGCAATTGCTGGGGAACATGGGTGGGAGGGTGCTTTTGCACTCATGTCCTGTTTGTGGATTTCCCATGGACAGCTGGTTAGCCACTGTGTGAAGTGAATACTGGACTAGATGGACCCTTGATCTGATCCAGCAGGGCTCTTCTTATGTTCTTAGAACTCCTTTCCACCCACCCAGACCTTGATCTCTCAACAAGCTGCTCCCTTCACTTTACTCCACTTCCTGGCCAGGTGAATGGCAGTAGCAGCTCTGCCATTATGGGGAGAGGGAAGGAGGAAAGTCTTTCCATCATCCCTCTGTTGCCTGGCATGTTTCACAGCAGTAGGCCAGGATGAAAGGCTGTGCTAGTCCTTGAGAAATGTAGTTTATCCACAAGGCTAGTGACAGCGCAATAGCCCTTAGAGCAGGGGAGGGCAACTTGTGGCCTTCCAGATGCTGTTGGACTACAACTCCCATCCATCTTAGCCAGTTTAGTCAATGGTGAGGGATGACAGGAGTTGCAGTCCAACAACATCTGGACACCCTGAAATTGCCCACCCCTGCCTTAAGAAAACTAAATTTCCCAAGGGCCACTGAAGCTTTCACCCCGGTGCCAGAAAGGGGCAAAGCCCTCCCTGTACCCACAGCTGAAGCACTGCTCCTGCCGCTGCCACCAGCCTCCCCAGCAAGTGGAGTTTAAAGGGGTAGGGTGTGAAATTGGGTGGAGGCAAGCCAGGAATTCCCCTCCAGCTAAGATTTTAAATATGAGTTGAAGGATTTGTGGCTTCCAATGCTCACCACTACTTTGGAAGGGACCATTATGGGCCTCTGAAGTCCTGGATTAATGAGCTTTCATCAGCATGTCTAGTTTTTGCAAAGGCAAATGTTGCCAAATTAGACCAGGGTTTACATTTTTGTTGTATCCTTGTTATCTGTTTGGAATTAATGAAACAGTACATTCCACAGGCAGATCATTAAGTTGTTGTAGGCAATAATATTTACATAAGGCCATGTTGGAGACATAGCATTTAACAGGGAATAAGACATATTCACAAGGCCCACTTCTTGCGGCGGAGGAGTTCAGATCCAGCTCTACGTAAATAGCTTTGGCTGCACAGGTTCTCCTTTATTAGTGGCAAGCCTGTCATTTGGCCCACCCGTCACAGTCAAAGGCCATCTTCTCTCATTTTTACAAAATGGAAGCTTCTACACGTACCAAATGAGTCAGAACTCTTGCTTAGGAAGCCACCATGGGTGGCATCAGTTCTACATTTCATGCCTGGAAACATCATCTTCCTTCCTTTTGCCAAGCAGTTCAGTTTGGGATGGCCCAGTAGATCCCACTCACCAGAATGGGTGCCGGGAAACCTCACTCCATCACAGAGGAACTACATGCAGGCTTTCCTGGTGGAACTGTGGCAGGAGCCTCAGCTAGACTGGGGATAAAGCAGGGGGAAGTTGATAGTGGAAGAGTTGAGGCCTGTAAGGATTTATTTGCTTAGAATGTCTCGGTTCGATTACTGGAAGCAAGCAACACAACGTGTTAAATCCAATGTCATGCTAGCAGACGTCCACTAGCAGAACAGGACCTTCTCACTCTTTCCTCCCCACTGCAGCCCTCTGCGTCACCCAGACATTTTATCCAGAGTGTTTCCCAGCCCTCCACAGCAGATTTTGAGGTGTGCAGAGCCTAGCAGGGGAGAGTGGAAATTCACCCGCACCTGGTTCCTCTGTTCCACTTCCAAAAGCGGAGCAACACCATCGGATACAGCCAAATCCTGTAGCTGTAGCTCAGTGGTAGAGCACAAGCTTTGCATGCAGAAGGTCCCAGGGTGATCCCTGCATTCTCCAGTTAGAGCTGGAAAAACTCTTGCCTGACATGCTGCTGGCAATTGGTGTCGACAATACTGGGCTAGATGGATAATGGTATGACTTAGTATAAGGCAGTTTCCTACGTTCCAAAACCAATATGGCCATGAAAAACACTTTCTCCAATTAGAAGAACGTAGGAACATGGGAAGCTACGTTATGCTAAGTCACACCATTGGCCCATCTAGCTAAGTATCATCTACACTGGGCGGGTTTGCACATCACGCTAAGCCATCCTGAAAATAAGCCATCATGGTTTGGTTGTCTGCTTGCCAACCCAACATTTGCAACCTGACATTTGCAACTTTTTTTTCATTTTGGGGGTGGTGGTCTTGCATTCTTGCAAGAGTGCAAGTCTGCCTGAGCTATTTAGCCAAGTATATTGATATCCCCCACTTGGTGCTTCCCTTGCTAGTGAACACCTTGTTTTTTGTAGGCTGCTTTACATTCTCCTGAAGTAAGAACACCCGCCTCTAAAGCTCCTTCTCTCCTGCAGCTACAAGCTACTTTCAGTCCCAACCCCACCCTTTCATGCTTGTCACTTCCTTCCACTGGTCTCCATTTCTAGCTGTCACATATGCATATGGGTTACAAGAGCGGTGAGCAGGATCACTAAACATAAACGAAGGTCATGGCAAAGCAGTAGAATGGAGGAGGAAATTGCACAAATCTCAAGGCAGAGCAGTGAAGTTGTGGGTTCTGCCACGGTGGGTCATTGTGTTGTGTGAACTAGATCACTGACAGGCAGTTGCTCTCCAGGGTTTCAGACAAGATTCTCTCCCAGCCCTCACTCGAGATGCCATAGATTAAAACTGGGACCTTTTGCACGCAAAAAATGTGCTCTACCCCTGAGCTATGGCCCTTCCTCTATACAGCGTATGTCCCTTTTGCTATGCATGACTGGAAGAAAGGCCACAGAACACCTATAAAATTGGAAATGGTATGTTCAAAGAAGATTTGCCAAAAAAGGGCAGTTACCACACACACACACACACACACACAGAGAGAGAGAGAGACAGACAGAGAGAGAGACAGAGAGAGAGACAGAGAGAGAGATTCGATAATGCAGAGAATTAGGATGGAATGATGAAAAACAACCCAAAGCAGCTCTAGCCCTGACCCCTGCAGAGTCTAGTGGAGAGACGGCACCCACAGACACAACAGCCTTTGCAAGGATTCTTGTTCTGTGCATTGGCAGAAATCTGGTTGGCATGTTATACGTGCACACTGCAGGGATCAGCTCTGCACCTACATGCAGCCAATGGATTATTTTGGCCAAACCAATATAAAGTGGTATGTATCGGAAAGCAACAGAGGTTTTAAGTGCTAAAGGAGCCACTTTTGTAAATACTGTGCACCAGACAATATCAGAGAGTCTCCAGCAGTAATATTGATCTCTCTAAACACAGGTTATGATCCTGCATTGTGTTTCCACTGTAGCGGTATATGAACTTGCATTAAAAAAAAAAGTTGTCATGACAATTAAGTCTTGATAATAAACTAGAATTATGAACAGACTTGTAACTTGGCAGCAACATCCCCAACACTTATCAATGACAACTATTTAAACAAGACAAGGAAAAAAACAACTGCCAGTCACAATTTGACACAAACTGAAATGCCCGAATTTGCTAATTTTTCATCTGCTTCTAATAATGACGTCTCTGGGCAAGGAGGGGTTAATCATATTGGCTTGGGAGGAAAATGGTGAAGACAAGAACAACATTTCAAGAACAGCTGCAGCAATTTGATTGTTGTGCGTGTACACACACACACACACACACACACACATTTTAGTGTCCTGGACAAATTCTGAAAAATACACTGTTCAGTACCTTTCAAATTGCACTGCAATTAAACTGGCTATGTTGGACAACAATTTGTTCATGCCTGTAACATCGCAAATCCCATCCTCCCCATCCCTATAACATTTTTACCATTGTTCTAAAAATGTTTCTGAAATTATTTAATTTTGCAATTAAAAACAAATCTGTGATCCCGAAAAACTAAATCAACAGGGATTGCTATTTCTCATATTCTTGAAAAGATCAAGCTGATTTCCAGTTAAGGTAATGGAAATATAGGTGCTTAGCATCTACGCTGGGAGTAGAGATGCTATATGACCCTTTCAGAAAGGTCTACAATATGAAGGAGGGATTCGATGGGAAGATCAGCACCATTATATAATACATAATTGCATGTGTATGTATATGTATATGACAGACATCATTTTAGCAGGAAAGTGAAAGCACTCAAGAGAATCACGTATCATGTTGCACATCCTGTTATTATTGTCAATATTAAAAAGCTTCCAAAAATCCCCCCTAATTACAAGTCCATGCCAGAAGTAGTGCACATTTCTGGGAAACTAAAGCAAATTGCCAATTTGGCTGACAGTACCAATAAAGATACAGAAATAGAAGATGAAATGGTTTTCTTAAGAGCAAACCCTGCTGACCTACAGTTTTGAGCCCCTGGCTTCTATTCCTTATCACATTAAACTTAAATTGTCATGACAATGCATTTCCCTTATCATTTATTCAGCAGACTACATTATTTCAAAATAAATTCCAGAGTTGAAGAAAATTCTTCTTTGCCAGTTAGATTTCCCCATCTTTCGCAATATGACTGCATTTCAGACTGAGTGTAAGTGTCTGAGGACAGATTTCCAAGTGGGAGGCATTCTAGGCCAAAGGTGGGGAACCTCTATTCCACTGAGGGCTGCATTCCCTTGGGGTTAATATTTTTGGAACTGCATGCTGACTGTGGGTGGAGCCAGAGCAGGCAGTGAGAGAGGCCATTCACATTCACACACACACACACACACACCCATAACTCAGTACAAAGGGGTAGCTTCCCCACACCCCACAGCTTCTTTTTAAAATCCGTACTAGGCACTGATCCAGCTCTCTTTTCTCAGCCCCACATCCTACTGTGTTCCACCAGCATGTGGCTGCCCCCTCCAACTACTTCCTCATCTGCCTCGCTGCAGCCATCCAACTGCTGCCTTGCAGAATCATAGAATCATAGGGTTGGAAGGGGCCTACAAGACCATCAAGTCCAACCAGCTGCTCAATGCAGGAAGCCTGTTTCCCAACTCTCCCATCCAAGTACTAACCAGGGCTGACTCTGCTTAGCTTCCAAGATCAGACGAGATCGAGAATGAGACAGAGACAGTGTGTGTAGAAGGCAGAGAGTAAAGGTTTAGACACCCTACCATGGAGTGTGGTGGCTATAGCATCTTTCCAAAAGATGCTATGCCACGCTAGCCACTATACTCCATGGTAAGAACATAAGAAGAGCCGAGCTGGATCAGATCAAGGGCCCATCTAGTCTAGCATTCTGCTCACGCAGTGGCCAACAAGCTGGCCATGGGAAACCCACAAGCAGGATATGTGTGCAACTGCACTCTCCCACCCATGTTCCTCAGCAAGTGGTGTACATAGGCATCCTGCCTCTGATACTGGAGGTAGCACATAGCCACCAGGACTAGTAGCCATTGATAGCCTTCTCCTCCAGGAATTTGCCTAAACCACTTTTAAAGCCATCCAAGTTGGTGGCCATCACTACATCCTGTGCGAATTCCATAGTTTGACTTTGTACTGTGTGAAGAAGTCCTTCTTTTTATCTGTCCTGAATCTCCCATGGTAGGGATTCCAAGTAATCCAATTGCTGTCATGTTGAGAAAGAGAGAGAGAGAGAGAGAGAGAGAGAGAGAGAGACTGTAGAAAGCAAGCAGTGAAAGCTCAGACATTCTACCAGAGAGTGTGGTGGCTATAGTATCTTTCCAAAGGATGCTATGCCGCTGTAGCCACTACGCTCCATGGTAGGGCCCCCAGGCTGACTCCACCTCTTCTGTTCTCACTATGGCAGCAGTGGTTGGATTGCTGCGGTGGGGCAGAGAGGAGGTGGATGGAGTGGGAAGGCCCAGCTTCCTCAGAGGGGTTTTAAAAGGAAATCAGGGAGGAACAGAGAGATTGCAGTCCCTGTGGAAGGGATGGGGTGGAGGATAAGGTGGCAGAGGAGGGGATGCTAAGCCAGATATAAAGCCTTTGGGGGATGCATCTAGCTGAGAGGCTGATGGTTCCTCATGCCTGCTGTAAAAAGGATGTGAAATATAGATAATGGCCCTCCTGGCAACCCAACACTAACATTCCACTGGTGTGTTGGCACGATGTCTACTGACCCATTTAAAGAGAAGCTCCCCGATGCCCAAAGTAATATAAATAATGCTATGTAAACATACACATCACATAAGAACATAAGAGCAGCCTTGCTGGATCAGACCAACGGCCTATGTAGTCCAGACACTTGTTCCCACGATGACTGACCAAATGTCTATGGCAGCTGTCCCCAACCTGGTACCCTCCAGTTGCACTGGACTACAACTCCCAGGATTCCTGACCTTTGGCCATGCTGGCTGAGGCTGATGGGAGTTCAAGTCCAAAACATCTGGAGGGCACAAGGTGGGGGAAGACTGGCTTATGGAAAGCCCACAAGCAGGACATAAGCAGAAGGCCACCTCCTACTTATGTTCCCTGCCAAATGGTATATTGCCTCTGAAACTGGAGATAATATATAGCCATCATGACTAGAAGCCATTGATTGCTTTTTCCTCCGTAAATTTGACTCATCTTCTTTCAAAGCCGTCCAAGTTGGCTGTCATTGCTACATTTTTGTGGTCATTTTTGTGACAACAAATTTCATCGTTTGATTATGCCTTGGGTGAAGTAGTACTTCCTTTTGTCTGTCCTGATCTCTCAGAATTCAGCTTCATGGAATGAGCCCAGTTCTAGTATGATGAAAGAGGGAGAAAAACATCACTTTCATCACACCAAGCATGTTTAAAATACCTCTATTATGTTCCCCCTTACTCACCATTTTTCTACGCTAAAAAACTCCAAACGTTGTACCCTTTTATCATAAGCAGTCATTTCGACTGCCCTATTCTGCACTTTTTCCAGCTCTATAGTATCCTTTTTTAGGTGTGGTGACCAGAATTGTACACAGTGTACCAAGAGTGGTCACATCATGAACGCGTATAAAGGCATTACGATATTGGCAGTTCTATTTTCATCTATTTTTGCCTTAAGACAACACCAGGCGAGTGGTGCCCCCAGAGAGCTGCGCTGAGCTCTGTCTTGCTGCAGCATTTGCTCTTCCTCCTCTCCACTGTGCTTTCACAACAACCCTGTGAGGTAGGTTAGGCTC
Organism: Heloderma suspectum; assembly: GCF_057233095.1. Lineage (NCBI taxonomy): Eukaryota > Metazoa > Chordata > Lepidosauria > Squamata > Helodermatidae > Heloderma > Heloderma suspectum. The sequence goes on from NC_139459.1 coordinate 28,842,707, forward strand.
AGAATCAGTGACTCTCTTAACTCATTTAACTTTACATAAAACTTAAAAGCTGGCAAACACTATTTTCCTCATTTCACAATGTGAATTTGTCACAGGCTATGCAATAAAGGAATTCAGGGGCAAGTTTCTGGTATAAACTGGCATTCACTCATTTTATGAACTTATGGCCAGAAGCAGACTTAGCCAAAGCTGTTCACTTCACATGTAAATTCCAAAATGTAGCCATGAAAATAAAAAGGCCCTTTTAATTCTTAAAGTTAAGTGAGGTTTCATATTTTTCCCAGTATTTTCTTGTCTTACCAATTTCCCATTTTTCTTCCACATAGCTTCCTGTGTGTTGAGATAAACTAATCCATCATCAGATTTCTATCTAATACAAAGTCGATAAGAGCTAATTATAGCAATGATAAGAGAATCTGTCTCAAGTCCCCAGGGCAGGGCAATTGACATGCAAACACACAGTTACTGAAGCTGGGTGGAGTGAGAGAAAAGAGCAGATGTCCGTCAGACCTAATTGCTAGCTTATTTCAGTGAGACGCCCATGATAGCAGGGCCATTTTCAGCTCTATTTTTCTGTCTTATGAACCAAGCGGGTCACAGAGATGAAAGGAACTTGAGGATTTGGCAATAGGTCAAAGCTCATGGGGGAGCCTTCAGTCAACAGGCTGAGAGCACATAGCACACCTCTGTTGCCTTCCTTCACCAGACTCCCAACAGAAAGAGCAGCCATTCAGCTAGGGTTGAACCTTGGGGCCAAAGTTCAGGGCCCTTACAGCCCAGGGGTCCCCCAAATTACGACCCAGAGAGAAGCAGGTGATGGGGGCAGTGGCAAACAAACCTGGCGTCAGCACCAGGGCTGGCATGGGAATGCCAGGCCACACCAGGGTTGATGCTGCTCATGATATTATCCCTTCTTTCTTCTTATTTTAAAAAAAACATTTTATAGTTGGGAGTGGCTAGCTAAGCTTGTACATGGTTACAGATGTTCACTGTATTATTTTTAGTTTAAAACATATTATCCCTTTCTACAACAAAATGATGCTTATTCCCAATTAAAGGTGTTGAACATCAGAGCAGCAGAAGCAAACTCCATTTTATTTCAGTAGTCATTATAATACTATGAACATAAGAACAGCCATGCTAGATCAGACCCAGGGTCCATCCAGTCCAGCATTCTGTTGACATAAGATGCCAACCAGCTTCCAATGGAAAACTCATAGCAGGATATTACATATGAGTGCAACAGCACCCTCCCGCCCACGTTTCCCAGTAACTGGTGTACACAGGCATACTGCCTCTTGATACTGGAGGGAGCACATAGCCATCAGGACTAGTAGTCACTGATAGCCTTCTCCTCTAGGAATTTATCTAACTCCCTTTTAAAGCCATCCAAATTGGTGGCCATGACTATGACTTGACTGAATTTAAAATCTAAAACTGCATATGCTCAGAGTAGATTTTTTTATCAGGGTTGACAGGTTTGGGGTGTGTTTGTGTGTGTGTAGCTCCAGCGTATCAAGAATGTAGAAGAAGCTGTAAAGCATGGAATGGCAATGGAGTAGGGACGATAAATGTTTGTTGCGTGCTTCACAACTGAAGTAATACAACATCTCCATCTAAGGAGGGGTGTGCATAAAACCATTAAATCCAAGGTCTAAAATTATCTAGCTGCACCATAGAAAAGGACTGCTTTCCATGCAAGGTCAGCCCATTCCTTGTCTCTAAACATTTTAGAAATTACCTGGCATATTGCAGGCATGGCAAGGCCAATTCCAAGATTGTTAATTGACCGATTCCCATTTTCAAGACTATTACATTCCAAAAAACAAACAAAAAGTATCAGCTGCCTCAGCTAAGAGGCTAATTTCCTTCTGAACAAACAAAAGGTCATGATAAAGCAAGGCATGTAGGAAGTCCAACAGAAGTTCACCATGAGACATTTTGTTCAAATGGCTGAAGTATTAACTCCTCCTAATTGTTTCCTGCTCAAAGGCCACAAAAGCTTTCCAAAAAGAACAGCAACAAATGGAGCTACTAGTTCGTGCCGAGTAAACCGTATCACCTTGGCAAAAGTCTGTAGCAAAATGTGAAGGGGGAGTCATGAAAAGGCAGCAAATTCTTTAGTTATGCAATGTATCATTATTATTATTATTGCATTTTTACTCCTAGCGAGGGGGAGAAGTGCTCATGGGATTTTCTGCCTCAGGTGCCAAAGTAACTTGGCTGGCCTTAGGAACTACACTCCTTGACTTAGGGCAGGAGTGATGAACTTCTTTCAGCCTGAGGGCCAAATTCAATTTTGGAGCTGCATTCCTGTGGTGGGTGGGGTCAAAAGAGCAAAAATACTAGAATATTTTAAGCTGAAGTGCTTACTGCCGGTAGGAAAGCCTTAGGAGAGGCATTTCAAGCTTTTAAAATGGAGGGAAAACTGTGCAAAAGCCAAGAAACCACCAAAAGATCAGCAGTCCAGGGAAAGAGGGGTGGGCCAGAGGAAGGGGGCGTGGACATCTGGGCAGTCCTGCAGGACAGGATTGGGACCCAAGGTGGGCCACATTTGGCCCACTGGCCTGAGGTTCAATACCCTGATGTAGGGTGTCAGGGGTGACATCTGCTGCTCTGCCTCAGGCAGCAAAATGTCTCGGGCTGCCCCTGTACTCATTAATTTGCCACATAGTTTTCTGCTGTACTGAGCACTATGCCACAGCAATAAGCTGACTTCCAAACTTCCCAGTGCATTCCAGAAATTGTTATACTTCTGAGCTTTCCAAGGAAAAGCAGAACTGAGCAGTTCACGCAGGGCTCTCATCCAAGCACTGATTAGCTCCAACGGCGCTCCAGCATTCAGTGTTCCCAAACCATAATATAGTTCACTTGTTCAAGGGTAAAGTACCTAAGAAAAATTTAAAATATGAAATATTGTATCCTCTTGCTTATTCTAGTTTATATGAACTTATTCGACAGCTGGATAACCATAACAAGAGACACAACATTCTATTCAAATATGCTAAATAAAAAAGAAATGGCTTTTTCCAAGTTTGACTAATCTAATCAATCTTAGCCAAGCCCTAGACATAGCAAGTTTATAATTGGCAAGCTTGAACAATATACTGCATCTTCTGTTTTTTACAGTGCCAAAACTACTGAAGAAGTACACCTTCTCTGCAGAGATTGCAATGTTGATCACAATATTGTTTTCATCACGGGTGGGTTAGGATGTAATGTTAACCCACGGTTGAATAAGAACTGCACTTGACAGCCAGTGTGGTGTTGCGGTAAAAGTGTTTGACTGGGACTCAGGAGACCTGGTTTCTAGTCTCTGTTCAGCCATGAAGTTCACTGGGTGACTTTGGGCCAGTCACTGGTTCTCAGCCTAACCTACTATGCAATAATACCCCTTGGACTGGGCTTCGGCACACTAAGAATTTGAGAGATTATTTAGTCCGTTCTGACATGGACCCTGTCACTCGTAACAATCTATCTACATCTGGTCATATCAGATGCAGTGGATGCTCAGTATGTGCCTATGTCATCCAAACTACTGCATCTGAGCATCCTTCTGATCATCGCAAGTTTAAATTGCATCATTTTTCTAATTGTTCCACTAAACATACCATCTATGTCATCATTTGTCCTTGCAGACTTTTATATGTAGGTAAGACCTCACACAGTATCCGTACACAGATAGCGGAACTGAACTGGTGCAATTATGATAATTTACTTCTGCGAAAAGAAGCAGAATGGATCTTTAAACTGAATACTGTTCAACTTCATGATATGCATTTGGATTTAATGTCTTTCCTGGCCAAATGAGCAGGATCTATATATTTTTCAAATGTTACATTATTAAGTTCACAGTTCTTTTCTGTGGGCAATACACCCCTGGATAAATGAGCATTATGTATCTAGGTTGCATTACCAAGTTAACAATTCTTTACTGTGGACAGTACATTGGAGACTCTATTTTTGGTTGAATCCCAATGTAAAATTGATTCATTCCAATGCAAAATTGTGCACACTCTTTGTACTAAGAATATGGGTTAGTGCATTGTTTACTTGAGCCATTTGAATTCTGAGTTATTTAGGATAACATGTACAATTTCCCACCACCCACCATATGTATGCACACACATGCACACACATACACCCTGACAACTTAGGATGATACTTCATGCATCTGATAAAGTGGATCCTAATACCCCAAAACATATGCCATAATATATTTGTCAGTTTTTAAGGTGCCGTAAAACTCTTCGTTGTTTGTACTACAAAGAAAGGTGGCCGTTATCTACCAATTAAGAGGAAGATAGAAATTGCACTAAGAGGGCAAAGTGAAGAAGCACTTACAGCTGCAACAAGAAGAGTTCCTTCACCATCGACTCCAAATACCTGCACTGGTAAAAAGACTGACTGGGATTAAGTGAGGCATTGCCAGAAAAGTACAATAAAAGACTTAGAAGGGTATGTGGTAAGGGGTAAACACTAAAGTTTCCATTTCATTATTTATAGGTAGAAGTGGGGAATCAAAGTCACAATGGAAGGGCCAAATGAAGAGGAACATGACAGCTTAAAATGAAAGACTTCCACAATCAACGAACAATGAATCGTTGATGCCCAATTCAGTGTTTCCTCAAACGTTCTGAATTTCAGCCTCCTTATGAACTTGGTCTACCCTCTGAGATCCTGAGTCCACCAGCCATGGTCTCTGTGGCAGTCAAATGAGCAGAATTCCCATGCACCACTGGTGTTTAAAACAGAAAAAGGCAAAAAAGGGAGATTAGCTGCTGTAGCTAGAAGTTCAAACATCCCCTGCCTTTTGGTTAGTGGAGCAGTTTAGTCCATGGTTAGCACAGCAGTTTAGTTAATGGTAAATCTTTTTCTGACTGGCTCTACTTGCTGCAAGAACCTCTCTCGCTTCCTGGAACTTTGCTTTTTCATGCCCCCACTCCAGTGTCATGTGCCCCCTCAGATCTTATACTTACTTATAATCAATAGACACAAGTGAATTATTGTCTAGAGTGATTGATTCTGCCATGTTTAAACCCCACTCCCTCAAGTGCAAGAGCAGGTAAGCATCGCTGTTAAGCTTGGGAAGACACTGAAAATATTAAGCCAACAGTAATTTAGGAGAAAGTATAGATCTATGCTTTCAGGAATCTGTAGAATACTAGGAAATCAATTTAATTCCAGTAAGTGGCTCTCATTCTTTAATAAGACTTTAAAAACCACTTTCAGCTAACAGGATATTCCTTGACCACAATGCCCCATCCACAATAAATTATTTAGATTTTTTAACACATGTACAACAATTTGAAGTAGCTGTACTGTACAGATACACTGTTAGTGCCAAAATGTCTTAAAACATGAAACCACTATATTTTAAGCCAATAATCTGGTCTTCTACACCGTCCTTCATTATTTATACTGGCCATTATTTATACTGCTTTATACTGGTCCATTCACACTCTTTACTACTGTGGGTCCCTAGTCTGCAGTTGACCAGTGGTAATGTAGTACGAAGGTACTGCTGGAAGATTTAGGAAGAAAGGTTAGGAAAACGAGAGTGTACATTCAAACACTTCTGTAGTTTAAGGAAAACTTCTGCCCTCCTGGCCTCAAATGACTACACAGTGATTGCCCTGTTGAAAGGCAGCCTTCTGCAAACGTCCCTACTCAATGCAAGGGAATAGCAGGAGCCACTGCTTCTGTACATGGGCAAAAACCACAGTAGATTTGAATTAACCTAACACTCACCAAAGTGGCAAAATGAACCACACATATGCAAACTTAATAGAGGAGTAAATTATTACTATTTGGCAGATGCAAACCATAGATCCACAAAATTGGTGCTTGCTATGACTCTGCCCCAAAGGATTGTGGCCTTTTCTCCGATGCCATGCTGAATTTTAAAAGAAAGCCCCTCTGAAGCACAGTGCAAAGTCAGGGGCTGCCAACTTGCCCCTTCTCAAGCTCCAAGTGCAGAAAGAGGGGAGATCATCCATGCTGCACTAAAGTTGGGAGATGCTCTCCGACACACAGTACCACATGACAATACCCAACTCTCCTCCTAAGCTTGGAGTTGGGGATGAGCTGTGTCTATAATACATTTGTCAGTTTTTAAGGTGCCGTAAAACTCTTTGTTGTTTGTACTACAAAGAAAGGTGGCCGTTATCTACCAATTAAGAGGAAGATAGAGAGAAATTGCACTAAGAGGGCAAAGTGAAGAAGCACTTACAGCTGCAGCAAGAAGACTCCCTTCACCATCGACTCCAAATACCTGCACTGGTAAAAAGACTGACTGGGATTAAGTGAGGCATCGCCAGAAAAGTACAATAAAAGACTTAGAGGGGTATGTGGTAAGGGGTAAACACTAAAGTTTCCATTTTATTATTTATAGGTAGAAGTGGGGAATCAAAGTCACAGTGGAAGGGCCAAATAAAGAGGAACATGAAAGCTTAAAATGAAAGACTTCCACAATCAATGAGCAATGAATCGTTGATGCCCAATTCAGTGTTTCCTCAAACGTTCTGAATTTGGGGAGTTGGGGATGAGCTGTGTCTTCTGCTGCTGCTTGTGTCTCTTCCCACTTCTGTGGCCACCATCCTCCTTCCTTTCCAGCAGGTACTCAGCACATAGGCATAACGTATATGGGAAAGCAGCATACAAACAAAGCAACCGCAACCATGACATGAGCCACTCCTGGCTTGCCAAGTGAGCACCAGCTACTGGTGGGAAAAGAAGAGAAGGTGGTGGGAGCCACCAGGGCTCAGTGAGTGTACTCTTGGAGAGAGCATGGCTGGTCACCATGGATCACTGGTATCAATACATCTGAACTTGAAATATACTAGCAAAGTTCTTGCTTGAAGATTAATGTTATCTGCCCACCACAAACCATACATAAGCCATGGAGTAAAGGATATTTTTGACAGTTATTAGGAAGAACCATCGGGTGCTTCCAGACAATACTTTTAGCTCACCACCAACCTGCCTCATTCATGAAATCTGATGGCAGTGTCCTGATGTCGTTGTCTTTCATTTGTAGCCCTCCTGTGTTTTCCCAATACTTCTGCCTTTTTTTCCTCACTCTGGAAAATCCATTTGTAAGGAAAAAAAGACTGGATAGCTGCACAATGCCTTCTGATTGTTAGAACTAGGACTGCTCCACTGGAAACACCGTTGTGTATCCTTATCTATGGAGGACATAAGAATAAGTTATAGGCTTAAAACTAGAGGACTGCAGATCTAAGGGTCAAGCTATATGTTCTGTAAAATGTATTTCCTGGGACTGTATCCCTTCAGAGTGCAGGCTGGAGTAATCACATGTTTGGATGCTACCCGCACATCAAGAATTCCTGAACAAAGAACATGCCAAGGAAGCATAGCCTTCTCCTTGATATGTTGACTTTCTACACTGATTTTCTAGGGGAGTATTTGATTATACTAACATCATGGGCATAATAAATCTGAGAAGGGCATTACTGTGAAACGTGACAGAATGTGCAGCTTTACAATTTGCATGAGTCAGACAGACTTTTTATCAAGTCAAACAACAAATCAGCCATCAGTCTACCACTGGGATAGGCAACCTTATTGGTCTGTAGGAAATTTGAAAACTTTCCTGGGTACCAGTTCAAAATGACTGCCATGACTGAGTACAAAGCAGAGGTGGGATCTAAGCCCCAACACACTAAACAACACCTTGAAACCCACAGTTTTCAGCACCAACAGAAACCTATTTCACAACAATCCCAGCTGCTGCTAAGAAAAGGTGTTAATTTAAAAAACAGAGGGTGGGATAGGGCACCTTGGTGGGTGCCAAGAAAGGTGTCCAGGGGTACACTGGTGTCTGCAGGCACCGTGCTGTCTACCCCTGGTCTACCCCATTCCCTATGCTTCAGATAGGATGCCTGGCCTGCCTTTTTTATATAAGTTATAATTCTATATTCCTACACCTTATTAAAGAAAACGAGAAACAAATAATAAAAGCACTCAGGGAGACACCTTGGTGGAATCATGAGCACTAGCCAATCAGCATAGCTCACTATTATTTTTGCTGCAAACATGCAGAACTATTTGGTTTTTCCCCCCAAGGTTTGATCCTGGACTATATTAAGGTACACTCATACCAAATTGGGTGAGGGCATGTCCATGCCAGCCTAACCAAACTCAAGCATTATATCCACCATCTTCAATACATAGATTTTGACCTGGTAAACACATACCCTAAAACTGCCTTTAATTACTGAATATTTTGTTTAGCTAGAGGAGCTGGACTATAAGGAAGGCCGAGCACAGATGAATTGATACTTTCGAACTGTGGTGCTGGAGAAGACTCCTACGAAGACTCCCCTGGACTGCAAGGAGGTCAAATCAGTCAATCCTAAAGGAAATCAACCCTGACTGCTCATTGGAAGGACAGAGACTGAAGCTGAAGCTCAAATATTTTGGCCACCAAATGTGAAGAGAAAGCTCCCTGGAAAAGACCCTGATGCTGGGAAAGATTGAAGGCAAAAGGAGAAGGGGTCGGCAGAGGATGAGATGGCTAGATAGCATCACCGATGCAATGAATATGAACTTGAGCACACTCCAGGAGAGAGCGGAGGACAGGAAGGCCTGGCGTGCTATGGTCCATGGGGTCATGAAGAGTCGGACACGACTTAACGGCTGAACAACAAAGAGGATTCCTTCTTGCCAAACTTCTTCATCGCAGCACTAGGTGGCAATATTTAACATCTCAGGTATGCATTAGCTAAGTACTGAAAACTTTAATCCCTTCTTTGCTGACTAGTTGGCAGAGTGAACCACCAAAATCGAGTCACACCAATTCTAATGGGATCAAATAGTTATTCTCATAGTTGAAGGCCTGCAATTATTTTCATTTTCAATATTGAATTTAGCACAAACGTTTTGCATAAAGAAAGTGAAAGTAGGAGCATATGACTCGAGAAGACCAAAGGGTAACAAACAAGGTCTAGACCAACTTAATGTTTTATATTTAGCTTTTCTTTCCAAAGCCAGCACCATGCTATTGATTTTATTGTAACAACTTTAATTGCTACACTGAAAAATGTATTTACTGGTGCAGTAGCTAGTGTTGTTTAAGATTTTCCTTTTAATACTATTTCACAGAGAGAGAGAGAGAGAGAGAGAGAGACTGAGACTGATTTTGGGTGCAATCCTATGCATGTTTAGATAGAAAATTGTCTGGCATGGCTGGTGGGAAATACTGAGATCTATAGGACTTCTTTCTGTCTAAACATACATAGAATCTTTGCATTTCTGGTGATTTACAAAGAAAACAATAGTAACTGTTGAAAGTATTTCAATCTAATTTTACTTTAGTGAGAAGCCCAAACCTTTTGGCTACAGTTATTAAGCCAAAATATTCTATGTCAAGATACAATTAAGACCCATCAGTTATAAATCTGATGCCAGCGCGCCAATCTCAAGATGCCTTGACAGAATGTATACGGCTAATACAATGATAAAAGGATAATAATGCTCCAGTAAATGGAACAGTCATTTTAATGGAATGTCACTAATCATAGTATTGATTTTTCCTAGTAATCATTCCACTTATGGAACCATTTATGTGACTGTACTAGTGAATTCCACCATTTATTTGAATCATCCTTATTCTGAAATGTATTCCAAGAATAGGGTATCTACAGCAGCCTTCCCCAGCCTACAGCCTTACAGAAGTGTTGGACTACAGCTCCCATAATCCCGCATGCTCCGGGACATTGTGGAGGCAGCTGGTGCAGTCTGTACTTCATAGTCAGTGGAGCAATTTATTGGGACCTCATTACAAATAGTTCAATAGCTCATTAAACGAACTGCTCTGCAGTGTTCATCATGTTGCTCCACCCAACCATCTGACCCAAGCTCAGGTGCCTTATTTTATGTACAATGATCTGGCAACCATACACAAGGTATCACCATTTTATATTACCAACATCTTCCTGTTCCTATCATCCACAGCATCCAATGCTGCTGTGTTTAGATGCTCCTTAGATGAATCAAGGTCCTTCAGAAGTGGTGCAATGAGCACGCCATCGCCCTGATGGCTTTTGAAAAACAACAACAACAACGCCCTTGTAGAAACAAAGGCAAAAAATTTATAAGCTCTGGAAACACAAAACTGGTGTAGGACTTCAGTGATATTCCCTTAATACACAGAAGTCTTCACCCATCTCTCTGCTTTTGCATGGCAGAGTTGTTTAAGATCCAACCTTCCCTTTGCGTGCAAAGTTACAGAGGGAAAAAAGCTGACAAATATTACAGGGATCCATTAGAAAATTTCAAAAGTAACAGCGGGATAAGACTTTTGTTGGTGCTAAAGTAGAAGTGAGCAAGTTTTTTCCAAATCTGTTTAGCCTTTCTGAGCTTTTAGTGGGCCCCAGCAAAAGAGATCACCCCACTGCTTTTGAACAAAAATGTTGAGATCCTGAAGGGAAATGCCAGTCTCAAAGTTATAATCAGCCAAAAGCCCGTAAAAACGTATTTTGAAAAAATCAGTAAACTCAACAGGACCATAAGGAAAAAGAAAACCAAAACCATATGCAACAGTGCATGTACTCCAAAAAACATGGTATAAATCTGTAGTTGATTGGTACGATATACTAACATTCTCAAGATTTCACACTAGAGTACATAAACAAGCAAACTAAAAGCTGCAGTCCTATGCACACTTACCAAGTAGTAAATAACACTGAACTCAAAGTAGCTTACTTCCAAATAAAAAGGACTCTGAGACAGATACAGTACAGATCTGAATATATTAATCAACATCAAGTTTCAATTCAATACATTATCTGCAAACGACTATTTACATAAACGTATTCGAAACCTGATACTCATTGTTGACAACAGGAAGAACGTCCTTTAAAAGTGAAGTCCTATTATCTTTTAAAATAGAAACACTTTTACAGGATGTGCTGGATGTTTCAATAAGATTAATAATCACTTGCCCGTTTCCCTTTGTGCTTCGGCACCACTGTAAGCTTTGCTAGTAAAGACGACAAAGCAATGGCCTCTGTGGGAACGACACTGCATTCAGGTTTCCACAGAACCACGTTATTATGGCAAGCCTGTACTCTTTCATACCAAAAATTCTAGGCAGCAAAAATACCAAAGCCCTGGATGGCAAAGGGAAAGATTCCCAGGCTCTCGGAGACAAAGGTACCCATTATCCTTGAATTCTACAGCTGAAGTCATTGGCAGACCTCAGAGGCTGGCTACACCTCCTTTCACCACAATTACCAAAACTATTCTCAAACATTTAATTATATACAAGAGCCATTTTGGGCTTTTGTACTAAGACATTAAAAAACAATCTTGCTGAGCATCATGGCTAGAAGTCATTTTTCAAGTTAATTTTACCAGTCATGGCCTATTACATTGAATTTCGTCATTCTTCCCTTCTCTCCCTGAACCCCCAAAGCTATTTTTAATCCAACCATGAGCAGTTCCCAAGTTTGTGCCCTTGGGCAACAGCATCAGTTAGTCAGTGAGGTTGCAACTCCGTATTAAGCAGGATCACCAAGGTGAGTCTAGAGATTAGGCAGGCCTGCCCATTGGCAAAAAACAGCCCCAACTCTGCAGCAAAAAAACCTCTGTGTTCAAAGGAGTCAAATGTATGGGTAGTCATTGAGTGACTACTGGCATTCCTTATTCTGAACTGGACAGCCAGTGGCAAAAATAAGAAGAAGCTGCAAACCTAACTAATTTACTAGCCTATACATCTCATTGAACTTAGTGAGACCCACGTCTGAGTAGACATGCCTAAGATTGTGCTGAAAGTCTCTTAAAATCAGGACAAGGTTGACCTGGTCCTCCAGTTTCCTCCCACAGGCCAATGACAAGAGGAAATTATGGGATAATCCAGAGTGCAAATCTGGAGATCAGTGCCCTGGAGTAACTTTGGGACACACAATCTTTATGACCAGGTTCTGTAAGAATGTGTTGTCAGCTTCCTTTGACCTAGTGTGCTGCTCCTCACTGGATTCTTACTACCTCCAGGACTGGCAAATAAGAGCAGAAGGAGACAACACAGAACACAGGGGGGAACACAGTGCAAACCTGAGTGGCAAAAACTGTGGGGCCCCAGCAGCCCCCAAATGTACCTTGAAATGTTTTCAGGCTTGTTCACAGCCAGTGTTCCCCCCACCCCACCTGCACCGTCCAGCTCCTCCAACACCATTTTCTTCTGCAATACTACATAATTCCTGATGATCAGGGATAATGCAGTAAGAGAAACATCCAGATGCTGAAAAGTCAATTAGATTTAAGTATGTAGCATCAGTGAGAGTAATCAAAGGAGCACTGTCCTCTTCCAGGTGGAGATGGGTGGAGGAAGTGTAGCCCTGCATTATGGAGGCAACTGGGCAATGCTCTCTGTCTTCCTGTCTTCCTGATGCAGTTTCATCTCATGCCCTCACACAATGCAAGACAGGGAATATCACTCGATTGCCTTGCATTCCCTTTCCCTGCCCACTTTTGCCCTTGTTCATGTGCCTTTACTCCCCTCACCACCCACCACATACACACACAAAAACATTGAAAGGTGGAGAGGCACTTTTCCACAGGAATGTGTGTGTGTGTGCGCAAGAGAGAGAGGGAGGGAGGGAGGCGCTTTCACAATAAGTATATTTTGGCTCAGCTCTATACAACACCATCCATGTCATCTTTCAAGTACCTTTATTGACATTTAAGGCTTTTCCACCTAGTAAAAAACATTTTAAGGAGAGAGCATCTCAAATTTTGGAAGAAGTGATAAGGTAGCAAGAGAAGAGGTGCCTAATGAGGAGAACAGTTTATTCATTGCAAAACATATACATTTGTCCCTCTAACTCAGGAGTGGTGAACGTGTGGTTGTGCTGTGGTTGCGCAGTCCAGCAACTTGTTGTTGCTGGTCTGCAACTCCCATTGTCCCTTGCCATTGGCTATGCTGACTAGTACTGATGTAAGCTGCAATCCAGCAACATCTGGAAGGCCACAGTTTGCCCATCCCTGCTCTAACTGTTCTGCTTCTTAAACTAGTGGTTTGTGAACTGTGGTGCTGGAGAAGACTCTTACGAGTCCCCTGGACTGCAAGGAGGTCAAATCAGTCCATCCTAAAGGAAATCAACCCTGAGTGCTCATTGGAAGGACAGATACTGAAGCTGAAACTCCAATATTTTGGCCACCTAATGCGAAGAGAAAACTCTCTGGAAAAGACCCTGATGCTGGGAAAGACTGAAGGCAAAAGGAGAAGGGGACGGCAGAGGATGAGATGGCTAGATAGCATCACTGATGCAATGAATATGGACTTGAGCACGCTCCGGGAGAGAGCGCAGGACAGGAAGGCCTGGCGTGCTATGGTCCATGGGGTCACGAAGAGTCGGACACGACTGAACAACAACAACTTTAGTTTTAGACAACACCCAGTATGTGTTGCATGAGGGGCCATCTTAGAAAAGACATATCTTCCTGGATCAGCAAGAAAGGAGAATGCCTCTTGTAAAAGGTGGTACTTGCACCCTACAATTGTTAAGTACTTGTATTAAAAACGTATCAATAATCTGCTGCCCAATTAGTCACAGCACCTTTCATAGCCACAATTACAAACTTAATACAAATGGCTAGGAAATACAGATGGCTGGCAAGACAGAACCAGCGCTCACCCTTAAATTCTCGTCTTTAATTACCTCAGCTGGGCAGAGAATGGTGGGCTTGGTCCTTCTTTCAAATGCCAAGTCATCTATTGTGTCTCACTGAGCTTCCTTGGAAGATAAACCATGTTATATGGCTGCCATGCAGAGGCTGCTTTACAATGGTCCAAGTGGCAGTCATGAAGCAGGCCATTTGTATGTAGTCACTAACTAAACTGATGCAGCAATTTTCTCCACCCCATCCCAGAATTTTTTCTTTTTTAGGTGTCTGCAGTGGCACAGAGAAAGTTGTCAGATCCATGTGGTCAGCCCTGCATGCAAATAGTTCACCAGGTAGTGTCAGCCCTCATGGAGCCATTTAAAGCAGCCTGTGTACAACCGTACCATACATTACACGCTGTGCTACACAGTGAGTGTTGAAAACCGGTTTAAGAGTCAAGGCTTTTTGAATAATTCATAACCAAAACACTGCACAAAAAGGTCCATTACATTTTCTAATCAACGCTTTCACCGGAAAGCATCATTGAGGCTGTGAGACTCGGTCCTGATGGATAGGATATCGTCCATAGGGATGGGTGAGAATTTAGCTTCAGTTTGGTTTTGAGGAGAATTTACCAAAACTCATGAAGTTCTCCCTCTACGGGAGAGAAATAACTTGAGATTTTTTAAAAAAATCAAATGTGGGAGAAACAGAAACCAACAGATTTATCTATCCAGGCCCAGGGCTTTCAGTGCTTAGCTCTTAAAACTCTGTCTTTGAATCCCTGCATATTCAGCCATGTTAGCTCTGAATTAGGGGTCCCACCTCTTTTTTTAAGATATGGCAGGACATTATGGTCCTCTCTGTGCTTGGAAGAGCTGTACCTATTGAATTTGGGAGGCACAGTTGGGAGAGAATTTCATTACCGTTTGTGTTTGATAAGAATTTGCCAACATGCGCAAAGTTCTTCATATTCGGGAGAGACAGAACTTGAGATTTTAAAAATTCGAATGTGAGAGAAAACGAAACTGAGAGGTTCACCCATTCCGAATTCCTCCATTCAAATCAGGGGTGGCCTCAGGAGCTCAGCACTGCCATGCACCTGCCAAGGTTTATGCCTCCACAGGGGGACCTCAGCCACCTAGCTGAGCCACCGGGCTCTTGGGAGGGAAGATCTGGGCAAGACAATGAGTGGCAACAGCAAGACCACCTGTAGCACCTTCAACACATCTCAGCCCACCCACACTTTAAGATCAGCAAGAGAGGCCCTCTTCATTTGCCCACCTGTGAGGGCCATCAGGTGAGCAACTACATGAGGGAATAGGGACGTATGGACTGTGTAAAATCCATTCCGTCTGTGTTTTGCGGATTGTCAGGTGCCTTTTGTTCCGTCATCCACTCACAGACAGATGTAAAAAAAATTTCATCACGTGGAATACGCAAATAATTGCGTAAGAGGTTTAGTAACAATTTACATAATTTTCCTTAGTATGTACATTTAGCGTATTGTTCCCATGCCATTCAACTTTTCCTCATCAGAAACTTGCGTATTTTCCTACGAATACATATGCATAAATTTGGGGGAAGTAAAAAAAAATCAGAAAGTCCATGGAGTCCACGCAGCCAGAGGGGGTCGCTCCACAGCAGATTCCGCGGGTTGGATTCTTAGAAATAAGAAATTTAGTCTGTCTCAAATTTCTCCAGCATCCCTACAAGAGAAGGCCTTTTCCACAGTGGCCCCACACCTCTGGAATAAGTTGCCATCAGGGATATGCCAGGCCCCATCATTGCAAGCATTTAGGAAAGCCCTGAAAACTTACTAATTCACTCTGGCCTTCCCCTGATTAAGTTTTATCAGACTGGGTTGTAGCTGCAGTTGTGTGTTGCAGGTTTTGTTTTATGCTGGTGTTTGTTGTTTTTTTAGAATGCTTTGCTGCTGTTCCTGTTTCTATTACCACATTGTTTTTTATTATGTGGGTTTTATTGCTGCACACCACCTTGGGAGGGCACCTGCCCTGAAAGGCAGCCAACAAATATTTTAAATAAATGAAACAAATAAAGACAGTGCAGCAGCCATAGCTCTGGCAGTGGGAAGGGGGCACCTAAGGGAACCTTACCTGAAGCCTTCCTAAAAGCTTGAGCTGGCACAGATTCAAATCTCTACCCTAGATATGAACCCATTAGGTAACCTTAGGTAAGCCATCTTCCCTCAGTCTCCACCCGTGCCCATCCCTCTCCAACAGGGGTGGAAAACCTCAGGCCCAATGAGAAAGTAAACAAAATGAGCTCCAATTCACAGTGATAGCAAGTACACATAGTAAGTTGAACAAATTGTAACTGCGTTGCGCTGGAAATGTTGTTTTGCATTGTAGAACTAGGCTAAAGCTCTATGAACGGTTCACAAAGGCTACAGGGAGTTAAGGGAGAGAGAGAACAGTGAAACTGAGACCAGAACATTCTATTTTAGTTTATAATCTGCCTTTATCTGCAAAGCAGGGGGGGGAAGCAAAGTTTCTATTGTACAGTTAAGATACAATAAAAGACCAGATTCTATCAGAACAAATGGGTGGACATTACAAGGAAGCAGATTTTGGCTAAACATCAGAAGAAACTTCCTAAGGAAAAGAGCTATTCAAAGCTCAGGAGGTGGTGGGCTCTCCTTCACTGAATGTATTTAAGCCAGGGCTGGATGGCCACCTATCAGGGATGGCCACCTGTCAGGGATGTTGTAAGATTCCTGCATTAAGCAGGGGGCAGAGGAGGCTGGTCAGTGGGGTGGTGGATCTGCTCCAGGTTCCAGTCAGAACTCTAAAGGAGCTATCCAAATGCTTCCACACATTAAATAGATCCTTTAGGGTTCTGACTGGTTCTGACTGAAACCTGGAGCAGATTCACCACCCCACTGACATCGGAGCCACCAGCCTCCACTGGGAGGGGTTGGACTTAATGACCTTCAAGATCCCTTCCAACTCTTAACTCTATGATTCTATGAGACAGCAGTTAAGCTCCATCTGCACACCTTTTTAAAAAATGCCTATGAAATAGGGACACTATCAGTATCTTATCACTTTGAGATTTGGCAGGTCTGATGGCTGGCTTGGAGTGTAGCAGAATGAAAATATCATACCATTTAGATAGAAAATGCCGGTGTTATACGCAGCAAAAAACTGGCAGAGTCTTGTATTGAAATCAATGGAAAAAGTGCATGGGGGGAGGAACATGATCCCAACGGGGGGGGGGGACATGATCCCAACGGGGGGGGGGACAGAAGTGGACAGTTTTGCCTCACGCACTCCTACAAATTACCAGGCACATGTAACATACAAAACAGCAAAGCCACCTAGTTCACAGAATAAATGGTCTCCTTAAGAGCTATAACAGAGAATTGGAGAAGGGTCACAACTCAGTAGCTGAGGGTATGCACTGGATGCAAAAGGTCCCAGGTTCAATCTCCGTCATCTCCAGATAGACCTGGAAAACATACCTGCCTGAGACTCTGAAGTAGGGTGGCCATGTGTCCTATGTTACTGAGAACAGTCATCTATTCGAAAGGCTGTCCAGTTAGATAAAAACCTAGAAGAAGCAGGAGCCCATTAACAGTTAGCACCCAGAGAGCAACCTGAAAAGGCAGGTACCCAAGTCACCTGGTCAGTCTTCTTCAGGGTGGTTATGTGTGTTGTATTTTTAGTTAGAATAATTATTTCTAAATGTGCATCTGTACATATAAATTAGCACACACACACATTTTATGCAAAGCCCTGCCCCCCTTTTGGGGGGTAATGCATAAGTGGAGATCTGCTCCCAGTCCTTGTAGACAATACTGTGCTAGATGAACCAATGTCTGACTTGGCATAATTCAGCTTTCTATATCCCTAATATTCAAGTATAATTCACTATAACTTGACAAAGGTATTGTTAGAGCACAGATTTGTCATGTGCTGCAGTCGTAGGATTATAAACCTGATAAATTCCATCAACATCTCTACTGTAGCAGTCTTTGTGGAGAATTATCGTTACTTTGTTCATAAATGTCTTCCTAGTTGAAGCCATTGTTAGAGAGTGTTAAAATGATTGCAGGAAATTTATCAAGGAGGACAGAGTTACAGAAGAACTATGTAATCAGCTAGAAACAAGCAGAAATATTCAGTTCGCATATGCTTTAGGAAAAAATATGTTCCTAAATAGCTGCATTTCTATTTTTGCCATTGTTTCACACATTAAAAATAATAATTAAACATTGATTTCACCTTACTATTTTTATAAACAGAGTCATATTAAATTATTATATCTCAAGCCCAGTCTGTATTTGTCTCTATAGCCAGATTCAAATGAAACAGTAGCCCTATTCAAGCGTTCACCGAAGTGCAGAGGGAGGCAAGACCAGCCCTACTGTTAGGCAGAATGAAGCAGTTGCCTCAGGCAGCAGATGCTGGGAGGCAGCACAAGGTGTTGGAGCAGAGAATTGTGTGCCAAGCAGCCTCCTGTGTCCCTTAAGTTAGCCTGCTAGCTGGAGTGGTGGACGATGCTGCCCTAACACCAGATTCAACTGCCAAGTCCAGTCGGCTTTTGAATGTGGAACGTGAAGGGGCTCCATCTTCTTATTCACCAAAGGCAGCAAAATGTCTTGGGCCAGCATTGGAGGGAGGAAGGCAGGGAGGGAGGGACATACACTTCCCCTCCCCCTCCACTACACTCCTGACTTCTCCACTTTGACAGGCAAGGACTGGAAGGGCAGTATAAGCACATTTGGTTGAAAGCATTTACACTGCTCCACAGGACCAGGGACCCTGGGTTATCAGGTTGCCAATCTCCTGGGGCTCTGCAACCACATTTGGCCAAGTGCAATTACAGTGCCCTCTGTGGACCTTCTCTGTCAGCATGGGGAGTTCGGGAGTAGAGTGAATGGGGCTGGAGCACACGTCCCTAGCTAGGTTTACAGTTAACCCCTCTTCAGCAAACGCCTGAAGACAGCTAGAGAATATTTGCTTCAGCCTGGTGTCCAAGGCTGAATGTGTCATGTGTCCTTCTTTACAGAGGACAGCTTTCTACTTGAAGGGCTGTCTGGTTTAAAGGTAAAAGTCCCACAAGAAGGGGGAGCAGGGCCTTGAAGTTGACCATCAATAAGGAGCATCTGGACAACAGCTGACTGAGCGGGCACACAGCTCACCTTGCCAGAGTTTTCTCCACTGTGGTATTGTACTGTATTGCATTTCTATTTAAGTTATACTAATTTCCATGTAATGTGCACCTATAGCTAGAAATTAGCATATACAAATGTTACACATATTGGTGTCATCTTCTTTTTTTATGTCTGAGTGACCACCTGACTCTAGTCCAAGATGGATATCGACAAACAAGCCCTCTGCAGATCAAGGCCTGAGGCCAATGACCTCCCTAGACTACGGGGGGGGGGGGGCACAGAAGGTCTATCTCCAGATGTTTGGGATTTCAACTCCCAGAAGCCCCTGCCAGCATTGTCAGGAATGCTGGGAGATGAAGTCTAAAACATCTGGAGATCTACTTTGTGCCCACCCTTGCTCTAGAGAACTAGAATGTTGCCACTCTGCAGCATATAAACAACGGAGTCATATGGGGAGGGGGCAATGTTCAACATGATTTCAATGCAAATTTGGGGGGGCATATATGAACAAAGCTTTTGTTTTTACTCTTCTCCAGTGCATGTACAAGAGGCATTTATTTTCAAAAAATCAATTTCCTCTGTCTAAAAGCATCTCAACACCAGCCTACATTTAAAATGGGGCTTTCTGCTTCTTTTGTAAATGCAGGATCACAATGACTCCCTTTTTCACATGCTTCCTTTTCCCCCACCCTTTTTCCCCTCCTTCTCCCTGTATCTGAGTCTTCCATTATCTTTCATTGAACTTGTTCCTCTTCTTGCTGCTTTTCCTCTTTTCACAGAGGGAACTCAAGCAGAACACAATGGGCTAATTTGATAGCTCATTATCTGTGATCTATTGAAAAACAGAACAAAGGGCATTTAGTGCAGGAGAAGCCTTGGAGGTTCACGGTGTCATGTAAAGAACCCGCAAACTTCCATGAAGGAGCAATCTCAATCGCAGGATAAAAGCTGAATGTGAAGAAAGCCTTAGACAGTTCAAAAGAAATAAATGATACCAGGCTTTTGACTTAAGTGGATGCTTACATTACTGGGGACAAAAATATAGATTTAATCAGGAAATGTTTTACTGTGGTAACTAAAATGGGACTCCCATTTTATCCTCACAAAAAGTCAGTCAGATGGGGAAGGCCAGCTTTCCCCAGTCTGGTGCCCTCCAGATGTGTTGACTACAATTCCAATCATCCCCAGCCATGGTGATGATTGGAGTTCCAGTCCAGCACATCCAGCTGGGTTAATCTGAGACCCAAGGTCATCTAATGAGATTCATAGCAGAGAAGAATTTGAAGCAGTGTTTTCCCAATCCAAATCCAACATTCTACCCACTATTATAGCGCAATAATGTCTCCACCACTACCACAAAGAGGAATTGTGGGGAAAGAAAAATCAAAAGTTGGCTCCAAGACAAATTAAAGGTTGTATTTCGATTAATACAAACAGGAAGGGGACAGCCAACCCAGTACACAACCAGAATCATGTTTCACTTGTTTGCATAGCAGTCAGTGTACAGTTACACTAATTTACAATATTCATTTTTGGCTCCAGTCAGGCAGTAGCCCCAGAACTACAAAATCAACAGGTTGGAAGGGAACAAGAAGCAAACCAAGTCACCTTTTTTTTTCCAGACACAATTCAAGGTGCTGCCTTTTCTTTTAAAGCCTCTAC
The DNA here is from genome assembly GCF_057233095.1 of Heloderma suspectum. Classification (NCBI taxonomy): domain Eukaryota; kingdom Metazoa; phylum Chordata; class Lepidosauria; order Squamata; family Helodermatidae; genus Heloderma; species Heloderma suspectum. Next base: position 28,863,138 of record NC_139459.1, read on the forward strand.
AATGGTTTGGGGACAGGGTTTCTTGTCCCATATGAATCCATCCAGGAATTACATCCAGCTTCAGACATCCTTCTCGCAGCCCTGCCAGATAATCAGTTGATGGGAATGAGGAAGCCTTTGCGATAAGGGAACAGCCTCTCCCAGAGAGATGTGTTTGAGCCCCTCACTACTTGCTTTTAAGTGGGCACGAGACAGTGTCATTTCAATAGGTATTTTGTTGTTAGAGCCTTTTAAGATTTGCTGCTATCTGCTCTGTATTGTTGTAATTCTCCACTCTTTTCAATGCATTTTAACCTTTTATTGTTGTTAGGCTGTTTGTTTTGTTTGTCGCTGGAATTTTGTTTTATTTTGTTTGGCATCCTGCTTTCTGGGAAAAGGCAGCGTATGCATTTTATAATCCAAATGCCACACTAAATTAAAGAAAACTCATGCAGGGTGGTGTAATTACGAAAGAAAATCTCTACTGAGTGAATTATTAATACAAGACAGATTTGAAAGGTTGCAGTTATCCCCAAGTTATATTCACAGATCAGGGTGGGGATCAGGGTTCTCCTCTAGATGTTGTTGGACTCCAACTCCCATCAGCCCGTGCCAGCACAGCCAATAGTGAGGGCTGATGGGGACTGCCATCCAAGAACATCTGGAGAGCCACACATTCCCATCCCTGTTAGTCCCATCCTTTTTAAAACACACACACACACACACACCCTATTCCCTTATGTATATAACTCCCTTAATACATATCTTAGTTTTCTTCATCTTGTCTCTAGTGGTGGTGTCAATCCCATGCCTATACCATAGGAACCAGGCTACTGGGTTTCTAAAAGGTACAGAGGGTTAATTTTTAGTGGCAGCGGTTAGAGGTTTTATAGCCGAGTCAGCCTGGTAGCAGGGAGTTTCATAGTCCCAAGTCTCAACATTTTAATAAGGGAAACATACATGGGGAAAAGTTATGTGTGTGTTTTCACATTTGGAAGCATATGTGGAATAACCCACACTTGCTGTTCCACCACATTTGGTAACAGGAACACCTGAGGTGTTCCGCCACAGGCTGTACTATTTTGTTTGTTGTTGGCAGCTGCCCTGTTTCTGCCTTTCTATCTATTATTATTCATAGCTGCCTCCTTAGAGGTGTTGCATAAACGGGCGCATGTTAAACTAATATGCACACGCCTGCTTTTGTATCTAAGCAAAGACCTTGCTTAACACTGGCTAATATTATGCGGCACAGCTGAGTTCTGAAAATGGAGGGGCCAAGGCGAGGTCTCCAAAAACACAATCTTCTGCGCACCAAAGGGTCTTTCTGCCAGGTAAGTGTGTATATTAGTGCTGTGCCGAAAATTTCTCCCACATTTTTTTCAACCATTCTCATTCAATTTGATAGAAAAGAAATTGCTTCGAAAAGAAATTCAAAGGAGGAGAAATTTCAGAGAAATTCTCATGGGTTGGGTTTGGGGTTCTTGTCTTGACCTTACTTATGAGGTGGCTGAGCAGTGTGCATGAGTGTCCTGTCTGTCATCGTACAATAATCTCTGTGGCAGCCCGTAGCCTCCTCAGCTTCCCACGCTTAAGTTAAAGCCATCATGAGGCAATTTCTCCCATGGAGCCTTTTCAGTTCAGAAAGTGCAGGTGGCCTGGGAGGTTGCAGAGCACTGGAAAGATGAGTAACAGAGAGAGAAAACACAGACAGTACCCTCGGCCACCTCGCAGTAATTAGGTGAGCTCAAAAATACCACCAAAATAAATTCAAAATTCTGCTCCAAAACAGTGGAAGCCTCAACACAGTTGATGCTGTTGCCACCTACAGAAGCAGTGCAGTAGACCAAAAACCCCTAGGAAAAAAGAAAGAACCTGTGCCACAATCCTTGCCAATAGTGAGCCCTATCTGTGAGAAACTGGAGGAAAAATTCAGTGAAACTGTGCCCCCAATTTCTCTGCCCACAAATAGGCTGGAGAATTTTGAAAGGCTATTGGTGCACAGCTCTAGTGTATACAGGACTGCAGCCTGAGACACGTTCTCATCGGCCTCAAGGAAATCAACGTGTGGCTCTCTGCTGTGGCGAGGCAAGATGGTTGGCAGGCCACTTCAGATGCTGGCCCATAATCCTTCATGCTCTTCTCAAAGCAAGCTTCTAAAACAATCAGTTGCTAAGCAGAGGCATACAACTCAGCTGCTCAAGAAAACAATGTACCTTGAAGCAATATTAACAACTGAGGCCATTTTCTTAAGACAAATCTCCCCCCTTCTCATTTCCTTAATTTTAAAATTGGGAGTCAATATCTACATTAACTAGGAGTGCATTCACTGTAAAGTTATCTCTCCTACATTCTGCTTGCATTAAAAGCACTCACATAGATGGCACAAGACAAGGTCTAAGGTGGTTTTGGTGCCATATGGAGGTGGAGAGGAAAATTTCTGGGATTTAAGAAAAAACTCTGTTACAGTTCCACGGCAATCGATCACCTCTCCGCCAGTTCCAGACAAGGAACATAAAAGCAATGTACAGACAATTAAAAAGTCCAAGGAAGATTTCTTTAAAAATGTATTTGCCTGGTGCCAAAAGGGCATTAAGTTAAGTGCCAGGTAAGTCTCCCTAAGGAAAGCATACCTCCGTTACAAAGCGGTTAAACACAAACAAGTTTTTTATTTTGTTTTCATTTCATTTTTTTAACCCTGCTGACTGCTTTTATATCACTCTTTTATATCCTGGCATGTGATGTTGTTTTAATGTTTTCTTTCTGTTCATTCCATAATAATTTGAACTTTCTGTTAAGTTGTCCTGAGCACATGTCGAGGGACCGTGTATCAGTCAAATAAATCTTACAGTGGTGAGAATACACATTCAACGCTCCACCGCATGAATACTATTTACACGTGGCCTGAGCAGTCACAAAGCTCTCACCCTGCTTCTGACAGCCCAGTCCTATACACCTTTATTTAAAAGTAAGGACCGCAGAACAGAGCTTACTTCCCAAGCCATGAGGACTAGCATCCCAAAATTCTCACCAATGGTTAAGGTTCGCCTTTTAAATGATTAGGCAGACAGTTCACCGAAATAGCTGGAAACCACTTTCAAGAATCTCTACAGCTGTTGTCAGAGCCAAATGCCACAGGCAATGATGACCCTAGATTACTTTCACTAGAAGTTCTGCCAATACCACCTCCACATGCTTTTTCTCAAGAAGACGACAAAAAAAAAACACACAAAAACAAAACCCCCACCAGGGCGAAAACGGATAGATCTGAGTCATTCTTCGCCTTCTTATCCTCTCATATGTCATACCCCAGCTGCAGTCCACAACTACGGTGACACAAAAACGCTCCTGCAAAATTCCCAGACCTAAGAAAAATAAAATAACCTAACAGGGATCCACATTTTGCATCTAAAGAAAAACCATTCCCCCCGCCCCGCCCCCCGCGATCACCGCCGTTACATTGCGAGCGAGCAATCACAACCGAAACCAATATAGTGGCATTTTTCAAGAGTTGTTTCTCTCTACCAGATCCTAAAGGCTTTTCTTTTCTCCTTCTTTCTGAACTCGGAAGCAAGTCCACAGTGGGATCCAGCGGGCTATGGGGGACCGGATGGCCGCTATCCTGATCCATCAACGGAAATGATCATAAGAGAGCCGAAGCGATCTGCGGATCGCGCCCTTCACGCAAGGGAGGGAGAGAGAGAGAGAGAGAGAGAGCCACGACAGTGGCAACAGCTGGCCAGACCTTGGCAGCGGGTGTTCTCAGCTGCGTGGCACTGAGGGGCAGGGGGAGGCGCGCTCGGAGCGGGGCTGCCTGCCTGCCTCTTCCGTTCTCCCCCGCCGGGCATCAGGGCATTTCTTTGCGCGGGGGGGGCCGTAGGAATCACTTCCCCTTCTAGGAAATCGCACACAGCCGAGGGAGGAGGCGAAGAAAGAGCTGAACGGACGGGGGGGAGTTTGAAAGCGGGGTCCCGGCGCTCCAGGGAAAAGGGGGGCACAAAGTGCGAGCGCCCACCGGCGGGCGGGGCCAGGCTCTCGCTGGAACGGGGATCCGAACCAAGGGGCCGCGCGCCGGCGCCGAGTAAGCCGGTCGCGAGGATCTCCGAGGCGTCCTCCCCCACCGGCCGTAACTCGGTCCCTGCGTCCCCGTTAAGTCCCGTCCGGATCAGTGGCGCTTACTCGCGAGTAAGCAGGCTGCGGAGCCCAGGGCAGGAGGCGACCGATCGCCCTGCCATGCCCATCACTTCCAAAGCCGGGCTCCCCCACTTTAAGCCCAGAGAGCCACCCCCACCCCAGCCTCCATGTGTGTCCCCCACACTCACCTTCTACGGCTGCTTCTGCATGACAGGTCGCGCGGTGCCAAGCGGGCCGGGCCGGGCCGGGCCGGGCCGGCTCAGTCCCGGCCGCCGCGCGAGCCTCGACTGCGCGGCCCCAGCAGGAAGCCCGGGTCTGGGAAAGGCGGCAGCGGGAGCAGCCCGGCGGCGCCCCCGCCCGGGATGGGGCGCGCGAGGAGCGGCGAGGGCGCGATGCGCGCCCTGGGCCCCGGCGCCGAGGCGAGGCCGAGCAGGCGCGCGCGGAGATCGCGGCGGGGTCCGGCTCTGGGCACGGCCGATCGGGTCCCGGCGAGGGGGGCTCCGAGAGGCCTGGCGCGCCCGCGAGGGAAAGGCGCAGCTCGGGAGCGCAGCAGCAGCAGCCTATGGAGAAGGTTCGGCTTCTGGCGGCCGTGGCGGGAGGAGGAGGAGCCGGAGGCGCGCAGGCGAGAACGCGAGGAACAAGCGCCGTCTGTGCTCCTGCCGGCGTCGAGCCGCCCGGCGGAGCGCGGCCGGCCGCTCGCCTCTTCCACGGCGATGGCCCCGGAATTCACTGGCAAGCGTTTCCCGCAGGCCGGTCCGGGACATTTTGCTACCTGGGGCAGAACGGCACATAGCGACCCCCCCACACGCACGCACGCACGCACCCCCCCTCCAAATCAAGGTGCACAGTAGCCAAAGCCGGGCACGTCATTTTGGCACGCGAGGGAGAAAGTCCCCTGAGCACCTCTCCCCATCCCTGGCAGCAGAAATACAATAAAAAGTAAATAACTAGCCTTTTGCTGCCCTTTTGATGACACCCCAAATCTGCTTCCTGAGGGGACTGCCTCTCTCTGCCTCATGGTAGGGCCGGCCCTGCATTTTCCTGATACCCGTTGTGGTAACGCACAGAACCGTATACCTGATTGAAACGAAGCCCCAGTTAAGTGTCATTGAAACAATCATAGCATCTCCCCCTGCCTACCCATGTCTCCATTTCACACACGCACCCACGCCCTTTCCTCTCTTGCTTCTCGGGGTCCCTTTTTAGAGTACAAGTCCCTCGGCGTAGAGAGCCGTCATACCTATTCTTTCTGAAGCCCAGTGTACGTAGGTCGTGCTATATCAATGAAGTTAGGTGGCAATCCTATGCGTTTTTGGAGAGAGAAATAGTTCTACAACTCTCAGCATGGTTGGCTGAGGAATGCTGGGCGTTGTAGGACTTTTTTCTGTCTAAATATGCATAGGATTGCATCCTTATATTGTTGTTATTATGTGGTGTACTACATAGAGGGTTGGATTAGGAATGGAGAGACCCGAGTTCAAGTTCTCACACAGCCATGAAGCTCCTTGCATGACTTTGGGCCAGTCACTTAACCTACCTCACAGGGTTCTTGTGAGGATAAAATGGAGAGGAGGCAGATCATGTACACCCCCTTGGGCCCCTTGGAGGAAAGGTGTGATATAAATGTAATAAGTAAATAAATTTTTGTTATTGTTATTAATTCATGAGAGGCATCATTTTATCTTGAATGATATATAACTTTGGATGGATATATAATCCCCCCCCCAAATATATTTTTCTTAGTTTTCCATGCCAAGTTGTTACCATACATATGAAGAACTGAAGAAGGTTCTTAAGACGGCTGGATCAGACCAAGGTCTATCTAGTCCACTATTTTGTTCATACAGTGGCCAACCAGCTGCCCCCAGGAAACCCACAAGTATGACAGTGTAACAGCACCCTCCCACCCATGTTCTCCAGCAACTGGTGTACATAAGCATACTGCCTCTGATACTGGAGGTAGCATATAGCCATCAGGACTAGTAGCCATTGATAGCCTTCTCCTCCAATCCCCTTAAAGCCATCCAAATTGGTGGCCATCTTATAGTAGTGAATTCCATAGTTTATGCAGTGTGTAAAGAAGTACTCCCTTTTATCTGTCCTGAAGCTCCCACCAATCAGCTTCATCGGATGACCCCAGGTTCTAGTATGAGAGAGAGAGAAAAATGCCTCCCAATCCACTTTTTCCACACCATGCATGATTTTGTACATTGTCATTTCTCCCATTACTCACCTCTTTTCTAAACTTAAATAATCACAGATGTTATAACCTTTCCTCCCGGGGGAGTTGCTCCAGTCCCTTGATTATTTTAATTGCACTTTTCTGCACTTTTTCCAAGTCTACAATATCCTTTTTTTTAGGTGTGGTGACCAGAATTGTACACGTATTCTAAGTGTGGCCGCGCCATAGATTTGTATAAGGACAGTATGATATTGGCAGTTTTTGTTTTCAATTCCTTTTCTAATTGTAGCTAACATGGAATTCACCTTTTTAACAGCGGCCATACACTGGGTCAACATTTTCATCAAACTTTATACCACTGCCCCAAAATCTCTTTCTTGGTCAGTCACGGCTAGCTCAGATCCCATCAGCATATTTGTGAAGTTGGGGTTTTTTGCTCCAACATACATCACTTTAAACTTGCCTTACATGGAACCACATTTGCCATTTTGATGCCCATTCTCCCAGTTTGGAGAGATCGATTCGGAGCTGCTCACAATCCCTTTTTGTTTCAACCACCTTCATTAAATTGGTGTCATCAGCAAACTTGGCCACCTCATTGCTCCTAATTCTAGATCATTTATGAACAAGTTGAAAAACATTTGTCCCAGTACAGATCCCTGTGGGACCCCACTGTTTACATACCTCCATTGGGAGAATTACCAGTTATTCCTACTCTCTGCTTTCTTTTCTTTAATCAGTTACTGATCCATAAGAAGACCTCTTATTCATTCAAACAACAATAACAACAATAATCAATCACTGGGTAAACTGTATACACCCAATCAATGTCAGTATACAATTAATTAGGGGTTAAACTGTGCCTAGTAAAGTTGAATATATCTTTCTCCCCGAGTATTGACCATATTTATTATAATCTGCCATTCATCCCAGTACAACTTTCCAAGATGACCCATGAGAATATGGAGGCCCAATGTTATTATTTGTGTAGTTGCTGAAAGCATACCCATTTTAATAAGAACAGTCTCTTTATGTTTCAGATCTCAGTTGTCTGACCCAGTAAGTTAATTTTTCCATTGAAGCAATGGGCCGAAGTGTATTTCTCCACATTGAAATAGAGTCTGTTAATTCCTTTTCCCAGGAAGATGCTACTGTTAACCATGCTACCACCCACATGAATATCAAAAGATTTTTATGTTTTAAAGTTTTATTTTTTCTGCAAATATGGTTAATAAACACAACACAGGAAGAAATCAATTTTCTGGTCTTGGCCTCTTGAAATACTTTTTTTCCAGAATTGGATAATTATAGGGCAAATCTTCCACATATGAAAATAAGTGCATTTTCACATCCGCTCCAGCATTTTTGTGTTAAAGAACTATTGCTATAACTCAGTCTCAGTGGATTGAAATACCATCTATGCACCAGTTAAATTTAGTTGTTCTTTATTTTGCTTGAACCTGGGAATAAGCACCTTTGCATTCTGTGAGCCTTGTTTCTGAGTAAAACACGCATGAAAAATTGCACTGCAAGTGTAGTAGGTATGCGTGCTAAAACCATTATGTCCCTTCCAATGCACGGGGTTCCTATTTCACTCTAGCAGCTTACATGGCAACACTTCCCTGCAAGATTCCCTGCATCTAATTAACAGTTGAGGTTGCATTTTAGCTGGCTGAAGAGCTTTCATTAAACCTCAGCATGTTTTCTGAGGCTGTCTGAAGCAAGCATCACAGAGTTCAATGGACCTTACTCAGAGGTAACTATGCACAAGATTGCAGTCTTGCTGTTCCTAATAATATACCAAGAAGGAACACTTCTGTTACAGAGACAGAAGTCTGGCTTGTAACACACATGACCATGATAATGGTGTCAGAGACTTCTGGTGCTGAATAAGATAGTCCAAATGAAAGTTTTCTGCTTATCTCTGTCATCCTGCTGCTTCTGATTAGCAACAAATTCTGCATTTAGTCCTCCCTTTGGGTCCTGTCTTATCCTCACTCTCCCACTATAAAAGACCACAGCTGTCGCAATGAATGCAAACTCATTGGTGTGTATTGAATTTCATCCTCAGGCATTTCAAAGCAGAAAAAAGCCTCAACATCTTATCTTAAGTTTGAGGTAATTAACGGTTTGGCTGGCACAAAGCACTGGAACAATCAGAAAACATATTCCGGTGATTAGGAAAGTGTTTGATTCACAGAACTGATGGTCCCAGAGATTGCAATGGGCTACGAAGCAATGATCAAATGCCCAACAGTGCGCTTGTCATGCTTCCTGCAAAGGAATCTACATTAAAAGGGGGGGAAAGTCAAAATAAGAAATTACATGTGTGGAAATCTTGTTAGTACAGCCTTCCACAACCTTGTGTCCTTCAGATATTTTGGTCTTCAACTCCCAGTATTCTTGACCAGTGGCTGGCCATGCTAGCAGGGGCTGGTAGGAGCTGAAGCCCAAACATCTGGACAGCACCAGTTTGGGAAAGGCTGGTGTAGCAGCTTGTTTGTCGTATTGGCCATGAGATACATCCTGAAGCATGCTGGCCATCATCAACCAGTAAGTTAGGAACACAGGAAGCTGCCTTATCAAGACGGACCATGCCAGAGCTTGAACCTGGGAACTTCTACATGTAAAGCATGTGGTCTTACCACTGAACTACAACACTTGGCTTTAGGTCGGCTCAGGACCTACATGTGGCTTACATCAATCTATCATCTGTCCATCCCAATAGAAAAGATGGAATTGTGGCAACTGCAGCTTGTTACTCAGAAGTAAGAAAAACTAAACTAATGAGGAGAGCAATCCTATGGTCCCTGGGTGACCGGTGAGCATCCAAGGGATCACAGGGCTCAGGAAACCCCTCTGAGGTTGGAGACAGTGCTACGAACTTGGAAGGAGGAGTCAGAGATCCAGCCCCCTTCCCGTCGCAGCCGGCGCAGGGAGAACTGTGCTGGCTGCCTCTCTGAAGTTGGAAAAGCAACTGTGGAGGAAGAAGAAAGGGGGTGTTCCAGTGGGTGGGGAGGGGAGGAGATTGGAGAGGCCAGCAGCCTCCTCTCTCCTGCTCCAAAGCATCCTTACTAGCAAAATCAAGAAAGAAGGAGGATGGGGAGGTGAAGATCACCTCTGCCACTCCTCCCACCCTGCTGGCTTCAGCCTGGCAGGGCATAGGAAAGTCTGAAGCCTCCAAATTCAGGGGCTTCCAAGAGGCTGGGATGCAATCGATAGGTTTGCGTCCTAAAGGTACAGGTGACCTCTCATCCGTGCACATAGACATATAGGGTCAAAACACTAAAATGTGTCTCTTGTTGTGGATTGGAATTAAAGATTACAAAAACACACTAAAAACTATTGCTGTAGTAAATCAGTGGGATGTACAGCCATTTCAGTGAAAAGTGAGAAGCACAGGATATTTTGCATTGCAAAAATTCCCTGGAGACATTTTGTCTTGGCTTATGAAGGCATGTGGACTTGAAGATTTATTTACAGTAGTGTGTGTGTGTGGGGGAAACGAATGCCTCCACAGTGTGGGACTTTTCCTGTCCGTAATTGTTTCCCATTTCCGCAGTTTTTATTTGGTGCCTCCTTTCCTCGAGATAATGAAGGATATAGGAAACCTATTCTTCAGTAACAAATCCTGTTGTATGCTCACTTCTGTGTTTCCTGTAGGCATTTTAAAGATACAAGGGGCCTGATCCACTGGAAAGTCCTTGTTCTCAAGTCCATTGAAACATATTGCTCTTGTTCAGCTCTCATCCGTGATGCAATTACGTAATTTTAGACTTAATGGTCTTACTCGGGGTAGAGAGTTTTTAGGAGGGCCCCCTCTCTTTAGATGCTAATGTGTACTGCCTCACTTACTTCAAAATGTGATCAGCCAGGCCTTTGCATTTAGGGGCCCTTCTCCTGCATTTAGGAGCCCTCCCGCTCATTCTGGGGCCCTGGGCCTCAGCCCCATGTCCTGCCCTCTAGTACCACTGGCTCCCATTCCTTTCCTTAGCATTTCCACAGGCACATTTTCCAACAGAATGTCCAAAGACACCAAAGAAGTGATAAAGGGGGTTCCTTTTTTCTTAAATAGGTTAAATGTAGGCTATTTTGAGCTGCTCAGCGCTCTTAGGAAGCATAGGACACAGGAACATAGGAAGCTGCATTATACTGAGTCAGATACTTGGTCCGTCTAGCCCAGTATTGTCAACACTGACTGGCAGCAGCTCTCCAGGGTTTCAAACAGTATTCTTTCCTCACCCTACCTGGAGAAGCCAGGAATCAAACCTGGGACCTTCTGGCTGCAAAGCATGTGCTCTGCCACACTGAGCTATGGCCCCTCTTCCCTGAACTCTTTTTTAAAAATGGTTTTATATTTTTGAAAAGAAAAAAAGGATGATTAACAGTCTGATCCTATGCATGTTTACTCCAAATATGCATTCATTTTTTTGTAGTGATTTTTAGTCTGCCCTTACATTTAGAACCTTTATTCAGAACCTTCATGCATGCCTTCATTCAGTGTGGAAGCCAATACCCAGCATGCTTGGGCCAGTGTTGGGATCCCAGCAAGCTAGGGGCCACACTGCTGATGCCCTTCTGGCCCCCCTTTCCTATCTGTTTAAGTAGGAAAGTGGGATCTGGGACAGGGATAGGGGGCATGAATGGGATGACCATCCCCCTGGTGGGCACTGTGCCAGGGGCTAGCCGTTCCTTCATTATTTACAATCATGCCCAGTGGGATTTACTTTGAATGTGGCTTTTAATTAGAATTGCTGACTTAATATGGTGAGGAGGCAATAATAGGAGTTTTCTCCTAATATCATCATCATCATCATCAATTTCAGTTTAAAAACTGTAACAAAAGTTCTCAAATTTAAACTCTTCCCGGTTACCCACAGTAAAGACAATGAAGACGTGATACAAATGTAGTGTTAAAATTATGCATTCAGCAGGTTACCTCTGAGCAGTTGTACAAGCCAAAAATAATAAGTTATAGTTGTAAACAATTAGGGCATCTCTTGTACCTAAACCACATTGCTATGCTCAAGGAAAATATATGGTGAAGATACCTCAGTAATGACACATTCAAATAAACTCTTTATAATGACATCAATCTGACCATTTTCAAAACCATGAATGATTAAACAACAATTTGCAGAGAGACTTACAGTTTTCATGACTTATGAATCTGCGGATCCTGTGCTGGATGGATTCTACATGTGTTGTGTTTCATTCACAAGGAAACGGCTTTTGCCCAAGGGGTGTAGAAGTACTGGAAACAACACGGGTTGTCAGGCTGGGCCCAGAAGGAACCTCTGCAAGATTGCTGATACCTCTCGGGACCTCTAGCAGTAAATGTTTCAAAAAGATGTGGAACATTTTGTTTGTTAGCTTTCACCTTGCTCAACATGATAAAAAGGAGCATTCCAATCCCCCCACCTGCCCCCAGTATTTCCTCTCTGAGAAATAATTAAGTAAATAGAACTATTTCCTTTGGGAAAGTATCTGCCTGCTCAAGGAAGCAGTGATGACTCCTCAATTAAAAATAGTGTGAATTCAAGGGGGAGGCCGACTAGGGGAGAATGCCCCATACTTTTTCTGTGTTTTCTTTCCCTTTTTTAATCTATAGCTTACCCCAACCTGGTGCTTGCCTGATGTTTTGGACTACAAGTCCCATCATCTCCCATCACTGCCCATGCTGGCTTGGGATGGTGGGACCTGCGGTCCAAAACATCAGAGGTGGGATACCAAGTTGGGAAAGGCTGGCCTACCCTATCTCAAGGTGTCAGGTGGAGTATTAGTTTATTTGCTAGATTCGTATCCCATGTTTTTGCCTTATGTCCTCAGAGCAGCTCATAATATTAAGAAAATGCTACGAGTATATTAAAAAGCCAGGTACTTAACCATAAAACAAAACAAAGCCAGCCTAGCAGGAGCAGGTTCCTGGCATTCCCTCGTCCCCCTGCCTCTCTCTCCTGCTCCCCCCCCCCCAACAGCCAGTTGGTGGTAGACACCTCCATGGTGCGGGAAGAAGGCCAGAAACCGCTGTTAGGTTCATTAATTGGCTAACTAGCTAGCTGGATTCCAGCAGTCCCTGCTCTCTTTTACTTTTTTTGTGAGCCTCTGTATCTTCTTCCTGAAGAAGATATCCTTGCTCATTGATTTCCCAGGTGTTTGCCAATAACTAGTGTTGCACCCAGAACATTGGGTCTTGTGGCAAGTGGCAACCTTTTGCCTGCCATGTTGGGAAGCAGTTGTAATGTATTCTCTGCATGGGTTAGGGGTTGAACTAGATGACCTTTTGGGATACCTTCCAACTCTATGATTCTATGACTGTTCCAGTTCTCCATGCCCTCCCTTCCCTTTGTTTAGCAACCTGTGTGGACACATGGCTCTTCATGCAGTAGAATCTGTGGCAGCCCACAATCATATGAACATGCCATTGCCCTTACAGACTTGTTTTGAGCTTGATTCTCACATATTTTAGTTGTATTTCACTTGGTGCAAGGGGGAGGGGGAATCTTGTTGATACAGGGCAGAATCCAATGGGGCACGTCCGCCCCTGCCCTCCGATCGCGTTATGCAAGCAGCCTCCACCGCTTGCGCAACAGTGCTTGGCACTTTGGGGGCAACCCAGTACAAGCGAAAATCCTCATTTCTGGAAGGAGGCAGGTCTGTGGAGCTCACATAAGGGAGCTCTGGCAACCTGCTTCCATCCAGAAATGAGTATTTCCACTCATTTTGGGGCTTCCACTAGGAAGCGCTCTCCCTTGCATAAGCACTGGGTCCCATTTGAGCAACACAGTTGGCAGGACCCACCACTTGCGCAACAGACTCAGTGGGGCGGAAAAGAATGGGCGGGGGCATAAATGCGCCATTTGATACTGCCTATGGGTAGGTTCACCTGTGATTTATATATCTCTTTTGTATCCCCCTCTTTCTTCTCTTCCCTAAGTTTATTCCACTTAAACCTTAGGGCAAACCTTAGGGTTAGACTGATAGATAGTGTCTATTCCAAGGTCAGCCATGGCTGAGCAGGAACTTGAACCTAGGGCTTCCTCATCCAAGTCCACGATCTACTCTATCCACTATTTCATTTTTATATTTATTTATTATAATCAAATCATCTGAAAATGCCCAAGATGCAAAAACAACAACATACTTACCTGGGAGTAAATCCACTGAACTCAAAGGAGCCAGTGTGGTCAGAGTGTTGGACTGGGCGTCGGGCGATCCGGGTTCTAGTCCCCACTCGGCCATGGAAGCTGACTGGGTGACTTTGGGCCAGTCACAGACTCTCAGCCCAACCCACCTCACAGGGTTGTTGTTGTGAGGGTAAAATGAAGAGGAGGAGGATTATGTACGCTGCCTTGGGTTCCTTAAGGAGGAAAAAAAGGCGGGATATAAATGTAATTAATTAATTAATTAATTAAGGGTCTTGCTTCTGAGTCAACATGTAACTCACGGCTGGGGAAAAGGTAGATCTCTAGATGTTTTGGACTAGCCCCTGGCAGCATGGCCAATGGTCAGGAATGCTGTGAGTTGAAGTCCAAAAATCTCTGGAAATCTACTTTCTTCCCACCCCTGATGTAAAGGATTACAGTGTAAAGCTGCAGCCTATGCACAAGGGGTGTGCAACAGGTCGTGGGCCTCTTGTCATGCCTGTCGCCACCCAAAGCAGCCTGCACCATCCCTGCAATGGCAAAAAACTATTTTTAAAGCTTCACAATATGGTAATTTGGTCCATTTAGCACTCTATACCATTAACGTGGCAACTTTTTGTTAATCCCCAGCTACACTGAGCTGCCTCGTGGAGTGTGGCCCAGAGGAGTCCAGAAGGGCGAAAATGGGACAAAATTTGCTCATCCCTGCTATAAACACTTACCTGTATGTCCCATTTAACTCTTTTACTGCTGAGGCATATAGGAGTGCACTGTTTAAAAAACCCACCGAAGATACAAACAGAGAAAAAGTAGCCTGTGCAGTATAGGCCCTCAGTGTTGCCATTTTCCCAGTCCTAGAGCCAAGGCTGCCAGACATATGGCCCCTGGTATACTATTTGTGTGCAACAAATCACATAAACCACCGATATTTAGCAATGTGGGAAATGTTAAAATGTGCTTTCTGTTTTGTGTGAAAGTTGCACATCTTGCATTTCAAGAATTGAAGGATGTCATAGTCATAATACTAGATCCTTTTTCCCACCCCACTATGCTCATTTACTGCTGTAGAAGTAGCATTATCCTCTGTCAAACACTGAAGAATACGGCATTCCAGTCTGCTTCATGGAGTCCCCTTGATTTATCCTCTTAAGTTCAGACCTTCACCTTTAAAGTTCTTTACAACTCTGCCTCACCCAGCTTATCTGTCTTGTCTTTTATTGTCTCCAACATTTTCTGTCAATTTGCCAACATCTCACAGGACTGCTTTCCTCCCCACCTTTTCCCAAATGCACGGAAGATCCACTTATGTCTGGCATCCATGTGTGCTTCAGTCTTTCCCACAGAAGTGGATCAGACTTGAAAGCAGTTTGACTGGACCCCACTGTATGAACTGAAATGGCACACTGCACTTTTCTGCCCAAGAAAATTATTTTGGTCCCCAACAGAATTTCAAAGTAATTGCTCCAGTTTTGGGAGCACATTTGTTTGCCACTTCTTAATAAGAGAATTGATCTCATTTTTAAAAAATCAAGGCCCTTTTAAAGAATCCTATTATTTTGGCACAGCATGGCTTTACATTGCATATATTAGGAAAAGTGCCCAGTACTCTGATTTCATGACTAAGGAGCAAACTGTTTTTTCTCTGTTTACATCTCTCATATATAGCA
Organism: Heloderma suspectum; assembly: GCF_057233095.1. Lineage (NCBI taxonomy): Eukaryota > Metazoa > Chordata > Lepidosauria > Squamata > Helodermatidae > Heloderma > Heloderma suspectum. The sequence continues at coordinate 28,878,242 of NC_139459.1, forward strand.
TATGTGGGTTTACTCCATTTTATCCTCAAAACAGCCCTAGGAGTTCCCAGCATTTTGGGGCTGGTAGGCACATCTGGAATTTTTAAGAGTGTTGTGGGCACTCTCACAAAATGGCCACCACGAGGGTCTTGCTATTGACAAAATGGCTGCCATTTTGTGGGTGTGGCCAGTCGCAAAAAGCAAACTAATGAGGCTAAAAGAAACTTGCTGAAGTCATAGCTGGGGTCTGAATTACAAAACACAAAGCTCGCTTTGAAATCCACAGTTTTCTGCTCCAACACCCATTTCACAGAAGGCTCAGATATGAGATTCAGAGAAGTAACATGACCAAGAAACTGAGTACAAGGAAGAGGTTGGATCTGAGCCTGAAATACATATCATACTTGCCCATAGAAAAACACAATGAAATACACATTTAGTGGAAGGCACGCTGGTACTGCTCAGAGAAATATACACACAGGGAAAACACCCACCCACAATGGGGACCCCCAGTTAAACTGAGAGTGGATCAATGAGCTTCAAGGGCAGAACGGGGATTTGGACTCACATCTGCCTAATCCACAGAAAACATCCTATCCACCTCACTGTACTGTCTAGGTGTATTCATAGCATACTTCCCTCTCACCATAAATATATAGTTGCCATTGTTAGCTGTGGCAGGGATGCAGGGCAGCTCCACCATGAGGCAGAGTGAAGCAGTGGCCTCAGGCAGCAGATTTTGGGTGTCCTGAAAGGGCAGCAAATAGGTAGTTATTTAGTTTGTTTTTATTGTCTTTCTACTGCCAGGGATGGGGAGAGGTGCTTATGGGATTTTCTGCCTCATGTACCAAAATAACTTAGCTGGCTTTGGATATTATGCACTTTGAATTGGGTCAGTGGGTGAGCCGCCAGTCGCTGCTCTCCCTCAGGCGGCAAAACGTCTTGGGCCGCCCGCTGAGGTCCAGCTGCAGCTGTCAGAGCAATTCTGTCTGCTCTCAAAAATCATGTTTTCTACCACTGAGGTAATGCTGCATCTCCCTAATGGTTGTTGCATTTCCCCCCAATCTTTTATCATGAATTTTTACAAAACAAAACAAACGGAAAATGTAAAAAAAACCTTTAAAGAAGGAATGAAATAAAAATACAACATGTTCAAAAATCCTCAGTTTCTAATATTACAATATTAGAAAGGGGGAAAGGGGGGGGGGAATCAGTTACACATAAACTTCAGTGAAAGCAGACCAAATATCTGCATCCATTTGCAAGTTATGCCTATATACCACTCTTTCAAATGTTGCTAGTATTGTTAAGTCTTCAGTCCCTTGCGTTATAGGCGGCGAGCTTTTATCCTTCCAGTATCGTGGTATCAGCCTTTTAGCAACCAAAAGGGTGCGAAAAATCCTAATGGATGTTGCATGCAAGGCGGTGCCAGCTCCAGGTTTTGGGGGGCCCTTGGGCAAGACACCCTCAATGGGCCCCTCCCCCAGGGGGTCTGCCTTCTCACCACCATGGTCACCAGCTGCTCTTGCTGCTCCTCCTCTTTCTCATCATTGCTACTGCTTGCTTGCTGGACAGGCAGAGAGCCAGGGAGTGAGCAGGCAATGACATCTCTCAGTCCAACCTACCTCACAGGGTTGTTGTTGTGAGGATAAAATGGAGAGGAGGATTCTGTACGCTGCCTTGGGTCCTTGGAGGAAAAAAGGCGGGATAGAAATGCAATAATCATCATCATCCACTGCTCCTCCTTCTCACCACCACTGTTGTCTGGGCCAGAGCGAGAGACAGAAGAAAAAGCAGGTTGCAGTTGTGAAGAGGAGGGCCCCTGCTGTGGTGTGGGCCCTCGACAGGTGACTAACCATGCCGACCCTTGATGCCACCCCGATGCAAGTGTCCTATAATGGAGCACATATCACCCACAACTTTGAAGCACTGCAGTAACCAGTAACAGTATCGGAAGAGCCCGTTTGTGCTGACAAATGTTCCTACATCTCCTAAAGCACTATTTTGGAGAATAGCAAGGCCACCTGAAGTTGCAGCTAATGGCCACACCTAAGCTGTTGTCTGCATAATAAGATCAAAATCATTTCACTAATGGAAATGTACGTGATATGCATAATTCTTGGAAACCCAAAGAGAAAGAACAACTCTGCTGTATACTATACACACTAGCATAGTAGAGTTGGGGGTTGGGACTAATTAGGATTTACAAGGTCTGGAACCAGCAGAAGCGTGGCTTTTGGTGTTCAAAACTCCATTTTGCAAAAAGATAAATGGAAGTGAGATGAGAGAACTTTACTTTAGAAAAATGGGATTGTGCTCTTTCCCACCCGGAGTCGCTCCACATTCATTTTGCAATAGTCTCCTTTGTTGCTTTATTGCAGCTCAGATAGATCCTAAAAGCCAATTAGCTTGCTTTAAAGATGATGCTTCAGTGTCTGGTCCTGCAAAGACAGTTAATTTGTTGTAATCGGACACACACCAAGAACTCCCACCACAGGCGGCTGATGCAGCCATTAACAACACTCCGTTTCAGCCATCATTAGCTCTGATATTAAAGGATCATTTCACATTTATTATCATTTACTAGCTCAGAAGAATGCTGCCTTCTCTTGAAGAAGTATAAAGTCATTTATTTCAAAAGAACTTTTATACCAAATAAAAAAGTGAGAACATCAGAGCAACGGAAGATAAATTGATTCTGGAGATTCGAAAAGAAGGCGGGGTGGTCTAAATGCTGAAAAGATCCTATAATGGTGCATGACCTCTTTTTCCAGCTCTGTCTTTCCTTTCCCCAATGCTACAGAAGTTCTTTTCTCTTCTCTGCCCTGTTCATTGCAGCTGTCCACAGGCATATCAACTTGGAACAGAAATACCTTTCTAAAAATAAGGTGCCAAAGTTCAAATTTACCTGGGTGTCTGACTAGGAAGCCGTCCCTTAATGCCAGATGTATATGAGACTGCTAGTAGTTATTTAATATTGGAAAACACTCTGAACAGGCTCTGAGGCCATCTGAGATGTAATTTGTACTTGAAGTAGAGAGGGCATTCGTACCCATTATACCCTTGAGCTTTGGACTGCTGACAGGACCTAAGCCATTGTGTGGGACAGCATTGACAAGTCTCCTCAGAGCTATTCATAAACTCATAGAATCATAGGGTTGGAAGGGGCCTACAAGACCATCAAGTCCAACCCCCTGTTCAATGTAGGATGCCTGATTCCCAGGCAGTCTCCCATCCAAGTACTAATCAGGCCTGACCCTGCTTAGCTTCCGAGATCAGATGAGATCAGGCGCATCTAGACCTTTTGTCTTAATTTATATGTCACCCTCTGTTTTAAGAGTAAGGGAGCAATCCTATTGAGATAGGCGGATGCCTCCGAACTTGGAGGCGACCGTCTATCCTAAGCAGAGCAGGAGAAGCATGGAGGGGATTGTGCTCTCCATGCTTCCCCTGCCCTGTTTTTTTGGCTAGCCAGCCGACTGCGGCTGTCTAGCTGCAGGAGCACAGAGCCGGGAAGGAGGCTGCTGTACGACACATAGGGTTCCAGGTTCCCACCCTGGAACGCTCCCAGCCACACCCCTTTTCAGCTCCTCCACATTCCTCTTGCAAGCGTGGAGGACGGGGCTGTTCTGTGCTGCCTCAGAGGCAGCGTGGAAGTCAGGGGAGGTCAGTTTTCTGTGACCGACCTCAGAGCATGGGCTTCCCAGAAAACGGCATATCCTATGGCCGTCTAGCCGCTGTCTAGCAGCCATAGGATTGGTGCTTTGACATTGAGAGATAAGCAAAAAAAACAAAGTGCAAAGAATATTCAGTGACAGTCCAAATATCTGTCTATCCATCTATCTATGGAATACAAATAGAGCAAAGTACCATTTCAGTGGCACAAGCTTTGTCTCACATATTTGATATCTAAAAGAGAAAGAACGGTATATTTTACATTAGCGCTTCCATCCTGTATTCTCTCTAAGGAAAGTCCTATTGATTCTGATGGAGTTACACTTCAAGAAGGCATGCATAGAACTACAAGTTTGGTTTACTATCCAGTTCATGAATCAGTTAGAAATTGTATGTGCAAAGTGACTTTCCTTCAAGTAACCACGGGGGGCAGCAATAAAGGGGGCAGGGACAGGTAAGCTCATTCTCCCTGCCTGCCATACTGCCTATGAAAGAATCATAATCATATATAGCATATATTCCAATACAGTCATGTATGTAACTGTTCAGATGCCAGTGTGGATTTTCCCCTGCCCCATCATCATGCTTTGGGGGGTTCTTGCTTTACTCCCCACCCCACCAGCATTTATTTATTTTTTTTTATTTGGGAAATTTATTGCCTGCTTTTCATGATAAAATAATCCCCAAACTGGGTACAACCAATAAAACACAATAAAACTATTCAACATCAGCCCCCTAAAAAATCAAACATGAGAGAAAGGTAGTAGAGATAAGTAACAATTCATCATGTTTGTCCATTTCAATGTGTATTTAGGGTCCCTGCTTTTCTCCCCTTAAAGATAAATGTTTGGGTTTTTTAAGACTTTCATTTAAAATTGTTGGAGGGACTTCATAATTGGCACAAGAGCCACTCAATCAGCACTCTGCATAGCCAGCTTCTCCTTGAAACAGGAGGAAATGGGTTATTCCCAAGTGCAATTCACTAGAAAAGCTTTGTTCAAAAAGGGGTGCCTATAGAAACACTGCAGACCTAAGCCATCAAGGTTTGTATACCTGTCTTGGCCCTAAACGTTTGTGGACTAGTAACTTCTGTGGACATATTTGCAAGGCTGTCACCACCAGGTTTACCATGACTTCCACCCTGTCAATATATGTCCTGTGGTTTTTCACAATTAGTAGAACATCTGATTTAAACAGATAAGATCGATATATGTTTGGGACAGTGTTAATAATTAGAGCCAACCAAGATTTTCTCTGTGTAATGTTTAACTTGCAAAACAGCTAAATATGCGAGTGATAAGCGGAGTCTCTGGTCTTACTTCATATCAGTGCAGGACAGTCTCTAGATAAGATAGAACAATTTCTTCATTAAATAAGAACATTTTTTGTTTATTAACAAGCAATTTTATTGAAAAAAATTCCCAACCAAACCTACGCTTGAACATTCTGTGGGAGCACTTTTCCTGCAACATGGTGCAATGCATGTGCATTATCCCAGCACATCATGTCCTGTATCAGTATGGCTTGGCTTTTTTCTTCTTTAGGTTATTCAACTAATACTGAAGAAGAAAAACGAGATAATACACTGGAAATCCATGGGTCAGCAATCACTACCAATGGTTTGAGTTAATGACCATTAGCCATGATAATTTCGACTTGAAGTTGGTCCCCCCAACTGTAGTTTGTTTCAGCGGAGATTGCAGGTGCTCAGTGCCTAGAGGAAAGCAGGAGAAGACCCCTGATGAACCAGATAGTGACACACAAGAAATTATACAGGACATACTATGAAATGTACATAGTATGTCCTCCTTGTAGATAACCCACAGGAGACCCTTCTTTGAAATGTATTTAATTAATTAATTTAGCTGCACCCCAAAATAAGCTCAAAACCATTCACAACTTCCCTATACAACCATAAACAAAAATAAAAACATAAAAAGTTACAGATCACAGAACAATCACAAAAAGGCCAGATTAGCCAAATGCTAATTTGAGAAGAAGAAAAAGGTCTTATGGACTTTCAGAAACCCTAACAAGGAGGTAGCTTTCTCACCCCCGTCAGAGTTTGGGACCACACCCATAAAGGTCCTGGTTCCAGTCACCACCATCTTGACCTGCTGCAGACATAGAATGTTGAGCACCAGGACTGGCCCAAGACATCTTGCTGCCTGAGGCAAAAAACAAGATAGCACTCCCTCTGATTCCATGTACAAAAGCCAACTGGCCTCGCTGCTAAATCTTTCTTCAACATTAGCTATGAGACAGCAACCTCCACTGCACCTGAAGGAAGCCGGGTAGGACACATGGCGCACAATGCTCTCCTCCAGCATCTTGCTGTTGCCCCCTGCCCCGCCCAGCAACTCCTGCCTGAGGCAACTGCTTCATTCCGCCTTAATTAATTAATTAATTAATTAATTGAATGTCTTAATCACCCATCTGGCCAGTCACCCAGCCATATAACTGTTTAAAACAATAAAATTCTACATTAAAACATCGTATTTCTAAAAATACCCTAACCCACCCCAAATGCCTCCTTGAATAACCACGCTTTTAATGAGTGGCAGAAGCTCATTAAAGAGGGGGCATGGCGGAGTTCCCTAGGGAGGCCACCATAGAGAAGGCCCTCTCCTCTCCCTCATCCTCACCAGTCTAGCTGTCCTGGCTGATGGGACAGAGAGAAGGCCATCCGAGGCTGATCTTGTTGAGTGGCCCGTCTGGTGTTGCTGGAGGCGCTCCTTGAGATAGGCTGGGCCGGAACTACAGATGTACGAAAGTCTTACCTGGCTCCGTGCCTGGGCATCCGCAGTGGGGGGGAGGTGCTCCGTCCCTCCCCCCGGAATCCTCCCCAGCTGGCTCCGTTCCGCAGCGGCTCCACAGAGCCACCGGCCGGGGCCAGCCGCAGCTGGAGTTCCAGCCACGGCTGGGCTGCTGCGGCTGCAAATGGCGGCCATCATAGCAGCCGCCATTTGTGTAGGGATGGCAGAGAATTCCGCCACGGATTCCAGTATCCGGCCCCCCGGAATCCGTGGCGCAACGGCCTCTTGCCCCCTGCCCCCCGCAGAATCCCTCCAGGACGGTACTTACCTGGGGCGGATTTGGGCGGCAGCAGTGGTTCCAGCTGCAGCTCCGGCGGCAGTGGCGGTGGCTCCAGCAGCGGCAGCAGCTGGTCTCCTGGCCAGCCATGGCTGGGCTGCTGCCGCCGCCATTACCATCCTGGCTTGCAGCCGTGATAGGGTACATAAAAATTTACATAGCCTATCACGGCTAGGTAAACAAAAAACAAAAAACCCAGCGTAAGCAAATGGCGGCGGCTACAGCAGCCACCATTTGCGTGCCCTATTTTTCACCAATTTATCTTACGTAAATATTTACCATGATAGGCTACGTAAATGCTTATGTAGCCTATCTCGGCAAAGAGCAGGGGCGCAAAAGGGGCAGCGGCCGCCATTTGTGTCCCTGCTCTTCGTCGTGATAGGCTACGTAAATACTTACGTAGCCTATCACGGCTGACTGCAAGGATGCAAATGTAGGGATGTACGAAACTCACTTACCTTTTCGCGGAATCTGTCACGGTGGGGGGGAGGCGCTCCATCTCTCCCCCCAGAATCCTCGATGGGGGGGGGAAGCGATCCAGTCCTCCCCCCCGGAATCCTGCCCGGCCGGCGGCTCCGGCGGCTCCAGCGGCGGCTCCGGCGGCAGCTCCTGACCAGCCGCGGCCGGGCTACTGCTGCCACCATTGCCATCCTGGCTTGCAGCCATGATAGGGTACGTAAAAATTTACGTAGCCTATCATGGCTAGGTAAAACAACAACAACAAACCAGCATACGCAAATGGCGGCGGCTACGGCTGCCGCCATTTGCGTGCCCTATTTTTCACCGATTTATCTTACATAAATATTTACCCATGATGTTTACCTGTGATGGGCTACATATATATTTACGTAGCCTATCACGGCTAATGCAGGAAGGCAAATGGCGGCCGCAGATTGGGGCAGCCATTCGCAGCCACAGACAAGGGCAGCGGACGGACTGGACCGGCTAACGCCAGGTAGGGTCCGTCCCAGGAAAATTTCGCAGGGTGGTGGTGGGGGTGCTCCATTCCACCACAGACTCCGGTGGGTCATTGTGCTCATTGGAGTCCGTGGCAGAGTTCTCTAACTTCCCTAGATTGTCCTCTGTTTGAAAATGTCCCCTATCTGAAGGGCTGTCCAGTCCAATTCCAGTTTAAATACAGAGAATCATAAAAACTGCTGCCCAACAATGGCACTTGAGCAGCAGACTGAAGAGGAAGACACACAGGTCATCTGGTCGCAATCATCCATAGTATGTTGAGATGTATGTTGAGATGTATTTGTATTTAACTTATAATTAGTATTTCTAATTTTGCATCTATGAGTAGTATCCTATTGTGCCCATGTACTCATGCACCCACTGTTTGCACAACAGGCATTTGGCGCTTCTAAAAATAAGCAAAAATGAGCAGAAGGGAGCTCTGTTGATCTGCACTGATCCAGAAGCAAGTGTTTCTCCTTGATTCTAGGGTTATTTTTTAGAAACCCCATTCCAGAAATGGTGAGTCCCGTGAGGGCAATGGAACCAGAGGGGGAGGAACGCCACCACTGGATACTGCCCGACACATATAAATTAGTATATGCATATCTTATGCAAATCACTATCCTCTTTTGTCCAATGGAGGCTGTTGACTCCGATTTCGGTAGGGCTATGAATCCATTCTGGGTTTCATGCAGACAGAACACTAATGGAGCTATCCAAGGTGCTGAACTTATTTCAGGGATATGGTTCAGCACCTTTAGAGTTCTGGCTGGTTCTGACTGAAACCCGGAATGGATTCACAGCTCCACTGCTTTTGTCCTCTTATTTGGTGATGCATTTCCCTTTTGGGTGTGATTCACAAGTGGCCACCCTACTACCCGGTCTAAGATTCTGGTGGGCCACTACTGGTGAGGGTAGTACTAAGCTAGATGGGTGAAGGATTTGATTTGGTATAAGGCTGCCCTTTCAGGGTAGAGGGTACCTGGAGGGAACGGCACAAAGTTCCAGAAAGAGATAATATCCTGAAGCAAATGGAGCCTTTATTTATTATTTTTATGTATTAATTATATATTTTAATCTACCCAGTAACCAATGTTCTCTTCCCACCTGCAGTCGAGACATAAATAGATTGAATTAGCCCCTGGCAAAGGATCCTCACTGATCCACATTTGGATTTGGAGAGATGAACTGCTCCTCCAACTGAGCCATCATCGTAATCTGATCTGGGAAACATCACTGCCTTTCTTTATTGATGCCTCCCTGTGTGTGGTTTTAGGAAAAGGCAGAGATATCTTGTTCCACTCCTCTCCTAATGGGAAAGTTGGCATAGTGCCACAACATCCCACAGAGCAATGCAGTCAGCTTGCAAGTGTGTACAAGAATCCCTTCATGCTTACTTGAAGAACGGATGCTTGGTTGGGGGACTTAAAAGCCAGGAAAGGGTTTGTTCTTGTTCCAATATATGCTCGAAAAGCACAAGAGTCCTACAAACAAGAGTCCTTGTAATATACCTCTCAGCAGCTGCAGTGTGTGAAATGGCAGGCAGCGCCGATCCTTTTATTTATTAATTATTAAATCCATTTTTAATTGCCCCTCCACTCAACAATTGCTCGACGTGATTTACAATAAAAACCATAAAAAAGACTAAAACACAACAAGGTTGTTGTTTTTTTAAAGTGAAAACAAAATAGATAAAATGCATGCATTACAATAAAAGAGAAGAGCCCTCTAAAATTAAGCAGCAGCATTAATCATTGAAAGTTCAGTGGAACTGTATCATTTTTTTTAACCAGCAAGATGGTTACAGTTACAGACCAATAGTGGGAGAGCCAATCCTAACCTCCCTTCTACGACCAGGGTGGTGCAGCACAAAAGGCCCTGTCATGAGTCCCCACCAACCTCATCTTTCTAGGAAGTGGGACATAAGGATGGGCGAACAAGTGATGTTCCAGATTGCTCAGATCTCCTAACATCTTCCCACTGCTGGGCACGTGCCTGATTCCTGTTCATGTTTGTGATAGCTACTCATTCTGCATGAATGGGAAAATTGTGCAAATTGAGCAGCGATTGAATGTGACATTTGAACAACTTTCCCCAAATTTGCACCAGTTTCCTCCATAGACGAAAGTGGGGCTGATTCAGTCCCCAGGGAAAATTCGAGCAAATTAGGAAATCTGTGCAAAATAGAACTAGGAAAGTTGTGCAAATTGAATGTGAGCACATGTCTGCAGTTTGCAAACATTATTGGCGGACATGTATTCATGCTCACAATCGCATTTGGGGCTTTGAACAGGACGTGCTCATGTGTTTTGTAAGCAAAACAAAATTCTCATACATTCCAAGTGAGACATACTAACAGGTAAAGAACACAGATAAAAAAACACAAACTCTAAGCAGGTTCATACAGATGGAGGCAGTTTTTCAGATAACCTGGCCCCCAAGCCACTTAGGGCTTTATAAGTAAGAACCAGCACCTTGAATTGGGCTTGGAAACGAACAGGGAACCAGTAAAGTTGTTTCATGAAGTGGGGGTGACATGGTCTATAGAACGCACACCAAACAAGCGTTGCACTAGCCATTGTTTCCAAATACTTTTCAAGGGCAACTCCATGTAGAGTATGTTACAGTAATCTCTAGACACAAAGTGATTATGGTAAGGGCTTGGGAGGGGGTTCCTCCAAGGGCCAGATTGGGAACCTCTGAGGGCCAGGGGTTCCCTACGCCTGGGGACTGGTAACAGGGAATAGGGTTTTTTTTTCCTGGTAAAGAGGGACAACTGGAGCATAGGCCCAAGGAGAAGAAATTTAAAACATAACACACTTCCTTAGTGTGCTATATTACTACAAAGAAGACCTTTTCTGTGATGGCACCCTGAGTTTGGAATGCCCTCCAGTACATTTTCAGTTACAGGTTAATACATTCTTATTTGCCCAGGCATTTTTATTGGTATAATGCCTTAGCCTGCCTTATAGTTTAGTTTGATGCCTCTCATTATGTTTGAATGCTATCTATGTTGTTGCTATTATATTATATTGTGTTATATATCATTTTTATTTATACTTGCTATACAATTCTCAAATCTGAATGGATGAATGGTAGTGTGTGTGTGTGTATGTGTGTGTGTGTATGACTCTAGATGCAAATTGGAATTTATTCCTATAATATGATCTCATTTCTTTTCTCTTTGTTAAAAATCTAATATATAATCCATTAACTCTGCACTCAAACTATGAATTTTTAAGATCCATTTTTGATCATAGCTTTGGGAGTATTATTTGCAATGACATACATTCAGAAGGTGCAATCCAGACAAAAGATTTTTTTTGGTTGTTTTTTGTTTATAGATGTCAGCCTTCCCCAATCTGGTGCTCTCCAGAAGTGTTGGACTATAATAATCATCATCCCCCAGCCAGTATGGTCATTGACTGGGGAGAGATGCGAGGTGTAGTCTAAATCTGGAGGGCACCTGGTTGAGGAAGGCTGATTAATGTGGTATAAACAAATACATCTTGCATTTTGCACGCACAAGTACAGTCCTAGCTGACACTGGAAATCCCCTGCTAGCAATTGTTGATATCCACAAAGGGGGGTTGTCTTCTGCTTGGAATAACTTGGCCCGTTTTCAGACTTGGCTGCTGCCGTAAATCTCCTCTCCCCTGATGTGAATCTGCTCCATGGGTCTGGATGGGGGAATTTCCAGCATTCCCTCCTTGCTTCCATGTGTATCGTTATGATGAAGCAACTTTCTTATCTTCCTTCCCTCATGGAAATGAGGAGAAAGTATCCCATTTCCCGTTTACCTTAGTAATTGGGTGTGCTGGATTTCAGCTTTCTTTCTCTTGTGGCAATAACTTACAGAGAACTTGGGCTGGCCCAAGTCATTTTGCTGCTTGAGGTAGAGCAGCAAATGACCACTCACTCACTCACTCACTCACCCAAGTCAAGGTGCGCAGTATCCAAAGCCAGCTGAGTTATTTTGGTACATGAGGCAGAAAATCTCATAAGCGCCTCTCCCCATCCCTGGCAGTAGAAATACAATAAAAACAAAGTATATAACCAACAATGCACTGCCCTTTCATGACACCCAAGATCTGCTGCCTGAGGCCACTGCTTCACTCTGCCTCCTGGCAGCGCTGGCCCTGCAGAGAACTCCTAGTGTTAGGTCAGGTGGAGGTAGGAACGACAAGGCAGATTTACAGCCTCATCTACACCCCTGCTGGCCCAAAGCCGTCTGGGTAGCGAGGGCCCAGCTGAGCTATAACCATGAGAGTAGTTCTGCATTAGGCTGGAGGAAGGTAGAGGCCTCTTCAGCCTATCGTGCTGGAATATTGCTGGCAGCAGCAGCAGCAGCAGCAATGCCTGTGCATTTTCCTCTTGCCACGGACATCCCTGGTGGTTCGACAGATGTGTACAGTGCATGTCCCACTCTTGTGCTGCCAGGTTTGGAGGCTTGGGGGAAGGTTGTGGGAGTCACTTTGACCCTTCCCTGCTGTTAGCATTGCCCTGCAACCACAGAGCCAAAGGGCAGCACGTGCTAGCCTCATCCATTGGCCTGGGGCCACTGGGAGGCTGCACCTCTAGGAATAACATCCCCAAATGGGGGAGAGGAATCAGTCAGAGACAGAGCAGCTGCAGGGAGTCACCCTTTCCCTTCCAGAAAGGTCACCTATTCAAACTGTGACCACCTGGCCCTATCCTTCAGCCGATGCTCGCTTTCTTCTTCCCTCCCCTTTCCTTTTCCCTTTTGCATCATGTCTACTACTCTCTGAGCTTGTGGGAGGGAGCTTACCTTTCAATATCCATACAAACTGATTCTTCTTAACTGTGCTGTCTGTGATTGTATAAAATATTATATCTTCAAGGCTTAGAAAAGTTTAGGTATTATTATTATTATTATTATTTCCACAAGGATAGGTGGTCTCTTCCTTTCTGCTACTATTTTATGAATTGTTTGCCCGACGCTGGTCATTAAAAATGGAATGTGATACAGTGGGGGCTGGTGGCTCCGATGTCAGTGGGACAATGAATCCACTCCAGGTTTCTGTTAGAACCAGTCAGAACTAGGGATGTATGAAAGTCACTTACCTTTTCGAAGGGTGACATTCGCGGTGGGGGGGAGGCACTCCATCCCTCCCACTGAAATTGTCTCCGGCCGGCTCCGCTCCGCCGACATTCCGCGGAACCACTGGCTGGGGCCGCCCACAGCCGGACATCCGGCCTCTGGATAGCCTGCAGGGACGCAAATGGTGGCTGCCGTAGCCGTCGCCATTTGCATCCCTGTATTTTGCCATGATAGGCTACGTAAATATTTATGTAGCCTATTATGGCAAAAAAAAGGAACGCAAATGGTGGCCACTACGCCATTTGCACCCCTCTCTTTTGTCATAATAGGCTACGTAAACATTTACGTAGCCTATCACACGGCAAAAAAAAGGGAACACAAATGGCGGCCGCCGTAGCCGCCTCCATTTGCGTTCCCTTAGTTTTGCCGTGATAGGCTACGTAAATACTTACGTAGCCTATCACGACTTCCGCAGGGATGCAAATGGCATCCCTGTGTTAGCCGTGATAGGCTACGTAAGTATTTACGTAGCCTATCACGGCTATATGGAGGAAGCGAATGGCGGCTGCAGAAGCAAACGCCATTCGCAATGCAGCGAGGACGTCAGCAGGTAGGTGCTCTGTTCCGGGCCCATTTTGCGGGGTGGGGGGGCGGGGGGCTTCGTTCCGCCATGGATTTCGGGGGGCCGAATGCACTGGCATTCGACCTCACCGAGATCCGTGGCGGAATTCTCTGACATCCCTAGTCAGAACCCTATAGGAGCTATCCAAGGTGTGAAGCCCCTTGCATAGCTCCTTTAAAGTTCTGACTGAAACCCAGAGCGGCTTCACCGCCCCACTGATACTGGAGTCACTGGTGTGATGTGCTCCTATTTAGTGTTCTGGACAGTCATCTCCACCATGATCCATTCAATCCTCCCTCCCATCCATTTTCCATTTCTTTCTCTTCCCCATCCCCTGCCAGACAGCCCTCACTGGGCTTCTGTGTGGGTTCCCCCCGCCCTTAAGGTTTTCTTTTAAAATGTTTCTTTATAATTCTGCTGACTTTGGGCTGACACCTTCCTCTTGCGTGTATGGATGGTGTTGTTGTAGGTGCAGAAGGACCTACACTCAGCTCTGAACATGAGAAAGAGAAGGAGCAAGACCTTATTTATTTATATCATGCCTTCAAGTGATCAGGGCACTTTACATTGTAGAAGAGGACAGGCCCCTGCCACAAGGAGCTTACAATCTAAAATTTGACACAGGAGAAACAACAGATGAAGGGAAGGGAAATGGAAGCAGGGGCAAACAGGGAAGCAGCATGCAGTTGCCAGGGATGCCCAAATGTTGTTAAATCCATTCCGTTGGTGTTTTGTGTCTTTTGTTCCATGGTCTGCTCATTGATGGAATTTTTTAGGGATGTACAAGAATTTCATTCCGCTAATGCAAATGTGCGTTAGTACACATTAGCGCAAGTGCAAATTTGCTCAATTCCCTCCCAAGAGTAAAAACCCACTCCGCTAGTCCATGCGAGTCAGGAAAAAACAATCCGCTGCAGAATCTGCAGGTCACATTCATAGAAATCTGAACTCATTTGAATCCATTGCAGATTTCTCAGACATCCCTGGGGCGGCTTCAGTGACTTGTGCTTAGGCTTAATTGCAGGCTCATGACACCTGCCTTGAACTGAAGACAGGGCAGGACAGAAAGCTAAGAAATTACACTCTCTACTACATGCAGATGGCATTTATCCCTTCACAGGAAAAAGGCCCTAGGGGAGTTAACGCTCATTGGATCAGCTATTGCAAAAGCCTCACTTTACAAAGCCTGCAACAAATTAATGGTTTGAGCAGCAATGTTAAGCTAGCTGGGTAGACTCTGCACAAATTTTGTGGTTGCCTTTAATCCCACAGTCAGGACCAGTGACTCACCCTAAAATGTTTTTAAATTCCAGAAATACAGTTTTTAAGCTGCCAGTTAAAGTTTACATTGCTCAGTTCAAGGCACAGGACTGGGATGAACAACAGATGGCTGGCTCTGTCCTCATGGATGGCTGTGTGGAATGCACTTTTGACCCAGTCTCTGGAATGGATTGCAGACTCTCCATTTGATGTGCCACATATGCTGCTGGCCAAATCAGGATCCACAGCCCCTTTTGAACAGCTAAGGGAGCAATCCTATGTCCCCTAGGCAGCATCTGATTTTTCAGATTCTGGGCTCCAAGGTCAGAACCAGGGCTCCAACCTCAGAGCCCCCAAAATGCACTCCCTGCCCCTTCATAGCCATTGTGGTTCTCTCTGTGGCAGCAACATCTCTGCACTCAGAAACGGAGTGCAAAGATGGGGAAAGGGGGGTGATCCTGGGGGCAGGGAGGGGAGGAGACCTCAGAAGCTGTATTATGCAGCTTCCTATGTGCCACGTGGCCTCCTCGACCACCATTCCAAATCTCCCCAGCTAGACTGGCAACATCCCCTGTCTAGCCAAAAATGCAGGGTGGCTGGAGCCCAGAGGCAAGGTTCACCACCATGCTCTAGCCACCTTGCATTGGCTAGTTGTCAGCCTACGAGTTCATAGGCTGATGACTATCTCCGTTATAGGATCGCACCCTAAGGATACCTTACAGTTGATTTTGTTAACCTTGAGAGCCAGTGTGGTATAGTGGTTTGAGTGCTGGACTGGGAGTCGGGATATCCGGGTTCTAGTCTCCACTTGGCCATGGAAGCTCACTGGGTGACTTTAGGCCAGTCACAGACTGTCAGCCCAACCCACCTCACAGGATTGTTATTATGAGGATAAAATGGAGAGGAGGAGGATTATGTAGGCCACCTTGGGTTCCTTGGAGGAAAAAAAGGCAGGATATAAATGCAATAAATAAATAAATAAAATAAACCTTGGCATGAGCAAAAAAACTCTCCGCTTCACCTGGACTTCATACATAAAAATGGAGCCAAATCAAAGTGTTTAGCTTGGTCTGTGTGATCCTGGTTTCTTGTCCCTAGCAGGACCATGGTTTTGTCAATATCAGTGTTCCCAAATTAAAATGTGGAGAAAGCTAACCCAGATCCAACCTGCCATCTCAGAGACCATCACTTATCTCAGGTACTTGGTGTTCACAGTGGCTTCAGCAAGGGCCGGCCCAAGACATTTTGCTACATGAGGCCAGTGGAGGCTGGCGGCTTTCAGTGGGGTGGTGAATCAGCTCTAGGTTTCAGTCAGAACCAGTCATAGAATCATAGAATAGTAGGGTTGGAAGGGGCCTACAAGACCATCGAGTCCAACCCCCTGCTCAGCTGCTCAACTCAAAGCATCCCTGACAGATGGCTGTTCAGCCTGGTCTTGAATGCCTCCAGTGTGGGAAAGCCCACCACATCCCTAGGTAATTAGTTCCATTGTTGCATTGCTCTAACAGTCAGGAAGTTTCTCCTGATGAGAATCCAGTCTGACCTCTAAAGGAGCTATCCAAAGTGCTGAACCCATTAGAGTTCTGACTGGTTCTGACTGAAATCCAAAGCAGATTCATTGCTCCACTGAAATAGGAGCCACCAGCCTCCACTGCCCAAAGCAAAGGACAAAATGGTGCCCCCTCCCCGATTCCACATACAGAAGCCCACTGGACTGGTAACTGAATCTTCACTTAACACTGGTAATGGGTTTGCATACTCCACCACACCTGAGGGCAGCAGGATAGTTTAGGGGGTGCAGGGCACTCTATCCTTCAAGAGAGGAGAATGGCTTGAGGGGGGATAGCTGTCACTGCTCCCCACCCCAGCATCTGCCACCTGAGACAGTTGCCACACTCTGTCTTATGGTAGGGCTGGCCCTGCCTCTAGCTGCCATCTTTCCTCTGAGACAGATTGGTTGTGGACTCCACTTGCTCACCAGCAAGAACAGTTTTCTGTTGCTGTTGTTGTTTTCCTTTTACTGAATTATTTGATAGATCAAAACAACAACCCCCCAAACCCTGTGAAAAGCTGGTTGCCTTCCCTAGTCATTCTTCTGTGGTTTGGAGATGTAAGCTTAATGGCTTGGATCCTAAGGCAAGCTAACTTCAGGAATTTCAGCAAAGGAACATTTCCTGTACCCTCCACACCCCTCCAGCCACCTACATACCCCCACCCACAAAAACTCATCTGGTAAGTCAGCGCGGCCTTCCTGAACAATGTGTTATGGGCTGCGAGTGGCTGAAGTGGGGAAGAGAAGATGGAAAGTTTTCCTTCTACAAACTTCCTGAAATTAACTTATCTTAGGATCCAAGCCAATGTGTTTAAGGTAACTCATCACTGCATGATGCATACTTTCCCTTAGTTAGTGTTGACTCTGATGAGGTCCTTGGGCAGGTCACCTGGAACACAAATGAATAAAATAGAACTCTGTTCCCTTTGCTTTCTGAAAAATATTACTTTGACTAGGGGTGAGCAGAAAATAGATCTCCAGATGTTTTGGACTTCAGCTCCCAGCATTCCTGACCATTGGCCATGTGAGCATGGGCTTCTGGGAGTTAAAGTTCCAAACATTTGCAGATCTACCTTCAGCCCCTCCCTGACTTAGACTTTCTCCTTAGCCCAAAGACCTTCTCCTTTAGCCCATCTTCAACAATTTCTCATTCCAAGCTAGAAACCATTACATCACCAAGGTGTATATTGCTCGACAGTAGAATGCACCCTGAGAACATTCCTTGAAGAGTCACTTTGCTAAAGCAATGCATGCAAAAAAACCAGGTACACAGCCTTAAGTATATCTGATTTCAACACTCAAGGCTCTCAAGATGCAAAGTTTAGTTATTGCTGGCAGATTTCTCTGGTTTTAGCAGTATACCACATTATAGTTTTTAGGCTTTGTTAGTGCTATGTTTAAATCAACGACTACATGGTGTATTGCACAACTGTGGTGTGGAGATGCAAATGTTTGTTTGTTTATTACATTTATATCCTGCCTTTTTTCCTCCAAGGAACTCAAGGCGGCATACATTATCGTCCTCCTCCTCCATTTTATCCTCACAACAACAACCCTGTGAGGTGGGTTGGGCTGAGAGTCTGTGACTGGCCCAAAATCACCCAGTGAGCTTCCATGGCCAAGTGGGGACTAGAACCCAGATCTCCCGACTCCCAGTCCAGAACTCTAGCCATTACACCACAGTGGCTCTCAATTTGAGTTAATAATTCATCATCCTAAGAATCCTGACCCTTCCTTCCTTCCATTATATATTAAGTTTCTAGCCCTTATGGAATGAAAGGTGATATCTGGTGGAACTGCAGAACCAGGGGGGTATCTCCATTAGCAATTTGGAGGTCATTAGGGATATATGATGTTGTGGCCATCCAGCAGCCATTCCAGAGTTTATCACAGAAAAAACAGATTTCCTGAGACTGCTTAAAGTTAGGGATGGACGAAAGTCCCTTACCTGGTCCCGCAGCTTGCTTCGCGGTGGGGGGGAGGCGCTCCATCCCTCCTCCTGAAATTCTGGGCGGGGGGGAGGCACCCCACCCTTCCCCACCGAAATTCTGGCCGGGGGGGAGGTGCCCCATCCCTCCCCACCAAAATTCTGGCCGGGGGGGAGCGCCCCACCTCTCTGGCCGCGAAAGTTCTTCTCCTGCCAGGACGCAAATGGCGGCGGCCATAGCCGCCGCCGTTTGCGTCCCTGGCCTGCAGTCAGCCATGATAGGCTACGTAAATCTTTTACGTGGGCGTAAATCTTTTATGTAAATCATGGGCATAAATCTTTTACGCCCATGGGCGCCGCCATTTGCATACACGCTTTCCCCCCCCCCCAAAGTCAGCGTGATAGGCTACATAAAGATTTACGTAGCCTATCACGGTGTTTTTTGAAAATCTAGCCGTGATAGGCTACGTAAATCTTTACGTAGCCTATCACGTGTTTTTTTTTACTTGGAAATGGCGGTGGTGGCAGCCGGTCGGAAGACCAGCCGCCGCCGCCGCACCACCGCCGCACTGCCGCCGGGAGTCGCCGCCGCCAGGGACATTCGACCAAGGTAAGTCCCATCCCGGGGGGGTGGCAGGGGGGTGGCGGACCGTTTCTCCACCAATTTCAGGGGGCCGAATGTGTTGGCATTCGGCCTCCCGGAGATTCGTGGAGAAATTCTCCGACATCCCTACTTAAAGTCCAATTCTTTTCCTTAAGTCGGGTTCTCCCCATTATAGTTGTGTGCCCCTACATTGACCTTGGGTGTACTAGCCCTGCCCAGGGGTGTGCCTTTCACCGTGACCCCAGTTGAGGGGTGTTTCCTGTGTGTTTCCCACCCCTGCACAAACCAATTAGTGTCTCCTCAGAAATAACTCCCATTGTGGTCAATGAGGTTTGTCCCCTGAATGCACACAACAGAATTTACACAGATCCCCCCCCCAATTGAAACAGCACATTTTAAAGCACTAATTTGATTTCCCAAAGGCTGTAAAGTGCTTCTTGAAGTTGTGATTCTCCATTGTTTGGTTAATTGACATTTGGAAGTAACTACTTCCACCTTCCGTCATCCTGATCCTGTGCAGCATCGGGTTAGAAAGGGGGCTGGTTTCCCATCCATTTCCCCTCCCTGTCTTTCTCAGCACAAACATATGTGTGTCTTCTCAGGAGTAACTCCCATTGTAGCCAATGAGGATTGTCCCTGAACTGCACACTCCCAAGATTCCCATGAATCGAAATAACACATTTAGAGAGCCTTAATGCTGAAGCTTCAATTGATTGCAACAGGGCAGCTAGGACACAGAGTTCGTTTCATGATTGTCAGGGGGTGGGGGAGAGAGAAAGGGATGATTTCTGTGGATACAGGGGAGGAAACCTCCCAGGAATTTATCAGTGGGGGGAGAGCCTGGACAGGGGCGGGGGTGGACAGCCTCTCTTATTGGTTGAGCAGCCCGTGCCAGTCAGATGACATTTACTCCAACCCCTCCCCACCCAGAAGTATGTTCTGTGAAGTGACTGTGATACATTTGTTCATGGAGCCCTGCACAGACTAAAGCTGGCTCCTTGAAAAATCCAGGTAAGCCACAAATGGCTTCTCTTTCCATCTCCTTCCATTGTCGTGGAGAAACCCCCAAGAACAGGCTCCAGTGTTCACTTTTGGCCACAATCCAACCAGTGGTTTAAGCTAAGCATCCCTAGCCCCCTGTTTCATTATGGCCTCTAGCTATAAGAACTAAATATAGCTTCACAAAGTTTTGTTGATCACTGCGCCATTCCTGGTCATGTGAAATTTTGCTCAGCCTGTTGTTTTTTTTAACACAACTTTATCTGTATGCAGAATAAATTAGACTAACCTCTTCCCACAATTCTATATAGACAAATTTGTGTTTGAAGATATGTGTGTTTATAATGTAAGAAACCATTCTGATAATGATTTTTTTTTGCCATTAGACATGGGTATTATTATTATTATTATTATTATTATTATTATTAAGGCCTGTGAGAGGGGATGGGATATGTAGTACTGCATTTCATTTCGTTTATTATATTTTTATACCGCCCCATAGCCAAAGCTCTTTGGTTAGTTCACAAAAATTAAATACAATTAAAATACATTATATAAAATATCAAAAACCATTCACATGATGACATAAAACAAATAACATACACAACAACAACAACATATACCTAAAACAATTTAAAACAATCAGCCAGAGGCAATGAAGAGACTCATTATACGCTGCCAAATGCCTGCAAGAAGAGGGCAGTTTTAACCTGGTGCAGAAAAGATGACAATGTTGGCACCAGGCAGGCCTCAACAGGGAGGGAGATTATTTCATAAATGGGGAGCCTCCACTGAAAAGGCCCTCTTCCTTGTTGCCACCTTGACCTTCCATGTGTTGCATGTGCTTGGTATGAAAAAGGTCCCAGGTCCAGTGTCAAACATCTACAGCCAACAGGGGCATCGGAAGCCCCCACCTGAGCCTGCAGCTATTGCTTATAAAATACTTTATCTGTTTTGTTCCTATTTTGCCTTTGGAGATATCAAAGATGTCTTTAAAAAAATGTTTTGTTATACCTATGTGTGCAGTAGAACAGGGGTGGCGGATGATGAGCTGGTTCTACTGGTGGGTCTATGATATGCAGTAGATCAGCAAGGATTGCTGACTTCCAATAGCTTAAAACAATAGCAACAACAACATGACACACCCACCCCACCATCCTGGTGCAATGAACGGAGCTTGGGATAACTAGGAGTAGACTTTTGAATTTGAAGGTCTGGGAGCTCCATTCCAATTCTGGTACTCAAAACAAATTCCTGGGCTCAGAATTCTTTAATTAATTAATTAATTAATTTTATTCAATGTATGAGTCATCCTATAGCCACGCTCTCAGGGCGACATACATAATAATACCAAATACTATAAAACCAATGATAAATTCTAAATTTAATTCAAGTGTATGTCTTTTGCACCAGGCTCCAGCTGGTGAATCTTGGCATTGTAGTCCAAATCAAACTAGCTCCTGCAGGCTCAAAGTCTGCCCACTACTGCAGGAGAGTTGGATCTCTTAGATCTCTAGAAATTAGGGATGTCAGAGAATTCCGCCACGGATCTCGGTGAGGCTGAATGCCAGTGCATTCCGTGGCAGAATGGCCTGCCACCCCCCCGCGGATCCCCCCCGGGACGAGACTTACCTGGGGCGGATATTATGGATGGCGGCGGCTGCGGCGGCAACGCAGCGGCTGGTCTTCCGACCGGCTGCCACCGCCGCCATTTCCAGTCTGGTCATTTGTGTGTTGTTGTTTTTTTACATAGACGTGATAGGCTACGTAAAGACTTACGTAGCCTATCACGTCTGGGTTAAAAAAAAAACCCAAAAAACACGTACGCACATGGCGGCGACTATGGCCGCCGCCATTTGTGTTCCTTATTTTTCGTCGTCTTAGTCTATGTAAATATTTATGTAGACTATTACGGCGAAAATAAAGGGGAACGCAAATAGCGTAGTGGGGGCTATTTGCGTTCCTTTGTGATTCGCTGTTTTAGCCTACGTAAATATTTATGTAGGCTAAAACAGCGAATCAAAAAGGAACACAAATAGCTCCCACTACGCTATTTGTGTTCCCCTTTATTTTCGCCATAATAGTCTACGTAAATATTTACATAGACTAAGACGGCGAAAAATAAGGAACGCAACTGGCGGCGGCCGTAGCCACCGCCATTTGTGTACGCGTGTTGTTGTTGTTTTTAACCCAGACGTGATAGGCTACGTAAGTCTTTATGTAGCATATCACGTTTGAATACAGGGACGCAAACGGCGGTGGCTACAGCAGCCGCCATTTGCGTCCCTGCTATCCAGCAGCCAGATGTCTGGCTGCTGGCAGAGCCGGCTGGCGGCTCTGAGGAATCCCCGCAGAGCGGAGCTGGCCGGGCAGGAGTCCAGGGGGAGGGATGGAGCACCTCTCCCCCTCGAGGATTCTGGGGGGAGGGACGGAGTGCCTCCCCCCCACACCGTGAAGCAGATCTGCAAAAAGGTAAGTGACTTTTGTACATCCCTACTAGAAATTAAACTGGAGGGGGCCAGATGCCTCTTCTGGTGTACATGGATAGAAAATACTCACTTGCTTCTCTTCCATGCCTGTCCTCCCACCCCCTCCGCTAGCTTCCTATACAGATAATAAACATTGCTAGATGCTTTGTGTTGCATCTAATCTGTAAAATATGACCAGATCCATTGTGAGAGTACAACACTGTTACAGTCAGTTTAGCAACACATACTGTTTTAAAAGCCAGTGCAGTCCAGGTGATTGCAGAATAAATGAATGCAATTTACAGCCAGCAAGGAAGCACCTTTTAACACTGCATGGGAAACCAGACATCAGCCTCCAGGGTGAATCAGATTCCTTGTCTGCATGATAACTGGAACTAGTAACTCCTTTTCTCTCTGTGGCTTCCATGCTTGTTTATTGAAGCAAATTACACCTGTTCAGATTGTGTTCTTACAAGAAGCTACTTGTAATAAAAATCTTGCAGAAAATATGCAACTCATGCTTGGCTAATGTTCCTGTCTGGCCATTGTCACACTCCATGAGAAAG
This sequence comes from Heloderma suspectum, assembly GCF_057233095.1. Taxonomy (NCBI): domain Eukaryota; kingdom Metazoa; phylum Chordata; class Lepidosauria; order Squamata; family Helodermatidae; genus Heloderma; species Heloderma suspectum. The sequence continues at coordinate 28,901,009 of NC_139459.1, forward strand.
GAATTCAACTTCAGGGTGAAGGGAAGCATAACATTTTTAGGGTAGGGATGTTTGAATCCGCAGAACCCGAGCTCATTGAAGTTCTCTGAATTCCTGCTCGTTCCAACTTGAGTCCATATCAGATTACAAGCTCCCTTTTTTTCCTCTTTGCATGAAAATCTGTCCATATTTTTCCAAATGTATGCATCAATTATGCATCACTGAAATGTATGCCTTCTCCCATTGATTAAAGCGTATTTGTGTGCATTTTTCAAAAGTACACAGTTTTTATGTGCGTTTTTCAAATGAAAGCATACTGTGGAATGCATTTTTTTTTTTTTTTTGGTCCGCGAATCATATTGCAAGCTGAGAAATGTATGGACTTCGACTGCAGATTGCATCCGAGTCCATGTTCCAAAAATTGCGAACTAGGCAAATCCTGATAAAAAACAAATGAATTTCTCATACGTCCCTATTTTACAGCAGTGGCAGTGGGACCACATTGAAAGCACCTTCACCAGGTTTAGCCCAAATGTACCTTTCTTCTTGGTGGCTGAGCTCTGAAACAGAAGCTGGCTGTGAACCGGTGCTAATTGGCTGTCTCCTTGTAATGTCACAGCTGACTGGCTGTTCCCTTCCTCAGAGCAGTTTTGCAAAAAAAAAAAAAAAATTCTGTTTAAAATTAATAAGGGAACAAATGAATGGATAAACATTCATGCAAAGTGTTTAAAGATTAAAAGAAGGAGGCATTTCACCTGGCGTATGGAAGAGCATGCAAGATAGCCAAGCCAACCTTGAATTCATTGGTGAAGCCAGGAAGCGGCAGTGACCTTTGTTCTTATGTTACTTCTGCCTTTACCCTCATTAACCTAATCTATTCATTTACCATTTACACCCTTTTCTGGCAACTAATTTTTAACAGGAGGTCATATTTTGAATTGGTAAGGTGGCCATGTGTCTTTCTTTACAGAGGACAACCCTTTATTGAAGGGCTATCTGAGAACAACCCTCTGTTTGAAGGTGTCCTCTATTTGTAGTTCCGTTTAACTATAAGGTACCAGAAGAAGGGAGAGCAGAGGCCTTGATGTCACTCAGCGACAATTAGCACCTGGAAACCGGCTGGGCAGGTAGGTACTCAGGTCACCTGGTCACAGTTTACCCCACTTTAGTGAGATATGTTGTATTTCTATTTAAAATTTCAGAATTATTTCTAAATTAACATTTATACATGGAAGTTTTGGAGACATTTTGAAGACAGACACCACTATTCTTTTTTTTTTTTTTGGTGGTGGTGGTGGTGGTGCATTTCTTCTTCTTGTCCTTCTTGTCCTCCTCCTTCTTCCTGTTCCTCTTCCTTTTTTTGGGGGGGGGGAGCAATTTATTTATTTATTTCCATTGATAAACTGCCCTTATTCACAAGGGATCCCAGGGCAGTGTACGTAACATTATAAAAGGATAAACTAATTAATCCATTTTTAAATGAACATTTAAAATGCTAAGAGGGAAAAAAGGAACACTTTCATTTGATGCAGAAAAGAAAGCAAGGTCAGCACCAATCAGCCGGGCATTCTGAAGCCAGGGCACCACCACAGGGCACCACCCTTTCGTAAGTGTATAATGTATTTCTCCCACTGATGGTACTTGGATCTTAATGCACAGGTAGCATGATACGCAGGGCTGGCCCTCCCATGAGGCAGGGTGAATCCCCTGCTCAGGCGGCAGATTGGGAGGGGTGGTGGATCATGCCCACCCCACTGCTGGGAGGGCCCCTGCAGGTACTGGTGCTACTGCTGCACTAGCCCCACTCCTCCACAGTGGCAAATGCCACAGTGGGAGAGCAGCAAGCAAACAGGGCTTCTTCGAGGAGCAGCTGCTGCCCTAATCTCTTGCTCTGAGCCCTCTCCCAAAGTGAGAGATCAGGTGGCCAGGCTCTCCAAAGAGGCCACCCGCTGACCCGCCCAATCTCTTGCTTTGGGAGGGGGCTCAAAGTGAGAGACTGGGCAGGCAAGCACTCTGTAGAGGCCACCTGCTCACCTGCCCATCTCTTGCTTTGGGGATCAGGTGGGTGGGTGGCCTCTCCAGAAAGCCCCATCAGACACACGAAGGGGCCGATGCACCTCTCCAGAGAGGCTGCCTGTCTGATCTCTCATTCGGGGGACTCTCCCAGAGTGAGAGTGGGCTGACAGGCAGCCTCTCTGGGGAGTCCCCCGAATGAGGGACATGCCCAGGCTTGAATGCTGCACTTTGAGGGCTCCTTCCTCAAAGCAAGGCATTGTAAGGTGGCCCTGGAAACTGCCTGTACTGCCTGTTTTTTTTTTTAAGCTTATTTATTTGAGGTATGAAAATGGTACTTAAAGGATGTGATGTAACAGAAGCTCAGTTGCTAACTACACTATGGGGAACAGCCCCCAAAGCCGAGCCCCTTGTCTGTTTCTCCTCAGTTCATGCATGAGAAAGTGGCTAAGAGCCAAGCTAGAGCCAAAACTACATGTGACACTGTGCCTCTTTTTCCTTAGCATTTATTTTTAATGAATTTTAATGAAAAGCAGCCATGGAAGGTTGCAATAAGGAGCCAAAAGGGGGTGGGGAGTGTCTGTTAACCCTTCCCCTCCTGCCATTTTTAGGTGGAAATTGCCTTTCCCAAGCTATTTATTTATTGTATTTCTATACTGCTTGCAAATGAGGGTGTTTTCAGAAGGGCCTCTCCTACTGATCTTAATAACCAAGATAGGCAGTTCCTCAGATAGCCAGCTCCTAAGCTGTTTAGAGCTTTAAAGTTTAAAACCAACACCTTGAATTGACCCTGGAAAGCCATTGCCAATGGTTTTGATCATTGGTGATCATGCTGCCATGCACCAGTTAGCAGACAAGCTGCTGTATTTTGCCCCAACTGAAGTTTCTGGATGGTCTTCAAGGTTAGCACCATGTAGAGTGCATTGCAGTAGTCTAACCATGATGTAACCAAGACATGGATAACTGTTGCCAGATCACACTGACTCAAGAACATTTGCAGATAGCACACTAGACACAGTTGTGCAAATGTGCTCCTTGCCACCACCGCCATATGAAGATCCAGGGACAATGTAGGATTCAGAAGCACTCCCAAGCTATGATCATGATCTTTCAAGAAGAGCATGATCTCATCCAGAACAGCTTGAATCCCAGACTCTGAGCCAGGATTTCAATTGAGCAGCAGCATCCCTGTCTTGTCTGGATTTAATCTCAGCATGTTCACCTTCATCCAGCCCAATATCAAACTTAAGCAATGTTCAAGGTGTTGACTGCTTCCTTGGAGCTGGATGGCAAAGAGCAATTGTGTCATCAGCATATTGATGGCATCTCACTCCAAAGCACTGGGTGACCTCTCCCAGTGGTTTCATGTACATGTTAAATAACATAGGGAACAGAATAGAAACCCTGTGGACACTACAGAGTCTATGGCATAGACCAATGGCCATGGAGCCCAACACTGCCTTCTGGACATGCAGTACAGTGCTACAAAGGCTCATTCCCACCAGGCAGTCCAGAAGGCTACCATGGTATCAAAAGCGGCTGAGAGGTCCAGAAGAGTGGTAGGTTCTCACTTCCCCCATCCAGTTCCCAGGGTAACCAAGGTGACCCAGCTGAAAGCTTGATTAAAGTAGGTCCAGATAATTACGATCATCCAAATGTGTCTAGAGTTGGGACACCATCACCCACTCAATCACCTTGGCCAAGAATAGCGGAGCCTGGCCTGTCACATCCCAAATCTGTTGGATCAAGGGAAGATTCCTTTAATAAGCTCTTATTACTGCCTCCTTCAAGCAAGAGGGAACATGCCCACTCACAAGGAGGCATTAACTTCCCTTAGCCATGCAGCCATTCCTGTCCTGGCTGATTCAGTCGGCCAGTATGGGCAAGGGTCAGGCAGGCAAGTGGTAGCCCACACCTCACCAGACACCCTGTCCACCTCCTTGAGACCCGGAAGCTGAAAAGGATCCAAACCACCTGGACAGGCCATTGCCAAAATTAAATCCAGCTGACCTGCCCCAGTGCTGGAGTCCAAATCAAGGTGAATCTGAGCAACTTTATCCGCAAAGAACGAGGCAGGTTGTTCACAACGAGCCGCCAAGTGTTCTGGCTTCCCCACACCAGTATCCTGGCGAAGACAGCCTCACACGGCGCAGAAAAGCCGCACCCATCTATTCTGTATGGATGTGATGGTGGTAGAGACAGAGGCTCTCTTATGTGCTTCCACCACCCTATGAGGGGAAAACCCATATCTACCTATGGGAAGCCCATATCCCTTCTCCCACAGATAGAAAAGCAGCTGGGGCGGGGGCATTGAGCTGGAAAATGACCAGAGGGGAAGGGGTTAAGCAGCCCCATCCCTGCCATTCTTCAATTTTAGTTTCCCAAGGGTGCTTTTTATTAAAACAACATCAAACCATGGGGGGTGGGGGAGAGAAAGATGCAGAATGCAATGTCATATCCAGTTTGGCCCTAAGGCCGTGTGAAATATGTGTAATCTTTGCTATCAAGGGATATGCCAGGGCTAGATCTGAAGTCTCTGGGGTCTGGATTAGGCCGCCAGGCTTTCAGCTGACTATCTCTGAAATGTCTCAAACCCATATGCATTATTCATATATGCAGCGGACTGTTTGCCACCCTAAAGGATCAACATGCACTTAGTGCAGCTTTCCCCAAGCTGTTGCCCTCTGGATGTCTTGGACTACAGATTCCATCATTCTGAGCCAGCATGATTATGGGGATGATAGATGATAGAGAGCAACAGGATGGTGTGGGCTAACTTTGTGCTGGTGGTACGGTGGGGGTCACAGGCCAACAGAAACTCCATCACATTTTCTGTGTGGCTGAATGAATCTATGATTTTCTTATCGTTGTATGTGGGAGAGGGAGTAACATTATGATGGGGTAATTAAACCTGGGCCAAATATCCCCCCTCCACTTTTGTCAGACCATTCGTTCTCCGTGGAAAGTTAGACAAACTATGCAGTGACTTTTAAGAGAGGGCAGATATTACAAATTCTCCAGGGGTGTTGTGTGATCTTTTACTAGATGGCACAGTGGGGTTGTGTGTTTTTCTTTCTTTTAATGATAGCAACAACATCAAAAGCAACCAGCGGGGGGAGAGAGAGAGAGAGGAGGAGGAGATCCACGAGATGACATGATGGACAACAGTGAGTCCAGAAAAGGAGACATTCCTGAACAGGATAAGTGCTCCATCTGCAGAATTCTCAGGTTGTAGCAAACAGGGAGGAACGGGGTCATGGCAAGACTGTTATGCAACTAAAGTAAACAGGATTAGCTATAAAGCGATTATCAATTCTTTCTGGGTGTAAGAGTAAAGCAGGAAAACAGAAGGAAGCTGCAGAGAGCCTTATTAGGTTTCAGGCATTAATGTATCCTGACAGTCTGAAATGACCAAATGTGCATATATAACACCTCTAGCTGTTTATAGTCTCTGTCCCAGATACAAAGGCAAGAAGGGAATTATGGGGCACGCTTAATCAGAGTGGTCAAACCCCCATCGTGTTCCTCAACCCTTGATCAGATTCCTTCAGAGGAGGCTGTTGGCTCCAATTTCAGTGGGGTAGTGAATCCACTCTGGGTGTCAAGTCAGAATCAGTCAAAACAAGACCTATCCAAGGTGACTGGTTCTGACTGAAACCCAGAGCAGATTTACTACCCCACTGACATCGGAGCTACCAGCCTCCACTGGATTCCTTCACTACCTTGCATTTGCAAGGTCTCTTGCAGGGCTAATATATGGGGCCAAACAATAGAGATGCAGTTGAACACTGGAGGTATCAGATTGTCTTGTAAGCCCTCTGCTGAAATATTGTTTTATTTATTTTTATCCATCTAGGCATTTATATCCCGCTTTTTATTTATTTTTATTCATCTAATGCATTTATGTCTGCTTATCAAGGCAGAAATCTTCACAAAGTGGATCTCAATATATAAAATTATGCAGCTATGTTAAAAACATGTTTAAAACAGGTATGTTATTATGCAATGATGTTAAAAATTATTAAAATCCAATTAAAACTTAGAATAAAAAACAAATACGCAAACTAAAAGCAGCAAAAAGAACTCCGAAAGCCAGAGCAAAACATATATCATCCGTTCCACAACCTGACACCTTCCAGATGTGTTGGTCTTCAAATCCTGTCATCCCCAGAAGCTCAGGGTTATGGAAGTTGTAGTCGAAACATCTGGAGACTGGCAAGTTACAGAAGGCTGATACACAGTAGTAACCTGAGCAACAGAATCAAAAGCTTGCTGAAAAGGAAAAGCCTTCAATTATCATCTTGACACAAGAATTAATTGATGGCAACAATTCTGCAGTTAAATCCTTGTAGGAGCAGAGCTGTGAGGATGTTGCAGTTCTGTAGAAGCACAGAAAAGCCGCAAAGTTTCCAAGAATCTCAGGTTTCATTTTTTTAGAAGCCACTTTGTAGCCCTTATGTTTGTGAAGTGATGCCTGGAAATGTTTAATCAATGCCTTGTGAAATCTGTGAATCCAGAAGAGTTGCTAAATTTCTAGTGCTCAGGGCAGGACTTCAAAGAATGCTCCTTGCTGCTCTCCCTGGCTAGTCAGTAAGCAAAATAAAAAGCACAGGGTGGGAAAAAATGCAGAATAAATTATGCAAAATAAGAGAAAGCACGTAGATTTGCTTGATTTACAGACACATAGTTTACATGTACATGCAGACCACAGAATCTAGCTTTTGTTGTTTATTTATCACATATAATAATGCTTAAAGGAGTGTACACAATTTTCTCTCTCTCTCTCTTTCTCTCTCTCTCTCGCTCTCTCTCTCTCTCTCTCTCTCTCTCTCTCACACACACACACTTTTTACTATCACAACAACAACCCTGTCAGGTAGGCTGGGCTGCTAGAGAGTGACTGGCTGAAGGTCAACTGGTGAGTTTCATGGCCCACTAGGGATTTAAGCTTTGGTCTCCTAACTACTATACCACATGGAGTTGGGATTCTTTGGAATAGGATTTTTATCCTTGTGGCTCAAAATACATAGAGCCTTTCTCATAAGACATGCATATCTGTGCATACCAAAGGGCCAGAAAAGTGGAGGGGGGGGAGTTCCCCACCGTCTCAGATTCAGAAGCAGTTGCCCAGATGGTATCCTCTCCAGTTTAGAGGGCAGGGGTGAGGGAGTGGTGTTGGTGATTTATTTAATCATTCATTCATTCATCATTCATTACATTTATTACATTTATATCCCACCTTTCTTCCTCTTGCAAGGAACCCAAGGTGGATTATACAGTCCTCCTCTCCATTTTATCCTCACAACAACCCTGTGAGGTAGGTTAGGCTGAGATTGTGACTGTCCCAAAGTCACCCAGTGAAGTTCATAGCCAAGTGGGGATCTCCTGAGTCCAACACTCTAACCACGACACCACACTGGCACTCTATAGCAGAGAATCAAAGACATACTATACCACCGTTCCCCAATGTGGCTGAGAATGATGGGAGTTGTAGTCCAACACATCTAGAGGGCACTAGGTTTGGGAAGGCTTTGCTGTATTTTCCCACATCCCATTACTGAACATTCTAGCACAGCTAGCCAAGATGAACACTGCAAAAGTACGGACATCTTTAGGGAATTCTAGTCTCTGCATTCCCATTTGTTTGTTTACAACATTTGTTTACATTTGCATGCCACCCCAGAACATAAAGTTCTCTGGATGGCTTACAGTAAATAACTATGAAAACAAGTTAAATAAAAAAATAAGACATAAAATCATAAAATAAAAAATGACATACATGCAGAATCAGAAAACAAAACTGACAGCAACCATGGAGTTAAAACACAGATTTTAATAGTCAGAGGCCCGGACTACAGGAGTTATTTAAAAGGACTGGGTGGACAAAAAGGTCCTCACACTGTGCCAAAATGACTACAGTGATGGAACCGGGTGAACCTCTGGAAAGGCTGCCCCATAACTACCAAAAAGACAGGGAGACTCTGATCAGAGCAGAAGATTTTAGGCTTCAGGTAGGCACATATGAGAGAAAGCAGTCTTTAAGGTAGCTTGGTCCCAAGACAAGGGGAAAGGGGCAAACGTGGACTTTATCTGCTCCTTCTTAGCTGCTGTTCTCTTTTATCTCTTTTATCTTTTATATTCTTTTAAACTGTTGTGCTATTTATATCTTAACATTTTAATATGTGTCTGGGAGGACTATTGGGCAACTCAGGGAGTCAGAGAGGTGCCACCATAACTGTGGTCACGGGCAGGGGGAGGTATGGCGTTGGGGGATTAACAGGCCAGATGAGGAGAAGAGGGGCTAGACACCTTACAGCTGTCCCCTCTTCTGGTTCTTCCCTCAACCTGATGGTTCCTGGCAGCCTTACCAGTCTGCCCTCGGGTCTGGTGGTGCTGCTGCTGAATGCCAAGTCGGTCCAAAATAAAATCTCCCTCATCCATGATTTGATTGTGGATGAGGGTGCTGACCTGGCATGTATTACTGAGACCTGGGTGGGGGAACTGGGAGGGGTCACTCTCTCCCAGCTGTGCCCTTCTGGGTACTCGGTGCAGCACCAACACCGACTTGAGGGTCGGGGAGGGGGGGTTGCCATGGTCTATAGGAATTCAATCTCCCTCTCCAGGCTTCCTGCTCATTCGAGTGCAGATCTTGAGTGTTTGTACCTTGTGTTGGGTACCCGGGACAGATTTGGGATTCTGTTGGTGTACCGCCCACCCCGCTGCCCATCAGACTCCCTGCCTGAGCTGACGGAGGTGGTCTTGGACTTGGTGTTGAGGACCCCTAGGATGATGGTCCTGGGGGATCTCAACTTCCATGCCGAGGCCGCTGTATCCGGGGTGGCTCAGGACTTCATGGCCGCCATGACAACCATGGGGCTGTCCCAACATGTCATCGGCCCAACACATACAAAAGGACACACGCTTGATCTGGTTTTCTCGACTGGGCAGGAGGATGGTGATCTGAAAGTGGAGGAATTAACCTCTGTCCCTTTGTCATGGTCAGATCACTTCCTGCTGAGGTTTAGACTCCTGGCGGCCTTTCCCCTCTGCAAGGGTGGGGGACCTATTAAAATGGTCCACCCCCGGAGATTAATAGATTCCGATGGATTCCAGAGGGCTCTGGGGGATTTTCCTGCTGGTATGGCTGGTGCTCCTGTCGAAGCTCAGGTCGCTCTGTGGAATGCAGAGATGACTCGGGCGGTTGACACGATCGCGCCCAAGCGCCCTCTCCCTCTGAGCAGAGCCCGGCCAGCTCCTTGGTATACACCTGAGCTGAGGGCAATGAAGCAAGAGGGGAGACGGCTAGAACGCAGGTGGAGGAAAACTCGTGCTGAGTCTGACCGAACACAGGTAAGAGCCCACTATCGAGCCTACTCTGTGGCGGTGAGGGTGGCAAAGAGACAGTTCTTTTCCACCAGCATTGCATCATCTCAGTGTCGTCCAGCGGAGCTTTTCCGAGTGGTTCGCGGCCTGTTACATTCTGGGCCAGGGAGAGAGACGGTGGAACCCTCGGTAGCATGCTGTGACAAGTTTGCACGGCACTTTGAGGATAAAGTCGCTCAGATTCGTCATGAATTGGACACCACCATTAATGCAGTTCCATTGGTAGAGGCGTTCAGAGCACCGTCTGGTCCAGTTTTATTGGATGAGTTTCAGTAACTGAGGCCTGAGGATGCGGACAAGGTGCTTGGCCAAGTCCGATCGACCACTTGTATGCTTGACCCTTGCCCTTCATGGCTTATTAAATCAAACAAGGAGGGGTTGTCCGGCTGGGTCCAGGAGGTTGTAAATTCCTCCTTGAGAGAGGGAGTGGTGCCTGCCACTTTAAAAGAGGCGGTAACTAGACCACTCCTGAAAAAGCCTAACCTAGACCCAGAGGATGTTAACAATTATAGGCCAGTGGCCAACATCCCCTTCCTGGGCAAGGTGCTTGAGCGGGTGGTTGTAGGACAGCTCCAGGCACTGTTGAATGAAACGGATTATCTAGATCCATTTCAATTGGGCTTCAGGCCTGGTTTTGGAATGGAAACTGCCTTGGTCGCCCTGTGGGATGACCTCTGCCGGGAGAGGGACAGGGGGAGTGCGACCCTGTTGATTCTCCTGGACCTCTCAGCGGCTTTCGATACCAAGTACCATGGTATTCTTCTGGATAGGTTGTCTGGGTTGGGAGTAGGAGGCACTTCACTACAGTGGTTCCGCTCCTGCTTGGATGGCCGATTCCAGAAGGTGGTGCTGGGGGATTACTGCTCTGTGCCATGGCAATTGTGCCTTGGGGTTCCACAGGGCTCTATTTTATCCCCCATGCTGTTTAACATCTACGTGAAACCGCTGGGGGAGGTTATCCGGAGGTGTGGGCTGAAGTGCCATCAATATGCAGATGACACCCAGCTCTACCTCTCTTTTACATCAAAACCAGGTGAGGCAGTGACTGTTCTGAATCAGTGCCTGGGCACGGTAATGGACTGGATGAGGGCTAATAAACTGAAACTCAATCCAGACAAGACGGAGGTACTGTTAGTGGGTGGTTCGTCTGCCCGGCTAGGTGATATTCAACCTGTTCTGGAGGGGGTTGCACTCCCCCTAAAGGATCAGGTTCGTAGTTTGGGGGTGCTCTTGGATCCAGAACTGTCACTTGAGGCACAGGTGAACTCAGTGGCACGGAGCACTTTTTATCAGCTTAGGCTGGTATACAAACTATGCCCTTATCTGGACACAGATAGCCTTGCTACAGTTATCCATGCTCTGATAACTTCTCGTCTGGATTACTGCAATGCGTTATACGTGGGGCTGCCTTTGAAAACAGTCCGGAAACTTCAGCTGGTCCAAAATAGGGCAGCAAGATTGTTAACAGGGACTGGCCTGCGAGCTCATATTACGCCAGTACTTTTCCAGCTGTACTGGCTACCAGTCCATTTCCGGGCCCAATTCAAAGTGCTGGTGTTAACATTCAAAGCCCTTAATGGCTTGGGGCCAGGTTACCTGAAGGATTGCCTCCTCCCATATGTGCCTGCCTGGACCTTAAGATCATCATCAGCGGCCCTTCTCCATGAGCCCCTGCCAAAGGAAGTGAGGCGGGTGGCTACTAGGAGGAGGGCTTTTTCTGCTGTGGCACCCTGGCTCTGGAATGAGCTCCCTAGTGAGGTTCGCCTGGCGCCTACATTGTATTCCTTTCGGCGCCAGGTGAAGACCTTTTTATTTTCCCAGGCATTTTAGCATTTTAGCTTTCTAAATTTTTATCTTTGCTGTTTTAAATCTGTATTTTAATTTAAACTCCTGCACTGCTGCTAGGTTTTATTGTGGTTGTATTGTTATATTGTGGTTTTAATGTTCTGTATATTTTAAATTGTTTTATTGTGTGTTGCTTGGATTTAATTTTTGTGAACCGCCCAGAGAGCTTCGGCTTTTGGGCGGTATAGAAATGCAATGAATGAATAAATAAATAATAAGCCATTGAGGGCTTTACAAGTTAAAACCAGCACTTTAAATTGGTCCTGGAAATGGGCTGGGAGCCAGTGCAGCTGACAAAGCACAGGCCTTGATAGGATCAAATGGCCCAGGCCCAGTTAATGAACCTATGGCCCTATTCTGGCCCAACTGCAGTTTCCAAGCTGTTTTTAAAAGGCAACTCCATGTATAATGCATTGCAGCAATCTAAACGGGAATTTACCAGGGCATGGGTAATTGTGGCCAAGCTATCTGCATCCAGCAGTACCTCCATCTTGCGTGGACTGAGTCTCAGATGGTCAATGTTCATCTGCACCCCGTCCACTGTTTCAGGAAATCTACAGCCGCACCTGTGTCTGATGAGAAACAGAAATAAAGCTGGGTGACATCTGTATACTGGTGGGATTCAGGCCAAACCTCCAGTCTCCAGATGATCTCTCTCAGTGGTTTCCTGTAGGTGTGAAACAGCATGAGAGAAAGGGTCGAACACTGCAGTCCCCCAAAGCATGACTGCCAAGGGGTCGAGCAGTAATCACCCAGCACCACTTTCTGGGACCGGCCATTCAAGTAGGATTGGAACCACAGCTTTTGTGCTACTGATCCTGATTATACTCCAGAGAGCCAGTGTGGTGTAGTGGTGGGAGTGCTGGACTGGAAGCCGGGAGATCCGAGTTCTAGTCCCCACTTGGCCATGGAAGCTCACTGGGTGACTTTGGGCCAGTCACAGACTCTCAGCCCAACCTACCTCACAGGGTTGTTGTTGTGAGGATAAAATGGAGAGGAGGAGAATGTAAGCCGCCTTGGGTTCCTTGCAAGAGGAAAAAAGGTGGGATATAAATGCAATAATAAACAAACAAACAAACAGGCAACCCAGTGGCAAACTTCTGAGTTCCATGACTACCTGTTTGGTGCAACCTCTGCTTGGCAACATACCAGATATTACGATTGTTATTTATTTATTTATAATTTATTTAAAATATTTCTTGGCTGCCTTTCAGGGCAGAAACCTTCCAAGGCAGCATGCAATAATAAAATGCATAGTGCATAGTTAAACTAGGGCATTTGCTACCACATGACATAGTGATGGTGACCAAAAGGGGGTTAGACAAATTCCTGGAGGAGAAGACTATCAATGGCTACCAGTCCTGATAGCTATATGCTACCTCCATTATCAGAGGCAGGATGCCTATGTACACCAGTTGCTGGGGAACATGGGTGGGCTCTTGCACTCATCCCCTGCTTGTGGCTTTCCTATCGACAGCTGGTTGGCCACCATGTGAACAGAATGCTGGACTAGATGGACCCTTGCTCTGTTCCAGCAAGGCTCTTCTTATGTTCTTACATAATAAAAACTGATATGGTCTTTAAAAGCAATTAAAAACAGTAACAAAAACAGCAGGCATATTAGGGGAAGGCAAAAAAAAAAAAAATGCTTTCAGGAGCTTCTTAAAAGCCTGCAATGATGGGACCTGGCAGACCACCCGATGGCAACTTCTGCCAGAGGCATGAGGCCACCTCAGAGGAGGCCTTCTCTCATGTGGTTGCCCACCTAACTGCTCCTCACAGGTGAGCAAATGAGCAGGGCCTCTCTTGCTGATTATTATCATTACCCATCATTACACATGGGAAACCACAGAGGAGCAGAAAGGGAAGGGGAGGCAGGGGTAAATGAGAAGAATGCGTGACTGTTTCAATTACAGGCTTACTTACAGCAGAACATGGGACTTTGGGGGTCGTTGTACTACGATGCACTGCAGACCAGACACAAAGGTAGAGCAGGATTCTCTCTAGGGCAGAGGACAGGCATGTGTGGTGCTGCAGATGTTGGAACTCCCATCAGCCTTAGCCAGCATAGCCAGTGGTGAGGGGTGATGGATGTTGCAGTCCAGTAACATCTGAAGGGCCACCCAGTCCCCATCCCTGCTCCAGGGTTGGTACTCCAAGACAGGGTCAGCCTTAGGGGTGGGCGATCTGGGATGAGGGGGGGCACCAAGCTGAGCTCAGTGGCTGTGTTTATTGAATGTCCTGTCTGCAGTGAGCTAGGGTGGCAAAAAGCAAGTGTCTGTAACTTTTCTTTCAAGGTTCTACAGGTTCTTCAGGTACTAACTACAAAAATGGTCTTCCCCCAGTTAGCTTTGAAGTATGTTTCTTTTCCAGTTTCCGCTTTGGTGTCATTTGCGCTAATTAACCATCAGCTTTACTTTGAGGCAATATTACTGAGCACTGAGCACTTCAAATACCATAAACACTATAAGCACTATATAAGTAATAACAAAATAAAGCTGAAAGCTGTCAGAGGTCAGCTGGATACCTTTTTTATTTATAGCATTTCTTTGTTATTTTTTAAAGATAAAAATGATGGATATTCTAAAATCAAGAACGCTTACCAAAAGATAGGAACTGCTACAAAACACAAAACATAAGTAAAACCTGTGATAGTTGTTCTATGTTGCATAATGCACTGCCACAGCTCAGAATGTGGCTTTTCAAACTTTGGCTTGTGCAAACTGTAGCACAGTAGCTGAGAGATCAAGGTTTTAAGAACATAAGAAGAGCCCTGCTGGATCAGACCAAAAGTTCATCTAGTCCAGCATTCTGTTCACACAGTGGCTAACCAGCTGTTGACCAGGAAGCCACAAGCAGGGCATGAGCACAACAGCACCCTCCCACCCATGTTCTCCAGCAACTGGTGCACATAGGCTCACTGCCTCTGGTTCTGGAGGCAGCACGTAGCCACCAGGACTAGTAGCCACTGATAGCCTTTTCCTCCAGGAATTTGCCTAACTCCCTTTTAAAGCCATCCAAATTGGTGGCCATCACTACATCCTGCAGCAGAGAATTCCATAGTTTAACTATGCTCTGTGTGAAGAAGCCCTTCATTTTATCTGTCCTGAATCTTCCACCAATCAGCTTCATAGGATGACCCCAGGCGGGTTCTAGTATTTTGAGCCGTGTATTTTGAGCCATGTCATTCTCCAAGGACATCACACCTATACCAGTCCCCAGAATCTTCTGGGTGACCCTGAAAGACTGACTATGGGGAAGGGGCACCAAAGGCACTCCTTGCCCAGGGCACTATTTATCCTAGGGTCAGTCCTGCTTCAAGAAAATAGTCTTGTCGTATTGCTGTTCCGAGTTGAAATGCATGTCCATGCTGACAGGGAGGTAGTCACATTGGTGGTATTCCACAGCTCTCGGTATTCAAACTAGAATAATGTATGCAGAACATTTTCTTAACCTGCATAATTTATTCCAATTGCAGAATTTAGATTTGCTTGGTGCAAAATTTGGTTGTATGTGCAGGGTAGGGGGCTTGCAGACCACGTACAGCCCTGTCCTCCCAATTAAGTTGCAGAGTAAAGGTCAGAATAAGGGAGCTATGTACAGTGACAGAGTGGGCACGATCATGAGTGCCGTGCCATATGATCTTGGAATCCAGCAGGCACCTCCACCCACTACACCACTCTGCACCTGCCAGCTGCTCACTGTGCCAGCTGCTGCACCAATTCCCACAAGGCTCTGTATAGTTACATGTGCCTGAGGCTGTGTACAGTTACAGTGTACCAAGTGTACACCATAATCTCTGCACACTTTCATCTGGTATGGCATGTCCTTTGATCCCCAGTGTTCAGTTTCTTATCTTTCTGATTGCTAATTTTGAACAAAGAGAACAGGGAGTTATTCCTCCCCCCCCCCCCAATTTAATGCATACTGAAGTTTTCTGCAATAATTTCATGGGAAGCTGCTTATTTGGTTATAGTGAAGGATGCATATTTCCTGGAGTTCACCAGGAAGAGATCTAGAAGTAACTGGATCCTATGTGCACTTACCTGGGAGTGAGACCTATTGATCACAGAGGGACTTACATCTGAGCACAGACATGCATAGGATCATGTTGCTGTTGTTTTGAAAGATTTGGCCACCTAGGGATGGGCAAATCTGTCACTTTCACTTACTCCCATATTCACGTTTCTCATGTTCTTTCTCTCCTGAATACGGAGAACTGTACACGTTTTGATAAATTCTTATACAAAATGAACTGAACTGAACTTCTCACGCATTTGCACTAGCCAAATTCAATAGGTGCAGCAATTTTCAGCATGGGGAGGACCCTGATATACCTGCCTGCCATGTGGCTGTTAAAGAAGAGACTGTCAGAAAAAAAGAAGTGGTGACCATAATTAAAAAGTAACATGGCTGAATATGCGGGGATACAAACTCAGACTTTTAAGCGCAAAGCCCTGGGCCCAGATAGACAAATCTCTCAGTTTCTGTCTCTCCCACAGTCAAATGCTTTAATTTTCAAGTCCTTTTTGTCCTGAATATGGAGAACTTTGCCAATTTGGGTACGTTATTATCAAAACCGGACTGAAACAAGACTCTTACCCATCCTTACCTTCATCTGGAGAGCACCAGGTTAAGGATGACGGTTCCAGTGCATTCTTTAGCTTGTAGTGCCAATGACCTTTTAAAGAAATAGTTCAGTAAACAAAGGCTAAGCTGGTTTCAAAGTAGCTCACTGGCAGCCCCAGGCAGGAGCTGGAAGGAAGCCAAAGAACATTTGCATCACTCTGTACACTAAATACAGCTGAATGCGTAGCAGCTCTGCTCAGCAGTCCAATTCACCTGACTACACGCTGTCCCTAAGCCAGTGTGAAGATGATACCCTCACAGAGATTATATAACTCAGATCAAGATACAGCACTAGTAAGGGGCTGAGTCCAGCCCACTGCTGAGACAGTTTTTGTTATTTATTTAACGGACTGGAAATTCACTTCACTCCAATTAAAAGGCGGAGGAAAACAACAACCACATGCTAAAGCCACCTAGCATGTGAATCACATTAGGTGGCCTCATCTGAGATAGCAAAATGGAAAGATCTTATAAGGCTTCCAAAACATGGCACCTTGGCAATCTTCTAATGAGAAGAAGATCCACTATTTCAGAATTTTACATCTCTGGTGGCTTAAAAAACAACCACCACCACCACCTCCTTTTGATTTTGCAAGATGCTGTGGTCTGAGGTAATTGTCCTGCCCTCACTACCTGTGTCTTTCCCTGCTAGAGCAACAACAGGAGAGTGGAATGAGGCTGCTGTCTGCCCCTTTTCCTTCTTTGGCCACTTCCCGCTGTTTGGCTACAGACGGGGCTAGCCTTGCCATGAAGCAGGGTGAGGCACCTGCATCTGGCAGCAGAGCAGAAGAACAGCAAACTGTGCCTCTCCATCCCCTCCCCCAGGAGGTCCTGCCTCTGCTGCTGCCCCACTGCCTCCAGTGGGTTCTCTGGAGAGCCCCGCCAGCTGCTCTCCCACCATGGCATTTGCCGCAGCAGGAGAGCAGCTGGCGGGGCTGTCTGCAGCAGCCACCTGTACTCTGTTTGCCTTATCGTACAGAGAGTTGCACAGCCAGAAGAAGTGGCTGTGGGGGTCTTATGAGAGATCTTGCGAGAGCCCCACAGCTGCTTCTTCTGGCCATGTGGCTCTCTGCATGACAAGGCAAAGATTGAGCAGGTGGCAAAGTAAGTGAGGGCTCAATGAGGTGGCAATGGGTGTTCTACCTCAGGCAGCAAGAGAGCTTTCACGAGGGCTGGCCATAGATGATGATGATAATAAAGGTTTGATTTATAGCGTCATCAGTGTGCAGGTTGCTTTAGCAGCATAGGTTCCTGCCCTGAAGAGCTTACAATCTAACATTCGACACAGGGAAACAGCAGAGTAGGGGGAAGGAAAGGGAAGGCATGGTCTGAAAGCACAGGAGGCCACCATCATGTTGAAGCTAAGCAGGTCTAGGTCTGGTCAGTGCTTGGAGCAGAAACCATGTGGGAACCGCATGTACCCACCTTGAGTTCCATGAAGGAAGAATGAATGAATAAATGAGAGGCGTTCTTCAGCTGCACATGTTTAGGCTTATTTACAGACTGGATTACAGTAGAACTGGGCCAGATGGTGCTGGACCACAACTCCTATGATCCCCAACAACTGGTCATGCTTGATAGGGCTAATGGGTGTTATAGCCTGTGACATTCCTGCCCTGGGTTCTACCTTCTCTAGCCTCCACTCGATGAAACTGAGAAGAAAGCCCCCTCAGGACATCTGCCTCTGCTGGGTCAGCACTGACACCCACCGTTTCAGCCCCTTTTACTCTCTGGCTTGAAACAAGACTGGCTCCTACCCAATACAGGAGAAGTAACAAGGAAATATGCTTTTCTAATGATAGCACAATGAGACAAACCAACACATGGGATTTTTGTAGTTACAAACAAATAAAATTTTATTCAATACAAGAAAAGTTATATATTATTATTAATCAATATATGCTTGGCCCTTGCCTACCTGCCTACTCTGCCCCGTCTAAATCCTATTCCCCAAACCTGGTTCACTAGATGTAGCTTCCTCAATCCCTAAAGCCCTGTCTGACTTCTGTGAGTTCATTCCTTTTATAACCTCAGAATTCTCACACACACATACAAGCCCCTCCCACCTTTCACTCCCTAACCCTCTATTAACCCTATCTTACCTGGGTCACCTTTAACAACGCAAACACATGCATTAATATAACAGGCATCATTACATAGTCCAATAACATTTGAGGGCCACAGGTTTGCCAGGCCTGCAGGAGAGCATGGGTCATTGCAGAGGGGAGGGGCTCCTCCTTGGTCCCACTCTCTCATTTGTTCTCAATGGGTCGTTCTAGGGACGGGCCAACAAGCAATGTCTGAGATGGCTAGGATTCTCCGAATGTCGTCTCACTGCTCATCTTGTGCCCCGTTCATCCAGGGCGGATGATTTTCATAAACATGCACTCAGAAGCACTTCATGCTCTCAGTGCCGGCTCCATCCCCGGAGGCAGTGACTGCCTGCCTGCCGGAGAAATGTGTATGCAGGGTTTGTTATGAACGACTACTCTCAAGCAAGTCCTACGTGCTAGTCCCTCGCCCTCCTCCTAGTTCTGCGCGCTCTGCTCTCAGCGCCTGCTCAGTCTCGGGAGGCAGCAGCTGGCTGCCCACCTCAGAAATGTGTGTGTGCATGTGGGGTATGTGGAGTTTGTCATGAACGTCTACTCGTAAGCAAGTCCCTGCTTTGTTGAACATGTTCCCAAGGACAGCCAAGCAATGGTTTCCAGCTTGGGAAGCCTGCATTAACCCTCCCATCTACCGCCCCAGTTGTTAATTCGCAGCGCTAATACTGCGCAGCTCCTACGGAGCAAACAATGAAATCGGTGCCATGTAGATGCGGCCTCAGTCTTGGAGCATCTCATTGGACAACTGCAGCTCTTTAAAAGGGAGTACAAGTGGAGCTTTGGAGGTTTTTTAAGTGCAGATCTGTAGAGTCAAATTTTACTGTACACTTTTATAAGCTTGGATGATGTGGAATGAGATTGGTAGCTTTACTCTGAAGCATTTTCTCTAGGGGCCAATTCTCACAGTTGCTTTCTTCTCCAAGAGAATAGCTGCAGCCCTTTCTTGGCCAAAAAAATGCCTGTGTTCCCTCGGGAAGGTTCATCTTGATGTTCATCAAATGATAAAAACAAATGAGCCAACAAAGATCTGCCGCTACAGAGAGAACTCTCGAATAATTTCATTTCAAACACAATTGTTTTCAGCGGAGACAGTGCACAAATTCTGCTGGGGTGCTGAGAGATTGAGCAAGAAGACATTGATGGATGGCCATGTGTGTGCAAAGTATCCCATGAAGAAACAGAAGTGCAAACCAGTCTCTGTGTGCAGATATCTCTGGCAGTTATTTATCAACAAAACAAGAGAACTGGATGCTTGCTTGTAGTCCCAGGCAAAGAAGGAATGACCATAATATATATGAAATGAGTTGCAACTAGAATGGTCTGTCTGTCTGTCTGTCTGTCTGTCTGGGGTGGTGGGGGTAGTTGAGAAAAAGAAAACTCCCAGACATTTTCTCAGAAAAACCAACCAAGTGTCTTGTGGGAACTTAAAGACTAGCAAATTTATTCTGGCATAAGCTTTTTGTGGACACTGTCTACTTCATCAGATATCTCAGAAGAAATGTCTTAAGAGAAATTTCAGTTCAGCTCTAGATCCAGTTATGCAATTCATGAGCTAAATTCATACTTTGTGTATGACTATAATGTGAAATGACTGTAATGATAGTCACACTTTTTTCCAGTCATCATGATCATGGGAATTTAGGGATGTCAGAGGATTCTGCCATGGATCTCAGTGAGGCTGAATGCCAGTGCATTCAGCCCCCCAAAATCCATGGTGGAATGAAGCCCCCCTGCCCAACCACCCCACGAAAGGCGCACGAAACGGAGCACTTACCTGGTGCCGTTCGCGCTGTTTTGTGAATGGCGGCCGTGTCTGCAGCTGCCATTCGCTTCTCCATTTTTGCCGTGATAGGCTACGTAAATATTTACGTAGCCTATCATGGCAAAAAAACAGGAACGCAAATGGTGGCCGTCATAGCCACTGCCATTTGCGTCCGCAGGCTCCGCACGCCTGCGAATGCACCCAGCTGGCGGCTCTGCAGAGTTGCCGCAGAGCTGGCCGGGTTAGGATTTTGGGGGGAGGCGTGAAGCACCTCCCCCCCACACACAAATCACACCTTCGAAAAGGTAAGTGACTTTCGCACATCCCTATGGGAATTGCCACGGCTGTACTGGTATACAAATTGCTCTACATGATCACAGGCATGCATGTGGCTGCTGAAGCAAATAATGTAGCTGCGCTAAAAGTTGCTTCCACATTAGAGGGCTCTCACACTTACGAGGCATCACTTTTCCATAATTTAATGGAATTAAAACAGAGATTCTAGACAGTACTTGACATAACACTATATTATCTAGCAATAGCCTTCCCCATGAAGAAGATCCATCTGTCAGGATTGATTCTGAGCACAGGGAGATAGTTGACAGCTCAGATTCAGAAGAGGAACAGCCAGAACCGGGAGATGCATTTTCCCAAGCCAGTTCAGATATGGGTAGGCATGCTTCTCAGGTTACTAACTCCCAGATGGCCAGGTCTGAAGCCTCCGCCCTTTTGCACCCCTTTGTGAGAGGCTGGGAGGAGGAGGAGAGTGGAGGCTGTGACCTAAGAAATGCTAGATTACTGTGCAGAGCTAAGAGGTGGAGCTCAGACGGTCAACCTGCTTAGTGATACGTGAGAGGCAACGTAGGGAAGCGATGTAGGTCAGGGGTGAAGCTCAGATGGTCAACCCGGTTAGTGATGCATGAGAGGCGACGACGTAGGGAAGCATCACTGGAAGGGCAGGACATCCCACCCTAAGTTAGTCCAGCCAGCAAGCCTCAAACTGCAACGTTGGTGTTCCCATTTGAATCCCCTGGAGGCATTCCTTTGTAGCCTGAGAGTCTTCGAGGATTTGCATCTATAACGAACCTGTTGATAATGAATTAAAGGTAGGCATGTCAGAGAATTCTGCCACGGATCTCAGTGAGGCCAAATGCCAGTGCATTCGCCCCCCCCCCGAAATCTGTGGTGGAATGAAGCCCCCCACCCCCCACCCAACGAAAGGTGCGCAAAACGGAGCACTTACCTGCTGCCGTTTGCACTGCTTTAAGAATGGCAGCCGCATCTGCGGCCACCATTCGCTTCTTCATTATAGCCGTGATAGGCTACATAAATAATTATGTAGCCTATCACGGCTAACGCAGGGACACCATTTGCATCTCTGCGGAGGCCGTGATAGGCTACGTAAATATTTATGTAGCCTATCATGGCAAAAAAAGGGAACGCAAATTTGCGCCCCTGTCTTTTGCCATGATAGGCTACATACATATTTACGTAGCCTATCATGGCAAAAAAAAAAGGGGGGAATGCAAATGGCGGCGGCTACGGCGGCCGCCATTTGCGTCCCTGTGCAGGCTGCCCAGCAGCCGGATGTCCAGCTATGGGCAGCCCCGGCCGGTGGCTCTGCGGAGTCGCTGCAGAGCGGAGCAGGGCCGGGGAGAATTTCGGGGGGAGGGATGGAGCACCTCCCCCCCACTGCAAATGTCAGTGACTTTCATACATCCCTAATTAAAGGCCTGAGACTGAAGCCTCTCTATTTGTGTGTGTGAGTGCATAAGGAAAGAGGGGGCCCAAGGGAAACGTGACACCATCTATAACATTTACTCACAAGTAAATCCCATTCACCAAATATTCTGGTCATTGTTCATTAAACCTAGCAGCTTAAATTCAGCATTGTGCAAGTGGACCTCCTCTTGCTGTCCTCCCCTGCAGCCCCCCACCCCACCCCAAGTCAGCTGTGGAAGGTCCTCCAAACCTTGTGAGCAGATGGGGGGCACATGGGTGAGGGGAAAGCTGTTCCAACAGCAATTTCAATTCTGCTGGCAGATAGCTAGCACTGGATACAACCTCTCTTTGAACGTCCTGCCCTCTTAACCATTACTTGAATAACCTCTTTTAATTTGCCTCAGTGTCACTTTCTGTTCCCATGGAGGGTGGAAAGATTTAATCAGAGATTTCCTGTCATTTCTTTTCTTTTCATGGTTTATAGTACTATTTAAATATTTTTTAAAAAATTAAAGAAATATATTTAATTTCTGCCCCACCTTTCCACTCGAAAGAATGGAACTTAAGGTGGCTAACTAAAAATAAATAAACAATAAAATCAATAATAATGAGAGGAAGCCATTAATTAAAGTATCCTTGCTCCATAGGAATGGAGACCAACACTGGGGCTGTGAAGAGAGACTACTCAAGTGGCAACGTAGAGGCTATTTGTCACGAATTCCCCAGCCCATAGCAACAGGATGCAACACAGGCAGGGCTTGCAAGCAGCACTTTTCAGCCAAGGCACAATAGCCCTGTACAGCCTCAATCATGTTTTGCTTTTTGGTGCAAAAACATACCAAAACATGCGCGCACGTGCACGCGCGCACACACACACAAAGCAGGTCTGCAAAAGCACAGGAAGGCAACATGGAAAACCAGACTGCAACAATTTGACAATGACATCATGTGGATTATCTGTAAAAAGTAAGTGAACAAAGGCAGTTGCATAGAAAAAGGCACGTGTGGTTTGCAACCACAGTGATTCGCCAACCATTTTTGATTGGGCCCCTCCAGTCCTAGGAGGATTTGGGGGTGGAAGGTCTACTTTGAATGGACAAACACCTGTTACCTCCAGTAAGCACTTGTATGATCCCTACAGTCCAAAGACCAGCATAAGGTACATTTGCCAAGAGGCTTTGCTAGATTCCATAAAGCTTTTCCATATTGGGAAAGGTCCAGTTAGTTTTGAGCACTTTTCGATCACAATGAAACAAATGGAAGGTAGGAAACAGTGTTAATTTGCATTCATGAAATCCTAAACACCTTGCTCAGTGACTTCTTGTGTCCAGAATAGAAATTACAAGTTGTTGTTCTGGTTCCTAGGGATGTGATGCCCTCTCACTGTCCACAACAGCCCTGTGTCTCATTACACTGGCTTCCTATAATGTCCGCAGACACTGTGGCACCGGCGAGGCAATCTCTCGTGGTCTTTCTTATTGCCAGTTAAGTATTTATAATGTCAAAAGGACTGTTAAGTTCCTGTGTTGCTGTTCTTTTAAAACTAAGCTCATTATCCGGAAAAAATTAGTAGTTTATTATTATAGGGTTGTTATAATCCAGTATAGCCAGAATGCCCATAGAGTGCAGATCTTCCAAGCATGCCATTTATAATCAAACTATGCATCTGTTTTGTTCCTTAGAAAGAACCAATGGCTTTTGCAGTAAACACAGGCACAAGCCACAATCCAGACTCAAACAACTTTGAGTCTGAAGCTCTGAAATAGAAGCAAATTTCAAATAGTGCTCCTGGGGGGATACAACTGTCCTTTTCCACTTGCATAATCTCCAACAGTGGACAAGCAAAAAAAGGAACATTTGTTTTTTGGTTAAGTGCACAGGTCATAGAATATCGAGCAAGCCACTACTATGTTGCCTTGCAGCATGCAAGAATTATGCTACGTTGTTAGACTTGCCAACCAATCAGTATTTCACTGTCTCAACCTATAAAATCGTGTCTGTCAGGTAACCAATATGGACTGAAAAGCCAGAAAATCCAGATTCTGCCAGGCTGTATGCAAAATAACTGACCAAAGTTCATCATATTTCCCTAAATGCCCTGTCAGACTTTTGCCCCATCTTTGTCCTGATCCACTCGTCTCCCATACTTATTTTTTCTGCTCTCATATAGGCTTTTTCCCTGCGGAAACCATGCCAATGTGTGGGCATCTATAAGCAGAGCCAACCAGCATGCTCATTGCTGAGGAGGGGGCCTGGAGCACAGCCCTGGTCCCTAGGAATCACGGTGTGCATCCTTCATAGAAGTAACATGTGATGGGGGCTTAGATTGTAGAAGAATTTGTATTTTGACATTAATATGTAAAAAAAACCCAACTCATTGGAGGACCATGGCACCAGACTATATAGAAACTACTAATGAATTTGATCCACCATTTCATGAACCTCGTGAGCACTTAACACCTATTCATGGGTTGTTTAAACCATGGGTTGGTGGGGCCACACATTGGTGAGTGAGCAGGCTGCCTCCTGCATACTAATTGCTTCCGCTTTGCAACTGGTTTTATCAATTTTTGCATACGACACGCGAACCTGGAACTCTGGGTTGTCTGGGGGACAAGCAACCCAGAATTTTAACTTAACAGCAAACTATGGGTTCAAACTCTGGGTTGTTTGTTGATGAAACCAAATGCAAAGCAGAAGCGGCAGGTGGGCGGGAATCAGTGTGCTCATTCGCTGATGTGTGGCCCTGACAACCCATGGTTTAAAAAACCCATGGTTGTCATTACTTGCGAACCTGGCCAACGAGTAGTTTACTGTACAATACCTGCCTGAGATTGATGTTAGATATTATGGAGATTCTGTCTCCCCACCCACACCCCAATATCTAATAAAGTAAAATTTGTGACATGTGATTTTTCTGAGCTAAGGAAACAGCAGTGATCAAAACATGTCATGATCATGTCATATCATATGTTTTATAAGACAGAAAAAGACTACACACAATTTGCCAAATATCACATAGGACAGTGATTTACAGTATTTATGTATTGCATCCATGTGCTGCTTTTCTTTCCCATAGACCTCAAGGTGACATCCCTAGGGTTCTTTCATAGTGGTCTCCTATCGAAGCAATGACCAGACCCAGACCTGCTTAGATTCCACCAAGTAGATACAACATATGCTTCCACGTAGCTGCTAGGCTTCCAAGCAAGACAGGGCAGCTGTCTAGCTTTGTCCCAGAGCACAATTGCTGAAATAGCAGGGGAGCTGCCCACACAGCAGTGGCTAAGACCCAGAGAAGAACAAGCAGCTGGGTAGAATACAAGTTGCTCCAGCATCAGCCAGGCTGCCACAGAGGGTTCTTAATTTTATAGGCCTTGTAGCCCCATCGTTCCTGGGACAGCAGTGGAGGTCCTGATTTTGTAAATTAGGTCTGTTCTCAGGAGCAAAGAGTGCTGAAGGGAGGCCTTGTGCATCTAATGCCAGTGTGGTATAATAGAGAGCCAGCGTGGTGTAGTGGTGAGTGTTGGACTGGGAGTCAGGAGATCCGGGTCCTAGTCCCCATTCGGCCATGGAAGCTCACCGGGTGACTTTGGGCCAGTCACAGACTCTCAGCCCAACCCACCTCACAGGGTTGTTGTGAGGATAAAATAGAGGAGGAGGAGGACTACGTACGCCGCCTTGGGTTCCTTAAGGAGGAAAAAAGGTGGGATATAAATGTAATGAATGAATAATAAATAAAGTTGTCTGCTATCCAAGGTAACTGTGTGTGTGTCCTGTGACACTGGGGGTGGGAGCTCAGGCCTGTGGCAAGGAATATCTGTATGAGTCCCTGGATTATTTATTTACTTGAACATTTCTAGTCTGGCCTATCAATATAGCTTTCAGAGTGGCAAACGACAGAGACATAATACCATAGCCACCACGTTAATAACGGCAGCATAGAATTGTGGGTTCAGTGGGATCCAAAGATGAGGTGGCCATAGCGGCTACCTCAGGGAACTTTTCTGCTGTACTGTGGACTATGAGGGGGGTTCCCCTTCCTCTGAGGGGGCCCATTCATCTCAGGGTCTGGAAGCTGGCAGGAGAATGTGGACAGAGAGAATTTTTCTCCTTCTCTCAAAATACTAGAACCCAGTTGGGACATCCCACGAAGCTGATTGGTGGGAGATTCAGGACAGATAAAAGGAAGTGCTTCTGCACACAGTGGACAGTTAAACTATGGAATTCACTACCACAAGACGTAGGGATGGCCAGCAATTTGGATGGCTTTAAAAGGGGGTTAGATAAATTCCTGGAGGTGAAGGCTATCGATGGCTACTAGTCCTGATGGTTACAGTTGATGCTATCTCCAGTGTCGGAGGCAGTATGCTGGGGAGCACGGATAGGAGGGTGCTGTTGCACTCATGTCCTGCTTGTGGGTTCCTGTTAGACAGCTGGTTGCCCACTGTGTGAAAAGAATACTGGACTAGGTGGACCCTTGCTCTGATCCAGCATGGCTCTTCTTATGTTCTTATGACAATATCTGACACTGGAGGTGAAGTAATTAACTTGTCTTTCTGTGGGACCAAATGTTTATGAGGAAGGATCACAGCTCAGTGGCAAAGCACAGGCTTCGCATATGGAGGACACCAGTTTCAGCCCCTGACAGCACCCAGTTAAAAGAGTCTCTGTTAGCAAGGCTGGGATTGACCTCTGCCTGGGTTCTTGGAGATCCACTGCACTGTCAGTCAGAGAAGACCATAGTGGGCCTGACTGACACAGTCACTTCCATATGTTTATAACTGTGGAAGTTTGCTTTCTTGTAAACCAAACAAGAAGAATTCTGAGATTAACCTTCCCATAAATGTTTGCATCAGAGCTTGACCATCATAATTCTGATGCAATTTTCCATCACACAACCGGCAGTTGATTAAAAATAGAGTCCCATATCAAGTCCTTTCTTCTTTGCTGCTATATGTGCAGGAAAGAGAGAGTATGCATGTACTCGATTTGTTGTAACAGGTTCATCCTGGAAACAAAATATCATATTCACGCAGGAGCAGCTCTTTATTATTTTGGAAACAGCCACAGCCCCTACATCTGGCTGCACCCTTTGATTCCACAGAGGCAGAGGGCATGCTGTTCCCCAAACTCAGAGTATTCTCATCAGCGGGGATACTGCAAATCCTCCAGGTGGCCATTATGCTGTGTCTTCTTGCATTGTTCTCCTCATTTTTCAGGGATGCTACAAGCCAGAACAACCACAAGATTCGATTACTGGCACTCTGCATAAGAGAGATTCCAGTAAAGGGGTACACAAGTGCATGAGTGAAGTAAGGGCCATGATTATCACAGTGGGAGCCAAGCGAAGGGCCTCCCTAAACTGTCCTTCAGACTGCTTTCAGTATGGCTCAATTGCCCAAACTACAGAACCACACTGCTTACCTCTCCCAGCCAGTGCAGTGCAGTAAAGGTGATTTATTGTCCTTTGCTTTGCTGTTTTGTTCAGTGTTGTGTTGCTGACACAGAATGGAGAATCTCTCTTCATTGTCCTTTTTTTCTTTTCCTGGGCCCTCCCCTTTCATTTTTGTTCTGTGTGGTTCAAGTGGATCCAGATTTGTATTTTATTTTTCCACAAGTAGAATTCTGTCAAATCTATGAACAACTAGGTCATCTGGAAGGGTCTGAGGTCATACACAGCTACATCTGAGGTCATAAGGCAAGCCAGATGGATAGAAGGATGATAGCATCAAAGCTGGGGTGCTTCCAGTCAAGGCTTTTTATTGTGTTATCGCCCTGCTTCAGTCACATAATTCTACAGGAGGGTCCAGACATCATTGTCTTCCGCTCGTAATCCTCCCATGTTTTCTACCACTTCTTTCACCTTTTTTTTACCAGGGAAAATCCATTAAGGAAAAAAGATGGAATAGCTGCACAATGCCTTTGAACTGCTAGTGCTAGAACCCTTCCATCTGGAAATGGGATGTACGAAAGTCACTTACCTTTTCACGGATGTGATTCGAGGTGGGGGGGGAGGTGCTCCGTCCCTCCCCCTGGAATCCTCAATGGGGGGGAGGCGATCCGGTCCTCCCCCCCGGAATCCTGCCTGGCCGGCTCCGCTCTGCGGCAGCTCCGCAGACCAGCCAGCCAGGGCCGCCCGCAGCCGGAGTTCCGGCCACGGACTGGCTGGTGCGGACACAAATGGCATCCACCATAGTGGCCGCCATTTGCGTCCAGCCAGGCAGCCGTGATAGGCTACGTAGGTATTTACGTAGCCTATCACGGCAGGCAACCCCCCCCCCAAAAAAAAACAGCACACGCAAATGGCGGTGGCTACGGCAGCCGCCATTTGCGTTCCCTATTTTTCACCGTTTTAGCCTACGTAAATATTTACGTAAGCTATTATGGTGGTGGTGGGGGAAAGGAACGCAAATAGCACCCACTATAACAAAATGTTGGCATCTGGAGTGCTCCTTTTCAGTGTTTCAATCAGCCAGCCATGCTCTCCTCCATGGTACTTCATTCCTCCTACCACCTGGTTTTCTACTCCCCTTCCCCCAAACCTGCTGATACCTCCTTCTTGTGCATGGGTGGTGTAGTTTTGGCTACATACGCAACAGCAATCACAACCTGAACACTGGAAATAGAACTTTTAGAAGACCTTCCAGAAAATCTAGTTCTCTGTGGATCCCACTTCTCAATGGGTTGGAAGCAGAATTTGCCTTTGTGGAAGGTGTCTCCACCTGATTTTCAAGGATTAACCCTCTCCCCTGCACCATGTCCCAGCTCTTTTAGCAGGGGTCCTTAGCCCTCTATAAAGTATTTTATGAGGTGCAGATGGGCCACTGTGGAGGGGTGGTGGTGGTAGAGAGAGATCCACTTCCACCAGCACAGTTGCATGCACCTAAAACTAGACCTAACCCAATGACTGTATATATTTGTTTTTTATAAGTACACTTTAGAATGACTCACTCAGGGTCATATCAGAACCCTGGTTATTTTCCCATCAGCTAAGAAGTTGAAGTGCTACACCACAGAAAATTCCAGAATACCCTGATTGTTAAGGTCTGAAAACATGACACCTTTTGCTTTAAACAACCACAGTAGCCATTTTGATCAGTACATACCAAGACCATTGGTGGTCACGCTTAAAACCTGGTTTTGTATGTGTCGGACAATAAAAGGAGTAATTCTTAACATTGTTGGGTGGGTTGTCTCAGAGCATGCGATG
Source organism: Heloderma suspectum (assembly GCF_057233095.1). NCBI lineage: Eukaryota > Metazoa > Chordata > Lepidosauria > Squamata > Helodermatidae > Heloderma > Heloderma suspectum. The sequence goes on from NC_139459.1 coordinate 28,929,660, forward strand.
TGCTAAAAATGCACTGTGCATAGAAACTAGTTCTCTGTGGATCCCACTTCCACTCTGTGGATCCACTACTACTACTACACTCTGTGGATCCTTGGACTAGTAGTCCAAGGTAACTACTGCACTTTCACACAACATGTGCAGTTCTAAAGCTCATTTCTAAAGTAATTACGTTTTAGAACTGTAGCAAGTGGTTGTTAAAGAAGGAAAGAACCTGACCCCTGGTAACACCAGGTGAGGGGGGTGGCATTGCAAACCATAAACAAACCATGAGTAGAATAAAAGCTGTGACACACCAAAGAAAACCAGCACACATTAATTGTAACCCACCTTGGGGGCTCTATTTTGGCTGAAAGGTGCATCATAAATTTATAAAATAAATAAACTAACTACAAAATACAATGCGGACGAACACTTTAAAATGAGCTGACATAGCCATGTATCTCCACCCTTACTTGGAATCATACAACACACCACCACCAAATTCGGCACCATGGCAGCAGGGTAGGGACTGCAGAAGAGGATAAGTTGGTGGGGAGCATGGGTTGCCCACCCCTGATATAGGGAACACATTTTGGAGTATATACCACCAATTGGGGAGGTAATTTTCTCAAGTGTTTATCTACACAGTGAACCAATAAAAACAACCAAGAGTCTTGCAGCACTTTAAAGACTTAACACATGTATGATATATACTTTCGTGGAATTACAGCCCACTTCATCAAATGCATGCACTGTCATCCTGAGTTACAGGTATATGTCATCATAAATGTGTTAGTCTTTATGCAGCCATAAAGTTGTTTTTGCTGCAGAAGATAAACACACAGCTGCCTCTATGAAAATGTTACAATGTCCTTGTTATCTGCATTTCTGATTGGTGCAGGGCTGGACAGGGTGGTGGTGCGCTGGGCATGGTTAGACACTATAGTTCAGGGGTGAGCAATTTATTGGCCTCCAGATGTTATTGGACTGCGACTCCTATCAGCCCTAGCCAGCATAGCAAACAGCAAGGGATGATGGGAGTTGTAATCCAAAAACATCTGGGTGGCCACGAGTTGACCATCCCTACTGCAGATGATCAAGGCTTCATCCACACAAAAAGTAGACAAGCTGGCAAGACTCTTGTTGTTGTTGTTGTTGTTCAGTCGTTCAGTCGTGTCCGACTCTTCGTGACCCCATGGACCATAGCACGCCAGGCCTTCCTGTCCTGCGTTCTCTCCCGGAGTGTGCTCAAGTTCATATTTATTGCATCCGTGATGCTATCTAGCCATCTCATCCTCTGCCGTCCCCTTCTCCTTTTGCCTTCAGTCTTTCCCAGCATCAGGGTCTTTTCCAGGGAGTTTTCTCTTCGCATTAGGTGGCCAAAATATTGGAGCTTCAGCTTCATTATCTGTCCTTCCAATGAGCACTCAGGGTTGATTTCCTTTAGGATGGACTGATTTGACCTCCTTGCAGTCCAGGGCACTCGTAAGAGTCTTCTCCAGCACTACAGTTCGAAAGCATCAATTCTTCGGCGCTCAGCCTTCCTTATAGTCCAGCTCTCACAGCCATACATTACTACTGGGAAAACCATAGCTTTGATTAGACGGACCTTTGTCGGCAAGGTGATGTCTCTGCTTCTTACTATGCTGTCTAGGTTGGCCATAGCTTTCCTCCCAAGGAGCAGGCGTCTTTTAATTTCATGGCTACAGTCACCGTCTGCGGTGATCTTGGAGCCCAAGAAAGTAAAATCTGTCACTGCTTCCATTTCTTCCCCTTCTATATGCCAGGAAGTGATGGGGCCAGATGCCATGATCTTAGTTTTTTTAATGTTGAGTTTCAAACCAGCTTTTGCACTCTCCTCTTTCACCCTCAACAAGAGGCTCTTGAGATCCTCTTCGCTTTCTGCCATTAGGGTGGTATCGTCTGCATATCGGAGGTTGTTGATAATTCTCCCAGCAATCTTAATTCCGACCTCTGATTCATCCAACCCGGCATTTCTCATGATGTACTCTGCATATAAGTTAAATAAGCAGGGTGACAATATGCAGCCTTGTCGTACTCCTTTCCCAATTTTGAACCAATCAGTTGTTCCATGTCTGGTTCTTACTGTTGCTTCTTGACCCTCATACAGGTTTCTCAGGAGACAGGTAAGGTGGTCTGGTACTCCCATCACTTTAAGAATTTGCCACAGTTTGTTGTGATCCACACAAGCAAAGGCTTTAGCGTAGTCAATGAAGCAGAAATAGACATTTTTCTGGAATTCTCTTGCTTTCTCCATGATCCAGCGAATGTTGGCGATTTGATCTCTAGTTCCTCTGCCTCTTCTAAACCCAGCTTGTACTTCCGGTAGTTCTCGGTTCGCATACTGCTGAAGCCTAGCTTGTAGGATTTTGAGCATCACCTTGCTGGCATGTGAAATGAGCGCAATGGTGCGGTAGTTTGAACACTCTTTGGCGTTGCCCTTCTTTGGAATTGGAATGTAAACTGACCTTTTCCAGTCTTGTGACCACTGTTGAGTGTTCCAGATTTGTTGGCATATTGAATGCAGCACTTTAACAGCATCATCTTTTAGGATTTTAAATAGCTCGACTCTTCTTAGCCTGTGCCATTTTACCTTTCAGGCAGGTGGTATATGTGTCACCCCCTCACATACATAATTTAACATAATTACTGTAAGTTAAATGGAGATACAGTACATCTCACCATAGTGCAGAAGACTGTGACCAGGTGACCTGTGTGCCCGCCTGTTCAGTCTGCTGTCCAGATACTAACTGTTGAAGGCTAACAGTTCTTGAAAGTTCATTATCTTTCAAGTGGAATTGGACAGCATAGTCCTTCAAACAGAGAACACTTTCAAACAGAGGACGGTCCTCTGCCAGCCCTTCAAACAGAGGACTGTTCTCTGTAAAAGCAGACACATGGCCACTGTATAGCCCAGGCTGAGTTTGCAGGCAGTGCCCCATATGGGAAATTGTTGTATGTATCTAGTCTAACAAACACCCATTTGTTATAACTCTTGTTCCCAACTTGCGAGCAGCTGACAAAACCGGCTAGGGTGAGAGGGCGGGAGAAAGGACTTTTTAATTAAAAATTCAAAAGTAATATGCTCAGTGTAATTGGTGATGATTACCTGTTAAACCAGCATAGAATAGACTTTTTGATCTCTCCTTTATCAACCAGTCCTTTGGGCCTATTATGCAGGTGAAAGAGCCTTAGGCTAAAAGACAGAAACACATGCTGTACTGTTGGGATTCTATAAAAAGACGTGTCTCTAAGAGCTGACAAAAGACAGAAGAGGGTGTTGCCACAGTGAGAAAGCACATTGCCAGAAAATGTGCTCTGAGGGGGCCTAATAAGACACTGTAGAAACAAATTCACATTGATAGGGAATCGGCATTGATAGGAAACAATGAAAAATAAGATACATAAAACCAAATATTTTGAAATATAATGCTGTTTGTAGTAGGGCCAAATGTTTTAGTCATGGTTTTGTATTCAACTTTAAAAATTCAGCCACATTAGTACAGTTGTCAACTTCTCCCTTTTTGGAGGGACTGTAGCTCCAGGGTCAGTGTCCTTCGGTTGGCAAGCAAAGACCTTTTTATTCAAGCAGTCCTTTGGCATTTTAAGCAGGTCTGTTGGGTTGAATGCTTCCTTTTATTCTGTTATTGTTGTATTTTTAATTGTGTTTTGATGCATTTGTTTTATTATTCTTTTAATCAAGTTTTATTTATGATTGTAAGCCACCTTGAGTGCCATTGTTCTTGGCAGAAAGACGGAGACACATCAGCTAAATAAATAATAAATAGGCACAGTTGGGCACTTGCCAAGGTCCCACACCCCAGCAGGGTCCCACTGTCAAGAATCCTCTGGACTCGCTCCTCCTCTTCACCACTGAAACCTGCTTATTCACCTGCCTCTTGCTCTGGCCCAGACAATGGAGGTGGTGAGAAGGAGCAGCAGGAGATGCCACGGCCTGCTCGCTCACTGTCTCTCTGCCTGTCAAACAACCAAGTGGTCGCCATGATGAGAAAGAGGAGGAGGAGGAGCAACAGCAGCTGGTGACAATGGCAGTGGGGAGGTAGACTCACTTAGGGAGGGGGCCTGTTGAAGATGACTTGCCCAAGGGCCTTCAGAAACCTGGAGCTGGCACTGCATAGGTCAGTTGGTAGAGCACCGGCTGCTTTGCATGCAGAAGGACCCAGATTTGATCCCTGGGATCTCCAGGCAGTGCTAGGAAAGAATCCTGCCTGAAACCCTGGAGAGTCGCTGCCAGTCAGTGTCAACTATTCTGGGCTAGATGGACCAATGGTCTGACTCAGTACAGGCAGCTTCCTATGTTCCTATACTTATTCTGTCCATTTATCCTAGGTTTATTTACAATATTGATATAGCCCACCCAAGAACAATGGTCTCTGGGTGCCTCACAAAACATAAAATGCTAAGGTACAATAACCCAGACAATGCACGGCATTGGTGGTGGTGGTGTTTTTAAATAACAGATAAAAATGGCGTATTAAGATTGCACAGCCTTAAGGTCACGATTTTTAAAGGCTTGAAAAATAAAACCCTGGAGTCGAAATTACTTTAAAGAACATGCCAGGCAAGCTTCTCTGGAGAGGACATTCTACAACCAGGGTGCAACCATCACTAAAAAGGCCCTTTCCCTGGAGGTGACTTGCCTCAGTTTCCTGGGCAGGTGCACCCAGAGTAAGGACTCTGAAGAGGATCTCAAGGTTTTGATAGATGTGTATGGGACCAGTTTGGAGATGGTCGATATAACTGGTCCATATACCTCAATAGTATTATCTGATTCAGTATAAGGCAACTCCCTATGTTCCTGTCACCTCTGAAGTGGTCATTCAGAAAGGAATGTTCTTGGTGAGCTTTGTGGGTTCCCCACACTTTTCAGTATTATTTAGCTGGTCTCCAGCTTCTTGAGATCCACACTGTGGGGGTAGACTACAGTGTTGGCCTGGGAAGACCTACATTAATGTCCCTGCTCAGCCACAGAAGCTTACTGGGTGAACTTGGCAACAACCAAAGGTTCACAACCTTTGTTGTGAGAATAATATGAGGGTCAGAGAGAGAACCATCTAGTACACCATCGGGATAACCTTGGAGGAAGGAATGCATAAAAAAGTTATTATTGCATGCTTGTAGCATTTTTGAAAGGCCATACATAATGACATAGAAACACCTTTCCCAATCTGGTGCCTTCCAGATGTGCTGGACTGCAACTCCCATCTTCCCCAATGGCCAGGCTGGCTGGGAATGATGGTGGTTGTAGTCCAACACAGCTGAAGGGCGCCTGGCTCAGGAAGGCTGACATAAAAGAACAACCTAGCAGGAAAGTCAACTCCTATATTCAGTTCATACATCAGAGTTCTTTCAAATAGTGTCAAGGTGATCGACAAAGGGTATAATCCCATGCATGCTTAGACAGAAAAAACATCCTACAAAAGTTGTAGGACTTTTTTCTGTCTAAACATGCATAGGGATAGAATTGCACCCAAAGACTTAACAGGCTAGTTGATGGGCCACCCACTGCACTGTGCAATTTATAGCAGTTGGACTACTGAAGTACTATTTTGGATTCTTTGGAAATGCTCATATTTCTCCACATATTATTATCATGTGGATGCTACCCCCTTTGAGTGACCTAGTTCTACTGTATTTGATATTTTATTTGCAACTCCATGTATAATACGATGTCATCTTTCTTCTATTTAATTGGTTTTATTGGCCATTATTTGGCAGTTTAATGGGAAGCCTTTGCTTGGCTTTCACTCACATGTGAGCAGTCCTTCTCTCTCTGCTTGCTGTTTTTCCATTTTCTGACACCGAATGCAATGTGCCCTAAGAGCAAACCAGCACAGTTTGCAATATGAAACTTGGCATTCATAAATCATGCTGCAACTTGGCCAAATAATAACAACTGAGAACATTACATGTGTTGTGATAGTCAGTTATGGATGGCCAAAATAGCACAGTATTTAAACTGGAATTGTTCAGCTTTTTTTTTTCTTTTTAAAAACAAAAACAACATCATTTCCATTTCGACTTCTTGAGAATGTATGCAACTGACAATGTATTCTAAAATACATTTGCTTATATGTAAACTGTGCCAACTGGGCGAGGTGGCAATTTCCCTTCGCGAAGTGTCATGCTGGACAAACAGGAAATGTTTAGAGAGCTAAATGAAGAATAATCTGTGTTTTTATTTCAACATAGAAGCCAAGTTCTTGTTTACTTGGAGGTGGCTCTGTTATATAACCCACACCGAGGGTAATCTGCTTTCAAGGTCCTTAGAAGAATGGCCCAGGATCTCTCCCCACCCCAACACATGGAGAAGCTCTGCACATGTACATTGGTCCCTTTCACAGGCACCCAGAATGTCTGGCTGGCAGGGTGTGTGGCTGGTATGTGCATCAGTGATGGGGGACATAACCACTGGGTGCAATCCCGTTCCTACCTGAACATTTGAGGGGTGTTCTTGTCTTGCACACTCCTACTGTACAGTCCCTACAATCTGTCCATGTGTAGGCTTGTACATGTATAGAGACCGGACAGTCTAGAAAATCCATGTAGGTTGAGGATGGGTTTGGCCAACCTGCTGTTGCCCCCTCCCATGTGTGTTCACTGCTTGAATGTCAGAAAAGGGTTCGGAGCTGGTTCCTTCTTGCACACTGAGCACTTTATGGTTGCCAGACCAAATGGTGATGCGCACATGTGAGCAAGCCACCATAGATCAAACATCATGGTCTGCACATTCATCACTGCCTGAAAGAGACTTATTTTCAGTTCACACATTTTGCCATGTGTTAAGTGGTAAGTAACCCAAGTAGTATACTTCTGTGTGCAAACCAGCCCCTGTGAGTAACTTATGGATGTGTGAACTGGTTCCATGAGAAAGTATTGTGTTTGAGTTGAGAATGGGTGATTGATCTGTAGTGACAGGAGATTAATTTGGGATTGGCAGATATTCTGAAAGCCTCACTGCATTGCAAACCAGGCCCAGACCCCTCCAAATTCAAGTCTGACTTGTAATGGGGTTTGCTCACTACGCCATCTTACTGTCCTTGCTCACACATGCACACAAAAACCTTATCTGTGAGAAGAGGAAAAGTTAATCAGCAGCTGGGAAGACTTGCTAGATAGTGAAGAGACCAGCTTGGGGGACTCGTCCTTAACTGAAAAATTACATTTCTTGCTATGCAACGTGGGGTTTTTAGTTTCCCCTTCCTCCCAAATTGGGAGGCTGAGGAAACTACACATCCATACCCCTTGGGGCAAATTATGCTCAGTAGTATAACTGAGAACTAGAGTTGTGTAGTGGTTAGAGTGTTAGATTTAGACTGGGGAAACATGGATTCAGATCCCTGCTCAGCCATAAAGCTTACTGGGTAACCCTGGACAAGTCACTGTCTTTCAGCCTAACTGAGCTCACAAGTTCATTGTGAGGATAAAGGAGGGAGGGCATGACTGCAGCCTTAAGCTCCTTGGGGGAAGGGCAGAATTAAAACATAATCATAATCATTTACCATAAAGAGAAGGTACCAAGGCCTTTGCAATCTCTAACAAGCTCTCCTTACTGCTGATTACCCTTTCTCCAGGGTAAGACTTGACACAGACTCCAGGACAGGAGCAATCTTTCATCTTGCTTCTCTGGAGTTTCTCTCTCCAGACCTATATGTCACAGCTGATCATACCATGCAAGAGCCATGACACCATTTTAATGGGGTTCAGTGATAGCAAGTTCCCCTCCCTCATCCTTCTCTGGCACCGGCATCCCACTTTGGCCCATTAGAGCCAGACTAAAGGCAGATCTGCCAAGACTAGTAGCGAAAGAGTTCAGGAGCATTCTGAGGCAGCTTTGCTTCGCTTTCTAGACCCACTTCAGCTGTAGTCATTAGTATTTGTGCCCCCAAAGCTTTTTGCTGATCCATAGGACAGGGTTGCTCTGTTTCTGTCAGGTGCCTATACCACCCACCTCTAGTATGGACCAAATGACTGCATGGGTTTCACCCTGTGTTCGCTTATTCAAAAATACCATTGTCTTTCATATACATCCGTCTCCTGCCCTTTCTTAAGTCCCTGGAAAAATTCTCATTCTCTGCAGCGGGAATGGGATCCAAGCCAACTTTGCAGATTGATGACTATTTGTTCACTTGTCATTGAGAGGCTTTTCATTATATAATTCTTTACAAGGACCCGAGTGCCACATTCCACAGCCTGCACTCAATCATCCTTTCAGGGGACAGAACTACACTCTGCTGCGTCTACTGGAACTCTCTGACTTTCTTCAGAATTGTTGATTTTGTTTTCCATGACATTTTTGATTTTATATATGCGTGTGTGTGTGTGTGTGTATATATATATATATATAGAGAGAGAGAGAGAGAGAGAGAGAGACTCCTCGCTTCAAACATATTCCAGTTAACTGTTGCAAGCATGGCTATGAAATGTGTTCCTTGAGCCTAAACACATTTCTTCTTAAATAAGCCTCATTTTAGGTCCTTGAGCCTAAATACATTTGTAAATGAGACCTCATTGAAATCACATTGATTATAAGTATATGGAGTATATTTATAGCAGGATTACCCTGACAGGTGTTAGCATGCTGATGAATCTGGGTTATAGCTTCGTGCCAATTTCACGGCCATAGGAATAGAGGAGGTTGCCTTACACTGAGTCAAATCATTGGTCCATTTGGCTCAGTATTGGGCACAGTGACTGAAAGCAGCTCAGTCACTGCTGTAGGGGGAGGGCACATCTTATCCCTCAGTGGAGACTGGTAGCTCCAATGTTAGTGGGGCAGCAAATACGCTCCAGCTTCAGCACCTTGGATAGCTCGTTTAGAGTTCTGACTGGTTCTGATTGAAAACCATGCAGGATTCACCACCCCACTGAGATTGGAGCCACCAACCTCCACTGCTTAGCCTCAAGAAGCAAAATGTCTTTGGCCAGCCCTGCATATCAGCTATATGGAGCTGTTAGGAATGTTAACATACATTTTTCCACCAGTCCTGCCAAGGTGTCAAGATTAAAGCTTAGGTGGCTGTTCCCCCTTCCACCCAGCCTGCTGCCGCTGAGTTTTGTCTTTGCTTATTTCTGTACAGCATTACATCAGGATCAAATTGTTTCAGCAAAGCAATTCCCAATGCTCATTTTACTAACATTTTTTATGGTCTACACTTCCCTGAGTAGCAGGAATGGCAGCCTTCTTCTTACAGCCTTTTGCAGGGTAGCTTTTTGCAGGATAGCCTTTTGCAGGGTCAAAGACAGTAGTCTGTATATTTAAAAAATAAACACACTGAGTATGGGGTGACAAGCATGCAGAGAAAAAGTGCTAGCATTTAAAACAACATCAGTTCCCCAAAAGAGAGAGACAGTGTGGTGTACACTTGGAGTGTTGGAGTGGGACTCAGGAGATCTGGGTTCAAGTCCCCATTTGGCCACGAAGCTCACTGGGTGACTTTGGGCCAGTGAGTGACTGTCGGCCTAACCTACTTCACAGGGTTGTTGTGAGGATGAAGTAGAGAGGAGGAGGAACATGTATGCCACCTTGGGCTCCTTGGAGGATATAAATGTAACAAATAAATAAATAATAACAATAATGAAAGCAAACAGCATGCCCCTGGAGCACATTCTCGGCATCCAGCTACAAAAGCAAGAGCCTCCGTTATCTTCACTGACGACCTTCCACCTAAATCATAATCTCCAGCCTTCAGCACCCACCAAGGAAGCATCACTAATTATTAGTTTGAGGATATCTTACTTAACAAGCGTAATGGTATAAAGTATAAAGGCCGCAGTACTGTGCAGAATGAGTGTACTTAACTTTCATTGACATCAGTGCCCTGATTTAAGCGGCCAACACACACAGGAATGCAACCAAATTCAGTAGCTTCAACATCGCTGGCAGATTGAATTTTCCCTCACACCTGCAGCTCCATAGATATGCCCCAGATCTGTGCCACTCCTCGGGCAGGTTTGGGGGGCACGCGGCAGACTGCAGGAGAGAGGAGGGGAAAGGACCCTTCTATGGTGGGAGTAGAAGTCCTCTCATGTAACATTGGATTTAGCATACTACTACTACCATAGAATCATATCATAGAATCATAGGGTTGGAAGGGGCCTACAAGACCATCAAGTCCAACCCCCTGCTCAATGCAGGAAGCCTGATTCCCAGGCGGTCTCCCATCCAAGTACTAACCAGGGCTGACCCTGCTTAGCTTCCAAGATCAGGTGAGATTGGGCGCATCCAGCCCTTTGTCTTTACAGAGTCAACATTACCCATCACAATAAATTATTATTACAGTCCATACTCAGAGGTGCTAATAGCGCCCAATAATAGTCTTCAGAAACATGTAGAAAGAAAGCCAGACTATGAAGCACATGGTCTTCAATGTCTATATACTAATGCCCAGAGTATGGGAAACAAACAGAACGAACTTGAACTCTTAATACAAGACGGAAATTATGATTTGATAGGTGTAACTGAGACTTGGTGGGATGACTCTCATGACTGGAATACAGCAATTGAAGGATATAACTTGTTCAAAAAGAACAGGAGGAACAGAAAGGGAGGTGGGGTTGCACTATATGTGAAAAATACTTATCTCTGCACAGAAATACAGGAGGATGAGCTTGGTAGCCCCATCGAGAGTATCTGGATCAAAATGCATGGAGCAAAGAATGAAAGGAACCTGGTGGTCGGAGTCTACTACCAGCCACTCAATCAAGGAGAACATGAGGATGAAACTTTTGAAAAGCATATAGCCAATGTTTCAAGGAAGCATGATGTAGTAGTAATGGGGGATTTCAATTTCCCTGATATTTGTTGGGAGACAAATTTTGCAAAACATGGCCCCTCCATAGGGATGTATGAAAGTGACTTACCTGTTCGCTGATTATGTTGATGGTGGGGGGGAGGCGTTCCGTCCCTCCCCCCGGAATCCTGGCCAGGGGGGGAGGTGCTCCGTTCCTACCCCCGGAATCCTCGAATGGCCGTCTGTGCTCCGCGGCTGCTCCGCGGAGCAGCCAGCCAGGCCCGGCCCAGCCAGGCCAGAGCCATCTGCAGCCGGATTTCCGGCCGCGGAGGGCTATGGGTAAAAACAACAACAACAAAAAAACCGCGTATGCAAATGGCGGCGGCTACAGCCGCTGCCATTTGCGTTCCTTCTTTTTACCGTCTTAATCTACGTAAATATTTATGTAGACTATGACAGCAAAAATCAAGGGGAACGCAAATACCGTAGCGGGTGCTATTTGCGTCTCTTTTTGATTCCCCGTTTTAGCCTATGGAAATCTTTACGCAGGCTAAAACGGTGAATCAAAAGGGGTCTCAAATAGTGCCCACTATGCTATTTGCATTCCCCTTGATTTTCGCCGTCATAGTCTATGTAAATATTTACGTAGATTAAGACGGTAAAAAGAAGGAACACAAATGGCGGCGGCTGTAGCCGCCACCATTTGCGTACGCAGTTGTTGTTGTTTTACCCACCCAGCCGTGATAGGCTACGTAAAGATTTACGTAGCCTATCATGTCTTTTTTTTTTTTTTACACAAGGCAAGCCTGGAAATGGCGGCGGTGCCCACCCAGAAGATCCGCCCCAGGTGAGTCTCATCCCAGGGGGGATCCGCAGGGGGGTGGGGGGTGGCAGGCCGTTCCGTCACGGAGTTCGGGGGGCCGAATGCACTGGCATTCGGCCTCACCGAGATCCATGGCGGAATTCTCTGACATCCCTACCCCTCCAGGAAATTCCTGACTTGTGTGGTGGATAACTTCCTCCTACAGAAAGCAGAGGAAGGAACTAGAGGACTGGCTATCCTTAACTTGATCCTAACCAACAGAGATGACTTAGTGGATAAAGTAGCAACAGGAACAGTTACAGGAACTCTGGGCAAAAGTGACCATGTTATACTTGAGTTCTTGGTTCTGAGGGAAGCAAAAGCCGAGTGTAGTCAAACGCATACCCTGGATTTTAGGAAAGCTGATTTTAATAAACTCAGAACAATGATCAGTAATGTCTCCTGGCAAGTGACTCTAACAAGAAAAGGAGTCCAAGATGGGTAAGAGCTTTTAAAAAAGGAAATTCTCAAGGCACAACAATTACAAACAATTCCAACAAGAAGAAAAGGTGGAAGACAACAGAAGAAGCCAATGTGGCTTCACAAAAAGCTTAGAGATGACCTGAAAACAAAAAAGGACACATATAGGAAGTGGAAAGAAGGCCAAACAAAAAAGGAAGAGTACAGTACAGGCAGGTAGCACTGAATTTCAGGGATGGTGTCAGGAAGGCTAAAGCTGAGAATGAGCTGAGGTTAGCGAGGGATGCTAAAAGCAGCAAAAAGGCTTTCTTCAGCTACGTGCACAGTAAAAGACAGAGGAAAGAAACGGTGGTTCAACTATTAAATAAGGATGGCAAAATGAAAACAGATGACAGAGAAAAGGCAGAAGTGCTCAATTCCTACTTTGGCTCAGTCTTCTCCCAAAAGAGGGTCTATGACCCCCCTGGCAAAGGCGAAGTACAGGCTGAAGGGGCAGGATTGCAGCTTGAGATGGATAGGCATATGGTCAAGGAACACCTAATTACTTTGAATGAGTTCAAATCTCCAGGGCCAGATGAACTGCATCCAAGAGTAATAAAGGAACTGGCAGAAGAACTCTCAGAACCGCTGTCTATTCTCTTTGAGAAATCATGGAGGATGGGTGAAGTACCAGATGACTGGAGTAGGGCTAATGTTGTCCCTATCTTCAAAAAGGGTAAAAAGGAGGAACCTGGGAACTACAGACCAGTCAGTCTGACATCAATCCCTGGGAAAATTCTGGAGCAGATGATAAAGTAATCCATCTGGAAGCACCTTGAAAACAATGCCGTGATTACTCGAAGCCAACATGGATTTGTCAAGAACAAATCCTGCCAGATGAATCTGATCTCATTTTTTTGATCAAGTAACCTCCCTTGTGGACTGTGGAAATGCTGTAGACATAATATACCTTGACTTCAGCAAAGCTTTCAACAAAGTGCCCCATGATATCCTGATGAGCAAACTAGCTCAAACTGGGCTAGATGAAACAAAGATCCGGTGGATCCACAATTGGCTACAGAATCGGACTCAAAAGGGGCTTATCAATGGGATCTTCTCCAACTGGGGAGAGGTAACGAGCAGGGTACCACAGGGCTCAGTCCTGGGCCCAGTGCTCTTCAACATTTTTATTAATGTCTTGGAGGAGGAGGTGCAGGGAATGCTGATCAAATTTGCAGATGACACAAAATGGGGCAGGATAGCTGATACTTTGGAAGACAGAAACAATATTCAAAGTGATCTTGATAGACTGGAGAGCTGGGCAGAAAACAAGAGAATGACATTTAATAGGGATAAATGCCAAGTTCTGCACCTAGGAAAAAGAAACCAAATGCACAGATACAAGATGGGGAATACGTGGCTCAATAACACTACAAGTGAGAAGGATCTTGGGATTGTTGTAGATCACAAGCTGAATATGAGCCAACAATGTGATGTGGCTGCAAAAAGGCAAAAGCTATTTTGGGCTGCATTAATAGAAGCATAGCTTCCAAATCCCAGGAAGTACTAGTTCCCCTCTACTCAGCACTGGTTAGGCCTCATCTGAGGTACTGTGTCCAGTTCTGGGCACCACATTTTAAGAAGGATGCAGACAAACTGAAGAGGGTTCAGAGGAGGGCAACAAAGATGATCAGGGGATTGGAAACAAAGACCTATGAAGAGAGACTGAAAGAACTGGGCATGTTTAGCCTTGAGAAGAGAAGACTGAGGGGAGATATGATAGTGCTCTTCAAGTACTTGAAAGGTTGTCATAGAGAGGAAGGCCAGGATCTCTTCTTGATCATCCCAGAGTGCAGGACACGGAGTCATGGGCTCATCTTACAGGAAGCCAGATTTTGGCTGAACATCAGGACAAACCTCCTGACTGTCAGAGTAATACGACAAGGGAACCAACTACCTAGGGAGGTAGTGGGCTCTCCCACACTGGAGGCATTCAAGACGAGGCTGGACAGCCATTTGTCAGGGATGCTCTGACTTGGATTCCTGCATTGAGCAGGGGGTTGGACTCGATGGTCTTGTAGGCCCCTTCCAACCCTACTATTCTATGATTCTATGATCCCTCCTCCTACTACTACTAATATTGCAATCCTACTTCTTTGACTCTACCATTCCATCTACCTGTTGCCTCATTCTTATTCAGACTGTGATGGAGTGGTAGAATTTCCCACTCACCTAAAAGCTTTAAAGTGCAAATGCAGCCACTAAACTGCTATCCAATTGCCCCATTATCCCTTGTTTCCTGCTTTTCTACAGCACAAAATCAGCCATGATGTATTTTGGCTCCTTTTTGTGTTGTGCTTTTAGAAATGGATAGTAATTTCTCATGCTGAGACACAAGTGAATCGGAGAAGCCGAAAGGAGAAAATAAAGTGCCTTAACAAAAACACAAACCACAGTATGCCAGCAGCTTCCTGTTCTTTTCACAGATGTATTTAGACACAACCTGCAGGGAGTTGCAAGCCCTTAGATTCTCGGCTTAAAAGCAGATGAATCTAATATCCAACTATGGCAGCTATTCCTCCACCATGACAGGCAGTATGGTATGAGCCACTGTGGTCTTGTGGTTAGTGCAGGGTGGGGAACCTCCAGCCCATAGAAGGTCAAGCCCTCTTAGTCTGGACCGCTGGACTCTGCCCAGGCCACACACCCTGCCCCAGGCGACACCCCTCACTGACCCTGCTACAGCTTGTTGACACGATTTACTCCGTCCCACTTTGTCCCCCAGCCCCAGCTAGAAAGCTGATAGAGGGAACCTTGTACAACTTTGGGAAGGAGACCGCCTGGAAGCAAATGTATTTTCTTTTATAGTCACAACTGGTCCAAGACATTTTGCTCCCTGGGGTGAAGGACAAGATGATGCCCTTTCCTTTCCTTCTACAGCAGAATCTTACTTTGACATTGGTGAGGGGAAGTGTTCTTGTGGTGTTACTGCATACGTACCAGTGTGAATATCTTTTGTATAAGACCTTTCCCACAGCAGGCAACACTTTCCACCACACACACTTTAATCCTGCCACCAGGACCTCTACTTCAGGTCCAACACCTTTACTTCTTGAGAAATGAGGACATGCTGGCTTTTTATTCTGACATATATTATTCTCTTATGACTTTTACCCTTTGGTAGCCACGAGGCATAGGCATGGGATTCTGAAAAGCAGAGAAGTATTTTTTTTTTACAGAATTAAGGTGATAAATGGTAAATAATGACTTTGGTAGCCACGAGGCATAGGCATGGGATTCTGAAAAACAGAGAAACATTTATTATTTACAGAATTAAGGTGATGTACAGTAAATAACCACTTTGCTCTCCTCCTGCCATAAATTGTTGAGTTGCAGTAACAAGTCACTGGAGGGAGCAATCCTATGGCCACTAGTCAGTGGCTAGATGGCCATAGGATAGGTCGGTCCCCTGAGAACTGACGTCCACCCTCTCCCGTGCTTCCTCGTAGGCAGTTCAGAATGGCCCTGCACTCCACGCTCAGAAGAGGAGCACAAAGCGGCAAAAACAGGGCATTCCTGGGGGTGTGCTGGGGTAGGGAACTCGGAAATGCCGGTACGACACATCCAACATGTCGTCCGGCTGCCGCTTCCCACACTCCGAGGTCCCATGGCTAAACAGCCAAAATCGGCTGTCTAGCCATAAATGCAGGGCAGCTGAAGCATGGAGGGGATGATTCCCTCTGTGCTTCTCCTGCCCTGCATTGGATAGGCAGTTGCCTCTGAGTTCGGAGGTGGCCACCTACCCCAATAATATTGCCCCCTATAAGACTTAATTAGCCAACTCAAAACAATAAGGCCCCGGACCTGATAGTATACCTTCAAATGCATTAAAATGCAATGTGAGCTGGTGGGCTTCTTTTTTAGCCTCCTTTTTTACTTTATGCAACAGGACAGGTCGTTCCCCGCATATTTGGCACAAGGCAATTTTAGTTCCCATATAAAAGAAGGGTGGGAGGCAGGATCCCAGTATTTATCATCCCTTAAGCCTCCTATTTATAACTGGGAAAATTTAAACCAAATTGTTATGTAAACATCTTCTGGATTGGATGAAAAACTCCAAAGTGATAGGAGATGAGCAAATTGGTTTTACTCCTAGTTGCTCAACTTTGGACCACTGTTTTGTTTTGGCCCATTTAGCTGAAACGTATTCCAAACCAAAACGGGGCCAATTATTTTCTGCATTTATAGATTTGAAACCCGCTTTTGACTCAGTTTCGAGAAATACGTTATGGGCAAAATTAGAAATGCTGGGTATTGATAAAAAGCTTCTATATTTGATCCAAAATCTTTATCATCAGACAGAAGTTCAAATCAGATGTAATCCCAGTGGTAGCCTCTATAATTTATGGTTCCTTTTAGTCAGAACCAAAAGTATCAACTAGGGGTGTGAGACAAGGCTGCATTTTAGCTCCATTTTTATTTAATCTGAGTGATTTACCTAACACTACAGATTCCCACCCTCCAAAACTGGCTAATTCAAAGATTCCCATTTTACTCTATGCAGATGATGCTGTTTTAATATCACAGACCACAGTTGGTCTCCTGAGTCTGCTGGCAGCGTTCACTAACTACTGTAAAATCAACCAGTTGAGAATTAACTATAATAAATCTAAAAGTGCTGGTTTTTTCAAGATGCAGGAGGACTCTTGGATGGTCTGTGAATGGGAATCGTATCGAACAAATTTCAGGCTATAAATATTTGGGTATATACTTCCATAAAACTCTCAGCTGGTCTTTGCAGAGAGAGAGGGCTAGAGCAACAGCTAACAATACAGCCACTGCAATGATAAGGTTCTATTATACCAACGGGGGTCAATTTGTCCCTGCTGCACTTCAAGTTTTTAAGGCTAAGTCACTTATGCAATTGACGGCATTGCAATCTGGATCAAAGTTGTTAACTTTTCAATAGCATCTGTGCAGGCAGCTTTCATATGCTCCATCCTTGGTCTTCCAAAATGCGTGGCAACCCTTGCTCTCTGGTTGGAAACTGGCCTACAGACAATCACCTTGAGAGCTTGGATTAGCGCAATACATTTTTGGATCTGTTTGTATCGCCCTGTACCCTTAGGTTACTTACCCAAGATATGTAATGACCCTTATGTTTCTGAGTGCATGAAATTGCTCCGTAATAATATCAGTTCTCTGGGCATATGCCCAGAGTCTGTACTAATGATGGAAGCTAAGCAGGCCAAAGCCCTTCTGTCTCAAAGGGTCAGGGATTATGACCTACAAGTTTAAAGTCTGCAGAGGATAGAACTTGTTCTCCTCTGTTTTGGGGTGAAAATCTGACTTATGGGCTGGTAGAAGCAAAATATTTATCAACATTCCTAAATATCACTGTGCATTTACTTTGGCAATGTCTTACCCTCTGCTCTGTTACAAGGGAGGTTTCAGAAAAGTAGTCTTTTAGATCGTTTATGCCCATGTGGAAGGAATGAAATTGAATTGGTTATTCATGTCTTACTTTGCTGTTCTTTTTATATAGAGATTAGAGAGAAATTGCTGTTACATACTAGATCAGATATAAATGTACTCCTTTATTGTTTTAGGACAACAGAGGATAAGGATACAATCGAGGCTTTTGCTAAATTCTTTTTGATTGCTATAAGAATAAGATCTCCTCAGAACTGATTTTATTGCATATTCTCTAAATATGTTTTTAGACTCTTTTATTTTTGTATGTTCAAAGTCTGGTCAGTGGCTGTAATAAAGATGATAATGATTCACTTAAAAACCTATATATCGTCTCTCTCTCTCTCTCTCTCACACACACACACACACACACTCAATCACCACTCTGATCCTTTAAACACAGACCCTAGGCACTATCTCTCTCCTCACAAGCCCTATCTATCTCTTCCCTAACTCCACAGGTACTGTTCCCTGTTTCTATATCACACACCATTTTGCACCCCCACACACACACTCAGCCAATCACCTCACATATGCCAATACAGCATATCTCCTATCACTCATACCACTCACTCTCCAGATCTACTTACCAGAAATACGTAATCATAACATTAATGCATACATATACACAGATTCATAACATATATGCATGTGACTTCACAGTCTTCCACTGTACCTGAGGGCAGCAGGGCAGCTTCAGGGATGCAGGAAAGGCTGCCTGATTTTCACAGCTTTGTCCTCCAACACCTCAGCGCCCCTCCCAGCATCCGCTGGCTGAGGCAGCCATCTCACTCTGTCTATAGCACACTGAACAAAAATCAGAGTCACATCCCTAATGCTGCCCACATTTGGTTCTAGCTACATCCACTGCTGGAAACCCAACAGGTTTCCACTGAGGTAATATGGACCACAGCAGGAAGAAGGTCACCCAGCCCTAGGTTAGAGCATCAGACTAGGAAGACCTGGGTTCAAATCCCTACTCACCCATGAAGCTCATTGAGTGATCTTTGGTCAGTCGCTATGTTTCAGCCTAACCTGCCTGACAAGGTTGTTATAAAGATAAAATGGGGAGGGAGATTATGTATGCTGTCCTGAGGTCTTTGGAGGAAGAAAAGGATAGAAGTGTGTGGGTGGGTGTGTGTGCGTGCGTGCACGCGCACGTGTGTGTGTGTGTGTGTGTAGAATGAAGGAACTAGTGCTGCAATACTATGCAACTCACTTAGCTCTGTTGAATTCACTGGGACTTGCTCCTAAAAGAACATGCTTTACTGCCTAAGGTCCTGTGCCTTTAACAGCAGCCTAAAATGCAGAAATTAAGCAAATGAAGATTTCCCCACCACTTTAACACCACAGTAAAAGAGACAGGGCCTTGTTGATGGTGGCACCATATTTGTGGCAGAGTGAGATGGTTGCCTCAGAAGGCCTATGCTGGGAGGGGACAGTAAGGTGTTGGGGGTTGCTGTGGGCCATGCAGCCTGTCCTGCTCCCCCTAAGCTAGCCTGCTGCCTTCAGGTGTGGTGGAGGATGCTGTCCCATTGCCAGTATCGAAGAATGGTTCAACTAGGGATGTACGAATCCCTTACCCTGTTCCAGTCCATGGCGTCCGCAGTGGGGGGAAGGCGATCCATCCCTCCCCTTGGAATCCTCCCTGGCCGCCCACAGCTGGACCTCCATCCACTGCTGGGCTGCAGCTGCAAATGGCAGCAGCCGTAGCGGCTGCCATTTGCGTCCCTGCATTAGCTGTGATAGGCTACGTAAATACTTACGTAGCCTATCATGGCTAAAGTAGGGAGGGAAATGGCGGCCGCAGACCGGGGCAGCCATTCGCGGCCACAGACCAGGGGTAGCGGATGGACTGGACGGCTGACACAAGGTAAGATCCGTCCCGGGGAAGTTTTGCGGGGTGGCAGGGGGGATTGCTCCATTCTGCCACGGACTCCGGGGGGAGTCGGTAGCGGAATTCTGTGGTGGAATTCTCAATGGAGTCCGTGGCGGAATTCTCTAACATCCCTAGGTTCAACTGCCAGTCCAGTTGGCTCATGTACATGGAATGAAAGAAAGTGCCATCTTGTATATTGCCTCAGGCAGCAAAATGTCTTCGGCTGGCCCTGCTTCCTTTCTAGGGTGAAACACATACCCCCAGTGTAATTTGCTTTTAAATCGTTCTTGAAAACATTTTTATTTCAAGCTGGTTTTTAAGATGTGATGCCCTGACTTTTTTTAAGCACTGCTGTTTTAATGTATATGTGTATATATATATGTGTGTGTGTGTGTGTGTATGTATGTGTGTGTGTGTGTATGTATATATGTATATATATTACAGAGCAATCTTATGAATGTTTACTCGGAGGTAAGTCCCACTATGCTCAGTGGAGTTTAACCCCCAGGAAAGTGTTTATAGAATTGCAACTTTAACGTTTTTAGTTTTGGCTTGTAGTTTCATTGATGTTTGATTATCTATCTGTTATTGCTCTGACATGAGCCGTCCTGGTAGGGCTTTGCACTAAAAATTTATAAACCTTTGAAATAAATAAAATGAATAACCGATAAGCTGTGGGTAATACTTTACTGTCTAAATGTCAAGCAGCTATTAAAGGCTTTCCTAGGAGAAATGGTTGTGTGGTACGGTATGTTTTTGTAAATAATCCACTGTCAAGGGATTTGCATCAGCAGATAATAACTCACAAATCTCTTCAAGTATAAAGGGCTATTTTAAGTTAATAACAAACTATAAAAATGTCAACCTACATTTAGCTGTTAATTTTTAATCAGTCTGTTTCGCCTTCACTTTCTCCGCCCTCACAAAGAAGCAAACGTTTCTTTCAACTCCTGGGCTAACTATTAACAGCGATGGAAATTGTCTTCTATCCATTATAAGTGCATAATCCTAATGAAGGGTAACCTCATAGCTCTTGTTGCTTTTTCTACATGTCCGTGTCTTAACTTTATAACGATCTGCTATATTGTATTGACAGTACTGATTTCATTTACTTTGATTTTATGATTGCACTATTTTATTGTGAGCTGCTCCAGGATCTGCTTGGCTGAAGGGTGTTATATGTCCCATGACAAAAATTAGAAAACCAAGAGGGAAGGCGCTGTGCGCACAAAATATCAAAAAGGAAGAAAAATCTGAAAGCACCTCTGAGTAAGGACTGTAACAATAACTTCTTTATTATGCAGATCTCTAAAATACTCGTGGACTATAAAATGTTTATTATGCAGATCTCTAAAATGCTCAATGCATTTCAAGACTAGGTCTCTTCCTCAGGAGCAATTGATCTCTTAGGCCGACAGAACAGCCAATAGAACAGATGAACTCCAACAGAAACAGAAGCAGGCTCGTGACAATATATTCTCAAAGGATTTTTTTCCTTTTTACAAATAAAGTAGCTAAATAACCCAGCAGCCTTAAGACAGCCACCTTAATGGTAGTAAGAATTGAAATCTCTAGGGCAGGGGTGCAGAACCTCCATCCCGAGGGTCAAATCCAGCCCACCTGGGTTTCCAATCCAGTCCTCCAGGGTCTGCCAGATGGCCACGCCCCCTTCACTGGTCACACACCTTTCCCCCAAGTGCTGATCATTTGATGGTTTCCTGGCTTTTGTGTGTGTGTTTTTTCCGCCTTGTAAAAGGTTCAAATGCCTTTCCTAAGGATTAGTTACTCGTAATAAGAGCTTAAGCTAAAATATGCTGCTATTTTTGCTGTCTTTGGCCCTGTTCCTTTTGTCTTTGGGCCCTACCACTTCCCGGAATGCACCTCTGGAGAGCTGCTCCGAAACTGAATTTGGCCCTCCTGTTGGCAATGCTTTTTTAAATTGGGGTGGGGAGGAGAACCTTGCCCCCGGCCCCCAGCCATCTTGTCTGTAAGTCTGGCAAGCCAAATCCTCCCTAGAAAACTGGAGAATTTCATCTCTCCCCCCGGCACCCCAATCTCTCAGGGTATTTTGCCTCCTCCCCCACCCATACAAATTGCCAAATAAAGCAGAGCCAACTCTAATGGCCATTCTCGAGTACAAAAGGCTGACCTAGAAAGAACTGGAGTCTCCAATGTGGTGCCTGCAGACATCCTTTGTTGTGCCTGTAAGGCTGCCCTGCTCTTCCTTATGTTTATTTTATGTTTTACATATTTTAATTTTTTAAAAATGTTTTCAACTGGGAGAGCTGGCATGCTGCAAAATGAAGTGCTGGCCACCAGCGCCAACTTTATTTCCAAGAATGCTTCTGGGTCCCACGTGGGTCCCAGAGGCATTTTTAGAAAATAATAATTAAAGATGGCAGGTGGCTACATCTTCTTTGCTATGTTGACTGCCGAGATGTGTATTTTATATGTACTGACTTTTTTCTATGCACATATTTTTTAAACAATATGTGTTTACATTTTTATTGTTTTGCACGTTATCCAACTAAGGGTTGGTGGAGGCTGGTGGCTCTGATTTCAGTGGGGCTGTGAATACTGAAATCGGAGCCACTGGTTCCACTATTTAAGGGTGCAATTCTGTGGTCACTGGGAGGGTGTCCCCGTGGCCTTAGGACACTACAGAGCTCCTCATCAGGCAAAGAAGGAAGCTCACCCAGAGAAAGGGACATCCACCCATGGAGGTCCTTCTCAGATGTTGGAACAGCTTTCTACCATCATCACTGCCCTGGGGGCAGGGCTTTCCTGGTGGTGGGACTGAAACTCCATGGTTTGGGGGAATTTCTGGGATGGCTGAGTATCCACAGAATCCTAGGCCCCCTCATTCCCCTGACACACCACCAAACAGAGTGATAAAATCCATCCGCCCAAGGACTGGTGTAGCAAATCCCCTCCCATTGTCACAAAGTTTTTCTCAAGAGGAAAAACAGGCAACAAGTCTACACATACACCCAAGCAAACATTGGACTTGCATTTGCAAAAGCTAAGCCTGACCAAGCTTGGATGCACCTGCCTGGATCTGAATAGTCAACTTCCAGTGAACTCCACTTCCTTAATGGCTGAATGAAAACTTTATGGTACTTCAACTCAGCAGGTGAAAAAGACAGGGATTTTAAAGGGATTTTATTGTCTTAGCCATGAAGTTGTGAGAATGGTGCAAACATTGCACAGCTTGGCTGTGCCAAGAACAATGAACATAAAAAAGATTTTTTTTAAAATCACTGAAATGATTTTTACATTCTTTGGTATCATGGCACTAGTGGCTTCTTGCACTTCCCGAAACCAGGGCGGGCGGGTAGACGGGTGGGCAGGTGGGTACCTCGTTCAGCCTAAGGACCAAATTCAATTTTGGAGGGCTCTCAGGGGCTGCATTCCAGTGGTGGGCAGGACCAAAGACAAAAGGTGAAGGGCCAAAATACCAAAACGACCAGCAAATTTTTAGCTTACAGCTCTTAGTCCCAATGTAGTAACTAAGCCTTAGGAGAAGTGTTTCAACCTTTTAGAATGGGAGGGAAAAAGGCAAAAAGCCCGCACCTACCAAATGATTGGTGGTTGGGGAAAGGGGGCAGGGCCATGGGAAGGGGTGGGGCCATGGGAAGGGGTGGGGCCATCTGGAGAAGCTGCTGGAGGGCCAGATTTGGCCCCTGGGCCTGAGGCTCCCCACCCCTACTGTAAACCTTAATTCAATGCTTTCTTTCACCCTGCTCACACTCCAACACAGAGTGACTTAGGCGCACATGGTCCCTTTGATTTCAATGGGGTTAATCTGTGTTGGAATGTGGCCACTGTCCTCCCCACCACCAGCAGTGGCCCCTTACTGACTTCACTGTGCCAGAAAGAATTGGAGAAAAAACATTTCCGAACTATATTTTTCAAGGACAGTTGCTACTCATTAGTATGCCAGCTTGAGTGTGTCTCATGTTCTGGAACAAGGAGCTCTGCAGCTAACTGTGGGAGACATGATTTCAAGGTCAGTTTAAAAATATAGTGCGTCTTGTAAGAAAGAGTGGATTTACTTACATTCACCATGACTTCAATTAAACTCCACCCCAAGCTGACTTGCAATTTTATTCAGTCTTGAATTCAGGGTTGACAACTTTCCCACTGTCTGGTTTTTAAAAATATTTTAGTATGCCCTTTCTCCAAGGAGCTCAAGGCAGCATGTATGGTCCTATTCTTTCTGCTCACAACACCTTTATGAGGTAAATCAGGCTGAGGGATGGTAAACTGGCCCAAGATCACCTGGTAAGCATTGTGGCTGAGTAGAGATCTGGAACCTAAAGTCCAAGTCCAGACAATGATGCTGATGCTGGGTTGGATTCAGACTTTGTTGAGTGACACTGGGTTGCACCCATACATACTTAAAGTCAACCTATTGAAATCAGTGGGACTGAAAAATCCACATTCTGCCTCGTGTGGAGACAGCCTCCATGGGTAAAGGAGGCTGTCCTCTTCAGACAGTCACCCTCCATGGGTACAGGCCAACAAATGCGATGGAGGAGAGGGGTAAGGCTGGAGTGCTCCTTCTCCTCATGCTTTGATTTCATCTTTTTTGACAATGAAGCCCTATACGACTCAGGTCCAGGTTATCTGAAAGACCGTATTCTCCCCTATGAGCCTACTCGTGCCCTGAGATCTTCAGGGGAGGTCCAGCCACCATCACAGACTCATCTGGTGGTGGGAAGGCAGGAGAGGGCCTTCTCAGTAGCTGCCCCAAGGCTCTGGAACTCCCTTCCCAGGGAGGCGAGAGTGGCACCCTCCTTGGTATGCTTTCTCAGGCAGGTAAAAACTTTTTTGTTCCAGCAGGCCTTTGGGGATAGCTAGTCTGGACTTGTGAGAATATGATGGATGGATACTGTGGTTTATATTTCTTGTTGTCTTTTAAAATGTTGATATTTTATATAATTTAAATATTATTGATGATTTAATTATATTTTTAACTTTTGTATATTTCTATATATAGGTTTTAACTGTATATGTTTTTAATGTTGTAAAGCCGCCTTGGGTCCCAGTACTGCGGAAAAGGTGGGATATGAATAAATATAATTAACAACAACAACAACTGAATAGAGTTGCTGTGACAGCAGCAATCCAGTTATCATGACCCACTCAGGATTAGGCTCAGACTGTCTGCGAGGACTTGGAGTCAGATGAAGAATAGTGCAAATGGATGAGGAGAGGAACCCGAGCCTCAAAGAGACAGAGACAAGGAAGAATCTGCCCAGGTACACACTAATCAGTTGGATCAAAGCCCAACCATAAATTCTCCTTCTGGGGGAACACAGCAACTCACAGAAGGGGAGGCAGGTGTGACAGACGCACAGATCAGACATAGGGTAAAGAGGGGGGAGCAGCATAGGGAAGTAAGGCATTCAGGTTGGCTCATCACAGGAGGTCTCTAGGAGAAGACCATCCCTGAGGGCGGGGGACTGAGAAAGCCTTTCAGGTGTTGTCTGGCAGACTGGCATCAGATTTGCAAGAACTTCCCTACTGTTCTGCATCCCTCAAAGTTTAGGTAAGCTATTGACTGTTGTGCCAGCTTAATCAGGGATCTTAGCATTAAGTTGCCAGAAGATGACCAGGTTTGTAACCTGAATCGCTGTTAGGCTGATTGATTGCATAATAAAGCCTATTCACTTGGAGGTTGACTACTTCTTTGTGTGACTACAAACATGCTGGGAGGGTTCATGACTTGACAGAACCCTGGGAAATGTAATTTTCCCAGGATTCCTGACAAAAGCCACTGCCCCTAGGAATTGGGTAGAGGGACTCCAACAGGGTCTGATTTGGCTTGGAAATAGCTGAGTTGTGTTTCTGACTTTTTAGGGAAAAGCTTCAAATATGAATTGAGCCCAGGAATTTTCACTCATCACTAAACATATGTTTAAAAGAGGGAGAGCGAGACAGCGAATAAATAATTGGCAGCAGAAGGAAAAGTGATGATTTGTGGGGCAGTTGTGGAGCCATGGGGCTCTGGCCCTCTGGTTTTTTGTGTTTTTCCATCTGGCCTAGCAGGAAGAAGCAATAATGCCCTTCTGAGTTGTCAAAGTGATTCACACAGGCATTATCCTGATAATCCTTGCAACAACTTTGTAAAGTAGGCTGGTATTCACATCTCATGAGGTGAGAAGAGGTCAAAGTTACAGGAATAGCTTCTTGTCACCTAGTAAGGGCATGGCTGAGGTAAGACTTTAACCCATGACTTCCCAGTTCACATTCTGTCAGCCAACTAGACACTACATCACACCAGCTCTCAAAAGATGTTGGGAAACACTGCCACAGAGGCTGGGATTATAAATTTTACCTCAGCAATTTCTACCACCAGCTCTGTTGCACTCTCTGCAGAGGCTAACCAGCCTACTTACTAGGGCGTTTTCACTTAGATGTTTGATTCCAAATTATTAAGAGATAATGACATTTTGTTTCTTGGGGGCAGAGTCCTGTCTTGCAAACGTTCTTTGCACAAGTTTTGCTGACAGTCACAGACCTTGAAATCCACCTGGTTTTGCTTGATCAGCCAGGTCCTAAGGGAGAAGATACTTTAAGTCCTTCACGCCACAAATATGCTGATGATGGTTCACAGAGGTGAAATCGAAAGGCTCTTCTCTGAAACAGAGTTGCTCAAAACCAGCTATGCAACTGTCCCACAATGCTGTTTCACTCTGTGATTTGGAAAGCAATGGGATTTAAGGATTTTTAACTTGCTTGGCTGGAAATAAGAGCTGTTATCAGAGGTGACTGCACTCTGGCCAAAACCATATCATGGAGCAATGGAGAAGAACCAATTCAAAACAGTACATGGTAGGGCTTGCTTTGTTTGTTTTTTTCATGAGGTTTTACAGAGCTCAACAGCAATTCAAGTGTTCTCAAATAAGGCACTGGGGGTCTCTGAGCAGAGACCACAGCAGTAAGGCTAGTGGTGCCTTCTCTCCAGCCCCACTGTGGTAATTTGCCCAAAGAGGTTGCTGCTGATCTAGGGAGGCCACTTCTGAAGCAGCAAAAAAGAGGACACCGATTTGCCTAAAACATGCATATGCTAATTGATATGCATAGATGGAAATTTAGAAATAATTATTATAATTTAAATAGAAATATAGTACATCTCACTATAGTGTGGAAGACTGTGACTAGGTGACCTGTGTCCCAGCCTGTTCAATCTGCTGTCCAAACTCTTTGAGGCAATGACTGGGTTCGCACAACATGCTAAGCCACACTCAGTGGTTGAGAGGGGATTGTTATTGAACTGTAGGTTGTTTGTTGAACTGTGAGTTAGCGTGTTGTCTGAACCCAGGACATTTTCTGCAAAGTGGCTAGTTAACCATGCAGTGTGGCTTATTTTTCTTGAACAAGCCACCTTGAGAACCATGGTTTGTTGTCGGGTTGTTCAGGGTTAACAAGCCACTCTGTGGAAAATGTCCTGGGTTCAGACAACACACAATAACCCATGGTTCAACAAATAACCCACAGTTCAACAACAACCCACACTCAACCACTGAACGTGGCTTAGCATGTTGTGTGAACAGCCCCAGTCAGGGATAATACAGAACCACAGAAGTTAGCAAACATTCAGCAGAAGTCCTGGTTTAATTCATACTCAGCCAGATTCCGGTATCCAGCCAGTATTTTGGAGGAGTTAACTGGAGGGCTAGTGAACTAGTTCCCCTTTTTAATTCTCCACTGTATGTATCTAATCCATTTTTCTACTCTACTCTCTTTTTTTGTTTAACTTTAACAAATCTCAGTCTTTATCTAGAACCATTACTCATAGGTTAAACATTGATTTAATGTGTTATAGTGTGTCAAGGTTATGACAGCAATCTTCACTGAGACATTAATCAGCACATTGGCACTGTAAAGAAAACAATGAATAAGCCACTCGAACATGGCACAGACATAAACAAACAGTCAAACTGTCTGGTAAACCTCATGTACTATGTTTACCGTAAGAAAGGGGGTCAGGCTTTCTGGCCCAATTGTGGGTGTGTATCTTTGATGCATAGGCAGGCTGGCAAAAAACTAGCAATACATAAGAAGAACTTTGTGACCTTCAGCAACAAGTTTTCCAAACTCGGAAGGCAGCAGGCCTCAGAACTTTATATCATACAGTGACACTGGATTAGCCCTCTGGTGTCACCTGACTCTTCATGCACAGAGGATTCTGGGCTGCTATGTAAATAACCCAATTAGAACTTCCTGTGGTTCCCTCTTCTGACCCACAGCATTGATAATTGAGGGATTAAGGATTCAGTGCCTCATCTGTACAGCAGGTGATGTGTCAGTTTACATCGCTTCAAAATAAGAAGGGAGAAGGCTTACAAGTGGAAGATTGCTATGTCTGGACTCCACATAAAATTTGTTGAACGAGGCAGAGAGATGGTGCTATAAAAGCCATGTCTGGAAGCACCTCCAGACTCAAAGAGATGTAGTCTCCTTTGTCTCTGAGCCTTTGTTATTGCTTGAGAGACTGGAGCCATAACAGACGGTACGTGCCATCTGCAGTTTTCATTGTATTTACTGTGTTTTTTTGTTTACAACATTTATAGGCTGCTCATTAATGAAAGGTGCTCTGGGTAGCTTACAACAAAAATGAAAAGAAAAATCAAATGCATAAATAAAATCATATAATAAACTCTAATATAGCATAATACCACTAGTTTAAGCGTAAATAGATAGATGCACACAAACACACAAATGGACACACACACACACACACTGTGATGAATCAGGGGTAATGCTTTTGCCAATTAAAAGTTCTACATTGAGCTAACTGATTAATTGATAAAAATTGCAGCCCGGGTGTCAAGAAATATGAATTCAGAATCTGTTTAAATTAAGCAATTCTGCTTATAGTGAATGCTGCCTTTAGTGCCATTTTTTTGGTAGACAGGCAGGGTACAAATTAAAACAAAATAAAAATAAAATAAAAATAAAATTGCACAGTTGCTTCCAGTTTTGTTTGCCATATAGTGTCAGGGTTGGATCTGAGCCCATAGAGTCCCAAAGCAGCTCTGATTCTGAGGAGGAGATACAATCCATGGGAGCGGAACCCTCTCAGGTTTCAGAGGTGCAGCTGGAGGGGAAGCCCCCCCTCTCACATTCCTGGGAGCGACACTGACCCTGGCATGGAAAGGGAGGGACAACTTGAGCTTTTAGACGTGAGGCGCAGGTGCAGGCACAAGCAGGAGGTTGTGGGAGCTGAGCTGAGGGGCTCAGCCTGGTTGGCTCAATGTCAGCAGCTGTGCCCCGAGGCCCCACGGGAAAGGGGGAGAATTTCCCCTCCTACTCCTTAAGTTCATAGAGTTGCTGCACTTTTCTCCAAATGGAGACCAACTGACGTTCTAACTCTTAGAAACTCCTGGTAGGCTGTTCCGTTGTATTTCCTCCGAGTCTCAGGCAATTAGCATCTGTAATCCTCATTAGGTTGAATGGAAATAAAGCTTTGGAAAGCAGCCCTTTTGTCTGACTGTTGATTCTGGCTATTGGAGGGTTCAGAAGACAGCAGGGGCATTCCTGACATATAGTTGTGGAAGGAGCTATTCAGAACCTTGATACCTGCCCAATGCCCCCCTTTGGGACTCACATTTTTTCTCCACCAGTATCCTCAGTAGCAAATTTAGATCCATGGAACAATGAGAGGAAGAAAGTACGCTGTAAGGTACTATCCACTGAGCACGAAAAGAGGCTGAGTCATACGGGACTCTTCAGATTCCCCATTTTCTGGAATCTCCCTCACCTCTGTTTATGTCCTCTATATAATTAGCCAAGAGCCTGATTATTTCATTGTCTGACACGTTATTGTTGCACTGAAGTACTTAACTAATTGTATATTAGTTGAATATGAAATGGATCATGGAATAGAACAGAAGTTCTTTTATTTTCTTGTTTACACTACCATCTAAGAAGTAGGTAGAAGTTTGCCCAAGACCATCCAGTGAGCTCCTTGCGATATGGGGAATTTGAACTCAGATCATCCACAGATTTGCATAAACGTCACATACACTAATCTATATGTTTAGATGCAAATATAGAAATAATTACTGTGATTTAAACAGAAATATAACACATCTTACTATAGTGTGACCAGGCAACCTGTGTGCCTGCTCAGTCTGTTGTGCAGGTGCCAGCTGCTGACAGACAACGTCAAGGCATCTGCTGTCCCTTTTCATGGCTCTTTATCTTTACACTGGTTTTGGAACTGGATAGCACTTCAAACAGAGGACAAATGGGCCACTCTACACCTGAGGCAGCCACTTAGTCTAATAGTAGGGCTGGCCCTGTGTGCAGTTCACAGACTCCTGGCCTGATTCGATATTGCCCTACCATTCCCCTCAACTCACCTTGCTGTTTCTGCTTCGGTTCCTGGCTAAGGAAGAAGTCTTTCCTAAATTCTTCATTCCCACTCATCACATGACCTGCGTTTTGCCATCCTTGCACCTATATCCTTGCTGTCTGGACTGCCTTTTTGGAATGGACCTCAGGTTGCCTCTCTGACCTACGACTTCATCTTACCCTTGGTCAGACACTTTGGTCACCTACACAAGGCCCAGCTTTGTGGTAATGCAGGGCTTCCAGAGACCCCAACCCAGGGGTGAAGAACCTGAGGCCCAGGGGCCAATTCTAGCCCCTTTGAGGTTGTAATCTGGCCCTCTGGGGTTCCCCAGAAGTCTATTCCCCCTTCCCCTTGCTCCATCCTCTTTCCCCCAACCACTGATCTTTCCTGGCTTTTGTGCAGTTTCCCCCCATTCTAAAAGGTTGAAATGCCTCTCCTAAGGCTTCATTCCTGGCAGTACAAGATTTAAGCAAAAATATGCTGGTATTTCTGGTGTTAATAATATTGTTGGGTCCACCCCCTTTTTTGTCTTTGGCCCCGCCCACCACTGAAGTGTGGTCCCTGAGAGCTGCTCAGAAATTGGATTCAGCCCTTGGGCTGAAAGAGGTTCCTCACTCCTCATCTAAAATAATGGTAATTAAACTCTTCTTACCTTGAAAGATTTCTTTCATTCCCATGGCGAATCACAAGGAGAAGAGACAGGCGGATGGCAGCATTTCCTGTATTGCTTCACCTGCACTCTGTCCCGTGTGCGCCATGCAAACCAACATACAATTCAGCGATTGCATGTTGATGGGGAATGAAGCCTCAGGCTGAAAGTTCTGCATCCATGCCCTAACTTCATGGTGGTGGTGGTGGTGGTGAGACTAAGCTGCTTTCATGAATCTTAGGGTGAAATCATGCACACACCTTCCTTGGGAGTAGGTCACAATGAACTTAATAGGGCTTACTTCTGAATACATATGTATAGAATATGTAGAGGACCAGAACTACAGTATTCTTTTGCCCTTGTTAAGAGTCTCTATTATTATTATTATTATTATTATTATTGATGATGATGATGGTTGTTTGCAACTGAAAACTGTAAGAAATGTGACCCTTTGTAAAAGAGGAAATGGAAATGAGCTTCTGGTTAACCAACATTGATAGGGATCTCATTAATTTGCTTTTTCTTCTCCAAAGAAGCGGAAGTCACACAAGTACTGACCTCCTCTGACAGCTAATAAATTGGCTCATTCTGAGACACAGCATCTGGGAAGAGTAGTTGTTCCTGCAAAATCAGTGTGACCTTTTCCATCGGTCGAAGTTTCAGTCCGTAACATGCTAAATGTGATTTTTCCCCCTGAAAAGAAGAGATGCATATGTGGCCATTTCTCAGGATTTTATTAAAAATCTCATGTATTTGTGGGGGAGGGGTCATTTAAAAAAAAAATGATTTCCAGGAAAATGTATTGGGAGAATTAGGCCAGAAAATTATCCAGCCAATTTGCATTTGCTGCTACTTCAGAGCAGCTTTGTGAAGGAAGAAGTGGAGGGCTGGAGAAGTGATGCTTAACCATTCCTCTGCCCTTGACTTTCCCCTTGTAACTGTCCCCCCATCTGCTTTCCCTCCCCATCCTGGGGTTTTAGTTAGGGATGGGGGGGGGGAATTCATTCAGTCCACATTTTAATGAGAAGTTGCCTAGTTTTGCACAATCAAACCACTATGCAAACGGAAACAGAGTTATCCCTTAAAATTCACACTTTTCTGAATTTTGCAATGGAGTTCTACAGTCAAAACCTGCATACAAAAATGCATGTTTTAGGGAAAAGTACACACACAAAATTGAGTATTTTGCACAAAATAATGTTCCAATGATAATGATATTAGGGGAAATTGCTTGCACAAAATGTGCCTATTTAGCAAAATAGTGCACAAAAACTTGGGAGCAATGTGCATTAAAATGTGTATGAATTTTCATGCAAAATTTAAAGAAAACTAATTCTCAAACTGAGGACCAAACTTAAAACGGGGGAAAAAAGAGAAATCAGAATTGACAGATTCATCCATCTCTAGATTTCAAATAGTCTACGTAAACATTTACGTAGACTACGGCGAAAACAAGGGGAACGCAAATAGCATAGCGTCTACTATGCCGCACCGCTGCCGCACCACCGCCGCCGCCGCCAGGGAGATTCGCCCAAGGTAAGTCCCGTCCCGGGGGTGGGGGTGGGGGGGCAGACTGTTTCGCCACCGATTTCAGGGGGCCGAATGCACTGGCATTCGGCCTCCTCGAGATTTGTGGTGAAATTCTCTGACATCCCTAGATTTCATTACAGTTGCAGACTTGCTCCTTTCACATGTCTGAAACATGTCTGGGAGAAAAGCCACTGGAGGGTGAAGATTTGCAAGAGGAAAGCAGCGGGTGGGAAAAGGATGAAGCATTCTTACAAATTGTCTTCTCTCCTGTTGCTGCTTTACAGTGTGGAGAAACTATGACAAATATGAGTTAGCAGAGTAATATATAGTAACTTTCTCATGCTAATAATTAAGACATCTGTTCCAGTCCAAGAAAGATGTTCCATGTGTTGAAGCAGGCACAGACTGCCTTGGGGAATGTGGTCCACATGAAAAAAGAGGGCCTGTGTAGGGTGAAAAACCCACATTTGTGCACACAGTACTCCTTGCTGGATCAGTTCAATGCAGGTACCATAGAAAATACAGTTGCTATAAGGAAATGTGATTCCCCATTTTAAACATATACAGTCAGGGCCAGAAATATTGGAACAAGGATAACTGTTTTGGCAGTTGGCTTCTGTACACCACCACATTGAAGTTGAAAGGAAACACACCCAGATGGGAGCAAAGTCATGACTTTCAGCTGTAATTCAGGGGGGTTGACAAAAGTGGGGCACTAACCATTCAGGAAGGACAGCTAGTGGCATACACACACACCCTTCGTTGGTGGCTCGTAAGTAATGGAATGAATGGCTGACAAGCAGCTGCATGGCCAGGTGTGGCCTGTTTCCTATGTACCCCATGACCAATCAAGCAGATAAAAGGCCTGGAGGTGGTTCTGAGGGTTACATCTGTCAAGGGCTCCTTGGAGGCCTCTCTCAGTCTAATCCAGTAGCCAAGTCCAGACACAGACAAAGGGATTCCTTACAAAGCTTTATTCTTCTTTTACAACTTAACATCTCTACTGGTAGCAACTAGATCTGAGCAGCAGAGTACCTATGCCCTAAGTTGGAACAGTTGGTCCCCGTTTGAAAGGGAATTACTGGCAGACCCCTGAACTTAAGGACTAGGGAGAGTCCCTCCCCTTTTCCCTTGGATCCTCTGGGCGCAGCTGTTGTTTGCGCGCCAACTGGGCACTACGCCTCCTTTCTGTGCCCTCCATTTGGTGCCGCTCTCTGCATCGGCATCGCATGTCCACCAAGTCTACTTCCCGTGCTTGGTCACTCCCTGGACTGCTATCTAATCTAGGAATGCTGGTGGGAGGAATCTCCGTCAGCTGTGGGCCCTGGGAAAGAGGAGCGCGCTCCTCTCCCAGGAGTGACTGCTCTTCCTCAGAATCAGAACTACTCTGGGATTCTATGGGCTCAGTGTCCACCCTGACAACATCTGCATTTGGTAGCTGTTCACTGGAACTCCCAACATGAGGTCCAAAGAGGTGTCCATGCAAGTGAAGGAGGCCATCATTAGGCTGAGGAAACAAAATAAACCCATCAGAGAGATAGCAAAAACAGTGGGAGTGGCCAACACAACAGTTTGGAACATCCTGAAAAAGAAAATTAACTGGCAAGCTCAGCAACAGCAAAAGGCCTGGAAGACCACGGAAGACAACTAAAGTGGATGACCGCAGAATTCTGCTCATGGTGAAGAGGAACACTTTCACAACATCTAGGCAGGTCAAGAATGCTCTTGCGGAGGTAGGCATGTCATTGTCAACATCTACAGTCAAGAGACAGCTTTATGAATGTAAATACAGAGGCTTCACGATAAGGTGCAAACCACTGGTAATGCTCAAGAACTAAAAGGCCAGATTAGCCTTTGCCAGCAATCACCTAAAAAAGCCTGCCCAGTTCTGGAATAAGATTCTTTGGACTGATGAAACCAAGATTAATTATTCCAGAATGATGGGTAGGGATGTACAAAAGTCACTTACCTTTTCGAAGGGTGACATTTGCGGTGGGGGGGAGGTGCTCCATCCCTCCCCCCGAAATTCTCTCCGGCCGGCTCCACTCCACAGCAATTCTGTGGAGCCGCTGGCCGGGGCAGCCCGCAGCCGGACATCTGGCCGCTGGGCAGCCTGCACAGGGACGCAAGTGGCGGCTGCCGTAGCCACCGCCATTTGCGTCCCTGTATTTTGCTGTGATAGGCTATATAAATATTTACGTAGCCTATCACAGCAAAAAAACAAACAAACAGCGAACGCAAATGGCAGCGGCTCCAGCGGCCGCCATTTGCGTTCCCTTATTTTTTTTGGCCGTTATAGTCTACGTAAATATTTACGTAGCCTATTATGGCAAAAGAGATGGGTGCAAATGGTGGCCACTACACCATTTGCGCCCCTCTCTTTTGCCATAATAGTCTATGTAAATATTTACGTAAGCTATCACGGCCAAAAAAAAAAAGGAACGCAAATGGCGGCTGCCGTAGCTGCCTCCATTTGCGTTCCCTTTTTTTTGCTGTGATAGGTTATGCAAATACTTACGCAGCCTATCACAGCTTCCGCAGGGACGCAAATGGCATCCCTGCGTTAGCTGTGATAGGCTACGTAAGTATTTATGTAGCCTATTACGGCTATAAAGAAGAAGCAAATGGCAGCCGCGGCTGCGGCCACCATTCACAAAGCAGCATGAATGGCAACAGGTAGGTGTCCTGTTTTGCGTGCCTCTCATGGGGTGGGGGGCGGGGGGGCTTTCTTCCACCACGGATTTCGAGGGGCTGAATGCACTGGCATTTGGCCTCACCGAGATCTGTGGTGGAATTCTCTGACATCCCTAATGATGGGAAGAGAAAAGTATGGAGAAGGAAAGGAACAGCTCATGATCCAAAGCATACCACTAGGGATGTACGAAAGTCACTTACCTTTTCGAAGGGTGACATTCGCATTGGGGGGAGGTGCTCCGTCCCTCCCCCTGAAATTATCTCTGGCCAGCTCTGCTTCACGGAGATTCCTCACAGCCGCCAGCCAGGGCCGCCTGCAGCCAGACATCCAGCCACTGGGTAGCCTGCACAGGGACGCAAATGGCAGCTGCCGTAGCTGCCGCCATTTGCGTCCCTGTATTTTGCCATGATAGGCTACGTAAATATATACATAGCCTATCATGGTAAAAAAAAAACAACAGCGAACACAAATGGCAGCGGCTACGGCGGCCACCATTTGCGTTCCCTTTTTTTTGCCGTGATAGGCTACGTAAATATTTACGTAGCCTATTACGGCAAAAAAGAAAAAAAAGGGAAGGCAAATGGCGGCCACTACGCCATTTGCGCCCCCCTCTTTTGTCGTAATAGGCTACGTAAATATTTACGTAGCCAATCACACAGCAAAAAAAAGGGAATGCAAATGGCAGCTGCTATAGCCGCCTCCATTTGCGTTCCCTTAGTTTTGCCATGATAGGCTATGTAAATACTTACATAGCCTATCACGGCTTCCGCAGGGACGCAAATGGCGTCCCTGCGTTAGCCGCGATAGGCTACGTAAGTATTTACGTAGTCTATCACAGCTATATGG
Source organism: Heloderma suspectum (assembly GCF_057233095.1). Lineage (NCBI taxonomy): Eukaryota > Metazoa > Chordata > Lepidosauria > Squamata > Helodermatidae > Heloderma > Heloderma suspectum. Next base: position 28,965,115 of record NC_139459.1, read on the forward strand.
AAGAAGCGAATGGTGGCCGCAGACGTGGCCGCCATTCGCAATGCAGCGCGGACGGCAGCAGGTAGGTGCTCCGTTCTGGGCCCATTTCGCGGGGCGGGGGGTGGGGGGCTTCGTTCCGCCATGGATTTCAGGGAGCCGAATGCACTGGCATTTGGCCTCACTGAGATCCATGGCAGAATTCTCTGACATCCCTACATACCACATCATCTGTCAAACATGGTGGACAGTGTTATGGCATGGGCATGGCCGCCAATGGAACTGGGTCACTGGTGTTTATTGATGACCTGACTGCTGATAAAAGCAGCAGGATGAATTCTGAAGTGTATAGGGCTATACTTTCTTCTCAGATTCAGCTGAATGCTGCCAAACTGATAGGACGCCACTTCATATTGCAGATGGAGAATGACCCAAAACATACAGCAAAAGCTACCCAATAGTTTCTCAAGGCAAAGAAGTGATATGTTCTTCAATGGCCAAGTCAGTTACCTGATCTCAACCCAGTAGAGCATGCTTTTCACTTACTGAAGACAAGACTGAAGGCAGAAGGACCCACCAACAAGCAGCAGCTGAAGGCAGCTGCAGTAAAGGCCTGGCAAACATCTTGAGGGAGGAAACTCAGCATTTGGTCATGTCCATGGGTTCCAGATTTCAGGCAGTCATTGACTGCAAAGGATTTTCATCCCAGTATTAAAGGCGATCCTTAAGTTTGAAATGAAATGGAGCAAGGTAAGGGATTCATACATCCCTGTACAAACATGCCTCTCTCTCTTCAGGGTTAAGTTCTGGAAAAGGAAAACCAGTTCTGCAAGTTCACAACAAAGGCCATCTGTGCATGGGGCCAAGTGGTTTGCACCCATGATGTCATCCAGACACCTCTCCCACTTGGAGCAATCTTCCAACAGCTTTTAAAATGTTCATACTTTTCAAAAAGGGAAGCAAAGGATGAATGCATAGTAAGAGAAATACTCCCGTGGTGCATTTGTTTGTTTGTTTGTTTGTTTATTTATAAGTTTGGCAATCCCACCTGAAGCATGGGAGGAGGAGGAGCTTTCCAGCATTAGGGGTGTATGAACCCCACTTACCGTTCTGCTCCGGGGTCCACTGGGGGGGGGAGGCAATCCGTCCCTTGCCCTGGAATCCTCCCCGGCTGGTTCCGCTCCGCGGCAAGTCTGCAGAGCCGCCAGCTGGGGCCGCCCACAGCCGGACTTCTGTCTGCTGCTGGGCTGCGGCTAGGGATAGACAGAACATTTACCTTCCGTTCCATTCTGTTTCTGCTGGGGGAGGGAGGCGCTCTGTCCCCCCCCCCTGGAATCATCAACGGGGGGGAGGCAATCCAGTCCTCCCCCCCCCGGAATCCTGCCCAGCCGGCTCCGGCCGCCCGCATCCGGACATCCGGCCACTGGGCAGCCCTGCAGGGACGCAAATGGCGGCTGTCGTAGCTGCCGCCATTTGCGTCCCTGTATTTAGCCATGATAGGCTATGTAAATATTTACATAGCCTATCACAGCAAGGGGGAAAAAACCCAGCGTACACAAATGGTGGTAGCCGCCGCCATTTGCCTACACTGGGGTATTTTTTCCCCCTGCTATAATAGGCTATGTAAGTGTTTACATACCCTATTATGGCAAAAAAGAAAAAAAGGGAAGGCAAATGGCAGCCACTACCCCATTTGCGCCCCTCTCTTTTGTCGTAATAGGCTACGTAAATATTTACATAGTAAATATAGTAAATATTTACTTTTCACTTACTGAAGACAAGACTGAAGGCAGAAGGACCCACCAACAAGCAGCAGCTGAAGGCAGCTGCAGTAAAGGCCTGGCAAACATCTCGAGGGAGGAAACTCAGCATTTGGTCATGTCCATGGGTTCCAGACTTCAGGCAGTCATTGACTGCAAAGGATTTTCATCCCGGTATTGAAGGCGATCCTTAAGTTTGAAATGATGTTGGTTTGTTCCCATTACTTATGAGCCACCAACGATGGGTGTGTGTGTATGCCACTAGCTGTCCTTCCTGAATGGTTAGTGCCCCTCGTTTGTCAACCCCCTTGAATTACAGCTGAAAGTCCTGACTTCGCTTCCATCTGGGTATGTTTCCTTTCAACTTCAATGTGGTGGTGTACAGAGGCCAACTGCCAAAACAGTTATACTTGTTGCAATATTTCTGGCCCTGACTGTACATGCACTCACTTCATAGGTAGTATCCTATTGTGTCTCTGTGCTAGCGGAGACAAGGAGAGACTTGATAGAGGTGTACAAAATTATGCATGGTGTGGAGAATGTGGATAGGGAAACATTTTTCTCCCTTTCTCATAATCCTAGAACCCAATTGGGTCATCCCATGAAGCTGATTGGTAGGAGATTCAGGACAGATAAAAGGAAGTACTTCTTCACACAGTTCATAGTTAAACTATGGAATTTCCTACCAGAAAACATAGTGATAGCCAGCAATTTGGATGGCTTTAATAGGGATTTAGACAAATTCCTGGAGGAGGAGAAGGCTACTAGTCCTGATGGCTATATGCTACTGCCAGTATCAGAGGCAGTATGCCTATGTACTCCAGTAGCTACATGGGGAACATGGGCAGGAGGGAGCTGTTGTACTTGTGCCCTGCTGGTGGGTTCCTGGTCGACAGCTAGTTGGCCACTGTGTGAACATAATACTGGACTAGATGGACCCTTGGTCTGATCCAGCAGGGCTCTTCTTAAGTTCTTATGGAACCTACCACTTGTGCAATCGTGCTTTTGAGGTTCTAAAAATAACACAAAATGAGCAGAATTGCTTGTTTCCAGAATGGAGCAGGTCAGCAGAGCTCACAGAAGGGAGCTCCGCTGACCTGTTCTGATCTGGAAATTAGTGTTTCTGCATGTCCTGCTTGTGGGTTTCTGGTGGGAAGCTAGTTGGCCACTGTGTGAACAGAATGCTGGACTAGATCTGGTCTGATGGCTCTTCTTATGTTCTTAGCTGCTGGACTAGATGGACCTTTTATCTGATCCAGCAGAGCTCTTTGTATATTCTTAAGTGTGGTGCACAAAACATGGTATTAGATGGATAAGGTAGATGGGCATCTTTATATGGATACCGTCCATCATGGCATCAGCTGCACTTCTTAAGGAACATGTAAAAGGGATCTGACAGTGCTGATTGCCTATTCTGGGTGTAGGGCTCTAGGCCGGCTCCCTTTCTCCTCTCCATTCACAATAGTCTGGATGATTGATACTGTCAAAGCAGTGCTGAGCAACAGTTCAAGGGATTCATGCTCAGAGATCCTCACATACAGTACTGTATTTAAAGCCTGCTGCTGTTCATGAGGATCTATGGATCAGGGCCACTATGCTTAGTCTCACATATAACGCTGATTGAAATCTCATGATGGGGAAACTTAAAGTCTAATTAGAAGCTAAAGCGGATCATAATACTTTAGTAGTACTTTCAGACTAAGAGTCCAGCTATGATGAAATTCAATATAAAGTGGGCCAAGTTGTCCATTGTAGCCAATGCCTTCCTAATCAGGATTTGGTGTAAAATGATAGACTCCTATCAAAAATAAGAATTCATTTCATTCAAAACAACGTGCCTGTCTTCTTCCTTGCAACTCACCCTGTGTTATTTTGATTTATCTCATTTTATCAGATAGGAATTTTGTGAAATCTTTTGCATCTTTTATATAGTAGTGCAGCAGCAGGACAGACTAGCATGTGCATTGTATTTTTATGATTCTGCCCATCACTTTGGCCAGAAAGAAGTGTAAAATTTGTAGAGCAGTATGGCTGGTTTTTCCCCTTCATGGATCACTGCCTTGTTGTGGCGAAGGGGCTTGCGTAACTCAGTGAAGCCATAAGCTATGCTGTGCAGGGCCACCCAAGAATGACAGGTCATGGCGGAGAGTTCTGACAAAATATGGTCCACTGGAGAAGGAAATGGCAACCCACGCCAGCATTCTTGCCAAGAAAACCCCATGGAACGTATCACAAGGCTAAAAGAGATGATGCCGCAAGATGAGCCCCTCAGGTCGGAAGGTGTCGAATATACTACTGGGGAAGAGCAGAGGGAATTTCCAAGTAGCGCCAGAAAGAGTGAAGCGGCTGGGCCAAAGCCGAAAGGACACTCAGCTGTGGATGTGTCTGGTGGTGAAAAGAAAATCCGACGCTGTAAAGAACAATATTGTATAGGAACCTGGAATGTAAGATCAAGGAATCAAGGTAAGCTGGAGGTGGTCAAACATCAGATGGCAAGATTGAACATCAACATCTTGGGAATCAGCGTACTAAAATGGACAGGCATGGGTGAATTTAATTCAGGTGACCATTATATCTACTACTCTGGGCAAGCATTCATAGTCAGTAAAAGGGTGGGAAAAGCAGTACTGGGGTGCAATCTCAAAAATGATAGAATGATCTCAGTACGAATCCAAGGCAAACCATTCAACATCACAGTAATTCAAGTCTATGCCCCAGCCACTGATGCCGAAGAAGCTGAGGTTGATCGGTTCTATGAAGAACTACAACACCTTCTAGAACTAACACCAAAAAAAGATGTCCTTTTCATCATAGGGGATTTGGAAAGCTAAAGTAGGAAGTCAAGAAATAACCAGGATAACAGGCAAGCATGGCCTTGGTGTACAAAATGAAGCAGGACAAAGGCTAATCGAGTTTTGCCAAGAGAACACGCTGATCAGAGGAAACACTCTTTTCCAACAGCACAAGAGGTGACTCTACACATGGACATCACCAGATGGTCAATATCGAAATCAGTTTGATTATGTCCTTTGCAGCCAAAGATGGAGAAGCTCTATACAGTCAGTCAAAACAAGACCTGGAGCTGACTGTGGCTCAGATCATGAGCTGCTTCTTGCAAAATTTCGGCTTAAATTGAAGAACATAGGGAAAACCACTAAACCATTCAGGTATGACCTAAATCATATCCCTTCTGAATATACAGTGGAGGTGAGGAATAGATTTCAGGGATTAGACCTGATAGACAGAGTGCCTGAGGAACTATGGACGGAGGTCCGTAACATTGTTCAGGAGGCAGCAACGAAATCCATCCCAAAGAAAAAGAAATGCAAGAAAGCCAAGTGGCTGTCTGAGGAGGCTTTACAAGTAGCTGAGGAAAGAAGGGAAGCAAAAAGCAAGGGAGAAAGGGGAAGATATATCCAACTGAATGCAGAGTTCCAGAGAATAGCAAGGAGAGACAAGAAGGCCTTCTTAAATGAACAATGCAAAGAAATCGAGGAAAACAACAGAATGGGAAAGACTAGAGATCTCTTCAAGAAAATCGGAGATCTCAAGGGAACGTTTTGTGCAAAGATGGGCATGATCAAGGACAAAGAAGGCAGGGACCTAACAGAAGCAGATGAGATTAAGAAGAGGTGGAAAGAATACACAGAAGAACTATACAGGAAAGATCTGAATGTCCCTGATAGCCATGATAGTGCGGTCACTGAACTTGAGCTGGACATCCTCGAGAGTGAAGTCAAGTGGGCCTTAGGAAGCATTACTAACAACAAAGCTAGCAGAGATGACAGTATTCCAGCCGAGCTATTTAAGATCCTAAAAGATGATGCTGTTAAAGTGCTGCACTCAATATGCCAACAAATTTGGAACACTCCACAGTGGCCACAAGACTGGAAAAGGTCAGTTTACATTCCCATTCCAAAGAAGGGCAACGCCAAAGAGTGTTCAAACTACCGTACAATTGCGCTCATTTCACATGCCAGCAAGGTTATGCTCAAAATCCTACAAGGTAGTCTTCAGCAGTATGTGAACCGAGAACTGCCGGAAGTACAAGCTGGGTTTCGAAGAGGCAGAGGGACTAGAGATCAAATCGCCAACATTCGCTGGATCATGGAGAAAGCAAGAGAATTCCAGAAAAACATCTATTTCTGCTTCATTGACTACGCTAAAGCCTTTGATTGTGTGGATCACAACAAACTCTGGCAAATTCTTAATGAGATGGGAGTACCAGACCTCCCTACCTGTCTCCTGAGAAACCCCTACGAGGGTCAAGAAGCAACAGTAAGAACCAGATATGGAACAAGCGATTGGTTCCAAATTGAGAAAGGAGTACGACAAGGCTGCATATTGTTGCCCTGCTTATTTAACTTATATGCAGAGTACATCATGAGAAATGCCAGGTTGGATGAATCACAGGTCGGAATTAAAATTGCCGGGAGAATGATCAACAACCTCCGATATGCAGACGATACCACCCTAATGGCAGAAAGCGAAGAGGATCTCAAGAGCCTCTTGTTGAGGGTGAAGTGGAGAGTGCCAAAGCTGGTTTGAAACTCAACATTAAAAAAACTAAGATCATGGCATCTGGCCCCATCACTTCCTGGCATATAGAAGGGGAAGAAATGGAAGCAGTGACAGATTTTATTTTTTTCTTGGGCTCCAAGATCACCGCAGATGGTGACTGTAGCCATGAAATTAAAAGACGCTTGCTCCTGGGGAGGAAAGCTACAGCAAACCTAGACAGCGTAGTAAGGAGCAGAGACATCACCTTGCTGACAAAGGTCCATATAATCAAAGCTATGGTTTTCCCAGTAGTAATGTATGGCTGTGAGAGCTGGACTATAAGGAAGGCTGAGCGCCAAAGAATTGATGCTTTCGAACTGAGGTGCTGGAGAAGACCCTTACGAGTCCCCCGGACTGCAAGGAGGTCAAATCAGTCCATCCTAAAGGAAATCAACCCTGACTGCTCATTGGAAGGACAGATACTGAAGCTGAAGCTCAAATATTTTGGCCACCTAATGCGAAGAGAAAAGTCACTGGAAAAGACCCTGATACTGGGAAAGACTGAAGGCAAAAGGAGAAGGGGATGGTAGAGGATGAGATGGCTAGATAGCATCACCGATGCAATGAATATGAACTTGAGCACGCTCCGGGAGAGAGCGGAGGACAGGAAGGCCAGGAGTGCTATGGTCCATGGGGTCACGAAGAGTCGGACATGACTTAATGACTGAACAACAACATGGCTGATTTTGAAGAGCCCTCACTAGCATTCAGTACAAACATAGGGATGGCGGAGAATTCTGCCACGGATTTCAGTGAGGCCGAATGCATTGGCATTCGGCCCCCCGAAACCCGTGGCAGAATGGCCTCCCGCCCCGCGGAATCCCCCCCAGGACGAAGCTTACCTGGGGCGGATGTTCCGGCAGCGGCTCTGGCAGCGGCGGCAGCAGCTGGTGTCTCGGCTGGCTGCTGCGGACTCAAATGGTTGCCACCACGCCGTAGCTGCCTTTGCCGTGATAGGCTTTGTGAATACTTACGTAGCCTATCATGGCAAACAAACAAACAAACAAACCACGTACGCAAATGGCGGCGGCTACAGTGGCCGCCATTTGCGTTCCCTTTTTTTCGCTGTTTTAGCCTATGTAAATATTTACGTAAGTTAATACGGCAAAAAAAAGGGGAATGCAAATAGCGCAGTGGGTGCTATTTGCGTTCCTCCCCCCCCCCCCCGTAATAGCTTATGTAAATATTTACGTAGGCTAAAACAACGGAAAAAAGGGAACGCAAATGGCGTTCTGGCTGTGGACAGCCCTGGCCAGTGGCTCTGTGGAGCCACCACGGAGCACAGCCGGCCAGGGAGGATTCTGGGGGGAGGGATGGAGCACCTCCCCCCCACTGCGGAAGCCCCACAATGGAACAAGGTAAGGGCTTCGTACATCTCTATACAAACATGCCTCTTTCTCTTTGGGGTTAAGTTCTGGAAAAGGAAAACCAGTTCTTCAAGTTCACAACGAAGGCCATCTGTGCATGGGGCCAAGTGGTTTGCACCCATGATGTCATCCAGACACCTCTCCCACTTGGAGCAATCTTCCAACAGCTTTTAAAATGTTCATACTTTTCAAAAAGGGAAGCAAAAGATGAATGCATAGTAAGAGAAATACCCCCGTGGTGCATTTATTTGTTTGTTTATTTATAAGTTGGGCAATCCCACCTGAAGCATGGGAGGAGGGTGAGCTTTCCAGCATTAGGGGTGTATGAACCCCACTTACCGTTCCGCTCTGGGGTCCACTAGGGGGGGAGGCAATCCGTCCCTCGCCCCGGAATCCTCCCCAGCTGGTTCCACTCCACGGCAAGTCCGCAGAGCCGCCGGCTGAGGCCGCCCACAGCCAGACTTCTGTCTGCTGCACGGCTGCAGCCGCAAATGGTGTCTGGTGTAGGGGACACCATTTGCGTCCCTGCCCTTTGCCGTGATTGGCTACGTAAATATTTACATAGCGTATCATGGCAAAGAGCAGGGACGCAAATGGTGTAGCGGATGCCATTTGCGTCCCTGCTCTTTTTGTGATTGGCTATGTAAATATTTACGTAGTCAATCATGGCAAAGGGCAGGGAAGCAAATGGCATCCACTACGCCAGATGCCATTTGTGGTCACAGCCTGGCAGTGGCCGGCTGCAGAATGAAGAGGCCTCCCCTGCCCTCCCCTGCCCTCCCCTGCCCTTTAAGTTAGCCTAGCCTTTTGGTGATCCCATTTGAATCCTCTGGAGGCATTCCTTTGTAGCCAGAGAGTCTTTGAGGATTTGCATCTGTAATGAACCTGTGAATAATGAGTTCAAGGCGTGAGACTGAAGCCTCTCATTTTGTGTGTGTGTGAGTGCTTAAGAGGGGCATTTGTGGGGCATTTGTGACATGATCTCATACAGCTTTCATGTTTGTCATGTTTGTTCCTGCCAGCATCAGCAAATTTATTTATTTACTTATTACACTTTTAGACTCCCCCAATAACCAAAGTTCTCTGGGTGGTGTACAGGGGTAAATTAAAAATATACAATTCTAAAACATAAGAAAACAATGATCACAAAACAGCACAAAAGAAGACTGGCAGCAAGGGGTAAAAATAATGCATGATATAATAAAACCAAAGTAAAACTAGCAGTAAAAAAATAAAGCAGAGGAAAGATCAAAAAGTGCTCAAACCATTCTTAAAATGCTGGGGAGAATAAAAAGATCCTTACCTGGTCCTGAGAAGACTATAATGTGTAAACGCCAGGTGAGCCTCTCTAAGCTTCTCAGATCAGAAATAGTCAAATAGCGCAAGCCCAAGACATTTTGCCACCTTTAGCAGAGCGCAAATGGTGCCCTGTCCTGCTACAGGCACTACTTTAAAAAGTTTTGTGGCACCAGTTCCTGCCTTCATCTATTCAACACCCCCCCACACGCGCACCCCCCCCCCCCCACACACACACGGTGCTGTTCAGCCCTGCAGGCAAATTTAATCCCAGGTATACCTCTCATAACAGGCAGCTTAATTTAAAAATAAATAAATACATTGCATTTCTGATTACACCTAAGGTGGCATAAAGCAAAAAGAGCTTTTTGCTCTTCTCCTTTCACATCTATGTTGGAATCACTCTTCATGCTTTTTCTTTCAGAATGTAATTCTCTTGTTCAGGGGCCTTTAAATTAAAAATAATGATGAAAAAATATTGAAGATGGGCTATCAACTATTCAGGAAGACGTGGCCTTTTATGACATGAAAGCATTAGGGTGTCTCCAAGGTACTGGAAAGAAAGTAATTTATGGTCAACGAAATTATTACTGCTGGGAAAAGACGTGTGTAATGTTAGTTTGCAGTGGGACAAACCAAATTGATGGGGATGTATGTATTTGCTTTCAGAAATTGGCCTGAAGAATACCAGGCCAATAAGTGGAAAATATCTGCTGATGCAACAGTGTTCTATATTGAGACATAAGCCTGTTTATTACAGAATGGGAAGGGAAAATGGATCTGGAATGTGAAGACAGGGACATCTTTTCAGTTCGCCACTGGGCTGTTCCGCTTTTTTGACATGTTACTCAAAGTTGCGATGAATGCACATAGCAGAGATGGGCAGGAGGTATATTGGGATCTCCTGGTAGATCTCTGGGCAATTTCAGTAGATTGGTAACTCCCAATTATCTAATAGCAATGACTAAAAAGCTTCCCCCCTCCCAAACTCAGTTTCTGAAGAAGACCCTTTGGTGGTGGTAGGGAACCAGGAGTGGGTTTGGGGGTAAAAGGACGGGTTCACTCGGCTTGCATACTGATCAGAAATTCCTGGGCTGGGCATGTCCTTAGAGGCACCCTGTTCCTTAATTCTTAGCTCACGTCTGTCTGCCTGAGCTCCTATTTTCATCTGGATCCAATTGGTGGATCCCAGGATTCTAGTAAAAACAAAAAAATAAGCACGACATCTGCCCAGCCCTGGCACAGAACATGTAGGTTACAGCTAAAGTACTCAGTGGAGGTTGGTGGCTCTGAATTTGGTGGGGTTGTGATTCCATTCTGGGTTTTAGTCAGAACCAGCCAGAACTATAAAGGAGCAATCCAAAGTGTTGCACCCTATCCCCAAGGTTCAGCACCTTGGATAGCTCCATTAGAGTCCTGGCTGGTTTTGACTGAAACCCAGAATGGATTCATAGCCCCACCAAAATTGGACCCACCAGCCTCTACTGAAAGGACTGTATTCAGTTGTGGCTTTGTGTTAGCAGGAGACGCTTCCATTTGCATAAAGGCAAGGTACTCCATTTTCACCAGTCCCTCCATCCCACTCCAGCCCATTGTGTTCCCAGAAAGCTGCTCCTGAGGGTAGCAAGGGGGCTTGGCAAAAATCAGGTGCCTCAATTTTACGCAAGCAGAAATGCTTTTGGATGTAAACTAGAATCTTCCAGGACTAATGCATGCTAAACCTAGGTTCACCACTCTTCCTTATTTCAAGGAACAGTTCCTTATTTATGAACCATGTTTGTTTGTGAATGCAAAAATGCAAAAAGCAACTTAAATTTGATATGTCACGAGGATGATATATTCTAATAACATAATGTTAATGTAATGAACAGATGTGATTATGTCATTTGCGTACCATCTCATAACTAAACTTTGCAGAGAGTATCATCTTATATGTTCCTTGTTTTGGATCTTTTCAAGTGGCGATGCTAGTTGAGATGAGTGAGATGCTCAATGAAAACAAGCATGTTCAGCCATATGGTGATGGATGGATTGAGTAAATGAATATAGTGTTTCTCATTAAAAAAAGAAGAGAGAGAGATTTCAAAACAATTTACAGTAGAATAAAACTGAAACAGCAGTAAATTGCAATGAAGAATTAAGTAAAAAGCAATAACCAACAGAAAACAGTACCAGCACATCCAGAACATAAGAACTAGCAGCCAGAAGGTGCGTGCCACTGCCAATACGTCTTACTTGAGGAACACTGGAATAAGAGATAGAGCCTGATGAAATGCCCCTGAAACTCTCACTTGGAGTGGCAAATTGGGCCCTGTTTCTTGTAGAAACCAATATGACTTCCGAATAGGATAGTACTTTTAGACTGATGGTTGTTCATTTGTGTTTCCTCTCTTGGGAGGAAATGTTGATTGCGAAAAACAAATCAGTGTCAACATTTAGAAAGCCCCATGTCAGAGCACAGGATCTCAGACAGATGGGAAAGCTTTTGGAAAAATAAAACTGTTTTTATGTGCTGACAAAAAGGAATAGTCTATGGGGCAAACTATATTTAGGGTGCTGGGGCATGCTGGGAGATTAAACAGGCATAAGATTGCACCCTTATTTTCTGGTTACTGTTCTACCCCACCTTTCCTTCAAAGAACCCAAGGCTGCATACACGGTCCTCTCACAACAACCCTGTGTGGCGGTTTAGGCTGAGTGATAATTACTGGTCCCAAGGCCATGGGTGAGTGGAGATTTGAAACCAGCTGTCCTTAGTGGGAGTCCAGTACTCTAACCACTACACCACACCAGCTGTCATGTTACACTGGAGACTCCTGACCCCCACTTCACAGAATCATTTAACTCTGCCACCATTCCAGACCTTGCAAACATGGCTCTGGAACCCACAGGGACCCAAAGAATTTACTGCGTGTGGGTGGTATGGATTGGCAGGGAAAATCACTCTTCTTTTGCTCCTTCTCCTCTTTGAAACATCTGCTCCCCCGTGTGTTTTGAAAAGGAGAAGGGGCCATTTGGCTGTCTTTCACACAGCTGCAAAATGATGTGTCGTTTGCCTGTAATGCTTCTTAAAACCTGTTGAAGCTAATGGCCATTACATCATCTTCTCTGGCTGTGCAAAACATTTGAACTGAGATTTGAACTGAGATGTGAGTTTCTACCAAAGCAGAGAGTAAATTTGGGGTCTCTACTCCTCTTTACCATGCTTTTTGACACATGCAAACATTTCAAAGCAAAGTATGGGAGCATGTGATGAAAAATGGTGTACGTATTTTGGTTCCCTGCATCAATGTACAGTCCAGACTGCTTAGCCATGGGAATAATGTTCTGCTTCAGAGCTGTTAATACTTTTGAATGGAAGCGTTGAAGGTCATGAAGGTTAATACTGTACTACATTCTCTGGTGAAAAACAATCATGGAAGAAAATGTGGAAATTGTCTTGAAAGGTGGCATATTTGGAAAGGAAGCTCTATGAGGGCCGGCCCTGCCATGAGTCAGGATGAAGTGACCTGCTTCTGGTGGCACCATGAAGAGAACATCAGGATAAACTGGTGTCTGAATGGTGCAGCAAGATCTAGCAAGTAGGGCGGCCATGTGTCCTACATTCCAGAGGACCATCTTCTGTTTGGCTGGTGGGGTGGAATGAATTTTTCATATTGATTTGAATGAACCAGCAAGTGCATGGACCACAGACATCTGAGGGACAAGCTGAGCAAGCGGACATACAGGCAGGCTGTGTTAATTTCTAAAACAGCTTCAGTTCCCAAAAGAGACCTCCCCTCCCGCATTCTATTCTTACCGCTGCTCCTCTTTCCTTTATTTGTATAGAACTTGAAATAAAGTTCCTCTTCCAGAGGTGTACAATTTAAGTATCAATGTGACATAATATGAAGACTAGGATGGACAGAAAGGGAGATTAGAATGTGGAAAGATCAGAACCCCAGTAAGGGGCATGAGAACGGCCTATTGAGAACACATGGGCTACTCCTGCCCCTCCTCCATGCCCCACACATTTTAAAAATGTAATATTACATTTATATCCTGCCTTTATTCCTCTTGCAAGGAACCCAAGGTGGTTTACATGGTTCTCCTCCTCTCCATTTTATTCTCACAACAACCCTGTGAGGTAGGTTAGGCTGAGAGGCAGTGACTGGCCCAAAGCCACCCACTGAGCTTCATGGCCGAGTGGGGACTAGAACCCGGATCTCCCAAGTCCCACTCCAATACTCTAACCACTACACCACACTGGCTGTCATGACATCGGAGTTAGTCTGAAGGGTGTGATATGTGCAAGATATGCATGCGCCAAGGATCCTTCCACAGGGGTGGGAGCCCTGACTGACCAGGGGCCCTGATGTGTATTTGTACAGGCTCCCTTCCGATTGATGCTGATCACACTTCGGCTGGGCTATATGTGTGTCCAGTGAGCGCATCAGTGTCTAGGGGATGGAGCTACCCCATGTGTTCTCAATAGCCCATGCATTTGGTCCCTATGCCTACTGAACACCTAAAAGGCAAATTTACAACAATCTAAATAACTATATAAATAATAAGCACCTGGATAGGGCAAGTGTATCCTTGAAAAAGGAAGCTATTATTGTTTTCAGCTAATTGAAATTCCCTTCCTGTGTCTTGCCAGCCATCTCCAAACTAACTATCCTACCCTCCGGAAGGCAGTGTGACCTTTCTTCTGTCCTTCCATCCTTCCTTCCTGAACTTGCTTGCACCCATTGTTAGGGCCACTTCTCATTACGATTGGGAAAAGTGAGGGGCGTGCAAAGCCAACCGAGCTGCTCCTCAAGGCTACAGCTCAGTTGGGAGCCAGTTTTCTGCCCTCTGTCCCTTCTCTGAGGGAACGGGGCTTTCAGGAGGGGGTCACACTGGAGGCCTTTATGGGCTGAATGGGGAGGCTCAGGGGGCCACTTTCGGCCCACAGACTAGAGGTTACCCATGCATCTCCTAGGCAGAGGCATATTACATCTGTTCTGAAGGATTCACATTGGTTGCCGGTTGCTGTTTAGTCATTCAGTCGCTTCTTGGTCGGCCCCTCTTCCTTTTGCCTTCCACTTGCCCTAGCTAACCCCTACTAAGCTAAGAGGATGGCTTTTGGCTCCTGGGGTCAGCTCTTCATTTGCAAAATCTTCTTCAGCACAGATTTTAATGAAAGGCTTCTCATTCTTACCTCTCCTTTGAGGTGCGCATTAGTGAGTCCTTGAAACTTGTTTCTGAGCCTGAGCCCAGTGAAGTCCACCGGCACCTCTACTCCCACTGATCCGAATGGTGATTAATTCTTTGTGGACTGGGGCTCATAAAGATTGGGAGCTTAAATTCTACACCTCCACTTATATCATAGTTATCAACAGTGGATAGCCTGCGTGAGTGAAATATTCAGCACCAAGAACACAAAATCCCCCAATAAGCCTTTAGATTTCTTGTTTTCCGCTAGACCCCCATTGTGTAAACCTAAACCTCAGCTTAACCAATTGGCAAGTTGCACCAGACAAGGACTTCATAACACATCTCTGCGAACTGTGTCAAGCTAAGACCAACTGATCAATATTCGCCTGACAAAAATAGACTTACAAAATGTAGTTTGTTTTTCGTGGACCATACGATTTAGTGGATCTTCCACGTCCCCATTTGCATATTATTTCTGTACAATTCTGTCTTTTGCACTTTAAGTTTTGTGGGACATCAGGGGGGTCTGTAGCAGGGAGAAAAAAAGAAAAAAATCTAGGTGCATTCACACACTTGCTGAACTCAACACTGCGGCCATCTCTAAATTTTTCAGGTAAGTAATATAAGCATTGACCCGATACATGCTTACCATGTACAATTCCTGCTTAAACTCAAGTGTGTGATAGCCCATCTACAGTAGGCTGCACTGACTAACCAAACTGGGCCTAGTGATGTGCAACTCCATTGGCCAATCAGTTCTGCAGTAAGACCCATTACTTGGAGCTGGGCCACAGTTTCCCGCAGAAATGGCTCTCTACCCCCTTTCAAACATGAACACATTTGAAACTGTACATGCAACAAGTACAGACTATCAAAACTATGAAGGAGTGCACCAAGTAAGACAAGCAGAGTCTGAATAGATGTTCAATACAGCAAGTTGTTGTTGTTGTTTATTCAGTCAGTCACTTCCGACTCTTCGTGACTTCATGGTCCAGCCCATGCCAGAGCTTCCTGTCGGCCGTCGCCACCCCCAGCTCCCCCAAGGTCGAGTCCATCACCTCCAGAATATCATCCATCCATCTTGCCCTTGGTCGGCCCCTCTTCCTTTTGCCTTCCACTTTCCCTAGCATCAGCATCTTCTCCAGGGTATCCTGTCTTCTCATGATGTGGCCAAAGTACTTCAGTTTTGCCTTGAATATCATTCCCTCAAGTGAGCAGTCTGGCTTTATTTCCTGGAGTATGGACTGGTTTGATCTTCTTGCAGTCCAAGGCACTCTTGGAATTTTCCTCCAACACCACAGTTCAAAAGCATCTATCTTCCTTCACTCAGCCTTCCTTATAGTCCAGCTCTCGCAGCCATAGGTTACTACGGGGAATACCATTGCTTTAACTATGTGGACCTTTGTTGTCAGTGTGATGTCTCTGCTCTTCACTATTTTATCAAGATTTGTCTTTGCTCTCCTCCCAAGAAGCATCTGCAGTAATCTTTGCACCTAGAAATACAAAGTCTGTCACTGCTTCCACATTTTCTTCCTCTATTTGCCAGTTATCAATCAAGCTGGTTGCCATAATCTTGGGTTTTTTGAGGTTTAACTGCAACCCAGCTTTTGCACTTTCTTCTTTCACCTTCGTCAGAAGGTTCCTCAGCTCCTCCTCGCTGTCAGCCATCAAATTGGTATCATCTGCATCTCTGAGATCGTTCATGTTTCTTCCAATGATTTTAACTCCAACCGTGGATTCATCGAGCCCAGCACGTTGCATGATGTGTTCTGTCTTCTGTGTACAGGTTGAATAGGTAGGGTGAGAGTATACAACCCTGCCGTACTCCTTTCCCAATCTTAAACCAGTCCATTGTTCCGTGGTCTGTTCTTACCATTGCTACTTGGTCGTTATACAGATTCCTCAGGAGGCAGACAAAATGACTTGGTATCCCCATACCACTAAGAACTTGCCACAATTTGTTATGATCCACACAGTCAAAGGCTTTGGAATAGTCAATGAAACAGAAATAGATGCTTTTCTGAAACTCCCTGGCTTTCTCCATTATCCAGCGGATATTGGCAATTTGGTCTCTAGTTCCTCTGCCTTTTCTAAACCCAGCTTGTACATCTGGCAATTCTTGTTCCATGAATTGCTGGAGTCTATCTTGCAAGATCTTGAGCATGACCTTACTGGCATGTGAAATAAGTGCCACTGTTCGATAGTTGGGACATTCTTTAGTGTTTCCCTTTTTTGGTATGGGGATATAAGTTGATTTTTTCCAATCTGGTGGCCATTCTTGTGTTTTCCAAATTTGCTGGCATATGGCATGCATCACCTTGACAGATCATCTTGCAAGATTTTAAACAGTTCAGCTGGGATACTGTCGTCTCCTGCTGCCTTGTTATTAGCAATGCTTCTTAAGGCCCATTCAACCTCACTCTTCAGGATGTCTGGCTCTAACTCACTGACCACACCATCAAATCTATCCCCGATGTTATTATCCTTCCTATACAGATCTTCCATATATTCTTGCCACCTTTTCTTGCTCTCTTCTGCTTCTGTTAGGTCCTTGCCATCTTTGTTTTTGATCATACCCATTTTTGCTTGGAATTTACCTCCGATGTTTCTAATTTTCTGGAAGAGGTCTCTTGTCCTTCCTATTCTATTATCTTCTTCTGTTTCCGCACATTGCTTGTTTAAAAATAATTCCTTATCTCTTCTGGCGAACCTCTGGAATTTTGCATTTAATTGGGCATATTTCCCCCTTTCACTGTTGCCTTTTGCTTTCCTTCTTTCTTGGGCTACTTCCAGGGTCGCAGCAGACAGCCATCTAGCCTTCTTGGTTTTCTTTTTCTTTGGGATGTTTTTTGTTGCCGCCTCCTGAACAATGTTGCGAACTTCTGTCCATAGTTCTTCTGAGACCCTATCTACTAAATCTAGCCCCTTAAATCTATTCTTCACCTCCACTGCATATTCATTAGGAATATTAATGAGCTCATATCTGTGGGTCTTCCCTATTCTCTTTAGTCTGATTCTAAATTGTGCAATAAGAAGTTTGTGATCTGAACTACAGTCAGCTCCAGCTCTTGTTTCTACCAACTGTATAGATGTCCGCCACCTTTGCCTACAAAGGATGTAGTCAATCTGATTTCGGTGTCAACCATCTGGTGAAGTCCATGTATAACCGCCCAGAGAGCTTCGGCTATTGGGCAGTATAGAAATGAAATAAATAAATAAATAAAGTCGTCTTTTAGGTTGTCGGAAGAGAGTGTTTGTTATGCACAGTGAGTTGTCTTGACAAAATTCTATCAGCCTATGTCCCACTTCATTTTGTTCTCCCAGACCATGCTTGTCTGTAATTTCAGGTGTCATTTGACTACCCACCTTAGCATTCCAGTCTCCTGTAATGAAAATAACATCTCTTTTTGGTATATTATCCAGTAGGTGCTGCAGATCCTCATAGAACTGATCTACTTCTGCTTCTTCAGCATCTGTGGTTGGGGCGTATATTTGGATCACTGTGATGTTAAATGGCTTACCCTGAATTTGAATGGAGATCATTCTATAGTTTTTTTGTATTGTACCCAAGCACTGCTTTAGCCACTTTATTATTAATTATGAAGGCTGCTCCATTTCTTCTGTGGTCCTCTTGTCCACAGTAGTAGATCTGGTGGCCCTATGATGTGAAGTGGCCCATTCCAGTCCATTTCAGTTCACTGACACCCAAAATGTCTATATTTAATCTTGACACCTCCCCAATAACCACATCCAATTTGCCCTGGTTCATAGATCTTACATTCCAGGTTCCTATGGTGTGTTGATCTTTAGAACATCGGATTCGTCATTCACCACCAGCACCATTGGCTGCTAGCCGTCCTTTTGGCTTTGAGCTAGCTGCATCATCACATCTGGGGCTAGTTGAACTAATCCTCTGTTCCTCCCCAGTAGCATTTTGACCATCTTCCGACCTGGGAGTTCCATCTTCCGATGGTATACCGACATATCTCTGGTTGTACTGATCCATTTAGTTTTCACTGTAAGAATACTGGGGTGGGTTGCCATTACCTTCCCCAGGGATAGTATGTAGTCTGACCTCTCTGCCATGACCTTCCTGTCTTGGCTGTCCCTTCATGGTTTAGCTCATGGCATCATTGAGGTGCTCAAGCTCCAGCACTACGACAAGGTAATGATCTCCTTTGCTGGAGTGAATTTTGGTAGTGAATTGGTTGCCTATTCACTACCAAACCCAGTTCAAGGTGCTGGCGCTTACCTTTAGAGCCCTAAACTGTTTGGGCCACAAATGTCTGAAGGAGCGCCTCCTCCTATATCAACCTGCCCTTGCATTAAGATAATCAGGGGAGGCCCTTCTCCATAGTCCTTCTATAAGAGAAGAGCATTTGTCATCTTGAAAAGAGAGGTCTTCTCTGTGGTGGCACCCTGGCTTTGGAATGCCCTCCTGCAGGAGGTACACCGGATTGCTGTCAGTGTACTCTATTTGGTGCCAGGTTAGATTCTTTTTTATCTCCCCAGGCATTTTAAATTTGAAACTTTTTTAGGCTGGTTGAAATAGTTTTGACACTTTTCAGGTTTATTGTACTGATATTTATTTTTGATGTTGCTTTTGTTGTATTGAACATTTGATCTTTACGTACACTGCCCTGAAATCCCCTCTGGGCTGAAGACATGGTTTATATATATATTTTGAAACAAACATAGCTCTAATTTGAGCATCTCTATAGCAACACTATTTTGCTCTTCTGTCTTGGACAACCAGCCTGTCACTTCAAAATGAAGATTTTCCTGGCATGAGGACAAAGTGCTGGGAAACATTTCATCTCTTTAATTTCTGCAGTTTACTGACATGGGAACAGGACAAGTGAAAAGTACTGGCAATCCAGAAACACTGACTTGGAAACAATATGCATTTCATTTGAGGCTTAATGTATTGTACTGTCTCCTTAGGGTAGGCATCAGCAACTGGACACCCCTGGGCCTAACTGAGACCAAAGAGGGTTGGAGAAAATGGCACCTGTAGCAATTTTAAGAGGCAAGGGGGCTGAGATCCTGACCCATCAGCCCTTATTCCATTCTCATTATGAATTTCCAAGGAAATGAGGTGCTGACCAGAGACTTAGGAGTGAAGAAATACAAGGGAGGAGAGAGTAGGGATGTTGGAGAAATCCACAACAGAATCAAATGAGTTTGGATTTTTATGAATCTGACTCATGGATTCTGCAGTTGACCGGCTTTTCCCCAGTCAGGCAGATTCCGTGGACTTGTGGACCATTTTTCTAACTTTCCTGAATTTTGCGTAAATTTAGTAATAGAAAAATATGCCTTAAAAAAAGAAGAAGCTATAAATGCACATTTCCCCCATAGACTAAAGCATGAAAATGAGGATTTGGGGGGATTTGCACATTTGCACATGTGCTCATTTTTGCATGTGCAAATTTGTGAAAATTCAGAAACTAAACAAATTAGAATCCATCTGTGAATGGATGACAGAACAAGAGGCACCTGACAATTCATGAAATGAAGACAGAACAGATTTTATACAAGCTGTTCATCCCTAGGAGAGAGCTCATGTGTCATTAATAATTGTGTAGACAATATAATTTTTGTCAGATATAGCTTGTTCCACAGCAGTGAAGAAAGTCACATCTGCTGCAATTCCTTCTTTGACATTGAGGTAACAGTGTAAGGAGTCGATCTTGATTTGCTTCTGGTCACCTTAATCCTATAAACAGATAGTGAACTCACTTCTCCAAGTCAGTGTGGATCCCTATGTAGCCAAAACAGCCCCATCGATACACAACAGCGAGGTATCAGCAGACTTGGGGGAACCTGAACATTTGACAAAGAATAGCCCAATGAGGAATGAGCATGCTCAGTGGGCATGGAATACTGACTGATAGTTGGTGGAGTGGGGGAATGGAAAAAATGGGGGGCAGAATGGACCAAGGTATCTTGGAAGAGGGCATGGCTTGCTGGCTGGAACCCTGAACAGGAGCAGTCCATGTTGCAGCATTTTGTTGCAGATCTCACATGTTATACCATAGCAGCGACAAAAGTGGACACATGAAGCCATATAAAAAATGTTTTAAATCTACACCCAGTGAGGAAATTAGTCTAGAGAGCTTGCCAGGGAGGCCCCTCTGAGTGGAAAATTCCAAAGTCACCACTAGAGATGAGCAAAACCCGCCCACTTCAATGGGCCTGGTGCTCCCAAGCTTTTTGGGATAATTCTTGGGAAAAGCTTTCGCATTTTTTGGAAAGTTCAGAGAGGTAAGGCCTATTTTCTGCCAGCATTCTGTCCTTCCCAGCCTTCCATGAATCCAGTTTCCTGTCCTCTCGCCTTTTTCAAATTGATTTATCTTGAAAGGGAAGGAGAAGGAAACCAGCATCAGGGAAGGTTGATAACAGCTTTCCCATTATGATCCTGGCAACACAATGCAGGGTTATGAACATGCCCACTTGACTATGCTGGGTTCTATAGTTCTGATTCCTCCTGGCTCAGTCTTTTTGGCCAAGGGGCCTTTCAAATTAACATCTCAGCATTCCTGACAGCAATGGTGGGCTTGGAAACATACTCAGAAGCCTCCACTGTGTTGCCTGGAACACAATGGGAACTTAACATTGGGCCTTCCAGTATCCCTGGTCTTCCCTGCTTTCAGTCTCCTCCCCCTTCCCTTGCAACTTGCAAGGTAAGCTTTGGAAAAGGGCAAAAGAGGGAAGCCAGAGGCAGGGGAGTTTGGAGACCACCTGAACTAAATATGAGCTGAGCCAAACTTGAGAGGGGAATTCGGCTCAGCTCAAAAACTGTCTTGGCTTTATTGAACTGGGGTGGGGGTTGAGATTTGTTTCCAACCACCTAATTCAGAAATTCAGCAACAGCCATGGCCATCACTGAAAACTCCCTGCTCTGTGCGATGGACTCTTGGGGCGACTAGATGAAATGGTGGACAGGAGTTCTATAATCTCCTCTTCTATATAATGTTCAATTGCTGTTGGAGACATGTCCTCTCCTATGTTTGTTTGTATTATTGGCTATATCCCGGGCTTCTGTTAGTTCCACCTCACTGGATCATCAATGAACACATTACCTAAAAGGCATATTTTGACTGGAGCAGAGAAGGAATTTGACAAGATTTCAGATTTTCCCATTTCAAGTCTGAATGTATCAATATACATAGAAATTGAAGTTTTGAATGAGTGAGTTTATCTCAAAATGCAAAAACTGATTGCTTTACCAGCATATAAATGTCTACTGAGAAGAAAATCCCATTTAATTAAGTGGGGATTAATCCTAGGTAAGTAGGTATGAGACTAAAGCCTTAGGGCACAATCCTATATGGACTAGGAGGCTGACAGGCATCCTGTGCAGAGCCGGAAGAGCACAGAGGCCATTTTTCCTTCCACATGTCTACCTCTCTGCATTTTTGCTAGAGGGGCATTTCTGCCCGTCTAGCTAGGGCTCTGCTAGAAGGGGGAGGGAAGGAGGCTGGGGAGAGCTGGGGAGAGCTCATATCCCTGCTTCCACAATCCTGTCGCCTCCTGACCTACAGAACCACCCCCTTTCCCTCCTCTCTGAGGTTGCCTTTGTGACCTTGGAGAGGCAGCCAGCATGGTTCTCTCTGTACCAGCTGCGAGGGGGAGGGAGCAGGGAGCTCGGACCCCTGGGTTTGAGGCTGGAGCACTGTCTCTGATTTTGGATTCCAGGATCCGAACTATTCTATGGCCACCCAGACACTGTCTAGGGGCCATAGGATCACTCTCCCCAAAATTTCACAAGATGTTAAATAAATACCATTGTTCCATAAAATATGCCACAAAATGTTTCCAAAGGCTAAATACCGTATCATGCCAACTTTCACCATAAAGAATAGGGCCTCCATGTCCAGGAATAATATACCTCTAAACATGTAGGTTCCATTTTCAGCAGGTTCCATTTTCAGTAATCATATTTTGCTCTTTTCTTCAAGTGCTTGAGGTTAGGAACATAAGAAGCTGCCTTACACCAGGTCAGAGCTAGGGCGGCCATGTGTCCTACTTTAGAGAGAATCGTCCTCTATTTGAAGGGCTGTGAGAGTACTGTCCTCTGTTTGAAGGTGTCCTCTATTTGAAAGGCTGCTACTCCAAATCTACTTTGAATAGGAAGACCGCTAAGAAGACAGAGCAGGGGCCTTGAAGATACTCATCAACAATTAGCACCTGAACAGGAGCAGCAGACACACAGGTCACCTAGTCACAGTCGTCCTTATTACTATGACATAGATGCATGGTATTTCTGTTCAACTTATAGCAATTATGTCTAATTATATCTCAGAGATCTATGCAAATCGATGCCCTCTTTTGGCCTCTTTTTTTGGCAATGTGTGTCCTCCTCTTTGACTTTCCTTCACGAAGCTGTTAATCTGCTGTGTCTGCTTTTGGTTTCATTGCAGATTTGAGATCCAAGCACTACACGAAGAGCATTTCCTTTCCTGCTTTTCTGCTGCATAACCTCTAAGTGGCACTGTGATATAGCGGAATACCACAATTACACGAGTGGAAAGGGGGTTTTCTTTTGCTTTCAGAAATAATACCGCATTTATCCTGTTCTCAAAAAAGTCACCAAAAGTGCTATTTAAAAACAGAAGTGAAACTGGAGGGTCACAATGTTGCCTAAGAATCCAGAAACAACTGTGAGTAGGGAATGACAAGCACACAATACATGCCTCATGTAGAAGAGCTCTAAGTGGCCACCCTACAGCATACTCTTTGTCCATGTAGCCAAATATCATCTGCTCTGTCTGGCCTGTCTCAGGCAGAAAATAACTTTTTCCATTACCTGATACCCTTTTAACTGGAGATGCCAGGGAACATTCTGGGTGCCAAACATATACTCTACCACTGAACTATAGTTCCTCCCCATCATGTTTCCATCATGGCCTGCTTGTGTTCTTCCTTGAACCATCTGACTATTCACTATTGATAATTGATTACTGAGTATTTTTGCTCTCATTCGGGAAGGCATTTCTGTCATTCTTATTCCAAAAGCTGTTCCTGCTGATGCAAAATGTTATCTTGGAATTGGCCCTCAAAGCGGGTGACTGCATTATCAAAATGTTCAAGCAGTGTTTATGGGAGCTGCAATTCTGTGAAATAAATAGTTGGATTCCACCAAATTGTAAGTAACTATTAATGGAAGAAGCAAAAGGGAAAAAAACATTATACACTGAAGCAATGTTTGCTTGTAGAGGCTGGGATTTGACCAGTCCCTGGGGGAACTTCATAGAAATGCAGTGTGTTTTTCTTACCCTCTAGCACACTCCCACTGACATATGACTTTAATTTTTGAAGGAAGTTGGCACTGCTGTATCGTGGTATCCCTATGCTAACTTTCTACAAACCATGGTACAAGTCATCTCAGAGTCTGCCCACGGAACCCACAAGCCTCGGCAAAAGTTTCACATCAGAATCTTGTAATGGGAAGACAGCCATCTCTAAATATATGTGGAGGCATGGCCGGGGGCGGGAGTGGGGGAGGCTGTAGGCAAAGATATCTAGATTAAAGGATAGTGTTGGCAGAAGGTCAAACATGTGGCTTCGCTCTGTGTCCTTGATTATTGAAGTGGAATTGAGTAGATCTTTCTCTCAGGCCTCTATTCTCCATGCCCTGGAAGGTCCATCAGGCAACCTCATATGCTCTAACCGCTTGTCTTTATTAGGACCTAGTTTCTTGTACACATCACTGATAAACCGTTATCCCTATTTTATGTGGGGATATTTGAGCAGTGACTTTAAAGCATTTTCTTAGTGTGAACTGTTAAGTTGTGAATCCTCATTTTCAGTCCCTTCTCCTAAGTCCATAGAGGCTGGATATCTGACGGGGCAACGCATCTTGACTTTGGGGATTATACATGTGTGCGTGCGCACGCACGCACACGCACACACACACACAATGCCAGCATGCTGCTTTCCCTTCCATCCCCATCTGAGGCATAACTCCCTATTTGGATAATCAGTATTGCTTAACGTTTTTGAATGGAAGCTGTTTTAGAAAGGCAACCAGATTGCAAAGGAAACCGTCATGGTCACTTCACTAACACCCTATTTCAGAAGGCAGGCTGTTGCAGAATAAATGAAAATAGCAGAAAGCAAGCAAATAGGGCCTTCCACAAATACCTAATCTCGGGAGGGGGAGGATGGTGCTGTTCAGGCCGATCCTTGGTTAAAAACGCACATCTACAGCATCCCTGGAAAATATTGAAGGATATACAAAATCCAATGAAGGATTTTCTGTCACTGAGTTTCAGGCCCTACCATTAAGCAGAGTTAGGCGGCCATCTCAGGTGGCAGATGGTAGGGGTTGGGATGGCAGTGGTGGCAGTCTCCGCCCCCTCCCCCGCCATGTTTTTTGAGCTTCCCAGCCATCCTTCTCTGTTGGAGGATAGAGCTTTGTGTACCCCCCTAATCTAGCCCGCTGCTCTCCGATGCAGCGCAGGACATTATCCTGTTGCCAGTGTTCAGTTGTCAGTCTGGCTGAGTTCTGTATGTGTCTTGGGGCAGGGAACAATCTTGTCTTTTGCCTCAGGAAGCAAAATCTCTTAGGCTGGGCCTGTCTGTCAGCAGATGAAGCCATATTTATTTCAAAAGGCCTTCCCTGACTATCGACTGATTGTTACTTATTGAATGTTGCTGCTGCTGCTGCTGTTTTAGTCTTGGGCGTAGTTCATTTTAAATTGTTTAAATTGTACTGGGCATGATCCAGCCCCATATTGGTGCAGCTCTGAGAATGAGTAACGTGACTTAGGGGATCTGTATATGTGACAAAACTACCTGCTTGTTATGTTGATCTGTTTTGTTGTATTAATATTACTTTATTTAGTTTTGCAGGAAATGAATGGACAGGTAGGAAAGGGGCTTAACTGTGGGCTGGATGGGGCTTGCGTGTGATTGGCTGTTTCAGTTCTACCTGGGGGGGAGGGGGGAGTGAGTGAGTGAGTGAGTGAGTGAGTGAGTGAGTATGGGCTCAGGAGGGTTTTGGTTTTCTGTTCTGTCAGTTTAGTCAGTCAGTGTTAGTTCTGGGGAGAGATACGATGGGGAGTTGGACAGAGCACCATCTTGGACGGAGAGGGAGGATTCAGAGGGGTACTGAGGCAGGTTTCAGCCAATTAATGGCATCTTGTAAATAATAAGCTTTTGTTCTATTTTAATGAGTCAAATCCATGTGCCAGCTTGGTCTTCGTTTATGCTACCTCATGCATGAGCACATATTAGCCAGCACCCACTTCCCAAATTAGATGTAACAGTCACTGTGATAAACTGAACACACTTGGCGTTAATTGTAGGGGTGTACGAAACCCCTTACCTTTGGTCCATGGGAGTCTGCGGGGGGGAGGTGATCTGTTCCTCCCCCCTGGAATCCTCGCCGGCCCCAGCCGGCTCCACTCCGTGGTGAGTCCGCAGAGCTGCCAGCCGGCTCCAGCCGCTGGGACGCAAATGGCATCTGCGTAGCTGACGCCATTTGCGTCCCTGTTCTTTGCAGTAATAAGCTACGTAAATCTTTACGTAGCCTATTACTGCAAAGAACAGGGACGCAAATGGCGTAGCAGACACCATTTGCATCCCTACTCTTTGCCATGATAAGTTACGTAAAGATTTAGGGGGGCTGGCCCACCCTCTCTCCCCACAAGTAGACTTGGTCACTTAGAATAGACCCCTTGAAATGAATGGGGTTTAGTCTAGTCATGCTAACTCAAGCCCTATTGATTTCAAAGGTCTACTCTAAGTATACTAAGTCTAGATCCATCCAACCAATTAAGTTTTTATGATGGTTTTACTTTTTATAGAATTTTTAGAGTGCTTGTACAAAAAACGAGCAACTAATAATGATAATAATAGCCATAAATGTATACAGTGAACCTGAGTAAACCCTGATGAAAATTAAAAGGATTTATTTTTACTCAGTTGGATGCCAACTACATCACATAATACCTTTCATAAAATAATAATGTTCAATCTTTGAAAAAGTGAGATGTGCTAACTCTGTTACACCTTCCGTCCGCCTGTTCTAGAGTTTCATTCCCCTGATGGCTAAAAAAGTTCTTGTTTTCCAGCTAAATTTACTCATGTCCTGTTTATGTGCCTTTGGTCTCATGCCAACAATTGTCCTTTAATATAAGTAGCTTTTTACTTTACTTGATGATCGTACCATAGTTCTATTTATGGAGGCCGTGAGTGTCCACCTTCAGCTTATATTCTGCTAGACTAAACAATATTAAGTCTCCTTTCTCTATTCCCCTGGCCACCCTAAATGCCCTTCTGTGAGCCAGTTCCAGTTTGGCTTCGTCTTCCTGAAAATTGTTGACCACAGCTGTATACCCTGTTCCAAATGTGGTCTTCGTAGTGTCTTATACAAGGATCCCAATGTTTATTCTCTCGGCTCTTGTCAGGAGCTGCCCCTTTCAGCATGCAACTCCTTTGCTGAGGGAACTGCACTGGCTGCCCATTCACTACCGGGCCAGGTTTAAGGTTTTAGTACTAGTGTACAAAGCCCTAAACAACTTAGGACCAGGATACCTGAGAGAGCACCTTCTCCCTTACCAACCTGCCTGGTCACTGAGGTCATCAGAAGGCATGATCCTGGTGGTTCCACATGGACCTGTGACCCGACTGGTGTCCACCCAGACAAGAGCCTTCAATGTGGTGGCCCCCTTTCTTTGGAACTCCCTGCCGCTGGAGGTCAGGCAGGTGCCAACACTGTATTGCGTCTGGTGCCTCCTGAAAACAGTTCTGTTCCAAGCAGCATTCCTTAAATGACCAGCCATGGTTTTTACTGTCATTCTGCTTTAAATAATTCTAATATGGTGTTTTAACTTTTTAAATCTTTTACTGTTGTACCTCTCATGTTCATCACTCCAGAATCTGTTTTAGATGGGGAGCGGTATACAAATGTCGTAAAATAAACAAACAAACCAACAAACTTCGGGTGCTGTAGCCAGTTCTCATCACATCAACTGTGTGTCAAAAAATGTCATTTTTTAGTTTATAGATTAAAATAGCTGGAATTCGAATTTCAGTAATATTCGGGGGGGAGCAAATTCTGGGCCTCAAACGGGGGGGGGGTGAATTTGCCACCACATTTGTGTGTATGTGGGATGAACTTTAGCAGTCATGTTAGCTTCTTTTAGTCTTTCTGGCCTTAAATCTGATATTTTATTTGAGGAGCATAAGAGGCATTTTTTTCTCCACCAAGTAATTCCATTTCAATACAGTTGCTTCTGGCCAGTCTCCATTTGCATTCTCTCCACCCACATTACAATTTGTATATTAATTCTGCCTTTTAATTAACCATTTCCCTCACTACATTTTAACCATTGTGGCAGATCAAGCAAACCTTTCATATTTTCATGATCTTACCCTGCTGCTTGATTAGGAAATTTATAATCCAGTGCCTCCAAGAGAATTCTGGAATTAAAAATGGGATCCCAGTGCCTAATATCATATCATGCAGTATGGGCTTCTGACCCAAGAGTAACTAAAATATCTTAGCTCTGAGGTTTGCCAGATGAGAGACAGTTGTACCAGGCAAATAGAGAGAGATCATTAGTATCCTATCCTTTTACTGTTTAGAAAGGAGATAAGGAGCTGTCAATGTTAAATTTAGCTTTGCAACTTTCAATTAGTAGAGTCTCGTAAAGTCATCAGGTCAGAAAGGCCATCAGATAAGGGTGCAATCCTATTGGCATAGGCGGCTGCCTCCGAACTTGGAGGTGACCACCTATCCAATGCAGGGGAGGAGCAGCGCGGAGGGGATGATCAGCCACCCTGCATTCATGGCTAGACAGCTGATTTCGGCTGTCTAGCTGCGGGAAGTCAGAGTGGGGGGGGGCGGACACTGGATTAGGGATGGCGGAGAATTTCTCCCCGAAACTTCGGGGGGCCGAGCGCCAACGTGTTCGGCCCCCCGAACAAGTTTCGGGGAGAAATCCTCCGCACCCCCCCCACCCCTCGCACCCCCCCGGGACGGGACTTACCTTCCCTGAATGTCCCTCCCGGCGGCGGGTCCGGCTGGCGGTTCGTCGGGTGTTCGAGCGGGGCAGGAGCGGCAGCCGGTCTTTTGACCGGCTGCCGCCACCGCCATTGCAATAAAAGGAAAAAAAAAAAAAGTCCCCTGATAGGCTACGTGACGATTCACGTAGCCTATCATGGCTAGATTTGCAAAGTCAGCCGTGATAGGCTACGTGAATCATCACGTAGCCTATCACGGGTGACTTAAAAAAAAAAAAAAGTGTGTACGGATAATGGCGGCCCCCATAGGGAGCCGCCATTCCCGTTCCTTATTTGGTCGCTGTAGTCTACGTAAATGTTTACGTAGACTACGGCGAAAATAAGGGCAACGCTATTTGCGTTTATAAACATTTACGTAGACTACAGCAACTAAATAAGGAACGCGAATGGCGGCTCCTATGGTGGCCGCCATTCACGTACACGCTTTTTTTTTTTTAAGTCACCCGTGATAGGCTACGTGACGATTCACGTAGCCTATCACGGCTGACTTTGCAGATCTAGCCGTGATAGGCTAAGTGAATCGTCATGTAGCCTATCAGGGGGCGTTTTGATTTTTTTTTTTTTACTTTCGCGTTCGCAGCTGGGCGAGGCGAGGCGCCTCCACCCCGGCCTGAATTTCGGCCGGGCGAGGCGGGAAGCCTCCCCCCCGGCCTGAATTTCGGCCGGGAGAGGCGGGAAGCCTCCCCCCCCAGCCTGAACTTCGCGGGGGGAGCAGCGAAGCGCTCCCCCCCACCGCGAACAAGCTGTGAGAAAAGGTAAGTGACTTTCGTCCACCCCTACACTGGATGATGCATAGGAAGTGTTGGAACGGCACTTCCGCCTTCCCCACCCTGCCCTGCCCCCTGTTTTTGCCGCTCCGCACTCCTCTTACAAGTGCAGAGCATGGGGCCGATCCGCGGGAGGGTATGGAGGTCAGTTCTCAGGGAACCAACCTATCCTATGGCCATCTAGCCTTGGACTAGCAGCCATAGGATTGCGCCCTAAGTGACCAGGAGGCCTCACTGGAGACCGTAAATACGTAAGAAAAACAAGCTCACCAGACAAGATGATATCCAATGAATATGTTTGTGTCAAAAACATACCTGTAACATGTCAAAGAAAGTTACGATGTTTAGATAAGTATGTTGGTATGCACATTAATCTTGATAAGAAACTTCAAAATTTGATACTGTTATTTAGACATATGAAGATTTAGAGTAGAAAGGTTATCTTTAGAATTCTTGGACAAGTAATATAAACTGTAGTAAAAATAGTTTGGACATATTTTATAGCATCCAAAAAGTATATAAAGAAGACTCAGAACATGCAACAGTGGAAGCTATCCTTTAGGATCAGCTTTCCCCAGTGTGTTGCCTGTAGAACCAACCTGGTAAACTTGATACTGATTATCATCGAGAACTAGCAAATATACTTGACTCCGCCTTGTTTGCCTTGTTTGAGAATGATGTTAGAGATTTCATGTGTTTGAATTTATGCATGCATAAGCTCTTGTATTTAGTACTGTTATGCTAATACTTTGTAGTAAAAGACAAAAAGACAAAATCTTGTCTGAGAGAGTGTTTCTTAAGAACTAGAATTCTGTATTGCCCATATCAGAGTGGAGTACTGAATTTGCTCTAGATGGTATCTGGTTGTAAGAGAAATCTGACTATATACGCAGTAGACAGGTGATCAGTGGTTGCCAATGTACTGCCAATATAGTAGGGATGGCGGAGAATTCCACCACGGATTTCAGTGAGGTGAAATTGCACTGGCATTCGCCCCCCCGAAATCCGTGGCGGAATGGCCCGCCCCCCCGCAGATTCCCCCTGGGATGAGGCTTACCTGGGGTGGATATTCTGGACAGTGGCGGCTCCGGCAGCGGCGGCAGTGGCTGGTCTTTCGTCTGCCTGCCGTGGCCGCCATTTACATCCTGGTCTTTGCCGGGATAGGCTACATAAGTCTTTACGTAGGCTATCACGGAAAGCCAGTCAAAAAAACAAAAACAACAGCGTACGCAAATGGCGGCAACCATGGCGGCCACCATTTGCGTTCCTTATTTTTCTCCGTTTTAGTCTACGTAAAAATATTTTCATAGGTTAAAATGGCGAATAAAAAAGGAACGCAAATAGCACCCACTACGCTATTTGCGTTCTCCTTTTTTTTCACCGTAATAGCCTACGTAAATACTTACGTAGGCTAAAACGGCGAAAAATAGGGAACGCAAATGGCGGCTGCCATAGCCGCCATTTGCGTACGCCGTTTTCTTTTTTTTCTTTTTGCCCAGCCGTGGTAGGCTACATAAAGACTTACGTAGCCTATCACGGCTGCCTGGCTGGACACAAATGGCAGCCGCTATGACAGCCGCCATTTGCGTCCGCACCAGCCAGTCCGCAGCTGGAAATCCGGCTGCGGATGGCCCTGGCCGGCTGCTCCGCAGAGCCGCCGTGGAGCAGAGCCAGCCAGGCAGGATTCCGGGGGGGAGGACTGGATCGCCTCCCGCGCCGTCGAGGATTCTGGGGGGAGGGACGGAGCGCCCCCCCACCGCGAACAGAATCTGCGAACAGGTAAGTCCCTTTCGTACATCCCTACAATATAGTGCAAGAGACTCTCTGAACCAGGGCATGTGTCACACTATGTACAAAAACATGATTGTTTGTTTGTTTAGTTGGTTGGTTTTTGGAGCAATGAGAGGGTAATGGACACTCTTCCATGGTGAGAACTCAGGCCAGAGAGCTACGAACAGATTAGAGAGATGCACAGTTCTTACTTCCAATTCCCATTTGAAAGCTGCTGTTTCAATAACAGGATCATGATGCAGATGGGGAGAGGGGGGAGAGGGCTTTCTTGGTTGCAGCACCCAGTTGTGGAACTCTCTCCCAAGAGAGGTTCAACTGGCCCCTTCACTGATGGTTTTAAGATAGGTATTCATTGTGCTTTTATTTTGCCAGGCTTTCAATAGGTTTTAAGTGCATGTTAACTTTGCTGGCTACTGATCGTACTTTGTTTATTTTTTATAATAGTTTTATTGTTCTCAGTTGTTATTTTGTTAGGATTATGATTTTACTGTTGTATTTTTCTTGTTGTGAACAGCTTTGGGGGACCAAATGGTGGTAAACAAATATTCCTATAAATAATAGATAAATGATTCTAGCCCTGTCTTTCTAAGAGGCATGCCTGATTTGCCTTGTATTGGCCCCCACCAGAATGTCTGCATTTAACTGGAAACTGGAAGAGCCAGTCAAACTGTACAGGTATTAAAACCTCTTGATTCAGGCATCTTCCTTCTAGATCATAATGTTGGACCTGGCAGGAACCATGAGAACAGGAAAGGCAGGACACTCCCTGTTTTCCTTACATCTCCATCATGTCAGAGCTGACTCTCAGAATGTGGCAGACAAGTAAAAGCTTTCCCCACCAAAAATTCCCAGAGGTGGTGTGAACAGAAGCCCACAGTCCTTGAGGGCAGCTGGAACATTGGCTGCTTAGGCTGCCAGCATGGCTGCGGTTGTTTTTGTTTGTGGAGAGACTGAATTGGTGGAGGAGCAGGCTTCAGCGAAGGCGGAAGGCCTAAGCAGCACGTTCCAGCTGCTGATGCCACCAAGGAGGGTCTGTGTGTTTTTAAGGGAGGAAAGTTAGATGCCCTCAGCTCTCATAAGTTTATGGCATGGGTGGGGAACCTGCGGCCCTCCAGATGTTGTTGCACTACGGCTCCTATCATCTCTGACCATTGGCCATGCTAGCTGGGTCTGATGGGAGTTGTAGTCCAACGACATCTGGAAGGGCCACAGGGGCCTCGCCTGTGCTTATGGAGTTTGCTCAGGGGCTGAATTGCTGGAGCTCTGTCTGACTTTGTCATAATCTATTCTAAGAGGTAACCCCCCCCCCCCGCCATGCTGTCTGAGATCAGATTTGCGTGATCACAGATGGAAAATAAGCCATGATGGCTTATTTTCCCTCCCCATGCGTGCTGCTTGTGAGCTGCCTATTTAGCATAATTAGCTTCACCGGGTTCGGGTTGCCATGACGTCTGAACCTGGTACAGTTGGGTGGCTGAGGTGGTTTACAAACCACCCAGCAACCCTAGAACAAGCCATGGGTTTCAGGGTGGTTTGTAAGCCACCCCAACCACTCACCCTTGCCGGAGACAGATGTCATGACAAACCAAGCCCAGCAAGGGCAATTATGCTAATTAGGCAACCGGTCTTGACCGGTCCACACGGGGAGGGAGAATAAGCCACTGTGGCCTACTTTTCTTCCGTGGTTGTGTGAACCCACCCTGTGAATCACAGTTTGGATTCCTTCTGGTGCAAAAGTGTAATTGTTCAGGAGTGAGTGAGACAGCAGACTTCTCCAACCTGGATCCCTCCTCTAGATGTGTTGGACTACAACTCCCGTCATCCCTGACCATTGGCCATGCTGGCTGGGGCTGAAGGGAGTTCTAAGCCAAAACATCTGGAGGGACTCAGATTAGGGATCAGTGCTGTACAGTACAAAGCATTGGCAAGAATACCTGTAAATGTTTAGACACACTGAATTATGCTCCAGTTATTTGCCAGGCAGCAAAAAAAAAAAAAAAAATATCCCCGAGACTTATGAAGCTTGGTTGTATGCAGGGTTGGCTTGAGCTATTTTGCGCTCTGTGCAAAAATTAATTTTGCTTTGCTCTGCATCGTGTATGCAGCAGGCTGGCGTGGAAGTGGTTTATGCTTCTCCTTAAGGGTTTTCCCAATGTCCCACAGGAGTGAAGGCAGTGAAGGGAAGGGATTTCCACATCCATTCACTTTTATGGCATGAGGATATAAAAACAGCCCTGTTGGATCACATCAGAGATTCATCTAGGTCAGTATCCTGTTGCTCACAGTGGCCAACTAGATGCTTCCAGAAAACCTATAACCATAGAATAGTGGCTTTAAGATGAAGCTTCTATGTAGCCATATTATTATTACTATTTTCCTCCAAGGAGCTCAGAACAATGTACATCAGGGGTGTTGAATCTCTTTCAGCCGGAGGACTGGATTCCATTTCAGAGAAGCTCCCAAGGGCCACATTCCAACGGTGGGCTGGGCTGAAGGCAAAAGCCGCTGGGTCAAAAATTCCAAAAATACCAGCATATTTTAGCTTAAAATTCTTACTGCCAGTAATTAAGCCTTTGGAGAGGCATTCCAACCTTTTAAAATTGGGGTGGGGTGGGGGTAAGCTGCATAAAAGCCAGGAAGTCACCAAATGTTCAGTGGCTGGGAGAAAGGGGGTGGAGTCAGGGGAAGGGGCGTGGCCATCTGGGAAAACCTGGAGGGTCAGATTGGAATCCCAGGTAGGCCAGATTTGGCCCCTGAGCCTCTGGTTCAGCACCCCTGGTATAGATAATCCTTTTTAATCTCACAACACCCCTGTGTTAGGCTGAAAGGCAGTAACTGGCCTCAAGCCACCTAGACTAGATCTACGCTACTGCTTTATAATGGTATTGAAGTGTGCCGATAACTGTTGGGGCACATTACACATTCTATATGCCACTATTGTGGTGTTATTTCTTGCTTTTTATTCCACATTACCCCAAAGACTGCAACAAATGTCACTGTGTGTCCTACAAAGTATAAATGCGCAAGAGAGATTTAGTGTTACCATGATATGATCATAATGATATGACACAAGGTGTAGATCTAGTGAGGTTCATGACTGAGAGAGGATGATAGCTACTGCAGTCAGGAGACGTTCGTGGCACAATTGCCCCCACACCTCTGTCCATGTGGCTCCAGGGGTCTGGAGTAGAGTGGTCCATTGTCTTCTTTTCAAGGATATTTTTTAGCTTGGAGCCCCTGGAATTCTGCCACCATAGGCAGATTCCTGCCCTGTCTATTGGGCTGGGTCAGTCCTGAGCATATGGTTACATTTTTACAGGGTTACCATTATACTGCCTGGGGAAGCACTGAAGGCCTGGCTTGCTCCCATGTCAAACCTCTCTTGGCAACTCAGCAACTTACCCAAGCACTTTTCCTGGTTGGGCTGTATTTAGCTGAGGTTCCCTGTGACAGGAAATGATTATGTGCTTGTTTTTAGATTATAGCCTGCCATTTTGAGTTACGATTTGCTTTACATTAAGGTTCATGCCCTTCCTTTTAGCTTATGGTCAACAGCAATGTTCTGAGATACAAAGGCAGAATATAATACTTTTGTCTGCTCTATGCAACCTTGGCCCATCTATGGACACATCTGTGGGGCACTTATTTAGAGGACTGAAAATAATGCAGTGTGTACTTTCACACATTCACAGCCAGCTTTGAGAGGGCCCTGGGGAAAATGTCCCCGGTTGCCCCCTGCAGCAGGCTTACAGGGCCCCTCTGTGGCTTACTGGGTGGTCTGTCAGCAATGGTTGTGGGCAGTCCAGCAGTAGCCCTGACAGGAGCACCAGGGGCCCACACAGCTAGACTCATGGGCGGTATTTTCATGCATTGCTGTACATGTGACTGTCAGAAATACACACAAGAACAAAGGGTAGACAATGTACTAATCATCGAGTCCAACCACTAAGGGGATTGGACTCGATGGCCTTGTAGGCCCCTTCCAACCCTACTATTCTATGATACTATTCTATGAATCTTCTAAGTTAAGATGACATGGAAACACTATAGAAGGAACTGAGGAAAACTCTATTTATAAAGAGAGAAGCAAAGCAACAGAACTTTCTTGTGAAGAATCTTAGGGCTGGCAACACTTTCATGCTCCTGATATGGTTATCAGCAACCTATAGAGAGCTTCGGCTATTGGGCAGTATAGAAATAGAATAAATAAAATAAAATAAATAAATATAGCAGGGGTGGAAATAAAAAGCTTACTAGTCTAAAAGACCACCCAGCTGGGATGAAATGACAGGTAGTAACAAAAGGTAACAGAGGTGATCTTAGTAATTTTGCAAATCTACTGAAATCAGCATTTACTGAACTCCCCGAACAACTGTGTGGTCAATAGATGTCCCAGGGGCAGTTGATTATTGATAGAGAGACTAGTCAAAATGAAGTTTATCTGTGTTTGCTAAATGCAAAAAAGTGTTCATAGTACAATGTTCATTCAAGCTTTCCATAGATTTCTGTAGCAGTACTCTAATGTTTAATACCCAGGCCACAGGTACTGAACACATTAAAGGGTGTAGTGCATGTGCATGGATGGCATACACACTGGCATCCAAGAGGCAGGGCTTGCCTGCACATTCTCACCACCCCTTTCACACATTTGGGGGGTGCCAAATGTATGAATAGGACTTGGGCCTCTCACATTTCATGGCCACTTGGCCCCACTGTTTATACATACATATATTCATGCTATTCCTTTGTTCATATACATACCTGCTAGATTGAAAATGCATCTCATGAGGTGGATTTTATCCCATAAAAGGTTATTTTTCTATTAGTCCTTAAGGTTCCACAACATTCTTTCTTATTTTTGTTGCTGTTCCAGCAAACCAGCATTTAAACCTTCTAAGGGCACAATTCTATGGCTGGCTGGGGCATGCTGGGAGTTGTAGGTCTTGTTTCTGTCTAAACTTGCATAGGATTGCATCTTAAATTGTTTCAAGTTTTTAAATTATCACCTCGGGGGCTCTTTGGGGGCTGAAAGATGACTCAGAAATACATTTATAAATTAAAATCTCTCTCTGAAAAACCCTTCTCCAATGCAATCTTGAAATTCAGTATGAAATCAAAATCAGGCTACCATTTTGCTTTAGCACAGCCACCCCCAACCTGGTGACCTGCAGATGTGTTGGACTGCAACTTACATAATTCCCAGCCAGCATGGAGTTGCAGGTGAATACAACTAGTGGGCACCAGGTTGGGGAAGGCTGCTTTAGCAGAACAAAAGTCATAGTCAGGGAAATAGTACCTTTTATCAGGACTAACTAGTGGGAGGGGCCATGGCTCAGTGGGTAGAGCACCTGCTTTGTATGCAGACGGTCCCAGGTTCAATCCCCAGCATCTCCAGGTAGGGCTGGAAAAGCTCCCACCAGAAACCCTGGAAAGCTGCTGCTAGTCAGTGTCAACAATACTGGACAAGATGGACCAACAGTCTTATTTGGTATAAGGCAGCATCCTATGTTCCTATCCAGGCTTAAGGTGCAATCCTATGCATCTTGTGACAGAACAAATAGTCCTACAATTCCCAGCATTTCCCAGCCAGTATGGCTGGTTGAGAGATGTTGGGAGTTGTAGGACTATTTTTCTGTCAAAACATGCATAGGATTGCACCTTTATTCATGCATAGAGTAGACCCATTGAAATCATTGGGACTAACACATTGATTTCAGTAGGTTTACTCCTAACTAAGACTATGTCTGACTCCAACCTAGTGTTCCATGTATGAAAGTATATGGCTTTAATTTTGACTTCATATAGTCCCAAATTTTATTTTAAAATAATTGATATTTCTTTTTGCTTCTCATATTTTCTTTTAAGTCAGCTTCTTTCTGTTTTTAATAAGTTTCCCTTTAAACATCTAATATTTTCTCTCTGTTACTGGGTTCAGACATCACGATAACCCGTGATGGGTTAAATAAGCCATGATGGCTTATTTAACCCATAGTGGATTATCCTGTCCTCTTGTCAGGGATTTTTTAACCAATGTTGGCTTATTTGGCCAAAATAACCCACTCTGATAACCCACAGTCTTCAGTAGGATTTATTTAACCCGCCATGGGTCACTGTGTCATCTGGAGGTCACTGTAGATTATTTTGGTCACCTAGTGAGTTGGGCTTCAAGAGCAGTCAAAACTGCTGCTGCTCTGCTCTTCGCTGGCTTTAGCGCTTAGGAACTCATTAAAGCAGCCCAGCCAGCAGCGTCAAAGCGGGGAAATGCACATTTTCGGAGTTGCACTTTATGGATATTGGAAACCAGTTAAAGCAGCAAGGCAAGCAGTGTGTGTCTGGGGGATGCACATTTTCGGTTTTGCGCTAGAGTGCTATACAGGTATTGGGAACAAGTCAAACCGACGAAGCCAGCAGTGTTAACTGAGGAAAATGCACAATTTCACAACCAAGCCCAAAGTGTCAAGAGGCGGAAATGTGCAATTTCCCAAATGGGAACAGGTTAAAGTGACCAAGTCCAAAGTGTCAGCGGCAGGAAATCCCAGGTGCACCAAAAAGGGGGTGAACATTATAACCCCTTGGGGATTAGCACAATCAGGACCAAACCTCATAACCTGCCTCCTCTAGTAAGGGACACCTGATGCACCATCAAAACCCTGTGCCATAACTCTGAAGGAGAGAATATCCCAGGTGCTGCCTTAGTTGCGTTAACTTATTGCCATTAGAGAAATTGTTCATTTTTTACTTAGGTACCAAACCCAAGTCAAGATTCCAAAATAGGAAGGTTGATGACTCCCATTGACTATCATGGGTATTAAAACACCACGACCATCAAATTAGATGCTGTACAGGACACAAGGTCCTTGCTCAGATGGGGAGAACACCAATGAAAAGTGGCAGGATGACCCAATAAAGGACATCTGCTTACCTCACATTTTGGAGGACCAGGTCTAGCTGATCTATAGTCTGAGCCTCAAACAGTAGAGCTGTCAAACAGTTAAACAAAAGCACCAAGAAATCATGAGTGGATGTGGAAATGATCCAAATAATTATATTAATACAAGTGGGACCTGCAACAAAATCATGCAGTGGGAAATACTTCCCAGGATACCTCATCCATTCTCCTGGTCTTCCGTTTCCGCTCACCAACATTCCATGTGCACTGAGAATGCCCAATTGTTCTGCATTGCCAAAATAAAAACTCTTTAGAATATTGTTGGATTTCACCCACTCCTGAACTGGTTTGAGTAATGTTAAATTTCATTTTCTCACTTATTAGCTTTGCCTTGTTCTGCTGCAGAAAATAAAGTTATCAATCTAAGTGATGCATTTTAATGTTTTAACTTCTGTAAACCGCCCAGAGAGCTTCAACTAAGGGGTGGTATAGAAATGTAAATCATCATCATCTAGGTGTCAGAGAAATGCTGCAAGTAACTCCAGATAATATAAGGACTCCAAATAGGGACATGGACAAACACAAGCAATAAAGCATCCTTCCTAAAAAAAAAAAATCCTAACATGTCCTAGCCAAACAGGCGCCTCCAAATTTTGGCAGAATTCAGTGGCAATCTAGGGCCATGCAACACATTTATTTATTTTCTTAATCGCCCATCTGGCCACCCAGCCAGCCACTCTGGGTGATGTACAGCAGTACAAACAGTCTAAAACAGTAAAATTAAACATTAAAACATCATATTTCTAAAAATACCCTAACCCACCCCAAATGCCTGCCTAAACAACCAAGTTTTCAATGCGTGGCAGAAGCTCATTAAAGAGGGGACATGGCAGAGTTTCCTAGGGAGGGAGTTCCACAGAGTGGGGGCCACCACAGAGAAGGCCCTCTCCCTTGTCCTCATCAGCCTAGCTGTCCTGGCTGATGGGATAGAGAGAAGGCCATCCGAGGCTGGTCTTGTTGAGTGGCCTGTCTGGTGTTGCTGGAGGTGCTCCTTGAAATGGTCTGCGCTGTAACCGTACAAGGTTTTAAAGGTCAAAACCAACACCTTGAATTTGGCCCGGAAAACAACTGGTAGCCAGTGCAACTCCTTCAGCACTGGAGTGATGTGATCACCCTGGCAGCTCCTTTAATCAGACCAGTAATGATGCCAATCTTACTGAACCTCTTTTAGTTTTTCTCAGAAATTTGCAGGACATTTTGGCTGAGCAGCAGGAAGCTCCAAATTCATCTGAAAGTTTGCTTTAGGTGAAGTTGAGTGGGCAGCTGTAATTCTAAAGGAATTAGCAATGGAGGCTCACTTGGCACATTACTACATGCCTACCTAGAGATACCCCTTCATGGATCATTGCCTTGTTGTGGCAAAGGGGCTGGGGTAACTCAGTGAAGCCATAAGCTATACCGTGCAAGGCCACCCAAGATGGACAGGTCATGGCAGAGAGTTCTGACAAAATGTGGTCCAATGGAGAAGGAAATGGCAACCCACACCAGTATTCTTGCCAAGAAAACCCCATGGAACGTATCACAAAGCTAAAAGAGATGACGCCGGAAGATGAGCCCCTCAGGTCGGAAGGTGTCCAATATACTACTGGGGAAGAGCAGAGGGAATTTCCAAGTAGTGCCAGAAAGAGTGAAGCGGCTGGGCCAAAGCCGAAAGGACACTCAGCTGTGGATGTGTCTGGTGGTGAAAAGAAAATCCAATGCTGTAAAGAACAATATTGTTTAGGAACCTGGAATGTCAGATCAATGAATCAAGGTAAGCTGGAGGTGGTCAAACATGAAATGGCAAGATTGAACATGGACATCTTGGGAATCAGCGAACTAAAATGGACAAGCATGGGTGAATTTAATTCAGGTGACCATTATATCTACTACTGTGGGCAAGAATCCCTTAGAAGAAATGGAGTAGCACTCATAGTCAATAAAAGGGTGAGAAAAGCAGTACTGGAGTACAATCTCAAAAATGATAGAATGATCTCAGTACGAATCCAAGGCAAACCATTCAACATCACAGTAATTCAAGTCTATGCCCCAACCACTGAGGCCGAAGAAGCTGAGGTTGATCAGTTCTATGAAGACCTACAACACTTCTAGAACTAACACCAAAAACACCTTTTCATCATAGGGGATTGGAATGCCAAAGTAGGAAGTCAAGAAATCACTGGGATAACTGGCAAGCATGGCCTTGGTGTACAAAATGAAGCAGGACAAAGGCTAATAGAGTTTTGCCAAGAGAACACGCTGATCATAGCAAACACTCTTTTCCAACAGCACAAGAGGCGACTCTACACATGGACATCACCAGATGGTCAATATCGAAATCAGATTGATTATGTCCTTTGCAGCCAAAGATGGAGAAGCTTTATACAGTCAGTCAAAACAAGACCTGGAGCTGACTGTGGCTCAGATCATGAGCTTCTTATCGCAAAAATTCAGCTTAAATTGAAGAACATAGGGAAAACCACTAAACCATTCAGGTATGACCTAAATCATATCCCTGATGAATATACAGTGGAGGTGAGGAATAGATTTAAGGGATTAGGCCAGATAGACAGAGTGCCTGAGGAACTATGGACAGAGTAGGGATGTACGAAAGTCACTTACCTTTTACGAAATTTGATTCGCGGTGGGGGGGAGGCACTCCATCCCTCTGCCCGAAATTCTGGCCAGGGGGGAGGTGCCCCATCCCTCCCGCTGCGAATCCTGGCTGGCCGGGTCTGCAAATGGCAGCGGCCATAGCTGCCGCCGTTTGCGTCCCTGCAGTCAGCCTTGATAGGCTACATAAATGTTTACGTAGCCTATCACGGCTGAGTTAAAAAAAAAACCGCGCATACGCAAATGGCAGCGCCCATGGGCGCCGCCATTTGCGTTCCTTATTTTGGCATGTGTAGTCTACGTAAACATTTACGTAGACTACGGCAAAAATAAGGGGAATGCAAATAGCGTAGCGTCTATGCATTTGCGTACGCGCGTTTTTTTTTATTTTTTAACTCAGCCGTGATAGGCTACGTAAACATTTACGTAGCCTATCACGGTATTTTTTAAAAATCTAGCCGTATATTGTCGCCCTGCTTATTTAACTTATATGCAGAGTACGTCATGAGAAATGCCGGGTTGGATGAATCACAGGTCAGAATTAAGATTGCCAGGAGAATTATCAACAACCTCAGATATTCAGACTATATCACCCTAATGGCAGAAAGCGAAGAGGATCTAAAGAGCCTCTTGTTGAGGGTGAAAGTGGAGAGTGCCAAAGCTGGTTTGAAACTCAACATTAAAAAAACTAAGATCATGGCATCTGG
Source organism: Heloderma suspectum (assembly GCF_057233095.1). Lineage (NCBI taxonomy): Eukaryota > Metazoa > Chordata > Lepidosauria > Squamata > Helodermatidae > Heloderma > Heloderma suspectum. The sequence goes on from NC_139459.1 coordinate 29,006,095, forward strand.
CCCCATCACTTCCTGGCATATAGAAGGGGAAGAAATGGAAGCAGTGATAGATTTTATTTTCTTGGGCTCCAAGATCACCGCAGACGGTGACTGTAGCCATGAAATTAAAAGACGCTTGCTCCTGGGGAGGAAAGCTATGGCAAACCTAGACAGCATAGTAAGAAGCAGAGACATCACCTTGCCGACAAAGGTTCATATAATGGTTTTCCCAGTAGTAACGTATATGGCTGTGAGAGCTGGACTATATGGAAGGCTGAGTGCTGAAGAATTGATGCTTTCGAACTGGAGAAGACTCTTACGAGTCCCCTGGACTGCAAGGAGGTCAAATCAGTCCATCCTAAAGGAAATCAACGCTGACTGCTCATTGGAAGGACAGATACTGAAGTTGAAGCTCAAATATTTTGGCCACCTAATGCGAAGAGAAAACTCACTGGAAAAGACCCTGATGCTGGGAAAGATTGAAGGCAAAAGGAGAAGGGGACGGCAGAGGATGAGATGGCTAGATAGCATCACCGATGCAATGAATATGAACTTGAGCACACTCCGGGAGAGAGCGGAGAACAGGAAGGCCTGGCATGCTATGGTCCATGGGGTCACGAAGAGTCGGACATGACTTAACGACTGAACAACAACCTGGAGATAATCTCCATGGATTTCACCTGGAGATGTTGACCATCCTTCACACATGGTGAGTACATAGGTAGGAGAGCTTCTACTTGAATCAGCATTCTGAATCTTATACTCGTAGCATTACCAAAAAAGAAAAGTGCAGTCAAAAAAAGTGCAGTCAAGGAGACTGTGATGGTTGTTCTGACTGAGGTAAGGTATTTATTGCTGGAATGAGGGGTCTGAGTTCAAATCAGTGGCTTGAGCTGGCAGTAAAGTGCAGGAGAGAGAAGGCATTGTTTTGTTGACCACTCAAGCAAGGTTAGAAGGCCAGATATCTGATATTTATCCCAGACTTGGCCAATCGAAAGACTTCATACTACCTGCTAATAACAGGAACCAAGGTTGCCCAACCCCATTTCCTTCTGCGCCTGAACTCAGGCTCTGAGGTCTGAATGTACATAGTTCCACATAATTCACTTGCAAGCCACAACCAATCAGGTTCCCAGTTCAAGACCCAGAGTCTCTGAAATGTGCCAGACTTTGTGGATTATGGAAAAATGCATGATTTTCCTATTGCCACAGTAAAGACTCAAGTGATGCCTCTAAGACAATTCCAGGTGGGGGTATTTTGGTGCCCAGGAATGCTGATTCAGCATACCTGAAACCTGTGAGCCACACAATAAGTCTGGCTCGTCCAAACAAAGTTTGATTATGCTAACCTGCCTACGGTTTTGCACCTGTTGTTGCCAGGGCCCGCCCAAGACATTTTGCTGCCTGAGACAAAGGACGAGATGCCAACTGGTCTGATAGTTGAATCTTGCTTTAACATTCGCAATAGCATAGTACCTTCCACCACTAGGGTGGCCACTGATGCATCACCAAAAAAAGAGAAAATGCATCATCAAAAAAGAAGACAAAAGATTATGCAGAATGCCCTAAAGTTTGCATATGCTAATGTATGGGTTTAGGAGCAAATTTAGAAATAATTGCTATTAAGCAGAAATACAATACATCTCACCAGACTGGGGAAGTCTGTAACCAGGTAACTTGTGTACCTGCTCAGTCTGCTGTCCAGGTGCTGATGGGAAACTTTGAGGCCGCTGCTACTCTTCCTTCTTATGGTTCTTTATCTTTAAACCAGTCTTGGACTTGAATGCCCTTCAAATAGAGGATGCCTTCAAAGAGAGGATTGTCCACTTTGAAGTAGGACACATGACCATCCTATGGCCACCACACCTGAGGGCAGCAGGCTAGCTTAGGGGTTGCAGGGAAGGCTGCATAATCATTCAACAGAGGGCAACACCAGGGGAGCTCAGGAGTAATGGCTGTGTGGGGAAGGCTCCCGTCAATGCCCTGCTTACTGCCCCTCCCCCAGCGTTTGCCACCTGAGATGGCTGCCTCACTCTACCTAATGGCAGGGCTGGCCCTGCTTGTTGCACTTGTTGTATCCTGTACTTCCAGTTTAAGAAGAAATCATGCAAGCTGGCATACTGGAAACTTACCAGTTGCCTGCTTGCAGCTCACCTTGACAAAAGCAACAAGAATCTTTGAGTGGTAGTGGGAAATTTGGTGCTCAGTTTCCTTATTCCAGTCAGCCTCTAGGAAAAAAAATGTGTAGGGAAACACCCAGCTGCGGCAAGGCTGACTGCTTTTCTAAAGAACTTATAACGAGACTGTGAAATTAGTCATTTGTTGGCATTATGACCCAACAATATCTGATTCATAAGGTTGAAGGGTGTTTGTCAAGGCAAAATAAACACCCCAGTGAAAGACATGATGAGACCAGCATGACTGACGATGAATGTTGAGACTAGCAGCAGATTAGCATTTAGCTGGTGCATGTATCTGCTCAACATCTCCAGCTCAGTCAACACAATACTTCTTCATGAGATAGCAAGCAACTCCAGTTCCACAAGCAGAGTGCTGCTGTTCCATATGGACTTTATTCATAATAAAAGCTTCAAAATCAAGGTGTGGTGGTAGTGCCCTGCATTGAAACTAGCTGTGATGTGAAACAGGAGGAAGAAAGTAGGGCTTCCCCACCTTTCAGGGGAGGGATTTGTGTCCAGACCAAACTGAGCCCAGTCAAGAAACAGCGGTGGGGAGCAGGAAACTCTTTGAGGAACTCCATCAGACCTGGACAACACCTGTTCAACTGGATGGAGAAAGCATAAACCACTTATTTGTGGCATTCTCTACTTACCTGCTATATCAGTTAAGTAAACAGTGAAGGGTGCAATCCTATGCATGTTTAAACAGAAAAAAGGCCTACAACTCCCAGCATGCCACAGCCAGGGGCATGCTGAGAGTTGTAGGCTTTTTTTCTGTCTAAACCTGCATAGTATTGTGTCTTGAAAGCATTTTGATTGACTAAATCTTTCCTCCTATTAATCATAAAGCATTTGTTCTTAAAAAATTAATAGAAAGTATGAAATGGTTGTGTCAATTGATTGCGTGAGCAAAAACTGTTCATGCCACTGATTTTTTCCTTGTCCTTATTTATTCATGTTTTTATTTAATTTAGTATTGCATTTATATTCCCACCTTGTATCCTATGCAGTCCTCTGAACCGCCTCCCAAACACTTTGTAGAATCCGGGACCCACATAAAATGTCGGGGCTGTCTATTATGGGGCTGCAGTGCAAGGGGGGAATCACCCAAAATTGGGAGGAGGGATCTTGCACCACCAGGAGGTCAGACAGAGATCCCTCCACTCAATTTCAGGTGGTTTCCCCCTTGCCTTGCAGCCTCGATGACACAGACCCCCACTGTTCACAAAGGCCTGGCCTGCAACCTTCTTAAGAGGGTTGGGGAGGGGGGTACTGCTAGGGATGTCAGAGAAATCCGCAACAGAATCAAATGAGTTTGGATTTCTATGAATCCAACCAACAGATTCTGCAGTGGACCGGTTTTCCCTGAGTCACATAGATTCTGTGTACTTGCGGACCAGCTTTTTTACTTTCCAGAATTTTACGCTGTAACATATGCATGGAGATGTAAATGTTTGCATTTGAATTGTAGAATGTTACCAGGTAAGTTAGAGTTAATGGAATGTCGGTGTGCGAGGGAAAGGTGAGAGGGGCTTGTGAGTGGGTTTAAAGGGGTTTAAAAAGAGAGACTTGACAGTTTAACAGTCAGACAGGGTTTAGGGATCCAGTTAATGTAGATGTAGTGAAACTGGTTTGTGTGATGGGTTTAGAAGGGGTAGGTAGGTTAGGAATACCTATAAGATGACCAAATAATAACCTTTATAAACTTTCTTGTAAATAATAAAATATTATTTGTTTTGTTATTTATATAATTCCTCTTTTCAGCTTGATGCGTTAATGCTACCAAATTTTAAAACTCTGTTTTCCTGTTACTACTCCTATATCGGTTAAAGGAAACCAGTTAACCTAGTAGGTGGCTCCTTGACTCAAGGTAAAAGGGCTGAAGCTTTGGGATTCAGAGAGGACAACTGGCCAAAGCTGAGGCAGATGTCCTGGGGTTATTATTTTTCAGTTTCGAGTGTGTAGAAATGGGAGGGAGAATAACCTGGATACAGAAATGTCACATATGCAAATTTCATTCATTCAATCATGTCAATAGTTTTTTCTTTTGTTTTATTATTTTGTTTTCCCTTGTTTTGCTGAAATTAAATAAAATAAAAATTAATTTAAAAAGAAGATATATAATTTTCAGCTGTCTCCCTGATGAAAACAATGGTTAAAGTATGGTGGCTGAAAGGGACTTTTCTCAGTCCTAGTGCCTAGGATTTGGCATCCCCTCTCACTTGCCCCTATCTCTGCTTACTTTCCAGTGATCAGTGAAAAAAAAAAGTGGCTACTGAAAGAAGAATAGGTGCAAGTTGGTTATTGTGTTAAGTGTAATAGTGTCAGTTTTGCGATACTTTTGCTGCCATGTAGGGGTGTACGAACCCCACTTACCATTCCACTCTGGGGTCCGCTGGGGGGGGGAGGTGATCCATCCCTCCCCCTGGAATCCTCCCTGGCCGATTCCCCTCTGCGGTGAGTCTGCAGAACTGCCAACTGGGGCCACCCGCAGCCAGACTTCTGTCCACTGCCGGGCTGCGGCCGCAAATGGTGTCCGGCATAGTGGACGCCATTTGCTTCTCTGCCCTTTGCCGTGATAGGCTACTTAAATATTTACGTAGCCAATCACGGCAAAGGGCAAGGACGCAAATGGCGTCCGCTATGCCAGATGCCATTTGCGGCCGCAGCCCAGCAGCAGCCAGCTGCAGGATGAAGAGGACAGAGCCGGACTGGCCAGCGCCAGGTAGGGTCCATCCCAACCGGGCTTTGCAGGGTGGCGGAGGGGAGCAGTCCATTCCACCACGGACTCTGAGGGATTCTTTCGAATCCAGTCTCATTGGAGTCTGTGGTGGATTTCTCCGCCACCCCTACTGCCATGTTCTTTTTCAGCCATGTCTTCTTTTATTATAATTTCAAAATTGTCTACAGTTCTTTCATTCTCCTTGGGAACCTTCTTGATGTTCACTCTCTTTTTTGTTCTTGTGACTATGGGATTTTAACCCACCACTTTACTGTGGCTTCTGCCTCCGAATTCTTTGAGGGATTAAGCTCGGCTCCTTTACATGTGTTTTTCCCACCGGGATTTTCTTTCTCTGCCTTTCTATATGTTCCATTACACAACCACTAGGTGGCACTGTGGTAAAGTGAAATTGACAAATACACCAGGGTTTCACATCGCCATTCATGGAAATACCAGACTTTCTTTGTTAGGAAAAAAACGCAATGTTGGTTACGAATAGGGGTGCACGAAAGTCCCTTACCTGTCCTCGAAGCTTTTCGCAGTGGGGGGGAGGCACTTCACTGCTCCCCCTGCGAAGTTCAGGCTGGGGGGGAGGCTTCCCGCCTCACCCGGCCGAAATTCAGGCCGGAGGGGAGGCTTCCCGCCTCGCCCGGCCGAAATTCAGGCCGGGGAGGAGGTGCCTCGCCTCGCCCGGCCGTGAACTAAAAAGTTAAAAAAAAAACAACGCCCCCGTGATAGGCTACGTGACGATTAACGTAGCCTATCACGGCTAGATCTGCAAAGTCAGCCGTGATAGGCTACGGAAATCGTCACGTAGCCTATCACGGGTGACTTTAAAAAAAGAAAAAGAAAAGCGCGTACGCAAATGGCGGCCCCCATAGGGAGCCGCCATTCGCATTCCTTATTTGGTCGCTGTAGTCTACGTAAATCTTTACGTAGACTACGGCGAAAATAAGGGCAATGCAAATAGCGTTGCCCTTATTTTCGCCGTAGTCTATGTAAAGATTTACGTAGACTACAGCGACCAAATAAGGAACGGGAATGGCGGCTCCCTATGGGGGCCGCCATTATCCGTACGCGCTTTTTTTTTTTTTTTTAAAGTCACCCATGATAGGCTATGTGACGATTGATGTAGCCTATCATGGCTGACTTTGCAAATCTAGCCATGATAGGCTACGTTAATCATCACGTAGCCTATCATGGGGGCGTTTTTTTTTTCTTTTATTGGAATGGCGGCGGTGGCAGCCGGTCAAAAGACCGGCTGCCGCTCCCGCCCCGGATGAAGACCCGCCAAACCGCCGGCCAGACCCGCCGCCGGGAGGGACATTCGCCAAAGGTAAGTCCCGTCCCAGGGGGGGGGTGCGGGGGGCAGGGGGGTGCGGAGAATTTCTCCCCGAAACTTGTTCGGGGGGCCGAACACGTTGGCACTCGGCCCCCCGAAGTTTCGGGGAGAAATTCTCCGCCAACCCTAGTTATGAAGCACGCGAGCAAGAGGCCCTGGAGGATGACAACATCATGTAAAGGACCCACCAACTACCATTAGTGAGCAATGATGAACACACAATAAAAGCCTCATGTAGAAAAGCTCTATGTTTTTGACTGTCTTTCTTTCTTTCTTTCTTTCTTTCTTTCTTTCTTTCTTTCTTTCCATGTCTCTAAATGGACACTGTCACTTGGTGCATTTTGATTGAAATCTAGTTTCTAAAGGACTGGAGCTGCCTAACTTAAAGGTACTTTTCAAACATTTGTGTGTGGTGGTTGTGGGGTGTGGAGAGATTAAAAGGTCACTTTAGATTTTCAGTTTGTTCTAAAATACCATTTGTAACCTCCTAATTGCTATATTCTGAGTGTCCTTTGTAGAGGAATTTGGCCATTTAGAGTTCACAAACTAAAATTAGATACTTGTTGAGATCATCACATGCCACCAACCCACCACTTTTCCTTGAAAGGTTTCTGCACATGCTGAATATGTTATCAGAGATCCACTTTTTGCCTATGGCATGTGTTTAAGGTTGCCACTTATGAATCACTAAAAAAGAAGTCAGTGACCCAGAAAGAGGACAAAAGAAGGCAGTGATTTGCATAACACTTTCATATGCTAATTTATATGTATGGTTGCAAATATAGAAATTACTATCATAATTTAAATAGAAATACCATCTGGGTGGCAGTGACTGTCTGGACTGGAGCCTTAACATCACCTGATCCTTCTTTTAAAAAAACTGGAGATGCCAGCGACTGGACCTGCATGAAACACATATGCTCTACCAGTGACTTATGGCCTTTCCCTAAATTTAAGAACATTATTAATTTGTGCATTAGAACTTCTTAAAATTCATTTCTAGATCTGGCCTATATTAAAACTTTGAGATATGCAGTGTTTTATATGTTATTATTTTGGACAGGAAGGCCTAGGTAAACCTGTGTCTAGGCTGTACTACTTCAGATTACAAGTCGAGACTCAAATGACTAGATGTTCCTCCTTATAAAAAAAACAAAGAAAACCCCTTCCTTTACATCCAATATGAATAAGTCATGGAGAAAGAGTTGACCCTAATTCTCTGCCTGACAAATAATTTTCTATGTGGAGTGGTTTTTGTTTTGTTTTTTGCATGCGAGAGTATGTAAACACTGACTATACTATGAAGTGGTATAGTCTAGATTAGGGAGGCTTGAAGATGTTGATAAGTCTGCATTTTTAAGCAAACCAACTGGATCCACACTTTTTGGATTACTGTGTTGAGCAGAACACAGTTATCTTTCGGTTTTTGTGCTTCTCTAAATTTTGTATTACAGTTCTGAGGCTGAGAAACATACTAAAGTGCATATGAAATGCATATTTTAGGATAAAATGCACAGAAAAGTCTATATTTTAGAATAAAATGCCCATGTTTTGAGAAAATATATGATAAAGAATAATTTGAATTTTCAGGCAGTTAAAAAAAACACAGACTGATGCAGAAACAAGATGGAACGGACTTTTATGAATGAACACATGAGAAACTGAGATGGGCCAGAAATAGACTGATCCATCCAACCCTAGTCCAGAAACTGTTTTCCAGTCTCAATAAGGATGAGGTCTAGTTAAACATATTTTTCAATGTTTCTGAGTCCAATTCAAGGTGCTGTTTTTAACCTATAAAGCCTTACATGGCTCGGGACCCCAATACCTCATGGAATGCCTCTCCCAACCTGAACATACTCAGACACTATGATCAACATCTGGGGCCTTCTTCTGAGTGTCACCTCCAAGGGACACTCGGAAGGGGGCAACAAGGGACAGGGCCTTCCCAGTGGTGCCCCCTCACTGAGGCCTGCCTGGTGCTGACACTTTTCATCTTTTTGGTGCCAGGTAAAAACTACTCTCTACTTCTAAATAGAAATACAGTACACCTTACCATCCGTGATCTGGTGACCTGTGTGTGTTCAGTCAACAAACTAATGAATGAACACATGCAAACCTGATATGGACTGGAAAAAGGATGATCCATCCAGGCCTAGTTTAGATGCAAGTTTCCCAATTAAACATAAGTTTCAATTTGGATAGTTAACAGCATAAAAGATACTGAAAAGGAGTTGCAGCATTTCAAAGAAGTGAACTGGATAATTGAGAAAGAAATTGAGAGAGATTGGCTGTTTGAGAGCCCATTTCGCTGCAGTAAAGGAACCTTGGTCCGATCCAGTAAAGCCATTTGCACACAGATCCTGAGCTTTCAAAGTGCATTTTGCCCTCACAAGAGCCGTGTGAAAAAGGCCACTATTCTGTCTGCGTTATGAAGTTTTCACTGCGTTTTGAAGTTTGGCTGTCCTCACATTTGTACCCACTCTTCATCTGAAGAGGTTGCAGAAGCTTATATGTGATTTCCAGATGATCCTCCTTCATTCATTATGTGCATGAAGGGCTGCTGATGCACCAGGCATGCTATCTGGCTTGCACCTGGATGTCCATGCGCTGGTGTGGATGTCGGCAGGGACGGAGAGTGTCATCACACAATGCAGAAATCCTGTGACTGTACTGGGACTTTCTGCCTCCATTTCCTTCGGAGGATCATGACACGCTCCAGTCCCCCCCCCCCTTTTCTCCCTTCCTCCAGGAATTCTATATGTTTCTATATGTTTTATTTATGCAGCCAGAAGATGGCGCTGTGGACTACCTCTTCTTATCACAGGTTTTTTTTTTTCATGAAAAAGTCGAAATGTATCTGTTTATTACTCGTTTATTTCTGTTTCAAATTAACCCACAAAATTGCTTAGAAAGGACGAGAGAGGCGCTGGAGGTTGACGCCATCATGTACAGGACCCACAAACTTCCGTGAGTGACTAATCTGAGTCGCAGGATAAAAGTCCCATGTGAGGTTAGCCAAAGTCTGCACGTGAGCAGCGGCATGCACATAAGATTCTATGTGACTGGGACTCCTACAGAAGCCTATGACTGAGCAGCTGGTCACTCATAGCTTCATCCCTGCGGACATGCAAAACAATGTGGATCTACAGGGGGTCCACTTAACACCCGGAGTGGGGACAGCAGTTCCTTCTTGATGAGCACCCCATCTGGGCAGCTCACAAGGTCAGACCTGCTTAATTGGAATGGTAGAACTGCAAGCCATTCTCTGGGCCATATTACAGAGACGAGACTGAGACACACAGCCTGATCCTGTGCATGTTCATTCAGAAGGAAGTTCCACTGATTTCACTGGGGCTTCCTCCCCAGTAAGCATGCACAGGATTGTGGCCAAAGAGAAGGAAGATGAACAGGTTGAGTTAGGCTACTGTCATTCACATTTTCTTGACAGGGAATTGTGGGAAAATGTGGGTGCCTAGAAAGACAGGGAGAAGGGAGGGAGAGAGGACTGGTTCAGATGTCATGTCCCCATCTTCCAAACCATGCTTTGGAGGTTTGGAAATATGATGCAGGCTTATAGGTTCTCTTCCATCATCTTGGTGCCAATTTTCTCCTCCCTTTGGTTGCTGTGATGTCTGTGTGTGCGTGTGTGCGTGCGTGTGTGTGTGTGTGTATTAACCTGGAATTTCTCTCCAAACATGGTTTGAAGTGGATTTGCAAACCATGATTTGGAGGCAATCCTGGTAAGTGTTAACCTTAGTTTTTCTGATCACTATGGTCATTGTAAACCATGAGATGGCAGGGAGGGGGGATAATCCATGTGTCAGAAGAGAGGATAGAGTTAGAGGATGGAATAAATGAGCATTTGTTCACAGTCCTCCGAAACTTGATCATGTCTGAACAGGAAGAGAGAGAAGGGGAGATCAGACAACCACTTCATTTACTCAAAGCACATCTGGGCCAAGTGGTAGAGGATTTCTACATATACATGTAGGACCCATTCTCATTTTTGCCAAATACATGGCCAGTAGAGGCTGAAGTCTTGTTGGTGATGGGTGGCAGGTGCAACCTCACTCCCCTTCAGAATATGTGGGCAGGTTTTTGCTTGAACAACCCTAGAGAGAGGTTTGCTCAGTGAACAAAATTAATCTATAACCAAAGTGGAACATGAACTCTAGTCACTGGCCAGATCTAGCCACTGACATAGAGAGGTTATTATATATATTATAGTATTTACTTAAGGTTTTAATAAGGTATTTGGAAATAAGAAAGTCAATTGAGGATTAGTACAGTTGTTCCTGGGTAATAAAACACATCACTTTAAGAACCTCTCTGTGACAAGAATACATCTTGCAAATGAAATTGCTCTTCTTAAATTACAAATAAATCCCAATTCCTCTCTGTAAGAACACTGTTTTTGGCTCTTCTTGTACAAGACATTTCTCTGTCTTGTACACTCTGCCCCCTTAACAACACTCCACTTCCAGCTTTTTCTCTTCTCTAAACATCCTATCTGCCCTTTTAGTGTTCAGAAAGTATTCAGAAATATTTGAGGATTGTTCAGTTGTTTAACTTCATCCTACACTAACTGTTCCAACGTTATGCAGTTTTGGGAGTACACTATGGAATATGCTAGTGAAGCATGACATTTCAGTATTGTTTTATGTTGGTGGAACACCCATTTCATGAGAAGTGCAAGACCTACATTTCTCCTCCACACTGATGAATATTAAAAGTCCATGGAAATTTACAGGGCTGCAGCCTGCAACAGGAACTGGCGACTGGGAAAGTTTGATGCATTAAGCTGCTGCGCCATCTAGCTGCAGCTCAGGGGATTTTTTTTCATTGGATTTTGGGCAGCTACCCGAGAGATCTTTTGGCAGCACCGTGCAGATCAGAAGCAGTTGGGATAAGCTTGCCAAGGCTATAAACACAGGACAGGCCATGTGGAGACAGAAAATTTGAAAACCATTGCAGTAGTAACAAGAGTTGAATCCAGATCTTCCGCTCAGTATAATAGGCGTTACGTGAGGGAAACAGTTGTAGCAGTCTATATGCTGGGAGATATTTCACTGACTTTCATCAGTACAAGAAATGCAAGAGGGGCAATGCCTTATATTAACAGGGAGTTTTTCTTGCTAAATAACAATTCAGATTCACATCCAGTGGGCAATTTCAATGTTTATGTTCTCGGCAATATCTGGCAAAAAAACCCCAAAAATAGAGTTGGTTGCTTCATGCTGGTCCTTACTGGAAGCCATCACTCTGCAGCGCACAAAATGTCCCAGCCTGACTGTGCTCCAAAATAACATTATGTATTGAGCTTATGTACATGGGTTCTATGGTTTACTTTTGTTTTAAGGTGTCAGGGTTCCACTTATTACCTGGGCCCCCTGAGCAACTCCTTAAGGATCTCTTGCCTCCTTAAGACTCCCACCTTCCTTCTTTAAGCTCCCCTTCTCAGTAACATGGGGTTTAGGCTGTAGACATGGGGTGACTGACACTCTAGACACAGGGTTTAACCACAAGACTGTACTGATAAATTAAAGCAAGCAAATAATGACTAAAGGTATTTACACAATAGAGCTGAGTGATACAAGAAATGTATCCAGGGGACTGGAAACAAAGCCCTATGAAGAGAGGCTGAAAGAACTGGGCATGTTTAGCCTTGAGAAGAGAAGACTGAGGGGAGATAAGATAGCACTCTTCAAGTACTTGAAAGGTTGTCACAGAGAGGAAGGCCATCATCTCTTCTCCATCATCCCAGAGTGCAGGACACAAAATAATGGGCTCAAGTTACAGGAAGCCAGATTCTGGCTGAACATCAGGAAAAACTTCCTGACTGTTAGAGCAATACGACAATGGAACCAATGACCTAGGGAGATGGTGGGCTCCGCCACTGACTGGGAGCATTCAAGACGAGGCTGGACAGCCATCTGTCGGGGATGCTCTGACTTGGATTCCTGCATTGAGCAGGGGTTGGACTCGATGGCCTTGTAGCCCCCTTCCAACCGTACTATTCTATGATTCTATACAAAAGGCCTTAAAAGAAAATAAGGCAGCAATCCTATGGCCACTAGGCAGTGGCTAGACGGCCATAAGATATCTGGTTTTCTGGGAACCGACCTTGGAGCCCGCACTCTGAGGTCGGTTCCCAGAGAACTGACCTCCCCTCACTTCTGTGCTGCCTCGGAGGCAGCGTAGAACAACCCTGTCCTCCGCACTCACCAGAGGAGCGCGGAGCGGCCGAAAAGGGGCATTCCGGGGGGCATTCCAGGGCGGGGAGAGCGGAAATGCCTGTATGACACATCCAATGTGTCATACAGCAGCCTCCTGCCCCGTTCAGCCCTCCCGTGGCCAGACAGCCGCAATCGGCTGTCTAGCTGAAAATACAGGACAAGAGAAGCGCGGAGGGAACGATCCCCTCCCTGCTTCTCCTGCCATGCACTGGATAGGTGATCATCTCTGAGTTCGGAGGCGGCCGCCTATCTGAATAGGATTGCACCCTAAATGTTCCACATGTTCCTTTACCCTAGCTGTACTTAGACTATAGGCTGCTTCTTCCTTCTCCCTCTTCAGGCTCTGGCCTCCCCGACTCTGCTCTTACTGGCTCTCTCATTCTCTTTTTGTACCCTCCTTCCTCAAAACTGAAAGTACTGTTTCAAACCTGAAGAAATTAAACTGAAACTTACCTGAAGAAATGAAACTACTCGTCTCAGGGATACCCCGTCCACACACAAAAACCCTCCAGGCCTCTAGGCCTGATCTTTTTCATTGCCTTGCCTCTGTAGGCCTCAAGTCTTCACAAAAGGACAATACAGAATGCCAGAATGAATGTGTCATATGCTGACTGGACCTTTGCTTCTATCCAAAAACCTTCCTTACTATTAATTTGCCATGAATTTTTTTTAAAGTTTCTGAATGGCTTGTAGAATATCCAGGATACTTGAAAATAATTAGAGGCTCACAGAAACAGATGAATAAAATTTACCCAGGACTCTATTGCTGTGGGGTTATATAGGGGAAATATTTGGCCTCCACCTGTCAAAGGCCATTTTGTGACTGCAAGCTGCTTATACTCCCTCTGGGGGGGGGGGATCACTTTTCTGTATCTTTTCTCTCCAGCGGAGATAATAGTGAGTACGGTGGTGAGTGGGTGGGTGGGGCGGGGGGGGATTTTTAGTAGGAAAATGGCACGAGGGAATAGGGGACAAATTAGACAAATTCACGGAGGATAAGGCTATCAATGACTGTTAGTCATCATGGTTATTTGCTACCTCCAGGATCAGGGGCAAAATGCCTCTGAATGCCAGTTGCTGGCAAACAGCAGCACAAGAGCGTTCATGACTTGCTTGTGAGCTTCCCAGAGGCATCTGGTAGAGATCGGTCTCAGTTTTCCTGTTCCATCTGTGGTATCAGTTTTCAAGTTAAATTCCATTCCATTTCAATAATCGAGATTGATACTACATGTTATATCAGTTATATTTCCAGTTATATGTGCTGTATTTGTATGAACCTTGTATTGTAATTAACACATCTTTATATATACTCATTTTAATCTGGGGGGGCATCCTGGTCTTTTACCTCAATCCAATTTGGCTTCCCCCTTGCCTATCTATCTAACTTACTTCTCCCCTCCTACGTAGTGATGCCGCCGAATCGAATGTCATAATTAGTCAGCTCACTGGTCAAAATCCACCTGTTTGTCATGCTCACCTTTTTAATGTGCCTGGACCGCATTAAATTAATGAATTTGCTATTAAGTTCAGAATTGATCACAAACTTCTGAGCATGCGTAGTCTGTACCTAAACAACGCTATTTCCATTGAAAGGGTTTAGTTGGTTGGATTAACCATTTTCTTGTTTATGGTAAACTGTGATGTCACTTTACCCAATAACCAATCATGTCAGCACATTCTCTCCTACTCTCGTTGGACTGGGTCGTTGTTGATACAGTACTTCCTTTTATTTTGTTCCGTAAGCAAGCATGTACTTTACTTACCACTGCTGGTGGGTGGAATGTTTCTGTGAGAGGCCACTCATAAACATCCAGTCAGGAAGGAGGTACATAACATGGTGACGGATGACATCATGATGCACTACGTATTTCTAAACTACAGCTTCCAAGTAGGGATGTTGCGGGAGTCTGAGGGCACCCCGCCCCCGCTCAGCCACCTGGACCCTGCTCGCTGAACCGCCACCACTTACCAGACCCATTCCAGGGCGCTTGCACAGTCCATGAGCACCCAGTGGCCGCCCATCCCCTTAACGAGCCTTTACAGCTGCCATTTACATAACAATACTTGTGTGTGTAATGGTGACTTTGGGCCAGTCACAGACTCTCAGCCCAACCTACCTCACAGGGTTGTCGTGAAGATAAAATGGAGAGGAGGATAAAGTAAGCCACCTTGGGTTCCTTGCAAGAGGAAAAAAGGCGGGATACAAATGCCATAAATACCTTTTCTTGAAAACCCTGAGCCACCATTTTGCACAAAATGGTGGCCGCCAGGGTCTCTATCACTGCTTGCCAATGCCTTGTTCTTTCCTCCTTGCAAGGAGAGAACAAGCAGTTGGCAGGCAGCGATGGGACCCCTGCTGCTTGTCAATTCCTTGCCGTCTTCTTTCTTGCAAGGAGACCATGAGGGGTTCACAGGCGGTGGGGACAGGAATCCCATGCTACCCGCCAACCACTCATTCTCTCCTCCTTGCAAGGAGATGAGCAGTTGGCAGTCAACTCCTGCCTCTGCTGCCTGTCATCCGCTCACCGTCTCCTTGCAAGCTCGATCACACCACTGTACCTAAACCCTCTATACAATCCCCTGACTTTCTCCTTTCCCAGCACTCATCCTTACTCCTTCCATTTCCTTCACCAGATTGTTAGTACCTCTAGATTTACCTAATCCCCTCTTTTTATGCTCCAATCCCAGCAAACCCTTTCTTCTGCAAGCTATCCAAACCGTGTATGTCTGCAAACTAGTTTAATCTCTAAAAGCAACCTCTGTAAGAACTTGGCTAATTACCTCCAAACATCAGTTCTTGTTACAGGCTTAAAGGTTCGTTTTTCCGCCATTTCAGTTGCAGTTCTTCTACCAAATTAATTTTCCCCAAATAAAAGTGTGCACTTTAAATTCTTGTTTGTAATCAATAAATGTGTCATGAGACTTTCTCTAAAGCTTGTGTGCATAAGGATTATTTTGGGTGACCTCCCTTGCCATAGACACCCTATTGCCAATGTCTAAAGGTCCTTCTGGGATGAATGCGGGTTTCCTAAAACATGCACAGCTTTGTACACATGTTTAGGGGAGGATATCTGGTAAAAACTCCCAGAAGCGCTGTCTTCCCTCAGTCTGAGAAAGGACAACAAAGCTAAGGCTGAGAGAAGAGTTCATCATGGAAAACCTTTGGCTTGAATTTAGGGGGCAGTGGTCGACAAGTACTGGCTACCTCTAGTTATCAGGGCCCTCTTCTCCCATGGCATAGCATGAAGCCAGGGACAAGAATCTAAGTCTTCAACATTTAGCACAAGGTCAAGGTAAAATCTCCTGCTCCTCTTACCAGCTATAAATGTAGAGCTTGCAACAGGGGTGCAAAAAGCAAGCTCTTAGCTCCTGCTCCCCCCAGGAGTTCAGAGATGGAGGCAGAGCAAAGGCTTGCTCTGCCTCTGCACCCAACAGGCCCTCTGATCTTGGAGCACCTGCCAGGCATAGACGAAGCTCAGGCACCTCCCTCTCTGGACAGCCATCTGTCAGGGATGCTCTGACTTGGATTCCTGCAGTTAGTTAGTTAGTTGTTATATCCTGCCTTTTTCCCTCTTGCAAGGAACCCAAGGCGGCTTACGTTATCCTCCTCCTCCTCTCCATTTTATCCTCACAACAACAACCCTGTGAGGTAGGTTGGGCTGAGAGAGTGTGACTGGCCCAAAGTCACCCAGTGAGCTTCCATGGCCGAGTGAGGACTAGAACCCGGATCTCCCAGGTCCCAGTCCAACACTCTTGCCACTACACCACACTATACCACACTGGCATTGAGCAGGGGGTTGGACTCGATGGTCTTGTAGGCCCCTTCCAACCCTATGATTCTATGATTCGCCACCCTCCAGCTCAAGAAGAGAGAGGCAGAGTTTGCTCTGCCTCTGAACCTGACAGGCCTCCAAGCTCAGAGTGTCCATCAGGCACAGAGACCCATGTCCTTCTGCTCCCCATCTCCAGCTAGGTCTTGAGATAGGAGGCAGAGGCTTTGTATGGTTCTGCACTTGCATTTGGCTTCACCAAATGTGTGGTTGGTGAGGGGCAGGGTCCATCCCCTTTCCTCCTTAGCTCCATGATTGGAAGAAGCCTCAGGCTCATCTCCCCTCTCACTGTGGTAAGGGTGGAGAGCAAGATTATTGAACCGTGGACATAAGAGGCTCTGTGACAAAGTGTTCAGGCAAACTGTATCAAAACTTTATTCCTGGATTATTTGCTCTATACATATCAAATACAGACAAACAGATCTTCAAATGTGATATCACTATTTGATTAATCAAGTAGGTAAAAAAAAATGTGTTCAGAAAGTTAAAACAAGCTCTGTGTTAGACATAATTAACAGAAGAGAAGAACCACTTCATGAGTTATGAATTGAATATTTTTAAAATCAGTTACATGGATTGTTGGATTAGGGGTAGGGATTGATTACTGAATCATATCTTCTGAAATGGACTAAATCTTTCTCATTGTACGAAAGTCCTTTACATTTCATACCTTTACACTTTGTATGAATTAAAAGAGAAGCTTTGGAATGACCAAGATGATTGGAAGCATGGACTGTGAAGTCATATGTTGTCTGATCATTCAGAAAGGGAAATTTACATTGGTAATGTTCAGGATCTGATTCTTCTCTTGCACATGTAATATTTATCCCAGATATTCTGCAAATGTAAAGAAAAAGGTGATTAAAATCTAATCTGTGTATTGTAGAAATGATGAATCAGTCCCTTCTGTCATCTGCTGAAGCTGGATACAATTGGAATATATCAGAACTGGCTATAACACAAAGGATCCATATTACATAGTAGTCACCGTTTGCTTAAGTGTCCATGTTTAAAAGATTTCCTTCCTCTTCATTTCCCCTTCTCTCATTCTTACTTTGTTCTGGTACAGTCACTCCAAATGATCATTTGCTTCCAAACAAGCCAGAGCTCATAAGCCTTACTTCAGCACTGTGAACCATAGTTCTGTCTTCACGCATAACAGGTGCTGTGCTTAAGTACGGCTTCCTGGCTTGTTTCCCCACTCATGTGAAGGGAGGAGCAATGCGGCTTGTTCACTCCTATCCTGGCTTGGTCACAGTCACTGGTCAAGTTAATTTGATCGTCCTAACACAGATGAGCGAGTTCCACTCAGCTCCCATCTGAACGGCTTAGAAAAAAGTAAATAAGAGCTGAATTCACTTCCATCCCAATTTGGGCATGCGGCCTGCAGCACAGCAAGGGAAAGGTTTCTTCCTGGCCTTGCTAAGGGTGTTTTGAAGAACTGCCTGAAGGGAAATAAACTGCCTGATGGGAAATAAAAGCTCACCCCTATGGAAGACATTCTTACACGAAGGGTCCCTAGTGTGTTGATTTCTGCCCCACTCCATTTTTTCCCTCTGGGGGAGTTCTGTGTACCCCACCCCATAACAAAGCAATAGAGGTTCTCTGTTGGTTTGTTAGGGGACTGCTTTGAATAGCTGTCCCCAGGAAAACTGGGGGTGGGGAAAAATACCCACTCCTCTGCAGAGAACCCCTAGGCTAAGAGGATGGCTTTTGGCTCCTGGGGTCAGCTCTTCATTTGCAAAATCTTCTTCAGCACAGATTTTAATGAAAGGCTTCTCATTCTTACCTCTCCTTTGAGGTGCGCATTAGTGAGTCCTTGAAACTTGTTTCTGAGCCTGAGCCCAGTGAAGTCCACCGGCACCTCTACTCCCACTGATCCGAATGGTGATTAATTCTTTGTGGACTGGGGCTCATAAAGATTGGGAGCTTAAATTCTACACCTCCACTTATATCATAGTTATCAACAGTGGATAGCCTGCGTGAGTGAAATATTCAGCACCAAGAACACAAAATCCCCCAATAAGCCTTTAGATTTCTTGTTTTCCGCTAGACCCCCATTGTGTAAACCTAAACCTCAGCTTAACCAATTGGCAAGTTGCACCAGACAAGGACTTCATAACTGTGTCCAGCTCAGACCAACTGATCAATATTCGCCTGACAAAAATAGACTTACTGTTCAAATAAAATGTAGTTTGTTTTTCGTGGACCATACAATTTAGTGGATCTTCCACGTCCCCATTTGCATATTATTTCTGTACAATTCTGTCTTTTGCACTTTAAGTTTTGTGGGACATCAGGGGGGTCTGTAGCAAGGGAAAAAAAGAAAAAAATCCAGGTGCATTCACACACTTGCTGAACTCAACACTGCGGCCATCTCTAAATTTTTCAGGTAAGTAATATAAGCATTGACCTGATACATGTTTACCATGTACAATTCCTGCTTAAACCCAAGTGTGTGATAGCCCATCTACAGTAGACTGCACTGACTAACCAAACTGGGCTTAGTAATGTGCAACTCCATTGGCCAATCAGTTCAGCAGTAAGAACCATTACTTGGAGCTGGGCCACAGTTTCCCACAGAAAAGGCTCTCTACCCTCTTTGAAACATTAACACATTTGAAACCGTACATTCAACAAGTACAGACTATCAAAACTATGAAGCAGTGCACCTAGTAAGAAAAGCAGAGTCTGAATAGATGTTCAATACAGCAAGTATGGAAGCTTAAATGGATTAAGCAGCGTACAGAGAAGGTGTTTGCATATTAGTAAGACCACCTCTCCTGGGAGCACATTATTCACCTAGCCAGAACACAGGGATGAAGCAGAAATTCATTTGGTCTTAATTTTTATGTGAACTTATCCAATTCAGACCTCCCAAACCTATACATCAAGAAGAACGCACTTAACATGCTGAAAACTGGACTTTTCAGAATATCGTGATGCAGTGCACAACTTAAAAACCACGTATTTTAAGGAAAAGTGTACACAAAAATGTATATTAAGAGAAGTGCATATAAAAATGCATGCTGACTTTTTCGCTGATTTAGCAAACTGATGAGGAAACAGGCCAAAACAAATCTCTGGTTAAGAAAATGAGAAACTGGGCGAAACTGCAATTGACACATTTTCATGCATTTTTATATGCACTGTTGTTGCTGCTGTTACCGAAGCTGTAGTTGCTGCTGGTTTTATTGTTGGCTTGTGTTGTTGTCAGCTATTTTACTGTGTTTATATTTTTATTGTTTTTAATATTTTAACTGTTTTTATGTATTTTACTGCTATAAGCTGCCTTGGGAGGGCTTCTGCCCTGAAAGGCGGCCAAGAAATATTTTAAATAAATAAAACAAATAAATATTTGCCAGTCTCTATAGAGCCCCAGATTTTGCCCTGAATGCTGCTTTATGCATAATTCAGTGACAAATCAGATTATAAACCTTTTATACTGGAAGAGATTCAGTCTTGCCCAATTCTTTACATTATAACCAAGCAAAGAATGAACAAAAGGGTAGTGATGGGCGCCTTCTCCCCCCGCACCCCTCACCCAGGTTGCCTTGTACATTTTTCCAAACCTCCAAGAATTCTCCAAGGCCTTTATCTTCAGCAAGCCCTCCTGCTTCTGGTGCCCTTGCTTGCAATGCTATGTTTGGATGCCAAAGGTGACTCCAGAGAATGGGTGTGCCTTTGGGCTTGTTTTATCCTGAGTTTTCTCAGAAAAAAACTAAGACAGACACAACCTGATCCACAACCATTCCTGCTGGAGCTACCTCCATTCAAACTTCCCCTTGGCATGAGGGAGCTACAGGCTGGGAGGGATAGCTGGAGACAGGAAAGACCTTGCCAAGTTGCATGGGACCTATAATTTTGTATACCCCCCTATCCAATGAATTGGGCTGAGAGGTCTAGGAAACTACGTTCCACACACTAGAACTGATGCTCCTGAGTATGCTCAGGAGCATTCAGGCCTCTACCATTTCCAAAAAGCCCCACACACCTTCTCTCCCTCCCATTACAAGGACATGTTGCTGTGGGGTGGGGAATGGGGAATCTTCCATTCTGCCCCCCTTTGCAAGAGTAAGTTTTCTTTGCGAATGAGGAAACTAAGGGGTGTAAGGAAACCCCAGAAAGGGCTGTCTGTTAGTGATACTAATATACCCACTACAAGCTAGGCCTGAACTTCAGAGAAGAATAAACCATATATTTCCAGATGAGGGAGTTCACATTCCAAAAAGTCCTGAAATTTGTGGCTATCACTATGGAAAGGTCACCCACTTAGTTCTACATACTTACAGCCTACAAACAGAACAGTTCCATAAAAGGTAATGACAGCGAATGGTGTGTTCTGCGTTATACACCATGCGTAATTCCCAGATGGTAAACCTGTGCTGACGTTTTGCACATGGATTGATGTGCTCCATTTGGACAGAGGGGCAGTCCAACACTGAGGAGCTGGGCATGAAGAGTAATTCAGGCTAATCATGCTTTGTCCTTTCTTCCACACACAGCAGAAGGTCACATTGGAACCTGCTTCCACCACTCTGTCTATAGGATACATTCCTGCGGAAGAGCCTGTATCATGTCCTGCAATGGAAAGGGGGAAAAGGGCAGGAATGAAGAGAGAAATGATCTGCAACATTGGGTCATTTTCCCTAGGTACCCAGTTCAGCTGCAGCTTTGAATACTTTTATAGACATAACCTCTGAGGAATTATTCTTAAGCAGGCCCCATCTAAATGAATGGAAAGTGTGCCAGAACACAGATGCATTTGTAAAGGAACAGATCCTAAACAACTGCATTCCTTGTCCTTAGAAGCATAGGCTATAGAAAAATGCATCTATTTGGAGGTGAATCTAATGCAACTCTTATGATTTCCTTGAATAGGAAAGTGGATGGCCCCATGCTGACCTGTAAGGCAGCAAAAATGATGCTACCCACTGGCAACAGGAAGGTTATAGAATATCCAGGGGAACCCCAAGGCATGTGGAGAAATATACTTCCCCCTCCCCTGCCCTGCCCCCCAAAATTGGAAGAAGGATTCTGCATGCGTGTACTGCTATCATGAAATCCTGGCTCCATGAAGAGAGAGTGCAGGGATAAGACCTCACCATACATGGCAGCCGTTAAACTGAAGGGAAGCAAGTGCCAAGCACCCAGTCACATGACAAAGATTTCTGATTCTTTTCCCAAGTGGGGGATCAGCCAGAGCTCATACTGGAGGTGCAGAGAGCCTTGCACAGCAGCACAACATCTTTCTACTTTGCAAACGCCTCTGTACATCAGCTCAAGGTACAGGAGATTCCCAACCCTTCCCTTCTCCCCATTCTCTGCAACAAAATGTTGCAGATCCCCCCTAGTCTTCTATTAATATGAAAGTTAATTGGTTACAATTTGTTAGTTTCATGCAGAGAAGATACTGCTTAGATGGGGATAGATACTGTGTATTTAATATGCTATGAGTTCAACTGGAAATAAATCTATAAACTATTTTAATTAGGATATATGTTTACGTGAACATTGTTGGCATCCATGAATTTCTATGACTGTTTAAGACTTCTATATAACTATTTAAGCATGACTTTGTTTACTGCTTTTTTTGAGCATTTATGACTGTTTGTGATCTTAATGACTATGATAGAGCAATCCTGTGGCTCCTAGGCAGCATCTGCTGCAGATCTCCTCCTCAACACCTGTAGACAGAACTGTGGAGACAGAGAAGGAGATCTGATCATGGATCTTCCCCTACCAGCTGCTGTGGAAAGCTTTGTTGTGGCTAGGGATGTTGCAGGAGTCTAGGAAGGAGGTGGAGTCCAGTGGACATCACTCCACTTGGCCCCTCAGACTCCAGTGTGAGGACTCCTGTGCTTGGCTGACTCTGCACATGCCAAGTCGCGCAAGCCCATGGCCACCTGATCCCTTGCTGAGCCGCCATTTTGCATAACAATGGCGGCTTGGCCTTCTGTCCATGTCCATGTGGCATCTGTAAAGCAGCTATTTGCGCAAAACAGCACACTGTTTGCTGGGTGCCTGCGGACCACCCGGGGGCTCTACACATATGGTGAGGAGGGGCGAGTGATGTAGGTCTAGTGAGTGGCTAGGGTGAGTTCACCCATCCATATCCGGGGCTCCTATTGCTGAGGTCACAAGAGGTTGGGGAGGGTGGAAAAGGGGCATGCTAGGAGGCAGAGAGGGGAGGGGGAAGGAGAGGCATGGATCCACAAGATTTAGATGCCTCTCTGTCACCTGTCCCTGCACACTGGAAGGTAGGGAAGCGAGACAGACCACCTAGGGAGGCTCATCTAACTCAAAACAAATTTGAAGAACAGAAAATTGTAAAAGCTCTGTCCTCCTCCTGCTCTGCCTAGCTCTTGCCTGCAGGGTTTTGGGCAGACAGAGGGCTCTGATCAACCAAAAAAACAATACCAAAGGGCCCTATTCTGAGTTTTTGCTGTCCACTTTTGGGGGACAAAATCAGGGCAGCTTGAACCTGAAAAAATAACAACCTGGAAGCACGTTTAATGTTGTCATGACTTCTGAAGCAGAAACTTTCACATTTCTTTCATAAGCTTTCATATTTCTAGTGATAATGAAGACAGGTGGCTAAGATCTTAGGCCCACTTAAAAAACAAGAGCTCACAGCAATGCTTGGCAAACAGTGTAGCAGGTAGAAGTATGATCCAGGAAGTCATCCATTCTATATCAGGGGTGGAAAGCATAAGGCCCCATGACCATGCAACCCTCAGACCATTTTGGTGGCCTCCACCGCTCCCCTGCTGAATTTGCTGCTGCAGTGTTGGCAAAAACAAATGAACAGTTTAACCTAACCACAAGGTGCATGGGAAGCATGTGCCTTATGGGGAACTAGAATCGCACTCTCAGAAACCTTCAAGGACTGAGACTTTGCTTCCCAAGAAGGCATGCATACTCCTCCTGTGCCTGGTTCTTAGGGAAAATTGTGGCATTTTTGCCACCACCATGCCACAAAACTGGAAAGGCAGGGGCAGCAAATTCAGGGAGAGATGTGGCCCCACGGGGGGTGGGGACATTGGCCTCCAGGCCCAGGAAGTTGCCATCCCTGCTCTATACCTCTACACCAGAGGTGAGCAACTTGTGGTCCTCCAGATGTTTTGTTCAATAGCTCCCATAGTCACCATTAGCTCTGCTCACCTGGGCTGATGAGAGCTGTAGTCCAAAACATTTGGAGGGCCACGAGTTGCCCAGCCCTGCTCCACACACTATCAGTACTGAGCATCTGACAAGATACTTGTTCTTCCAAATTCGTTAACAGCATTGTCTCACCAGAAATATTTGCAAGTTGGCTCCATTCGCTCCATGCACTCTCACCAAATGTATTTTCATGAAGTTGGCAGCGAATCCTGACATAGTGTGTGGTGCAATTGAAAGGCAAGTCTGATGTCCAGGTCCAATGGAGGACTTTTCTCTGACCAGTTAATTTTGACTGATAGGTCTCCTAAAAAAATATAAAAGAAACGTTACACAAATTTATTTATTTATTTATTTGATTTATTAGCCACCCATCTGGCTGGCTACCCGGCCACTCTAGGTGGCGTACAATAAGAACAACACAAAAAACAATATAATCAACCAAACAAAACATTACTCTAAAAAAAAACAAAAAAAAAACCCCTAACCCACCCCAAATGCCCACCTAAACAGCCAGATTTTCAAAGCCCAGCAGAAGCTCATCAAAAAGTCATCTGAAAAAAAAAAAAAAGCTTTGTATTGGTACTGACAAACCAGGTTTACGATCCTGGTTAATAAAACAGACATTAAACTACAGTTCCCTGTTTCTGACATTGGGCCAGTTTGCATGTAACACTAAACCATGGCTTAACAAGATGGCCACAAATAGGAAGGAAGAGCTGCAAGCCTTAGGCTTGCACGCTAGTGCTGTTCTCTGTGCAGCCCAGCAGAGAGCTCTGACAGCATTTCATTTTAGTTCCCTGAAATGCCTTGTGTCATCCAGACCCGGAATTGTGGTTTATAACAAACTCTGGTCAGTTTCAAAGCAAGCCATTGCTGACACTGGCTTTTTAAACAAACCTATGTTTGTTATAAACCATGATCCCTGATCTAGATGACATAACAAGCTGTGATCCAGCGAAAAGGAAACTAAACAGTGCTGAAGTCATCCTGCTGGCTGGAGGTGTGGGGAGGAGGGGAGCATGTAAGCTTGAGGCTCGCAATGGCTCTTACCTGCTCCTGCACATCTTGCTAAACCACCGGAGTCCTGGAGCACACAAGAGAGGGGGGCATCTTCCATTATTTTATAATGATGTGCACAGTGTAGTGCTTAGAATGGTAGACTATGACTGGCGAGACTCTGGTTCAAATCCCCACTCCGGCACAGAGCGCTCTAGGCGATCCCAGGCCTTTAACACTCTCTCAGCCAAACCTCCCTCACAGATTTGGTGTAAGAATAATGGTGGGGGGGGGGGAACAATGTGTGCCCTCTGAGCACCTTGGGAAGAAGGGCAGGATAAAATAGTAAATAAAAAATATGGAGGGGCAGCAACATCTGAAGGGTACTGAAGGATGATCTGCTTAGCAGATTCTCCACAGCCAGAAAATGGAACAATGTCTCAACTGTCCACAATTCACAAGTATCTAATTGTTGATATGTGTGTGTCATTGAAAATCACAGCAAGAGCTGATGAATGATGTTGTCATCTCTGTGTGTTGTCAATAAGAATGCTTAAGCAGCTTGATGATTCCTTTTATTCAGCATTTTTAAGGAAACTGACCTGATTCACACATCCCAGACTAATATGTGGAGCACAATTATCCTTTTCCTACTCAGTTATCCTTTTCCTACTCAAATCTAACACTTCCTAGCCCTTATTTAACGCTGTTAACCACTACACATTGCTGATCCTGTATGTGCTAGTGCTGTGCTGAAAATCTCTCCCACATTTTTTTCAACCATTCTCTCCGGGAGAGAGCGCAGGACAGGAAGGCCTGGCGTGCTATGGTCCATGGGGTCACGAAGAGTCGGACACGACTGAACGACTGAACAACAACAACATTCAATTTGATGGAAGAGAAATTGCTTTCGAAAAGAAATTTAATACCGAAGAAATCTTGGGGAAATTCTCAAGGGTTTAGTTTTCTTGGGCTTACCTAGGGATGTTAGAGAATTCCGCCACGGATACCAGGGAGGCTGAATTCCAGTGAATTCACCACCACCCCAGAATCCGTGGTGGAATGGAGCAACCTGCCCCACCACCCTGCGAAAGCCCTGTGAAACGGAGCCTACTTGGCGGCGGCGGATGAAGCGGCGGTGGCAGCAATGGCGGTGGCTCCGGCCGCTGCCGTGCTGCTGTGGCTGCAAATGGCGGCCGTCATAGCAGCCGCCATTTGTGTCCCTACGCCGGCCCCTGATAGGCTACATATATATTTACGTAGCCTATCACGGGCCAGCGTGTCCCCTCCGCAGGACGCCATTTGCGTCTGCAGCAGCCTGGCAGCGGCCAGAGGCCCTGCTGTGGATTGGCCTGGCTGGTGGCTCTGCAGACTGGCCACGGAGTGGAACCGGCCAGGCAGGATTCCTTGGGGGAGGAACGGATCGCCTCACCCCCCGTTGAGGATTCTGGGGGGAGGAACGGATCGCCTCCCCCCACCTGCAGACCCCAGCGGAGCCAGGTAAGTGGGCTTTCGTACAGCCCTAGGCTTATCTTGCTTAGGAGGTGGCTGAAGAGTGAGCACAAGTGTCCTGTCTTTCATTGTACAATCATCTGTTCCGCAGCCTGTAGCTCCCTACACTTCAGCTGAAGCCCACTGGAAGGAATCATGAGCTAATTCCTCCCCTAGGGCTTCTTCAGATCAGGAAGTGCAGGCAGCCTAGCTGTGATTAGGTAAGCGCAAAAACACCATCCAAAGGAATTCAACATAAACTACAGACTGTCCTGAGAATGAGGCAAAAAATGGAATCCCTTTTCACGGCGGAAGAAAACTTTCTGGAAATTGGAGGACAGATTTGGCAAAGCACTAAGTCTACCTCATACCTGGAAGCTTGACACAACACTCCCCGCCCCCCCCCCCCGGACACACACCTGCATTGTGGTGGAGGCAAACTCAGGGCTGTTGCAGCACGAAAAAAAAACCCAAACCCTTACCAAAAATGAAAGAAGCTGTGCTACACAAGCCCCACCAGTGGGGAGCCTTACCTGTGAGAAATCGTTGAGAATTTCCCCTTCCCCTGGAGAAATTCAGTGAAATTATCTCCCAAATTTCTCTGCCCACAGATAAGGTGGAGAATTTTGAGAGGCCATCTGCACACAGCTCTACTATAGACATACACACACACTAAAGACTTTCAAGCAATACAAGATGCACTTTTCTTTTTTGAAAAAGAAAATAAGCACTTTCTTTTCTTTCTCTCTTTTTAAAGAAGTCTCTAAACTCTGGGATGGATTTAGAATACCCTCTGCCCCTCCCCCCAAAGAACTGGAATAGTAAGATAAGGAGAAACAACTTACTAGTGCCACTTCCTCCAGGGGGTCCTTACCCAGGACCTGAATTTGCCAGGTGGCATCTGTTCCATCTGGAAAGGCTGAGCCGCCATCATGCCACTCCACTTCAAATGTGTCAGAGATGAAGTTGGGAGTCAATCTTTGAATCTGTGGAGTGGGAGGAACAAGTGCTGGGGGTGGGGGAGGAGAGAGAAGTAAGAGCCCAATTCAGAACTATTTGGTTATCAAGAGTTGCACAGCACTAATTGCTACATCTCCCTGCCCTAAACAGATGCAACCCCTGCTCTTTCAGGATTCTTAACATCTTTATATTTATTCATAAGGCTGGATTCTCTGAACTGCTCCTCTGCTGCTTCAAGGAGAGTTTGTCTTACTGTGCAGTTAGAACAATCATACAGAAATTAGGTGATGGGTAAAGTAGAGTAGGTGTTCCCTAGACAACATGCATTTTCCAGAACTGCTTGTCTTTTTAGATTTGCCTGATATATATTATGAAAATGTTTGTCCGATATATATTATGAAAATGTACCTGGCCCTTTACATAAGCCAGTTTGACGACACAGCTCTTGCCGAAGGCATTTGAGAAAATAGAAACCGTTACGAAGAACTGATGAGATAATAACTGATGAGTAAAAAGGACTCAAAGAAAAAAGGAAAAACGGTCTTGCCAGATCATTCATAGGCATGCATGCACACACAGACACTGACACACAGAATCATAGAATAGTATAGAATAGTAGGGTTGGAAGGGGCCTACAAGGCCATCGAGTCCAACCCCCGACATACTTCAACATACTTGAAGTATTCAACATGAATTGGTTCATGAGTACTTCAACATGAAGTATTCAACATGTTGGACTTCAACATGAGTCCAACATACTTCAGATCTTGTACCAAGAAGATTCACATTCTATGACCAAAGTTATTTATTTATTATTACATTTATATCCTGCCTTTTTTCTTGCAAGGAACTCAGGGTGGCTTACATTCTCCTCCTCCTCTCAATTTTATCCTCACAACAACCCTGTGAGGTAGGTTGGGCTGAGGGTCTGTGACTGGCCCAAAGTCACCCAGGGAGCTTCCATGGCTGAGTGGGGACTAGAAGTCTCCTGACTCCTTGTCCAACACTCTAGCCACTACACCACACTGGCTCTCAGTTATGCAAGGCAATGTGTCAGATGCATCTCACATAACCTGAATGAGGTGCTTATTTGCACACACAAGCTGAAAACAGGTTTGCAGAACACAAAATTTCATCATGAGTAGTGCATTGGCACTATAAGAGGAACGAGTTCGGAAAAACCCCCTCTATGTTTCATTATAGATGGAAAAAGGCTACACTGAGAAAAGGTAAGATTGATGGCAATGCATTGCCACCAAAGTGCATCTCCTTAAGAGAGAGGGAAAACATAATTTCATGCTAGCGTACATGCTTTGCATCATGCCAAAGGTCCCAGGTTTATTCCCTGGTATTTCCAGTTAAAAGAATCACATGAAGGGGAAAGACTTCTGCTTTAAAAGAAGCGACTGCCAGTGCATGTAGACATGCTGATCTGGTATAAGGCAGTTTCCAATGTGGCCTGTGTTTCAGCCTTATTACAGTAACCTTTCTATTTTAATAGCATGATCACTTCACCTTGAACTTAAGTGCTGTTACGTTTCCGTGATTTCAGTGGGAAAGAGTTTTAAGGGCATGGTTGAAGTCTATGGGATTTACAACTGCTGAACTTTGGCTAGATTGGGCCCAAATAGGGGTGTACGAAACCCTGCTTACCTGGCTTCACCAGGTTCTGCAGGTGGGGGGAGGCACTCCATCCCTCCCCCCAGAATCCTCGCCGGGGGGGGAGGTGCTCCGTGCCTCCCCCTGAAATCCTGGCTGGCCGGCTCCGCTTTGTGGCCAAGCCGCGGAGCCGCTGGCCGTCTCCAGCAGCACGCAGCCGGACATCCGGCTGCTGGGCAGCCCTGCAGGGACACAAATGGCGGCTGTCGTAGCCGCCATCATTTGCGTCCCTATAGTGAGCCATGATAGGCTACATATATATTTACATAGCCTATCACTGCAGGGGGAAAACCCCAGCATACGCAAATGGCGGTAGCCACCGCCATTTGCATAGGCGGGGTTTTTTCCCCCTTGCCGTGATAGGCTACGTAAATATTTACGTAGCCTATCACGGCTGAAGGAGGAAGCAAATGGCAGCCACAGGACGGCCGCCATTTGCACAGCAGCGTGGACGGGAGCAGGTAAGTGCTCCGTTTCACGCGCCTTTTGTGGGGTGGGGGCAGCGGGAACTTCATCCCATGTGCCTTTCATGGGTCGAGGGGGGGGCTTCGTTCCGCGATGGTTTGGGGGGGCCACCGAGATCAGTCGCGGAATTCTCTGACATCCCTAGGCCCAAAGGATAACACATCTGACCGAGAACCAAGCCAGTCTATTTCAGTTCAGATCTGTTCCGAACACCTCAAGGCAGGCAATAGTGTCTGAGCCATGCTCACATGTCAATGCCTTGAGAAAACGTGTACCGTCAAATGTTACCGTTTGAAAGCTTGCTGAAGAGAGCTTTACGCTCACACAAAATTGGGGTGTTTCCAGATATATAAATAGAAGCCAACTTATTATGAAAGATGAAATGCTTTTGTGGAAGATTACTGCCTGGTTGAATTCCAAGATAGGAAATTACTCCTAGTTCATCCCCAAATCCTGTATGCTCAAACTGGAGAGCTCTGCCTTTCTGCAATAGAAATGACAACAGGACTTTATGCAGAGAGCAAAGCTCGAAATTAGCCTATATTTCTTCCTGGAAGAAAGAAGATGTGTGCCTCTCTCTCTCTCACTCACTCACTCACATAGAACTAATTGAGTTCCATGTAAGCATGTATAGGATTGCAACCTTACATTGGTATTTCGTTGTGCTTATCTGGGGTCAAATATGTGGATTGACTTTGGAGTTCAGACCCTTTTTCTCCTTGTACTCAGTTGCCTGGGTGAATTACTTTCTTTTGACTAGCCAGACCCCCACGGTAGCCATTATGTGACTAGTCTCATCCTCTGTGGGAGCCATTTTGTGGTAGTACCAACAGAAGCTTCTAGAATTCCCAAATGTGCCCACAGGTCCAAAAAGGCTGAGGACCATATGTTCTACATCCAGAGAAGGAGAATTCTGAAAACATGGATGAACCTTGCAAATTAGACTCTTTGCATAGGTTTTCTTACTCTTTGAATAAGGTCAAAGAACTATCTAGAATGCACTGGATAACCATACCCTGCCCACTAAAAGTCATTTAAACCAACTCCCCCTGCCCCACAGTCTACCACCCCACCCACAAAAAATAACTCCTGAAATTGCCTACCCTGTCTCAAGATCTGAAGGCCTAGAAACTTTACTTTTACAAAAAGGTGATTCCATCATAATTCCAAATACCACTTTTGGGGATTGTGCACACAGAATACATGCAGCCCTATCAACAGCAAAAACAAACAAACAAACAAACAAACACAGGTTACCAATACAAGCTTTATTAGAGGGGCCATAGCTCAGTGTGACAGAACACATGCTTTGCATGCAGAAGGTCCCGGGTTCAATCCCCGGCATCTCCAGGTAGGGCAAGGAAAGAATCCTGCCTGAAACGCTGGAGAGCCATTGCCACTCAGTGCTGACAATACTGGGCTGGATAGGCCAATGGTCTGACTCAGTATGAGGCAGCTTCCTGCGTTCCTGTTAAATTTCTACCTCACATCTCCAAATTCTCAAGGCAGCTTACAACTTCAGAAAGGTATTTGATGTTTCATGTCCTAATGTAAATACTTAATGCATAGTAAACACACTGAACAATACATTCTAGCATATGTATAAAATGCAAAGAGAGAGACAGCATGCAGAGAAACCATAAACAGTGAGAGATGTCAAATTGGACCAACCTGTTTTCTGACTGCGGGCCAAGTGGTTCAGGACATACAGATGCGCTACTGCCAAAGCCAGATAGCAGGAAATTTGGTTAATCCACATTCTCTTACTATGAAGAACTGGTCATTTCATACAGACAAGTTCTGATAACTAGAAGAAGAAAAGAAAAGGTACATTTTCAAACAGTGTTATTGGTTTATGTTCTTGGAATTTGTGGACAACTAGCTGTGTGAGATACTATACTTTACAAATTCCACTGTCCACTTTGTGATGTCCCAAGGAGTGTATTGCTCACTGGAATCCTTGGGAGACTTATAGGATGAAGCAACCTTGACATCCTGTTACTTATTGTCAGCCCAGGTTAAATATGTCACACTCATAGTTCATCCAGCAGCTGCAAAGAAAACTACCACTAATTTGGGATGTAGAAAAACAATAATCAGGTTGGGATTTTTGTATGAACTTTCCAAATTCAGACTTGCTGAATCTATAAGTGAACCAGAATGCACTTGCATGCCAAGATCCACACTTCCCAGAATTGCGCAATCCAGTTTGCTACTCAAAAGGTATGCTAAAAAATGCATATATTAAGGAAAAATAAACACAAAAATGTGCATACTAAGGAAAAATGCACACAGAACACATTATTTTAGGGGGAAAATGCTAGCAAAAAAGTGTGCATGCTAGGAAAATTGCAAACATGCATATATTAGGGATGCCTTTATAAAATTCAGTCAGTATGCAGTTATTCCCATATGGCTTTCTTTTAACCGTGGGGCTTTTAATGTGGTCCGCATAGACCCCTCTCTTGGTGCCTGTCTGGCATCCTGGCCCTCTGGGTTGTTTCTTTTTTTAAAAAAAGATATTTCAATTTCTTTTTTTTAACTGGGAGGTGGGCATGCTGCAAAAAGTGCTGGAGCAGTAGGATGTTGGACTAGGGCTGGGGAGACCTGGGTTTTAGTCCCCACTCAGCCATGAAGCTCACTGGGTGGCTTTGGGCCTCTCAGCCTAACCTACCTCACAGGGTTGTTGTAAGGATAAAATGGACAGGAAGATGACCATGTATGCCACCTTGGAGGAAAGGCAGGATATAAACGTAACAAACTAACCAAGAAACACACAAACAAAATGAGGTGCTCATTCCAGTGGCATTTAAGAACATCCCAGTGGTATTCTAAGAAAATAAAAACACTGTAAAAAAGGAAGGGGTAAGCTGGGGGTGATAGGGAGTGTCCTGGGGTCTAGAGGGGGTGATGAGTGAAGAAGGGGGATTTGCCATGTGTGTCTGTTCTTCATATATGTCTTTGGTGTGGGTGGGTGTTTTGGTTGTGTGTATTTCTCAGAGTATCACCGGTTTGCCTTCTGTGAGATGGGTATTTTGTTTTGCTTGGTGGGGGTCAATATGTGATTTGACATCCGAGACGCAGACCTCTGCCTTGTGCTCCGTTTCTTGGTTGCAAAAGTTTGCGTTGCAAAACGAAAAAAGTTCTGCCGTTATAAGCCTCAAAATGCTATTGCTTATAAAAGTTACCACTGTTGTGTTAACTTGGCATCCAGGGTCTACTTGATGAGGTCTACAGTTGTGCCAAATTTTAAACCAATCTGAGAAGAATTGCTACAGGTACAGCAAGTGCAAAAGTGCTGAAAATTGACACATTTATTTTACTCCCATTTTTGCTCAGACATATGATATGCTTCACTCGGGCTTGTCAAGGAATACAATCCTGCATTGGTTTGGTGAAGTTCTGAGCAGAAATTCAAGTTCTTACAGTTTCCCTACCCCATTTGGCAGCAGATGCATGTTACATGCTCAGTGCATGATCTCATGTATGCTCAGTTTCATTCTGAAGCTAGATTGCTGCCAGAGGGATTCTGCACTGCAAATGGAATCTAATGGATTCTATGGGCAGTATCCAGCTGTGTCATTCCATTAAGTGCAAATGACGCTGCGCTAATGGAACCTAGGTTCTGAGCTATGCCCAAGAGAAGAATACAACTAAAGTTACATTTGCGCAAACGTGGTTGCACAAGCAGTTTTGCATTATGCTTGTACAACCCATTGTGCAAACCACTTGGGTTATGCAAGTGCTTTGCGCCTGTTGTGCAACCTGTCCTGCAACTGGCTGAGTAACTGCTTGCACAACCAGTTGCACAGGAGTAATGGGCCACTGCTTGCGCAACGGAAAGATTCAGCAGAGCTCCACTAGCACTATTTGAGTTTGCAGAAAGTCACTGTTGGATACTGCCCTCTGTGAAGTGCCCTTTCCTTTAGTTATAGACGGTGACCTCACAAGCTCAGCCTACACGTTACAACACAGATCAGAACCCTAGCAGGGGTGTATAGGGCTACTTTTTCCCTTCCCCTCCTTGCCAGTTGCTTAGAGTACAGCCTTTTTTTGTCCTGAGGAGCTACCATAGGAGATTCTGAAGAGGACTTTTAGTGAGACAATCCTGAGGGAGCGTGGAATGTTTGAGAGAGGAAAAAAGATTGTGGAGTGCATGGGAGTGAGTGAAAAGCACCATCTATAGAGCAGAGCAGACTGGAAGAAAGAACTGCAGCCAAGTACCCTGATGCAGCTTTTATCCTGGAGGAGCTCTGAGGCTAGAGAGGCAGGCCCAAGACATCTGCCACCTGAGGCAAAGATGGTCCATCCCCACCATTCCATCTATAAACGCCAAATGGATTGACGCTGAATCTTACTTCAACACTGCGAATGGGATAGCTTCCTCCACCACACCTCAAGGTAGCAGGATATTTTACAGGGTGCAGGCCAGGCCATGTGGCATGCACAACTCTGTCCTCCAACAGAGGGGAATGGCTGGGGGATGAATGGCAGGGAGCTGCCACTGCTACTCCCCAGCACCTGCTGCCCGAGGCAGGTGCCTCGCTCTGCCTAATGGTAGGGCCCGTCCTGCAGAGAGGGACAGGCTGAGGCCTCCAGCTTCATTCCAGCCCAGGGCTGTGTAGCAGCAGAAAGGCTGGATAAGTTCCTGAAACCATCTCACCCCATATTTTCTTACTCAGGTGTAAGTTGTATTTCATTTAATTAGTCTTTGTAGTAGGTCAGAATAGGGTTGCAGCCTTCATTTGTAACCCACACCCTTCTTTATGAACTGCAGGAGCTGGTTCCAATAAATACTTCTAGGCCCTTTTTACTGTAATTCACCACAAAGAGGTCTTCTGGATAACCCAAAAGCTGGCTCCCTAGTTGGTGACTTTTCATTATTCCTAAAACATCATCCTACAATTCAACAATTGTGCTTTTAAATTGTTCTAATTACTAAACAGGATCACCTACAATTACTGTTTAAGCTGAAATGAAATAATGATTATTGTTAGTTTTTTTTCCAGCCCCCAACTTCTACAAACTCTGTAAGGAGAGGTGAGGAACCAGTGCCCCTCCACATGTTATTGGATTACAACTCCCATCAGCTCCAGCCAAAATGGCTGGTGATTGGGGATGATGGGGAGTGTAGTCCTACAGCATTTGAGAGCTGCCGGTTCCCCCACCCTTGCCATAGGCTTATGAAAGTTGAAGTCAGCTAATTTTTCTCATAGGAATGCACACCATCCACCTTCAGTGAAGACTGCTCCTCCACCACATTAAATCTTGCAACAAACAAAGCCACAGCCAAACCGGCAGTCTGAACAGCCAGTATTCAAGGGAAGCTTTTATATGCTTTCAGCTAATCAGCTGTCTACAAAGACTGTGGGCTTACGTTCACACCACCTCCAGGAACGTGTGGGGAAAGATTTTACTTGTCTGCACCCTTCTTAGAGTCAAAAGCCCCAATATGGGAAACACCAAAATAGTGCACCAAAAAGCAAAAGCAATGGGAGAGACAAGAAGAGTGTTTTATTCCTCTGAAGGAATAAGATTTATACATGCTCATGTATTGGAGATAGATTTTATATACATATAAAATCTGACATGCCTAAAACAATGCAGCTATCTTTATAAACAAAATCTGACATGCCTAAAACAATGCAGCTATCTTTATAAACAAAACTAAGGCTATCATAAAAGTGCAAATCTCAACTTTCAAAAGTACATAAAACAGTAACATAGAGTCCTTAACATTCTGCAGTGCCTAATGAACTTACTCCATGTAACCCAATTGGATAGCGCTTGTTCTTGAGTCCCCTGTATTGCAATGAATCAAAGAGGAGAAAGCACGTTATTATATGTTCAAGTCTTGATTAGAAACAGCTGTATATGAAAGTAGCATTGCAAGGTCTAGAGACCCATTAAGGCCAAAAGGCATCATGGTATTTAACCTTAAAATCCACCTGTCTTCTTTCTCCCCAAGAACCTTATCTGTCTGTAGCTTTTCTCTATCGCCTAGAAAGAAAGCTCACTTATTCTGTCTTCCCAGTGTTGTACCACATGTGCTCCCATGTTTCAATGTTCGATGTTATTAATATGTTCTCCTATTTTGACTTTAAGATTTCTTATAGTTTTGCATATACATAATTTGTTGCAAGGACAAAGTATGGCATATATCACAAATCTACTATTACATGCTGCAAAGTCTCTCAGCACTTACTCCTTCCCATCAGCAGAATTTACGAAGTGTTTTAATCTTAAGCAATGTTCACAATATTTACAATGTCCACAGGGAACATTTCCAACTGGAGGACTTGATCCTGCCAAGAGAGGATGCTTGTGAGTGGCTTTTTTCTCAACGTGAGAT
Source organism: Heloderma suspectum (assembly GCF_057233095.1). NCBI lineage: Eukaryota > Metazoa > Chordata > Lepidosauria > Squamata > Helodermatidae > Heloderma > Heloderma suspectum. Next base: position 29,041,474 of record NC_139459.1, read on the forward strand.
AGCCTTAACTTGGGTCTTAAACAGGCAGGATTTTTTAATCATTGAATTTCCCTGTTTTTTTACCAGGAAATTATAGTGTTGACAATCCTGCTTCTCCCCAAAGTTTTTGAATCTGTTTTCTTGGAATCATAGAATAGTAGGGTTGGAAGGGGCCTACAAGGCCATCGAGTCCAACCCCCAGCCTATATGACACGACATTCCATCCCACCCAAATTCCCTGAGGATCGAACTAAGGATGTTGGGGAAATCTGCAACAGAACCAAATGAGTTTGGATTTTGATTAATCTGACCAGTGGATACCACAGTAGACCGGCTTTTCGCCTGTCGGACAGAGTCCACCACCTTCTGGACTGTTTTTATAACTTTCCTGAGTTTGCGCAAATTTTGTCATTGAAAAATATGCAAAAAAATTTTAAAAATGCCCCAAATGTGCATTTCCCCATAGGCTAAAATGTGAAAATACTCATTTGGGGGACTTTGTGCATTTGGGGGGAATTTGCGCATTTTGCGCATGCGCGTTTGTGCAAATTTGGAAACTAAAAAGGAAAATCCAGTTCTATTGATGGGTGGACTGTGGAACGAAAGGCACCTGACAATCCGCAAAACACAAACGGAATGGATTTTACATGGTCCAAACCTTCCGTAGATCAAACTACATGTTACTTTAAATAAGTAGCTACTTTTTTTCCTCAAAAGCAAGCACATGGGAGGATCAGAACCATAGAGTGTGGGATAGGGGGCTTTAACCCTCGCCTGCAATTTACATTACAACTGGATGCCTTTTTGGAAATAGAAACATGTGTGGGCCTCATCCAGACTGGGACTGCAGCAGGGGACGAAGCTTAGAGTCTCCCTGCTCCTCCACTCAGGCTAAGGTCCCAGTCCATGTAGCCACTTGTAGCCTGACCTTCTCAAGTTAAATTCCATAACTAAAGGGAATAGGCATTGAATACAGAATACAGTAGATTTCAACCTAGAATCCCTCTGAAAACATTGGAGCTTGCTTCCGAATGAAACTGAGCATGTACAACGTAACTTTGCCAGCAGTTGCTGTCATAGGCCCCAAGGATCCTTGCTGGGGGGGTGGGGGTGGAGTGTCCTCCCCACCCCTCAAGTCGTTTTGGCAAGGGACTTTGTCTCATCTCTATTAAAGCTCTATTAAATCTCACTCCATTGACTTTAATAGAGCTGGGGAAAGGGTCTCCTGCCAAAAATCAGCTTCGGGGGGGAAGCCCACAGCTCACCCCACACCAAAGTGTCATTGCTGGGGGTGGGCTTCCCCCCATGACGATTTTTGGCAGGGCACCCTTTCCCCCAGCTGTATTAAAGTCAACAGAGCGAGATTTAATAGAGCTTTAATAGAGTTGGGAGCAAAAGTCCTTTGCCAGAAACAACTGTGACCCCAGCTCTATTAAATTCAGTAAAGTGATATTGGGCATTTAAGATTATGATGAGGGGGCATGACCTTGAAACAATAAAACTCAGAGAGAGAGAGAGAGAGAGAGATTCTAGGATGTAACTTTATGGCATACTTTTAACAGTATAAAATTAAATTGTGAATATAGGTTTTTTTAAAGAACTGTCAAGGTCCCAAGGGCTTCTCGGTCATCTCAGTGCCTTCGTACCCCTGGGCCAGAATCCTGGAATAAGGCAGGGGCAGATTTACTTATTACTGACCAATGTGGAACCTGCAACAAAATATTGCAGCATGGCATGCTCTTGTTCAGGGTTCCAGCTAGCAGTCGTACCTTTTTCCAGGATACTCCATTCTATTCCCCCACTCCACAGTTTTCCATTCCCCCTCCCACCAACAGTCAATCAGCATTCCATGCTCACTGAGCATGCACTATCCTCATGGGCTGTTTCTGAGAGAGCACCCCTCTTAAAGCGCAATCCTATGCATGTTTAGACAGAAAAAAAAAGTCCTACAACTCCCCGCGTGCCCTAGCCAGCTTTGCTGGGAGTTATAGAACTTTTTTTCTGTTTAAACATGCATAGGATTGTGCCTTTAGGGTTTTTCTCGTAAATATTCTTTGTACTTCTGCAAACCTTAGGGTTTCAAGTCTGCAGATACTTCCGTCTTTGCATGGATGGCACAGCCCTTGGGAAATTGAATTGTCTATTATCTTCCATAAATTTGTTTAATCCCCTTTTAAAGCCATGCAAGATGGTGACAATTGCTATACACTGTGATAGTTATTTCCATAGTTTAACAATGCATTGTGTGAAGGAGCACTTCCTTTGTCTGTCCTAAATTTCCCACCATTCAGCTTCATGAGTTGAACCTGGGTTCTAGCATTATAAGAGAGGGCAAACACTTCTATCCACGTCCTCCATGTTGTTGTTCAGTCGTTAAGTCGTGTCTGACCCTTCATGACCCCATGGACCATAACACGCCAGGCCTTCCTGTCCTCCACTCTCTCCCAGTGTGCTCAAGTTCATATTCATTGCATCGGTGATGCTATCTAGCCATCTCATCCTGTGCCGTCCCCTTCTCCTTTTGCCTTCAATCTTTCCCAGCATCAGGGTATTTTCCAGTGACTTTTCTCTTCGTATTAGGTGGCCAAAATATTTGAGCTGCAGCTTCACTATCTATCCTCCCAATGAACAGTCAGGGTTGATTTCCTTTAGGATTGACTGATTTGACCTCCTTGCAGTCCAGGGGACTCATAAGAGTCTTCTCCAGCATCACAGCTCAAAAGCATCAATTCTTCGACGCTCAGCCTTCCTTATAGTCCAGCTCTCACAGCCATACGTTACTACTGGGAAAACCATAGCTTTGATTATATGAACGTTTGTTGACAAGGTGATGTCTCTGCTTCTTACTATGCTGTCTAGGTTGGCCATAGCTTTCCTCCCAAGGAGCAAGCGTCTTTTAATTTCATGGCTACAGTCACCGTCTGCGGTGATCTTGGAGTCCAAGAAAATAAAATCTGTCACAGCTTCCATTTCTTCCCCTTCTATATGCCAGGAAGTGATGGGGCCAGATGCCATGATCTTCGTTTTTTTAATGTTGAGTTTCAAACCAGCTTTGGCACTCTCCACTTTCACCCTCAACAAGAGGCTCTTTAGATCCTCTTCGCTTTCTGCTATTAGGGTGGTATCGTCTGCGTATCTGAGGTTGTTGATAATTCTCCCAGCAATCTTAATTCCTACCTCTGATTCATCCAACCTGGCATTTCTCATGATGTACTCTGCATACAAGTTAAATAAGCAGGGCGACAATATGCAGCCTTGTCGTACTCCTTTCCCAATTTTGAACCAATCGGTTGTTCCATGTCAGGTTCTTACTGTTGCTTCTTGACCGTCGTACAGGTTTCTCAGGAGACAGGTAAGGTGGTCTGGTACTCCCATCTCTTTAAGAATTTGCCACAGTTTGTTGTGATCCACACAATCAAAGGCTTTAGTGTAGTCAATGAAGCATAAATAGATGTTTTTCTGGAATTCTCTTTCTTTCTCCACGATCCAGCAAATGTTGGTGATTTGATCTCTAGTTCCTCTGCCTCTTTGAAACCCAGCTTGTACTTCTTGTAGTTCTCGGTTCACATACTGCTGAAGCCTAGCTTGTAAGATTTTGAGCATAACTTTGCTGGCATGTGAAATGAGCGCAATTGTACGGTAGTTTGAACACTCTCTGGCGTTGCCCTTCTTTGGAATTGGAATGTAATGTAAAGGAATGACCTTTTTCCAGTCTTGTGGCCACTGTTGAGCATTCCAAATGTGTTGGCATATTGAGTGCAGCACTTTAGCAGCAGCATCTTTTAGGATTTTACCATCATAATTTTCTATATCTCTATCATGTCTCCCCTTCCCTGAGACCTGTACTTCAAGCTGGGAGGATAAACACCCACCAGCTCTCATTCACTGGTCTGCTCTTGCCACATTTGAACAGCCCTCAGTTTCATAGGGATGCTTATTTAGCTATACAGACTGCTTCTCTTCATGTATATAGTTGGAGTAGAAGGGTCAAACTTTGTTCCTTCTTTGTTGTGAATGATTATTGTGAATGGATGTGCTTTTATGTCATGTTCTTTATTTTTTCTTTTCCCTCCTTTGCTGCTGTTTTTCCCCATTCTTTTTGTTTTTAAGTTTGCAATAAATATCAAAATAAATTAAAAATATCTCCCCTTACTTGCTTTCTTTCTAAACTAAACAGTCCCCAAAGTGGCAACCTTTCCTCATAGGGGAGTTGCTCTAGCCCCGTCATCATTTTGATTTACCTCTCCAGCACCTTTTCTAGCTGTACAATATCCTTTCTGAGGTGTGGTGACCAGAACTATACGTAGTATTCGATGTGGTTGCACCATAGATTTGTAAAAAGACATTATGATATTGGCAGTTTTGTTTTTGATTCCTTTTCTCATTATGCCCAACATGGAATTTGTCTTTTTCACAGCAGTGGCTTGACGTTTTCATTGAGCTATCCACCACAACCCCAAAATCTTTCTTGGTCGGCCATCGCCAACCCAGATACCATAATTGTCTACATAAAGTTAGGAAGTTTTCCCAGTGTGCATCACTTTACACTTGCTTACACTGAACTGTGTTGGGCATCATCCTGCCCAACACATAAAGCTAGATCCAAAGTGTGCCATGCAAAATGAGTGCGGCAGATACCAATTGGGACAGACCATAGAGGCCATGAGATTTTGAACCACTCCCTATAGAAACAGCATATGTTGAGGTCCTTCCATACAACAAGCAGAGGGGACTCCAGCACCAACCCTGAGACTAGCCCAGCTAAATCAGAAAGGCAGAATGTTAGGCAATAGGGTGGGCAGCACAGCAACAGAATCCTAATTCCGTCCCAGACACCCACCTTCGGACACACACCGTTAAAACTGGAAGACTGTGGGATGGGGCACCTGGTCAGGGAGACAGAATCATAGTAGACTACTGCACATCCACCACCCTGCCCCACCATGTCTTGCCTGCTACTGCATGGAGAACCAAGATGGGCAAAGCTGGGATAGATTCCCCATCCCCACCATCTCATCCAGCTAGGTCTCCATGATACAAACCATGTTGGCGTGCTGATCTAAGATAAAGTCCTCGTGGCTGCTCTTTTCCTACTCCTACTTTCCCACTTTCCAACGACATGTCATCAAGCAAGAAAGAGCGTCACCAAGCAGCCATTGCAGATTGCTTTTGATCTGTATCTGAGCAGATTCCTTTTGATCTGTAGGCCTGTAAATCACTATCATTCTTCATGATCCTTTCCTAGCAGTTTCTCTCGGGTGCCTATTTCCAGGGCCAGATCCCTCATTTCTTGCTTTGAACCACTTTGTTGCCTTTGTCCAGGGAAATCCATTTGCCTTGTAGACAGAGAGAGAAAAGATTTTCCCCTGGTAAAGCACCAGTTGACTCCATACGTGACACACGTCAGCCTGTGACCTCCCTGCATTCCCTTTTCTGTACCTCAGAGGGGCTTTCACTCCCCTTGATGGATGATTTGCATCAAGGGAGGGATTAGTGGAGAGTGATCTTACTTCTTTTGCTCAATCTCTCCACAGCTTTTGATGCTACTGACCATGATATATTCCTGGGTTAGCTCTGTGGGACCGGTACTGGGGGCACTGTAGTTCAGTGGTTCCTGCCTGCAGGGATATTTCCAGAGAGTAGCATTAGGGGAGTGCTAATTGGGGGATATAGCTCAGCACCTTGGACAGCTCCTTTAGAGTTCTGGCTGGTTTAGACTGAAATCTGGAATGGATTGACAGCCCCACCGAAATCGGAGCTGCCAGCCTCCACTGAACAAAACCAGACTAGAACTTCTCTATCTTGATGTTAGGACTATTAGAACCAGTGTACTGGTCCTTGTGTAGAGGGCTGTCATACTTAGGGATAGATGGGCACCCCCCTGTCTGGGTTCTCTGGGCACCTGCCCAGCCCCTGCCCCCTCTCACGTGCCCCCAGACCTGCGCTCGCGCTCCCTGCCGCTTGCTGAGCTGCCTGCCCTCGCCCAGGCCCCATCCTTAAGTGCCATGAGCACCATTTTGCTAAAAAAATGGAGATCATGAATATGCGCACATCATAGGCAAAATGGCACCTGTAACCTTGCATATACGGGCCATTCGTGGTGCCATTTTGCATACAACTAGATGTGCACATATTCATGATCGCCATTTTTTTTTAAAATGGCACTCATGGAAAGGTCCCGGGTAGGGATGGACAGATTACTCACCATCCGATCCGTGGTCTTTTCCGCTGGGGGGGGAGGCGATCCGTTCCTCCCCCCGGAATCCTCCAGAGCCGCTCCACATCCGGAGGATTTTGCAGAGCAGCACTCCGGCTCCGTTGCTCTGGTGATACTGTAATGACGGCCGCCATTACCGTTTCTCTGTGAGGAATACAGCCGCAGATGACGTAGTAGACGCCTCTTGCAGCCGTAAAGCGCTGTTTTTACCTAATTGCAGCCATAAACATTTACGTCAACATCCCTAGTCATACTAACCAAGCCATTTTTCTCTTTTGTAGTGCAGATGCATGTGTATGTTGTTAAGAGAATCTGTAAAAATGAAGTCTATACAATTGGGCTTTAATGGTGGCTTGAGCTAATTTCTCCCACTGTTGAAGTACTGTGCATAGAACTGCCATGTGCAGACCACACTTCTGGCAAAGGTCCCTTTATTCCTGCACTCATCATGACAGACGTATATGCATGTTTGTGTGTCCATGAGAACAAGGATGTGTGGCAACATACCCCCAAATATTATTTGTTTATATGGCACCATCAGTGTGCATGGTGCTTCACAGGAAAAAAACGCCCCTGCCCCAAAGGGGCTTACAATAGGGAGGGAAAGGAAATGGAGTTGGAAGCAAAACAGAGAAAGAATATGCATTTATGTCTCCCAGCAGTGTTGGATGATGCTGATTATTTAAATTAGTACTGTGCCAGTTTTTTTGCTCTGTTTTTGGCCATTTGTTGCAGGGGAGGGGTGAAAAGAAACTGCACCTGAGAATTATGAGAAGGGGTGAGAATTTCAGAGACATTTCTCAGGCTGGAGGGCTTCAGTGGTTACCTTACTGTAAAGAGGTGGCAGAGGGATGTGGGTGCTCTTTCTTTTGCCAGTCCCCACCCCCACCCCGCCACAGCCACCCGTTGTCCTTGCAGCCTCCCTGACTGCATGGGCTTCTTGGAAAGCCCCCTGGAGGACCTAGCCAGGACTTCCTCCCTTGGGGCTTCCCTGTGCAGCTGAGTGCTGAGGGCCTGAAAGCCGAGGGAGGCATTTTGGGTTTTGCTTTGTTGTTATTAAATTCCTTCCAACAAGAAGCAGAAGAAGCAGTCCTCTTTCAGCTTTCAGACACTGAGCATGCAAAGCCCCGAAGAAGGAAGTCCTGGCTAAGTCTTCTAGGGGGCTTTCCAAAAGCTCAAGCAGCCAGAGAGGCAGCCCAGAAACCTGCTGAATGCCTGAAAGCTGAGAGAGGAGTGCTTGTTATCAGTGGAGGCTGGTGCCTCCAATGTCAGTGGGGCGGTCAATCCACTCCGGGTTTCAGTCCGAACCAGTCAGAACTCTAAAGGAGCTATCCAACCTAGCCATAGTAGTACACGTGCTGGTAACTTCCCGATTAGACTGTTGCAATGCACTTCAAGTGGGGCTGCCCTTGAAGACGACTCGGAAGTTGCAGCTAGTGCAAAATGCAGCAGCTAGGCTGCTGACCGGAACACCTCAAAAAAAACATATGACACCGGTTTTAAAGGAATTGCACTGCCAATACACTTCCGGTCAGAATTCAAGGTTTTGGTGGTGACATTTAAAGCCGTAAGCGGCTTGGGACCCGATATTTAAGGGAGCGCCTCTCCCTATATATGCCTGCCCGAGGACTGAGATCTGTTGGAGGGGCCCTCCTCTGCGTCCCACCAGTGCGAGACATAAAGTATGGTGGGACGTGGGAGAGAGCCTTCTCTGCTGTGGCACCCCGGTTGTGGAATGCCCTCTCCTTGGAAGCCCAATTGGCACAGACATTGGTCTCGTTTCGGCGCCAAGTAAAAACGTGGCTTTTTACCAAAGCCTTTGAGGGCTAAATGCATTCCCTAGCACATTGTTTTAACTGTTTCATTGCTTTAGATTTTAACTGGTTTTAGCTTGTTTAATAGTTTAATACGTTTTTAGGTGTTTACATTATTTATTGTTTTATACTGTTTACACTGATTTTATCTGTATGCTGCTCTGAGATCTTAATGATATAGGGTGGGATAGAAATGTTTTAAATAAAGAAATAATAAATAAATCCAAGGTGTGAAGTTCTGACTGGTTCTGACTGCAACCTGGAACGCATTCACCTCCTCACTGACATCGGAGCTACCAGCCTCTGCTGGTGGTGGGGTTGGTGGTTCTTCTTTTTCTTCTTGATGATATTGTTTAATAACAAAGCAAAACCAAAAATGCCTCTCTCAGCTTTCAGGCACTCCGTAGGCAGCTGCACAGGGAAGCCCCAAGGGAGGATGTCCTGGCTAAGTCTTCCAGGGGGCTTTCCAAGAAGCTCATGCAGCCAGAGAGGCTGCAGCGACAGGAGGCGGGTGGGGGCATGTCAAAAGAAAGAGCATGCTCACACACCCCTCTGCCACCTCCTTCTAGTACCGAAGCCTGAGACATTTCTCCAAAATTCTCCACATCCCAACAAAAGAAACACAACTGCCTCTCTCACAAGGAAACGAAGAGGCTGCAAAAGAGCAGGTAGGGTTTCGGCACAGCACTAATTTAAATGTATTCCAGTCTGGTTTCAGACCCCGTTTTGGGAAACTGCCCTGGTGGATGACTTACGCTAGGGGAATGGAGGGAGGGAGTACAACCCTGTTGGTTCTCCTGGACTTTTGATAGTTCTGGCCACGGTATACTTTTGAGCCATCCATCTGGGTTGGGAGGCTCAGTGTTTCAATGGTTTTAGTCCTTCTTAGAAGATCAGTCTCAGAAGGTGGTGCTGGGGGACAATTGCTCTACCCCATGGCTGCAAGGGTCTGTGTGGCCCCCTGTGCTCTTGAATATCTACAGGAAACTGCTAGAGGGAAATCGTCTGGAAGTTTGGGCTGGAGTGTCAGTGCAATATGCTGATGACACTCAGCTCTACCTTTTGTTTTCACCTACTCACCCCAGGGAGGCTTTGGAACTCTTGAACTGGTGTCTGGAGACAGTTTGGGGATTGATGAGGGCAAGCAAGCTGAAATTTTATTGAGACAAGACAGAGACACTCTGGGTAGGGAAACTGACTCCAAATCTGGAGTCTGGATCTGGAAACAGATCCTCCAAATCTGGATGGAGGATTTCAGCCTGTCCTAACTAGGTTGCTCTCCCCTTGAAGGAGCAAGTATGCCATTTGGGAGTTCTCCTGGACTTGCTCAGGTTGCAGTAGTGGCCAGCTTAGGCCGGTGCACTAACTGCAACTCTACCCGAAGAGAAAAAGTCTTGCTTCAATTATCCGTGCTTAAATGACATTGAGGCTGGAGTACTGTAATGTGCTGTATGTGGGTTTGACTTTATAGACAGTTTGGAAACTTCAGATGGTACAAAATATGGCTGCTTAAGTACTGGCAGGGGACTGGTGGTCAAATGATGTGTCACCTGTATTGTACCAGCAGCTCTAGTTGCCAGTGAGTTTCCAATTCCATGCACAATTTAAAGTGCTGGTATTGGCCTTTACGGCCTGAATAGTTTGGGTTCAGGTTACTTGAAGGACCACTTTCACCCATACCAGCTTGCCTGCACTCTGAGATCAATATTGGAGGCCCTACTTGTGTGTCCATCTGTCAACGTAATTAGGCTGGTGGGCATGAGGGAGAAGGGACTTCTTAGGAGTAGCTCCCCACCTGTGGAACTCTGCTCCAATTGATGTCCCCCAGGCTTCATTTCAGAGTTTTAAATAAATACATACATTTCAGTTACATGTGTGTAAATTTAGTTACAGTGGGGTACAGGGACTAGGGTTCATGGAAAAGATAGATTGACAGAAGTGTTCTGGGAGAATAGTCTTCAAGAGGCAGCCCAGTAGTCTGACTGGGTTGTTTCCAGGACATGAGCAACAGTTGCTAGGTTCACTCTGTCCAGTCCATTCCTTTCGCTGTTATAATGACTCCTGGAGGTGCTGCCTTCCCTCAGTCTGGGCAAGGACAAGTAAAGCTAAGTCTGAGAAAAGGTTTTCCATGGAAAACAAACATGAATTTGTGGGACACGAGGAGGGCAAAAGGGGCCCTGAAATCCCCTGGCAAATATCAGGGATTGTGAGGGATTGGGAACCATTAGCAGGCCTAAGACTCTGCTGCCTCCAGCTGGCAGCTGCCATTAGTGACACTCTCTCATCACATAGTGTCTGGGGACTTTGGGGGGTTCATCACATGGGGGCAGAAATCCGCATCAATACCGGGGCTTTCTCCATCCTGTTTCATCGCAGGATTAGATCAGGCTCCTTTACACAGTTGTTTCTGTCTTGTTATATTCCGTTCCTTACCTTTTCACGGGGTGGCCACTTTTCCGCGAAAAGCCATTGCAAGCGCTGGGGGCATCACGACATTTCCTCCCTGGTTCCTGCCTCTTTCCCTCCCCTCACAGATTACTGGTGGTTTGGTTGTGATTGACACGCAATGCAGGTGGACAGCAACCTCCACCGAACTGCCTGAACCCCACCCCCACAGGCACCAGTTTCCCGGTGAACTGCTGGATTGCCAGCATGCCGGCCATTCTGTGCTGTGGGGCAAGCAGCCGAAGTTGGGAGCAAAATCAGCGCATCGCATTCAGTCACGGCATGGCAGCAAGCTGGCAGGTCATTATACCGACATGCCCACCACCCCGACGTCCCTGCCACACCCCCAACAACCCCAGCAAAGCGGGGTTTTCACGCTACAGGAGAAGTACATGGGCAGGCCATGGTGCTCCTGTTGCACAGACTGTTGCGCAGGGGGAAATGACGGGAAAATCACTGGAGGATTACGACGTCATGTAATGGACCCGCAAACTTCCGTGAGTGGCCAGTCATGAGTGTGCGATAAATTGCAGGTTTAGAGATGACCTTGGAAGGAAAATGGCAGCCATCAGGGGGAGATCTGGGCAATGGTAACTCCAGGCAGTTTTGCACCCCACCCCTCTGAAAATCCCACAAATGCCCCTTCTTCTGCGGCCTGCAAATGAGCCTGTGAAGTTGGAGGGGCCATTTCTGGGCACCCCTAGAAAATAGTTTTTTGGAGCAGAAATAGAGGCATAACCAGGGAGGCGAACCTTGCCGGCCAACGGAAAACTTGCCATTACCAGGACCCTCCTCTTCCAAGGCATAGATTCTTGTCCCTCGCTTTGTGCTTAGTCTCTGAAATATAGCACGAGGTCAGGGAGGGAACACTCTTCTGCTCCACTCTCCAACTCTAAACTTGGAGCTTGGGCGGGGGCGTGAAGAAAAGAAAAAAAGAAAAGACCCTCCCCGCTCACTAGTTCAGAGCTGGAGGAAGGGCAAAGATTGGTTCCATCTCTGCACCCAACAGGCACTCTGATCTTGGGGTGCCTGCCAGACACAGGGCAAGCCCACACTTCCCTGTTTCCCCACCCACCCAGCTCAGAGAGGATGAGGTGGAGGTACACAGGCTCCTTTGCCTCTGCACTTGGCCTGTCCCTGGAGCATCCATTGGGTACAAGTGCAATCTCAGTACCTCCCCCTCCAGCTTAGCGAGAGAGGTGGAGCTGTGTCAGGTTGCTCTCACTCTGCACACAACAACCCTCCAAGCTCAGAGTGTCCTTCAGACAGAGAAGCATAACCCTGGTCATAACAGGTTTGGTGGGAAAGTATTCATGTGAACTGCATTAAAACTTTATTCATCGGTTATTACTCTATTGATTTCCAGTACAAAAAACAGCACTCCAAATATGATATCCCTATTTGATTAATCCAGAAGTTAAAACAAGCTCTGTATTAGTCATAATTATAGAAGAATAATGTAATAAGTCCTAAATGTATGAATGGAAGACCAATTTTGAAATCTGTAACATAGATCTTTGCAGGGGTGGTGGTGGTTACCAAATGGTACTAATTCATTCTCACTGAACATAAAGCCTTACCTCTATGCTTGTATATCAATTAAAAAAGAAGCTTTAGATTGACCAAGATGATTGAAAGCTTGGACTGTGAAATCATATGATGTCTGATCATTCAGAATTGGAAAATTACATCGGTAACTTTTCACATCTCTTTCTGCTGTACATGTAATATTTTCCCCAGAAATTCTGTAAATTTAAAGAAAGGGGGTGATTAAAATCTAAGCAGTTCATTGTATAAAGATTAAATCAGTGTCTTCTGTCATCTGCTGAAGCTGGATGTAATTGAAATATATCAGAACTAGCTCTAAGAAAGCACAAAGGACGCAGAATACATAATAGTCACATTTTGTTTAACTATCCATATATTTAGAATATTTCTTTCTTTCTCGGTCCAAATGAACATTTTCTTCCAAACAAGCCAGGATTCCTAATCCAACTTTAATGCTATGAACCAATGTTTTGCCCAAAGATTTTCAGCAGTGCCAAACGGTCTTCAACATTTCAACACTTTTTAAGCATTTTTTTAGCATTTCAGCTTTTTAGACTTTTTGCTTTGCTGTTTTAAATCTGTATTTTAAATCACTGCACTGCTGCTAGGTTTTATTCTGGTTTTAGTCTGGTTGTATTGTTATACTGTGGTTTTAATGTTTTATATATTTTATATTACTTTATTGTGTGCTCTTTGGTTTTAATTTTTGTGAACCGCCCAGAGAGCTTTGGCTATTGCGTGATATAGAAATAAATAAATTTCTGGGCACCCTTAGGAAATAGTTTTTTGTATCAGAAATAGAGGCATAACGAGGGAGGAGAACCTTGCCAGCCAACAAAAAACTTGCCATTACCAGGACCCTCCTCTTCCAAGGCATAGATTCTTGTCCCTCGCTTTGTGCTAAGTCTCTGAAATATATTTATATATTTATATAAATAAATAAATTTGTTTATATTCCCCTCAGTGCTATTATCACACAACCAATTCTCTTTAGCTATGTAGCATCAGGGCATCATTCTATTCACTATATGATCCCTGTTTGGGTAGGATGACTCATGTGAACAACCCACAAAGCAGTAGCAGCAAGCATACTAAAAAAGCTGCAGCCACAGAAATAAAAGCACCAACCAGCCTTTTATTAATGTGAATTTTCAGACCATTTGACTGGCTTTTAGTAGAAATCTAAATTCTATTGGAAGTGGTAGTGTTAATCAAAAAATGTAAATGAATAATATTTGGTACAGTCTAAGATGTGACTTAAGCTGTTCCGTTTAGAGATGAGAGAGTTCCCCTTGGCTCCCATCTGAACAGCTTGGAAAAAAGCAGAGCTATTTACCCCAAAATCAGTGAATAGCTGAGTTCATTCCCAAACCAATCTGGGCAGCTCTTCATGCCAAGGAATGGCATGCCCAGCAAAGCCAGGGAGAGGTTTCTTCCTGGGTGTGCTGAAGAGCTGCCTGGGGAAGTACGTGATGAGAAACAACAATCTTACCCCCATGGAAGACACTCTTACCCTAAGGGACCCTTGTGAATGCATTTTTGTCCCTCCGTTTTTTCACTGTGGGGCAGTTCATGGGATCATAGAATCATAGACTAGTAGGGTTGGAAGGGGCCTACAAGGCCATCGAGTCCAACCCGCTGCTCAGTGCAGGAATCCAAGTCAGAGCATCCCTGACAGATGGCTGTCCAGCCTCGTCTTGAACGCCTCCAGTGTGGGAGAGCCCACCATCTCCCTAGGGAATTGGTTCCATTGTCGTATTGCTCTAACAGTCAGGAAGTTTGTCCTGATATTCAGCTGGAATCTGGCTTCCTGTCACTTGAGCCCATTATTCCATGTCCTGCACTCTGGGATGATGGAGAAGAGATCCTGGCCTTCCTCTCTGGGACAACCTTTCAAGTACTTGAAGAGTGCTATCGTATCTCCCCTCACTCTTCTCAAGGCTAAACATGCCCAGTTGTTTCAGTCTCTTGTTCATTATAACCCACTTTTAAAAAAAGCAATAGAGGTTCTCTGTTGGTTTGTTAGGGGACTATATTGAACAGTTTTCTCCAGGAAAACTGGGGGTGGGGGAAATGCCCGCTCCTCTGTGGAGAATCCTTAGGTTAACAGGATGGCTTTTGCCTCATGGAGTCAGCTCTTTGTGTGGGAAGTCTTCTCCAGCTCAGTAAATATATGAGTTCATTTTCCATCAAAGCAAGGGAGAGGTTTGTTCCTGACTTTGGTGGTGGTGGTCGGGATCAGGGGTGTGTGTGTGTGGAGCCTGAGGAATAATGTGGTGAGAGTCAAAATCTCATCCCCTCATGCCCTAAGGTTCCCCTGTGGAAGGGATTTTGCCCCACTCCATTTTTATTTATTTATTTATCAAATTTATCAATCGCCCATCTGGCTGGTCACCCAGCCACTCTGGCGATGTACAACAACAAAAACAGTTCATACAATAAAATTCAACATTAAAAACATCATATTTCTAAAAACCCACCCCAAATGCCTGCCTGAACAACCACGTTTTTAATGCGTGGCAGAAGCTCATTAAAGAGGGGGCATGGTGGAGTTCCCTAGGGAGGGAGTTCCACAGAATGGGGGCCACCACAGAGAAGGCCCTCTCCCTCGTCCTCACCAGCCTAGCTGTCCTGGCTGATAGGACAGAGAGAAGGCCATCCAAGGCTGATCTTGTTGAGCGGCCTGTCTGGTGTTGCTGGAGGCACTCCTTCAGATAGGCTGGGCCAGAACCATATAGGGTTTTAAAGGTCAAAACCAACACCTTGAATTTGGCCCGGAAAACAACTGGTAGCCAGGGCAACTCCTTCAGCACTGGAGTGATGTGATCTCGCCGGCGGCTGCCTTGTTCTGTACCTGTTCTGTACCAGCTGCAGCTTCTGAACCATCTTCAAGGGTAACCCCACGTAGAGTGCATTACAGTAGTCTAAACGAGAGGAGACCAGGGCATATACTACCGATGGGAGCAGATGGTCGGGAAGGTAGGGGCGCAGCCACCTTATCAGATGGAGTTGGTACAGCGCTGTCCAGCTCACAGCTGACACCTGAGCCTCCATGGACAGCTGGGAGTCTAAGATGACCTCAAAGCTGCGGACCTGGTCTTTCAAGGGTAACCGTACCCCATTCAACACCAGGTCAACATCCCCCAGCCTCCTCTTGTCTCCCACCAAAAGCACCTCAGTCTTGTCAGGGTTCAGCTTCAGCTTATTCCTCCCCATCCAGCCACTCACCATCTCCAGACATTTGGACAGGGATTCTACGGCCAACCTTGGTGAAGATTTGAACAAGAGGTAGAGCTGCGTGTCATTCGCATATTGGTAACACGGCACCCCAAACCTCCTGATGACAGCCCCCAGTGGCTTCACGTAGATGTTAAATAGCATTGGGGAGAGGATGGAACCCTGAAACCTCTTCTCCCAGTGCTACCCTCTGGAACCTGCCGGAGAGGAAGGGCCGGAACCACCGTAATATGGTGTCTCCAATGCCCAACCCCTCCAGGTGGTCCAGGAGGATACCGTTGTCAACAGAATCAAAAGCTGCTGAGAGGTCGAGGAGAACAAGAAAGGAGCATTCGGCCCTATCCAGAGCCCTCCTCATATCATCCACCAAGGCGACCAAGGCCATTTCTGTCCCATGGCCAGGCCTGAAGCCCGACTGAAATGGATCTAGATAATTGGCTTCTTCCAAGCGTGCATTCAACTGCATCGCCACGACCTGCTCAATCACCTTGCCCCAAAAAGGCAGATTCGAGACTGGGTGAAAGTTGGTCAGAACTTGGGGATCCAAGGAGGGCTTTTTTAAAAGTGGTCTTATCACTGCCTCCTTGAGGGCCGATGGCATCACACCCTCCTTAAGGGAGGCATTCACCACCGCCTTGATCCCCTCACCCAGCCTCTCTCTGCAGCTCATAATGAGCCAAGATGGGCAAGGATCAAGTAAGCGGGTGATCGGCCTTACAGATGAAAGCACCTTGTCCACTTCATCAGAAGGAAGAAGCTGGAACTGATCCCACAAAACCGGTGTGCCACAGACCGCCTCCTGCTCACTAACTGTATCCACAGTGCACGGAATAACACTCCTAATCCAATCAATTTTATCTGCAAAGTGCCTTACCAAGGCCTCACAGGAGGCCTTAGAATGCTCCAGTGGTTCTGGAGCAACTGGACCGACCACGCTCCGGACCACTTGGAACAGCCTCCTGGGACAGCACTCTGCAGACATGATAGAGGCAGCCTAATATTCCTTTTTTGCTGCCTTCACCGCCACATGATAGGCTGAAGATACAGCTCTAGCCTGTGTCTGATCGCCTCTGGAGTGAGACTTCTACCACTGGCGCTCTAGCCGTCTCACCTCCAGTTTCAGAGCTTGTAACTGTGGATTGAACCATGGTGCAGTCCGAGCCCTGTTCAGGGGGAGAGCGTGTTTCGGAGCCACCCAATCTAATGCCCCAGTGATTGTGGCATTCCAGCTGTAGCAGAAATCAGAGTCAGAGAGACCACGGAGTAAAGAAAAATGAGTATTCTTTATTTAACGCGCAGGCTTAAGGCTGGAATCTTTTCCAAAGAGCCAAAAGCCCCGAGGCATAGCCACACATTACTTTTATAGAGATGATGACACACAAGCGACCCTTTCTCCCACTCCCTCTCCTGTGGTTTTACAGTTGGTATAGTTGTTTATAGTACAGGAAATGGGCCATAGGACATTCTATCTTGAGAACAAGGATACAGTCTTGCAGTAAGCAAAAAGGCAAAATCATGACTGTGTTGTGCAATTTGGCTTGCTGACAGGGGAAGTCTCTACATTGCTGTTCCTGCCAAACTATGCTAGCTCAGCAAGAACATGAGACCACTTAGTCTGACCCCTGACATGGCTGCTACACAGCCACCCACCAGGATCTTGACCGAGTGGCCGTTGGCGTGCTCCAGAGAATCCCCAAGTGTGTTCAGGAATCCATTCGGATCCATAAGACGCCTGGGGCGGACCATTTTAATGGGTCCTCCACCCCTGTGGAGGGGTTGTGGAACCGAGAAGTCCAACGTCACCAGATAGTGATCTGACCATGACAAGGGGGTGGTGGATATACCCCCGACTTCCAGATCACTCCCCGCTTCTCCAGAAACAAACACAAAGTCTAGTGCATGACCGGCTACATGGGTGGGCCCAGTTGGAATATGGTGCAGCTCCCAGGAAGCCATGGTCTCCATGAAGACCATGATTTTCCCTTTGAGAGGCAGCTCTATGCAGCCCCCTAGCAAAGCAATAGACAGTTTGTTAAGGGACTGTTTTAAATAAATTTCCCCGGGCAAACTGGAGGTGAGGGGCAAAAGCTCACTCTTCAGTGGGGAACCCTTGGACGAAGAGGATTCCCTTCGGGAACTGGCATTGGCCTTCCATCTCTGGTTTTCCTGGAGTCTGCTCTTTATCTGGGAAGCCTTCTCCAGCTCAGATTTTAATTCAAAGGCTTCTCATACTTACCTCTCCTTTGAGGTGAGCATTGCTGAGTCCTTGAAGCTTGTTTCTGAACCTGAGCCCAGTGAAATTCACCAGCACCTCTAGTCTCACTGATGTGAATGGCAACTAACTCTTTGTGGACCAGAGGTCATTTAAGCTTAACTTCTCTACCCCCCACTTTCCCTTGCCTTATAGCATAGTGCTCAGTAAGGCCTAATCATACATGTGTGAAATATTCAGGATCACAAACAATATAAAACAACAATAACAACAAGAAGCCTTTGGATATCTTGTTTTCAGCCAGACACCATATTGTGTAGACCTAAAAATCTATTTAACCAAATGGCAAATGGTACCCCACAAAAAGGACTTCATAACACGTCTCTGCCAATTATATCGGTTTTGGACCACCTGATCAATATTCTCCTGACAAACATGGATTTACCGTTCAAATAAAAAGTAGTTTGTTCTCCGGATGCCAAACAAATTAGTGGATCTTCCCCTTCCCCATCTGCATCTGATTTTCTTAGAATTCAGTGTTTTGCAGTTCAAGTCCTGTGGAACATCGGGGTGGGTCTGCAGCAGTGTGAAAAAAAAGTAAAGTGTTATTTCAAATAGTTATTCAGCCCTACACTACAATTATCTTCAACCTTTTCAGGTAAATAATATACACATTTCTGTGACACAAGATTAATATGTACAATTTCTACTTATACTGAAGTGTAATCCATCTACAGTATACAGCACTGACTAACCTAAATGCACCTAGGAATGTGCAACTTCATTGGCCAATCAGTTCTTCAGGGGAACCAATTACTTGGAGGTGAGCCAGAGTTTCCTTCAGAAAATTCATTCTAGCCATTTGAAACATGAGCACACTGTTGTTTTTGCAGGGGGACCTGGCAAATCTTCCATACTGTCCCCCATTGCAAGGTTAAGTTTTCCTGGGGTGTGAGGAAACCCACAGAAAAGGCTGTCTGTTAGTGATGCTAACGAAGCCACTACAAGAGCTTCAGAGAAGATTTACATTTAGCTTCCAAACTGGAGTTCACATTGCAAAAATGTGCGTCCATCCCTATAACGCTGCCCAATCACCCAGTTAGTTCTATATACTTACACCCTACAAAGAGAACAGTTCCAGTAACGTCAAGACCTCCTGCCAGGTTCCGTAATTTACACCATGCGTTATTCCCAGATTGTATTGAAGCCTTGACCTTGTCCCTGTGGATTATTGTGCTCCGCTCGGAAAGAGAGGCAGTCCAACACTGTGCAGTTGGACAGTCAGCATAATGCACGCTAATCATGCTTTGTTCATCCTTCCACACACAGCAGAAAGACACATCAGAACCAACTTGTACCACTCGGTCTATAGGATACATTTTTGTGGTAGAGCCTGTATCTTTTCCTGCAATGGAAACAGCGAAAGGGCAGGATTGAAGAGGGGAAGGATCTACAACATTGGGTAATTTTCCCTTGGTAATCAGTTGAGTGGCTGCACTTCTGAATAGACACATCCTCTTAGGAATTATTGCTAAGCAAGCCCAATCAAATGAATGGAAAGTGAGCCGAAGCAGAGGTGTGAAGGAACAGTTCAAAACAGTGGTGCAGACAGGGCCAGACTGCAGGGACTCCCTGAACTGAAGGACGTTGTGGTGGCTCTTTCCCTCACCTTCCTGCCCAGACCACCCCTGCCCCACAAGCGAAAAGAAGCCCTGCAGCAGCTCACCAGAAGAGACTGAATGCTCTGAGCCATTTTAAAATTACACTTTTTAAAAATTATGTTTTAAGTAGCAGTGATCTGAACCAATCAGATGCTGCCTTTGGGGGATGCAGCCAATGAGACCACAGGAGTGACATAAAGGCCACCCCTTCACTGCTCCTGTACCCTCATTGGCCATGTCCCCCCTCCCCAAAGGCAACATCAGATGGGTTCAGATTGCTGCTACTCAAAGCATGAGTTTAAAAGAATGTTTACTTTTAAAAAGGCATGCTGGGCTAGGAGGAGGAGAAGCTGCTGTCATCGTCACCAGGTTTAATGAAAAAATACGGGGCCGGCTTGGTGGCTTGTAGTGGTGGTAGGGATGTCAGAGAATTCTGCCACGGATCTCGGTGAGGCCGAATGCCAGTGCATTCGGCCCCCCGAAATCCATGGCGGAACGAAGTCCCCCACCCCCCATGAAAGGTGCGCGAAACAGAGCACTTACCTGCTGCTGTCTGCACTGACTTGCGAATGGCAGCCGCATCTGCGGCCGCCATTCGCTTCTTTATCATAGCCATGATAGGCTATGTAAATAATTACATAGCCTATCACGGCTAACGCAAGGACGCCATTTGCGTCCCTGTGGAGGCCGTGATAGGCTACGTAAGTATTTACATAGCCTATCATGGCAAGGAAAAAACCCCAAAACAGTGGACGCAAATGGCGGCAACTACGGTGGCCTCCATTTGCGCTCCCTTTTTTTGCCGTTTTAGCCTATGTAAATATTTACATAGATAATTACGGCGAAAAAAAGGGGAACACAAATGGGCGCTATTTGCGTTCCTTTTTTTTCCGCCGTAATAGCCTACGTAAATATTTATGTAAGCTAAAACAGCGGGGGGGGGGGGGGAAGGAATGCAAATGGCGCCCGTTATGCCATTTGCGTTCCCCTTTTTTTTCGCCATAATAGCCTATGTAAATATTTACGTAGGCTAAAACAGCAAAAAAAAGGGAACACAAATGGCGGCTCCTGTAGCCGCCACCATTTGCGTCCGCTGTTGTTGTTGTTTTGCTTGCTGTGATAGGCTATGTAAATATTTACGATGCCTATCACGGCAAACTACAGGGACGCAAACGGTGGCGGCTACGGCCACCACCATTTGCGTCCCTGCAGGCTGCCCAGTGGCCGGATGTCTGGCTGCAGGTGGCCCTGGCCGGTGGCTCCACAGAATCTCCATGGAGCAGAGCCAGCCGGACAGAATTTCGGGGGGAGGGACAGAGCGCCTCCCCCCCACCATGAATGTCACCCTTCGAAAAGGTAAGTGACTTTCGTACATCCCTAAGTGGTGGTAGTGGGCTGATGGTGGCGGGGGAGATGGTGGCAATAGGGAGGGCTGGGAAAGAAACTCAAAGTTACTTGCACTCCTGGTTCCCACATTCCTTGTCCTGAAATTTATAGGGCCTATAGTATAGGCAACAGAAAAATAGGAGTCCATTTTGGAGCTGAAGCTATCCAAACACTTAACATTTCCTCTAGCACAAAGGTACAGAACTTAAGGCCCAGGGACCAAATCTAGCATAGTTGGGGTCCCCATCCACCTCTTCTGGAGTTTCCCAGAAGGCCCTTACCTTGGGAATATCACAACCTCATCTGCATGTTACCAGAAGTAGGCAGTGTTTTAGTTAGTTTGTTCATGGGAATTTTGACTACAGCTAGCCTTAGGATCTCTATAGCTCACAGTGTGGTTTCTTGTGATTTCTTCCCTTTGCTCCTCCCCCCGACTTCCACCATTGCTGGGAGCACGTGTGTTTGCTCTCTTGCTTCTGCCGGTGTAATAGAACACAAAATGGACTGAACAAACCCTTTAGAAACTCTACGCTGTACCTGCATGGTATATGCAAGAATACTTGTGAGTAAAACTGTTTTCTTTCCTTCACTGAAGAAAGAAGTGATCTCCTTTTCATTATTCTAAGATAATTTGTGTGCATGTGGGACAGGTAAACGCTCATTCTGTTTTTCCTTTTTGTTTTTCTCTGCTGACTGCCTTTCTAAACAGGAGGTATTGTTACTAAATAATCCCATCACCTTGTCCTCCCTTTACTGCAAACACTGATTGTTTGGTGGTTTCCTGGCTTTGCGCAGTTTTTTTTCCCCATTCTGAAATGTTGAGATGCCTCGCTTAAGGCTTAGATACTGGTATTAGGAGTTTTAAGCTAAAATACACTAGTATTTTTGGTGTTTTGGCCCTGCTCCTTTGACCCCACCCACCACTGGAATGTGGCCCTTGAAAGCGTCACCAAGTGGAATATTGCCCTAAGACTGAAAGAGGTTCTACAGCCCTCCTCAATGAGGAGGAAAGGCAACAAATTGGTAAGGCAACAAAAACGTAACCAACCACTAGTAAGAGGGAGGTTTCTAAATATCCAGGAGAACCCTAAGGCATGCAGAAATATATTGCTTATTCCTCCAAAAAAAAAAAATGGGAGAAAGGGGACATATGAAGACAGAGTGCAGGCAGAAGCCCTCACTCTACCTGCAGGCCGTTAAACTGAAGGGAAGCCAAGCACACAGTCAGAGGGCAAATAATTCCAAATCTTTCCTCAGTGGGGGATTGGCTAGGCCTCATGCTGGACCTGCAGAGAGCCTTGCACAGTAGCAAGTTATCTTCATGTTTTGCAAAGTTCTCAGTACCTCAGCTCAAGAGAAAGGAGTCCCAAAAGGGTTCAGGGCAACCATACTGAAGGGCCCTGTTCTGCGCTTTTTGTCCATTTTTGACAAAAAATCAGGGCAGCTGGAATCTGGGGGAAAAATCCTAGAAGCACAGATAATGTTGGCACAACTTCTGAACCAGAAACTTTCATATTTCTCCCATTACCTTCCATATTCCTAGCAACAGTGAAGATGGGTGGCTAAAGTACAATCTTAGAACCATTTATAAAACTACAAAAGGCCATAGCAACTGTTGGTAAACAGTCTGATCCAGGAAGCCATTCATTCTATACTTTAACACGGACACACAACATTGATAGCGTTCTTCCACATTTGTTCTCAACAGCATTGTCTTACCAGAAATACTTGCAACTTCGCTCCATTCACTCCATGCAGTCCCATCAAATCCATTCCCATGAAGTTGACAGCGAATCCTGACATAGTGTGTAGTGCAATTAAAAGGCAGGTCTGACGTCCAGGTCCAATGGAGCTGTTTGTTACTACCAGTTAATTTTGACTGATAGGTCTCCTAAAAATGTAAAAGAAATGTTGCATGAATACCTATGCAGGAAGCCATCTGAACATTTTTGCTTCCTATTGTTTCTAACAAAGTAGGTTTCTAGATCCTGATTAGTAATAAGGACAGTAAACCTATTTTGGACATTGCCCCAGTTTGCACTTCTCACTAAACCATGGTTTAGCAAGATGGCTACAAACAGGAAGGAACTGTTGCGTGCCTTGGGCTTGCAGGCACCATTAGTCCTCCTCTTGGGCAACCCAGAGGACAACTTCACTAGCATTTCATTTTGCTTCCCTGGATCTTGTCGTGTTGTCCGGACCGTGAACTGGAGTTCATTTAGTTTTCGAAAACTTTAATAAAGGTACTTTCTTATAAAAGTGATCAAAACTGCTTATCACAATTAAACCCCTCTGATATTCAATCTACTCTGCCACCTGAATTCTATAGCAAGAGATGCTCTGCAAAGAAACTTGAATCACATGCAGGGGGAAAAGAAAAAAAAAGTAACTAGAAACAAATGCCTATCTCATATTCCATAAATTCCAAATGTAAACTTCCCTTCTTTAGAATGTCCTGCATAATTTGCTTTCTTTTAGCCTCTCAACTCGAGGCTTTTATTGTGTTCTCATGATTGGTCATTCACGGTAGTTTGCAGGTCCTTTACATGATGTCATCAGCCACCAAGGCCTCTCTTGTGCTTTCTGACCATTATTGTGACTGATTCTCTGTGGTAAGGCCTTTGTAAAAACAAAAGTAGTCTGTGACTAAAATTGAATCATTTGGTACACAAATAAAACCTGATATTAGAAATAGAAGGTGATGACAAAGAAGCAGAAGCCAGAAAAGGGAGTTGGTGTAGTTGATGTAGCTGATGTAATTCAGTGCAAAGTTGGAGGTCAATGAAGTGGAAGGAGACCAGTGGGCTTCAGACTATCATGAAGTCTTAATATGGGCCAGTTCAGACCAGTGGTTAGAGTCCTAGAATAGGACCAGGGAGACCTAAATTTAAATCCCTGCTCAGCTATGAAACTCACTGGGTGACTTCAGACCAGTCACCATATCTCTTAACCTAACCTACATCACAGGAACTTGTGAAGATAAAAGTGATGGGGGAGAACCTTCAGATCAGTTAGCCATCCTGAAATTAACCACCACATGGTGGTGTGTGAGGGAAAAATAATAAACTGTGCCACTTTCCCACCTACTGAATATATAAACTTATGTTCCTATATATTGGCCACACTGTGATGAAGACTAGCGATAGGTGAAAGCCTGGAAAAGTCATTAAGGACTTGTCTACACTAGGCTTTTATCCTGCATCTTTACCAGGCTTCTGCTTCCAGATTCTTTGTGGGATTAAGATCGGCTTCTTTACACATGCTTTCTTTTGAGGATTTCCTTTGTCTACAAGTTCTATACGTTTCATTATACAGCCACTAGATGGCACTGTGGTATAGCGGAATTGTGGAAATACGCAAGCCATTGGAGCACTTTGAAGCACCATTAAAATTAAATACTGCATTTTCCCTGTTAAGAAAAAAAGACAGTGTGGTGTAATAGTTACAGTGCTGGACTGTGATTTGGGAGATTCCATTTTTCACACTTCTCCGAATTTTATGATACCATCCCAAGATCATCCACTAAGTTTCATGACTGTGTGGGGTTCCTACCTAATCTAGCATTCCCTACTCCTTATCTGATGCTCTGAGGGGCAAAACAGATTGGGGCCCCTGTACCTACCTTAGAGTGAAATGGGGAGGGGGGAGAGATGTGAAGCATCTCTACACCAACCTAAAATCCCACATTCTAAATGGGGCTTTCTGCCGCTGACTAGTGGCCACAGGATGGCGCCCTAAGTGATATAATATGCACCTCATTTCCTTGAATGCGTTCTTTCTGTTTTAAAAATGATTTGCCTCTAAAGTTTGGGATGGATTAAACAAATTGGATTAGAAAAGCAAAGACAGACCACTTACTAGCACCACTTCCTCCATGGGCTGTTTGCGCAGGATCTGAATTTGCCAGGTGGCGTCTATTTCCTCTGGATAGGCTGAACCGCCATCTTGCCACTCCAGTTCAAATGTGTCAGAGATTAAGTTGGGAGTCAATCTTTGAATCTGTGGAGTGAGAGGAACAAGGGCTGGGGGTGCGGGGGGGGGGGAGAAGTAACAGCCCAATTCAGAACTACTTGGTATTGATAATCATAAAGCACTATTTATGGCTGGCTGGAGAATGCTGGGAGTGAAAGGACTTTCTCCGTCTAAACATGCATAGCATTGCACCCTTAACTGCTGCACCTCTTCCCCAGTCAGGATGGCTCAGTAGCAAACTGGCTGCTAGTGCAGTTATTTCCGCACAGATGTTGTATGTGTGTGTGTAGGGTGGGCGAGGGGGAGGTGTGCAGCTCTCATTAAACAAAATGATATAGTGCATACATAACATGCAAAGAGAAGGAGAGCATGCAGAGAAATCATAACAGCAGACAGACAGCGACAGATACCAGATCGTACCAACCTATTTCCTGACTGTGGGCCAAGTGGTTTAGAATATACAGATCTGCTACTGCCAATATATAGCAGGGAATTCGGTTAATCCACATTCTGTTACAATTCACTATGAAGAACTGATCACCTCACAGCAACAGGTTCTAATAATTAAAAGAAGAAAATGAATTGTACATTTTCAGACAATGCTGTTGCTTTAAAGTCTTGAAAGGTGTAAGATGCCAGTGGATCAATGCCTGCGCATTTGTGGACAATAAGTTGTGGAAGATGCTATACATTATGTACTCCATTGTCCACTTTGTGTAGACTTACTTTGGGAGACTTACAGATAGAAGCGCTTTATGAATGTGCTACATTCATTGTAAGCTCAGGATAAATGTGTCACACACTCAAGTAGCAGGTTCAAAGAAAGTCTACTAATTAGAGATGTAGGAGAAATTCATTGGGTCCAGGTTTTTGTACGAGCTTACCAAATTTTGCAGCTTATAATGGTACAACCTTTTTTCTTTTGCAACTGTGCTGCCTGTACTCCTGTGTTTTCAGAGGAAATCTAGTGCATTCTATGTACAATGCCTTTTCCTTTAGTTATGGCATGTGAACTCACAAGGTCAGACTACACATTACTACATGGGTCAGAACCCAAGCAGGGAGGGATAGGGGGGATTCAACCCTTTCCCATCCTGTGGGATGCCTGTAGAACAACCAGTGGGGACAACCTGTGGCAAGAGATTTTTTATTCTTCTTATTTAATGTTTTATTATCCATTTCAATTTTAAAACTGAAACATCAGTTCTCAGATTTAAACTTCCCAGTTACCATAAAAGGGAGACTTGATACAAATGTAGTGTTAAAACAACATAGTTGGGAGTTTGCACCTGAACATTTCTGCCAGCAAAACATATTTTAAAATGTATATTTTTATAAAGCATGAGCATCTCTTGCAGCTAAACCACGTTGCAATGGAGAAGGAAATTATATGCAGAAGATATCATGGTAATGACACATTCAGATAAACCCTTTATAATGTCTTAAATCTGACCATTTTCAAAACTGCCAGTGACTAAAGCACAATTTGAAGAGAGACTGTTTTCAAGACTTACAGTTCAGCAAATCCTGTGTTGAATGCTACATGTGTTGTATTTCGTTCTCGTTCTCTCTCTCTCTCTCTCTCTCTCTCTCTCTCTCACACACACACACACACACACAAAACAGCTTTTGTTCAAGGGGTGTAGAAGTACTGGAAACAAGTATTGTGATGCTGGGTCCAGAAGGGACATCTGCAAGATTGCGGTTACCTCTTGGGAATCCTAGCATTAAAGTGAACATTTTTAAAGGACACAGAACAATTAGTTCATTGGCTGTCACTGTGTTCTGCCAAAGATTGTGATACAATAGCCAGCATGATAAAAAAGAACATCCCAAATCCCTTTTCCACCCCCAAATTTCCTCACTTAGAAAGAATTAACTAAAACCATTTCCTTTGGAAATAGCTAAATGTTCAAGGAAGTGGGAATGACTCCTTAATTAGAAATAGTGGCACCCTGAAAGAATATAGGGTAGAATTCCCCATTATTTTTCTCTCTGTGTGTTTTTTTTTTCCTTTTGTACATCCCTATGCCATGAATTGACATCCCTAAGCCCTATCGCAAGATCTCAGGTGAATTATTTCTTTATTTGCAGGATTTGTATCCCACTTTTGTGCCTGATGCCTTGAAAAGCAGCTCATAGGGCCTTCTCTGCTGTGGCACCCCAGTTGTGGAATGCCTTCCCCTTGGAGGCCCAATTGGTGCATACATCGGTTTCATTTCTGCACCAAGTTAAAACATGGCTTTTTACCAAAGCCTTTGAGGGCTAACATTCCCTAAAGTTGCACACTGTTTTAACTGTTTTATTGATTTAGATTTCAGTTGGCATTAGCTTGTTTAATGGTTTAATATGTTTTTAGCTGTCTAATTTATTTATTGTTTTATACTGTTTCAATTGATTCTATCTGTATGCTGCCCTGAGATCTTACTAATATAGGGTGGGATACAAGTGTTTTAAACAAACAAACAAACAAACACATAAATATTAATAAAATACTATGAATGTATTAATATCTCTCCAACAGCCTGTCCTACACTGCCTTCTGAAATAGGGTGTGTTAGTAAAGTGGCCATAACAGTATTCTTCACAATCTGGTTATACTTATAAAATAGCATCAGTTCAAACACTTTTCAGTGTGTAACTCCTTTGCTGGGGGAACTGCACTGGCTGCCTATTCGCTACTGGGCCAGGATTAAGGTATTAGTACTGGTGTACAAAGCCCTAAACAACTTGGCACCAGGATACCTGAGAGAGCGCCTCCTTCCTTACCAACCTGCCCGGTCACTGAGGTCATCAGAGGGCATGTTCCTGGTGGTTCCACATGGACCCATGGCCCAGTTGGAGTCCACCAGGAAAAGAGCCTTCAGTGTGCTGGCCCCCTTCCTGTGGAATTCCCTGCCTTTAGAGGTCAGGCAGGCGCCAACATTGTGTTCCTTCCGGCGCCTCCTGAAAACGTTGTTTTCCAAGAGGCCTTCCTTGCATGACCAGCCGTGATTTGTTAAATTCCACTTTGTTGGGGTTTGGCTTTTTAAAAAATGTTTTAACTCTTCTAACCTGTTGTTTTATTCTTTTATCATGTTGTTCACCTCTCTGAAATCTTCTGATGTGGAGCGGTATATAAATATTGTAAATAAATAAATTAATTAATAATTGACTATCTAAATAGGGAGTTATGCCTGGGATGGGCAATGGAAGGGAAAGCATGCTGTGTGTGTATGTGTGTGTGTGTGTCTGTCCCCATATACATGCATAATCCCTAAAGCCAAGATGCATTACCCTTGTCAGATATCTACCTTCTATGGACTTGGGGGACAGGACTGAAACTCAGGATTCACACCTTAACAACTCACACTAACAAAAGGCTTTCAAGTCATTGCTCAAATACCTCTACCACATAAAATAGGGACAATGGTTTATCAGTGACTGACTGGTACAAGAAACTAGGGTATAGGGGCAGAGACAGCAAATGAGGTTGCGTGATGGAACTTCCACGGTTTGGAGAATACTGGCCTGAGAGAGAAGCCCTACTCAATCCTACTTCAGTAAACAGGGACACAGAGTGAAGCCATATATTTGATCTTCTGCCAGTGCTATCCTTTAATTTAGATATCTTTGCCTACAATCTGCTCCCCCCACCAGGCCTCCACATATATTTAGAGATGGCTGTCTTCCCACTACAAGATTCTTATGCGAAACATTTTCCAAGGCTTGTGGGTTCCCGTGGGCAGAATCCAAGATGTCTTGTACCATAGCTACTAGAAAGCCAGCATTTTCATCTGTCACTCCCATATTACTGACAGCTGAGCCAAATTCCCCTCTGAAGTTTAGCTCAACTCATAATTAGTTCAACTAGACACCAGCTGGTCTCCAAACTTCCCTGCCTCTGCTTCCCCCTTTTTCAAATCTGACCTTGCAAGAGAGTAGGGATGGGGGGTGGGGATGGACAGAAAGCAGGGAAGATCAGGGATACTGGAAGGCCCAATTTTAAGTTCCCACTGTGTTCCAAGTAGGGATGGCAGAGAATTCCACCACAGATCTCAGTGAGGCCGAATGCCAGTGCATTCGGCCCCCCGAACTCTGTGGTGGAACGGCCTGCCACCCCCCGACCCCCTGCAGATCACCCCCGGGACGAGACTCACCTGGGGCGGATCTTCTGGGCGGCAGCGGCGGCGGTGGCGGCTGGTCTTCTGACCGGCTGCCACCGCCATTTCCACTCTTGTAAAAAAAAAAAAAAATGTGATAGGCTATGTAAAGATTTACGTAGCCTATCATGGCCAGGTTTAAAAAAAAAAAACGACGTGATAGGCTGTGTAAAGATTTACGTAAAGATTTACGTAAAGACGTAAAGATTTACGTAGCCTATCATGGCTGGGTGGGTTAAAAGAACACAACAACCGCGTACGCAAATGGAGGCGGCTATGGCCACCGCCATTTGCATTCCTTATTTTTGCCCGTCTTAGTCTACGTAAATATTTATGTAGACTATGACGGCGAAAATAAAGGGGAACGCAAATATCGTAGCGGGCACTATTTGAGTCCCTTTTTGATTCCCCGTTTTAGCCTACGTAAAGATTTACATAGGCTAAAATGGGGAATCAGAAAGGGACGCAAATAATGCCCGCTACGCTATTTGTGTTCCCCTTTATTTTCGCCGTCATAGTCTATGTAAATATTTACGTAGACTAAGAGGGCAAAAATAAGGAACGCAAATGGCGGTGGCCGTAGCCGCCGCCATTTGCGTACGCTCTTTTTTTTTTTTTTACCCAGAGTCCTCCGCGGCCAGAAATCCGGCTGCGGACAGCTCTGGCCTGGCTGGGCCTGGCTGGCTGCTCCACGGAGGATTCTGGGGGGGAGGAACAGAGCGCCTCCCCCCATCGAGGATTCCGGGGGGAGGGACGGAACGCCTCCCCCCCCATCAACATAATCCGCGAAAGGCAAGTGACTTTCGTACATCCCTAGTTCCAAGGAGAGGCCATTCTCTCAGTAATGCCATGAGAAGCGCATTTGGTGGGGATGTGAGAAAGACCTTCTCATTAGCTGCTCCCAGGCTTTGGAATTCCCTGCTGAGAGAGGCTAGGTTGGCTCCCCTTTGTTATCCTTCTGCCTGCAGGCAACAATGTTTTTATTGAGGTAGCTCTTTGGCATATATGCTGGTCTACCACTGAAGGGTTTTTTTTTAATTGGTTGGTGCTGCTTGTCTTCTTTTATTGTTGTGTTTTTCATTTATTTGTTTTTATGTTACATTTTAATTCAGATTTTGTTTTTAATTCAGATTTTACCGTTAACTGCCTTTAGCAGAAAGGTGGGATATAAATTAATAAATAACAAACACAGTGGAGGCTTCTGACTATGTTTCCAAGCCCTTTGGTACTGCTAGGAATCCTGGGGTGTTAGATTTAAATTCTACCTGTAATCTCCCCTGAAGTAAACTACAAGGGCACCACCTTCAAGTGAAAATCATTGTGACTAATTATCATTAGCTCAAACTACTGGTAGGGATCACTGATCCATGGATTTCCAGCTATTATCTTATTTTTCTTCTTCACTGGAATTATTTGAATCTTATATAAGAATACAGTAGTGTAAGGCTTATTACTAGAGATCTACTAGACCAGTTTTGCTCATTTTTGTTTTCAGCTGAAGCAAGAGAAGTGAAGACATGCAGAAAATTTTGAAACTTCAAAGAAGTTGAAAGTTTGAGCATTGAGTAGCTTGGGAAGGGAGAGGGATGAGGCAAAGGCAAGATTAATACATATGCCCCACACTGTGCATGTAATGTTGTAACATGTGACACACTGTGCGTATGCACATGCAATAATGCTTATTCCTGTGAGCTCTTACAGTGCTGGGCCAATGAAAGGGAGGCACGGAATGTTGGGAAAGGGGCTGAAGAAAAGTCAGCCCCTTGGTGATAAGTAGAGGAGGAGGAAGAAAAGAAGTTGAGAAGAAAGAGGACACAAGAGGGAGAAGAGAGAGAAAAGCAACAGATGAAAACAGATAGAAAAGACACCAGAAAGAAGAGGGAAAGTTGACATGAAGCAACAGAATTGATAGACTGGAAGAAACTTGATATTTTTTTTAATTTAATTTGTATAAATTGTTTTTTAAAAAACATTTTCAAATTCTGAAACTTTGAAAAAGTTCAAAGCTCAGGCTTTAATAGCAAAACAGTATGTTTTTTGTGTCCACACCAGACAGTCTCCTATTTCTCGATGGTTCAGTGGTGGTTTATTTGCTCCATCCCTAGCAGTGTCTGAAGTGACATCATGTTTCGACCTCAAACTTCAAGAAATGGTAAATGATCTTTTAAAAAAGAACATCTTTTTGTTTTGTTGTTTTGTTTTCACCGTGCTGGTATATTTGAAGTACATTTATTTTAAAAGTGTAAAGTTATTCCAGTCGCAAGGGGAATGGGCAAACATATTTTTATCCAATTCTAGCCCCTTTGGCAACACGGGGTTTACACTAGTAACCCAAAGAAGAAGAAAGCCAACCCACACTGATACAGGACATGATGGGCTGGGGTAATGCACATGTATTGCACTGCGTTGCAGGGAAAGTGCTCGCACAGAATAATAATGCCAAATGTCCAAGCGTGGGCTCAACTGGGAATCGCTTGCTAATAAACAAAAATGTGCTTATTTAATGAAGAAACTGTTCTCATTTAGAGTCTGTAAGACCAGAGACTCAGGTTATGACCTGCATATTTAGCAGCTGTGCAAGTTAAATATTACATAGAGAAAATCTTCAAGGACGTAACTGTGTTCTCTGTGTAAATCAAGTGTTGATTTATAAATCAGGTTAGTCTCCATGCAAGAGCGCATAGTTAAACTATGGAATTTGTTACCACAGGATGTAGTGATGGCCACCAATTTGGATGGCTTCAAAAGGGGGTTGGACAAATTCCTGGAGGAAAAGGCTATTAATGGCTACTTGTCCTGATGGTTATGTGCTACCTCCAGAACCAGAGGCAGTGAGCCTATGTACACCAGTTGCTGGGGAACATGGGTGGGAGGGTGCGGTTGAGCTCATGCCCTGCTTGTGGGTTCCTGGCCAACAGCTGGTTGGCCACTGTATGAACAGAATGCTGGACTAGGTGGACCCTTGGTCTGATCCAGCATGGCTCTTCTGATGTTCTTATGTCCCACTTGTGCTCATGAGCAACTGGTATTCTGAGACATATAGCCTCTGATACTGGAGGTAATATGTAGCCCATCATGTCTAGTAGCCGTTGATAGCCTTATCCTCCATGAATTTGTTGAATCCTCTTTTAAAATCATCCAAGTTGGTGGCCATCACTACATGGCCATCACTTGTGGTAGTGCATTTGATTGTTTAATCATGCTGTGTGAAGATATTTAGATATAAATACTTCCTTTAAATATAAGTTTAGCATGATGTGTGAAGGATGTTGACCATCTTCCCTGTGGTGAGGACATGGTGTGGACAGCCTGCTATATGAATCAGCATTCTGATTCATGTACTCATGGCATTAAAAATCATAGGGCTATCAGGGCATGGCTGTGATTATGGACGGCTGCCCAGACTTAGAATCATAGAATCATAGAATAGTAGTGTTGGAAGGGGCCTACAAGGCCATCGAGTCCAACCCCCTGTTCAATGCAGGAATCCAAGTCAGAGCATCCCTGACAAATGGCTGTCCCGCCTCGTCTTGAAGGCCTCCAGTGTGGGAGAGCCCACCACCTCCCCAGGTAATAGGTTCCATTGTCGTATTGCTCTTACAGTCAGGAGGTTTTTCCTGATGTTCAGCCGGAATCTGGCTTCCTGTAACTTGAGCCCATTATTCTGTGTCCTGCACTCTGGGATGATCAAGAAGAGATCCTGGCCTTCTTCTCTGTGACAACCTTTCAAGTACTTGAAGAGTGCTATCATATCTCCCCTCAGTCTTCTCTTCTCAAGGCTAAACATGTCCAGTTCTTTCAGTCTCTCCTCATAGGGCTTTGTTTCCAGTCCCCTGATCATCTTTGTTGCCCTCCTCTGAACCCTCTCCAGTTTGTCTGCATCCTTCTTAAAATGTGGTGCCCAGAACTGGACACAGTACTCCAGATGAGGCCTAACCAGTGCTGAGTAGAGGGGAACTAGTACTTCCTGGGATTTGGAAGCGATGTTTCTATGAATGCAGCCCAAAATAGCATTTGCCTTTTTTGCAGCCACATCACATTGTTGGCTCATATTCAGCTTGTGACCGACAACAATTCCAAGACTTGGGGAGGGCAGTGTGGGATGAGCCTGCTATCTATTGCTGGAACTAGGCGTCTGAGCTGAAATCAGCAGCTTAAGCTGGAAGTGGAGTGCAGGAGACAGAAGAGAGTGCTTTGTGAACCACGCATGGTCAGAAGGCCACAGTCTACTCTCCATCCCAGACTTGGCCAATCCGAAGGTTTCATACTGCCTGCCAATCACAGGAGCCCATGTTGCACAGCCCTATTTCCTTCTGCACCTGAACTCAGGCTGAGGTCTGAGCATGCACAGTTCCTCATAGTCCTGTTGTAGCCACAGACAATGAGGTTCCCAGATCAAGAGTCAGAGTCTCTGAAAGGTGCCACACTTTGTGCAGTATGGAAAATCCATGTTTTTCTTCCCAGAGATATTATCGACACATAGGGAAATAGTAATGTGTCAAGTGATGCCCCTGAGACAATTTCAGGTGGAGTCGAGGAGGTGGGGTGTGCTGTCAGGAACTCTGTCTGATTCAGTGTACCTGAGAGTCACACAATAAGTCTGGTTAGTCCAAACAATGTTTTCCTGTGCGAAGTCACGTGCAGTTTTGCAGCTCTTGTTGCCAGGGCCAGACATTTTGCTGCCTGAGATAAAGGAAAAGATTCTCTCTCCCAGTCTCTCTCTGTCTCTCTCTCTCTCAGTCACACACACACACACACACACACACACACACTGTATAGAAGCCAACCTGTCGGGCTGTTGAAACTTGCTTCAAAATTGGCAACAGCACAGCTTCCTCCACTGCTAGGATAACTACTTATATATCACCAAAACAGAGGAAGGAAAATGATGCAGATTGGCATAAATAAAATTGGGTTCCTTGCAAGAGGAAAAAAGGCGGGATATAAATGCAATAAATAAATTAATAAAATTTGCATGTGTTAATTTAAAGGTATAGGTGCAAATTTAGAAATAATTACTATAATTTAAGTAGAAATACAGTACACCTAGAGTGGCTAGAGTGCTGGACTGGGAGTTGGGAGATCCGGGTTCTAGTCCCCACTCGGCCATGGAAGCTCACTGGGTGACTTTGGGCCAGTCACAGACTCTCAGCCCAACCTACCTCACAGGGTTGTTGTTGTGAGGATAAAATGGAGAGGAGGAGGATTATGTACGCCGCCTTGAGTTCCTTGGAGGAAAAAAGGTGGGATATAAATGTAATAAATAAATAAATAAATAATCTGTGATCAGGTGACTTGTGTGCCTGCTCAGTCTGCAAATTTATGAATGAACACATGCAAAACTGACATGGACTGGAAATAGGCTGGTCCATCAAAACGTGGTCCAGGTTGTGTTTCGATTTGTATATTTACAGCATAAAGGATACTAAAAAGTATAGATATTGCATAGATATTGGCTGTTGAGAGCCCATTTCACTGGAATAAATGGACCTCGGTCTGATCCAGTAAAGCAGTTTGTACACTGCGCACGGATTCTGAGCCTTCAAAGTGTATTTTGCCCTTGGGTAAAAAAAGGAAAGGGTGGTGGTGAGTGAGATTATTGAACCCTGAGCGTAACAGGCTCTGTGACGAAGTGTTCACGTGAACTGTATTAAAACTTTATTCAGTTACATATATCTTTAGGGGAGGATGGTTTGATTACTGAATAGGAACTTCTGAAACGGACTAATTCTTTCGCACTGCACATAAAGTCTTATCTCTACACTTCTATATTAAATAAAAGAGAAGCTTTTGATTGACCAAGATGATTCCAAGCTTCAACTACGAAGTCATACGTTGTCTGACTGTTCAGAATTGGAAAACGACATTGGTAACGCTCAGGATCTGGTCCTTCTCCTGTACATGTAATATTTTTCCCAGATATTCTGCAAATTAAAAAAAAAACACAAATTAAAATCTAAGGATAAATCAAAGCCTTCTGTCATCGGCTGAAGTCGGATTTACTTAGAATGTATCAGAACTGGCTATACGAAAGCACAAAGGACCCAGATTGCATGATAGTTACCTTTTCCTTATCTTAATTATTTATATTTAAAATATTTGCTTCCTCTTCATTTCCCTTTAGTTTGTTCCGGTACAGTCCCTCCAACTGAACATTTCTTTCCAAACAAGCCAGGGTTCACAAACTGATTTTAACGCTATGAACCATAGTTCCTGGTTCATGCATAACAGGTGCTGTGATTCAGGTGTGTTTCCCTGCTCATCAGAAGGGAGGAGCAATGCAGCTTGTTTACGCATGTCCTGCCTTGGTCACAGGCAAATTAATTTGATTGTTCTGACATGGAAAATATTTTGCACAAACATTTTCAGCAGTGCCAAAAGGGTCTTGACTTAACACTTTTCAGCATTTTTTGTTTATATTCCCCTCAGTGCCATCATCACACAGCCCATTCTGATTGGCTATGCAGTATCAGAGCATCGTTCTATTCACTATGCGATTCTTGATTGGGTAGGATCGCTCATGTGAGCTTCCGTCGTGCATTAAAAATGTTGTTGTTCAGGCAGGCATTTGGGGTGGGTTAGGGTATTTTAGAAAATGTTTTTATTGTAGAATTTTATTGTTTTAAACTGTTTTTATTGTACGCTGTACATCGCCCAGAGTGGCTGGGTGACCAGCCAGATGGGCGATCAATAAATTTAATAAATAAATAAATGTGATGAATCCACAAAGCAGAAGCAGCAATTGCAGCTGTGGGTTGGAGGGGGATGGATTGAAAAAGCAGCAGCCACAGAAATAATAGCACCGATCAGGCTTTAAAAACAAAAAAGGTGAATTTTCATATCATCTAATTGGGTTTTGGAGAGAGAGAGAGAGAGAGAGAAAGTGGTAGTTTTAATTTTTTTAAAAAGCAAATGATTAATATTTGGTGCAGTCTTAGAAGCAGCTCTGTTTAGAGATGAGGTGTGTATGATCCCCTCGAACTCTCTGGGGGCCACATCCCTTCCCCACCACAGCTACGACTGCAACCGGCAACTGGATGCGGCATGTCAGAAGTTGCCATGTGACTGCATTCCCAGCAGTTCTGCTGGGAAACAAGATGCACAGGGAGTGCCTGTCTTGTTTCCCAGCAGAACTGCACATGTAGGAAGACCTCCAGTAAAGAGACTATGGTTTCAAAGACATCTCTCCCTGGGTTGGTCTGATCTGTTTCTAAAGCTGAAGATTTGGGTACATCATTCATTCATTCATTCCATTTCTATACCGCTCCATAACCGAAGCTCTCTGGGAGGTTTACAGAAGTTAAAACATTAAATACAGTATATAAAATGCATTGAAACTCCTCAGTCTGTTTTTAAAAGGGGCTTTTGTGGACCTTCACCTGTGGCGAGGCAAGCACCTAAATGGCTAGATTATGCTTAGCCTGGGCAAAACAAGAAGCAGCAGGAGTAACAGGCATTCAGCAGGAATGCAATTCTGCAGAAAAACAGAGCATGTGATCCTCATGCATCTGATTTCTCTGCAGAACCAACTATACTGCTGGGAAAACAGGCACGTGGAGTGCACGCATCTTGTTGTCCTGCAGAATCGTACTCCCCCCAACTCTCCAAACAGTTTGGCAGGCTGGGTGGAGTGCAATTCTGCTGGGAAACAAGAATCGATGGGAACCAACCATGGTGGGGCCCTGCCACAGACGTAGGGGACCTAGTGGGAGCTGCAAAGTTCCCCTGGGTGCCTCATGGGGCACATGTTGCCCCCCCCCCCGTGTAGACCTAAAAATCAGTTTAACCAAATGGCAATTTTTTACCAAACAAGGACTTCATAACATCTGTCTGCAAATTATATAGATATTCTCCTGACAAACATGGATTTACCGTTCAAATAAAGTGTAGTTTGTTTTTCGTGGGCCATACAAGTGAGTGGATCTTCCCCGTCCCCATTTGCATCTTATCTCCTTAGGATTCTGTGTTTCGCATTTCAAGTTCCGTGGAACATCGGGTGGGTCTGTAGCAGTGAGGAAAAACGGGGGGGGGGGAGTAGTTGCATGTACGTACACACACTTGTTAAACCCTACATTACAGCTTTCAGGTAAGTAATATAAATATTTATATGATACATAATTATTATGTACAATTTCTGCTTATACTCAAGTGTGTGATAATTCATTTATTGCATACAGAACTGAATAATCAAACTGATTGCACCTAGGAATGTACAAGTCCACTGGCCAATCAGTTCAGCAGTGGAACCCATTACTTGGAGGTGGCCCAGAGTTTGCTGCAGAAAAGGCATTCTATGCATTTGAAATAAGAGTGACACTGCATGGGCAACCCTTATAGAAAACCCATGAATCAGTGCACCAAGTGACCAAAGTATCCATGCACAAACAAAACCAGGGCCTGAATAAATATTTAGGGTGCAATCCTATCAAGATAGGCGGCCACCTCCAAACTCAGAGGGGACTGCCTATCCTAAGCAAGGCAGGAGAGGCACGGGGGGGATTGTTCCCTCTATGCCTCTCTTGCCCTGCTATTTTCCACTAGACATCCATTTTCGGCTGTCTAGCTGCGGGCGGCCGACCGGCTGGGAGAGGAGGCTGTGTGTATGACACATAGGATGTGTTGTACACACAGCTCCGCTCTCCCCGCCCTGGAACATCCCCAGCCCAGCCCCTTTTCAGTCGCTCCGCACTCCTCTTCCAAGCCCAGAGGACAGGGCTTCTCTGTGCTGCCTCGGAGGCAGTGTGGAGTGGACATGGGGGGAGGTCGGTTCCCAGAAAAGAGGATATCCTATGGCCATCTAGTGGACATAAGATCGCTCCCTTAATATGGCAAATAGGGAACGTCAAGTGGAGTAGGCAGCATACAGAGAAGCTCTATAGATATCAGCCCCCCCCCCCCCCCACACACATCATGTAATTATTCACTTAAGTTGAGGCTAGGGATGGGGAGAAATTTTTCATTCTATATTTTATACAAACTTATCCAAGTTGTACTTCCCAAATCTATACATGAACTGGAACATCCTTGCATACCCAAATCCACACTTTTCAGAATTGTGTGATATAGTTTGCAACTAAAAAAATGTGTATATTAAGGAAAAGCGTGCACAAAAATGCATATGTATGGAGTATGGAGAAAAACA
This sequence comes from Heloderma suspectum, assembly GCF_057233095.1. Lineage (NCBI taxonomy): Eukaryota > Metazoa > Chordata > Lepidosauria > Squamata > Helodermatidae > Heloderma > Heloderma suspectum. The sequence goes on from NC_139459.1 coordinate 29,079,229, forward strand.
CATATTAGGGAAAATTGCTTGCAAGAAGTGTATACTGGGAAAAGTGTATACAAGAATGGATATATTCGAAGAAATTTGTACAAAAATTCACATCAATGATCATGCAGACTTTTATTGCTAAATTCACAATCAGATTTGGAAATGAGACGAAATGAACTTTCTTGGGAAACTGAGAAACTGAGTAAAACCAAAGCAGACCAATTTGCCCATGTTAGCAGGCTGCTTGGCAGTAAGGCAGGCCCTGTACCCTCTGTGATATTGGCAGCCGTAAGCATGGTGCCTTTAAGAAAGTTTGGCTGGTACCATAGTGGGAAATGTTGGCATTAACCAAGGAGATTGCTCAGCATTGTTGGGTCATGCACGCAAGACTAGATCTGGCATTACCAAATCAATCAAAGCTGTATATATTCAAAAGCGTCAAGGCAAGCAAGAGGTAAAAGTAATCAACGGTGCAAAAAAAACAACCACCCCCCACCCAGCTGTGAAGTGAATCCCAACTTAATTAGAAGCAAATTACTTCTGATATGTAAGGAAAATAAGTTGTTCAAGTCTGTAGGGTTTTAAAAATTTAACATTGTTGGGGAACAGCTGCTGGAAACAAAGGTCTGGAAACAAAGTCCTATGAGGAGAAACTGAAAGAACTGGGCATGCTTAGCCTTGAGAAGAGAAGACTGAGGGGAGATACGACAGTGCTCTTTAAGTACGTGAAAGGCTGTCAAAGAGAGGAAAGCCAGGATCTCTTCCTGATCATCCGTACATTGATGACCCCAGCGGTTTCATGTAGATGTTAAACAGCATGGGAGATAAAACAGAGCCCTGTGGAACTCCACAGCACAATTGCTGTGGCAAAGAGCAGTAATCCCCCAGCACCACCTTCTGGAATCGGCCATCCAAGTAGGAGCAGAACCACTGCAGTGCAGTGCCTCCAGCTCCCAACCCAGGCAACCCATCCAGAAGGATACCACGGTTGATGGTATCGAAAGCCACTGAGAGGTCCAGGAGAATCAACAAGGTCGCACTCCCCCTGTACCTCTCAATACGACAATGGAACCAATTCCCTCTGGAGGTAGTGGGCCCTCCCACACTGGAGGCATTCAAGATGAAGCTGGACAGCCATCTGTCAGGGATGCTCTGACTTGGATTCCTGCATTGAGCACGGGGTTGGACTCAATGGTTTGGTAGGTTCCTTCCAACCCTACTATTCTATGATTCTATGATCCACACGATGGAGTACCCATTTCTAGAATCACCCGTATTTCTATTTATTGGTAGTCAGATGATCAACTGGCCTTGGTAGTCAGATGATCAACCTCATTCAGTGAGCTCAAGTACAGACTAGAAACTGGATCTCCCAAGTCCCAGTCCAACACTCTAACCACAATATACTGGGTCCAAAAAAATCCTTTCCCTTCTCATCCCATACCTTTCCTTTCCCCAAAGAGTTAGGGAATCTGATTTACTAAATCCCCACCTCTTTGACCTCTCACACAGACAAGCCCATCCTATAACAGACTGATATATTAGTACATCTCTGTGACTAGTTTAAGCTCCAGAACCCTCAGCCTCCTAGGGAACTAAGCCAAATTCCTCATAATCTGGTCCTCTCTGCAGGCGCTAAAGGTTCTAATTGATGTGTATGCTTGTACTGGTTTATTTTATTTATTTATTTATTTATTTCTATACCGCCCAATAGCTGAAGCTCTCTGGGCGGTTCACAAAAATTAAAACAATAATTTTATCCCCCAAGCAGCACACAAAACAATATAAAATATATAGAACATTAAAACCACAATATAACAATAAACCCACAATAAAACCTAGCAGCGGTGCAGGAATTTAAAATACAGATTTAAAACAGCAAAGCTAAAAGTCTAGAAAGCTAAAATGCTAAAATGCCTGGGAAAATAAAAAGGTCTTCACCTGGCGCCGAAAGGAATACAATGTAGGGGCCAGGCGAACCTCACTAGGGAGCTCATTCCACAGCTGGGGTGCCACAGCAGAAAAGGCCCTCCTCCTAGTAGCCACTTGCCTCACTTCCTTTGGCAGGGGCTCACGGAGAAGGGCCACTGAGGATGATCTTAAGGTCCAGGCAGGCACACATGGGAGGAGGCGATCCTTCAGATAACCTGGCCCCAAGCTGTTAAGGGCTTCAAATGTTAATGCCAGCACTTTGAATCGGGCCCGGAAATGGACTGGCAGCCAGTGCAGCTGAAAAAGTACTGGTATAATATGAGCTTGCTGGCCAGTCCCTGTTAACAATCTTGCTGCCCTATTTTGGACCAGCTGAAGTTTCCAGACCATTTTCAAAGGCAGCCCCACGTATAACGCATTGCAGTAATCCAGATGAGAAGTTATCAGAGCATGGATAACTGTAGCTAGGCTATCTCTGTCCAGATAAGGGCTTAGTTGGTATACCAGCCTAAGCTGATAAAAAGTGCTCCGTGCCACTGAGTTCACCTGTGCCTCAAGTGACAATTCTGGATCCAAGAGCACCCCCAAACTACGAACGTGATCCTTTAGCGGGAGTGTAACCCCCTCCAGAACAGGTTGAATATCACCTAGCCGGGCAGACGAACCACCCGCTAACAGTACCTCCGTCTTGCCTGGATTGAGTTTCAGTTTATTGGCCCTCATCCAGTCCATTACCATGCCCAGGCCCTGATTCAGAACAACCACTGCCTCACCTGGGTTTGGTGAGAAAGAGAGGTAGAGCTGGGTGTCATCCACATATTGATGGCACCTTAGCCCACACCTCCGGATAACCTCCCCCAGCGGTTTCATGTAGATGTTAAACAGCATGGGGGATAAAACAGAGCCCTGTGGAACCGCATGGCACAATTGCCATGGCACAGAGCAATAATCTCCCAGCACCACCTCCTGGAATCGGCCATCCAAGTAGGAGCGGAACCACTGTAGTGCAGTGCCTCCAACTCCCAACCTAGACAACCTATCCAGAAGGATACCATGGTCGATGGTATCGAAAGCCGCTGAGAGGTCCAGGACAATCAACAGGGTTGCACTCAGAATAAGCTCAGAATAAGCCACATATTTCCAAACCGAAGGAGTTCACTTTCTAAAAATTCCTGAGATTTGTGGCCATCGCTGCAGAAGTGTCTATTTGCCCAATTGGTTTATATACTTACAGCCTACAAATAGAACAGTTCCAGTAAGGGCACGACCAGGTCCTGGTAGGTTCTGTAAATTACACCATGCATTATTCCCAGAATGTATTGACACTCTGACTTTGCCCATGTGGATTAATGTGCTCCGTTCAGAAAGAGGGGCAGTCCAACACGGTGCAGTTCGACAGCCAGCGTAATGCACGCTAATCATGCTTTGTCCTTTCTTCCACACACAGCAGAAAGTCACGTTGGAACCTACATGCACCACGCGGTCTATAGGATACATCTGTGTGGTAGAGCCTGTATCTTTTCCTGTAATGGAAAGGGCAAAAGAACAGGAGTGAAGAGGGGAAAGATCTGCCAGATTTGGTTATTTTCTCTAGGTAATCAGTTGACCTGCTCCATCTTTGTACCTTTTTGGTGGCACCTTTTACAGACACAATCTCTTAAGAATGATTCCTAAGCAAGCCCCTTGCAAGGCTTCACGATACCTGCTGGCCATTGCATTCAAGAAAAGTAAACGTCAAGCACGCAGTCAAACAGCAAAGATTTCCAATACTTTTCCCAAATGGGAAGAAAGAAGCATAAGCCCTGAGCCGCAGGGAGCCTTACACAACAGCACAATGTCATCCTGCTTTGCAAACCTTTCCGTATCTCAGCTTAAGTTAGGGAACATTCCTGGCCCACTCTGCAACAAAATGTTGCAGATCCCCGCTTGTCTTCTCTAAGTCACTAAAAATATGAATGTTTCTATTCATGAGAGGCAGTTGTTAGACAAATACACCTAAAGAAATGGAAATTTGGGACAAAAGCTAATTTATTTTCTGTTGAATTAATAGTAAACACAATTTAGGATGATGTTTTACCACACATCAATTCTTCAAAATGTTTTTTGGAAATGAATTCTATGTGAAGTTCCTTCATTTAGCACTGCCTCTTTTTCTACAGAGAGCCAATGCAGCTTACATGGTTTTAAAAATTTACAAAAATAAAAAGCTTCAGCCTTTGGGATGTATTCAAATGTAATAAATAAGTAAGCAAGTCATTATACCATCACCAGAGAGAAACCTGCTCAAATAATAAAAGACCTGGGCTTGGTAGAGACAAAATACCATATAATGCTTTTGATGCTACATGGATTTGCAGGAAAACTATAGTTGGAACAAACCATAGTTTGTCATTACATGCAGACTGGGCAAAGTACAGTTTGCAACAAACTATAAGTCAGGGAGTAAATCATAGAATCAAAGAATAGCAGGGTTGGAAGGGGCCTATAAGACCATCGAGTCCAACCCCCCACTTAGTGCAGGAATCCAAGTCAAATCATCCCTGACAGATGGCTGTCCAGCTTCATCTTGAATGCCTCCAGTGTGGGAGGGCCCACTACCTCCAGAGGGAATTGGTTCCATTGTCATATTGCTCTAACAGTCAGGAAGTTTGTCCTGATGTTCAGCTGGAATCTGGTTTCCTGTCACTTGAGCCCATGATTCCATGTCCTGCACTCTGGGATGATGGAGAAGAGATCCTGGCCTTCCTCTCTGTGACAATCTTTCAAGTACTTGACGAGCACTATCATGTCTCCCCTCAAGTCTTCTCTTCTCAAGGCTAAACATGCCCAGTTCTTTCAGTCACTCCTCATACGGCTTTGTTTCCAGTCCCCTGATCATCCTCTTTGCCCTCCTCTGAACCCTCTCCAGTTTGTCTGCATCCTTCTTAAAGTGCGGTGCCCAGAACTGGACACAGGACTCCAGATGAGGCCTAACCAGTGCTGAGTAGAGGGGAAATAGTACTTCCCGGGATTTGGAAGCTATGCTTCTATTAATGCAGCCCAAAACAGCATTTTCCTTTTTTTGCAGCCACATCACATTGTTGGCTCATATTCAGCTTGTGATCTACAACAATTCCAAGATCCTTCTTGCTTGTAGTGTGGTTGAGCCAGGTATCCCCCATCTTGTAACTGTGCATTTGGTTTCTTTTTCCTAGGTGCAGAACTTGGCATTTATCCCTATTAAATGTCATTCTGTTGTTTTCTGCCCAGCGCTCCGGTCTATCGAGAGTGCTTTGAATTTTGTTTCTGTCTTCCAAAGTATTAGCTATCCCGCCCAATTTTGTGTCATCTGCAAATCTGATAAGCATTCCCTGCAGCTCCTCATCTAAATCATTAATAGAAATGTTGAAGAGCACTGAGCCCAGGACTGAGCCCTGCGGTACCCCGCTCATTACCTCTCCCCAGTTGGAGAAGATCCTACTGAGAAGCACTCTTTGAGTCTGATTCTGTAGCCAACTGTGGATCCACCTGATCCTTGTTTCATCTAGCCCACTTTGAGCTAGTTTGCTCATCAGGATATCATGGGGCACTTTGTCGAAATCTTTGCTGAAGTCGAGGTATATTATGCCCATAGCATTCCCACAGTCCACAAGAGAGGTTACCTGATAAAAAATGAGAGCAGGAGGAGCACACAAGGCAAGATTTGCTCACTTCATACCAAACCCCCAAACCAGCCTTCTAAGAGGTTCTTTGGGTTGGAGCCCCAAAAGTGCTGGGGCCAAAAGCGCTGTGCACTTTTGGGGAGGGGGGAATCAGAGCAGCTTGAACCTGAAAACCCCCCAAACAAACCCAGAAGCACCCTTAATGTTAGCAACACTTCTGAACCAGAAACTTTCATATTTCTCTCATTAACTTTCATACTTCTAGAAACAGCAAAAATGGGTGTCTCAGGTAGAATCTTAGATCCACTTATAAAACAGCAAAAAGTCACAGCAACTCTTGGTAAACAGTGCAATGGGTGAAAGTATAATCCAGGCAGTCATTCATGCTGTACCTCTGCACACTAAAAGATTCTTATCAAATGTACATCATTGATCATGTTCTTCCAAATTTGTTCTCAACAGCATTGTCTTACCAGAAATACTTGCAAGTTGGCTCCATTCACTCCATACAGTCCCATCCAATGCATTCCCATGAAGCTGATAGCGAATCCTGACATAGTGTGTGGTGCAATTAAAAGGCAGGTCTGACTTCCAGGTCCAATGGAGAAGATTGTTCTGACCAGTAAATTTTGACTGAAAGGTCTCCTAAAAACATAAAAGAAATGTTACACAAATACTTATGTAAGAAGTCATCTGAACATTTTAGCTTTGTATTGGTACTAGGGATGCTGGAGAAATCTGAGGGACTAAAAATAGCTTGGATTTCTAAGAATCCGACCTGCAGATTCCTCTGTAGAGTGACCCCCTCTAGCCAGGCAGAATCCGGATTTTGTTTTTTACTTTCCCGAAATGTTCGCATATTTATTTGTAGGAAAATATGCAAGTTTCTGCTGAGGAAAAGTTGAATGAAATGAGGGATAATATGCTAAATGTTACATAGTAAGATAAATTATGTAAATTCTTACAAAACCTCTTATGTAATTATTTACGTATTTTTCTGCGTGACAAAAAAAGTATTCGCATCCAGCTGCGAGCAGATGACAGAACAAAAAAGAGCCTGACAATCCATGAAACACAGATGGAGCCGATTTTACACAGCCCGTACATCCCTCATTGGTATTCCCTATTTTTGACATTGGCCCAGTTTGCATGTGACACTAAACCATGGCTTAACAATATGGCCACAACCAGAAAAGAACTACTGCAAGCTTTGGGCTTGCATGATCTCCCTGCCTTCTGCCTGTGCAGTCTGGTGGACAGCTTTGGCAGCAATTAGTTTTACTTCCCTGAAAATTTCTTGTGTCATCCAGACCTGAAATTGCAGTTTATAACCAACTCTGGTCGGTTTCAAAGCAAGCCAACTTCAAACTGTGGTTTCTGAAGATGGCTTGTTAAACTAACCAGTGTTTGCTATAACCCATGATCCCTGGTCCAGATGTCACGACAAGCTGAGATCTGGAGAAAATGGAACTAAACAGTGCCAAAGTCATCCTCCTAGCTGCATGGGAGGAGGGGGAGGACAGGAAACATGTGGGCCCAAGGCTCACAATGGCTCTTTCCTGCTCAACTGCAATACCCCTGGTCCTGCTCAATAGGACCCAGGGCATTTTAAAGACTAACAAATAGCTTTCAAAGACTAGGAACTCACTTTCTTGGTTATATCTCAGTTACAGTTTGTTGCCTATGTTTCAATTTCATATTTTATAATTGGATGATTTCTCATTTAATTTTTTAAAAGCTTAAATATTTTAGGGCACGATCCTATGGGGATAGGCATCCGCCTCCGAACTCGGAAGCAACCGCTTATCCAATGCAGGGCAGGAGAAGCACGGAGGGGATCGTTCCCTCCGCACTTCTCCTGCCCTGCATTTGCAGCTAGACAGCCGATTTCGGCTGTCTAGCCACGGAAAGGCAGAGCGGGGGAGGACTCTGCCGGACAACACATAGGATGTGTCGTACAGGCATTTCCGCCTCCCCCCCCCGGAACACCCCCCCCCCGGCATGCCCCGTTTGGGCCTCTCTGCGCTCCTCTTCCGAGTAGGGAATGTATGGGCCATTCCACACTGCCTCCGAGGAAGTGCGGAAGGAGGGGGAAGGTCGGTTCTCCAGGAACCAACCTTGAAGCGCGGGCTCCAAGGTCGGTACCTGGAAAACCATATATCCTATGGCCGTCTAGCCGCTGACTAGTGGCCATAGGATTGCTTCCTTAATAAGAAGTACTTTCTCACAACAGAGATCGAAGCAGCTGATCACAAATTGAATCTCTCCGATATACAATCTCATCTGTTGCATGATTCTATAATAGTAGTTGTTTTATAAAGAAAACTTTAATCATGTTCAGGGGAGAAAGAAAAAATGTTTACTAGAAATAAATGTCTTTCCCATATGCCCTAAAAATCCATCTATAAACTTTCTTTCTTTAGAGCTTTCTGCAAAATTCTGTTTTCTTTTCATGGCTTTTCCAGGCTTTCACCTGCTATTAGTCTTCTTCACAATGTAGCTGATGCACAGGAACAAAAATTTACATATTCAGTAGGTGGGAAAGTGGCAGCGTTAATCCTTTTTTTAAATTTATTTAAGCATCACCCCCCACACACACACACACACACACTTCACAACAAGGTGGCTAAGCTCAGAGTGGTTTTCCCTCATCACTTTGATCTTCACAACAACCTTGCAAAGCAGGTCAGGTTAAGAGCTATGGTGACTGGCCTGAGGTCACTTCGTGGGTGTCGTAGCTGAGTGGGGATATGAACTTGGGTCTCCCTGGTTCTGTCCCAGCAGTCTAACCACTGGGCCACACTGGTTCATATTATTTGCAATATTCTGAAGCCCTCTGGTCTCCTTCCACTTCATTGACCTCCAGCTTTACATTGAATTACATCCATTACTATGTTGCATCTTCCTTTTCTCTCTTCTGTCCTCACCTTCCATTTCGTTTTTAGTCATTTGTAATTTTATTACAAAGGCTTTACCACCACAGATCATGAAGTACCACCACCACCGCCTTTGCTCACAGGGCGTCTGTCTAGTGTCACCTGACTTGAAGCAAAGCAGTTTTGATATCCTTGTATCCATTTTTTGATGGACAGCCAATATGGTGTAATGGTTAGAATGTTGGACTATGAATGGACTATAAATTGGAAGACTCGGGTTCAAATCCCCCACTCAAGCTCTCTAAGCAATCCTAGGCCTTTAATACTCTCTCAGCCTCACCTCTCTCACAGGTTTGGTATAAGGATAAAAGGTGGGGGTGGCATGTGTGCCTTTTGAGCACTTTAGGAGGAAGGACAGGATAAAATGAGTAATAAATTAAAATATGGAGGGGCAGCAACATATGAAGGGCACTGAGGGAGGATCTGCTTAGCAGATTCTCCACAGCCAGAAAATGGAACAATGTCTCAACTGCCCACAATTCACAAGTATCTAGTTGTTGATATGTTTGTGTCGTTGATAATCAAAGCAAAAGCACTCATTACTTGCTGCTAATGATTGATGTCCAGCCATCTGTCTTGACAGTGTTGTCAGTAAGGATGCTCAACTCCATTTGGTTGGCATTTTAATGCAAACCAATCTAATTTGCACTTCCCAGACTAATACATGGGTTGGAGTGCAGTTATCCTCCATTTTTCACACTTCTCTGAATGTTATGATGTAGTTGTTACGAATGCACACAACCAAAACTGTCCTGGATTAGGAATAGACTGATCTGACCATCCCCAGCTGTCAGTGTGTATCTGGCATGTATGTGTTTCTCCATCGCATCGCTTTATCCTCACAGCCACTTTGTGACGTAGGTTAAGCTGAGACTGAGAGCTTCACCACACCAGGCTTTCCAGTTTCTTTTCAGGATTAAAGAACGGGCGGACACATGCTGCAAGTTCTTTGCAGCCTCAGGGCGGAGAGTAAGGGAGTGAGCCTAAAATCAGTGGGTCTCCCGATGGATCCAGGTATCTCTGTCTCACACTGCAAAGCGGTATAGGGCTTTGTTGCTATCAGTTGTTTACAAGGAGGGTCGCTGTCTTCTTCCTCCTCTGACAGCTCCAAGCTTGCTTTGAGCCTCTCCTAGCCCAGCCAAGAAAACTCTCCTCCCAGTCCAGGTCAGCAGGCAGACATGCTGGAGGAGGGGTCAAGGGGGAAAAAAGGGCAGTTGTGATTTTCCTGCTCCAGCCCAATGGCTTCTTCTTCCCAGGCTGTGGTTATAGCAGAACACACAGCCATTAAAGCAGATTTAAATTTAAATAGTGCATTACTTCTGATCTTTTAAAAAGCAGGATAAAGTTCAAAAACTGCTGGATGCGTCCTGGAAGTTGACGATGTCGTGAAAAGGACCTGCAAACTTCCGTGAGTGACCCACCACGAGTGCACGATAAGAGCCTCGTGTGCAGGACCCCTGAGACCATCCCAAGATCATCAAGTAAGCTTCATGGCTATTTGGGGATCCTACCCTAATCAAATGGATTTAAAGTAATGTCCATTTTGGCCCTTAACCACTACCTTGTGCTGTCTCTCATTATACACATACAGAATACATTCAAGTGATAAAATATGCAGTTCATTTCTTTGAAGGGCTTCTTTAAAAGAAAGGTTTTCCCTTTTAAGAGATGACTTCAACACATGCATGCACACATGCACGCACAGGCACATGCACACACCCAATAATTGGGCTGGAAAGGTAAAGAGAAATAGCTTACTAGTGCCACTTCCTCCATCGGCTGTTTGCGCAGGATCTGAATTTGCCAGGTAGCGTATATTTCATCTGGAAAGGCTGAGCCACTATCATGCCACTCCAGTTCAAATGTGTCAGAGATGAAGTTGGGAGTCAATCTACGAATCTTTGGAGTGGGGGGAACAAGCTCTGGGGTGGGGAAGAAGTAACAGCCCAATTCAGAACTACTTGGTATCCAAAGTTGCAAAGCACTATTTAACTCCCCTCTCCTGTCAGGATTTTAAAAATCTTTATTCATATGTCTAGATGTACTCAGTTGCTCTTTTCCTACCACAGGGGGGGGGTTCTCTCATTGTCCAATGCAAACAGCCATACCAAGGTTAGGTTGTGTGAAAAGTAACCTAGGTGTTCCCTAACCAGGCACCTATGGTCATGTGCTTTTGACATCAGCTTTCTTGTTCCCCCTGCCGTCCTCCCTCCGTCCTTTCAACCTCATGAAAGATCTCTGCACCAATCAGAGCAATGGTTTATCTCACCCAGGGTCACCTGCCCTGACTAAAAATGGCTCTCAGCCTGGCGTCTTTGGGAATGCGTGACTTTGTCAGTGCCCAATGAGCAAGAGCCCTCTCTGAAAAAGCAGGGTGGTGCAAGTGGTAAAAACTTGGGTCTGGTATCAGGCACCTCTTTCCCCATGTTCAACCTGCAACTCCCCATTGGTGGGTGAGGCAGTGTGTGTGTGTTGTGGTGGGAAGGCCACAGTGATTTTCCTGCAGGGAACACATGCCATTTTAGGAATTATTAATAGCTCAGCTGGAGTTAAAAATAAATCTGGATCTTTGGGAGAGGGGAAAGGGAGGGAATTGTGCTTTATCTGCCCCCTCCCCTTAGTGATCATTCTTGAGGAAGGCAGAGAAAAACCTGTGCACGGCACTGAGGATGTGACCCTCAACCATTGGGAACCCTGCAATTGAAAACAAAACCCGGCAGCCACTGACTTCTGGGATTGTCTACTTAGAAGTAAACTCCATTGAGGTCAATGGGACTTATTCCTGAGTAAGTGTGTGTCAGAATGCAGCCTTAACCAAGTCTTCACATTTGAACTTATCTTCACAGGCTTAAGAACTAGTTAGAAACTTGCTATTTCAAGACAAGACAAGACAAGAAAACTGAGATACACAGGATGCTGTATTCTGCATCAATGTGTTTGCTTACATTTATTTATTTCTAGTCTGATTTTCCTTTAAAATCATAATGTCAAAGGTGGACACTCCCTCCCTCTCCCTCTCTCTATCTCTCTTTCTCTTCTGTTGAAGGTCAGTGAAGGCTGGTGGCTCCGATTTCGGTGGGATGTGAATCCATTCTGGGTTTCATTTGGAACAAGCCAGAACTGTAAAGGAGTTATCCAAGGTGCTGAACCCTAGCTCCAAAAACAGGTTCAGCACTTTGGATAGCTACTTTAGAGTTCTGGCTGGTTCCAACTGAAACCCATAATGGATTCACACCCCACTGAAATCGGAGCCACCAGCCCCCACTGATGGATGACCAAGACCAATTCTGCCCCAGAATGTTTTGTTGACTCGGAACTGTGCTCAGGATTCTTTAGCAGCTCCTCAGCTTGCCCAGGCCAGAAAGAAGCCAGATGGGACATGGAGCAGCTTCTGTGCTTCACAGAAGCGTGCCCTTGAAGGATTATGACAGCACTAGGGAGAGTGGTGACAGAGTGGGGCTTATTATTGTCTCCAGGCCCCTTTTTCCCCCAAAGCTGGCAGATGGCAGTTAAGGAAATTACAACATTGTGCCAAGCAGCAAAAAGAAAGAGCAGCAAAACAGGGACACATATAGCTATACGTAAGCAACTTATAGCATACAACTCCCCTGTTAAAACAGCTTCACTGGCTCCCGGTCTGTTTCCGGGCACAATTCAAAGTGCTGGTTATGTCCTATAAGGCCCTATACGGCTCAGGTCCAGGTTATCTGAAATACCATATTCTCCCCTATGAGCCTACTCGTGCCCTGAGATCTTCTCGCCATCCCACTATCATCACAGGCATGCCTGTGGGAACGCAGGTGGGAACGCAGGAGAGGGCCTTCTGAGTGGCTGCCCCAAGGCTCTGGAACTCCCTTCCCAGGGAGGCGAGAGTGGCACCCTCCTTGATATGTTTTCATAGGCATGCAAAAACTTTTTTGTTCCAGCAGGCCTTTGGGGATAACTAGTCTGGACCTGTGAAAATGTGACATATGGATATTATTTTTGTGGTGGTGGTTGTCTTTTAATGTTTTAATATTTTTACAATTTTAATATTGATGATTTAATTATATTTTTAACTTTTGTACAGTTGTATTTCTATTTCTATTTATAGGTTTTAATTGTATATATTTTAACGTTGTAAGGCTGCCTTGAGTCCCAGTATTGGGAAAAAGGCGGGATACAAATAAATATAACAACAACAACAACAACTTCAGAAGCAATAAGCCTTTGAAAACCATACAGTTTAGGAGGCCTTCATGTCCTGCTTGTAGGCTTCTTGGAAGCAGAGGAACAGGGAATGGGAAACAGGATGCTGGACTATGTTGGACAGAGGCCCAGCCACAGCAGCATATGGAGGGTTTGCTGGGTTAAACGAGGAATTATCAACTCCTATTAGCCATAGTAGCTAAATAAAGGCCTGTTACCTTTATGCAAGAGCACAATATGCCGAAGGGGAGGAATCTTTGACCTATAAAGCTTTACAAGGCTCAGGACTGCAATACCTGACGGAGCTCCTCTCTGGGCATGAACCTACCCATATGCTATGCTCGTCATCTAAGGCCCTCCCCCAAGTGCCTCCTCAAAGGGACACTCAGAAGGTGGCAACAAGGAACAGGGCCTACTTGGTCATGGCCCCCCAATTTTGGGACAATCTCCCAGTGAGGCCCACCTGGCACCAACATTGTTTCAGTGCGAGGTTAAGAGTTTCCTTTTCTCCCAGGCATTTAGCAGCATATGATGAGGTTTTTAATCAGGTCATGGGATCTCTTATTGTTTATTGTTAAAATTGTGTGTGTGTGCGTGCACGCGCAAGCACGCATGTGTGTATGTGTGCTGTCTGTTTATATGTTTGCATGTAAAGGTTTTATATTATAATGTACCATATTGTATTTTTAAGGTTTTTAATCTTTGTAAACTGCCCAGAGAGTTTGGCTGTTGCGTGGGAAAGAAATGTAAGGAATGAATGAATGAAATGAATAAGTAAGAGCCAAACCAAATAATAATACATACTTTACAACTGTGTGGAGAGTGCTTTGTATATGTATAACTGAGTTATAATCCTTACAGCCACCTATTAAGGTAAATCCATAATTATCCCCTACACCACAGATGGGAATGCTGAGGCTCAGAGAGAGTGACTTGCCCATGGCCACCTAGTAAGTTCATGGCAAAGGCAAGTTTTGAACCTGGGACCTCCTGATTCATAATACAGTCTTGGGGGGAGCAATCCTATGGCTGCTAGTCAGCAGCTACATGGCCATAGGATATCTGGTTTTCCAGGTACCAACCTCGGAGCCCGCACTCCAAGGTCGGTTCCCGGAGAACCAACCTTCCCCCCATCCCACGCTGCCCCACAGACAGGCAGAACAGCCCCATGCTTCACGCTCCTAAGAGGAGCAGGGAGCGGCCAAAACGGGGGGCGTTCCAGGGTGGGGAAGGCAGAAATGCTGGAATGACACTTCCTATGTGTTCTCAGGCAGCCTCCTCCCCTGGCCCACCTTCCCATGCCTAGACAGCCGAAATCGGCTGTCTAGCCACAAATGCAGGGCAGGAGAAGCATGGAGGGGACAATCCCCTCTGTGCTTCTCCTGCCCTGCATTGGATAGGTGGTCACCTCCGAGTTTGGAGGCGGCCACCTATCCCCATAGGATTGCGCCCTTAGCCACTATGCCACACCAGCCCTCTTTATTAACAACACCCCACCCACCCCGCTGCTCCTTGTGGCTGCCCACTTCCAAAAAATTCCTGACTTCTTACATTGTCTGCTCTCTTTCAAGATCTGAAGGCACATAAACTTTCTCTTTTTTTAAGCAATTCCCTCAGAATAGCAAATACCACTTTTAGGGCTTGTGCTTGCAGAATACATGCAGCCCTATCAACATCAGGAACAGATGACTCATACAGACTTAATTAAATCTCTACCCCACCTCTCTAAATTCTCAAGGCAGCTTACAACTTCATACAAATCATTTTTGTTCTTTCATGCTCTAATGTAAATGTTTAATGCATAATATGTACATTAAAGAATACATTACAGTGTAGGCATAAAATGCATAGAGGTGGAAAGCATGCACAGAAACCATAACAGCAGACAGGCAGGCAGAGAAACAGCAAAAAGTATCAAATCACACCAACCTTTTTCTTGACTGTGGGCCAAGTGGTTCAGAAAATACAGATATATTACTGCCAATAGACAGCAGGCAAATGGGATTGTCCTCATTCTTTTACAATTCACTGTGAAGAACTGGTCACCTCACAGAAACAGGTTCTAATAATTAAAAGAAGGAAATGAAGTGTACATTTTCAAACAGTGTTATTGTTACAAATTGCTGGGATCTTGGGCTGAAATCTAGACTGAGACTTAAAATCTAAATACAACTTCTAGAACTTTATTTAGATAAAAATGCAGTTAATTGCAATCTATTTGCACTTGTCACGTTCACTTATAAATAGTTACCAATGTTGGAGCAGCAAATTGGGCGGCCAAACCCAGCAGCAGGGTGACTGCTCCTCTCTGGCGTTCTTGACTTCCTCAGAGTTTTGCTGAATTTGGTGCATCTTATATACCTTTTCCCCAAGTCTTTGCACAAATGTAGAAAAACATCACCTTTCAACCAGAAGCCTGGACTGCCGCTACACCTGCTAGCAACATTCCTGCATTATATGGCCACTGCCTCGGGTTTGGGGATGACTTTATTTTCTTGGAAATTCCTCTCTCCGGTGTTCTTCTTAAATTCAATTAAGTGCAAGTTGCTCACGTTCTGCAGTCAGCTGTGCAATCCCAAATTCAGCTTTGCACGTATGCACACCTACCTATTCAGCCTCCTTTCTTCTGGTAAATTTGCACATTCAAGGCCATACACTCTGGAGCAGGAGGTGTCCTAGCTCAGCTGCGTCTTATGAAGTAGCTTTCTCAGAATGAACAACTCTCATTCATTCATTTCATTTCATTTCTATACCGCCCAATAGCTGAAGCTCTCTGTTTTGAGGCAAGGCCAATAAGCTAGTAGGGATGGGCGGATTCCCTACCTGGCGGTCCATGGGGAATCTACCCGTGGGGGGGAGGTGATCCGTTCCTCCCCCCGGAATCCTCTTCGGCCAGCTGTGCTCTGCAGCGATTCCACGGAGCCGCCAGCCGGCTCCGAAGCACCAGCGATACGGCCGCCATGCCATATTGCTGACTGAGGGGTATTGACTGACTGTGGACGCAAATGGCCTTAGTTTAAAGGTAAAGGTCTTAGTTTAAGGTAAATGCAGCCATAAATGGCGGAGAATATTTGCATAGCCTATTTGCGTGAATGAAAAGCAGGGACGCAATTGGCGTCCAGGATGCCATTTGCGGCTGTAAAGGTCTTAGTTTAAGCTAAATGAAGCCATTTATGGCTGCATTTACCTCAAACTAAGACCTTTATGGCTGGAAATGGCATCCTGGATACCATTTGCATCTGCAGTCAGTCCCCTTCAGCCAGCGATATGGCATGGCGGCCGTATCGCTGGCAATCGGGAGCCAGAGAATCCAGCCAAAGAGGATTCCGTGGGGAGGCAGAGGTAAGTGTTCCGTTCCGCCATGGACTCCAGGGGGCCGTATTCTTTAGAATCCGGCCTCAATGGAGTCCGTGGCAGAACTCTCCGCCATCCCTATAAGCTAGACATCTTCATTTTCAGGTGGGACAAGCGCAGGAATGGGTTAGGATCAGTCATGTATGCATGACTAGGACCTGGTTTGTGCATAACAACAGCCCATGGGCTGACTGATACACAGTCAGGGATGAGTGGGAGAGAGCAGACACACTGCCTGCAGCACACCCACCATGTCTGCTTTTATTCAGCAGCCCACAATTGGCTCCTTCGTAGGTTGCTGAGTGTGAAGTCTGAACCAGGACCGCTGGGTTGTTTAACCCAGCAGTTGACCCAACAACAAGCCATGAGTTAACTGCTGGGTTATTTAGCCCTTAAATAACCCGCAGTCTGGGTTTGGACATCAGACGCAGAACATACGAAAGAGCCAATTGCCAGTGTCCTACCTGGCTGATTGGAACCCATTGGGTGCCCTCGCCACAGGACTCTGCCTCAACTCACAGAAGCCCACTCCTGCAAAGAGCTTTAGGACCAATCTCTCGGGTAGAAAGGCAAACTTAGCATCCCGCCACTATCAGACAAGCCCAGCTCATGAGCACAACCCAGGTAGCATAGGCTGCAGTTCTGCCCTCTCTGCCCCAACCAAATTTTACCCATCTTCCTAATTAGTAGCCTGACAGGAGAGGTCCTCATTTTGCCCCTCTGCAAATACAAGCCTCATTTTTAAAGCCGAATTCTTTTTTCCTGCTTCACTTGAAACCAGGAGTTGCAATGCTTGCTAGTACCATCTTCAGGAAAGGGCTTCAGTCCAGGGAAAGGTATATTGCCATTGGAGGTCCTTGTACAAATTGTAGCCTCCACCCCTGCTTCCCTCTCTTTCTAATGTGTGTGAGTAGCTGTGTGTTATAATTTAGCTGTAATCTCGAATGTGGTCAGAGCCCCAGCCACTTTTGTGCAGCCTGCATAAGTTGGCAGGAATTTTCTCTGGGGGCCCTTTTTAGACCGATGCATCTCTGATACCTCTTGCCTACTAACCCCTTCTTTTTAAAAAAAAAATAATTATTTTTTATATTTTAAAAAACAAAACATAACACAACAACAACATAAATACACAATACACATACACTAAAATATCTCTTAAGATTGTAAAATATCTACCTTTGGCTCCCCTTACAAAACAAATGCTTATTATTATTCTCTATTTCTTATCTTAGTTGTATATCATACATTGAGTTCACAGACATTATCTCATTTCTCTCCTAAATTTAACAACAACAACAACAACAAAAAGAGAACCATCTCAAAGTTCAAAATCCACATACATAGATATCATTTTTTTCTATTTTTTGTACAAGTTCTATAAAAGGTTTCCAATCTAACATAAATTTAGTTGTTGATCCTTCTTTAATTATAATAGTAAGTTTTGCCATCTCTGCCAGCTCCATCATTTTCATGATCCACTCGTTCACAGTTGGTATTGTTTCATTCTTCCATTTTTGTGCATCCCCCCTTCTTTTTTACGTGTTTATCTGTTAGCCCCAATAAAAAAGTTTCTGGCTTTAATTCTATAGTAGTCTTTAATATTCTTTGAGCTAGAGACTGTATTCGTTTCCAAAATGTTTTTGGAACGCTTTTTTACAAGTCCACCATAAATGAATAAATGTTCCCTCTTGATCTTCCTACTAACCCCTTCTTCATGTTCAAGACAAACTCTCTGTAGAGAAGTTGGCTTGAAGCACACAGTGGCATTGCAGCTGGTTGCCCTACTGGCACACTCAGAGACACCAGAAAGGCCTATAAATTGGAATTCGTGTCTGTTTCAAGCCTCAGGTAGAACCCTGTCTTGAAGCTACAGTGAGTGAGTGCTTAAACAGCTGGACCATTTCCAATCTGCTCTTTGCTCCAAGCCCCTACAGTCTCCTCCTTTTTTGCTCCCATGACTGTTTTATTTATTTATTTACAATATTTGTATACTGCTCCATATTTAGAACAGATTTCGGAGCGGTGAGCACAAGAGATAAAACAGTAAAAGGATAAAAAGATTAAAACACCAGATTAAAATTATGCTATTTTAACAAAACAGAATACCAATAAAAACCATGACTGGTTAATTAAGGGATGCCTCCTGGAACAGTGTTGGTACATGCCTGACCTCCAGGGGCAAGGAATTCCAAAGAAAGGGGGCCACCACACTGAAGGCTCTTCTCCTGGTGGACTTCAGTCGGGCCATAGGTCCATGTGGAGCCACCAGGAACATGCCCTCCGATGACCTCAGTGACTGGGCAGGTTGGTAAGGGAGAAGGTTGTTTGTGGTCAGAGCCCCAGTCACTTTTGTACAGCCTGATGGGGGACGTGGCTCAATAACACGACAAGCGAGAAGGATCTTGGAATTGTTGTAGATCACAAGCTGAATATGAGCCAACAATGTGATGTGGCTGCAAAAAAGGCAAATGCTGTTTTGGGCTGCATTCATAGAAGCATAGCTTCCAAATCCCGGGAAGTACTATTTCCCCTCTACTCAGCACTGGTTAGGCCTCATCTGAAGTCCTGTGTCCAGTTCTGGGCACCGCACTTTAAGAAGGATGCAGACAAACTGGAGAGGGTTCAGAGGAGGGCAAAGAGGGGACTGGAAACAAAGCTGTATGAGGAGAGACTGAAAGAACTGGGCATGTTTAGCCTTGAGAAGAGAAGACTGAGGGGAGACATGATAGCGCTCTTCAAGTACTTGAAAGGTTGTCCCAGAGAGGAAGGCCAGGATCTCTTCTCCATCATCCCAGAGTGCAGGACACGGAATCATGGGCTCAAGTTACAGGAAGCCAGATTCCGGGTGAACATCAGGAAAACCTTTGTGACTGTTATAGTAGTACGACAATGGAACCAATTACCTGGGGAGGTGGTGGGCTCTCTCACACTGGAGGTGTTCAAGACGAGGTTGGACAGCCATCTGTCAGGGATGCTCTGACTTGGATTCCTGCACTGAGCAGGGGGTTGGACTCGATGGCCTTGTAGGCCCCTTCCAACCCTGCTATTCTATGATTCTATGATTCTATAAAGGTGCTCTCTCAGGTATCCTGGTCCCAAGTTGTTTAGGGCTTTGTACACTAGTACTAAAACCTCAAACCTGGCCCCGGAGTGAATGAGCAGCCAGTGCAGTTCCCTCAGCAAAGGAGTTGCATGCTGAAAAGGGGCAGCTCCAGACAAGATCCAAGCTGCTCACTAGCTCCAGCTTCCAGAGCAGCCTTAAGGGCGGCCCCACATAGAGTGCATTGCAGTAATGCAGTCTCGAGGTTACTAGCACCTGTACCTCTGTGGCCAAGCTGTTAGGTACCCCTAGTTACCCAAATCCCCCCTTTCCTCTATTGCCCCAGCCTGCCCTTCCCGTACCAACAGAAGCGGTTCACAGAAGACAGTGGCCGCACTGCGAGGCCTGGAGCCCAGCTTTGCCTCGAATGCAGCTAATTTCTTCATCCAAGCACAACTTTAGGTGAAGCCGGGAGTGTCCCCAACCGGTGTAATGTTTAACAAATGCTTTGCTCAGCTAATTTCCCCCCAAATCAGCTTGTGCAGTTGAATCCATATAAACCCTCAATAAATGTGCCATCATCTTCTATCTTGTCTGAGTGTAGATCTCTTTGGGTGGGAACGGCCTTCTTAGCCATAGACGCTCCATTTGCCAATGTTAGAAGTCCCCTTTGTGGGATGCGAGTCATGTGGAAACGTGTGCAAGCTTGAACACGAATCTCGATGGGATCACATTCTGTAACAAGCTGCTTCTCTTTGGTATTTGTGTCTCCTTCAGGGCTTTGCTGACTTTGGTGTATCTTACTATCTTTTCCCCAAGTCTTGGCATGATGTGGGAAAATACCACCTTTCAACCAGAAGCCTGCCTGGTCTGTCACTTCACCTGTTAGCAACATTCCTGCATTATATGACCATTGCCTCAGGTTTGGGGATTGTTTTATTTTCTTGGAATTCCCTCAGACCAAAGTTTTTTTCCCTTAAACCCAGTTAATTAAGTGCATCTTGTTCCTCACATTCCACAGGCAGCTGTGCAATTTCGCATTCAGCTTTGCATGTATGCGCACCTATCTTCAGCCTCTTTTCTTTTGGTAAATTTGCATGTTCCTTCTGGTAACTTTCTTCCATTCAAACCTCAGGAACCCTTTCACCCAAAGAGAGCTATTATATTATTTTACATGGCATTGTTGGTTTATATTTTTGGACGGAATCCTATGCCTTCTGTGTAAGATTCCACTAAGGGACCTTTTAACACTGGCAAATAGAATGGCATGGGATTCCAGTGTGGTGTAGTGGTTAGAGTGTTGAACTAGGACTAGTGAGACCCAGGCTGGATCTACACTTATCGCCTTTTTTTTGCTTCCAATGAGGTTTCACCACCCGCCTTTCACACTACTCAGTAGCCGCCTCGAATTGGAACCGGAATTTCCCACTTCCATGCTCCCTCTTTCAATACCCTAATATCCCAGTATTTCCCCTTAATGTGCTCTGATTTTCCGCCTTTGCTACCGTATCTGGTCATAGTCCCCTCCCCCGCCTGTCCATATGCGGCAGTGTTTATATTTCCCTCCTGTCCAATCACAGCTCTCGACAGCCCCATGTCTTCTTCCGGCTACCAATCGCATAGCTTCCTCAGCAGCCCCTGTTTTCTCAGCAAAGGGCTGGATGTGCGCATGCTTGTCTGATCTTGGAAGCTAAGCGGGGTCGGTCCCGGTCAGTGCTTGGATGGGAGACCGCCTGAGAATCAGGCTTCCTGCACTGAGCAGGGGGTTGTTGTATCCCTCCAAATGAGATTAAGTTTTACCCCCTCCTATCCCCCGCTCTGGATGTTTTTTTAAAAAATTCAGGCGTTATCCTCGCAGAATCAGGGCTTCTCTGCGATGTTTTTTTTTCTAATTCAGGCATGATCTTCGAAGCTTCAAAGTTGTGACCGACCCTGCTTAGCTTCTGAGATCAGACAAGCATGCACACATCCAGCCCTTTGCTTGTTGCTGAGGAAACAGGGCTGCTAAGGAAGCTATGTGATCAGTAGCCGGAAGAAGACAAGAAGACATCCCCCCCCCTGGAGCGGAGGATAGAAGGGGGTAAAACTTAGTCTCATTTGAGGGGATACAACAACCCCCTGCTCAATGCAGGAAGCCTGATTCCCAGGCAGTCGCCCATCCAACTACTGACCAGGGCCGACCCCGCTTAGCATCCGAGATCAGACAAGCGTGCACAGGAAAACAGCACAGCACTCAAGTGTGAACCGAGCTTGCGCATTCGATGAAGCGCTGCGATGGGGAAAATGGATGAATGTGAATAATCACGTTTTAACGCGAGAGCGTTTAACCCGACGGGACACCGAATTCATTGCAATGGCGGGCACAATGTAGATCGGCCCCGAGGTTCAAGTCCCCACCAGGCCATGAAACTCAGTGGGTGACTTAGAGTCAGTTATTGGCTCTCAGCCTAATTTACCTCATAGGGTGGTTGTCGTGAGAATTAATGGAGAGTGGAGGATCATATATGCCACCTTGGCCTCCGTATAGGAAAAGAAAGGATATAAAGGTAATAAATTAACAAATAAATATACCAGTGGATCAATGCCTGTGCATTTGTGGACAGCAAGCTGTCACACGTTACAAATTGCATTCTCCACTTTGTGTAGCCCCAAGAGTTTGTTTCTGACTGGAACCCTTGCAACACCTATAGGTAGAAGCAGCTTTATTTATTTTATTATTTATTTATTGCATTTATATCCTGCCTTTTTTCCTCTTGCAAGGAACCCAAGGCAGCTTACATTATCCTTCTCTTCCTCCATTTTATCCTCACAACAACAACCCTGTGAGATAGGTTGGGCTGAGAGTCTGTGACTGGCCCAAAGTCCCCCAGCGAGCTCCTATGGCCGAGTGGGGACTAGAACCTGGATCTCCCAGCTCCCAGTCTAACACTCTCGCCACTATACCACGCTGGCTTTCCACTTTGGCAAAGTATGTTACATACTGTCAGCCCAGGATGAATGGGTCACATTTCAGTATTTGTTCACGCAGCAGGTACAAAGAAAATGAGTACTAATTGGGGATGTAAGACAAATGTATCAGTTCTGAAATTGTAGGAACTTACCAAATTCAGACCTGTTGAAACTACAAGTGAACTGGAATGCACTTGTGCTAAAATCCACTCTTCTCAGAATGTTGTGATCCAGTTCACAACTCAAAAAGTTCGCACAGAAATGTGTATATTAAGGAAACGCACACACAAACACACATAATATTAGAGGTGTGTGGGGGGGACTCTTCCAAAAAGCGTCCATACTGGAAAAATTTCACACAACATGCATATATTAAGAAGAATCTGTATTTAAATGTATACAAATTGTCATGTGGACTATTTGGGGTGAATTTTGCAGTGTTCACAAACTGATGGGGATGTGGGTCAAGACAAACTTGAAATGTGGAAGATTAGAAATATGATGAATCCAAAATCCATAGATTCACCCATCTTCAGACTAATATGGGTACAGACTGATGCCACATCTTATGCCTTGTTCATTTAAGGTACAACTGACTAGTAAAACCTGTTGTGGGGTGGCAATTTTGTAGACTTATTTCCCGATTTATTTTAGAAAACATTAAAAGATTAACATTACAGATTAAAACATTTCCCCTCCCCAAAGCACAGCACCATTGCCTCAGTCCAGTTTTCCCCCTTCCCTCACCCTCAGCAGTGGGTTTTGCGTTTTGAAAAACAAAACGCATCTGGAGATCCAACCAAGGATTTCCCACACCACATCTGTTTTGACATTTGTAAGACTACACATAATATTTGGTTTCTATGGGAAGAGTTTAGTTTGTGTGTTTTTTTTACCACTGCCAGCAAGGCAAGTGCATTGTGGTTGGCTAAACATTTCCTTACAATTATTTGAGTCAGCTTTTGGCTCCTAAAAGTCATCTGAACAGAGGAGTGGAGTACTATTTTTAAGAAGCATGCCTTCATAAAATTCAGTTATTTGGCAGTCAATCTGGCTGTGTTCTTTTAACGGAATATTTCCTGCAAAGTTTTCAAAAGCAGGACGCTCTGGGGAGCTTTCCTCCTTTCCCTTCTCACACAAAAACATCCTCCTTTCTCACTGAAATGCTGTGATACAAAAATAACTGGCTATGGATATCTTTATTTTATATATGATTGCACATGAGCATTTATATACCCAACTCTACGAGAGATCTGTAGAGGTCAACTCCCTCTGAGCCTCAGCCAACTTCAGAAGGTTCAAATAAATGCCATTCCTATGCCAAGTATTTTGGTACAGATAGCGTCATATCATATTTCCATTCAACTGCCCTATGTCAGAAACAGGATGCTGAACAATTCTAACTGAATTACTATTAAAGGGGCACAATAAGGCTCCTTTACATTAGGCAAGTTGCAAATAAAAAAAGGTTCTGCCATCATACACTTTAAAATTCTATTGCTTGTAAAAGTTGCAGCTGCTGAGTTAATAACTTGAAACTTGGCAACCATGAGCAACTTGAAATTGTGCCAGATTTCAAACTGATCTGATAAGGTACAGGAGATGCTAAAAATTTTAAAGTGGTGAAATGTTACGCGTTTATCCTTTTTACTCCAATTTATGCTCAGGCAATAAAATATTTCTGCCAAATTTTGGTGAAAACAACTGATGTACTTGATTGAGGCTTATTGAGGAATACAATCCTACATTGGTTTGGTGAAGTCTTGAGCAGCAGTTCAAAAGTTATTCAGGTTGCACTAAAGGCCTTATATTTGGTTTCCATGAGCAGCGTTTCTATTTTCTTTTACACCACTGCCAGAAAAGCAAGTGCATTGTGGTTGGCTCTTCTTGACCTAAATATTTATTTGCAATTATTTAAGTCAACATTTGGCTTCCAAGTCATCTGAACAGAGGTGGAAGAAACTATTTTAAGAATCATCATTTTATAAAATGCAATTATTTAGCAGTCTGCTATTACTCCCATTTGGCTGCATTCTTTTAACCGCAAAGTCTCCAATGTCTATGGCTGTAAACATCCCTCCTGGTGCCTGCTAGGCTCCCTGCCCCTCCTGATTTTTATTTTATTAGATACTGGAAGGAGTAATCCTATGGCCACTAGACATGGTCTAGAGGGCCATAGTGTATGCTCTTTTCCAGGAACCAACCTTGGAGTCTGAGCTCCGAGGTCGGTTCCTGGAAAACTGACCTCCCCTCACGTCCACGCTGCCTTGGAGGCAGCACGGAGAAGCCCCATCCTCCGCGCTTGGAAGAGGAGTGCGGAGTGACTGAAAAGAGGTAGGGCTGGGGGCGTTCCAGGGCAGGGAGAGCAGAGCTGTGTGTACGACTCATCCTATGTGTCATACACGCAGCCTCCTCTCCCGGTCGCCTCCCCACAGCTAGACAGCTGAAAACGGCTGTAGTGTCTAGCAGAAAATAGCTGGGCAGGAGAGTCGCAGAAGGAATGATTTCCCGCTGTGCATCTCCTGCCTTGCTTTGTATATGCGGTTGCCTCCGAGTTCGGAGGCGGCCGCCTATCTTGATAGGATTGCACCCTTAATTTTTTTAAAAGTTAACTGGGAGGTTGCCATGCTGCAAAATGTACTGCTAGCCTCCAGTACCATGTTTATTTCCAATAATGCCTCTGGGCCCTGAACTAGAGTATTCTGGAAAAGACCAAGGCTGGCTGGGCCCCTAAACAGGAGCACTCCACACCACAAGATTTTCTTGCAGGTCCCACTTGTATGAAGGTATTTGGATCATTTCCACATCTTCTTGAAATTTCTTGGTGCTTTTGTTTGAACTGTTCGGCAACTCTACTGTTTGAGGCTCTGACTGTATGAGGTGAGCAGATGTTCTTTATTGGGTCCCGCTGTCTCTTTTCATCTGCGTCCTCCCCCTCTGAGCAAAGACCTTGTGTCCTGTACAGCATCTACCATGCTGCTGGATCAAACAAAAGTTAAATTTCATTTATTACATTTACATCCCACCTTTCTTCTATCGTGGAACTCAAAGTTGCTAGATGTGTTTTTCAGGCAGTTTCCCTTCCAAACACTGACCAAACCCAAACCTGCTTAGCTTCAGCAAAGTGGTTGCCTCATTTGCCTTCAGACTGTACCCTGGAACATAGTAGCAACAGTCATCAAGCATCACTAAGATGTCACTGCTAATTACTAGAGGGTGCTTCCAGACAAGCCTTTTATAACACTACCACCCTGCCTCATCCACAGAATTTTACATGGGTCCAGATAACATCATCTTCCACTCTTAGGCCTCCCGGGTTTTCCCACCACTTCTTCCATCTTTTCTGCATCCTCTGCCATCTCTTAAATAATGGAGGGAAAAGGCACTAAACAAAGAAATACATTTGGAAAGGATGACACACTTCATGCCATAATGGATTCTTCTGAAAGAGAATGATTATTTGTTATTTAGGGTGCAATCCTATTCATGTTTAGACAGAAATAAGTCCTACTACTCCCAGCATCCTCCAATTAGCATGCTGGGAGTTGTAGGACTCATTTCTGTATAAATATGCATAGAATCACACCCTTAATAGATGTTTATTATTAAACATCTTATTAAAGCATCATTTTACATGATAAGACTGAGAAAATAAGATCAAAAGGTACTGAACCAAACAATGCCCTGATTGAACTCAGAAAAAAAGCAGACTTTTGAATGGACACATGGAGAAAAAAAAAAAAGATGTTTAAAGAGTGGAAAATAAAAAAATATAAAGAAGCTGACTGCAGAGAAAAATATGAGAGACAAAAGGAAAATATTCAATTATTTTAAAGAGTCCAAAATAAAATTTGCGACTATATGGAGTCAAAATCCAAGCCATATACTCTGATTTTGGGAGACTGGCTGGTCCTGATAATACTACTTTCCTATGACTTTTGTTCTGGTAGGGCAAGAAAATAGCCTAAATTTGATCCCATATTGAGTAATCCTTGTTGAATTTCAAGATTTACGTAGCCTATCACGGCTGACTTTGAAAAAAAAAAAAACCCACGCCATTTGCGTTCCTTATTTGGGCAGGGGTAGTCTACGTAAAGATTTATGTAGACTACCCCTGCCCAAATAAGGAACGCAAATGGTGGCGCCCATGGGCGTACGCGCTTTTTTTTTTCTTCCAAAGTCAGCCGTGATAGGCTACGTAAAGATTTACGTAGCCTATCACGGCTGACTTTGAAAATCTAGCCGTGATAGGCTACGTAAATCGTTACGTAGCCTATCACGTGTTTTTTTTTCCAATTTACTTTTTTATTTCGCGGCCGGGGAGACGGGGTGCTCCCACCGGCCTGAATTTCGGCGGCGAGGGATGGGGCGCCTCCCCCCCGGCCTGAATTTCGGGACCACACACAACACAGCTGCGGGACCAGGTAAGGGACTTTCGTCCATCCTTACTTAAATGTGGGATTTTAGGCCGGTGTAGAGATGTTCTGTATCTGGACTACTGGAATCAAATGAAACCATTGGAAAACATGTGGCAGGGAAATTTTGCACTAATCTAGCATGGGAATAGTAGATGCAAACAAATAGTGCAAAATGACTGCGAAATGTAGTGCAACATTAGTGCAACGTTTTCCTGTCTTCCTGCAAAAGTATAAATGGACACAAGTGCCAAAGCTGGTTTGAAAGTCAACATTAAAAAAACTAAGATCATGGCATCTGGCCCCATCACTTCCTGGCATATAGAAGGAGAAGAAATGGAAGCAGTGACATATTTTATTTTCTTGGGCTCCAAGATCACCACAGACGGTGACTGTAGCCATGAAATTAAAAGACACTTGCTCTTTGGGAATAAAGCTACAGCACAGCCCTACTGAAATTGGAGCCACCAGCCTCTACTGGATCCAGCAGTGCTATTCTTCCATTCTCCGGGTGAACTGGCATGTACTCTGCAATGCAACCAGCATTTAAATCCCATGTTTCAATGCACAGCAAATAAATGTTAAGCAAACATTAGAAGACAGGAATCAAGTAAGAGCAGCCATGTTCCCCCCAGATGTTTGGGTCAGCTTAAATGGTATAACTACAATGTTGTATAACTGTCACTAAAACAGCCTCCCCAAACCTAGCACTCTCCAGATGTGCTGGACTACAATTCCCATCTTCCCCAGCAGGCATTCCTTCACACCACTGATGCTACTTAACACAAAAATTGTCCCCAACCTGGCAAAGCCTTCCCCAGCTGGCACCCTCCATGTGATTTTGCCTGTAGAAAGTAGAGACAGTGGATTAACAGGCTCATGAAGAAAAGCTCAATCCATTTTATCTACTTCCAGTTTCATCACAAACTTGAGATCTGAACTCCACACAGCTTTTTCTTTCTTGCTTTTCCGCTTATAACTATCTAGGTGGTGCTGTGCTATAGTGGAATACACAAGTGGGAAAATGCATTTTCTTTTACTTTCACAATACTCCATTTTCCTCACTCTAAACCCCTTGCAAAAGTGCTCTTAAAAAACAGAAGCAAAACTGGAGGATCATGACGTCATGAACAACTGAGAGTAAGGAATGATCTGTGCACAATAAGTGCTTCATGTAGAAAAGCCCTAGGTTTAGGATGGGAGTGTTAATGTGAAATAAACCATTGTTTCTCTTTCAGAAATCTAAGATGTGGGACAAAGCTTACCCTCTCCCCAAATGCACTTTGCTCTTTCTGTGTCCCTCTCCCACCATATGTTTCTGTTGCTGCCATTCAAATAGTTTTACTCATAGTTTAAAATATCCACTGACATTTGTACAGCTGCATTTTACTTACTAATGGCAGGAGCATGTAACTTACTCTCTGGAGTGGGCAGGGCAGAGGCTGTATTTTCACAGATACAATCACCGCACTATGTATGGTTAGAAAAATCCAATAGCTGCACAATAAAAGTGCAGCCTAAAATGGTTTTGTGGGTTTCAAATATTTCATGTATTGCATCAGTTGGCTGTGATCCATTCTAAGAGTCTCAGGGAAATTCTGTGGAAGCAGTGCTTAATTATTACTTTTTAATTATTAATTATTACTTTGTAAGAGGAATGCTGAAGTGCAAACCTGCCTGGATCAATTCCTTTGTGTCAAGAGGCTCTTTGCATTTATTAAAATCACTCTCATTCTTGCAATTTCTTTACCTCTTCCAGATCTGCGGCTGCAATCCTCCACGTGACTTACTTTCGAGTAGACACGCACAGGATTTTGCTGCAAGATTTAAGCCACATTGAGGGCCCAGCTGAGTGTTCAAAGGGCCACTTCACACATTACAAAATCCCTGCATAGAAGTGATTTCCATGTAGTTAGTAACAGGGAAGAACCTTTATACTGATGGATCATACATGTGGTTTTTGCTGCATGCATGAGTACCATGCTGCAAAGTGTGGCCAGTCACCAGTTAACTAAGACTTGGTTCATACCAGTTAACTAAGACTTGGTTCATACCAGTTAACTAAGACTTGGTTCATATGTGCATGTCCATCGCTCAATAATGGCACCATCAGCTGGTTCACATGCATTGTTGTTCAGTCATTAAGTCATGTCCGACTCTTCGTGACCCCATGGACCATAGCACGCCAGGCCTTCCTGTCCTCTGCTCTCTCCCGGAGTGTGCTCAAGTTCATATTCATTGCATCGGTGATGCTATCTAGCCATCTCATCCTCTGCCGTCCCCTTTTCCTTTTGCCTTCAATCTTTCCCAGCATCAGGGTCTTTTCCAGGGAGTATGGGTAGGTAATTTTAGACGTTGGTAGAGCCTGGATGTTATGCTGTTACGGTGCATTTCTTCAGTTGTGAAGCATACAACAAATACCTCTCCCTGTTTACACTGCTATACTATGCTTCACAGCTGCTTCTACATTCCTGAAGTTCAAGCAAAAACGAAAAGAAAACAGAAAACTGCCAAGTGCATGTGCAAGTTTGCATTTTAAACTCACTGAAATCATAACATCATGGCTACAGGTATAAAATGAAGTTTGCTTCTGCTGCCAAACACATTTACATCGGAATAAGCACCGTTTTGTTGTAGAAAAGGAAAATATATTTAATAATAATCAATTAAAAATGAGCCATCCCGACTACTATTTTTTAAAACAAAAAGGATGCAAATTATTTATTATTGCCTTTCTATCCCAGCTTTTTCCTCAGGCTAAGAACCCAGGGCAGCTTACATGGCCCTCCTCCTCTCCATTTTATCCTCACAACAACCCTGTGAGGTAGGTCTGCCTGAGAGTCAGTGACTGGCCCGAAGTCACACAAGTGAACTTCAGGGCCGAGTGCAGGGAGACTTGAATCTGGGCCTCCCGGGCCCCAGTCCAACACTTCTAGAACATCAAGGGATGCCGTTGAACGTGTGAATCAGCCCAGGCCCCATGACGTACACGCAAGTTGCCTGTTGGGTCCGACGCAGAATTTCGGGGGAGGGGGGCTCGAAGCAGGGCGCTCGCTTCCCGCCGCTAAGCGGAGGCGAGGAGAGGGATGCCTTCCCTTTCCCAGAGAACCGTCTTCCGTCCTGCCTGGGCAAAAGTCCTCCATCCCCAGCTGAGGTCCGCGGGAGAGGAGCGGTGGCAGGAAAGCTTTCGCAAGCGCCTGAAAAGAGCGCCGAGCGCCGACTTCCTTCCCGCTTTCCCCAGAACTCCAGCTCATTCCCTCAGAAACGGGGCGGGGACACCAACCCGCGACGGGACGCGCGACACGTTCCCACGACACTTGGCCTCCAGGACAAACAGAAGCGGTCGCGGGAGGCTGTGACAGCGGGCGGGCGCGCGGGCAGAGGCGGCGGCGTCTCTTCACCCCTCCGGCCGTCCCGCGCGTCAGGGTCCCGCCTTGCCCCGTCTCCCCCTGCCTTTCTCCCCGCCGAGGAACAGAGGCGCTGGGAGGGCGGACCGCTGCAGGACTTGCACGCCCGCGTTCCCCCACGTGCGTTCCCCGTGTAAAGTGGGACGCTGCCGGCGCCTGGCCGCGGGGTCTCCATCCCGCCCCCTCTCGGACTTTTTTTTCAGGCTGCAGACGCCGTGAGTATCTGAGCTTCCCTCCTAAATCTGATGGGCCTCTTTCCTTCCGTCGTTTTGCCCGCCGCCCTTCGCGGTGGGCCATTGGGATGCCCGCCCCCCCCCCCGGCCGCCCCACACCTACGTTTTCCTCTCTA
Organism: Heloderma suspectum; assembly: GCF_057233095.1. Lineage (NCBI taxonomy): Eukaryota > Metazoa > Chordata > Lepidosauria > Squamata > Helodermatidae > Heloderma > Heloderma suspectum. Next base: position 29,109,419 of record NC_139459.1, read on the forward strand.
GCGCGGTTCCTGTGCCTTTAACAGAGGGAGAAATGTGTCAGGGGGAAAATGAGTCAGGGGAGGCTTGTTTCGGGTCCTGGAGTGCAGTGGTGTAGTGGAGGCAGGGCTCCCAGGGACTCTGCTTCTGTACTTCTTTATTAGCTGGGACGCTGACATGGGCATCTGCCAGAATTTTTCCAGAGCAAGGAGCAGGGGGAGGTGCAGCACACTGGTCGCGATTCGCCAGTGCAGCGCATGCCGCTGCCACACACCTGTGCACTTCCCGTCTGTGTGTGCTTCGTTGCATAGCATCACGTTCCACGACATTTAGGGAACAGGCCCTACACAGTGGCTGAGAGGCCATAGGATATTTTGGATTCCCAGTTCTGAGGTCAGAGACAGCACTCCGACCTCGGACGGAGGAATCTGCGCTCTGACCCCCCCTCGCCACAGACACAGACAGACCTGTGCCAGCTGCTCTCCAAGGTTGGGTATTTGACCTGGGAGGGTGAGGAAAGGGGGAGTTTCAGTGGGTGGGGAGGGGAGGAGGCTGGAGAGACCAGGAACCTCCTCCCCCCCCCAAAAAAAACACCCCAGCTAGATGGGTAAAAAATTCCATCTAGCGAAAAAGCAGAGCGGGAAGACGTGGAGGCAAAGATCACCTCTGTTGTGTCTCCCACTCTGCATTGGGTGATCGTAAGCCTCTTGAGTTCATCGAGGGTGGAAACAATAGGATTGTGTTCTTAGACACCTACACAAAGTAGCAGAAGATTCTCTTTGAGAAATCATGGAGGACGGGTGAAGTGCCAGATGACTGGAGGAGGGCTAATGTTGTCCCTATCTTCAAAAAGGGTAAAAAGGAGGAACCTGGGAACTACAGATCAGTCAGTCCGACATCAATCCCTGGGAAAATTCCGGAGCAGATGATAAAGTAATCCATCTGTAAGCACCTTGGAAACAATGCAGTGATTACTCGAAGCCAACATGGATTTGTCAAGAACAAATCCTGCCAGACAAATCTGATCTCATTTTTTGATCAGGTAACCTCCCTTGTAGACTGTGGGAACGCTGTGGACATCATATACCTCGACTTCAGCAAAGCTTTCGACAAAGTGCCCCATGATATCCTGATGAGCAAATGAGCTCAAAGTGGGCTTGATGAAACAATGATCCGGTGGATCCACAGTTGGCTACAGAATCGGACTCAAAGAGTGCTTATCAATGGGACCTTCTCCAACAAGGGAGAGGTAATGAGCGGGGTACCGCACGGCTCAGTCCTGGGCCCAGTGCTCTTCAACATTTTTATTAATGACTTAGATGAGGAGCTGCAGGGAATGCTGATCAGATTTGTAGATGACACAAAATTGGGCAGGATAGCTAATACTTGGAAGACAGAAACAAAATTCGAAGTGATCTTGATAGACTGGAGCGCTGGGCAGAAAACAACAGAATGACATTTAGTAGAGATAAATACCAAGTTCTGCACCTAGGGAAAAGAAACCAAATGCACAGTTACAAGATGGGGGATACGTGGCTCAACAACACGACAAGCAAGAAGGATCTTGGAATTGTTGTAGATCACAAGCTGAATATGAGCCAACAATGTGATGTGGCTGCAAAAAAGGCAAATGCTGTTTTGGGCTGCATTAATAGAAGCATAGCTTCCACATCCCAGGAAGTACTAGTTCCCCTCTACTCAGCACTGGTTAGGCCTCATCTGGAGTACTATGTCCAGTTCTGGGCACCACACTTCAAGAAGGATGCAGACAAGCTGGAGAGGGTTCAGAGGAGGGCAACAAAGATGATCAGGGGACTGGAAACAAAGCCCTATGAAGAGAGGCTGAAAGAACTGGGCATGTTTAGCCTTGAGAAGAGAAGACAGAGGGGAGGTATGATAGCAGTCTTCAAGTACTTGAAAGGTTGTCCCAGAGAGGAAGGCCAGGATCTCTTCTCGATCATCCCAGAGTGCAGGACACGGAATAACAGGCTCAAGTGACAGGATGCTAGATTCCGTCTGAACATCAGGACAAACGTCCTGACTGTTAGAGCAATATGACAATGGAACCAATTCCCTCTGGAGGTAGTGGGCTCTCCCACACTGGAGGCATTCAAGATGAAGCTGGACAGCCATCTGTCAGGGATGCTCTGACTTGGATTCCTGGACTGAGCAGGGGGTTGGACTCGATGGCCTTGTAAGAGGCCCCTTCCAACCCTACTATTCTGTGATTCTAGAAGATCCTGGGAACTGAACAGCACTAATCCAGAAGGCTGCTATATTCAAGAAGCATCATGAACTCCAACAAAATTTTATTTGGAGAGCAGGATAACACCTCTCCCCACAATCCCCTAGGAACAAGAGGAAAATACCCAAATGCACAAACACAGTATCTGATATTTTATGGCATCACTGCCCTTAACATAGCATTGACAACTTCACATGACATGCCTGGAATGATTTCCTTTGACATAGAAACATTGGTGAACCCTCTGTAGAGCAGCCTTCCCCAACCTGGTGCCCTCCATATGTTTTGGACTACAACTCCCAGGATTCCTGACCATTGGACATTTGGCTGGTGCCCCTCAAATAATCTGGAGGCCACCAGTTTAGGGAAGGCAGCTCTACAAAGCAGCAATCAAGTCTGTGGGGAGTGTCTTTAGCAGTGGGAGGAGAAATGGGTATGCTTGATCAGGGTTTGTTTGTTTGTTTGTTTATTGCATTTATATCCCACCTTTTCCCTCTTGCAAGGAACCCAAGGTGGCTTACATTATCCTCCTCCTCTCCATTTTATCCTCACAACAACAACTCTGTGAGGTAGGTTGGGTTGAGAGTCAGTGACTGGCCCAAAGTCACCCAGTGAGCTTCCATGGCCAAGTGGGGACTAGAACCTGGATCTTCCAGCTCCCAGTCCAACAGTCTGACCACTATACCACACTGGCTCTCACAGCTAAAGGAGCCTGGACTATTCACTTTGCTTTTCACATTGTTATCAGGCACTTTTTATACCAGCTAACAATACAAGTTTTGGATGGCTTGAATTTTGAACTGCAGCAATTTTGTTTTGGAATTACATATTTTTCCTGGAACTGCACATTTTGTGTATGATTGCACATTTAAAAAAAGAAGCCCTGATAGTATCAGAAATAGGTCCACAATTATGGTAGATCTGGTGACTTAGCAGAGACAAGGCCTGGGAGCCACGTCTATCAAGATAGGTGGACTAGGCCTCTGAGAAATTTATATACCAAGTCTACCCCTCTATTGTTATTCAGTGGGTAAATCTGGTGTCTGAACAATGTCTGCACCTGGAGCTGAAACCCTCAATTCTTTCCCTGACTCCTTTTACCCCTGTAACGGCCCTTGAGTCAATGGACATTACAAGAGTGAAGGACATGCTTAATATTGTGTGTGTGTATGTGTGTGTGTGTGTGGTGTATGTATGACCTGCTCACCTTGTAATCCACTCCTAGGCTCTGCTCTGTAAGCAACCCTCAGATTCACACAATAACCTCTGCAATAGGGTTATTTATTACTACAGTACATGAGAAGACACTAATTTTTGAGGAACAAGGCCAGCACTAAGAGAGAGATGGGGAAGAGGTTCTGCTTGGGCTCTAGCAAGAGCTAAAAATGACAGGTTCTCTTAAAGTTATATACACACGAACAACCCCCTCTAGCCTTTAATAAGTTGCACTGCTGCTGCTACAATCAACTTTATAGTCCCATCTGCATTTCCCTGAAACACCAACACACCAGGAGATGGGATAACAACACTGGATTACACTGCAGAGTTGTCATACACTACTCTAACCCCCTACCCCACCCTCCAAGAATAACAACACTGGGCAACTTTGCAGGACTGGTGTAGCCCACACTTTCTCAGCCACAACCCTACGTCCTGCAATATGGGTATAATAGGGATGAACTTTATCTGCACACATTGTCAGGGTAATTTTTTAATGTTTATAAACTCAGAAAGAAAAACTGTTAACAAGACCTGAGTTAGAAAGATCATGGACTCCTGTCTTTACTGCTATCTTTTGTTCTTTGCTAGACGCACTACTGTCCAAATTCAGCTAAACTCCTGGTTTTCTAAGGGCACAATCCTATGCATGTTGAGACAGAGAATGCTGGCTGGGGAATGCTGGGAGTTGTAGGCCTTTTCTCTGTCTAAACATGCTTAGAATTGCGCCCTAAATTGTTTTTTTATGAGGCTGCAATTACTTTCTAACAGGGAAGACTCCAAAAGGTCTTAACGTATCCAAAAGGGTTAACACAAACAGATAGTGGATCTGTTAACCATTGCTATGACTTCCTTCACTGGCTAGAAACACTGAAGGACAGGAGCAGGCTAGTTTCTCACAAAACGAATGGGTGGAATACTGGCTGTACATTTTGCCTCATATCCCGAGTTCTACAAGGGCTAGAGACTTGTTTTTTTTTTTAATGAAAGCTGGGAATCTGGAGCGTGTGACTTTGGGGGGGGGGACTGCACCCCCTTGCCCTTTCCTGCAGACACTGCATGCCTGGAATGATTGCCAGCCTTTCCTGCCACCCTTCTCAGACTTCCTTGTCCCGTCTGAGCTTAGATGTAATCCTCCGAGAAGCTGGTGTGGAAATGGATTTCCCCAGCAACAGTATAGTGTTTGTTGATATGGATCAACGCTGCTGCCTGATTTTTTGGACTCTCCTTGGGGATGTGGCTATGGGGACTGTCGTCATGAGCGCTTCAAAATTTATAACTATACCACTGCTGGAGACATGGGGTAAGGACAGCTTTGAGTTTCACCTGTTAGATTTCTGCCTGCCTGGACTGTTAAAGACCAGAGGACAAACAACACTGGATGGCCATTACCTCCCTGCCCTGCTTTGTGAAGCCCCCCAAACAGATGTGATGCTGGAGATCTATAGTTTGGTCTGCGATCCCATACACAACTACCCATGTGGGCAGCTTTAAAGTTAGAACAAAGCGTGTGTAAACTTTCCAGAAACGTCTGGCTGGCTGATGTTAGAAACAACGCTGGACAAAACAGACTTCTGATCTGATCAAGCAGAGCACTTCTAAATCAGGAGTCCCACACTGCAAGAGGGGTCACTGGGCCACAGTTTGCGGCTATAAACTTTGGGCCATACCTTCCATTATAAAGGGGATGCACAATGGATCTTGCTACCTTTTTGTTTGTATTTTAAAGCAAGGGTGGGTTCTACTTACTTCTTTTTATACTAGAGATACACCAAATAGAGCCTGGTGAAAAAGACATACATTTAGAATTAAAGAACTCTGAGCCCAGGAATTTGTTTTGAGTACCAGAATTGAGTAGTGTCTGAGTAGGGCTGCAAAACACTAAAACCCAGTCAGTGTAGATCAGCCGTGCTCGCTAGGAATTATGGGAGTTTCAGTCCACTTACCTGGAGGGCACTCAGTTGGCAAAGGCTGGTGTAGATAGACAATACTAAGCTGGATGGCCAGGTTGGGGGAGTTTCCTGACAGCTTCCTATGTTACATCCTTTGGATCAGGGGAAGTATTAAAAAAAAAAAAAATCACAAGAACTTTCATTAGTGAAACATCCCATTTTCTTTCTCATAATCTGCTATTCCTCAGTGGAACCTTTCCTGCCATATATTCATTTCTTGGCACTTCCTTACTGGCATTGGGTCTATTATCTTCACAATGCGAGCAACATATGAGATCAACAACAACCAACAGTAACATTTTGTCCTGAGTGGGGCGGGCAAGAAACAAGGAAAAACAGGAAATAAAAAGCAGGCCTCAACAGGGCAACAAAAAGAGAATAAGGAGGAGCATTTGAGAGAGAGTTAACAGAGACGAGGTATGTTGCTGTTTTTGATTTTATGCTTAGCTGCTGTTCTTGCAAACTGTTACCAATGTTTACTGACTTGGGTCTTTAAAATTGTTTTAAATATTTCGCATTTTATCTGTTTATCACCTTGAATTCTCGCTCAGGGAAATAGGTAGGATGTAAGCTTTTAAAATAAAATAAGCCAGCCTTCTCCATTGTGGTGTTCTCCAGGTTGGTAGGATCACAACTCTCATCACCCCTAGCCATGCTGGCTGGGGATGATGGGAGTTGTATTCCATATAACCTGGAGGGTACCAGGTAGAAGGAGGCTTAAATAAATAAAAGGGGTTTCTTTTCTTGCTTTGACAAATATATTATTTGGTGGGTTGTCTCAGATGTTGATCGAAGCAGTCCCTGGTGCTGTCGGGTGGGTACCTTCTCCATACTGTTTGCTCAATTCTGCTATTAACCTGGCAGCGGGAGGGGGGAAATGTACCTGTAGCATCCCTGTCTTTTTCCCCAGTGGGGCAAATAGGACTTTCAAAGAGGTGGATTTAGACCGGAACAACAGCCCAAGGAGAAGAGTTAAACACCCTCTCCCCCAGAGCCACTTCCCTAGTCAAAACTGGTTGCTTTGAAATAAAGCTCTCTCTCTTTTTTAAGTTAGGAGATCTAGGGCACAATCCTATTCAGATAGGTGGCCACCTCCAAACTTGGAGACGATGGCTTATCCAATGCAGGGCAGAAGAAGCACAGAGGGGATCGTTCCCTCCATATTTCTCCTGCTCTACATTTTCAGCTAGACAGCCAATTGCACTGTCTAGCTATGGGGTGGGGGGTAGAGCGAGGGGGAAGGTTGCTGTACGACACATAGGATGTGTCATACCGGCATTTCTGCCCTCCCCGCCCCGGAATGCCCTCTGGGAATGTCCCATTTTGGCCACTCTGTGCTCCTCTTGAGAGTGCGAAGCACGGGGCTGTTCCGCACTGCCTCTGAGGCAGTGCGGAAGTGGGGGGAGGTTGGTTCTGTGGGAACCGACCTCGAAGCGCAGGCTCTGAGGTTGGCTCCCGGCAAACCAGATATTCTATGGCCAGCTAGCCACTGACTAGCAGCCATAGCATTGTTCACGAATCCACTTGTGTCACATCTGTTTTGACACTTGATGATTTCTTGAGCTGTCCTGATGTATTCCTTTATTTTCCGAAAGACATGTATTTTATGCTTTGTTTCCTCTCTCTCTCCATTCAGTTGCTTTCCCCCAAGCAGCAGTCTGACATGCAGAAATTTAGCAGTGAATGTTTTTTTCTGGCATGGCGATAAAAATGATGGGAGAAACTTAACTCTCTTTATTCCTGCACGCATTAAAGTCACAGTGGCAGGGCACCGTCTGCAACCCTAGTGGTTTCTGTGAGAAGTCAAAGGATGCGATGGGCTGGAGCTCAGAAACAGAGTATTTCCTTTGCATCTGTAGATCCCATGCTAGATAGGATCCTTGGCTTCTCTAATTCAGGGGTTGGCAACCTGTAGCCCCTGCCAGATGTTTGGCCTACAACTCCCATCAGTCCTAGCCAGCATAGCCAATGGTGAGGAATTATAGAGCTGTAAGCCAAAACATCTGGAGGGCCACCAGTTGCCACCCTTGCTCTAATTGAAAGACCTGAAGTAGTCATAGAAAGACTGCAGAGGATCTCTCCCTTTATCCCTGGAGAGCCACTGCCGAAGTAGAAAGATGTTATGAGACAGCTGCATGTTCCTCCCATGTAACATCTATCTTGGCTCTTTACATCCTTGTATGTCTAGCATGAAACATAAACCTTGCAAACTTCCCAGGACCTTCTGTTCATTCCACTCATTTTAAATGGCCATTGAAACATTACAAAGGTATAAATCCATAGCAGTTTTCTGTCCTGTTCCTTCCTTGAAAATCCAAATCGAGAAATGTCAGTCTCTGAAATGTCAGTCAAGACTTTATTTGCTAAGGTCATTGGCACAAGAAGCTTGCAGAGTTATGCAGGTTTGGTAGGCTTGCCAGAGTGGGGCGTATCTCAGTCCCAGCAGCCAAACATGCTGCTAGGGCTGAGTTGTGCACCAGCTGTCAACACCTTGCATATTTCATAGCCTGCATGATTCTGCATAGTCTGCTGGGTACGGCTTCATTCAGCTGAGCAACTCATGTATTCGCTTGTTCATGCTTCAGCTTGGTTGCCACAAGTCAGACAGAATTCTGCATCCTGGAAAGGCAGATGCTAAGAGTTCATTCTGTACAAGTGGCAGAAACTATTCAAATGCTTGGGGAAGGCAAAGGAACGTGACATGAGAAAACAGCACCTGTATGTATGTATGTTTGTATGTTGCAGGATGATTGTTTTGGATCTTGGTAGGGAGAACTGCTGTGTGAAGGTTACCTGAATGGGTATATGGCCATGTTAAGTTGGACTGTCTTGGCTGGGCCACCCAGATGTGCTGATTCACACAATCCCTGGTTGTATGCCAGTAGACTATACACAGATGGACTGTGAGCTGCGTACGCAAAGAGCTATGTGACTTCTTATGTGACTTCTTAACTCTCTTTCTGTATCGAAATTCTTAAGAAATGTGTGCCGTGATGTAATTGCAACAGCAGCTGTTATAAGTCTGTGCAGTGGCAATAAAGGCAAGGAAATTGCTTAACAGTTATAAACATATGTTTCCATCTTTGGTAGAAATGTCAGAAACTGGTGCAAATAGAAACTTCTTGTAAGTAAATAAAGACAAACTGGAAATGTTCTTTCTCAATGCCATATCTGTCCATGCTTCCTGCTCAAGACAGTGTAGATAGGCTTTTCCCGCTTTATTTTCACAACAACTCCATGAGGTGGCTTGAGCTGAGATATACTGAGCAATGAGGTTCATGGCTGAGTAGCAATTTGAACCCAGGTCCCTCTGATCTTGTTTTATACTCTAGCCATTATCCCAGAAGTAAGCAACTTTGGGAGATATGGGGGGCATCCCCCTTCATGGGCCATACCTCCCCCCTCCCCTCATGGTGCCAAAATAAAAAATAAAATAAAACGGTGTCTAGAGTGGCTACAGAGCACCAAAAGTTGCCTACCCTGTACTACATCACAGTGTTTTTTTATTTCCAAACATCTGAACTGGACTGATATCCTTATAGGGAAAGTTACATAATTACATTACACTTTAAGTAGTCATTCTGGGTCATACAGAGCAAGGATACAATATCGCATGCCAAGTGGATAATGTCAGTAGTTACATAGGCGTGGTTTTGCCATTGGCATCACAGGATTATGCCTGAACTTGCAAAACGGTCTTACAGTATCTAGGAAGAGGATATCTTGCTGTTTCCCTAAAGTGTTATGTACTTGTATTTATCATTCCATTGTTAGTGTAATAATGCTATACAGAGAGCCAGTGCAGTACAGAGGCTAAAGTGTTGGGTGAAGTCTGGGGAGACCCAGGTTCCAGTACTGACTTAGCCATGAAGCTCTCTGCTTGACTATCTGCTCTTGAGAAATCTGGAGTTTCAAAATGAAAATGAAAATCAGTACTAGTGGACAAGCTTCTCTTTCCCAGTGCTATTGATTTCCCCTAAAGCAGCACAGTTCACACACAACGAACTTGGCCATACTGAAGAATTCTGGCTAATTGGTAACAAGCAAGCACACTCATGCACACTGCCTGATCACTTTTGCTTGTCTCCTCCTGCAAGTGGGAGTGGCTAAACTAACTAGGAAGTCACCAGCAAGCAAAAACTTCGTGTTCTGTCCAAACTGGGGTTCCTTGTTTGTTGCTCGCCTACTCAGCCAGAATCTGAACCCAGAGTTTGTTCTTGGCTTATGATTCCTGACTTATTTGATTCCTGCTGGTAGGAAGAGGCATGTAGGAGCAATTGAGCAGCACACAGAAGTGCATAATGTAAATGTGAAGAATCCTGGCTTATCATTACGTGCAAAGCAGCCCAATGGCTGGCCACAGGAAAGTGCTAGAGTACCCTCTGTTACTCAAATCCTATAACTTAAAGCTGTTACTCCCAGTAACTAAGCTTCAGGAGAGGCATTTCAACCTTCTAGAATGGAGAAAAAAACTGCAAAAAAGCCGGAAATGGTTGTTGGCTGGGAGAAAGGGGATGGGGCCAGACAAAGGGAGCGTAGCCATATGGGGAACCATGGAGGGTTGGATTGAAATCCCAGGATGTCTGGATTGAAATCCCAGGAGGTCTGGATTTGTCCTCTGGGCCTGAGGTTGCCCACCTGTCCTAGATAGCATCCACTGCTTGTTTCAATCTGCTTTTATTTAGGTCTGTTTTATAGCATTGTTTGAAAAAAATAGTCTGGGGTTGCTGAAGATATTGGATAATGTATCCAAGCACAGGATTCAAGGAAAAGAAATGTATTATTGTGTTGGTGCTTGTTTCTTTCAGAGAGAATGATGGACAATTTGGTACTTCCGGTGGGAGTTCTCTGTGTAGTGCTGTGTTTTGGTGTTCCTGACACTCAAGGTAGTCATTTGAATGCATATGTCCAAAAACGTAGGACATATAAATATATCTGCCTTCCCCAGTCTGGGCCCTTCAGATGTGTGGAACATCCCCGGCCATCATGGCTGTTTGTGAAAGAAAAATCTTGCACTCAAAGCTAAGCCGTACGTGATTAACGTCATGTGTAGTTTGGCCATCAGACTTTATTTATTTATTTATTTATTTATTTATTTAATATAAAATGATGTTTAGGCTGTCTTTAAGCATAGATCAAGGCAGTGCATAAGACAAAAACAATACAAAACTGTGAAAAAAAATATTGTAGAAAATGAATAAATAAAATGCTGCAAAAACAGAACTGTAAATATAAGGTCCAATGTTATGCCAAAGCTGGCAGAACTATTTATGTGTAAATATAAAACTGGTTCACAAATTATGAGGTATTAAACTGGTTGATTTTTTCACCTTTGACTATCCATTCTTTTCTCTCTAAGGTAACCATGTATTTCAACTTACAAACCTTAATATTTCCATGAACCTTCCTCTTCAGCAACTATTACTGGAATGGGATGTTATTCATGATTCCAAAGCATATCTGTCTGGAATAGAAATGGTTTTTAACATCCAAATCTTTAGAACTGAAGAGAATAATATTGTCCTCTCTGTAAGTATCTTTCTAAAAAAGAAGGTTCTTTAATTTATGTAATTTCCAGAGTCAAGGTAAAGCAAAGCCAGATGTTTTGTATACATATGCATACCCTTCTCTACTTGTAGTTGAAGATGCATTTCTAAGCCCGTGTTAGAAACAGCAAAATATCTGAATGCAGACTGGAGAAAGCTCTTGTTCTTTGTTGGGTTCTTAAGCCAAGATTCTTAATGCAGTCTAATCAAAATGCCTATTCCTTAGACTGCCTTAAGTGCATAGGTGTGTATTTCCTCGGTACACTTTATTCCTTCCATGTCTTCACGTCTGTTTTTGAAGATGTAATATTTCTCTTGAAATTATGATTAGATGAGTTCATCTCAGTTCAGACATTCTTCCTAAGCATGGTTTGCACTTACTGTCATTTAGAACAGTGGTTTGAGCTCCCAACAGGCAAATTGTGGTCAATTTGTGGTCACACCCCACTAGCATTCTGCTTCAGAAGTTCACTTCTGCCTCTGGAGGTAGTCAATGGCTGTAACTCTGGTTTGTCAGAGACACTGTCATTTTCTTTAAACATGGTTTGGCCTGATGTCTAAAGTGAACTCTCCCTCCCCTCCTTTCATGTGCAAGAGGAGTTTTGAAGATGTTTCGGTTTTGAAACAGCTCCTGGTGTCTAAAAGATAGTGGAGAGAGTGCCAGATGAGCCTCTCTGGAGAAGGAGCTTATAAACAAGGAGCCACCACAGAGAAGGCCTTCTCTCTGGTATTGCTACATGCCTTACTTCAGATGGCAGAGGCACCTGGAGGAGCGCCTTGGGCATTTGTAAAAACAAATTGTGGTTCTTGTGAACCAGAAAGTGAGGAAGGGAATGAGAGCAGGGGAAGAGGGAGAGGGTGAGCCTGCAGCATGGCTCCAACAGCCAAAATGCAGCTTCTCCCTTCCATCTGAATGGACCAATTTGAAAGTTTATTTCAAACAGGATGATGTTAAGGAACAAGAATTGTGTGGCACATGTGAATCCTCATCTGTCTGCAATCGCTATCAAGTTTGAAGCTGCTCTGAGTCTCCCTTCCTTATTTTAGTTTTCGCTCTTTGGATAGAATCAGGTGAAATCCTCTGAACCCACTGTTCTCTTTTCCTTTTCAATTCCCTAGTTTTCCTTTTTGTATTTTTAGGAGAAATATACAACACTGCTCAATAAAGCAAATGGACCTCTGAAATGGAGCTGGTATTCTGAAGTACCCTTGGAGTGCGTGACTCATGGAGTAAGAATCAGGGGCATGGTTACATTTTCTGAAGCTTGGAGTAACTGGAGTCCTTGGGAGACTGTGGACGGTAAGCAGATATTGTCAACAGTAAGCAGACATTGTCAACGTAAAGCATGAAATACAACATAGTCCATGCTGGAGGAAGTGTATCAACATTAGAGTGGAATACATTACATGTAGCATTTCCAGTGTTTATTGTGCTTAGTAACTGAGCTAGAAATATAACATATTTTCTGGTGGAATGAAAATGCACACTTTTTAGTGAAATGGTAAGAACCCACAGATATTGGGCGGTACCCAAGCATTGTGCGAGCAGGCTTCCACTTGCATGACAGGACTTTCTCTTCCCCCCGACAACCTCTGTGCTCTCCCCAAATCAACTCTGGGGGTCCCCCTACCCTCCAGAGCAGATTTTGAGGGTGCAGGTGTTGCAGGAAGGAGGAGGAATCTCTGTTCTACTGATGGAAGCTATTCCATCCGTGGAAGGACTGAACTGGATTCCACCTATTGGCTCCTCATTCTGTTTTCCTCTCCAAGATTCCCTGTCAACCAGCAAATGTTTTATTAAGACAGGTGCTTTATGTCTATGGATGATCTGGTGTTCCCTTTTGATGCCTTTAAAATAATAATGAAGAGTGCAATCCTATGCATGTATAGACAGAAAAAGGCCTACAACTCCCACCACCCTGCTTGTAGGATGTTTTTCTGCCTATATGTGCATAGGATTGCACTGTTAAGTTGCAGGAAGTAGCTTCCATGGAGGTAATTGCATAAACCTCCTAGGACACTAGTCCGGTGCCACCTCTCCCTGCTTCAAATCCCTTCTGGAACTTCCTTTTTCACTGGAACTTTTGTCATAAACCAGAATCCTGAGCCTAAATAGGTGTCACTGAAATAAAGCATATTCTTTCCCTATTTACCCCTGCCTCTCCTTCCCTCTGTTGTTGCCCCATCTTGAATGACAGATTGTAATCCCCTCGGGGCAGGGATGTAACCTGCTGTGCTCTGTAAAGCATCATGGCACTATAAAATAATTTTAAAGTGTAGTGATGGCACATAACATTTATAATAATGTTGCCTTATACCAGGGGTGGAGAATCTGTGACCTTCTAGATGGTTTTGGACTACAGCTCCCATCATTCCGAACCATTGCCTGGATCGCTAGGATTGTGCAAACATTGTCTAGCCGCTCATCTTGTGCCTGATTCCCTTTCGCATTTGTGATCACTGCTCACTCTGCGCGAACAGGAGATTTGCACAAATAGAGCAGCAATTGGCTGTGAGATTTGCACATGTCTCCCCAAATTTCCTCTATAGACTAAAGCGGGACCGATTTAGTGCACTGAGGGAATTTGTGCAAATTGAATTTGGGAATCAGGAACGGGGCAAATGCAAGCACGTGTTTGATCATTTGTGAAGATTTTCCACTGATACATGCTCGTGCTCAGGGCTTTGAACGGGGCCTGCTCGTGTGCTTTGCAAGCAAAACCAAAATTCTCATATATCAGTACTCATACCTAGTCAAACCATTGGTTTATCTAGCCCTGTCTACTTCACCTGACAGTGGCTTTCTGAGTTCTTAGGCAGAGGTCTTTCCCATCCCTACTGCCTGAGAGTCAAATTCCACATGATGGAGAAGATCTGTGATCAGTCTCTCTCCTACTGTTTGAAATTATTATTACTGATTAGTAGCCCCATGCACCTGTCTTGGGGATTAGACATGGGGCACCAGATTGGACAAGGGCTTCAACATTCCTGATTTAAATCCGGTGTGGTGCCTGTATGTTTTTTCCACACACACTGGTCTGGTCTAGTCTAGATTCTCTATCGCATGAAGGGAGTCTCATGGGTCGGTATGCGCATAGAGCCCTTCCTGTACCCACCAAATGTGCAACTGGTGGAAGGCTGGCCGACACGCATGTTTGTGGGAAGGAGTGCTGTGCGGTACCCTCACATGTGAAACAAATGTATGAGACGATTCAAGTGAACCCTGCAAGTTACTAAGCAGGAAACTGATGTAGCATAATGACTGTGCTTAGCTCTAGTTCATACTGAGCTATGAACTAGAAAGTCCCCTGTTCAAATCTGCACTCTGCCATGAAGTCACTAAAGGGTGTTAGGCAAGCCACTCTGTCTCTCAGTTCCTCCATCCACTATATGGGGGAGAGTACTGACTTAACTTACAGGTGTTGTAAAGTAGAGGTGTTAAACCCCAGGCCTGTGGGCCAAATATGGCCTGCCTGAGATCCCAAACTGGTCTTCCAGGGTTCCTCAGATGACCCCTTCCCATGGTTGTCAATCGTTTGGTGGTTTCCCAGCTTTTGCATGTTCCCTCCCCCCCAATTCTAAAACATCAGAATGCCTCACTTAAGGCTTCGTACTGGCAGTAAGAGCTGTAAGCTAAAATATGCTTGTACCTTTGGCCCTGCTCCTTTTGCCTTTGGCCCTGGCCACCACTGGAATACGGCCCCTGAGAGCTTCTCTGAAATTTAATTTGGCCCTCAGGCTGGAAGACACCCCTGTTATAAGGACTGCAGCTAGAGAATCCATGTGAAGTACTTTGAATTCCATACAAGCAAACTCCCAAGAGACCTCTGTGGAATGTAATAAACAACACTGAGAATTGAATCCTGTTTTCTGTCACCTCGCTCAGGCCTGGATGCCCTCTCTGATGGCACGAGTTACATTTTCCCAATGGAGAAGGTTGCCGAAGAAGGTTCCAGCATCACCTTTTGCTGCATCGCGAAGAAAAACGAACATGTAACTTCTTATTTTTTTAACTACCATAGCAAAGATGACACTACAAGGCAACGAAGAATAACATTTACTGAAGAAAATGTTCCACATTCGCGTACAAATGGCATCAGTGTGATTTGTGGTTTCTCTAACAGTGTGGACAATGATGGAACATATCTTTTTGTTACCAGTAAGCAGAAAATGCCTGGTTTTTATGTTGAGGGAAAGGATTAAGTTGATGAGAACAACTTTTATTCTTAAAGGCTGGGTTCATGTTTGTGTTTTATGTTTTACTTACTCAGAATATCTGGATCAGAACTCATATCCTAAAGCAGGGGTCCCCACCCTTTTTGGACCTGTGGGGACATTTGGGAATTTGAAAAACTGCTGTGGGCACCACCACAAAATGGATTCAGTGGAGGATGTGGCTAGTCAGGAAGTGATGTGCGTGTGGCGGTGGGGGGAGAAATAGCTAGGCTAGAGGCTGGAAGGGAGGGGCAAATGGAAAGAGTTCCTTCCTGGCCCACCCAGTCTTTTCCCATCCACACAACTTCCCCTTTACTCTCTTTATCTGTCCACTCCCAGCCTCTAGCTGTTTCTCTCCCTTCCTCATCCCTAGCTGCCTTCTTTCTCTACCTTCCTAGCCCTTGGCCTTGCTCTTTCTCTTTCTGTCCCAGTTACGCCTATCTTGCTGTTTCTCTCCACTCCCAGCCTCTGGCCTCGCTCTTTCTCTGCCCTTTACTCCATTGCCCTGCTTTCCCTTCATGCCCAGTGAACAGCTTATCAGCAGCAGGTTTAGGAAAAAGAAAGAGAACCTGGTGCCCTAACGTTTTTCAATGCTTTTGAAGGATGTAGGGAATGAAGAGCTTTGTGACTGCATTGGGGACACCTATCCTAAAGTACCACTTCTCCCATTTCATCCTACCCGTACCCTAAAATGTAACAGAGAGTCCATTTTCTAAGTTAGGATACATAAGAGGGCCTTTCTTTAGTCATCCCTCCCCCTTGTGAAAATCATTTGACCTATTCTCTTTTTAGCTTCTGCCACCAGATAAGAGAGTTATGGCCAACAGGCTTTTAGTTAAACTTGGCATTTTAAACTGAGTCTTAGTTAAGATAATTAACTTCTATTTCTCTTTCTTCAGGTTGGGGGGTGACAGGTAATTGTTTTAGCGTGCAATCCTATCACAATTATCATAAGTCCCCAAACATGGAGGCTGACCATGATTCTATGCTGGGCAGGAGGAGTGGTGGAGGTGATGCATTTTTTTGCTGGGTGGGCTTTTTTGCTCGTCTAGGTGGGTGCTTTGGAGGGCAGCGGGAAGGAGGCTAGAGAGACCTCAGGATAGCTCATATCTGGCCTCTCAAGTCTCCTCCCCTCCCTGCCCACCAGAACGCTCCCTTTCCTTGTCCTCCAAGGTTGAGTTCCCAATCTCAGGGAACAGCCGGCACAGTCCTTTCCATGCCAGCTGCATGCGTGTGTGTGTGCATGCGCATGTGTGTGTGTGAGAGAGAGAGCTCTGATTCCCCCCTCTGAGGTTGGAGCACTGTCCTTGGCTTTGGATTGGGGAATCTGAAATATCCTATGGCCCCTCAGATGCTGTATAGGGGCCAAAGGATTGCTCCCTTAATCGTTTCATTATTGATGATCATGATCATTTTATTGTTTGCTGAATGCTGTTAGCTGCCTTGACCACTACTCTTCTAAGTAGAAAGGTGGGCGGTCACATAAATCAACATCTACAACTCGCCCAGGCTAGCTGTAGCAATAGGCAGAGTGAAATAGGCAGCAGAAATGGAAAAGAAAATCACATCAAATGAATTAGAAGCGCCTCCTCTCTCTTGCAAAGTTAAAATACCCACAGAAATAAAACATCATTCTCACAGCCTTATACTGGTATAAGTGGTGGGAACTGCAATCTTTACAAAGAGTTTATGTACAATCCATGTACAGATAACATAATCCTGGGTTATCATGTTACCTCATGATAACAAAGGTAGGGGTGGAAGAATTTTCCAGCTGAATTCTCCAAACTTCATTCTGAAATTCATTTTAGCTTGCTCCCATTTTCAATCTGTTTTTCAGCTTGTTAGCATGGGGAAAGTGTACATTCTGAATGGGAAAAGGTTCTGTGTGTATTTTTCAAAAAGGTGCACTTTTCCTTGTTGACCAAAAAGTCTGAAAAACTTTTTTTTTCTTTTTTACAAATACAATTTTTAAAAAAATAGTTTTTATTCTATTTTTATCTTTATAAATGAAATAAACAGTACCAACAAACTAATCAGTATCTACAGTTTCCCAACAATACAGTATTCTTAGGAGGACACAGCAATAATGAAAAAGAGAAAAAAATGAAAAAAGAAAACGGAAGAAGGAAGCAAGAAAGAAAATGAAAAAATATTAAAAAGTTACTTTAAAGGATTAAATTTAAACTCCATTACACACAAACTTCAAATACCATTCTACTTAAAAATTATACGTATAACATTGGCAATATTACAATTCAGTACAGCATAGATAATCAACCTTACATTTCAATGTCATATCATCAGTCTTAAAGCAAGGAAGCAGGCCTACAATTCATTTCCAATAACCATATATTTCCCTTCAGTTAACATATAATAGTAGAGCTTAACAATTTAACCAGCCTAAAATATTACTAACCAGTCTCTTAATAATGATAGTAATAATAATAAAAAGGAAGGAAATTAGAAAGGATAAATAATAAGTCACTAATAAATCAACCTTACAACAATCGCTAATGTATTTTGTACTAGATATATAAATGAGTGTGCACATTTCTATACACCCTCAAACAGTAAATTTAAGTACAGTATATCATATCCAATTAAAGAGAAAGGATTTAAAAGAAAAGAAAAAAAAGAAAAAAATGAGAGAAAAAAGACGAATATATATGAGCAATTATCTCTGGCCTAGCCTGGATCTTACAGACTAAACATAGCCAATTGACAAAACATGTTTATAAATTCCAGTTCATGGGGCTGGAACAGAAGTCTCACGTGTTTTTCCAATTAGCCATGCCTCTGCCATTTCGTGATTTAGAAACTTCTTCATCTGACCTTCAGAAAAAAT
Organism: Heloderma suspectum; assembly: GCF_057233095.1. NCBI lineage: Eukaryota > Metazoa > Chordata > Lepidosauria > Squamata > Helodermatidae > Heloderma > Heloderma suspectum. The sequence continues at coordinate 29,127,420 of NC_139459.1, forward strand.
GCAAAATGTAGGAGGATATTTTAAATGATATTGTAAGTTCATTTGTTTTGCCAGGTTTTTCGCCTTGGTAAATTGCCTTCTTTTATCAGCAATTACGGTGTAATCCGTAAACAACGTGACTTTTTCTTGTTTTTCCCCACACAAGACTTCTGCCCCCTCTTGCCAGACACAGGATATAATTTTTTGTGGCAATTCTTGCAAATTGGACTATAATCGTATAACCAGTCCCTTTGTCATTTGGCACACGGAATGCCTGCTCAATATCAAGTAAATAATCAGATGACACAGGGAGTATCTCCTGCAGAAGCTTATCTACAAAAGTTGACAAATTTACATCAGTAGGTAGATCTTTAATACCAAATAATTCGTACATTTGCCCTGCGCGTGAGAGCCTCAAGTTGGGAGATTCTGGCAGAAAAATTGTTGTAAAAAACTTGTGATGCAGTCTTGTTCGCTGCCACTTGATCTTGCAGCTCGTTAACCTTCACCTCCATTTTTTGCCAAGAAGTGTTAATTAAGTTCACAGCCCCTTGCAGGGCGGTGATGGAATTTTGAATTGTATCCAGCCTCTTAGCCTGTTCAGCAAATTGCAAGGACAAAGTTTTTATCAGAGCAAATAACTCCTCTGTATTTTCGCTTCTCAAAGCCTTTGCCACGGGAGGTATGGGGGGGTAGGTGGAGATCCTGCTCCTTTTTTTCTCCTTGATGTAGCCATCCTTCTCTTCAAACAGATCTTGCGGGTCCTCAAATATTGTTGGTTTTTCTTAATCCATAAACTGCATTGGAGCACGTCAGCTCTGATTTCTCCTAATTAGATAGGAGTTTCAAAACAACTTTGAGCAATGATTAAGCTCTGGCAGGCTAGCCCCGGAGCCCAGCCCCTTTGCTACTTCACAAAGAAAGCTATTCTTGCAAGACTTCATCCAGAATGCTGCTCTTGCCTCCCCTTTTTATTCCAGGGGAAGATGAAAAGGTTTTTCAAAGTTTTAAAAGCTGTTTGAGATAGCATCCCGCAGAGGCTCTGCAGAATGCTGCCAGGGCGACATTGGCTCTGACCGGAAGTCACAAATACGCATTTTTTAAATGCAATTGCACATTTGGGAATTTTCTCGAAAAATAGCGCTCCTGGTTGCATTCATGTTCGGTATAGAGATCAGGACATGTTCACATGATTTGCAATCAGAAACTAAATTCCCATATATCCTAGACAAAGGCCACAGAAACTTTAGTGTTGCAACAGAATGCCATCTGGTGGTTTTTGAACATACAAAGCTGCCCTATACTAAATGAGATCATTGGTCCATCTAGCCCAGTATCACTTATTCTGATTGGTAATGGCTCTCCAATGGCTCTGAAATTTGGTAGCAAGAGTCCTTGGAGAGCCATTACCAATCAGAATAAGTGATACTGGGCTAGATAGACCAATGATCTCATTTAGTTTAGAGCATTTTAATTTAAATTAAAATGCCAGGGTTTCATCCTGGAAGCATGTGCATGAAAGCCATGTGGTCTACTGCTGAGCGGTGCCCCTTGCCTATTAAATTTCTTGCTGGATCAAACCAAAGGTCTGTTTAGTTGCCCAGTGTTTTGTTTCCTGCAGCTGCCAAACTGGTGCCTCTGGGAAGGCCATAAGCAGGACATGAGGTCATGAGTCCTCTTCTGCTGTTGTTCTAAAGTAATTGGTATTCAGAAACATAGTGTAGAATCCAACTAAAGTCCTGCTTAGAGTGGACCCATTGAAATGAATGGGACTTGTTAGTCATGACTAACTTAAGTCCCATTCATTTCAGTGAGTCTACTCTAAGTAGGACTTTAGTTGGATTCTACCCATACTGCCTCTAAACCTGGAAGTAGCACATAGTCATTGTGACTAGTGGCCATTGTTAGCCTTCTCCTCCATGAATTTATCTCATCCCCTTTTGAAGCCATCTAAATTGGTGACTACCACATCTTGGATGAATATATGCCATAGTTTAAGCATGCACTGTGTGGAAAAAGTATTTCCATTTCTATGTCCTGAATCACCCACCCTTCAGTTTCTTGGGATGACTCAGCTTCATGGGTTCTAGTATTATGAGAGAAGGAGAAAAACTCTACCTACTTTCTCCACAGCATGCATGATTTTATACACCTGTAGCATGTCTCCTGTTGGCTATCTTCCCATCCCCCAACTAAGCCCCAAATAGTGTTTCCCTGTGTTTCAAGGGACTCCAGCCCCTTTATCGTTTTAGTTGCCTTTGTCTTCAGCACCTTTTCCTTTTTTGAGATGTGACAACCAGAATTGTACACAGTATTCCCCATGGGGCTGCACCATCGATTTGTATAAGGCATTACAATGTTAACAGTTTTAGTTTCTACCCCTTTCTTAATGATCCTTAGCATGGAATTCTTGTGAGTGTTAGCAGAAAAATCCCATAAGGGAAAAGTTCCCCTTCCCAAAATCACTTCTTTTCTCTCCGCTCCACCCCCTGATTTGCTAGTCTTTGGCAGCCTATTAACTCCTCTATGCTGGGGTTTTGAATTGAGGGCCTGAGAGCCAAATCCAACCTACCTGGGGTCCCAATCTGATCTTCCAGGGTTCCCCTGATGGCCATTCCTTTTTCCCTGACCAATGACCATTCCATCGTTTCTCGGCTTTTTGCACATTTCCCGGTATTCTAAAAGGCCAAAAGGCCCTTCCTAAGGCTTAGTTACTGGCAAAAGAGCTTGAACTACAATATGCTGGTGTTTTTTGTATTTCTGGCCCTGCCCCCCTTTGCCTGGACATGCCCACCACTGGAATGTGCCAGCTTCTCTGGAATTGAATTTTGGTCTTGGGCTCAAAGAAAGATGTTCCACACCCGTCTTCTAAAGGTACAATGCAAACAAAGACCTTCTGTACTGAAGAATTTCCTGTTGTGGGTGAGGAATAAGTAGGGGTGGTGATGGTGACCCACGACTCATTAGCTTGCTATTTATTGGTGAGATTCAATTGATGTTCTGGTCATGGATGGTGTAAACTTAACTTTCTTTAAAGGTTGTTGTGAGAATGAAATGAAGGAAGGAAACATTATAACCCAGGCTTGTTTCAACAGGACAACCTGATGAACCCAAAGATCTATCCTGCGAAACACAAGACATGATGAACTTAAAGTGTACTTGGAACCCTGGTCAAACAGAAACTTACAATAATCTTAAGCATTGTGCAGCAAACGTCATTTTGTCTGATAGGTAAGTATTCTTGAAACATCCTCGAAGTCCCAGATCACTCCAGATGATGACATGAAAAATCCTTAGAAATTAACCATGGTTATGTCAGGCATTGTGGGATATCTTTGGAGGAAATATTCTGAGATGTTGAAAGAATTGATGGTAGAAGACAAAATGTGTTCTGAAGATAGATATATATAAAACTGATTTTCAGAAGGTTGGCTCAAAGGACTTGAATGGAGGAAATCCCTTCAAGCGTCGAGTCATGGGATGTCTACTCTGTTAACATCAGATCTTAACAAGATCAGCCTCGGATGGCCTTCTCTCTGTCCCATCAGCCAGGACAGCTAGACTGGTGGGGACGAGGGAGAGGGCCTTTTCTGTGGTGGCCCCCACTCTATGGAACTCCCTCCCTAGGGAACTCCGTCATGCCCCCTCTTTAATGAGCTTCCGTCGTGCATTAAAAACGTGGATGTTCAGGCAGGCATTTGGGGTGGGTTAGGGTATTTTAAAAAAAAATTTATGGTAGAATTTTATTTTAAATTGTTTTATGGTATGTTGTACATCACCCAGAGTGGCTGGGTGACCAGCCAGATGGGCGATTAATAAATTTAATAATAAATAAATAAATGGGTTTATTTTGAGAATTGCAGTGGCCTGGGGCAGATGTAGTACTTGCTTTCTGCAGACCACTGATTGCAAATTAGGAAATGTGCATTCCCTCTCTCCTCCTCTCTCTGGCACGAATTTCCCTCTCTATCTCTTGACTGCTTTAATTGTGGTCTAGTTTTGCATCTGCTGTGATGCTAACCATGGTTGATGCTAACCACAGTTGATGTTAATATGAGCAAGAGGGTGCAATTGCACTGATGTCCTAGCTGTGTGTTTCCCACAAGCAGCTGGTGGCCACTGTGTGAACAGAATGCTGGACTAGATGGATGTTTGGTCTGATGCAGCATAGCTCTTCTTATTAACCATAGTTGACACTAACCAGCATTCTTGCCTTAAACAGAATTTGAAACCAGGCTTTGAAGTGAACTTGCAAACCCTGGTTAAGGGGGAGCCTGGTAAGTCTTTATTATGGTTAGCATTGGTACAGATGGAATTTTAAAACATGGTTAAGACTGGTGAGGGAAGGGAGGGAGGAATTCACACCGGGGTGGGACCGAAATATGCATTTCAAAATCCTGGTTTCTGTGTTTCTACTACTGTGAAGTTTTAACTCTTTAATATTCTGTGTCTCACTGAAAAGAAGAATAAACAGTGTCTTTTTTGCCTTCAATTTTTGTCACCATTTCTTGAAAGGTCTTCTATGAAAACGTATTACAGTTGCAGTCACACGTGTCAGAATATGTGCTCATTTGAGATTGGCAAACAAGCCATATATGATTTAAAACTGACATTCAAAAATTGTCTGGGACAGAAAGAAACTCATCTTTTGTTTGATGTAGCCCACAGAGGTAAGTGTTTATTTTCTCTGTCAGTATTTCGATACTGCAACTGGGTCAAAATGTTAAATACAAATATAAGTAATATCTTGACATCTCTAAAGCATTTGCAGTAAAATGAGCAGTACACACTCTAGTTCTACACTGTGAGGAAAATTATAAGACAGGTTGAAGTTGCTAGCTCTCAACAAACAGCATTTCCCTTTTCCCGCTAAGTTATTCACTCATTAGTGATTAAAGACTGATACTGTCTTTGACACTAGCAGAAGCAAAACAAATGAGGACATTATAGTGAAATGCTTCTGTTAATTTAACCTGTGAGACTGCAGAGCCTCCAATGAATTACTCCCCTGGTTTTTCTTCCCGAGTTTACTATGGGTTGCCCAGTGGTGCCATCAAAGCAGGATTTGGGAGCAAACATCCTGAGCCCCACTCAGCAGAATGAGGAGGAGGACCCCTAAACACAGCAGGGCTGGCTTACCATATGTTGAAATAAGTGGAATATAACGGATTATCATCTAAAGGGGGGCTACAAGACCATTGGACTTAATGAGTCTAAAACTACCTGACTCCATCACTGGGGCTGCCGAAGATCCAAGTCCTGGGGTCCCTTTGGGCTGAAACAATTGCAACAAAGTTCCAGTGATGTAGTCCAGGGGTGGGCAGAAGGTAGATCTCCAGATGTTTGGACCCAGAATGCTGGGAATTGAAGTTCAGAACATCTGGAGATCTACTTTCTGCTCACCCTGAGTGTAGCATGCCAGGAATGTTCAAATAACAGAACTCATTACACTGAAATGTTAATGTTGATTTGGGCTGACTGGAATTTGATGCAGCCTGTGGAGCTCCATCCTTGCAGTGAAGGCTGAGTAAAAATGGCTTTGATAGGCATGCAGCTTCCTCAGTTTGTAACAGGAACGGCTGTCTCTACTGATGGGTACTTCCCCAGGTCTTGATTGGGACTGGGACTTCTGAGTGAAACCAGGAAATGCTCAGAAATGCACATTCTTCCTGCTTGCTCGCTTGCCTTGCTTTTGCTGCTCCAGTTGCAGCAGGAGGGTGAGAAATTTTTTGTTTCCCTCCTCCTGGCACTTTCCACTGCTATGGCTGCGAACCAGATGCTGGGAACGCTGGGAAATGCTGTAGCTTAAATTTGGCTCTTTGGCTCATTGCTGTGGTGGAGAGAAAGGGAGAGAGACCTTGCCCTTTTCTCTGTTCAGCTTCTGCTAAGTGGGTAGGCAGGTGGATAGGAGGGAAGAGAGGGATTTGAGACTTCCAGGGGGAAGGGAGGGAGGAATTCGTTGATTTCTTACTTGTCTTGAATTAAAACCTGAGAAGCCGTGTGTGGGGGTGCAGGGTGGGGGAGGGGGGGATTGTAATGCCCACCTTGTATTTGAAGTGAGTGTTTTGAACTGCCAGAAGGAAATATACTCCCAGGACTTTTCCCTCCTGTCCTTTCCCCTGCAGTTCCTCATGCCTCCCCAAATCTTCTCTAGAGGGTGCCCCAATCCTCCGGAGCTGATTTTGAGGGTGTGTGTGTGTGGGGAAGCTGCAAGATGGAGAGGGAATCACCCCCACTTCCCTATTACTGATGTAAGATGTTCTGCTGGTTGGATGGTCTAATTCAATTTTGCCCCCAGTGTTAATAATCCAAGCCTGGCGTTTGCAAACTTCAGTGGTATTTCTAGCTTTGATCTGGTGTTCTGTGAAAAGTTTAGTGAGGCTTCAAAATGAGAGCCAGTATGGTGTTGCGGTTAGAGTGTTGGACTGCAACTTGCGAGATCTGGATTTGAGTTTCCACTCAGCTATGAAGCTCACTGGGTGACCTTGGACCAGTCACTGACTCTCAGCTCAACCTACCTCACAGGGTTGTTGTGAGATAAAATGGAGAAGAGAAAGATTATGTAAGCCCCCTTAGGTTCCTTGGAGGGAAAATGGTGGGATATAAGCATAATAATAATAGTAATAATAAAAAATAAATTTCTGACTACCATTACTATGCAAGTTATTTGAATTGGTCTTTCAGAAGTGTTGTATTAATGCTTTCTTTCTTTTTAAACCAGTTCATCCTGAAGCCCCCTCTCATCTCTCAGGGTATAAAAATGCTACCGCCATCCAGTTATATTGGCGTATAAACTGTATAAAGGGGATGCCATTTTTATTATGCCAAGTTAACAGGTCATCTTCTGGTGGGGAAGAACAGGTGAGAAGCAGCTGTTATTCACATAAAGATATGCATATTTCCCACCCTTTCAGTTTCAAGGGGATAGCAATGCTCGCCTGTAAAAGCCAAAACAACATTGGTTAATCTGCAGGTGCCTCACAACTTGTGAATGGCCCAGAGAGCTTTGGGGCAGTATTAAAAAACAACAACTCCCAAATAATTTATTACAGGATAATATTTCAGGGACTAGAGCCCTATGTGTCAGATGTCCCTGCATCTGAAGATTTAGAGATCGAGTCTTATGCCACAGTAAATTTGTTAGTCTTTAAGATGCCACGGAATTGTGTCATGCAGTGCAATCCTATGTTTGTTTTTTCAGAAAACACTGTCTTCAGTGGAGGTAAGTGTCCATAGGATTATAGCCTTAATTATTTTAACAAAAGGTAAGCTGTGCTTTAAAATTTTCTGTATTTACTTACCTATATAAGAGTATATTAGTGTAACGCTCATTACTAGAGCTGTGCCAGACTGATCTTGCTCATTTTTTAAAAAACTGAAACTTGAGCAGTGTAGATGTGCAGAAAATTTTGAAACTTTGAAAACATTCAAAGCCCAAGCTTCAGTAGAAAAACAGTATATTTATTTGCTACATGCCAAATACTCTCCTATTGCTCTGCAGTTCTGTGCCAGTTTATTTGCTCTGCACCAAACAGTGCCTGATCTGACATCATGTGTTTTCAACCTGAAACTTAAAGAAATGCTAAATGATCTTTTAAAAAAGAATGCACCAAAGAGTGCCTGATCTGACATCACCTGTTTTCGACCTCCATTACCTGCATCCGCTCACTTTCCTTTTCTCTGTTTCTGTCTGGGTTTGTTTGTATTTGTTTTGTTTCACAGGCAGGCTTCATGGGGTGCTGCTAGGCCTTGGGGCTGTTGCTAGGGGCAGGTCAAATTAGAGAGTGAGGAGGGAGGGGCTGCTGTTGCTGCTCCTCCTGTGATGTCTTGTGCACGGGTGGGGTTTGTGTATTTGTGTGGGTGGGTGGGGTGGGGTTAGTAAGCGGGGTGACATGGCAGGAGTGGCTGGGGCACAAGCCCCATGCCATACTGAAAGGCTCTGGCTCAGGGCAGGTGAGAGAAAAGCAGCGTTTTTTCTCTCCCCGTCCCCAATCTCATCTTTTGTTTTTCAGGCCCAGGGGGTGGGGCTTCTTGAGTGGAGGCAAATAGCGTTCCCCTTATTTTCACCGTAGTCTACGTAAATGTTTACGTAGACTACACGTACCAAAATCAGGAACGCAAATGGCGGCGCCCATGGGCGCCGCCATTTGCGTATGTGTGGGTTTTTTTGGTTTTTTTTTCACTCAGCCGTGATAGGCTGCATAAACATTTATGTAGCCTATCATGGTGTTTTTTAAAAATCTAGCCGTGATAGGCTACGTAAATCTTTACATAGCCTATCACGTTTTTTTTTTTTTTTAACTTGGAAATGGTGGTGGCGGCAGCTGGTCGGAAGATAGGCCGCCGCACCGCCGCCAGAGCCGCCGCCGCCGGGGACATTCGCACAAGGTAAGTCCCATCCCGGGGGGGGCGGGGGGGCAGACCATTTCTCCACCAATTCCAGGGGGCTGAATGCGCTGGCATTCAGCCTCCCCGAGATTCGTGGAGAAATTCTCTGACATCCCTATTAATAATATAACAAAATCTCTAAGCAGCTTAAAATATTTTCAAATTGCTGTTGAAAATACACTCTTAATAAACAGTTCAAAAGTAACTTTTGAACAAAAGTAAATAAGTAAAGGTAACAATAGAATGGAACAGCATTATAACGGTCAGCTACAAGCCAGAGAAAGCCTAGGTGAAAAAGTACATCTTCAGAAAGTGTTTAAAATACACCACATTTTCTGCCTCATGGGCGAGGGTGTTCCAGGGGGTGGGTGCCGCTACTGAGACGGCCCACTTTCGAGAGGTTACGTGGCAGCGTTGTGTTGGTCATAGAACGACCAGCAAGGCCTCCTCTGAAAACCTTAGAGGTCAGCTGGGGAAGGCAGCCTTCTAGGTATTGTTTAGGGCATGGTATGTCAACAACAGAACCTTGAGCGTGGCTCGTTAGCTAATAGGAAGCCAGTGCAGTTCTTTTAAGGCAGGTGTAAAATGTACATGGCTGGGGCCACTGAGCAACCTAACTGCTGTATTCTGAACCAGGCACAAGGGCAGCCCCACACAGAGTGCAATTAGAATAATGTAACTGTGAGGATACCAGGGCATGAACCACAGTGGCTAGGCTATCCCTATAGGAGTAGTTGGAGTAGTTGCTGCACCAGCTGAAGTTGGTAATGGGTGCTGTGAACCACTGACGTGAACTGGGCCTCCAGTGACATGGTTCCAGAAGCACCCTCAAACCATGTACCCTTTCCTTCAGAGGGAATGTAACCCCATCCAAAACAGGCAAGAACCCAATTCTCAGACCCGAGAACTACCCACGCATATGGTCTCTGTCTTATCAGGATTCAGTTTTGGTTTATTGGCCCTTATCCAGCCCATGACTGCATCCAGGGACTAGTTCAGAACATGCACAGCCTCTGTTTACCAGTTGTTTTGTCAATTGGCAATGGTTCTTTTTGGGTATTCAGAGGCAATGAACAGACCAATGGCTGGAGGAAAGTTTATCTAGCTAAAACAGGCTAATAAAGCAAGAAAAAGCAAGACAATATATTCATAGCATAAAGAATACTTTCCTTCAGCCACTGGGAACCCCTAAATGGGAAGGCACCTGTTCCGGGTTGGCCTGTAGTGAATTTCTGCCTTGGGAGGCTCCCAAGGAATCATATCCTGTCCCCTTGAACCCTCCCATTGTGGTCATGGTCCCATGACGTCATACATTCTCGTAGACTGGAAAACCACCAGTCTCAACAATTAGCAGGCAGCCAGCCAGCCCAACACAGATAGCTCCCATCTCCACTCTCAGCTGGCCTTGACATCTTGCCAAAGGCTTTATCCACAAGCCCTTAGCTATCAACAACCTGGGAACTGAGGGTGTAAGACACAGCTAAACAGGCCTCAACGGTACTCTAGATATGGGCAAGAGAACTGATGCACTACCTACTCCTTGTACTACAGTGGTCTGACCCTTTTCAACTACAGCCTCTCTTGACTCAAACATGACAGATTAATAGAGCTGGGTGTTATCAGCATACTGATGACACCTTGTCCCAAATCTCCTAATGACTGCTTCCAGTAGGTTCATATAGATGTTGGAACAACATTGGGGACAAAATATTGCCCAGTTGCGCTGCACAGTTTACCTGTCAGGGGGCCAAGGCACAGTCACCCAATGTTATTCTGTGGTACTGCCTCTGGAAGTAAGAACTGAACCACTGTAAAACGGTGACCCCAACCCATTTCCCCCACATTCCACCCCCAGCTCCACAATTCAAGCCAAAGGTTATCAAGTAGAACTTTCAGCTCAGCTGTAGTCAAGTTTAACTTTAAGTCCCATTGTTGTGAAGAGCTTTGGAGTGCTTAATCTAACAAGAATGTCCTGGCTGAAACTTCATTATTTTGGTGTAGCCTCATTTTTCTTTTGATTAGTCCCAGTGTATTTTGATATTTTGCATAATGTGTAGCCACATTTCAAATTTAATAAAAAGATTTAACAGTAATAATCCATCACTTGACCTGTAACAGTTTTAATATTTTGTGTTTTTCAGCACAATGTTACGGCACAGTGCAGTACAGATCCCCACATGAACCTGGTTGGGTTGCAGCCTTACACGAACTATTCATTAAAAGTCCGCTGCAGTGCTCCTAATGGATACTTCTGGAAATGGAGCGAATGGAGCAAAACGTTAACTATCCAGACACATGAATCCGGTGAGGTTGCTGTGCTGTGAGGATCTTTGCAGTTCTGTCTTGTGGGTTTCAGTCGCGAGGAAAGTACTTACAGCAGCTCCAGACTGGTGGCAGTGAGGGGCCTGATCCTGGAGTAAGGGCTGGCCCAGTGCTGCCTGAAGTGAAGTTGGCGCCCCATCCCATTCCATGTACAAAAGCTGAGTGGACTGGGAATTGAATCTTACATCAACATTGGGGATGGGACAGTATCTTCCACTGCACCTGAAGGCAGCAGGCTGTCTTAGGGGGCACAGGTTGGGCTGCATTGTACACACAGCTCTCCCGTCCGACACCTTGCTGCCTGAAGCAGCAGTCTCACCCTGCCTCATGGTAGGGCTGGCCCTGCCTGGAGCTCTCAGGGGCCTTGGATTCAGCAGATCGGGGACTCTCAGACAATATCCTCGGATTTAATTTGGTGGGACTTCTGAGTAAACATGCACAGGATTGTGCAGTAAGAATTAATGGAAGTCTACAATGGCGTCCTAACACCAAATAAACTTCAGTGAAGTTTGCGAGTTAGAATTGTTTCCTGAAGTCTCTCTATGACCTAAGTGGACTTCCCTTGGCTCCCATCACTTTTCATTTGCTTTTGGCCGTCTTTCCTTGCAAGGGTTCATCTCTCACACACAACGGGAGCCTTTTGGAATGCTTGCAAAGAAATATCACAAAAAGCAAATGGGTTAGGCAACCCTCCTCCTCAGTCAACATGAACCACAGACAATACACCCTTTCCTTTTTCCAAACTTATCTGACTATGGAGCAGCAGCACTGGGCCATAAAGTACCCTTGGCAGAAAGAGCCTTGGGCAAGATAGTTCCCCAGGGCTCCGAAGTCCACTGGAATGTGAACCAATGCAATGAATTGTAAAGCAGACATAGTTCAATATAGGTGTGGAAGGTTGGCACAGAGGCAGCATGAGTGTGATGATATTGCAGGGTATCCCTCATGGCTGCAGATGGCTCCTGAAATGAAGATTTTGACTTTGTGTGCAGTTGCATCTGCAAGCTACTAGAGGTCACCCTGAGGTCTGTTTTTCCCACCTAGAATAGATAGGGATGTACGAAAGTCACTTACCTTTCGCGGATTATGTTTATGGTGGTGGGGGGGAGGCATTCCGTCCCTCCCCCCGGAATCCTCGACGGGGGGGAGGCGATCCGTTCCTCCCCCCCGGAATCCTCGACGGCCGGCTGTGCTCTGTGGCAGCTCCACAGAGCAGCCGGCCAGGCCCAGGCATTTGCGTTTCTTATTTTTGGCCGTCTTAGCCTACATAAATATTTACATAGACTATGACGGTGAAAATAAAGGGGAACGCAAATAGCATAGCAGGCGCTATTTGTGTCCCTTTTGGATTCGCCATCATAGTCTACGTAAATATTTACGTAGGCTAAGATGGCCAAAAATAAGGAACGCAAATGGCGGCGGCCGTAGCTGCTGCCATTTGCGTACGCGTGGTTTTTTTTTAACCCAGACGTGATAGGCTACGTAAATCTTTACATAGCCTATTACGTCTCTGTAAAAAAAAAACAACCTCCAGACTGCAAATGGCGGCGGCGGCAGCTGGTCGGAAGACCAGCAGCCGCCAGAGCCGGAGCTGCTGCCACCGCCCGGAACATCCGCCCCACGTAAGTCTCGTCCCGGGGGGGATCCGTGGGGGGGCGGGGGATGGCAGGCCGTTCCGCCACAGATTTCGGGGGGCCGAATGCACTGGCATTCGGCCTCACCGAGATCCGTGGCAGAATTCTCTGACATCCCTAAGAACAGATCAGATGAGCTGCCGTCCCAATGATGTAGCAATATTTTATACGTGCTTTGATTTACAGCCCCATCAGGACAGCTGGACATTTGGAGAGACATTAGCCCAGATTCAGAGGAAAGAAGAAATGTAACTGTATTCTGGAAGGTAAGTCTGGCCGTACTTTCGGTGATGATGGAAGATGTGGCAAATGGAAGCTGGGGACACATTGTGAGGGGTTTTTTTTCCAGAGAAATGGAAGGGGGACAACAGAGCTTTTGTTGATTGCTGCTAGTGAAAACTTAGAGGACACATCTAATTTGAGGTGAAAAAAGCCACAGCCCCCAAACCAAAAGGGTAGTTCTTGCCAATATTTTTTTTTTCTTGCCAATGGTGGTGGAAATGTTTGGAAGTTGTTTTTGTTTTTTAAAAAGTGCTGTACTATGCAGTGTGCATTTCAAGTCATTGTTTTCATTATTGTTTAGTTATGTGAAGACCCAGGGAAGTTATATTTTTGAGTGAGTTGTTTTAACTCTGAGGGTCTCCAGTGTAGTGCCCTCTAACACTTTCCTTGGTGTCCACTAGGCTTCCTGCTCCTCCTGATTTTAGTTTTATTTCTTAAGATTTGTTTTATGTTTGTTTTTTAATGGGGACTTTGCCGTGTTGCAAAGCAAAGTGCTACCATCTTTGTTTGGGTTCAAAAGAGTGGCTTTGTGTTTTGGAGCTCAGACCCCACCTCTGCATTGTACTTAGGTTCTTGGGTCAGTTACTTTCCTTTTAGTTCAGGAGTGGGGATATGGCCCTTGCTGTCCCCCTGCTGCACCCTTCCCCCCCATACACACACACACCTGCTGCCCCACAAAATTGTAAAAACAAATGGGGGAAAAGGTATCTGGAGCAGACATTTTGACCCTTTCAGTACAAATAATTTAGTTTTTACCTTTTTAGTGTTCCATTGCCACTCCAGATGCTACTTTTTATCATTAGTTTTTTACTTTTTTGGCATTATTGGGGTGGGGTGAGGGGCTTGTCCCCAGGCCTCCCAAAGCTGCCCACCCGCATTTCAGTCTCACCAGTTTCCTTCTGGGAAAATAGTTTTTTGTAACTGGCCATGCCCCCACCCCCAGGCCCTAGCAGCCTTTTTATGAGTGAACACATGGCAGCCATTTTGTGAGAGCAACCATGATACTGTCTCAAAATTCCAAATGTGCCCACTGACCCTCCAAAGTGGGGACTCCAATACATTAAGACCTTTGGTCAGAATATGTTGGGAAATCTTTGCATCATTATTACTTTCAAGTACCAGCTTGAAGCCTACATCTAGTGCACCCATTCATTTCCAGTAATGGCCAGCCAGATGCATGAAGTTTGCAAGCACGCCATGAAGAAGCTGCCATCCTTCACTGCTTTCCCTCAGAATCTGAGGTATATTTCTTCTGGTTTTGGAGGTTTCTTTTACCTGTCATGGCTCGCAGCTGCTGGTAGACTTCACTGCCCCAAATATATATCTGAACCTTTCTTTAAAAGCAATTTAAGCCAGTGACCATTGACTTGTCATGTGGCAGTGAATCCCCTGTTAATTTTGTGTGAAACACTCTCTTTTGTCTGTCCTGAACCTACTACTTTAACTTCATTGAGTTCTAGTGTTCTGAGAGTGTTACACTCACTCTGCTTCTCTGAGCAGTGAGAAGTTCCCTGTGGGCACAGCCTTTACCCAGGCTTGGTTTCCTTTGGAAGGAGGTCACTGGAAGCTTATTGGCATTTTGGAATATTTGGTTTATTTGCAAATATACTGGTTGAGCGTAGGTGGAGGCAAGCTTAAACATTCGAAGTCCTTTAACCTACATCCGGGGTATCTTTACACCAGCCTAAAATCCTGTATTTAAATGGGCTTTCTGCTTCCGTTGTAAATGCACAGGATCACAATGACTCCCTTTTTCACTCACTTCCTTTCCCCCCTCCCCTTTCCCCCTCCTTCTCCCAGTATCTGAGTCTTCCATTATCTTTCATTGATCTCGCTCCTCTTCTTGCTGCTTTTCACAGAGGGAACTCAAGTGGAACACAGTGGGGTAATTTGATAGCTCATTATCTGTGATCTATTTAAAAACTGAGCAAAGGGCATTTAGTACAAGAGTAGGGATGGACGAAAGGTACTTACCTTGTCCCGCAGCTTGCTTTGCGGTGGGGGGGAGGCGCTTCGCTTCTCCCCCCGAAGTTCAGGCAAGTGGGGGGAAGCGCCCCGCCTCACCTGGCCGAAATTCAGGCCGGGGGGGAGGCGCCCCATCCCTCGCCGGCGAAATTCAGGCCGGGTAGGAGCGCCCTGTCTACCTGGCCGCGAAAAAAAAAGTAAAAAAACACACACACCCGTGATAAGCTACGTGACGATTTACATAGCCTATCACGGCTGACTTTGGAAATCTAGGCTACGTAAATCGTTACGTAGCCTATCACGGGTGTGTGTTGTTTTTTTTTTACTTTACTTTTTTTTTTTGCAATGGCAGCGGCGGCGGCAGCTGGTCAGGAGACCGGCCGCCGCCCCCGCCCCCGACGAAACGCCGCCGGGACCCGCCGAAGGGCCGAGTTCGCCGAAGGTAAGTCCCATCCTTACATTCGCCGAAGGTAAGTCCCATCCTGGGGGGGGGGCGGGGGGCTGGCGGAGAATTTCCCCAACACTTTCGGGGGGCCGAATGCGTCGGCACTCGGCCTTCTGAAGATTCATGGAGAAATTCTCCGCCGACCCTATGCAGGAGACGCCCTGGAGGGTGACAACATCATGTAAAGAGCCAGCAAGGTTCCGTGAAGGAGCAATCTCAATTGCAGGATAAGAGGTCTGTGTGAAGAAAGCCCCGATCTCGAGGGAGAGGCATTCCTGCAGCCTCTGATGCTATTAGCTTACAGAAAACCATTTCTCTGGGACTGCATCTCTCTAAAACTGCAGTCTTTTGTTCCTTTTCACCAACATACACAGACTTGTATCACATCAATCTTACCTGAGAGGGTGAAAGAGATATGCCTGGTCTTCTCCAGCCTGGTGCCTTCCAGAGGTTTTGGACTTCTACTCCCATCAGCCCCAGTCAGCATGGCCAGGGGTCAGAAATACTGGGAGCTGAGGTCTATCTGCAGGGCACCAGGCTGGGGAAGGCTGTTCTAGGAGCTATTTCTTAGCCCTTCAAAATGCATCCACTGGCCATTTAACCAGCAATCTCCTTAACTACAAGGAAGGTATAGACCAGGGGTGGGAAACCTATGGCCATCCACAAGTTCGACTTCAACCCCCATCAGCTTGGCCAGTGGTCAGGGATGATGGAGGTTGTAGTCCAACAGGTTTTCATCCCTGGTTTGATTGACATGACCAGCAGGCTTGACCAGATTTAGCCCTTCTGGCCACATTAACTATCCCATTCAAGCCCCCAAGTTTCAGAAAAAGTGAATGGGCAATATTCCGTAGCTAAGTGGTAGAGCACATGCTCCCTCACGCCTTCAGTTAAAAGGATCAGGTTGATGGGAAAGGATTAGGTTGATGGAAAGCTGCTGGCCATTGGAGTAGATTATTTTCCTGTGTAGCCCCAAATTGTTTGATTCATCATAAAGGCAGCTTACTATGTAAGAACATAAGAAGAGCCCTGCTGGATCAGACTAGGGGTCCATCTTGTCCAGCATTCTGTTCACATAGTGGCCAGCCAGTTGCTTGTAGGAAACCCACAAGCAGAACATGAGTGCAATAGCACCCTCCCACCCATGTTCCACAGCAACTGTTGTAAATAGGCATACTGCCTCTGATACTGGAGATAGCATATAGCCTCCAGGACTAGTAGCCATTTGTAGCCTTGTCCTCCAGGAATTTGTCCAATCCCCTTTTAAAGCCTTCCAAATTGGTGGCCATCACTACATCTTGTGGATGTACTGCCTCGCTAGTTTGAATTGTGGTTTTAAAGAACAGGGCAGAACTGTGTTCCATCCCTATAGCTGGAAGTTTTATATGCAAGTTTTTAAAAAATAAATAAGCCATTGTGCAAAGGCTACCTGGTCAGCACGTGGATCTTGTAGCTTCACACTTCATCCTCTTGGCAGTTGGCATCTTCAGCTGTTGTAAGTTCAAAACAATAAAAATTAAACTGGCATTTTCTGTCGTAAACTGTAACCAAAAGCAACATGATACTGTTATAGAAAGGAGCATGGACTTTAAATGTATTTTGAGAGGTTTTGTTTTCCTCCTCATAGGAATTGCCAAGCTTTCGTGCCAATGGAAAAATTGAGACATACGAGATATTTTGGGAAAAGTTAGAGGAACCTATTGTGTCTAATCAGAGTAACTCTGCGATTGAAACAAAGAACTGCAAGACAATTCTCCTTGATAACCATTCTTACAAAATCAGTATCTCAGCGAGGAACTCTGTAAACACATCGCCTCCCTCTGTGATCATCATCTTGGCAACTGCAGAGAATGGTTTGTACATTTAGATGGGTTGCTCCAGTGAATAGTTCTTCCTTGCACCCAGTTGGAACAATATTGCACTTGCCTGAGAAATATTAGAACCCCCATCATTCACACAGAATTCCTTGTTTGTTAATTCCATTTGATGACTATCTAGACTGCACCCTATATATTGCAATCTTCTGATTGGCTGAACATTTGGAACTTCCTCCTGAATGTGTCAGTTTACACTCTGCATTGAAAACTTTGAAGTGTGTGCAAAACAGCTATTTTTTAAATCTCTCTCTCTCTCTCTCTCTCACACACACACACACACACACACACACACTGCCTAGCCTCAGATCCCAGCCCCACTCAGGAAACTATCAGGTCACACTTCAGGCAAATTAAAGTGATTCACCCATTCATCAAAGTCTGAAGAAGGGGCAACAATATGTTTTCATGCTTGCACGTTCTCATGCAGACAGGTGTTGTTTCAGAAAGAGGGAAGCTCCCCCAATAAATATTATGAAAGGTATCTGAGGTTTTCTATGCTGCCATCTCAGCTGTGGCTCCTTTGGGGCTCTGAAACATTGCAGTGCTCTCAGCTCTGGTCATCGTGATCTTCAGGTTCTGTTCCTGTTTCTCTAGGGCAGGGGTAGGCAACCTGGCACCCATGGGTGCCCTGGTGCCCACAAGACACGCAAGTGCACCCACCAGGCCCTCGTCATCCCCCCTCACTCCCATTGTCCTCCCCCACTCCCCACCTCCCCTCCCCTGCCACTTCTGCCTCCGACTGCATTCAGCAGCTAGGAAGTAGGAAGTCAGCAGATTGGGAGACTTATCTTCCAGTCTGCTGACTTCTTGCTTCCTTGCCACTGGGGTGAATGCAGCAGGAGGCAGAAGCAGTGGTGGGGGTAAGCGTGGTGGAATGGTGGGGGTGAAAACAGAGGTAGTGCGGGAAGGAAGCCCCATGCAGGAACGTGGGAGGAAAACATAGGAAGCTGCCTTATACTGAGTCAAGCCATTGGTCCATTTCACCCAGTGTTATTGACACTGACTGGCAGTGCTTCTCTAGGATTTTGGGCAGGAATTTTTCCAGCCCTACCTGGAAATGCTGGGGGATTGAACCTGGGACCTTCTACATGCAAAGCAGGTGCTCTGCCAATGAGCTACAGCCCCTCCCAACGCTAAGGAAGAAGAAGGGGGAAAGAAAAATGGGAATCCTGGAAGGGGGGTAAAAAAAAGTGGGATTCCTGGAAGGGAGGGGTCAAGAAAAGAGAGAACCCCGCAAATAACTGCATGCAGGGGGAAATGACCACAGGACAAGTGTGCCCTTTGGTCAGAAAAAAAATGACAGGTCTGCTTATGGGTCCAAAGAAGTTTTCTTACCCCTGCTCTAGGGTGTCAGGAAGTGCTATAACCCCCTGTGATATTCATTCTGGTGCCCTCCACATCTTTCATAACTCACATAATCAGGCCGCTCCTTAAGAAGTCTAACCTGGACCCGGAAGATGCTTACAACTATAGGCCAGTTGCCAACATCCCCTTCATGGGCAAGGTGCTCAAGTGGGTGGTTGCTGGTTAACTCCAGACACTCAATGTCTGGATTCATTTGGATCCATTTCAGTCAGGCTTTATACCTGGTTTCGGAAGGGAAACTGCCTAGAAAGGGACAGGGGGAGTGTGACCCTATTGGTTCTCTTGAATCTCTTAGTGGCTTTTGATACTGTCAGCCGTGGTATCCTTCTGGGTAGGCTGTCTGGCTTGGGAGTGAGAGGCACTGTGCTGCAGTGGTTCCACTCCTACTTGGATGGCTGATTCCAGAAGGTGGTGCTAGGTAATTATTGCTCTGTCCCTTGGAAATTATACAATGGGATTTCACAGAGCTCTCTCTCATCCCCCAGGCTGTTTAACATGTACACAACACCGCTGGGGGAGGTTATCCAGAGATGTGGGCTGAGGTGCCACACATATGCGAATGACACCCAGCTGTACCTCTCCTTTTCATCTAATCCAGTTGAGACAGTTAGGGGTTCTGAATGGGTGTGATAATGGACTGGATGAGGGCCTATAAACAGACTCAATCCTGACAAGAGGTACTGTTAATGGGTGCTTCATTTGCCCTGTTAAGTGATATTCAACTTGTTCTGGAGGGTGTTGCACTCCCCCTAATAATCAAGTTTGTAGTTTGGAGGTACTCTTGGATCCAGCATTGTTACCGGAGGGCACATTTGGCCTCGGTGGTACTGAGCTGATATACCAACTATGTCCTTACCTGGACAGAGATAGCCTAGCTACAGATTACTGCAATGTGTTATATGGGAGGCTGCCTTCGAAAGTGGTGCAGAAACTTCAACTTGTCCAAAATAGGGCAGCGAGATTGTTAACAGGGACTGGTCAGTATGAAGATATCACACCAGTGCTTTGTGATCTGCACTGGTTCCCAGTATGTTTCTGGGCCCAATTCAAAGTGCTGGTATTATCTCTCAGAGCCCTACACAGCTTGGGGCGAGGTTACCTGGAGGAACATCTCCTCCCATATATACCTGCCCAGACCTTAAGATCATCCTCAGAGGCACTCCTTGGGTGCCTTCACCAAATGAAGTGAGGTTGGTGGCTACTAAGGAGAGGGTCTTTTCAGTTGTGGCACCCCACTGTAGAATAAGCTCTCCAGAGAGCCTCGCCTGGCACCCACATTGTGGTCTTTTTGGTGCCAGGTGAAGAACTTTTATTCTCCCAGGCATTTTGAGTTCTTAGTTTTTATTGTTTTAAATCTGTTAATGTATTTTAGATCTTTACACTGGTTTGTATGCTGGTTTATACTGTAGTTAATTTGAAATTTTTAATTTTTAAAAAAGTGTTCTATTGTGTTTTATCACGTTGCTTTATTGTATGCATTTAATTGTTGTGCACCATTCAGAGAGTTTTGGCTACTGGGCGGTATAGAGATGGAATAATAAATAAATAACCCCTCACTGTTGACCATATGAGAGCTGTAGTGCAGAACATCTGGAGCACTGGTTTGGGTGATGCACTGGTTTTGTTGATGTTAGATGGGCATATCTGAGGCTGGGAAAGAATTCCCCTGAACGTGTGTATTTGAGTGTGGTTTGTCTTCTCCTGCAAAATGTCCCTTTGTTCTTTCACAAGGATTTGTCTTGAGCTATTTGTTTTGCATATACCTTTTCTGCAATACACCTGCATTCTGTTTGTGGGACATTGTGGTTGCCATTGCATAGGGTTGAACTGGGTGAGGTCTGGGCTAGTGAACAGATACAGGAAGGGTTAGACGGCTTTTTGGTTCCCTTGGCTCTCATTTCATTTTATCACTTCTTCGCTGGCACCAACAGGGCAACAGCTGTCTCCACAAAGGTATATACATTTTCACACGAATCTAAATACTGCAATGTACTGTTTTCTTTTAGGTAAAGTGAATTCCAGAGAAGAAACCACAATCAACAACACAGCACATGGTATTTATATTTCTTGGGAGCCTCAAAGCAAGTTTGATGGCTACGTTATTGACTGGCACAATGAGTCCCACCCTTGTGATTTTCAGTGGAAGAGGTTTGGGCGAAATGACTCCAGTGTACTCATTACATCTAGTAAGAAGAATACATCTTTTTGTTGGATGAATAATTCTTGGGGAGACTATTGTGGTAGAGCTGGTGCCCATGAGCCCATGAAGAGCTTGCTAGGCTCTCACTGCCTCCCACAGCCTGGATGTTCAGCTTTCCACCCTGCCGTGCAAATGAATGGAATGGTGTCTTTGTTGATTTACATGCGGGGAGGGGAAGCTGTCTGTCCAGAAATGGCTAGTGGGGCGGATAGTTCACCCTTACCAAGGACCTTGTTGTCTCAAGGGTCTTTGTCAGGGGGAGGACTATTCCCCCAACCAGTTTTGGAGCTGCAGCTCCCCCCCCCCACACACCCTTATGTAATTAAGGAAGGCAACATTCCTTTATCTTGTATTGGGGGTGGGTGAGAAACTCTGTGTATTTTCTTTCTTTCTGTGTGACAGAAAACAGACCCATAGAGAAAACACCGAAAGTGGGGGGTGGGGTGGGGGTGGGGGGGGAGGATTCCCAACATTGGTGTTTTTTTTTTTACCAGACACATCATTGGCAGCCTTTTTGTGAGTGGCCAGTCCCCACATGTAGTCATGCCCACAAAATGTTTTTAAAATTCCAGATGGGCCCATAAAGGTTTTGGGCCTCTGTTAGAGGAACTGAAACTCCCTATAGCTCTGACATGTCAAATATTCTCATTTTTCTCTCATATTAAACACTGACTTTCTAGAAGAAGATTTAAAAACTGGGAATAAATGGATATTTTTTTCTTAGTGTGTTACATAAAACATATATATTTAATTGGGAAATGAAAGGCCACATTAGAAATGTTTTCATTCACTTATCCTTGTCAGACATGAATGGGGTATTGTATCAAATGAAAGGATATGGGAATATACAGGAAAACAATTAGTTTTGTCAGTTTGCCTCCAAAATAGATACATTTGATAGGAGAAAAAAAATGACATAAACACCTCCATGGGTATTGGCTGTGAGAGCTCTGGCTTTCATTAATTGAAATGACCCCTCCCATTGGCTCAGCTGCTGAGGTGTTATGGAATGATTGTGAACATTCCAGCTGCTCAGAAATTTTAAAAAAGCTGTCAGCTCACAAAGCCTACTGCTGAAGCTGTGTTCCTTCAGCAGTGGAGTAGGCTGTACCGTTAATGTGCTGGTCAACTATTAGACTGTGTATATGAGAAGAAAGTTTGAATGGGATGTATAAATAGTGTATGAATATGACTTTAGAGTTTGAATAGTGAGACTGGATGCATATTTATGTATATGATTGGGGAAAATGTAGGAGAGTTGAAGGGGGAATGGAGACAGATTTCACACACACACACCAAAATTTACCCATTAATTTACATGAATTTCCACTTAATTAATTCTCATTGCCATTCATTGCAATGAGAATTGCTTCGGCTATTGGGTGTTATAGAAATTTAATTAATTAATTAATAATTCTTTGGTAAAAGAACTTGTTCTATACAGTAAATGCAATCTGATGTTATACCCTTACTATTCATGCTTACCTGTATGTCTCATGAACTGTATTATGTTCTAGATGCTTTCAGGTCTGGGGTGAGATACACTTTCAGGGTATATGGAACACAAGGTGATAGAAGCTATTTACTGGAAAAGAAAGTGAAATACCTTAAAGAACTGGGTAAGCCTGCCATGATGTCTGACCATATTGAAAATGTACATGGTGAAAGAATCCCTTGAAAACAGGAAGTCCATAGGAGTTGGCTTGGATCCTGATTTTCCTTCCATGAACAGAGCAGAACTCATACTCTAGAAACTGGTTCTCTGCACACACATGCACACACTTTCTCCTTGCTGCTGCAGCACCCTGTGCCTCCACCTGTCCCTGAAAGTTGCAGAACCCTTTGGAATGGTGTGGGGGATTGTAAGTAGAGGGGAGGTGGTGGAAATCCCGCCTACTTCTCCCTAAGTGAGTTGAGGAGCAATTTGGGATTGAAACGGTTGCTTTTTTCTGTTGCAAGCAAAAGATTGTGGTCGTTATTGTCCTCTCCCCTCTCATCACCGTGAGACATATTAGACTCATGCCCTTATCCAGAAATGTCTTTGTGCACATAAGAAGTTCCCTTTCCAAGCAAGGGCTCTCCTGGCTTTGTTCCTTTTCATGGAGAAAGCAGATTTTTTTTTTTGTATCGCTTTTATGTGGGGATCAGAAACAAGTGGGGGCAACATACAAGAGCCTTCAATGTATGTCCTGGTTCAAATGGAGATCTGGTGCAAATGGAGCTCTCCATCAACACTATTAAGGTTATTGGAATGAAGCTCGATAGGAACACACTTAGCAGATATATCTGGAGAATTCTCCTCAAGACAATGGGCCCAGTGTTACCAAGACAATAACTGCTGCAATTACATCCAACACTGTGTCCGTGAGGAGGCCATGTGTCCTGTAACTATTATGAAAAGTAGGGAAAATCCAGAGGAGTTCATCTGTTGTAGTCAAATCAACAAAGAATGCTCAGGACCTGAAAGTGCAATCCTATGGTCCCTGGAAAAGCATTTCCCCCTCCCTGCTTCTGAAGAAAGTTCTGTGCCCCTCAGCTCTCTAGTGTTGGAGAGGGGCAAAGGGGTAAGATGGGGGGGCATGGTGTGTGTGGAGTGGAGGAGGGCCTGGAT
Organism: Heloderma suspectum; assembly: GCF_057233095.1. Lineage (NCBI taxonomy): Eukaryota > Metazoa > Chordata > Lepidosauria > Squamata > Helodermatidae > Heloderma > Heloderma suspectum. Next base: position 29,150,488 of record NC_139459.1, read on the forward strand.
CCACAGAATCCAAAGCTCTCCCAGTCCTTAACCGCCACTTCCAACATGGGAACATTTAGACTAGCCCTGGAGCTGCTCTAAATTACTTCCGTGCCATTGCAGGTGATGGGAGGGAAAGCTAAAAACAAAACGAACCCCCCAAAATGGAGTACTCCATCTTAACCATAGGATCACCCTTTTTAAAACATCAAGGCACAATCCAGCCAAAGTGAGGCAGTTTGAAGTTGCATTAATGTCAACAGAAGACAAAGGCTGTAATCATATATGTTCTTACCTGGGGTAAACTCCATTGGAGTCAGAGGTACTTGCATTTGTGGGGATAGGTATAGGATAGCACTGTTAAGCACATGCTTCAAAGGGGTTTACTTTGGCTGGGTTGTGCCCTTAGAAATGCTTTTGCATGAGTGTTTGTGGAAGCATCACATGAAGTAGGCTCTAGTAGCAAGAGTCTAGCCTGTGAAAGTTTATGCCAGAGTCAGTTTATTAGATGTATATCCTGCCTTTCTTCCAAGCCATTGAACTCAAGTTGGCATACATGAGGTTCCCAGGTGGTTCCCATATACTGAACAGCCAAAATGTGTTTAGCTTCAGCAAGGTTGCTGCATCATGTGCCTATAGGCCATGACCTGGATGCCATATACAAAAGAGAAGAGGTCTCCTGCACCTTTAATAGTTGTGTAAAAGAGGGAATTTTAGCAGGTATAGTTTGCAAAGAAATGTAGTTTAGAAGAATATCTGAGACTTAACAGTACCGTAGGGGCCTATGGAGTGTTGTGGTGGAATGGGGGTGGAAATGATGTGGCTTCACAGTTCTGTAGATAATCAGTGAGGCCTCCTAAGAAAGAGCTGGCCCAGTTCCATTTTTGGGGTGGTGTGGGGGGTTGTAATGCTCAGCTCTCAAAATGAAATCTTGCATGTACAATAAATGAGAATCTAACCATAATGTCAAGGTCGAAGATTAGCAGCACAGGAAGCACATAACAATTTTATCTACTTCCTCTCTTCCAGAGCCAAATCCAGACCCTGTCTTTAAAATATCTACAGTGACTTCCCATTCAATTACAGTAACTTGGGAGTCTTATCTACAAGATTCCCAAACTGGTTTTATCAGAGGCTATGTAGTTTATGTGAAACCGGTGTATGGGAAGTGCACATTAGAGGAATCAGAACTACTTCCATTTCCAGGTAACTCATTCTGGAAATCCAGAATAACGTGTTGTTCAGAGATACGTGAGTATTGAGTCAGATGTTGTTTAGGAAGTGGTAAGCTTTGCTCATAAGCAGAGGGAAAGATGAGATGCAACCCAAAGGAAGAAAACTTCATGGGGAAATGAAGCTAGGTCCAAGAGGAAAGGGCACAGCTAGCAAGTCAGGGCTTCTGGTTAGGCATTGAGACTGAGGAGAAGCCCTGCTAAGAGACCAGGAAGTTGGGAGTAGGCTCTAACTAGCCCTGCCTGGCATTACAGCCATTGGTGGAGACCTTTCTCTGACTGTCCCTGCCTTCTTACGTTAGGCAGGTGGTGACTAGACATTTTGGCTGTAACACTGCATTTAAGGAAGGTTCAGAGAGGGTTGCCTCATTGGCACCATCTTGTAAGTCTTTTTGGCATCAGGCCAAAGTATTCTTGTTTCCCAGGTGTTTTTAATACTGCATGAGCTGACTTTGGTTTTGAGCAGCAGTTCTGGTTTTAAGCTGTTGTGTAGGCACGGGAGCTGAGTAAGTGAATGAAGTGACTATAGGATGCTTTAGGAAAGATTTCGCTTTTTAAAAAAAGAAAGAGTCTTTGAGGAGGAGCTTGAAGGAGGAGAGACATGACTGCACCCATGGTATTATCCTGTTTGCTGCCATATACTCTTTTTTTTTTAATGCAGGTAATTCTGTGGTATGCAGATATACAATTAAAGATCCAAAACAAAAGAGATTTACAGTGAAACACCTGGAGCCTGGCACAGTTTACACACTTGCAGTTCAGGCGTACAGTGTTACCCCCCCAAATACAATAGGCAATTTTTTGCAAGCAACCACACAAACTGACAGTAAGTCTTACAACTTCTGGATGATTAATTGATTTAAGCATCTGTTTTAAAATAACTGTATATTTTAAAAGGGCATTTGCACTGTTGCTATTATAGACAAGCGCTGAACTTCTGTTTTAGCCCCACTCTGGTAGCCACTCATTTGGATTATTGCACTGTGTTATCTGTGGGGCTGCCTTTGAAAATAGTCTAGAAACTTCAGCTGGTCTTGCTGGTCCAATATAGGGCAGCAATATTGTTAATAGGGACTGGCCTATATGATCATATTACACCAGTGCTTTGTGATTGGTACTGGCTTCAATTCTGTTTCCAGGCCCAATTCAAAATGCTGGTATTAACTTTTAAAGCCTTAAATGTCTTAGGGCCACATTACCTGCAGGATCATCTCCTCCCATACATTCCTGCCCAGACCTTAAGCTCATCCTCAGAGGCCCTTCTCTGGATGCCCCCACAAATGAGGTGAGACGTGTGGTCACTAGGGAGAGGGCCTTTTCAGTGGTGGCACCCCAGCTGGGGAATGTCCTCCCTGGAGAGGCTTGCCTAGTGTTCGAGTTGTAGTCTTTTTGGCAGCAGATTAAGACCTTTTTCTTCTCCCAGGCTTTTTAGTCCTTCAGTTTTTTTGTTTTTTTTTAATGTGTTTGGTGCGTTTTAAGGTCTTTGCACTACTGCTGGCTTTTACTTTGGCTTTTCATCTGGTTTTATTCTGTTTTAACTTTGTACGGTTCTTCTTATATGTTTTATTATATCATTGCATTTTATGGTTTTAAGCCTTTGTTTTATGAACTACCCAGAGAGCTTTGGCTATTGGGCAATATAGAAATGTAATAAATAAATACATACTGAATACCAACCTAAAACGATGCTGGAAAAGTCTGTTTGGCACCATTTTAAATTGGGGAGGGGGTACTTTTATTCATAACATTGTATGGTAATGTACTGGATCATAATAAGAATGTAAATCAATACATAACACATCTATTTTTTCTTCAGTAGGAAGTTGGTTGTTGCGTCTCCTTCTGTCACTAGCGATTGTACCATTAATTCTACTATTTTGTACATGCTTCTGGAAAAGTGATTGGTATGTTTTTATGGGAGCAAACTGTTTTCCGTACCAAAAAGGGGTTGATACTGCTGAAAATGTTCATGAAAGGCATTTGGGCTGTTGTTTTAAGACCTGACCACAAAAACTCAAGGATATTCAATGCTGCCTAATAAAAATTGAGCAGGTTTGGGTTGAAGGATGGGTCCTGGATCTTGTATGGTTGAAGGCCACTAATCTAGCTGACAGCTGTGACAAACTACACTGCATGCAGTACATGCCTGTCCATGCTAAAAACAGTTTCTGCAATAACTGTTAGGGCACACACAAAATCAAAGATTATAATTCAGAAACAAAAAAAATATGTCTGTTTAGAACTGTCCTTCTTGCTTTCTCCACTTCACTCTCTCAGCCCATTTTTCTCCTTTTCTTTCCAAAAGATGGCTGAGTTATTACTGGTACTGCCCACTCCAGATAAGAATGACCCAGTTATGGGTCACAGCTCACAAGATGGATAACAATCAGATGACACAATTGCATATTACTCCCTCTATTTTCCTCAAATGATCGTTTCAACCCTTATGCATCATATTGGATAATCATTATTGGATTACTATATCTCAGTTTAATAAGCCAAGAGATGAACAAGCCTTTTGCCCGCTTATGCAATCCATTCACTCCTCCCTTTGCACAGACTGCAAGTAAACCAGGAAGTCTCCAGTTAACTATAGTTTCCTGTTTCATCTGAACTAGGAAACTCTGATTACCAGCCTTGGAATAAGCCAGGATACTAAGCCGGACTTTGAAGTTGGTTTCATATCTTGGCATGTTCTGAGGCTAATAACCATAGTTTCCCAGTTTGGACAAAGCACGCATATAAGCAAATGTCATGTTCGTATCTCAGTTTCTTAAGCCAAGATATGATTGTCCGGGCTCTCCCATTGTAAAGACATGAGTTAAAAACCTAATATCTTAGCGTGGTTCAAAACTGCGGCAATGGAACTGGGATAGGGGAACAACTGCAAACACCAGCCAATGCTCCACTAGGCCAAATCCAGTAGGGTTGAAGGTGCTGTTTCTCAGGGATGCTACTTAAGAACATAAGAAGAGCCATGCTGGATCAGCCCAAGGGCCCATCTAGTCCAGGATTCTGTTCACACAATGGCCAATCAGCTGTCGACCAGGAACTCACAATCGGGGCATGAGCACAACAGCACCTTCCCACCCATGTTCCCCAGCAACTGGTGTACATAGGCTCACTGCCTCTGGTACTGGAGGTAGCACATAGCCATCAGCACTAGTAGCCATTGATAGCCTTTTCCTCCAGGAATTTTTCCAACTCCCTTTTAAAGCCATCCAAATTGGTGGCCATCACTACATCCTGTGGTAGCAAATTCTAACTATGCGCTGTGTGAAGAAGTACTTCCTTTTATCTGTCCTGAATCTCCCACCAATCAGTTTCCTGGAATGACCCCTGGTTCTAGTATTCTGAGAGAAGGAGAAAAAGGTCTGGCTATCCACATTCTCCACACCATGCATAATTTTGTACACCAATAGCATGTCTCCTCTTACCCTCCCTTTTTCCAAGCTAAACAATCCCATCTGTTGTACCCTTCTCTCATAGGGGAGGTGCTCCAGCCCCTTGATAATTTTAGTTGCCCTTTTCTACATTTTTCCAAGTCTACAATATATTTTTTTAGGTGTGGTGACCAGAACTGTACACAGTATTCCAATTGTGGCCACACCATAGATTTGTATAGGGGCATTATGATATTGGCAGTTTTATTCTCAGATCCTTTTCTAATTATGCCTAACATGGAGTTTGCCTTTTTTACAGCAGCCGCACACTGGGTTGACATCTTCATTGTCCACCACAACCCCAAGTTCTCTTTCCTGGTTGGTCACCGCTAGCTCAGATCCCATTAGGCTGTACTTGAAGTTGGGATTTTTTGCCCCAACATGCATCACTTTACACTTGCTTACAATGAACTGCATTTGCCATTTAGATGCCCATTCTCTGAGTTTGGAGAGATCCTTTTGGAGCTCTTCGCAATCCCTCTTTGTTTTAACCACCCTAAATAATTTGGTGTCATCTGCAAACGTGGCCACTTTACCGCTCACTCCTAATTCCATATCATTTATGAACAGGTTGAAAAGCATTGGTCGTAATACAGATCCCTGTGGGACCTCGCTATTTACTTCCCTCTATTGGGAGAATTTACCATTTATTCCTACTCTCTGCTTTCTGTCCTTTAACCAGTTACTGATCCATAAGAGGACCTCTCCTCTTATTCTATGACTGCTAAGTTTTCTCAGGCATCTTTGGTGACGGACTTTGTCAAAAGCCTTTTGGAAGTCCAAGTAAACACTGTCTACCAGATCACCCCTGTCTACATGTTTACTGACACTCTCAAAGAACTCTAAAAGGTTAGTGAGACAGGACTTACCTTTGCGGAAGCCATGTTGATTCTTTTTCAGCAGGGCTTGTCCTTCTCTATGCTTGCTAATTTTATCTTTAATAATGCCTTCAACCAATTTACCCAGAACAGATGTTAAGTTCACCGGCCTGTAATTTCCCAGATCCCCCCAGGATCCCTTTTTGAAAATTGGTGTTACATTGACCATCTTCCAGTCCTTTGGTATAGAGGCTGATCTTAGGGATATGTTGCATATTTTAGTTAGAAGATCAGCATTTTCATGTTTGAGTTCTTTGAGAATTCTAGGATGTATACCATCTGGGCCTGGTGATTTGTTTGCTTTCAATTTATCAATAAGGTTGAGAACTTCATCTTTCGTCACCTCTGTTTGCCTCAGTTCCTCAGACTCCCTTTCTGAAAACATCAGTTCAGGCACAGGTATCTGTCCTTTATCTTCTGCAGTGAAGACAGATGAGAAGAATTAATTCAGCTTCTCTGCAATTTCCTTCTCCTCCTTCAGTACTCCTTTAACTCCATTGGATTGTCATTCAGTGGTTCAACTGCCTCCCTAGCTGGATTTCTGGTTCTGATATATTTAAAGAATTCTTTAGTGTTGACCTTGATGTTGTTAGCGATATGCTCTTCAAAATGCTTTTTTGCATCTCTTATTGTCTGGTTGCATCGCCTTTGTGCAAACTTGTGCTGCCTTTTGTTTTCCTCACCTGGTCAAGGCTACCATTTTCTGAAGGAAGCACTCTCTTTTCTAATAGCTGCCTTTACACTTTTCGTTAACTATGCTGGCAACCTCTTGGACTTGGTGCTACCTTTCCTGACCTGTGGTATACATTTTAGCTGGGCTTCTGTTATTGAGGTTTTGAGTAATCTTCAAGCATTCTGAAGGGATTTAATCCCCTTGGCTCCCCCTTTTAACTTCCTTTTCACCAGTTCCCTCACTTTAGAGAAGTTTCCTCTTTTGAAGTCAAATGTGACTGTGTTGGACTTCCTGGGCAATTTTCCACTTAAATATATATTAAATCTGATAGCACTGTGATCACTGTTTCTGATTGGTTCAACAACATTTACATATCAGACGAGGTCCTGGGCAACACCACTTAGGATTAAATCCAAGGTCGTCTCCCTTCTGGTCGGTTCCATGACCGACTGTTCTAGAGCACAACTGTTTAGGGCATCGAGAAATTTAACCTCTTTGTCGTGGCTGGAACATGCATTTATCCAATCAATGGGGGGGGGGGTTAATTGAAGTTGCCCATTATTACAACACTTCTTCGTTTGGAGGCCTCCCTCATTTCGTTTTCCATCTCAAGGTCACTCTGAGCATTCTGGTCTGGGGGATGATAGCATGTTCCTAGCACTAAATTAGTTTTGGAGACTGGTATTTTCACCCACAGTGCTTCTGTGGAAGAGCCTACTCCTTTTAGGTGTTCTAGTCCTCTTGACACTATGCCCTCTTTGATGTACAGGGCAATACCTCCCCCAGTACGCTCTTCCCTGTCCTTCCAATAGAGTTTATATCCAGAGATGACCGTATGCCACTGGTTCTCTCTACTCTACCAGGTTTCTGTAATGCCCACTATGTCCAGGTTTTCCTTTAAAATCAAGCACTCCAACTCTCCCATTCTAGAATTTGCATAAAAACACCTATACATGGTATCCCTCCCAAGATGCCTCTGGCATCTGCATCTTTTGCTATGGGACATTGCCCCCTTTGACTGGCTATCATGTTCTACCATGTACTCCTGGCCTATTTCCTCCCCTTCTACATTTGGGCAATCAAAAACATTTTCATCCTTATGAGATGATTTAACCCAAACTGGATGATTCCCAGCTCCTGTTGGTTTTCCCTCAGGATTTAATTTAAAAGCTGCTCTGCCACCCTTTTTATGTTTAGTGCCAGCAGTCTGGTTCCATTTTGGTTCAAGTGGAGCCCATCCCTCTTGTACAGGCCCGGCTTGTCCAAAACGTTCCCCAGTGCCTAAAAGATCTGAACCCCTCCTCCCTGCACCACCATGTCATCCACGCATTGAGACTCCTCAGCTTCGCCTATCTAACTGGCCCTGTGTGTGGAACCGGTAGCATTTCAGAGAAAGCCACCTTGGTGGTCCTGGATTTCAACCTCCTACCTAGGAGGCTAAATTTGGCTTCCAGGACCTCATGATTACATTTCCCCACATTGTTGGTACCAACATTGATCATGAGCACAGACTCCACCCCAGCACTACCTACTAGGCTATCTAGACGCCAAGTGATATCGCACCTTCGCACCAGGCGGGCAATTCACCAAGTGGTCTACACACCCATCACAAACCCAGCTGCCTATGTGTCTAATGATCGAATCTCCCACCACCACCAGCCCCCCTCCCTGCAGAGGCACATCCTCGGTATGAGAGGATATTTGTTTGTCTTCCAAGGAATGGGTCCCTTCTAGGGGATCATTTCCCTCTTCCTCAGAATGATGCCCTCCTTCCCCAAGACCTGCATTCTCCTTGAAAGCAGAGAAGCTGTTGCCCTGGGAGTGGGGCACAGCTAATAGGTCCCTGAAGGTCTCATCCACCAAGCTCTCTGCCTCTCTTAGCTTCTCCAGGTCAGCAACATTGGCCTCAAGGGAGTGAATTTGTTCCGTGAGAGGCAGAAGGTCATTACACTGAGCACACACCCCTGACTTCTGTCCAGCAGGTTGATAGCCATACATGTGGCACTCAGTGCAATACACTGAATAGTCCCTGCCCCCCTTGCTGGCTTTCTGCCTTTATAACTGATTTTTTATTTGGGTGCGTTTTCCCTGGAAAATTTGGTTGTTTACTGTGAGAAGGTGGAGAAATTATTTATAGTTACTTATTTACAGTTACTTACTGTGAGTACAGAACAGGGAGGAAAGAGTTGACTGTCCCGGCTTCCTTGCCCTGTGGCTATACTCACACAGTTGCTTAACTCGCTTGTTTGCTGATGCTTTGTCACTGGGCTATTTGCGCTTGGAGAGCTGGCTCCCTCGCAAGCGTGCCTCCTTACATAGATAGGCCCTACTCCTGCTGTAGTGAATCCCATTGGAAACCCTACTTTGAAAAGCAAGGGAAGCTGTGTGAAAACTCCTAATGAGCACTGGCTTTCAGTGGCTGGGAATGTAGGTCACTTGGTCTCCCAGGGAATGGTGATTCCTATTTAGGAAGGAGGACTATTAACAATAGTGAATGGGAGACCTATTGAGGGGAGATCCTCTGTTCAATGGGTCATTGGAGGGGACAGCAGACAACGGGTAGGTGATTTGGGAAGGCTGTGGCTTGCAAGGTCTGGACCCTTTTTCTGTGTGTGTGTTTTTAAAGCTTAGATGATATGCTGAACCCTTAAACTTGCTTTATTTGGTGAAGTGCTCTTTAAGGCCTAAAGCCTGAGCCTAAACTGAGCCCAATCTGAAGCTAGCCTGCAGTTTTTCCTGCTTTAAGCAGACTCTTAGTCCCCCTTTCTAAGCTTGGGGTGAGTTTAAAATATGCAGCTGATGTTCTTTTCAACCACTCAGTGGTCTTTGTTACTGCAAGGTCTCTAAGTCCTTGCTGGATTCCCCCCTGATATTTAGCTCTCTCTTGTAAGTTTGTAAGGGCTTAACCCTCTGGGATTTAGCTGTGCCCATGTTTTGGCTTTAGCTGCTGTTTATCACTATTAAATTGTTACCTGCGGTACTTTAATAGATCATTAAGTAATTTCACTCACATTTCCCGCACACAGTAGCTTAACTTGCTCGTTCGCTGACACTTTGACAGTAGGGCTGAGAGGCTTCATCACTGGGGCTCCTCCTTGCTTCCAAAGCCTGATGACACAACTCTTGCTTAGGCTGCCTCATGAAGTGGCACCCAGTGTGATCCCACCCAGGTGCCCTTCCCCAGCGCTCTCTGAGTAGGACAAATGGGATAGGCTGTGGTAACTTGTAGGTACACCTCTAACTGCATTGACACTACAGACGTTCAATTTCACTTGCTTGCTTTTCCAATTGATCCTTAGAAGGCTGCTTTGAGTTTAGTTCTCAGATATTACATGCTCTTTATCGCTGTTTCTCTAGTGTGAGGAATCGCCTGTTCCCTGAAATCCCCCGTCCTGATGTGACTCTGACTTCAAAGGTAAGATACAATCACTAGCAAAATCCAAAAGCTGTACCATGTTTTTCTCTCAAAGTAAGGAACTCCTGTCATGTAAGTGTCATCTTAGTGACAAAAAAGGGGTCCAGTTTCTGCAAACTGTGTATAGCAGCTAATTGAGTGAGTGCTAGGTCTTTCCAAGTTTCTGAATCATATCATATGATCTAGACGATTGCACTTATGTCCAAATTAACTTATTATGAAAGGACTTGGGAAGGTTCTCAGACAAATGTATTGTAAGTGAATATTGTTTGTTATGTATTAGAATAATAAGTTTCAGGATAGGATCAAACATAAGCTAAATTCACTGTCATGCAAGCGGACTTCCGTTCATGCAATGAATCCCATCCTGTCCTCCTGCAGCCCCCCAAATCTGCTTCAGGGGGTCCTCCAATCCTTTCAAGCAGATATGGGGTGGGGTGGGGGTGGGGAGCCGCAAGGAGAGGGGGTAATCTGCTCTGCTGGTGGATGCCGTTCCATCAGTAGATACAAATTGGATTTCACAAATTGTGCCTGCTATATATTTTTCTGTAATAATAAACAATCTCTCATTCTTTTGTGATCACTTTATTAACTCATTTGTATTTTGTATTTTTAGAAGTAAAAATTACTGGCTTGAATTGTGCAGATTGAAATGCTCAGCTGGATGATCATAAGGGTGGTTGGGGGAGGGGGGGAGGGTTTTTTCCCCCTGATTTCCCCCAAAATAGCCATCAAAATCTGCTCTGGAGGGTTGAAGGATCCCCCAGAGCAGTATGCCATTTGGTGCTGGAGACTACAACGGATTGGTGAAAATTGCCACCTCACCTCTGTCCTCCAGGGAGATTTTCCCCTGAGTCTCAGTTCTCTCCGGCAATGGAAGAACTCCTTCCATTCCCAGAGGAGCAACTCTGGTTCCAACCCACTGCTTTCTCTTCCCCCGAGCATCATCCCGAAAGCTTCTGAGAGTCTAGTGACCCTCCTGCATGGGTGGGCTGTGATGTTGGCGGCTAAGGGCATTGCTAAAAATTGGGTGGAATCACCTTCCATGAGCAGAATGGAATAGGAGGACATCCTCTTTACCTATTGATATCAATCCTTTGGCCATTATTTTTAAGGCTGTGAATACTTCTTTCGTTTTTTAAAGTTCTACCCTTAAATGTAGCCTAAAAAGCATTTTAAATAAAATAAAGTAAAATAAATAAAGTCAGGTTTTAATTTAGTTGCTCTTTGTATGTTCTGCAGATGAGTAATGGACTAGCTGAAATCAGCTACTGTACTCCTGATGAATTAATTGTAATGGAGAAGCAGTCAGGTTCCATGGTCAAGTGGCCTGCTTCAGGAATGGTGCTCCTTGAAAACAGGATGTATGATCCAAAGTTTTGCCTGAGTCGACGAATGCAAAAGGCAGCAAGCAAGGAACACAGCTCACATTTGATGTCCTACAAGCCACTTAGAAGCCTCTTCACCAGCTGCCCACCAGAAACACGTCAAGGCCATTTAAATTATATCTCTCAAACAGAAATGACACGTTCTGTGGCTCAGTGAGGTGATGCAGCTAGTTCTGTTGAGCGGTCAACTTACAAACCCCAGCTGTCCCCGGGATCTCAAACAAAAACACCTGTATCTGATGAAAATACACATTTAACTGCTGCACGGTGGTGAGCTCTGTGGAAGAACTGCTTCTAGCTAAAAGTTCAAGCTGGACATTTTAAATACCTAAACCCAGACAATATGTGTGGAAAAAGCAGAAATGGAGAGGGTAATATTTGTATGGCTTGACATCTTGTTGTTCCTTTTGTTATTGGAAGGGGAGAAAGCATGCCACAATGCTAGAATTTGCAAACTTAAATTTAAGCTAGGAAAGAGACGCTCTTTTCTCTGTCTTAGGATCAGTTCACACATTTATTTATTTAAAATAGTTCTTTTACCTTTCCAGTCAAAAGCTGAGCACCCAATGAAATGTACAGGATTAAAACAGTTTCCAGAAGGGTAGTTTTGTTAGCCTTTTCTGCAGCAAAACAGCAACAAAGAGACTTGTGACACCTTAAAGACTAACGAATACATTATGGCATAAGCTTTCATGCATTACAGTCCCCTTCATCAGGTGCATGACGAGTCAAACAGATTCAAACCATCAACTAAGTGCAACCATACAGCAAAAACCAAAACACACACAGCAGCGGCAAAATAAACCCTAAAACAGGCATAATCATCGTACATATGCATCACTTAGTTACTTGACGCATACTGCCAGATGCTGGATAGAAGAATGACATTTTTAAAAAGCACTTTGCTTCAGGTGATACAACCATGCTGTTTATGGTGTTGCATGTGTGAATGGCCTGTCAGAACCTGATACCATATAATGACTTCTTAAACTGTATGCCCTCTGGGTAGGGATCATGTGACTTCTGTATTCTTAGCAGCCTGCTGATACTAAAAATAGCATAATCACTCCCTTCTTACTTCTTGATTGCATAGTATAACCTCATGAGCTGCAGCCATTTATTGTCTTGACTACAGCTCATAACAGAATATATATGCAAAATGCAAACAACAACATGTCTACCACATGAATGAGTTAGGTTTGCCTCTATCTTTCTGCTGCAAGAGCATTGGAGCTGCTTTCTCTGTTGGGAATCAAGAACTTCATGTTCTGCTGATCTGATCAGAAGAGAAAATAAGGAGAAAACTGGAACAACAACAAAAATTGGCTCTTGCTTACTTACAAATGGAGCCTTGAAAGAAGTAATGGGAAATATCCTCCAAATGTCCACACCACACTTAAGGAATCTTAAATCATATGGGTTATTCCTGAAACATTCATCTTGAACGAGAACAGGCAAATGTCAAATGGCTCTGGAAATGCAGTCAGATGAAGACTCTTCGCTTTGAGAAAGCACTCCAAGATCCAATCAGTCAAATGTTATCATGTGCAATGAAAGAGCCAATCTTTGAACTGGCCATTAACGATATGTTAGGCTGAAAGAAACATGATGGGCTTGCAGGAAATCTGAGCAAGAGCAGGTCCCACTTGCTATAACTTTGACATTGGTGCATGAATACTTTAGCCACAGCTTTCCACTTCTTCCATATGTCCCATCCCCCCCTGGCCCCCTTCAGCTATATTCCTCCTTCCCCCCAAACAGGACTGGGAGCAGAGCAGTACTGTGTCTGTGGCAGGACGAGCAAGGTACATTTGCCAATGGTTGGCTTATTGCAACTCCGGACAATGAAGAGGGAGGTGAGCTGAGGCTAGTTGCTAATTGTATCAGCATCCACCCACCCACCCACCCACCCACCATAAATGCGGTGCAAGACTAGCTGGCCAGAAGGGGTCTGAGTAGGAATGACTTTAGAATTTGGGGAGGGGGGATGCAGCAGGGAGGAGGACCTACTCTGCATTGTTAGCATCAGTGACAGTGTCCAGAGATGCTAGGCATAATTGGTCACAACATTCCTGAGCATCTAGAGGCACTAAGCAGGCAAAGAGAGTCAAGAGTTGAATTTGCTGTGAGGTGGTTTCAGAATCCACTAGGGTGGTGAAGCTCACCCACAGCTTAGGGAGAGGTGGAAGCTGACTGGGTGGTTCCTACTTCAACCCAAGCTTTTCCCCACTCTGCAGTTTAGTATTCATTACAGATTTCTTCTGTAAGACATGAATAAAGTTGACACTCCAGTTTAAGCCAATGGTGTGTTTCTTGCTTCTTATCCACAAATAGTATATTAAGTTATGTGCATTAAATGTGATTGTGTACACTAAGATCTCTCTCTCTCTCTCCCTCTCTCTCTCTCTCTCTCTCTCTCTCTCTCACACACACACACACACGATTGTGTCAGTATGCCTTAGCAACTTCCATTTTACCTGATTTTTCAAGTGACTGACTTGCCCACTTGAACTTGCTAATACTCAGGGACAAATGAAGTATAGGAAATGCGCACTGGTTTTCTCACTGGTTTCCTTTGGGTCTGGAGCTGTATCACTGTAATTGAAATGATTGTCTTTCAAACCTGAAGCCATGGGTCCTAATCCTGAAGAGTGTCGAGTACCTTATCTTCCCCTGCCCTGCCCCATTTTATGCTCTCCACAGTACTTAAACTTTAAAATTGCATTAATGATATTAACATATGTGCACAATTTCCCTTCTGAAATGAAAAGTTGCTCCCATATTCTTTTTCTCAAAACGTTTCTATTAAAAATTTTTATTATTATTATTATTATTATTATTGTTATTATTATTATTATTTTGTGGGGTGGAGAATGGCAAATTTCAGCAAAACAACAGGTACGTTAAGTTTAAAACTTTATTAAAAGTTTAAACGCACAATCCTATGCACGTTTAGACAGACAAAAGGCCTATAGCTCCCAGCATGCCCCATCCAGCATGGCTGGCTGGGGCATACGGGGAGTTGTAGGCCTTTTGTTTGTCTAAACATGCATAGTTCTCGTAATTGTTGAAAAAACTAATTTGAAATAGCACTGTAGGATGAAAACAAGCAGACTACCATTCACACAAAGGGCTTTCCCCTCGCTCACCTTTCCTCTGCACTCAACGCACCTCCCTGCCCCCAAATGCAACCCTGAGTGGGGTGTGTAGGAGCTGTAAGGGGGAAGGGGAATAGGGTCCACTAGTGGTTTCCCTTCTGCTGGCAGCTGGACAGCACTGGATATCATGAAAGAATGCGAGACCACCAGACCACTTCTTTTTTGTCTCTGGCGCATTCAGAATGCCCCCTGCATATTCTTGATACGAGACTTGCAGAAGGCATATCTGCATCACATCCTTCTCTTTGTAAAAAAGATTGTTAAGACCCTTCCAGATGGCCGAGATGTTGCTTGCATAATTTCCCCTTGAAAGTTTTGGTCAGCTTACTTGGCCATAGTGGTGAGAACCAGCAATGAACACTAGCAAGCTGGAGATGGCTTTACATGGGGAACTAGATCAGCACTAGCAAGCTGGAGGGAATGTGGAAAAGAATGTACTGACATATTTCGCTTGGCATGGCAGCCCGTTGTGGGGTAATTAACCCCCGAGGAGCTGCAGCACATGCTTCCGCCATTGGAGCTGTTCAACAACACACTAGCCCACACTCAGTGGTTGAGTGTGGGTTGAACTGCGGGTGTTTTTTGAACTGTGGGCTAGTGTGTTGCCTGAACCCAAGACGTTTTGCATGGGGTAGCTTGTTAACCATGCAGTGTGGCTTAACCACCCTGAACAACCCAACAATGGGCTCTCAAGGTGTCTTGTTCGAGAAAAATAAGCCACACTGCATGGTTAACAAGCCCCCCTGCGGAAAATGTCCTGGGTTCAGACAACATGCTAACCCACAGTTCAATAAACAACCCACAGTTCAACAACCCACACTCAACCACTGAGTGTGGATTAGCATGTTGTGCGAACCCAGTTGTGAATATTCAACCTCCAATGGGGTTGTCGTGTCATGAGAACCTCACCAGTGGGGGTTATTTGAGAGCCAAACCTGTGCATGAAGGTTGGACAACCCTGTGGTCTGTTGGAGGTTTATGCAAGGGCTGTTTAGACCTCAAATAAACCTGCTGGCCAGGTTCACACAGCATGAGAACACCTGCGCAGGGATTGCATTCAGAATGGTGGCCAGCCTGTACCACAGCTCCTTGGGTGTCAACCCACCATGGGCTATTATGTCATGCGAACTGGCCCACTGTATGTCTGAGCCCACCTTGCTAGTAGGGCTGGTGAGCATAGTGAGGCTCTGCTGTTGCTTCAAAGTGGGCTTGTATCTCTCCACCAAGTTTTGGGGAACAGGGGAGCTTGCCATGAAGACCAGAGCTCTGAGTTAAAGAGATACTGTCAGACCTCATCCTCTTGATGGAGTTGGGACTGGACCTGGCATCTTTGGAGCTAGTCCAAATCTAGGATGTCTTCTTCCACTGAGAGGGAATGAGAAGATGAGTATTAGCCAAATCAATCAATGGAAAGGTTGGGCAAAAATGGAAGGAGCTAAAATTGTGTGCAAGATCACATACTCGGAAACAAGCACAAAGGGGTACCTTCAGGACTGCCTTCTTCCCTGCATACTCCAGTTGTCATTGAGATCCACTGATCTTGTGAAGCCAGGTGGACAGCCACAAGGATCGGAGCACTGCTAGGAACCCTTTTTCAGTACAAGGGCTGAATTCCAATCTGGGAAAGATCACATGTGTGCGGGGGGGGGGGGCGGTGAGCAGAGCCAAAGGCAAAGGGGTGCTGTCAAAATGTTGATCTGCAGGGCCTGGGGAAAGAAGCGGGCAGATTGAATAGGGAATCCTGATTGGCTTTTTCAACCCACAGGCTGGGGGTTCCCCATGTCTGGACTAGAGCCTTCTTTCTAGTTGTGGCCATCTTGAGGTTCATCAGGTCCCAACGTTGTAGTGCTTTAGGCGGTATGTAAAAATGTGGCTCTTTAAGAAGGTGTTTGGTTAAAAGTTTTAATAACACTTGGGTTTTCCTCCCCCCCTCTTGGCCCTTATGGTTAACGGTTAACTGCTGTTCTTACAAGCTGTTTATTAATTTGTTTCTTTAAAGACTGTTGCATGAGTAACAGGTTGGAAGTTTTAAATATTGGTGATTTTGTCTGCTCGTTGCCTTGAATTCCCTTCTCTGTGAAATAGGTGAGATATAAGCTTTTTTTTTTAAGCATACTGTTTTGAAGTGCGCAATCACTCATGCACATGGTGACCTGGTTTGCACAGAACAATAACCCATCACTTTAAAAACTGATGGGTTGTCATGTATGAATGGGAGAGAGGAGCATCCTGTCTGCAGTGGCCCTTCCTCTTCTACTTTTACTCAGCAACCCATGATCGGTGCCTGTTGAGTGTGATATCCGAACCTGGACTACTGAATTGTTTTAGGGCCTAAACAACCCAGCAACTAACCCATGATTTGTTGTTCCATTAACCACTGGGTTGTTTTGCACCTAAACAACCCAGAGGTCTGGGTTCAGATTCATGCTCAGCAGGAGCCGATCATGGGTTGTGGAGTAAAGCGGAAGAGGCAGGTGTGCTGCAGGCAACGTGCCCGTGCGTCCCCAACAACTCATATAAGCATAGAATAGTAGGGTTGGAAGGGGCCTACAAGACCATACAGTCCAAGCCCCTGCTCAGTGCTGTTGAATTCTGGGTTGTCATGATGTGCGAACCCAGCCATGCTAACAAACTATGGTTTGTTAACCATGAACAACCTGGAAATAGAACCCATAGTTTGTTGTTGGGTTGTGAACTCCAGGTTGTTTAAACTGTGGGTTTCATTACACGTGAACCCAGAACTGTGGGATGTTCATGGGTTGTTTCACCAGTTTACAGAGGCGGCAGACAAGAGCACACAAAAAACCCCAGCTGCTCTACATGCCAGTACAGTGCTGCGAAAGCATTTGGGATACAGGAAGGGAGCGGGCAAAGGAAAAGGGAAACAAAGCATGAACTGAGAGAAGAAACCACAGTTTGTTTGATCACCCACCAGATAAAGACTGGGTTTGGATGACACGCCACCGCTCATCATGGGTTATGTAGTACATATAATTATTATTTTCATTTCTGTACTGCCCCATAGCCAAAACTCTCTGGGTGGTTTACAATTAATTAAAAAATACATTTTAGAGCCTTAATCCTGTAGTATGTCCCCTTGAGTGCTCCTTGGAAAGAGATGCAACATTTTTAAAAAAAATATCGAACTCCATGCTTTGACAATCCTTTCCAAGAAAAGCAAGCCCACAACTAAAGTCAATTGGTTCATCAACTTAGGTTGCAAGAAGTTCTCACAGCTGATGCCTTTCATCTGACTGCTAAAATTCTAGCCATTACATCGTATACAGTTAGATGGAGATATCTAGCAACCACATATGCAACCACCATCGGGGATTGTCGTGTCATGCAAACCTGGCAAGCATGCATTATGGAAGGGTTAAACAACCCTTGCATAACCCATGCTTGCCGGGTTTGCAGGACATGACAACTTCCAAGAGAGAGCTGCATGTTCAAAATGGTGGCTGCCCCCCCCCCCACACACACTGCAGCCACATGCACTGCAGCACTGAGCAGGGACCCCCCCTGCCCCCCAGCATGGATTAGTTGAGGGGAAGCTGATGTGCGAGAACATGTCTGTGTGAATAGTCTGCGAGGCTGGGGTGGCTATGCCCACTGTGAGCCTGGCCTTGCCCATTAATGGCATGCAGCCCTTGGGTGGTTTCCTGTGTGGCAACTTGGCCCCTTGGGCTGGGAAAAGGTTCCACACCCCACTCTACAGTCTAGACCAGGCTAGGCACTGGCCATGCTGTCTGGGGTTGATGGGAGTTTTTGTGCAAAATGTCTGGAAGGCACCAATTGCCTCCTCCTGGTCTAGAGACTTTACATACCACTAAAAGCTTTTTGTACTAGATTCCAATAAACAACCTCAACGCTGACAGTTCTTGATTTTCTGTTATGATTCCAACAGCTCCAGTGGGCCTATTAGATTGCAATGCCACCTAGCGGGCAGAAAGAAAACTCCAGGGCAGCTTAAAAACAATATGTTTGAAAGAGAGAGAGACAAAGTGTGTGCGTGCGCGTCTAGCCATAGTAAACAGAGCCCCAAAGTTAAGTCAACTTAAAATGGAGCTAGCAGAAGGGATCTCTGCTGACCTGGCCTGTTCCAGAAACAAGGGTTGGGGCGAGTTTCCGGGGTTGCTCTAGGGAGTGTGCTGGTAGAGGGCCCCACTGGCACAGCATACTTAGCAGAGGCACGGTCACAGCCTTGCATGCTGCCCTAAGGCTTTATTGCTCCAATTTGCCATAAAAGTCGGGTACACAGGGAAAGGATGTTGAATGAAGGGGCTTTGGGGTATGGTGACACGTTGACATTGAATTTTAAGACAACAAGACAACTATATGAAGTTTAAGTCCATTTTATTAACAATGCATCCCTTTGATAAGATAATGCTTCAGGAGGCTTTTAATGTTCATAGTCATGAACTGTACACACTATACAAAACAAAAATCCAAACTAAAAAAAGAAGAAGAAAACAAAAAAGAATCAAGTTGCGCAAAACAATTTTGGAACAAAGCCTCTTTAAAATTATACACAGCTCAATGAAATATTCATACAGAAAATATATAAATACTTTTTTCTTTCTATGTTACAGGTATACAATATAAATCAGATTTCAATGTCCATTCAGTGACCTACAAACAATAGAACTTCCAAATATGTAGCAGCTTTCAACTAAAATATATAAAGAAAATATGACCACGTGGGAGAGGGAAAATGAGTTTTGAAGTTTCATAATCTCTTCCCCTCGTCAGAACTAATTTACATAATCTCTAATAACATACATCATTTGGGTTATTGGCAGCCACTATTCGAAGCACATCTCTCCCCCCTCCCCAATTATGCCTACAAAATGCTGTTATCTCCCCCCCTACCCTTAAGTTCTTGCATTTTGTGCTAGTCTAACCTATGCAGTCGCAAAATGGCAAGTTACCTTTTTTTGGCATAAATTAATTTTTTCCCCAAATTAAATAGTGTCTATTTTACAAGCAAGTTAAGCAAAAAAAGTGCAATTTTTGCATGCTGTGGCATTGCTATCCACTTCTTTTACAAAAATAGTCAAAAGAAAAACCACATTCTTTACTTTTTACTGAAAATTTAAAAAAAAGGTTAACAAAAATATGTAGCAAATCTGGAGTTTTAAGAAGATAAATCTAAAAAATGTCCTAAAATCAAGACTGGGCTTATTATGATTTCTAGAAAAGGAGAATTGCTAAGAGGGATTCTACCATGTTCCCATCATCACTAGCATACCTTTAGATATCACATAATAGTAAGGTACAGTAACTGAAAAAGGCTGCAAGACACATGCCTGTCTACAGTGTCATGTTTTTCTGTACAAGAGGGCCAGCAGGGGTTATTGCAGAAGACAATCTCAAAAGAACAGTTTCTTTTCCCATAATGATATAAAAAGGATTAATACATTTAAGGCAAGATTCAGCTAAAGTTAAGCACCTCTAAGAATTAAAAGTGCCTTGCTTTGGTTGGATCATGCCCTTTCTAACCAAAATTTACATTTGCTTCACAAGGGGGACACCAACTTTGCAGTGACCCGATTCGCACAATCACTGCAGCCCACCATGGTTTGCGGTGCATGTTGGTCTCCATTTTGAATATGCAAGCCTCAGTGGGTGGGCGCTGTGGCTTGTCATGCGAACACAGGCATTGTGGGTTATGCAAGGGTTAAGCAACCCTCGCATGACCCTAGAACAGTCCCATGGGTTAATTAACCCATGGTGGCTTATAGTGATGTGCAAACAGGCTCATTATGTTAAGAAGGCTGCTGGAAACAGAAGCAGCTGATCATTTATAGGGTCGCCATAAAAATACCTCCAAAATATTCCCGTTTTTTCCTTATATTATAAAGCAGCCTTCCTCAACTTGGTGCCCGCCAGATATCGCTGGGGATGATGGGTGTTGAAATCCAATACATCTGAAGGGCATGAGATTGTGGACAGTTTTTGTGAAGCATTGATGTTGGCAATTATGATACCTGAAGGACATTTTCTGTTGTATTTTAGAGTATGTGAAAAAGCAACTTCTGAATAGCCCTGTTCTGGTGTTCAGCCTGAATGCGTGAGGCACAGTGTGTATAGGGTGCTGGGCATGCACTGTCCAGGACCCTAAGCTTCCTGCGTGTGCTGGCTCCACCCCCTCCACTCCTGACCACAGGGAGGCTTTTAAGCATGTTCGGCTTCACATCAGAAGTGGAGGGGGTGGACCCTGGGCTGGGCCGGGCCGGGCCGGACACACACACACACACACCTGGCCCTCTACACACTTTGTGCTCCCATGTTCCTAGGGACTAACAATTCATTGTCTGCTTTTTGGACCTCTGAAACAGTTAAAGGTTCAAGTTAGAGTTAAAGGTTTTCTAAGCCGCCCTTAAAATCAGGTTGCTGCTATGTATATATTGATGGCGATGGTGATATTGAACTTGAGGAACCCATCTAACAGTAAGCCTATAGCACAATACCTATTTTTATCACTAAATTCTCTTTCACAGAAAATAGAATTCCTTGACTTCTATTTGGAACATACTGAATAAAGACAGAAAAGGCTGACAGTTACAAATGTTTTGTCATATGCAGCCTTTTGGGACATTTGTCATCTCCCCCCGCAATAAAATAATAAAATCTGGGGAGGGCCTCTGTAAAGATCCCATGCTGAAATCTCTCTCTCTCTCTCTCTCTCTCTCTCTCTCACACACACACACACACTCCAAACACAAGTCCAAGATAGAGTTACATGTTGTACTGTGTAAGGATTGCTTCTAAAGTATTAAGATTCTTGTTTGTGAACATACTTCGCTATGTCAATGGGGTCATTCACATGAGGATTTTGGCAGAGACTGGATGCACTAATCTCTAATCTACCACAAGCCAGACATACTTTGAACCAAGCCCACGGTCCCCCACCCATCTGAATGGCAGCAGGGAACTACAGTGGGAGAGGCACAGGCTCTGCACTGGTCACATAAATCCAAAGCGTGATGGAAATACAGAGCTCTGGGGCACCATTCTTCTCAGGGAACATTTCCTGAGTTTTTGGGCTTGGTGCTCATGGAGATATTCCTGTGCAGAAGCACCTACGGGAGGCCTGCGCAATGTTTGACCCTCTAGGCCAAATGGACTCCCCCAACCCACCAGCAATGTACAGCAGCCAACTAGGGGCTCAATTAGCCTTCTGTTTGTTCTGCCTGTCCTGGGGCTATAAGAACACAGGACGTTCTCAAGTAAAAATACAGGGCTGTTCAGCTGAATTTGCCTTCATGGGTCAAAAGTGGTACAGGAGTGGTGATTGAAGGAGATGCTAGTGACTGACCTTAAGTGGAATTTTGCCAATGAGTATGCTCAATACAAAATACACAAATTCCCAAGGGAAAATCCACCAAGTGTCAGGTTCCAGAGTATATTCTATCCAGTCAATTAAATTAAGCATAAAATGTCACATGAAACGCATTCAGTTCTGATTACATCCTCTACACCAAGAGTGGCAGCATGTGCCCCCCCCAGCTTATTTTGTGGCTCCCACTGCCCCCCCCCCCAAGTGCTGCTGCTGTATTTCCCCTTTAACACAAGGCACACACCTTATTTAATGGCAATAGCGCTCTTCCGGAGATTCCAGCTTTTTTGCAACCACAGCAATTTGCCAGGAGTGGGGTATGGCTCCTGGGGTGGGTGGGGAATAGGTCCCCAGGCCCTTTGAAGTTGCCCACCCCTTGCTCTACACATTTGGAAATCTGATGAGTTTATTATACACTTGTAAAATTCACTTGGCATTACTTTGCAGCTTATTTGGTGAAGCTGCTGCTGCCATCAACACAGTTAAGATCAGCCTTTCTGGAGCCATATTTTGGATGGATGCCGGAGTTCTTGGTGTTTAAAAAGAGTGGTACATCATTTTGGTTATACATGCATTGCTATTTGAGCAGATATACACATTGCTATCTGAGTTTTCTTTTTAATTTTCCCTTCCCTAAAAGCTGTAGTCAGAAAATTTAACCACCTGGAGATTTTCTTTTATTAGATATACTTAAAAAGAATGCACCCACATCTACTTTTGCCTTGAAAGCAAAAATACAAAATACAGAGTTAATGGATTAACTCCACCCAGAGTTCACAATCGAAATACCTTACTACTCTATCCTAATTGAGGTAGTGTTGATCAGCTCTTTTACTGGGAGTACTACATTAGTCCTTTGGAGTTTACACCACTATTTGGTCTACTGTGGCTGGTATTTTGGTTTTGCAAAGGAGTTATATTTAAGACCAAAATATCTCTGTAAATACTGATGGATATGAATGAATTTCATATGGTTAACAGGTGGGCATTAAAGCAGCTGAAGCCTCTACCTCTTCCACACAAATCTCCAAGAGGCTCTCATGGAAATGGAAAAACTCAAAGAGCTAAATCTTTTTGGGAGCCCCACTCCTGGCCCTCCAGGGGTTCTATAAATTAAATTATAGTGAAGGATTGATGAAAGCATTTTTGCCAAGTAATACTGTAAGAAGGGAAGAAACAGCAAACTGGGTTCTTACTTGCAGGTTTCTCTCACTGCATTATCTCTGCTGCCACTCCAAATATAAGGCTTTATTTCACAGTTCAGGAAAAAGGGCAAGAGTTGGAAAAATGGAGAAAACTGCCTTTAAGAGCACTCTGGTCCTTCCTGCAGTCTCCTAGTTGAAAAGTTCAAAAGGTACTAAATTAGAAAAAACATTTTTAAAAATGTCATCAGCATATGGGAAGGAAGCTCTTGAAACCTCTCCGATCTGTTCCCAGCTCTCTTAGGTCCTAAGTGATCACCAGGCCAGAGAGGTGAGAATGAGCATTCTCCAAAGATGGCTCGGGAGACACTCCATATATGAAAACCTAACGGCAAGTTGTCATGTTCCTTGCTAATTACCTAAGAAGAAGCTCAAACTCTCATCTCTGGCCATTTGTGGGAGGTGGGGAGAGCTGCCCTGCCTGAATTCCTTTCCCAGGAAACTGCTGGGTTTTTTTGGCTCTGGGGGAGCTTACTAATGAGTAGAGCCAAATATCTGATTTGCAACAAAACTCTAAATCTCTCTGATATTGGCTTAGAGGTGTGATGGTGGAAAAGAACAGGGAATGAGCCTCTTGGCAACCAAAGGTGGCAACTGTGGGAGGAGAAAAAACAGCACAGATTCAGCCATTGTACATCCAACCAAGGCTTTCAGATGTCAGGAACAACTTAGTGGAGGAATCACTCATCCTTTAATCAGTTGGGAAGAGAAAGGGCAAGGAGCCCAGGCAAAAAGGGGGCTCAGGAGAAATCACCAAAAAAACCCCATTTAACTCGAGAAAAAGATGTCTGCTTCAAGTGCTTGCCAGACTTCTGCTGAGGCAAACAGGAACAGGTGAAATATTCCTAGAGGTGGCTTTTCCTGTATGTATGTATGTATTTTTACACCAGTCTACCTTCTTTCCCTGAACTGGAAATGGAGCAAAACCATTTTAGGTATGGCAGTAGAGATAACCTAGACAGTGTTAGTTTTCATACAAAAACAAATATGCATAATATTACATGCCTCTAGGAACAAATTCCTACCACAAAAATATCTATTAGCACATGTACTGAGCTTAGATAAGGAATAAGCAAAATTGAGCTAATTCCACATTGACAAGCAAATCCTTGTATTAATTTTTTTTAAGCGAGGGGAGGTAAAAGTGAATGGACATATTCTTCCCAGTACAGTCCAGCTGAACTATTTTCATACACAAGAAATTATGTAGTAACCACAGTCCACTACAGCCTTTGTAATTAAAGTGACTGGGCATTTTTGTATGTACAGGTTTGCATATATCAGTTATTTGATTCTAGGGGATGCTTTTAGTATGGGGTCAAGATGCATTTGTTTCAAGTCTGCATTTATTTAAATTTAGGGATCTCACTAACAGCATGGGGAGAACTGACCTACACATTGTCACCATCACATAATCTGTGCAAAAGATCTCTGAAAGAACTCTGGATTAAAGCAAAATAGCGTCCACTTCAACATTACATGTTTAAGGCTTTTCACTACAATTATTGGTATTATCCTGCAGTTAACCTTCCATGTGTACGACTGAAGCAAAATGATAGAAAATGTAAAGCCATGGAATGTGGAAATTAATGTTTTTGTATCTTTCCTGATCAAAAGCAGCAATAGGTATATATTTTCTAGTTTTACTTGATAAAGTATGCACCCTTACCTGACAGAAGTCATGCTTGTTATATATCTAGACAACCAATTTACATACTGGATGAGCATTAATGTAGAAAACCCCACCAAAACAACATGCATTATATGTACAGGGAAAAATCTGATTCCAGGGGATTGATAAGTGATTTGTTCTTTTAAAATCAACTGTAGTGAAATTCCTTAATTGGTTCAGTTAATACACATTACATGTAACTGCACCAAAACTGCTAACAAGAATGTTTGCTATTATAACAATAAAATAACTTAAGACTGCCCCAAGTTATTCAGGATTCTCGGTCTCCAAGATCAGAAATTTCCCAAGTAGTGTTTCACAAAAATTAAGAAAAATATCACAGAAGGCCCATAGTTAATCCCCTGATGTCCACGGTTAGAGCATGCTCCATTGACAACAATGGGATACAGCCTAAGATACCCTGACTCCGAGGTTCAGGGTGAACAAGCAAAGCATCACTCTTTGTCCAGAACGGAAGTCAAAAGTCAACCATGTAAAAACATATCCCCGCACTCTTGTCCTCTATTATTATAACGTTGCATTTAAAAATAAGTGAAATGAAAACCTGTGCAAGTGTTTGGTGCTTGGTTCTTCTTGCATATCTTGGTAACTGTTACTTTCATTGTTTTAACAATTCCCCATAGGGCTCAGATAGATGGGGAACCAAGTTCCGCTGAGGAAAGGTTCTGTAGCCCAGACTCCAATGACATGTACCCTGAACTCTTGGAACAATTCAGAAGAAGATGCTTCTCTCTTCGTTGCCCAGTCAATTAGAAGTTATCCAAGGCTACCAGCAACTTCATATTTAGCAAACCATGGAAAACAAGAGGTCAGGATTCCGTTGATAGGTTAACTGTTTGTTGATTTGCTGGTACTGCTAAAACAGCTTCTGCTTCTTCATGCATCTAGAAGAAATAAGTAAGTTATATGGATTTCGTTAAATTCATTCTATCTGTGTTTTGCGGACTGTCAGGCGTCATTCGTTCCTTTGTTTGCTCATTGACAGAATCTGATTTTTTTTAGGGGTGTATGAGAATTTCATGTATTTTCACACACACTAATGCAAGCGAGCATTAGCACAAATGCACATTTGCACAAATCTGTCCCCAAGGTAAAAAAAACACAGTCTGCATGCCTGGGGAATCTGCATGACTTGGGAAAACCCAGTCTGCTGCAGAATCTACAGGTCAGATTCACAGAAAACTGAACTCATTTGAATCCACTGCGGATTTCTCCGACATTCCTAGTACAGAGTATTCAAGACAATTTATACAGGGACACCAGTCCAGTGGAAGCTGTCACAGAGTTTACTAGATTTCACTTCTACTCACCTGTAAAAACTGTACATCTTGAAAGAGCTCTTGTATGAACCGTCGAGATGGTAATCGAAAGGTGCAGTGAGCTAGCAAATAGGACACTTCAGAGTAAAGGCATATGTCATCAAATGCTTGGGGAAACTTCTCTTTAATTCTAATCAGAGAGAAGAAAGCTACTTATTTCCCACAATACATTTAAAGAACTATTTCATCTAAATATAACAGCATAAGGATTTAGGGAAGGAAGCTGTTCCACGGAAATCTATGAAGAAGAAACCTCAGGAGATAACCATTTGAAGTGCAAGAGGAAGAAGAAAAATACAGAATGGACAGACAAATACAAAACAAAAGTGGCTTGAAGGAATCTAACCCAAACATCAAAGGGCATATTCTCACAACCACTGCAGCATGTTAAAGCTGCAAGAGATGGTCATATCCCTGTTACCAGGTGCTGGATTCATCCACTGCGTATGTTTGACACACTGGCAGTGCTGTGACAAAAGTTGATCTGGAATTAACTGAGTGTGCAGATAGCACACATATGTTGATCTTACCAGAAATGTAACCTTTCCAAGAATGTTGAAGCCATGGAGAAAGAAGTTTTTTTCCTGGGAGGTTTCAGGAAAAAAAAAACTTTGGGGAAAATTGAAAAATATGTGATATTTATTGTTTTAGTACTCTTTACAGATTTAAAATTTTGTTACTTTAGGAACATAAAATGTATTACATATAACTTGGTTTGCTCATAAAATTATCATTATCATTAAAATTAAAAACATTTAAAGCAACTCAGTATATTTGCAATTATTGTCTCAATGAACTATACTTTTAAATTATTATACCAAACATGACAATTTTAATGAGAAAATCAGGTTATATATAATACATTTTAGGATCTTCAACAAGTAGTCCCTGAAACTCCTGAATCATCACAGAGGCCAGAAGATGCGGGAAGAACTGGAGGCAAAGTAAGACTGGTATACAGCATCTGTTCCTGTTTGTGAGGAATTAGCTGGGGTGAAATTCAGGGAAATCTGCTCTGAAAACAGGCTACTGAGAGCTTACTTAGCTGGAGAAGACTCTCTTACCTATTAGGAAAGGTAACCAACCATATTTAATTTAACCTTTAAGGTTTTCTCTAGTGGTGGTGTCAATCCCATGGCTATGCCATAGGAACCAGGCTACTGAGTTTCTTTCCAGTATCAAGGGTTTTATTTTGGTGGCAGTAGTTAAAATACTTATAGCTGAGGCAGCATTCCCTTATGGTGAGGTCTGACTGAGTCTATGAGACTCAACTGGCAGTGAGTCTCATAGATCCAAGTCTCACATTGTTCTGTTACATTTGATGGCAGTGGCAGGAGAACATAGTGTTTCTCTCACATATGGGTTTTAGAACTATATTCTTCAACTATTCTATCTAACCAGAATAAGCCCAGATACTCAGGACCTTGTGGAACAACACCCAAATGGTCAAGTATGTACATTTTCTTCACAAATTATGATATAGTAACTCTAGTCACATGTTGGGAAACATAACATGACTGGGAGCATCCCTAAATGGCTATCAGTAAAGTATACATTAGATCAATAATTTTAATAAGGAATGGAAGAAATAATTATGCTGGGGATCTTGCAGAGAGGGTTAAAAAACAATCCTCCACCTCCCTGGCTTTAAAATTTCCAGAAATTTTATATCTCTAGTCTTCCTATAAAAGTCTTCCTACTACATACTTTTCAGAGATCATTTTGGCAGGGTAAAGGTTGGGTAGCAATATACAGACACCTTGTCTTAAACATTTTATTAATCATTCTAAAAGAAAATATTTCATAATTTAAAATTGTTCAGTTCTTCAGATAAAACAAAAAAGGTCATTGGGGAAAAAAAATATCCCCCCCCTTATTTCCCCCCCTGGGCCTTCACATCTCTAATCTTCTTGCAGACTGACATGGTGGGAACTTTACAGTTTCTGACAGCCACCTCACATTCAAGGCAGATGTAGGACAAAGCCTAAAGGTAGGACTCAACTAGGGATGTCAGAGGAATCCAGTTTGAGGGTAGAACTCTGCGCGTTTGCGCTGGCTTGGCACCCCGGACTCCAGCTCACTCATCCATGAGCTGGCCCGACTCGACCAGTGTGAGTCAGGCCAGCTTCCGGACTTTTGCCACCTGCCAACCGCTTGTGTCTCCTTGCCAATGGAGAAGAGCATCTCCTTGCCATTAGGAAGGAGAGCGTGTGAGGGGTTGGCAGATGGCGGTGGCAGGAGTCCCTCTGCAAGCAGAGTGCAAGGGGTTGACAGGGACAGGAGTCTTGCACCGCCCATCAACCCTTCGCACTCTCCGTGCAAGGGGATTGGGGGCAGTGGGACTCCTGCCCCCACCAACCGCCAACCCTTGCAAGGAGAGTGTAAAGGGTTGACAGGCAGCAGGGGCAATTCTTGCAAGGAGACAGCGAGAGGTTGGTGGGAGGCACGGGACTCCTGCTGCTGCCACCTGTCAACCCCTCATGCTCTCCTTGCAAGGAGAGCACGAGGGGTTGGCAGGCAGAAGCAGCAGGAGTCCCTGTATTGTGGCCCTGTTTTATGCAAATGGCTCTTTCTCCCCCTCCTGAGAAACCATTTGCATAAAATGGGGCTGCTAATATGCACAAATGGCTCCTTTCCCCCTGCTCCTAGGAGGGGGAGAAAGAGCCATTTGCGCATATTGGTGGCAGTGCAGGTAGTGGCGGGGACTCCCGCTGCCACCACCGTGCGCAAACCCCTTGTGTTCTCCTTGGCAAGGACAGCGTGAGAGGTTTGTGCATAGAGGCAGCGTCACCAGTGGGACTTCTGCCAGCCACTGCCATTTGCAGCAAAAAAAAAAAAAACACCCCTCAGTAAAGTCACTGAGTTCCAGAAACTTTACTGGGGCTCAGCTTGCTCACGCAAGCTGAGCCCTTTCCATCGGCCCCCAAAAGGGCCAGATTTCCCTATGATGGACAACCCTAGACTCAACTACTGAAGCCATGACTGATAAATAATTGTCCTGTTTTGACTCTAGAATCCTGGGTAGCAACAAACCTTGCTGGAATGCCACTTGGGGAAAGCGGTGAAGGTTGGCTGATGGGCCATGGCTTCAATATAGTCCCAAAGGGAGCCTTTGCCAGTTCCTGAGCCCTTCACACCTGCCAATCTGGATTGCAAGTGAGAACAGTCAGATATTCCGCACGCCTCCAAAGCCAGATATGGCCCCGAACAACACACTGCTCTCTCTGGATTATATCATTTCGAAGGCATTCCCGCTGCATCCTCTTTGGGTATGCAGCTAAGCAGCTGAAGATTTGACAATGCCAGCTCACCCATATCCTCTCTTTCCCAGCTCCTTAGAAAACTAGTTAGTGTGGTGCCTGAGGCAGCTTAATCTGCTGCACTTTCCTCTCCCTCCTGCATCCAGTACTAATTACTTGTGGAAAGCTAGAAATGTAGCAAGAAGAGCGTTACTTACGTCAAGAGGCCTGTTTCATGACCTTTAGTTCCTACTGAACTACTCAAGTTGATCACTAATCGCAAGACTTCTTTTCTTAGTAGTATGCGGCATACTGGGGTATCATCTGGGATTGACTTTACGCCTTGAGAAAAATAAATTTGGCAATATGTAAACCTCAGCAGGTAGCCACTTCTGTATTAATAAAAATCACTGGGCAACATTGCCAAGCCAGTCATATTTTCTCTTTAAAAATGTAGGGTTGGTCAGGTGTTACTTTTCCTCATCCCCATATATGGGTTCAATATCTAGGGTCAAGGGAGAACTGACACTGATTCAGTTGGTTTGGGTGTTCCTTTTTACACATGATAGAGACCATCAGGAGGGAGGAGGCAGTGAACAACTTATGAGAGCCCACAGTCCCATTCCTGATTTCACCATGCACAGAAGGGAGAGGTGTGAGCTCAGGGAAGAGGAGAAGGTCGGAAAATGAGTAATGTCTGAATGGTCCCTTGAGAGACG
Source organism: Heloderma suspectum (assembly GCF_057233095.1). Taxonomy (NCBI): domain Eukaryota; kingdom Metazoa; phylum Chordata; class Lepidosauria; order Squamata; family Helodermatidae; genus Heloderma; species Heloderma suspectum. The sequence continues at coordinate 29,180,168 of NC_139459.1, forward strand.
ACACATTATTTTCAACTATGTGGCAGAAATAATGTTACAGTTTTGGCAACGCTTTATAAGGCAGCAATCCTAAGTAGTGTTAGGGTAGGAGCATGTTCAACTGAAAATAATACTTCCATGTAAAATGTGCTAAACCAGGGTGCAAGTATCTCCCATTCTTGTGATAGTATCCAACTTCCTAACAATAATCAGAAAATAAGAAGTGCAACATAGAATGTCTACAATAAAGTCACTTACCTATGACAAGATCTGTACTCTTGGTACTACCAGCTGATCCGTGGGATGCAGCATCGCTACATCCTGAAATCCCAGAAAACTTTGAGGAATGGGAAACCACATCCAAGTGATTATGCATGGTCTTTCCACACCAGTCAGAATAAGGAATGTCTGAAACTTCTAATGAATTTGGATACAAGACATATGGAATGGTTTATACAGTAGTAGAAGAAATATAACTCACATAACTGAATATATTAAAAATTATAATGGCAAACACAAAGAAGATCCAAGAAAATGTGAACTATTGTTCCCATAAACATGACTGGTCAAAGGAAATTGTTTTAAGTTAATTAATTCGAGATTTACTACGTACATCCACAGGATCAGTAAATAACCAGAAAATGTTAGCTCTCATAGTACTGGGCACCTGAGAGTCAACATTTAATTTCAATGTAGGTTTCTAGATCTCATAGCTATCAAACATATTCTGGAAATTTGTTTGATGAAGCATCAGAAGCCAGAAGTAGGCACAAGGCCTCCAGCCTCCAAGACATTATACATTAATAGGAGCAACAAGACAGGTTAGAGAAATCACTAGATGTCTGACCGAAGGAGACCTAAGCGGTACTAACCTGTGCGACTATATGCAGAGTTCTCTTTGTTATTATGCTGATAGCCCAGGATGTATGTGCAGACACAGTAAAGGCAATTATCTTCAGTGTGCTCTTGGAGCCCAGTGTCTTCCATGTTTTCTAGGAACTGAGAGGCATCTGAACGGCTTGTGTTCATAATCTCCGTAAGGCTGATCTGCTGACGAAGCATCTGGAAGGGACTCTTTACAATCTCTGTAGAACCAGATGGCAAACCTGGAGATACAAGTTAAGCGACAGAAAAAGGAATTTAATGACAAATACCAGTTTGTTGCAAAACACCAACTTCTGTGATTCATCCCCAAGATGGATATTTTTTAAAATTATTTTATTCCTCAAATATTAATTAGCACTGCAGAAAATAAATTCACATCTTAATAAGTGTCACTTCTCCAACTGAACTATACTGTTGACAAATAAACAGTCAAATATAAACTAATGACAATCAGTGAAGAGTTTCAATTTACAAATGTCCATATATCTTCTCCCTTTCCACCACCAAAAAAGAAGCAACTCTGGATCTGTCAAAATTACTAACACAACGATTTGTGTAGTGTACAAATCTAAGAAGAAACAAAAACTTAGTAAATTTGTGTAGAAATGCCCTACCACAGTATGGTTCTATTACTTCCCCATGTCTCCTGTTCTTTGTATGTCTCATGTTAATTCATTTCATTTTCATTTATTTCATTTCTTGCTTTAAAAAGGAAAAGATCCCTTTCTGGCACAAGCCACGGCATGTTTTGAAGACATCCTTCCAAATAAGAGTCATTAAGGGTCCCACTCCAATCACATGTTTCAGAAACCCAGTCAGGGATAACATTTCCCCCCCCAAAAAAAAAAGTTGGTGGAAAGCTTATCACTGGTGGGAGGCAACAATCTAAGCCAGCCTTCCTACCTGGTGCCCTCCAGATACTTCGGACTTCAAGTCTCATCAGTCCTTGCTAGCATGGCCAATAGTCAGGAACACTGGGAGTTGGGGTCCAAAACATCTAGAGGGCATCGGGTTGGGGAAGGTTGATGTTAGCCAGAGAGAGACTGGAAAAGAAAGGTTACCTCCAGCATCTTGGGCAAAGGCTCGAGCACCTCGGTCATCAAATGAAGGCATAGTTTTTTTCTGGAAATAAGGTGTTTCCTTTACCTGAAATATTTCAAAGTGAAAAATTATGCAGTTGTGTTTTTAGGAAAGTAGCAAGTGCTTTTTTACTTCTGGTAAATATGTGAATTTAAGAGCTACAACTAAGAATTTAAGGGAGCAATCCTACAGGGATAGGTGGCCACCTCCAAACTCGGAGGCGACCACCTATCCAATGCAGGGCAGGAGAAGCACGGAGGAGATAGTCTGCTCCAGGGAGAAGGCTGCCAGATAACACATAGGATGGCATTTCTACCTTCCCCACCCCGGAATGCCCCCCAGAACACCCTGTTTCGGCCGCTCCACACTCCTCTTCCAAGTGCAGAGCTGTTCTGCACTGCCTGCAAGGCAGCACGGAGGGGGGGAAGGTCAGTTCTCCGGGGACCGAACTCAAGAGCGCGGGCTCTGAGGTCGATTCCCAGAAACCCACATATCCTATGGCCGTCTAGCTGCTGACTAGCGGCCATAGGATTGCTCCCTAAGGGATTTTTAAAATGCTATTAAGATTGATCAATATTTCTGTAAGTTAAGCAAACTACACCATGTTGACTCCTTCACAGTACAATGTCGTAAATGTTGCAACAGATGTAAAATGACAGTTTCATTCTGAACTGCATCAGAACACTGAATCTTATATGACTAAGTCCCTCACATAAACGTGCACATAAACCTAGGGTAAAAACATTGTGTACATACCTGAAATATTTCATTGATATCCACTGGGAGAGCAAGCCCAATGTAATCATCTGAGCTACCGTAAGTAGCATTGGACACCATGGACCGAACAGAAGAAGAACGCTGAAGTGTGTTTTGGTTAATAGGACTTAATAAATCTTCTTTATCTAGAGATGACGCATAACTTAAAGCTCTCATGAACCTGTAACAAAATACAAGGAACCAGTGACCATGTACTTTGAAAATCACACCCCTGGCTCTATAATGAGTGCAATATTTTTTAAAGTATGGCTAATGTATGCACTATTTGCCTCTTAGGGCAGTATCCAATACTGATGCTGTACTACCTCCGCTAGTGCCGCGCCCACGGGATCTACCGTGAATGCACTAGGAACTACAGCTTCTGAAAGCAACCCTAGAAACAAACACAAACGCTTGTTCCCGGAACAGGACAGGTCAGAGGAGATCCCTTCTGCAAGATCCACTGACGTAGCCTGTTCCAGAAACATTTGTTTCTGGTCCTTCCAGATGCCTTACGAAGCACTAGTTTCCCGTTGCACTAGCTGTAGGTCCAGCTATTGCACAGGCAGCATTGGATACTCCCCTTAGTATATTATGTACTCAAGAATGCTTCAAGAAAATATTGTTTAGAGCAAGAGAAACATAGGGCTTTATTATCAATTAGAACTGGGTGCTATTCTCGAATTATCCCAGTTTTGAAGAGGCTCAGTTCTGGTTCAGGCTCATCTGTATTTCTTAATTCATTAGGTCCGTTTCAGTACTGATGCAAACTTTAAAAATAGTTTAGATGACTGTTTCAACTACTCTGAACCAGTTCAGATATAGCCAAAAGAACTTCCTGACAACCTGATTTAAATAATTATTTTGGACTAATTATCTGCTTTGGGTGGGTAGGGGTTGGTTCTTATTCAATGTAACTTAGATTAAAGGCTAGGGTTCAGTTCTATTTCACTGAAAAAGTCTTCCCTTAATTGGATTTGGTGCTGTCTGACTCTAATAATTATAACTTACTAGCTGACACCAAGGTAAATCTTGCTTGTTGTAGGGATCAGGTAACAAGTAACAAGGAACTATCTTACAGGAAAGTTGGAAGACCAGAAGCCTTCTGATCTCAACATAGAAATTGGTAATGCACTAATGTCTCAATTCAAGACTAATTGTGTATATGCTTTATTCAACCTAAATACCTTATTTATATCAGCAATTTAAAGGACCGTGTATTTATTTAAAACTATTTTTCAGCTGCATTTAAGGTTACAACATTCTTATAAGGAACATCTGTGGAAACCATCCATAGCAGTTCTCCAACACTGTCATGTGTGACACCATGGAACATGAACTCAGACTAGCAAAATCCATTGTCTGTCTATTAATTTATATGAGTGAAAACTTAATTTCGAGCATTTTTATAAAGAAAACTAAGTAGCACCTAACATCATTAAAACTGAAAAGTCTATTTAGCTTAAGAAACGGTAAATACTGGAGAGCTTGAAGGACTTATATTTGTTCTATTTTTTCCTATTTATTTTTTCTCTTTCTCTCTTTTTAAATGGTGCCCTAGGGGTATGGGAGCAATTGTGGGGTATCGTAGGAGCTTCCAACACCACGTTATTTTACCTAATTTCCCCTCCTATTTTTCCAACTGCTTTGTGCTCTTGATCTTGAAGCTACTTGCCTCAACTTGCCTTTTTTCAGTGTAAGTGCTTGCTGATGGAGCAAAAAAAAAAGAAGTGTGTTCAAAGGAGTGTTTTATTGGGTTGCTGTTTGTGTCGCCTCTACCCCACTATCTTCTGATTTGCACCTATGAACCTGAAATTAGTTGCCTCTGTTTACATTTTTCTGTGCAGTGGGTTGCTACAGGAGCAAAGAAATGTGAGCTCAAAGGAATTCTTCTATGTTGCTGTATGGGTTGGAGACCTGCTTCTCTGCAATCCTTTCCTTTGAACTCATGAACTTGAAGTTAATTTAATGTGTTTGCCCTTTATGTGTAATGGGTTCCTGCTGTGGAGCAAATCCCCTGGTTCTGCTTACGGTGACTCCTTGATTCCACTTATGGGTGGCTGCCCTGCTCTCTGCCCCACCAGCCTCCAGCGGGTACAAGCTGCCACTGTCCTTAACAGCTGGAATCATGACATGTGTTTTCTCCCCTTCATCATTCCATGAGAACAAATCTTAGCTATGTTTTGAAGAAAAGCTGAAAAAATAAACGTTACCTGTTTGGTGTTAGTCGAGAGTCTAGACTACCAGACTTCATAGTAATTGTGTCTGTGAAGAGAACATCCTTTGCTGGAGAAGCCAGGGCTTCCGAATGCGACAAAGACGGATGCATCCTTTGCTGTTGCAAGCGTTTTAGCGTTGCATACCCAAAGGCATCTCGAGAACTGGTATAGCTAAAGTTATAGTCAGCCAGGCTTTTTATAGTAGCAAGTGAAGGAGCTTTTAGCGACTGTGCTCTCCGAGGAAGCGTGTGCGAAGACCCTGGTGGTACCAGGGAGACAGAATTTGATTTTGAGAGAGGGAGATGATTAGACTGTGGGGTTGAACACTGGATCGTTTTAACTGTCTTGGCACTCACCACAGTACTTAAACTTCCACAGTCTGTGTCTATATTTGCAGTGTCCACTCCCACTGTTTCCCTGGAAGGGCTTGAACTCATTGAACTTATGCCGCTTGTCGTGGTATCTGTATTGAAACTCAAGCTACGACTTTTGAAGTTGGTCTGTGTAGAAACTTCTCCTATGAGCCTCTCTCGGCTGCTGTTTTCCCTGTGATTTTCATGGACAAGGCTTTTGGGGAGCTTGAGGTCATTTTCGCCAATACTTGGGGTGCTATCTGCATCTTCACTGTGCCTGCTCCCAACAAACGATGTTTCTAGTTTCAGAGTGTGAATTTTAGGCACCCTAAATATTGGGGTAAAGTCATCCCCCCGTGTGAAATCCATGCTACTGGAAGGCTCAGTGACTGTACGATTTCTCCTCAGGCCCATCTTGCTATCTGAGGAAGACAGCTTGCCACTTTTAGGATCGCTGCTACTCCTCTGTTTTTTATTGGGTAAGGTAAGAGAATTTAAGATGCGATTTTTCACAAGCCTGCTGGAAGAGAAAAAGGGGAAGGGATTGCGATCCTTATCCTTCAAGGACCCAGCTCGGTCATAGGGATTCTGTTCTGCATCTTCAGAGATATCTAAGAAAAACGTGCTAGTAGAAGTGCTGCCAACTCTGTCATCTTCCATAATGAACATGCCTGGAATTAAATGAGAAATTTGCACTGCTAAAATGCTTTTGATCTACGAAAGACAGAAAGTAAAACTCATTATGCAAACACAGTAGGTTAGACCCGGACTTAGTCATGTTTCTAGTAGACCCACTAAAATCAGTGCGACAAGTCAGCCATTACTAACTAAATGCCTGTTGATATCAACAGGTATACTCTAAATATGACTAAGTCTGGATCTAACCCACTGCATACTACATGAAAGTAAATTGTATGCACATTTCTTAACATAATTTACAAATCTGAAGGACAACACAGTTCCCCACCATTAGAAGGAAATATTAAAAATTATCTGTAATTACATACCAGATTTTATTTCTTTAAGATATAAACACTGCCTGGGACAATGCTTATTTTAAAATTAAGCAATAAAATATTGGCAGCTTGCAATCCTAGATCCCAGCTCAGCAATGGTATTGAACGTTTGGTGATATTTCAATAGCAATTATGTATGAGATTTTCTTCAGCAATCCAAACTTTCATATATAGCGCCTCACATTGTTCTCATTATAATATATTTTTAAACATATTCAAACTAGATGACGTACCATCCACACAATTAGCAATTCTGTTAATGGATTTTTTGAAGTACACTGCTCTGGATAGGGACAGTGGTATGGGTTAAAACACCTCCCACACCAAGGTCCTGATCCGGACCACACACATCCCACCTACACCAGCAATTTACTTTTTCAAAGCAATTGCTAATTGCTCTCAGACTATTGGTAAAGACAAACAACACTTTCAGAAATATCACTGCAGTTGGGGGAGTGCATGCTTGGCTGTTCTTCCACATCAAGAATTCCCTGCACTTCAGAAGCTTTTGTTTCAAGCAGAAAACCTCTTCCCACACTTGGGAATGGGACTGTTTATTTTTTTTCATTGCAAGTAGAGATGCCAGCAAAGTTCTCCCAAGCCAAGCTCAGATACAAGTTTGGGGGGGCTCACAGAAGTCCCCTAACTCTTCCTCAGCACAGATATTTCCCAAGTTTAAATTATCTTATAATATTTATACACTGGATGACAACATCCCATGCTACGTTTGAACCATATGACATGTCTACAAAATGCAAAACAGATTTGCATTGATCCAATTTAATTTCAACATCCATATATGTTTGGGGGGAACACTTTACTCAAATCTCTCAGGAGTTAAATATTAATGATGTAATAGCTTACTGTGCTTCTCAGACCTTTCCTATGTAAAAAATGCTGTCACAGCACTAGCAGTAACAAAGCTGCTCTAACATAAAACAACACTAGCGTAACATCATTACCATTTGCGATGCAAAGAGAAAAGCTGCAATCTGCTGTCAAAATTCAGAGGAAAATCACTGCTTTCCCTGGTTTCCTAGCAAGCACTAATGACATAGGCTAGCCTAACACTGCTAGCGCTGTGACATCATTGGATACTGTCCTGTATTTGTATTTCCTTTTTCAAAATATCTTTCAAAATACCTTCATCATGTATAGGCTAGAGAAATTTCAACATGGTATGTCTCCTTCATATCAATACTTTTCCTTGCTATTCTAATTGATATCTTAATTATCTTATTGATGTCTTTCTATATTTACTTTCCAACTTCCTAATGTTCTGATTAACGCCAAGGTTTTCTGAGCCTTCTCTTCAAATATGATGTAATACTCAAACTGCACGATTATATTCTTTTTTATATTTCCCATATCAATATTAAATCAGTGTTTCCAGCTTTCTTGAAAGAAATTTCTCAATTAATTTTAAATTCTTGCATGGAATTTCTCAATTCTCAAATTTCTCAATTAATTTATTTTCTACACTATCATCCTAGAGAAAAAAATGGATTCACTGCTCTGGAATTTGTTTAGATGTGAAATGATGTATACATGTTGTAAATAAAAAAAATGAATCTAATTTCTATGCCAACTTTCCCCAAACTTGGTGTCCTCCATATGTTTTGCACTACAACTCCCAGCATTCTAGAACATGCTGGCTGGAGCTGATGAAGTCTGAAACATCTGGAGGGCACCAGGTTGGGGTGTTCTATGCAAACAAAACTCCTGCTTTATTTTTCCATTCACACCTTGTGTATACCGATGTATGGTCTGAGATTACATTTCCAATCTTTTGTACAATGAAAATAAAATGTGCCATGTAAAGTAAAATCTTTCACACTCAAAATTATAGAATCCCTATATATTCTTTCCATCCATTTTTTAAATTCCCTAAGGATACGCTGTTACTTTCTACAAGCTTTGTCTTCCTTTATCCATTACAAATTAATAACTGAATTAAAATTTTCATCTTCATGTAAGAATATGATTTAAGAGTAGAAAGGTAGTATCATCTCTAAATTACTAGGAAACGGAGAGCAGCAGTGTTCCTATGTGACTTTAAGCTAGAAATCCTGGCTTATTAAACCATAATGTTAACAAGCTGCATGCCAGTGCAGGGGTGGGCAGAAGGTAGCTTGGTATCTACTGGTAGATCTCTGGGTGATTTGCCATAGATTGGCAAGGATTCCTGACTCCTAATGGACTAACAATAGCAACACCAAAAAGCTTTTTTTTTTTTGGTAAATTAGGTTGCTGAAAAAGATCTCTGGGGGTGGGGGTGAGAACAGAATAGGAGTGGATTTTTATGTGAAAGGACTTAAGAACTTGGTTCTGGTACTGAACAAAAATACCAATAAATAAATACTGTTCTAAGCATGTGGTCAGAGACACCTTGTTCCTTAATTTTTAGCATATACTTAACCTGAGTTACTATTTTGAACTTCGCTCCAGTTAGTGCACCTCAGGGTTCTACTTAAACACAAAGTAGACCCTGCAAGCCTAATGTCTGCCCATCCCGTATTAATGCATGCTCCTCCTGCTCATATAAATGGCTAAACAAATGGGGCATTGACAGCTTAGTGTGTCATCTGAACCTGGGATACAAGCCATCTTTAACCCAAGGTTTAAAATTGGTTTACAAATCCTGGTTTGAGTACAGTAAACATAATCCTGGGTTTGGCCATCACACTAAGCTATTCAGGCTTTGTTCACTCGCTTGCATGAGCAGAAGGAGCAAAGCAGGAATGAAAGAGTTGAATGAACCAGTATGCAGCTCATTTATACTGTGGTTTAAAATGCCAGGATTCCTGGTTTAAAGCAATATGCAAATGCAGTTACTGCATTTCTATACAGAAATCACAGCCATACTTTGTATATTTTATCTGAAGGAGGAGGAGGTTTATTATCTGTGCTGATGGCACTACACATTCTTACTTGATGGTGCAGATTCACTTTCACTATTGTGCCTTGAACTGGTAGACTCAGAGTTCAAACTAAGCGTACTGGGAATAGAAGAGAGTTCACTGCAGAGTTGCTCCATGTCATCAGGGACTACTGGCCAAGGCTGCCTACGGCTGTGTCTCACTGCATCCCAACTGTGATTCTTCAGAATGTCACAACCTTGTTTCGTTTTGGCTATTAGGCCAAGCACGTAGACACACGTCCTATATTTAAAAAACAGAAATCCAATTTAAACAGGTATACATACAGTCATGTGAAAAAGTACACCCTCTTTGAGTTCTATGGTTTTACGTATCAGGACATAATAAAAATCTTCTGGTCCTTAGCAGGTCTTAAAATTAGGTAAATACCTCAGATGAACAACAGCACATGACATATTACACCGTGTCATCATTTATTTTACAGAAATACAGCCAAAATGGAGAAGCCATGTGTGAAAAACTAAGTACACCTTACAAGTCAGTAGCTTGTAGAACCACCTTTAGCAGCAATTACTTGAAGTAATTGTTTTCTGTATGACTTTATCAGTCTCTCACATTGTTGTGGAGGAATTCTGGCCCACTCTTCTTTACAACATTGCTTCAGTTCATTGAGGTTTGCGGGCATTTGTTTATGCATAGCTCTCTTAAGGTCCTGCCGCAGCATTTCAATCAGGTTCAATCTGGACTTTGACTGGGCCATTGCAACGCCTTGATTCTTTTCTTTTTCAGCCATTCTGTTGTAGATTTGCTGGTGTGCTTGCGATCATTGTCCTGTTGCATGACCCAATTTCGGCCAAGCTTTAGTTGTTGGACAGATGACCTCATATTTGACTCTAGAATACTTTGGTATACAGAGGAGGTCATGGTCAACTCAATGACTGCAAGGTGCCCAGGTCCTGTGGCTGCAAAACAAGCCCAAATCATCACCCCTCCACCACCGTGCTTGACAGTTGGTATGATATGTCTGTGAGGATATGCTGTGTTTGGTTTTTGCCAAATGTGCCGCTGTGCATTATGGCCAAACATCTCCACTTTGGTCTCGTCTGTCCAAAGGACATTGTTCCAGAAGTCTTGTGATTTGTTCAGATGCACCTTTGCAAACTAAGCAAACTAAAAAGATTTGTTCAGATGCAACTTTGCAAACTAAGCAAACTAAAAAGAACATGGCAGCATGGCATTTGCTGCCATGTTCTTTTTAGAGAGAAGAGGCTTTCTCCTGGCAACCCTTCCAAACAAACTGAACTTGTTCAGTCTTTTTCAAATTGTACTGTCATGAACTTTAACATTTAACATGCTAACTGAGGCCTGTAGAGTCTGAGATGTAACTCTTGGATGTTTTGCAATTTCTCTGAGCATTGTACGGTCTGCCCTTGGGGTGAATTTGCTGGGACGTCCACTCCTGGGAAGATTGGCAACTGTCTTGAATGTTTTCCACTTGTGAATAATCTTCCTCACTGTAGAATGATGGACTTTAAATTGTTTGGAAATGGGCCTATAACACTTCCCACATTGATGGGCAGCAACAATTGCTTCTCTAAGATCATTGCTGATGTCTTTACTCTTTGGCATTGTGTTAACACACACCTGAATGCTCGAGACCAGCAAACTCCTGAGACTTCGGCTTTTATTGAGGTGGTCACACTTGCTGATGATCAATTAATCAAGGGCATTTGATTAGCAGCACCTGGCTGCTACTTAGCCTCTTCATACCTATGGAAGCAGTAAGGGTGTACTTAGTTTTTCCATACATGGCATCTCCATTTTGGCTTTATTTCTGTAAAATAAATAATGACACGGTGTAATATGTCATGTGCTGTTGTTATCTGAGGTTGTATTTACCTAATTTTAAGACCTGCTAAGAACCAGATGATTTTTATTATGTCCTGATATGTAAAACCATAGAACTCAAAGAGGGTGTACTTTCTTTTTCACATGACTGTACATTTTAGGTTCAACAGGCAGCAAGCTATAGTTAGGTTATAGAAAATATTTTTATGCATCTTCCCCCTCACTCCCAGAAAATAGGGGCTTTTTCGCCATGTAAATAATTATTTGTGAAATGCAGATAATAAATACTTTGAGCTGGTCTGGAAAACATAGGCTGTAAAACTGAATGGCCTAAATCCAACACAGAGTTAGGCATGCTTACGCCCACTAAACTCAATGGGCTTAAAGCATCCCAAACTGTTTGTTGGAATTCAAGTCAATAGGTTCACATACAACTTGTAACTCTGATGTGGCTCATTCATTAAAGTGGATACAGAGTAGGATCAGAAATTTAATAACTAAATCAGAGGAGTGATTTTGTTATTCACTACATTGTACATTATATTACTCAAAATTGTTGTTCAGTCGTTCAGTCGTGTCCAACTCTTCGTGACCCCATGGACCATAGCATGCCAGGCCTTCCTGTCCTCCACTCTCTCCCAGAGTGTGCTCAAGTTCATATTCATTCCATCGGTGATGCTATCTAGCCATCTCATCCTCTGCCGTCCCCTTCTCCTTTTGTCTTCAGTCTTTCCCAGCATCAGGGTCTTTTCCAGGGAGTTTACTCTTCACATTAGGTGGCCAAAATATTTGAGCTTCAGCTTCAGGATCTGTCCTTCCAAGGAGCTCTCAGGGTTGATTTCCTTTAGGATGGACTGATTTGACCTCCTTGCAGTCCAGGGGACTTGTAAGAGTCTTTTCCAGCACCACAGTTCGAAAGCATCAATTCTTTGGCGCTCAGTCTTCCTTATAGTCCAGCTCTCACAGCCATACATTACTACTGGGAAAACCATAGCTTTGATTATACAAACCACTGTCGGCAAGGTGATGTCTCTGCTTCTTACTATGCTGTCTAGGTTTGCCATAGCTTTCCTCCCAAGGAGCAAGCGTCTTTTAATTTCATGGCTACAGTCACCGTCTGCAGTGATCTTGGAGCCCAAGAAAGTAAAATCTGTCACTGCTTCCATTTCTTCCCCTTCTATATGCCAGGAAGTGACGGGGCCAGATGCCATGATCTGAGTTTTTTTAATGTTGAGTTTCAAACCAGCTTTTGCACTCTCCTCTTTCACCCTCAACAACAGGCTCCTGAGATCCTCTTTGCCTTCTGCCATTAGGGTGGTATCTTCTGCGTATCTGAGGTTGTTGATCATTCTCCCGGCAATCTTAATTCCGACCTGTGATTCATCCAACCCAGCGTTTCTCATGATGTACTCTGCATATAAGTTAAATAAGCAGGGCGACAATATGCAGCCTTGTCGTACTCCTTTCCCAATTTTGAACCAATCGGTTGTTCCATGTCAGGTTCTTACTGTTGCTTCTTGACCGTCATACAGGTTTCTCAGGAGACAGGTAAGGTGGTCTGGTACTCCCATCTCTTTCAGAATTTGCCACAATTTGTTGTGATCCACACAATCAAAGGCTTTAGCATAGTAAGTGAAGCAGAAATAGACGTTTTTCTGGAATTCTCTGGCTTTCTCCATGATCCAGCGAATGTTGGTGATTTGATCCCTAGTTCCTCTGCCTCTTTGAAACCCCACTTGTACTTCCGGTAGTTCTCGGTTCACATACTGCTGAAGGCTAGCTTGTAGGATTTTGAGCATCACCTTGCTGGCATGTGAAATGAGCGCAATTGTATGGTAGTCTGAACACTCTTTGGCATTGCCCTTCTTTGGAATTGGAGTGTAAACTGACCTTTTCCAGTCTTGTGGCCACTGCTGAGTGTTCCAAATTTGTTGGCATACTGAGTGCAGCACCTTAACAGCATCATCTTTTTGAATTTTAAATAGCTCAGCTGGAATACTGTCATCTCTGCTTGCTTTGTTGTTAGTAATGCTTCCTAAGGCCCACTTGACTTCAATCTCTAGGATGTCCAGCTCAAGTTCAGTGACCACACTATCATGGCTATCAGGTCAATACTTTATTCTTAATAATGAATAGAAACCAAATAATACAGATCCAGTCATAAAGAATATTGACAAATCACACATGAGCGAAGTCTTTGTTTTCTGACACTGTCCTGGTGCATTGCCCCTGCAGTAGGCCTCTTAATTTAGAGGTGCCAAGATAGTGATAAGCCAGATCCAGGTTTGCTTACAAGGAGCCTTTATTGAGTACTTACAGCACACAGGAGTACCCAATGGTTGGATCAGACAGTTTCTCTGACCCCAGAGCCATGGGGTAAAATGGGTTTTATACCATACACGTTAGCAGTGAAGCAGCATGACAGCAGCAAGCGTTATTTAGCATTCATTTGCAACTTTCCCAGCATAGGCTAACAGCACTCGGTCAGAAGGGAAACAATCAGAACTTTCCCAGCACAGACGCCTGCAGCTTTAAGGTAAACAAGCTTCACTTCCCAGGCACATTCAGTGGTAAGACACTGCAGCTCGTTAGTATGGAATGTGCTGAGGCCGTGCTATCGACCTTTGACTCATCCTGGTAAATCAAGAGGCCTGTTAGGGAAAACAGCAGCCAACTGAACCAAAGTCAGAGAGCATTATGGATCATCTAAACCCCTCTAAAACTACTAATAGCTTGGTTCAGGCTTGAGGCCTTACACCTGGTTCACATGTAATGGAAGCAAATCGTATGTTAATTAATTAATTAAACCACGATTTGCCAGAGTTGTGTGGCACCACCATCTTGAATATGCAACCTTCAACTGCCCTGATTGGAGGGTATTCCGTGACATGCAAACCTGGATGCTATGGATTAAACAACCCACAGTTAACCTACAATTTATTCTTAGGTTAACTGTGGGTTTTAACCCATGAGTAACCCATAGTGCCTGGGCTCGCCTGTCAAGGAATAACCTCCAACTGGACCAATCAGAGGTTGCATATTCAAAACAGCAGCGGTATGCTCTGTGGCAAATCGTGGGTTGATTAATTAAACCATTATTTAACACCATTACGAGCAAACAGGGCCAATGTAACATTTGGGTGGTTTGCTAAGCAAGTATACCCTATTTTACTCTATTTGGAAGAACAGAAATTCCATTTTTAAGATGATTGTTGGAAATGTGGTATACCAGTAAAGACGGTGAAGGTGCAAAATCAGTGACCAACATTACTATTGTAACATATACACAATTAATTTTCAAGTTAGAATGTAAAAGCCTTGAGGTAAAACAACAAATTCTTATTAAAAAAAAACTTGGATTTTTGTTTTTAATAAAAAGGTTAAACTTTAAAACATGCATTCTAAGCTCTCTAACTGTGATGTAACTTTTTTTTCTCCTAAAATAATGGACCATTTGTGAAGAATGAAGCTACAGACTGAAAATCTAATCATTTTAATGACTCCCAGACAAAGCAAAAAACCTGTAGATGTTTTGCAAGGAAGTTTTCAAGATATACCTACCCTCTAATAGATAGAACCTCACAATGCTGGGCGAGTGCCATTATATCAGGAATCACATTTTCTTCTTGAAGCAAATTCAGACCCCAGTTTGAAGATCCGATATTGCCCTGAAATTTAAATATAATTTATGATCAAATGTGCTATTGGTTCAGACTGGCTGACACAATAAAGTACGGTGAAGAGATACTGAACTAGTGCTTGATTTATAAACAAGATATTTTATTTAAATTCCATACCATCTCTGTCTGCAACTATGGCTGAATATGTTACAGGTACCAACTTAGAATCAAGCATGTTCTGTAACATGTAACCTACTCTCCCAACTTTCTAATGAATACAAAAATGCCTTTTAAATCTCCTTAGCACATTTATATTTGACTCATTATCACACTCGCACCACAACACAAATTATGGTTACATCTGCCTAGAATTATAGGGTTGGATCCAAAGGTTCCATTCTGCCACTGGGAGTCTTCTTCCAAAGGAGGAAGGGAACTTTTGGATCCAGCTCATAGAGCAAACTTCCCAAACCTGGTGTCCTCCAGATGTTTTGGTCTTCACATCCCTTCAGCCCGAACCAGTATGGCAAATGGTTAGGAGTGCTGGGAGCTGTAGTCCAAAACTGGAGGACACCAGGTTGGGAAAGGCTGCCATAGAGAATGAGGAAATATACTCATGTACCCTTTACTTTGAGAGTGACATCCCAGTTCCTTTCTTGGATTGAAAAGAAAAGGGCTAGTGTACCCTAGAAGTCTAATTAACAAATCCTGGATGCTACACTACTAGCAGTCAAGACGAAACTATAATTTAGGCAAATAATGTGTATTAAGTGATTAGCATTGTCACGTGAACCTGCCCAGATTTTAAGATTCTTGAGAGAGGTCCTTTTCTCTGTCCCACCATCGTCAGCAGTATATTTGGCAAAAACATGAGAGGACCTTCTCAGTGGCTGTTCCCAGGCCTTGGAAGACAGTGCCAGGCAAAGCCAGGCTAGTTCCCCCCAAAATGATACTTTTATTCAGAAGAACTTCTGATTTAAAATTGATTTGTTTGCTGAAGTAGGATTTAAGTGGTGGGTGCAATTTATTTCTTTTTTATTTGTGTTTTTAATTGTTCGTATATATGTTTTAATTACATTTTGAATTTTTAAAAAGACTTTATTATCGTTAGCCCCCTTGAGTGATATTTGTAGTGGAAAGACATGATATGCATTAAATAAATTAAGTAATCTTACGCTCTTTTACCCATCAGTAGGTAATATCCTAGAACATAAATAGTTCAAGTAGGTACTCCTTACTGGTATTTATAGTTGTAGAATAGTATTTAAAAAATCATGATGGATATAAATTTTTAACTAACCAGTGCCCAGAGAGCTGCTTTCAATTGCTTAATCCCTTCCCATTTATCCAGCATGGGAGAACGAACAGTGTAACTCAGGTCAGGAACAATACTCTAAAGAATAAAAAGAAAAACAACAAAGGAGTTTCAATAGATAAGGCTTAATTTATTTATCAATTGTTGAATTGCTTTTCCAGCTTACCTAAGTGCTGAAAGTAACATAAAAATAGGTTATACATTTTGTAAAGTTACATAAATGCTCATAATTTAAATGAGAATACTAGTACATCATATATTTTTTTATTGTTCACCACTCTGGAATCTGTCTAGATGTGGAGAGGTATATAAAGGTTGTAAATCAATCACAAATGATCACTGGTAAAACTGAATAAAGACGTCTGCAACAATTATAACAACTCTAGTCAGGAAATAAGTCCTTTCCCATTTCATAAAGATTTTTTTTGTAAAAGACATAACTCAGACAGTGTAAAGGTTAGTCAGTATTCTCTTTTCCTTCAATTCAGAGAGACTTTGAATTAACAATGCCAAGAAATTAACACAGCTGAAAACTGCATCATATAAAGGAAAGAGCAGCACTATTTTGTGCACTTCAGAATCAACCAGCTACTCTTTGCTGTTGCATCTCAGAACTTGTTCACACTGTTTTTACAGAAGTTGCAAGGCTGTTTCTCATATCTTAGCCCAGAAGGCCAGACATGGGGAAACAAGAGGATGATTGGGTGGATATGGAAAACACATGCATGACCCCACCCCCACCCCCAGTACTCCCTGTTTCTGCAGTTGTTATATGAAGTTCTAAGTGGGACTCACACATCATCCCATGAAGCGAGTGAGCTGCAAAATCTCATGAGTTTGGCTCAGATGTTACAGTGGTGCAAAGGTGACGAGAGGAAGACTGCTTGTCTCCCATACTTCTTCATCAGATCCCTAGCTATGCTTAGTCATCTGGAGAAGTTTTTTCCCCCACGGACTTTGCAATGGCCATTGAAAACCTCCGTTTATCTTCAATTCTCTCCTTTAAATTCAGCTCACTGCATTCCCATGCTATGTGGGAAAAGCTCAAGACTTTCCCATATAAACTTTCCTATATAAAAGGGTGAACAACTTTTAGTTTATAGCGCTTCGTTGCACGGAGACTGAACGACATTCATATAATGCTTTCAAAACTTAGGAAAGAACGATTTTAATATATATTACATTGTAGATAAAACCATGTACAGTTATGAGGTTGCTTACTGAAGACAAGTGCAATCCTGAAGAACCAACAATTTATTCTGCCTTAAGAACTTGTAACTGTGAAATGTATCAGTTTGGAAAATATAAACATTTTGAAGGACATAAGTGCATAAAACTAGTTAAAAGCTCATACTGTTATCTACCGATACTTGATTGAAAGGACAGACCCCACATCCCAAAAACACACGGGAAGGATACATTCACAGCATACAAGAAACAGAGAGAGGGAAAGGCTACAAGATAACATGATCTTCAGGGAGGCAAAGAAGTTCCACTGCAGGAGATCACTTCCATGTTTCTGTGGGTCAAATAACCTCTGGGCTTGGATTATCACAGGGAGGGGCCATGGCTCAGTGGCAGAGCATATGCTTTGCATACAGAAGGTCCTAGGTTCAATCCCCGGTATCTCCAGGCAGCGCTGAAAAAGCTCTTGCCTGAAACCCTGAGGACCAGCTGTCAGTCAGTGTCAAAAATGCTGGACTAGGTGGACCAATGGTCTGACTCGGTATAAGGTAACTTCCTGTGTTGCTGTGTACCAGGAAACAGATGGCAAGAAACAGATGTACTTTTGCTCTGTCCTATAAGTGAACTCTATACAGCCTCAACCACCATTATTTCCATAAGTTAAAAAGACAGAGAACACACAAGCTCCCAAGGGAGAAAAGTTAACTTTGGAAGTGCTGGCAAGGGTTTATGTCATAGAACAAGCATGCATGCATGACCTAGGAATTCCTGGTTCCCTTGACTTTTTATGGGTCTAACTAATAAAAGCTAAGCCAAATTGTATGACAGGATAGCACATGCTGCACAACTTTGAACCAGTAATATCTAAGTAAATGCAAAAAACAATTGTAAGAAGGTTGTAATGTATTTAATGTTACCTTTATTTTGAATCAGTTATATTAAGTTTCCTCACCTGAGCTTCCAACAAATGGCAGCCTGTTTTGTGATGTACCAGTTGGCCATAAAGGTGAACTGGCAGATAGACATGTGGCCGCTGTAATCTGGTAGAAAGAAAAATGGTCTGTTTGCATAGGATTAATTATGACAGTTTCAAAACCAGCCACATAGCCATTGCATTATGTAGCATTCTTTTAACAAGCCAATCAAGATTCTTTGTACATTAGCTTACCTTTGGTTGCTTCGACGAACATAATTATCGCCATCAACAGGTTTGCGATAGGTGGTAAGCGCTTCATTAAGTTGTTCTTCTATCAACTCAACATATTTTAAATTGTATTCCTAAGGTGATAAAGGAATAGAGAGCTCAGCAGAAACAGCAAATATTCTTATTTATAATACAATACTATGTTGTGATCCAAGTGAGAAAAGTCTTTCCATAATCACAAAGGAAATATTGCAGATTTTAGAAGTGCTTTTTATTAAAAATGCAAAACGCATTTAGAATAAAAATATTTCTTGAGTTATTTTCTGTACAATGTAAAGACTTCTGTTTCAGACATAATTTGTAGAATATTATCTGCCTCACAGTTTTACGGAATAAATTCTTCTATCCTATAAAAACGGGAAATTGGGGTCTTTCTTGTGAATGTCCTTTACACAGCACTTCAACAGTTATCTTCCATGGTGGATCAATTTCCGCCCCCACTCAGTAAGTGAAAAGATTTGGGTGTCATGCCATGCAGCCAAAGGATCGACTCTTCTATTCTTGGCCCAGACTGTCTCTTTCAAACGGGCAAAACTACATGTTACATGGAGACATTTTTACCATAACTTCTACAGCTAATTTTTCTATGGGATAGTAGCTTTGGGTAAAAGCAGTTTGGAGTGAAGAATGAGAGGGGGTGGTTAACTGTTTCCTGCCTGCTATTCTTCCCCTGTACCTATCTTCAAAGGG
Source organism: Heloderma suspectum (assembly GCF_057233095.1). Taxonomy (NCBI): domain Eukaryota; kingdom Metazoa; phylum Chordata; class Lepidosauria; order Squamata; family Helodermatidae; genus Heloderma; species Heloderma suspectum. The sequence continues at coordinate 29,199,197 of NC_139459.1, forward strand.
AAAATCACAGTTCTAGTGCCTGCAGATCTAACCCTTAAGTTATCACATGCCAGTAGTTGACATGCTGAGCCACACAAAAGCAGCATCACAGAAGCTCAGAAGAACAAAGCTGAATATTATGCTTAAATTCAGAAACCTTAACCCTGCCCCCTGCCCAATCTCATCACAGACCTGAGAGCAGTCCAGGTCCCTACCACACCTTCTGAAGGCAGAAACACAACTACGTTAAGACAGGAGGGGGCTAGAATATCAATGATGTGGCTATTTGGCATCTATTTCTGATGCTGTTCAATATCTACATGAAACCGCTGGGAGAGATCATCAGGAGGTTTGGGGCTGAGTGTTATCAGTGTGCTGATGACACCCAAATCTATTTCTCCTTAACATCTTTATCCAAGGAACGTATGGCTCCTCTGAATGACTGCCTGAAGTCGGGAATGGCCTGGATGAGGGAGAACAAGCTGAAGTTGAATCCAGGCAAGACAGAGGTGCTCATCGTGAAGGGTCCTAATTCAGGTATTGAGGTATGTCAAACAGTTCTGGATGGGGCTGCACTCCAACTGAAGGAGCAAGTTTGTAGCTTGGGGGTGCTTCTTGACCCACCCTGCTCCTGGCACCCCAGGTGGAGGCAACGGTGAGAAGTGCCTGTTAACAACTTCAGCTGATGCTCCAGCTACGCCCGTTCCTGGAACATGTGGATCTGGTAACGGTGGTGCACGCGCTGGTAACCTCTAGGACTGATTTCTGTAATGCGCTGTACTTGGGGCTGCCTGTGTATTTAGTTCAGAAACTCCAACTGGTACAAAATATGGCAGCCAGGTTGATCTCTGGGACATCCCATGGAGACCATATTACACCCGTTTTAAAATCTTCACACTGGCTGCCAATTTGTTTTCGAGCAAAAGATAAAGTGCTGGTTCTTACCTTTAAAGCCTTACATGGTCTAGGTCCAAGGTACCTTAGGGAGCGCCTTCTCCCCTACATCCCAGTCTGCCACCTAAGGTCCTCTGAGGGCTCTCTGCTGCGGCTGCCTAATGTGAGACTGGCAGCCACATGCAAGAGGGCCTTTTCCTTTGCCACCCCTCAAGTGTGGAATGACCTGCCGGTTGAAATGTGCCTGCTGACCTTGTTGAAGGTTTTTAAGCAGACATTAAAGACTCTATTATTCCGGCAGGCCTTCCCTTTTCAGAACTCCTGTTCCTTATGCTGATGTTTGTATACTGTTTTTAAGCTGTGTTGTTTTAAGCTGTGTTGATTTATTGTTGGATTTTTAAAAAAATGTTTTTAGTTCAAAGTTGTTTTTGTTGTTTGTATATACTGTCCATATGCTTTTATGTAAATGGTTTTAAAATTTTGTATGTTGTATTTCAATGTTTTAACTTTTGTAAACTGCCCAGAGAGCTTTGGCTATGGGGCGGTATAGAAATGTAATAAATAAATAAATAATAATAATAAATCACTATTAGACTAAGGGGGTAGAGCTGTCCTGTCATGAGGATGACTGTCCATCCTCATGACAGGAAAGTAAGTACAAAATATTAAGACCTTCATAATATTTTAATACATATTAAGCATTAAGGTTAATTTATGCAATTACATATAGCATGCAACAAAATCTCTGCCTAGAAAATATAGGGCAACTTGTGAGGTGAGCATGCATACAAGTTTATCCTCTCAGGACCTGGCATTTAAAGTGTGTTAAACTTTAGATTAACAAAAAATGTTACAAGCAGCTTTCCTTCCAAATGAATATTTAGGGCAGACAATTACCACAGACATAACAAATCTACAGCACAATCCACCCAAATATAAACATCTTAAGGCCCACTGGTCATGCTCTGAGAGTTGAGTATGTGCTTGAAGTTTCTCCTGTGGAGATCAATAGACTCTGAAGTGCTCAACTTAAGCATGATATTGCTCCCAAATGTTCATCATTGCAGGGCTGGCTTTAGCAAAGCAAAACCTCAGCATAGCAAGAAGACACACATTTCAAATTATGAATTCCAGAGAATGATTTGGATTTGTGAAGAGGTACCTTCTGCCATTTCTCCATTTGTTTTGTCACATAGCCTCGCTCGTTTAGATAGGAAAACCCTTTTGGAATGGACAGAAATCTGAAAAAAAATGCCATCATACACTATTTATAAATATTTACATGGATAATCAAAATGCAAATTAATTGGTTTGTTTTCATCTGGAGTAACATTTAATGTTTACCTTAAGAGCAGAAGCAAACCCTTGTCTCCAAGATGAGAGAGCGCTGGTTTCATTTGAATGAGAGCATGAAGGTTTGCCTAAAAGAGAGGGGTGGGGGGAGTTATGTTTCAGAAGAAGGTAACTTGCACTTAATTTATGGTTACACTGGAACTCTCTCTCATCAGTTAGAGAGTAGCAGCAAACTGTTGACATTAAATTATACTTCTTAGGTATGTGTGTTTATTCCCTATTCTAAGACGGGGTATAACCAACAGTGTCCTTCTACCAGCAGGGGATCCTCCGGAAAAGATCTGGGGTGGAGGGGCATGGGTGGGAAGAGGGGAAGGAAACTCTCATTGCATGAGAAGTCTGTTCCCATAACTTTGGTTTTATCCCTTAGTCAGCCCTTGAAAATCTATGAACAATGATTTGGGCTTACTCCTAGTTTCTTCCTAGTTTTCACTGTTTTTGCATTCACATTTAGAACAAGTCAACATTAGTTCATTTTATAAGCAACATTCAATGTTTACATCATGCAAAGTAGAATCACTGCAGAAAATTAAGGCGTTATTTCTTAATGAACTGATACACGACTACACGCGTTCATAGAGACTGAAGAAAGGGGCAGAGGATTCACACCTTATCTTCACATGCTTCATCGAGGATATCAAGTGCTTCAGAAGAGATAGCTTTATATTTGTCATGAAGCTGGGTGACCAGTAACTCGATACCCCAATTACTGAAGAATTCTACATTGGCCCTGAGCAGTACTCGCAGGTGTTTTGTAGCATACAACCTGCAGCTCTACAAAGGAAAAAAACAAATTAATGGAAAACCAGCAAGGGAAACAAGGTAGAGAAAAGTGGATTTTGTACACACATACACAGATAATTTGTCTTATTATACAGTCATTTTTATATGGGTGCAATCAGCACGCCATTAAATCCAAATTATAAACAGCCGTGACAATCTGGAGCACAATTCTTCATAGTCAAAAAGTGTGTTTCATGACAAAGCATGTGCACATACATACATACATACATACCTACATGCATATATATATAGAGCTCAAATTGTACTTCATGTTTCCTAGATTTATATGTAATACTGGGCAGTATCCAACCTACCTGTCTGCAAATGGGGCCCACTGCTGCTTCCGTTCAGCAAAAGGCCAGACCTGCCAATTCTGTTGCGCAAGCAGCACCTACTACTTGTGCAATGGAGATTTAGTGCTTCCAGGATCTAGCCAAAACACACTTTTCTGGAACAAGGAAGAGTTCGCATATGGGAGCTCCACAAACCTGCTCCAGTCCAGAAATAAGCATTTCTGCTCATTTCGGGGCTTTCCCCGAGAAGTGCTAAATCTCCACTGCGCAAGTGGTGGGTGCCACTCGTGCCACAGAATCAGTTGAGTTGGCTGTTCACAGGCAGTCACCACTGGATGTTGCCCATTATTTATATGTTTATCTCTCCCTTCTTCCAAGCCCCATCCTCACATTTATCATCACAACAATCCTGGAAGGTAGGATAGGCTGAGAGAAAGTGACTGGCCCAGTGACTGACCAACTTAGCTTCAAGGACAAGGCTTTGAGAAAGCATTTGAACCTAGGTGTTTTGGATCCAAACCCAACATTCTGTTGACTGTACCAACCTGTGAAAGCAAGGATAAAAGCATCCACATTTATATATTGTACAGGGCATAGCTATTTAGAACAGCTGCCCGTCACTTACGTCTGTAGATGCAGTGAGGATTTTAGAAAGGATGACTCTTGCTAATCCATCTCTGCTGTAGTCCAAACTAGAAACTGTCAGTTTGAGTAAGTGATCCTGGTTCTTCAAGGAGCAAAGATTAAGGAGACTGAAAGAAGATGGAAACAGTTAAACATGGATGGAGTCCTTTTAAGATATGTGTATCTACAGATATCTAAGGCAGTAACCTGGAAAGTGAGTTCCTGAGGATGTAAGTGTGTGGGAGAGAATTGTACTGATTTTTAAAAATCCCTCCATCTTTCCTTCCCTGCCTCTCCATTGGTTGCATCTTCCACTGTCAAATTTTAGATTGTAAATTCCGTGCGCCAGAGGCATTTTTTGGATGCTGCTGCTTAAGATATCCTAAAATGCGTCAAAGGCTAATAGGCTGATATTATTATTATGGAATTGAAAGAGAGGGAGTCAATAATATATTCTGTTCACCATGGAAAGTTTTTTTTAACCTGAAAAATAACGATGTGCATGATCTATAGATTAAACTTTATAAATGTGAAGTGTCGACTCTGGAAAGTATTAAGAATATATTTTCGACAGTTCCTTTGCACTCTAAATGTTTACATGTCAAATCTAACATGATATGTCTCCCAAAAATATAAAAATGAGTGTAAACAACCCACACCTAGCTACAGTTTAATACACTTCATTTCTAGAGAAATTTAGAAATTTTCTAGAGAAATTGTGAAACAATTCATATTTTTAAGATTCCAGAACCCAGGTATTTCAAAACATTTTTATAACTGAAGAGAATGCTTACCACTGAAACACGTTACACTTTTCAAGCATTTTCACGCCATGGGGATGACAGGAGAGCGTACCAAAAAACAAGAAGTAGTGCTGACTAAGAGTGTTAAGTAACCCATTGTTCTGGAGACTGCGTTCTGGTTTCAATCCAGAAGAAGAATTAAGCCAATGTACAATATCTTTTACTAACTCTTCAAGGTAGCCATGACCATCCTGCTTTAAAGTGAAAAAACAAAAGCTACTTCAGTTCTTTTTGCAGGATTTTTTCCTTCATTGAAAAAAGACACGTTTATCTCTCTCTTGGCACAAAGCAAGGAAATATCAAACAGACCAGTACCAAGTAAATTAAGACCAGAGGAAAACCTTTATTGTGAAAACTCTGGAAAATATGCAGACTTTAGATGCTATGATTTAACAATAAGATAAAGGACATGCAGCATAGAGGGAATACTAAAGCCTAAATGCAATAGTGCTTGGAAGGTGGTTCTTTTTTTTTTTTTTTCTAAAGAAACCCCTAAACTTAGGTTTAGAATTTCTCCAACATAAGAAATGTGGGGTGAGTCATCTGAGATACTGCTGTCAGATGATCTTGACATAAACTGAAAGTTATTCACGTGGGGATTATGGCAGTCACAACTGTAAACAACCCCAGGCAGTCCAAGCTTTCTAAGAGCTAGCAGCGGCAAGTGCAGAGTGACGCAGTTCAAGAACATGTTTCAACAAAAGTGGACTTGCACCCTCTGGGAATTTCCTCTCCCATGAGGTTCTGAGTTTTGTCAAACAACCCAAAGCAAAAAAATATAGACGAAAAAGAACAATGTTGATTTGTTATCCTTGGCGTGACACAGAGAATCAGGGATGCAATGGAATAGACTATATAGAAACTTTAAATAATTTTAAGTCTGTATCTACCTTTTGTTGCACCTGCCGTCCTTCCTTCTTTCCTTCCTGTCTTGCTTCCTGAGGGGCAAAAGTGCATGTTGGTTGACCTGTGCATCACCCCCCCCCCCCCATATCCTGAAGCAAGTCAGGCCAGTGCATCAATTTTTCAGGCAAGATTCTAGAAATATGAAACCTAGTCTTTTGGTTGAGTGGTCGTCAGATGGAGTTAACTGGCCATGCTTCCTGAAATCCATGCTGCTTTGTCTAAAGTATAGAGAGATTCCTGAGTGCGCTACTGTCTCTTAAAACGAATCTTCTATAGCATGTAAGAGATTAACTATGTGCCTATTATACCAGTTAGAGATGGATGAATCTCTCAGTTTTGGTTTTGCTCAGTTTCCCATTTCAGTTTGTTTTGTCTCCTTTCTACATCATGTTCTTTCAAGCAATTCCCCTAAAATGAGTTTTTGTGCACTATTTTCACTAATATATCCATTTTGTGCACATTTTTCACTAATATACACATTTTTAATGTATCTTTCAATTGGCAAAATGCAACACAATATTTTGAAAAGTTTGGATATAGAAGTTCAGGAAGTGCAAATTAGGTACATTAGCATTAAAATGCGAACTGAACAAATTTCTCCCCCATCCCTAATACCAGCCAAGCCAGGAGTGTCAAACCGTTTTCAGCCCAAGGGTCAAATTCAGTTTTGGAGGTTGCATTCCAGCAGTGGTGGGGTCGAAGACAAAATACGTGGTGCATAAGGCAAAGAGGGCAGGGCAAAATACCAGCATATTGTAGCTTAAAGATCTTCCTGCCAGTAACTATGCCTTAGGAGAGGCATTTCAACCCTTTGGAATGGGGAAAAAACTGCAAAAGCCAGGAAGCCACCAAATGATTAGTGGTCGGGGGGGAGGGGCCAGGGGCCATGTGGGGAAATTGGGACCCCAGGTGGGCCAGATTTGGTCTGCTGGCCTGAGGTTCTGAACCTCTGCTCTAAGGAGATGGATGGGCAGATTGGAAGCTGGCAAGTGAGATCTCTCTCCACATTAACCTGAAAGAGACCTACTGCTCTGTTTATTCAGTAGGCAGTGGCAGCTAGTGATTCAATGGCTAATCAGAGTGAGGTCAGCTCCAGTGGAAAAGCTGGAGTAACTAGAGACCAATTTGATTTGGCTTACCTGGTTACCTCCTCGGATGTAAGATTAAGGAGAAGGTTAAAGACTCTCCAAAAAATTCATACCCTTTTCATTTTATTAATGTATTTTGTTTTAGGGCTTTTACCAATGCATTTCTTATTACTTTCTCTTATACCCTGTGGATAAACAATACACTTTATACATTCCATTCCTACTCAATATTTAGGCCAGCAAATCAATATTTCCTGGCCTGCATTTTAAGGTTCAGAATTAAATATTCATATTGCACTTTCATGACACTTGGCAGACACGGTCTAATTAAAAATCTTCCAAGTTTTTTTAGAATATGCAAAATCCTTCCCCAAAGTAATGTCTGACTACAAGAAGCTGCCAATGGTTAGTTATGCCTAAACAAAACCAATCTTACCTCTTCAGATTCAAGAAGAAACTCAGTAAACTGACAACCCACAACTGTGAGCTGTTTGGACTTTGCATAATCTAGATCCAGGTTGGCATATAACTTGCTGCTAGGCTTGTAAAAATACATCAATCGTCGTACAAATCTAGTATCAAACAGAAGAATGAGGTGCTGAAAAAACCATTGCAGGCTTCAGACAAATGTGCATATTACTGCCTGTTTACATTGTTTTATTTATAATACAGGCAAATAGTTTTATCCTTTCAAGTGCAGTGCAAATGCCACAGTGTCATTAAGTTCTCCTAGAAGTTCTCCAGCAAATTGAGATCTGCTGTGAGGGTTTTCCCTGTGTCCCACCTGTGGCCAAGGCATGGCTTATTGGGAAATCAGAGGGAACCCTCTCTGTAGCTGCACTCAGCTTGTTGAGCATCCTGCCCGAGATTAGTTTGATTTCCTTCTCATTGTTTTTTGTCACACAGTGAATTTACTGCTTCATTTATTACCCTGAGTTATGGAAAAGACAGGATTCGTTTCCTAATAAATGAATAAAAATAATTACATTCTGTCATTCCTGTCCTGCTCCCCCAAGAGGGTTTATGCAATTCAGTGAATTTCCTTTCCTAAATCATTCACCTGTGAACACACACACATATGTGCACACACACTCACACTCACGGAGGTCAGGTAATTCACAACTGTAACTGGGGAAATACAGAAATGTAACCAGCTTTCCAGGAAACACACAACATTTCTTAACACACATAAAACAAATGGAAATAAGACATTATGAGAAAGAAAATGTTTACATTAAGGTTAAAGAAAGCACCGCTAACTTTAGCGGCAAGAAGCAGGCCAAAGAAATATCTAGACATGCACTTTTTATCATTTGCACATAATGAATTTCAGAAAACCTCTAATAATTTCAAACCAATCTTTCCCTTTGGTGAGCACTAGCTGATATACCCGGCGTTGCCCAGGATGTAATTTTGTCATAGGCACTATTTGTTAGAAACACATTAAGGTAGGTTTACACTTCTCGGAAAGGCCCCATAAGAAAGGTGAAAAGTTGAATCCACCAGACTTGATTAAAAAAGCACAACAATTATAATGAGCAGATTGAATGAAAAACACTACTAAAAATGCAAGAGACTGAATCTGTAAGCACTACTACAGTATAATCCGCACTGAATCTCATACCACTATTAAAATGTTCAGCAGAGGCTTCCTTGCTGGATATTGCAGGAACAGGGGAAAGAAACTAAATGGTCTCCACAGTCAGAAAAGAAACCATGAGTAAAGGGAAGGGAATAAACAGCAGCCAGCCAATCCAAGGTGAAGGAAGTCAGAGTGAATGGGAGAGAGACCAATAGAATGAAAGATGGCCAATAGGATGACTGGTAGCTGAAATCAGAAACCTGGCCTGTACCATGATTGAAAGGGTGTACTTGTTAGTAAGGGAAAGTATAAACAAAGTAATAATGTAACCCAGTGACTCCTGTCATACACTCCAGCAAGTGAGAATGTGAACTAAAAGCGGCAGGAACTCTAGGGCCCAAATGGCAGGCTCAGTGGTCCCTGTAGGGCAGCTCAGGGCAGCTCCCCCTTAGGCCCAGGGCAGCTCCCCCTTATGCTCTGTCTTATAGACGGCCCTGCAGCCAGCCACAAACACACAAACCCAAAAATCTTCAATTCAGCTACACGTAAAACTCTGCTATTTTGCCCTTCATTTTGCAGTTGCCTTCTCAATTCCCCCCAGTTCACTCTTTTATGAATAAAGCCCTAAGTCTCCACTCCATTGTGTCATCCCAGCCCCTCAGACAGGCGAGCACACACCGCACCACATTTCACATTAGTGTTAATCACACATTACTAACAGATACATCTGGAATTGAAAGGGATAAAGATATTTAACACTAACTTGCTTGCTCACTGCATATTGCAGGAAGAGGGGAGAGAAACTAAATGCTCTGCTCAGTCAGAAAAGAAACCATGAGTAAAAGGGAGGGAACAAACGGCGGCCAGCCAATCCAAGGTGAAGGAAGTCAGAGTGAATGGGAGAGAGACCAATAGAATGAAAGATGGCCAATAGGATGACTCATAGCTGAAAACAGAAGCCTGGCCTGTACCATGATTGAGAGGGTGTACTTGTTAGTACGGGAAAGTATAAACAAAGGAATAACATAACCCAGTGACTCCTGTTATACACTCTGGCAAGTGAGAATGTGAAGTAAAAGGGGCAGCAACTCTAGGGCCCAAATGGCAGGCTCAGTGGGCCCCTACAGTGTGATTACACCCAGGGCAGCTCCCCCTTATTCCCTGCATTACAGACAGCCCTGCAGCCAGCCACAAACACACAAACCCACGCACAATTTTTGACTTTTATATATATAGAAGATTACTAGCTGAATGACTACCCTTGATAGCTCTTATGTGACCTCAGATATGGTAAAATATTTTTTTTACCTGACTCGTCAAAGCTACATATGGGAGGTTGAGAACCCCTCCTATAAAATCATATAAGCAGTCTGGCCTGGTTTGCACGACACGACAGCCCATGGGTTAAACAATCCATGGGCTCTCATGCACGAATGGGAGACAGCAGAGGTGCTGCCTGCAGCGTGCCCACCACTTCTGCATTTCCTTAGCAACCCAAGATTGGCTCTGTCATAGGTTGCTTAGTGTGTTGTCCAAACCTGGAGCACTGGGTTGTTTAGGGGCTAAACAAGCCAGTGGTTAATCCATGGCTTGTTAACCCAGTGGTTAGCCCATTGTATTGTATCTTAATTAAATGCACACCAATATATGGCTTCAAACAAATGCATACTAAACTATACATTTAGCCTTGGCTATAATTTCAGTGGGATGCAGCAGGTTTAGGGAGAACAGGAAGACAGGAGCCCCCTTCCATAAACCCTGTTCCATTCATAGAAGAAAGTTAGGATCCAGGCCCATAAGTCTATTAAAAAAGTCTACAAAAAGCATGGCAAAACTGTTGGTGGTCATATGGATAGCAAAAATTTAATTGGGATTAATGGCTCCAAGTTACTGAAATAAACAAAGTTACAAACTAATGGGTTTATTCCTGAAAATATTTTCTGCACTGTGGATGTATATGTGGGAAATCTACGCATTTTGATTATTGCCACAGTCAGTAAGAGCTGCCTTGTGGAGTCAGACCAAGGATCCATTTAGTCCAGTATTTGCACTGAGTAGCATCTCACAAAGACCTTACATTTTGCCTTCAGAATTCATCTGTCCGTTCAAACCCCCTACCCATTAAAGCCTTGCTTGTTACACTGTCCTAAACCTACTACCAGAAGTCTGGTGGCCCACAATTTGGGATTCATTTCTTATACATGCCCTATTTATTTACAGCCTGTTGTTCTTTTTTCTCAGCCTACATCTGTTAATTCTTATGGGTCAGGCTGGATTGACGTGTTGTTTTCTGGATCTAAAATACATTGTCGGCAAATCCTATTTTATCATGGTAGCTGGCATGAAAAATAAGTTTATTCCAATGTAGCCACTAGTAGCTAAAATGTTAGCTTCATAATTTTACAAATTAGGAACATGTTATCTCCAAGACATATTGAAATATTTTCTTAATCTGATTTTTCTCCACATGGTAGCTACATACCTGTGCAACTGTTCGTCTTTGTTAACCTTTAGGTTGATATTTGGCCACTAGAAAACAGCAGATAAAGAGTTATTATAAGAATTGCATTTTTCTTTCTTTATTATTACATTTATATCCTCCCTTTTTTCCTCCTCCAAGAAACCCAAGGAAGCTTACATGGTCTGCCTTCTTTTCATTTTATCCTCACAACAACCCCATGAGGTAGTTTAGGCAGTGATCTGGTTCGCATGACACGACAGCCTGCCGTGGCTGAATTTACCCACATGGACTGCTGCACTGTGCTGGCTTGTGTGGCTTGTAGTGTCATGTGAACCCAGGCACCAGGGGTTGTTTGAGGGGTAGACAAAGAAAAAGCCATGGGTTATTTGGGGTTGTCTAACCCTCAAACAATCCGTTGCCTTGGTTCGCACAGCATGACAAGCCACGGCAAGCCTGTGAGCACCTGGCACGACATGACAGCCCCGTGGATAAATTAAGCTATGGTGGGCTGTTGTGTCATCTGAACCAGATCAGTGACTGGCCCAAAGTCACCCAGTGATTGACTTCATGGCTGGGTGGGGACAAGAACCCAGATCTCCTGAGTCGCAGTCCAATATTCCAACCAGTACACTACACTGGCTGTCATTATCAATTCCTTTTATTTCAATTTATTTAAAAGTTAATTAGAACATCATTTAACAGCTTACCTTAAGTATGGTCCCTATCAGATTCCAGTTCCACTCAAGATTCTCTTTGTGATGAAGAACCTGGCTATCTTTCAGATTCAGCAACAATGCTTCCTCTGTGTCCTTTTACAGCAGAAGAAAGGGGAGAAGTGACAGTTCATTTTACTGCAAGATTAGCTCCACATCGATAGGCGCTGTAAAGTATGTTATTTTAACAAGCTATGACTGTATGTCCACAGTTGCGTTTTTTAAAAACACAACCAAACAGAAGTGCAAGGTGTGTCAAATTCTAGTGAAATGGACTCCCCACCCCACCCACTCAACAGTTCCTAGTAATCCAGATGGGAAAATTCAGGTTAAAATGATAAAGACAATTAAAAGCTTTGTACAGAGAGCATGGAAAGTCACATTTCTGAGAACAGGCATTTCAGTAAAATAACTCTACCTTCAGACTAAAGATATCTTTCTGCACACGATATTGATCCCTTCGCTGATGTGTTGATATGGCTTTCTGAACAATGTGATCTAGATGAAGGCTGTAAGGTTTAGGTCCTCGTTTCTTCATTTCATGAAAGCGTTTTAAGCAATTTAGTGCAGCACTGGCTCGTCTACCAGGGGGAAATGTTCATACAGTCAACATTTATCAGGCAATAACTTTGCTGTAATATTGCTGCCCTTAGTAAAGATCTGAAGGCCCAGGCATTCTATATTTCCCAAATAACTTTGTGGCAATACATTTCTTAAAGGCCTAATGAAGGCATGAGCAGCAGCCCTCTCTGCGGCAAGTTGCCCAACCCTTCTCCAGGGCATTAGAAGATTTTCCAATGCAAACTGAAACTGTTCCTATGCAAATGAACCTAATCTGCATCAGAAAATTTTCCAGAAAACCATATCACTGGTTACAGATCCATAACTGGTGTCCCTCCGCTGATAGAAGGCTCTTCAATCCAGTGCAGGCTTCCATCAGCAGAACAGGAAGGGAAGTGATTTTCAATTATTCTCACCGCACATCCTAAATTTGCTCTGGAGAGTTGCAGGGCCCTTCAGAACAAGTGTGGGAGCTGGTGTGGGGGACTTGCCAAATATCACCTTCTTCCTTGTTCTGCTGACAAAAGGTGTTGGCTGATAAAGGAGCCTTCTGTCAGTGGAGGGATACCGATTGCATACAACCCTAATTCTTCAGCTAGTAATTCTGGGCTCAATCTTACTTTAGAAATCAATTGTAAAGTGCCCACTAATTATAACAACTCAAGATTGAGAACTTCATCTTTAATTTTTTCACAGATCTGACAAATGTTGGTATTTTTAGGGAAAGCTTGCAAAGGTCAAGTTTGTTTGTTTTAAAGAGTCAAACGAACCTAAATCAACATACATAATACTAAACTAAAATCAACAGACTTGATATTAAAGATGGCAGTCAAATTATCTGTAATTCAGAGAACCAAGGAAAAAATAGATAAAGATGGCTTAGGAAGTTGATACAATTCCCAATTAGAAAGCCAGGCATGAAAAACAGCATTTCAGCAAAAAAAATATATCCCACTCAATGCTGTGTCAATTTGCTTTTGAAGTCTAGATATGGCAACTTTACTGTCTTGGAACTTAATTTATATCATCTACCTTCACAAACACCCCACCCCCATGTGTTTTAATACCTATAAGGCTACTAAAGTTTCTAGCCATTCCCACAAACTATAACTATTGCCCTGGTGGCAAGAATAACCCAGAACTATCTGAGACTGATGACGGTCTGCATACTAGCCAACACTTAGAAAACTCTAGCTTCTCTGTACACTGCATCTGCTTGGGGACACGCTTGAAGCTGACATGAAGATTTACTACAGCTTTGTTACTCCTCCTTTTTCTACCCATCTTCTGAGGTACAGTGGAGCTTTTTGAGGCTTCTCTCTCTGAACTGGGTAATGAATTACTTGGTGTGAAGGATACTATGTAAGTGGAAATCCTCTGAATTCTTACATTGGAGGCAAACTGGATGCAGGTAGGGTCAGTACAGGATAGCTCAGTTTATCAGGTAGGAAAGAGAAACCTTGCACTCCTGTTTCCATCTTTTTTTTGTTTTCCAATTACTCTTCCCATGGTTTCTGCTATTTTATACTGAGAGCCTTTCATATATGATATTCCTTTTAAAATATTTATATTATGCTGTTCACTGCTCTGGATTCATGGGATAAATGGGGGCAATAATTCCAAATATATAAAATCATTAAGGACATTCATTTGGATAAATAACATATTGCAATAAGACATAGTTTGCAGCTATACTGAATGGATACTCTGATCTAGTCAATGACTTAGCATAACTTCAGCATTTTACTAAAATTTATGCTTACAGTCTCTTCTCCTTTATAATGTCAAAAGAAGCTGCCATATTCATTAACGTAGGTAAGCAGTGTAAGTGATGGCTGTGACAATGCGGAAGGATGGTGTTTGCCTGAAAAAGAGAAGAAGCTTCACAGACTTTGAAATAAAACCCAAGTCCCCACACCCAGTGAAACCTATTTAACTTTTAAGGGATACAAATATAGCATTGGAGAAATCAAATGACTTTTCATAAGTAATTCAGCAAATACAAAACCCTACTAAAAAGTAAATATTGCATTTGAAAACAGCTATAGGGACTGTTTAAAGTTTGTAGATACAAAGTTTGTATTAAAAAGTTTGTAGCTTAGGGGTCCTTATGGACTTGTTGCTGTCTGTGGAAGCAGGCAGGAGTAGCAAAGAGTGCCTTCTGTCAACTTTGGTTCTCAGCTGTGATGCTATCCAAGAAATGCGGACCTGGCCTCAGTCACAAATGTCCTAGTTACATCCAGACTGGACTACTAGAACATGCTCTATGTGGGGCTTCCTTTGAAGGCAACTCAGAAACTTTAGCTAATACAGAATATGGCGAGTTGAATCCTTGTGGGGGTTAGATGGTGATATTATACCAATCCTGTACTAGCTGTATTGGTTGTCAGTGTGTTTTTGGGCCCAATTTAAAGTGCTGGCTTTCACCTTTACAGCCCTAAACAGTTTGGGTCCAGGTTATTTATCCATTCCAATCTGGGTTCAGGCCTGGCTTGGTCACCCTAGATGACTTACATCAGTGAATGGATGGGGTGGGGTGGGGGGAGTGTGACCCTATTGGTTCTTCTGGATCTCTCAGTAGCTTTCAGTACCATTAACCATAGTATCCTTCTGAATCACAGGGTTGTTGTTGTTGTTCAGTGGTTCAGTCGTGTCCAACTCTTCGTGACCCCATGGACCATAGCATGCCAGGCCTTCCTGTCCTGCGCTCTCTCCCGGAGTGTGCTCAAGTCCATATTCATTGCATCGGTGATGCTATCTAGCCATCTCATCCTCTGCTGTCCTCTTCTCCTTTTGCCTTCAATCTTTCCCAGCATCAGGGTCTTTTCCAGTGACTTTTCTCTTCGCATTAGGTGGCCAAAATATTTCAGCTTCAGCTTCAGTATCTGTCCTTCCAATGAGCACTCAGGGTTGATTTCCTTTAGGATTGACCTCCTTGCAGTCCAGGGGACTCATAAGAGTCTTCTCCAGTACCACAGTTCGAAAGCATCGATTCTTCGGCGCTCAGCCTTCCTTATAGTCCAGCTCTCACAGCCATATGTTACTACTGGGAAAACCATAGCTTTGATTATATGAGCCTTTGTCAGCAAGGTGATGGCTCTGCTTCTTGCCATAGCTTTCCTCCCAAGGCGCAAGCGTCTTTTAATTTCATGGCTACAGTCACTGTCTGCGGTGATCTTGGAGCCCAAGAAAATAAAATCTGTCACTGCTTCCATTTCTTCTCCTTCTATAAGGAGCCTGGGGAAGGAGGACCAGCCAGCAGCTGCACCAGGTGGATCCTGAGCCTGAGCCTGCTTCTGCCCCCGCCACAGGTACTTAAGGCGGGGCTGCCAGAGGCTGCTCGGGAAGGAGCCTGGGGAAGGAGGACCAGCCAGCAGCTGCACCAGGTGGATCCTGAGCCTGAGCCTGCTTCTGCCCCCGCCACAGGTACTTAAGGCGGGGCTGCCAGAGGCTGCTCGGGAAGGAGCCTGGGGAAGGAGGACCAGCCAGCAGCTGCACCAGGTGGATCCTGAGCCTGAGCCTGCTTCTGCCCCCGCCACAGGTACTTAAGGCGGGGCTGCCAGAGGCAGCGCCTTGGCGTGCGCCTTGGCGTCGCGCCAAGTGCGACGCTAAGTGCGCACTTAGCGTCGCACTTGGAGTTGCAAGATCTACCCACCTGCTTCTCCAGAGACACCAGCAGCCACAACACCAGCAGCAAATAGCAGCAGCAGCAGAGGGCAGCAGCTTTAGAGACCAGGGGAGGGGGCAAACGTGGACTATCTGCTCCTTCTTAGCTGCTGTTCTCTTTTATCTCTTTTATATTCTTTTAAACTGTTGTATATTTTATATCTTAATATTTTAATATGTGCCTGGGAGGACTATTGGACAACTCAGGGGGTGGGGGAGGTGCCACCATAACTGTGGTCACGGGCAGGGGGAGGTATGGCGTTGGGGGGTTAACAGGCCAGCTGAGGAGAAGAGGGGCTAGACACCTTACAGCTGTCCCCTCTTCTGGTTCTTCCCCCAACCTGATGGTTCCTGGCAGCCTTACCAGTCTGCCCTCGGGTCTGGTGGTGCTGCTGCTGAATGCCAGGTCGGCCCAAAATAAGACCTCCCTCATCCATGATTTGATTGTGGATGAGTGGGCTGACCTGGCATGTATTACTGAGACCTGGGTGGGGGAACTGGGAGGGGTCACTCTCTCCCAGCTGTGCCCTCCTGGGTACTCGGTGCAGCACCAACACCGACTTGAGGGTCGGGGAGGGAGGGTTGCCGTGGTCTATAGGAATTCAATCTCCCTCTCCAGGCTTCCTGCTCATTCGAGTGCAGATCTTGAGTGTCTGTACCTTGTGTTGGGTACCCGGGACAGATTAGGGATTCTGTTGGTGTACCGCCCACCCCGCTGCCCATCGGACTCCCTGCCTGAGCTGACGGAGGTGGTCTCGGACTTGGTGTTGAGGACCCCCAGGATGATGGTCCTGGGGGATCTCAACTTCCATGCCGAGGCTGCTGTATCCGGGGCGGCTCAGGACTTCATGGCCGCCATGACAACCATGGGGCTGTCCCAACATGTCATCGGCCCAACGCATATAAAAGGACACACGCTTGATCTGGTTTTCTCGACTGGGCAGGAGGATGGTGATCTGAAAGTAGAGGAATTAACATCTGTCCCTTTGTCATGGTCAGATCACTTCCTGCTGAGGTTTAGACTTCTGGCGGCCTTTCCCCTCTGCAAGGGTGGGGGACCTATTAAAATGGTCCGCCCCCGGAGATTAATGGATTCCGATGGATTCCAGAGGGCTCTGGGGGATTTTCCTGCTGGTATGGCTGGTGCTCCTGTCGAAGCCCAGGTCGCTCTGTGGAATGCAGAGATGACTCGGGCGGTTGACACGATCGCGCCCAAGCGCCCTCTCCCTCTGAGCAGAGCCCGGCCAGCTCTTTGGTATACACCTGAGCTGAGGGCAATGAAGCAAGAGGGGAGACGGCTAGAACGCAGGTGGAGGAAAACTTGTGCTGAGTCTGACTGAACACAGGTAAGAGCCCACTATCGAGCCTACTCTGTGGCGGTGAGGGTGGCAAAGAGGCAGTTCTTTTCCACCAGCATTGCATCTTCTCAGTGTCGCCCGGCGGAGCTTTTCCGAGTGGTTCGCGGCCTGTTACATTCTGGGCCAGGGAGAGAGACGGTGGAACCCTCGGTAGCACGCTGTGACGGGTTTGCGCGGCACTTTGAGGATAAAGTCGCTCAGATTCGTCATGAATTGGACAGCACGATTAATGCAGTTCCATTGGTAGAGGCGTTCAGAGCACCGTCTGGTCCAGTTTTATTGGATGAGTTTCAGTTACTGAGGCCTGAGGATGCGGACAAGGTGCTTGGCCAAGTCCGATCGACCACTTGTGTGCTTGACCCTTGCCCTTCATGGCTTATTAAATCAAACAAGGAGGGGTTGTCCGGCTGGGTCCAGGAGGTTGTAAATTCCTCCTTGAGAGAGGGAGTGGTGCCTGCTGCTTTAAAAGAGGCAGTAATTAGACCACTCCTGAAAAAGCCTAACCTGGACCGAGAGGATGTTAACAATTATAGGCCAGTGGCCAACATCCCCTTCCTGGGCAAGGTGCTTGAGCGGGTGGTTGTAGGACAGCTCCAGGCACTCTTGAATGAAACGGATTATCTAGATCCATTTCAATCGGGCTTCAGGCCTGGTTTTGGAACGGAAACTGCCTTGGTCGCCCTGTGGGATGACCTCTGCCGGGAGAGGGACAGGGGGAGTGCGACCCTGTTGATTCTCCTGGACCTCTCAGCGGCTTTCGATACCATCGACCATGGTATCCTTCTGGATAGGTTGTCTGGGTTGGGAGTTGGAGGCACTGCACTACAGTGGTTCCGCTCCTACTTGGATGGCCGATTCCAGAAGGTGGTGCTGGGGGATTATTGCTCTGTGCCATGGCAATTGTGCCATGGGGTTCCACAGGGCTCTATTTTATCCCCCATGCTGTTTAACATCTACATGAAACCGCTGGGGGAGGTTATCCGGAGGTGTGGGCTGAGGTGCCATCAATATGCGGATGACACCCAGCTCTACCTCTCTTTCTCATCAAAACCAGGTGAGGCAGTGGCTGTTCTGAACCAGTGCCTAGGCACAGTAATGGACTGGATGAGGGCCAATAAACTGAAACTCAATCCAGACAAGACGGAGGTACTGTTAGTGGGTGGTTCGTCTGCCCGGCTAGGTGATAATCAACCTGTTCTGGAGGGGGTTGCACTCCCCCTAAAGGATCAGGTTCATAGTTTGGGGGTGCTCTTGGATCCAGAACTGTCACTTGAGGCACAGGTGAACTCAGTGGCACGGAGCACTTTTTATCAGCTTAGGCTGGTATACCAACTACGCCCTTATCTGGACAGAGATAGCCTAGCTACAGTTATCCATGCTCTGATAACTTCTCATCTGGATTACTGCAATGCGTTATACGTGGGGCTGCCTTTGAAAACGGTCCGGAAACTTCAGCTGGTCCAAAATAGGGCAGCAAGATTGTTAACAGGGACTGGCCTGCGAGCTCATATTACGCCAGTACTTTTCCAGCTGCACTGGCTGCCAGTCCATTTCCGGGCCCGATTCAAAGTGCTGGTGTTAACATTCAAAGCCCTTAACGGCTTGGGGCCAGGTTACCTGAAGGATCGCCTCCTCCCATATGTGCCTGCCCGGACCTTAAGATCATCAGCAGCAGCCCTTCTCCGTGAGCCCCTGCCAAAGGAAGTGAGGCGGGTGGCTACTAGGAGGAGGGCTTTTTCTGTTGTGGCACCCCGGCTCTGGAATGAGCTCCCTAGTGAGGTTCGCCTGGCGCCTACATTGTACTCCTTTCGGCGCCAGGTGAAGACCTTTTTATTTTCCCAGGCATTTTAGCTTTCTAACTTTTTATCTTTGCTGTTTTAAATCTGTATTTTAAACTCCTGTACTGCTGCTAGGTTTTATTGTGGTTGTATTGTTATATTGTGGTTTTAATGTTCTATATATTTTAAATTGTTTTATTGTGTGTTGTTTGGTTTTAGTTTTTGTGAACCGCCCAGAGAGCTTCGGCTATTGGGCAGTATAGAAATGAAATGAAATGAAATGAAATGAATGAATGAATGAATATATATATATATATATATATGCCAGGAAGTGATTGGGGCCAGATGCCACGATCTGAGTTTTTTTAATGTTGAGTTTCAAACCAGCTTTGGCACTCTCCTCTTTCACCCTCAACAAGAGACTCTTGAGATCCTCTTCGCTTTCTGCCATTAGGGTGGTATCGTCTGCGTATCTGAGGTTGTTGATCATTCTCCCGGCAATCTTAATTCTGAGCTATGATTCATCCAACCCGGCGTTTCTCATGATGTACTCTGCATATAAATTAAATAAGCAGGGCGACAATATACAGCCTTGTTGTACTCCTTTCCCAATTTTGAACCAATCGGTTGTTCCATGTCTGGTTCTGACTGTTGCTTCTTGACCCTCGTACAGGTTTCTCAGGAGACAGGTAAGGTGGTCTGGTACTCCCATCACTTTCAGAATTTGCCACAGTTTGTTGTGATCCACACAATCAAAGGCTTTAGCGTAGTCAATGAAGCAGAAATAGATGTTTTTCTGGAATTCTCTGGCTTTCTCCATGATCCAGCGAATGTTGGCGATTTGATCTCTAGTTCCTCTGCCTCTTCGAAACCCCGCTTGTACTTCCGGTTCTCGGTTCACATACTGCTGAAGCCTAGCTTTTAGGATTTTGAGCATCACCTTGCTGGCATGTGAAATGAGCGCAATTGTGTGGTAGTTTGAACACTCTTTGGCGTTTCCCTTCTTTGGAATGGGAATGTCAACTGACCTTTTTCCAGTCTTGCGGCCATTGTTGAGTGTTCCAAATTGGTTGGCATATTGAGTGCAGCACTTTAACAGCATCATCTTTTAGGATCTTAAATAGCTCAGCTGGAATACTGTCATGTCTGCTAGCTTTGTTGTTAGTAATGCTTCCTAAGGCCCACTTGACTTCACTCTCTAGGATGTCCGGCTCAAGTTCAGTGACCGCACTATCATGGCTATCAGGGACATTCAGATCTTTCCTGTATAGTTCTTCTGTGTATTCTTGCCACCTCTTCTTCATCTCATCTGCTTCTGTTAGGTTCCTGTCTTCTTTGTCCTTTATCATGCCCGTCTTTGCACAAAACGTTCCCTTGAGATCTCCGATTTTCTTGAAGAGATCTCTAGTCTTTCCCATTCTGTTGTTTTCCTCGATTTCTTTGCATTGTTCATTTAAGAAGGCCTTCTTGTCTCTCCTTGCTATTCTCTGGAACTCTGCATTCAGTTGGATGAATCTTCCCCTTTCTCCCTGGCTTTTCACTTCCCTTCTTTCCTCAGCTACTTGTAAAGCCTCATCAGACAGCCACTTGGCTTTCTTGCATTTCTTTTTCTTTGGGATGGATTGAGTTGCTGCCTCCTGAACAATGTTATGGACCTCCGTCCATAGTTCCTCAGGCACTCTGTCTATCAGGTCTAATCCCTGAAATCTATTCCTCACCTCCACTGTATATTCATCAGGGATATGATTAGGTCATACCTGAATGGTTTAGTGGTTTTCCCTACATTCTTCAATTTAAGCCGAAATTTTGCAACAAGAAGCTCATGATCTGAGCCACAGTCAGCTCCAGGTCTTGTTTTGACTGACTGTATAGAGCTTCTCCATCTTTGGCTGCAAAGGACATAATCAATCTGATTTCGATATTGACCATCTGGTGATGTCCATGTGTAGAGTCGTCTCTTGTGCTGTTGGAAAAGAGTGTTTGGTATGATCAGCGTGTTCTCTTGGCAAAACTCTATTAGCCTTTGTCCTGCTTCATTTTGTACACCAAGGCCATGCTTGCCTGTTATCCCGGTGATTTCTTGACTTCCTACTTTAGCATTCCAATCCCCTATGATGAAGAGGACATCTTTTTTTGGTGTTAGTTCTAGAAGGTGTTGTAGGTCTTCATAGAACCGATCAACCTCAGCTTCTTCGGCATCAGTGGTTGGGGCACAGACTTGAATTACTGTGATGTTGAATGGTTTGCCTTGGATTTGTACTGAGATCATTCTATCGTTTTTAAGATTGTACCCCAGTACTGCTTTTCCCACCCTTTTGTTGACTATGAGTGCTACTCCATTTCTTCTAAGGGATTCTTGCCCACAATAGTAGATATGATGGTCACCTGAATTAAATTCGCCCATGCCTGTCCATTTTAGTTTGCTGATTCCCAAGATGTCGATGTTCAATCTTGCCATCTCATGTTTGACCACCTCCAGCTTACCTTGATTCATTGATTTGACATTCCAGGTTCCTAAACAATATTGTTCTTTACAGCGTCGGATTTCCTTTTCACCACCAGACACATCCACAGCTGAGTGTCCTTTCGGCTTTGGCCCAGCCGCTTCACTCTTTCTGGCGCTACTTGGAAATTCCCTCTGCTCTTCCCCAGTAGTATATTGGACACCTTCCGACATGAGGGGTTCATCTTCCAGCTTCATATTTTTTAGCCTTGTGATACGTTCCATGGGGTTTTCTTGGCAAGAATACTGGAGCCATTTCCTTCTCCAGTGGACCACATTTTGTCAGAACTCTCCACCATGACCTGTCTGTCTTGCGTGGCCCTGCACGGCATAGCTTATGGCTTCACTGAGTTACGCAAGCCCCTTTGCCACAACCAGGCAGTGATCCCTGAAGGGGAGATCACAGGGTAGCCAGATGCAAAAGCAGATAGGGTAACTCTTGCAACCTTAATAGTTCTTTAGAAGAGGGAATTTCAACAGGCATAGCTTGTTATGTAAGCCACACCTGTCAAAGTTCCTTTTTTCTACACAACTATTAACAGCACAGGAGTTCAGTCCTTTATTGCACCTGGCCACCCTAATTGGCTGTCTGAGTTGGGCACAGGAGGCGCAGTGGTACTGAGATTCCAGTACTTCCTGCGTGAATGGTGTCATAAAATGGTGCTGGGGACATCTGCTTTATCCCATGGCCAATGGCTTATGGGGTGCTGCAAGATTCCAAACGGTCCCTTATACTCTTCAATGTTTATATAAAACTGCTAGGGAAGGTCAGCAGGTGGTTTGGGCTGAAATGCCATAAATATGTAGATGGCATTCAGCTCTACCTCTGTTTCCATCTAATAATCCTAGATCACCAGCAATGCACTGAAGGTCTACAGAGGACAGGACTGAGGAGGAACGATCCTTATGCAAATTACACAGACCTAAGCCAGGCAACAGGTTTTAGAGCGTAACAGAAAGGAGGAGCTGAAAACTCCTTTGATAACCTGCTGCCTCTTTTACTAACTCAAAAGCACATTGTGAGGACCCAGAGAATTGTGTATATGGAGGCAACTGCATTCTCCCCTAAGACAAAACAGTCCTTTTAAAATAATTTTCTTGTCTCCCATCCTTGGTCAGCCCTAATGACTTTTGAGGAAAAGAACAACAAATAAGTGAAACGAAGTCTCTTACCATATGCAAAAGTTCTCCCAGTAATATTGTTGCTCTGACGGATACATGGTCATCACTGCTTGTGATTACCTCTACTAGGCCCTAAAGTAATTAAGAAGTAAAATTCTATTGTAGCCATCTCACAGATCTTGCTTTACAGGTCAACTATTCAGCTTTTAAATTAAAATCTGAACTTACTTCCAAGAGTCCATTCCTAATGAAAGCAGAGAGAACCAGTGCCAAGTAATTGTCCATGAGGTCAGGCCTAGATAAATATGCAACAAAAACCAAGATCAGCACCAATCTTTTAGTTCTTCTTCTCTCATGTTACCAAACTGAGGTGGAGATAGCACTACTCTTTTGAATCAAGCGATATAGAGGCAATGCAATGTGCATGATACAGCACAACACAACCAAAAAGAATGACCACCAGTAGCACATCCAGCAGATTTAAATACGCACACACACACCCCAAACAGATTTTAAAATGTGTAACAGTTTGGTATAAAACACCAGCTTTGGTGACGTACTGAAACTTTTCATATTTTAAGTTATTTCTTTTGTTCTGGATTACTCTTTTGGTGATAAATCAGTACCTGGATCTGGCTCGGTGAGGTAATATAACTTTAGCTTCTGCAGCTACAAAGCCATCAGAAAGTCTCCAACTGTCTTGAAACCTGCTTGGATCTACAAGAAGAAAACCATCAAGTGAAAATGTTAGGGTTGGTCTGCAACACTGCTCCTTGTCAACTTTAATTTCACTAGGTTTTTATTATTGTTTCTATGTTTCATTGTTGCACTTTACACATCAGCAGTGCACCTGTGTGACTGAACAATGCAGGACAGGAGGAAAAGGACAACATGAACGCATGAAGTACAAATATTCTTAGAAGTTTGATATATGAAAAAGTTTTGCAGAGTGTAA
This sequence comes from Heloderma suspectum, assembly GCF_057233095.1. Classification (NCBI taxonomy): domain Eukaryota; kingdom Metazoa; phylum Chordata; class Lepidosauria; order Squamata; family Helodermatidae; genus Heloderma; species Heloderma suspectum. The sequence goes on from NC_139459.1 coordinate 29,222,619, forward strand.
TTAGTATAAATAAAAGCAATGTTTACAATCCAAAGAATGTTGTGTAACTTTCTGGGCAGTATCCTACAGGGCCATTGCACAAGCAGCCCCTCCCACAGATTCCAGTGCGCAAGGAAGATCCACCACTTGCACAACTGAGATTTAACACTTCCTATAGGAAACCCCAAAATGAGCAGAAATGCTTATTTTTGGATTGGGACAGGTCAGCAGAACTCCTTTCTGTGGCCCTGTTCCAGAAATAAGCATTTCCTTTTGTTTCCGGTTGCTCCCAGAAGTGCTAATCTCCGTTGTACAAGTGGTTGGTCTTGCTTGCAGAATGGAATTGGCAGGTGCACAGCACCCCATTGGATACTGCCTATTGTTAAGGAAGGGTGGGGTTTGGGATGTAACAAAAAGGGTTAGGAGCAGAATAAGCAAGCTGTAAAAACCAGAGGACTCCACTTACACATGCATGTCATAGTAAGTCTAGCTTGGAAAAAAACAAAACAAAACAGCATCTAAAATCATCCTTCAAGATAACACTGAGAAATTGCTTCTAATTGCTGCAATTCTGCAGTCAGATGCTCAGGCATAAGCCCACTATGATCTGAAGCAGTGGATATAGAAATGCACCTGATCAGTTGTCACAATTAATCAAGTAAAACACTGTTCCCCTGAAAGTTCATTACTAACCTACACTGAGAAGTGCTTCTATAAATTCATCTGTCACAACAGGAAGAGGAAGGCGAAATATATCATAAAGAACTTCAAGCAGTCCTCGCTATAAACACAAAAAGGAATAGGATTACAACAATCAGCAGAGATATAAGTATCTATACTGAAGCTAGTAGTCAAATTTTAAAAATAAGTGAAGAGCAACTAAAATACTGAAAAAAATATTGGCCACAACTTTTAGGATTGTTCATCTTTCGTCCTAATTCTCAAATCTTCAGAAATATTTTTTAAAATGTTTAGAGCAATTAAAATATCCATGGAAGAGTTAATAAAGAGTAGATTTCAGGCTCCATTTTTCCTGAAACAAAACAAAAGGTATCACCCATTCTTGTGCAGGTACAGTGCCCATATGGAAACATCATCATTGAGCTCAACAGACCCATTTTCCTCTCAGCACATGCACACATTCAGCACAACAGGCCATTACAGGAATATGGATGTGTGTGAAAGTTATACACTCCAGCCTCAAATAACTTGCACCAGGCTGAGAGGGAGCACTGGATGGGAGGATGGGGAACTTCCCAATCTGCATAAGGGCCTGGTGTGCTCAGCACATGTGTGTCAAAGAGAGGAAAGAGGGGAACCAGGCTCTGTTGAATGTTAGGGTAATTCCTCTGTATGGAGGCAACATGCCCATACTAGAGAAAACTGCATCTAAATTTTTGAAGTCTATTATACAATAGATAAAACTAAAAGCGATTTATAAAAACTGAATTAATTCATTGAGTCCCACAGCAGCACACAAACAGAGTACCACCCATGAAGGAGAATACAAGTCACACACTTCTTCTTGTAAAAGTAAAACGCGTACCCGTATTTCCATGTTAGGTATACACAGTACCCCGATAAGAGATTGGATCCCAGAATTTCCAGGTTTGCATAAACTAATAATGCCTGAAAACAAAATGAAGTGCATAATTACATAAGGTTAACATTAGAGATTTACTATTTTGCAAATACCCACTGATCACATATTAATATCTTTGTGGCTTTGTTCCTAGCCACACTGACATTATTAAATGCCTAGAGTGGCTGGGTAGCTGGCCAAATGGGCACCTTATAAATCTAATAAATAAATAAATAATGCAAAACTTCTGCAATGAATAGTTAATTACACAAAATGGTCCCAAAATAATCCAGCACAAATTTTACAGGATTCATATGACCATGAGCAAAATGTGTTTCTTTATCATGGGAACAGCACAATGGTATAACTCAAGCAAGAGGGTCTCTGTCTGGATTTAAGAAAATACAACCCCCAAATAATCTTCCTGTTTTGACAGGCCTTCCAGTCTCCCCATGGAGACTTGCCTGGTCTTGTTTTATACTCTTGGTAGTTTATGTTGTTAATATATTATCTGCTCTTTTGTCATGTTTTAACTCCACTTAGTTATTGGCTTAATGAAGCCCAAGTTCATAATGATTATCAGATCATGCCATTGATGTGTGTGTAGTAACTGTCAAAGAATTCTAAAAAATTGGTGAGGTGGCATTGATGTTTGATACCAATTCTTCCTCTGCAAGGGGTTTTCTTCTGTATATTTAATAATCCTAGCTTTAATAAAGCTTTTTTCCCCATTCATCTGAAACAGATCACAGGCTAACAGGCCTCTAATTTCCTGTCTCGTTCTAGATCTTTTTTGAAATTGGTGTTATGCTGATCACCTTCTTCCAGCAACAAGGCAAATTTCAGCAATAACTTGCATATACAGCCTTCTTCCACATTTATTTGCCCAAGCACTAAAATAGCTACAAAAGTAGCCTACTGTTTCAGCCCTGTGGTATATATTTCTTAGCCTTCTTCAGGAGTTAAATTTATAAAAAGCCTGCAAAGATATCTGAAAAGATGTCTTGAAGAATACATCCTGTGGCTAGTCAAGACATCTTTTCAGAAATCTGACAAATATATGCCACAGGGAAGAAACATGTTGGCCGACTTTGAAGAATAAAACTTTTATTTTCTACATGCTGAGGCATGTTCTCTCTTTTCCACTGGGTTATTCTAGACGCTCCCCATTTCTGTCTGACACTAAAATGGCTATCAAAGGTCCCCCAGCTTTCTGGCATTAGGCATGTGGTGACTGGGGAGGGCCCCTTTTCTATTGTGGCACCTCATCTGCTCTCCCCAGGGAGACTTGCCTGGTATACTCTGTCTTTTCAGCACCAGCTAAAGCTCTGTTTATTTTCCAAGGCCTTTTAAATGTTTTCCAAGTTGGTTTTATTGTATTGGTGTGTTTGTTATTTTTCTGCCAATTTAAACTTGATTGATTCAACTTTGCTACCCTGCTGTTTTATTTTCTGGTTTTCATTTGATGTATGCTGTCCTGAGGGCTAAACTGATATGGCAGGGTATACATTTTCTTAACAATTAATAATAATCATTTGTTAAAAAGTCTACAGTTTCACATTTGAATTCTTTAACAGGTCTTGTGAATATAGCATTCACACCAGACTATGTATTAATCTTTAATTTGTTTAACAACCGTAAAACTTCAGCTCTTGTCACATTCAGGGCCCAAGTATGGGGAACGAGGAAGAGAAAGATACACTTTACCAGGGCACAGAGCTATGGTGGGGGCAGTGGGCAGCCCAGGCTGCAATCCCATTACCCAGATGTGGGGGTGGGGAAGTGAGGCTAAATTGTATATCATGCAGAACAAGCAAAATTCTGAACTGACCCTTCTCCAGAACTGAAAGGGTGTATGTGGGCAGTTAAATTAGGACTTGCAGTCTGACAGAGGGATTTGTGCTTCCTTATATGAGACATGCTGTCTCAAAAATTATCAGTCCCAGAATCCCTTCTGCATGGGCAGGAAGAACAAAGCTCCATAATAATTAGAGACAGAAAATAAAAAATAAAGATTTAAAGTGAATTGGCCTATTTATAAAATGTTGACACTCATGTTACTCTGTCAGAATAAAAGCCAATCAAATTATCAGCAGAATCAACCTTCATTAGGATGAACCCAAATGTTACAAAATACTAGTCAACAGGTTTAAACAAAATAATCTCCGAAAGGGATGTGTGTGTCTGAGGTATGGTAGAAAAGGCTCAGTGCAGATCATGATGTAATTTCAGAAACGCAGAAATCAATTTCAGAATAGAACAGAAACTTTTCTGTCATGGCTCCCATGATAGTATGAATAGGATGGGATAGTGGTATGTGTGTAGGAGGGGGCCTGTATTACAAGTATATACTGCTCCCCCCACAAAATTATGCTTGGGTCCTGGTCACATTTGGCCCCTACCATAACCATGTGATCCCCACCATTATTTATTTGGAAAAGGGATCTAGTATTGTTCAAGTGAGGCAGGCAATGCTATGTATATTTTACTGTTACACTGTGCAAGAATGGAATTTAATACTGCATGCTGAACTCAGCTTTATTTCATAAAAAGAAGTTATTTACCTTTGGTTTTAGAGAGTACTCCTGGCTCAGATTATCCCCTCTGAGGTTGGAGACAGCACTCCAACCTCAGAAGGGAGTGTTGGAGATCTGCCCAATTGCAGCCAGTGTGGAGAAAACGGCACTGGCTGCCTCTCCAAGGTTGAAAAACCAACCTTGGAGAAGGGAAAAAGGGGCATTCTGTTGGGCAAGGACGGGAGGAGACCACAGGGGCCAGGATACGATTTATCTTGAGCCTCCTCCAGCCTCCTTCCCTCTCCCTCCAAAGTGCCCTTGTCTAGCGAAAAAAAAAACCCATCTAGCCAAAAAAAAGCAAAAAAACAACACCCCCCCCAACACACACCAAAGATCAGAGGAGAAAGAGGCAAAGTTCACCTCCACCGCTCCTCCAGCTGTGTTGGCTTCAGCCCGGCAGGGCATAGGAATCTCGGAAATCTCCAAGTTTGGGGACTTCTGAGTAGTGAGGGTGCAGTCCATAGGATTGCACCCTTGGAGGTTTCACCGGACATTTCCCACACTCTTTCAAGCCTATCTCTGCAGCCATAAAAGTGACAGATTGTCTTAAAAAAGAGAGATAGCCAAGATGGCTTCTTTTGTACCCAGTAGCAAGTTCTGCTTTTTCCACTCTCCAGAGCATAGCATTATTCCACTTATTAACATACATGTCAAAGTTAGAACAAAGGCCTTACCTGCCCATGACCGAAACGCCGCAACAATTCCCATTTTACTAGCAGATAGCCGTGCTTCTCGGTCCTCTCTGTTATAAAACAACATTATACAAAGATACGGAAGTTACACTGAGTTAGTCATGTTTTATTGTCCATTAAAAAATGTATCACTGTTGAGAACACACTCTCAAGTTTGGGAACAGTGGAGTTTATAAAAGCCCTTGCCCAGAACAAAATGAGTACCTTAAACCCCACTGTTACTAAGTTGTGACTAATGGTGATTATACTTACTTCATCTGTCCTTCTGCAGTGTCTGGATTGTGCCTGTAGTGAAAGTCGGTATATGGAGCTAAAATCCGCTACAATAAGGAAACAAAAGATTGGAGTAATTCCCAGTACCACCATTCCATCTTTATTACTATCCACTTCAAAGGTTTTTTTGGGAAAATACACTCTCTCTCTCTCTCTCTTTTTAGAGATCTTGTATTTTTGCCCATCAACAATCTTTATGTGTTAACAGAACTGGGACAAAGTACAGCTAATCTAGGGCCTAAAGAAGGATGTGTTCAACTAACATGAACACATACATAACATAAACAGTATGGATAACATAATGCACTTACTCTGTCCACTTTTGAAACATGCTGCTGGCCAGCTGTACCATACTACAATGGTTTCCCTACATTTAACCCATCCACCTAGCTACTTATTTTTTATTTAATTCTGAGCAAAGGGGAAAACACAGAAAAGGACCAATACTGGAATGTCTATCTCTGGCCTCCGAGCAAACCGTGTCAGTCTCATTGTCCACAGATATACATCAAACTGACAATCTTGTATCGAGCTTCCACTTTTAACCATAGTACATTTTATTAGACAAACACTCCCAACAGAAAATTAGAGAAAGATAAAAGCATAGATTTGCATTTTTATCATAGGAATATCCACCTCTCTCGGAAGTTGTAATATTCTTTCATTTTTGTTATGAACCATTTTGCCTCCAGACTTAAATTTATTTAAATAGCTGCATATTTATAAATGGGTAGGTCTATATATGTAAATATGATTCAAGTATAGTGTTTAAGTATTAACAAGACATATCTTGTTATTAAAAGACAACATTCCAAAACTCTCTTATGCAGTTATTGCTTTCCCTGTAAATATTTGTATTAATTTCTTGTACCATGTTAAATGTGCAAACTATTTCCTTAAATAAGTTTCTCAATTGTCAACTCATCCACTAGGCATATAATGCTAACCAGGTAGCATGAAGTTACGTATTTGCTAGTATTTGGCAGGGGTCAAATGCTTGAAAATTTCTTCATGACTCAAAATGAGCAAACATGCATACAGTAAGATCAGAGAAGAAAATGAAGTTCCTACCTCTAATTCCACATCTGCTCGCACATACTGTCGAGTCTTTGGATGATTGAGAAGATGCAAGACTGTTGTTATGAGAGCTTCATTTATTCGGCTTAACTGACAATCAATCACATTTTTCAAAATAGTACTTAGACCACCCCGAAGAGCAACTACTTCTGGATTTTGAATTGCTGAAAGAGGAGAATTAATCAGTTAATTAAAATTTCACATCACCACCTACATTTTCAGAAACACTAAAATTTAATTCAGATGTATATGTTACATTTCATATAAATATCAATAAAAAACTAACAGTTTCGTTTAAAACTTTCTATTTAAAATTTACATATATTGTGAATTCCATTTTTTAAGATGAACAGATCGTCTAAATTTCCTAAATGTTTCTAAGTTTATATAAATATATCTAAGGTATATTGCACTAGATATACATAGCAAAAGACTGCTTACACGTACAGGGACAGCAATCCTATGGTCCATGGGTGAGCAGCCCAGGGACCATAGGATGGCTCGGATTCCCCCCGCTGATGTCGAAGACAGCGCACCAACCTTGGAAGGGGAGTCAGAAATCTGCTTCCAAGCCCTATCCCTCACAGCTGGTGTGGAGAGAACTGCATCAGCTGCCTCTCTGAGGTTGGAAAATCAACCTTGGAGAGGGGGTGTTCTGGTGGGAAGGGATCAGAGAAGCCAGGATGTGATTTATGCTGGGCCTCCTCCAGCCTCCTTACTTCTCTTACTCCAAAGAACCCTTGCTAGAAGGGCTAAAAAGTCCATCTAGTGAAGAAATCAAAGAGCAGAGGATGAGGAGACAAAGAATGCCTCCACCGCTCCTCCTGCCCTGTCAGTTTCAGCCCAGCAGGGCATAGGAATCTCAGAAGCCCCCAAGTTCAGGGACATCTGAGTAGCAAGGGTGCAATCGACAAGATTCTGCCCTTAGTCAATAGATAATTTATTTGTTAGAAGCCAGGAGGCTGTTCCAAGTGGTCCGGAACCCGGTCAGTCCAGTTGTTCCGGAACCAATGAAGCATTCTAAGGCCTCCTGTGATGAGTTTGTACATAAAATCGACCGGATCAGGAGTGCTATTCTGTGTGCTGTGGATACAGTTAGTGAGCAAGGGGCGGCCAGTAACAGACCAGTTGTGTGGGATCGGTTCCAGCTTCTTCCTTCTGATGAAGTGGAGAAGATGCTTTCATCTTTAAGGCCGACCACCTCCTTACTCAATCCTTGCCCATCTTGGCTCATTATGAATTGCAGGGAGAGACTCAGGTAGAGATCAAGGTGGTGGAGAATGCCTCCCTCGAGGAGGGAGTGATGCCATCATCCCTCAAGGAGGTGGTGATAAGACCACTCTTAAAGAAGCCCCCTTTGGATCCCCAAGACCTGAACAACTTTTGCCTGGTCTCAAATCTGCTGTTTTGGGGCAAGGTGATTGAGTGGGTGGTGGTGTAGCAGTTGCAGGCACACTTAGAAGAAGCCAATTATCTGGATCCATTTCAATTGGGCTTCAGGCCTGGGCATGGGCCAGAAACGGCCTTGGTCACCTTGGTGGATGGTATGGGGAGGGCTCTGGATAGGGGCGAATGCTCCTTACTTATTCTCCTCGATCTCTCAGAGGCTTTTGATACCGTCGACCACAATATCCTCCTGGACTGCCTGGAGCAGTTGGGCATAGGGGACATCATATTACGGTGGTTCTGTTCCTTCCTCTCTGGCAGGTACCAGAGGGTAGCTCTGGGGGAGGAGACTTCAGACCCTTGGCTACTCACTTGCGGGGTGCCACAGGGTTCCATCCTCTCCCCTTAACATCTATGTGAAGCCACTGGGGGCTATCACAAGGAGGTTTGGGGTGTAGTGTCACCAATATGCAGATGACATGCAACTCTATCTCTCATATAAATCCTCACCAAGCTGTAGAAACCCTGTCCAAGTGTCTGGAGTCAGTGAGTGGCTGGATGGGAAGGAATAAGCTGAAACCGAACCCCAACAAAACCAAAGTACTTTTGGTGGGAGACTAGGGGAGGTTGGGGGATGCTGACCTGGTGTTGAATGGGGTGCAGCTGCCCTCAAGGACCAGGTCTGCAGCCTGGGGGTCATTTTAGACTCCCAGCTGTCCATGGAGGCTCAGGTGTCAGCCATGAGCCGAGCAGTGCTCTACCAACTCCATCTGATACAGCAGCTGTGCCCCTACCTCCCTAACCATCTGTTCCCCTCAGTAGTTCATGCTCTGGTCTCCTCTCTCCTAGACTACTATGATGCGCTCTATTTGGGGTTACCCTTGAAGACGGTTCGGAAGTTGCAGCTGGTGCAGAAAGCAGTGGCTCGCCTGATTAAAGGCAGCCGTTGAAGAGGCCACATCATTCCAGTGCTGCAGGCACTGCACTGGTTACCAGTTGTTTTCCGGGCCCAATTCAAGGTATGGGCGTTGACCTTTAAAATCCTATATGGTTCCGGTCCAGTCTATCTTAAGGAGAGCCTCCAGCAACACCAGGGATGCCGCTCAACAAGATCAGCCTTGGACGGCCTTCTGTCTGTCCCATCAACCAGGACAGCTAGGCGGATGAGGACTAGGGAGAGGGCCTTTTCTGTGGTAGCCCCCACTCTGTGGAATTCCCTCCCTAGTCACCTCCGCCATGCTCCCTCTCTGATGGGCTTCTGCCGGGCTTTGAAAACCTGGCTGTTCAGGGGGACGTTTGGGGTGGGTTTGCGTTTTTTTGGAGCAATGTTGTTTTGTTTAGTTGATTATATAAATGTGTTGTATTTTGTGTTATTTGTATTGTACACTGCCTAGAGTGGCCGGGTAGCCGGCCAGATAGGTGACTAATAAATCTAATTAATAAATAAATAAGCCACCGCCAGGACTCTATGGAGCTATATCAGCAGGGTCTAAATGCAAATAAACAATGAAAACAGTTGGAAAATAAAGCCAAAAGTAGTTTAAGAGATGCATAATTGCATCATGCAATTTTTTTGTGAACTGCCCAGTGAGTTTTGGCTACTGGGCTGTATAGAAATGTAAGAAATAAATAAAATATAGTCACAGGATGTTGTAATAGCAACTAGCATAGATGGTATAAATACAGTATAAAAGGAATGGTATAAAAAGGAATAAATACAGTCAAGAAGGTTACTCTATTAATGGTTGTTACTGAGAACAGCTAAACCAATCCTGGGGAACCTCAGGCCTGAGGTCCCATTCTGGTCCCCCAGGGTCCCAATCCAACCTCCTGGGGTTCCCCAGGTGGCCACAGCCCTTGCTATCTCCCTTACCCTTTTCCCTCAACCACCAGTCGTTTGGTGGTTTCCCAGCTTATGCACAGCTTTTTCCCCATTCTAAAAGCTTGAAATTAAGGGTTAGTTAATTCGATTAAATTAAGGCTTAGTTACTGACAGTAAGAGCTTTAAGCTACAATATGCTGGTATTTTGAGTATTCTGGCCCCACCCTTTTTGCCTTTGGCTTTTGGCCCACCATCACTGGAACGTGGCCCCTGAGAGGTTCTCAGAAATGGAATTCAGGCTGAAAGAGATTCCCCACGCCTGAGCTAAACCATGGAACCTCTGTGTTCAGAAGCACCAGACCACTGATTACCGGACAACAGGGAGAAATAACAGGAGAGGAGTATTTTATTTATTTATTTATTTCATTTCATTTCTATACCGCCCAATAGCCGAAGCTCTCTGGGCGGTTCACAAAAATTAAAACCAAACAACACACAATAAAACAATTTAAAATATATAGAACATTAAAACCACAGTATCTCAATCCTTCCATGTTCTGACCTTGCCACTGGTTGGCCACTGCTGAAAAGGAAATGCTGGAACAGAGAAACCTTTGGTCTCATTGAGCAAGATCATTCCTTTGCTCTTACATTCATCTGCTATTTCGATTCCACATAATGCCTATTGTTTTCTTACATGGCACTTACAGTATACAAGCATATTTTCGCATTAGATTATTTAGTAAATTTCTAAAGAATTCTTAGATTGCCATGGTACTTAACTATAATTCTCTCTGAGACTCTTACCTAGTTCACAGATAATAGCAATACAGGCTCGAACCATCCTATCCCTCTCCTGAAGGCCATCATTTCCAACTGCTATCAAGGAATTGGTAACTGAACTAGGAAATAATGAAGCGTTCACAGTGATCATCTGCAAAGAAAGGCAAAGGGAAAGAGTGGTGAGTTTGTCACTGGACTTACAGGAATCCATGCACTGCATGCACATAAAACATAGGTTTATGGAACAACCCTAATGGTTCTATTATCTGTTTGTATTAAAAACTCTTCTTCCTCCTCCCTTATTATTCTTGTTTAATAATTTGTGTCTACAAAGATACAAATGGCCCATATATGGGAAGATGCCATAGTAAAAGAAAGGAGCTATTTGCTGCTTCTAATTCCCCTGAAATGTTCACAAAGAGAATAAACTGCATGGCAATGCTGGGGACATGAGAATAGCACAGAGCTCCCAATGTGCTTCCAGAAGTCATGCATTTTCTAAAGTAAGCTTATCACTACAGTTCTCACACAAACTCTCCATTACTCTATGGATCCACTGTATCTGAGAGGGAGAAGGAGTATGTTTCTCCATTCTGCCCTTCATAACATTTGCACATTGGATGCCATGTTTGCACTGGGGCCTCCACGCATATAACACAATGGACAAAGTCCTGATCCATGCAATCTGTACACCACAAAAAACAAGAATATGCAGATTGTATTCCTATGCAAATACATTCAGTGTAAAAATGTTAGGCAAGAGCAGGGTAAGCACACTTCACGCTTAAAAGATCTCCTTTGTTTTTTGATAGAAGCGCAAGTGCCAACAATGGGACTCAAATGAAAAATAGTGGCTTAGGGGCCAGATATAGACTTAGAATTAAGGAGCAGGGTATTGCTGAGCACATACTAAGCCAGGAATTTGTTCTGAGTACCAAGTGAGTTCACAGTTCTTTCATCCATAAACCCACTCTTGGTCCCCACCACTACACACACATGCAAACACACAAGCATTCTTCATTTCAGCAACCTAATTTGGGGTGGAGGAGCCTTTTTCATTTGTTGCTTTTAAGCATAAGACACCCTTGCAAAACAGCCAGACATCTACCAGTAGATCCAAAGCTACCATCTGTCCACCCCTGAGCAAGCCACCAGAACAGGGACATGGTGGGCATGATTCCACCTCCACATTTGTGTTCAGGCCTCCTCATCAAATCTAACATCTACAAAGGTCTCATAGATCTCTAATACAAATGACTTTCCAGAGTAATGTGAGAAGTAACCATGGAGCATTTTGGGGAAGGAGGTTTACACATAATGCTAAACCATGGTATGGGTTGTTGAAAGAGAACTCATGGTTTGTTGTTGGGTTGTGAACTCTGGGTTGTTTAAACCATAGCTTATAGTTACATGCAAACTCAGAACCATGGGTTGTTTCGCCAGGCTGCAGAGGCAGTGGGAAAGAGTTGTAAAAAAACCAGCTGCTCCACATGCCAGTACTACAGCACCACAAAGGCATGTGGGATACAGGGAGGGAATGGGCAAAGGAGAGGGAAACAAATAACCCAGGGATTGAGAAAACAAACAATGCTTTTGTTTGATCATCTGCTAGACAAACCCTGGGTAGGTCAACTAACCATGGGTTAAATAAACCATGGGTTAGCATTATGTGCAACCTAGGATACTGTTACACAATACAAGTTATTGTCCCCAAATCTGAAAGTGAGTAATGCATGCTGCTATCATTGCCTGCCCATCTGTCTAAATTAGGCAATGGTAGTATAACCCTTACATATTTTATTTGCTCTAGCAAAGAAATCTCAATTATGGGAAATATTAAGCAGCTAGTATGACACAATAGACCACCTTGCTCTTTATATATACCAGTCATTCGGAGGCTATAAACAAAAATAGTTTATTAAATTTCTTGTTTTCTGTGCTATACTGAGGGCCAAACCAGACATGGTATTAATTGCCTTTGCATTTAATGTGCATATGTTTTTTTTTAAAGCAAATAGTAGTCCAGGGGGCAGGGATCCACTGGTGCCCAAGGGAGATTTCCCCTGGATGCAAATAGTAGTTTCAAGAGAGTGATTTGTGTCATTACTGCGACAGGTGAGAAAAGGGTTGAACTCACCCTCTTCACCTGTTGCAAACTCAAAACTTAGCAGCTGCTGGGAGGGGGCACATGATATTTGCATTGTTTAAAACATCCATGTTAATTGCAAAGATGCATCTAATTTCTCTTCTAATTTGGCCCTGAGAAAGTAACTCACTCTGATGTGCTTTGAAGCAATTAAAATCTCTCTCTAAGATATTAAATGCAGGGGGTGAAGAGGGAAGGAGCAATTTTGCTGTATTTGCTGGTCACCTTTCAATAATAAGCCTATATGAGATGATTTGCACAACATTGGAACAAAAGGTTTATTTATAATAATGTTTTTGAGAAACTGCTACTTTGTAAATTATTATCTGCTACCCACAGAACAGGAAGCTCCTTCAGACTGAACTTCAAAGAAAAACCCACTCTATTGCCCACCTACAATGAGAGAACCTTTCATTTAATTAATTCTTGTTATTTTATACCATTACGCTAGACAGAGAGTAGGTGTACTAATCTCTTTCACAGAAACAAGGCCTTATGTTCTTGAACTGAAGGCATGAACAAGCTTATGCTCATCATGGGTGGCAAGAAAGTACAAACAAGCAAGTACTTATAGCTAGGGCTCTTTCTCTACCAGGTTTTCTCTGCTTTATATTGTTCAAAAATCAAAGTCTTCCTATGGGTTTACCATCTATAATTTTATATGTTAAAAAATGGTAAAAACCAAACTCCCATCCCATAATTACCTCTATCCTGCCATCTCTTTCAAATGTACTGTAAAGCACCTTGTACACTGGGATGGGGATCCTCAGGCCCTCCAGGGTTCACCACATGGCCACACCCCCTTCCTCTGACTGTCAATCGTTTGGTGGCTTCCTGGCTTTACAGTATGCTTCCATTCTAAAAGGTTGAAATGCCTCTCCTAAGCCTTAGTAACTGACAGTAAGAACTTTAAGTTATACTATGCTGATATCTTTTGAATTTTGGCCCCATCTTTTTTGCCTCAGCCATCACTGGGATGGTCCCCCGGAGGTTCTCCAAAACTGAATTTGGCCCTTGGGCTGAAAGAGCTTCTGTACCCCTGTTGTACAGTGCCCTAATTTCCAGATATCCAGTACTCTGAAGAGTAGGTCCTGGGGCAATTTTGACTAATTTCCTTAATAATTAACTGCTTTAAAACAACCTTTACAACTTACTCCTTCTGAGAAGATGGGTAGGATACTAGGGGAGTAGAATCACAAATGAAGGCCAGAACACAACACAAAAATTAAGCAAGTTTTTTATACCAGCCTTAACTGAAAAATGCTACACCTTAAGCTTGCTTCTTTATCTTGTAAAAGCTCTTAGTGCTTTTATTACTATTTATTTCATTTTATTACTACAACTATGATTTATATGAATAGTACTCGACTTATATGGTCACCTATCAATATTATGTTCCCTGACTGGTTTACAAGACAAGAAGCAAAATATAAGCCAATTAAAAACAAACACTAAACTGCAGTATTAAAATAATAATGATTTATTTATTTATTTATTTATTTCTATACTGCCCCTGGAGGTTCACAAAAAATACATATCATAATACAAGATAATAAAAACATAATATAAAATCTCTAACATTCAAAACAATTAAATGGGCTAAAACATTTACAACAAGATACTGGACCTGACAGAAGTAACTGAAATAAATGCCCCATCATATGCCATCAAATAAATCACAATTTACAAATAAAAGCTCAGTTTACAAAATAAGACAGATCTTACACAGTGAGAACCTAGATTTTTTAAATGCTTGTTGTTTAAAAGGCCTGGGTAATTTTTTAAAAAAGAAGTCTTCATCTGGCACCCAAACTATCATGAAAATGGTACCAGGCAAGCTTCTATGGGGAGGATATACTACATCAGGGATGCCGCCGCCAAGATGGTCCTCTCCCTAGTAGCGACCCACCTTGCCTCAATTTGGTGGGCACATATCAGGTCCTCTGAAGAAAAACGTAAGGTTCAGGGAAGTATATATGGGCAAAGCTAATCTTTCAGGTAACCTGGTCCCAAGCACTTAAAGGCTTTAAAGGTTAAAACCAACACTTTAAATGCTGGATCAATAAGCACCCCAGAGTGCAAACCTGATCCTTTAGGACAGGGGTGAAGAAACTTCAGGGGGGCAGGGCCCACTTTTTACCCCCCCCCCCGCCCCAATCCCCCTATGGGCCACTCAACTGCTGCTACCAAACTGAGCTGCACAGTGGTGGTAAAACAAATATGCGGTTTAACACCAAAATTTGGCAACAAACATTATGGACCCTTAGAAAGGCCAAATTTATCTTAAAAATCAAGATAGGCCAAATCCAAGGGTCTGGTTTGTTTTTTCCAGTGGGGCAGCACAAGAGGATAGAGGGCATTTGTTGCCCACCTGCTGCTTTAGGGGATCAGCTGGAATGCTTTGTACGTGATTTGGTTTGCTGCTTCAAATGAACTTAAACATATATTTAAATACTTTGTTAGTAGCTCAACACATTATGGGGCTGATTGGGAGAGTCAGGGATATCAAGTTGAACAGAAGTTTGAAAATGAGAATTGTTTCTTTCAACAATCCTAAATGGCTTGCTTTATTAAACATAATGGGCTGTATCCAAATGTTACAGAGCACTTTCCACTTTCATAAGCTGCCTCTACCAGATTTTAATTCCTACTTTCCATGTCTCAAGCTTTTCTTGAGGGGCCCCAGACCCCTACAAGATGCTCTGGGAGGGGACGGGGGAGGAGAAACAGGAAAACCTCACTGCACAAGTAGTCCAGCAGACAGGTGCAATATTTGGCCAAATTGTGCTTTTGATGATAAAGCACTGAGACTTGGAGCACAGGTAGGACGTATTCTCACGAAGATTTTAGGTTATAGGGCCATCGCAGATTTCTCTACTAACAGCAATGGAGGACATTTTCCAAAATGGCCTCCTAAGAACCATTTTCAATCTGCCCAATTGTATGTCTGATGCTCCGCAGGTCAAAATGAATGTGATTTTGCTTGAATTTGGTGTGTAAATACATGTGCAGACATCCACCATACAAACTCATACGCACAAGCACAGGAACATGCACACACAAAATGGAGTTAAGAAAAATAAGTAATATAACCTTATTTATAATGTTATTCTGACATTATAAATAATTGCTTATAATTTGTAATGTTTGGTGGGCTCTATATTGAGATGACAGTTCTCAAGGTACTTGGAGATCTTTTGGATGAAAGCGGGTTGACTGGAGCACTTATTCAGGCTGGTCTTACCACAGCAGGAAAAGCTGATTCATTTATACAAGCGTCCCATGTGACACGCACCTGTAGAGCTCATCAAATCACAGCCAGTAGTCTCTATGTACTTCTCCATTAGGCCTACAATGAGGACAGCCAAGACTCAGAAGCCACTTCTTGTCGCTGGAAGACTGGTGCAATGAAAGAAGTAATGTATGTTCCCAGTTCCAATTGTGCTATATCATTCTACAGTTGGAGCTTGTCTTGATGACTTATGTAAGAGCGACGTGAGAGGGAGACTTCCAGCTCTATACTGAGGCCCTGCCCAAGAATGTTCCCTGGTTCTTTGCTCTGGACTATACCCACTATCCAAGATGGATCCCTGTCCACTGACGTGATATGGTTTCACTTAAAAAGCGCCACTGTAACATCTATGAAGAATTCATGAGAGGGAAATTTGTCACAAAAAAGTCAAAACATGCCTTCTCTGCTATTGCCATTGACCAGGCCCACAAGCAGAATAATGCATCTGTAAAAGGTGATGGTGGGGCTGTAGGCCTAACAGAAAACCTCGCAGCTCTGTGTAAATGGATGGCGTCTGGTCCTGAGATGACCTGCTTAACTGAAGAATTTGAGAGTTCAAGTAATAAGAGATGGGACACAGGTGAGCATCACCATGAGGCCAAAAAGCACTCACAGATGGCATTTGCAAAATCTGTTAAGTCTCTCACTCACGCTATACAAGATATGGGAAACCCATTTTGTGAAAACAGCTGTGATCTTATTGTTCTTGACAGTAGAAACATTGTAGATCCAGCAGTGGCAGACACACTACTCAAGATTGAGTTGCCCAATATGAAACATATGTCAGTGAGAGGCTTGTCAACCAAGACACACCTATCACAGATCCTATCAAATGCAACAACCTCCATATCTTCAGCCATCCTCCAGTTAGAGAAAAGTCAAGTAACAGCTACAGCTGATATCCCTAAATAATGACCACTCACTCTTCTCTAGACTTTACATTGCATCAAAGATCTGCAATGGTGATCTGGATGACTTCTTTCGCCATGAGAATCAAGCCTATCCCCCTGCACTGTCAAAGATGGGGAGTCTGAGAACAGGAACAAAGTCTGATTTGTTGCACTGTTTGGATGAGCTCACACCTGTGAAAGAAAATGTCTCTAATCCTATAGTGCTAGTGACCACTCTTGATGGTGTTGCCATCGTCAACATGCTGCGATCAGTGCTTGCAAAAACATTCCAGGATTATGCCACTGATGTTTTCCTTCCATATCTCAAATCGCAGCTTCAGTAAGTAACAAAATTAGACATCATCTAGGATGAGTATAGGCCTGAACGCTTGAAGAGTGACACATACAGCAAAAGGGGAAAAGGTGTTCGGAAACCTGTCAAGCTGTCACATCCAGTCCCAAAAATCTGGCAAGAGTTTCTCCGTGTTGATAACAAGACTGAGTTGTTCTCCTTCTTGGCAATGATGCTAGCAGGCACTGACACTAACAAACAGGTGATTACTACAAACAAGGCCAATGTGCTATGGGTAAATCATCAGGATGTCTTGGACTGGCTCTGTGCTCACATGAAGAGGCACAAACTCACATCCTACTCCGCTTAAGTGATGCTGTACAACAAGGGTATAATAAAAGCCCTAATATGCACTGTTGACACCAATGTTGTAGTTCTGGCCATAACATCTGCACAGCGTCTGAATGTTAATTAATTATGGGTGGCATTTGGAGTTGGGAAGAACTTCTGATTCCTTGCTGCTCATGAGTTAGCAAGAGCCCTGGGTCCTGATCTATGTATCACCTTGCCAATGTTCCATGCAATTATTGGGTGTGATGCTGTGTCCTTTTTTGGAGGCAGCGGCAAAAGGACTGCATGGGACACCTGGAATGCATATGGAGCTATTACTTCAGCATTCTGTACCTTGGCTGATAGGCCAAGACAGCAGACAGTAGAAGAATGGCTGAAACCACTGGAGAGATTTGTAGTTTTGCTATATGACTACAGCGAAGAACATGTTAATGATGCAAGGAAGCAGGTGTTCACACAGAAAGGTGGAAGAAGTGACAGTCTACCTCCTACACATTCAGCATATCAAAAGGGCTGTCAACCAGGTTGGTCAATGCTGAGCCCAAATGATGATTGCAACACCACAGCTTCCCTTGTTGAGTGATAAGGGGTGGAAGAAGAAAGAGGGGGGTGGATGGGAAATATGCTAAACAACCCTACAAAAGCTTGGAGGGAACTTATACGATGTGGCTGCAAGAAAGGATGTAGAGCACACAAGGCTGCTCTACAGGATAGTGTTCTTTGTCTTTGTGGCACACTTGTACTGACTAATAAGATGTGTGTGTGTCTGTGTGTGGGGGGGATGTTCAACAGTATCCAAGTGTATTTTACTTAAAAAATAAGAATGTAGTGTTGTAGGCCTGGTAATGACAACATTGTATTTATGTGAAATCAACAGCAAGCATTCTGTTATTTTTTAAGTTATTTTTTCCCAATGCCTAGCTTTAAAAGAACAACATAGGTCTACATTCTATTACAGAACCTTAATATTTGTGTTATTAACTCCTATTTGGCTTTTTGTACACTTCTAAAGTTATAATAAAAATAAATCAGCTCTCATAAACCCTAAAATATGCATGATTCTCCAAAATTTGAGGAATTGTAGTGGCGATTGGTGGCCATATTTCAAAATGGCTGCCAATTTTGTTGCAGGGCAAATCTGAGATGGCCCTATAAGCAAAACATATTCAATATGGTATGGTCTAAAGGTGTGCCAAATTTCATGCTTTTATCATCAAAGGCACAATTGTTTCACCTATCTGCTGACTAAAGCAGCCTTTTCAGCTCACATAAATTTTGGATACAATTACATTGTTGGATTTTTTTCTATATTCTGTTTCCATATTTATGACCATGTTTGCAACATATCAGACTGTAGTTCAGCACCACTGAGGACCATTTCACACAGTAAAGCAGCAAGGTGTTTGCAACATTCTATTACTACTTCTATAGTCATATATAATTTGGTCCTGGGTAATTTAGTGAAAAATTTCACTTCAGTGTCATGTATTTACATACCTTTCTGACTAAACGAAGTGCCTGTGTCCTTTCTACTTCATTACTTTGCTGTATGTCAATGCACCTAAAATAATTTTTAAAAATGTGGATTAAATATATTAATCTCTTCAAATCAGGATTCAAAGGGTAAAATGTACATTGTTTAAAAGTAGTCATGTTGGAATCATTTCCCAGATATATTAATTGGCTTGGATCCAGAATCTGTCTCCCATGGACCAAAAGGTTAGTTCCTCCCACAGAAGACTTCCGATACAGTACAGCATTTCTGCTGGAAGAACGGGGAAGGAGGCAATCTCCACCAATTCCCCTTCCCCCCACAGTCCTCTAAACCATCCAAATATCTGTTGTGTAGGGTTTGGGGCCTCGAGGAACACATGGGAGAGGTGACATTGGGGGCTGAAGAGGTAAGGGGAAAACTGGAAAACCACACCTATTCCTCCTAAACTTTCCTGAGCAGAACTCCAGTGCTTCTGCCAGTGGGAAGAATCCCTGGAACCGACCCATAATTATTTTAGAGAATGCAGTGGTGAGATTCAAGTTCTAGCGATGATAGATGCAAAACAGGCCAAACAGCTAGTTGCACCAAGGCCCCTCCCATTCAATCTCCCAATTCGCAATCTCACATTCAAACACTATGATCCTGTGTAGCCACCTAAACTCAGATGTAATCCAATATTCAGTTGGCTGTTTCTCAACAACAAAACCAGGCAGTACAATAAATATTTAGTAATCAGCCTTGTTTTTGCAATTCCCAACTAGAATACATTTATTTTAGAAAGATATACATTGGTTCTTTTGTGTTACACAACAAAGGATTCCTTGGGTGTTAATGGAGAATTTAATTGATTGACAGGTCAAGATCTGATCAAATCAAAGGCTCAAGAGCAGGACCCAACCATGGGGGGAGGGGTACACTTTACCAGGATGTGGAAATCCGGGGGCAGGGTACCCAGGTTGCAACCCCATTACCATGAAGGAAGAAGTGAGGCTAAATTGTAAATCATGCTTGAGGATATATTCATGGAAACTTTTCACCTTTGAATTGATGTATCTATTATCCAGATCTTGTGAGATTTGCTGGCGCCAAAGAAACAGTATTAGAGCAGAACAAGTAACATTCTCAATAGAACGTTACTTGTTCTTGCTGGCCCAGGCCCTTCCCTAGAAGAAAGGAAGCGTACTTGGACAGTTCAGGTAAGACTTGAGACAAAGAGATGTGTCCTTGCCTCTATGTGACATGCTCTCTCAAGAACTATGAGTCCCAGAGTTCCTTGTGCATAGGCAGGAGGGAGGGACAACTGGTGGGAGAGACAAAGCACCATAATAACCAGAAAAAAATAGAGCCTGGTTTATTTATTACTGGTTTATTTATAAAAGGGTAGTATCCAATCCTTCCACTGGCTAGTGGGATTCACTGCTAGGGCAATGGAAAGCTAGCGGTTCGAGGAGCAGCTGGGAATGGAGGAGGTCAACAGAGCTTGCAGAAGGAAGCTACGCTGACTGGTACCAATCCGGAAACAAGCATTTTAGATTGTTTCCGGGGCTGCTTTTCGAACCATTAATTTCTCTTGTGTGGGCAATGAGTCTCACTGGTGCGAATGTTCAAGCAGGAGCACAGTGGCAGTACTGGATACTCCCCCAAAATGTTTACTGCTACATTAGTCCATTAGAATAATAAAAAGAATCAAAACATTGACAAAATAATACCTTCATTAGGCCAAGCCAAAAAATTAAAAAATAGTCAGCAGGCTTTGTAGGATTCTTTTTCAGGCTGGATGTAATGTTAAAAGAACCCCTCAAAAGGGAGGGGATATTTGTGGAATTCCTGTGTTACATGTCTGCACTGTTTCCGCCCCCCCAAAATGATGCTTGGGCTCTGCTCAAGAGTGACATAAATGGCAGGTCATTATCCAAATCATGAAAAAGATGAGCAATTCCAATTATCATTCATTTTTTGTTACCTGGCTATCAAGTAATCCACTTTCAATTTTAACACCTTCTGCAAAATACTGGAATCTCGGATAAGATATCGAAGGGCTCGTAGCCCAGCTGCTCGCACCTCTTTTGCTTCATTCAGTAAAGCTAACCGCAAACTATAATGCAAATGATAAGATAATTCAGGCTTTAAATACGCAAGTGTATCTCTTTTGCTAAAACAGACTACACCGCTCCCACCCTGTTTTATGTGCTTGGACCAGTATTTAAATACATGGCTAACCATACCTTGGTTGTCCTATTAACATCCAAGGTGTGAGCAAAAACCAAAACCCTCCCCTTCATTGCAGCATATTTATTTATCAATCTAGATATATATCCTGGTTTTCAAAGCCTCTAGACTGTCACGAAGCAATTCAGAATATATAAAAACCATATGAATCTGTTAAACATGATACAAATCCAATAAGCAAACACACAGTCATTCAAGATAATAAACATAGTCAAACTAAAAGTAGCAAAAAAAAATCCACAGAGCAAGAAAACGTAAAATAACTTTTTACTCCTTGTTCTAAATGTTAATGTTTAAAGCAAGTTAGACTGCATCCTACCACAAAAAGAGTAGCAAAGAAATAGCTGCCCTCCTTTTAAAGAGTTATACAATTCCAAACCCACAAAGTTTTAAAACAGCTTAACAAGTAATTTGGTTTGCACTTCAAAGCTGTCTGGCATCTTCCACCAATGCCAATTTGTAAAATTCAACCAACAGTTCAAAGAACTTTAAACAATACTTACCATCCCAATCTGTGATGTCATTATTTGGAAGGGGGGTGGAATGTGTGTGGCCCAATACTTCCTGTTTTGAAACTTCTTTAGTGAGAAAAATTCAGTGCTAAGAGCTAAAACTTCTCAAAGGCTGAGCTAGATGGTCCCACTTGTACAAACAGAGGCAAATTGTTCACCTCACCCAAGTTAGGGAGGATATTTCCCTCTGAACACATTGCTTAGTGACAGGGGGGTGGGGGTGTTCTTCTTTTTCCTTACCTCTGTAGCTATTTCAGGAAACTATCTATCTGCCTTAGGCCCTTTGGCTCTCTAACTGTGGAGTCCATTCTTTTTATGGCTGGCAAACATTAAGTGGATTTGAGGGGGTAGGGGAGTGTTAAAACAAAGATAATATTTCTAGCTATCTGCTAATGTAACGATTCTTTAACACCATAGAGTTGGTAGAAGGTGCTTGCTTCTGTTGTCTGGACTCATTTGCAGTTTCTTATTAGAAACCTACGGCCCAGAGTGTTGACACTATCATTCCAAATGCCCTCTCCCTCCTGGTGGAGCCAGGTCAGCTCTCTGGTTTAACAGGGAGGTTAGGGCAATGAAATGGGAGAGACATCAGCTAGAGTGCTATTGGAGAAAAACTCAGAACAAATCCAACCAAACATGGGTGAAAGACCACTGAAAGATGTATACTTTGGCAGTGAGGGCAGCGAAAGAAGCGCACTTCTACACCACAATCGCATCTGCACAGAATAGACCAACGATGCTTTTCTGTACTGTGAGAGGTCTTCTCTGCCAAGATGTTGGAGAGGGGGAACCATAGCAGTCGGTGGCTTGCTGTGGACAATTTGCTTTGTTCTTTACAGATAAAGTCACTCAGATTCACCTTGACTAGTATTCCGATATTGGTGCAGGTCAGATAGATGTAACCTTAGCAACTACTTGCCCAGTCGTTTTGGATTCTTTTTGCCTTGCAGATATCAAGGACGTAAACAGTTTATCTCAAGTGGTAAGGGCCACCAACTGTGTACTCGGACCCTTGCCCTTCCTGGAGATTAGATTAGCCAGGGTGGAACTGATCCTGTGGCTGAGGGAAGTGAGAATGCCTCTTTGTGGGAGGGGTATATTCCCCTCTTACTTAAGAGGCAGTAATAAGACCTTTATTAAAGAAATAATAGGTTTCCCTTGATGCAGGAGATTTGTCTAAGTATAGGCTAGTTTCAAATGTACCATTCTTGGCTAAGGTGTTCAAGAAGGTGGTGGCATTGCAATTCTAGATGTATCTGGATAATACTGATTATCTGGACCCATTTTCAGTCAAGCTTTCAGTCTGGATATAGATGGGACTGAGATTGCTTTGGTCGCCTGGGTGGATGACCTATGCTAGGAACTGGATGAAAGAAGTGTTACCCTATTAGTTCTCCTGGATGTCTCAGCAGCTTTCATTACTGCTGACCATGGTATCCTTACGGACTACCTGATGGGGCTGGACTTTGGAGATGCTATTTGCAGTGGTTCCAGTCCTTTCTGTGGGGCCATGTCCAGAAGGTGGTGCTGGGGGATTACTGTTAGACTTTATGGCCGATGGTGTCCCACCCGGTTCTGTTTTGGCCCCCTCACATGAAACTGCAGTTGAATAATTTGGAGCAAGGTGCCACCAATATGAACGTTGCCTGGTTTCAATAATGGACTGGATGAGGGTGAACAAGTTGAGGTTAAACCCAGACAAGACGGAGGTGTTTTTGGTCAGTAGAGGGCGTGACTTGGGGACTGGAAGTCCACCTGTTCTGGAAGAGGTTGCACTTCTCCTGAAGGATCAGGTTTGTAGCTTGGGAAGGTTCCTTAACCCTATACCATTCCTAGATCTTCAGATAGCAGCAGTGGCAAGAAGTGCATTTGAACAATTACGCTTGGTGTGCCAGCTGTGACCCTTCCTGAATTGGTCTGACTTGGCAACAGTTATCCAGCCCTTGGTTACATGGGCTTAGAATATTGTAATGCACTCTACATGGGGCTAGTCTTGAAGAATGTTGAGAATCTACAATTGATGGAAAATGCGGCAGCTAGGCTGCTAACCAGCGCATGGTATCGGGACCGTATTACACCTCTCTTGAACAACATGTACTGTTTGCCAATTGCTTTAGGAGGTCAATTCAAGGTGTTGGTTTTAACCTTTAAACCCCTAAGCAACTTGAGACCTGATTATCTAAGGGACCGCCTATGAACCTTTCTGGTTATTAAGATCTGCAAGAGAGGCCCTCTTGAGGGCACCACTGCCCATAAAGGCACGTCTGAAAGGGCTGTCTCCTGCGTTGCTCCCAAACTATGGAATGTGCTCCCTGAAGAGCTATGATTGGTCTCCACTGTCTTGGCTTTTAGAAAGGGTATGAAAGCACAGCCTTTTACATTATGTAGTTTTAATGCTTTCCTGTTTTTAAGATTTTTAAATTTTCTTTAAAACAAGGTTTTATTGTTTTGAATTGTTGTATGCCACCTTGATGGCTTCTAGCAAAAAAGGTAGTATATAAATTGTGGTAGTAATAATAATTTCCATTAATTATCATGGGCTAAAGAGTCACTGCACAGATAAATGTTTCACTTTTATGGAAGTGTATTAGACACATATTTCCTCAAAGGCTTTTTGTTTCTTAGCACACTATGGCCAACTGAATAAAAATCATACGTGGTCTAGCAAGTAAGCAACAGACTGAAATTAACTGGAGGCATTGTTCTTGTGATATAAATGAAAACAAAGAGTTAAACCTGCTGTCTTATAATCCCCCCACCCTCAAATGTCTTATAATCCCCCCACCCTCAAATTAAACTCCCAGTGAACACCTAGAACCAAAAACACTGGAACAATGTAGTGGAAACATTAAAACATTCAAGTGATCCAACTGTGGCTAAATACATTTTGGGGTGATTTCATTGCCCATGTAAGTGAGACACCACTATTTTTATTTGTATATACAATAGCACTTAACAGCCAGAAGCAACAATGGCTAAATTCTCATTGATTTTGAAGTAGTAATATGATGGCCTATTGAAATTAGCGGGAAGTGAGTTGTGAACTATAGTCTATATTGCTAAAAGAAAACAAAATGAGGAATTTCTTCTGATAAGCAAACTTAGCAAAGAACTAGAGTTGTGATTATGAAGGCTCTTCACAAAATATGGGTTTTTCCAGACATTTTCCTCTGCCACTACAAAAGAACCATTCATATTTGCACCTACAAAATACTACAAAAGTATTTCTTTCTGTGGGCGTAAAATAGGTTCACAGCATATTTTTGCAGTAATTAGATGTATAGTCACTATTTCACCACATTTATTGTCTGGTTATGGTTTTTAATATATATATATATATATATGAACAATTTTTTAGGGTTTTCTTTAAGAAATCAATTTGTTAAAATTGACTTTTCAGTCAAGTAACTGCACACAGATTTGGTGTACAAGAGATCACTGTTTGAGGAAAAACCCTGGCCCTCTGTCTGCATCTCCCACCAATCCTGAGAGTTGATTACAGCTGAGATGTTTCTGATATACAGCTCTACAGAAAATGAGAACTCTGCAGTGGATGAAGTATCTTGGGCAGAGCAATCTTAAGGTCCCTGGGAGAATGCCACAGGGATCCTCTCTCCTGAGGCTGTAGATACTGCCTCAACCTCAGGAGAGGGAAGAAGAGATCAGGGCATTTCCTCTCCTCTCCTACACCCCCTCATGGTCTCTGTGAAAAGCACCGTGGCAGCTGCTCTTCTGAGGTTGCAATAGCAACCTCGGAGAGGGAAAAAAAGTGACAGGGCAGTGGGAGGGGAGGGGAGGGGCATGGATCCACAGGGCGATCCCTGCACACCGCTGGTAAGTAAGCTAGACAGGCTGAGAGGCCCATCTAGCAGAAACTACTTTTTTGCAAGAGGCATGGGAGGCCAAATCACCTCAGTTGTTCCTCCTGACTGGCTCTTGTTGGCAGGGCTTTGGACGATGATTTCTCCATATCAGCCCCCAAAATGCTGTTTAAAATACATGTTAACTTAAAACTATTAAGTTATCATATATGAATGGTCCCAGTAATGCTCAAAAATAAAAAAATGACTTCTTACCATATGATGATGTCTTCATAAGTAAAACCTAATTTTTCTTCAGTATGACCAGCATTACAAAGAAGCTGCAAGTACAAATGTATATTTAACGTCTTTTGACAGTACAGTCTATTCCATAACAAGGAAAACACTGCTTAACAGTGAAAACTCCCACACTGCTCAAATTTCTCTCTGGCTTCCTAATACATTTATGAACCTGAGCAATTTTTCAAAATATCACCAATGGTGAAAGAAATGTCCAAGTGACATTATCCTCATCTTATTTTAGCGAACATTTTTTTAAAAAATGTTCTTTCAGAAAGAGGCTAGCTACTGATAATTAGAATGATTTAAAATTTGCTTAAAGTTATCCCTTTTCTTGTTCTGATGTCTCTTGCATTCTTTAATTACCTTAAAATGAATGGCTAATTGTTACAAGGTTGTCTAGAAACAGAATTTTAAAATGATGCAAGCCTTAATTTATTATCCTCCTGTCTCCAAGGTCAGTAACCCCACACAGTCTGAGTTTCATGACAATAGTATCACAAATTTTGGAGTGCCTGTGGCCACTACTGCCACTTGAAACATTTATATTTAAAGGCAAGAGTCACTGTTGCCGCTTTTGTTTGTATGTCTGCAAATACAGGTTGGCAAAATAGGTAAAAATGGTTTTAAAATGATTCAACTGTTGAAAGCACAGAGAAGTAGGGCACCTTTTAGTATAAAGGATAGAAACTATGAAAAGCATTTTTCCACTGCACAAAGGAGTTATGGTTATATACCAATAATCAAAGATTAACTTATAAGCATTTTCACTGGGGAGAAAACTGTGTCAAACTAGTATAAACACTTTGAAAGGGGGAAATGGGATGTTGGTTTATAGCAGTGTTTACAGTTGCTAGTAAAAACAACCACAATGTAGGACCTTATAAATCTATGTAGTCTTAAAAGGTTATTTTCTGGTATGTTTAACTGCTTTCTTTATTACACTGTTCACTCACAGAAGGTCAAGTTCCTAGAAGTGACTACTTTAGCATCATACTGCATGATCCCAAAGCCCCTCTAGCCACATACATTTCCCCAGGATTTGTTCTTCTTCTATCAGCAGCTCCTCTGACTACATAAGAAGCCACTTCTCAAGTTCCCCCTCCCTGCAGACTTCATGGTCTCCCCATTGTCTATGGAAATGTATAGGTCACTGCTTGTTGAAACTATATTTCTAAAAAGAATGTTGGAAACTCTAGTTGGAGGCATCTAGGAAAAAAGAACACTAGTTTTAACCATTTGATTCATAGGACTTCTAGATTACTACACACAGGAATAACATTCCTCTATTGGTCTTCATTCTCCTTTTGAACCCACCATAAATCTAAGAATCCTAGGGGAGCTCCAATGCACTAACATTTCTGGCATTCAGTGAAATTTGGGTGCAGCACTTCAGATGTCGCCAAGTTCCTGCATTCACAAGGAATTTCAGGACTGGAGCTCTGTCCTTACATTCCGATTTACCCCAACTTTTTGGCTGTTCCTTAGTACTATTTTACTCAGCCTTCAATCCCCCACAATCCAACAAGCTGGTTCAGATGCAATTCTAGCCATACTTTAGTGTTACAAGAATGAATTGCAGGGAACCTCAGGCTTGCTCACTCATCCCTTCCCCTCCAGCGTGGCTATAAATTCAGAATCTTTTGCTTCCATTTTGGATTAACTGCAGCTTGTCATGTTGCCCAAACCCAAACAAACTCTGGTTCATTTTAATTATGTTTAGCTGGAAGAAGTCAACTTCAAACAAACTTATGAAGTTAGTTTGTTTCAACAAATCATAGTTGAGATTAGACACAATTTAGGGTTTGGATAACATGTTAAACTGCAGCTAATCTAAAATGGAGAAGCGGAAACTCCTGATCTCTGTGTGGCTTGCACCAGAAAAGGAGAGGGGAAGGAGGTAGCATACAAGCCAATTCACTCAAGCACCTCAACACAGCCAATGTCTCTGGGTCCTTCAGTACATCAAATCTCTTCCTCCAAAATGCCTTTCATGCCTACCAATAGTGTATAGATACAATACAAAAAAGAAAAATCAGCATACATTTGCAAATCAGACATTCTAAATATATTAAGCTGTGGAAAGGATTACTACACTTCCTAATAATAAGTGTAATTATTCCTAATAAGATTCCTAATAACTAGGGGCTGTGGTGGCTTAGTGGTTAAAACGCTGAACTGCAGACTGGAAGGTCGGCAGGTCAGCAGTTCGAGACCCGAGTGCCGCGTGACAGAGTGAGCTCCCGTCTTCAGTCCCAGCTTCTGCCAACCTAGCTGTTCGAAAGCAAGAAATTGCAAGTAGATAAATAGGTACCGCCTCGGCGGGAAAGGTAAAAGCGTTCCGTGCACCTCGGTGTTCAGTCATGCCGACCACATGACCACGGAAGCGTCTTCGGACAGCGCTGGCTCTTCGGCTTAGAAACGGGGATGAGCACCGCACCCTAGAGTCGGACACGACTGGTTGGGGACACCTTTTTACCTTTAATAAGATTAGATAACTCCTGTACTGTACAAATACTTATTATATTTAAATTGGGGGGTGTATGTACATTGCCCGCCTTAACTGTCCAACTTACCTAGTTATTGGCTGAAAGATACTGGAGTAGAAAGTAAATAAAAGTGGTTGGTATAGCCCTCAGATTACTGAAATTAAGGCCCACATACCAAGAAAATTAAAAGCTTTAACATTAACATAGGATACCACCGAAAGAATTTACTGTTATTTAATGGCAACATTTTAGCGGGTGATGCAGTACAGAACAGCAACAGATTCCTGGATTGTTGATTGGTTTGAAATATTTTTTGGGTGTAAAGTTTGGAACCTTATAGTCTTTGTATTTTATGTTTGAACACTTTCATGATCACTCCAAGCCATGGCTGGATCATGCTACAATGCTACTGAGCATGCTACTGAGTAAAAGTAATTCAGGTCACCACATCTTAAACCAGTGGTGACCAGTGGTGGGCAGACTTTATGCTTGTCGGGTCTAGTTTGTTTCTTTTAATAAAACCCAAAGGTCTACCCAAAACCAGGGGCAAAATAGTGATGTGGACAGTAGGAGCAGACATACATTTAGAATTAAGGAACAATTAAAAAGCAATTAGTGTGCTTTGGAGCACATGCTTGGGCCTGTAACGTTTTAGTGCCAGAACTGGGCTCATAATCCTTTCACACAAAATTCTTTCTTGGAAATCACACTGGAAGCTTTCATTGTTAGCAGCCTAATTTAGAACCCTCTAAAAATACATTTATGTTGTTCTTATTCTGGCTGATACACTGCAGATCACACAGCAGATTCTGATCTACCTTTCTGGTCTTCTCGATATATTCTTGCCATAAACAGTGGCTTCAAATTAAAATGATTAGAGCACATAAGGAGAGCCATGCTGGATCAGACCTATGGTCTATTTACTCCAGCACTCTGTTCACACAGTGGCTAACCAGCGGCACACAGGAAACCCACGAGAAGGATAGGAGTGCAATAGCACCATCCCACTTGCGTTCCCCAGCGACTGGTATATATAGGCATGCTTCCTCTGATACTGCAGGTAGAATATAGCCATCAGGATTACTAGGCATTGATAGCCTTATTCCCCATGGATGTGTTTAATCCTCTTTTAAAGCCATCCAAATTGGGGGCCATCACTACATCTTGTGGTAGCAAATTCCATAATTTAACTATGCACTGTGTGGAGAAGTACTTGCTATTATCTATCCTAACTCTCCCAACAATCAGCATCATGGGATGACCCCGGATTCTAGTATTATGAGAAAGGGAGAAAAATGGGCAGAATCCAATGGTGACCACCTGCAAGTGGCCAGCCCTGCCAATTCGGTTTTGTGGAGGGAGGCTTAAACCCCTCTCCCCACGCTATACCACTCAGGTGGGGAACCATCACCTTCATCCTCCTATCACCATCATCTCCCTTCCCTCCCAAGGTTCACTTTGGAGAAAAGGCTAAGCCCTCCTCTCCGTGACTCCTTGTGGGGACCCACGTTTTAGGGCTATAATTCTCAAAACCTAGATTCTGCTTTCTTAAGGACATGTAGGCATGCAGATGGGAGGGAGAGAGAGGAGGGAACCAAAGATTGTGTCTCCCTGATACTATCACCAGAAAGCTGCCCAGGTTTCCGATCTTTTTTTCAAACAATGTTATGTGAATAATATCTTCCAACATAATATTAACATAATAACTTATTCAATAACGTATTCAAAACAAAGTTGGGGCACACTGTACACCTATATAGGTCCTACATTCTCTGACTTCCTGTCGAATGATGGTGGAAGGAGAAAATAAGACTACTCCCTAGTTTTGGAGTGGAGTGATAGTCTACTCTACTCCAGTGCTGCACTCTCCATTCTCCTTTTATATGCTCTGAAAACACCACAAGTCTGAAACAAGAATGAACATGAGATGAGTCATCAAGCTTTCTTACATGCAAGGGGCTCAATCTTTCCCAGTCATCACCTCCACTTAGCAGGGTATGGTGACTATTCTTGTCACTGTTCTTACATCCTGTTCCCAGTTTCTTAATACATCTTCACAGTTCACAGTAATACATCTTAATACATATATATGTACTGTAATTAATAGTTATTGATTTGAGAATGCTATGTGTAGATGATATTTAAGAGTCTTTATATTATTTTATTTGCTGTAAACAATTCTCCCCGGCACAGGGGTTATTCAGTTGTTCCCTGGTACTGCAGACTCTGGCCTCATCCACTGGCCAGGGAACCAAGGGCCACTTGGAGCCTGCATCTCCTGCTTCCTAGGTAGAACATCATGGCAAGGCGTAGACCAACCTGGCCCGATACATCATCCAGAGAAGGAACAGCTGCAGAGAGCTTGTTTCGCCCTACCAGAAAGAACACCTATAAGAAGTTGAAACTAAGAACTGGTGCCTGAGGTTTGTTTTTTTTCCTCCTCCCTACCTACCTCTTTTTCTTTTGTTTCATGACTTTTCAATTGTAAGGGCAGGGGTTATCTCATTATTAATCTAGTTATGCAACCCCTGCTTAGTCAGTGCTGATTCTTTTGGACCTTTTGATGCCATCGGCCATAATATCCTTCTGTATAGGTTGTCTGGGTTGGTAGCTGGAGACACTCTTGTGGAGTGGTTCCTATCCTACTTGGATTGCCAATTCCAGAAGGTGGTGCTGGAAGATTATTGCTCTGTGCCTTGGCAGGTATGCCAGGGGGTTCCACAGGGCTCTGTTCTAACCCCCTTGCTGTTCAAGATCTACATGAAACCACTGGGGAAGGTTATCCAGTGTTGTGAGCTGAGGCGTCACCCATATGCAGATGACACCCAGTTCTATCTCATCTTTCCATCAAATCCAGGTGAGGCAGTGGCTGTTCTCAATGAGGGTCTGGGCACAGTAATGGACTAGATGAGGGCCAATAAACTGAGACTCAATCCAGTCAAGACAGAGGTACTGTTAGTGGGTGGTTTGTCTGGCCAGTTAAATGATATCCTCCAGAACAGGTAGAACACTGCACTCCCCCTAAAAGATAAGGTTCATAGTTGGAGGGTGTTTTTGGATCCAGCATTGTCACTACAGGCACTAGAAATTCCTGTATATTGCCTTATTTCAGACTAGCCAAGTCAAAGTGAAGCAACTTTGATATCAATAATAACTGTGCTTCACAGAACATTATCACTAGTTTGCATATGGCAGCAGTTCTATTTAATGAGCTCTTTCCAGTGCCAGGAGAACATTTTTTTTCCCCAGCATTTTAGAATCCTAGTCTTTTAGCTTTGCTGCTTTAAATCTGTTTATTGTATTTTAAATCTCTGCAGTGCTGCTAGGTTTTATTCTGGTTGTATTTTTATACTGTAGTTGTAAGCTTTTATATTTTATACTGTTTTTATGCTGTATTTTGTGGTTTTAATTTTTGTGAGCTACCCAGAGAGCTTTGGCTATTGGGCAGTATAGAAATGTAATAGACAGACAGACAGACAGACAGACAACTTTAAAGACCAGGGAGAAAGGGGCAAACGTAGATTTTATCTGCTCCTTCTTAGCTGCTGTTCTCTTTTATCTTTTAATTCTTTTATACTGTTGTATATTTTATATCTTAACATTTTAATATGTGTCTATTAGGGAGGACTACTGAGCAACTTAGGGGGTCGGGGAGCTGCCACCATAACTGGTCACGGACAGGGGGAGGTATGGCGTTGGGGGATTAACAGGCCAGCTGAGGAGAAGAGGGGCTAGACACCTTATAGCTGTCCCCTCTTCTGGTTCTTCCCCCAACCTGATGGTTCCTGGCGGCTTTACCAGTATGCCCTCAGGTCTGGTGCTGCTGCTGCTGAATGCCAGGTCGACCCAAAATAAAATCTCCCTCATCCATGATTTGATTGTGGATGAGGGGGCTGACCTGGTATGTATTACTGAGACCTGGGTGGGGGAACTGGGAGGGGTCACTCTCTCCCAGCTGTGCCCTCCTGGGTACTCAGTGCAGCACCAACACTGACTCGAGGGTCGGGGGGGGGGTTGCCGGGGTCTGTAGGAATTCAATCTCCCTCTCTAAGCTTCCTGCTCATTCGAGTGCAGATCTTGAGTGTTTGTACCTTGTGTTGGGTACCCAGGACAGATTAGGGATTCTGTTGGTGTACCACCCACCCCGCTGCCCATCAGACGCCCTGCCTGAGCGGATGGAGGTGGTCTTGGACTTGGTGTTCAGGACCCCTAGGATGATGGTCCTGGGGGATCTCAACTTCCATGCCGAGGCTGCTGTATCTGGGGCGGCCCAGGACTTCATGGCCGCCATGACAACCATGGGGCTGTCCCAACATGTCATCGGCCCAACGCATATAAAAGGACACACGCTTGATCTGGTTTTGTCGACTGGGCAGGAGGATGGTGATCTGAAAGTGGAGGAATTAACATCTGTCCCTTTGTCATGGTCAGATCACTTCCTATTGAGGTTTAGACTCCTGGCAGCCTTCCCCCTCTGCAAGGGTGGGGGACCTATTAAAATGATCCACCCCCGGAGGCTAATGGATTCTGTTGGATTCCAGAGGGCTCTGGGGGATTTTCCTGCTGGTATGGCTAGTGCTCCTGTCGAAGACCAGGTTGCTCTGTGGAATGCAGAGATGACTCGGGCGGTTGACACGATCGCGCCCAAGTGCCCTCTCCCTCTGAGCAGAGCCCGGCCAGCTCCTTGGTATACACCTGAGCTGAGGGCAATGAAGCAAGCGGGGAGACAGCTAGAATGCAGGTAGAGGAAAACTCATGTGGAGTCTGACCGAACACAGGTAAGAGCTCACTATCGAGCCTATTCTGTGGCAGTGAGGGCGGCAAAGAGACAGTTCTTTTCCACCAGCATTGCATCTTCTCAGTGTCGTCCAGCGGAGATTTTCTGAGTGGTTAGCGGCCTGTTACATCCTGGGCCAGGGAGAGAGACGGTGGAACCCTCGGTGGCATGCTGTGATGAGTTTGCAAGGCACTTTGAAGATAAAGTTGCTCAGATTCGTCATGAATTGGACACCACGATTAATGCAGTTCTATTGGTAGAGGCGTTCAGAGCACCGTCTGGTCCAGTTTTATTGGATGAGTTTCAGATACTGAGGCCTGAGGATGCGAACCTGGTGCTTGGCCAAGTCTGATCGACCACATGTGTGCTTGACCCTTGTCCTTCATGGCTTACTAAATCAAACAAGGAGGGGATGTCCGGCTGGGTCCAAGAGATTGTAAATTTCTCCTTGAGAGAGGGAGTGGTGCCTGCCGCTTTAAAAGAAGCGGTAATTAGACCACTCCTGAAAAAGCCTAACCTAGACCTGGAGGATGTTAACAATTATAGGCCAGTGGCCAACATCCCCTTCCTGGGCAAGGTGCTTGAGCGGGTGGTTGTAGGACAGCTCCAGGAACTGCTGAACAAAACGGATTATCTAGATCCATTTCAATTGGGCTTTAGGCCTGGTTTTGGAATGAAAACTGCCCTGGTCACCATGTGGGTTGACCTCTGCCAGGAAAAGGACAGGGGAAGCGTGACCCTGTTGATTCTCCTGGACCTCTCAGCGGCTTTCGATACCATCGACCATGGTATCCTTCTGGATAGGGTGTCTGGGCTGGGAGTTGGAGGCACTGCACTGCACTGCAGTGGTTCCGCTCCTACTTGGATGGCTGATTCCAGAAGGTGGTGCTGGGGGATTACTGCTCTGTGCCATGGCAATTATGCCATGGGGTTCCACAGGGCTCTATTTTATCCCCTATGCTGTTTAACATCTACATGAAACCGCTGGGGGAGGTTATCCAGAGGTGTGGGCTGAGGTGCGGGCTGAGGTGCCATCAATATGCAGATGACACCCACCTTTACCTCTCTTTCTCATCAAACCCAGGTGAGGCAGTGGCTGTTCTGAATCAGGGCCTCGGCACGGTAATGGACTGGATGAGGGCCAATAAACTGAAACTCAATCCAGACAAGACAGAGGTACTGTTAGTGGGTGGTTCATCTGCCTGGCTAGGTGATATTCAACCTGTTCGGGAGGGGGTTGCACTCCCCCCTAAAGGATAATGTTTGTAGTTTGGGGGTGCTCTTGGATCCAGAACTGTCACTTGAGGCACAGGTGAACTCAGTGGTACGGAGCACTTTTTATCAGCTTAGGCTGGTATACCAACTAAGCCCTTATCTGGACAGAGATAGACCTAGATACAGTTATCCATGCTCTGATAACTTTTTCGTCTGGATTACTGCAATGCGTTATACGTGGGGATGCCTTTGAAAACGGTCCGGAAACTTCAGCTTTAAAGCGGTCCAAAATAGGGCAGCAAGATTGTTAACAGGGACTGGCCAGCAAGCTCATATTACGCCAGTACTTTTTCAGCTGCACTGGCTGCCAGTCCATTTCCAGGCCTGATTCAGAGTGCTGGTATTTAACATTTAAAGCCTTTAACGGCTTGGGGCCAGGTTACCTGAAGGATTGCCTCCTCCCATATGTGCCTGCCTGGACCTTAAGATCATCCACAGCAGCCGTTCTCCGTGAGCCCCTGCCAAAGGAAGTGAGGTGGGTGGCTACTACTGCTGCGGCACGCCGGATGTGGAATGACCTCCCTAGTGAGGTTCACCTGGCACCTACATTGTATTCCTTTCGGCGCCAGGTGAATATCTTTTTATTTTCACAGGCATTTTAGCATTTTAGTTTTCCAGACTTTTAGCTTGCTGTTTTAAATCTGTATTTCAAATTCCTGCATTGCTGCTAGGTTTTATTGTGGTTGTATTGTTATACTGTGGTTTTAATGTTCTGTATATTTTAAATTGTTTTATTGTGTGCCGTTTGGTTTTAATTTTTGTGAACCGCCCCGACAGCTTCGGCTATTGGGCAGTATAGAAATGAAATAAATAAACAAACAAATAAAATATACGGTTTCAACTTTTCACAAATTGTTAGATTTCTTGATCAGCAATGTAACTTCAATGTGACGATTTCATGGTTCCCTGGGCACTAGTTCTTAGAAAATCCACTGAAGTGTTTGTTGTCTCTTATCAGCAATAAGACCATGAGGAGAGCAATTCAAAGAGTACGGCAATTATAGTTTCGGAACTGGACTTGGCTGTTGCTGTTTTTTACAGGCCTTTGTAAAATAAGTCTGTCAGACAAACAGAACTTTCTTGATAGAGATAATGTCACTTCAGGGGTCTGAAGAATGCTTACCTCACAAATGATGACACTAAATTGATGCAGAGAAGGAAAAGCAGGACGTGATCTACCAGCTATAAACCAGTTTCTTTGGCATATGCATGTAAGGGAAGTCATGTATTAAAGCATCTAGTATTAAAAATATCCTCTAGTATTAAAAAGCATCAAAACCCAATTGCTCTGTTTTGCACTTTCCTAGCATACCAGAAACTGCCTACATGAAATGACTTGTTGTATTTGTTTAAACATTGTCTAAGAAATTAGAATCACTTTTAAAAAGGTACTCGCTTGCTAGGTATGTTATAAAAATGGGCTAAAACAATTCTACAAATATATTTTATGTTTCTGATGGTCAGCAGTTAGCTATGCTTGTTACTCAATATAGTGAAATCATGTCAAGTGAGAGACACAACTGTAACACACATGTTTGAGAAATCACATCACTAGTTCCCTCTGTCTTTCCTCTAAATAGAAGATTTAGTTGTTGTGTTATACTTCAAACAACTGCATCATACAAGAGCTCTGAAAAGCTGGTAGGCTGCATTCAGTGAAAGCTGTCTGAGGATAACACTGGATAAAAAGGTTAGAAGTTCAAAGTGGCTTTTTTTCCTTTCCACATTATACATAATTTAACAAAATCAGCTAGCAAGATTTCACAGAAGTACCAAACGTACATATTCTTAGCCTTGATCCTTCTGCAGTTCACAGATTACACTTTTTAGGTGAAGAAGTAAAAAAAGCCATATGTATGCTACAAACACGTAATTCTCAATGCATATATAATACAGGTGGATAGGATGGTAAGATGAGATTGATTGTGGCTCCCTAATGCCTGTATAAGCAGTGACAAAACGTAAGTTTACAACTTTTAAAAAACAATCATAAGTATTCAGCTAAGCCACAAGTTATTAAAGTACTTTCCACAGGTAAGAGGCCAACTTCAAGGAATATTTCTCGTATTTGGCATCATAATGAGTCCAGAAAAAATGTTGGGGTACAGAGATATATGGAGAATTACATAAATGAGAGAACCCCTAAGATTTATTCAAAGGGGTGGGTGTATCTTTAAGAAAAGAAACTCTACCTAATGTGCAAGTGCATGTCTAATTGTTGATAGGTTAACTGTCAATAGATAGCAGCTGAATATATGAGCCTCAGTGGGGATAGAAAAGGGGGGACATGCTTTTCCACTTCTACTCTCCTGAAATTTCCCCTACCCTGATAGGTCTGAACACTAAGACTCCTGTTCCAAAAGGATCACTCCTCTTGGGGGTGGGGGTGCAGGTACACTGAAACATTTTGTTTGCAGGCCCCACTTGTATAGAATAATTCCACCTCAAAATGCAAATAAAATTTTATATAACAGCAAATCCGCATTCAAAACATACACAAATTAAGACAGTATTGTTTTAAATTAGAACTGATGGCATAATAATAAAATTATTTAAGCAAAGAAAAATAATAGGAGTGCAAGAAACATTAGCTTTTAAGAGAGGAAAATTTTAGCCTTTAAAGAGAGGCATATCCCCACTGTAAAAAAACTATTCAATTGAATTATACTCAAAACAGTTTGCACATGATTAACAAACCATGGGTTGTTTGGGAGCACACAAGACCAAGCGAGCTGGCCCCCACCTGCTTGCCCATTTCCACTGTGCTAAACAACCTAGAGACACCACATCCTGGGCTTGTTCTCTGTGACATGCAAACTCAGAACTCTGGGGTTGTTGAGGGAGAGACAACCCAGAGTCTAAACCCAGGTTTGTCCTTGGCTTAAAACTCTAGGTTGTTTTTCCCTCAACAACTCGAGTTCTAGGTTTGCACATCATGGAGAACAACCCCAGGGACACGGCATGCCTGAACTGTTTAGCGCAGTGGAAGTGGACGAGCAGCCAGGACCAAGCACCATTGGTCCCAAACAATCCGTGGTTGTTTATCCAACAATACGTTTATCACGGAAGAAATCCTGTCATGCTTTCCAACCCAGACTTGTCCAACAAATTTTGTAGACACAGCTTTTTTATTAACAGGGGATTGTTATATAAACTGCAGTCTGACAGGAAACATACGTATTCCTTATTACAGCCAATTATTATTATTTAGAATCAATGGGTCATACTCTAAATTGAATTTATGCTATTTAAGTACTACTGACACTCATAGGTGTCAATAGCAATTCATATAGCTAATATACTACAACAAGAACATACCTCTGTCCAAAATAACATGCCTGAGATTATGTATTTCTAGTATGCCAATATCGCCCTACATGACATGCTCAGTATTTCTGTCCTTTTTAAAAGTTTTACAACCTTCCTATTTCCATCAACATCTGAAATGATAATCCATGAATTATGCTAACATTTTCCTCAAAATACGAATACCATATTTTGTGTCCAAGATGCTTTAATATGGTTCATTCTCACTGCATTGAAATTTTTGCTTAAACTCTTGTATTACAAAGCTTGTACATGACCAACTAATTAGTAAACTGCCAGCTGGCATTCATGAAATAATCCTTGACTAACCTTGATCACTTTATCATCCCATTAATACATCATTAATTCACAAGAGTTTTCCATAACATGAATTTTGTTATTTGATTCATTCTATACACCTGATGCAAACAAAAATACAAATGCTTAAACACGTATCAAAATGCTTACCTTAGTAAAATTATTCAAGTGGCCTAGCTTTCTCATATTTGAAACCCCTTGCAATTTGGCCACATTTTGGAGAATCTCTCTCAGGTTATCAGAAGTGTCTGCAAAAGAAATAAAGTATTGGTAGACACCACTTATGGAAACTGTATCCTTGCAACCTCCTCCAAGAGACAGTTGACTGAAACAATCTTGACTTTCTTAGGGCATAATCCTATGCATGTTTAGACAGAAAAAAGTCCTACAATTCCCAGCATGCCCCAACCAGATTGTGCCCTTAAGATGTGTTGTGTTTCTAAGGTCACCAATGTCCTGGTAGCAGGACAATAGCTTAAAGACGAAGAAGAGAAGGGTGATTACAGAGATAAAAATGTTTTCCTTGCTCAAACAAGCAGTATGTTTATTCAATATAAAACCTCAAAGAGACAGAACTATCTTGAGACTACAGGGTCATAAATTACTTTTGAAATTTAAAATATCCAAAATGCATACAAGATTGTGTTTGCAGTATATTCATAAGCAAAGGATAGATTCAGAAAAAGGTAATCATAATAGTTCAAAACTTCTGATATGGTTACATGCTTGTAATGTGAATGAAGCCAGTGAAGGTGTACCTTTTCCAAAGGCTGCCCCTCCCAGCCCCAAAACAGAAACCACCTACAACCTACTTCACAAAAGGTCTCCGGTCCTTACCCAGATTACATCTCTTATATAAATCCAGGAATTAATCGTGGCTAGAGCTGTGTTGCATTTGGAAGATATGTCAGTGGGGTATTTACTACTATTTAATTGTAGGGGGCAATTATGGACTAATAAACTAGTTTAACAGGTTTTATTGTTGAAACTGACAACAAGTTTTTGAATTTTGATGAGAGTTACAGGAAACTACTGAGGAACTTCCCTAGCCTTTTTCAGGTTTTTCAGTTATGTGCAGAAATAACACGTGTGTATGTTGGGGGGAGCGCGGACGATGAGCATGGTGATTCCACCCTCCCATTGGCATCCCCATCACCCACTGACTTCTGCAATGGGGAGCCTTTTCTCCTCATGTAAGCTCCTTATGTGAAGAACCCCAATTTCTCAGGGTTCTATATTGCAGATGGAGCCTATGCTCCCCACTGCAGATGATATCCTTCCAACTTTTGGAGGGCAATGAGTATTGTGGGTGGAACCACCATCCTCACTTTCCCCCTACACAGAAGTAGAATGTCTGAATAGCCTTTGATAAAGAGTGTAACCACTCAGAAAACAGATCCCAGTGTTATTCCTTAAACTGTCTTCAAATCCAACTTTGTGAAAGTTTGTTGTGAATCTGAATAAATGAGTTCACTTCATTAAGGGGGGGTGTGTGCTTTTATTTTA
This sequence comes from Heloderma suspectum, assembly GCF_057233095.1. NCBI lineage: Eukaryota > Metazoa > Chordata > Lepidosauria > Squamata > Helodermatidae > Heloderma > Heloderma suspectum. The sequence continues at coordinate 29,261,767 of NC_139459.1, forward strand.
TAAATTTACAAGTTTGTGTTTTTTGTTCTAAAAGGGCCAAATTAAAATTCTAACCTAACTAAAAGGCTGCATAACAATCACAAACTTATATTTTATGTTAAATCACCCCTGCAGCCAACTCCTATGAGGCAGTGGCAGTATTAAGTATTCAGCAAGCAGCAATGTACTAAAAACCATTAAACATCACTATTGTGGTTGAAATTCCTTTGACATTATACCACAATTTGAAGGACTCATACTTCAGACAAGGAATAGACTGTTAACCATATCCCATTTTAAAAGTTCAGGATTACTACAGGAAAAAGCACCTTCCAAAGAACATTTCGTCCAGTTGAAGAGCAAGCAGTACAAGCCACAAGCAAAGGAAGATTAAAGAGAATGGTGTTGGTATGTAAGTACCACTAACAATTTGTTATAACCCTTAATTTCAAGGGTATATAATAGATAGGGAAAGTTGCTTCCCTATAATTTAACATCACTGGAAATATCATTTCACTGATTCTTATTCTTTTGTTTTGAGCTTTCAGTGTAATACTGGCAAGAGCTACCCTAGCTTTCTAAGTTTTGGGCTATGGGAGTGATTTGGTGTTACATCCCAAGTACCAGCTGCCAGTGCCTCAGAATCCTCTAAAACAATTTATTTCATCTCCTTCATGAATAAAAAAACAAGATGCTTCCTCAATAAGTCTCCTCAAAAGGAAAACATTTTAACTTGGTCAAAGGAGCACATTGAGCAAAAGTTAATGATCTTTTTTCTTCTCTAGGTAAGTAATAAAAAACCCTCTTGACACAGACACCTTAAAAATCACTGAAAATAACATATATGACATGTTATGGTGGGGTTTGGCATGCATCACTAATGCAGTCTGCCCCCAAAGCATTTGCAAACAAAACATGAAACCGAATCACAACAAATTCATATCCCTGTATCATCACATCCCGGAGAAAAACAACTTCCTGCCTACATGTGAAAGCAAAATATCCTTTGTCATGACTACAAGACATAACACGATGCAGGTGGGACTGTAGCTCAGTAGTAGAGCACAAGCTTTACTTGAAAAAGATTCCAAGTGTAGTCCTTGGCATCTCTAGTTGAAAGGATCAGGTCTGTAGCAGTATGGGAAAAATCTCTGCCTGTGGTCACGAAGAGCCTCTGCCAGTTGAGAATAGATAGTACTGGACTAGATGGACAAATAATCTGATCTGGTTCAGTCAGCTTCTTAGTTATGTTGGATGGGGTAATTTCTTTAAAAAAAAAAAAAACCCTCCCCACACAGCATTTCTTTTATAAGAGAAAATAGCCCTGCTCAAAACATCTGGATTTTTTCTCCAGGTAGCTCTGGCTCCCTTTTTCCTGCTAGTATGTACAAAGATCACTCTACTACACAACACTACATTACAGAGTAGAAACTTTAAGAAACAAAACTTGTTGCAAGCACAACTATATAAAAATTCTGGATATTTTGAAGCTATGGAAAATAAACTTTTTCTCAGGGAGTTTTTTTCTCCAGAAACACCCCCCCCCCGCCCCCTGGCGACGTATATGGGGAAACAGAAATATATATGAAATGCTTATTTTCTTGCCACACTTAAACGTATTTACTGCTCTTACAACATAAAATGCGTTATTTGTAACTTAGCATATACAATGGTACTGTTTGCCATTTATGACAATGACAGAGCAATTTTCTGTATTAATTTAAGTATTTTTAGGCCACAAGACCCATGCCCTCCAGGATGTTTTGTGCTGCCCCCACCACGAGTTCTGCTGCTGAATTCACCACTGATTTTTGTTGTTGCTGCTGGAGCTTTTCCTGGAGCTGCTCTAGAAAGCCAGTCTCAGAAGGCTAGTCCTCTGATTGCTGGAGGCCAGAGCGTCTTCTAGAAGATGCTCTGGCAGCTGCTGTGCGAGGGTTCTATGACCCTCTAAGTGTCAGTGCTGTTGCTGCTGCAGACTGGAGCGAACTGTATTTTAAAAAGTAAGTACAAAATGAGATTGATGGTATGGGTAGAGGGGAATTAAACGAATGTGGGGAATTGGTGGCACATGATGTATAAACAGAGCAAAGCAAATCAATTCCATTGAAATAAAATAAAGATTAAATGAATATTAATGAAATCACCCTGGAAACTTAGGAGGTGGAGGGCATGTTTGACAAAAGGAAAATAATGGGTAACTGCTACCAAGGTCTCTAATGAGGAGGGTAATATGGAATTATGTTGGTGCATGTGCAATCTGTTGTGGGCTCCCCACCAATGGATGTGGCCCTCAAGGTTGAAACATTTATGCACCCGTTTTAGGGTAAAACACCCTACCAAGGTGGCATACATTAAAAACATTCTACGCATATTTACTCAGACCTAAGATCTACTCTGTTTAGTGGAACATTTATTTATTTATTTATTTATTAAACCGACATACTGCCCAACTGGAAGATGCCTGTGGGACAATTTTTGGTCATAAAAAAACAAAATAAAATAACTGAAACAATAAATACAACAATGAAAATGTCAAAATATTACAACATTAAAAGCATTAAAAAGCAAGCAGTAAAGTTAATAATCAGAGAAACAGATTAGGAGTTAAATGCCTGCTGAGGTCTAAATGTATAAAGTGAAGACGTCGGGCGGATCTCCCTGGGAAGGACATTCCAAAGAAAGGGGCAACTACAGAGAAGGCTCTTTCCTGATAGTCACTTGTCGCACCATTGTGGGCAGCAGAACCCACAGAAAAAAATTTGAAGATGATCTAAGCAGGAACATATGGGGAAAGGCGCTCCTTCAGGTAGACTAGTCCTAAGCCGCTTAAGGCTTTAAAGGTTAGCATCAACACTTTGAATTTATTTATTTATTTCATTTCTATACTGCCCAATAGCCGAAGCTCTCTGGCCAGTTCACAAAAATTAAAACCAAATGGCACACAATAAAGCAATTTAAAATATATAGAACATTAAAAACACAATATAACAATACAACCACAATAAAACCTAGCAGCAGTGCAGGAATTTAAAATACAGACTTAAAACAGCAAGCTAAAAGTCTAGAAAGCTAAAATGCTAAAATACCTGGGAAAATAAAAAGGTATTCACCTGGCACTGAAAGGAATACAATGTAGGTGCCAGGCGAACCTCACTAGGGAGGTCATTCCACAGCCGGGGTGCCACAGCAGAAAAAGTCCCCCTTCTAATGGCCACCTGCATCACTTCCTTTGGCAGGGGCTCACAGAGAAGGGCCGCTGAGGAAGATCTTAAGGTCCGGGCAGAAACATGTGGGAGGAGGCGATCCTCCAGATAACCTGGTCCCAAGCCATTAAGGGCTTTAAATGTTAATACCAGCACTTTGAATCGGGTCCAGAAATGGACTGGCAGCCAGTGCAGCTGAAAAAGTAGTGGCGTAATATGAGCTCACTGGGCAGTCCCTGTTAACAATCTTGCTGCCCGATTTTGGGCCAGCTGAAGTTTCTGGACCATTTTCAAAGGCAGACCCACGTATAACGCATTGCAGTAGTCCAGACGAAAAAGTTATCAGAGCATAGATAATTGTATCTAGGTCTATCTCTGTCCAGGTAAGGGCTTAGTTGGTATTCCAGCCTAAGATGATAAAAAGTGCTCCATGCCACTGAGTTCACCTGTGCTTCTAGTGACAGTTCTGGATCCAAGAGCACCTCCAAACTATAAACGTGATCCTTTAGGGGGCGTGCAACCCCCTCCAGAACAGGTTGAATATCACCTAGCCGGGCAGATGAACCACCCACTAACAGTATCTCTGTCTTGTCTGGAGTGAGTTTGTTTATTGACCCTCATCCAGTCCATTACCATGCCAAGGCCCTGATTCAGAACAGCCACTTCCTCACCTGGGTTTGATGAGAAAGAGAGGTAGAGCTGGGTGTCATCCGCATATTGATGGCACCCCAGCCTACACCTCCAGATAACCTCCCCCAGCGGTTTCATGTAGATATTAAACAACATGGGGGATAAAACAGAGCCCTGTGGAACCCCATGGCACAATTGTCATGGCACAGAACAATAATCCCCCAGCACCACCTCCTGGAATCGGCCATCCAAGTAGGAGCGGAACCACTGTAGTGCAGTGCCTCCAACTCCCAGCCCAGACAACCTATCCAGAAGGATACCATGGTCGATGGTATCGAAAGCCGCAGAGAGGTCCAGGAGAATCAACAAGGTCACACTCCCCCTGTCCCTCTCCTGGCAGAGGTCATCCCACACGGCCACCCTCCTGGACCCAGCTGGACATCCCCTCCTTGTGTGATTTAATAAGCCATGAAGGGCAAGGGTCAAGCACACATGTGGTCGATCGGACTTGGCCAAGCACCAGGTTCGCATCCTCAGGCCTCAGTAACTGAAACTCATCCAATAAAACTGGACCAGATGGTGCTCTGAACGCCTCTACCAATAGAACTGCATTAATCATGGTGTCCAATTCATGACGAATCTGAGCAACTTTATCTTCAAAGTGCCTTGCAAACTCATCACGGCGTGTCAACGAGGGTTCTACCATCTCTCTCCCTAGCCCAGAATGTAACAGGCCACGAACCATACGGAAAATCTCCGCTGGACGACACCGAGAAGATGCAATGCTGGTGGAAAAGAACTGTCTCTTTGCCACCCTCATCGCCACAGAATAGGCTCGATAGTGAGCTCTTACCTGTGTTCGGTCAGACTCCGCACAAGTTTTCCTCCACCTGCGTTCTAGCCGTCTCCCCTCTTGCTTCATTGCCCTCAGCTCAGGTGTATACCAAAGAGCTGGCTGGGCTCTGCTCAGAGGGAGAGGGCACTTGGGCACGATCATGTCAACCACCCGAGTCATCTCTGCATTCCACAGAGCATCCTGGTCTTCGACAGGAGCACCAGCCATATCAGCAGGAAAATCCCCCAGAGCCCTCTGGAATCCAACAGAATCCATTAGCCTCCGGGGGTGGACCATTTTAATAGGTCCCCCACCCTTGCAGAGGGGGAAGGCTGCCAGGAGTCTAAACCTCAACAGGAAGTGATCTGACCATGACAAAGGGACAGATGTTAATTCCATGAAGTCCTGAGCCGCCCTGGATACAGTGGCCTCAGCATGGAAGTTGAGATCCCCCAGGACCATCATCCTAGGGGTCCTCAACACCAAGTCCGAGACCACCTCCATCCGCTCAGGCAGGGAGTCTGATGGGCAGCGGGGTGGGTGGTACACCAACAGAATCCCTAAACTGTCCCAGGTACCCAACACAAGGTACAAACACTTAAGATCTGCACTGGAATGAGCAGGAAGCCTAGAGAGGGAGATTGAATTCCCACAGACCACAGCAACGCCCCCTCCCCGACCCTCGAGTCAGTGTTGGTGCTGCACTGAGTACCCAGGAGGGCACAGCTGGGAGAGAGCGACCCCTCCCAGTTCCCCCACCCAGGTCTCAGTAATACATACCAGGTCAGCCCCCTCATCCACAATCAAATCATGGATGAGGGAGATTTTATTTTGGGTCGACCTGGCATTCAACAGCAGCAGCACCAGACCCGAAGGCATACTGGTAAGGCTGCCAGGAACCATCAGGTTGGGGGAAGAACCAGAAGAGGGGGCAGCTGTAAGGTGCCTAGCCCCTCTTCTCCTCAGCTGGCCTGTTAATCCCCCAATGCCATACCTCCCCCTGTCTGTGACCAGTTATGGTGGCAGCTCCCCGACCCCGAGTTGCTCAATAGCCCTCCCTAATAGACACATATTAAAATGTTATGATATAAAATATACAACAATATCAAAGAAGATAAGAGATAAAAGAGACCAGCAGCTAAGAAGGGGCAGATAAAATCTACGTTTGCCCATTTCTCCCTGATCTTTAACGCTGCTGCCTTCTGCTGCTGCTATGTCCTGCTGGTGTCTCTGAAGAGGCGGTGGGTGGGTCTTCCTGTGCTGTTCCATGCGTCTCCAGGTGCGACGGTAAGTGCGCACTTAGGATCGCACTTGGCACAACACCGAGACGCACACCGAGGGGCTCCCTCTGGCAGCCCCACCTTCAGTACATGTTTGGCAGGGGCAGAAGCAGGCTCAGTGTCTACCTGGTGCAGCTGTCTGGTCCTCCTTCCCCACAAGCTCCCCTTCTGGAATTGAGCCCAGAAACTGACTGGCAACCAGTGCAATTGTGCAGCACTGGATTAATATGTTCAAAACAGCCAGTAAGCAGTCTCACTGTTCTATTCTCTATTAGGCATGCATAGGACTGCAGCCTTAAAAACATAAAAGCCTTAGTTCTGTAGAAGCAAATCTGTGAATATACCAAATACTACAAATAGCTGCAAACAGCTATACCTTGTACCACCTAAGCTCATATTTCTTAGTTATTGCTGTATGAGAGGTACAAAAAACACCTTGAAAATAGAAACCACAAATAAACAAAAGTATTATTTAGGCAGAAGCAATCTTGTTCAGTCACAATAGCACATATTTGGATATCAAATTCACTCTCACATCATAGAAAACATTGAACTCTACAGTATACACAGGAGCTATTATTCTTTAATGCTTCATACTGTTTCTTCTAAAAACCTTCAAGTGACACCAAGCTGCCTCCCCCCGCCCCGTGGCAACCTTTTGGGTCAATGAGCACATCTGGAATTTTGAAACTGTAGTGGCTGCTCTAACAACATGGATACCATGGAGGGGGGGAGATGGCCAATCACAAAATGGCTGCCATTCCATTGATTGTTCTGCAAACCATTTACCAGTCTTTGGTACAAAGCGACCTATGTGTCCAAGTGCAAACTTAAACTCTTCTACCAGTCCTATAATCTGACACAAAAGCGAAAGAAAATCCAAGAGCTTTACCTTAAAGAGCTTTCAGAAATTTTTTTTTTTTTCAGAAGGAAAAACTCCAGAGCTAGAACAGATTGATGTGGTTTGCATGGTATGGCATGAAATTGTGGGTTATTTAACCCTAATTTGCAGGGACGGGGTACCTTGTACCGTGTGCAAGCTGTGTCCACTTTCTGTAAACAACCTCCGATCAATGCAATCAGAGGTTGTCAGCCTTACATGCAAACCTGGACCATTGGGTTGTTTAGGGGCTAAACAACCCAGCAGTCCGACAACCGCCAATCAGAGGTTGTTTACAGAAAGAGGATACAGCTTGCGCACAGCATGCATCCCCGCAAATTGTGGCTTAAATATACCACAATCTCCCACTGTGACATGCAAACTGGCCCATTTTCTTCCTCTCGCAGTGTTACTAGTGTAAATTGCCTTGATTTTATGCGAACTGTTTTGAGCAAGAGAAAACCATTTCATAAAATACATAAAAGCTGTTTACATAAAATGCATGTAAAATAAAATACATAAAAACCATTACATAAAATCAAGGCACCGTGCATGCTTTGCAGTTACATTTTGTAATGAACACAAAACTCTGAATGCTTGAAGCAAGTTTCTCAACTAGAACCATTAAAGCAGTTCTCTTACATAGTGTCCTTGAAGATTAGTAGAAAAGCTCCTGAAACACACACTGGTTGCATTTTCAACAATTACACAGAAAAGAATGCAATTATATTTTTAGCTTGTAGTCATATTTTCAAAGTTTTCTCCACAGAATCTTAAATTCAGAGTACTTCAACAACCAAAAGAGAGCAGAGTTCTCAATTTAGAAGTGTTACGTAGTATTACATATGTACATGTCTGTTTAACCTCATTATATTATCAGTTCAGGTATACCACAATTTGTACTATGTGAAAGCACTAACGTTACTAAGATGTCAAAAGGAGCTTGAAAAAATATGGTATGCAGTAAAACCATTACTGTATCAATTATGGAAACTGCCATCTGAATTTTAAAAAAGATTTCAAATAAAATATGCTTATATTTTAAACAAGGTGAAACTTTATAAAAATGAGAAGGGGTCAAAACAGCACTTATATACAAACTGCTTCAAGTCGATATAAAATTGCATATTCATTTTTCCTGGGCTGGAAAAAGTAGCACCTGTAATGAATTTTACATAACTAGCAATTATAGACGCTAGGAAATAAGCAATCATATTTTAATACCATTAAGTATCATTTCCCGAATAAAGATAATCTTGCCACTGTGATCCATGTTCTGCTAACTTCCATGTTGGGTTACTGTAATATGTTATATTTGGAGCTGCCCCTCAGAATGGTTCAGAGGTGTCAACATATCAAGAATTCAGATGCTAGTATTCTGACTGGTTGACCAAGAATCTGGAGACATGCCACATTAATTCTTATGGAATTACATCAGCTCCCTATTTGCTACTGAGCCCAATTCAAGGTGCTGGTTATCACCTATAAGGCCCTAAACAACTTGGGCCCCAAATATCTGTAGAAACACTTCCTCCTGTATCATCATGTCCATACATGAAGATTTTCAGAGGAGATACTACTCCAAGCACCATCAGCAAAAGAAATACAAAAGACGGCCTTCTCCATGGTGGCATCTCAACTACGGAATGCCCTCTCGAGGGAGATATGAACACTTTCTTGTCATCACCAAATCAACATTCATTTTTGCCCAGACATTTTAAATGATGTTTTTAACAGAGATTCATTTGTTGCTTAGTTTGCTGGTTGAATAGCTTTTATGCCTCTCATCTTGTAATTTTATTGTTATTATACTGCATTTGTCATCTTATAATATTATCTACACTGCCCTAGGATCTCTTGTGGATGAAGGGTGGTTTATACATTTTAAAAACAAATAAAAATAAATCATGAATTCAGCTGAATATGGTATACACAGAGATAGAGAGAGAGAGAGAGAGAGAGAGACGGACAATGTGTGTGTTTGTGGGTGTATATGTGTGTGTATTTATATATCCTTAACTGAACACTAGAACCCATTTGAAGGCCTGCGTGGTAGTTATGGTGGCGAAGACATTATTTTTCTACGCAGGCACCATGCCACTCTCATACATGCCTTGGTATTCTCTAGACTGGACTATTATAATTAGATCTACACAAAGCAGATCTACATGACAGTTCAGAACTGGTCAAGAAATGGGAGCATAATTTCTAACTGGGGTTAGTCACTGATACTATATTGTTCCAGTGTTGAGCATTTCACTAGCTGCTGATTCACTTGGGGACTGAATTCAAAGCACAGTTTTGAGCTTTAAAGCCCTAACAGCCTGGTTGCTAAATATCTTAGACAACACTTTCACTACCCTCCCTAGCCATTAAGATCTCTAGCTGGGGCCTTGCAATGGGTATCTTCCTGGCGAATAAGAGATTGGCATCCACTGGGAGCAGAACCTTCTCAACAGTGGTATCTTTTATCTAATGCTCTCACCCAAATACTCTTTTGAAAGCAGATTATCATTTTGTTTTGAGAGTAGTCCTTGGTGGAATACTTTTTTACCTCTGTGGTGTTTTTCCTCGGCCATCCTTTCAAACAATAAAATTTTACAGACCTCAACTATTTTTATAATGGCTTTTAGTATTTCATTGTAAGCCACTTTTGACCATTCAATGCAAAAGCAAGATCAAATAATTAAAATCAGTAACACTAGCATGAAACTTCGTTCATAAACCATATAAAATTTAATTACTTGTGATTTTCCTCTATGCAAAATACAAATGTCACAATCTTTCTCTTTAAAGATAAGCATAGTTGTACAAGCATTTTATTTACACCAACAAAAGGGCATATTTGGCTAGACTGTACTGACTACATGCAAGAACCTTTTAAAACTGGAATTATAGCATAGATTCAGTTGTTTGAGCTCTACAAAGTCCTGAGGCCCTCTACTGTGCATTGCTCAGCCTATTAATTTTAAAGCAGACTTTCATGTCAGCTGGCATTATATCAGGCAACATTTGGCTTTGACAGAGTTTTCATTAGAAACGCATGTTTAGAATTTGTCTCTCTTACTTTTGCGACAGCCAAGTCCTGGAAAACCCCAGATTCCTGGTCACCATAGTGACCAGGAACATGAAATGTTCTCTCAAGTCCATGTAGGGCTGGGATCTACAAAGCTGATCACAGATAGTAAAATTTTAAATATATTCTGAGCCCTAACAGAACCCTTTAATGTACTCCCAAATATGCTCTTCTATGCTACAGATTTGCAAGGTCACACTGGAGCGGCAATGAGACATCTCACAGATAATCCCACAAATTCTAGTCAGATGTTTTATTGTTTTAGACTTAATAAGTGCAATAAGCAACATTTAAGAAGTATTTAATCACTCCTGGAACTGAGGAAACAAGAATTAAGAGTACACACTGCAGTTCAACTAGTGATTGTGCTTCTTGAGATAGTAATAATATTTATTTATTTATTTCTATACCGCCCAATAGCCGAAGCTCTCTGGGCGGTTCACAAAAATTAAAATCAAACACACAATAAAACAATTTAAAATATATACAACATTAAAACCACATTATAATAATATTATATTTATACCCCGCCTTTTTCCCAGTACTGGGACACAAGGCGGCTTACAAAAATTAAAACATATACAATTAAAACATATGAAAATATACAAAAGTTAAAATATAATTAAACAATACAATTAAAATTATAATTAAAACATTAAAACAGCATTTTAGCAGCTTACTCCCAGGTTCCAACTATGTCCCAAAAGCGTGCTGGAACAAGAATGTTTTAGCCTACCTCCGGAAACACATCAAGGAGGGAGTCATCCTAGCCTTCCTGGGAAGGTTGTTCCACAGCCGTGGAGCAGCCACTGAGGAGGCACTCTCCCGGGTTCCCACCAAACATGCCAGTGACAGAGGTGGGACTGAGAGAAGGGCCTCCCCAGAAGATCTGAGGACACAGGCAGGTTTATAAGGGAGGGTACGGTCTTTCAGATAACCTGGACCAGAGCCGGCTTTATATGTCATAGCCAGCACTTTGAATTGTGCCCAGAAACAGCCTGGAAGCCAGTGAAGCTGTTTTAACATTGGAGTTGTATGCTCCCTCTGGCCAGCCCCAGTCAAGAGTCTGGCAGCAGCTCTTTGAACCAAATGCAATTTCTGAACACCCTTCATAGGCAGTCCCACGTAGAGCGCGTTGCAGTAATCCAAATGGGATGTACCTAAGGTATGTGTCACTGTGGCCAGATCAGACATCTCCAGGAATAGGCGCAGTTGGTGCACTAGTTTTAACTGTGCAAAAGCACTGCTGGCCACCGCTGAAACCTGAGCATCTAGGCTTAGGGCTGAATCCTGGAGCACCCCCAAACTGCAAACCTGAGTCTTCAGGGGGAGCGCAACCCCATCCAACACAGGCTGAATCCCTATTCCCTGATCTGCCTTTTGACTGACAAGGAGCACCTCTGTCTAGTCTGGATTACATTTCAATTTGTTCTCCCTCATCCAGTCCATTACTGATGCCAAACACAGGTTAAGGACAGAAACAACTTCCCTGGAATCTGGTGGAAAGGAGTAATAGAGCTGGGCGTCATCAGCATATTGGTGGTACCGAACTCCAAAACTCCGGACAACCTTGCCCAGCAGTTTCATATAGGTATTAAATAGCATGGGGGACAGAACAGAACCCTGAGGGGCCCCACAAGCTAATGGCCATGGAGTCGAACAGGCATCCCCCAACACCACCTTCTGAGTTCGCCCCGCTAGGGAGGAATGGAGCTAGGGATGTCAGAGAATTCCACGACGGATCTCGGTGAGGCCGAATGCCAGTGCATTCGGCCCCCCGAAATCCATCGCGGAACGAAGCCCCCGCCCCGCCCCACGAAAGGCGCGCGAAACGGAGCACTTACCTGCTCCCGTCCACGCTGCTTTGCGAAAGGCGGCCGTCCTGTGGCCGCCATTCACTTCCTCCTCTTCATAGCCGTGATAGGTTACGTAAATACTTACATAGCCTACCACGGCTAACGCAGGGATGCCATTTACGTCCCTGCGGAGGCCGTGATAGGCTACGTATTTACGTAGCCTATCACGGCGGGGAGGGAGAACCCCAGCGTACGCAAATGACGGTGGCTATCGCCATTTGCGTATGCTCGGGTTTTTCCCCCTGCCGTGATAGGCTACATAAATATTTACGTAGCCTATCACGGCTCAATACAGGGACGCAAATGGCGGTGGCTATGACAGTCGCCATTTGCGTCCCTGCAGGGCTGCCCAGTGGCCGGATGTCCGGCTGCGGGCGGCTGGAGCCGGCCGGCGGCTCGGCCACAGAGTGGATCCAGCCAGGCAGGATTCCGGGGGGAGCGCCTCCCCCCCATCGAGGATTCCAGGGGGAGTGCCTCCCCCACACCACGGATGCCCCTGCGCGGAGCCAGGTAAGGGATTCGTACATCCCTAAATGGAGCCACTGTAAAACAGTACCTCCAAGTCCCATCCCAGAGAGGCATCCCATAAGAATACCATGGTCAATGGTATCGAATGCCACTGAGAGGTCCAGCAGAACTAACAGGGACACACTCCCCCTGTCCAGTTCCCGACGTAGGTCATCCACCAAGGCGACCAAAGCTGTCGCTGTCCCACACTCAGGCCTGAATCCAGATTGAAATGGATCAGGATAGTCTGTTTCATCCAGGAACCCCTGGAGCTGGGAGGCCACCACATGCTCTAATACATTGTCCAAAAATGGTACGTTAAGAGACTGGACGATAGTTATCTAGTATGGTGGGATTTATGGAAGGATTCTTCAACAGAGGTCTCACAACTACCTCTTTTAAGCATAATGGAACAATGCCTTGTTCCAGAGAGGCATTAACTACTCCTGTTGTCCACTCAGCCAGTCCTCCTCTGGCCTCTTTAATAAGCCAGGAGGGGCAAGGATCCAGCATACATGTGGTGGCGATCATCACTCCAAGGATCTTGTCCACATCCACGGTATTACCATAATGTTAGTTTTAAAAGCTTAGATTTGTTAAGTAGAAGTCCTTTTTAAACAGTCTTTCCTATAGCCATACCACCTTGAAAGTACTCAAGTCTGTTTGATAGCAGAAGTTAAGGAGAATTGGGCCTTGTTAGTACTTGGAAGAGTGTACACCTAGTAGTACTTGGTGCTACTGATCTTCTACTTTTTATGTGAAAGATCTTTCCCCGAAGCCCTGGGAGGCTGCTGCTACTTAAGTAAGACAGAACCGGGTTGGTTGGATAAATAATCTAGCCTGGTATAAGGCAGCTTCCTGCGTTATCTATAGCAGCAATCATGACAATTTATCACCATAGTCATTGGTCACAATTTCTGGCTGCCTGTGAGCCTTCCCTGAGTCCTGAAACACACACAGACAAAACTCTAGAAAGGGGTGGGGTCTTTCCCCACCCCTGTCTGGAATGAAGCAAGACAATACATTTTAATCATCATCATCATCCCTGCTTGCCTAGTTGTCTGCAATGCACAAATAATTTGGATGAGGAGAAGTTTCTCACATTCTCCTTGTCCAAAAATGAGATTGTCCACAAAAGGGATTCCTGGACACTGACTGCAACCATACAGTTTTTCACCCACCAAGCTAATTGCAGCTCACCTGCCAGGAGTGACCAGGAGCTCAATAAACATTCGGAGTGCCACAATGCATGACTGGTGGGTTGCATTCAGCTTGGTGGGTCATACATTATGTATGCCTACTTGAGGAAATTGTGGGCAACGTTGCACATGACATGGAATAATGGGGGGAAACATGCAAGTATCTTACATCATCTTCCTCCATGTTTGAGACCTAATCTGAAGAAATAGAAAAGGGAGGAGCACAATGAAGAGCAAAAATGTTTGTATTCCTTCTTAGCACAAAGGCATAGAAGCATAGCAAAGTGCACTAGTGGGTACTCTACCACCACTCTCACACCATGTGTGAAGCAGCGCAAGAGTTCTATTGAGATACAACTTCGCTATTGTTTACATGGATTACTTATCCAGGGATTATAAAGAGGAGGCAAGCTTTCAGTTCTGCCACACGCTGCTGAATCATTTTGAGCTTTCTTCAACCTCCCATTCACCTCTTAAAAGTAAAAACAGATCAGAGGCTGGGAATGCATTTAGGGGCTGTTATCCAAGGATCACTGAACTGGCTGCACAAACACAGATAGCAGTGCTCATTTTCAGATATCAAGGGACAAACATTAAGGTTAGTTGGTCCTAGGTTAGTTTTAGAACACACACAGAATGGTTAGCAAGTTAATCTATTTCACAAAAACATGGGCAGTCTACTGATGCACATTCAGAGAAATAGATGAGACAACAGAATGTCACACATTGTTAAACTGATGTACCTATTTGTTTGTGGTAACAGAAACTCTAATACAATATGGGAACAAGCAGGCTCACACTGGCCCAAGAGAAACAAAAGCTCCTTGATAAATAAGGAATTCTCAATGTCCCCCAAACTTTCAGCCACAGCATGCAGATGGCACAAGCTTCACTTCCCAGTCAGCAAATCAAAGTAATACAAAAACTGGGTACTGCTGAACTACTGCTTCCCCTTTAGACCCTTGTCCACCCTGGCTCATGAAATCTGCCAGAGCTGGACTGGATAGCTTGATCTCTGAGGTGGTAAATTGAGGTGAGGTCCCCACAGCTTTGAAAGAAGCTGTGGTGAGGCTCTTATTGAAGAAACCAAATTTAGATCCTATGGTTTCTGTTTTCTACCACCCTGTGTCAAATTTGCCATTCTTGGGCAAAGTGCTGGAGGTGTGGTGCCTCATAACTCCAAGCCATTTTGGATGAAATTGATTACCTAGATCCAATCCAATCAGGTTTCAGGCCTGGTTATGGGACAGAAACAGCCTTGGTCACCCTGGCTGATTATTTACACTGGGGAATGGATGGGGGGAGTGCAACCCTTTACCTGGATTGGGAGGCAGTTTTAACGTGGTTCTGGTCCTTTCTGGAGGAGCGGCCTCAGAAGGTGGTGCTGGGGGACTTCAGCTCCACCCATGGCCATTAGCCTGCGGGTGCCACAAGGTTCTATCTTGTCCCCCATGCTTTTTAACATCTACATGAAACCACTGGGCAAAGTCATCAGGTTTTGGGCTGAAATGTCATCAGTATGTGGATGATACTAAGCTCTACCTCTTGTTTCCATCTGCACATCCCAGGGAGGCTGTGGAATCCTTGAACCAGTGTCTGGAGGCTATTTGGGGATGGATGAAGGTGAACAAGTTGAAACTTAATCCAGACAAGACGGAGGTACTGCGGGTTGGGAAACCAACTACTTCAGATAGATGGTTATAACTGGTCTTAGGTAGGGTAGCACTCCCCCTGAAAGACCAAGTGTGCAGTCTGAGAGTCCTCCTGGACTCTGAGCTAACTGGGGAAGCCCAGGTGGCTGCAGTGTCCAGGAGTGCATTTTAGGCTGGTACGCCAGCTGCAGCCCTATCTGGAGAGTAAGGACCTTGCCTCAGTTACCCATGCACTAGTGACTTCCAGGCTGTATTACTGTAATGTGCTGTACATGGGGTTGCCTTTGAAGACAGTTCAGAAACTTCAGCTGGTGCAGAATGTGGCTGCCTGAGTGTCGGTGGGGGCAAGGCGATTTGATCACATAATGCCAACATTGCACCAGCTGCACTGGTTACCAGTGTGTTTCTGAGCCCAATTCAAAGTGCTGGTTTTGACCTTTAAAGCCTTAAACGGTTTGGGACCCAGTTACTTGAAGGACCACCTTCACCCATATAAGCCTGCCCACACTTTAAGTTCAGAAAGAGAGGCCCTTCTCATTTGTCCACCTGTGAGAGCAGTTAGGTGACCACATGTGAGACGGCCTTCTCTGCAGTGGACCCACACCTTTGGTACAGGCATGCTCCGTCATTGTAGGCTTTTAAGAAGGCCTTGAAAACATATTGTTTTACCATGGCCTTCTCTTGATATGACTGCTGCTGTTGCTGTTATTGTCATTGTTGTTGCTAGTTTTATTGTTGGCTTTTATTGTTGTTTTGCTATTTCATTGTGTTTATGTTTTTATCACTTTTAATGTTTTTATCACTTTTAACTGTTTTTATGTATTTTATTGCTGCAAGCTGCCTTGGGAGGGCTTCTGCCCTAAAAGGTGGCCAATAAATGTTTGAAAGAAAGAACGGATTTTTCAAGAAAAGTGAATCTCCTTTTAATTAGAACCCCAAACTTCAATATTGGGAATCTACATTACATTCCATCTTCCAATAAAACTTAGTCCCAACTAAGATGTTACCATAGCAGTATAGGAGCTGATTTCCCGTGGTCCAGTCCCATAACAACTCCAGTAATGTCCAGAGGAAGTACATGCATGGGGTGAATAACATAGTACCTTCCCACATGGATATCATCTGGCCACCAGTCAGACCTGAACACTAGACTGAAAGCATAATGAAATCCATAATGTGCTTTCACCTTGGTATTGTTATCTGCATACTATTTTGCCAGTTACTTCATTGTTGTCTTATTTTCTTGTGAAAACAGATCCATTTTTTATGTAAGTATTTCAAGTATTCTGTCATTAAGATAAAGTACCTAGCCATACAAAGGATGCGGGAAACATGACATGCAGCACTCTTAATCCTATTAAATATACGTACTCAAGTGTTGCATCTAAAATGTAATCACTGTTAATGTATTAATAGCTAATGGTTAAGTTGCCCTGGGACTACAGAGCTGAAGGGAAGAACGCTCCATCTTATGTCATTGGTCAGGGGACTACAGGCCTGTAAGAGGTTGTATTTCTTGCCTCTCAGGAAAAAAATCATGGCAAGGAGGAGACTAGCTTGGTCCCATCTACTGGCCAAAGAAGGAGAAGCAGTAGGCAGCTTGCCTCCCCACTTCCTCCCAGAAAGAAAACTCTGAGTGGTATCCAATATCACCCTTGTGCAGGTGGCCCAGGCATGGCAGCAGTGGCGATATAGCACTTCCGGGAAGAAGCACCACAACAAGTGGCAAAGCTCATTTCCAGAAGGGGCACGACCTGCCCCTTCCGGCAACAAGCATTTCCACTTGTTGCAGCCATGCAAGGCCAGCTTCCCGTGCACCACCACCCGCATGCTATGCACAAGGACGGCACTGGATACTACCCTCTGTTCCAACTAGTTGCCTGAGGACTGCAGAGCAGAAGGGAAGCACACTTTGACCTCTGCCTTGTATACGTATATATGTATGTATATATGTATTATTTTGATGTCTGTATGTATTATTATAAAATGCCTTGGGGATTATTTGATCAAAAGGCAGAATATAAACCTTCAAATTAAATAAACAACGAAGTAAAACCAAGCAATGAAATAATTGCCACACTATATACTAGCTAATTGTTCTATATTTACACAGCATATCAACAGTTAATAGGCAGCATATTTTGCTACAGCCCTGTACATTTTCATTACAAAATTGAATGCCTGTAATTGAATTATGAAACATCTTCTATGACAACTATAAGAAGCATCCAAAGGTCGTTCAAAACTGTCACTGTGATGAGAATTACAACCACCACTTTATCTTAAGGACTACATTCAGTCATATTTGAAGTCAGCTCGCCTATAGGGACAGGCAGGCAAGAGTTTAACTGTATCTACCAACAAGCTCAGGCAGTGATGGACTATTTCCAAGCAGTTCACTGACAACACAGAATCAGTTTGCAAGCAGAGTGTAGGAGGGAACAGGATGCCTTTGGAAAGACTCCTGGAATTTGCATATTGCACATTTTCCCTGCACGGAAAAGCTCAAATGCCGTTAACGGACCCATCTGCAGCCAGCAGACGGTAAATAATGAACCTGCAGCAGGGTAAGCCATACAAAACAAGCCTAGGGAGTGGGGACAGCAACATACTTGCCAATAATCCATCAGTTGCTTGTTGTTCCCATGCTCCCCCTCTCCCCTTTCCCCATGTGTCAAGCCTGCCTCAGGAAACAGCTCACCAGATGAGGATGCCCCCCCCCCCTTGTGCCTTAGATTTCTCCTCTTCCCATACAACAACATGTCTCCACAGAGGAACCTGTGGCTTTCTTAAATTGCCCACTTGCTTTTTACTATTTCACTCAGGCTCCATTCCCTTCTATTCTTTTCACCATCCAAAGCAAATGCCAAATTATTTCCGTTTAGAAGAGTAAAATGCCCTCCCGCATGAGTAAACAAAACGAGGGGGCCAGGGAGAAACTCAGTGGGGGCTGGGCGCTGCTTCTAAGCCGGCAAGGGGAGGCAAGGCCTGCTGTAGTGGGGGAAAAACCTCGCAGGCCCATCCTTCACATCTTTATCTCAGAAGACTCACTGAATGGAACAGGGCTGATTCCCAAGCAACTGCAGGCCTGATCCTATCGATTTACTCAGAAGTAGGACCCAGTGTGCTCAGTGGGGCTTTTTCCCAGATAACTGCGCATGGGCTCTTAGCCTTTGGGGGGCGGGCATGTGGACTGTTCCCCACTCCATATTCTCAAGAGATGGGATGGCTGCTGCCAGAAAGATACGTTGGCCCTCCCTTTAGCTCTCCCCTCCCCTAAAGTCAGGGAAGGGTTCTCAGACAGGAGTCCCCCCTGCCACCCGCCATGCCCGAGCCCCAGGCTCCATTCACTCCCATTCTGGAAGCACACATTAGGGTCTGGGGGAAGGGAACGGGGGCTGTGGAGTGGCGCGGGAAGGGAGGCGCTCGCTACGCGGTCCCCACCCCATTCCCCCCAGGGCCCCTCCGTTACCTCGGGTGAGATCGAGGGGGACGTTCTCCTCGCCGCTGTCGTTCCGGCCTGTGCGGGGAAGGCGAGAAAAGAAAATGAGATTTGGTGAGAGATGGGAGGAGGAGGAGAGACCGAGCCGAGGGGGCCGTGGAGCGGCAGGCTGAGGCGGCAGCGAGCGGACCGAGGGAGGCCCCGCTCCCTTTCCGCCCGCCACCCCTTCCCTTGAGGCACTAGGCCGGGCCCAGCTTCTCCTCACCTCGGATACGGAGGTGCCTCAGCGAGCGGGCGCGGAGGCTCACCGCCATGTTTACAGCCCCGCAGTCACAACACCGGAAACCTCGCCCGATCTCGCGAGAGCGGGGGGGAAGCCGCTTGCCTAGTTACTCGCGCGCCTCGCGGCCCCTCCCTCCCTCCCTCCCTCCCTCCGGAGCGCCGAAAGCGCGCGGGCGCGCTCGGAGCGGATGCGGCGGGGAGGGGGGCCGGCGGGCGACGCGCGGGGCTGGGCGGCGAGTGAGGGGCCCGCCGTGGAGGCGGGAGGGGCGGCTGGCCGACTGCAGGACGGCTGTGAGGAGGAGGAACGTAAACAGTGGGGTCCCACAGGGATCTGTTTGGGGGCCAGCGCTTTTCAGAAATGCGCTCGTGTTTTCGTAGAGTCGTGGAAGAGCAGGGCTGGAAGGGGCCTGCAAGGCCATCGAGTCCAACCCCCCGCTCAATGCAGGAGTCCAGGTCAGAGCATCCCTGGCAGATGGCTGTCCGGCCTCGTCTTGAACGCCTCCGGTGTGGGAGAGCCCGCCACCTCCCTAGGTTTTGCTTGTGGTTTCCTGGGTGGCCAGTGTGCCAACAGAATGCTGGACGAGATGGACCAGTGGCCAGACCCGGGGGGCCCTTCTTCCTTAAGATCTGGAATTAGGAGGGAGCAGCGAGGTGGCCAAGGTTGCGGGTGACGCCACATGATTTAGGGTGGTTAAAGCATAAGGGGCTGCGGCGAGCTCCAAAACGATCTCACCAAACAGGGAGAATGGGCATTCAAACAGCAACTGCGGTTCAAGTGCGTACCCCGGTGTAAAGTGAAGTGCTTTGGAGCAAAAAAAAAAGAAATAAAATCCCATCTTCAAATCTAAGCGGATGGGATCTGAGCTAGAAGGACGAGGCCTTGGGGTTGTGTGGACAGCCGGGTGAAAATGTCAACCCGGTGTGCGGCTGCAGTGAAAAAAAGGCAAGTTCCGTGCTAGGTATTGTTTAGGAAAGGAATTGAAAATAAAACTGCCAATAGCATACTCTCCTTATACAAATCTGTAGTGCAGCCACACTTGAAATGGTTATTCTGCTTTTAAAAATAGCTGTTTTGTCGACTGAAATGCAGCGTGCCCTTTATGTCGTACAAATCATATCTAGAAAAAGAAAAACCCAGATAAAAGCTACTAAATTCAGTACACAACTTTGACATGCGATGGTATGTGCTAAGTTTCACACTTCTGAGGGTGCGGTTTTACTCTGAAAAGTGACTGGTTTTTCTTTGAAAAATGTCAAATGCTTCCTGTTTACACTCAGCATAATTTTTCCTTAACTACACGAATGAAACTGTTTTTATACTTTCTAATGCACAGAATCAAGACAGCTAAAATAGATATGTGTATTTCCTTGGAGAGCTGAATGCAGCTGGAAAGAGGGATCACTGCTCATCCTACCTTTGTAACTGGCGAACAAGGTTTGGGATTTTAAAATAACATTTCAAAACCCTGCAAAATTCTGTTTGACCAGCATGTCATGGGTTCCATAACGATATACCTTAAAATGATAACTCACTACGTTTTGTCTTCTACAGATAAATCCTGGCCCGCCCCCTTTGCAATTACTTTGTTAGCCATATCTATCAATGAACGGAGTCTGTTTCCAACCACATACAAGAGGGGCCCTAAAAAATAATGGAAAAGTTTACTGTGGGGTTCTCCACATAAGCCTTTTTATGCCACACCTTTACTGGGGCTTCTACTTCTGTATTCTATGCAGGAATAAGGTTGCCCCTTTTCACGCACTTCTGCTTTTCCCCCCTGGGAATTCCTTTATCTGTAAGCTCTATATGTTTCATTACACAGCCACTAGATGGCACTGTATTATAGTGTCACTCCCTCTTTTCATGGAGCAAATCAACTCATGATATTTAAATAGCTTATTATCCGTGATTAAAAAAAAAGGATAAAGGTCAAAAAGCGTGGGAGAGGTCTTGGAGCTTGATGTCATGTGAAGGACCTGCAAACTTCTGTGAGTAACCAATCTCAATTGCAGGATAAAATCCTATCAAGATGACCCATGATTCGTTGTTGTTGTTAACAATTTGTTAGATTTTTTTCATTTTCCAATACAATATAACCAGTAAACCCTTCCCCCGCTCCTGCCCCACCCACCCCAATTCCCTCCCCTTTAGGTTTCCCCCTCTCTTCACATCGTCCTGTATTTAAACACTAAAGGTTTCATGTCTATAAGTAAAATCATTAAGCAGAAATTGGATCAATTAATAGTTACATAGAAAAAATAACTTTAAAATAAATAAAAAGGTTTTATCAAGCACATCTCTTTACTGGCCTGCACTGGTATCGTGGTGGATAACATTACTCTGCACATAATTCAAGAACATTTCCCAATATTAATTGGAATTTATTTTCTTTTAGCAATTTGGTATAATATATCTTTTCATGGACAGCTAAGGTCAATAGATCTTGAAACCAATTGGGTATATTTGGGGTTTTATTTGCTTTCCAGTGTTGTAGAATAATACACTTAGCTGTTAGCATGGCCTTACTAAACCATACAGCATGCCTCTCTTCCAAGTCCCATTTGCCCAGGATGTATCCCACTAACACATAGGCATCTGTTACACTGTGTGAAGTTTCCAGGACCATGTTGATCCTGGTTAGGACCTCACACCAGTCATATATCACTACTGGGCAACTCCATAACATACACATTAGATTAGGCAGCAGACTAAACCAACATGTTACACCTCCAACATTTATCCTGTGGGATGCTCAGGTGTTTGAATCGTTCCGGTGTCCAATGTGCCCTGTATAACATCTTTTCCTGTATAAGCTACAGCCTGGGATCTATGTTAGATGGCTTGACAGATTTCAAGGCTGCTTTCCAATGGAAGGGCTTCAGTTTAGTTTCTAACTCTGCATTTAATTTAATCCCATTTAGTCTGGAGCACAGATATCTAGAAGCAAGCCATACAGGAATTTTTGGGCCAAGACATTGGGCCAGTTCTCATGATCAAAACAAGTGCAGGAGGGACCAGGAGAGGGAAGATTCTGCAGGAAAAGTTGCCCTTTGAAAAGGGCAACTAATGATCAATGGGCTGGAGCATCTCCCCTGTGAGGGAAGTTTGCAACAGCTGGGATTGCTTAGCTTGGAAAAAAAGGAGGGTAAGGGGAGACATGATAGAGGTCTACAATATTATGCGTGGTGTGGAGAATGTGGATAGGGAGACATTTTACTCCCTCTCTCAAAATACCAGAACCTGTGGTCATCCTATGAAGCTGGTGGGAAATTCAGAACAGATAAATGGAAGTACGTCTTCACACAGAGCATAGTTAAACTATGGAATTTGCTACCATGGGATGTAGTGATGGCCACCAATTTGGATGGCTTTAAAAGGGGGTTGGACAAATTCCTGGAGGAGAAGGCTATCAATGGCTACTAATCCTGATGGCTATGTGCTACCTCCGGTACCGGAGGCAATGAGCCTATGGACACCAGTTGCTGGGGAACGGGTGGGAGGGTGCTGGTGTGCTCACGTCCTGCTTGTGGGTTCCTGGTCAACAGCTGGTTGGCCACTGTGTGAACAGAATGCTGGACTAGCTGGATCTTTGGTCTGATCCAGCTTGGGTCATCTTATGTTCTTAGGATCCTAAAGCTCTGGCCCTGGCAGCTCAGAGTCCTGTCTAGTGGGAAATGTTGAAAAGGAGGATAGAGAGACAAAAATCACCTCCATCACTCCCCCTGTCCTGCCAACAGCAGCCCCAGAATTTGTTAGCGATACTATGCTTAAGTTGTAGATATTGCCAGGCCGCTGTGGGAGGTAGGCCAAATTAATCTTATAACACTCCAGTGGGCTTGAACATATTCTTTGATTCTTTACTCAACCCTCTTGACTTTCTTGTACCTTTTCTCCACCAACAGCTTCTTCTAAAAGCAAAGCAGTACGTGTTTTGCTTCAGAAATATCGCTTTTGCACATGTACAAATTTATGCAGTTTAATCAATAGATTTAATCAAATAAAGCTTTATGATTATCAACTAAAAATTTCTGTAAGCAGTTGACAGCCCCAATTTTCAGGTGTTCACAAAACCCATCTAGGGTTAATAACATCCACCAAACTTTGGGCATTCACTGTAAAATATAAGAGGCCCAGTGGTTGCTACTGGTGCAGTTTGTGTAAACCAGGGGTGGGCAGAAGGTAGATTTCCAGATGTTTTGTACCTCTACTCCCATATACTCCTGCCAGTATGGCTAATGGTCAGGAATGCTGGAAGTTGACATTCAAAACATCTGGAGATCTACCTCCCTGGTGTAAACAACTGTGGAAAGCACTTTCATGAACTCATACTAAACAACTCATGATGACTCGATTAAACAACTCATGATGACTAATACTAAGCATCTCATATGATGACTTGATTAGAATATCTTTAATCAGGTTATGGCCTGATTTTTATCTAAAACCCTTTCCAAGCTTGCAGCTTTCTAAGATACTTTGGCTGAGCAACTGCAGGCTACTACTGCTTCTCATTTTCTCATAGGCTTTTTACCTGGGCCTTGGCTAATGTGATGGTTCCCTAGGGAAAATGCAAGCAGGGAAAATTGCCATCGTTTCACTTGCTGTCCTACTGTTGGATCCAATTCTTCACTGATCTCTGAACCAGACTTTAATTGCCAGTTTTGAAAATGCAGGATGTGGGAAGTCCCATAGCCCTGGTTTTACAGGGGAACTCCTGTTGTATTGGCCATGAGAGTTTTTAATACACATTTGGCTGAAAGCGGCACCAGTATGCAGGTGACTGTGCCTAGTAATGGATTCACCTCTTTGATTCAGCTAACAGTGTGATTTCTCTAAACAGCTGGGAAATTTCATTGTTCTTTCCAAGCCCAAATATGAGGCCATTTTGGATCCAGTCGTACCCCAACTGACATCAATAGAAGTGCAACAGGGTCCAAATACATTCTCCCAACCCTCGGGGAGTCCTTATCCATTCCCTCACCCAATGCTTATTTGAGTGCTCCCGCTGTTGTGGCGGCAGCAGCAGGTTTCTCTTTCCCCCCTCCCAACTTTCCTTATCTTGCTGCTGAGGCTCTCCCCCTACAGCAGGGGCATAGGTCCCTAATGCAATAACAGTAACTCACACTGCGGACAGAGAGAGGAAGGGATCCCCTGCTGCCTCTGCCACCACCACAGCCACATAGGGGAAAGCGGAGGAAGAAGGAAGTGATAAGTGGATGCCTGGGGGTGGGAGATGAGTGAGTTCTTAGTGGAAGGCAGGGGTGCAGAACCTCAGGCCTAAGGACCAATTCTGGCCTGCCTGCAGTCCCAGTTTGGCCCACCTGGGTTTCCCTGATGGCCAAGTCCCCTTCCCCAGACCCCATCCCATTTCCAACCACCAATCGTTTGGTAGTTTCCTGGCTTTTGTCCAGTTTCCCCCCCATTTAAATGGTTAAAATGCCTCTCTTAAGGCTTACTGGGAGTAAGGACTTTAAGATAAAATATGCTGGTATTTTGGGCCCTGAACCCTTTCACCTCTGGTCCTGCTCCCTTTTCCCTTCAGCTCCACCCACCACTGGAATGTGGCCCACGGGAGCTTCTCGGGATAAAAGAAGTTCAATCCCATGGTGGAAGGGAAGGAGGAGTTCTTCTCTGGCTCAGATTACAGTCTGAATTCAGTGGAGGGCATTGTCATGATGTTTGCCTTGGATAAGAGGTGAGCATTCTGATTTGCCAAGGTTTGTAGTTCTGAACCAATTCTGAGCCTTGCCTGCTCTCATTCCTGATACTGGCCACCACTGCCTGATAACCATGCCAGGCATACCCTGCTTCTACTCCCCCCACTCCCTTTTAAGCTGGCTTCAGCATGTATTCCTAAAGCAGTGGCTATGATGCCTGTCTAGGGGTGAACATTGGTGACTGTTGGTGAGTGAAGAGATACAGTAAAAAGAAAAAAGTCTGCGGTTTAGAAAACCCGTAAGTGCTTTAATGTTTTCCAAATCATACAAAGAACAAAATCTACAGAGAATAAGAACGCACAATTAATAACACCCACCCCCCAAAACACACACACACACACAGATCTCTTAGATAATTATAATACAATGTTGCTATGTAAAGTCAATAGTTCCAGGCTAGAATCTCAGTATGCAGCACAAAAAAAATCATAGTTGAAAAAACAAATACTTAAATTACATTCATAATTGTTCAATTAAAAACACACACAAGCAATGGCTACTACATCTTTAGCAAACCTATCCCTTGGTTGTGTGTGAGGGCAGCACAACCCCTCTGCTATTGCAGTCCAGCTAGGGGCTTCCACATGCATATGCCTATGGAGAGGAACTATACATGCAAACCGGCACTGTGTGTGTGATGTCGTTTCACATCTGATCCAGCAACTGGGGGTTGCCAACACTCATTCCTGGTCAGATGGTAACACTACTGATCAGTGGTTAGTGGAGAAGCGGCAGCCTAATTTAGTCCTGGCCCCATTTCCTTCTCCCCAAATCAGTGCTATTGCTAATAATTGTACCAGACTAAGACTATGCATGTGGTGTGGACACATTCATATCATTGCAGACGTTACTGTTGGAACTGCAATGTTTGTTTGTTTCAAATATATTATGGAGACTTTGTCACCACAAGTAGTGTGGTATTTATCTGCTGAATAAGTATCAGTGGATGAGAGCCTCCCCACTCCCCATCTTTTCTACAAGCCAAGGTATCAAACAATAGGCATGATATGAGGCTAATCTATTTTGATGGGAGACTGAAATGTGTGATGAAATGTTTTGTTTTGTACCTTGCAGCACAGCTGATAAAAGGTTCTGGTGACGTGGGCTATATTCCACGAAGGTTTATGCCAGAATAAATATGTTAGTCTTTAAGGGGCTACAAGACTCTTTGTTGTTTTTGCTGCAGTAGACTAAGGCAAAATTGTTACAACCCTCCTCAAGTGCATGTGAAGCTTTTAAAACCTAATAGATCACCTCAAAGTGCTCACTATTTTTCTTACCCAGGGGGGTGGGAGGGGAGGCAAATCAAAGGAAAAGAGAGGGAGTGGAGCTATGCAGGCATTAGTTCCTGCTATCAGTTCCAGTCCCTATTCTCTGCTACCTCTGTCTCTATTTTGTCCCTCTATTTTCTTTTGGGGGGTAGAAGTATTGTGGATGCCTTTTAAAATTGTTATTGGCGTAGACTCATATGCTGTAGAATTTTTCAAGTTCAATCCCTATCTCTAAACTTTAAATTTCTGAGGATTGTGTATGCAAAGTGGCATGTGTGTGTGCAATATAAATATGAATATGCATGCATCTAATGTGCCCACAGGCAAAATGCATGCACAAGGAAAATGTGAACGAACTGCTTCATTCCACATATCCAGGACCAAGACCTCTCTAGTAAAAGTTGATTTATTTTTCTTAATGTAAAAAAGTGTTAACCTGCCCTTGTATAAAACATTCCCAAGGTGGGGATGTGTTGAACGTGTTGTTGAACTGAAGCTGTTAGGTGATAAGTACCACCAGGCCCTTTGTGAGATGACACATCGTTAACATTCTTTTTACAAACAAAACTATTATGGTCAGTTTGCTGATGCACTCTGCTTCATTCTGAAACTAGTGCAGGACCAACTGAAGAGTAAATGAACACAATGTACAACAGGTAAAGAAGAGTTGTAATGGGCCCGGGGCACTTCAGACAGTGATCCGTGGCCTGGGAACAGAGGTGTTACAAGATGAAAGTAATTTCATCTTTGAGTATGCTTTTGTGGAACCAAAAAAAAGTGGCGAAAATAGAACTGGATGGGTGTCCTAATCATTTAACAGTGTTCTGCACTGTACTGAAGAGGTGGTTAGAAGGTCTGCTTTGTGGCTCCAGTCAAGTAGGGGTTTCCAAGCAACAGCTTCCATTGTGAAATCTGCTTTGCAGTTCAGGAACTGGTGGAATAGCTTAACCAAATATTTTTGTACCTATGCAACAACCAGTACAAGTAATACATTTCACTCTTATATCAACTAGTTGGAGATCCAGAAGCTCATGCTGGGGAGACGTCTGCAGCTAATCGTTATCATATATGCAGCCTACATGAGGAAAAAATGAAAATGTCAGTTTTGTATTAAAATTGCCTAGCCTGTGATTAAAAACAAAATAAATGAAAACTGACTTGATCCTAAATAATTACAATTATCTTCAACATATGCAACATACCATCAGCAATATCATCGTAGATTTCATCATCTCTGTAAATTTAGAGAAAGAAAAAAATGAAATTGGTTTAATTATTTCATACAAAGAACATAGGAAATTGCCTTATACTGAGTCTAGCTCAGTATCGTTTAGTTACACTGACTATTGGGCAAATGTTACATTAATTACATAGTGTGCGGCTGGCCCCCTGCTGTGTTACTTACTTTAGAGTAAGCACATATGGCTTCCCAAAACTGTCCCCACTCCCCTTCCTGCATGCAAAGCATGTGCTCTACCACTGAACTATAGCTCTTCAAAAGCTCTTAAGTTTTCAAATTTGGTAAAATGATATTAAGCACACTCCTATGGATTTATGGACAACTTGGAATTAAATCCCACTGCAATTCAGTTCACATCAAAAAGGCAATTATTTAGTTTAGAAACAATTTAAATATTTGAAGGGATGTTTCCGAAGATGAAACATGTGGGGAAGAAGATATTAGGCAACAGCTAATGAGATATTCTCCTGGGCAAGCCATGTTGAAATAATGGGAAGAAGGGAAAGAGCCAGTGTGGTGCAGTGGTCGGAATGTCAGACAAGGCCCAGGTTCAAATCTTGCTCAGCCATGAAGCTCACTAGGTAACCATGGGCCAGTCACTGAGCTGGTTTGCATGTAACAATGGCAAATTGTGTATTAATTAATTAACCCACAATTTGCCAGGATGGCCTGTTACCGCCATGTTGAATCTGCAACCTCCAATTGGACGTTAAACAACCCACAGTTAATCTACAGTTAGTTGTAGATTACAGGTAATAATGTGCTCCACACACACAGGCATGCGCCACAGCAAATTGTGGGTTAATTAACTCACGATTTGCTACTATCGTGCAAAACGGAGCCACTATCTCCCAGTCTAACCTACTTCACAGGCTTGTTGTGAGCATAAAATGGGGTTGTGGGGGAACCATTCATGCCGTCCTGAGTTCCCTAGACGAAAAGCAGGATGGAAATGAAATTAATAAGTAAAACTTGCACAATTGCCACTCATTTCAATGATGAAAATTTCTCAGTGGATTTTTCCCAGTATAGTGTGTCAAAATATGAACGTGAAGACTAGGAGTCATAAACAGTGTCCTTATCAAAAGTCATCAGGAAAAACACTTGGCTTTAGACTCTGAGAAATGCTTTTGTTTCTGTGTATTAAAAAAAAACCTATCAGCATTTTTACAGAAAAGTATTCATATTTTCTGAGTGGAAAACCCCCCATTATTTTCACTACCCTTTGACAATTCTGTCTCTTACAGTAAGTTTCAAGATGAAAACATTGCACTTACTCATCTACAATGCAACTTCTTCGGACATAGCCATCTGTAAAATTAAATTATATGTACACAATTATTTTCAGTGTTAAGTCGACATCTCTCCTCTCAGCTGACAGAAAACCACGAGAAAGGGAGAAAATAATTATAATATGAAAATTCCACGTGTTATCCTTGGATTCCATCCTGACCTTGTGAGATGTATTGTAATTTAGGTGGAATTGACAAGGTGCTACCTTGAAGGAAGTTCTTAGGATGTATGAACTGTTCATTTGTGGAATAAAAATCAGTTAGTCCTTCACTTTCACAGATTCAGAATTTTATTTCTACAGGACATGTCTAGAAATCAGAAAAAGGGCTGTTTCTGACATTTCATACACATCACTTGATGACTTGCCTAATATTCTCACAACTCTGCATGTGAACAGCTTGGCCAAGCATTAAGATTAGCATCAGAGGCCCACCAGCAAGAGCCATCAGGTTGGCCAGTACCAGAGACAGGGCTTCCTCAGGGATGGCCCCACACATTTGGAACTCCCTCTCCAGAGAGATACATATGGCTTCATCACTGCTGGGTTTAAAAAATCAAACCTGAAGGCTCATTTATTCCAATCTGTATTGGGTGCTTAAAAATTATTAACTGCTACTGCTGTGTGTGAATTCAATTATAATTCTATGTTCATATCTTTGTAATGTTGTAAGCCACTTTGTGAGGATAGAGTGCCCTGAAAGACAGGTTGAAAATCTCTTAAATACAGCAGTAAATACAATTAAAAGTAGTGGGTTGGATCCACACAATTACTTCATTCACAAGCATTTTTTCTTTCTTTCTTTTTGGATGCTTCTGAAACGCGCAAATGTGTTCATAATTTGTAAAAATTATTTTCCCCCTAATCCTCCGCAAATGTGCAGATTTGCTCTGTGCAGTCTGCAGAAGTACATTACCTTGCCAATATCCTTGTAAATTACAAATTCCACTTCCAGTGACAGTGAACTCTGTCATGGGAAGCACCAAAGTGGAGTAGATAAGTTACAGGAAAATTGATAAGGCGAATGCACTACTGCAGACTGTACATAGCAGACAGGTAAACCTGCGCATTGCAAAGGACTGGAAAGAATAATAATAATTTAAACAATTATGAACACATTTGTGTAATTCTGAAGCACCAAAACCCCTGAGTGGTGAACGCATTCAGGACATTCCCAAGTGCCATTTCAGTATTGGTGGAGAGGAGGACTTCACTGACAAGAGAGAAGGAAGGCTGGAGGTGGCACTAGTGAGATTATGAGGAATGGCTGGGCTTTTTGCTGCTCTTGCCAGGCGAATCTGTTGCCCATGCTGAGAAACTGCTGACAAGCAACACTGCCAGATTTGCATGTTACAACATACCACCCTGAGAACAAGCTATCCTCAACAACCCAACAACAAGCCATGGGTTCTCCGGGTGGCTTGAGTGTAGTTAACATGCGGAATTGTCCGCACTGAGTTTGGATGTTGTTGTTGTTGTTATTATTAACATTTCTGTACTGCCCCATAGCCAAAGCTCTCTGGGCGGTTTACAAAAGTTAAAACATTAAAATACAATATACAAAGTTTAAAAACCATTTACATAAAAGCATACAGACAATATATACAAACAACATATAACTAGAAACAACTTTGAACTAAAAACAATTATTTAAAAAATCCAACAAGAAAACAACCCAGCTTAAAAACAGTATACAGAAGTCAGCAAAAGGAACAAGAGTTCTAAAAAGGGAAGGCCTGCCAGAATAATAGAGTATTTAATTCCTGCTTAAAGACCTCCAAAGAGGTCAGTGGGAGAATTTCAACCAGCAGGTCATTCCACAAAGGAGGGGCAGCGAAGGAAACAGTCCTCTTGCATGTGGCTGCCAATCTCACGTTGGGCAGCTGCAGCAGATTGCCCTCAGAGGACTTCAGATGGTGGACTGGGACATAGGGGAGAAGGCGCTCCCTAAGGGCGGGTTCGCACAATCATGGAGGGAAAGTAAGCCAAAGTGGCTACTTTCCTTCCCTGTATGTGCTGATTGTGAGCCACCTAATTAGCAAAATTACCCTTGCCAGGCACATGTTGTCATGACATCTGAACTTGGTGAGGGTGTGGTTGCGGTGGTTTACAAATCACCCTGAAACCCTAGAACAAGCCATGAGTTTCAGGGTTCAGACGTCACAACAATATAAATGAGCCTTGCTCAATCTGACCA
The DNA here is from genome assembly GCF_057233095.1 of Heloderma suspectum. Lineage (NCBI taxonomy): Eukaryota > Metazoa > Chordata > Lepidosauria > Squamata > Helodermatidae > Heloderma > Heloderma suspectum. Next base: position 29,292,305 of record NC_139459.1, read on the forward strand.
AATCTATCCAGCATCTTGTTTCCCCACACAATGACTAACCAGCTGTCTGTGGGAAGCCCACAAGCAGGACATGAGTGCAAAAGCACCCTCTTGCTCTAGTTTCCCGGCAACTGGTATTCACAGAGGCATACTTCCTCTGATCCTGCATGTAATATCTTGCCATAGTGACTAGTAGCCACTGATAGCCTTATTCTTCATGGAAAGGATTTAGATAAGCCATCCAAGTTGGCAGCCATCACTACATCTTATAGTGGCCAATTCCATAGTTTAACTATGTTCTGTATGAAGAAGTACTTCCTTTGATCTGTCCTGAATGTTCCACCATTCAGCTTCATTGGATGATACCAGGTTCTTGTATTATGTGAGAAGAAAATACTACACACCATAAATTTATACTCTTTTAATTAACCTGTTTGTTTTGATCATTTTACAAAATTAGAAGGAAAATACACATCCACCGCTGCTGACTAGTGTAATGAAGAGATCATGCATGTATTATTATATTTATTATAATTATTATTTATTAAACGTTAGACACTTTTCTCAGAGAAAAGACTCAAGGAGTCTTACAACAGGGACCAAAACATACTTTAAATTTAAAACAGTTCAAAACAGTTAAAAGCAACAATGTAATACCTGAAACAACTATATTAAGAAGCCCATCATATACTGTCAAATGCCTGGGAGCAGAGGACAGTCTTAACCAGGTGCCAAAAAGATGACCATGTTGGTGCCAGGCAGACCTCACTGGGGAGAGCATTCCTCAGTTGGGGAGGCCAGCACCAGCAAGGGACTCTCCCTTGCTACCTTCCTCTGAGCCTCCCAGGAAGCACTGGGAGGAATTGCCTGCAGCAGGAAGAACACTCACTGGACAAGCTTGAATTGACATGGCAGCCATCTTCAGAACCTTACATCCGGAGTATTCTACACCACTCCACCCAGATGCATTGGAAATCTTTTATCTTGCTGTCAAAAACTTCAACTAACATTGTTTAACAAACATTCCCCCCCTCCTTATTTTGTTATTTGCTATTTTTAAAAGAGAAATATTCTTTGGAGGCTGTGTGCTCCTGCTTTTCAGCACTAGAGTGCACATCTCCCCTAATCTATGTATAGTTTTTTAAAAGACCAGTGAAAATGCTATCCTTTCCCAAGGCTTCATTCAATAAGGATCAGATATTGTACCATTGCCACTACTACAGCACAAAAATAAAAGCTGGTTTTCACATGCATACTCTGAAAAGGGTCTTGGATGCACTTCATAGCCCATTTTCTCCAGAACATGCAAACTGACTTTTAAAAGGGCTACACTTGGCTTACACATTGTAGCCTTTGTGACTCAGTTTCCCATCTGAAGAAACAAGAATAATGGATAGCACTTTCCTTCCTTGCAGTTGCTTTTAAAAACTGCAAGGCAAACATTCTGAACCTGATAATACAACTCCCTCTGTGGCCTTTGAAACCTGAGTTCCTGTCATTCATTTCGAGACAAGGAAGACTTCCCCTTAAATGAGGGACAATACCGCAACTTTACTACAACTCCCTTGGGGAAATGAGCTCATATCTAGTGTATTCTAATCCCCTTTCCTGTCTTGCATAATCTTTGCCATTAGCAAGCCTTTTTGAGCAAATTATTGATTTTCAGTGTCAAGGCCACACACACTACATACACACACACACACACACACAGCTATAAGTATATATCACATCGTATTGTTTAGAGAGAACCCTCTTCTTGAGGGTTAGTACACAATTCCCTTAAAGACAACCCATGTTTTTAGTTTTTGTGTTCGTTTTCGAGAAGAGAAGTAGTTACTGCAATTTACTGCAATATTGTTCATATACCAAAACCTAAACCAGATTTCCCCAACCTGGCACCCTTCAGACGTGTTAGGCTACAACACCCAACTTCCTCAGCCAGCATGGCCACCCTGTTGTCCAGGGATGATGGGAGGTGTAGTAGAGGGCACCACATTGGGGAACGCAGAGCTAAACCCACTGAAACATGTGTGTTGAGTTTTCAAAATGGGTTTCGTTATACAAATATGCATATAATGTGTAGTTTGCCCCCTTGAACATCCCAGTGACTTGGACTGGAGGGAGTCTTGTCCAGTAAGACACTGGGACTGTTTGCACAATCGCAAGGTGGCTAATAAGTCATGGTGGCTTGTTAACCTCCCTGCACATGCTAGCTGCATGCCAGATGGATTTACATAACTAACCCCACCAGCATGGCTTGTGGCATCTGAACCCAGCAAGGTGGGTGGCTGGGTTCTGCGTGGTTTGTTAATCACCCCAGTCATCTACCCTTGCCAGGTTTGGACATCACAACAAGTAGTGCCAGCGAGGGTGGTTAGGTAAATACAGCCACCTGCACGTACAGGGTAGTTTGCAAGCCACTGTGGCTTATTTACCACCCTGAGATTGTGTGAACCAAGTCAAAGAGAATAGGGTGGCTCTGGCTCCTTATGAATTGCCAAAAAAAAGAGGACAAGGGATAGTGATTTGCCTAACATTTGCATATGCATATGCTAACTGATCTGTATAGATACAAATTTAGAAATAACTATTATACTTTAAATATAAATGCAGTACATCTCACCATACTATTGAAGACTGCTACCATGTGACCTATGTGCCTGCCTTTCCAGCCTGCTGTCTAGGTGCTAACTCTGGATGAGCAACAGTTCGTATGGTTCATTATCTTTAAACTAGAATTGGACAGGATAGCCCTTCAAATAGAGGACAGTCCTCTGACAGACCTTCAAATAGAGGATGCCTTCAAACAGAGGATGGTCTTCTGACAGCCCTTCAAAGAGAGGACAGTCCTCTGTCAGCCCTTCAAGTAGAGGACTGTCCTTCTTATACAGCTTCCTCACAAGTTTTGTATTGGTAAAGATTTCCCAAAGCAGCTTGTAAAGCAGGGAGAGGCTCAACATCTCTCCCTGGGAAAAGACTTATGTGGATCCCCACTGTAAAAGGCTTGTAGCCTAAAGCTAAAGGCAGAAGCAGCGACTGTGCCCCAGGGAAAACTGCCTACTCCTGGAGCTTTGTAGACAAATAAAGTGAAAGGTCACAAGCCCTGCTCAACATTCCTATCATTCCAAAACCCAAACCCCCACAGGGGACAGAGATGGATAACAAACAGACTTATTCACAGATAAATGCATGACTAGGGGGCCTTCAGAAAACCAGGATAAAATTACCCGCCACTCAGCAAAGATGTTGAGTAAAGGCAGTCAACAGAAAGGGCCAGTGGAGGCTGGTGGCTCCAATGTCAGTGGGGTGGTGCATCTGCTCCGGGTTTCACTCAGAACTCTAAAGGTGGTATCCAAGCACCATGGATATCTCCTTTAGAGTTCTGACTAGTTCTGACTGAAACCTAGAGCAGATTCACTGCCCCACTGACATCGGAGCCACCAGCCTCCACTGGTAAGGGCCATCTAGTGGCCTCTTCCCCCAACCTTCAGAGTGCTTTGCTCAACAACTCCCGTCAGTCCCAACCAGCATTGCCAATGGTCCGGGATGATAGGAATTGTAGCCCAAAACATCTAGAGAGCATCAGATAGAGGAAGGCTGCCTTAACCAATCCCAATAACTACTAAGACAGACTTAATTCATCCACATCGGTTAGGGTGTAACGTTACCCTACAACATTGGCAGCTGGTGTCTACAGAAAACACTACCTACCTACCAACATGCCTACCATTTCAATGGGTGGGTTGGGTTGTGTATGGAGCTAGAGTGCGTATATTTCAGGGGCTCTGTAGAAATGAAGTACAAATTTCACCTGTGGGCCCCTGTCAATGGAGATAGGCCACTACTGTCTGGGATAATCTGCAGAGTTTTCCTTCGCTGCAACAGTGGCGTCCAAGATCAACATCGTACTCTTCTCCATTGCAAAGGATGACAGGTGAACTCAGGAAGACCGGATGCCAAACCTGTTCCCTGCCTCTGGTGGTCACGTTCATTCAAAATCAAACATAATCCTTTATCGGTTGTGCCGCTCCTTCAATCTGCACAGCCTCATTCTCACATCCGTGTCTTGGTCATGCTAGAATGTGACACAATGCTGGCAACTGGATTTTATACATGCATAGGTGTTGGTGAACTGTCTTTGACTGCTGCCTCAATCATTTGGGGCTTCATCCATGGAAGTATAGCTTCCAAATCACATGAAGTGCTAGTTCCCCTCTACTCAGCACTGGTTAGGCCTCATCTGGAGTACTGTGTCCAGTTCTGGGCACCACACTTTAAGAGGGATGCAGACAAGCTGGAGAGGGTTCAGGGGAGGGCAACAAAGATGATCAGGGGACTGGAAACAAAGCCCTATGAGGAGAGACTGAAAGAACTGGGCACGTTTAGCCTTGAGAAGAGAAGACTGAGGGGAGACATGATAGTGCTGTTCAAGTACTTGAAAGTTTGTCACAGAGAGGAAGGCCAGGATCTCTTCTCAATCATCCCCGAGTGCAGGACACGGAAAAATGGGCTCAAGTTACAGGAAACCAGATTCCAGCTGAACATCAGGAAAAACTTCCTGACTCTTAGAGCAATATGGAAATTGAACCAGTTACCTAGGGAGGTGGTGGGCTCTCCCACACTGGAGGCATTCAAGATGAGGCTGGACAGCCATTGTCAGGGATGCTTTGACTTGGATTCCTGCTTTGAGCAGGGGGTTGGACTGGATGATCTTCTAGACCCCTTCCAACCCTACTATTCTATGATCTATGATCCTATGTCCAGGACTGAACAACGTAGCTACTACTGCTAACAAAATTATCAGAACCATATTAAGGCTGATGGAGGCCTCTATATTCCAATAATTTCCCAACTTTGTGGCCTAAAATTACATAACAGAACATTCACTCCAATTACAGAAAGCTTATTTTGCTTTTCCCCTCAACTATAATGCTTGTGGCATCATCTTTTAACTCTCCATTCTTCAGTTATTTATGAACCCTATGAAACTATTCTCCTCTCATTTATGCACCATGGCTTTGTTCCAAGTGGATCTGAGTTAAAGAAACAGCACTGAAGTGCACTGAAAAGCATTTTGTGGTTTTTCTTTTAACAAGTAGTGTTTTCATTAATTCTGCAGTGAATTACTAAACCCTGCTTTAAAAGGCATGCCCTGGATAGAAGATTAACAATAGAACATGGACCTTAGCAAGGATACATAAAATAATAGAAACATTGTGTGCCTTAAGCAGTTGCTCAGAATGTGTTCTGTCTGTGATTGATCTGGACATGACTTGGGCCATCACTAGTAATGCCTGTCTGGCTCCCACTGTTCTTGGATGCACAAAGAGTCTCCACACCTTGCTAGACATGGACCACAGAGCAGGGGAGAGGACTGAACGTGCATTTTTGTACTTACATTTTCCATCGTCATTCCTACACAGGACTTTAGTATCATCCACATTTTTAATAACCTCAACTGATTCTCCTGGCTTCACTGGTAAGTCTTTGGAGCCTCTTTTCTTCGGGGATGGCGCTCGAGATATGGTTGTAGTATACAGAACTCGAATATCCCCGTCATACTGTCAAAATAAAAGCAATTATTGATGGCATACACAAACATTATATACAAGATATAACTACGATCACCACTTAACTTTTTTTCTCTTCTTTCTCACGAACAAGACATTTCAAGATACCATATACTTAAGCTACCATCAGTACTATTTGATGTTCTAGGTAGACTATGGAGTAAAAGATCTTAAAACAAAAGTCATATATTTGCTTGCACAACTAGTGTTGCAAGTTGTTGTTGTTTAATTTCAAAAATACTGGTGCCCCAAGTAGGGATGTCGGAGGAATCTGTCCAGGGGGTGGAGCTCGCTGAGCTTTCCTCAGCTCTGCCCCTTGGGTGTCAGCTCGTTTTCCCACGAGATGGCCTGACTCAATCTGCATTGAGTCAGGCCAGTTTGTGAATTTGGGGGGGGGGGGTGTTATTTGGGTAAATAGCAATTTACATAAATTGCAGCCACAGCTTGCATAATTTGCACCCAAAATTTGCACAGATTATGCAAATGGCTATTTATATAAATTAATGCCATCCCCCGAAAAAGGTCCCAGATTTCCAGAAGAAACCCACAGCTCAGCTCGCAAATGAAAGCCAGGCTGGGGGTGCCATGGAAATCTGGCGAGCCCAAAAAGGGCCAGATTTCCCGGCGACAGACATCTTTGGCCACAGGCAATGATGGGTTAGGCAACGAGGAGCCAGGACAAAGCCTTGTGGTTTGGACTAGAATTGATAGCCAGGGTCCCCATTGTATTACCCATGGGCACCAATGTGTCAGTGGACACCTCTCTTGGCACCCACCAAGCTTCCTGACCCATCCTGATTTTTATTTTATTTTTAAAGATGTTTTCTATTATAATAATTAACTGGGAGGCTAGCATGCCGTACAGTGAAGAGTCAGCTTCCAGCACCATCTTTACTTCTAAGAATGCCTCTGGATCCACGTCTCTCAGCCTCCACAGTTTGCTTTCTGTGAAATGAGTGTTGGAGCATAAAAATGTGGTTTTGTATTTTGGACCTCAGACTCAGATGTGGCTGTTCTTCTGTTATTTTGTTAATCAACCACACAAAACAGTTCTAAGTGCACTAGATTTTGCACAAACATGCCATTTTAGGGCCACATGTAGTCTTCCAGTGAAAGGGCAGGTGTACCGGGCAGGCAGGCAAGGAAGGTCTAAGGTACCTTCAAGAATTGCACACCGTTTTGCTGACAGAAAAGTGCTACATAAATAATGCATATTATCTTAATAATAAGATTTGCACTTCCTCTGGATCAAGTCCTCAGACTCTCCTGAGACAGCCAAACAACTTCCCCTTGTAGTCATAACTTGAGCGTGATTTTCAGTATTTAGAATGGAGATATATACCACTTCCACATATTTTCCCCAGGGGAAGTAAAGATACATGTTTATTCTCTGGGACAGATTGTTTTTTAAAAATGCTTTGTAGTCAGTTAACATCATCTAGCATTTTAAATTAACAATCTAATCCTAGATATGGCCACTAGGAAATAAATTTCAGTGGGACACTTATAGCAGCTATTGATGACTAAAGCTTGACAACAGAAGCATAACCTTTTTACTCAAAAGTAAGTCCTATTTATTTCAGTGGGATTTATTTCCAAGTAAGTAGGTTGTTAAGCATAACTGCATTCTCAGAAGTAAGTTTGCTTAGAAATCCCAGTGACATCAAAACGACTTCCCCCTAGCAAGTCGCACTGAACTCAGAGGGATCTTCTAAGTGTGTGTGTGTGAAAAGTGTGTGTGTAGGGAGGGAAGAGAGTGTGTGTGTGGGGCGGGGGGAGAAGAGTGTGCACGCATACATGTGTGTGCGTGTGCATGCATGGATGTGCAGAAGCTCTGTGTGTGTGTGTGTGCACACGCACACATACGTGCAGCCCCCAGCCCTGCAACTTACACTGGATGAGGCTCTCGGGGCCAAAAGGTTCTGCACCCCTGTTCTAAGTAAATATGCTTCAGATTGCACTGCACAACATATTCCAGTATTTAGAGAAGGAGTCCAGTGCTTTCCATATTACAAAGCTAAAAGGCTGGTGGTTAGGAGTCGTCATAAAGAGATGAGCAGGCTGTTTGGGGGAAGCACGAAACATATGAGACACAGGAGATTTGTGATCCAATAACCTGATGTTTTGTTTTTACTTTAAAGCAACCACATAGGGGTTCCAATTTTGATCAGTGCTGCGGCACTGGAGCAGAACCATTTTAACTCTTCCCTCCCCCGCCCCCTCAACCTACCCTGCCCACTCTCACCACGAAGCGGATGGAAATCGAAGCAGACGGGACTGGGAGGGGGGGCGGAAATAAGAGCGGGGGCGGGGGAGATGGAAAGCCAGGACCATGTGGTGGAGGGGGGTTGGAAGAGGAAGATAAATTGGGATGGGTAAGATGGCTGGCGCAGAGCAAGATTTGCAGTGTGAGAAGAGAGAGAGAGAGAGATTGAGGGTGTGCACTGGATGGCGCAGAAAGATCTGAAGATGAATTGACTGACATACATACAGAGAGAATTTGCCTTCTGTGAAATGGGTGTTTTACATTCTGTGAAATGAATATTCTATTGGAGCAGAAAACTGGTTTCAGAAGAGTGGGTGTGTATTTTGGGATCAAGACCCCCACCTTTGCCTTGTGCTCATTTTCTTGGACAAGTTGTCCTTTAGCCTCATCGGTTTGCCTTCTGGGATGGGTGTTGCTGCGCTCACCATGGCAACCATGTTTAAAAGGAGCATGCCCATATGGAAGCCATTTTATGACAGTGCCCACAATACTTTCTCAATGTTCCAAATTTGCTCACAGGCCCCAAAAGGACTGCTGATCTAGGCTGAGCTCCACATGATGGAGTGGTGACTGAGATCCTATAGGTTCTCTTGAACGTCTCTGTGCTTTTTGATGCCATTGACCATGTTCTGAACCAGATATGATTGAAGGTACTGCTGTTGGTTAAGGGTTCTGCTGAGTCAGGGCTGGAAGCAGCACCTGCATTGGAAGTAGCACCTGCATTGAAAAACATCTCAGGCCCCTGCTCTAGCTGGACTGCCCTTCCCGTCCCCCACAGGGCTCTCTACCATCTGATTGGACAAATTCCTGGAGGAGAAGGCTATCAATGTCTACTAGTCTTGATGGCTATATATGCTACCTCCAATACCAGAGGCAGTGAGCCTATGTACACCAGTTGCTGGGGAACATGGGCGGGAGGGTGCTGTTGTGCCCGTGTCCTGCTTGTGGGTTTCCTGTGGGCAGCTGTTTGGCCACTGTGTGAACAGAATGCTCGACTACATGGACCCCTGGTCTGATCCAGCATGGATCCAGCTTTGTTCTTAAGGCTGATTATGTGATTTATGAAAATTTATGTGATTTATGTCAGTATGTGATTTATGAAAAAGTTTCTACTTTGGGTTGGCATTTTATGCTGTCTTAGTATTTAGGATTGTTTCAATGCTCTGTTTTATGTTAGCTACCCGAAGGGTCTATCAACCAAAAGGCAGCATACAAGCAAACAAGACTTACTTTAAACTTTTTTCGGAAATCTCTCTCCTCTTTCTCCATCCTCTTAAGTTTCTGTGAATCACGGTCATCTGATTTTGCTTTCCCAAAGCTCAGGGACTTTGTGCTTAACCCTAAGCTAAAGTATTCAAATTGCAAAGAAACAAAAAACCCAGGATCATCAGTATATACACTTGGCAAATTTACAGGCAGTTCTGAAATATTATAGGGATGTGCAGAGTCTGTTAAATCTGTTCCATCTGTGTTTCTCAGATTGTCAGGCGTCTTTCGTTCCATTTTCCACTCATTGATGGAATCAGATTTTTTAGATGTACAAGATGTTCGTTCAACTTGCACTAATGCACATTAGCACACATGTGCATTAGCGCTAATGTGCATTAGTGCCAGTGTGCATTAGCACTAGTGTGCATTAGCACAAGTGTGAATTTGTACATATCCCCCCCCCAAGTAAAAAACCAGTCTGCAAGTCTGCAGAATCTGCATGACTCAGAAAAAGCCGGTCCGCTGAGGAATCCGCAGGTCGGAATCATTTGAATCCATTGCAGATTTCTCCAACATCTCTAAAACATTATTTGTGTCTTTGTCAACTACAGCTTGATTAAAGGCCAGGTTTATGCAACAGCAATTCAACTAGACCCAGCCCTGAAAGAATCCTTGTACATAGCCTTGTTATCTATGCTCACTCACCTAATTTCTTTCGGTGGGGGAGGGAAGTCAGTTGGCTCTACATCATCATAGACATCACTGTCTCCAGAATCTAAAACACAAAGTGTTCTTAAGCATGTAAAATGAATATATAGTCATCCACTGTGTATCAGGTTACATGTTGTAGCAGAGGATTCTCTTGTTATGGCATGCCATGACAATGATAAACCAGTATATTATATGATATTTCTAATATTAATGGCTTTGAAACATCTGAAGAGGTAAACATCTACTGAAACCATCCAAGGTTCATTTGCTGGATGGGTCAGCTAAGCCTTAAATGTCCCAGTTCAGGAGCACCATTTGTTTATGTTGTGTGTATAACTCTGGATTGGATTGTGGTCTGTGTGTCTGCAGAGGGGCATTAGTAGATGTCGATAAGCTCATCATGTTGGAGCCTAAAACAAGAGGTTACTAGGAAACAGTACCAAGAATTTGGAGAATTTGTTGAATATTACACAACCATGTTGCTATTTGCTGGCATTTTCTGCCTTTAGAAGAATGTCAAAATTCAGCCTGTTAATGCACACTTTCAAAAGCCTCCCTTCCAACTGTCTCTGGGCAAAACGACACATGACACTAAATACTTCCCTTGGAGTTGTTTTCGTGGCTGACCCAAGATATTTTGCTGCCTGAGGCAATGGACAAGATGGCGCCCTCCCCACAATTCCACACACAGAACCTGATTGGCCTGGCACTTGAATCTTACTTCAACACTAGCCATGGGGGAGCATCCTCCACCGCACTTGGGGGCAGCAGACTAGCTTAAGGGGCAGAGGGCCGTCCATCTGGCACACAGCTCTGTCCTCCAACAGAAGCAGCTCTATGTTTCAGCCAAATGAGGCAGTGACCCTCTGCCTGTCCCCCACCCACTTGTGTGAGAAGGAGAGATCCTCCCAACAACCAGGTACATTTGCTCCGCTGCTTCCAAGTGCCACATGTGGCCCCTCATATTCCTCTAGCAATCTCAGTAGGATATTAAGCATTTGCCCTACCCTCTGCCCCACCAGCCTCAATGGGCACCAGCTGCTACTGAACAGAGGGGAACAGCTAGGGGAGCACAGGAAGAACGGCTGGAGGGGCTGCTGCATTTGCGCCACTCTTCCCCCCAGAATCTTCTGCCCAAAGCGTTAGCCTCACTTTACCTAATGATAAGGGCCAGCCCTGGTTTTTCTTTTTATAACTGGAAATAGCAGGCACAGACAATCAGGACCAAGGATGCATGGCTGGGTTAACCTTTCCCTCAAATGATGCGGCCCCAAGGAATACCATTCCCCTGCAAACTGTTCTTTGGTTCATGCGGGAAGCTCCTACTGGTGCTTATGAAAGCTTCCCTCTGAAGCCAAACAGCAGCTAGGAGGGAGAACAGGATTTTCTATCTGATAACCAGACAAGAGGAGGAGGAGGAAGGGGGGGATAGAGGTCCTTTGCAGAAGTGTGCAGTAGGGACGTATGGATTTTGTTAAATCTGTTCTGTCTGTTTTGTGGATTTTCAGGTTCTGGTTTCCACTCATCGACGGAGTCAGAATTTTTTAGGGATGCATGAGAATTTCATTCCACTTGCGCTAAAGTGCATTAGTGCTAATCTGCACTTGCGTTAGTGTGCATTAGCACAAATCCCCCCCGCCCAACACACACACATAAAAACAGTCTGTAAGTCTGCGGAATCTGTGCAATTTGGGAAAAGCTGCTGTGGAAACCGCAGGATGCATTCATACAAATCCAAACTCATTTGAATCCACAGCGAATTTCTCTGATGTTCCTAGTGTATAGTTTATTGGACAGAGATGGGAAACTTCTGAGGGTCTGGGGGCCAATTTCTGGGAGCATGGGCCTTCTTTTAATTTATAATTGCATTCCCAGAAGCCCGGGGGGATTGTAAATTTACATTACATTACATTACGGGGTCGGACTTGATGGACTTATAGGCCCCTTCCAACCCTACTATTCTATGATTCTATGATTAAGGCACACAATTCAGTGGCGGTGACTTGGGGGTGGGCAGCCGCCACAACAAAGGTCGGAGGGGCTGCACGTAGCTCATGTTGCCCACCCCTGTTAGAGGAGCTCAATCACAGTCTAAGAATAGCTGTACACTTCCATCTTATTACGTACCTTTCCCTGATTGCTTTGCCGAAGAAGTCCTGCTAGAAATTGAAAAACAAAACCTGCATTAATCACTTAAAATATACTATCAATTCTTCTTCCAGGCTACAAATGATCATGTGATATGCACATCATAACAGCAGCAGGATTTCTCATCCATTAGTCACTTGCCCTTTCCTAGTTGGCATGATTTATTTGCTATGTTTAGGCCTACTTTCTTCCATAGAGCTCTAGGCAGCGTACATTGGGTTCTCAGACAGTCTCCCACTCCAGGTACTGACTAGACCCAGATCAGCTTCGCTGCAGTAAGGTTGCTCTCTCATCTGCCATCACATCATTCCCTGGGTTCCTTATAACAGTCCTTGCTTCATATTTTGGTTTCTAAGGGCACAATCCTATGCATGTTTAGGCAGAGAAGGTCTTACAACTCCCAGCATGCCCCAGCCACCCATGCCGGCTGGGCAACGGTGGGAGTTGTAGGACATTTTTCTGTCTAGTCTAAACATGCATAGAATTGTGCCCTAAAGTCACTCTACTAGTATGAAGTGTCTTATATTTATTATTTATTATTAAATTTATTAATCGCCCATCTGGCTGGTCACCCAGCCACTCTGGGCGATGTACAGCGTATAATAAAACAGTTTAAAACAATAAAATTCTACAACAAAAACGTTTTCTAAAATACCCTAACCCACCCCAAATGCCTGCCTGAACAACCACGTTTTTAATGCACAATGGAAGCTCATTAAAGAGGGGGCATGGAAGAGTTCCCTACGGAGGGAGTTCCACAGAGTGGGGGCCACCACAGAAAAGGCCCTCTCCCTCGTCCCCACGAGTCTAGCTGTCCTGGCTGATGGGACAGAGAGAAGGCCATCCTTCTCTCGGTCGGGAAGGTAGGGGCGCAGCCACCTTATCAGATGGAGTTGATACAGCGCTGTCCGGCTCACAGCTGACACCTGAGCCTCCATGGACAGCTAGGAGTCCAAAATGACCCCCAGGCTACGGACCTGGTCTTTCAAGGGTAGCCGTACCCCATTCAACACCAGGTCAACATCCCCCAGCCTCCTCTTGTCTCCCACCAAAAGTACCTTGGTCTTGTCAGGGTTCAGCTTCAGCTTATTCCTCCCCATCCAGCCACTCACTGTCTCCAGACATTTGGACAGGGATTCTACGGCCAACCCTGGTGAAGATTTGAATGAGAGGCAGAGCTGCGTGTCATCCGCATATTGATGACACCGCACCCCAAACCTCCTGATGATAGCCCCCAGCGGCTTGACATAGATGTTAAATAGCATCGGGGAGAGGATGGAACCCTGTGGCACCCCACAAATGAGTGGTCATGGGTCCGAAACCTCCTTTCCCAGTGCTACCCTCTGGTACCTGCCGGAAAGGAAGGACCAGAACCACCACAATACAGTGTCTCCAATGCCCAACCCCTCCAGGCGGTCCAGGAGGATACCGTGGTCAATGGTATCAAAAGCCGCTGAGAGGTCGAGGAGAACAAGGAAGGAGCATTCACCCCTATCCAGAGCCCTCCTCATATCATCTACCAAGGTGACCAAGGCCGTTTCTGTCCCATGCCCAAGCCTGAAGCCCGACTGAAATGGGTCTAGATAATCAGTTTCTTCCAAGTGTGCCATCAACTGCATTGCCACCACCCGCTCAATCACCTTGCCCAAAAATGGCAGATTTGAGACTGGGTGAAAGTTGTTCAGACCTTGAGGATCCAAGGAGGGCTTCTTTAAGAGCGGTCTTATCACTGCCTCCTTGAGGGCTGTTGGCATCACTCCCTCCTCAAGGGAGGCGTTCACCACCGCCCTGATCCCCTCACCCAGTCTCTCTCTGCAGCCCATAATGAGCCAAGATGGGCAAGGATCAAGTAAGCGGGTGGTGGTCGGCCTTACAGATGAAAGCACCTTGTCCACTTCATCAGGAGGAAGAAGCTGGAACCAATCCCACAAAACTGGTTTGCCACAGGCCGCCTCTTGTTCACTAACTGTATCCACAGCGTGCGGAGTAACACTCCTAATCTGATCAATTTTATCTGCAAAGTGCCTTGCCAAGGCCTCACAGGAGGCCTTAGAATGCTCCAGTGGTTCAGGAGCCACAGGACCGACCAGGCTCCAGACCACTTGGAACAGCCTCCTGGGACAGCACTCTGCAGACGCGATAGAGGCAGCATAATATTCCTTTTTTGCTGCCTTCACCGCCACGTGATAGGCTGAAGATACAGCTCTAGCCCGTGTCTGATCGTCTTTGGAGTGAGACTTCCACCACCGGTGCTCTAGCCGTCTCACCTCCTGTTTCAGAGCTCGTAACCGTGGATTGAACCATGGTGCAGTCCGAGCTCTGTTCAGGGGGAGAGGGCGTTTCGGAGCCACCTGATCTAATGCCCCAGTGATTGCGGCATTCCAGCCACCCACCAGGGTCTCGACCGAGTGGCCGTTGGCGTGCCACTCGGAGAACCCCCAAGAGAATCCCCAAGCGCGTTCAGGAATCCATTCGGATGCATAAGATGCCTGGGGGGGGACCATTTTAATGGGTCCTCCACCCCTGCGGAGGGGTTGTGGAACCAAGAAGTCCAACGTCACCAGATAGTGATCTGACCATGACAAGGGGGTGGTGGATATACCCCCGACTTTCAGATCACTCCCCCCCACTTCTCCAGAAACAAACACAAGGTCTAGTGCATGACCGGCTACATAGGTGGGCCCAGTTGGAATATGATGCAGCTCCCAGGAAGCCATGGTCTCCATGAGGTCCCGAGGTGTTCCTGTGAGGATGGCCTCTGAATGTTTGAACGCTTGGTTCTTGGTTTGAACACTTCCAAAGTGTTATAGAAATGTAATGTATTATTATTTATTATACAAAACAGATAATCTGTTATATGTTTGATTCAGATTGAATCTAAGCCATGGGTATGGAGCAAAAAGCTGAGAATCCACATAGCCTGAAGTAGGTAACTAACCTGTTTTCAAATTCAGGGTGCCTTATGGACAGAGTGAAAGAAAGCCAAAGGTGAAATGTGCTTTCCTAACAAAAATAAAGCTAAGGCCAATTGGATCTAACCTCTGGCCAGTGATGGTCACCTGAGACTTTTTTCTGCAGCTCAGCACGTTAGACTGACATTCACAAGGAACCCAGATGCACTGTTGCAGAGGAGAAGAATAAGCCAAGCGTCCAAGGCAGCAGCAGCTCAGAACTCCTTATGCCAGCCTTCCCCAACTTGCTGCCCTTCAGATGTTTTGGACTCCAACCCCCATCAGCCCCAGCCAGTGTAGCCAATGGTCAGGAATACTGGGAATTGTAGCCCAACACATCTGGACGGCACCACCTCAGGCAAGGCTGCCTTAGGCCAGGGCAACAGGGCTATTGCAGATCTAGTGTTGGGGCAGTGTACTTCTTGGCATGGCCATTTTATCATTTAGCAGTGTACAGCACTCATCTTTGTGGGCTCTTTTAGCCATTATCTGTTTAAACAGAATCCCATATAAACACAGCACAGTCTGTTTCTATTTTCTGCAAGGGACTGATGTTTCCTATTCAGCCTATCTTGCCAGGGTATAGGATAGGTACACAGGAAACTGACCCATACTACATCAGACTATTTGTCCACCTAGGTCAGTTCTGTGAACTGTTGGCAGCAGCGATCCAGGGTCTCAGGCAGAGATCTTCCCCATCCCTTTTAAACAGGAAAGGGAAGGGCCGGGATTGAGCCTGGAACCTTCTGCATGTGCTCTCCCACTGCTCTATGGTCTCTCCCACACTGTGTCCTCTTGTACTGTAGGCAGTGGAGGCCAGTGGCCCTGATTTTGGTGGGGCTATGAATCTACTCTGGCTTTCTGTCAGAACCAGAAGCTATCCAAGGAGCTAAACCTATTTTGGGGATTGGGTGCAGCACCTTGGATGGTTCCTTTAGAGTTCTGGCTGGTTCTGACTGAAACCCAGAATGGATTCACAGCCCCATGGAAATTGGAGCCACCAGCTTCCGCTGATTGTAGGGCAGCCTTCCCCAAGCTGGTGACTTCCAAGTGTTTTGGACTTCTACTCCCATCAGCTCCAGCTGGCATGGTCAATAGTCAGGAATGCTGGGAGTTGTAGTCCAAAGCATATGGAGGGCACCGGGTTGGGGAAGGCTGCTGTGGGGCATAGAAAACTGGGACATATGAACTACACTGGCCTGAAGAGAAAGATGGCTTAGGATAAGATTTGCTCATGATTATAGTACTTTTACATCAAAATGGACCCCTCTAACACAATTCTAGGAGAACTGTCATCACACACACACACACACACAGATCCTTTTCCAATCTATTCTGATTTGGAAATCTTGATCTGGAAATCATTCTAAGAGATCATGAAATATCTCATCAGGAAATCTCAAATCTGATTTGGAAATCATTCTAAGAAATCATTTGGAAATCTGATTTGCAAACCATTCTAAGAGAACTATTAGTGTAGACAGACAGACAGACATCCTTTTCCAGTCCATTCTGATTTGGAAATCAGGCCCAAGCATACACTGTGTTGCATTAAGGACAGGCTATAGAAAATGTGGAAGTATTTCTGTTGAACTGGGGTTTAATTGCTCTTCAAAGTGGAAGGCCCCTGATCTTTCTGAGGAAAACAAAAAACACCATTGCTAAACATCTTCCCACACATACTGTGCGATTCCCGAAACGTGTGAAATTATTAATCATCCAGCATGAGTACAGCTGTATCACATCAACAAAATAGCTGGCAACAGATCAAAAGCTGGGCCATGAAAAGCTTTTCAGACATTGGCCCAAGACATTTTGGTGCCTGAGGCAGAATCCAGTGGAATCCCCACCTTCCATTAACTAGCATGGTTATAATCCACCAGGTTATTGTCTTGTACAAACCCAACTGAAATGAATTGAAGCCATGCAAGACCATGTGCCCCATGGGTCAGATCTATCTGCTTCTATTTCCACCACCCATAATGCTGTCTGAGGCAGCCATCTTCTTTTGCCTCATGGTGCCTCAGCTGATACAAAACTATGACTTAAGCCAAGAGGTAGTCAAGGCTAGTACATGGCCCAACTTTCAGAGTTAAGTGATGTTTTCATAGCTTGGGTTTTCTGATCTGTGGTTTGATATGTGGCTGGTTAGACTGCTGTGAGAAGTTGTTAGTAGCACATGATCAACAAGTATATTAGCTATTAGTTTTAGTGAAGTGTTTTTTGTTTGTTTTTTCACAGCAGTCTCTTACGGGGAACCTCCATTATCTTCTGCCACACTGACTTTAGTTGTTGTCTCTCGCACACTTTTCTTTTGGTAATCTTTTCCCTTTAAAATCTTCATAAGCCCTCGGGGCCAGGGGGCACTCCTATCTTCATCCTGTGACACAGACCTTTGGAGTATGCACGCAATTATCACATTGCAGAATAAAATGCAAAATGTTTGTAAGGACTTTTCTCTAGTACATTTAACTCACGTAGTAAAACAACAACAACACCCTCCTCACATTCCTCAGAGCCATTCATACATTAGGAGTAGTCTTACTCCCTTCATGTCTTTAGGAGTACAGCTCAGGACTGCTTCACACTTAATACTGAAAGCCCAACTGCTGTGAGTACATTGGTATTTCCTGCCACAAATGTGTGAAGGTGGGACATCATACATCCCCCAACATTTGTACATGGGTTTTTTAAAGATGTGTGTCTGACACATCTTTATGTGTTTGCTGTGAGAAACACTGGTATAACAACTGTGTACAGCCAGAATTGGATTTGCTATGTGAAGTATAGATGCCCTCAGATGTTTTAAGTGTGCACCTAAAAATGTAATGTGTGAAAGCATCAAATGCAGATTTGGAAACAGATATATACAGATATACTTGTGAAAAAGGCATATTTAGCTGTGTCTCCCTTTTGAGTGAGCACTTGGTAACAAACTGGGATTCGTCAATGTGTAATGTGTAAAACAGTGCTAAGTGACAATAGCCCTTTACAAAGGAGAGTGACCCTGGTTTAAAAAGTATCCTTTCAGTTGTACTACGTTCCTTGAAAAACAATTTGCAGCACAATCCTAAACTTTAATACTCAGAAGTTAAATACCACTGAATTCAATGAGACTTACTCCCAAGGAAATGTTCATAGGACTGAACTCAATAGGGCTTACTTGCAAGTAAGTGTGCATAAGATTGCAGCTTAGACTGTGATCCACCAAAACATAAGCACTTTTTATTTGCTGTTAGCTCCTCACTGAAGTGCTGTGCAACTGAAATCCCAGTCATGCTGAAGTTCACCAGGTTGTGGTCTAAATTAGTTTTCAAGAAATGCAATAGCACTGAAAAGATACTTTTATAACCAGAGTTATAAGGCTGGTTGTGTTTATTAGCCATGAGAAAAGGCTGATGGCTAATAAATACACAGATCCTACAGACACTTTATATTATACATGTAGGTGGTTAAATCGGCAGCAATGTGGATGTCTATGCAGGATGAATATGTAATGTATGGGTTATATTAATTAGGGACTAAGGACTCAGATCCCCTTCATGGATCACTGCCTTGTTGTGGCGAAGGGGCTTGCGTAACTCAGTGAAGCCATAAGCTATGCCGTGCAGGGCCACCCAAGACGGACAGGTCATGGCAGAGAGTTCTGACAAAATGTGGTCCACTGGAGAAGGAAATGGCAACCCACTCCAGTATTCTTGCCAAGAAAACCCCATGGAACGTATCACAAGGCTAAAAGATATGACGCCGGAAGATGAGCCCGTCAGGTCGGAAGGTGTCCAATATGCTACTGGGGAAGAGCAGAGGGTATTTCCAAGTAGCGCCAGAAAGAGTGAAGCGGCTGGGCCAAACCCGAAAGGACACTCAGCTGTGGATGTGTCTGGCGGTGAAAAGAAAATCCGATGCTGTAAAGAACAATATTGTTTAGGAACCTGGAATGTCAGATCAATGAATCAAGGTAAGCTGGAGGTGGTCAAACATGAGATGGCAAGATTGAACATCGACATCTTGGGAATCAGTGAACTCAAATGGACAGGCATGGGCGAATTTAATCCAGGTGACCATCATATCTACTATTGTGGGCAAGAATCCCTTAGAAGAAATGGAGTAGCACTCATAGTCAACAAAAGGGTGGGAAAAGCAGTACTGGGGTACAATCTTAAAAATGATAGAATGATCTCAGTACGAATCCAAGGCAAACCATTCAACATCACAGTAATTCAAGTCTATGCCCCAACCACTGAGGCCGAAGAAGCTGAGGTTGATCGGTTCTATGAAGACCTACAACACCTTCTAGAACTAACACCAAAAAAAGATGTCCTCTTCATCATAGGGGATTGGAATGATAAAGGAGGAAGTCAAGAAATCACTGGGATAACAGGCAGGCATGGCCTTGGTGTACAAAATGAAGCAGGACAAAAGCTAATAGAGTTTTGCCAAGAGAACATGCTGATCATAGCAAACACTCTTTTCCAACAGCACAAGAGACGACTCTACACATGGACATCACCAGATGGTCAATATCGAAATCAGATTGATTATGTCCTTTGCAGTCAAAGATGGAGAAGCTCCATACAGTCAGTAAAAACAAGACCTGGAGCTGACTGTGGCTCAGATCATGAGCTGCTTCTTGCAAAATTTCGGCTTAAATTGAAGAACGTCGGGAAAACCACTAAACCGTTCAGGTATGACCTAAATCATATCCCTGATGAATATACAGTGGAGGTGAGGAATAGATTTCAGGGATTAGACCTGATAGACAGAGTGCCTGAGGAACTATGGATGGAGGTCCGTAACATTGTTCAGGAGGCAGCAACGAAATCCGTCCCAAAGAAAAAGAAATGCAAGAAAGCCAAGTGGCTGTCTGATGAGGCTTTACAAGTAGCTCACGAAAGAAGGGAAGCGAAAAGCAAGGGAGAAAGGGGAAGATATACCCAACTGAATGCAGAGTTCCAGAGAATAGCAAGGAGAGACAAGAAGGCCTTCTTAAATGAACAATGCAAAGAAATCGAGGAAAACAACAGAATGGGAAAGACTAGAGATCTCTTCAAGAAAATTGGAGATCTCAAGGGTACGTTTTGTGCAAAGACGGGCATGATAAAGGACAAAGAAGGCAGGGACCTAACAGAAGCAGATGAGATTAAGAAGAGGTGGCAAGAATACACAGAAGAACTATACAGGAAAGATCTGAATGTCCCTGATAGCCATGATAGTGCGGTCACTGAACTTGAGCCGGACATCCTAGAGAGTGAAGTCAAGTGGGCCTTAGGAAGCATTAGTAACAACAAAGCTAGCGGAGATGACAGTCTCCCAGCTGAGCTATTTAAAATCCTAAAAGATGATGCTGTTAAAGTGCTGCACTCAATATGCCAACAAATCTGGAACACTCAACAGTGGCCACAAGACTGGAAAAGGTCAGTTTACATTCCAATTCCAAAGAAGGGCAATGCCAAAGAGTGTTCAAACTACCGCACAATTGCGCTCATTTCACATGCCAGCAAGGTGATGCTCAAAATCCTACAAGCTAGGCTTCAGCAGTATGCGAACCGAGAACTACCGGAAGTACAAGCTGGGTTTCGAAGAGGCAGAGGAACTAGAGATCAAATCGCCAACATTCGCTGCATCATGGAGAAAGCCAGAGAATTCCAGAAAAACGTCTATTTCTGCTTCATTGACTACGCTAAAGCCTTTGATTGTGTGGATCACAACAAACTGTGGCAAATTCTTAAAGTGATGGGAGTACCAGACCACCTTACCTGTCTCCTGAGAAACCTGTACGAGGGTCAAGAAGCAACAGTAAGAACCAGACATGGAACAACCGATTGGTTCAAAATTGGGAAAGGAGTACGACAAGGCTGCATATTGTCACCCTGCTTATTTAACTTATATGCAGAGTACATCATGAGAAATGCCGGATTGGATGAATCAGAGGTCGGAATTAAGATTGCCGGGAGAATTATCAACAACCTCCGATATGCAGACGATACCACCCTAATGGCAGAAAGCGAAGAGGATCTCAAGAGCCTCTTGTTGAGGGTGAAAGAGGAGAGTGCAAAAGCTGGTTTGAAACTCAACATTAAAAAAACTAAGATCATGTCATCTGGCCCTATCACTTCCTGGCATATAGAAGGGGAAGAAATGGAAGCAGTGATAGATTTTACCTTCTTGGGCTCCAAGATCACCGCAGATGGTGACTGTAGCCATGAAATTAAAAGACGCTTGCTCCTTGGGAGGAAAGCTATGGCAAACCTAGACAGCATAGTAAGAAGCAGAGACATCACCTTGCCGACCAAGGTCCGTCTAATCAAAGCTATGGTTTTCCCAGTAGTAATGTATGGCTGTGAGAGCTGGACTATAAGGAAGGCTGAGCGCCGAAGAATTGATGCTTTCGAACTGTGGTGCTGGAGAAGACTCTTACGAGTGCCCTGGACTGCAAGGAGGTCAAATCAGTCCATCCTAAAGGAAATCAACCCTGACTGCTCATTGGAAGGACAGATAATGAAGCTGAAGCTCCAATATTTTGGCCACCAAATGCGAAGAGAAAACTCCCTGGAAAAGACCCTGATGCTGGGAAAGACTGAAGGCAAAAGGAGAAGGGGACGGCAGAGGATGAGATGGCTAGATAGCATCACGGATGCAATGAATATGAACTTGAGCACGCTCCGGGAGAGAGCGCAGGACAGGAAGGCCTGGCGTGCTATGGTCCATGGGGTCACGAAGAGTCGGACACGACTGAACGACTGAACAACAACAACAAGGACTCAGATCCGTAGCTGCTTTTGTGCCACACAAACATCTGTCCATGCTGTGCCAATGAGGTTAAAGCCAACTTGAGATCCTGACCTCTTGATTCCTGCTTACAATAAAAGAGAAGTTGTAAAATATTACACTTGAGTTGCCCAGATGTGCAAATGCAAACCCATGTAAAGGAGGTGAAAACAGTAAGACTACCTTCCCCAACCTTGTGCCCTTCAGATGTGTTTGGACTACAACTCCCAACATCTCCAGCCAGCATAGCCATTGGCTGCAATAAGAATTTATTTAAACAAAAAATACACCCAACGCAATGAATTCTATGGTCAAATCAAACACATCTAAAAACATTAGTTTCACAGCCTTTAAATATTTGCCCCCTGCCCAACTAACAGTTTCCTAACGTTTTTTTTCATTATGAGCTAATCAAGGTGGGCAGAATTCTGAACTTGCTTTCATTATTTTATTGGCTTTTCACACTTGCCTTGATGGAATATCGTCGTCATCGTCGTCAACTCCATCATAAATGTCATCAGCTGGAGGAGGAGGTGGGAATCCCACTTTAAATAGGGAGAAAAAAGGAGTAAACCAGGGCTTAGTTTCTACAAAGATAAATCAATCAATCCTGTAGTCAGAAATTCTGCAGTGAGGGAGCACGGAATGAGCTGGTTCACAAGACACGCCACAAGGGGCTCACGGAGGGTTGCTGAACCCACGATGATGAGCTGCACCAAATGCAGGGTGTGTGTGGATGCCATTATGAATATTAGCCCCCAATGGGGTTGTTGTGTGGCATCCAAACCTGGCCATCGTGGGATGATTAAGGGTTAAACAACCCTCACATAACCCTATTACAAACCAAGAGTTGTTTAACCCCCAAATAACCCATGGCGTCCAGACCCGGCCACCATGCCACAACCCCACTGGGGTCAGGTTATCTGAAGGATCGTCTCCACCCATATGTACCTGCCCGGACTCTAAGATCATCTTCAGGGGTCCCTCTCCAGGAGACCCTGCCAAAAGAAGTGAGGCAAATGGCTACCAGGAAGAGGGCCTTTTCTGCTGTGACACCCGTGCTGTGGAATGAGCTCCCTAGAGAGGTTCACCTGTTGCCTATATTGTGCTCTTTCTAGCACCTTTTTATTCTCCCAGCATTTTAGCATCGTAGTCTTTTAGCCTTGCTGTTTGAAAATACAGCAACAGATTTCAATCTCTGCATTGCTGCTAGATTGTATTCTGGCTGTATTTTTATACTGTAGTGTTAAGTTTTTTATATTTTATATTATTTTTATGTCTTACTTTGTGGTTTTGTTTTGTGACCTGCCGAGAGAGCTTTGGCTATTGGGTGGTATAGAAATGTAATAAATAAATAAATTAAAATAAAATAAAATAAAATAAAATAATGGTGGCTGCACAAACCCAGCAGATGCTGTGGCTCATCATGGGGTAAACAGTGTCATGAGAACCAGGTCAGAAACTGCAGAAAAGCCAACATGTAAATATAGGTAGCCTAATCTCTCTCTCTCTCTCTCTTTTTATTTATTAGAACTATTTATATTCCACCTTTCAAACTGAAATCCTACTAAAGTGCTTTACAAGTAGAACAACAATATATTAATAAAAACCAGTATAAAACACTATTAAAAATAACAACTCTTAAGGATCTGTCTTACAGGGCAATTGATAAGAACATAGGAAGAGCCATGCTGGATCAGACCAAGGGTCCATCTAATCCAGCATTCTGTTCACACAGTGGCCAACCAGCTACCCATGGGAAACCCACAGGGAGGAGGCAACAGCACCCTCCCACCCATGTTCCCCAGCAACTGGTGTCCATAGGCATACTGCCTCTGATGCTGGAGGCAGCAGATAGCCATCAGGACTAGTAGCCATTGATAGCTTTCTCCTCCAGGAATTTATCCAATCAGATGGTAGAAAGCCTTCTGTGGGAAGGGAGTCCAGCTAGAACAGGGGCTTGAGGTGATTTTCAGCTACCACCCTTCCCACAGGGGAGATGGTAGTAACGTCCCTGGGGTGGAGAGAGGACAGTCCAGCTAGAGCAGGGGCCTGATGTGAACCATCCATGCTCAAGAGGGAGCCATCAGCATGCTCAGGAGAACCCCAAGGCAGTGCAGGCTGGTGGCTCTGATTTCAGTGGGGCTGTAAATCCATTCTGGGTTTCAGCCAGAGTCAGTCAGCATTCTAAAGAAGCTATCCAAGGTGCTGGGTTCAGGAGAACCCCAAGGCAGTGCAGGCTGGTGGCTCTGATTTCAGTGGGGCTGTAAATCCATTCTGGGTTTCAGCCAGAGTCAGTCAGCATTCTAAAGAAGCTATCCAAGGTGCTGGGTTCAGCATAGTAGGAAAAGGCTACACACTTTACCTTATTTATCTACAACTAAGGGCATAATCCTATGCATGTTTAGACAGAAGAAGTCCTACAACTCCCAGCATGCCCTAGCCAGCAAGCTGGGAGCTGTAGGACATTTTCATGCTTAGGATTATACCCTAAAATGCATAGGATTGCACCCTAAAATGCACCTTAGGGCCATAGCTCCAAAGTCAGTGTAAGTGGGCATGAATATACAGGTGAAATGTATTAGTCATGCTATGTGAAATGGTAAAAACGTTCAGGAAGAGAGCCTGGAATATCCCTCAGAGGGCCAGGCCTCCAGATGTCCCCTGTATCTACAACCCTGTAAATGACATAAGGACTTGACTAGAAGTGCCACTCCAACCTAATACAATGATTTATTGATAATACTTATATCCCACTTTCCACCATGTGTTCAAAGTGACTTAGAACAATGAAATATAAAGAAGAAAGCTGTAATCACACAGAATCACTAGGAACAGAATTTAAACATCATGAATAGCTAGCCAGTCAGAAAAGACACTCTAGGAAGGAATCCCAGGCACCTGATGAAAAAAAGGAAGGTTTTTAATAGTCTTTCTGGAATGAAAGCTAAGAGGAACAATTCCTGAGGGGGGTTGATCTATAACTTCTAGGTCATGGCTGCAAAGACAGTATCAGTCATGCTACGTGAAAATGGTTTAAAATAAATAGTACTGCAAAAGTTTGGGGAAAAACCTGATCAAATGATAACATAACTCTCCTGTTCAGTTGTTATCAGATCTATCTCTTCTGAGATACTTTTTTTTTTAAAGAGGCAGTTAAAGCCTGTTGTTTTAGCTTTACAACATGGGTGAGTCTTTTATTTTCCTTTGAAGAATAAAGCTATTCATGTCTACACCTTTAACAGGACAAGATTTTTTGGATCAGCGTGGTGCTGACTTCCTCGTCTTGAAAGTGGTATTTATTTGGCCTTGATGTTAACAGGAGAATTTTAGAAATGGATATTGAAGGAAGTATTATGAAGGTCTGAGGCAGCCTTTCTCTATCTGGTGCACTCCAGATGCGTTAAACTAAAACTCCCAGCATGGCTGGCTGGGGGATGCTGGGAGTTGTAGTCCAACACATCTGGACTACAACAGGTTGGGGACAAGTGGTCTGGGAATTTTCTACTGTAGATGGATGGCTTGCTAATTGCTGGTTTTTATTGTGACCTTGGGTCATAGCTGTATCCTGAGTTGTGTTTCTCAGTCATGCTAGATTGTGATGGTATCTTGGGAACTGGCTGACAGACAGATTTTAATTCTTACATAAAAACATGGCAATAAAAATGGAACTTACCTGCTGTGGCACTTTGACCTCCACTTTGAGCATAAAAACAAAATTGAAAAAAAATTGTTGAGGGCAAAGAAACACAAGCACACAGGCACACAAAAGGTCGCATTCCTAAACAGACTTGCTATGGAGTAAGCCCCACTGAACACAGTTTGGCCTACTCCTGTGTTAACACACATAGGACTGCACATGATTTTTCATAGTCTGGTTCATTGATATCATCTCTTTCTCTGCGAACCTTTGAAATCATTTGAGGAGGCCTTGTCCCAGTTGCCTTCTTTTTGAGAGGTAAGATTTAAAGGCACTTGGGAGATGGCTTTCTTGGTGATGGCACCATAGCTTCCCTAAGGAAGTGCATCAGAACATTTAATTGCTGAGTTTCAGATGTGCTTCTAAGGGTGCGATCCTGTGCATGTTTAGACAGAGAAAAGGCCTACAACTCCCAGCATGCTGGGAGTTGTAGGCCTTTTCTCTGTCTAAACATGCACAGGATCGCACCAACATCTTTAAAAATTGTTCTTGCACTTCGGCTGGAGCTTTCGAGAGTAGTGCGATTGTTCTACCTCTCTCTATTGCTGCTTGGCATCTGCTTTTGTTTAGATTTGTTCATCTTTCTTTATACTTGTTTTTAATTTTATTACATCTTAATTTTATTGTACATTTGCCTTGAGCGTCCTTGGACAGAAAGGCAATAAATGAAAGCCAGTGCGGTGTGGTGGAGAGGTCGCTGGAGTTAGACCAGCAGTCCAAGTCCTGATCACAACACTAGCTCGCTGGGCGACTTTGGTCAGTCTCTCTTTCTGTCTCAGCCTAACCTACCTCACAGGGTTGATGTAAGGATAAAAGGCAGGAGAATAATACACACCACCCAGAGCTTCTTGGAGGAGGTGGTGTAACAACATTATGAAATAACACACGTTATTTGAAAATAAAATGTATCCCTACCATGGCATAGCCATGCTGAGCAACAACTCACCATCACTTTTTGATTTAAGGTACAGTGAGCAACCTCAGGCATTCCCCTCCCCCAGAACCCCCCCACCCTGCAGGCTGCACTCTTGCCCCCTCAGCCGAAGCAAAAAACAAGCAATTGGCTTGAGAACAAGTTAACCTTGTCCTTAGTAAGCCTCCATAGTGGGTTGCCACTGAATTTCAGCAGCAAACTGCTGATTTTTCCAATTTTGGGTGGTGGTTGTGGTGGCAGGGGCTGCCTCCCAGTACCTCACCCCTGATTTCAGGAGCGGATAGAAGAATCAACACAACAAGCTGGACAGCCCTACAAGTCACACTAGAACCGGAAGCTGTAGCATGACCCCATGGCGTCCATCCCTCTATGTTCGTAATTCTCTGACCTACCTGCTCATGCTGTCCTGGTCTCCAACATCGTCGTATATTTCTTGGTCACTGTCTGGCTGCTTCAGCGGAATGTTGATGGAGGGCAGTGGCTTCTTTCTTAAGGAATCGTAGTCAATTTCCACCATGGTCGTTTTAATGTAGCCGTCTAAACACACACACACACACACACAGAACATTTGGTGATTACAGCGTAGTTGTTTTATTTTACAGAGAGTCAAGATAAGATCTGTATTAAACAAGCTAACCAATCTGAGAAGTAAAAAACAGAATGTAAGTTGTATCATGAAGTAGAAACAGTCAAGTGAAAAGAAATTTTCAACCTCCTGATAGCAAATGTGTCTCCTGCAAACAATTGCTAATGGCAAGTACAAATCCAAAATTCTACTCATCAGAAGAGAGGATTTCTGCTAATTCAATACAAGCAGAATAAATTATGTAAAGAGCAAAAGTGATTGCCCTGGTTTTGCAGATGATTAGGCCTTGTTCTCTCTAAGGTGGTACAGGTGTCTGGGCTGTACCACAGATTGTGGGTGGGGCTTATGTGATCAAATGCTCCTCCATACAAAAAAATCCCTGAATACAGAAAGCTAGCCTGTCAGGCAGGCTACAACCCTTCTCCAACACATCCTAGGTTTCGTTTTTTATATGCAAGAGGGTTTTTTTATTATTATTATGAGGAATTATTGAATCATGTGAGCCCTCACCTGCAGTCTGAAGCAAGACAGCCTAAATACAAGTTTACAACTTCAGTGAGGACTAAAATACACGTTATGCAGGAGATGTAACTTCTTTGTGCACTTTTATGCAGTTGCTAGGGAGACTCCACATCTGCTTGGAGCAGTTGTACTATTGATAGGGGTGTTTATTCCTTTTCTCCCACACCGTTACCCCAATCTACAGCAAAATATATTATTCCCCCTGCAAGAGGGGCTAACAAAAGCTTGGGGAGGGGTGATTTAAGCCTTCTGCAGGCATTCTTTTCTCAATGCATGAAGGAGCTTCTGGGGATGCATATGGCTGTCCCTGGCCCCTCGCTGCCGCTGCATGTGCCAGCAGCGCTCCCAAGCCAACACACAATTGGCCAATCAGGATTCCCATCCTCATGTTGGAAGCCCTGTGTGCAGTGAAGGTGCCCCTTTCACACTCAGCCTATCATGCATCAGCTTGGGAGTGTGAGCACACGCAGCAGCAGCGAGGGGCCAGGGACAGCCATATGCATTCCCAGAAGCCCTTCCATGTGTTCAGAAGTCAATGCCTGAAGAGGGATTTAGATTGGAAATGCTGCAAGATAAATGGTTAAACTCCCTCAGAGCCACAGTTGCTAGCAAACTCGGAGCTCCTCTGTGGCCACATTACAACAAAAACACAAACCTAGGGAATTCCTCAAGTTTTCTGAGAGTGCTTCCAGACAAGGCAGACTCCTAGCGCTAACACTCAAAAGGCACCGTGCAGCAATTCCATCTTGTCTTTTCTTAATGGATTTTAAGGAAAACTCGGGAGTGCTACAAATGGAAGACGATGATGCCTGGATTTCATGTAAGATTCCATGAATGAGGGAGTGCAATTGCCCAGTAAAAACCTCGTCTGGAAGCACTCTCGCTGGCTGGGAATTACCTGAAAGGGAGAAAAAGTGGGCCTTCTCCCATCCCAGGTAAGGATGCTGTAATCTAGATGTCTCTGTGTGAAGGAAGACTGTAGTTATGAGTCAGGCACAGAGGAACAGGCAGAATTGAGTTTGGGCTCAATAAACATCTTAAGGTGATGATGTAGGAGCTGTGGACTTTGGCTTTCTGTTGGATTGTTTAAGCTGTGCTTCCACCTATGTTCAACCTGTATTTACAAATATTTACAAAGTCAAATACTGCAAGATGCCAACAAGCTGGCAGTGACCTCCACCCAAAGGACTAAACCTGGTTAAGCACTGCACCCCTGGAATACCTTACTGCTCACAGAAGTGGAGTGTGCACATTTTAATGAATAAACAAATAAATATTTAGCAAACAAACAAACAAGCTTAGAATGCTTTCCTAGGGCACTTCAGATTATCCAGACAGTGAGTGACTGAATTCAGCTTTGATGATCAGAAATTCACTTAACTTCTGTACTACTTACAGGAACCTCTTGTCCTTCCCAGCCATTTCCCCTCTGGATTGTCTGTGATGCGGATTATTTCAATCTGATCCCCTTGTTTGATTGTCAGATCACTCTTCCCTCCTTTGAAGTCTTGGCGAGCTCGTGCCTGGTGAATGACTTCAATGGGACCCACTAGCTACACAAAAGGAGCATATTATGTGGATGTAAACAAGACGTTAGGCATGTGGCTAGGTTTAATACTTCAACAGAGAGAGGGAAATGGGCAAACCACAACTAAAAGATCTCCAAGTTAGATTACTGCAATGCAGTCTTAAGTGGGGCTGCCCTTGAAGACTGTTCAGAAGCTGGAGCTTGTGCAAAATGCAGCAGACAGATTAACAACTGGGACCAGAAGGACTGAGCACATAAGACCAATTCTGGGCCACCTGCACTGGCTGCCTGTATGTTTCTGAGCCTGATTCAAGGTTCTGGTTTTAACCTATAAAGCCTTACATGGCTCGGGACCGCAGTACCTGACGGAATGCCTCTCCCTACCTAAACCTGCCCAGACACTATGATCAACATCTGAGGCTCCAAGTGCTTCCTCCAAGGAAGGCTCAGAGGGTGGCGACAAGGGAGAGGGCCTTCTCCGTGGTGCCCCCCCCCCCAACTGTGAGCTCTTACTGAGGTCTACCTGACGCCAACACTGTCATCTTTTCAGTGCCTGGTTAAGACTGTCCTCTACTCCCAGGCATTTATAGAATCATAGAATCATAGAATAGTAGGGTTGGAAGGGGCCTACAAGGCCATCGAGTCCAACCCCCTGCTCAATGCAGGAATCCAAGTCAGAGCATCCCTGACAAATGGCTGTCCAGCCTCGTCTTGAAGGCCTCCAGTGTGGGAGAGCCCACCACCTCCCCAGGTAATTGGTTCCATTGCCGTATTGCTCTGACACTCAGGAAGTTTTTCCTGATGTTCAGCCGGAATCTGGCTTCCTGTAACTTGAGCCCATTATTCCGTGTCCTGCACTCTGGGATGATCAAGAAGAGATCCTGGCCTTCTTCTCTGTGACAACCTTTCAAGTACTTGAAGAGTGCTATCATATCTCCCCTCAGTCTTCTCTTCTCAAGGCTAAACATGCCCAGTTCTTTCAGTCTCTCTTCAGAGGGCTTTGTTTCCAGTCCCCTGATCATCTTTGTTGCCCTCCTTTGAACCCTCTCCAGCTTGTCTGCATCCTTCTTAAAGTGTGGTGCCCAGAACTGGACACAGTACTCCAGATGAGGCCTAACCAGTGCTGAGTAGAGGGGAACTAGTACTTCCCGGGATTTGGAAGCGATGCTTCTATTAATGCAGCCCAAAATAGCATTTGCCTTTTTTGCAGCCACATCACATTGTTGGCTCATATTCAGCTTGTGATCGACGACAATTCCAAGATCCTTCTCGCTCGTAGTGTGGTTGAGCCACGTATCCCCCATCTTGTAACTGTGCATTTGGTTTCTTTTTCCTAGGTGCAGAACTTGGCATTTGTCCCTATTAAATGCCATTCTGTTGTTTTCTGCCCAGCACTCCAGTCTATCCAGATCACTTTGAATTTTGTTTCTGTCTTCCAAAGTATTAGCTATCCCTCCCAATTTTGTGTCATCTGCAAATTTGATCAGCATTCCCTGCACCTCCTCCTCCAAGTCATTAATAAAAATGTTGAAGAGCACTGGGCCCAGGACTGAGCCCTGCGGTACCCCACTCGTTACCTCTCCCCAGCTTGAGAAGGTCCCATTGATAAGCACTCTTTGAGTCCGATTCTGTAGCCAACTGTGGATCCACATGATCGTTGTTTCATCTAGCCCACTTCGAGCAAGTTTGCTCATCAGGATATCATGGGGCACTTTGTCGAAAGCTTTGCTGAAGTCGAGGTATATGATGTCTACAGCATTCCCACGGTCTACAAGGGAGGTGACTTGATCAAAAAATGAGATCAGATTTGTCTGGCAGGACTTGTTTTTGACAAATCCATGTTGGCTTCGAGTAATCACGGCATTGATGTCAAGGTGCTTCCAGATGGATTGCTTTATGATCTGCTCCAGAATTTTCCCAGGGATTGATGTCAGACTGACTGGTCTGTAGTTCCCAGGTTCCTCCTTTTTACCCTTTTTGAAGATAGGGACAACGTTAGCCCTCCTCCAGTCATCTGGCACTTCCCCGGTCCTCCATGATTTCTCAAAGAGAATAGACAGCGGTTCTGAGAGTTCTTCTGCCAGTTCCTTTATTACTCTAGGATGCAGTTCATCTGGCCCTGGAGATTTGAACTCATTCAAAGTAATGAGGTGTTCCTTGACCATATGCCTGTCGATCTCAAGCTGCAATCCTGCCCCTTCAGCCTGTACTTCGCCTTTGCCAGGGGGGTCATAGACCCTCCTTTGGGAGAAGACTGAGCCAAAGTAGGAATTGAGCACCTCTGCCTTTTCTTTGTCATCTGTTATCATTTTGCCATCCTTATTTAATAGCTGATTTAATGGTATATGATGGGGCATTTATGCTAGTTGTCTAAACAGGTCTAGTATTCCATTGAAACTGTTTTTAGCTGTCTAAATTGTTTTACATTTTGTATATTTAAAATTTAATGCTGTATTTTATGCTGTATTTTCGTGCTGTACTTTATTGTCTTATGAACTGTTGTAAACTCTCCAGAGAGCTTTGGCTATTGGGCAGTATAGAAATGAAATAAATAATAAATAATAATAGTAAAAGTCTGGACTTATTCAGATGTAATGCTCAACCTTAGTTTATTGTTATGTCAATGAGCCTTGCACCCTGCAGGCGGCCTCTACAGGCTCTTGCATTCCCTGCAGCTCCTCCTGCGGCCACAAGGAGTTCAGAAGCTTTCCGTTTTGATTAACCACAGCTTGCTCTATCATCCATACCGAACAAACTGTTGTTAGTCTTAACTATGGTTAGTAGACAGCAGGGCCAGCATCAAGGGTAGGCATAACTGGGCAGTTGCCGAAGAAGGGGCCCACTAACAAGAGCCCCTTGGTGTTGCTCCTCCTCTTCAGCATTGCGACCTGCTTGTTCGCCTGCCTCTCGCTCTGGGTCAGATAATGGTGATGGTGAGAAGGAGGAGCAGTAGATGCCACTACCCATTTGCTCCCTGGCTCTCTGCCTGTCAAACAAGCAAGTGCTGGCAATGATGAGAAAGAGGAGGAGGAGCAAGAGCAGCTGGTGACCATGGTAGTGGGAAGGTAGCCAAAGTTCCTCAAAAGCCTGGAGCTGGCATGTAGAAAGAACCTAACTTCAAAACATAGTTTATGAGCTGGCTTGTCTTCCCAAACTACAGTTACTCCCCCAGGCTGATTCATAACTGGAGCCAGCATAGGTACAGTCTTTGTGGGTGCCTTCACCAACTTCAACCTGAGTTCTACTGAAATGAATTGTATGTCGGTACTGGAAGTTCCAGAACCAGAAGCTCCAAATACAGTCATCATCACCTATTTAGTCCCTTGGCAGAAATGCTCAGCCCCAAATCTTTATTCAGACTTTGTACTGAAAACTAACTATTTGACTGAGTGGGCATTAAGACATTAAGGCTGAAATCCTATACACATTTACCTGAGAGTAAGTCCCATTGAATTCCATGGGATTAACTTCCCAGTAGACATACATACATTCATTCATTCATTCATTCATTCATTTTCTATACCGCCCAATAGCCAAAGCTCTCTGGGTGGTTCACAAAAATTAAAACCACAAAGTACAGCATAAAACAATATAAATGTGCTTAGGATGGCACTGTAAGTTTTGCAGATATTAAGAATGCCTAAAGGAGTATCTTTAATAATGCTAAAGGACAGTGTATGTATTCTCGTTCAAGTTATTATTTGCAGAGCCTGCAAGCAGAAGGCCCTTACTTTGAACTTCTTTCTGGTGTCCTGCTCTTTTTTCTCTTTTTCCTTTTGTTCTTTCTTCTCTTGATCAGACTTTTTCCTTTCCTCCTTCTTTTTTCTTTCATCATCTCGAGGTGTAGGTCTGCCAAACGAAAACCAGTTGATATTTGACTCAACAGACAAATGGACAAACATCTAGTCAGGAATGAAAACCTAATTGAAACAAACTAGGGTTGCCCCCAAATATGGAAAGCAGTATATAAATTTTACATACTAAAATATACTATACTAATAAATTATATAATAAATAAATTATACTAATATAATATTATATCATAAATTATATTATAATGAATTATTTATAAATTAATAAATTATAAATTATACTGATTAATAATAATAATAACGCCCTTCAGTTTTGTCACTGTATTTGCAGTCTGTGGAATTGTGCATGTGTGTTTCTGTGTGTGTGTGTGCGTGCGTGTGTGTATGGTGGATGTGATATATCTTCTGGGGTAAAACTCACAATTTTCAGGGGGTGGACACTTACTAGAGTTCCCTTATTTGGATCAACTGGTGGGAACCATCTTTTCCTTTCCACAAATGCTCTGTTTTGAGCAGTATGATGGAGAAAAAATAGCCACCAAAAGAAATAGCTGATATTTTTTGTGGTAGTCACATCCCCTCCCTCGAACAATGTGTTTGAGGGGAGGAAGTGAGGGGGTCCAGTAAGTTTTGTCCGCCACATGTGTCCCCACCCTGAAATTCAAAACAGAGAAGGGGCTTTTACCCCCACTTTTACCCATGACCCCCTCCACTTCAGGTCAAACTTCTGCTGCTCGAGCACTTCATTCCAGTCTTAAGTGAAACGTTCCCTAAAAGTTAACAAAGTGTATATCACTATAACAAATTTATTTGAAAAAAATAGAAGCAGCAGAAAAACATGAGAGGATTACAAGTGGATAATGATGTTGTCTGGACCCCCTGTAAAATTCCACAAATGAGGCAAGACAATAAAAAGTCCTGTCTGGAAACCCTTAGTCTCCCTCTAGTTTCAGTTGTGGGATTCTGATAAACAGGGACCTGCTTTATCTGTAGGGCAATGTATGTCATACCTCATGTTATTTATGTCTTCATACATTTCCCCATCACTGTTTTGACTCTATATCAAAAGGAAAAGAAACAGATGCTTCAGTCTTCACTGATACAAAATACACTTGATCGAGAAAAAGAAAATTATATTCCAGTTCAAGTGTAAAAAGTGAAACAAAAACAAAAACAAATAGCACTAGCACTTGGCAGGGAAACCACAGTAAAAGTATAGGAGTCATCTGATCATTTCAAACCCAGTGATGTTCAAACAAGCTCTTGCTTAGAGCTTGATTATTTATTCCTATAATCAAAACTATCAAATATTGCCCAGACCTGAGGCCATTTCAGGTGTTCATTTTGGAAAAAATAAACACATATATCTTGTGAGGTGAAGTCTGCTGCCTCAATGCCCATCCCTCCCTCACATAATTTGTTCTGCCCCCATTCATTCATTCATTCATTCATTCATTCAAACACACACACACCGCTCAGTTCAGCTCAATCCCTGATCAGGGATTGTAAACATAAAGGGTGGGGGGTTGTGAAGCCCATAAGAACATAAGAAGAGCCCTGCTGGATCAGACCAAGGGTCCATCTAGTTCAGCATTCTGTTCACACAGTGGCCAACCAGCTGTCCATCAGGAACCCACAGGCAGGACATGAGCACAACCGCACCCTTCCACCCATGTTCCCCAGCAACTGGTGTACATAGGCTCATTGCCTCCGGTACAGGAGGTAGCACATAGCCATCAGGACTAGTAGCCACTGATAGCCTTTTCTTCCAGGAATTTGCCTAACCCCCTTTTGAAGCCATCCAAATTGGTGGCCATCACTACATCCTGTGGTAGCAGATTCCATAGTTTAACTATGCGCATAAGAACATAAGCGCCTTATAGACTGGGGTGGGCAAAGAATCTGGGGGCCAATTTCCTTTCCAGAAGCCACAGGGGCCACACCACTGCCCCTGCCCCTGCCCTTTTTTGCTGCTGTGTTGTGGTGGCGAACCACTACTTGTGTTCCTCAAAATAAGGAAAAATCAGATATTTTCTGCTGCCACACCACTGAATTTTGGTGGAAAATCCAGTGTGTATGTGTGTGTGTGTGTGAGAGAGAAAAGGCCAGGGGTGCCATATGTTGCCCACCCCTATTGTAGACCATAAAGCATTGTCTGTGGGCTTTGCTTGTGGGTCACAAGTTGCGCAGGACTGGACTAAAGCAAATTAAGATGCATGCACCCTATCACAAATCTATGCTCCTATGACTTATTATTCATCTAGAACATTTATACCTGGCCCACTCATTGCAAGCTCTTCAAGACCACTTACAGTCCAAAATAACACCATCGGGTTGGATCCAGACTTAATTATGCTTACAATGGGCCCATTGAAACGAATGAGGCAAGTTAGTCATGACTAGCATAAGTCCCATTTCAAGGAGCCTACTCCAAATGCATGACTAAGTCTGGATATAACCCTGTATCATTTGAAATCCACATAAACTGAAACAATCTTTCTTTCTATATTTTTCTTAAACATTTTAACTTAAGATTGACTGTCCGTAGTGGATCCAAAGCCTCCTTATTGCTTTGCTGTCGTGCCGCTTTACACTTCTCTCTCTCTCTCTCTCTCTCCCTCTCTCTGAGATCCATTTACTGTGTGCTCCTCATTCCTTACTCACAGTAGTTTGCAGGTGCTTTTACACAACATCGTCATCTTCCAGGGCCTCTCCCGTTCTTTGCAACCATTATAGTGTGTGTTTTTCTAACAAGGAAAGGTTGGTGTTTCTGTGAATAGCAGCATGAAACCCTAGTGTATTTGTGCAATCCCATTATACCACAGCGGCACCTAGTGGTTGATTAATGGAACATATAGAAAACCAGAGAAAGAAACCCCCAGGAAAAAAAAGATGTGTAAAGGACCGGATCTTAATTCCAGAAAGACTCCTTAAGCAGAAGCCTCGGTAAAGTGGCAGGTTAAAAGCCTCATGTAACCCCCCCCCACACACACACACACAGTAACAGAAGCTCCTGTCACAAAATAAGTTAATCACACTATTACTCACCAAAACCTCCAGATATGTTTTTTTTTTATATATATATATATATATATATATATATATAGTGCTATTACTCACCAAAAGCTCAAGACAATTTAAAAAAGGCATGCTATTACTCACCAAAAGCTCAATAGAATACACTGCTTTTAACTTAGAGGATAGGAGGATAGGCACCAAATGAGTATCTCTGGAGAGAATATTCTATAATGAGAGTGCTAACCACAGAAAAAGCCTTAAATATTTCAGTATGCTTATATGTTATGAAGGGTAATACCTACCTCATCTTGATTTCCAGTACCTGAGGGGTCAAAAGGCAAAAAGTGCTAGTTAATGTTCTTTTGAAGGAAAGTTTTGCTACATGATTTAATATGTATATATTTTAATTATAATAAATTAATTATAATATAATTAAAGCATAGCAACTGCCAGCATAATGTGCCATAAGCCCTCCCTAGATGTGAACAAAGATGAGTATTTACTTGCAAGAATTTTGATCTCACTGAAAAAGGTGGTGCTCTATAGAATATGAAATGGCAGCAGCAGGTTCTGAATTGTGCCAGTTGCTTATCTTATGTAGTTATACTATATAGTGTGTGTGTGTGTGTGTGTGTGTGTATATATATATATATATACACATACATACACACACACACACACACACACTATGGGAAGGATATTAAAGGCAAAACTGAAGTACTTTGGCCACATAATGAGAAGACAGGATATCCTGGAGAATATGCTGATGCTAGGGAAAGTGGAAGGCAAAAGGAAGAGGGGCTGACCAAGGTGGATGGATGATATTCTGGAGGTGATGGACTCGACCTTGGGGGAGCTGGGGGTGGTGACAGCTGACAGGAAGCTCTGGCGTGGGCTGGTCCATGAAGTCACAAAGAGTCGGAAGCGACTGACCGAATAAACAACAACAACTATATACTATATAGATATAGTTCAAATCCCGAAATCTTAATTTTAGTGCTTGTATTTTTATGAGCAACCAAGAATCCCCCTCTAACGTATTATATACTATAAATTATGTGTTAATGTGTGACTGAATGGGTACGGTTGTGTATATGAAGGGGGAGGGGAGTGTCCTGGCCCCACCCACCACCAACTCTGTCTACTCACGCAGCCCCCAAAGTGATCCACAGCTGGCAATGCGGCCCTTTACTTTAAAAAGTTTGCCCACCCCTGCTGTAAATATATAGTTCTCTGTCTATCTATCACACTATACTATTTTAAATAATAACATATATAAACCCTATTTATCTGAGTATCTGCACTGTTCCATCAATGCTTCAAACGTGCATCAGTTTTATGATACTTTGACTGCCATGGCTTCCTGCAAAGTATTCTGGGAATTGTAGCTGAGTAAATGCCTGAGAATTTTCTTTTGGAAATCTGTAGCCTCTCCTCACCAAAATACATTTCTCAAGGTTACTGGAAAGGGGGAGTAATTATTAAATAGGCTTCAGTGTGGATATGCCTGGTGTGTTGGATATGTTCCCAGCCATTCAAGTTCATAAGGTCATATTAGGATGGCCACTTATTCGTTGCCAAAAAAAGAAAAGAAAAGCATTACCAAAAAAGAGGATGCAGTTTTGCATAAAATTGGATATGCTAATTTATTTGTGTAGACGCAAAAATGTAAAGAATTATTATCATTTAGAGAGTGGTCCTATGGCCCCTAGAGGCCTAGACACAGTCGGGGGAGGGGGCAGTCATAAGATAGTTTAGATTCTGTGATCCGAGGTTGGAGACCCAACCTTGGACCCAGGAGTCCAAGCTCCCCGCAACCCTCCCCTCCCCGCTGGCACGGAGAGGACTGTGCTGGCTGCTTCTCTGAGCTCACAAAAGCAACCTCGGAGAGGAGCGAAAGGGGGCGGTTTGTGGGCAGGAAGGAGAGGGGACTGGCAAAGCGGGGATACGAGCTATCCCCAACCCTCCCCAGCCTCCTTCCTTCCCCCTCTGCAGAGCCCTAGCAAAAATGCAGAGCAGGGGAAGCATGGAGGCGAAGATCGGAGGCTGATGGGCATCTGGATAGGATTGCACCCCTAAATAGGCATACAATACATCTCACCAGAGTGGGGAAATCTGTGACCAGTTACCTGCATGCCCGGCTGTTCAGCCTGCTGTCCAGTTTCTAATTGTTGATGGGCAACAGTTCTTATGGTTCATGATCTTTAGACTGGACTTGGCCAGGACAGCCCTTCAAATACAGCATGCCTTCACATAGAGGACTGTCCTCTGTAAACGAGGACACCTGGCCACCATAGGAGGTGGGGCTTGCAGATTTCATCAAGCCCATCATCTTTCCCACATAATACAAGCATGGTGTTCAAAGTGCTCTAAGGAGAAATGGACCTGTCTGCCACCTACTTTGTTGCCGCACTTCAGTCTAATACTTTCGCTTGAACTAGATACACAGTGGAAAAGACAAAGTGACCTGTGTTCCTGCCCAGTCTGCTGTCCAGGTGCGAACAGTGGATGGGCACTTTCAAGGCCCCTCCTTGCTCTTCCTTCTGATGGTCCATAACCTTTAACCTGGACTTGGATTGGACCACCCTTCAAATTGTGGACATGTCAAAAATAGTGGACTGTCCTCTGTAAAGTAGGACATATTGCCACCCTAGGTCATACTGTAATCATCATCATCAATCATTGATGTATCACCTTTGGGCCCTCTAGATGTCTTGGCCTACAACTCCCATCATCCCTCACCATGGGCTATGCTGGCTAGGACTGATGGGAGGCGTAGGCCAAAACATCTGGAGGGCTTTAAACCCATTCTCCAACTGGCTATTCTTATATAACCAAAATGACACCACCCACAGTCAAGGGGGAAGTATCAGCAGGATACCTGGGAACCCTAAGATTAGCAGAAATACAAAAATCTTTAGGGAAAAAAATTCTAAGGTGGCGTGGAGAGACCCAAAACAGCCCAATGAGGACTGTGCATGTATGCTGACTGTTGGGGGCGAGGGGACCACAAAACCTAGGAAGGGAGCAGGAATGGAATGGAGGAACATCCTGTAAGAGGGGTTGGCTGGCTGCTGAACCTCGAACAGGAGCACTTTACGCTGCAACGTTTTGTTGCAGGCCCTACTCGATAATATTCTAATTCCCAATGTGAATTAAATAGGATTCTACTTACCTTCTGGAGCAAAATCAACATCATCATAGTTTTCTTCATTTTCTTGGACTCTACAAAAAGGGGAAAAAACAGGCATGTTAAAAGGAAAAAAGAAAAATAGGCAGCTGAAATTCCCATTATGCTCTTTTGAGTGAAAACCCACCCTAAGCAAGATGACACAGTGGAGAAACTATGAGTAAGGTTTCTGGATCCTATTTATAATAATTAAATAAGGCTGAACTCAACACCTTTTTCTGATTTTTTTCCTATGTTTTTAACAGCTACACTGACAGGCAGAAATTCAACAAGGAGCATTTTCGCATCATTGCACTTCTACGCTCAGAAATGCTATACCTATTGAAACTCTGCCCACCATTGCAGCCATTAAAGGCACAGCAGTCCTGCCTCCGCCCCCCCCGAACCACTGAAGAAATCCACTCTATACATAAGATATTGGCGTAGCAACCATGTTACTCATTACTTTTTCCAATCATGTATTTGATTGTATCATGTATTTATTAACAGCTGCATAGGCTGAAGCATGAAATTCAGGCCCCAGCAGTACTCACATGATGGTAGGGCCCCCAAATTATTTGCCTCCCCAACCCACTCACCCATGGGGCTTACTATGAGTAGTGTTACACTTTATATCAAGGGTGCACAACCACATGTAATGTTGGCTTGGGGCTTGTGAACCATACAAGTGTGTGTGTACACACAATCCCTATCCAGATTGCTCTTCCTTGCTACTAGTAGCAGCAGGGAAAAAAGTGATCTGTATGAGGATCTCTAGTGGGGGCGGGGATTGGAGAGTACAGGCAGTGGGGACATTTGTGGGGGGAAATTCAGAGCAGTTGGGGGGCATCCGGGCATCCAGGGGGGGGTACAGTAAAGACTTTGGACAGCTGCAGGTTGTGCACCCCTGCTTACATATGGTCATTATGTTTGCCATGGTTACCCCTGAAACTGGTGTTTTCTGCAGTAAACACATCAAATGTGATTGAAAGATACTGTCTGTAATAACGGGGCTTCTCTACATCAGGTTTTTCATTCTGCAACTTTACCAGGGCTCCTGCTTCTGGATTCTTTGCAGGATTAAGATGCCTGGGGGTTTTCCCCCCAGAGGATTAGCTTTATCTGCAAGTTCTATATGTTCCATTATGTAGCCACTAGATGGCACTGTTGTTACAGCACCACTTCCTCTTTACATGGACAAATTCAAACCACTTCAAACCTCTTATTTCTATTACCACATTATTTCCGTTGCAAATAAAGCCGTGGAAATGATCGGAAAGCATGGGAGAGGTGCTGGAGGTTGACAACATCATGTAAAGGACATGCAAACTTCCATGAGTAACCAATCTCAATTGCAGGATAAAAGCCCCACGTGGAGAAGTCCAGTGACTCAAAATGTGGATCAAAATGTTTCCATTATTGATTGTATAGAAGAAAGCAATTTTCGGGTACACTGAACCTAAAGCTGAAGCCATTCAATATTAGTTTGTAAGAGCTGCACAGTGCTAAACTGGTGAGGCAGTTCACCAGCTGGAACTTCCAGCTGCCACCGTGAGGTGAATGACGGGTGAGCGCACGTACAGATAAGAGGACAGGAATTCCAGGAGGTGGTGGTGGAGGCACAGTTGTTGACTGGGTAGGCGCTCTCACTGACAGCAACAGCCAATCGCTTGCTTGCATGATGCTGAGTGGTGACCCTGCCTCCACCATTGGATCGGGGGTTTATAGCAACCTTTTCCAACCTGGTTCCCTCCAGATGTGTTGGACTGCAACTCCCATCTTTTGCAGCCCAGAGGGCACTAGAGGTTAGGAGAAGACTGGTATACAGGCAAGAGTGGGAATTCCACTGCCCACTCATTCACCCTGCAGTGGCAGCCAGTTGTCCTAACTGCTGAACTGCCTCACTATATGCCACTGGTGTTAGTTCCACAAAAAGGAACTATTTGCATCACTGATCAAATCTGCAACAGCACATATTATACTTAAACACCTGCATACATGCATCAGGGGCTTATTTATGGTTGCCAGGTGTATATACACAGGTGTTTGGGAAAGGATGGAAAATGTTTTCTTCGTCCCAAGGACCACAGTCCCTCTAGCTCCTCCTTTTCGTGTTAAAATAAGAGCTCCACTCTTTGTTTTATACATGTGATGGTAAATGTTGCTTAATCTGTAAGAGGAATAGCATCTTTAAAATGAAAGCAGTTAAATGTCTCTCACTGGAGAGCTGGGAGTGAGGACAGATTATCGTTTAGAGCTATATGTTCTTGCTTATTGTTATTAAATAATAGTTATAAAATATCACCTTGAATTGTGCATTTTAACAAATAAACACAATACATCAATAGGGAAGGTACATAAT
The DNA here is from genome assembly GCF_057233095.1 of Heloderma suspectum. NCBI lineage: Eukaryota > Metazoa > Chordata > Lepidosauria > Squamata > Helodermatidae > Heloderma > Heloderma suspectum. Next base: position 29,333,538 of record NC_139459.1, read on the forward strand.
TAAAGAAACATAGCTGCCACATCTTTGACTTTCATACATTTTCCAGGCCTCAAGAATAACATCCTTATTGGTGAATGCCAAAGGTAGGTCACTTTAATATGAGTATATGCAGATAATGTTTCAACAGAGATGAGATCAGAGATTCCCTCTTTCCCTCAAAAACATGAGAAGACTGTAAAAAGAAACAGATTTCACATTTGTTTATATTGTGTCAGACCTGAGCTTGATGTTTCTTTGGGGAAGAACTGGAGCTTGATTTGATGGATGGGAACTTGGAGGAGGAGGAGGAGGTGGTGGTGGTGGTGGTGGTTGTGGGGTAATGGCTGGCGGAAGTGGAGCGGGTACACTTTTATTAGAGCCTGAAACAAAAACAAAATGGAGTGAGGGTAGACCGACATAATGTTTAAGGAGAAATCACAGTGAGTACTTCACCCACAGCATGAACGTAGCTTTGCAGTCTGCATGACAGACATACTTTTATCAAGTCAAATGCTGAATCACACATCAGGCTTGCCCATCACCTCTTTTTCAGGTAGGTTGGCCACCTTTTGATTATTTCTTTTTAAAGCACAACGTGTATGTAAATCCTTTGCCTTATTCAAGAACACACACACCGCAAGAAAAAAAAAATTAAACATTTTTGGGCAAAGTTACTCCAAGGATCAGGCAGACATGTGATAGTCACTAGCCAATCGGCACTGTTCACAGCTGGCTTTTGCAAAAAAATTGTAGATTCAGGGTGAACATTACAAAGCAAATGGTGTTTTTGCCCTATGCAAGGATACCAGGCGCATATTCTGGGGAGAATCATCAGACAGAAGGAAGAGCTTAAGTGCTCTTCCACACGAGGCATTTATTGTTCACTCATGATTTCTTACTCTTGGTTGTTTATCGGTTCTTTAGATGATATTGCGATCCTCCAGTTTCGCTTCTGTTTTTTCAGACCATTTTCCGAGGTTTTTTTAGAATGGCGAAAATGGGGTATTGTTTCAGAAAGTGCTGTTTCTACTTGTGTGTTTGCACCATTCTGCTATAGCGCAGCTCCACCTAGAGGTTATGTAGCAGAAAAGCAGGAAAGGAAAAGCTCTTTGTTGAGAGCTCGGATCTCAATTCTGTCATGAAACCGAAAGTAGATAAAGCAGTTAACAGCCTCATGTAGAAACGCTCTAACTCTCACTAATTCTCCCCAGTATATACCACATCTGTTTGGCTGTGTATTTTTTTCCTTGGGCTTTGAGACCACAAGAATTACAGCTACTGGGAAAACTGGCTTGGGGGATGGGATTTGCTGGAGAAAACTGATGGACACATAAAGGTTTAAGCATCCCCCTCCCAGGGTCAATTCTCTTTGAAAATACCTCTTAGTACCCCTGCATGCATGTCAATGGGAAAACATGTCTCGGGCCCTAGATCACAGATCAGAGCTGACCTGGAGACTTCCCTCCTCCACTTCCTTCCCAACCCCCCAGTAGCCTCTAGGCCAGAGCTTGGGGAGGGCAGGAGCTCACGGAGGGTGCCTAACCCTCTGTGGGTGAGATTTGGAACCTCCATGGGAAAGATTAAACCCACTGGCCAGAAGTCCCCACCACTGTTTCAGGAATATGAGCTTTCTGGTATAATATATAGCTCCTTCCCCAGAAGCGTGACCCTGAAGATGAAAATATATATATTTGTACTGAAGATGGTAAGGGACTTCCAAACCTGGCCCCTTCCTTCACAGAAATTATGTCTCCTTTTACCCTCAGGTAGGGATGTTGAATAAATCCTCAGTGGAATCAAATGATTTATATATGAATCTGACCTGCAGACTCTGCAGACTGGTTTTTTACTTTCTGGAATTTTACACAAATTTAGTTGTAGAAAAATACGTAAAATAAAAAAACATTGGCCAAACATTTGCATTTCTCCCATAGGCTGAAGCATGAAAATGTGCATGGGGGGATTTGCGCATTCTGTTGGGGGATTTGTGCATTTGCACAAGTGTGAATTTGCACAAATTGGGGAATTGGAGAAAATCTGATTCTACCAATGAGCGGATGACATAATGAAAGGCCTGTGAAGCACAGATGGAACAGATTTTACAAAATCTGTACATCTCTACTCTCAGGGCTAAACTACACACTACATTAAATATGTAGCACACTGGTGATCCCCACATTTTTCTTACCTCAGTGTTATCACACGGGCCCCTGATCTGGATTAGGACTACCAAGCACGGATAGGGGTAGGTTTAAACTTTCCCACCTGCCTCCCCCCCACAACGTTTTCCCTTTACCCCACCTCCCGCACATGCAGAGGCTAAAAAAAAAGGGGGGGGGAACAACAGCCATTGGTGCCAGTGGGGATCTATTGTTGCCAAAAATCCCTGATGAGGGATGCTATCAGCTGCATGCTACAGATTTAACAAGTGTGGAGTTTAGCCCTGCAGTCTCAGGCAGCAGATTTTTAGCTCCATTAAAGGATACCAATGGATGGATGGATTTTCCCATGAGGACAGGGTAGGAAGAGATGCTGCCTGAATGTAACACACCCAAATCTCTTGGGATTGCCCTGGAGTTGTTTCTACTTATGATGTACCCTGAGCTCTGGCTTATCGCAGCTGATGTGAGAGCGCAGTAGCAGAATGTTCAATACTGACATTTAATTTCTCCTTTTTTCTTTTCTATTTCTTCACTTCTGGGGGGCATGTTTTCAGATATTTGATCAAACAATTTAGAAGTTACATGTTTGAACACCAGATTTTTTTTTAAATGCTCCTTAACGTTGCTTAAATGACAACATCCACTTCCTACTTTATCTGGATTCTGCAGATGGCTGCCTTGAGCGAAGTTTTCTTTGCCTTTCATGTTACTTAAGAAACAGACGGCTGCATTTTGTTGCCAATGCTTCACTTCATACAAGATGTATGTCTTTCAGTTTTGACACCTAAGCAAGGAATGCATGACTATTGTGTCATTTATATCATATGTGTGTTAATCATGCTTTTTTATGTTTACTTTAATGCAGCTGCGGGGCGGGCGGGTGAATTTGACTGGTGCAATGCTCCTTCTGGGTGGATGGGTGCTGTTTAACCCTTGCCCATTATTTTCCTGATTGACTCCCCCACCCAGCTATTAGCCTTGGGGTGGGGTGGGGGTGGGGGTGGGGAATACAGCAAAAACTATACAATAATTACAGCAACAGGAAAAGGACCGAAGCAATCTAATCAAACATCAAGAAGGAAATGCAAAGGGCAGAGATGAGCTTTTAATGATTTCTTAAAGCAGAACCAAGAGGAGACTCTTTGAATATTTAAAGGGAGGGAATCCCATGCATGAAGAGTTTAGTAAGTATAGGGGTGAGACCATTAAGAGACTGAAGCAACTGTTAAGCAATTGTACAAAGCGGCAAAGTCATGTATAACTGTGTAACTGGAAGTCTCCAAAGCAACTAACAAAAGGGCAGTGGGTTGATAAAATTTGGGAGACTATGACTGGGTTTGCATTCAGTGTGGCTTATTTTTCTTGAATGAGCCACCTTGACAACTCATGGTTTGTTGTTGGGTTGTTCAAGGTGGTTAACAAGCCACATTGCATGGTTAACAAGCCACCCTGCAGAAAATGTCTTGGGTTCAGACAACACACTAACCCACGGTTCAACGAACAACCCACACTTCAGCAACAACCCAAACTCAACCACTGAGTATGGGTTAGCGTGTTGTGTGAACAGCCCCTACGACTATGTATAAACTCACTCAGCAAGTGCAACAAGCAAGTAATCCTAACTTTAAGAAAGATATTATGGCACCTTCGTTTCCATTTATTTCCTATACTGAAGCTCTTCAAACTTTTGATCAAATTCCAACACAGTTGCCTATATTTTTTCTGACTAATACACACATATACACAAAATAACATAGACTCACACATGCTCTTTTTATATGCTGTATAAATTGTATTTTTACTCTTTCATTAGGTATTGAGCTCCTACTTAGGCCATTTTCCTGTAGATGTTCCATAAGCATATTGGTTATAGACTAAGAATTATAATTAGTGAATTTCTTTGTTTCTTTAGTAATCTTGATTTATTATTATGCATGCTCTTCTTTTTGTTGTATTTATTTTGTTAACTTTATTTCAAAATAAAATAAAATTTCATGTGGAAAAAAATAAGAAACTGAAAGGTTAAAAGATGACATTTCAGCTCAATATAGTACAATAGAAGAGCCAAGGAAAGAGCAGCATACAGGCTGCATTTGCACAGAAACCTAAGCCATGGTTTATGTTGATCATGGTTTGTTGCTTTAGCCATGAATTGTCATGCAGACGAGCAAAAAAACCAGGTCTTGTTTTTCCCGTTTCTGATTTGTTTCTCTCCCAGATATTTTGCCAACCTTCAAAGAAGTTTCAGTTTCAGCCTGCTCTGCCTCTATTTCAGGGCAGACAGCATCACAAATAAGCCAGGGCTAAGTCATGATTCTGGGTTTCAGACATCATGTCAGGCCATGATACAAGCCAGATTTTGTAAGCCAGCAAGAAACCATGGCTTCTATTCATAGTTTATAGCTTGTTAACAATCCATAGTTTGTTTGCAGGGATGGGTTCAGACATAACAACAAGCTAGATTTCAACACACCACACCATGGCTTAGTGTTATGTGCGAACCAGGCCATATTCTTCTTCTTCTTACTATTATTATTATTATTATTATTATTATTAATTTCATTTCTATACTGCCCAATAGCTAAAGCTCTCTGGGTGGTTTGCAATAAAGCACAAGATAATAAAATACAATGTAAAATTTCAATATATAAAATTTAAAACAATTTAAACAGCTAAAAACGATTTTAATTTTTAGACCTGTTAAGACAGCTGACATGGATGTCCTATCATATGCCATTAAACGCCTGGGAGTAGAGGACAGTAATAACCTGGTGCCAAAAAGATGACAGTGTTGGCGCCAGGTGAGTCTCAGTGGGGTGATTATTCCATAATCCGGGGAGGGGGGACACCACTGAAAAGGCCCTCTCCCTTATTGCTACCTTCTGAACCTCCCTTGGAGGGGGCACTCGGAAGAAGGCCTCAGATGTTGATCACAGTGTCTGAGTAGGTTCAGGTCAGGAGAGGGACTCCACCAGGTACTGGGGTCCTGAGCCATGTAAGGCTTTATAGGATAAAACCAGCACCTTGAATCAGGCTTGGAAACATACAGGCAGCCAAAGCAAGCCAGCCAGAATTGGTGTTATATGCTCAGATCTTCTGGTCCCAGTTATTAATCTGGCTGCTGCATTTTGCACAAGCTGCAGTTTCTGAACAGTCTTCAAGGGCAGCCCCACCTAGAGTGCATTGCAGTAATCTAACATGGAGAACTTTTAGTTGTGGTTTGCCCGTATTAAACCTAGCCACATGCCAAATGTCTTGTTTACATCCATACTGTATACTTTTTTTGTGTAGCTAGTGGGTCCCAGCATCCTATTTCCCACAATGGCCAACCAGATGCCTCTGCAAAGCAATCAAGCCTCTGCTGTTGACCTAAGGAACTGGTACTCAGTAGCATAATTCCCCTGAACCTGGACATTCAGTTTAGCTATTATGTTTGATAACTAGTACCTAAAACAAAATGCCTCTGTTCAGAGTTCCAGCCAGCCAGCCAGCCAGCTATGCCCTATTCCAGGATCCCCCATCACATTCCCCCTCCTACCCACTTTTCCATGTTTTGCCCCCAACAGTCAGTCTGCACTCTGTGGTCACTGCGCAAGCTGGGGTACCATGGGGTTGTTTTAGGGTTCCACTGCCCTTTACGTTTGGTTCCCCTACATATTTTTGTACTTCTGTAAACCTTGCAGTTCTCCCAAGCATGTTGCTACTTCCCCTCTTGTTTCTTAGTGGCATTTAGTGACTCACCAGCTGAGTTAATTATTAGTATGTGTGATAGACTTACCTTCCATGAATTGCCTAATCCCCCTTTAAGGCCATCTAAGGTAGTAGCCATGACTACATACGGTGATAGCAAATTCTATATCCATACCTGAATCATATACTGTCATCAGTTTATTGTCTGACATAAATTTACTGTGAGTCAGTGTCACTGGGTCTATTATAATCATGAGGTCTATTATTAAGCAAAAGACAAATTAAGATTAGAATTAAGAAAAATTAAGAGAGCTGAAGTGTTCAAAATGCAGATAATAAGAGAGACAGGAAGTGAGAGACAGGAAAAGAGAGGCATGTAGATAACAAGAGATAAGAAGAAAAGCAAAACGTTACGATAACTCACGTGGACTAGAACTTAGAGTCTTCAAAGTAAGGGTTTTAGTAGAATCAGGGCCAAACTAGATGTGATGAATAATGTGTCACTGCTTTTCCAAATTTGGATTTTTTAAAACAATTGTGCCCATATATGTGTTTTTCCACCAAAGGCTAATAGCACCTTGAGGGTGGGGTGACTGGGGGGAAGTGTGTGTGCGTGTGTGTGTGTAGAAAGGTTAATCCCCAACCCCAACCTCACCCATGCCAGGATCCCAATCTGGATCAGGACCACTGTGGATGTTGTTGTTTTATAATTCGAAAAGATGGAAATGCAGTCACATGTTTCTCATGATCTCAGTAGGTTAAAAACAGCAAGTGTTAGGAATTTTATAGAAAGAGATCCAAGAAGCCTTAGTAAGAACAGTAATATGAGCCAAAAGAAAAGAGAAAGAAGTTGAAAGTGAAAGTTTAGAGAGTAATACAACAAATTCTGTATATTGAATCTGAGATAATGATCCAACATAAAATAATGCAAAGCTTAAAATAATAATTAGCATAAGTTAATAAGCTAATACTTTACATTGATATAGCACTTAATTATTGAAAGAAGAAATTCAACAGGTGTAACTTTTCCAGGTATGGAGGTACAATGATGGGGAAATGTGGAACCAGCTGAATTTCTACCTTTCATGCGGCTATTACAAGCATAGGAGCACTTCCAAGGAAAAAGGTAGCAACTCTACCACTTTGGTCACCAAGGGCTCAAGTATTTCCAGCATGTTAGGGCCCACCCACACATTCAGAAAGGCTTTACCACCTCCTTTTTTCTCAACATGTTGAAAATTATTTTAAACAACCAGCTGGAATTGCCATAACTGGGCATTTCACCCATCTCTTCTTACAGCCTATACCAATATTGTTCTTGCATTTTTTATTTCATCACCATAAAAAGGGTGAGCACAGTATGGCATCTTCCGAAGGGATAAACAACTCCATCTCTACACCTGGAGTCCCTGCCTGTGCTCCACACTAGACATTGCACACAGACACATGTAACATTTGCCCAAAGAGCCACTTCTAAACAGGAAAAGCTGTTTGCAGAGTGATGATGCGGCATCAGCGAAGCGGAGGAGGAGAAGTGCTTAAGCCTTTCTCTCCCCATTATTACCTCAAAATTGCCTCCCCTGTAACATTCCAAATGCATGCAAATACACATTGGGAATTCTAGAGGGGGCAAAGGGGATTTGGAGTTTAGAAACGGCAGGTGGGGAAAAGGTTCCGCACTCCTCACACACACACACTTTGCTGATCCCAATCAAAGGAGCATCTTTTCCTGTTTAAAATGTGCAGTCAGGATAATATTGAGAGCCAGTGTGGCGTAGCGGCTAAAGTGTTGGACTGGGAGCTGGGAGATCCGGGTTCTAGTCCCCACTCAGCCATGGAAGCTCACGGGATGGCTTTGGGCCAGTCACGGTCTCTCAGCTCAACCTACCTCACAGGGTTGTTGTTGTGAGGATAAAATGGAGAGGAGGAGGATAACGTATGCTGCCTTGGGTTCCTTGCAAGAGGAAAAAGGTGGGATATAAATGCAATCAATCAATCAATCAATAATAAAATATTGGACACATCTGTGTACAATGTCCAGTTTGGTCCTGCCAGGAGCACCAGTTAGCCAACAGAATACTCATCAATACTACCAGGTGTTCCCTATGATTTAATAGAACACAATTAAATCCAAGATGTATAGCATGTTATTGCAGCCTTCCCCAACTTGGTCCCCTCCAGAGGTGTTGCATTACAACTCCCATCATCCCCCAGTTAGCATAGTCAGCACATCTAGAGCGGGCCACATTGGGGACAGCTGTGTTATTGTGATATTCCATACTAACACAGAGTGGCTTCCACCTTCCGAAAAATAAACAGTAAATAGGGGAGTAATTACTCACTTTCTCCATTATTTTTTCGGAACCTTTCCAGGTTAACTACTGGAGGCCTGTTGGGTTTCTGTGGGGCCGGGCCTATCTTAAATGGTGGAGGCATTGCCTTTCGTTTTGGCAAAGTCTTGTCTTTCTCTTCTTTTTCAGAGTTATTTGCCCACGGTCCTGTTGTAGCCACACGGGACGGACTGATGAATTTAGCAGAGGATGGACCAGATGCTGATCCAGAATTCTCTTGATTCAGTCTGAAAATATTATTGGCAACACTTGACCTTACTTCTTCATTCTGCTGCCCCAAAGATTTTTGGAGGACTTGAGGCAGGTTGCTCTGGTTACTGGCAGGTTTCAACGGTGGAAAAGGGCAGGTAGCGGCATCAGTTCTATTATCATTCTTTTCCTCATTATCTTTCGTTGATCGAAAAGAGCTGCTTTGGGGCTCTAGGGGAGACCCCCGAAACACAAAGGGATGCTTGTTTGAGGCCTCTTCATTGTGGATGGGAAGCTGGCCTGGTTTTGGCCTAAGATCTGGCTTTGTGAGAGGTTTGGCGAGATTGTCCTGTGAGGCAATGATGAATTTTTCTTTTACTCCAGCTACCTGTGGAAAAACAGGCTTTGCCACACTCTCTTGAAGTTCAGCCTTAATGTTTGGCCTAAGTCCTGGATGAGGCTTCAGTTCATTTTTTGGAGGTGTCAAGCCCGGCAGCCTGTTTTCATGAGGCTTTGGGAACACTGGCTTGGGTTCCTCTTTTAGGCCTTCAGTAGGTTTGGGGCCCAAAGGCCTTGGGAATGCAGCTCTTTCGTTAGCTTCTCTGCTAGCTGCCTGGGCCAATGCAGCAACTTTGCTGGTTGTGGGGCTGCTCTTCAAAGGGGACGGCTTTAGATCCTTGTTCGATGTGTCCCGAAAAGAAGGCTTTGTTTCCAAGGGGGGCCTAGGAGGCGCAGATTTGGGGAAGCTGATGGATTTGGTAAGCGGACCCGCATTTTCCAGTTTAGCAAATCTCTCAAATGCAGTTTTTGTGACCAACGAAGGCTGCCCCGCAACCTTGACTTGTCGGCTGTGAACCTCCTCAGCTGGATTGTTACTGAACTTTGCCATGATGGTTTTCACATTGGTCTTGCCATCCTGCAATACATAAAGAAGATAGAAAAAGAAAGCAGAGACTGAGAAGTTTTTCACAGCAACGTTCGCGTATACTGTACTTTGACGGCTTTTCTGGTCTGAGGCTTGTGACACTCCTGATTGGTTAGAGATACCTCAGCATTTAACTTCCTGTATGGCTAAAGATCTTCAACGTTTTGCTACATACTCGTTGTGGTTAATGCATATTTCAAGCCGTTTATTGCAGGCGAGCACTTTTGCTGACTGGATCTGCCTTGCTTTGTCTGCTGTAATTTCTCTCTCTCTCTCTCTTCCCCTTATATTTGCGGAACATGGAAGTGTATTTTAAACTCTTAGTTACCAAAAAATGCATGCACTAATCTACAGGCCTAAAACTCAGCAGTCCTACACGCTTGCAATACATATTTTGTTTGTGCGCAAGGGTGCCCTGAGTTAATAAAAATGAGAATTTAAATCTCAGTTTTGCTTTGATAGACGTCTTCCACAGAAAGCTTCAAAGAAAGAATTCTGTCTGACCAAACACGCAGGTATGAGCTCCAGGATTTGGGGAGGAAGGGAGGTGTTTGGGCAAAACGCCCTCAAGTGCCCCCTTAATCTGAAAGGAATGGGTCATGGAAACTGAGCGTTATTTTACACTGTCCCTTACTGCCCTATGTTCCATGCAAAATAAGAATGGCAGCAGAGTTAGGGCAGTACAAGGGCCCTTGCCGGACTTGGGGTCCCAAGGCATTCAAATGCATAACAGTAGCTACAGGCCAAATTCTTGACATGAATGATATAGGAGTAAGGATGAGGGTGACCACTTGCACATCCCCAAAGAAAGAGGACACTAATTTGCATAAAGTAGCATTATCTTATTTATTTACAACATTTGTATACCATTTCCCATCTAAAACAGATTTTGGAACTGTGAACGTAAGAGGTACAATAGTAAAAAAGATAAAGGATTAAGACACCATAGTCATATTATTAAAAACAGAATGCCAATAAAAACCATGGCTGGTCATTTAAGGAATGCTCCCTGGAACAGAACTGTTTTCAGGAGGCAATGGAGGCAACACAGTGTTGGCACCTGCCTGACCTCCAGGGGCAGGGAGTTCCAAAGAAAGGGGGCCACCATACTGAAGGCTCTTCTCCAGGTGGACTCACTTCCTCCACTCTTCTCTTGCCTCTAGACTGACAAGTTGGAGAAGGAGTCAGTTGGGGGGTGGCGATGTTTTCTTATTTTTTCAGAGGACATTTGAAGGGTTGTCCAAGGATGGTCCTCTTCTTAAAGGTGTCCTCCATTTGAAGGGTTGTCCAGTCGAGGTCTGATTTAAAGATAAAGAACCCGAAGAAGGGAGAGCTGGAGCCTTGAAGCTTCCCACCCAGAGTTAGCACCTGGACAACAGACTGAGCAGGCACACAGACCACCTGGTCACAGTTCTTCCCTACTATGGTGAGATGTATTTCTATTTAAAATATAGCAATTCTTTCTACATTTGCATCTCTCTCTCTAAATTAGCACAAGCCAATTTTATGCCAGTCTGTACCTTCTTTTGTCCTCTTTTTGGTGGGGGTGATGCGCTTCCTCTTTTTTGGCCAGGTGTAAGTGGTCACCCTACTCCTTCCTGTTGCCACCTGTTAACCTGACCATATAAGTGGAGATGAGAGTGAGGAGGTGGGGCAGCCTCGTGCCTTAATGCTTAATGCCCTCCCTCTGTGCAGTGGTGCAAACTGGGCCCAGAGGGAGAGGGCAGGTGAATGGGCAGCAGTGAAGAGCAGGTAGATCCACAGATGCCCTCTTGCCCACTTCAAGGAACAGGGTCCTTGAAGTGGCCCATCCATGGGAAGCACCTGGACAGCAGACTAAGCAGACACATCTTTACGTAGACTACGGTGAAAAAAAGGGCAACGCAAATAGCGTTGCCCTTATTTTCGCCGTAGTCTACGTAATCTTTACGTAGACTACAGTGACCAAATAAGGAACGTGAATGGCGGCTCCCTATGGGGGCCGCCATTTGCGTATGCGCTTTTTTTTTTTTAAGTCACCCGTGATAGGCTACGTGACGATTTACGTAGCCTATCACGGCTGACTTTGCAAATCTAGCTGTGATAGGCTATGTTAATCGTCACGTAGCCTATCACGGGGGCGTTTTTTTTTTTTAGTTTTATTGGAATGGCGGTGGCGGCAGCCGGTCGAAAGATCGGCTGCCGCCCCCGCCCCTGACGAAGACCCGATGAACCGCCGCCGGGAGGGACATTCGGGAAAGGTAAGTCCCGTCCCGGGGGGGGGTGCGGGGGGGGTGCGGAGAATTTCTCCCCGAAACTGCTTCGGGGGGCCAAACACGTTGACGCTCGGCCCCCCGAAGTTTCGGGGAGAAATTCTCCGCCAACCCTAGCTGGATGTGCGTGCGCCTGTCTGATCTCGGAAGCTAAGCAGTGTCGGTCCCAGTCAGTAGTTGGAAGGCGACCGCCTGGGAATCAGGCTTCCTGCACTGATCAGGGGGTTGTTCTATCTATGAATTTCACAACTTCGAATCTTCGAAGATCATGCCTGAATTAGAAAAAAAAACATCGCGGAGAAGCCCCGATTCTGCGAGGATAACGCCTTAATTTTTTAAAAAAACATCCGGAGCAGGGGATAGGAGGGGGTAAAACTTAGTCTCATTTGAAGGGATAGATCAACCCCCTGCTCAGTGCAGGAAGCCTGATTCCCAGGCAGTCGCCCATCCAACTACTGGCCGGGACCGACCCTGCTTAGCATCCGAGATCAGACAAGCGCGCGCAGGAAAACAGCAGGAAAACAGCACAGTGCTCGAGTGTGAACCGAGCTTGCGCATTCGATGAAGCACTGCAATGGGGAAAATGGGTGAGTGTGAATAATCACGTTTTAATGCGAGAGTGTTTAACCCGACGGGACACCAAATTCATTGCAATGGCGGGCGCAATGTAGATTGGCCCTTTGTTTCTTGTTGTTCACCGCTCTGGAATCTATGTAGATGTGGAGTGGTATACAAATGTTGTAAATTAATTAATTAATTAACTAACTAACACATGCCAATTTTATCCAGATCTCTCTCCTTTTTTGTCTTCTGTTTTGGGGATGCAATCCTTTTTGGTAACGTGTCAGTGGCCACCCTAGTTTGAAGGATGTAATGAGTTACACACACACACACACACACACACAGTATATTTCAAGACAGAGTGGTCCTTGAAGCCCAGGGCACATTTAAGGATGACTCACAACTTTGGGACTTTAAGATCCTGGCTTCACTATGTTACTTTTTACATAAGTTGAGAAATTCTACAAATGTTGGCAGTGCTTTACTTCTTCCTTTCCCATTCACTTATATAAGAGAAAGTAAACAGGTAAACAATAGAAGTGGGTAAGAAAAAAAATTACTCCATTCATTTTCATTATTAAACATGTGTTTTATTACTCGTTCATTAGAATTATGTTCATACCATTATTGATTCAGAACTAGTTAATTTCCATAACTCCTGTTTGTTTGTGTTTGCCCTTCGGTCTCATGCTGCCTTTAACCTCAGTGTTCTCCATCGAAAAGGCATTACATTTTCTGGCATTCTACTGTGCCTGATGAATTTCAGACAAATTGGGGAAATGGTCTTAATTTTATAGGCAATTTAAAAAGGCACATGAACACAGCCTAATTGCTATCTAAATGAAATAGAACTACAAAATGGCAAGCAGAGGAGTGACCAGACAGATAGGCATCAGTCTTAAGCAGCAGCAGGATTTAGCAGGATGAAGGAATTCAATAGCAGACCAGACTTAGGAACCAGCCCTTCTTAAGCAGCAGATGAGAAACTGGCAGTGGAGGATTGACCACCCCACTGATATTGGAGCCACCAGCCTCCACTGGAAACTGATCTGCTTTTAAATACGAAGAACAGAAAAAGAACCTACAGATAGAGGCCTAAATCCAACATTATGTGAGCAGACTTCCACAAGTGTAATGGGAGCTCCCCTTCACCCTGCTGAAGCCTTCCACCCCCCACAATCTTCTCCAGAGGGTCCCCCTACCCACACAGGGGGGATTTCAATATGTCACCGGTGCCCATTCTGCTGGTGGAAGGACACCATGGATTCAACCCAGAGAAAGAACTAGAACAGGCAAAATGAAGCATGTGTTGCCCACTTTTATAGACTTGCTCCTCTTGCTTGCCACTGCCACAGTGATTGGGGGGTGGATGGAGTGCTGTGGACAGAAGTCCTATTGGATTATTGCAGACTTTTTTGGAATGTGTGTGTGTATTATTTGAAATTACTTTTGTTAGTCTATCTTATCTTATATATTTTGACTTAAGACTGACTACATCCATAGTGGATCCATAGTCTCCTTGGGGCGGTCCTCATGGGGGATTTGCAGCGAATTGGGAGCATTTCGAGGTCGTTCACAGCACATGACATTGTGGCCAATCTGCAGCCATCCTGGAGATTTCTGGTGGAAAAGCCAGATTTTCTGAAACTACTTGTACTCCCTTTTATTTCTTTAATTCGGGTTCTTTGCACTTCTGGTGCTGTGTGCCCCTATCCTCCACATTTACTTTGGCATGATAGCTCTCCCCAGGGGTGTGTCTTTCACCTGGCTGTGAACTCACTGAGCCTTTCCAGACTTCAGAATCACTGTGCACTCCCATTTCACCAGTAATTAGCCTCCATGATGATGCACTTCTCTGATGTTTACAGTATTTCGCTTCTCCACTGTTGTGTTAAATCGTATCTCTGATATTGTGTAAAGCCGCTTCTTTGATGTTATGTAAAGTTGCTTCTCTGATCTGCCGAGGTCTCGGTAGGGATGTACGAAAGTCACTTACCTGGTCTCGCAGCTTGCTTCGCAGTGGGGGGGAGGCGCTTCGCTTCTCCCCCCGAAATTCAGGCCGGAGGGGGAGGCTTCCCGCCTCACCCGGCCGAAATTCAGGCCGGGGGGGACACTTCCCACCTCACCCGGCCAAAATTCAGGCCGGGGAGAAGCGCCCCGTCTCCCCGGCCGCGAACTTCAAAATAAATAAATAAATAAAAGCCCTGTGATAGGCTACGTAATGATTTATGCAGCCTATCACGGCTAGATTTTCAAAGTCAGCCGTGATAGGCTACGTAAATCGTCACGTAGCCTATCATGGGTGACTTTGAAAAAAAAAAAAGCGCGTACACAAATGGCAGCGGCCCATGGGCGCCGCCATTAGCGTTTCTTAGTTTGACACGTCTAGTCTACGTAAAGATTTACGTACACTACGGCGAAAATAAGGGCAACACAGCGTTGCCCTTATTTTCGCTGTAGTCTACGTAAATCTTCACGTAGACTAGACGTGCCAAATAAGGAACGCTAATGGCGGTGTCCGTGGGCCACTGCCATTTGCGTACGCGCTTTTTTTTTTTCAAAGTCACCCATGATAGGCTACGTGACGATTTACGTAGCCTATCACGGCTGACTTTGCAGATCTAGCCGTGATAGGCTACGTTAATCGTTACGTAGCCTATCACGTTTTTTTTTTTTTTTAATTCAGCTGTAACGGCGGCGGCGGCAGCCGGTCAAAAGACTGGCTGCCGCCCCCACCCCCAGATGAAAGCCCGCCGAACCACCGCCGGGACCCGTCGCCGGGAGGGACATTCGGAGGAGGTAAGTCCCATCCCGGGGGGAGGCGGGGGAGTGGCGGAGAATTTCACTGCTGATTTCGGGGGGCCGAATGCGTTGGCACTCGGCCCCCCGAAGTTTCGGGGAGAAATTCTCCCCCATCCCTAGGTCTCGGGAGCCTGTCATTGCAAGCAGGGAGAAAGTGCCCAGAGAAGGAGAAAGCAGGGATGGAAGCAATAAGTCTGTGACAGTTTGCTGGAATGGAGCGAAATGGGGGGGGGGATGCTCTCAGGGGGAGCCTTCAGATGCTGCACTCAGGAACTGGGGATTTTGGCTTCTCAAGGCAAAAGTGTGAATGTGGGGAAAAATGGGGTGGGAGCAATAATTCCACAGCAGATTGCTGGAATGCAGTGAAATTGGGGTGGGGGATGCTCTCATAGGGAGTCTTCAGATACTGCACTGGAGAATCAGGAATTTGGGCTTCTTCAGGGAAATCTGCACACATGGGGGAAAATGGGGTGGGAGCAATAACTCCATGGCAGATTGCTGGAATCTGGCAAAATGTGTGCAGGGGTGCTCTCATAGGGAGCTTTCAGATGCTGCACTGGAGAATCAGGAATTTGGGCTTCTTTGGAGAAATCTGCACACATGGGGAAAAATTAGTTGTTCTCCATTCATAATAATGAAGTAGCAGGGAAAAGCCTGGACGTGTCCAGGAAATAAGCCTCTCTCATTGGTTGAGCAGCCCCTGCCAGTTTGATAACATTCAGTTCTACTCCACCAATCCCACCTGGAAGTATGTTCCTTTCAAGCACTGTGTGACCCTTGAAAACCGGATTTTAAAGGTGTGGTACTCTCAGCTTTTCTTGCTTCATGTGTCCCTGGCGGGCCAAAGCCATTTCCATGAAAATCCGGATAATACTCCAACACGCTTCTCATTCCATTGTCGTGAAGATCCCCCCTTGTTGCTTTGCTGTTGTGCCGCTTTACACCTCTCTCTCTGTCTGATAAATTTCACTGCTGTCTGTCTTCCCCACCAACACCTGCAACTTTTCTATCACCTGTACAGGCTGTTCAAGGTTCAAAGTTGAGTTATGGGGGCAGAATGGGGGGAATTCATTTAGAACTCATCCATTTGAATTCCCATTTGTTTTTACAGTCGTAACAAATAAAATGATTTGAGATAACTTATTGCATTTTGCAGACATTTCTAAAATTCACATACACCCCTATTAAACAATGTACGGTAGAAGCTGCCAGGGGCACACTGGTGGGACTGTGCCGAAATCCAAGAACAAATCCACATAGAATGACACACATTCAACAGTTGTTGAAGAATGATGTCTCAGGAGCTCTATTCAAAGCAAGCCAAGCTGGTTGGTAAGCAACAGGTAGGGCTGAAACTCTGGCACAAACAAGGCCAGAAAATCCCAGTTCTATCAAAGGCAGATTCCATGACTTTGGATTGTTGGCCTTACAAAGATGGACACAATAAGCAGGCTTGGCCCATTGCTTATGTCTATCCTGAGTCCTTTAAAAAATAAATAAATGGTCCAATGCTCTGAGTGGTGCGGGGCAGTTAGGTCTAGCCCAGGAAGGGCTACCATTTTAATTTCCCACAATGTCCCATAGTAACAGTACACCAGGGGCATTATGGGAAGTAAAATGGTGGTAAGATCCTAGCCATACATCACGGCTCAGAGTGCTTCTTGGTACTGCTGCTGCCTATCACCACCTGCTTTTGTCCACGACAGCCAGGTAGGCCCACCAGGGCCTGTTGATAGAGGAGGTGGCCCACCAATGGAGGAGTGGGTGCACCAGATGACACTTTGACCTAGTTCAGACATAACTAGGCTAAGCCATGGTATGTGCTATTGAATTCTGAGTTGTCGTGATGTGCAAATGTGGCTGCACTAACCGTGGTTGTTAACCATGTTTTCTTAACTATGAACAATACAGAAAGAGAACCCACGGTTTATTGTTTGATTGTGAACTCTGGGTTATTTAAACCATGGGTTGTTGTGGCATACGAACTCTCAACCATGCATTGTTTTTCCAGGCTACAGAGGTGGAGGACAAGAGCAGTGTAAAAATCCAGCTGTTCCACAGGCAGCCACACTCTTGCTTGCCTTTTGCCTGCACTAATGGTGAAATCTCCCTGGCAATGCAAGGCAAGCAGATCTGTTCCAAGCTCAGTGCTGCTTCTGACAATGCTGGGGGAGTTTCCAAGTACTAGTCACTGCACGGACCACCTCATTGCCAAACTGCCCATACTAAACTATCTCCACTCCACCCCTCAGAGGCCAGAACTTTAGACTTTGTGAGGTTACCCCCCAAAAAAAATATATTTCTCCCTTTTTCAGAGTGCTCACACTGACTATCTAATCTCCACAGGTTAAGAACTCCGCTGTGGTGAGAAAGGGTTATCGTTCTTGGAAAGGAAGGTTTCTACTGCATTTGGCAGGGGATAGGGGAAAGGAGCTTTTCTTCAGTGAGCTACAAGCAGTGCCAAGAACAGTCAATGAATCTTCCATGATCTGTGTGTAGAACAGACCAATGGTAAGCAGGCAGCTGACGCAGTGAAGTCCTGCCAGTACTATGGCACCACCAAAGCATTTAGGATACAGGGAGTAAGAGGGAGAAAACACAACCCAGGTGGGAGAAAACATAACCCAGGAACTAAGAGAACAAACTGTGGTTTCAGCGATCATCTGCCAGACAAAACCTGGGCAGGGCAACAAACCATGGTTTTTTAAAAAAACATGGGTTTGTGCTGTGCGAACACAGACTTTACCTCTCAAACCTGGAGCTGGCCCTAATAATAGTAAGTAGTCTCCTTTTTATTGAGGGGCAGCTGTGTTAGTCTGTTGTGGCACCTAAAGACTAACAAATTCATTATGGCATAAACATTTGTGGACTATAGTCCACTTCATCAGGTGCCACAAGACTCTTTGTTGTTCTTTTTATGTAAGTGTAGAAATTGTGTATATGACTCAGTGTTGGAATATGACAATGTATTGTTAGAGAATAGAATAGTCTATCCAATTAGAGAATTGGATAGACTGGAGCGCTGGGCAGAAAACAACAGAATGACATTTAATAGGGATAAATGCCAAGTTCTGCACCTAGGAAAAAGAAACCAAATGCACAGTTACAAGATGGGGGATACGTGGCTCAACAACACTACAAGCGAGAAAGATCTTGGAATTGTTGTCGATCACAAGCTGAATATGAGCCAACAATGTGATGTGGCTGCAAAAAAGGCAAATGCTATTTTGGGCTGCATTAATAGAAGCATAGCTTCCAAATCCCAGGAAGTACTAGTTCCCCTCTACTCAGCACTGGCCTCATCTGGAGTACTGTGTCTAGTTCTGGGCACCACACTTTAAGAAGGATGCAGACAAACTGGAGAGGGTTCAGAGGAGGGCAACAAAGATGATCAGAGGACTGGAAACAAAGCCCTATGAAGATGAGAGACTGAAAGAACTTGGCATGTTTAGCCTTGAGAGGAGAAGACTGAGGGGAGATATGATAGCACTCTTCAAGTACTTGAAAGGTTGTCACAGAGAAGAAGGCCAGGATCTCTTCTTAATCATCCCAGAGTGCATGACACGGAATAATGGACTCAAGTTACAGGAAGCCAGATTCCGGCTGAACATCAGGAAAAACCTCCTGACTGTTAGAGCAATACGACAATGGAACCAATTCCCTAGGGAGGTGGTGGGCTCTCCCACACTGGAGGCATTCAAGACGAGGCTGTACAGCCATCTGTCAGGGATGCTCTGACTTGGATTCCTGCATTGAGCAGGGGGTTGGACTCGATGGCCTTGTAGGCCCCTTCCAACCCTACTATTCTATGATTCTAATAGCTGTAGCTACGGGCCAATACATAGCATGGATTGATGTCATGGCTTTTTTCTTACTCAAAAGTAAGTGCAGAGGGCCTGATCTGAATAAGGATCCTCACATGAGGGTAGGAGGGATTTAACCCTTTGATCTCCATTCAGGTCCTAATTCAGTTTACCCCCCACTCCGTGCCTGTAATTTGCATAGGAAAAAAGCCCCCATTCACTTCAATGGAATTTGTTTTTCCTATGTAAGTAGCAGGTGCAGGAAGGATTCATTCTGGGACCACAGCAGGAGGGAAAAGGTTAAAATCCCATTACAGTTGGGTCCTGATCTGGACTGGATCTCCCATACTTACTTTTCAATAAGGAAAACAATCCAACTCACATGGCTGCGTGCTACATATTAGGGGTAATGTGTAGTTTAGCTCTCAGTTACATATACCAGTTTTTACTATCTGGATAAATAGTTTGGCACTCTGAATGCTTTTAAGCATTCCCAAATCACCCTGCAAAGGCCAAATAATGCTAGTGGTTTTCCAATTACAGCTATAAGGAATAGGGATTGTCTTTGATATATGAAGACAGTGGGAGCATATGCACTTTAGGGCATCACTGGGGGGAAGACTAAACATGCTCCCAACACTGGCTCCAGGGTTTTGAGGGCCCTTGGGTAGACGCACTGGTCCTCCCCCAGCGATCTACCTTCTCACCAGCTCCCTCAGTGAATCTACCTTCTCATGGCACCAACTGTTATTGCTCCTCCTCCTCTTTCTCATCCTTGCTACCACTTGCTTGCTTGACAGGCAGAGAGCCAGTGAGCAAGGAGGCCGTGGCATCTCCTGCTTCTCCTTCTCACCACCTCCATTGTCTGGGCCAGAGCAAGAGACAGGTAAACAAGCAGGTTGCACTGGTGAAGAGGAGGAGCAAGTCCAGGGGGCTCTTGTTAAGTGTGACCCTGCTGGGGTGTGGGCCCTTGGCAAGCACCCGACCATACCTACCCTTGATGCTGGTCCTGACTGTTCCTTGCACCCCCGGTCACCCAGCTATCAAGAATCAAGCTATTATGTATTCTAGGGCAGCGGTCCCCAACCTTTTTGGGACCAGGGACCGGTCTCGTGGAAAACAATTTTTCCACGAACCGGGGGGGGATGGGACTGGGCCGCAGTAGGGGTGTGGGAACCCCCCTTACCTTGGGTCCACAGGGGGGGGAGGTGATCCATCCCTTCCCCCCCACCCAGAATCCTCACCGGCCCTGGCCGGCTCTGCTCCACGGCAAGTCTCACCGCCGAGCGGAGCCAGCCAGGGCCAGTGAGGATTCTGGGGGGGGGGGGTGCAGATCGCGGACCCAAGGTAAGGGGGGTTCCCATACCCCTACTGCGGCCCGGTTCCTAACAGGCCATGGACCAGTACCGGTCCGCGGCCCGGGGGTTGGGGACCCCTGTTCTAGGGGGTACTGTTGGTTAGTTATTGTTTCTAAAACTTTGCAGCTCCTGTAGGATTGGGAGCAGCAACCATGGGTGGAGTTTCTGCTAAGCCTCCCTTCTGCAGGTGCTGAATAAAGAACAGTTGTGTTTGAGGCCCGCTGATTCTTGCAGTCATTCCTACTACCTATACAACACAAGCATCATATTAGAACATGATTACATGTTTGGGAACTGCTGTAGGCTGGTTGTGCTGTTACAGTTGCTGGACAACCATTTCTTTGTGAGGCAAATTACTGGATAATAGCCCAGAATGATCAGCTGATGGGAGCTAAGGGTTAGGAGATAGGTGGAAATAACTCTTTGTTTGAATGAGTTTCCCATCAGAACTTGGGGAAGGTTACACAAACAAGTACGGGGAAGTGATGGATGCACGTGAAGAAACTAAAACGGCTGAATATCCCTCCCCAACTTTTGTGGGCCCATTCGTCCCCCTAAAAGGGCTTAGGGGGATATTTGAGGGGTGGCAAGGCCTGAGGTTCTGCAACGAATTTTTAGGGATGGTGTTCTGATCATCCCAAACAAGGTGGCCGAGAGATTTTCGTTCTAATACTTTCTTTTAATAACCTCCCTCCATTGCCGCTGCTTCAAGCAAGCCAGCCCATTGGGCAGCCATTTTCTTCCCAAGAATGCCCTTGGATGCTATGTCAGGATGTAGCATCGCTTCTCCAGGATGCTGAGGGCAGCCAAGCTTAAAGTGACAGCAAAGAGTTTTTTTTGTTTTAGCTTTTTTTAAAAGAAAGTAAGGAAGAGTAAACCCTCAGCTGCCTTCTCTTTAAAGCACTGGTGGAGAACCACTTTCAGCCTGAGGGCCAAATTCCATTATGGAAGAGCTCTTAGGTGCTGCATTCCAGTTGTGGGCAGGGCTGATGGCAAAAAGAGATGGGTCCAAAAGCAAATTGGGTGGGGCCAAGATACAAAATAGTGGCATATTTTATGTTAAAGCTCTCATTGCCAGTAACTATTGATGTGAACCGGCCAGAAAGCTCTGGCTATCAGGTGGTATAGAAATGGAATAAACAAACAAAGTCTTGGGAGAGGCATTTCAATCTTTTAGAATGGAGAAAAAAACTGCAGAAAAGCCAGGAAACCACCAAACAACTAGGCATGGCCTTCCAGGGAACCCAGGAAGGCTGGTTTGGGATCCCAAGAGGGCTGGATTTGGCCCCCAGGCCTGAGGTTCTGCAACCCATGGTTTAAAGACTCCCCCCCCAAAGGTTCTTGGGAGCCTCCGCCCAAAAGATTATTTCTTTTGTGAACTGAAAACTCTGATGTGTAGTAGTTGGTCTATTGCCTTGTAGGGCTGCCTGCTGTTTGCCTCCACTTGTTTTACTTGTATATTTCTGAATAAAGCAAATATTACAAAAATGCCATGAATTGTTGTCGAGGCTCTCTCATCCAAAGGAAAGCAAACTATAGTGCCACCCCTGGACCTTCTCACCATTTGAGGAAGTGAGGAGCATGCAACAATCTACAGCTATATCTATTATTATCATTATCATTATCATTATCATTATCATTACCTGTTCTCAATATCCACCTACAGAAGAACTGTGTCTTTGGCTCCTGGCAGAGATCTGTAGCAGGAAGTCTTCCCTATACTCCAATTACATTTAAGGGAATATAGACAAGGAAGACTCTCTTCTTCTTCTAATGCTTGCCAGGTATTGGGTAAGATATGTATGTGCACGTGTGCGCTTGCGTGTGTGGGACAGAATAAGGAAGTAAAATGTTGTCGATTCAGCTGGCCTGAGCAGTCTTTGGGAATAAACAGCCATGCCCACATGATTTCTGAAAGAAGGAAAAGCTGCCGTTCTTGCAGTTCTCCACTTACTTTGTGTATTTAGGACTACGTCCTAGGATTTATTTCTTTTTTTGATTTACCTATTTTTTTTTAAGCAGCCAAGGGAGTTGTGCTGCAGCATTTCAGGGCAATGGGGGGCTTTCCCCACCCCCCGGAGGGGTAAGCAACTGTTCAGGAAGTTGCATATAATGGCCTTTACATTGGTGCACCAAGCCACAAAGTAGACAGAATTTTCCTGTAACAGATAAAAGTTACGGACTTCCTAATATTCCCCCCCCTCCCCCAACACCATGGGTAAGAAAGCAGGTTGCACAGGTGATTTTGAAATTCTTCCTCCATACCAACTTAAAGTTGATCTTGGCTTTAAATTAAAACAAAAACAGGAAAAAACCACACAGATCTCCATGTAACATACAGTCTGAGCCTAATACCATGTTCAGGCAAGCTCTTACTCAATTTCAGTTCAGGTTTGTCCCTCGTAGCCTTGGAAGAAAACTTTGCATGTTTCCTGTACATATGCATTCCTTCCTCCCAGAACGCAAGCTTGGATTTTTAGTTTGGCTAAAAACATGAACAAATGCTTAATTGCACTTATACTAGTTTTAAAATAAGCCCAGTAACGCAGCCCTGTGGGCAGCTGGCCTATAGGAGCATCATGTGACTCAGTCATGTGGCCAGCTTATCTAAAGAAGCATCACCTACATGTATAAACGTGGTGTGCGTGCGTGCGTGGAGGGAGGAAGTCTCTGATAAACTGCCTTGAGCCCGGGAGGAGTTGCAGATACAATGTCAAGTAAGGTTGTGGGGGGGGGGGGAGGTTATATAAGAAGCTTTCCTGGCACACTTCATACAGCACATAGTTAAACTATAGAATTCTTCACACGGTGCATAGCTAAACTATGGAGTCCATGACCACCAGGTGTTAGTGATGGTCACCAATTTGGATGGCTTTAAAAGGGGATGAGACAGATTTGTGGAGAATAATGCTATAATGGCTATTGATGGCCATACACTACCTCCAGTATCGAAGATAGTATGCTGCATTCCCCATGTGGCTGGGGAACATGGGCAGGACAGTGCTACTGCACTCATGTCCCACTTGTGGGCTTTTCTCTTTACCTTTAAAGCCCTAAAATTGTTTTGGTCCAGATTACTTGAAGGACTGCCTACACATGTCTGAACCTCATGGGGAAAATCACAAGCAGGACATGAGTTCAACAGGAGGGTGCTCTTGCACTCATGTCCTGCTCGTGGGTTTCCCATGAGCAATTAGTTGGCGACGGTGTGAACAGAATGCTGGACAAGATAGACGCTTGCTCTGATCCAGCTTGGCTCTTATATTCTTATGTTCAGTTTGTTAAAATGTGACTACAAATACACCCATAAGCTCTGAAAGGTTTTCAGGGAGGGGAACATGGGGAGGGACTTTACAGAATATAATTAGGGATTTACACAAGTGGGGAGATTCCAACAGCACAGAAGACCAGACTATACATGATGACAGAGATGTGTGAGTACATCTCCGTCTCTTTAAAGTTTTTGGTAACAGGTGTGTGTGTAGGTGTGTGTACGCATGCACATTGTTTCATCAGGACAGTGGTGCAAGAGAAAGGGCCAGTCCCCCACCCTGTACAAAATGGTCCAGATCCAGACTGGGACTTCCCATGGCTGCAGTTAGCAAAATGAAAATGCATCCATGTATATGGCGGCCACTTAAGGTATTACTAAACAAAAAAGAGGAAACACATCACCAAAGCAAGAGGACAAAAGAGTACACCGATTTGCATAAAAATTCCTTATGCTAATTTATATGGATACAAATTTAGAAAAAATTACTATAATTTAAATAGAAATGCAATAGGTCTCACCAAGGTAGGGTAGATTGTGACCAGGCAATGTGTATCTGCTCATTCTGCTGTAGAGGTTTTGATGGGCAACTTCAGAGCAGCTGCTCTCCCTTCTTATGGTACTTAATCTTTAAACTGGACAACCCTTCAAATAAAGGACTGTCGCCTATAAAGTAGGACACATGGCCACCTCAGTAATGCAACTCCATAATAATACACAGTTTGGCCTCGAATATGAATCTGAAAAATGATTTTAACTTTCCCCAAACTGCAGCTACTTCTCCTCCTTAAAAAGGTTGCATTTATTTATACAAATGTATTAAGCTTTCCTTCAGGACTCTAAAAATACTTGTAACAAATAATTAAACAACAGACTGCTTTTCTGTTTCAAAGGGGGGAGGATCCCAGATGCTGCCTTACAAATTGGGTAGCCAGATGCAAAAGAGGACAGGGCTTGTGCAGCGAATCATTGTGTAGTCATGCAAGCTATCATGAAAGCAAAACCTGCTGAAATTCCCCCTTCTGCGTAACTCCTGGTAAAGAAGCAGGAGCCCTGTCTTCTTTTGCATCTGGTCACCCTAATTATAAAGCAGCTTTCTGAAGCAGGGAAGCAAGATTATGGGGATAAATTAAAAATAGGTTGTGCTTGTTGACACTTGCATGTAGTTCACTTCATGACTGGCAGCTGAATGTGCGATTCTATTAATAACTATTACATCAGAGGGTGATGCTGCGTTAATGCAAGTTCCATGAGAGAACCATCTGCGGAGTTAGATTAGCGAGGTTCATTTGCCCATATAACCTATCACTTGATGTTGCAGCCAGCATGGTTTACTGAGTAGGGTTAGCAATATGAAAACACACAATGAACGTAGTGGGTGTTAGTGACCTATTTAAAATAGGATTGTTATTGGAACAATATAATTATACATATGAAAACAATGTGAATACAATTGTACATATATTGGAAACATCTGTATCACAGGTATATACATATTGATATTATAGTTTGTTCAAAGGATCTTAAAGTCCATCCAAAAAGTCTTTACAGGAATCCGGTGTAATCCTGTTTCGCATACGAGTTGCTTCTTCAGATAAATAATAACGTTCTTAGACTCAACAAAAAACACTGGCAGTACTGTAATCTGAATAGTTTTTTGAATGAGGCCCCTTAATCTGCTGGCGTAGCTTGCATTTTATCTCATAGAGCTTCACAGAGCTCAAACTACAGGCTGATAATTTCTCCTGCTGTAGTGTCGGTAAATTGAGTCGGCAGCTTCAATGGGCCCCTCCCTCAGTGACCAGGTTCGCATGATCGCTGCGGCTCATTGTGGCTTAAATAAACCATGACAGGACTTGGCAGTCATGGGCACCTGTCACGTTCCTTCGTCCTCCGCCTTCACAATCAACACACTCCAGGATATCAGGCTTCAGGTTCACTACTTTATTAGTTAACAACCAGCTTCCTTACAAATGCAAATTCTAGGAAACTCACAGACTACAATGAAAACAGCTACTCCACACAATTACGAATATCAAGAGGAGCCAAAGTGGAAGTTAGAGAAGTTGCCAACAGTCTGAACAAGAACTTCTCAGCCAGACTACCTTACGGTGGCTCCCTCCTACGTATGCCAACCTGGAGGAGTGTCTGAGCTCTGCCTCTACGTTTTCCCACTTTGCTCTGTGACAGACCCTAGCATCCCTCAAGTCATGCCCCTCACTGTCCTCCTCCCCCAAAACCTGGATTCTCATGGAAGAGAAAGGGGGGAGGGCTGTTCAGGCTGAGCCATCTGTGTGCCAAGGTCTTGAGAAGGAGGCCTCCCCATATCTGAGCTCACTAGGGAGGCAGCCTCCCCCTGTTCTGGCTGTTCCCATTCTGAATCCAAGCTACTAAACATTGCTACATGCTCAGATTCATTCCTGACAGCGCCATCCTAAAAATTCAAGTTCATGACTGCGGCTTGTTGTGTCGTCCGAAGCCGGCGGTGGGTGGGTTGTGCAAGGGTTAAACAACCCTTGCCTAACCCTAAAAGAACCCATGGGTTCTGTGAGGGTTGCTTAACCCACCTCTGCCAAGTTTGGACAACAGAAGCTGCAGCTGCAGCTTGAATATTCAAAACGGTCACTGGCATGTGCCACGACCCACTGTAGTTTAAATAAGCCACGGTGGGCTGTGGTGATCATGCGAACCAGCCTCACTGCCAGTGTCAGCAACCGCTGTTGCTCCTCATTCTCTTTCTCATCATTGCCACCACTTGCTTGTTTGGCAGGCAGAGAGCCAGGGTGCAAGTAGGCAGGAGCATCTACTGCTCCTCCTCCTCACCACCACCACCATTGTCTGGGCCAGAGGAAGAGGCAAGTGAACAAGCAGATTCCAAAGCTGAGGAGAAGGAGCGAGTCCAGGGGGCTCTCATCAGTGGGCCCCTGCTGGAGCGAGGGCCCTAGGCAGGTGCCCAACCATACCTACCCTTGACTCCAGCCCTACACACACATATATGCCACCCTGAACTCTTTAGCGGAGGGTTGGGACATAAATATAATAAATATGGGAGCCGTTCACAGGCTCCCTATTCTCTTTTCCGTCATATGACATTGTTTCTAACAACTAAGTACAGTTAACTTCTTACCTGTTGCCATTCTAGAATTTTGCATGCCTCACCTTGCTTTACAGCTAAAACAACAGACCATTGTCTTGCTGCTAATAAACATCACTGCTGGGTTTTGCATACAGTATCATTATCTGGCAAATGAGGGCCTGGGAAAAGAAAGAAGGGTTGTTTGCAGTTTTAAAATAATTAAGGTGTTTTAAGGTGTTTTTCATATGATTCAGATCAATGGAAATATGTATCAGCATATAGCTGTAAAGTTATAGACCAAGCACAAAGTTCTGTAGGAAGCTGAGTTTCCATGTTCACTTTTCAAACCCACAATTTACTGTGCTGAGACCACAGAAAATTGTGGGTTTGAAGACTGAACATGGAAACTTTTCTTCCTTCCTACAGTGTTGTGTTTGGTCTGTGTTTCGCACGGTGCAGTTCCATAGGCAGGTGGCAGGGGTGGGTGCTTGGACAAAGTCAGTGGGGGCTGGGGGCTCCAATGTCATGCCTTGGATAGCTCCTTTAGAGTTCTGACTGGTTCTGACTGAAACCTGGAGTGGATTTACCGCCCCACAGACATCAGAGCCACCAGCCTCCACTGTTTATTTATTTATTTGTGGTATTTATCTACCACTGAATATAATAAAATCTCTCAGTGGTTCACAATATCAATATTAAAAAGACAATGTTAAAACAGCATTTAAAACACAGCATTAAAAACACTACCAACTACAGTTAAAAAAACAGTATCAAGGAGCAGTAAAATGGAGTGGCATAATTAATTTACAGCCCAGGGAAAGCCTGGGTTAACAGGTGTGTTTTCAGGAGGAGTCTAAAAGATGTCACATTTTCTGCCTCCAGAACTACACAAGGGAGGGTTTTTCCAGAGGGTGGGTGCCACAGAGAAGGCCCACCGTCTGGGTACTTCATGGCAACATTCTGTGCATTTTGGAATGACCAGCAAGGCCTCCTCTGCTGATCTTAAAGGTCACCTGGGTATGTATAAGGGAAGGCAGTCTGCTAGGTATCCTGGTTCCAGGTTGTTTAGGCCTTTATATGACAATAACATAACCCTGCATAGGGCCAGCTTGCATGATGAAACAACCCACTGTAGTTTAAATAAGCCATGGCAGCTTGTTTTAATCCCCGGTGTGTGCCAGGTGTCACCTCCCCAACCACTCACCCTCAGAAAAATTGCCCTCAGTGGGCCCCCCTCTGAGTCAGCCGATGACTTTCTCACCATTGTCCCTGATGCCTGTCCGCTTGCCTGCTCGCTTGCCCTCTTTGTATGACCCTAATCTGCAGAACCACCCAGAGGGCGAAGGACACACTAGTGGAGGATGCTACTGTGTCTCCTCCCTCTTCTCCAGAGGCGAGGAACCTCTTTTAGCCCAAGGGCTGAATTCAGTTTTGGAGAAGCTCTTAGGGCTGCATTCCAGTGGTGGGCGGGGCCAAGGGCAAAAGGGGTGTGACCAAAGTACCAGCATATTTTATCTTAAACTCTTACTGCCAGTCAGTAAGCCTTAGGAGAGGCATCCCAGCCTTTTGAAAGGGAAAAAAAACCCGTGCAAAAGATGAAAAAAAACACCAAATGATAGGCAGTCAGGGGAAAGCGGGCATGGCCAGGAAAAGTGGGTGAGGCCATCTGAGGATCTGGCTCACTGGCCTGAGAACAGGCAACAAGATGCCTTCGACGAAACAGCGGTAGTGCATCTGGAGCTCAAACCCACTTTTCCTTCAAATTCAAAACACTCCCTTCCAGCTTGATTAGGAAACCAGCTGCCGCAGTTTGGAGGCAATTGCCCCAGTCTCGATATTGCACCCAAACAAGCCGGGATTATAAACTAGCTTTAAACCAGGGTTTGTTGCTGTTTTACAAATCCTAGCTTGTTTTGGCACAGTAATAACCCATAATCCCAGGTCCGGATCTCATGCCAAGCTATCCCTGCTTGGTTTGCTTATCCACTCACACAACTATAGGAGGAAATGAGTTGTGTGCACAAGCACTGAGTGTGTACACATCATGAATTATGTGCAGACATAGCCAGTGACTGTCCCAAGGTCACCAACAAGCTTTGTAACAGAATGGGTATTTGAACCAGGTCTCCCTAGTCTAAGGGACAAAACAGATTTAGGGTGGCCATATGTCTTTATAGGGGACAGTCCTCTGATTGAAGGGCTGTCCAGTTCAAAGCCTACTGAAAGATAAAGAGCCTTAAGAAGGGACAGAACGCAGGGGCCTTGACGTTGCCCACCCACAGTTGGCACCTGCACAACCGCTGAATGAACAGGTGCACAGGACACTTGGTAAGCTTTCCCTATGCTCAGTTTTTCTATTTAAATTGTAGAAATTATTTCTAAATTTGCATCTATACATATAAATCAGGATATGCAAATGTTACGCAAATCTGTGCCCTCTTTTATCCCCGCCCCCTTTTTTTGGTGATGCCCAAGCAGCTATCCTACATGTTACTGTAAGTGTGTGAATGCATGTGATGTGTCTGGTTTTTTCCCCTTTAACTGCAGGGTAGGGAGGAAGCTGCAGGGGGAGGGGGAATGGGGAACAGGTTGTCCCTTTTTCCACACACTGTGGCCTCACAGAAAACCGGCCCCCAGAAGCTGCTATTAAGCCCAGGAATGATGCTTCCCTCTTGGAGATAATAAAAGGTTGGGGTAGGGTTTTTGTGGGCAAGAGAGCAGCATGGGGAGGGAAAGATTAACCCCTCTCCACACAACATAATTCCAGTTGGAAACCCAGTGTGGTGCTGTGGTGAGAGTGTTGGACTCGGGAGATCCAGATTCTAGTCCCCACTCAGTCATGAAACTCACTGGATGACTTTGGGCCAGTCACTGCCTCTGAGCCTAACCTACTTCCCAGGGTCATTGTGAGAATAAAATGGAGAGGAAGACCATGTAAACTATCTTGTGGTCCTTGCAAGAGGAGAAAAGTTGGGATATAAATGTAGTAATAAAGTAATAAATCATTCCATTTGCCTCCAGTGGCTGCTATTGCTAAAGAAAAGACACATGAAACTCCTTCACATATTTATTCTGTCTGTTCTGGCCCCAAGTCTCAGGCACTATACCACCATGGAACATTACTTGGTTAATATTTGAGGTTTGCAACATATGTGTTTGGACATTTTAGAAGCAAAACTATACTACTTCACACTCCCATTTCCTTGAGGAGTGGGAAGTTCAGTGCACCCTTTACAGCATGTTTCCTTTCTTTTGGAAGAAAGAGGACTAGAATCTTATGCTGCATGTCCTTGATTAGATGACAAAGCTGAAAGTCAACATTTTCTTGTTGGGTCTCCTCAGAAAACAAATATGGGAATCACTGCATTGCTTCAGCCTTCTGAGAATGAGAAGCTGTTGCAACCTCTTTTGCCACTTTCTTTTCATCCCTCCTAATCAAATGAAAGATTTTCACATACTGTTATTTCCCCTCAGGTCCCTTGTCAGCTGACATAAAGAACAGAGGAAGGAAGGGAAGGTGAAAGAGGAAGACATATGATTAACCAACACCACTGAACTTCTCCCTCATCCATCTGTTTTACTGCCACTGAAGAATATGCAAGAATATTCATTGTGTGCCATCAGTTACGCAAACCATGGGGTAGTTCAGCTAGCATCACTAGAGTTACATTGATTCATACTAGCTAAAGTTCTGGGAACAACCCTTGTAATACCACAAGTTCATGATTCAGGACTCCATTCTTCAACTGAGACTATTATAGGCTTACTTCTTGGTTGCATTCAGACATGATCAGATGACATTTGGCTGCCTGCAATACATGTCTACTTTGTAGCCTTGCCTACTCAGAAGTACCCACACAGCACATAGTTAAACTATGAAATTCACTATCACAGGATGTAGCGATGGCCACCGATTTGGATGGCTTTGAAAGAGGGTTAGACAAATTCCTGGAGGAGAAGGCTATCAATGTCTACTAGTCTTGATGCCTCTATGCTACCTCTGGTATCAGAGGCAGTATGCCTGTGTACATCAGTTGCTGCTGGGGAACATGGGTGGGAGGGTGCTGATGCACTCATGTCCTGCTTGTGAGTTTCCCAGGGGCAGCTGGTTGGCCACTGTGTGAACAGAGTGTTGGATTAGATAGTCTGATCCAGCAGGGCTCTTCTTATGGTCTTATCTCACTGTGTTCCGTGGAACTTACTGTACAGTAATGGTGTACTGGACTGAAATCCAACTTGCATGGTAGTGTGCGTAAAGAGTTGTGTTCCACAAAATTTGTTTATCAGTTTAAAATATTTATATACTGCCTTGCCTCAGAAGAGCTCAAGCCTGCTAATAACAGAGGTAAAACCATAAATGCTGGGGAGTATCCAACTGAATGCTAATGCTAACATAAATGACATTGTGCTTGCATAAAGGACCTCTAACGCAATGCCAATGCCAGGGAATCCCATTGACCCAGTTAATACTATGTGTGTTGCACTAGAGGTCTGTTATACTAGCTAAAGTGCACTCCCCACTAAGGACCCTTGGGGCAACAGGGTCCTTGACAGGGGCTGAGCTTTGCCCCCCTCCAGCTGATTTTTAGCAAGGGGACTTTTCTGCTTCCTAGACAAGCCTATTGAGTGATTCCTCATAGGCTTGTATAGGGGCGACAGGGTCCTTGGCACGTAACGCTAAGCCATCCTGGAAGATAAGCCACCAGGGATTGGTTGTTTACTCCTGACAGACTATTGGTCATGCAGCAACTCAGTTGTGGCTTGTTTCCCCCTCAGTCAACCAGCCTGCTCCCTGCATATATCCCAATGTCCTTTGGGGACGCAAATCATCTTATCTCCTTGTCCTGACCCCTACCCTACCCATGCCGATCACTACGCCTTTTTGGTGCATTTACTCCATTTGCCACTTAAAAAAAATCCATGTCAGTGCCCCAGAATTGTAAGTGGGGTTGTACTTTTTCCTTCCATTCTTTCACAAATGCGCATGAGCGCAGAATCAGCTGTCTGTCCCTTCCACAGCTGAAACATAAAAGGAAATTGACAAGGCAGGACTACACACTGGACAGCCCAATCTGCACTCTTGTGCACTTGTGAAATAACATGAAAAAACAAAGAACAACCCCATTTGAATACTCTCAAAGCATGGAGTTTTTTTTTAAAGGTGGTGAATGAGTGACAGTCCTTCCAAAGTGCTGTTTTGGCATCAGTGGAAGGGCAGTTACTTGCGAGGGAGGCTGGCGGCTGCACTGGTAAGATCACAAAGAGTAGCATGGGCTTTTTTGCTGCTCTAGCCAAGCGGCTCTATATCCACTTGGCACAAGCTATGGTGCCGGCTTTGGGCATCATAACAAGCCACCTTGAGAACAAGCTATCCTCAACAACCCTACTACAAGCTATAGGATCTCAGGGTGGTTTGTTGGAGGAAAACAAGCCATGCTGAATCACCTGTGCCAGGTTCAGACATCACTGTAAGCCATGGTGGCACTAACATGGCTTATAACTAGGGATGTCAGAGGAATCTGCAGTGGAATCAAGTGAACTCAGATTTCTATGAATCTGACCCGCAGATTCTGCAGGAGACCATTTTCCCCTGAGTCGCATGGATTCCACAGACTTGCAGACTGGTATTTTTACTTTCTAGAATTTTACGCAAATGTAGTCGTAGAAAAATACGTAAAACAAAAAAAATTCAGCTGAAAATGCACATTCCCCCCCATAGGCTAAAGCATGAAAGTGGGTGGGGGTTTGCACCTTTTTTGCAAATGCAAATTTGAGCAAATGCGAATTTGTGCAAAATTGGGAAATTGGAAAAAGTCTGATTCCATCAATGAGTCGATGATGGGGCAAAAAGGCACCTGAGAATCCACAAAACACAAACAGAACAGAGTTTACAAAATCTGTACATGCCTGCTGACAAACACAGTGGCTCATCGTGATGTGTGAACCCAGTCAGAGAGTGAAGCCAGAGTGGGTAGCACACAGCACAGGGTACACAGTTATGTGTACGCGCACACACACACACACACAGAGATATGGGGATGCTCCTAACACTTTTGTGATTGACCCCCCAACTCCCTACAACAGTCAATTTGTGGTGGTACCCAGGGCACTTTTTCAAAATAACAGATGTGCCCATAGGCCAAAAAAGGTTAGAGATCCCTGCATTAGCACAATGTAATTGGATTGGATACGGCCTTAACAATTTAAAACATCACTTATAAACACAACTAAAACAGCAGCAAAAATTACAACAAAATACAGCAACAATTAAGAAAGAAGAAACACACAAGGTAAAACCAGTTAAATAAAGCAACCGACTACACTCCAAATGCCTTCCTAGAAAGGAAAGTTTTTGCCATTTATGGGCCTTTCACTAAGGGACCAATAACAAAGAGGCATGTCCCTCTTGGACAGCCTACATGAATGCAAAATATTTTGACTAATCATTGTTGCTATTTGGTCTCAAAGAAGAGTTAGCCAGTAGAGGATTTCCAGAGGGGTACCATGTTAGTCTGCTGCAGCAAAAACAAAGTATCTTGTGGCACCTTAAAACCTAACAAATTTATTGTGGCATAAATCTCCATGGACTACAATCCACTTTAGATGCATAAAGTGTTTCCTGGATTATATACATACATGCACATGGTTGTAGGGCAAGAATTGTAAACAGTGCAGTCAGAGGTCAATTATGCCGAAAATACAGACAGTGATAATTACCTCAGAGCAGGGATCCTCAACCTTTTGGGGCTTGTGGACACTTTTGGAATTTGAGAGAGTGTTGAAGGCACTGACACAAAATGGCCACCAAGGAGGGACTTGCCAATTCACAAAATGACTGCCATGATGGATGTGGTGCCATGATGGACATGGCCAGTCACAAATACCCATTTTCCAGAAGACAAACTGGTGAGGCTAAAAGAAATGTGACTTGCTGAAAGGCACAGTCCTGTGCATGTTTACACAGAGAGAAGTCCTACAACTCCCAGCATTCCCCAGCTGGCCATGCCTGCTGGGGAATGCTGGGCACTGTGGGGCTTTTTCTGCTTAAACGTGTATAGGATTGCGTCCTAAGGATCTTAGTACAAGGCAGATGTGGGGTCTGAGCTCCAAAACACAAAACAACTCCTTTGAACATACAGTGTTATGCTCTAGTACCCATTTCACAAAAGGCAAACTGCTGAGGCTCAGAGATGGGTAACCTGGCCAAGAAACTGAGTACAAGGCAGAGGTGGGGTTTCAGCCCCAAATGTGAAATCACATATTGGCCCCCACAAAGCACAGCAAATTAACCATTTCACAGAAGACAAACGGGTGATGCACAGAGAAGCACACACACCACACCCTAACCTAAAACAAATACCAGATCTCTCTCTCTCTCTCTCCCTCCCTCTCCCTCTCTCTCACACGCACACACCCCAAAAAGAGAGAGGCAAAACACTCCCCACCCCCAAATGCAGCTAACACATATACACATACCTCACAGGCGACCCTCTCCCTGTTTCTTACTATCCTCTGCAGCTGCCTTTTTGATTTTCTGAGAATACCTCTGCACCCCACATAGGGTCTAGAAGAAGCTTTCTTGGAAATAAAGGTGGTGCTGGAGGCCAGCACATGCTTTGCATGCAGAAGGTCCCAGGTTTGATCCCCGACTTCTCCAGATAAGGTGAGGGAAGATTCCTGCCTGAAACCCTGGAGAGCTGCTGCCAGTTAGTGTCAACAACACGGGGCTAGATGAACCAATGGTCTGACTCAGTATAAGGCAGCTTCCTATGCTCCTAAATGTACATTTTAATATATTTTTTAAAATGAAAAAAAAATCAGGATGGGTAGGAGCCCTGCAGGAACCAAGGAAGGTGTTCATCCCCACCATGGCGGGAGGTGGGGGGGGGGAAGGTGCACAAGCACTGCATGGGAGACCCCAGTCTTAGAGGATATTATTGGCCCAATTTACAATGCATTATATCTTTCATAAGCCTGATTTTAAAAAGCATGTACGCTTCTACATTAGGCAAAGATATTAGGAGTCTCAGTCACATCTGGCCTTCTTTCCAACTCAAGCTCCCTTATCCATTATGCACTGCAACCTCTTACATACTCATGAGCTGAAGGATGGACAAAGGAACACTGCCAAAGGCATGCTTCTTCCTTTATCTAAGCCCCCCACCTTTCCTCCAAGCAGTGTACATGGCTCTCCCTCACCCCACATAATTTTTATTTATTACATTTCTATACTAACCAAATGCCGAAGCTCTCTGGGCGGTTCATAACAATTAAAACTATAAAATACAAGACAATGAAATACAATATAAAAGTTTTAAACTACAGCATTAACAACAAGCAAATAGTACATAGCAGCAGTGCAAAGATTTAAAACACAAGTGTCAGATTTAAAAGTCCCCCATTTAAAACAGAAACTGAAAAACTAAAATGCCTGGGAAAATAAAAGGCACCAGGGTTACATTTTATCCAGGCTTATGATTATCCCTACAACATTCCTGCAAAGTAGGTTATACTGTGTGAGAGAGAGAGTCACCACAGTGAGCTTAATGGGACTTGCACTTGGGTCTCCCCAGTTCAATGGGGCCGCGGTGGCTTAGTGGTTAAGACGCTGAACTGCAGACCGGAAGGTCGGCAGGACAGCAGTTCGATCCCCGAGTGCTGCGTGACAGAGTGAGCTCCCGTCTTCAGTCCCAGCTCCTGCCAACCTAGCAGTTCGAAAGCAAGAAATTGCAAGTAGATAAATAGGCACCGCTTCGGCGGGAAAGGTGACAGCGTTCCGTGCACCTTGGTGTTCAGTCATGCCGGCCACATGACCACGGAAGCGTCTTCAGACAGCGCTGGCTCTTCGGCTTAGAAATGGAGATGAGCACCACACCCTAGAGTCGGACACGACTGGTTGGGGACACCTTTACCTTTACCTTTTACTCCCCAGTTCTAGTCTGGCTCTCTAACCACCGCACTACATTTATCACTTGCTCTAACAAGACTTTTACAAGGCATCCTCAAAAAGACTAATCTAGGGACAATGATTTATCAGGAAGAACTCCCAGTAAATACCACTATTCGTCCCTGCCAAATAGAGATAGTTGGAACGTGCAAAGGGCAAGTACTAATGTGGTACAAGTTATTGATTTGTGATTTATTTGGAATCAGATGCTCTCTTTTGGATAACCTTAAATTTAGCTGTATATGCAAGTGTAAGAGAAATTGACAGGAGAATATCGCACTGGAAGAGTTATGTAGGATAAGCTGATATAGATACCCAAAATGTGTATGCTTGTGAAATATCCAGGTCAAATATTTCTTCAGCCATAAATTCACCAGGTGGCCTGACCTTAAACAGACTCTGATTCTCTTAGCTTCAGTCCATATCTGTAAGCCAGGAAAAACAATGTTGGCCTATGTTACAGTCAGGGCTGGGCTGTGGTCTGAGGTGGGCCAGGAACCATGGTAGAAGTCAGTAGTCCGGGCCAAACAGGAAGTCAGGAGGCAGGACAAAACAGTCACTAGAGTTATAGAAACACACCAGTGGTTGTTGCTCATGCAAAGCACGACTGAAACAAGAAGGCTTTTTATACTCCTTCCTGACCAGGAGGCTCCAATGGCCATCCTGGGTGGGTGGGGTTGGTCCAGGGCCTGAAGGCACTTCCCTGAGAAGCTGCATCCTGCAATTCAGTCGTTCCCCACATGGGGCAGCAGCACACGGATCTCAGCAGCTCCAGGCACTTACTGAGCTGTTTTGCAATTCTTGAGGTAATGTTTGTGAATTGCTTTAAAGTGCTACATAGATATTAAATATTATCATTACTCCAATGACCTCTGGTTGTAATCCTGCCTCAGAAGAATAACAAGATTCTGCACCTTCTTAAATTTGCATATGTAAAACACTTGTACATGGATATGCAACTCATTTGCCCATTATCATGAACATACACATAACTAACCCTTTTTCTGTCCTAAGCAAATGCAAAGTAGATTTAAATGCATTATTTGCAGGGTTATGAAGGCCTCCACGGTTACGCTTGGGAAACACAGCATATCACACCACCTGGTTAATGGGACCAAATCTGCTTACTACGACAACAGGGCTGGGGAACCTGTGGCCCTTCAAATGTTG
Source organism: Heloderma suspectum (assembly GCF_057233095.1). Lineage (NCBI taxonomy): Eukaryota > Metazoa > Chordata > Lepidosauria > Squamata > Helodermatidae > Heloderma > Heloderma suspectum. The sequence continues at coordinate 29,370,074 of NC_139459.1, forward strand.
GACTACACTCCCACAGTGCCCAACCATTGGCCATGCTGCTGAGGCTGATGGCAATTGGAGTCTAGCAACATCTGGAGGGTTATAGGTTCTCCATCTCTGCACTATGGGACCAGCCTTAGATAGTTTGACTTCGAAGGCATTGAAATTACCTCCTCCCACTGTATGTCCAGGCTTTTCTCCTCTCTATGGTTGAGTAGCAAGTAACTGTGCCTGTACAATTGTACACAATTACTGGTGTAGAACAAGCAAAGGGCTAGTTCATACACACATGACAACTTACAAATGCACTCTCATTGAAAGGCCTAATTTTTGAGACATTATGAGAGTTTGGTCTGTAGTGTTTGGTCTTTATTTATTTATTTCATTTCATCTCTGTACGCCCAATAGCCGAAGCTCTTTGGGCTGTTCACAAAAATTAAAACCAAAGGGCACACAATAAAACAATATAAATATATATAAAACATTAAAACCACAGTATAACAATACAACCAGAATAACACCAGAATAAAACCTAGCAGCAATGCAATGATTTAAAATGCAGATTTAAAACAGCAAAGCTAAAAGTCTAGAAAGCTAAAATGCTAAAATGGCTGGGAAAATAAAAAAGTCTTCACCTGGCGCTGGAAGGTATACAATGTAGGTGCCAGGCGAACCTCACTAGGGAGCTTATTCCACAGCCGGGGTGCCACAGCAGAAAAGGCCCTCCTCCTAGTAGCCACTTGCCTCACTTTCTTTGGCAGGGGCTCATGGAGAAGGGTTGCTGAGGATGATCTTAAGGTCTGGGCAGGCACACATGGGAGGAGGCGATCCTTCAGATAACCTGGCCCCAAGCTGTTACAGGCTTTGAATGTTAAAACCAGCACTTTGAATCGGGCCCGGAAATGGACTGGTAGCCAGTGCAGCTGGAAAAGTACTGGCATAATATGAGCTTGTTGGCCAGTCCCTGTTAACAATCTTGCTGCCCTATTTTGGACCAGCTGAAGTTTCCAGACCGTTTTCAAAGGCAGCCCCACTTATAACGCATTGCAGTAATCCAGACGAGAAGTTATCAGAGCATGGATCACTGTAGCTAGGCTATCTCTGTCCAGAAGGGCATAGTTGGTATACCAGCCTAAGCTGATAAAAAGTGCTCCCTGCCACTGAGTTCACCTGTGCCTGAAGTGACAGTTCTGGGTCCAAGAGCACTCCCAAACTATAAACGTGATCCTTTAGGGGGAGTGCAACCCCCTCCAGAACAGGTTGAATATCTTAAATGGCTCATTGCTTGAGGAATCTGACCCTTGCACATCCCTCCACAAAGGACCTGATCGGCACCTCTCGGATTAATGCGTGGATCAGAATATAGCTATTCACCAGGTTTTGCACTTCTCTGAAAGGTGCAATGCAGCAGTTCAAACAGATAAAGATGCACATTTTAATATGTATTTTGAAAGAAAGCATTTGTTTATTTATTAAATGCCTCATAAAACAAATTCTCTAGGACAGGGGTAGGGAACATGTGCCCCTCCAGATGTTGTTGGACTTCAACTCCCATCAGCCCCAGCCAGCCTGGCCAATGATCAGGGATGATGGGAGTTGTAGTTGGGGATCTACTGATTTTGCTTAGTCCATTCCCTATGTGTTTCGCAGATTGTCAAGTATCTTCCATTCTGTCGTCCATTCATTGACGGAATAGGATTTTTCTCCCCATTGGAAAGTATGCAAAAACGTCCGCTGCATATCGGGTTCAGATGCAGGATGCTTCTGAATTACCAGTAGCTGGGGGGCAACGGGGGAGGGGGAGGGCTATTGCCCTCATGCTGTGATTTTGAGCTTCCCGGAGGTATCTGGTGGGCCACTCTGGGAAACAGGATGCTGGATTACATAGGCCTGTCGTTTGATCCAGCACGGCTCTTCTTATGTTCTTATGTCCCTATCACACAACATTCTGCTGTCAAAGCCCCACTCAGGTTTGGTGCTCACGTTCATGGGTCAGTAGATATACACTAGCCTTGTTAAGGAATAACATATTTATTTATTTAAAGTATTATTTTTATCCCGCGCCTCAGTCAAAAAGGCTCCGGGAGCTGTTTACATATGATCAGTAATACAAGAACAGTCTCTGCCTGCAGGCTTACAACCTAAAAAGACACGGCACAGAAGGAAAAAGGAATGAGGAGCATAGAGGGGCTATGGAAATAAGTGTTTTCCTACTTCTCAAAGCTGGATATGCCTATGGATGGGAGAGCAGGAAATACTTAGGGAGGAGAGGCACAAGCTGCAGTTTGGTTGCACCCAGCACTGACAGCCATACTCAGCCTGCCTTTCTAGGCCAAAACAGACACTGCTTGAGTAGCTATGTCTTTCCCCTCTCATTTTTACTATACAGTTAGCTCAGGGGCCCCAGTCCAGATCTTAACCCCCACCCCACCCCATTCCAGTATCCTGATCTGGATCCCCCACCTACCCACCCCGTGTCCAACCTCTGTGCTACCAGATCGTTTCAGCTAGAGATGACAGGAACTGAGTGTCCATGCAAAGTATGTGCTTGACCAGAGTTACAGCATTCCACTAAGAATCAATGAAAGGATGGTGGGCTAGTACCGAAAACCCCCCCTCCTAAAGCAGCTTGCCATAATGTTCTTTGGTCATGGATACCACTTCCTCCACTCCTCCCTCTCCTCTAGATTGACACATTGGAGAAGGAGTCAGTTAGGATCACTCCAAGTGTCCTCTTTTATAGAGTACTGTCCTCTGTTCAATGGGCTAACAGTCCAAGTCTATGGAAAGGTAAAGAAACCTAAGAAGGGAGAGCTTTTGGGGCCTAGAAGTTACCCATCAGCCAGTTGAGGCTGGTGGCTCCAATGTCAGCGGGGTGGTGAATCCAGTCTGGGTTTCAGTCAGAACCAGTCAGAACCCTAGGTTCCAGTCAGAACCCTAGGTTTCAGTCAGAACCAGCCAGAACTCTAAAGGAGCTATCCAAGGTGCGTCCGCACCTTGGATAGCTCCTTTAGAGTTCTGACTGGTTCTGACTGAAACCCAGAGTGGATTCACCGACCCACTGATGTCGGAGCCACCAGCCTCCACTCCCATCAGCACTTAGCAGGCTGCGCAGACACACAACTCACCTGGGGTGGATCTACATGGAGAATTTACTCCAGTGCTACTGTGCCTCACACACGGTCATGGCACATGACGTTTCCCTGTTTCTGCAGGAACGGCGGGTTTTCATGCCATAAAACCTGCATTTTTGCAAAGTCGGGGTGTTGTTGTTGTTTTGGCACTCTTAGGAGTGTTTTGGGGAAAGAATAGAAATTGTTCCTTTAAGCCATTGGCTGGATTTTTGTTGGCGGCAGCTAGACTGGTTATTGCTCAATTTTGGAAGGACTTAAGAGGAGTCTCATTGGACGCTTGGTGGGCCTGGGTTTGGAAAATTGCCTTAACAGAAAAGCTAACAAATAAGTTAAGAATGGTGAAAGGAAGTAGGAAACAAGATGCATTTACTATGGATTGGTATCAATTTATTACATATGTTGGCAATATTCACCTTCATGACACTCTGCCTGTAGCATATCGGCCTCTCTGGTTTATGTGAACAATGTATTCTATAATTTTCTGCCTTAGAGAGCAATCCTATGGTCACTAGACAGTGGGCATAGGATTGCTGTCTAGCAGGCCATAGGATATGCTCATTTTCGGGAACTGACTACCCCTCTCATCCGCGCTGCCTCCAAGGCAGCGTGGAGAAGCCCCATCCTTCACGCTCTCAAGAGGAGCGCGGAGCGACAGAAAAGGGGTGGGGCTGGGGGGTGTTGTGGGGCGGGGAGAGCAGAGCTGCGTGTATGACACATCCTATATGTCGTACGGCAGCTTCCTCTCTTGGTCAGCCCCCCACTGCTAGACAGCCGAAAACGGCTGTCTAACGATAAATAGCAAGGCAGGAGAGGCGCAGAGGGAACGATCCCCCTATGCCTCTCCTGCCTTGCTTTGGATAGGCGGTCACCTCCGAGGTCAGAGACAGACGCTTATCTAGGTAGGATTGTGCCCTTAACCTATTATAATTTTTGATATGCTCGGACTATCGCATGTAAGGGTGTGGGGAAATAAATAAATAAATAAATAAAAAGCAAAGTCATTTTGTGATGGATTTTCCCGTCACTCTGGCTTCAGTGTGGTTTGGGAGTCTATGTGACCTCAACTAGCAATACTGGCTTCAGTGCTGATATGCAGAAGGGAACGTCACATCATCAAAAGATGGACACGAAGAGAGGAGTTGGCCAAACATGTCTATTCAGAAGTAATTCACATTGTCTTCAATGTGCATAAGGTTAATGACTTTAAAAGCCGATCGAGTTTTGTTTTTCCCCCAAATGAGCCTTACTCCTTCCAAGAAAGTCAGCACGTTTCTATGGGATGACTTTTCTTCTTTTAAAGTCTCTACTTCTGCACTGAAAACAGCCCGCTAAACATGTCTACTCAGAAGTAATTCACATTGTCTTCAATGGCACTTACTCAGAAGGGGAAAGGATATAGGGCTGGGGAATTGCTTTGCCTTTTGTTTTAAATCTCCGCTGATCCAGAGGAGTGGACCTGCACATAAGGTTAATGACTTTCTTGTTGATGCCATGGGACTCCAGCTACAAATGCCGGAACAAGTGAGGTTTCTCATGCAGTCTGACATGCGAAAGTGGTGTTTGGGCTTTTTGCGGGGGGGGGGGGGATACGCTGCTTTAATTGGCTGTGTGTGCCACAGAGGAGCAAATCCAAATGGGTGAAGATGTGGTTTTAAACTGAATCACATTGGAAAGCGTCTCCCTGTAAATTGCCCCCGGTCACAGCTGTTCCCTACTACAGTGAGATGTTTTGTAGCCATTCTTTCTAAATTTGCATCTCTCTTCATAAATTAGCCATTGCCAACTCTTTACTAATTGGTGTCCTCTTTTTTGGGCGATGCAATCCCCTTTTTTGAGGATTAAGAGACCACCTTTCTCTCAGGGGGCCAGATTTGGCCCAGGGACTCCAGTTGTTCGCCATTATTCTAAGACATGTCCCTGTTGATGCTGCAAAACATCTGGGGACCAGTGTGAATTTGCAAAAAAAAGCATAAGAGAAGTTTTTGATCAAAGCAGCCTTAAAATGGTGTTTCCAGACCCCCATTTCATGGCTTAGTGCAACATCTCCATGATTCAAGGCCAGTTTGCAACCACCTTTATGCGAGTTTAATCAAGCCACCAACCCACATTCTTTCTGGCTCATGAGGCATTTCTGTACATACTTGCACAGGACTTGGAAGATGTGGACCAATGCAGGAGGCTGTCTGGATTGGGACTCTAGTATGTGGGGTAGGAGTGACTGGCTTTTAAAACCTGGATTGGAACCCCTGCATTTACTCGAGAATGAAAAATGGAAAGAAGACATAGCTGTTAGAGCCACATTTTTGAAAAAAATCTGTTTGGGGCCTCAGTGGAGAAACGCTCATCCTCAGCAGCCCTCCTCTATGAGCCCCTGCCAAAGGAAGTGAGGTAGGTGACTACTAGGAGGAGGGCCTTTTCTGCTGTGGCACCCCGGCTGTGGAATGAGCTCCCTAGTGAGGTTCGCCTGGCACCTACATTGTATACCTTCCGGTGCCAGGTGAAGACCTTTTTATTTTCCCATGCATTTTAGCATTTTAGTTTTCTAGACTTTTAGCTTTGCTGTTTTAAATCTGTATTTTAAATCTCTTGCATTGCTGCTAGGTTGTATTCTGGTTGTATTGTTATATTGTGGTTTTAATGTTTTTATATTTTATATTGTTTTACTGTGTGCATTTTGGTTTTAATTTTTGTGAACCTCCCAGAGAGCCTTGGCTATTGGGGGTATAGAAATGAATAAAAACAAACAAACAATGAATGGGACGTTTAACCCTTCCCCTTCACACTCTTTGCCTGCTCAAAACTCCCTCCCCAAGCTGCTTTTCTCCCTTTAGGAGAAAAAGGTTTGGGGACACAGTATTTTCTTGCACTATAACTTGGGAAAGTGCATGCATGCACAAATTATTGTGTTTTATTGTGATACCTTATTACTGTTTTGATGATCTATTGTATGTTCGCCACTTCACCTCCTCTTTAAAAAGTGGTATATAAATTTGTGTTAAAAATATTAAACATTGAGTGGAAAAAATAAATGGCAGGAAAGGGAAAATACCAGATAGTCTCTCCTCCTGCCATTCTTCACCCATGATTGTACCTTCAGTGGAAAATAAGCTATTAGGGATTGTTTGTGGATCTTCTCTACGAAGAAGAAGAAGAAAAGGCCATGAACAAGATGCCTGCCCTTGTTGCAATCATGTTTACATCATGCTGATTCAACATTTTGCAGTTTGCCGTGTTCTATTATGCCTTGCTAACCACAGACTATCACGGACACTGATGATAACAGCAGAAAAACCACCATCAATTTCTTCTCTTCCCCCACCTCCCCCACCCACATCTTTTTGGCCACAAGCACTCTGAACGCATATACACACATGGGACATTCCTTTAAATCCACCTACAATGCAAACATAAAACCTACATTTCCTAGAACGTGCATGCTACACAACTCTGGCTCTCAGCCCTGTCTACAAAATGGGATCCATCAAGCCCAATGCAGTCCACCAATGGTTGCTGGTCCACCAGGGTGGTGTCATGAGAAACACGTTCGTGGAGCCTGTTGGAAGTGCAAAAACACCAGTGTGGTCAAGCGCCTAGCAGGCCAGAGTATGTGGCTGGTAGAACAGCATTTGGCTGGGTGGCTCAAAAACTGTAGCTTAATCAGCTGGTATTGTGGAGAAAAAGAGAGATGAACCTAGTTTCTTAGAACACCACCCATCTGGCTTTTAAAGATATGGAACTGAAATTCAGGCGTTGGGTGTTACTCATGAACAGTTTGAAAAACAGTCATAACAGTCTTATCATTTTGGTTTTATATCTACTTCAGTGAAAGCAATGAAAACAATGATAAAATTCTGGGACTTACCATGCCTGATGAACTCCCCATGGTGTGTGCTCTCAAGCCTGCTCAAGGATGTAGTGTTACAAGAGGAACATTTTCTTTGTCCTTCGCCCGGAACTTCCTATTTTGAAAGTGTCAAGTGGTTTTTATCCAGCCTTCATGGGAAAAACCTAACAGTGCCATCCATAGTTTGAATATCATGATGTGGCATTAAATGGGGTTTGTAGCAGTAACATGAAAACAAATGGCAGTAGTCTAAGCTAAGGGACTGTGAAAATACATATACAAATGACTATAAAATCTCTAGATGAAGAGCACTACATTAATACACACAAATGCACTCTTTTTTCATTAATAATTTGGTTTTCAATTTCTACTCCCCCTTCCATTTTCATTTTATATTTATTTTATTTTCAGCATATTTATATCCTGAGCTTTTCTACACGGGGCATTTCTTGTGCGTTTGTCATTCCCTACTTATGGTTGTTTGCAAGATCTTTAGATGATGTCATGACCCTTCAGTTCTGCCTATTTTTAAACAGGACTTTTGGTGAGGTTTTTTTTTAGAGAGGGGAAAATGCGGCATTATGTGTGAAAGAAAATGCGTTCCCCACTTGAGCTATTCCACAGTGTCACTTAGAGGTAATGTAGCAGAAAAGCAGGAAAGGAAATGCTTTTCATGTAGTGCTCAGATCTCAATTCTGAGACAAAACTAGAAGTAGATAACAGCAGATTAACAGCGTCATATAGAAAAGCTCCCTGCCTTCCTAATGAAGAGTGCTTCCAGATGAGGCTTTTACTGTGAAATTGCCCTGCCTCGTTCATGGAATTGTAGAGAGTCCAGATGCTGCTGTCTTTCACTGACAACCCTCCCACATTCTTCCATCTGTTTTTCTTACCACAGAAAATCCATTAAGAAGGGAAAGATGGAGTAGCTTCACAAGGTCTTGCGATTGGTAACGTTAGGAGCCATCCTCCCAGAAGCACCAAAATAGTCGCAGTGGCTTACAATTAAAATAAAAGCAACACAGGATGATAAACCAACAAATATGCCCATGGGAAAGGGCTGTAGTTCCGTGGTAGAGCAAATGCTTTGCATGTTGAAGATCTCCAAGTTCTGGCCTTGGCATCTTTCTAGGTAGGGCTGGGAAGGATACCTGCCTGAAACTGTGGAGAGCTGCTGCCAGTTGCTGAGTAGACAATGCTGAGCTAGGTGGATCAATGATCTGACTGGATATAAGACAGCTTCCTATGTTCCTATCAGTAAAAACATGGAGTGGACTAAAAGGGCAATCCTATGTATGTTTACTCATAGCTGAGGATACAGTGGGACTCACAGGAAACTCTGCATTGAACTGCACCCTGTAAAAACAAGCAAACATTAAAATGCAATATCGCCTTTGGCATAAAAGATGGCTTAAATGTGGGACTCTGCAAAAGCTTGCTGGAATAAAACTGCCTTTGCTGCCTGTCTAAAATCAAGCAGCAGTGAGCCCAGGCAGACCGTTCGGGGGTGGGGGGGCGTCTTTCACATTGGGTGCCACAGCTGAAAAGGCCCTGTCTCAGGTACCTGCAACCTGCTGTCTATTCTACCAAGAACTACCTTTAGGCATGCCCATCTTTGGATGATGATGATGATGATGGTTTTGCCTTTCTTCCTTGAAAAACAGAGCCTCATGTCATAGCACACATTGCCTTTTGAAATCTCTCCAGTTTCAACAGCATTTTGCAATGTGGCATTGGAATGGGGTGGGGCTACTCTTTGAGAAACACAAATCCAACTTCCCCTTAACTGTACAGTTCTTTGGCTCTCGTCTCTGTAGTAAAGGGCCCCTTCCAGATGGAGGGACTACTGGCGTGGGCAGCCAGGTGCTGTTTTCTCCTTAACAGGTTTTCTGCATTAAGGAAAAAGATGGAAGAAGCAGTCAGAAAACATGGGAAGATCACGAGTAGAAAATGGCAGTGTCTGGACACCCCCACCCCCGTAAAAGACTATGAATGTGGCAGGGTGATGGTGCTGCAAAAGTGTCATCTGGAAGCAGCCAAGGTCTCTGGTCTTAAAACTGGAATATAGTATTTGAAGGACTTCTAATGAAGCTGTTCAGGATCCAGGCAACAAGGAAACTGATTGCGATGTATGTGGGTAAATAAATATTGCAAGTCCATCAGAACTGTCTGACAGCTATAATGCAAGGTCACTGCAGCCAGAAGGACAGGAAAGAAGCATCTCTATTTTTAGTTCATCCAAAGAAAAATAAGTGCCTCTGTGCGTGCTTTAAACAGCTTGTTCCCAGTCTGCAAGTAACTCCAGGAAGAGCTGGTTACTGAGTGACAGAAATATTTTTCTGAATGTCGGTTTGTTTTAAGATCACCAGATGAAGGGGAAAAAATAAATTACCCCAAATTCTCAAAGACAGAGTTTGGGCAGCATAAAACATTAAATAAGCAAAAAAGGGGAAAAAACATTAAATAAAAAACATAAATAATAAATAAATAAATAAATAAAAAACATTAAATAAAAAACATTAAATAAGCTAAAAAGGGGAGGTTCCGCTGCCAAATAAATAACATGGGACTCTACAAAAGCTTGCTGGAATAAAACTACCGTTGCCGCTTGTCTAAATTTGAGCAGCAGTGAGGCCAGGTAGACTTCTCTTGGATCCTTGGATCAGTGGGTTGGATCGAGACTTAAATCAAACTGAAATCAATTGGGACAAGTTAGTCATGCCTAACTTAAGTCCCATTGATTTCATTGGGTCTACTCTAAACATGACTAATTCTGGATCTAATCCTATGTGTCCAGAGACATAGTAGATGATCTATCCCAGGGGTAGGCAACCTGGTGCCCTCCAAATGTTTGGACTATGAACTCCCCAAAGTGCCAGCTGCATGGCCAGTGGTCAGAAATTCTGAGAGTTGTAGTCTAAAACATCTGGATGACTCCAAGCACCCTGCCTCTGGTCTAGCAGATGATGTCAAGTTAGCAAGAAGGGGCATTTCTTAAAACTATCCCAAAGATGTTGCACAAACTCAATCTGCCTATTGCAAGTTCACACATGTGTGCCTGTCACTTGATGACTGCTGCCTCAAGTGACAAATCTGCATGTGCGAATGAGCCACTGCAGATAGAACCTCTCATATTGCCACAAATGCTGCAACTCAGTCTGTGACTACTGAGTAACCAGTTGAAGTATGCATGCAACTCAGTGGATTCGTTCATACTTCCCAGTTTCTGAGTATTTATTCATGAATGCTCTATGCATTCAAGCTCAGCTGCACATGAGAAAGCAACTATTTCTCATAGAGGGGATGCTGTCATCATTCCTTGGAGTCTCATCCTTGTGCCTTCTACTGAGATTGTTTGCTTTACAACAGGAATGGGGAACCACTGGCCCATGGAGGTTCCCCATCTGGCCCATGGAAGCTTTGGCTCCCTCGGTGGACCTCACACCTTTCTGAAGTCTCTGTCTGCCCCCTGCAGGTTACTGGGGCTTGGGGAGGGATGGGGAAGGGAATCACCCTGTTATCTCCAATCATTGATTGGAGATAACAGGGAAATTCTTTTTACTTAGCATGCTGGAGCAGAAAGCTACGTAAGTGGCGGAAGGCATGGGGCAGACTAAGCCACTCCAGCTGAGTGCAGGATGGAGGAGTGCTCCTCCTCCCACACCTCGACTGGGGTGGCTTCAGCGGTTGCACCTCAATCAGAGCATCCTCACTTGTCCTGCGCCTTCTTTGTGCACAGTAAAGCCAAGTGCCTGGTCAAAGTGCCAGCTGGAGCTTCAGCTGGGGACTGGATCATATCAGGGGCACTGGTGCAGTGGTAAATTCTGAAGTGCAGGTGCTTATCATGACAGACCCTCTCAAGAAAGATGGCCTGTTTTCCATCCTGAGATTAGGCCATGTTGTCCTGTCTAATGCAACCACCTGGAATAGTATGTGATCTAGAGGCTCCTCGGCCCTTTGCTCAAGGCCAGGCGCAGTCCCTGTTAACTGGGGAGTGACAACAGCTGGGTTTGGTGGGGAGTTCCAGCCTCTTGGAGGCAAGGGTGGTCCACCCAGAGGCTGAGCCGGTGACTGGCTAAAGGAAATCTGCCCTAGGTTGCCAGGGTTGGGCTTTAAAAGTGGGCTGAGGTAGAGGCATGGTGTCTCCCTTGGTCCTGGTGGTTCTGTACCTGCAAATGGCTGGTTACTATCCTGGGAGACCCAGACTTAGGTATGTTAAGGATAGGCCAGGTAACTTTATTATTTTGCTTGGGTGTATGTTTCTAAGGCTCTCTGTGTATGTTTAAGAAATTTTGCTTTGTATCCTCTTATGCAACTTGCTACTTCCATTCTTCCTTTTCCCTCTACTTCCCTTTTTACCTTAATAAATATTTATCCAACCTTTTGTTGGTATGATTTTCTCTGCATAACCTCAGTGCTAATTTCAGTGCCTCTTGGCCTAGGATGGTGGCTACTGGGTAGTTTGAGGGACTTGAAGGCCAGGTTTGGCCAGTACTACCTAGCTGGAGAGTTGGAATTAGTTCCAGAGAGGTCCTACCTTGCAAGAAGATTGGAATGAGTTTCAGCAATCCTTCACAGTCCCCATAGCTGCACCCCCAAGGAGAGTCCAAAAATGCAGGCAGCTGTGTTGATCCATATCAACAAACCTGTTCTAGGACTTTTCATCTCCACCAGGAGCAGGTGTTTTGTACAGCCAATGGGTTGCAACTGCCCATCCAAGCCACCGCAAAACACTTTGCATTACAACAGGGAACCATATATTGTTGCTGGGAAAATTCTCTCCCCCTGCCCCACAGCTGCTGTGAAAATAGCAGCTAAGCTCAGAGGGAACAGGGTATTCCAAGGACAGATGATGGCAGTGTCCCTGCCAATAAAAAAAAGTGCTGGGGCTGCATCCCTGTGAGCTCCACCTCCACTACACCATGGTCATGTCCTTTGATATTATGCAGCACGCAGAGCCAAGGGAAGAGTCATTTGCCCCAAACCCAGATGATGTTTCCTACCCCTGATTTATATTTGCGTGTGCCAAAGAATTGGAGCAAACACCTACTGCTGAGGTCACCTTTGGAGGAGATAAGCGGGGTTGTGCACCCCAGATCATAGCAAGTGTCCCCCCACAACCTTTGTCTCCCTTCCCTGATCACCTGCTTCCTTGGTCAAGGTGTACAATTCTGGCAGGACAGCAAAGGGGATCTTAGATTAAAATGCTGCACGTATGTTGCTGACGAGGCAGATGCCTTCCGCCTTGCATGAGGCCAACAAGGGTTACGATCCCCTTTTTAAACTGTGCCTGAATCACTTCTGCAACTTGGCATCTCGGTTTGTGGCCAGGCGCAGAAAGGGGACAGGAGAGAAAAGATGACTTGTGCCATCTCTGGGCAGGCTCCACTCCCTATATGAATAATGAGGAGGAGGGAGTTTTTGTTTGGATAATGAGGAGGGAGAGATCTGTGCATAGTGCATTTGGCTGTACTGAGCACTGTGAATGGCCAACTGAGAGACTTTAGCAGAAGAAACTTACGGCTCCTTTAATGGCCAGGGTGTTTTCTTGATGGCCTGGAAATCTCTCTCTCTCTCTCTCCTTCAACCTTTGGAATATGATTTCCCCCCTGAGCTAAGGGGAGGGCAGAGAAACAGTTGGCAGCCAGCTGAATTCAGAGAGAGAGAGAGAGAGATCTGGTTCACATGATCACCACAGCCCACCATGGCTTCTTAGCGATGGTGGGTTGTGACACCCAGAGATGCCAGGTTGGCAATCTAAGCACCCACCACAGAGGCTTCTCATTATGTGCGAACCTAGCAAGGCTGGTTGTTGGGGTGGTTGATAAGCCACCCAGAACCCATGGGCAGTTTTAGGGTAACAGGTGGCTTGTCAGCCATGCCAACAACCCATCCTCACCGAGTTCACACGTAATGAGACTCTATGGTTGCGCTCCAAATATTCAAAATGGCCGCCACCACTGCAACGAGAAGCCCATAGGGAAATTCACCCAAGGTGGCTCCTCGTTGTGTGCAAACCAGGCCAGAGAGGGAATGCAAGCTGCGAACGGGCTGAAGTTGAAACCGTTTGGGGTGCCTGGGCTCTCTCTGGGAGTCTTGTTGTTGCTGAGCTGTTGCCTTATCTTTGCGGTTTGTTTTAATGTTTGGTGCTGCTGCTAATTCTTGCTTGCTTGATTTCTTATTTTATTTGTTATTGTGTTCTAATGCTGTTTGTGAACTGCCCTGAACATAAGGCCCATTTCCTCCAGCCTCCTATTTCCATAGTGGCCAATCGGATGCCTCTGGGAACCCCACAAGCCGGTCTTGAAGGCAATAGTCGTCCCTCTGGGCTGTTCCCCAGCCACTGGTATGTATAGGCATGTCTGATGCCTCCCCCTTGCACTTGCCTACCCGGAAAAGCTGGAGCCAGAAAGGCACAATCCTATGTGAGTTTAGACAGAAAAAAGTCCTATGGTTCCCAGCATGCCACAGCCAGTAGTCCTGGCTGGGGAATGCTAGGAGTTGTAGGACTTTTTTCTGTCTAAACATGCATAGGATTGCAGTCTAAGGCATGCTTTGAAGAGTCCCATTGGAATCAATGGGACAAGTTTAGTCATGACTAACTTAAGTCCCATTCGAGTGGCCACTGACACATTGCCAGGAAAGAGGAACTGCACCACTGAAAGGACACCAAAAGAGGTCACCAATTTCCATAAAACTGGATGTCCTCATTTATAGAGAGAGAGTTGCACATTTAGAAAAGAATGGCCATATTTTAAATAGAAGTACAACACATCTCACCATCGTAGGGAAGAACTGTGACCAGGCGAGCTGTGTGCCTGCTCAGTCTGTTGTCCAGGTGCTATCTGTGGATGGGCCACTTCAAGGACCCCGTTCTCCCTTCTTACTTATAAACCGGACTTGGGCTGGCCAGCCTGTCAAATAGAGGATGCCTTTAAATAAGGGACTGTCCTTGGACAGCTCTTCAAACAGAGGACTGTAAAAGAAGATACCTGGCCACTCTACAACCCATTGATAGAAATAGGTCTGTTTTAAACATGATTAAGTCTGGATCCAGCCCCTAGTATGCATCCTGGATCAAAGATGCCCATGCTCTGAAATGAAATAATAATAATAAATCACCTTGTACCAGAGCTGCTGCTTTTTGATGGCAACACCCTTTCCCCACCCACTTCCTGCCTAGACCACAACTACATCTCAAATATCTCTCAGGGCGAGTGTTTTTATGTGGGTGAGGGTTCTTTCATCATAAAAGCTTCTGCTTTTTCAGTGTAGCATCTGAAGCGTCCTCCTGTTCTGCCCTTCCAGTGGCAGGGCCCTCAGGGCCCTTGCCTCCCAATGTCTTGCTAATTTGCAGGTAGAAGATCAGGAGAGAGTGGGTGCATCCTTTGGAAGAGGGTGCCTCAAGGACTGGAGATGTGGAACAAGAACTGGAAAAGCAGAAAAGGGTAGAAGTCCCAAGAGGGGTTGAAAGAAGTAGAGTGCTTAGGTAATTTTAAACTCTGGAAAGAATGGTCTGATAGACCCCCCGCCCCAGCCGCCGCCTTTAGATGGTAAATGTAGTAAGCCAACCATGATGAGGTCCTTTTCATTCTGCTGAGTGGGGCCCTGGACTTCTGCCCCAAAGTTCTGCTCAGTTGACACTGCTAGGGATGGGTGAATCAGTCTATTTTTGTTCCTTGTCACTTTCATAAGCGTTCACATATAAGACTGCTCCGTCCAATTGCTACATTAATCTCTCTGTCTCTCTCTCTGTGTTTAAACCCATGCAAATATTCACATTTAAATGCATATCGCTAGACAAATTGGGTTGGATCCAGACTTAGGGCACAATCCTATCTGGCTGCCTGTCAGCCTCCGAACTCGGACACAGAGTGGGAAGAGTGTGGAGCTGTTTGTTGCCTCCGCGGAGGGGGAGGCCTGGGGAGAGCTCATATCCCTGCTTCCCCAGTCCCCTCCCCTCCCACAGAACCGCCCCCTTTCCATGCTGTCCGGGGCCACTGTTACAAACTCAGAGAGTCAGCCAACACAGTTCTCTCCATGCCCGTTGTGAGGGGGACGGGGGGGGGGGGAAGAGCGCGGACTCTCGGGTCCAAGGTTGGAGCGCTGACTCTGACTTCAGATCCAGGAATCCAAGCTATCCTATGCACCCCTCACCCCCGATGCTGTCTAGGGGCCATAGGATTGCTCTCCCCATCATGTTTAGAGTAGACCCATGTCTAACAAGTCCCACTGATTTCTGATATAGTCCTTGGCTCAAGAAACATACACAATTTTTAAATACTGTTTCTTTTCTCAGGGATGTTTGGAACATTTGAGGGGGGTGGGCGGGGTGGAATAGATTCTTTGGTGAATTGTTCTGTCCCCCCGCCCCGTTCCCCACCTCCACTGCAGCCTTCACATCCCTAGTTACACCAGCTCTAGACTGGCATAGAGGCAGGCCCAATATGGAGCTTCTCCAGTGAATGAAAAGGCTCTCATCCAGTGGATCCCCCTGGCCCCCCAAACACGCCATTTGGGGCCTGATGCCAACTGCTGCTGGCAGGGACACCACTGCTCCTACTCATGGTAGATTTTGCCCACAGTCACACAAGCATAACTGGAGCCCCTGGGACAGCGGTGCCCCCTCCAGCTGCCAGTAGAGCTCCTCTCTGTCAGCCGAGGGGGGCCTTTGCCCCATCCTACCCCTCCCATACTGGAGAGCTGGCGAAGAGGGTTAGGATTCCTCTGCCCTTTAATTGCTGGGGATTTATACTCTGCTTTTCAGCTCAAATGGGGTTTCAAAGAGGATGGCAGGGATTGCATCCAAGTCTACTCCCAGGATGGTATGGGTGAGTATCTGGAGTTGACAAACAGGGACGCGTCTTTGCTGCCATAGCTGGAGAGGTGTGTGGTAACATTTAAACCTTGCAAAGCATAACTTGTGAACAGGGGCAATGTGCATTATCTGAAATGGAAGAAGATTCTAGAGTGATAATTAGAAGCATTTTAAGTTTTTGTCTAATTCAGCAACATGTTTTATGCCCTGGAGGATGCCTGGAGACATCTGGCTGTCCACTGTCGGAAACAGGATGCTGAACTAGATGGACATTTAGGATCCCTTGAGACATCTGGCTGCTCACTGTTGGAAATAGGACACTGGACTAGATGGACATTTAGGATTCCTGAAGACATATGGCTGGCCATTGTTGGAAACAAGACACTGGACTAGATGGACCTTTGGTCTGATCAGAGTGTCTTCATGTGTTAAGTTTGCATTCACATCCCAACCTGCCTCTGGAAGTTCTTGATGCTCTGGGAAGTGGTGGGCTGGGGTGGGGTGTGTGTGTGCAACAATACAAATAAACATGTAAATGGTTTTTTCCTGTGTCATATGCCAAACAACTTCAAAAATTACCCAACTCACTGACGTCCTAATCGGCCTCCAAATGTGCTAGAAAAACAAAGTGCCACTTTGTCAGAAAAAGAAAGAAGATGCCACATTTTACATCTGTTCTAGACAATAATTCCCCTTCTGGTTACAAAGGGTTTGAGAGAAACAAAGCCAAATAAAATAAGGAAGAAATTCGACAAAACATGTTAGTGACTCAGGATGTCAGATGTCTGATGTAGAAGCTCCAGCAGGATGGGGGTATTTCCCTTCACTGCCTCTCCCCTCACACACTTATTATCAGCATTGCGCAGCTAAGCTGCAGTCCACCAACTCCTTACTGCAGATTTCAGTGAGAGTGTTGAGTGAGCTTCATTGGCGTGAGTGGTTTGCAGCCTGTAATGGCATCAGGAAGTGGCCAAAGAAATCTTCCAGGCTGGCGGAGTGCCTGTCCAAACTTAGTGATGGGGAAAACATAAAGAGGATGTATAAACAAGTCATTTAAAATTGCCCTTTGTTACCCTAAAGCTTCTCTCCAAAACTTCTTCCCCATTGCCCTCTTTCAGCAGGTTGAGAAGTTCTTTCGCAGCTTGTAGCTTCTCTTTTCCTCTCTCCCCTTAAACAAAGAATGATTGTTACTGCCAATCTAGGAGAGCATCCCACCCTAGATGCCAATCCTTATGCAGCCAAAATGGCACCATCCACCCAGAAGAGAGAGGTAGCAGCAGGGTTGGGGAGGTCCAAAGTTTGCAGAAGTTAATTAAAAAAAAAAAAACATAATGAGAGGGGAAACCCCCAAGATAGCTCAGTGAGGACTATGCTCAGTGGTCACAGACTGCTAAGTGTCTGTTGGGAGAGGGGGAATGGAAAATGGGGGTTGGGAGTTGGAATGGAGTAGCTTGGAAGAGGGCATGGCTAGTAGGGATGTTCTTGGCTGGGAAATCATTTTTGGTTTGACCGAGTTCTGCGGTGTGTACGACTTGCTCTGCATCTGCAAGCCAAGCTGCAGGCGGATCCCTGAACTCTGAGAATATTTTTTCACATTTTTGTTTTTCTGGAAGGTTCTGCGATTTGTGTAAATTTCTGAGCAGTGTGCGCAAATTACGACAACATTTGCACAAATTATGGCCAATGTGGTGCACATCATGGCCAAATTTAAATTACGCAAATTCAGCCGTAGTTCGTGGAGATTGCTCACAAATTTGCACAATTGAAGAATCTTTTTTAAAAGTGCAGAATCTGTGAACTGGCCTGACTCGTTGCAGGGCACTGCAGTAGGAACTGAAATGAAGCCTGGGGGGTTGAGTGTAAGAACACCCATCAAACTCCACCCCCAAACAGATTTCTCCGACATCCCTAATGGCTGGCGGGCTGGAACCTGTAACAGGAACACTCAGTGCTTCAACATTTTGTTGCAGCAGGTCCCACTTGCATGCTATAATTTTGAAATGGGATATCATGAAGTATTAAATTGTTGTAAAACTGCAGACTATAAAGAACACAGAGCTAGCTCCCAAGAAGAGGAGCCTCCGTGTCAGGTCCCCCCCTCCCACACACACTTCTCCTCTGTAACAGTCAATTTCCCCATGTCTTGAGATAATTATGCAGTGTATTTCCTTGTCTCTCATTCCACATGCCAATTGTGGGACTATGAAAATGCACATTGCAATGGCACAAGATAATCAGAACTACAGGTTAGGGAGTTGGAGGTGGAACTCAATTTGGGACTGCTACTTTCAGCAGAAGTTCCACGTTCCTTGTAACAGGCAGCTTTTCCCTCAAATGAGGTGGAGTAGCTAACGAGTTTGGTTTGGATGAGGGAAAATGACATTCAACCCCATGAAGCTCACAAGGGTGGCTTTGAGGTATTTATTAGGGGCCAGTCTTAACTAGTGCTGTGCTGAAAATTTCTCCCACATTTTTTTCAACCATTCTCATTCAGTTTGATAGAAAAGAAATTGCTTTTGAAAAGAAATTCAAAGGAGAAGAAAGTTTGGAGAAATTTTCATGAGTTGGGTTTGGGGTTCTTGTCACTTTACTTATGAGGTGGCCATGGAGTGTGCGTGATTGTCCTGTCTTGCATTGTACAATAATCTCTGTGGCAGACTGTAGCCTCCTTAGCTTCCCAAACTTCAGTTAAAGCTATCATGAGGAAGACATCAGGAGGTAATTCCTCCCATGGGGCTTTTTCAGAATGGCAGGTGGCCTGGGAGGCTACAGAGCAATGGAAAGAGGTGTAATAGAGAGAGAAAACACACGCAACACCCTTGGCCACCTCAAAAGCTCAAAAAAGACCATCAAAAGAAATTCAAAATTCTGCCTCAAAAAAGTGGAAGCCTCACCACAGTTGATGCTGTTGCCACTCGCAGGAGCAGTGCAATAAACCAAAAACCCTTAGGAAAAAATAAAGAAACTATGCTACAACCCCTGCCAAGAGTGAGACCTCTCTGTGAGAAGCTGTTGGAGAATTTCTCCTCCCCTAGGAGAAATTTGGTGAAATTGTTCCCCAATTTCTCTGCCCACAAATAGGCTGGAGAATTCTGAGAGGCCATTTGCGCACAGCTCTAGTCTTAACCCCACTCCTCTTGCTATTGCAAGGTATGGTACCTATTTAAAGGATAGAAGGAGGAGGTGGTTGGCAGCAAGGGATGCTGAGGCAGTCAGTGGGCGGGGGCATTGGCGGCAATATGCTGAGGGCCTATTCATGTCCAGTGCCAGCCCCGAAGGGCGGAATGCAAACTTAACAAATGTATCATACGCAGCATGTCATCAACTTAAGTTTATTTTCAACTGTATCAGTAACTGGAGCTTTGAGATTCCGAGATCAGCTGGCATATCTTTTAAATCTCTTTGAGAGCAGGAAGCTAGATGTGTAGATCAAAGGGCAATTCAGGTTGTGTTACGTTCCCATCAGACACCTGCCAAAAGATACACAGACAGAGAGCTCAATGACCTGAGAAACAAGATGGAGGAATTTGCATACTCACAGAGTCTCTGGGCTTTTTGGAAATACAGAAAAAAATATATATTAAAAAACAAACAAATGTGGGGGCGAGGGGAAGAACGCCTCCAAAAAACAGTACATTGAAGACTAGCCATGCTCAGTAGTATGAAATATGTCACTTGAAAAAGAAAAATGGGGTTGGGGAAGGAGTGGAATGCCTTGGAAAGAGTGGAATGCCTTGGAAAGGAGTGGAATGAATGTCTGGAATCTTGAACAGGATCACTCCTCCTAGGAGGGAGGATATGTTGCAACATATTGTGGCAGGTTGTAATTACAACCGTAATCAAACTTTCATTTCATTTATTACATTTCTATACCGCCCAATAGCTGAAATTCTTTGGGTGCTTTACAAAGATTAAAACTTAAAAATACATTATAAAAACCATTTACACATAAACAGACAGCACACACAGAGACACAGATATATTGAAAACAATTCTGAACAATCAACAATAAGAAGAATCTAGGACCTGATGAGGTTTTAATATGCTGCCAAATGTCTGAGAGAAGAGGAAAGTCTTAAGTGGTGCTGAAAAGGCAACAATGTTGGCACCAGGTAGGCCTGTTGATGACATAATCCCATAATTAGGAGGCACCACCAAGCAGGCCCTCTCTTTTGTTGCCACCTCCCTCAGAGGAGGCAGCTTGAGAAGGGCTTAGATGATGAACATAGTATACAGGTAGGTTCATGCTGGGAGAGGCGCTCCATCAGGTATTGTGGTCCCAAGCCATGTAAGTCTTTATTGTTCAAACAGAGTTGTGCACAAATGGCCTCTCAAAATTCTCCAGCCGATTTGTAGGGGTGTATTGATTCCCCACCATCCATTCTGGTGGGGAATCCATTGGGGAGGGGAGGCAATCCGTTCCCCCCCCCCCCCAGAATCCTCTGGAACGGCTCCACTCCGCAAGGATTCCGCGGAGCCGCACCAGATATAGGGCTGCTTACCTTGCTGGCCAGAACTGTTCGCTTTCTCCGTGCCGATCGCCATCTCTCTTAAAAAAAAAAAAAGGCGATCAGCAGGATGTGCCCATAGACTTATATGAAAATAGAGCCATGAATCTTGCATATAAGTCTATGTGTCCATAGGCTTAAATGCAAGATTCACAGCTCTATTTTGCGTATAAGTCTATGGGCACATCCTGCCGATCGCCTTTTTTTTTTAAAAAAGAGATGGCGATCAGCGTGGAGGGGGTGAATGGCTCCGGTGGAAGAAGCAGCCGAGTGCTGTTCTGCCTCCAATCCTCCTGGAGCGGAGGTAAGTGGTGCTGATCCGCCGCAGATTCCTCCAAAGAATCCGGCCTCATTTGAATCCACGGCAGATTTCTCTAAAATCCCTACCGATTTTTGGGCAGAGAAATTGGGGGGACAATTTCACTAAATTCCTCCTAGGGGAGGAGAAATACTCCCACAGTTTCTCACCAATTGGGCTCACTATTGGCAGGGGCTGTAGCACAGGTTCTTTCTTTTTTCCTAAGGGGTTTTGGTTTATTGCACTGCTCCTGCAAGCGACAACAGCATCAACTATGTTGAGGCTTCTGTTTTTTTGAGGCAGAGTTTTGAATTTCTTTTGGTGGTATTTTTGAGCTTGCCTAATCACTGCATGGTGGCCAAGGGTGCCGTGTGTGTTTTCTCTCCATTACACATCTTTCCATTGCTCTGTAGCCTCCCAGGCCAACTGCACTTCCTGAAGTGAAAAGCCTCATGGGAGGAATTGCCTCATGATGGCTTTAAGTGAAGTGTGGGAAGTCGAGGAGGCTACGGGCTGCCACAAAGATTATTGTATGATGACAGACAGGACACTCATACACACTGCTCAGCCACCTCATAAGTAAGGTCAAGACAAGAACCGCAAACCCAACCCATGAGAATTTCTCTGAAATTTCTCCTCCTTTGAATTTCTTTTCAAAAGCAATTTCTTTTCTATCAAATGGAATGAGAATGGTTGAAAAAAATGTGGGAGAAATTTTTGGCACACTAGTTCAAAACCAGTATCTTGACACTTCTTGTTTTTAAGTTACCTGGGGGGCCAACCTGAAAGCACAAGTCTTTATTTCAATTAAGTCAATTTGCAGGGGAATTCAGGTCTAGGGCAAATATTGGTTTACTGCACTGCTTCTGTAAGCTGCTCTAATAAATAGAGCAGGGGACACAGAGGACATGAGGCACCTCCCCATTCTTTCCTCCTGATTTAACCAGTAAGGCCTCCATGTAATTATTTCGCCCTTCCGTATCACAATGACATGCTTCTTCCCAAGGCGAACAGTCATGGGAAGTTGGAACTACAATTATTACGCACACTGCGTAGCTACAAACCTGTTTCTGGTCTTCTCTGACTGTTTTTTGTCAACAATGTCCTGGTTCTGAGTCAGCTCCTGCGCACGGCTTGCCCCCAGCTGAGGGTACAGGGTTATTACACTGTCTCGTTCGAATGCGTTCTCCATGTTCACATGGAGACCAGCCAGACCAGCAGCTCCAGCTTCCATCAGTGGCTACCTGACCTGTATTAAGATTGGAGTGCAAAGGTCTTAATAGCCCAACATCAGAACATCAAGATGACTTCCCCTTGCCATTATTACAACAGTGTAGGATCTACACTGGAGCCTGGCATGTCCCCCCCTCCAAACACAATGGCGGCTCTGAGGGCACGCGCTCATCGACACAGCGCAGTAGCCGCTGGGTTTATAATGCAATCAAGTGCCACCCAGCAATGCATAGTGCTGTACCTGTGGTAGAAGCAGGAAGAGTTGGAAAGGTCAGATGTGCTTAAACATTTGTGTTTATAGCGTGAGCACATGCCGCAAGACATATCACACTGCAATTGCTGGACAAATGGGATGTCATATCATTTCAGCTTGCTGAATATGACTGGATCTCTGCTGCGTTATTTGTTTCTCTCTGCTAACTGGTTATGGTTACTGGTTTTATTAGATGTGTTGTATTATATTGTTTAATATTGTTCACTGTGTTTTATTGTTTTAATATTGTTACCCACTCTAGGATTTTTATGAAGGGTGGGATATACACTGGTGAGAGCCAGTGTGGCATAGTGGTTAGAGTGTTGGACTGGGACTCGGGAGATCCAGGTTCTACTCCCCACTCAGCCCTGAAGCTCAATCCGTGACTTTGGTCCAGTCACTGACTCTTGGCCTAACCTACCTCACAGGGTTGTTGTGAGGATAAAATGGAGAGGAGGAGGGCCATGTAGGGTGCTTTGGTTCCTTGCAAGAAGAAAAAGGAGAGGATATACATATAATAATATTTTTAAAAATTAAATAAATATTTTGGAATAAAGCTTATATTGTGTGATTCAAGTCTTAGTCTGTGTTTAATAGCTACCACCCCCTCCAGTTTAAGTGTAAAGTGCAACCTCCCTGAGGCATACCTCGTCTCTAGGCTCCAGATCAACGATTCCTACACATGTTGGTCAGTTACATATGTACAGTTCCAGTGTCAGGCTACATGCATGACTGGGGGACACGTGGCAACAAGGGCTAGAACAGGGATGGGGCCTGTGGCCCTCCAGATGCTGTTGGACTACAACTCCCATCATCCCTGATCATTGGTCAAGCTGGCTGGGGCTGATGGGAGCTGGGAGTCCAACAATATCCGGACGGTCGTAAGTTTGCCATCCCTGGGCTGGATGGGCCAATGGTCTGCCTCTGTGTAAGGCAGCTTTGTATGTTTTTCATAACCCTCTTTGATTCAGACCAAGTACATTCTAAATTCTTGAGCTGCTCCTAACCTGCTTTAATAGTCGATGTGGGAATCTCGCAAGCTTCTCCCTTGAAATAGGCAGAGCATCCACATTCACACTTCCCATTCACCAGAATTACTGTCCCACCATTTTGACAGGGCTGGCATTTGCACACATTATATTCGGCGATATAGTCCTCCACTGCTCTGTCCAGATTTTGTTTCTTTATCTCAGAGTCATGCATAGTCAATGGCACAAGAGTAGAAATTGGACTTGTCTGTGGAAAGATGTAAACACATAAATATATACATTTATTTCACCTAAGTAATTACTTACGACTACTGTGGAGTTCTGCACATAAACGTGGCCATTGTTTCATCCACACCATGGCATGGAGAACAACCAGCATTCCCTTCTCTTATTTCCCTTAATTACCTTTGCCAGTAATTATTCTACTTACCCTGAAAACACAGGGTGTGGCTGCACTATTATTTTACCACAATTCAGTGATGAGTTGAAGTTGATTTAAAAGGCCGGCATTTACACAGGGGTCTCTCATGGCATTAGCATGTGGGTTTTACATGTGGTAGGCAGTAGGAATGAGCCATAGGATCAATGGTGCCGTAAGGATAGGGCTTTGGGGCAGATGTCCAAAATGAGCAGAAAGGCCCCCAAATGCATCAGGGTTGGCTTATCGGAATTGGAAAAAAGTACAGTAATACACATTACCATCTAAAGCAGGGGTGGACAACTTTGGGTGGTCTGGGAGCCATTTTTGTACCCTAGACTCCCCCCTCCCCCAGGTTGCACCTCCCCTCCATGGTGCTGAATACAAATAGATGATGATGATAGATAGATAGATAGATAGATGGCATCTCATCACCAAAGGGTCAAAAATAGCTTGAAAACAAGCTAATTTTGACCCTTTTGATGCTCTGCAATAACTATAGAGCACTAAAGGGTTGAAAAGGCTACAAAATGGCTGCTCTGGATGCTATTTTATTTTAAAAAAAAACAATTGGGGGGCTGCAGGGGATCTGTGGGGCATACATTGCCCACTCCTATCTAGAGAGTCTCCTCTCCCTGTAAGACCATGTAGAGATGGACACATCTGTCTAGTTTGCGTTGTCTTGCATTCAAATGTTTTAAAATCTAAAGTTCTTTCCATCCCAAATCTGAAGAAATTTACGAATTTTGGTAAATTCTTACCAAGAACTAAAAAGAAATGGTCATGTATCTTCACCAGCAATTCAACAGGTACAGCTGTTCCTAGCATAGAGAGGATCATGAGGTACCTGCCTACCATATAGGTTTTAAAGATGAAGAGTCCATCAGAAAAAGAGGGGCCAACCCTAAATCAGCACTAACATGGTCAAATACAGAGGGATTCAAATCCAGACTTTTACGAGCAATGCACTCAGAAACGTGGGCCTGGGTGGACAAATCTTTCCATTTCAGCTTCTCCCACACTGAGTGTTTTTTAATCTCAAGTTCTTTCTATCCTGAATATGAAGAAAGTTGCAAATTTTGGTAAATTCTTATCAGAAACCAACTCAAAGAAAGTTCTCACCCAGCCCTACTATTAACTCCAGAATCTAGAATGACCCCACTGGACCACTGCTTAAAGTTATGTGCCCTTCCCAATGTGTGCAGAATCTTTGATGTCAACCATGACCTCCTGGGCCCATGGGAAAGGGGTGGATGGATATTGTAAGTGGGCTGGTGTCAGGGATGAGTCTAAGTGCCTTGAGATGTCTGACAGCTCTGATTCTGAATCAGAGTTGGAGCAGCAGCTAGATCAGAGGCTGGGGGAGGGACCCTCCCTAGTGAGCCAAAACATGGAGAGAGCGAAGACCTTGACCAACAGATGACCCAGGCTCAGTCCCTGCCCCCTCCCTCCACCATGAGAATGCAAGTGTCCAAGGAGGAGGAGGAAGAGGGGTGTGACTTGAAAGATACTAGGGCACGATGCAAAGAAAAGTGGGAAAAATTAGGGGCAGGGCTCAGATGCTCGACCAGGATAGCCACTCTTGGAAGCCAACGTAGGAGGGAGCCACTCTAAGGGAAGGGCATCATGGTGAAGGTAGCTTGGCTGGGAGGTTCATACCCAAACTGCAGACAAATTTCTCTCCCTCTGGTTGGTCTCCTCTGCTTAGAGATTGTTGATTAGTTGTTTAGAGCTTGGGGCAGCCTAAGAGTTTCCTTGACTCTGCAGGTGTAGAGAGACTAGGCTCTAGCAAAATAAAGTCGTATTAGCTGTGTCTGTTGTGGTGCTAATTGCAAAGGGAAAGGACAATCCATTTCTGGCAGCTGGGCCAGTTCGAGTTCACATTATAACTTCTATGCCTGATGTAGAAAGCTTCCTTGAGTCATCTTCCTTGAGTCATCTGCTTTGGATTCGCTGACTGTCCTTGAGTCTAGTCTCAGTCTCAATGTTCTCCATCTGTACAATGGAGTAAATATTTGTAAATAATGTAAATATTTTCTAGAATGTCTTCTCTATGCTTAGCTCCTTAGGCATATGCTGCAAGTGTGTGATTTGATCCAAGTCTGCAGCTTGCCTCACTTTCTTGAGTTAACCACTTTCTATGTACTGTGTTCCTAATTGTGGCAAGAGTTATACTCTGGATTATTTTATATGTGATATTATGTGAGGGTGGCACTGCTTGGCAGCAGGGAACTTAAAAGAATGTGTGACTGCTATATACGTCAGGGAAAGATACAATTTTTGCACTGGGCTCCATCCTCAGGGGCTTTTCCCAGGCACCAGAAGTTTTGATTTCAAGAGCTGGCAAAGTGAATCGATGGTAGCTCACTAGCTTTCATCTCACTCAGATCCTGAGGTTCTTGGTGATGGGAATATTTAGTAGCAGTGCCCCCTGTTCAAAAGGCAATTAGCACAGAAAAACAAAAAGGCAAAACAGAATGAGTGCTTATCAGTTTCACAGGCACACAAGGCTATCTTACAATAAAAGGAGACCACAGCTTTTTTTGGTGAAGAAAAGGTAAAATGGTTTCCCTCACAAATGATCTTGCATTTAAATGCAGGTTCAGTTTAAAGTTTCAAAAAGATGTTTGTTTAGTCTATTCTCTTTGAGAAATCATGGAGGACGGGTGAAGTGCCAGATGACTGAACACGGGCTAATGTTGTCCCTATCTGCAAAAAGGGCAAAAAGGAAGAACCTGGGAACTACAGACCAGTCAGTCTGACATCAATCCCTGGGAAAATTCTGGAGCAGATGATAAAGCAATCCATCTGTAAGCACCTTGAAAACAATGCAGTGATTACTTGAAGCCAACATGGATTTGTCAAGAACAAATCCTGCCGGATGAATCTGATCTCATTTTTTGATCAAGTAACCTCCCTTGTGGACCTTGGGAATGCTGTAGACATAATATACCTCGACTTCAGCAAAGCTTTCGACAAAGTGCCTCATGATATCCTGATGAGCAAACTAGCTCAAAGTGGGCTAGATGAAACAACGATCCGGTGGATCCACAGTTGGCTACAGAATCGGACTCAAGGAGTGCTTATCAATGGGACCTTCTCAAACTGGGGAGAGGTAATGAGTGAGGTACCGCAGGGCTCAGTCCTGGGGCCAGTGCTCTTCAACATTTTTATTAATGACTTGGAGGAGGAGGTGCAGGGAATGCTGATCAGATTTGCAGATGACACAAAATTGGGCAGGATAGCTAATACTTTGGAAGAAAGAAACAAAATTCAAAGTGATCTTGATAGACTGGAGTACTGGGCAGAAAATAACAGAATGACATTTAATAGGGATAAATGCCAAGTTCTGCACCTAGGAAAAAGAAACCAAATGCACAGTTACAAGATGGGGAATATGTGGCTCAACAACACTACAAGTGAGAAGGATCTTGGAACTGTTGTAGATCACAAGCTGAATATGAGCCAACAATGTGATGTGGCTGCAAAAA
The DNA here is from genome assembly GCF_057233095.1 of Heloderma suspectum. Lineage (NCBI taxonomy): Eukaryota > Metazoa > Chordata > Lepidosauria > Squamata > Helodermatidae > Heloderma > Heloderma suspectum. The sequence continues at coordinate 29,397,039 of NC_139459.1, forward strand.
AGGCAAATGCTATTTGGGGCTGCATTAATAGAAGCATAGCTTCCAAATCGAAGGAAGTACTAGTTCCCCTCTACTCAGCACTGGTTAGGCCACATCTGGAGTACTGTGTCCAGTACTGGGCACCACACTTTAAGAAGGATGCAGACAAACTGGAGAGGGTTCAGAGGAGAGCAACAAAGATAATCAGGGGACTGGAAACAAAGCCCTATGAGGAGAGACTGAAAGAACTGGGCATGTTTAGCCTTGAGAAGAGAAGACTGAGGGGAGATATGATAGCGCTCTTCAAGTACTTGAAAGGTTGTCACAGACAGGAAGGCCAGGATCTCTTCTTGATCATCCCAGAGTGCAGGCCATGGAAAAATGGGCTCAGGTTACAGGAAGCCAGATTCCGGCTGAACATCAGGAAAAACTTCCTGACTGTTAGAGCAATACGACAATGGAACCAATTACCTAGGGAGGTAGCGGGCTCTCCCACACTGGAAGCATTCAAGACGAGGCTGGACAGCCATCTGTCAGGGATGCTCTGACTTGGATTCCTGCATTGAGCAGGGGGTTGGACTTAGGGATGTCAGAGAATTCCGCCACGGATCTCGCCCCGAAATCCGTGGCAGAACGAAGCCCAAATGCCCCCGCACCCCGCGAAATGGGCCCAGAATGGAGCACCTACCTGCTGCCCTCCGCCCTGACTTGCGAATAACAGCCGCATCTGCGGCCACCATTTGCTTCTTCCATATAAACGTGATAGGCTACGTAAATACTTATGTAGCCTATCACGGCTAATGCAGGGACACCATTTGCATCCCTGCGGAAGCTATTTGTATATGCTATAGCTATTATATGTATTTACATAGCCTATCATGGCAAAACTAAGGGAACGCAAATGGCGGCAGCTACGGCGGCCGCCATTTGCGTCCCCCCCCTTTTTTGGTCATTTTAGCCTACGTAAATATTTACGTAGGCTAAAATGGCAAAAAAAAGGGAACGCAAATGATAGCTGCCGTAGCCACTGCCATTTGCGTTTGCTGTTGTTGTTGTTTTTTGCCGTGATAGGTTACGTAAATATTTACGTAGCCTATTACAGCAAAATACAGGGACGCAAATGGCGGCGGCTATGGCAGCTGCCATTTGCGTCCCTGCAGGTCTGCCCAGAAGCCAGATGTCCGGCTGCAGGCGGCCCCGGGTGGCGGCTCTGCAGAATGTCCGTGGAGCGGAGTTGGCCGGAAAGAATTTCGGGGGGAGGGACGGAGTGCCTCCCCCCCCCCCACGAATGTCACCCTTCGGAAAGGTAAGTGACTTTCGTACATCCCTAGTTGGACTCAATGGCCTTGTAGGCCCCTTCCAACCCTACCATTCTATGATTCTATGATTCTATTTTATGTTCCATTAGACCAGCAGCAGAGAGAGAGCAAACACACGAGCTACCAGCAATGGTGGAAGTCAAAGAGAGAGAGGGTCAGGGGAAGGAAGGGGAAGAACACAGGAAGCCACACTGTAGGCTATAGAGATTCTACGGCTAGCTGTGGTCAAAATTCCCTCAACCTTGGGGGAGCTGGGGGTGGTGACAGCTGACAGGAAGCTCTGGCGTGGGCTGGTCCATGAAGTCACGAAGAGTCGGAAGCGACTGATCAAATAAACAACAAAACTTACTGCAACACTGCCCCCTTCCAGTAACTTGCAGAAAAAGTTTGCAATATTCCCAACACTTGGTGCAAGCCTTGGAATCCCTGACAATCCTTGCAACAGATGCTCTAACTTGAAGGAAGAAATCAGGATCCCAGACACTGAAGCTGTTTCTACATGAGGCATTTATCGTGCACTCATGATTGGTCACTCACGGAAGTTTGCGGGTCCTATACACAATGTCATCCTCTTCCAGGGTACTTCCCGCTCTTTGCAACCCATATCGCATTGTTTTTCATGATGATGAAAGTCCGGCATTTTCTCTCCTCCCACTACAAACCATGGTAAATCTATGGTGTACTGATGAAATGGTGCTTTATCGCAAATAATAATACTACAGTGTCATCTAGTGGTTTTATAATGGAACGTATAGAAAAAAAAGGGGGAAACCATGTGGAAAGGAGCCAATTGTAATCCCACAAGCATTCTGGAAGCAGAAGCCCCAATAAAGTTATGGGATTTTAGCCTGGTGTAGAAGTGCTCTAAGTCAGTGATGGCAGTACATTTAAACTGATCATCTGGAAAGTCCCTAAAGAAATTGATAACAACTTGAACAACCAAAATTTTTAAATTGTTCTGGTTCATAAATTACCAACGCCTCCCAACACATCAGTACATAGGCATATAAAATTAGGTAGAAAATCCTCTTACATCTTGTTTGATCACAGAGGGAGAGTCTGGGAGCGTAGCAGCCCACTGGACATAATCGTCTACATCAACCACCCTTCCGTCCCTTGACAGCATTTCCTTCAGCCTAGCTAAAGCAATAGTCTTCCCCCCTTGGACCAGAGAGATCACATCATGGATAATGGGATTGCTGGTTGTGATGCTACCTACGAAAAAAAGAAATAGAGGTGAATGGATCAGGGATTCTCAGGAAGAATGGTACCACCACAGGCTGATTTCATTTTGCCAGAGGGATAATAGCAAAAAAAAAAAAAAAGACTGGTAGATCAAGTGCAGGGCAACCATAAAGGGCCGGCAAGCTTGGTCACCTGCCAAGTGCCCACGACCCAGCAGAGGGCCCACTGATAATTGCCCGGCCATGTCCCTGCTCTTCAGCATTGCAACCTGCTTCTTTGCCAACCTCTCGCTCCAGCCCAGACAACAGGAGTGATGCAAAGGAGGTGCAGTAGATGCCACTGCCTACATGCTCATTGGCTCTCTGCTTGGCCAACAAGCAGGTGGTAGCAGTGACAAGGAAGAGGAAGAGGAGCAGCAGCAGGTGACAGTGCTGGTCAGAAGGCAGATTCACTGAGGGAGAAGGTCCCATTGCAGGAGTTCAGCCCATGGTGCCTCCAAAATCTGGAGCCGACACTGATGAAGTGAAAGGTCATTTGATTTTCCTATTTCACCTTCACTTGGGAGGAAAGTAGTCATCGTCGTTGTTGCTGAGAAACAGGCTAGAGGTAGGCTAGCTGTCTGTCTGGAGATGCAGAGACACATCCAGGCAGCCTCTCTCAGACATGTTGGCTGGACAGAGGGAATTCAGCAGGTCTGCTAGGCTTTATATCCTTTGGTAGCAGCTGATTCGCTGTTCAGCATCACCTGATTTCTCAAGTCAGGAGGATCGTGGGCTACTGTGGCAGTCTTCCTCCTGGATAGGCCTGTAATCCCCTTCTCCAGCCGGCAGCCCCGGTGGCACAAGGAGCCAGAGCCCGATTCACGTGATTCCTGGTTTGAGCTCTGTGACGGGCTGACAGTGGCCGAGGAGTCTTCAGTAATCGGGACCATGCCTATGGTGTAGTGCCTTTCCGTGGCCAAAAATGTACTGCATGTCTAGGGGTCCTTTCGGTAAAATATCCTTTCTTCCATAAATACCCATATATTTGTCATAATGACGGCAATTTTGCTAGCGGAGCAATAAACACCCCCAAGCAAAGAGAGCTTAGCAAAATAAGGCTCAAGACAGTAACCATTTTAATGTGCTGAAAAGGGTTTGAACACATATATGCTGCAGGGCAAGGCATTTTTTTTTCAGGGCAGCTGTGTGTTCAGACCAATAACAACACACTTTAAAGTGTTGCATCTGTTTTCGACCTTTCGCACAGATGAGTACAGTTTGTTTTCCACACACAAGACAAGGAAGTACACTACCCATAGATAGAAGATTCACACAGACAAGCAAATCCCATTTTTGCTAGGTTCATCATGGCATTGGGAGGGTGTGGGGACAGCAGTCTGTACTTTACTAAATTGTGGAATGTATGTGCCAATGGGCGGGAGTCCAAGTGTAGATGTTTTCTTCCTTACATTTTTTGGAATGGTTAATGTGAAAAACAAGCCCTTGAATCTGTCATCTTAAATGCCAAGTTGGGCACCTAAAACTTCAGAAGAAAGTGGGGGCAAATGCACGTTTTTTGCATTTGAGCATGAACCCGTTTTTGTTTTTTTTAATTACCATGTAGAATTTTGTCGGTTTTACAGTCACGATTTCGACGTTCGGCATTATAATTTCCAGAGTCTACACCAATGTTTACGTTATAACCCAGGCAGTTTTTTACATCTTCAGTACTGACTCCTGAAAATTGTTAATAAAGAAATTATTATTGCCGGGAGGAAGGAAAGGTGGAATAACACATTTCCTGAATCACAGAGTGCAAAAGAAGGCACAAGGAAATTATATCCAGGAAGGCAATCTAGTTGTATTCATAAAACAAGCAATAAGGGCATTCAAGTATTGACCTATATATTTTTAATCCCACCTGGCTTTCATCCCTCTCTGATTATTCACAATTTTACAACAGTCCAATATAGCAAAATTATAGCCACTAATTAAAAGCCAGTTTCGCTATTTCATAAAAGGTTGTGACATCAATCAATCAATCAGTCATAAGCTGATAGCCATAATAAATACTGGAAAGGTAAAGCAGAAGAAGGAGACATCCAGGTGCATCAGGTTTTTGTTTTAATTGAGCCAAACTGAATTCACTTCAATGGCAGCATAAACAGGATTCACGTTCTTACCCAGCAATTTATAAAGGTTTGCTATGGTTGCTGCTTTCACAATTAATTTGCAGCAGTTTGAATAGATGAGGTTGAAACTGGTTGTTCAAGAGGTAAATTCATTTATTTATTGGGTCCAGGGCGGCATCAAGGGTAGGCATGGTGAGGCACCTGCCGAGGGCCCACACCCCAACACGGCCCACTGTCAAGAGCCCCCCGAAGTTGCTCCTCCTCTTCACCACTGCAGCCTGCTTGTTCACCTGCCTCTCACCCTGACTCAGACAATGGAGGTGGTGAGAAGGAGGAGCAGCAGATGCCACTACCCATATGCTCCCTGGCTGTCTGCCTGTCAAGCAAGCAAGTGCTGGCAATGATGAGAAAGAGGAGGAGGAGCAAGAGTAGGGATGTACGAAACTCCCCTTACCTGGCTCCGCCGGGTTCCGCTTGGGGGGGGAGGTGCTCCATCCCTCCCCCCGGAATCCTCCCCCCCGGAATCCTGGCTGGCCGGCTCTGCTCCATGGGGATTCTGTAGAGCCGCCGGCCGGCTCCACCAGCAGCCGGACATCCGACCGCTGGCTAGCAGGGATGCAAATGGCAGCGGCCGTAGCCGCCGCTGTTTGCATCCCTGTAGTCAGCCGTGATAGGCTACATAAAGACTTATGTAGCCTATTACGTCTGGCTTTAAAAAAAAAAATGCGCGTACGCAAATGGCGGTGGCTACGGCCTTATTTTTGGCCGCCTTAGTCTGCGTAAATATTTACGTAGACTAAGACGGCGAAAATAAGGGGGAAAGCAAATAGCGTCCGCTATGGAAGATCTGCCCCAGGTAACTCTCGTCCCCGGGGGGATCCGCGGGGGGGGGGCGGCAGGCTGTAACCAGTGCATTCGGCCTCACCAAGATCGTGGCGGAATTCTCTGCCATCCCTAAGCAAGAGCAGCTGTTGACGATGATGGTGAGAAGGCAGACCCCCTGAGGGAGGGGGCCCACTGAGGGTGTCTTTCCCAAAGGCCCTCGAAACCTGGAGCTGGCACTGATTGTGCCTACAGCATGGGGCAGGGGTGCAGTGGGGCAGCAAGAATTACACTACACCAGGAAATGGGTGACAAAGGCCATAACTTTACTGGTTACAGCTTGCCCACTTTGGCGCGACATAGGCATGGATGCAGACATCCGACAGCCCAAACGCTGACAGATGCAACCATGCACGCATGCTGGGAAACATCTGTGTGTGGAAGGTGATCACAGGCCTACCGTTGCATGGGCCAATGCTAAGGGTCATCACCCCCAGTCTGGATGTGTAGCAGGTGTTCCAGTCCCAGAGCTAGGCTGGGCCACACCACAAGAACTCTTAAGGGGGTCTCCCAGTGAGGGGTAGGGAGCTCACCCCTGATTATTCTATGGATCCTGCCCAATGCCTCCAGCACCTGCTAGAAAGCTGTAGCCATACTATAGTGAGCTCAGTGGAGGCTGTGGCTCCAATGTCAGGCTGGCAGTGAATCCGTTCCGGGTTTTAGTCCGAACCACTCAGAACTCTAAAGGCACTAGCCAAGATGCCTTGCACCTCGGATAGCTCCTTTACAGTTCTGGCCGGTTCCTACTGAAACTTGGAGCAGATTCACTGCCCCACTGACATCTGAGCCACCAGCATCCACTCAGTGTGTTGTAACTGAACGTACCACAGAGAACATTGCAACCTCCGGATCACTGAAGCCTAGCCTCTGTCCATAGCTAGCTGTTGCACACTTCAAGACAACAGCAACTGGAAAGCAAGTTGGTATATATGTATATTTCACAGTAAAATAGGATGGCTTTTGTTTTGCCATACAATTATATTGTTGAGGATAAGTTTTTCTTGCTAGCTGTGTCTATTTCTTTTGGGCCATATAATCAGGTATTCTTCATCTCATTATTATTGTTATCATTCAGTCTTTGGGGGTTATCCCTCTTTTCATAGTTTATTTTCACACCATGAATTTTGCTTATATAAAAGCACGTTTGATTCTTTTAAATGCACGTTTTATGTATTGCAACTACTTAAAGCATTGCACATGGGCATGGTAAGTCCTCTGGACTACTGTAACATGCTCTATGTGGGGCTGCCTTTGAAAACTGTTCAGAATCTTCAGCTGGTCCAGAATGCTATGGCCAGACTGTTGACTGGGGCTGGTTACAGGGAGCACATGACTCCCTCGCCACAACAGCTTTGCTGGCTACTGGCCTGTTTCTGGGCAGAATTCAAAGTGCTGGTTATGACCTATAAAGCTCTATATGGCATGGGACCAGGTTACCTGAAGATTACCTTCTCCCATACGAGCCTGCCCAGGTCTTAAGACTTTGGGGAGATGTTCTTCTTTCAGTACTTCTGCCTTCAGAAGCACATTTTGTGGTGGAGAGAGGGCCTTCTCGGCTGGGAAACCCCATTCTTATCTCCGATCAATGATGCTAAAGAGCAGGATATTTAAACTTTACATACCTTGAAATCATTGCTTGGAGATAATAGTGGGGTTTCTTTGCTTAAAGGTGAAAGAACAAAGCCTCCTGCCCAGTGACTCCAGTCTGGATCACTGTTCTCTGCAACTGCTTGCTGGGACTCTTTTCCCCGGAGCTTAGGTGAGCTGTGGGGAAATGTAGGTGGAGGCTGCATAGCCTCCAGTCACAGGCTACATGTGGGCTGCAGGCTGTGTGTCTCTGTTATAGATGAAAGCCTAACCTCCATCAAAGGCTTAATGTAGAGGGGGGCCAGTGTGGTGCAGTGACTAGAGAGGCAAATTAGGACTAGGGAGACGGAGGTTCAAATTCCCATCCATCCATGGAGCTCATGGGCTGATGCTGAGCCAGTCACTGTTTCTCTGCCTAACCTACCTCACAGGGTTGTTGGGAGGATAAAATGGTGCGGGGGACAATGCACCTCCACCTGGAACTCTTAGGAAATAAATACAGGTATGCCAGCCTGAGTTCCTTGAAGGAAGGGCAGGTAAAAATGGAATAAAGGAAGCAGTCAATATAATTTAAAGCACCCTCAACATAAAAGTCATAAGATGCAATGGGTGTCTTGGCTAAGGCCAAAGTTAAGCTTTTTGAGGGACACTGTTTCCAAACTAACATGGGTCATAGCCAGGCTCTAGTTACTGCTAACAAACCTGCATGGGTCATAGCCAGGCTCTAGTGTTACTGCTTGCCATCCCGGTACCTAGAATCCTAAGAGAGAGTCTTTCATTGTGAGCCCATACCTTCTCTTGACATAGTTTCTTGGTCTAGTACGTATACTAGATCATATTTTCCTCCCACTGTTCCCTTCTGTGCATAATGTGTTCCATGCGTTTCCAGAAATGTAAAGTACTCTCCCTTCTCGTATGTGCTGGGCAGATATTTTAAATCATCAACGAATGTGTCAGTCAGGCGGATATCACGTCTTCGCATGATGAATGATCCCAGCTCAAGGCTTGCTTTTACATGTAAAAATATTTGTTTCTGCAATGAAGAATGAAGACGTTTATATTGTGGCATTCTGCCAATGGGAAAACACAGGATTGGATCTTCTGCCACTTCTTGCACTGACAACTGCTTACCTGATAGGAGGAGCTGTACGTCTGTCTATATTACAAATGTAAACTAATTTAGGGAGCAATCCTATCAAGATCAATAGTCGCCTCTGACCCCAGGGGTGACCACCTATCCAGTGCAGGGTGGGAGGAGTGGTGAGGAGCAGATCCCCTCCTCGATCCCCCAGCCCTGCTTTTGCAGCTAGACAGCCAATTTCGTCTGTCTAGCTGCGGGACCTCGGAGCGTGGGAAGCGGTGGCCGGATGACACATAGGATGTGTCGTACTGGATTTCCGACTTCCCCACCCCAGGTCACCCCTGGGAATGCCCCATTTTCGACGCTCCATTCTGCTCTTATGAGCGCAGAGTATGGGGCTGACCCACACTGCCTACGAGGTGGCTTGGGAGGGGGAGGGGGTTGGGTCTTCAGGAACTAGAGCAACTGACTAGCAGCCATAGGATTGTGCCCTTAATGGTCAATGTTTCTAGGAAGGGATTTTGGGAACTGTAAAGGGATTTTGGGAACTATGCAAAGGGGCAGTTAGTTTGCCAGGGGTTTGGTGCCTTGTCAAAATTAACATTCAGAGGGTTCCTTGGGGAAACAGTGCTAGATCAGCATAGCATACCAGTGTGATCACCATCCTGCATCAAAAGCTACACCTACAAACATTCCCCCGTCTACTGTTAAAAGTACAGGGTGTGGGTGGATTATTTATATCTGGTCACCCTGTCTAAAACAGTCCAGTTTCAATCAACAGTGCCATAGGCTGGGGGTCTACCAAGGGTTGGTATCAACACTCAGCACCTTTGTGGGCCCATGTAAAGCCCACTGGTGCTAATGCCAATGCCTGTTTTGGTCCTCCCACAAATTCCCCGGGCCACAAGTTTACCTGGCAACAGCATCTGGGCCTGAGAACCCATCCACATTATTAAAATCTCCCACAGTGCCTTGGAGCTCTCGGTGGACCATTGCTCCAGGGCACTGTGGAAAATCTGAATGGTTGGCAACTTTCCACTGTTCCCAGGCTCACCTTATTCTGTGACTCCCCCCCCCCCAAAAAAAACCCCTGGAGTTGGCCTCGGTCCTAAATAGACATTAGAGCAGGGGTGTGTCCCCCTCCCTGTCATCTTCTCCAGCCCCTGCTGCACGGCTGAATTTGGCAGTGGCAACAACAACCCCCCCAGTGGTTTACTGCCACATATTGGTAGCAAATTGCTAGAGCGCCTTAAAAAGTTCAAACTTAACATGCTTTCAAGCTAAATGTGCCCTTTCTAAGGCTCCATAGCTTATTTTTTTCTGCTGCTGAATTTGGTGGTGCAGCAGCAGGAAACTCTAGCCCATCGGAGTGTGTGACTATGGAGTATAAAGTGGCCCCCAGACACTCTCCTTCCAAATTGCCCACCCCTGCATTAGAAGATGTGTGGTGTAAGATACTGGCGAACATTCACACAAACAAGTGCAGACATGCACGGCTGGATGCATAACTAAGCATTTCTATGATAAGTAACAAAAACACTATGGATAAAATCCAATTAAGTCCTACTTAGAGTAGACCCATTGAAATGAATGGGGCTTGGGTTAGTCATGACAAACCCAAAACCCATTCATTTCAATTGATCTACTCTAAGTAGAACTTATGTTGGCTTTTACTCTGTGTAAAACTAGTATATACAATAGAGCGGAAGATTCAGCATAGGGATGCTGGAGAAATCCACTATAACCGAAATGCGGTTGGATTCCTGAGAATCTGACCTGCGGGGTCCACAGTGGGCTGGTTCTCCCTGCCGGCGCATCTCCTAGATTTTGGCGTTTTCCTATTTGTAAACAGGGCAAGATACGCCAATTGCAGCTGCAATTAGAGTATCTTGTCCTGTTTACAGAAAGAGAAAAACCTGCCAAAATCCGGGGGACGTGCCAGGGGCTCTGGGGAAATCTGCTGAGCCCCAAGAGGGCCGGATTTCCCCATGATGGACCCCCCCCAGACCAGATGTTGGGGGATTCGCACATCCTTAATTCAGCATAACCCAGTACTGAGTGAAACGTAGCTGCAGATTCACGTAGGCAGATCCAAATGACACAGCCATGCTCCTTATTTCCAACTTGCACTTTCAGCGTTCTCCCCCAACTCCATTCCAGTTCATTTTAGTGGGGGTGGCAGCAAGGAACTGAACATCATTTCACATGTTTGTTTCCATTTAGTTCCTGAGGTAGGCCAACAATTTATGCATCTTGGGGTCACTCCTTTTTATGACTGGAGGCTCTGAGCCTTGGAGAGGGGAAACTTCATCTGTTAATCTTTGCCTCCCCTGCAGCTATGAAAGAAAGGCTCAGAGTACTTGTGTATTAAAAAAACAGTGGCAATCCCAAGGGGGGCCCTTCCTCAGTCTCTCTTCTCACCGCCATTGTCACTGGCTGCTCCTGCAGGATTACAGATTGTTCCTATGCATAATTACTTGGACGCCCCACTTTGTCCAGTGGGCCTTATTTACAGGTAAGCGTGCAGAAGACGGCAGTATTAGTGTATCTTTGTTCCTAATGGCAGGCTAATATCAAATCCCCTGGAATCATGCAAAGCTCTCCATATATTTGATAAACTTACCTTTCCTTTGGACTCTTTCAAGAAGTTACTTATATTGGTACTTCTGCTAGCTGCGAAGCCTACTTTCAAATGTGCTATTTCTTTTTTCTCAGTAGGCTGTGCGGCTGCATCTCCTGTCTCAGAAGGCTGTGCGGCTGCATCTCCTGTCCCAGAAGGCTGCGCATCTGCATCTCCTGTCCCCAAAAGTGGTTCGTATGCATCTTCTGTCCCCCAAAGCAGCGCGTCTACATCTTCTGTCCCCAAAAGCGGCGCGGCTGCATCTTCTGTCCCAGGAGGCGGCGCGACTGCATCTTCTGTCCCAGGAGGCGGCACGGCTGCATCTTCTGTCCCAGGAGGCGGCGCGGCTGCATCCTTTTTCTCAGTAGGAGTCAGTTTTAGAGAGAAGCTTGTCTTAAAAGACTGTTCTTTGCCACTGAACATATGTGTCAGTGACGTCACCTCGTCCTCATAGTACTCGCTTGTGAATCTTTTGTCTCCTTTTGTCTTGGCAGGGGAAAAATATAATTAAATTGGTGTTTTAATAAGGTATTTGAAGGACCGCCTTCTCCCATACCAGCCTGCTGGCACTTTGAGGTCATCAACAGAGGCCCTTCTCACTTGCTTTCACCAGCCTAATCCCCCTCAGCAGCGGACAAGAGAGAGGGCCTTTTCAGTGGTGGCCCACTACTCTGGAATTGGCTTCCATGAGGCGTTCATCAGGCCCCTTCTTTGCAGGTCTTCAGGAATGCTCTGAAGACCCACCTATTTTTGTTTGCCTTTCCCTAATCTGTGGACTGCAGGTTTTATTGGTGCAGTCTGCTTTTATAGTGCTTTATTGTAGTTTATAGTATATTTATTTATTGCCTGATGTCAGGGATCGGTCTAAGCACCTTGAGATGTCTGACAGCTCCGATTCTGAATCACAGTTGGAGCAGCAGCTAGATCAGAGGCTGGGGGAAAGACCCTCCCTAGTGAACCAAACCGCTGGAAGAGCCTCCCAAGACCTTGACCAACAGATGGCCCAGACTGAGTCTTTGCCCCCTCCCTCCACCATAAGATCACAAGTTCCCACTGAGGAGGAGGAAGAGGGGCATGACTTGAAAGATGCTAGGGCACGATGCAAAGCAAAGCGGGAAAAGTTAAGGGCAGGACTCAGATGATCCACCAGGATAGCCACTTTTGGAAGCCAACATAGGAGGGAGCCACCCTAAGGGAAGGGCATCATGGTGAAGCTAGCTTGGCCAGGAGGTTCATGCCCCAAATGGCCGGCAACTTTCTCTCCGTCTGGTTCGTCTCCTCTGCTTAGAGCCTGTTGATCAGAGAGCCTGGGGCAGTTTGACAGTTTTCCTTGACTCTGCATTTGTAGAGAGACTAGGCTCTAACAAAATAAAGTCATTTTGTAGCCTGAAGCTTTGTCTGTTCTGGTACTGATTGTGAAGGGAAAGGATGATCCATACCTGACACCTATTTGTACACTTTTGTATGTTTTCTATCTTGTATGCTGCCTTGAGAGGGTTCTCTCCTAAAGGCAGCCTAAAAATGATTGCAGATAAAATTATTAATTTATGGATTGTCACAGCAGTCCTAACAGGGTTGGGGTGGAGAGTGAAATGGTGGATCATCTGCCAAATCCAAAGCCATGTTGGCTCACACTGGCCAGAGCAGGCTTTGACCTGGTTCGCACATAATGAGAAGCCACCATGGGTGAATTTCCCTGCAGGACTTCTTGTCATGGTGGTCATTTTGAATATTCGAGCTGCAGTGGGGGTAGCTTTCCATTATGCGCAAACCCATAGAGGATGGGTTGTTGGGGTGATTGACAAGCCACCTGCAACCCTAAAACGGCCCATCGATTCTGGGCAGCTTTTCAACTGCCCTAACAACTCACTGTTGCTGGGTTCGCACATAACAGCAAGCTACAGTGCACCACCGCCATGGCTTGAATATTCAAAATGGACACCATGACAAGAAGCCCTGCGAGGGGGGGGGGATTCCCCTGTGGTGGCTTCTCATTATATCCAAACTGTAACAAGTTACATTCAAACTGTAATGAGTGTGAGGGGTAGATTGGGAGGTGGACTGATGTTTTTCATTGCTGGTGGTTCTCTCTCTCTCTCTCTCTTGTTGTTGTTTATATTTCCTCCTCCAGTTGATTTCCTTGCTGGTGTAGGTGATGGGCCTGATCCTGGGGCCTCTAGGAGAAGTAAAGGAGATATGGATCCATCACATCCAAGGGTGTCTTTGACCTGCCCCCAGAACAGCCCATTTGGGGGCCTCCCATCTGTCAAAATACCACTGGCAGTAGATCTACACCTGTGGAAATTTCTGTGGCCACACCAGGGGCTGCCATTGCAGACATGCCTCTCTCCAGAGGGGGAATTGCTTTCTGCTGATGGAGAGGCACTTCTGCCCCATCCAGCCAATGGATCTTGGGCATTAGGATTGCTCTGTGTAGGTTGAAAGACATGCAACAGAGTGGATCCTCTCTCTGAACACTAGAAATCTGGGCCAACCAATGAAATTGTTGGACAGCAGATTCAAAACAAACAAAAATAAATCCCTATTGTATTAGTTCCTTAAAATTATCTTGCTTATTAGCCAGAAGTCACCACCTTTTAAAAGTAAAAGAAACAGAACATCCAAATCAAAAATACACTAGCAGATATATCAATACGAAATACCACCTTTACAGATTAAAGGCAAATTTAAAACAAACAGCCTCTCTCCTTTATTTACAAGCATTATATAAAAATATCTAAAACTTTAAAGCTCCAAAGTATCAAATAAAATGATCCAGAGCATGGGACACCTAATCTTTGCTATCCTGGACTTGAATATTTTTTTGCTTCCAAAGCATATATTGAAACTCACAACATTTATTTATTTATTTCAGGAATTTAGTATCCCACCTTTCATTTTGAAAACACTATGGCATGACATAGTGTCATTCCCAGGGGCACCCTTGTGTGTGTGTGGGGGGGAAGCATTGGCCCCCAAATTGGCCCCAGAGGACCCTGGGAATGGTGCTGCTTCATGACATAGCATTGTTCCCTTGGGGCATTCTGTTCCTGGAATGTGGCCAGGCTGCCAAGGGAACAGTGGCAAGACATCTTTTATTTTATTTATTTATTTCATTTCTATACTGCCCAAGAGATGAAGCTGTCTGGGCAGTCTGTTGTTGTTAAAAGACAGACAGACAGACAGACAGACATTTCAAAAACCCTCTGCCATCTTATATTTAAGGTAAGACCACAACCACCATCATAACCCACCCACAAAAATATTAATTCAATCTTCTGCATTTTCAGCCCTTCATCTTCAGATGCCCTCCTCAAGATGACCCTGCCAAATGAGCTGAGGCAGATGGCTACTAAGGAGAAGGCCTTTTCAGTGGCGGCTCTCCCCAGAGAGGGTCACCTGGTACATTGTGATCCTTTCAGTGCCAGGTGAAGCCTTTTTTTAAATTCACACAAGCTTTTTAGGCATTCCGTTTTTTAAAACTCAGTGCTTTTTAGACACTGCTGCTGGTTTCTACTTAGATTGTATTCTGCTTTAAAACATTTTGGGTTTTTTTCCCAATAAGTTTTATTGTGTTTTTATATTGTTTGGATTTAATTTTTATTTTTTGAATTACCCAGAGAGCTTTAGCTATTGGGCAGCATAGAAATGCAATAAATAAATAAAGTTAGCAGGCAGGATAAGTTGAACTAGGCAAGGCATTATGGAGGAGAAAAGCACTACAGAGCTGCTGTTTTCAGTGGCAGCCCTGTGTTCTTTGCAATGCAGAGTTCTGCCCTAAAGCATTTACAGTAGCTAGGCCTAGTCCAAAAGATTTTACCCCCCAAAGGCTTACATCATAATTGAGCACTGCAACATTCCATGGCTTGCGATAGTATATGCCACTATTCCCATCACGGACTCTGTCACAGAGTCCATTGTAAAACTCATTGTAAAATGGGCTTTCCTTTGGCTCCATACCTAGAATGTTCAGACTGTGAGAATACCACAGAAGAAAAAAGAAGAGCATATTCCATTATCACATTTCTTTAAAACTGCTTCCCTAGCACACCATTCAAATATCATGCATTTTCAAAAAGGACCTAATTAGTGGAAGCAGCAACAAAAATAAAACAGTGAATGTCCAGCGTACATAAACATGGAGTAGTATGCATGTAGAGCTATTTCACATTTTGCACCATTTCCAACCTCCCAGCATTTTAAATAGGCATGTTCATTGTTGGTATACATCAACATCTATAGCTGACCACTTGCTGCTTCTTTCTAAAATCATGGCTGAATCTGATCCACGAGACCTGGATTACATGAATAGTAATGGCTGCTGCAATTGTTTCCAGTTGTTTATCAATAATGATATCTTCCATTAATAGAGGGATGGCTAATAGAAAAAGCTGTTGCAGAGGGCACTTAGGTGCAAGGTGACTTACTGCAAACCGCCCCCCATCCACACACCTGGGATGGAACTGATTTTATTTTAAAAGAAAAGACTCCTTAAAAAGTCTGCTTGTTTTAAAACTATATAAGCCACCTTTGAAGGTAAAGCCTCCCCAGTCGGTGTACAAAATTTAAAACCACAAGACACGATAAGGGTGCAATCCTATGGGTGTCAGATATTTGTAAATTCATTTACTAAATTTGCCTCTACGACCCTTGCTTACAGACTTGGTTCCCTTTGTAATCAGCCATAAATGTTATGCATTACACCAACTGATGTAATAGATTGAAAAAATTCTCTCTCTCTCTCTCTCTCTCTCTCTCTCTCTCTCTCACACACACACACACACACACACACACACAAAAGTTGTTTATCAATTGTAATTGTTTCTGAGTTGGTGAATTGAATTCAAACTAGAGCTGTGCACAAATGGCATCTCAGAATTCTATTTGGCCTCTGTTACTTGTGGGCAGAGAAATTAGGGGGACAATTTCACTGAATTTTTCCAGGGGAGGAGAAATTCTCCAACAGTTTCTCAAGATAGGGCTCATTCTTGGCAGGGGTTGTAGCACACATTCTTTCTTTCTTCCTAAGGGTTTTTGGTTTATTGCACTGCTCCTGCAGGTGGCAACAGCATCAACTGTGTTGAGGCTTCTGCTTTTTTGAGGCAGAATTTTGAATTTCTTTTGGGTGGTCTTTTTGAGCTTGTCTAATCACCGCGAGGCGGCCAAGGGTGCTGGGTGTGTTTTCTCTCTTTATTGCACATCTTTCCATTGCTCTGCAGCCTCCCAGGCCACCTGCACTTCCTGGACAGAAAAAGCCCTATGGGAGGAATAACCTCATGGTGTCTTCCTCACAATGGCTTTAACTGAAGTGTGGGAAGCTGAGGAGGCTGCAGGCTGCCACACAGATGACTGTACAATGACAGACAGGATGCTCACGCAGGATGCTCCTCAGCCACCTCATAAGTAAGGTAGCACAAGAACCCCAAACCCAGCCCATGAGAATTTCTCTGAAATTTCTCCTCCTTTGAATTTCTTTTCAAAAGCATTTTCTTTTCTATCATATTGAATCAGAGTGGCTGAAAAAAATATGGGGGAAATTTTTGGCACAGCACTTGTTCAAACATTGCAGCCACACTCGTCACTGGGTTACCCGCTGACTGAGCTGCAGCTTTGCTTGGTCAGGGGGCTGCAATCCTATGAGTTCTTAATAGAGAATAAATCCTATAGAAATTAGTGCTATTTATTTCTCTGAGTAAACGTGCATAGGACTGCGTTCTGAGACCTTCAGCTTTTGCAGTATGGGCCTTATTAGAACTGTCCATATCAGAAACTAAAAAATCAATATGACTCACCTACACACCTGTTCTGGACTTGAGGTCATTATTTATAAAGTCACATGAGAGGAAGGAGAGGCACAGAGGCAGGAAAAGGGAGCCACTTTTGTGAGCTGATGTCCCAATTGAACTGCTTTATGCTGCTTTATGGCAAGCTCAGCACTGTATCTGTATCAGAACTTAGATTGCAAAGTCCCCAGTCATTTGTCTCAACTTGCTTGATATAGTGACCTTGCTGAAGCAAAGCAAGTCCAGGCCTAATCAGTGCCTGGTTGGGAAATGATTTGGGGACTCTATGGCCATGTTAGCACAAACAGGCAATTAGCCAGGATTCCTGGCTTATTGTAAAGAAGCAGTGTGCTCCCTCCTTTGCATGAGCAGGTAAAACGAATGAAGAAGTGACAGCTTACTGTGACATTCAAATGTAGGATCCTAATGTGTTGCTCAAAACAAACAAAGCTATTGCTTGTTTATGATCCTGGCTTGTTTGAAAGTAACAAACTAGAATCCAGGGTTCAGATGTCATGATGATAAGCAATTGCTTCCTTGTTAGTTTTACCTGATCGTGAGAAAGGAAGCGCAAATTGGCTGTGTGCACTGGCACACTGTTAGTAATGCCAGGCTAAGCCTGGTTTATCATTATGTGCTAATACAAACCATGTATACCGCTCCATTTTCCATGGGAGAAAGCTGGTATCAAAATGCCATTAATGAATTAAAAACACACCAAGGGAGCCCTGCAGGAGGAAGCTATGTATATATTCCACATTTTTAATTCTATGAAACAGAAAGGGGGGAAATGTATTACCTATCATTTGATCATCAGCAATATGGTTTGTAGCTTATTCATAACGCACTGGAAATGTTGGAGATGAGCACAGATACATATACTCCAGAGAAAAGTCTAAGGAACATCACAGGAAGCAAATCTGTGGCCCCTTATTATAAAGAAGTGCATCTTTGTTTTTTGACCGGGGGGGGGGGTCATTTCCCTACACCCATTTTTAAAATGTGAGGAATATAGTGTCAGAGAAGTCATACACAAGTCAATGATGTAATGCTCATCAGACAATACCTGGTGCATTTCATGTACTTTTCATGTAGGCTTTCTAGAGCTTACCCACGGCCAGCTGTTCTTCCAACCTCTGATACATCGAGGATACGATCACGACAAGGAGCAGGGCGCATGCCTTCACAGTTATCTTCATCCGTAACGTCACCACAGTCATCTTCTGTATTACACGTCAACCTTATCTTTATACATTGTCCTAAGGGCAGAACAAATAACAGAACAGAAGATTTCTAGTTTGGGCCATTTGGTAGTCTTTATAAATTAAAGCATTACAAACAAGATCACAGACTGCCAAGAACATTAGAACACCTGCTTGGTTTCCAGAGTTCATTTGCTTGGGAGAAGATAGTGGGAACAGGAGACTGAATGATATACATCCTCTTGCTCTTTTAGTTGAGCCAAACCTCGCTGTTTTTCCCCCCAGAATTTTTGCCACAGAGGAAATGGAAATCTGCTTTTATCTTTCCATTTTTAAATGGGTTCTGACAAGGCTCATTTAAATATAATCATATCTGGCCAAGAGGCAAATGGAACAGCTTTCACCTGACACCTAAAGATTAGTAGGGTGTCATCGCAAAGAAGGCCCTCTCTCTAGCAGCCACTCCTATAATCTCTGAAGGTTGGGGGCATCAGGAGCAGGGCTTCAGCAGGTGATCTCAGTACATCTTTCAGCATTTGCCAAGGTCCACACCTCAGTACAGAACCGGCCCAAGGTATTTTGCTGCCTGAGGCAAAGGACAAGATGGCGTCCCCTTCCATTCCAGGTATAGAAACCAACTGGACTGGCACTTGAACCTCACTTCAACACTGGCAACAGGATGGAGTCCTTCATCATACCTGAGGGAAGCAGTTTAGTGCAGGGGGCGTAGGACAGGCTGTGAGGCACACACCCAGCTTTTTCTTCCTAAGAGAATAGAATGGCTGGGAGATGACCACTGCTGCCTCCTAGCATCTGCTGCCTCATTCTGCCTAATGATAGGGCAGGCCCTGCCTCAATAGAGGGCCCATTGCTCTTGGCACTGCTGCTCCTCTTCTTTCCATTGCTGCCTGTCAAGAGTGCCATCAATTCAGGACACTGGGAATGAAGTCCAGGGTCCCATTCACCAGAATGAGTTGCCGGGGGGCGGGGCGGGGGCGGAGAGAGCACAGCAGGACTGACATACCACATTTTTAAATAAGTGAAGTAATACATATTACCATCTAAAGAGAGGTGGGCAGTGCGCCATTAAATCTAGAGCCTGAAACTACCTAACTGCAGTATTGCTGCCTATTCTCTCCGTCTGACCCAGAGGGAGATGTTCAGCAAGTGAGTGCGAGACCGGAGTGAAGAGAAGATGCCTGTTTGCTTGGCTGGCCTCTCCTTCTGGGTGGCAGTATGCCCAGAGGGAGAGAAAATGGGTGATAGCAGGTAGGAGCGAGTGGCGGGGGAGCAAAGGCACCCCAGTATCTGGGTTCAGCACTGAATACATGGACAAGTTTATATGGGGGTTATGTGTAGAAGACGGGCTCACTGTTGACAGTGGTGGCACCTAAAGTATTACTTTAGCTTCCATTGTGTTGAGGTGAAACAACGATGACAAAGAAGACTGCAAGAATTGTAGTGCCTACCATTCTCACACATGAAGTCATTGCCACAATCAACTTCCTCTTCAGGGCAAGTGGTGTCTGGTACACAGCTCTGTCTGTCTCCCAGAGATTCCAGGCATGGCTTCCCTCCAAACTGTCCATACCTCACGACACTCCTTGAGCGATACTTTTGGAAAGATATAAGAACAATGACAGATACTCTAGAATGGGGTGGTGTGTGCGTGCGTGCGTAAAGCAGCTGTGAAAAATAATGTGCAAAATAACAGGGATGCAAACTTGTTGTGTTTCCACAATGGGTGAGGGAGTCCATTATTTTGTAAGCTGAGTTTTCAACTATGATTTGTTTTCATAGTTGAATACCAACCAACTGCATGAAGCAGAGGTCAGGTGGAGTCCACCTCACTAAGCTAGGGCCAACACTTTAATAGTGAAAACAGCTGGTGGAGGCTGATGGCTCCGATGTCAGAGAGGCAGTGAATCTGCTCCGGGTTTCCGTCAGAACCAGCCAGAACTCTAAAGGAGCTATCCAGGGTGCTCTGCACCTTGAACAGCTCCTTGAATATTGCACCTTGAATATTCTGCACCTTGAATAGCTCCTTTAGAGTTCTGACTGGTTCTGACAGAAACCTGAAGAGATTCACCACCCCACTGACATCAGAGCCACCAGCCTCCCCTGAAAACAAGGAAGTGTCTTGTGGCACCTTAAAGACTAACATTATTATTGCGTAAGCTTCTGTGGACACTGTCCACTTCATCAGATGCATGAAGGCTCAACCTCAAATTGGGCAATCTGTATACACGTGCAGGGGGGTGGGGTGGGGAAATGTAAACCGCGTTGTCAGAGGGAATTGAAAGGCAAAAAAGGTACAGTGATAATTACCTTAACAGTTGCCATTCACAAGATGTTGTTGGGCGATAACACAGTCGTAGGCCAATTAACACATTGAAATGCAGAATTGAAACGCAGGAAAGTGCAATCCTATACACACCTACTCAGAAGTCAGCCCCACTGAGTTCAATGAGACTTACGTTTGAGTAAATATGCATAGGATTGCAGCCTAAAACGTCTTGCTACAGCGTTCTGATGCCAATTCCTGCCTGCATCTCTCTCCCCCACCCTGCCCTTCACGCTGCTGTCTGTAGCAGGCCACTTCACCCTACAGCATGGTAGGGCCCATCCTGGCACTTGGTCATTCCACTGATGCTACTGCACTTATTCTGCCCACCCCCCCATCCATGTTTGCCAGTCATTTTGTGGATTGAGGCAGGTAAGCAAATCATGATTGCCTGGAGATCTGAAGGTTCACTATTTGGGGCTGGGCCTACATGGCCAGAGTAAGGGAAAAGCTCTGATCCAACTGTCACCTAGAATGCTTAACACATAGGGGTACCTGTGGGTACTTCTGTCTAATGACATTTATTGTAGGTTTGCTTATCTGAATGGGTGTATTCCTAATTTATCTTTCAAATTCCCAGTAAGTCACAAACAGCATTTCTTACTGTTCTCATGCTCTTTTATTCAATCGTTTCATATAACATATTATTTCAAATGGGGAGAGGGTGTCATTTAAAATGTGTACCTCATTAAACCATTTGTAGATGCTGGGTGCTTCCAGGCAAGGCTTTTATTGCCGCATCACCTTTCCCATAATTTGTTGTCATACGAAGCTGCCTTATACAGAGTCCGACCATTGGTCCACCTAAGCCCAGTATTGTCAGCACTATTTGGCAGAGGCTCTCCAGTAGGGATGGCGGAGAATTTTTCCCTGAAACTTCGGGGGGCCGAGCGCCAACGT
Organism: Heloderma suspectum; assembly: GCF_057233095.1. Lineage (NCBI taxonomy): Eukaryota > Metazoa > Chordata > Lepidosauria > Squamata > Helodermatidae > Heloderma > Heloderma suspectum. The sequence goes on from NC_139459.1 coordinate 29,418,034, forward strand.
GTTTGGCCCCCCGAACAAGTTTCGGGGAGAAATCCTCCGCCCCCCCGCCCCCCGCCCCCCCCCGGGACGGGACTTACCTTCCCTGAATGTCCCTCCCGGCGGCGGGACCGGCTGGAGGTTCGTCGGGTGTTCGAGCGGGGCGGGAGCGGCAGCCGGTCTTTCGACCGGCTGCCGCCCCCGCCATTGCAATAAAAGAAAAAAAAAAAAAGTCCCCTGATAGGCTACGTGACGATTCACGTAGCCTATCACGGCTAGATTTGCAAAGTCACCCGTGATAGGCTACGTGAATCGTCACGTAGCCTATCACAGGTGACTTAAAAAAAAAAAAAAGTATGTACGGATAATGGCGGCCCCCATAGGGAGCCGCCATTCCCGTTCCTTATTTGGTCGCTGTAGTCTACGTAAATGTTTACGTAGACTACGGCGAAAATAAGGGCAACGCTATTTGCGTTGCCCTTATTTTCGCCGTAGTCTACGTAAACATTTACGTAGACTACAGCAACTAAATAAGGAACGCAAATGGCGGCTCCCTATGGGGGCCGCCATTCGCGTATGCGCTTTTTTTTTTTTTTAAGTCACCCGTGATAGGCTACGTGACGATTCACGTAGCCTATCACGGCTGACTTTGCAGATCTAGCCGTGATAGGCTACGTGAATCGTCACGTAGCCTATCAGGGGGCGTTTTTTTTTTTTACTTCCGCGTTCGCGGCCGGGCGAGGCGAGGCGCTTCCTTCCCGGCCTGAATTTCGGCCGGGCGAGGCGGTTAGCCTCCCCCCCCGGCCTGAACTTCGCGGGGGGAGCAACGAAGTGCTCCCCCCCACCGCGAACAAGCTGCGAGAAAAGGTAAGTGACTTTTGTCCACCCCTACTCTCCAGAGGTTCAGGCAGAAGTTTTTCCAGCCCTACTTGGAGACATCGGGGAACCTTCTGCGTGCAAAGCCTGTTCTCTTCCACTGAGCTAGGTCTCGTCCTTTGTAACTCTGCCATATTTCCCCACCATTTCTTCCATCTTTTTTCTTACTGCAATAAAAGCCGTTTAAGAAGAAAAGATGGAATAACTACACAATGGCTTCTGACTGGTAGTGCTAGCAGCCCTCTGTCTGGAAGCACCCTAAGTAGAAAGAAGCCTTCTTAAACTATACTGCAATGTGCCACTTGGTGGCACTCTGTGTTCTTAACAACCACACTACTACTGCAGCCTTCCCCAGCCTGGTGCCGTTTCGAATGACAGCTCTAGGGATGGGAGAGAATTCTGCCACGGACGCCAATGAGGCCTAATCTACCAGCTTTATGGCCGCAAATGGCGTCCACTACGCCATTTGTGTCCCTGTTTTTCCCCACGATAGGCTATGCAAATATTTGTGAAGCTTATCGCGTGAACAGGGACGCAAATGGTGTAGTGGACGACAAATGCGGCCATAAAGCTGATAGATTAGCCTAAATGCAGCCGTAATCTACCAGCTTTACGGCCACAAATGGCGCCACTATGCCATTTGTGTCCAGAGACTCACTTACCCTACCCCAGTGATACGGCACAGCAATGGGAGCCGGCTATATTGCCAGCGAAGTGGAGCCGGCGGCCAGCTCTGCAGGATTGCCACGGAGCAGAACTGGCCTGGTCAGATTCCAGGGGGGAGGGACAGATCGCCTCCCCCCCGCGGACCCCCCGCACCGGACTTGGACGTAAGGGATTCGTACATCCCTAGACAGTTCTCAGCATTCCTGAGCATTGACCATGCAGTGTAGGGATTATGGGGTTGAAATCCAAAGCATCTGGAGGGCCCCTGCTTGGGGAAGGTGGCACTGTTGTATGTGGATCCTACCATTTCCTTCATTTAGCACTCCAAGCGGAGTCTGCAGTGAATAATTAATTAATTAATTAAAATTATATTAATTCATTTTTTACAATAATTTATAATTTTGTATAACAGAAATTATAAAATAAATAGCAATAAAAATATTTTTATTTTATATAAAGTATATAATATTTTATAGATTTTACAGAGTTATATATATATATATATTATATAAATTTATATAATGTTATATAAGTTTTATATTTATATAATTATATAATTTTATAATTTCTAAATTCATTGTAAATAATTATTCATTTAATTTAATATAAATAATACATAATTATTTAATAATACATAATTATTTATAAATAACTAAATAATTATCTGAATTACAGGAATAGAATATAAGGGCTGAAACAGTCTCATCCATCATAGAGACTAACTCATAGCACCCAATTCTGAACACCAAATTCTCAACACCCAACGGTTTTGTTTGTCCCTTAATCTGAGGGTGCTTAGTAATACCACCAATGTTCAACTTTACCTGGTGGGCCTACAAAAACAGAGGTGTCCCTGCCACCACCACCCCGAACTTTTGCTGAGAAAGTTTAACATTACTGAGCCAGTTCTGAATCAAGTCAAGTGGAGTTTGTCCATCACCAATCATGGAGACTAAGGCTATCAATAGCTGTTAGTCATGATGGGGATATATATTAACTCCAGCAACAGAGGCAGCATGCCTCTCAGTACCAGTTGCTGGGGAACAAGAGAAGGAGCGTGCTATGTATTGCACTCATGTCCTGTTTGTGGGCTTCCCACAGGCATCTTTTGGCTGCTGTGTGAACAGAAGGCCTTTGGCCCAATCCAGCATGGCTCATCCTATGTTCTTTTGATGGGTCACAATACAGAGCAGAAACTGGAAGGCTGTAGTATTGCCAGAGGTCTGCATAATCCAAGAAATACAATTCAGAATATATTTCTTACTAATACATTTATAACAGGCCTATACGACTTGTGGCCCACCATAGGACAACAGGGCAATAACCAAGGTTGTGTTGGTGGAATGGAGTTCCATGAAGCTAACCTCTCCTCCCCCTCTTTCACCCGGCAGCACCTAGAGGCCTCCTCAAATGCTATGCAGAGGCCTGGAGGACCCTTCTGAGTGGGCTGGGCTATGGCATGGGGAGCTGAGAGGGAAGGGGAGATCCTGAAAACTGAGCAGAGGCACCTTCCATGGGCAGAGAGATCCTGCTCATGGAAGGTGCCTCCACACCAGTTTTGGTGTCCTGCCCTTCATCCCATCACAGCCTATCCCATTCAGGAGTGTTCTCCTACACTCTTATGTAGCACTGGGGGTAATGGGCTCTACGGGCTTCTGGGAGAAGGGTAAGTTAGCTCCCTGGAACTGTGTTCCACCAGCACAGCCTGGGATGTTGCCTGTAGGAAGCTGCCTTACACCAGGACTGAACATTTGCCCATCTACCCAGCCTTGTCTAGTCTGACCGGCAGCAGCGGCTCTCTGGGTCTCAGGAAGATGGCATTTCACATCACCGACGACCTGATTTTCTTAAATAAATTGAGTCTAGGCCTTCTGCATGCACAGCCTGTGTTCTGACACTGACATACAGTTCCTTCTCTGGCCTGTGATGAAGGCAGCCATTAACCAAATATTGTGGCCAGCTATTTGCTTGACAATCGCCCTGGTTTTGCAGTACCAGGCAGGCAGGAAAACCAGCTGGAGAGCTGTGTTTGGCTTGGCAGGTCCCAGGTTGGGCAGGCATCTTCCAAGACAGGGGTCCCCAATGTGGTGCCCACAGGCACCTCCAATAGCACCTGAGAAGCTCTCCCTGACCCCTTCAAAAATTATTTTTAATTAAAACTTGAAAAACGTTAGGGCATCAGGTTCTTTTTCCTGTTCCTGAACCTGTCGCTGTTCAGGTGTTCAGCAGACAGGAAGAGAAGGAACGAGCTGCTTCCTGGCCTGCCCAATCTTCTTCTATCTCCATAGACCTTTCCCCTTTGCTCTCTCTCTCTCTTTTTTCCCACTCCCAGCCTCTAGCTCCCTATTTCTCTCCCCCAACCATTTCCTTGCTATTTCTTTTCCTTCCCCGCCTCTAGCCTTCTTCTTTCTCTCCTTTCCTAGCCCCTAACCTCACTATTTCTCTCCCTCTCACCCCTTTGCCTTGCTATTTTCCACTCCCTCCCAGCCTCTAGCCTCATTATTTCTCCCCACCCCCACTCTTATGACTAGCCAGACCCACACAGCAGCCATTATATGACTAGCCATATCCTCCATGGGAGCCATTTTGTGGTGGCATGGCGCCCAAAGCAGTTTCTCAAATTCCCCGATGTGCCCACAGGCCCAAAAAGGTTAGGGACCCTGGTCTAAGAAATAAGATGGCTGAAACTTGCTGAATGTGTTACATTGTCACCCAGGGCTTCTAGGCTGATTCATCTAGACCCAGAGACAGTGATAATTTAAGGCCAATTTATGCAACTGGTTTTTATGTGGAGATTTCAAACAGGGATGGCTTCAGGTAGGGCTTAGTAAGATCCCATCTATCCTGCCTTTCCCATTACGCAACCATTTGCCACCTCCTCCTATCCGGTCCCCCCACTCAGCTAAGTGGATTCCCTCGCAATGCTGAGGTTGGGAGTTGGCAATTGTGAGGGTTAAGGAAAAACCAGGTTCTCCTGCAAGTCTTGCCTTCTGGGGGAGGGCAAGCACCTGAAGGCCTTCTCCCTTCCCTTGGCATCTTGTTGTGAGTCTGGGAAGCTGGTTGGCAAGAATGGGAGCAGACGTAGGCCAGGAAAAAGTCCCAACAGTAAAAGCTGTGTGACAGTTTGCCTCAGGAGGTAGTGGGCCCTCCTTCGCTGGAGGTATTTAAGCAGTGGCTGGATGTCCATCTGCAGTGGTGTAGTGGTAAAGTTCTCAAGTGCAGGCATTCATCATGACAGTCCCCATAGCCATGCCCACAAAGAGAGACCAAAAATTCAGGCAGCTGTGTTGATCTAACCATTTTCATCTCTACCAGGAGCAGGTCTTTTGTAAAGCTAGTGGGTCTTAACTGCCCATTCAAAACCACCCCACCCCCAAATACTTCACAGTATATATTGTTGCCCCCAGCTGCTGTGAGAATTGTAGTTAAGCTCAGAGGGAACAGGGAGGTCTGAGAGGGGTGGTGGCAGCAGGTGACTTCAGTGTCCCTGCTAATCAAAAAGTATTAGCTCTGCGTCCCTGTGAGCCCTGGCTCCACTACACCACTGTTAATCTGTCAGGGATGGTTTAGTTGCAGGCTCTTGCGCTGAGCAGGGGGTTGGACTAGATGATCTCCAGGGCATCTAGTCCAGAGATCTTCCAACTCTAACATTTTATGATTCTTGGACAGCAGCCTATCAATGGTTCTGAACAGGGAGACCGCAATTTTAGCTCTTGAGGGTAATCACAATTCATAAGCCTATCTTTCACAAATGTATCAAATCTTATGTATAAATACCCCTAACTAGAAGATAAGTCACATGCTCATGACTCACTCTTTCTTTTGTGCAGGAATTACATGGACTCCATTCACTCCAGCGGCTCAGCAAGCAGTCGATGGGTGCTGGTGCAGCAGGTTCTCTCGCCAACCTTGGATAGAACAACAAAATGTTCTTTCTTAACATGCAGTAAATACATGCACAGCTGCACAGCTGCACAGGAATGCATGTTTTAAAATAAAAAGATTGTATGTTTATTCAGAACTGTGCAGCTGTGTAGGTGAGTACTGAAAATTAGCCTCCCCTCAAAAATGGCTGATCAATCACACCCCATTGTCAAAGCGGAGGACATGGAGGGCACCATGGTTTTCCTGCCCACAAGTTCCTTCCCCCTGCCTGAGATCAATGGTGAAGGTGGGGGAAAATGTTGCAAAACTGTAAAAGTTAGAATACAGCTAGATTACAACACACATAATCCAGTAGCACAGAGAAACCACAGTCATAGAAAAAACTCATAATAGAAGTGGTCTGGAAAAAAACAAAAACCCCTTGGGGTGGGGATCTTCATAGCGATGGATTTCGTTCGCTCTCCACTTTGTAGGGATGTACGAAAGTCACTTACCTTTTCGCGGATGTGATTCGCGGTGGGGGGGAGGCGCTCTGGTCCTCCCCCCCAGAATCCTGCCCGGCCGGCTCCGCTCTGTGGCGGCTCCGCGGAGCAGCCGGCCAGGGCCATCTGCAGCCGGAGTTCTGGCCGCGGACAGGCTGCTGTGGACGCAAATGGCGGCCGCCGTAGTGGCTGCCATTTGCGTCCAGCCAGGCTGCCATGATAGGCTACGTAAGTATTTACGTAGCCTATCACGGGCCACGGCAGGCCAAAAAACAACAACAAAAAAACAGCGTACGCAAATGGCGGCGGCTATGGCGGCCACCATTTGCGTTCCCTATTTTTCGCCATTTTATCCTACGTAAATATTTACGTAGGCTATTACAGCGGGGAAAAAAAGGGAACGCAAATAGCGTAGTGGGTGCCATTTGCGTCCCCTCCCCCCCGCCATTTTAGCCTACGTAAATATTTACATAAGCTATTACGGCGAAAAAAAGGAACACAAATAGCGCCAATACGCTATTTGCGTTCCCCATTTTTTTCACTGTAATAGCTTACGTAAATATTTACATAGGCTAAAACAGCGAAAAATAGGGAATGCAAATGGCGGCCGCCATAGCCGCCGCCATTTGCATATGCTGTTGTTGTTTTTGCTTGCTGTGATAGGCTAAGTAAATACTTACATAGCCTATCATGGCAAAGAGCAGATGCAAATGGTGGCTGCGGCAGCCGGTCAAAAGACCAGCCGCCGCCGCTGCCGCAACATCCGCCCCAGGTAAGCTTCGTCCCAGGGGGGAATCCGCGGGGGGGCGGGGGGTGGGAGGCCGTTCCGCCATGGGTTTTGGGGGGCCGAATGACAGTGCATTCGGCCTCACTGAAATCCACAGCGGAATTCTCTGCCATCCCTATCACTTTGCTATTTTTTTTACTGGAGTCGAATCTGCTCCGTTTGGGGACACACAAGGCTTGAAAGCCTGGATTATCCCAAAGCTAGCCTGGGGCTCTCGGCAGGTCACATGGCAGTCTACCGTGAATTGTTTGGGTGGCTACCGGGTGGAGTCTCATCCACATCAGCACTTAGATAGTCTGTTCCCTCCCTCCACTCTTGCCTTGTTGTGCCCTTTCTGCTTTCTCATGCCAGTGTGGGTTAGCGCCTGCCTCCCCAAACTATGCCTGATTCCACCCTTTTTTCAATATTACCATCCCTCTAAAACTTCAGTAGTGCAATAGCAGGTGTAGGCACTCCTGTACAAATGTGCTATTTCACGATAGCACTATTTCGTGACAGTGCTATAGTGCTATAGGGGTATAGCTACTCCTGTTCAAATGTGCTATTTTGTGATAGTGCAAAATAGTGCTATAGGGGGTATTGGTATTGCTACACAAATGTATTATTTCACTATAGTGCAATAGGGATATCTTTTAAATGCACAATTATAGGTTCCCAGTAACTACCTTGGGAACCCGATCTCACTTAAATGGCAGAAACATCGGGGAAACACAGGCGGAGGAAATACTGGGGAAACACCAATGACTTGGGGAAACTTCAGTGAGGTCATGGCCAGGGCAAAGGCACACCCCTGGGCAGGGCTATCATGCCAGAGTAAATGAAGAGAGTTGGTGCACACCGCAACAGAAGTTCAGACAAGCCAAATTAAGGAAAACAATTGGACTGAAAGTAGTCTCAGAAAAAGTGGTTTTTCAGCCCAAAACTCCAGGATGACTGCAAGATGGCCACAATATCATGTGCCCTGAACAATCTCCAAGACACAGCAAACTCACAGTATATCACTTGTGGAGACATCCCCCCCCCCCGATATTGAGGAAGAAATTGCATCTGAATGTGTTGTGTGCCATGCAAGTGAGTGAGACACTATAGTACCAATTAAAAAACCCTAGTGTAAACTGGCCAGAAGATTTGGTTTTAGGAATTCTATAACCTAAAAATATTTGCATTGAGATTTTCATTTCAAATAATGCACAGCTTACAGACTGATTCTTTAGGGCTGTTTAGACAACATGCTAACCCACACTCAGTGGTTGAGTGTGGTGAATGTGGGTTGTTGTTGAACTGTGGGTTAGCCTGTTGTCTTAGTTATAAGTTTATAACAGGCCCGTACAACTTGTGGCCCACCACAGGACGATAGGGCAATAACCAAGGTTGTACTGGTGGAACAGAGTTAACACTGCATGGTTAAGAAGCCATTCTGCAGATGTTCAGACACCATGCTAACCCACAGTTCAACAAACAACCCACAGATCAACACCAAGCCACACTCAACCACTGAGTGAGGGCTAGTGTGTTGTCTGAATGGCTCCTTTGTATGTTTAATTGGAAATAAATTCTACCAAGTTCAGTGGGTCTGACTCCCAACTATTTCAGCCTTACGTACCATTCCGATGCTGCTTAGAGGTAGTAAAATCAAGGGGAAGGTAGTGGGAAGCATTACACTTCCTCATACTCTAACTTCCAGAAAGGAGAAAATAGAATGCTGAGAAATGTGAAGCAGCTTTCATACAGAGGAGAGCTGAATTTAATTTTTAGAAAATTAGCTTACCTTGTCTTCCCTGCTGAGGCAAAGCCAAAAATTAAGAATGCCCCTATAAGAGGCAAGAAAGTAGACATGGTGCTGTTCTTGATCTCAATGCTAGAAAAATCCGTACTGAAACTGGGGGCTTTTAATCCATTCTGTTTTGTTATATATTAGCAGGACAACAAACAGAAGCAGTGCCAGAGGTAGGCTGAGTCTGGTGTGCGGACTTACGAGAAATGCTCTCAAGTTTATTGACTGTGCTGCATGCAGAAAGTCCTGGGCATTCCCCAAAGAAAGATGGAAGACCAGAAGGGTCAGAAGCTTCTGTACTTCCTTTCTCCAAGTCCACAAATTATGAGCAACCAAGAAAACAACGGTAATACTTCACTGTTTCACTGTAGTGAAACAAAGCATGGCAGCAACTTCCGCTAGAACAAAAGGGAAAGGAATGTAGACGGCACACCTAAGAGCAAGTTAGACCACATCTTCAGGGTCTCATATAACTGAAAAGCTGACACTAGTGTTGCATGTCAGCATTAGCAGTTAATGTTGAAAGTGTGAGTGGCAAGCAGTGTTGAAGGTGCATCTATGGGAAACTATGGAGTCCTCAGTGAGATGATATTGGTAGATAAATTACCTGGAAAAGGAATTTTATACCCCTTTTTTTTGCTGATGCATAAGTGGCCAACCCACTTCAGAAGCTCTTTAAAAGGCCTCTCTCTACTGTGAGAAAATTGCACATTTTATGCCAATCTGTGTCCCCTTTTTGTTTTGCCCTCTTTTTTGGTGAGGCATAATAGCCACCCTACTTGGAAATAGGGCAGGACCAAGGCATTTCGCTTCCAGGGGCAGGCAAGATGCCCCCTTCCCCAATTCTTTGTACAGAGTCCAACCAGACTGCAGTGCTTCCAGATGGAGGACTTCTAGCACTACCAATCAAAAGACACTGTGAAGCTATTCCCCCTTTTATTCCTTAACATATTTTTTATGGTTTTGGAAAATGTGGTGGGAAAACATGGCAGGCTTACAACTTGAAGACGATGTCATCTGGACCATGATGAATTCCATGAATGAGGCGGGATGACTCCATGTATGTGGCCTGCTGTGGATGCACCCTAGTCTTGAAACATGCTAGCGGTGTTCCTTCAACATTGGTGACAGGACATTGTCCTCCACCACACCTGAGAGCAGCAACTAGCTTAGGGGACCTAGGGGGAAGGGCAGGAAGGCTGCTGCTACCACCACTGCCCTGCTCATCTCAGCATCTGCTGCCTGAAGCAGCTGCCTCATTCTGCCTAATGGTAGGGCTGGCCCAACCTGGAAAACTGCTGCTCATTAGCCATTGCTTCTTCAGTCCTGTGCAACCACAGGAAACAACAAATACATTCTGAGTTCATGTGGCCACAGGGAAGCCCAAGAAGGCATGAACTGAGGCTACAAATTTTTACATAGGAAGCAGATTAAGATGGTTGAATGGACTGTACCACTTTAGACCACAGGTGGGAGACACCACTTTTTTAAAAGCTCCCCACATTAAAACAAACAAACATATCCCTGCAAACAGAATAACATTGAATTTGGGGAAACGTTTTCTAATCAAGCCCCTTTCCAACTATACTGATTTTCTAATTCCAATGATTATAATTTTTTTAAACAGAGCATGGAATTCACAAATGATATTTCCCACCTGTACTCTGAAGTGGTGCAGTCCATTTGACTACCTCCTGCTGCATGTGAAGACCAGGCCTGAGAATGTGCCCCATAGGTATTTTACTGTCTATAAATTGTTGAAAAATCCACCCTGCACTAGAACAAATCTTGGAAGAGCAGGGCAGGTTAGGTGGGTGGAGTTGGGAGCATTACCACTCCCGCTGACCAGAAGTCATGCAGTTGCTTGGGATGATAGGGAACTGCAGGTGATAAAGTAGCAAGGAGCACAAATAGGAAATCTGCCAGTACTTTGTAACTAAGCCCTTGTTTGGAATCAGATTGTTTACTTCTAGAGATGCTCCTATGCAGGGGGAATGTTTGATTCTTTAGCAATCCATGCCTGATAAAAGAAATTAAACATTCACTAGCAGTTTGTCTTAGTATTGGTGCTTGCTTCTCCAGCTGCCAAGTTCTGGATTAAGCAACTAACTTTACTGCAAACTAGAACAAAGTTTAGAGACTCTCAGACTGTTTTCGGAAGCATATTTAAAGAGAGCTGTGGCGCTAACAGCCACAGTGGAGTGGGGACTTGGATCAGTGGTAGAGCGCATGCTTGGAATAAAAAAAGGTCCAAAGTGCAATCGCCTGAGGATGTGGATAAGACGCTTGCATCTGTTCGACCCACCACATGCTCTCTCGACCCTTGCCCATCATGGCTTATTCGAGCTAGCTGCAGGGGGCTGACCAGATGGATCATCATTGTGTGATGGTGTGGTCCCTGCTGCCTTGAAGGAGGCAGTGGTACAACCACTCCTAAAAAAACCCTCCCTTGATCCAGAGATCTGAGCTATTACCCGGTCACAAATACCCCGTTCCTGAGTAAGATGCTCGAGAGAGTGGTGGCGTCTCAGCTGCAGGCGCTCTTGAATGAAACTGATTATCTGGATCCATTCCAGTCTAGGTTCAGGCCTGGTTTTGGGAAGGAATTGGTCTTGGTTGCCCTGATGGATGACCTTCTTTGGGAGAGGGACGGGGGAGTGCCACTCTATTATTTCTTCTCGACCTGACAGCAGATTTCAGTACCATTGACCACAGTATCCTCCTGGACTGTCTCTGTAAATTGGGAGCTGGAGGCACTGTTCTACAGTGGTTCAACTCATACTTGCAGGGTCAGTTCCAGAGAATAGCATTGGATGACTGTGCCTCTGCCCCGTGGTAGTTGAACTGTGGGGTGCCACAGGGCACCATCCTCTCCCCAGTGTTATTTAATATCTATATGAAGCCGTTATGAGTGATCATCAGGAGATTTGGGGCAAGGTGTCATGAGTATGCTGACAACACCCAGCTCTATTTCTCTGTGACATCTGAATTGGGAGAGGCTGCGCATGTTCTAAACTGGTGCCTGGATGCAGTTATGGCTTGGATGAGGGCCAATAAACTGAAGCTGAATCCCAACAAGATACAGACCCTATGAGTTGCCAGTTCCCAAGTCCAGGAATTGGGGTGTTTGTCAGTTCTGGATGGAGTTGCACTCCCTCTGAAGGAGCATGTCTGTAGTTTGGGGGTGGTCCTGGATCCATCTTTGTCACTGGAGGCCCAGGCGGCCTCAGTGTCCTGGAGTGCCCATTATTATCTTCTGTTGGTATGCCAACTATGCCCATGACTGGATAGGGATAGCCTAGCCACGGTGATCTGTGCACTGGTAACCTCACGATTAGATTACTGCAATGCACTCTGTATGGGGTTGCCCTCGTGCATGGTTCAGAAGGTGCAGCTAGTGCGCTCACTAGGACACATAGCTATGCTCATGTAACTCTTGTGTTAAAAGTAGGGCTGTGCATGGACCCCTCACTTTGCTTCAGATGCTGACTTGGATCTTCTGAGGCAGCCCCACTTCACCTTGGACCAATTCAGGCCCTATCCACTTCAACTTGGAGCCAAATCCAAAATGAGATTTGGATATCTGAATTACTCGTTTTTGACGTTTTCCCATTGACGTGCATTGGAAAACACAAATGGCCATAACTTTTCCAATTTTCATGATAAATACATGAAGTGTGGGAATCTTGCAGCCCCCATGTAGGGGATCCCACCTGCCAGATTTCAGACAGTTTGGCCCAGTAGTTTTTGCATTAGGCAGAGTTAAAATTTCATTTTTTCAACAAAAACTCTCAAAGCGAAGAGCTATAACTTTTCACTGTTTCCACAAAAGTGCAGTTGGTGATCTGGTTGGGTGCTGGAAACCTCCACCTTGTGGACCCATACTTTCCCCACCCCATCTCCTCCATTGTGGCCTGCCTAAGCCTCTTGGGGGCGAGGGACGAAGAGCTTGCAGGAATTCTGGCACTACCAGCCTTCTGCTTGCCCCTGCTGCCTGCCTGCTGGGATGCGGGGGCCTCTTCCTCTAGCAAGACTGATTGGGGCTGCATCCTTAAGTACAGGATCCAGCTGCTGCTGGTGTAGTGCCCTGGCTGTTTCCTCTGCTCTGAGATGCCTTGCAGTGGCAGCAGACGGCAGTGCTGGGATCCACTCCCACCTCGAAGTGGTCCCACACAACGCTGCCCTGATGTTTCTGTGGAGACAGAGACTGCCCACCTTGAGTCTTGGAGTCACCACACAAGCAGGAGAACAATGGAAGAGGGGTCGGGTGCTGGAGCCTCTGCCTGCTGCTCATCTTCCCCCACACCCTGGAGGATCTCCTTTTCTTGACCCTCCACCACCCTGAGGATTCAGACTAGGGATGTATGAAAGTCACTTACCTTTTCAAAGGGTGACATTCGCGGTGGGGGGGAGGCGCTCCATCCCTCCCCCAGAAATTCTCTCTGGCCGGAGAGAATCTCCACGGAGATTCTGCAGAGCCGCTGGCCAGGGCTGCCCGCAGCCGGACATCCAGCCACTGGGCAGCCTGCAGGGACACAAACGGCGGCTGCCGTAGCCGCCGCCATTTCCGTCCCTGTATTTTGCCATGATAGGCTACGTAAATATTTATGTAGCCTATCACAGCAAACCCCCCCACAAAAAACAGCAGACGCAAATGGCAGTGGCTATGGTGGCCGCCATTTGCGTTCCCTTTTTTGGGCTGTTTTAGCCTACGTAAATATTTACGTAGACTATTACAGCAAAAGAAAAAAAAGGAACGCAAATGGTGTAGTGGCCGCCATTTGCGTTCCTTTTTTTTTTTTGGCCGTAATAGCCTATGTACATATTTACATAGGCTAAAACGGCAAAAAAAAGGGAACGCAAATGGCAGCCGCTGTAGCCGCTGCCATTTGCATTCCCTTAGTTAAGCCGTGATAGGCTACGTAAATACTTATAAAGGTAAAACGTATTACAGGAGGGTGGGGGGAGACCCAAGGAAGAAACCCCAAGTACTAAATCTTTGGGGTTTTAAATTAAAAAATAATAAATAAATAAATAAATAAACCTACAAAAGAAAGGAGAATTGGGAAGGAAGACGTGCATGCACGCACCCCCTCCCCCCAGCCAAGTTCAGACAGAGCCCTCTCCAGTAACACTGCCTCTCTCGAAATGAGCAAACGTAGCCTGGTTTGTTCAGTATTCCCCCGCTCTTCCACCACTGTCACTGACTGGAGATTGCTAGGTTCCATTCAGCCCTAATTTGGCAACTAGAATTGCCATTCGCCAAAGCTCGCTCCCCCCCCTCCTCCCCCCTCCTGGATCTCTCAAATGGATACATTTGGAGCCATCCTGTCTGGGCTGCTCAGAAGGCAGCAGAATAGCTACAAACCTCCGAGGCCGACAAGGCACCTTGCCAACAAACTGCTTCACTTCAGAGTGCCTCAGGGCTGTTCTGATCTACCTCATATCACACCAAGGCACCTCTGAATCAGCCCGCTTCACCTTGTGATTCGCGCTTTGGACTGAAGCGGTGCACAGCTCTAGTCAAAAGAACTGCACTGGCTGCCTATTAGCTACTGAGCCAAGTACAAGGTTATATTATTGTCATACAAAGCCCTAAATAACTTGGGACCAGGATACCTTGTGGACCACTTTTGCTTATACTTACCCAGGTGACCTTTAAGTTCAGCAGAGGTAGGGATGGCGGAGAATTCTGCCATGGACTCCAATGAGGCCGGATTCTAAAGAATCCGCCCCCTGGAATCTGTGGCGGAATGGAGCATTCACCTCTGCCTCCCCCCGGAATCCATCCGGGTTGGGTCCATCTTGGCGTCGATCCTGCAGAGTCAGCCGCCTGCTCCACATCACTGCCAAATGTCAATACAGCCAGCAGCCATTGCCGTGTCGTATCACTGCAAGTCTCCGGACACAAATGGCGTAGTGGGTGCCATTTGCGGCCATAAAGCTGGTAGATTAGCCTAAATGAGCCACTTTACACTTACTTACAGCAATACAGCATGGCAATGGCTGCCGGCCGTGTCGACATTTAGCAGTGATGCAGAGCAGGCGGCCGGCTCCGTGGATTCCGGGGGGAGGGACGGATCACCTCCCCCCGCAGGCAGATTCCCCCGTGGAATGAAAGGTAGGGAATCCGTCCATCCCTACGCAGAGGCAGCTTTGCTGGTCACTCCAAAACAAATGGAATGTTGCAGTAAAATACCCAGACAGCGGGCCTTCTCGGTAGCGGCGCCCACCCTCTGGAAAACCCTCCCTTGTGTAGGTCAGGAGGCAGAAAATGTGACATCTTAACACTTCCTGAGAACCCACTTGTTTACCCAAGCTTTCCCTGAGCTGTAAGTAAATTATGCTGCTCCATTTTACTCTGAGTTTTTTTTTTTTACTGTAGTTCGAAGTGCTTTTAATGCTGCATTATAATGTTGTGTTTTTAATATTGTATTTTAATATCAGAGAGATTTCATTATATTCCGTGGTATATAAATGTCACAAGTAAATAAATAAATCAGGCAATAACAGACTCCTGCCCAAGACTGCAGAACATAAGAGCCCTGCTGGATCAGACCAAAGTTCCATCTTGTCCAGCCTTCTGTTCACACAGCATCCAACCAGCTACCTGTGGGAAAGCCGCAAGTTGGACATGAGTGCAACAGCACGCTCCTCCTTGTGTGCCCCAGTAACTGCCTCTGATACGGGAGGTAATATTATGACAGTTAACGCAGAGGTAGTGATGATGCACCATGGAAAGAACTATACTTACACGTGTCAGTTACATTGCATGTTGGGACACATGGTGACAACCACAATACTGTCTGTGTGTAAGTTGCATGCGTGCACACATCCTTCCCTAGCGGACTCCAGACTTCTCTAAACATCCTTGTCCATGATGAAAACTTGCATAGAGTAGACTATTCTGAGGAGTACATACCATTCCTGTAGGATAGCCAAGGCTGTTTCCCCTATTGCCCAATGGGGATTAAGTGCCCACTATTCTCCCAGAGTGGCACCAATGTAGGAGGCGTAAATTCTTTAAGATGGACATCCTTTCTGTTAAAGAGCTTTATTATTCCCTGGACATGCTCAGTTACCCAATAATTGGCCGTTCTCCGCCCCCCGCTGCTGCTGCTATGCCTTTGAGTATATGGAGGGTGGGTTGGGGAGTGAATAATTTCTGTCAACCTTTGTCTGCTACCATTTTGGTATGTTTGGTTGTCTCCCTTCTATTGACTATACACAAGCCTAGGTTGTGTACCCAGTCATGGGGCTGGGGGGGAGAGCAGTATCAATGCCATATGGCCCCACCTACATTCCAAGTACCTCAAGGGCCCTGGCATGATTATAAAATTACGTTGTAGTTACATATGCTTCTGCATATCTATTCAGTAAATTAGAGCCAGGGTACATAACCAGTACTTTCATGTGCAAGTGAAGAAGATATTTAACTATATTAAAGTGTTTTCATCTATAAAAATATATGCCACTCTTGAAATGAAGTTACATTTAATTGTCAGAACATTTGACACCTGCTTTTTACAGTGTAACACAATCCATAAGTTCCTACATTTCCAGTCTGAGACAAATACATATAAACTGATAGCTTTTTGCATTACAGGAAAGTGCAGTAGAGTATGTACAGAGCAGATTGCATAAGTGGCTGGAAGAACAGATCACTGCAGAACTCATGTTTTCTAGTAAGCAGATCTCCAATTTTGCATTTACCTAAACATGGATACCATTTCAAGTTTGTATTGGTAAGTGCCATAATGGAGACCACCACCCTTGGCTTTTGCATCAGTTCCGCCCAGTTTCTTAGGACCCTTGTTTAAATGGTGCATTAGCGCTATGCGGATAACTCCAGCCATACCATACTTCGATTTTCCAGCTTGCAATTTGTTGTTCAGAGTTTGATTGCTTTCCAGTTTAACAGCATGTTCACCAAGCCTTCTTATAAACACTTGTCTATTTTGTCTATCCTTTTCTCAGTCTTGGTTTGCTTAAGGAACCTGAGAATCTTGCTAAAGGCCAATTCTGTAACACCAGATGTGCTGGGGAAAGCAACGTTAAAGTCATTTCATCCATCCTGGACAAGAGGTTGCCAAGAGTATCTGAACTTCCACTAGACTGCATCAGCATTAGAGCCAGTCATTAGACTTCTAGAACTCACCAGATTCGCGCCAAACACAGTATTTGCTCATTTTGTAATTCAGACATCACCTTGACATTTTGGGTGGGAGGGAAATTGAGCATTGGATGTTTTAAAAGCTTGCAGTAAGGCTGGGAGTCTGCAACGGTACTTGACCATTTTATGTTCTAGGTGACTCAGTGCTGCAACTTCAGCTTATGGTCCTCTTCCCTTTTGTGAAGGTGAATAGACAATCATGTGGTTTCATCCCAGAAGGGTGTTTAGTTTCTCATTCATTTAAGTGCTTCCAAGCCTTGACAGAAGTGAAAGTAAAGGACTAGGAGACATCACAGAGTGTTCAGTTACTTAAATCTACATGGGCAGAAGTTCACCACCAGTTCCAGTTTGGTCTCTAGCAAATTCCTTCCTTGGCTTCAGATGGCTGCAATCCAGGGATGTCCTGGAATGAATTGCAATCCAAAAGTGGATGAAGAATGAGGCAGATAACGCAGAGTGAAGACAGTAACTTGTTACATCCTTTTTGCCATAGCAGTCCAGTTATTCCTTTGCTGATTACACTCAGTTCTGGTCAAGAACAATGAGTGTGTGACCATTCCACCACTGGGCCACACAACACTTGTTGTCTTGAAGCTCACTGTATGGACTATTGAAAATATGGAGACAAAATACCAGATAAATGATTACTTGGATGTGTAAGCGGAAGTTGATGAAAGATCATGCAAGAATCAGTCCTATGTTTGCATCTTTTGCTAGGGAGCTCTTAACAGATATGATGTTATAGAATTCAACATAATTCTGGGTTATCAGGAGGAAGCAGCATGCTGGTGCACCTTGCCCGACCACTCCTACTGCAAGTGGGAGTGGCTAAAGAGCCCCAGACCTTCCAATTGTGTTTAGTGTTATGTGCACTTCAGAAACTCTGACTTGTCTCCTCCCTGAAAAACCAGAAAAATGAACACTAACCAAACCACAGATGGAAGGGTCCATGGTTTGTTTCAGTCACACTCACTTGCAGCAGGAGTGATCAGGCATCAGGTACCACCATGTGGCTTAGTTTTCAGTTACCCAGAATTGTGCCTTGTTTTCAGTTACCCAGAGTTGTGCTTCATTTTCGGTTACCCAGAGTTGTGCCTCATTCCCAAGGACCCAGAATTACTGCTGCATGCAACCCAGAATTGTCACTGCATGCAAACTGGGCCACTGTTCAGGTGCAGAATATCATGGTTTCCCTCTGCATTGGCCTTTTGCAACCTTGAAGGCTGAAAACTGAGTTGTTACTGGCCAGCTGGTATCTAGTAACACTTAGCCTCAATTCACATTCTGAACAGTTGCCATCTTACAGTACTCCACAGCTACTTTTAAAGAAAGGCCAAGACTTGCCTTTTAGATGGTGGAGTTTCAAGTTTAGGATGAACAGAATCAGGATTGACTGCCACTGAACTAAAAGCCACTCACCTATCAAGTCTATGCAAATGGATTTCCAAATGGGTCACCGAATGGAGCAGAAGACAGCAGTGGTGGAGCTGTAGTCTAGAGCAGAGAAAGAAAACAAATTAGTCTTAGTTTCAAATTATGCTGAAATAGTTTGTGGATAATGCTCTACAGCAAGGGTGTTGAACCTCTTTCAGCCAGAGGTCCTAATCCAGTTTTGGAGAAGCTCTCAGGGGCCACCTTCCAGTGGTAGGCGTGGCCAAAGGCAAAAAGGGTGGGACCAAAACACCAGAGTATTTTAGTTTAAAGTTATTCCTGCTAGTAACTCAGTCTCGGGAGAGGCATTTCAACCCATTGTAGCTGCCCAGCAGCCATCCCCCTGATGAAGCCCCCATGTGGCTGCCCACCATCCATCCATCCCATTGAAGGCCTCCCTTCCTTCCCAAGCCGCCATCCAGACAATCCAACCCTTCCCCTCCATTTTTCTTCCTGGCACAGTGGCAGTGGCTCCTCCTCCTCACCTGGCTGCCCCCTGGAAAGCTCCATGGCACCCTACCAGCCAAGTGTGGCCCCCATGTGCAATTTCAAAAGACCATTCTTTTAATTTACGTTTTGAGTAGCAGCAATCTGAACCAATCAGATGCTGCCTTTGGGGGTACTTGGCCAATGAGGGCACAGGAGCGATATAAAGACTGTAATTGGCCATGCTGCCCCGAAGGCAGCATCTGATTGGTTCAGATTGCTGCTACTCAAAACGTAAATTAAAAGAATGGTTTTTTAAAATGGGGCACTTTGGGGCCTGCAGGTCTTGGCTATGGCGTTTCCCAGGTAAGTGAGGAGGTGGAGGGCTGGGGCAGGGGCCCAGGCACAGATGGGCTCCTGACAGCTGCCCACCCTGACACAAGACCTGCCCAGAATTTGTTCAGGCATGTAACCCCTCCTCGTTCATTTGGTTGCGCATCAGGTAGGAATGGGAGAACAAGTGATGTTCGAGCTCGTTGCAGTTCTCCATTTGCTACCTCAATGCTCATCTTGCCCTGTTCTTGCTCCCAAACACAAGCACCTTTCCCCACCACCGAAACAGGAAAAGTACACATTTTCGAACAACAAAAAAAGTGCACTTACCAAACATGCACTGCAAAGGTGAACTTTCCCCCATAGGCTAAAGCACAAAAGTACACCTTCGCAGGGGCAGAAATGTGAATTTTAGGAAGTGAGCATTTGTGGAAGTGCGCACTTCAAACGCAAATGCAAGCTTGGGAAATGGTGAACATTTCCAAGGAATTATGCTCCTAGTTGCATTTGGAGTTGGACATGTTTGATTTGTGGACAGAAACGAAATACTTGTACATCCCTAGCATCTTTGCAGTCCATGTAGGATGCCTGGATCCAGAACGTCACTTGCACGTGGCCTTCCTTCTAACTACAGGCTCAGGATGTTAAGAGTATTGTTTATACTTATAGAACCATTAACAGAAAAAAGGAGGTGTGTGTTATTTTTCTGATGTTTTTGAGTGCATCTAATCACTGGGAGGCAGCCAAAGGTGCTGTGTGTGTGTTTTCTTTCTATTACACATCTCTCCATTGCACTGCAGCCTCCCAGGCCACCTGCCATTCCTGATCTGAAAAAAGCCCATGGGAGGAATTACTTCATGATGTCTTTCCCAGGGTTTTAATTGAAGTGTGGGGAGCCAAGGAGGCTGCTGGCTCCCAGAGAGATGATTGTGCAATGAAAAACACAACATACGTGCGCACTCCTCGACCACCTCCTAACTAAGGTGAGCACAAGAAACCCAAAACCAGTCCATGAGAATTTATTTGAAACTTTCTTCACCATTGAATTTCTTTTCGAAATCAGCTTCTTTTCTATCAAACTGAAAGGGAATGGTTGAAAAGAATGTGGGGGACATGTTGGGCATAGCACTACTTTTAAAAGGACATGGCGTATGATCATTCCACCAACTGACCAGTTTCATGGTCTGTCCTGCAAGGTTAGTCAGCACAGCTCGCTGTCACCTTTGATCATGCAACCAAGTTGGAACAGGAAGGGCTGAGGCAGAACATTTAGAGAGCGTAGTGTAACATTTGGAAGGGCCGAGGCAGAACATTAACAGATCGTAGTGTAACATCTTAGGCAGTTCAGCTTCCATTGGAATAGACTGTCAAGGATTATGGGAAAGAAAGCACTGGCATCTGGCTCACTATACCAAGCAAGTTGACAGCCCCCAGTGAACAACTCAGAACTGGAAGCTCACTCAGATACTTACTGAACTTTGTGAGGGAGCAGCGAAAGGGTCCATCTTAAAAGGGTTTTCAAATAGGTCTTCAGCAGGCTTGGTAGACGGCACAGTATTTTGCCTGGGAACAGGCTTTGGTGGTACTAGGTTGTAGAAAATGACACTTATCAAGCTACCATTTTAAAGTCACTCTAAGCAACCTATTGCATATTATGCAGCAAACAAGTCCACGTTTTGCCAGCGAGCATGCCCACATTGCATGTGCTATGCAGCGGCAAGCAACATGGTGTCTGCGAGCAGCAAGGCTCCTCTGGATACCTTTCTTGGCTCTACCCCTCCCACTTAAAAAGAAATAGCTGCAAATCTGGTCCAGAGGGTTGGGAGTTCTCTGGAGAAGATTTGGAGGGCACACGGGGGCCTGCAAGGTGGAGGAGAGGATGCGGAATTCCACATCCGCAAGTTGTGTCCTTCCGCTGGCAGAACGAAGGATCTGGACCCAACCCGATATCTTCTCCAAGGCCACCCATTGAGTTTGCAAATGGGCTGAGGGTTGACTGGGGACTGCCTTTGTTCTACTATCATGAAGGTCAAGAAAGCGTTCAAGTCAGAAGGGATTACGGAATATTCTCTTCCCTGGACACTATTTAAGATACCCATCACATACACTCAAGTATTTGCACTTAGCTAATCAAAATGGGTGGGCAACAGGAAGGCCATCCCTTTTAAGATTACTCAGAACAGCAGCTTTACCACCAATTTTAGGAGACAGCCAACTAGCTTCAAAGTCATCGTGGTCAGCCAAGTCTTGAGGAACCCCCACTTTGTTATTGAAGTAAGTGGCAAAGGCTCCAGAAGTGCCCGACAGACCTTGCTGTTGCTGTTCGGCCCTCCTTGCAGGCACGGCAGGCAGCTTTGTCAGCTGGAAGTCTTTGAACATCTCTTTTACATTCTTTATCTCTTTATCCCCAAGTGGATCCAGAGCGGTGAAGGCATCACTCTCTTTCTTGATCAGCTCCTTCTGAGGCGCAGTTCTGGGAGGGAGCTGAGGAGGAGGAGGAGGAAGACTAGCAGATGACATGGAAGACAACATAGATGGAGGATGGGCTGCTAGTGTGGATGGGAACTGGCTGACCTGGAATGGGTTCCCAGTGGCGGATGGTGGCACCCAAGCATTCGGAGGAGAAACACGTGCAGGCTGACCCCAGAGATCGGGAGCTGGAGACTGGGCCGGGGCTCCCAAGGAGACAGGCTGATTCCAGTTGGGAACTTGTGGAGTGGCACCAAAACCCAGAGGTGTTGTAAAGCTCGCAGGCCGAGCACCCAGAACAGAGCCAGGAAAGACTGAAGGCGGCTGGCTGAAGACTGCAGATTGAGGACCCCATGCTGGTGTTGGGGGAGGCGCAGTAGGCAAGCCACCTGAAAAAGGCAGGGGGAGACCACACACACACACACACCTTCAGCATAATGCTTAGAAGTATCATTGGACAACTCCAAACACTTTCGCAAGGCAACCATTTAGTGCCTTGTAGATACCAACACAGGGGTGTACGTAGTGCATCATCCACCTGCATTTTAAACAAGACTTAGTTGTTCAGTCAATGCACACATTTGTGGCGAGCCTAGGAATGTGAAGGCCTGGAAAAAATGGGGTACCCTCCATTTTCCCCAGTGATTTTTTTTGAACATTTGGAAATACATGTTCCTTAATTTTTCCATTTTCCCCCAGTTTTTGTTTCCCAGCTTTCACATCTCTAGGCAGGCCCAATATTATTGTGTGCAAGATACAAGTCTTTTACTTTTATTCTGACTAAAAAAAATTAAGTTCTTAGGATGGGTCAAATTCATTTTTTTTCCTGGCTGGGTATCCAATGCATCTACTATAACGTTGTTCTTCAGCTCCGTACTTGATCTTACTTATTAACATTCAGGTTGCAATCCTATGCATGTTTTGACAAAAAAAAGATCCTACACCTTCCAGCATTCCCCAGCCAGCCAACGTTGTAGGACTTTTTTCTGTCTAAACATGCACAGGATTGTACCCTAAAAGACAAATGTAGTAGTTCTACTTTAGCAATGTGGTTCTCAAACAATGGCACCCGAACGTATTGCTTATGCACATTTCTTCCTGCCCCCAAGCAAGTTCTCTTTCCAGCCAAGTTTGGCTTGCCTAAGATCTGTGCCAGAGCCCTTGCACACACACTGTTACTACTAGCCTTTTATATAAAAACATGGAATACTGCCTTCTCAACAGCTGCACACTCCTTACGGCAGGAGCGGGCAACTTGTGTCCCTCTAGACATTTTGGCTGACAGGTTGCGCAGCCCTGCGTTATCGTGTTCTCCCCAAAGATAATCAATGGCCTACTTTGAACATAAGAATATAAGGAGAGCCATGCTGGATCAGACCACGGGTCCATGATCTAGACCAGCGTTCTGTTCACACAGAGGCCAACCAACTGTTGAGGGGATACCAACAAGTAGGACATGAATATAACATCACCCTCCTGCCGATGTTCCCCAGCAACTGGTGTACATAGGCATACTGTCTGTCTGATACTTTAGGTAGCATATAGCCATCAGGACCAGTAGCCACTGATAGCCTTCTCCTCCATGAATTTGTCCAATCCCCCTTTAAAGTCATCCAAAGTGGCAGCTGTCACTATATCTTGTGGTAGCAAATTTCAACTATGCGCTGGGTGAAGAAGCCCTTCCTTTTATCCGTCTTGAATCCCCCACCAATCAGCATCATGGGATGACCTGGGGTTCTAGTATTGTGAGAGAGGGAGAAAAATGTCTCCCTATCCATTCTCTACCTGACTTGGATTCCTGCCCTCTGACTTGGATTCCTGCCCTCTGACTTGGATTCCTGCATTGAGCAGGGGGTTGGACTCCATGGTCTTGTAGGCCCCTTCCAACCCTACTATTCTATGATTCTATTATACTTCATGCATAATTTTGTAAGCCTCTATCATATCTCCCCTCACTTGTCTTTTTCTACGCTAAACAAGCCCAGCTGTTGTAACCTTCCCTCAAAGGGGAGTTACTCCAGCCTCTTGATCATTTTAGTTGCCCTTTGGTCCTGCCTTTCACTGTTTACCTTTTAGGCAAGCAATGGGAGTATGTCATATTATCTGCTTTTAACTATTTGATTTTTTACATGTTTTAAATTTACAAATTGTTTTATATTGTTAACCACCTGAGGGCACTGTTGTGCCATGTGGCAGACAGGGATGTATGGATTTAAGGATTTTTTTTTGTTCCAGCAGGCCTCTGGAGATAACTAGTCTGGACCCGGGAAAATGCGACGTATGGATACCATTTTTGTTGTTCTTGTTGTCTTTTAATGTTTTAATATATTTACAATTTTAATATTGATGATTCAATTATATTTTTAACTTTTATACAGTTCTATAAATAAAAGTATAAATACATTTTAATTGTAGCAGTTTTAACGTTGTAAGGCCGCCTTGAGTCCCAGTTTTGGGAAAAAGGCGGGATATAAATAAATATAATAACAATAATAATAATAAAGGATGTCCGACAAATCTATCTGGGGGGCGGGGTGCACCTCGCCGAGCTTTCATCAGCCGGGCCCCCAGACTTTGGCTCACTTTCCTGGAAGCTGGCCCAACTAAATCTGCATCGAATTGGGCTAGCTCATGGATTTGCTATTTTTTCCCCTTGTAAATGAAAGTTGAGCAAATTCTCCACCCCTAGCTAGAGGCAACCCCTTCATGGATCACTGCCTTGTTGTGGCAAAGGGGCTTGCGTAACTCAGTGAAGCCATAAGCTATGCCGTGCAGGGCCACCCAAGATGGACAGGTCATGGCAGACAGTTCTGACAAAATGTGGTCCACTGGAGAAGGAAA
The DNA here is from genome assembly GCF_057233095.1 of Heloderma suspectum. NCBI lineage: Eukaryota > Metazoa > Chordata > Lepidosauria > Squamata > Helodermatidae > Heloderma > Heloderma suspectum. Next base: position 29,442,153 of record NC_139459.1, read on the forward strand.
TGGCAACCCACTCCAGTAATCTTGCCAAGAAAACCCCGTGGAACATGTCACAAGGCAAAAAGAGATGACGCCGGAAGATGAGCCCCTCAGGTCAGAAGGTGTCCAATATACTACTGGGGAAGAGCAGAGGGAATTTCCAAGTAGCGCCAGAAAGAGTGAAGCGGCTGGGCCAAAGCTGAAAGGACACTCAGCTGTGGATGTGTCTGGTGGTGAAAAGAAAATCCGATGCTGTAAAGAACAATATTGTTTAGGAACCTGGAATGTAAGATCAATGAATCAAGGCAAGCTGGAGGTGGTCAAACATGAGATGGCAAGATTGAACATGGATATCTTGGGAATCAGCGAACTAAAGTGGACAAGCATGGGCGAATTTAATTCAGGTGACCATTATATCTACTACTGTGGGAAGAATCCCTTAGAAGAAATGGAGTAGCACTCATAGTCAACAAAAGGGTGGGAAAAGCAGTATTGGGGTACAATCTCAAAAATGATAGAATGATCTCAGTACGAATCCAAGGCAAACCTTTCAACATCCTAGTAATTCAAGTCTATGCCCCAACCACTGAGGCCAAAGAAGCTGAGGTTGATCGGTTCTATGAAGACCTACAACACCTTCTAGAACTAACACCAAAAAAAGATGTCCTCTTCATCATAGGGGATTGGAATGCTAAAGGAGGAAGTCAAGAAATCACCGGGATAACAGGCAAGCATGGCCTTGGTGTACAAAATGAAGCAGGACAAAGGCTAATAGAGTTTTGCCAAGAGAACACGGTGATCATAGCAAACACTCTTTTCCAACAGCACAAGAGGTGACTCTACACATGGACATCACCAGATGGTCAATATCGAAATCAGATTGATTGTGTACTTTTGCAGCCAAAGATGGAGAAACTCTATACAGTCTGTAAAAACAAGCCCTGGAGTTGACTGTGGCTCAGATCATGAGTTGCTTCTTGAAAAATTTTGGCTTAAATTGAAGAACGTAGGGAAAACCGCTAAACCATTCAGGTATGACCTGAATCATATCCCTTATGAATATACAGTGGAGGTGACAAATAGATTTAAGGGATTAGACCTCATAGAGTGCCTGAGGAACTATGGATGGAGGTCTGTAACATTGTTCAGGAGGCAGCAACGAAATCCATCCCAAAGAAAAATAAATGCAAGAAAGCAAAGTGGCTGTCTGATGAGGGTTTACAAGTAGCTGAGGAAAGAAGGGAAGCGAAAAGCAAGGGAGAAAGGGGAAGATATACCCAACTGAATGCAGAGTTCCAGAGAATAGCAAGGAGAGACAAGAAGGCCTTCTTCAATGAACAATGTAAAGAAATCGAGGAAAACAATAGAATGAGAAAGACTAGAGATCTCTTCAAGAAAATCGGAGATCTCAAGGGAACGTTTTGTGCAAAGACGGGCATGATAAAGGACAAAGAAGGCAGGGACCTAACAGAAGCAGATGAGATTAAGAAGAGGTGGCAAGAATACACAGAAGAACTATACAGGAAAGATCTGAATGTCCCTGATAGCCATGATAGTGTGGTCACTGAACTTGAGCCAGACATCCTCGAGAGTGAAGTCAAGTGGGACTTAGGAAGCATTACTAACAACAAAGCTAGTGGAGATGACAGTATTCCAGCTGAGCTATTTAAAATCCTAAAAGATGATGCTGTTAAAGTGCTGCATTCAATATGCCAACAAATTTGGAACACTCAACAATGGCCGCAAGACTGGAAAAGGTCAGTTTACATTCCAATTCCAAAGAAGGGCAATGCCAAAGAGTGTTCAAACTACCGCACAATTGCGCTCATTTCACATGCCAGCAAGGTGATGCTCAAAATCCTACAAGCTAGGCTTCAGCAGCATGCGAACCGAGAACTACCGGAAGTACAAGCTGGGTTTAGAAGAGGCAGAGGAACTAGAGATCAAATCGCCAACATTCGCTGGATCATGGAGAAAGCAAGAGAATTCCAGAAAAACGTCTATTTCTGCTTCATTGACTACGCTAAAGCCTTTGATTGTGTGGATCACAACAAACTGTGGCAAATTCTGAAAGTGATGGGAGTACCAGACCACCTTACCTGTCTCCTGAGAAACCTGTACGAGGGTCAAGAAGCAACAGTAAGAACCAGACATGGAACAACCGAGTGGTTCAAAATTGGGAAAGGAGTACGACAAGGCTGCATATTGTCACCCTGCTTATTTAACTTATATGCAGAGTACATCATGAGAAATGCTGGGTTGGATGAATCACAGGTCGGAATTAAGATTGCCGGGAGAATTATCAACAACCTCCGATATGCAGACGATACCACCCTAATGGCAGAAAGCGAAGAGGATCTAAAGAGCCTCTTGTTGAGGGTGAAAGTGGAGAGTGCAAAAGCTGGTTTGAAACTCAACATTAAAAAAACGAAGATCATGGCATCTGGCCCTATCACTTCCTGGCATATAGAAGGGGAAGAAATGGAAGCAGTGACAGATTTTACTTTCTTGGGCTCCAAGATCACCGCAGACGGTGACTGTAGCCATGAAATTAAAAAACGCTTGCTCCTTGGGAGGAAAGCTATGGCCAACCTAGACAGCATAGTAAGAAGCAGAGACATCACCTTGCCGACAAAGGTCCGTCTAATCAAAGCTATGGTTTTCCCAGTAGCAACGTATGGCTGTGAGAGCTGGACTATAAGGAAGGCTGAGCGCCGAGTAATTGATGCGTTCGAACTGTGGTGCTGGAGAAGACTCTTACGAGTCCCCTGGAGTGCAAAGAGGTCAGATCAGTCAGTCCTAAAGGAAATCAACCCTGAGTGCTCATTGGAAGGACAGATACTGAAGCTGAAGCTCAAATATTTTGGCCACCTAATGCGAAGAGAAAACTCTCTGGAAAAGACCCTGATGCTGGGAAAGACTGAAGGCAAAAAGAGAAGGGGACGGCAGAGGATGAGATGGCTAGATAGCATCACCGATGCAATGAATATGGACTTGAGCACACTCCGGGAGAGAGCGGAGGACAGGAAGGCCTGGCGTGCTATGGTCGATGGGGTCACGAAGAGTCGGACAAAGCTGTGGTTTTCCCAGAAGCAACAGACTTAACAACTGAACAACCCAGTGAAGCCAGGGCTCTCAGGGACACAGTACTGGGGTTTTCTTTTATTAGCAGGGACAATGATGTCATCTGCCACACCCCTCAGAATTCCCTGTTCCCCTCTGAGCTTAGGCACAATAGTTGGGGGGAAATGAATTTTCCCAGGAACGATATATTGTTCCATGTTGTGATGCAAAGTATTTTGGGTTGGCTTGGTCCTGAATGGGCAGTTAAGACTTGTTAGCTTTACAAAAGACCTCCTCCTGGTGGAGACAAAAACTACCAAAATTGGTTTGTTGATATAGATCAACACATCTATCTGCAATCTTTGATCTCTCCTTGGGGGGGTGGCTATGCACTGTGGGGATGAGTGTCTGCCCTTCAGAATGTACCACTACGCCACTGCCCGTTCGCATGACAAAGCTAATGAGATTGAAACATGCAGGTAGTTCTGCCTCCAGGTGTCTGTGCCTGATTGAATCAGATGGGGTGTGTGCTAGAAAGAGTCTCTTAAAAAAATAATCATTTACGTTTAAATGAATAGAATTAGAATCATAGAATGGTAGGGTTGGAAGGCGTCTACAAGGCCATCCAGTACAACCCCCTGCTCAGTGCAGGAATCCAAGTCAGATAATGTGATTTAATACACACACACACTCCTGTAAGCCAGCCTTAGAGGTGATCACCCAAAGTCACATTTGACATCAATTGCCTTAAAAACAATCTCGACTAACCCAGTGCAGGCATGGGAGCTGCTGTAGGAGCACTGGTTTTGAAGAGGTCTAGAGGGTTGTTTTGCACAGGTGAAGACTGCCTTGCAGTAGTCAGTGTGCTTGTTGCAGCCAGTCCAGGAGCAAAGATGTCTGAGCCGAACAAGTCATTGGTTGCACTCTGGAAAAGAAAAGAAGAAAAGAGAGACTTGATCAGAATGGTTGTTTGCTTGTAACGTTTAAAAGTACCTGGGATCAAGGTACTTCCAAGCCACTATCACCCGCCCTCAAACTGCTCTAGTGTGTTGACATCACAGCTACAGAATCTAAAAAGTTGAGTTAAATCAAGGTGGAAGAGGTAAATTGGCTGAGTGGCAGAGGTGCTCCTGGTCAGGAGACAGACTCCAGAACAGAAATTCAGCCCACTTTGGATGAGGTTGTACTCGCCTTGAAGGATCAGGTATGCAGTTTGGGGGCACTTTTGGACTCTGCTTTGCACCTGGATTCTTAGGTGGTAGCTCTAGCCAGGAGAGTCTTTGCCCAGCTAGGGCTGATGCAGCAGCTGCATCTCTTCCTGTTGAGGTCAGACCTGGCGACGGCGACCCATGCCTTCAGTTATATCTAAACTGGATTACTGCAGCACAATCGACATGGGGCTACCTTGAAGAGTCTTCGGAATGGTCCGGAATGCAACAATAAGAATGCTGGTGGGCAGTCTTACGTGACCTGCAAGAGCCACACCGGTTATCGATTTCGTTCTGGGCATAATTCAGTGTGTTGGCGATGACTAAGCTCTAAATGCCTTTGGTTCAGGATACTGTAGGGACTGCTTCCTCCCATGCCAGCCTGCCAGCACTCTAACATCTGACGGAGAGGCCCTTCTGTGTCCCAGCTATGGTGGAGGCTCAGCTGATGGGGAGTGAGACAAAGGGCCTTTTTTTGCGGATGCATCTAAATTGTGCAACTCTTTGCCCTGAGGAGCTCAGTTAGCTGCCTGTCTTAATGACATTTTGCTGAAACATTTTGACAGGCTTTTGATTTATCAAACAACATTTTTTAATTGATGCCTCTGTTTAGTTTGCTGCATCCGTTTCTATTATAGCAACTTGTTTGGGAGTGTTATCACATTTTATGGTTAGTTTTTAATTGTTATTGGCTTCCCTGACCTGTGTGTAAGCACTAGAAGGGTGGGATATAAATTCTTGTAGCAATGAAGAATTCCTTCAATTGCATCTAAGCATATGGTTGAGTCAGTGCTCATTTTTTTAAAAAACCCAAACACCTGGATTGCCACCCTCCATAGCTTGTATTTGTGTTAGGTCTATGCAGCACTGTCCAAGACAGGATGTTGCTTCTGGGAACTTTAGGTTGGTTTACATAGCAAGACCAATGGTATGCCGTGACATTTTGCAAACCTCTCCTTGATCGTATTTCCTAGCTTCTGAGGTCTACCATGCTGTGGAATGCTGCACACGTAACAGCTCCTGCCTGCTCCCCTACGTGAAGGGCTCATGTTCATCCTCCATTTCTAGGTTTGGGTTCCTGAACTAGACCAAAACATCTGCTTTTACCCCCCTTCCAAAGTTATAGTCAATACATGCATCAGGAGTTTGAGCATCGTACTTACCAGAGTGACAGAAACATGGCAGCGTTAGGAGAGAGAAAGTTAGGTTTAGAAAGAATGACTATGGATGGACACAGAACGCAAAAGCCACAGAGTAAGGCTTACAGTGGATGGAGCCTATTGCTTTATAGGACGGGAGGTAAGTATTTCTCTGCCAGCAAAGCTTTTGTTGAGGAGCGGGGAGGGAAATTCCTTCACCTAGTCCAAGTAGAAAGCATGCATGTCACCACTTTGTGTGTGCACCAACGTTCACCTTAACAGTCCTTCTTCCTCTTCCTGGCTTGGTACTTTGCGGAGGCGGGCTAATCGTAATAGAGTCATGTGCGACCAATTGGATGCCGTTATCGGAGTCTAGCCGTAATCCATTTTGCACGGGCAACCCTTTGGAAGAGCTCTCCATGAAGACGTTGAGTGGGGAGTTGGCAGCAAAACCATTCTGCTCTCTCTCTGGTACCCCATTTGGAGTCTTCGCTGCTAATGGCACTGGCTTGCTCTCGAGTGGCCACTGGCCAGCCTGCATTTCCTGCTTGCCAGTCCGGTTGGAAATCTGGTCAAACTGTTTCCCAAAGTAGTCTACATCCCCATTCACCCCACTGTTCCCCATGGGGCCAGTCACACTTCCCATCTTCTGATTGGGAGGTGAGAGAGAAGAATCAAGCGGGGGCTGTGCCAATTGGTCAGGCTGCGTGAAAGGGTCATCGCTGAAAGGGTCGGGATTGGGGGTAGGAAAGAAGCTGAGGTTTGCAGAGAAAGCATGTTCAGGCAAGAAAGGTGGCTGCCGCTTTGGCATTGGTAGGGAAGGTGTGATGCCATTCAAGAAAAGATCCTCCCCCTTGAGAGAAGCCGGAAGGGCCTCAATTTCAGAGTTTAAATCCACTAACAGGATCTCTTTATCCTCCTCCTATTAGGTTTGGGAAAGAAGATAGATTAGCAGAAGCGTCATTTGGACATGTGTAAGTAGTCCCATGTGGTCATTGATTAAAAGTCATCAGCAAGCAGATTTGCAATGAACCCCCCCCCCCCAAAAGGATATCTATGACCTAGATGCCTTTTGCCATTTTGGACAGGTACTGTCGACCAGAGGTGTTGAACCTCAGGCCCACGGGCAAAATCCAGCCCACCAATTTGGTCCTCCAGGGTTCCCCAGGTGGCCACACTCCATTCCTATGATCCCAACCCCTTTATCCTGACCTCTGATTGTTTGGTGGCTTCCCGGCTTTTGCACAGGTTTTTCCCCATTCTAAAAGATGGAAATGCCTCTCCTAAGGCTTAGTTACAGGCAGTAAGGGCTTTCAGGTGAAATATGCTGGTATCTTTTGGCATTTGGCCACACCCACTTTTACCTGCCCACCACTGGAATGTGGACCCCGAGAGCTTCTCCAAAACTGAATTCAGCCCTTGGGTTGAAAGAGGTTCAACAGCCCTTCCTTATAGAAAAGTTCAGTGCTCTTATTGTGTAAGCCATTTGATGTTAAGTTTGAGTTATACAGATCAGGAGCATCAATTAGGCAGTTCTGAAATAGTGGTTATGTAGGCAGCACTCCTTGAAACAGCTCTGGTGGCCCGCTGGGAGCAACTATGTTTGCCCCAAGAATTGCAGGCTTCCCAGAACCATCTGACTGGCAGGTCAGGACATGAAGGCGGACTGCTTATATGACTCTGACCCTGCTTTCTACTCGAGGGTTCCTTTATTATCCTTACTGACCATGTTCTCCAGAAGCACATTGAACTTCTGCATGTACTTCCAAATCCTACTACTGTCTGATCCTGCAACATGTATCTGGAGGTGCTTTATACCAGCTCAGAGCTTCATTGGTCCATCTATACTGGATACCCGCCCTGGGACCTTTGAACAGTGCCACCCAAGAGGCCAGGTCCAATCCCTACATACTGAAAGCATATCATCTTCCACTAAACTATGGTCACTTTTCTTCCAACATTGCTAGCGTACTTATTAGGTAAATTTGACCAAGGACCAACTGTTGTGAACCTTAAGAGGGTGAATATGGTTCTGGTTTCATATGGACATATGGGAAGATTCTGTCATATGAGTACTCATCTGAATCTACCCTAGGCATCAAGGATGGACAAGTTCTTAAAGATTCCTACTGTTGAAGTCATTTAAAGTGTGTGTGTGTGTGTGTGTGTGTGTGTAGGGGGAGGTCAGATTTTAGGTCTTACAGAATATATTTTGTTTTTCACTAGTACCCCAAAGTCCATCAACTGGACCCAGGTGCAAAATAGCGGCTCAAGAAGATGGACACAGATTTACACCTCCAAGCACATGCTCAGCCCAGGAATTTGCTTTCATTACCAAAAGCAGAGCTTGCACACAAATCCTTTCACATACAAATGTAGTCCCACCCCAAGCCTTTTTTGATTTCAGCAGCCTAACTCTGGAGGAAAAAGGCTTTTTGTTGTTGCTATTGTTAAATGGTTGGGAGTCATGTGTGCCCTTCCCCCTGGCTGATGAAGATCTGAGTGATTTGCAGTACCAGTAGATCCTTATCTATCTGATCCCAACTCTGAACACTTCAAACAAAGCCTTTACTACTCACTGTGGGACTGTTCAGGTCAGGAGGAGTAGACATGTCTCCAAATAGATCCATCTGGTCAAGACCCTTTAAGAGTAAAATTTCCAGGAATTAGGACTGCGCTCATCAGTCTACAAGGTCACTTAAGTTCAAGCAATACCATGTGTGTGAATGCTTGAAAAATAGGATTCTCTGTAGCCTTAAGTCTATTCTAGCATAACTTGCTGTATTAGTGTATTGGCCCCGGGAGTGTAGCCAAGTCATTTGTAGTGTTAGAGGGACCTAGAGATCCAGAATGCTTGCTGAAGTTCATTATTGGTGCAATTACCTTGCTAGTAAGCCTCTGAGCATGTGCAGTTGAGTCAAAAGGCCAATAACAGCCTTCTCAGAACATTCCTTGCTAATGAGAGTCTTTATCTCTGATGTGCCTGAGAAGCAGAGTTTGTTTACCTTAAAGCTACAGGCGGCTGTGCTTGAGAACCAAGTGCTGTTAGTTTATGCTGGGAATGAACGCTAAGGATGCTTGCTAGTGCTATGCTGCCTATTGCCAACATGTATTGTATAAAACCCATTGTACCCAGTGGCTTGTGGTTCAGAGAAGCTGTCTGATCCAACCATTGGGTACGCCTGTGTGCTGCAAGTTACTCAATAAAGTACTCCTTGTACGTAAACCTTTGAATTTGATGTATCACCATCTTGGCACCTCTGAATTAAGAGTTCGAAGCCTACTGCCAGGGCGACACAATTAGTTCAGCTGAATTTGCTCTACTCTGGTTTAACTGCTATTCAGTAATCTATTAACTGGCTATTCAGGTTAGAAAGCTCTACATACCAGCTTTATTTTGCCACCTTGATCAGCAGTTGCTTCATCATTACCGTTCTGAAACAAAGCAAAGGCAAGTCAGAGCTGATAATCAATTGCTGTGCTCTCGGGTACAAAGACAACCTAGCAAGAACACACTTTCCCCACTTTCTTTTGCTTGAAAGCAGCAGTTGTATTTGAAGTTCTGGGCACCACAATTTAAGAAGGATGCAGACAAACTGGAGAGGGTTCAGAGGAGGGCAACAAAGAAGATCAGGGGACTGGAAATAAAGCCCTATGAGGAGAGACTGAAAGAACTGGGCATGTTTAGCTTTCAGAAGAGAAGACTGAGGGAAGATATGATAGCACTCTTCAAGTACTTGAAAGGTTGTCACAGAGAGGAAGGCCAGGATCTCTTCTTGATCATCCCAGAGTGCAGGCCATGGAAAAATGGGCTCAGGTTACAGGAAGCCAGATTCCGGCTGAACATCAGGAAAAACGTCTGGACTGTTAGAGCAATGCGACAATGGAACCAATTCCCTAGGGAGGTGCTGGGCTCTCCCACACTGGAGGCATTCAAGACGAGGCTGGACAGCCATCTGTCAGGGATGCTTTGACTTGGATTCCTGCACTGAGCAGGCAGTTGGACTTGATGGTCTTATAGGCCCCTTCCAACCCTACTATTCTATGATTCTAAGTCTGTCAGTCAATTGGCTTTTTGTGTCTGAAGACAGTTGCTTGTTGATTCCTTACCTCAGAGGTTTTATTGGCCTCTTCATTCTGAAAAAGAGAAGTTACACCTTCAGTATTCATAGGAAGCCGTTTTATACCAGGTCAACCATTTGTCCATCTAGTCCAGTATTCTGCTTAACAGCGGGGTCTTAGGCAGAAGTCTAGGGTCACAGGCAGAAGTCTTTTCCATCACCTGCTAACCTGGCTGTTTTTTTTTAAACACTAGAGATGCCAAGGATTAAATCTGGGACCATCTGTGTATGAGGCATGTCCTCTACCAACATGCATGTCCTCTACCAGTACCTACCACCGAGGAGAAAGATATACTCTTCTGTTTCTCCATCTTGTTGACAGAATGTTCATCACCTTTTGAGTGGATTGCTCTGCTAATAACTGGTAGTACCGAGTTTAGGCAGGCTCCTTTCAGTCCTCTCTGATACTTGGAAACTCCAGCTGGTACAAAATCCAGCTGCCTGCATCCTTGTTGAGGCTAGGCTGTCAGATCATATTGTACCATTTCTGTACCAGCTGCACTGGTTGCCAGTGCATTTCTGGGGGCCAATTCAGAGTTTACCTTTAAAGCCCTAAAATTGTTTTGGCCCATGTAACTTGAAGGGCTGCCTACACATGTATGAACCTTGTGGGGAAAACCACAAGCAGGACATGAGTTCAACAGGAGGGTGTTCTTGCACTCATGTCCTGCTTGTGGGTTTCCTGTGGGCAGTTAGTTGGCCATGGTGTGGATGAAATGCTGGGCTGGATGGACCCTTGGTCTGATCCAGCATGACTCTTCTTATGTTCTTATGGCCTTCTCTGTGGTGGCCCCTGCTTTATGGAATTCTCCTCCCAAGAGATATGCAGCTGGCTCACTCTGTGGTTGATTTTAAAAGGGCTTTAAGAACATACCTGTTTTTAAATTGGTAAGGTTTCATTGTATTTTCTGCTTCTATGTATCTGAACTGTATCCTATTGTATTGTAATTGGCTTATTTGAAAATTGTCAAATTTAAGATGGTTTTATAACGTGTTGATATTGAGTATTACTGTTTTATACTGTAAGCTGTCTTGGGAAGACCACCGCCTTGAAAGGCAACTAAGGAATGAATAACAATACAATACAATACATAATAAATATCAAAATAATCAAGTTCAAAGTTTAAGGTGAAGCCAAAACAGCTTGGATCAATAGTAGTTTTCATTAATCTCTTATATACAACTATTGGGGAGCTTGAAATCTGAAGAGCTTTGATAGTAAGCAGCATTACCTTTCTCTTATCATCCTCTTCTTTTTTCTTGATGTTATAGATTACTTGGAAGAGATCCTTCAGGTCCACAACTAGAGGTTCAGCCTAGGGAGATAGCAGATTTCTTTTTTAAAAAAAGCAGTAATGTCTCAAACTGATTGAACTGCTGGGGTCAACTCAACTGCAATTCCTGTCATTTACATTAAGTAGTAAACAACTCATTTCCAAAAAATGGAATCCACTTAGAGAGTAATCCTATGGTTCCTGGGCGAGCGATAGGATGGCTCAGAAAATCCCTTCCGGGGTTGGAGACAGCACTCTGATCTTGGAAGGGGAAGTTGGAAATCTGCCCTGTTGCAGGTGGCATAGAGAAAACCATGCCAGCTGCCTCTCCGACACTGGAAAATCTATCTCGGAGAGGGGGGAAAGGAGAAGGAAGTGGGGAGGGGAAAAGACTGGAGATGCAAGGATACAATTTATTCTGAGCCTCTTCCAGCCACCTTCCCTTCCCTTGCAAAGCAGCCTTGCTAGATGGGCTGAAAAGCCTGTCAAGCAAAAATAAAGGAGATAGGAGGATGGGAAGGCAAAGATCGCCTCTGCTGCTCCTCCCAACCTGCTGGGCAGGGCATAGAAATCTCAGAAGTGTCTGAGTTCAGGGGCTTCAAGCAGCGAGGGCGCAGTCCATTGGATTGCACCCTTAGTTACACACTAAGGACACAAAATATGTTGGCTAATCTGCACAGCCTAGTGGAGCTGCTTTGAGCGTTTCCCAGCATTCCTACTTTTAATGGTAATTGGCTAGAGGTTAGCATGGCGCACAGCAGCTACTGACTTGCTGTGCTGTTCGCTCTAGGCTCCAACAATAGAGTCCTTTGGAGGAATGTGTAGTTGCACACGATCTTGGAGGTGTAAGATATCGCGCGCCCCCCCCAGCTGTAGATAGATGTGCAGCTGTGGTTTATAAGTGTTACGTCATCATGCACTTCCTATACATGTCCATGTCGTGAATAGTGTTACTGACCATCACAGTGGGTTGGATTAGACCAAGTTAATAGTCAAGTCAATGGAAGGGCAGTGGGTGGATCCGTCAAGCTTGATTTTATTCAGGTTCACATTTTTCCACTACCAAGTTCATTACATTCTTTTTCTACATCAGATTGTGATTTTATTTTAGTCTGCATGAAGATTCATACGCATTTCTGCATGTTTTTCAAAACTAATTTTTTGTATGCCTTTCCTAAATGCATGCATTTTTGTGCACTTTTAAATAAATGCATGCATTTCTCCAAGCGATTTTTCTATTGAATCAAGTATCTGTGTGCATTTTCCAGTTATACACATTTTTTGTATGCAGTGTTTCAAATGTATGCATTTTTTGTTCACCTTTTGTTGTAGACTGCGTCACAAACTTTGGAAAGCTATGGATTTTGATGGCTAACTACATTCGGGTTCTGCTTAGTTTCAGAAAATGCAAATTCTGTAAATTTGCATTCATAGAATAGTAGGGTTGGACGGGACCTATAAGACCATTGAGTCCAACCCCCAATGCAAACCGAACAAATTTCTCACCCATCCCTGATTAAGTCCCACTGAAATAGGGCTTTGGTCAGTCATGAGTGATTAACTTAGTCTGGAACCAACCCAATCACATTTATTGTAGATAAAGCACATGCAAGCAAATCTGCAACTGATAGAGGTTAAGTGAACACAGAGCTGAAACCAACTGCATTTCAGAAGACCTGATTCACAACCCTGGGCTTAAAAGATGGGCAGGCTCTTGGGAAGATAAACTAGCTCATGTTGCATCCTTGTGTACATTTTTGCATCAGTAGCTTCTCCCACATGTACGATTGCACTTTGAAATCAACATGGGAAGTGTGTGTGTTCTTCTCCCAAAACTAGGTTCACATCTGGACAGGCTGTATCTTCTCAGTAGCAGTGTCCACGGAGTACACTGTATATTGAAGCTGATCCAATGTCACTGCTTCGGCTTTATTTATTTACAATATTTATATACCGCACCACATCAGAAGATTTCGGAGCAACATAGTAAAAGAATAAAACAATAGGTTAAAAGAGTCAAAACATTTTTTAAAAAGAGAAACCCCAGCAAAGTGGAATTTAACAAACCACGGCTGGTCATGCAAGGAAGGCCTCTTCAGGAGGCGCCGGCAGGACAACGTCTTCAGGAGGTGCCGGAAGGAACACAATGTTGGCGCCTGCCTGACCTCTAAAGGCAGGGAATTCCACAGGAAGGGGGCCAGCACACTGAAGGCTCTTTTCCTGGTGGACTCCAACTGGGCCATGGGTCCATGTGGAACCACCAGAAACATGCCCTCTGATGACCTCAGTGACCTGGCAGGTTGGTAAGGAAGGAGGCGCTCTCTCAGGTATCCTGGTGCCAAGTTGTTTAGGGCTTTGTACTCTAGAAAATCATTCAAATAGCTGAGAACTGGCTTTAACATTCATATGCCATTTTTAATCCTGTTACATGGTTTAGGTTAGGCTGCTTCATATTTTAAAGTTACATCAGGTTATGGCCTTTTCCATTGCTTTAGGTGGCGTTGTTTTTAATGGCAGGGAATGCAGTATCAAGAGTTTTATTAGAGGTATCATGAGTGAACTTTGCTCGACATTTCTCTCCAACCCATTTAATCCATTAGATACGCAGCAGATGCCATCCTGCCTCCTTCCACTACTGCCTTCAACAGAACCCAACCTTCGAAGATAAGAATTTCAGTAGACCAATGCTAAATAAGAATTTCCATGCGTATGTTGAATGCTGCTCTGCTTGGCATTGTGCTCGTATGCTGTGGCCTCCATGAACCCAGAGCACTAGTATCAGCGTTCTGGGTTACAGTACATCAGCATCCCTGGTCCCAAGATAGCTCCATGGTTAAAGTTTACCTGCTGTGCTGTTTTTATGGCAAAGAACTGGTGCTGCCCTTCTCCTCCACAAACATAGCCAAAGGCACGGTTATCGGTCACATCCCGAGCAATAAAGGAGATTTTGTTGACTGGGTGTTCATGCTCAATAACCTAGAATGAGAGTGGATGACATAGGACCAGACTTTTAACTCTTGAAGAGCGTACTGCAGCATCCAGAAGAACACAAGTTGCCCACCCCAGGGGCACTGCTGTGATAGACTATCAAAGCTCAAGCCCGCGCAATTGGAACAGTTCTCATATCACCCTTAATTGTTCATAGACTTCAGGGTGCACTGAAGTTTGACTTTCCCCATCAGGACTGCTGCTAATTTTTTTTTTAGCTAAGGTATCCACTGCTCAAGGCAATATATTATAGAGAAAGTGGGCATTGGTGTTAAGGGCTAGAGAACTTAGATTCCTATTAAGTTATGCATGCACCATAATTGATCACAGGTAGCTCTGGATAATCTCAGAACTGGGAAGATTATACAGGCAGTAAAAAGACTGCCAGAAGTGTTTTACACCAGGGAAATTTCTCTCTAGTTTACAAGGGAATTCTAAGGAGAGATTGGTGCATGCATGCACAGACAGATGCACGCTCATACACACACACTCTAATGGGGATTGGAAGACTGTCAATTGCTTTACCCTTTGACTCAAGAAGATTAAATTCTGCCTTGCTGTTTGAAGGTACAGATAGTTCACTTCCACGTAGGGTTGAAGTTATCCATGAGACATGCCAAGAGTCACTAGGAAAACTACAGCAGTCCCCACTTTCAGCTTGGCTTAGGAATGCTTAGAGATGATACTTCACCTAGATGGATAATTAACTGATCTGGACCAAAATGGTTATGGGATTTCTTTGAAGTGTTTCCAGTAAGAAAGCTTCTGTTTAGTTAAGCACATTTTTAGAAGCTTAGGAGGTTTCAGGTTAGATTGGAATTTCTCATGTTCAGGGAGAGCCATCAGTTATCTAAGCAAGGTCAGCCTGCCCAGGACGAGACAGCCTGACCATAGAACTTACCCCCGTCTTCTCATCTATGATTTTGATCCCAGCAAGAGAGATGTTCACCCATATTTTCTGCTTGTGTTGTCCTTGAGAACGGGCTGCTACGGCCATTCCCTACAAATGGAAAGCCAACATGAATGCAAATAGTGCAACAAATATGTTATCTACAGCTGACTTCACTTTGTTCACTTTAGGGCTATTGAAAAGTGAAATTCAGAGCCCACTGACAGCCATGAGCCACCTTCCAGTTCCCTCCCAATAGCTCATTTAGGACTGACTGCAAGATTATGTGGATTCTTCTTACAGGAGTTCACCAGCATTCCAGCCTCATGATGGTCAGGCAGGCGGGTGAGTGATCTAGAGTAGCAGTGGCTGCTGACTCCAGTTCCGGCAGCTGATGACTCCAGTTCCAGAGGGGCTGTGATTCCATTCAGGGTTTTAGTTACCACTAGCCAAAACTCTAATGGTGCTACCCAAGGTGCTGAACCTTATCCACAAAATGAGTTTTGGCTGGTGGTAACTAAAACCCTTAATGGAATCAGGGTTTTATGACCCTGATCCCTCCGGATTTGGAGGGATCCCTCCGGAATTGGAGTCACCAGCTGCCACTGATCTAGAGACTTAAGTAGTCACCAGCAAGCATCCAATATCATCCTCACACCCGGAGGCTAAATTCTAGAGGGTCATTTGTTGTGTCCAAGCATCATGCTTGACCTTTGAATTCTGACCCTGCAGGATGGCAGCATGGTGAACAGTCACTTTTCAAATACGGGGATTTAAATGTGCTCTTTCATTATATTAGCAAACATACATTCCTTTTAAGACTTGATTCTCCCCGCTTCCCCATCAGTTAAGTCAGGGATAGAGAACCTCTGGCCCACAGGCCTAATCACACTGGAGGAGGTTGCTGATCAAGCCTGTGGAGGATTGGAACCCTCTGTGGTCCCTCCCCCTTCCTTCCTCTCCCCAAGCCCCATCCCCTGGCCTGGCCTGGAGGATTCTGGGAGCCTGGGAAGGAAGGAAGGAAGAGGAATCCACATGTTATCTCCAGTCTGGAACTGGCCTTGCAAGCACCAGCTGGCGCTCTTCCTGCTCTGCTTGTATCCCAATTAGGACGCAAGAGGTGTGGGAAGGAGGTGGCCAACAGCACACACTGACCAAGTCCCTTTCTCCATCCAGAGGAGGCATGGAGCTCTGTGCCTCTCCCTGCATGGAGAATGAAAAAGTGGGTGGGGCAGGGCCACCCCTTGACATTATCTGGCCCACCGAATCTAGCCCCCAAACAAAAACAGGTCGCCCGCTCCTGAGCCAAGTGTATGACAAAACACATGAAAGTGGTGACATTCCATCCAAGCAGCTCAACAGAATTCATATGAACACACCTGAGCCTCAGGACACCCAAGTATGTTTAACTATATTGTTCTTCTAGTGGGATTCTTCCACCATGTTACTTCTGGACATTTTGTTGTTTTCTGAATTTGCACTATAAGGAGCTTACAGATTTATTACTTGGGTTAATTTTTGGCTTAAGTCAGTCTGAGGGCAGTATAATGATCATCACTCCATGAACTCTGGGAATTGTAGTTTTGTAAGGATCTCAGGACTGCTGTTGGCAGTCCCTAATCCCGCACAGAGCTATGGTTCTCTGATTGAAAGCCATGTCTTATCTAGTGCCTTAAAGAAGCAAGAAACAAGACAGACCCACCTTTAGTTTCATCATTGAATCTTGGCTCATCTTATCTCCCCTTGCGTCTGGAACATCATCAATCCCGATCAGTTTGGCCTTGTATCTTACACCATCACCTTGAAATCTGGCCAAGAGGAATTCTTCTGTCTTTTCAGATCCTGAAAAACCAGTTTTAGTCATGTAAATTTGTCTGGGCTTTAAGTATCAGGGTCTGCATGTCTGTTCATTCTCAATGATGCATTTTATAAGGGCCAGTTTCCTACATCTGTGTATTTAATATACAAGTATGTTTTCCATCAGTTACAGTGATCCGACATTCAGTGGGTAGCAACTGTTTCATCCGTGCACTGGCAACAGAAAACACTCAAGCAAAGTAGCGTATGGAGAAGCTCAAAAGGTGAATTCACGCATAAAACTGCAATGCACTTCACGTGGGGCTGCCCCTGAAGACAACTTGGAAGTTGCAGCTAGTGCAAAATGCAGCAGCTAGGCTGCTGACCAGAACATCTCATAAAAATCATACAACACCAGTTTTAAAGGATTTGCACTGGCTGCCAATATGCTTCTGGTCAGAATTCAAGGTTCTGGTGATGACGTTTAAAGCCCTAAGTGGCTTGGGACCTCGATATTTGAGGGAGCGCCTCTCCCTATATATGCCTCCCTGAGGACTGAGAACTGTTGGAGTGGCCCTTCGCTGCATCCCACCAGTGTGAGACATATGCTATAGTAGGACATGAGAGAGGGTCTTCTCTGCTGTGGCACCCCAGTTGTGGAATGCCCTCCCCTTGGAGGCTGGATTGGCACAGACATTGGTTTAATTTCGGCACTAAGTAAAAACATGGCTTTTTACCAAAGCCTTTGAAGGCTAAATGCATTCCCTAAAGTAGCACACTGTTTTAACTGTTTTATTGTTTTAGATTTCAATTTGCACTAGCTTGTTTAATGGTTTAATATGTTTTTAGCTGTTTAGCTTATTTATTGTTTTATAGGATGAGATGGCTAGATAGCATCACGGATGCAATGAATATGAACTTGAGCACGCTCCGGGAGAGAGCGCAGGACAGGAAGGCCTGGCGTGCTATGGTCCCTGGGGTCACGGAGAGTCGGGCACGACTGAACGACAACTGTTTAAATTGATTTCATCTGTACACCGCCCTGAAACCTTAATGCTATAGGGCAGGATATAAATGAAAATAAAATGAAATGAAAATAAAATTAAAGATTTAGGTGTGTACCTTGAAAAGGTACAGAGACAGGATTTGCTGCCGGTTCTGGTCCAGCGTTTAGCAGATCTGTTTGTGACCATGCAATCTATGACATGGCCCCAAGGTGGCAGCCTACTGCAAGATTCCAGCTGGTCTGACTGAGTCTCAGACTGCTGCTGCTTCTTCCTTAAGTTATCAGGCTCTCATTTATAACGCCTTAAAATAATTTTTAAAACCAGTTGGGTATGTAGAATAGTCTTTATATTACATCTTCTACGTATTTTAATACCCTAGCAGGAAAAGTAAAGAATGGGCAGGTTTCAGGGTCAAAAACTTATTTGCTGCCCCTGGACTAGCTCCCAACCGTAACTGCCTACTGGACTAGTTACTTACTGTACCTTCACCAGGGTCTGCTAATTTTCAGCAACTTTTAGACCAGGGATGGGGAATTTCTGGCCTGTGGGCCAAACCCGGCCCTCCTGGGGGCCAAATCCAGTTCTCCAGGTACCCCAGATGGACACACGCCCTGGCCCCACCCCCTTTCTCCTGACCACTGAGTGTTTTCCGGGCTTCCCTGCTTCTGCACAATTTCCCCCCGTTCTAAAAAGGTTGAAATCTCTCTAAGGATTACTTACTGGCAATAAGAGTTTTAAGCTAAAATATGGTGGTATTTTTTACGTTTTTGCCTTTGGCCCCATCCCACCACTGAAATGCGGCCCTTGAGAGCCTGTCCAAAATTGAATTTGGCCCACAGGCTGAAAGAGGTTCAACACCCCGTTTTAGACAGATTGTGCGGCGAGTTGTTGGGAGCTGCAGAGCTGACCTGCCTCCTGATTTTTTCCCCTCTCTCAAAATACTAGGACCCAATGGGGTCATTCCATGAAGCTGATCTGTAGGAGATTCAGGACAGATAAAAAGAAAGGAGTACTTCACACACTGCATCGTCAAACTATGGAATTCGCTACTGCAGGATGTAGTGATAGCCGCCATTTTGGATGGCTTTAAAAGGGAGTTGGACAATTTTCTGGAGGAAAAGGCTATCAATGGCTACTAGTCTTGATGGCTATGTGCTACCTCCAGAACCAGAGGCAGTGAGCCTATGTACACCAGGTGCTGGGGGAAATGGGTGGCAGGGTGCTGTTGCACTCATGTCTTGTTTGTGGGTTATCTTTGGGCAGTTGGTTGTGTGAACAGAACGCTGGACTAGATGGACCCTTGGTCTGATTCAGCATGGCTCTTATGTTCTTATGATTCACTTAGACCACATCTTACCTTTCTTTTTCTCCTTTTTGGAAGGTTGTGCTTTCAGTGGTGTCTGTTGCTGGGCAGGCTGACTGTTTACACTAGCTGTTTCTGCTTCACTCGACATAGTGAGAGGCCAGCCTCAACTCCAGGAGCAAATACTTGCACTCGATAATGCGACTGGAATCCAGTTAGCAATTCTCAGTGGACAAGCATACTATTTTGACCTTCAGGAGAGAAAGTTGGGATCACAGTTCAGGTGTACTGGTGTTGCCTGAAGACAGAGGCAGGCAACCTGGCGCCCTCCAAAAGCTTTGGACTACAGCTCCCATCTGCCCCAGCTGGTATGGCTGATGTTGGGGATCATAGGAGTTGTAGCCCAAAACATTGGGAAGGTGTAAGGTTGCCCACTCTTGCCTTAAGAGTTAGAATGCAGAGTTTAAGACATAGGAATGTAGAAAGCTGCTTTATACCAAGTCAGACAATTACTCCATTCAGCCCAGTATTGCCTACTGTGACCAGAGCAGCTCCCCAGGGGATCTGACAGAAGGCGATCCTTCTGCTTACCTGCTGCTAGATCTTAACTGGAAATTGAACCTGGGAATTTCTGCCTGCAAAGCCTGTGTTCTACCACTGAGCTATAGTCCCTACCGAGGTAGCTTTGAAGAACTACCTATTTTGCAGTTCCATGAAGATTCAGGAACTCAAAAGAACTGGATGTAGTTCCATTACCAGTGGTGTACCGGTAGAGTTTGAAGGGCAGGTGCTTGTCATGACGGTCCACACAGCCATGGCTCCAAGGAGAATCCAAAAATGCAGGCAGCTGTGTTGATCCAGATCAACAAACCAGCTGTAGCACTTTTCATCGCCACCAGGAGTAGGCCTTTCATAAAGCTAATGTGTCTTCTTTGCTCATCCAAAACCACCTCAAAAGACTTTGCATTACAACTGGGAACAATATGTTGTTGGGAAAATTCATTTCCCCCCAGCTACTGTGAGACGTGCAGCTGAGCTTGGAGGGAACAGGTGAGTCTGCGGGCGGTGGCCAAGGACATCAGCGCCCCTGCTAATAAAAAGTGCTGCATCTTTGCAAACCCTGGGCTGCAGCACCACTTTGAGTTACACATATCTTAGTATACTACATAGCCAGCTCCTCTGTGCATCTGTGCTTAGAATGATGTTTAAACCCATCAGGACTGCCCACTAACTAGGTTTAGCGGGCAGGCCCAATTCATAGCTCACAGTTCTGGTTTGGACTGGAATAGGGGCAGACAGCTGGCAAACTGGGATGTGTGTGTTGAGTCTGGCCTTCACCGTCGCTTCCCACCCCAGTCCCAGAAGGGCTTTCCTACCCCCCGCAAGCCAACCATTCCTAGATCCAGGCAAAGGACTTTTCCCCCCACGCACCTGCCCAAAGTGAAGAGGGGCTTTCAGAACCATCCCTTTGTGATGCACCTCTGCGGCTTACTCCATTGTCCCAAGCAGAGTCAGCAGCAGAGATGCGTAGGGGGAAAAATCTACCAGGTATGTGCAGCAAAGTGCCTTTGCCTGGTATCAGCTTGCATAGGAATGAGTCAGTGGGTATGGGTGGAGCCAGCGTTTCTGGCCCTTCAACCCCTGTATGCCCTCCATTAGCATAACCCCCTGGCTGGCAACGAACCTATCAAGGTATACAGAATTGCAAGCTATCATCTTGTTGGCTTACATTAATTTAGAGTCTGGTTTCCAGAGGGGCTTTCCAGTAAGTCAGCTGAGGTACAGATGTCTGTTGCAGATTAGAGATTAACTGGTTTTTTGCTGTCAAGATAGACCTTTTGTTTAAGTAACTATAGAGGGTGCACACCCCTTTCTGTATGGGGACCTCATTCCAGTTTTGCTCTGGGGCATTCTTTTAAGCCTGAATATAAGTTCTGCAGTGTTCTCTAGAACATTATCATCTATTAGTTTAGTCATGCTTTGTAAATAGCGGAACACTCCTGCGGCAGGTCACATTACTCCGAAGTCAAGATGCTTTCACATAAGCAGAACATGCAGAGCAAGATGGTATAGTCCTAGGAAGGCTGCACCACTTTCAATGTGGAACTGACATTAGCACTCTGAATGCTCCCATGTATACGTTACTTGACCAAGAACCCAATACACTACGGGACAGCAGTGAACACAGTAGGTGGGTTGGACTCTCAGTGGTGCAGTCTCTGGAAGGCCACACCAGCTTTCCCCAACCTGGTATCCTCCAGATGTGTTGGACGTCAACCACCAGCATCCCCCAGCCAACTATGCTATCAGCTGCAAGTGTTTACAACTTCCAAGCCAGGCAGATGACGACTAGCTATGTAACGTTCCTGTGCATTAGACCCAGCCTTCGCTCCTGTCACAGGTATTTGTCAGGCCCTTCAAAAGTAAATGCTGAATCATGTTACCAGAGCTGCTCTTCCTGAGCTCGATCTGGAAATTCTAGTTGAGATAAGGCTGGATTTCAAAGTATTTTATCTACAGTGTACTATGCTGCCCCATTCAACCAGTGAAATCCACAATTTGGCTTCATTTTTTTCCTGAAGCAGTGAGATGTCCAGCCCCATATGTCTATCCAGGAACTTGCAGAAACCACATCAGGCCTTACATCTTCAACACAAGTGTTATACATGCAAAAGTTACCATATGGCCTATTCTGATGGCACAGTGCTGGAAATAGCAAAGAAGGCAAGGAAACTGGTACCCTACAACATCTGTGCTTTGTAGCTAAGCTGACTAAGGGACATAATTGATACTAGAGGGCCAGAACAACTGTGCTCTTGCTCAGGTTAAAGACAGGCGGTGGCAGCAGCAATGCTAGTCTCCTACTTTTGCAACATGTACTCTGGGGTTAGTAGTTTCCCCTAACTTCTCCTCCTCTTGCCCCATGCTACAGTAGGGGAAGTCTACAGAAAAGGCATAGGATTTGCTTATTTCTAGCAACTTAGAGCCACCTAGAAACAGGTACAGCTGGAGGCCTTGCATCTGGGGAACCTCAGCTTTCAAAGTAAAACCAAGCTTAGCTCTTACAGCTGCAGATGTTCTGGGTGTGTCTAGGCCAGGCTTGCTGAATTCAGGGCTTCCAGGACCCAAGAGATGCACTTCCTGCCAAAACCCAAACACATTTGCCATCCTGCAGGATCTGCAAGGGAAGAAGTCCCAGCTCTGACCTGTAGCCCACTGCTGCCGCCACTGGATCATCAAGAAGAGATTTTCGCATGAGAGACTGAGATCTGTTACATTAAAGGTGACCTATACTTCTGTTCCACATTCTGTTTCTAGGGCAACCATGTATCCTATTTTACAGAGGACAGTTTGAAGCGCTGTCCAGTTTAAGGATAATGAACCATAAGAAGGGAGAGCAATGGGCTTGAAGTTGTACATCAGCAGACTGGACAGCAGATTGAGCAGACACATGGATCACCTGGTCACTGTCTTCCCACTATGGTAAGCCCATTTTTATTTTAAAATTATACTGATTTCTAAATTTATATCTATACATATAAATGAGCATATGCACATTTTATGCAAATCTGTGTCCTCTTTTTGGTGATGCGGAAGTGTTCACCCTATTTTATTTTCCATGCCTCCCCCGCTGTATTTTTGTTCTAGCAAGGAACATGGCTGCATTAATTTGCCTAGAGGAAGGCCCCTCTCCCGCCTCCAAGACTGAACCATGTTTACGTCCCTGCTTGCAATTTATCACTCAACTAGGGCTGCTGGAATGCTGACCAGGGCATGCAGAGTACAAAGGTTGCAGTCTTACCAAGTTAATATTTTAATAATTGGGATTCCTTTGATCCTTTCATGCTCATCTTCAGGAAATATACACACTAAGAAACTCATTCTCCCCTATGTGAATTCTTGCTCAATTTCAGTTTAGTTGTCAGGAGCGCCCTAGCTGCCTCTTACAGTCCCCTGCAATAGCCAACTCAGGACACAGACGATGAGAATTCTTTCCAAGGCTTTATTCCTTTATGACTCTTACAGATACTAATCACTAGTGATTAAGCAAGGAACCTCACTGGGGATAGGTAGAAGAGTAGCCTAAGCTCCAGGTAAGGCAGTTGGTCCCCGTTTGAAGGAGAACCACGGGAAGACTCTGAACTTATGGGCTACGGAGAGATCCTCCCTCTTACCCTTGGGTCCTCAGGACGTGACCGTTGTTTTAGCGCCAAATGAACAGAGCGCCTCCTTTCAGCGCCCTCCATCTGACGCCGCTGCCTGCGTCTGCGCCCAGCGTCCAGCAAGCCCCCCTCCAGCGCTCTCTCACTGCCAGGATCACTATCTATCCCAGGAATGCTGGCAGGAGGAATCTCTGCCAGCTGCTGTGCTTGAGAGAGATGAGCAAGCTCCTCTCCCACAGATTGCTGTTCTTCCTCAGAATCAGAACTGCTCTGGGGCTCTATGGGCTCAGTTGCCACCCTGACATCAGTTTCAGTAAGAGGAACTCATTACTATAGCAGGTACCTTGAGATCAGGGGAATGTCGCAAGCACAGGCAACTTGAATACCTATTTTGGGTACTGAGAGAAGGTCTACACCTATGTATTCATTTCGGTGTCGGGATGGTGTGACATGGCACTCATGGCCTCTCTTCATGCTTGCAAACAGAAGTTCTGCAAGGAGGCTAGAATCCGATCAGTCTCAACACCTTTATAAATACTACAACTCCCACCAGTCTCGACACCTTTGCAACTACTACAGTTCCTACAGCCTAATCACATGCTTTTTAGGTTGTTGTGGAAGGAAGTTCACAAACAGTGCTTAAATCTGCTCATCACATAGCTGTAAAACCAGTACACCAAGTGGTCCTCTCCTGCCATGTGCCATCTGTTGACATGGCACAAGCAGAGCAAGAGGTTCAAAAGGTGCATCAGCATCATGTGACAATTCCCTAGAATGTAGCTGTAACTGAGCAAGTTCTCAATCCTGTTACTCTCCATTCTTTGTCAAGCACGAGTTTTGATCCTTCCATGTCAGCCACCAGACACACTCCAGTACTCATGAGTCAGGGCCAAAATACACCCGACATCAGTCATGCGTCTGAACAAGCAGGCTTAACCTGGCCACTTCTATTTTGGAGGAACAGCAGCTGTGGTGGCTCAATCCAGATCTGGATTGGGACACAGCGTAGACCTGGGCTGGGCCATTGCGGCTTTAAGGGTCCCCATGCAGTTTTTCTGTTGGGAAAAAAGCCACTCTCTATCTGGATGCTATTTGAACCCCTGAACAACACCTCTGAGGGCAAATAAACATTGTCATCTAGAGGTCAACATTTCAGCAGGAAACCTACATGAGGCCCCTCAAAGGTAGGCTGTCCTGCTCAATTCCAGTTCAAAGATTAAAGAACCATAAGAACTGATGCCTATCAACACCTTGGGAGGGCTTCTGCCCTGAAAGCTTAAATGAATAAATAAAATTAGCACCTGGCAACAGCCTGAGAAGGCAAGCATACAGGTCACCTGATCACACACAGTCTTCCACACTATGGTGAGATGTACTGCATTTCTATTATATTTCTAAATTGGCATCTATACATAGCACATGCAAATCAGTGTCTTCTGCTGGGGGCGGGATGCATTTCCTCTCTTTTGGTGATTCAGAAGTAGCCACCATCCTTAAGGCCTAATTGCCTAGCTCTGGGCCATGGCTTCCTTTCCTCAAACAACCACCAGAAGTCGGGCTCATGTTTGCAGACTTTTATGCTCCAAGTCTTCAAGGTTGCTATGCTTTAAGAAGCAGCACAAGATATTTTTGGAGTATCCTAACACACCTCAGGTACAGGTTATGAGTTGTACCAGAGTAAAAACTTGGTAAAAACACACACAACCCAAGACGCATTTGCCTTGGCAGCTCCATTTGCAAGTTGATCCATAAAATATACCACTGTTGACCAAGTGGCTGAGTGCCTCAAGTATATTTTTCCAGCCTTAACTTGGCAAATCCGTCAACCTGCTTTTTGGTATCTCACGATGTTTCCAGAAACCCAAAGCCATCAGACGATGAGCCAACCAGCTTGCTGTGTACAAAAAAGCTTCTTCTGCCTGTGACAGAGATGATCAACAGGCACCCAACATGCATATGGATTTTCATGCCGCTGTATACTCAGGGCTGGCTTCAATTGTAAGCATGGTTGGGCACTTGCCCTGGACTTGCTCTTCCTATTTGCCATTGCAACCTGCTTGTTCACCTGCCTCTTGCTCTGGTCCACGTTTGGTATGGACAGTTCTGAGCTAGATGAATCAATGGTATAAGACAGCATCCTGCAAGGACACAAGAGCCTTGGTGGTTCAGAATACCCATCATGCCTAGAATTTGCTTTGCAGTGGTGGCTAGCCAGATGGCTATGAGGAACTTGCAGGAAACAGCATGAAGGAAACAGCCCCCACCCATTATTTCCCAGCAGCTGTAAATTCAAGAGTATATTGCCTCTGTATTTGGAGGTTCTTATTTAGCCATTTTGGCCAAAGCCATCAGATATGTTCATCATGGGCTCGTATCTAATCCTTTCCAAAACCATCTCAGGTCCTGCTACATGTCAGAGCAGACTTACCACAACCTAGTGCCCTCCAGATGTTTTGGACTTCAACTCCCATTAGCCCCAACCAGCATGGCCAATTGTCAGGAATACTGGGAGCTGTAGCCCAAAACATCTGGAGGGGACCAGGGGTGTGTGTGTGTGAAGCTGCATTAAACCTCAGTGCTCAATTCTTGGGGAAGAGCAGCTTCAGGAGGGAGCAACTTCCACTGGAGAAGTGGTGGTGGGGAAACAAAGAAGTTCGCTCCCCTTGGCTGATTTCGCCCAGAATTGCTTTTATTTTCTGTATTGTAGCTGATGTCTGGGAAAACCTGGATCTAGAATGGGGCAACACTAGACTCTTTTATTATGAACATTTATGCCCCATCCTTCAAACACGTTTAAATAAAATAGGCACATAGGAAGCTGCTAAACACAGAATCAGACATTGGTCTGTCTAGCTCAGTATGGACAGTGGTTGGAAGGGGACGTAGCTCAGTGGCAGAGCCCCTGCTTTGCAGGCAGAAGGTCCCAGGTTCAATCCCTGGCATCTCCATGTAGGGCTGGAAAAACTCCTGCCTGAAACCCTGACAAGATGCTTCCAGACAGTGTCAACAATACCAGGCTGGACAGGCCAAGGGTCTGACTCAGTGTTAAGGCAGCTTCCGACATCTCTAAGCTCTCCGGAGTCTTCCCTAGCCTTATGTAGAGATACCAGGGGCTGAACTCAACACACGGGCTCTACCTCTGAGCTATAATTTTTATTTATGAAGAGGCGGCTAAACTCATCTAATTCTCCCTCACTACCCACCACTCTGAACAAGCTATGACTCCCAAGACTTGGTTTTTCCCTTTAGAAGCTTTACCAAGGCTCACATTAGTTTCTTGTTGTTGTTGTTGTTCAGTCGTGTTCGACTCTTCGTGACCCCATGGACCATAGCATGCCAGGCCTTCCTGTCCTGCGCTCTCTCCCGGAGCGTGCTCAAGTTCATATTCATTGCATCGGTGATGCTATCTAGCCATCTCATCCTCTGCCGTCCCCTTCTCCTTTTGCCTTCAGTCTTTCCCAGCATCAGGGTCTTTTCCAGGGAGTTTTCTCTTTGCATTAGGTGGCCAAAATATTGGAGCTTCAGCTTCAGTATCTGTCCTTCCAATGAGCACTCAGGGTTGATTTCCTTTAGGATGGACTGTTTTGACCTCCTTGCAGTCCAGGGGACTCGTAAGAGTCTTCTCCAGCACCACAGTTCGAAAGCATCAATTCTACGGCGCTCAGCCTTCCTTATAGGCCAGCTCTCACAGCCATACATTACTACTGGGAAAACCATAGCTTTGATTAGACGGACCTTTGTCGGCAAGGTGATGTCTCTGCTTCTTACTATGCTGTCTAGGTTTGCCATAGCTTTCCTCCCAAGGAGCAAGCGTCTTTTAATTTCATGGCTACAGTCACCGTCTGCGGTGATCTTGGAGCCCAAGAAAGTAAAATCTGTCACTGCTTCCATTTCTTCCCCTTCTATATGCCAGGAAGTGATAGGGCCAGATGCCATGATCTTAGTTTTTTTAATGTTGAGTTTCAAACCAGCTTTGGCACTCTCCTCTTTCACCCTCAACAAGAGGCTCTTGAGATCCTCTTCGCTTTCTGCCATTAGGGTGGTATCGTCTGCATATCGGAGGTTGTTGATAATTCTCCCGGCAATCTTAATTCCGACCTGTGATTCATCTAACCTGGCGTTTCTCATGATGCATATAAGTTAAATAAGCAGGGTGACAATATGCAGCCTTGTCGTACTCCTTTCCCAATTTTGAACCAATCGGTTGTTCCATCTCTGGTTCTTACTGTTGCTTCTTGACCCTCGTACAGGTTTCTCAGGAGACAGGTAAGGTGGTCTGGTACTCCCATCACTTTCAGAATTTGCCACAGTTTGTTGTGATCCACACAATCAAAGGCTTTAGCGTAGTCAATGAAGCAGAAATAGACGTTTTTCTGGAATTCTCTTGCTTTCTCCATGATCCAGCGAATGTTGGCGATTTGATCTCTAGTTCCTCTGCCTCTTAGAAACCCAGCTTGTACTTCCGGTAGTTCTCGGTTCGCATACTGCTGAAGCCTAGCTTGTAGGATTTTGAGCATCACCTTGCTGGCATGTGAAATGAGCGCAATTGTGCGGTAGTTTGAACACTCTTTGGCGTTGCCCTTCTTTGGAATTGGAATGTAAACTGACCTTTTCCAGTCTTGCGGCCACTGTTGAGTGTTCCAGATTTGTTGGCATATTGAATGCCGCACTTTAACAGCATCATCTTTTAGGATTTTAAATAGCTCAGCTGGAATACTGTCATCTCCGCTAGCTTTGTTGTTACTAATGCTTCCTAAGGCCCACTTGACTTCACTCTCGAGGATGTCCGGCTCAAGTTCAGTGACCGCACTATCATGGCTATCAGGGACATTCAGATCTTTCCTGTATAGGTCTTCTGTATATTCTTGCCACCTCTTCTTAATCTCATCTGCTTCTGTTAGGTCCCTGCCTTCTTTGTCCTTTATCATGCCCGTCTTTGCACAAAACGTTCCCTTGAGATCTCCGATTTTCTTGAAGAGATCTCTAGTCTTTCCCATTCTGTTGTTTTCCTCGATTTCTTTGCATTGTTCATTTAAGAAGGCCTTCTTGTCTCTCCTTGCTATTCTCTGGAACTCTGCATTCAGTTGGGTATATCTTCCCCTTTCTCCCTTGCTTTTCGCTTCCCTTCTATCGTGAGCTACTTGTAAAGCCTCATCAGACAGCCACTTGGCTTTCTTGCATTTCTTTTTCTTTGGGACGGATTTCGTTGCTGCCTCCTGAACAATGTTACGGACCTCCATCCATAGTTCCTCAGGCACTCTGTCTATCAGGTCTAATCCCTGAAATCTATTCCTCACCTCCACTGTATATTCATCAGGGATATGATTTAGGTCATACCTGAACGGTTTAGTGGTTTTCCTGACGTTCTTCAATTTAAGCCGAAATTTTGCAAGAAGCAGCTCATGATCTGAGCCACAGTCAGCTCCAGGTCTTGTTTTTACTGACTGTATGGAGCTTCTCCATCTTTGGCTGCAAAGGACATAATCAAACTGATTTCGATATTGACCATCTGGTGACGTCCATGTGTAGAGTCGCCTCTTGTGCTGTTGGAAAAGAGTGTTTGCTATGATCAGCATGTTCTCTTGGCAAAACTATTAGCTTTTGTCCTGCTTCATTTTGTACACCAAGGCCATGCCTGCCTGTTATCCTGGTGATTTCTTGACTTCCTACTTTAGCATTCCAATCTCCTGTGATGAAGAGGACATCTTTTTTTGGTGTTAGTTCTAGAAGGTGTTGTAGGTCTTCATAGAACCGATCAACCTCAGCTTCTTCGGCCTCAGTGGTTGGGGCATAGACTTGAATTACTGTGATGTTGAATGGTTTGCCTTGGATTTGTACTGAGATCATTCTATCATTTTTAAGATTGTACCCCAGTACTGCTTTTCCCACCCTTTTGTTGACTATGAGTGCTACTCCATTTCTTCTAAGGGATTCTTGCCCACAATAGTAGATATGATGGTCACCTGAATTAAATTCGCCCATACCTGTCCATTTTAGTTCGCTGATTCCCAAGATGTCGATGTTCAATCTTGCCATCTCATGTTTGACCACCTCCAGCTTACCTTGATTCATTGTTCTGACATTCCAGGTTCCTAAACAGTATTGTTCTTTACAGCATCGGATTTTCTTTTCACCGCCAGACACATCCACAGCTGAGTGTCCTTTCGGCTTTGGCCCAGCCGCTTCACTCTTTCTGGCGCTACTTGGAAATACCCTCTGCTCTTCCCCAGTAGCATATTGGACACCTTCCGACCTGAGGGGCTCATCTTCCGGCGTCATATCTTTTAGCCTTGTGATACATTCCATGGGGTTTTCTTGGCAAGAATACTGGAGTGGGTTGCCATTTCCTTCTCCATTGGACCACATTTTGTCAGAACTCTCTGCCATGACCTGTCCGTCTTGGGTGGCCCTGCACGGCATAGCTTATGGCTTCACTGAGTTACGCAAGCCCCTTCGCCACAACAAGGCAGTGATCCATGAAGGGGCACATTAGTTTCTACTATTATCCAAACTCTAGCATGATCCATAGCTATGGGAACTCTTACAAAAGGCAACACAACCTTCTGGGAAGCCAGCCAGATGGGTGGCTAATAAATCTAATAAATAAATAAAATGTAGGAGCCACCCTGTTCCCCTTTCATGGTGTGTGTGTGTGTGTGTATACACACACACACACACACACACACACGTGTACGTACGTACGTATTTGGGGGGGAGACAAGAAGAAAGAACAGCCCGTCTCTTCCAATAGCAGTTTTAGAGAAAGTTGCTTGAAAAAGACACCCACTCATAGAGCCAGCGTGGGGTAGTGGGAAGAGTGTTGGATTGGGAGCTGGGAGATCCGGGTTCTAGTCCCCACTCGGTCATGAAAGCTCACTGGGTGACTTTGGGCCAGTCATACACTCTCAGCCCAACCTACCTCACAGGGTTGTTGTTGTGAGGATAAAATGGAGAGGAGGAGGATAATGTAAGCCGCCTTGGGTTCCTTGCAAGAGGAAAAAAGGCAGGATATAAATGCGATAGATAGATATTCTGTTTTGTTAACCACCCAGCAACAGAGCCAACATCACCAATTCTGGGGATGGTTCTATTGCTGGGAGATACCTGGCTCAGCTCCTGACTGGGAAGCTTCCTTTGGCCAGTCATGCTCATTTCTACCTTCCACCCATGACATAACTCTTGGGGGCCTTCTTCCTGGAAGACATGCAGAACACTGGAATAGCAGTGAGGTTTTTTTTTTTTTAATCTTAGAAAGCAGCTTCAGAGCCAAGATCTGGAATTTCAGCAGTGGTGAAAACATCCTAGAGATGTGAAGGTTTGCGCCGGGAGGGAGGAGACCCAGAAAAAACCGCAGACTGCAGCTTCCATCAGCCCAGATGTTGGCTAGGCAGCACAGTCAACATCTAGAGAACCACATATTCCCCATCCCTGATCTATAGAACTCTCTGGAGAATAGAGGAAAGCATCTTCAGCTATCCCACCCCAATCCTAATATTCAGTTGGCAGGGTTAAAAGCTTCACAGCAAATTGAGATGCTGGCACACAGAAGGTTACATTTGCTACCCTGCCCCATGGACAGCCCTTAAAACCATGCAGACCAACAAGGATTGCTAGAGACATGTAGTGTGGGGCACTTATGAGGTACCAAAAAAAGAGGAATGAATGAATCACCAAAAAAAAGGGAAAAAAAGAAAAAGAAAAGTATAACAGGTCACCAATCTGTATAACATGTGCATATGCTAATTTATAGAGAGATGCAAATTTAGAATTATACGGGGTGTTTCAAAATGATGGACCCAATTTCAAAGCAGTATATTTCATGATGGCAACATGATACAATTACACCAAAAGTTACAAAAGGTTTAATGAGTTATCAAGTTTTACTAACCATTTTATAAATGCTCTATGTGCCCTCCACCTGCTGTACAGACAATATCGAGACGATAGTTGAATTCGTCCCAAATACCTCTCAAAGCATCAAACCCTCTGAGGTGCGTGGTCGCCCTGTGCTCTTTCCCTTACATAAACAGCCTGTTTCCTCAAATTGTCAGTACCAATGACAAATGCTCTTTGGCATTGGCAGATCAATATCAATGCCAAAACGCCGATGAAACGCACGCTGCACCACGATTGCGGATTCAGTCTTGCTGAACTGCAGAACGCGAAGCGCCTTGTGTTGCGGGGTTGCCATCTTGCGAATGACTGAGGTGAGGGGCTGTTTGTGCGCTGAGAGAGGCATCTAGCGGTAATCATTTGAAACTCTATGCCCCACCCTTGCAAGTGGTAAGAGTTTCATTCATGGGCGGTTCGTGGTTACAAAGATATAGTGATTTCAAATTGGGTCCATCTTTTTGAAACACCCTGTATTATAACTTAAATAGAAATACTGTACATCCCACCATAGTGTGGAGGACCGTGACCAGGTAACCTATGTGCCTTGCTCCGTCTGCTGTGCAGGTGCTGTTGATGGGAAACTTCAAGGTCCAGCTCTTCCTTCTGATGGTTATCTTTAAACTGGACTTGGACTGGACAGCCCTTCAAATAGAGGACACCTACAAAATAGAGGACGATCCTCTGGCAGCCCTTCAAGTAGACTGACCCCTGTAAAAAGAGGACACATGGCCCACCTAACTACATTGCACCTAATCCCATCTCCACAGCACCAGACATTTTAGACCTTCCACTGCAAATACTGTAAGGGCTGACTTTGGGCTGACACTAAAATAAGAGTGTCATATAATAAGAGCAGAAGTTACATACCACCTTGTTGAAAACAAGGCCTAAGCAGCTGCCCATTTGTGCATACAAGGCACCCTGGCTGTGCATAGTACAATAGCATATTGATGTCACTCTGTGAGCCTTGACCTACCATGACGCTTATGCACATAAATCTCTACACAGGTCCTGCTCAACACTGAGAAACAGTCTTGCATTGGCAGTTCCTTTCAAGGCCTCACCAAGCATTGTGCAAGCATCAACGGCGGGGGCGGGGGGCGGGGGAGTACAAGTTGCATGTGACTGAATAATAGCAAATGATAATATCTATTCAGAGCTGTGTGTATGCCATGGTTCTGTAGAATGCTGGATCAAACACAGAATGTAGCTCACATTTTCATGGGAGTTTTTCTAGCATAGGAGTTTTTCTAGCTCCTCTAGCTGCAAATACATGGATAATACCTGTCGAAGTCTTATAAGCAGACCTTTCGTGCTCTGCATCTCTTCATCCCTCTTTTGATGGCTAGCAAAACCAGAATGATGCTGCAGAATGAGGGTGAAGGCTTAAGCCAATGAATCGGTCGGATAAAAAAAAACAAACAACTTCCCATCTTAAGTCAGGGGTAAGAAGAAAGTACATCTCCAGACGTTTTGGACTTCAGCTCCCCACATTCCTGACCACTGGCCATACTGGCAGCGGTTTCTTGGAATTGATCTGGAAATCTATGTTCTCCCACCCCTGCCTTAAGGAAGTGAAACTGAAAGGCAGGATAAGGGGTTGAAATAAACTCTTCCCAATAACATAATTCCCTGTTTGACTCTTGGGTAGGAACGCCTTTTAAGGTAGCACCTGCTGCAACAGTGACAGCTCCATGTATTTCTTTTTTGGGAAGGGGAGTCAGCTTGGGCAAGAGGGCATTCATGGATCTACCTGCTCTTCACTGCTGCCCATTCACCTGCCCTCTCCCTCTGGGCCCAGTTTGCACCACTGCACAGGGGGAGGGCATTAAGGCACGAGGCTGCCCCACCTCCTCACTCTCATCTCCACTTGTATGGGCAGGTTAACAGGTGGCAACAGGAAGGAGTAGGGTGACCACTTACACCTGGCCAAAAAAGAGGAAGCGCATCACCCCCACCAAAAAGAGGACAAAAGAAGGTACAGACTGGCACAAGCCTATTTTATGCCAATTTGGAGAGATGCAAATGTAGAAAGAATTGCTATATTTTAAATAAAAATACATCTCACCATAGTAGGGAAGGATTGCGAGCAGGTGGCCTGTGTGCCTGCTCAGTCTGCTGTCCAGGTGTGAACTCTGGATGGGCAAGTTCAAGGCCCCTGCTGCTCTCCCTTCTTAGGGTTCTTTAAACCAGACTTGGACTGAAAAGCCCTTCAGATAGAGGATGCCTTTAAACAGAACTGTCCTCTGTAAAATAGGACACATGGCCACTCTCTGAAGGAAGAGGTGCAGCAGAGTCAGGATGCTGCGTTTCGTGGATTGTCAACTGCCTTTTGTTCAGTCGTCTGCCCTTTGACAGAATTGGATTTTTGTTTCCGAATTTGCACAAATTTGCATTTGCACAATTGCACCCTGGCGAAAATTGCCCCCAACTGTGCATTTTCATGCTTTAGCCTATGGGGGGAAATTAGCATCTTTGGCCATTTTTTTTTAAATGTGTATTTTTCTATGTCAACATTTGTGCAAATTTTGGGAAAGTTAAAAAACTGGTCCGCAAGTCCGCAGAGTCCACCCAACAGAAGGAAAGCCGGTCCGTTGTGGAATCCGTGGGTTGGATTCATGAAACTCTGAACTCATTTGGTTCCGTTGTGGATTTCTCCGACATCCCTTCACATAGCAAGGGTAGGTATGGTTGGGCAACGGCTGAGGCCCACACTCCAGCAGGGGCCCACTGACAAGAGCCCCCCGAAGTTGCTCCTCCTCTTCACCATTGCAGCCTGCTTGTTCACCTGCCTCTCACCCTGGCCCAGCCAATGGAGTTGGTGGGAAGGAGGAGCAGTGGATGCCCCTGCCTACTTGCTCCCTGGCTTTCTCCCTGCCTGGAAAGCAAATGGTAGTAATGGTGAGAAAGAGGACGAGGAGAAATAGCAACTAGCAGCAATGGTAGTGAGAAGACAGATGCACTGAGGGCAGGGGCCCATTGAGGGTGTCTTGCCCAAGGGGCCTAAAAAGCCTGGAGCCAGCACTGCACATGCCCCATCTAAGAAGATAACTATTGTATTACTCACACACAAGTGTAGATTTCATCAGCCAGTTACAATTACTTTAACTGAGCAACAGCCTCATGGATGATCTATGCAAGTCTGCCCACTGCTTTAGTCTTGGCGCTTGGTATTTACTGCCATGAGTTCTATTAATATGTAGCCAGCCAGGTAGTAAACTCCTTATTCTGCAGGTCATCTTCCTTCCTTGAGATCTAGACACAGTCCAGCAGGAAGCCCAGGCTCGCAACCATCAACATGCTTCCAGGAGCACTGAGGGCCCCCCCTTTCTCTTGGGCCTTGCAAATGATTCATACAGCACTTCATGGTAGGAGATTAAATGTATTCTTCTGTCTCTTGGAATGTAAAGATTACATGGGATTTCCATAATTTGTAATCCTGAATTGTTTTTTTAAATATGATTAATGCTTTAAAAGTAGTACAGATGGCTGAGGGAGGAGATAATTTTGCACACTCACTCAGCAATTCTTCCCTGCACGCAGAAGGTGCCATCACCTAGTCAGAGAGCAATCTTGGAGCAATGATAAATATGAACCCCTAAAATTTGATATCCCTTCCAAACCTGTGTCAAATGTTTGAGGCCATGACTCAGGGTTTGTGGCACAAAACCTTGGCATCGGTTTGGAGGGGGATATTAGATTATGGCAGCTGTAGTTTACACACCTGTGTTTGGGTACCAATACATCTTTGCCTTCATCCCCCATACATTAGGACCAATCATAGTCATTGCAAACAGAAATTGCAAGACACTTAGGGTGGCCACTTATACATTGCCCAAAATAAGGAAATATATTAACAAAACCCCCAAGAAGTTGCACATTTGCATCACTGTGAACCAGAGAGCTTTGGCTATTGAATGGTATAGGAAACATAAAACAATTAAAACAAAACAAAAAATAAAAGCTAATTGCACATGCAACTGCAAGTTTTGAAATTAGTACCATTTAAATGAACAACAATATACCTCACCATAGTGGGGAACTCTGACCACACAGTCGATATGCCTGCTCAATCTGCTGTCCTGGTGCTTAGTGCTGATGGGCAACTTCAAGACCCCTGCTGCTCTCCCTTCTTTTAGTTTGTTATCTTTCACCTGACTTGGACTGACAACCCTTAAAATAGGACTGTCCTCTGTAGGGTAGGACACATGACCACTCTAGATAAGGTACAACCTAAACACCATGCAGTTTTGCGAATGGTCCAAGCTAGTCTGCAGAAACTGGGCACTTATTCCAACTGTAGGAGTCCCATGGAGGGGTCCACAGCACCTGGCTTTCTTGGGTACACATTTGAGAAACTTCCAGGGCCATCCCCTCTCCCCCAGCTCCTGCAGCAATTTGTGCATTCCCTTAATCACGCTGCAAGGGGATGGCTGTAACCAGGGCTGGTGTCAAAGGTAAGTATGGTCAGGCACCTGCCAAGGGCCCACACCCCAACAGGAGCCCCCTGGAGTTGTTCTTCCTCTTTACCATTGCAGCCTGCTTGTTCATCTGCCTCTCACTCTGGCCCAAACAGAGATGCTGAAGAGGAGGCGGAGCAGTAGATGCCATTGCTTACTGGATCGCTGCCTGTCAAGCAAGCAGATGACAGCAACGGTGCGAAAGAGAATGAGGACCAACAGCAACTAGTGGCAATGGCATGGTAGACTTGCTGAGGGAGGGGGCCCATGGAGGGTGTCCTGCCAAGGACCCTCAAAAACCTGGAGCTGGCACCAATTGTAGCCCACTACATGGAGCCTTCTTTCACTAGTAACATGCATCTCCACCCCCTGTACTGTGGAAGAGAGAAACCTTTACCTGGCTTACAGTAGGGATGTTCGGGAAACCCACAATGGATTCAAATGAGTTCAGATTTCTATGAATATGACCTGTGGATTCTGCAGTGGACTAGTTTTTTCCGAGTCATGCTGATTCTGCAAACTTGCAGACAGGTTTTTCTGGGGGGAGGGGATTTACACGCACTAGTACTAATGCACATCAAGTGGGACAAAACCCTCGTACATCCCTAAACCCCCCAATCCCATCAGTAAATGGACAATGGAATGAAAGACGCCTGATGACGAATGAAACACAGATGGAATGGATTTAACAAATTCCATACATCCTTCGCTAATAGCAATCTGGAAGGAAGAAGTTCATTTATCTTAGTAGGAGATGGGACCGTTTCCTCTCCTTTGCTCAGCCATGCACATGAATGAAGTATTATACTTGGTTGCATTCCATTGGACAAGAACTGGTAATACAGTACTAGCAATTATGTCAAGAATTTGCAAGGCCAGCATATCTATTGTGCTCATACTACCGAGTGTGGTGGCGTACACAGGACTAAGGCAACTCAAAAGAAGGGTCATTTATGAGGCAATATGTACTTCAGGGGGGAAAGGGGGAAATTATGAAGCTAACGAACAAGAGAATTCCAGCTCAAGGGATATGACACATGTGCTTTGTTGTTGTTGTTGTTGTTCAGTCATGTCCAACTCTTCGTGACCCCGTGGACCATAGCACGCCAGGCCTTCTTGTCCTCCGCTCTCTCCCGGAGCGTGCTCAAGTCCATATTCATTGCATCGGTGATGCTATCTAGCCATCTCATCCTCTGCCGTCCCCTTCTCCTTTTGCCTTCAGTCTTTCCCAGCATCAGGGTCTTTTCCAGAGAGTTTTCTCTTTGCATTAGGTGGCCAAAATATTTGAGCTTCAGCTTCAGTATCTGTCCTTCCAATGAGCACTCAGGGTTGATTTCCTGAAACATGTGCTAGCACAGCATATTTAGGAGTCAATGAGTACACTTCCTTTGAAGTGATTGATCGTAAGGCAGCCACTTACGAACTGCAAACAAAGGCAAAAAGGGATTTGCATAACATTTTCCAGGAATGGGAAGGTTCCATTGGTAAGTACACATTGCCCGAAAAGTGCGATGATGCACGTCATGTGTGTATCTTCAGCTTCATCCATGTACCAATAATGGCAGTTGCCTAGGGTAGCCTGGCATCCCTTCTTAGCAGAGGTTTTTGGTATTTGATTCAATATTTAGTATTTCTAGAGTGCTTCCTAGTCTCACAACAACCCTGCTAAGTCAGCATTATCCACATGTTGCAGATGGGGGAACCGAGTGCAGGGGGTGGTGGGAAGAGACGTGTCTGAGATTACCTAGTGAGTTCAAGCCAAGATGAGAGACTCAGACCAAACTCTCCTGGACTCCTATTTCATTCTTCACTACTGTGCTCTACCAGTTCGCCAGCTGTTTTAACTGCTATTTTTATTATGTGATTTTTGAAAGCTTCTTTAGAAAAGATTCATTCTGAAGAGCAGAATGTGAATAATTTTTATTTTAATGTGAATAATTTTTATTTTAGTGTTCACATAGGTGACATGAGAACCTGGGCCTGGAGTGTTCTGCATCTGGCTGAGGAATTGCATGACTGGATGCTCTTCGGTATGATTGCCCAGCCAGCAGTGGTACACCCCTGACACGTTTACTCCCTCAGCTGTAGACTGGTGGGGACGAGGGAGAGGGCCTTTTCTGTGGTGGCCCCCACTCTGTGGAACTCCCTCCCTAGGGAACTCCGTCATGCCCCTTCTTTAATGAGCTTCCGTCGTGCATTAAAAACATGGTTGTTCAGGCAGGCATTTGGGGTGGGTTAGGGTATTTAAAAAAATTTTTTTATGGTAGAATTTTATTGTTTTAAATTGTTTTATGGTGTGTTGTACATCGCCCAGAGTGGCTGGGTGATCAGCCAGATGGGCGATTAATAAATTTAATAATAAATAAATAAAGCTGCTGTCCTAGGGAATAGGCCTTCAATTCCAGGACTTCAGATGTCAATGTTCAGCTCACACCTAGCAAGTCCTGAGGGGCATCTAGGAACACAGGGTTCCCCCTTTTGATACAGGGGACATGTATTCTTCTTCTAAAGCACCTATATGCCTCCTGGCTTCCTGGTTCTACCCAGAAATGGCCTTGCTTTAAGATAGTGGTGGCAACTTGTAGGGTGAAATATCTAGAGGGCTACAAGTTCCATCAGCTCTAGCTAGCATAGCCAATGGTGAGGAATGATGGGAGTTGTAGGCCAAAACATTTGGAGGGCCATAAGTTTGGGCCACCGAACTTTAGGAGGATCAGAAGACTATTAAGGTAGTTTCATGTTGGGCCAGCATCCAAGATAGATCAATACTTTTTTGGGGTGGTGGTGGTGGTGGTTCTCAGTATATTTACAAGAGTAATTGGCTGCTATGTACTCCCACAAGATTTTCCATTTAATTTCTAGAATGCTGTCCTTTTCTACCTCCCAGGTGCCTTGAACTTCTTTTTCCAAGACAGGCAGAAACTTTCCAGCGGTTGATGTTTGAGCCAAGACTTTTCTAAAAAAGGTTTTTGAGAAGGAACTTCCAAATTAGGTTGTGTTTATCATTATGCACTAAATGAAGCCAGCCTCTCTGTATCATTACAACTGCACAATTTAGGTTTATACTAAGATGCCTTCCATAACATCCAAAGAATTCTCTGCACCTCACTAAATTATATTACCAGACATTAGTAGGAGAGATCTCTAGTCTCTCCTTTGCCATGGAACTACAGTTCATGTAGTTCACCTGGGCAGAGGAAAGTTCTGTTAAAGTTAGTGTAGATATACTATATACTCCAGATGTCTGTTCTCTGTCCATTAAAAATATATTATTTTCCTACTTTGCCGTTGGGTAAAGTGTTAGAGATGGTTGAAATATTGTTCTGTAGTGTAGATACATCTTGAGTACTACATGTGTAGGTATGTATGTGTACATTTACAGACAGAACTCAGTAAGCTGTTTCCCATCCATTAGTTCCCCCAAAAGCTTCCTAACCAAATTCAGCAGTGTTGCCCGAGGTGCGACCTTCTTTGTAATTACAACTACATTCATCATGAAATCGGGTTCATTTTGGTATGTTCTACACAGATTCCTGAAGCGGAACAGGCAATTGCTAAGAAAAGAAATATAGAACCGAGTAAACAAAGAAACACTACCAGTAGAATGCTATCAGCAGCAGAGCACGGGTTGTGCTCTTTGGTGCAAGAGAATGTGTTATTACTAGTTATGTCAGATGAATCAAACTTAACATGAGGTACATTTCGATGAATTGAGATGATTGTTACATGAGAATAAACGTTAGACACTTTCATTTCTACCTTTTAAAATAAAATATTATTTACTCAGTAACAAATGAAACATCATCCCTGGAGGTATTTAAGCAAAGGCTGGTCAGCCCATCGGTCAGGGATCCCTAGGTGCATCCCTGACTAGATAACCTCTAAGGTCACTTCCAGCTATGCTATAATGTTTCTAGCCCCTTCCAGCTCTATGATAATGTCCACATTTTCATCTGGAACGTTGGCAGGGAAACATGATTAACATGCATGATCAACAATGGTATAGGCAGGAAACAATCTACCTCTTGTGAGCTAGAAGAGGATCAGTTAAAGGCTGAACTGTATAACAGGAGCAAACCAAAAGCTTGATGGCCACTTGGTCTAGGTTGCGCCATATTACAACAGACCCTGGGTTGGGTCCAGGATCTGCCTTCTGCTAAAAGAAGGAAACTTCCACAAGAGGAAGGGCTCTGTTCATGGAAGGCCCCAATTTTGGGCAATCCCCCTTCCCGTCCCCCACTACACCTCACCCCATTCAGCAGGTTCTCTTGATTCTCCGTATTTTTTTTCAGGGGGCTGGAGGGGCTTCTGTGGACTTCCCTGCCCCCTCCTTCCAGCACAAATCTGGATCCAGCCCATTGTTTAGTTAGCCAACGTTTGCTTAACTGAACTGCCCTGGAAGGAGGGAGGGAGGTGCGATCGGCACATATAAGCTGTGCCTGCATTGGATTTTACACTCAATTGCAACAGCCTTCTTTTAGGAGGCTGGCCGCTTGCGGGCCAGAGGGCCCAAAGCCAGTAGAATTCCAGTCAACTGAACAGCTCCAGCTTATAGCAGGGTGATTAGAAGTCTGCCCCGGCCAACTGAAAGCTATGGTTGCTCATCATAGCTGATTGCTGGACACCAATCTGAACATCACAGACAAGAACATTGAGGGACAGACATTCCTGGAAGCCAAGCTGCCTAAAATGTCTTTACTCATAATGAATCCCAGTAGAAGAGAGTCAATTTGTGTTAGAGGAATTTTGTTTCACAAGAAGCTAAACCTTTGTGGCAGTTTTGGCTGTAGGTCGGATTGCTGTTGTAAAGCCACCCTGACACAAGGAGACCGAATGGACTACAAAAGCAAGAAGGCATTGCCAGCAACGCTGTATTCATGTCACCACCCATTTCCTGCTTTCTTACTTTCCTACTTGGCCATTCTGGCTGGGAATTATGTGAGATGCAGTCCAACACATCTGGAAGGCACCAGGTGGGGAAGGTTGCTCTAGGGGTTGTTACAAGGCCCAAGCTTCCTAGCAAACATTTTACAGTGTTAACTTGTTAAGCTCTAGTAGCCATAGCCAGCACCACCATTGTATCGATCCAACAGTCTACCAAGTTAAATATGATCAAGAACCCACATTTACAGCCACATCTCTGCTTTCACACCCCACCCCAAATGTAAGCAAACCCTAGCTTGCTATTTCCCACCAAAACATGTTTAGAGCAGAATGAAGGCGAACACAATGCAGTAACTCTAGTTATGTAAGCCTAAGTAAGCCTTCAGTTACAACTGGTTTTACCACAGGACAATGCAGTGAGTAGAGAGTCATTCTAAGGTTGAAGCAGATGCAGAACAAAATCATTCAATCAACTCCTAGCCTGAATTCAAGTTCTCAGGTTGATTCAGTATTTACACCTTTGATAGCTCCTTTAGAGTTTCAGTTGGTTCTGACTGAAGCCCAGAGCTGATTCACTTCCCCATTGACATTGGAGACACCAGCCTCCACTGGGCCTACCGAAGACCCATTAGTGTAGATAAAGTGTACATTTCTCAAGGATTAGGGCTCCAGAGTATGCCCTCAGCACATTTCTCATTCCCTGTCAAGGCATTTATTTTGCCTTAACTGGGAGAGCCCCGTCTTAGTTTTATCTATGTTGTTCCTTATGCGAATATTCACATTGGAGTATTAGCCACAGACTGGCATTTCCATGAATAGGATATAGTAAAGAACACTAGCTGGAATGTGCAATTTGGAAGACCCCAACCAAGACAGTCAAGGCTAGAGTGGCCCCTTACACACTGCCGAGAGGAGACAGATTTGGATAAAATGGGCATGTGCTAATTTAGAGAGAGATGCCAATTTAGAAAGAATTGCTGTACTTTTGAATAGAAATACAATACATCTTACCATAGTAGGGAAGACTGTGACCAGGTGAGCTGTGTGCCTGCTCTGTCTGCTGCCCAGGTGCTAACTGCTGATGGACTTCAAGGTCCCTGCTCTCCCTTCGTAGGGTTCTTTTTAAAGTTGGACAGCCCTCCAAATGGAGGACACATTTACGTAGAGAACTGTTCTTGGATAGCCTCTCAAATAGAGGACTGCCCTTTGTTGAATAGGACACATGGACACCACTGTCAAGGCTTATTATGGCATCCCAGAGTAAATTGGGCCATTCAATCCAGTGATTCCAGTGCACAAGTCCCTAGTGGTTTCAAAAGTCCAGTTATGTCAAACGAATGGGGAAAGATTATGCAGCAAGGCCCAGGGAACATACCCTGGATGTTTCTAGGCTGGAGTGGGGTGGGAAGTGATATTTAGAAGGTCATCACCTGACATTTAAGAGCAGCGGTTACCTTTGTTAGTCTAGAAGGAATGCACAGCAATGGTCTAAGTGTGCATTTGTTACAAGGCCTACTGTATTGATGCCAGAGAGTTCTTGGCTTTGGCCTTGAGTCAAATAATGCATGGCCTCCTCAATGCCAACATGTGCGTCCCAGATTTAAGGCATCTTGCTGTGAGATAAACTATGTTCACTATAAAGAATTCATAATCTTATGTCGATCATTCCCATGGTAACCAAGCAAGAGCACAGCAACACACATGTAGTAACTATGCTGTAACTTCTTTTATTCCAGCAGGATTTTGCCTGCTAAGCGTCTGCCATTTTATGTGAAGGGTGCATTTTTATCTGTGGCCTTTGTTTTATTTGATGGCATTGTGATTTTAAATTGAGAGAAGCCACCTGAGTAGTGCATAGACCCTGGCAGTTTGGAGAGAAATCTCTATATAAATAAAAAATAGTAACTGCACTGGCTGGACATAGAGACAAATTACAAGAAAGCGGATCTACTTGGTACTAATACGATCCTCCTTCCATGACTACTTCCTCTTCTGTGAACTCGGAACATCCGAGATTATCAGCTGGCATATCCTGGCGCATGCAGCTACACATGCATATACATCCCAATTAGCCGGATACTCAGCAGCCTCCCTGGAGAAGGCCTATGTTTCACTAGCCCCTCCTATCTTATTACTCAATTACAATCTGAACTACGGAGACAACAGAAAAATGTTCAGTGCCAACACATTGTCTTTAACTGGCCCTACTACATGGTGTGCTTAAAAACAGGTCAATTCTTGGACATTTCAGGTGCATTAGCAAAAAACAACCCCCAAACCAAAGGTAGCTGTGTCAACATACAAAACATTCCAAAAATCTATATTACTGTAATTCCTTTATTAGGTCAACCAAAAGATCACAAAAATTATGGAAGCTTTTGAGGTCTGCATCTGTCTTCAGCAGACATGTTACTTTTGCAGGGGAGGGA
This sequence comes from Heloderma suspectum, assembly GCF_057233095.1. Classification (NCBI taxonomy): domain Eukaryota; kingdom Metazoa; phylum Chordata; class Lepidosauria; order Squamata; family Helodermatidae; genus Heloderma; species Heloderma suspectum. The sequence continues at coordinate 29,484,747 of NC_139459.1, forward strand.
TAGGGGAGGGAAAAAATCTGACTCAGTGGTGAAGTCGTAGTGTCAGCATGTTCAGAGTCCCAAGCTGAAGTGTGTGGGGGCAGGGGGAGAAGAGAAAGTATCTGCACACAGTCAAATTAGGCTGTGCAGGTCATGTGATGGTTGTACCTGCAGCTGCCCCAAAGATGGATGGGAATCAAGGGGAAAAAGTTTTGGTCCCCAATTGGGAAGTGTGTGGAAATGAGTGGGGGACTGTTCATTACTCTGGAAAGTAATCTTTGCCCAATACACGTCCGACACTCATCTTCAGCCTTCATCCTAGCTGCCATCCACTCAAAATTGTTCTTTCCAGTTGAGGCAAATTTTCAGAAGGGTATGAGGGAAGTGCTGCCTTTCAGAAGTTCCCTTACTTTAATAAAGGAGATTTCTGCCAGACAAAGTCCTCCTCAACCCTTTGGAATAGCTTTATCAGCATTACTGCTGGACTGAATATGTCCCTCCAGGGATGAACAAACTTAACCAAGGGTCATGCATGAGCATTAAATAAGGACCACTTCATTTAAGAGAATTAAATAAGGGCCATTTCCCCCACTTCCCTTGCCAGCCAATTAGTTCTACACATCAAATGGCCATTGTTAATTGCTAACAATTAAGTGGCAAGTATACCACTAGGTCCAAATCCCTTTCCTTTGAGAGGCACCTGTTAATACATATATGCTCCCAACCATGAACACATCTAGGAGTTAAAGCAGCCTTCCCCAACCTGGTACCTTCCAGATGTGTTGGACTTCAACTCCCAGCTAGGAGTTGAAATCCAACACATCTGGAAGGCGCCAGGTTGGGAACGGCTGAGTTAGAGGAGAGGTGGGTAGAAAATAGATTTCCAGATGCTTCGGACTTCAACACACAGGATTCCCGACCATTGATCATGCTGGCAGAGGCTTCTGGGAGTAGAACTCCCAAACATCTGGAGATCTACCTTCTGCCCACCCCTGAGTTAGAGTAACCTTACTGAGACAGGGCTTCTGATGAATTCACCTGTGGGATGCATCACAGTTGCATAGAACAGGATAAGCTTGTTATCTTAGTGGACCTATTTGCTGTTACAGCCCCTTGCTGTGACCAAAGGGATGACTTGGCATTTACATGTCTGAAAACATGTTATGTTTTCCTGAAGATCTTCTGTAAAGGGCCAGTAATTAAAATGGCTTGGTTTAACTACAAAAGCATTGTTAAGTTCTCACAACTGCAATAAGGCTATGCCACCAAATTTAATGTTTTAGTTGAGTTGGACTCCTAGATCATAGGCTCGCTGCCAAACTCTGTGGCCCTATTAATACAGAAGCATTACATGTGCTTTAAGAGATCTGTCAGCATTCTCCGCTTCTGTGCTTGCCAGGCAATTTATAGGTCTCCTTGTATATGGGTCCCAGGCCAGAATTCTACCTGTAGTACCAGAAAAATAAGCTGTGCCCAAACACTTCTCCCGATGCTGCAATCACCAACTTTATTGCATCACATTCACCATTCATTCAACCCAACAAAAGTATAGCAGGATCTGTTCAGCCAGTTAAGGGTACAGTAGAAGTACAACATGAAACCTATCTCCTGTCAGAACCCATTTTATTTCAATAACAAATCACGGCTTAGTTACTTGGTGATTAGCTTCCTGCACCTGTAACTCTTATTTCACCTGGGAGGGAGAGGTCACCTACCCCTCCTCTTCCATTTGTTCCTTTTCACATGGCTGCAGAAGCACTTATTTCTATTTTAGGGCAACAGTTACTTGGCTTCACTCCCCCATTCCCAGCTTCAACCAAGCCTTTGAGGGCCCAAAGAGACATTTTAAATGTGTGTCTAGCAGCAATGTCTCCCCCTGCCTCCATTTTTAATCTAGAGTAGGTCTAGTCCAGATTGGGACCCTGGGATAGGGGTGTGGAGGGGTTTTAAGGCCTGGATTGGTGCCCCTGCACATACTCTAGAGTAAAAATAAAGACATAGCTGCTAGACACTAACTTAATGTCCATTTTGGCCACAAGATGAATGCCAAGATGTCTACATGCCCATTGAACAACCTTCTAAGACATATTAGTGGCTTCCCCGTGGCCCTCAACAACATAGACAGGGTTCTAGGATCCTCATGGTTTACTCACTTGTACAGTACCTCTGGCAGGAACCTAACAAGTCAGGTGAGCCCCTGCCTGCTCCCAGTTAACAGGTAAGTTTTTCCTGGTACAGGGCAAAAAATTATTTACCTAGCTGCTCTAAAAGGTGCAGGAGCAAAACCAGCCAAGAAAAGGGCAGATCTATGTTCCTCATAAGACAACTGCTCATCAATTACAAAAATCCTGCATTTCCCAGAGAGCTTTAAGACCCCCCAACCTTAATTGACAATAATTAAATACCCTCCCTGAAACCACCATGACTGTTAGTATTAGGGCCAAAATAGACATTACTTTAAATGTGCATCTACCAGCTATGCCTTTGTTTGGTTTCACTCTTAAGTAGGCACAGGGCCTTAATTGAGATTGGGAGACGAACATGGGGGACAGCAGAATCTTAAGATCCTACACCGGAGTAAAAATGAGAAGATATTTATTTTGTGTAACTTACCAGAGTGTTGTGCATATTGCTCTACAGTCATTCACTTCCAAATGCATGAGCATTACATGTGACACTTTATCCTGTAGGAAATATTTTTCCTTCCTCAGGGGAAGATGGAGGAAGAGAAGAAAGGGAACACCATTCCAGGCCAGGACTGTTCCAGTGGCGTTTAAAAGTTAATTACACCTTCCAAGCCACCCTGTGAGCAAGCAACATACTGCTAAGATGATCCCAGTCTTCTCGGCTAGCCATTCAGCCACACACTAAGCCCCATTCAGCCAGTGTTACTGAAAGAACAATTTAATGTTGCCTCCTTGCTTCAGGGTGCTGCTGTTTGTTTTCACTCGAGCAAGGAAGAGGTTACAGAAATGATTTTACGCCTGGGAGAAAGTTCTGCTCCAGGCAAAGCTATTATGTTCAGGACACTAGCCAGAAACACGATAGTTATCAGGGCCCAGTTCAGACCTAACCATTCCATAGCAAGCCTCCCAGAGACTAACTTATAATACTGTAGCATGTCTACAACTAATATTAAGGTATTCTCAATCATGGCCTTCTGTAACTTAATTGTGAGCTTATTTTGTTTAATAAAGTCAGACCAAGTTCTTTTATCATTTGTATATATTTGCCTATGTTACCCCAGGCCCTTTCAATACCAGTTTATTTTCTTTTGACTTCTCAAGCCTCCCCCCCCCCACTTCCCCAAACTGCACATGTCTCTTAGGGTGGTACTTTCCATCTAGCTTTTGCTAGGACATTATCCTCAAGCCAAGTTTCCTACATTTACATTACACAAACACCATATTTACAGCTAGCTCTACCATTTTTTTTTCTTTTGCTCCATTCATTCTGTTAGTCCTCCCGCACTACCCAAGGCTGGCAAGATCCGCTGAATTCCTTTAAAAGCTCTCACTGTTTTGGCATTGAGGGATAATTAAAAAAAAAAATTCCATAAAAAAAAAGAAAGAGAAGCTGCATAGACATTTTATAGCCCACATAATCCCTTCAAGAGGGTGACTCTACATTAGAGGGTGAAAACCAATACTTCTTTTTTGGTCCAAGGCAGACATTGGGGGAGTGGGAGGGGGGGAAGGGGGGAGGGAGGGAGAGAGAGAGAAATAGTCGTTTTCACCGGTTAGGCAGGTTCAAATGGGAAACTAGCTTTGCAAACGCTATTGCCTGTTGAACCGATCAGAAAACAGTTACAAGGGGTGGGGGGTTGGTTAAAGCTGGGTTTTAAGGCGTACTAAATCCCTGCTCGAAGTCAGGTCTCCTCAAACTCCTTAGCGCCAAGGCATAGGAGAGTTTAAGCGATCAAGATGGTAGTTAACCTTGCAAAGCAGCTAGTCGGTTTCATTCTCGGGCTTCATCAATGTCCTTCCTAGCGAGACAGCACGTCGTAAAGAACGAAACATGTCACTCGCACGTATCGGAATAACAGCTTCGTGACCGACACCGCCCCTAGGACCCTCGGAGGCTTCAGAAACCGGAGCTGCCCGCCTAGAAACAGCCCTGAACACCAAACCCTCCTCCCCCCGGCCCAAGCCATTACTTACAAGACTAGACCGGAGCCGCTTCGTGCATGATCCTGCCACTGTAGCCGGCAAGCGAACTGCCACGCTCAGCCCGCTTAAATATTCAGCCGTGCTCTAGCCTTCTGTTTAGTTAGCCACTCACGGCGAGAGAGATGGTTTTAATCAGATGCTGGCAGCTGAGGGCTACCCAGGAATGCGCCGTGATGTTTTCGCTGCTGTCTTGGGCTCCCAAACTTAACTCCTTCCGCGCCAGGGAGGAAGAGGAGGAGATCGGGGCTATAGCCACGCTCGCAGTTGGGCTTCGCGAGTAGAGCCCCGGGCGGGGGGGCTGCATAGGACCTGGGAAGAAAGGGGGAGCGTGGAGCGCTCTGCGCGGGACGAATTCGGCGTGCCTTTGACGGCCCTAGACATCCAGTGAGCTTCATGACCGAGTGGGGACTAGCACCCGGCTCTCCGGCTCTCTAACCACTGTACCACACGGGCTCTCAGCTTTCCCAGTCCCTATAGATTCTTTGGGCTAGCTAGATTCTATAAGGAGTGGGAAAGTTGAGAGTCCGTGTGGTACAGTGGTTAGAGAGCTGGAGGCCTGGGTTCGAGTCCCCGCCCCGTCATGAAGCTCACTGGGTGACTTTAGGCCAGTCACTGACTCTCAGCCTAACCTACCTCACAGGGTTGTTGTGAGCTGTCACAAGAGGGGAAAAAAGCAGGATATAAATGTAATAATGCATACATACATAAACTCAGCACTCAAGAAGAATATGATGTGAGATCTACACATGTCTACTCAGCAGTAAGTCTCATTGAGTTCAATGGGGCTCACATCCAGATAAATGGATGCAGAGTGCCAGTTTGGTGTGAGAGAGAGACAGTGTGGTGTAGTGATTAGAGTGTTGGACCAGGGTTCTAGTCCCCACTCGGCCACGAAGCTCACTAGTTGACTTTGGGCTAGTCACTGACTCTCAGCCTAACCTACCTCACAGGGTTGTTGTAAGGATAAAATGGAGAGGAGGAGGAAAATGTAAGCTGCCTTGGGTTCCCTGAAAGAGAAAAAAGGCAGGATATAAATGTAATAATAATAAATAAACTAAGCACTCAAGAAGAATGTGATGTGTGATCCTACACATGTCTACTCAAGAGTACATCTCACTGGGTTCAACGGGGCCTCCATCCAGATAAGTGTGCATAGGACTGCAGCCTAAGTGGCTGTGTTTGGGATTGGGACCCAAACATTTCTTGCACTCCTCAGCCCATCAGTCTTCCCAGTATTCCTGGGGTCCTGTCATTTAACCCACTTGTATTTAATAGAAAGGGACTCTTGCTGAGTAAGAGGTTTATGGTCATAGGGTGACTCTGTAAAAGGCAATGTGCACAATGCCATTAGTGGTTTTTGGTTTTGTTGTTGTTTTGGTAAATGATGCTTATATTTATTTTTGCATTGTGTGTTTGCATGTGTGTGCATGTGTGGTCCGAATTGTAAGCCCTACATTGTTTAGAATGTACATTTCATTTAAGAATGCCTCTCTTTTACTTTCTGTCCCACACTAACTATATTCACTTGGGCAATATAGCATGAAATTTGCTTGAAGGTGCTTTTATAACCTTATCTTACCCATGTTTACTCCAAGTAAGTCCTGTTGAGTTCAATGCCTACTAGGCATGCCAGCTGTATATTATCTCTGGTATCACTGGAGATGCTGGGAACATGAGTGGGAGCATGCTGTTGCACTGGTGTCCTCCTTGTGGGCTTCCCAGGGGCCACTATGCAAGCAGAATGCTGAACTGATCCAGCATGGCTCTTAGAAACATAGAATCACAGAACAGTAGGGTTGGAAGGGGCCTACAAGGCCATCGAGTCCAACCCCCTGCTCAACGCAGGAATCCAAGTCAGAGCATCCCTGACAGATGGCTGTCCAGCCTCATCTTGAATGCCTCCAGTGTGGGAGAGCCCACCACCTCCCCAGGTCATTGGTTCCGTTATCGCATTGCTCTAACAGTCAGGAAGTTTTTCCTGATGTTCACCTGGAATCTAGCTTTCTGCAACTTGAGCCCATTATTCCGTGTCCTGCACTCTGGGATGATGGAGAAGAGATGATGGCCTTCCTCTCTGTGACAACCTTTCAAGTACTTGAATAGTGCTATCATATCTCCCCTCAGTCTTCTCTTCTCAAGGCTAAACATGCCCAGTTCTTTCAGTCTCTCCTCATAGGGCTTTGTTTCCAGTCCCCTGATCATCTTCGTTGCCCTTCTCTGAACCCTCTCCAGTTTGTCTGCATCCTTCTTAAAGTGTGGTGCCCAGAACTGGACACAGTACTCCAGAGGAGGCCTAACCAGTGCTGAGTAGAGGGGAACTAGTACTTCCCGGGATTTGGAAGCGATGCTTCTATGAATGCAGCCCAAAATAGCATTTGCCTTTTTTGCAGCCACATCACATTGTTGGCTCATATTCAGCTTGTGATCTACAACAATTCCAAGTTCCTTCTCGCTTGTAGTGTTGTTGAGCCATGTATCCCCCATCTTCTTATGGTCTTATTAATGCACTGTCAGCACTGAACTCAGTGTGAATCTGGATTTGTTGTAAACATGGGTCAACCTACTAGGGTGAAAACTAGACATAGATCAACCTACTAGGGTGAAAACTTCCATGGCTTCCTCCCCCAAACCTATGGAGCTGGGCAAAGTCCTTGTTTACTCAGAAGTCCCGCTGAGTTCAATAGGCTCTTCTCCCAAGCATGTGTACCTAGGATGGCAAACATAACCCCGGTCCAGAAGGAAAGGAAACATGCTCTATGAATGCTCAGACACTCTCTTTGTCACTAGTTCTTCACACATTCCAGCAGTAGTGGAAACTAGGGATGGTGGAGAATTCCGCCACGGATCTCAGTGAGGCCGAATGCCAGTGCATTTGGCCCCCCAAAATCCGTGGCAGAAAGAAGCCCCCCCGCCCCCCACCCCACAAAAGGCATGCGAAACGGACCACCTACCTAGAGCCATTCGTGCTGCTTTGCGAATGGTGGCTGCATCTGCGGCACCATTCGCTTTATGATCTTTCCTGTGATAGGCTACGTAAATACTACGCCATTTGTGTCCCTGCGGAGGCCGTGATAGGCTACGTAAATATTTATGTAGCCTATCATGGGTAAAAAAAGGGAACGCAAATGGTGGCTGCTGTAGCTGCCGCCATTTGCATTCCCTTTTTTTCGCTGTGATAGGCTACGTAAATATTTATGTAGCCTATCACAGCAAAAAAAAGGGACGCAAATGGCGGCAGCTACGGTGGCCGCCATTTGCGTCCCTGCGCAGCCCAGCAGCAGCCGGATGTCGCTGCAGGCAGCCCCAGCTGGCGGCTCCGCTGCGGAGCGGAGTTGGCCGGCGAGGATTTCGGAGGGAGGGACGGAGCGCCTCCCCCCCACCGCGGATGTCATGAAACGAAACAGGTAAGTCGTTTCGTACATCCCTAGTGGAAACAGAGAGGTGGTGTTGCATAGTGGCTGAGCTGGAAATCAGGAAGGCCCTGGTTTGAATCTTGTTTCCACCATGAGCTCACTATTATTTGATGATTTTTATTTTATTTAGGGATGTCAGAGAATTCCGCCATGGATCTCGGTGAGGCCGAATGCCAGTGCATTCGGCCCCCCAAAATCTGTGGCAGAACGGCCTGCCACCCCCCACCCCCCTGCGAATCCCCCCCGAGACGAGACTTACCTGGGGCGGATGTTCTGGGCAGTGGCGGCTCCGTCGGCGGCTCCGTCGGTGGCGACTTCGGCAGCTGGTCTTCCGACCGGCCGCCGCCGCCATTTGCAGTCTGGCATTTGTTGTTTTTTTTTTATAGAGACGTGATAGGCTACGTAAAGACTTACGTAGCCTATCACATCCCGGTAAAAACAAAATGCATACGCAAATGGCGGCAGCTACTAAATATTTACGGCGTAAATATTTACGTAGGCTAAAATGGCAAATCAAAAAGGGACGCAAATAGCGCCCACTACGCTATTTGCATTCCCCTTTATTTTCGCCGTAATAGTCTACGTAAATATTTACGTAGACTAAGACGGCGAAAAATAAGGAACGCAAATGGTGGCAGCCGTAGCTGCCGCCATTTGCGTACGCCATTTTTTTTTTTTTACCCAGCAGCCACCGCGGCCAGAAATCCGGCTGCGGACGGCCCTGGCCTGGCCGGCTGCTCCGTGGAGCCGCCGCGGAGCACAGCCGGCCATTGAGGATTTCGGGGGGGAGGACCGGATCGCCTCCCCCCCCGTCGAGGATTCTGGGGGGAGGGACGGAACACCTCCCCCCCCATGAACAGAATTCGCGGAAAGGTAAGTGACTTTCGCACATCCCTAATTTTTATTACATTTATATCACACCTTTTTTCTCTTGCAGGGAACCCAAGGCAGCTTACATAGTCTTCCTCCTCTCCCTTTGATCCTCACAACAACCCTGTTAGGCTGAGAGTCAGTGACTGGCCCAAAGTCAGCCAGTGAGCGTCATTGGTGAGTGGGGACTAGAACACAGAACTCCCGAGTCCCAGTCCAACACTCTAACCACTACACCACCCTGGCTCTCACTAGCTAGCTTTTGGCAAGCCATTCTCAGTCTAAACCTTAGTCCCTCCACCACCCCATCTGCAACATCGGGTAAGCTAATACTGATTTACTTTACAGGGTTGTTGCAAGGATCAGAAGTAGAAAATGCATGTGAAGCACTTTGAGAGCACTATGCAAATGTGAAATGTTGTTACTACATCCTTGCCATTTCCCCAATCTGTGAGAAGTTCCAAGCCAAGGGCAGCATGACAGAGTTTAATTTCCTTTGGATGAGAGGGCACTTGAGACTTATGGCATTTCAGTAATATTTGTTTTATGAACAAATGTAGAACCAGAACATAAGTGGAGGCGAATGGCGCTCCTCCAAGGCAGAAGATCCCCCAAAGAGCGACATGGGCAGCTGTCGAAGACTGCGCCCTCAGTTCTAGCTAACCCCAGCTAGAAATTCTCAGCTCTTTCTCTCTCTGCATCTAACTGCCAGCTCTGCTGCTGAATTGCCAACTCCTAACTCTCACATCTTACCTCTTACCTCTCCTTCCCCCTCTGGAGTGGTTTCACCTTCTTCAAACTGTCATGGGGCCATCACCCAAAATACAGAGAAATCCACAGATCTCAGGAAACTGTCTCCTCACCATTAGCTCCCATTGATGAAACATCAACTAAACCTTCTCGGCCTGCCTATCTATCTATCTATCTATCTATCCATCCATCTATCTATCTCCATCCGTCTTAAGGATCGAAGGTGCTCCCCTGTCCTGGTTCTCCAGGCGTCTGCCCAGCCCCTGCCTGTGCCCACCCCCGGACCCATGCTTGACCACCACAATTGCCATTGTGCAAATAAAAATAAAAATGGTGATCGTGGTATGCGCACATCTAGTTGTGCACAAAATGGTGCTGTGAATGGCCCGTATACGTGAGATTGCAGGCATAAATGGCCCATTGACGCTTGTGGACAGGTCCCGGGTGAGTGCTGGTGGCTCGGCGAACTCGGGACAGGGGTTGAGCGGGGGCAGGGGCTCAGCAGGCATGGTTTGGGGGTGCAGGTGGGGTGTGTGTGTGTCTGCTGGACTCCCAGACCGAATCTGGCACCCGCACCATCATCTATCTATCTATCTATCTATCTATCTATCTATCTATCTATCTATCTATCTATCATCTACCTACCTACCTATCTATCTATCTTAGGTTCTATCTGTAATTATTTCTAGGCTGCCTTTAGGGCTGGAACCCACTCCTGCTTGTGGTCTTCCCAAAGGCATGTGGTTGACTACTGTGGGAAATAGGATGCTGGACTAGACAGGCCTTCGCTCTTACCCAGCAGGGCCCTTATGTGCTTATGTAATATTATCGGTGAAATCCATGTCTTATCCTCTCTTGTAATCAGGGCTGGCCCTCTCATGGAGCAGGGTGAGGCACCCGCATCAGGCAGTGGAGTGGTGGACTCTCCCGACCCTGCCAGGAGGGGGGCGTACCACTCCGCTTCCTGATGCGGGTGCCTTACCTTCACCAACGCCTGCCAGGAGGACCCACTGCCACTGCCCCCCCACCTCCAGCTGTGCTCTGGAAAGCCCCGCCAGCTGCTCTCCTGTCATGGCATTTGTCGCAGCAAGAGCGTGGCCGGTGGAGCTCTCTGGAACAGCCACCTGCCCTCTGCTTCCCTCACTGCACCCCCCCTTACTATTGCCACTGCTGCCGTGTTGGCTCTGTGAAGAGCTACATGGCCAAGTGAAATGTCTGCAGAGCTCTCACGAGAGCTTGTCCAGAGTCTCCATAGAGCCTCTGTCAAGGTGAGGGGGATGTGTGATGAAGAAGGGGAACGGGACGCATGCATGAGATGGCAGTGGGGGAAAAGTGCACGATGCAGCGGTAGTGTATGTTCTCTTCCACCTCAGGTGGTGAGAGAGCTTGCACTGGGGCTGCTTGTAAACACTTACAGACTCTTATGTAATGCAACTCCATTTCATTCATTTAGTATATTTAAAGCCTGTCTTTCTTTAAGACAGTAGTGTCAAACCTCTTTCAGCCAGAGGGCCATTGAAGAAGCTCTCGGGGGCCACATTCCAGTGGTGGGTGGGCCCTAAGGCAAAGGGGGAAGGGCCAAAATGCCAAAAGCACCATCATGTAGTGGGCCTAGGGAGGTGTAACATAGCCATTCAGCCTTGTAGAATGGGGAACATAGGAATCTGCTTTATACTGAGTCAGATCATTGGTCCATCTAGCCCAGTATTGTTGACCCTGACTGGGAGTGGCTCTCCAGGGTTTCAGGCAGGATTCTTTCCTTGCCCTACCTGGAGAAGTCAGGGATTGAAGCTGTGACCTTCTGCATACAACGCAGGTGCTCTGTCACACTGAGCTTTGGCCTCTCTAAACACACACACACAAGCTTAGAAACCACCAAATGATTGGCAGTTGGGAGAAAGGAGAGGGGGAGGCCAGGGGAAGGGACATGGCCATCTGGGGAACCCTGGAGGGCCATATTGGGAGCCTGGGCCAGCTGGATTTGGCCCGTGGGCTAGAGGTTCTGCAGTTCTGCTTCAAGAGAACTCAAGGCACCATCCATGGGGTTCCCAGATGGTCTCCCATTCAGACACTGACCAGACCCTTCAGACCTGCTTCGCTTTGGCAACATTGCTGCTTCATGTGCCTTCAGGTTTGATCCTGGCCATGATAAAGCTGGGGGAAGAGTAGTGTAGAAGTAAAACAGTCCATAGATATATTTGTTCATGGCTGCTTCCAGATGGAACGCGCCCAGTGCTACAAATCAAAAGATGTTGTGCAGCTATTCCGTCTTCCCCTCCTGAACAGATTTTTTTTCCTGGTAGGGTAGGAAAATAGGTGGAACAAGTTGTGGGGAAAATACAGGGTGGTTACAACTGGAAGACAATGGACCCTCTGGAATATTGCACGAACGAGGCATGATGGTTGCACAATAAAAGCCTTACCTGGAAACACTGAGTATTTCTTTAAGAAAATCTTTTCTTTCCTGCCTTTCTGCCTCAGTATGAGGCACTCAAGACTGCTTACAAAAAGTCCAAAAATAATCTAAAAATGCAAAAATGATCAAACACTTTTTAGGGGCGGGGAGACAAAAATAAAATACTATCTATCTACCTACCTACCTACCTACCTACCTAATCATCTATAGATTATTAATCATAGAATCATAAAATCATAGAATAGTAGGGTTGGAAGGGGCTTATAAGACCATCGAGTCCACCCCCCAGCTCAATGCAGGAATCCAAGTCTGAGCATCCCCGACAGATGGCTGTCCACCTTCATCTTGAATGCCTCCAGTGTGGGAGAGCCCACCACCTCCCTAGGGAATTGGTTCCATTGTCGCATTGCTCTAACAGTCAGGAAGTTTGTCCTGATGTTCAGCCGGAATCTGGCTTCCTGTAACTTGAGCCCATTATTCCGTGTCCTGCACTCTGGGATGATGGAGAAGAGATCCTGGCATTCCTCTTTGTGACAACCTTTCAAGTACTTGAAGAGCGCTATCATTCCTTGTAGCTTGAAGCCAAAACATAGAATCATAGAATCATAGAATAGTAGGGTTGGAAGGGGCCTACAAGGCCGGCAGCGGCAAGTTAAGGAGCTGGGTGAGTGCACGGGGGCATCGGGGGGGACCTGAAGCTGGATTCGGCATCCGAATCCCACTTTGGGTTTGGGGCTGAGTCGGGTCACCCCCCCCCAACCAGCCTGAGCCAAATTGGGCCTGCCTCCGAAGCCACAAAGTGGCTTCTGAGTCGGATCGGGGGATCCCTGCACAGCCCTATTTAATACAACACCCTCCCCCCTTTATTATACCAGTCTCTGTTAAAAAAACAACAAAACCCCCCACCTAGGCCTACTTTTTCGAATCGCCATTAAAAAAAGTAACAAAAGCATCACTCCCCTTCCACTGTGTAATGTTTGTCTAGAAGCCTCAAGCTAATTACTTTACAATAGAGGTGTTGAACTTCAGGCTCAAGGGCCAAAATTGGCCCTCTGGAGTTCTTCAGATGGCCCTGCCTCCTTCCCCAGTGGGAGTTTGGTAGTTTCCCAGCTTTTATGCAGTCTCTCTCTCTCCCCCGCCCACTTCTAAAAGGCTGAAATGCCTCTCCTAAGGCTTAATTACCGGCAGTAAGGGCTTTAATCTGAAGTATGCTGGTATTTCTGGTATGTTTGGCTGTGCCATCTTTTATCTTCAGCTCTGCCCACCACAGGAATGCAGGCCCTGACAGCTTCTCTGAAATTGGTTTCAGTCCTTGGGCTGAAAGAGGTTCAACACCCCTGAGATCAAAGGGATGGCTCCATCGCAAATTAGAATTTGGAGACCTGAAACATCTGTAGATTTCAGTTCAAGCCAACAAAGAATAAATGCCAACAGGAGAAGTAGCCATGTTGGCCTATAAGAAAAATTCCCCAGTCCATCAAACCACATTGGACACAATCCTTTTCATCTGTTGGATTTACTGGGAATTAAACACTTCTGATAGTGAGCTGGATTCTGCTCATTGTTTGTGATTAACTGGAGACTATCTGATATACTGATTTAAGTTTCTCCAGTTGGATGTGTTATGGGTGGTACTAACAAGATTTTTAAGATGAATTAAAAAGCCTATCAAGCAGACGAGTTAAGATAATGATAGAAAATTAGTGTACAAGGGGATTTCTTTTCAAGGAGGCACGTTTAATAAGAGAGGAAAATAAGATCCAGTCTACCTGAAATCTGTAGAAGGAGTCGGAGGGAGGGTAGCAAGCAGTGGGGAGTTCCTGGAGCCCCCTGCATGGAGCCAAGGAACTGCTCTGCCATCTCATTCCTCAGGTGAGTCATTTCAGTTCTGAACTGCAGCGTTATGGGTGTATCAAAATATTTGGCAAGGAATTAAACAAAGTGAAATGTCCTCCACACCCTTCCAATTATGTCACAGATAGGTGAGATGGGTACAGATGCTGCAAGAATTTGACCGGGAATGCCTAATCCTGCAAATACCCCTACTCAAATTCTTCAGAGCAGAACTGAGGTGGGCACAGATACCTTGTCCCTGTCTTCCATGGAGCAAAGGACTCACGTATGGGGTCATGGGCAGGGTGCCAGAGGCCAGGAGATGCCCACCAGTTCTCTCTTCTAGTGCTGTAGTGGAGGCAGGGCTCAGAGGGATGCAGCACAGGCACTTTTTGATTAACAGGGAGGCAGTCATCATCTGCCTGCCACCCCTTCCCTCAGAATTCCCTCTTCCCTCTAAACTTAGTTGCAAATGCAATCCTCACAGTAGTTGGGAGGAAATGAATCTATAGCTCCCTGTTGTAATGCAAAGTATTTTGTAATGGCCTGGTCTTGAATGGCAATGAAGACCCATTCGCTTCACAAAAGACCTGCTCCTGGTGGAGATCAAAACTGCTAGAACTGGGTTGTGGATGCGGATCAACACCACTGGTTCCATTTTTGGACTCTCCTTGGGGCTGTGGCTATGGGGACTGTCGTGTGAAAGCCAACACTCCGCCACTGCTCTCATCTTTTCCCAGACTATTGGCAAAGTGAAGAGGCTGCTAGGGTAGTGATGGTGGCTGAGGTCCACTGAGGACTGTGGAGGTTGAACTACAACTCCCATGAGCCCCAGCTGAAAATGCTAGCATCACCTGAAAGCCCTCCTTCCCTATTTCTTTCTTTAAAATAGAATCATAGAACAGTAGGGTTGGAAGGGGCCTATACTCAACCACCCTGTTCAGTGCAGGAATCCAAGTCAAAGCATCCCTGACAGATGGCTGTCCAGCCTCGTCTTGAAGGCCTCCAGTGTGGGAGAGCCCACCACCTCCCCAGGGAATTGGTTCCATTGTCGTATTGCTCTAACAGTCAGGAAGTTTGTCCTGATGTGCAGCTGGAATCTGGCTTCCTGTCACTTGAGCCCACTCTTCTGTGTCCTGCACTCTGGGGTGACTGAGAAGAGATCCTGTGGTCCTCAAGGGGGTTTTCATAACAAATGCTTTAAACAATATTCCAATAAAAGGGGGTTGAAACATCTCCATAAAATTCTGGGGAAGAACACACAACCGATAAAACCAGTTGGTGTAGGATCATTGTGGTTACTTGGTGGTGAGAAAAAGGGACTTTCCATATGCTGTCAGGTAACTGTGGTACTTACAATACAGTCTGTTGAATGTGTGTGTATGGGTGCTGGCTGGGGATAATGGGAGTTGTAGTCCCACACATTTCCAGGCCACTGGGTTCAGGAAGTCTGTTTTATAGAAACCTGTGAGCAGGCAACTCTTTAAGGACTTTATAATGATGTCATTCCTGCCAACCAGTGCTGGCTCCAGTATTTTGAGGGCCCTTGAACAAGACATCCTCAATGCCTCCCACCTTCTCATCGCCATTGTCACTCTTTGCTGTTGTCTTGCTCCTCATCCTCTTTCTCATCTTTGCTACCACTTGCTTGCTCGAAAGGCAGACAGCTGGTGAGCAAGGCGGTCGGTGCATCTCCTTCTCACCAGCACTGTTGCCTGGGCCCCAGGGGCAGATGAAGAAGCAGGTTGCAATGGAGAAGAAGAGGAGCAGGTCCAGGAGACTCTTGTCACTGGGCCCCTGCTGAGGTGTGGGCCCTCGACAGGTGCCCAATTATGTCTACCCTGGATAGTGGCCCTGCCCCCAACACACACACACACACACACACACACACACTCAGTGAAATGGCTGAAATGGGATCTTCTCTCTGTTTCATCTTTACCTTTTAAGCCATTGGCCTTTGAAAGTGTTTCCCTGTCTCAAATGAAGTTCTATCAGAAATCTAGAAGGAACAGACTATAAAAAGCGACCAGAGAAAAGGAAGTGATACAAGCAAATCTTAAGAACAGGCAGACACTATAATCCAGGATGTGAATGTCTGCCGCACCATCAAGCTAGAGATTACTCATCAGTGTATGGTCATCACCCTTTCCTGTGGATTTTGATGGAAGACTTCTTGCGGGTTCTAACGAACCCTGCAAAGACACCAGCAGCCTGGCTGTGAATGCATATTTTCAATAGGATCGTAAAATATTGCTTTAATAGTAGACTGTAAACTCTTGGTGGGGGAGGAAAAACTGTCCTGGATATCAGATTAGCTGCTGTGTTGTGTTGCTTCAAGTAGATCTCTCTCTCTCTCTCTCTCTTTTTGCAAACTACCACTGCTGTTATTCCAACACATTTGTGTTTTAAAGCTAGAAGTGTTGCCATACGAATGACTCCAGTTGCCAATGAGTGCTTAAAAGTAATCCTGCCCTGCCCTGCCCACCCATGTCTAATCTCCATTCAAAATGAAATCCGAATGAGTAGAATAGTCACTGGTTTAGACAGTATTAACATTCAGAAAGCAACAAAGGAAATTGCCAGTGGTGCCACTTGTCAGCCGCAAGTAAGATTGACATGCTGAGAAATAACTTGGCTGGAGTGAGTTTGACTCCTGCAACTATTTAGTTTTAAAATCAACAATGGGGGAGGAGGCTCAGATGACTCCCCCACTTGTTAAAAGCACATCTGAGGGGGTCATGGCGCTGCATGGGATAGCTCCACATCCTCATTGTGCCTGCTTCATTTCCCCTCCATCTGCTGTGGATTTGGAGAGTGAGAGAAGGTGCCTTCTGCATTTATCAAAATATGCTAGGGATGCTGGAGAAATGCTAGGGATGCTGGAGAAATCCTCTGTGGACTCCAATGAGGCCGGATTCCCAAGAATCTGACCTCCAGAATCCACAGCAGACTGGCACCCCCTTACCTGGCGCATCCCCCATAGTTCATGGGGTGGCTCTCTGGCTGTCTAAAAGGTGCTATAGTCTAATGGTGGCTGCCATTAGCCTATCACGGGAAAATTATGGCTATAAATTGCATAGTTATGGCATTTGAGGCTCTAAAGCAATTTCTTCTATGAATGGTGACATGAAGCACCACCATTTACATAGGAGGAAGTGCTTTAGAGCCACGAATGCCATAAACTACACAATGTAGGGCCTTAATTTTCCTGCGATAGGCTAATGGCAGCCACTATCGCACCTTTTAGACAGCCAGAGAGCCACCCCATGAACTATGGCAGACATGTCAGGACTCTGGGGAAATCTGTGAGGCTCCAAGTGGCCTGGATTTCCCCATGGCACTACCCCCCTGGACTGGACATTGAGGGGTTCACCCATCCCTAAAATACTCACATACAGTTCCTCCACATGAGGGGTAAATGTGATTGTCCCAACATCTCCCCTTGTGTGGATGAGCCCTATAAGCATAGGTCGGTATGTTTGTAGGTAAGGCAAAGGTAGGCATGGTTGGGCACCTGCCAAGGGCCTACCCCCCAGCAGAGGCCCACTGACAAGAGCCCCTTGGACTTGTTCCATCTCTTCACCATTGCAAGCTACTTGTTCACTTGCCTCTTGCTCTGATCCAGACAACGGGCTCTCTGGCTCCCTGCCTGGCAAGCAAGCAAGTGGTGGCAATGATGAGAAAGAAGGATGAGGAGCAAGAACAGATGGTGACAATGGTGGTGAGAAGGTAGGCTCCCTGAGGGAGGGGCCCATTGAGGGTGTCTTGCCCAAGTGCCCTCAAAAAAAGAAAAAAGAGAGAGCTGGCACTGTTATCCCCTTTCTCATGGTTGCTGAATCAGCAGCCAACAAGGTGGCATGACCAGTGGATGTATCACTGGCAGACAGCAGGGGGAGTTCTTGCGGTCCGGCAGCTCCCTTGCACATGTGTTTAATGTGTGAGGGGTTCATGTGAACCCCCTAACATGACACAAAACACAACATATGTTCTTTCAAGAAAAAACTCACTCATTCTTTCAGAGTTATTGCAAGGTTGCAGTGGAAAACATGCATAGACCATTATAAGTTGCTTGACGGGATGTTCAAAATGATGTGCACGGGCCCTATCATGCCTGGAGTAGGCAACAGTCAGCCATAACCAAAAAGTGGTCTCTGCTGGCAGGAGACCAGCCATCTAGGCAGGAAGAGATGCTCACGAGCCCCAGTAACTCCAGGTGTGTAGCTTTGTGTGGCACAACCTCCATGTTCTCATTAGGCAACCAATCAATAGGGCCCATCTGGCCCCTTCAATGCAAGCTTTTAGGATGGCCCTGAAGACCTATGTATTTTATCTGGCTTGTCCCTGAGTATGTTTGATTTGACTTATTTACTTTCAAGATTTATATACCGCTTTACATCCAATAAAATATCCGAGCAGTTCTGCGGTTTTAGCTGCAATTTTTTGTCCTTAAAGCTGAGATGTCAACCACCTGGCCCGTGGGCCAAATTTGCCCCACTGGAGGTCCTAATCCATCCCATGGAGGTTTCCCTCACACACCCCACCTCCTCTGCTAGCAGATCCCAAGAGAGGAGTCCCTAATGTTATCTCTGGTTGGAGATAAAACAGAGGATTCCCCTTTGCATGTCTTGTCTTGTGCTACCCTGGCAGGGATGACATGCAGCATGGAAAGGAGGCACTCAACTCAGCTGGCACACAGCAGAGCCACTCTTTACATGCTGCTGAGTGATCCACTCTCTGCCACCCCCATGGGGATGACAAGCGGCACACAAAGGAGCTGGCCAATTCAGCCGGCATTGGGAGAAGCCACTCTGCCAGGTGCCTGCTGAGTCCCTTGGCTCTGCCTGCCCCATGTCCTTCCCAGTGGGGGAGATGCAGGGCAGGCAAAACTAATGTGCTGGGTGGGTCCTGTACTTGGTGCCTTGGCTGGTGTGGCTTCATTGAGTGCATGGCTTCCCTGGCTGGCAAAAGTCCACATGCAGTGAAATTGGGTAGCTGCCTGAAGGGAGAACAATGATGTCAGGGAGTGTGGCCACGCCCCTGATGTCATTCAGTCTGTACAGTGCTGGATGGGTGGGGTCTTCTGGTCTCCCAGCCTACAACAGTTTGCGATATTTTAAATAAATAAATAAATAAATAAATAAATAATAAGCTAACCTCCTCCCCCTCCCCAACACTCCTTATATTAGGCTGCAAACCTTAGCACCACCCTTTGATGGTGAAAAAGAACCATCATCCAGTGCCTTAGCATTCTTGTTCATCAGACAGTTCAAGAGTACTATAATAAACCACACTTTTGTTCTTCTCTGATGAATCCACTGTTAGGACACTGCCTTTCCTTTCCTTTCCTTTCCTTTCCTTTCCTTTCCTTTCCTTTCCTTTCCTTTCCTTTCCTTTCCTTTCTCCCTCTCCCTCTCCCTCTCCCTCTCCCTCTCCCTCTCCCTCTCCCTCTCCCTCTCCCCCTCCTCCTCCTCATTTGGAATAAAGCAATATTAGCTAATATGCTTGTTCTTACAGACACTTGCCCTTCCCACATTTTAATTACTGTTAATATATAGGGCGTTGCCTTATATTAAGTGAGGCCATTGGTCTATCTACCTCAGGATGTTCTGCAACCGAATTTGATTTATTTATTCTGGAATGTCAATTTCTTTTAAACCTTTGACTTTCAGGGATCCCTTTTTGCACTGGGTTTTCTTCCAAGGAACCCCTGCACATCTGACATAGAACCCCAAGTGTTGCAGAAGGCTCTGGGTGCATTCTAGGGTGTAGTCCCAGTTTCCACAGGATGAAGGCCTGGCCTCTTTCCCTTGCCACTGCCCTGCATGATCTAAGATGTGCAGGCTAGAATGCACTGCAAACTTCCCTGCAGCTTCTCCTTTCATAGGGAAGACTGATAGCAGTGGGCAAACCATCTTTCAGGGAAGTTTCTTGCTGTTACTGATCTTCTCCTTATCAGGAACCACCGATAAGCTGCTGAAGAACCTTAGGGTTCCTCACAGGCCTGCTGTCAACATATTGCATCCTTGGGCAGCTGCCAGGGCTTCAGCATGGCCCATCTCATTGATGTCTGCTTGTGCTTCTCTTTCCCCCCTCCCCCGCCCCTGAGGATTGGGCTCTGGTGGCCCCAATTCAGGTGGGTTTTTGTTTTTCCAAATATACTGGACTTTGTATCTGTCTGAGGCTTTGAGAGGAAAAATGTTGGTGTGGTGGCTGCCATTTTGTTTTTCCATACCACCCCAGAGCAATGCAACATCTAGGGCATTGTGAGAAAAGCAAAATGGTGGCCACCAGGAGGTTGCCACTCAGTGCACTGCTGCTGCTCCTAACAGCAGCTAAAAGGGGAAAAAAAAATCCTACTGCTGTTCTGCACTTACAAAGTAAGCCTCCTCACCTCAAACCTGGAGCTGTTTGTGGTGCCTCAGATATAGTCTGAAAACCAATGCTTAAAGGTGTAGTGCATCTGGTTAACACAATACTGATCATCAGGTTGTTCAGGTGATCTTTCTAGAAAATAGGTTCTGATCCCTTCCACAAATCTATTATTATAACCACTGTTATTCTGTTTGTTCTAGAGCTGTGCACAAATGGTCTCTCAAAATTCTCCAGCCCATTTGTAGGCAGAGAAATTGGTGGGAAAATTTCACTTGAATTTCTTCTAGGGGAGGAGAAATTCTCCCACAGTTTCCCACAGATAGAGCTCATCACTGGCAGAAGTTGCAGAGGTTCTTTCTTTTTTTCCTAAGGGTTTTTGGTTTCTTGCACTGCTTCTGTAGGTGGCAACAGCATCAACTGTGTTGGGGCTTCCACTTTTCTGAGGCAGAATTTTGAATTTCTTTTGGTGGTATTTTTGAGCTCACCTAATCACTGTGAGGTGGCCGAGGGTGCTGTGTGTGTTTTCTCTCTCTATTACACATCTTTCCATTGCTCTGCAGCCTCCCAGGCCACCTGCACTTTCTGAACTGAAAAAGCTCCATGAGAGGAATCTTCTTCTTAATCTTTCCTATGCAGCCCTCCTCATTACAACTATTCCCTTGCTTTCTTTTCTAGATTATTTATTTAAAAGCCAAAAACATTTAGTACTTTAGTCATTTAGTTTCCTCCTTTCCTTGGCTTGTTCTCTCCCCCCTTCTGAATTATTCAACCATCTTATTCATTCTCTCTGTCTTTCTTTCTAGATTTTTTATTAAAAAACCAAGAAATAATTTAAAAAGTTGTTTACTTGCCTTGCCTTGCCTTGCCTTGCCTTGCCTTGCCTTGCCTTGCCTTGTTCTTTGGCTTGCTCCCCCGCCCCGTTCTCAAGTAAACTCTTTCTTCATAGTTTTCCAGCTAGATTGTATATATACAGTGATGCATGCCATATGCCAGCAAATTTGGAAAACACAAGAATGGCCACTAGGTTGGAAAGAATCAACTTATATCCCCATACCAAAAAAGGGAAGCACCAAAGAATGTTCAAACTATCGAACAGTGACACTTATTTCACATGCCAGTAAGGTCATGCTCAAGATCTTGCAAGGTAGACTCCAGCAATTCATGGAACGAGAATTGCCAGATGTACAAGCTGGGTTTAGAAAAGGCAGAGGAACTAGAGACCAAATTGCCAATATCTGCTGGATGATGGAGAAAGCCAGGGAGTTTCAGAAAAACATCTATTTCTGTTTTATTGACTATTCTAAAGCCTTTGACTGTGTGGATCATAACAAACTGTGGCAAGTTCTTGGTGGTATGGGGATTCCAAGTCATCTTGTCAGCCTCCTGAGGAATCTGTATAATGACCAAGTAGCAATGGTAAGAACAGACCACGGAACAACAGACTGGTTTAAGATTGAGAAAGGAGTATGGCAGGGTTGTATATTCTCACCCTACCTATTCAACCTGTACACAGAACACATCATGCGACGTGCTGGGCTTGATGAATCCAAGGCTGGAGTTAAAATTGCTGGAAGAAACATGAACAATTTCAGTTATGCAGAAGATACCACTTTGATGGCTTAAAGTGAGGAGGAGCTGAGGAACCTTATGACGAAGGTGAAAGAAGAAAGTGCAAAAGCTGGGTTGCAGTTAAACCTAAAAAACCCCCAACAAGATTATGGCAACCAGCTTGATTGATAACTGGCAAATAGAGGGAGAAAACGTGGAGGCAGTGACAGACTTTGTCTTTCTAGGCGCAAAGATTACTGCAGTCGCTGACTGCAGCCAGGAAATCAGAAGATGTTTACTTCTTGGGAGGACAGCAATGACATATCTTGATAAAATAGTTAAGAGCAGAGACATCACATGGACAACAAAGGTCCGCATAGTTAAAGCAATGGTATTCCCCGTAGTAACCTATGGCTGCGAGAGCTGGACCATAAGGAAGGCTGAGCGAAGGAAGATAGATGCTTTTGAACTGTGGTGCTGGAGGAAAATTCTGAGAGTGCCTTGGACTGCAAGAAGATCAAACCAGTGCATACTCCAGGAAATAAAGCCAAACTGCTCACTTGAGGGAATGATATTCAAGGCAAAACTGAAGTACTTTGGCCACATAATGAGAAGACAGGATACCCTGGAGAAGATGCTGATGCTAGGGAAAGTCGAAGGCAAAAGGCAGAGGGGCCGACCAAGGGCAAGGTGGATGGATCATATTCTGGAGGTGACGGACTCGACCTTGGGGGAGCTGGGGGTGGCGATGGCCGACAGGAAGCTCTGGCGTGGGCTGGTCCATGAAGTCACGAAGAGTCGGAAGTGACTGAGCGAATAAACAACAAATATATATATATATATATATATATATATATATACACACACACGCACGCACACACACACTTTCCTTTCCTTGTTCTTGGCTCTCCCCTCCCCCACCCTTCTCAGTTCCTGTATTCCTTCCCTTCCCATTTTTAAACTCTGTATTTTTACCCTAAAAAAATAAAAATAAAACAAACCCCTTTCTCTGCTTGAGGTAGTTCTGTATTTGTTTTTATTTTACACTCGTGTGTCTCTCTGTGTGTACTTGTGTTGTAGTCAAGCAAAGCACTACACACATCCACATTTCAAAATACAGTGGGGAAAGCACTACGCACATAACCTCTATTATTTAAATAATACTACATTGTGTGGCAAAGCAGGCTCAATATGAGGCATCTTCGGGGTGTTGGCATGGGGGCTGTCGCGTTGCCCAGGTTTCATGCACCTCTGTGCAACCACAGAAAAGTTATAGCTCTTTGCTTTTTGTGTTGAAAAAAGCGCATAGTCACAGAACAATTCTGCCAGCCTGCCTACCAGTCAGTGTTTTTTTCCCAGGCAATGTGTATTCCATTCAACCAAAAACAGCCTGAGGTCATTGACTGTGCATTGGAAAAAGTAGTACTAGGGGAAAGGGGTTATTTTGCACTTCAAAAAAACCTACAGCAGAGATTAAGGATAGTGACCTCCTCTAATCAGTGCTTCAACAGCTAACTTCTCTGATTATCTATTCTGGCTTTTGGTTTGAGTTTCTGAGAACAGCACATTCTGCTTGTGCCTAGCACAAAAACTACTGG
Source organism: Heloderma suspectum (assembly GCF_057233095.1). NCBI lineage: Eukaryota > Metazoa > Chordata > Lepidosauria > Squamata > Helodermatidae > Heloderma > Heloderma suspectum. Next base: position 29,507,695 of record NC_139459.1, read on the forward strand.
GCCAAACTGTCTGAACTTTGGCAGATGGAATCCCCTTCATGGGAGCTGACAGGTAACCAAATTTCATGCACTTTTGTGCAACCAGTGAAAAGTTTTAGCTTTTTGCTTTGAGAGTTTTTGTTGAAAAAATCAAATTTTATCTGTGCCTAGCACAAACACTACTGGGCCAAACTGTCTGAAATTTGGCAGGTAAGATCACCTCCATGGGGACTGACAGGCCTCCACATTTCATAAATTTATCATGAAAACTGAAAAAGGTATGGCTGTTTCTATTTTCCAGTGCAAGTCAATGGGAAAATGTCATATCAGAATGATTCAGATATCTGAATCTCACTTTGGATCCGAACCCGAAGTGAAGCAGATGGGGTCCAAATCAGTCCGAAATGAAGCAGGGCTGCTTCAGAAGGTCTGGATCAGCATCCGAAGTGAAGCACAGGGTCCGTACACAATCCTAGTAATATTATCCCAAACTCTCCATACACTAGTAACTTCCATTGTGCAAACCTTCAGTTACCTTTAAAATGCAAGCAGATATGTGTATGTAGGTATGTATAATCATTTAGATATATATTTTTAGATATGGTAAGTGGTATATAAATTGATTTGATTCTCCTCCCCCTCCTCCTCGTACAGGTTCACATTTGGATAGGGTTACAAATGTGGTCAAATCTGAAAAGCTTACTGGTTTAATGAGGTTGATGTTCATATGGAAAATATTAGTGGTCTATTGTACTTTCTTGATCATATCTGGGATAAAATATGAGCTGGGGATAGAACTTTCTTAAAATTATGACGCACAACTGTAAACATGCCAACAATGATAATGAAATGAAATGGTCTCCTCTCTTGCTTGGCATTGAACGTACCTAGCTACTGTGCTAGCAGCAACCACATTACACACACACACACAAACACACACACACACACACACACACACCTCTGCTTGGCAAGAAACTTTTTTAGCCATTCCTTGGACCCTTTCTTAGGATGCTTCCAAACGAGTCTGTTATTGTGTAGTCACCCTACTTCAAACAGAGATGATGTCATCTTCCACTTGTAACCCTCCAATGTTTTCCCATTCATTCTTCCGTATTTTTTCTTACCGCAAAAAGTCCATCAAGGAGGGAAAGTTGGAAGAGCTGCACAATATGTTTTGATTGGTGGTGCTAAAATGTCGGGAAGCAGCCTTTTACTCCTCTTTTTGTAGGGAGGAAACTTACATTTCTTAACAAAGAGACTTCTGTCCAAGTCCTATTGACTTCCATTACTTAACAATGTATAAAACTGATGTACTACTGGGGATGATTGGAGTTGTAGTCCAACCCATCTGAAGGGCACCAGGTTGGGGAAGGCTTATTATTTAAATAAGAGACCCATTTTTCCCCAGACCTGTTTGTAATCCCCCCGCTGTCGGTGACAATTACCATGGTGGCGGGAACGATGGGGGTGGAATTAGAAGGATTTGTTTTTCTTCCAATCTGGTATTTTGGAGGAATGTGCCTTTAAGGGTTACTATAGCAATACAAGCTGCTCTTGAAACTGTAAACATTAATGATGACTTGGAAGCTGACCCTGCAAAAACATTTCTCTCCTTTGGAGCAAGACTTGCAACAACTCTGCCATAATATACAACTCCCACTGAGAGAACATCAGGATTCAAAAGTTTTTCTAAAAAAGAAAAAAGAAGGAAAAAGAATTCCTTGACATACTAGATAGATAGTTCAATCCCAGTGAAGAGAAAATAATACATTCTAATTTTATAAGAAACCAAAGTTCCTGTTTCAGCATATTCTGAGCATTCAGCATGTATTTTGGGAGTCTGCAAGGCTGCATTTAAAACACTCAGAAACATGCGCTTGCCAAAATCCAAATTCTCTCCCCTTTTCCTTCTCCCTCCTCTTTTTTTTTTAGAAACATGAATGACAAAGTTGAGACTCAAAGAACTGTTCTTCCATACTGTTACAGCTGCTGGCTGGACATTCTGTTAGCTAGGTTGCTTGCTATTGCTCCAGGATCATGGGTTGATGTTCATCAGTGGGAGATAAACATTTTTGGAGACCATCTCCTGATGGCTGGAGATCTCTATTTTGTGTTGAATGAGATGCCCCATTGCTGTGGAGAGGGGGTACCTGGAGTTGGCTGAAACTGGGGGTGCAGCTATGGGAGGCTGACCAAGTTGCTTTCGGGAGATAACTTTGCCTACACTTATGCTCTGGTTGTACACTTGTAAATAAAACATCTATGATAAAGACCCCATAAGTCTCAAACTCAAAGGAAATGGAGGGAGCAATCCTATGGCCACTAGACACTGTCTAGAGAGCCACAGGATTGTTCAGTTCCCAGAAACCGTGCTACCCGCCCCCTCCCCTGCTGCCTTGTACCCAGCATGGGTCTCTCTGTGCTAGATATGTCACCATGCTTAGAAATGTCACACAGAGATGGAGAAAAGGTAGGGATGTACGAAAGTCACTTACCTTTTCAAAGGGTGACATTCGCGGTGGGGGGGAGGCGCTCCGTCCCTCCCCCCGAAATTCTCTCCGGCTGGCTCCACTCTGCAGAGATTCCACGGAGCCACCGGCTGGGGCCGCCCGCAGCTGGACATCTGGCCGCTGGGCAGCCTGCAGGGACACAAATGGCGGCGGCCGTAGCTGCCGCCATTTGCATCCCTGTATTTTGCCATGATAGGCTATGTAAATATTTACATAGCCTATCACGGCAAAAAAAAAAAGGGGAACGCAAATAGTGGCGGCTATGGCGGCTGCAATTTGCGTTCCCCTTTTTTTTTGGCCGTGATAGGTTACGTAAATATATACGTAGCCTATTACGGCAAAAAAAAAAAAAAAGGGAACGCAAATGGTGGCCACTACGCCATTTGCGCCACTTTCTTTTGCCGTAATAGCCATAATTGCCGTAAAAAAGGGAACGCAAATGGCGGCCGCCGTACCCACTGCCATTTGCGTTCCCTTTTTTTTGCCGTGATAGGCTACGTAAATACTTACTCAGCCTATTACGGCTTCCACAGGGATGCAAATGGTGTCCCTGTGTTAGCCGTGATAGGCTGCGTGAGTATTTACGTAGCCTATCATGGCTATAGTGATGAAGTGAATGGCGGCTGTGGGCGCGGCCACCATTCGCAAGTCAGCGTGAACGGCAGCAGGTAGGTGTCCTGTTTCGCGTGCCTTTCACGGGGGGGGGGAGCTTCGTTCCACCACGGATTTCGGGGGGGCTGAATGCACTGGCATTCGGCCTCACCGAGATCTGTGGTGGAATTTTCTGACATCCCTAGGAAAAGGGGGCTATCCCGGGGTGGGGAGGGGAGGAGACCATGGTAGCTGCTTTATGCAGCTTCCTATTGGGTCTCCAGGCCCCTTCCCTCTCCCTCCCCGAAGCCTTGCCGAGATGGGCAAAATCACCCATCTCAGCAACACTGCAGGGCCACCAGAGGACGGAGGAGAGGATTCCCTCTGTGCTCCCGCTGCCAGGGGTTTAGTGGGGGTGGGTCTCACAGGGACGAAGACCCGTGAGTTTTTTAAGAGCCAGGTCTCAGCCAGGTCCCTCCCAGTCCCAGCCTACCACTGTGGGCCAGGCTTTTCCAGCCATCTCCTCCCCTTCCCTGCCGCTGAGTGAAGGTGAAACTTCCACAGAGTATCATATTTTGAAAACCTAAAATGTTTGTGTTTGATTGAGTGAGTGAAAAAGATTTTAACACCCCTGCATTTTTTTTCTCAGATGTCCACTTGAAATGCCACTGCCTTACTCTCAGCTGCACTGTTTTTGGATCCCAGTTGAAGGTTGTATATCTTACAAGGTCGTGTAATCTTAGAAGGGGGCGTGGCTGTGAGGGGGCGTGGCTGTGAGGGGGCATGGCTGTGAGGGGGCGTGGCTGTGACTGTCATGAAGGGGCCCTGCACTTCTGAATTTGCCACTACACTACTGCCAGCTGCCCTGCATTGGATAGTCAGCAGCCTCTGGTATTGGAGGCTGGCAACTATCCAGATAGGATGGTGCCCTAAACCTGACAGTGCTGCTTCTGGGACTTCTGTCACTATGTGAGGAAGTAGGGAGAATGGAAAATACCTTCAAATTTAAATTGCCAAAGAAAAAGCATGTAATATAATAAGAACAGTTGTGGCAGCGGTGTTGAACCTCTTTTAGTTCGAGGGCTGAATTCCCTTTTAGAGAAGCTCTCGGGGGCCACATTCCAGTGGTGGGTGGTGGCAAAGGCAAAAGGAGAAGGGCCAAAAATGCCAGCCTATTTTAGCTTTAAGCTCTTGCTGTCAGTAGCTGAGCCATAGGAGAGGCATCTCAGCTTTTTAGAATGGGGAAAAAAGCACACAAAAGCTTGGACATCAGCTAATGCTCAGCGTTTGGGGGAAAGGGGTGGGGCCAAGGGAAGAGGGAGTGGCTTTCTGGGTAACCCCAAAGGGCCAGACTGGGACCCCAAGTGGGATGGATTTGGTCCCCAGGCCTGAGGTTCTACATCCCTGGTTGATGGGGTGTACAATGAACCCTGCATTCCAAGATAGATTAATAACACCATCTAGAGTGTCTGGGACTCTGGATCCATGCTGAGAGAACCCCTGCAGGGACCAATATGCTTGGTTTTAGGTACAATTCGCTTTACCAGCTTAATCCCTTTTTTCACAATCACCAAGGGTCTGGCTAGTTCTTTTGCCATGGAAATCCAAACCCATTAGGAAGGCCAAGAATAATTGAAATAATGTCTGACTGGCTACCTTATTATTTATTTATTTACAACATTTGCATACTGCTCCATATCTGAAACAGATTCTGGAGTGGTGAACATATGCACAGTAAAAAATTACTTATAAAAAAAATACTTATAAAAAAGTAAAAAGATAAAAAGGAATTAAAACACCATATTAAAATTATTCTTTAAAAAAATATTTCTTTTTACCCTGACCACTTACATCAGAGATATAGCTTGTTTTGGCATTGGTCCAAAACTACATTCCATTTCAGGTCAGAGGCCACCTTACATTGGTCTAAAATTCCCATAAATATGTGGGACCATCATCTCAGTCCCTTATCTCCTTTAGAACCAAAAGAATCAGCTGAACAGAGATGCACTGTAAGACGCAAATGCTCTCTCCGACCATCTTTTCTGCAAGGAACTATGCATATGATATAAAATCCAAAATCCATGGCTGGCTGGGGAATGATGGGAGTTGTAGGACTTTTTTCTGTCTAAACATGTATCGGATTGTAAAAGTATGTGTGTGATTTTGTGGCCTTCTCATCTTCCCTTTTTTTGCTGTGTCAAACAAAAACCAATTTCCCATATATATTTTCTTTATATACTTTGACAGTTGGCTTCATTGGTTTATAAAGTGTATTTCTCTAGAATTTCTCACCCAAATCTTCTCCACATACTAGATTGCAGGGATGTTAAGACACCATTTTGTGATCTAAGGATATTTTACAGAGTTGTATTACATTTTGGGTCCTCTTTTGGGAAAGTAATTCAAAGTAATTATTTTGTCCAGAGCTGGAGGAAAGGGTCCTTGCCAGTAGGTCCTCGTCACCCCAAATAGCCGGACAGCCTAGGATTTCAGGCTAGGTTCAGGCTTGTAGCCTATTTTAATTCTTTTGGGGGGCAACCCTCCCCCCAACACTTTGTCACGGGGGGGCTATACAACATAATAAATGGAGATGTCACAAGGAACATGAAGAATAACCACACATGGTCTGAAACACAGGGTTGTGGGGTTGGTCTCATCCCCCTCTTCTCCAGTGGAATACCTGATGTCAGGATAGGATTTCACCTGTGTACCACCTCTGGTCAAAGGCAAAAGCTACAGAGAAAACCAACTCAACAGACAAAGAAGCCTCTTAACACCAGGCTGAAGTGGGTCACATGGACTCCCTGACCCCTATAAAAGTGTCTGGACCAGGCTCACTGATAGGAGGAACAAGAGGGCTTTGCTGCTCTCTTCCCTACCAATCTTCTCCTTTTCTCCACCAACACTTGATAATAGCTGGGTCCGACAATGAATGAAATTCATCATATAGCCTTGGTGACCTCCAGATATTTTGGACTACAGCTCCCATCAGCCCCAGTCAGCATGGTCCAAGGGTGGGGATCATGGGCTTTGTAGTCCAGAACATCTGGAGGGTGCCCAGTTTGCAAAGGCTTCCTTACAGTGACTCTTAGGATAGGTTGATGTAGAAAAACATGTAATGGCTACCAAAGGTCATGCCTCCCCAATGAACAGTGATATACTTGAAACACCTTGTGCTCTGTGTCCTCACTGAGAGCCAGTGTGGCATAGTTGCTAGAGTAGTCTTGCCACACCTGGTGCCTTCCAGATAGTTTGGACTTCAGCTGCCATCAGCTCCAGCCGGCTTGGTCAATGATCATGGATGATGGAAATTGTACTCTAAAACATCTGGAAGGCATCCTGTCGGGAAAGCCTGGGTTTGAATGTAAAGCAAGGACCCAGGAATCTAATCATCTTGCAGCGATGAAGGTCAGTGGGTGACCTTGGGCCAGTCACTATTACTCCATGTAATCTACCGCACAGGCTTGTCGCAAGTATAGATGGGGGCAGGGGGATTCTCTATGCCACCCTGAGCTCCTTGGTAGAGGAATAAAAACAATAACACAAAACTGGAGAACTTTCCATGGAAAGATGGCCATAGTTTGCCATCAAATCGGGCCAGAGGTGTCACAACTGGCTTACATGGGGAATGGGGAAGGGGGCTTGAAGCTTGGACTGGAGGAGAGGGAACCTGCTGGACAGGAGTAGGCAACCTGGTGCCCTCCAAATGTTTTGGACTACAACTCCCATAACTCCTGACAGTTGGCCCTGTTGGCTGGGGCTTATGGGAGTAGAAGTCATTGGGCTGCCTACTGTTATTTTATTATTTATTTATTGTTACATTTATATTCCCCTGTTATTCCTCTTGTAAGGAACCCAAGGCGGCTCACATGGTTTTCCTCCTGTTCATTTTATTCTCACAACCCTGTGAGGTAGGTTAGGTTGAGACTCTGTGACTGGCCCAAAGTCACCCAGTGAGCTTCATGGCTGAGTAGGGACTAGAACCCGGATCTCTTGAGTAGAGATGTACAGATTATGTAAAATCCTTTGTTTTTGAATTTGTGCAAATTTGCATTTGCGAAAATGCACATTTGTGCAATTTCGCATGTGTGAAAATGCACAAATCCTCCCCCCCATGCAGATTTCACATTTTCGCCTATGGGGGAAATGCACATTTTTGGACAGTTTTACAAATTTACTTTGCATCTTTTTCTACAACTAAATCTGCGCAAAATTTGGGAAAGTTAGAGAACTGGCCCGCAAGTGCACAGAATCCTCCCGTTGTGGAATCCATGAGTTGATTCATGGAAATCTGAACTCATTTGGTTTCATTGCAGATTTCTCTGACATCCCTACTCCCGAGTCCTAGTCCAACACTCTAACCACTATACCACGCTGGCTCCCATACCCTTATGGCACACTGAGGCCAGCGCTCTTGCCTTGCCTTTCTCTTAAGGAATGTGCTGCTGCTTGGCCCAGAGCTCAGTACACTCAAGACGGAACAACGCAAAGGCACGGAGTGGTGCATATGTACCGTAGCCCAAGGCAGGCTGGCACTGGCTGCCAATTAGGCCTTAACTTATGGCACACTTGGTGTGACTTCTTTGAACTTCCTGTACTTTCAAAAGACTTCGATGAAGCCTCACAATTCTCTAAGAAGAATAATTTCCTTTTGACAAAATCACAACAACAACAGATGGTTGGATGAATGTCTCTGTGTGTATCATTTCAAGATGGTTCATTACTGTTTGTCCCTTACATTTGCATGGTTTACATTTGTGTTGCCCCAGCGGTGGGCGTTGAACTCTTAGGTTAGAAGTGCCAAGACAGTGATACATCAGACTCAAAGGTTTGCTTACAAGGGGACTTTATTGAGTAACATACAGCACACAGGTGTACCCAATGGTTGGATCAGACAGCTTCTCTGAACCCAGAGCCATTGGGTACAATGGGTCTTATACTCTACAGGTTAGCAATAGGCAGCGTAACAGCAGCACACGCCTCTAGCATTCATTCTCAGCACAGGCTAGAAGTGTTTGGTTCTCAGGCACAGCCACCTGTAAACAGACTTTGTTTCCCAGGCACATCAGAGATAAAGACTCTCCTCATTAGCAAGGAATGTTCTGAGAAGGCTGTTATCAGCCTTTTGACTCATCTGCACATACTCAGAGGCTTACTAGCAAGGTAATTGCACCAATAATGAACTTCAGCAAGCATTCTGGATCTCTAGGCCCCTCTAACACTACAAATGACTTGGCTACACTCCTGGGGCCAATACAACATTCCAGGAGAGCAGCTGTATTTAAGTGGGAAGGGTTGTAGTTCAGTAACAGACCCTTTGCTTTAAACTCAGAAGGTTCCAGGTTCAATCCCTGGCATCTCCAGGTAAAGGCTGGGAAAATGTTCTGTCTGAATCCATGGAGATCCACCAGTCAGTTTAGGCAATACTGAGCTCAACAGTCCAATGATCTCACTCAGTATGAGAACATAAGAAGAGCCCTGCTGGATCTAGGGATGTCAGAGAATTCCGCCATGGATCTCGGTGAGGCCGAATGCCAGTGCATTTGGCCCTCCGAAATCCATGGCAGAACGAAGCCCCCCGCCCCCCCTGCGAAAGGCGCATGAAACGGGACACCTACCTGCTGCCGTTTGCGCTGACTTGCGAATGGTGGCTGCGTCTGCCATTCGCTTCATCGCTATAGCTGTGATAGGCTACGTAAGTATTTACGTAGCTAATGCATCATGGCTAATGCAGGGACGCCATTTCCATCCCTGCGGAAGCCGTGATAGGCTGCGTAAGTATTTACATAGCCTTTCACGGCAAAAAAAAGGGAATGCAAATGGTGGCGGCTACGGCGGCCACCATTTGCGTTCCCTTTTTTTTTTGGCCGTGATAGCCTATGTAAATATTTACGTAGGCTATTACGGCAAAAGAGAGGGGTGCAAATGGAGTAGTGGCCGCCATTTATGCCCATCTCTTTTGCCGTAATAGGCTACATAAATATTTACGTAGCCTATCACGGCCAAAAAAAAAAGGGGAACACGAATGGTGGCCGCTGTAGCCACCACCATTTGCGTTCGCTGTTGTTGTTGTTTTTTCTGTGATAGGCTACGTAAATATTTACGTAGCCTATCATGGCAAAATACAGGGATGCAAATGACAGCAGCTATGGTGGCTGCCATTTGTGTCTCTGCAGGCTGCCCAGCGGCCAGATGTCCGGCTGCGGGCGGCCCTGGCCGGTGGCTCTGCGGAATTGCCGCGGAATGGAGCTGGCCGGAGAGAATTTAACAGGGAGGGACAGAGTGCCTCCCCCCCACTTTGAAAAGGTAAGTGACTTTCGTACATCCCTAGCTGGATCAGACAAAGGTCCATCGAGTCCAGCATTCTGTTTGCACAGTGGTCAAATAGCTAGGGATGTATGAAACACCTACCTGGCTCCGCGCCGGGCAATCTGCGGTGGGGGGGAGGCACTCTGTCCCTCCCCCTGGAATCCTCGATGGGGGGGGAGGCGCTCCGGTCCTCCCCCCCAGAATCCTGCCTGGCCGGCTCCGCTCCGTGGCCAAGCTGCAGAGCCGCCAGCCAGCTCCAGCTGCCCGCAGCCGGACATCCGGCTGCTGGGCAGCCCTGCAGGGACGGAAATGGCGGCTGTCGTAGCCGCCACCATTTGCATCCCTGTGTTGAGCCATGATAGGCTATGTAAATATTTATGTAGCCTATCACAGCAGGGGGAAAAACCCCAGCATACGCAAATATCAGTAGCCACCGCCATTTGTGTACGCTGGGGTTTTTCCCCCCTGCCGTGATAGGCTACGTAAATACTTACGTAGCCTATCATGGCAGGGGGGAAAAAACCCCAGCGTACGCAAATGGCGGTAGCTGCCACCATTTACGTACGCTGGGTTCCCCCCCGCCGCCGTGATAGGCTACATAAATACTTATGTAGCCTATCACGGCCTCTGCAGGGACGCAAATGGTGTCCCTGCGTTAGCCGTGATAGGCTACGTAAGTATTTACGTAGCCTATCACGGCTATGGAGAGGAGGAAGCGAATGGCAGCTGCAGGACAGCCGCCATTCGCAAAGCAGTGTGGACGGGAGCAGGTAAGTGCTCCGTTTCGCACGCCTTTTGTGGGGTGGGGGCGGCAGGGACTTTGTCCCGCGCGCCTTTCGTGGGGGGGGCAGGGGCTTCATTCCGCGATGGATTTCGGGGGGCCAAAAGCACTGGCATTCGGCCTCACCAAGATCCATCGCGGAATTCTCTGACATCCCTACAAATAGCTGCCTGTGGGAAATCCACAAGCAGGACATGAGTGCAACTGCACCCTCCCGCCCATGGTCCCCAGCAGCTGGTTTACATATGTGTGCTGCCTCTGATACTGGAGAGATCATATAGCGATTAGGACTAGTAACCATTATCCTCCATCAGTTTGTCTAATCCCCTTTTTAAGCCATCCAGATTGGCGGCCATCACTACATCTTGTGGAAGTGAATTCCATAGTTTAACTATGCGCTGTGTGAAGAAGTCCTTCCTTTTAGCTCTCCCGAAATTCTCACCAAGCAACTTCATGGGATGACCCTGAGTTCCACTATTAGGAGAGAGGGATGCATGTCTCCCTATCCACTTTCTCCATACCATTCATGATTTTGCATGCCTCTATTAGGTCCCTGCTTACTCTTCTTTTTCTAAACTAAACAGTCCCAGATTTTGTAATCTTTTCTCATAGGAAGTTGCTCCAGCCCTTCATCATTTTAGTTGCCCTTTTCTACACTTTTCCAATTCTGCAACAGCCTTTTTTACATGCAGGGACCAGAAATGAACACAGAATTCAAAGTATGATCACATCATAGATTTGTATAAGGGAGCTCCCTGTTTCAGAGTTGTCTAAAAAGTATGATTATGGCATTCTTTATTTCTGTATTTGAAGCATTTACATATCACTTTCAGAAGCCTTTTCCCCCACAGAGGTCTACAGCTTTTGAAATGATGCAATACCAGTGATGATTCATATGGAACCACAGAAGAAGCTCGCAGCAGAAGAATATTTAAAAACTGTGATAAACCCATGAGCTTTCATGGAAAAGACTTTACCCCCTCAGATGTATGAAGTGGACACTTAAAGAGCTGGATGTTGAAATGCAACTTGTATGAAGAAATCAGCTTACTTAATAGTTCTTGGGATGCTTTAAGAAAGCCAGGGTGGTGTAGTGGTAACAATAACAACAGCAGCAACAACAACAACAACAATAGCAATGATGATAATTTAAAAGGTAACGTTATTCATGATATGGATTTTTCTATGTTGAGGTGGATTCAGAAGGTATGTTCAGAACCTGAAAATGATGGAAAGTGATTACCATGCCACATAAAAAATGAACCCAAGAATGAAACGTGACATTGTTCCTTATTACATACACTTGGACTGCCAGCTGACACTACAAGGATGTTATAGAAGTAACATCCAAGGCATACACATTCAGAACCTGGATGCCAGTTAGTACTGCCTGTATCCTCAAACCAGCGATCCTGGCTCATAAATAGGGATGAGGAAGAAATTCGTTCAGTTTGCCTTTTAATGTGAACTTACCTAATTTTGCACTTTTGGCCCAATACATGAACTGAAACTCCGTTATCCTTTGAAATTAATGCATTTTGCAATGAAGTTCTCCAATTTAAAAAATGTGTACAAAAGGAATACATTAGGGGAAACTGTACACAAAAATGCATATGTTAGTGAAAATAATAGGCATTGTATTAGGGGAATGGCTTGCAAAAAATGTGTATATTAGCCAAAATTGCATGTATTGGGAGGAATATGCACACAAATGTGTATGAATTTTCATGCTTACCAAAAGCAAAACTTTCAACTTACCAAAAAGGAATAAAAATCTCAATGTTCAAGATGAACCAAATTTAAGACTGGAAAAATTATCCAAGTTTGGGACAAAAAGATGGGGAAAATGAGAAACTGAAATTGACCGACTCATCCATCCCTACCCATAAAAGCTATTTTTGCTGTAGCTGTTCTCTTTCCCTCCTTCTACAGAGTGCTGCCAAGATTCGGTCTGGAATACTAGGATGCTCCTTAGTGAAAAACATTACAGTATACAGTGTGTTAATGATTCGCCATCCATATCTCGATAATCCCGGGATTTATGCCAAGTGACTCTCTTGAATGAATGAGCCTTTGAATTACTTCCAGAAGGATAGGCACAGACAAAATTGATTGGAGGTTGGGGGTGGAAGGGGGAGAAGAGAGTTGTCATTTTCATCATAACACAATTTCCATTAGCATTGCTGAATCATTAGATTTGGCATTTGGAAACAGGATACGTCTTAAGAGAGAAACAAAAAAAGAGAAGTTTACATAGGCAGCTGTAGAGTGATGCAAGGGATTGTACAATAGCTGGGATGAATTAATCGAGGAAGGGAAAAAAATGGAAGGGGCAGGATGGAAGGTGTATTCTTTGAGGAGCGGAGAGAGTTAAATAAGGATTAAGGATCTAAAAATAGGAATATTCAGCTTACGTATTGGCAAAATCCTGCTTCAGAAATGGAGCCAGCTATTGAAAAGAAATGACTAAGGAGGTGAGGTAGATGAATCATCTGTATAAGGAACCCAGACAAGTCAGAACCAACCCTGTTTCACTTGAAATTGTACTAGTTGCTGTATTTACACTTTTGAATTTGGCCATTCAGACTAAGCTGTTAGCTACAAGTAAGGATCTAGGCTCCTGGATTCTCCTGGGGTGAACTTTTCATTTGTATGCTAATGAATGTTTAATCAGAGCTCTCTTGCAGAAAGAAAGAGGTAATTGAAATTCTCCAGGGGGATTTTGAAACCAACAATATACAATCCTGTCTTAAGAAAACACAAATGATGGGCTAATTATACATTAATGGGGTTACAATTAAGAGAGAGAAAGAGATGGCATCAACTAAGGCTGTTGCTTATACCACCCACCTTGTACACTGGGAAAGTGAAGGGCTATTCAGACAACTGAAATTTGGGTCATGTTCCATAACAAGTTCCAGAGATGTTGGGGGTGAAGACAGATTTAGGGTGCATGTTTAGACAGAAAAAAGTCCTACAGTTCCCAGCATGCCCCAGCCAGCCATGCTATCTGGGGTATGCTAGGAGTTGTAGCACTTTTTTTCTGTCCAGATATGCATAGGATTGCACCCTTCGCATTGTAAGCATTGTCACTTCAGGTTCTTCACCTACAGTTCTTCACAGTTTGCATTAACTGCATGCATAGGAGCAAGTTGCTGGGTTGGTGAGTTTCATTCAAGATGTGTCAAGCTCAGCCTTGCCCTCCTTTACACGTCGAGGGGACTGCCTGCTTTCTTTCTTTTTTTTTGCTGCTTTTTTTTAACTCTCTCTCATAGAATCATAGAATAGTAGGGTTGGAAGGGGCCTACAAGGCCATCGAGTCCAACCCCCTGCTCAATGCAGGAATCCAAGTCGGAGCATTCCTGACAGATGGCTGTCCAGCCTCATCTTGAATGCCTCCAGTGTGGGAGAGCCCACCACCTCCCTAGGGAATTGGTTCCATTATCGCATTGCTCTAACAGTCAGGAAGTTTTTCCTGATGTTCAGCCGGTAACTGGCTTCCTGTAACTTGAGCCATTATTCCATGTCCTGCACTCTGGGATGATGGAGAAGAGATCCTGGCCTTCTTCTCTGTGACAACCTTTCAAGTACTTGAAGAGTGCTATCATATCTCCCTTCAGTCTTCTCTTCTCAAGGCTAAACATGCCCAGTTCTTTCAGTCTCTCTTCATAGGGCTTTGTTTCCAGTCCTCTGATCATCTTTGTTGCCCCCCTCTGAACCCTCTCCAGTTTGTCTGCATCCTTCTTAAAGTGTGGTGCCCAGTACTGGACACAGTACTCCAGATGAGGCCTAACCAGTGCTGAGTAGAGGGGAACTAGTACTTCCCGGGATTTGGAAACTATGCTTCTATTAATGCAGCCCAAAATAGCATTTGCCTTTTTTGCAGCCACATCACATTATTGGCTTATATTCAGCTTGTGATCGACAACAATTCCAAGATCTTTCTCGCTTGTAGTGTTGTTGAGCCACGTATCCCCCATCTTGTAACTGTGCATTTGGTTTCTTTTTCCTAGGTGCAGAACTTGGTATTTATCCGTATTAAATGTCATTCTGTTGTTTTCTGCCCAGCACTCCAGTCTATCCAGATCACTTTGAATTTTGTTTCTGTCTTCCAAAGTATTAGCTATCGCGCCCAATTTTGTGTCACCTGCAAATTTGATCAGCATTCCCTGCACCTCCTCCTCCAAGTCAGTAATAAAACTGTTGAAGAGCACTGGGCCCAGGACTGAGCCCTGCGGTACCCCACTCGTTACCTCTCCCCAGTTTGAGAAGGTCCCATTGATAAGCACCCTTTGAGTCCGATTCTGTAGCCAACTGTGGATCCACCGGATCGTTGTTTCATCTAGCCCACTTTGAGCTAGTTTGCTCATCAGGATATCATGGGGCACTTTGTTGAAAGCTTTGCTGAAGTCGAGGTATATGATGTCTACAGCATTCCCACGGTCTACAAGGGAGGTGACTTGATCAAAAAATGAGATCAGATTTGTCTGGCAGGACTTGTTTTTGACAAATCCATGTTGGCTTCGAGTAATCACTGCATTGTTTTCAAGGTGCTTACAGATGGATTGCTTTATCATCTGCTCCAGAATTTTCCCAGGGATTGATGTCAGACTGACTGGTCTGTAGTTCCCAGGTTCCTCCTTTTTTCCCTTTTTGAAGATAGGGACAACATGAGCCCTCCTCCAGTCATCTGGCACTTCCCCCATCCTCCATGATTGCTCAAAGAGAATAGACAGCGGTTCTGAGAGTTCTTCTGCCAGTTCCTTTATTACTCTAGGATGCAGTTCATCTGGCCCTGGAGATTTGAACTCATTCAAAGTAATTAGGTGTTACTTGACCATATCCCTATCGATCTCAAGCTGCAATCCTGCCCCTTCAGCCTGTACTTCGTCTTTGCCAGGGGGGTCATAGACCCTCTTTGGGGAGAAGACTGAGCCAAAGTAGGAATTGAGCACCTCTGCATTTTCTTTGTCACCTGTTATTGTTTTGCCATCCTTATTTAATAGCTGAACCACCATTTCTTTCCTCTGCCTTTTACTATGCACGTAGCTGAAGAAAGGCTTTTTGTTGCTTTTAGCATCCCTCACTAACCTCAGCTTGTTCTCAGCTTTAGCCTTCCTGACGCCATCCCTGCAATTCTGTGCTACCTGCCTGTACTCTTCCTTTGTTGCTTGGCCTTCTTTCCACTTCCTATATGTGTCCTTTTTTGTTTTCAGGTCATCCCTAAGCTTTTTGTGAAGCCACATTGGCTTCTTCTGCTGTCTTCCACCTTTTCTTCTTGTTGGAATTTGCATCTATACATATAAATTAGCATCTGCAAATGTTATGCAAATTGGTGTTCTCTTTTGTCCTCGTTTTGGGCAGTCCATATGTGGCTACCCTAGATAGTCTCATTCTGGCCCCAGTGACTGTGGAGTGAATGGATCACCAGCAGCAGCAGCAGCACAGCACCTTTCCTGGTGTACTGGGGAGGTCTTCACCTGGAGACCTCCCTCTCCACCCATGGACCTCCCTCTCTGCCAATGGAGCAGGAAGTCTGAAGTACCCCAGCTGCCCTCCCAGGGAGCATAGAATTGCTCGTTGAGGGTGCAGTCCTATCAATTGCACCCTCGATGTTCAGAAGCCCCTGAACTCAGAGGCTTCCGATCATCCAATGCAGGGCAGGAGGAGCGGCAGAGGCGATCTTTGCCTCCCCATCCTCCCACCCTGCATGTTTTGCTAGATGGGCTTTTTTCCCATCTAGTGACAGGACTTCAACAGGAGAGGGAAGCGGGCTGGAGAGGCCTCAGGATAGCCTGTATCCTGTCCTCTCCAGTCTCCTCCCCTCCCCGCCCACCAAAATGCCCCCTTTCCCCTCCTCTCGGAGGCCAGCTGGCATGGTTCTCTCTGCACTGGCTGCGAAGGTGCTGGCAGTTGGATCTCTGACTCCCTTCCGAGGCTGGAACGCTGTCTCCAAACTTGGAGGGGGGAATTCTCACTATCTGATAGCCCCTCAGACAACACGTAAGGGCCATAGGATTGCTCCCTTAATGTAGTTGTTTTTATCAGTTGTTGGTTTTTATTTGATCGTTTTACCTGATTTATTATGTGGTTCTGTCACTTCAGTACATTAAAGTTGCTGCTGTTTTTGAGTGTATTTACTATATTGTATTCCTGACTATTCTAAAACACCTTGGGGTGATAATTTATCTGGAAAGTCAATTAAAAATCCATTAAATTAAAAACAAGAATATGATTTAGGAATGTACCCCCTGGCCCTTGAAACCTTGGTGAGCAGAGCCACTGCAGAAAAATAACACCAGATGACACTAGCAATCCCGCAAGCAAGCCAAGCCATACAACGTACAGAAGACAAAATAAAGCAGCCCTCCTGCCCTCCATGCCGTGGTTCTCTTTTCTATAAAGTGGATAGTCTAACCCAAAGCAAGAGAGAGGCCCATCAAGAAAATGGAGGTGTATAGGGTGGCCACTTATGAACTGCCCCCCAAAAGAGGAAATGCATGACAAAAAGAGGGCAAAAAAGGACACCAATTTGCATAAAAATTGCATATGCTAATTTATATGTATAGAAGCAAATTTGGAAATAATTATTAGCATTTAACTAGAAATACAGTACATCTCACCATAGTGACCAGGAGAACTGTGTACCTGCCTGTTCAGTCTGTTTTTCAGGTGCTACAGTTCTTACAGTTCTTTAACTTTCAACTAGAATTGGACAGGATAGCCCCTTCCGATAGAGGATACCTTGAAACAGAGGACAGCCCTAAGGCTGCCCTTCCAATAGAGGACTGAGTTCTCTAAAAGAGGACACATGGCCACTGTACAGAAATAGCACAGGAACCTGTGTGACCCCTGCTCTTTCTTTTCCTTTGACCTGCTTCTGGTGGGGGCTGCTAGGAAAACCAACTATTTAAAACCATTCAGAAAAGTTACTAGTCCCCAACATTTGTAATAGCCTTCCTTCCCACAAATACTTATGTCAGTCATGTGTGGCCCATTTCAGAACAAACAGAGCTTTTGCAGAGCTTCCTTGCCTGGTTACCTCTAGGCAACTTTTACTTGCTGGAGTCCATCAGGCACATGGCTATTTGCAAGCTGGCCAGATGTCAACCATATATAAGCTGTCCGATTCTGTTGCTCTGGGGAAGGTTTCCCCCTGTTGTTTCCTAGAGTTAGGGTGGCTCACACCAACTGAAAGCCCCACTGAAAAAGTGGGTCACTGGTCCACATCAGGATGGTTGTTCTCTTTCACATGGAAATATTTTTAGCCAGATATTCTATAATAATCTTATGGGATTGTTTTGTTATTGCATTCCAGTTCTAAATAGGAAGCAGATTTATGCATTTTCCTGGAGCTGGCATGAAGACAGAAACAAGGCAGTAATAATCAGAATGGCTTTGGAGACCACAGTGGAGTGGTTTACAGCCAGTGCCATGATCAATGAAAACTGGCACATTGCTTCTTTCTTTCTTTCTTTCTTTCTTTCTTTCTTTCTTTCTTTCTTTCTTCCTTCCTTCCTTCCTTCCTTCCTTCCTTCCTTTCTACCTTCAGTGCTATTATGGAATTTAGAGAAAACTGCCTCAAGGCAGCTGCAAAGAGTTACCAAGCATTTTCATGGGACTCCAAAATATTATGAATTTGATCTGGAACGTTCTTTCTAAAAAAAATATTTTGCGAAACAATATCTCGTCTTTTCTTAACCGAGTAAATCCTGTGTGCTCAGCAAAGCTCAACGCCCAAATTCACTGGAGGCCGACAATGAAGATTTTAGATCGCTCGATAAAGTTTTCAGAAGCAGCATTTGGTATTTTGATTTTTGTCATAAGAAGGGAACAAGGAAGAGCCTTTCCTTTTTGTTTTGACTACACTATGGAACAGGCATCCCATGCCCCCCCCCCCGCTCTAACATATTCACATTTCAAAGCAGCACAATCTGCCTGCCAGAAGCAGAGAAAATGGTTCCGTTTGTGCTTTCAATAGAGAGGCAGGGGAATTCCATTCGGATGAAGAACTTGTTCCTTTTCGTAGCGGTAGCAAGAGGCTATTTCTGTACCCTTTCCCAGTTTGGGGGTCAGGGTTTGCAAGCACCGTTGGACTCATCTGGAGGAACACACCATTTGGGAAACCAACTGAAGAAAAGCACTTCGAAGCAACGTAGAAACACTCAGCTTCAGCTAGCGACAAGGGACCTAGAAGTGCTCCTGGGCAAAAATGTAACCGTCAACCTCCACGCAGGATCATTATGACTTTCCGTAAGAAAGCGAGGAACTCATGGCATTCCAGACATGTCTGTAAATATTGCCCAGTCTGTTTATTGCTCAGTGGCCTGAAATTGCATTATATGGACTACTGAAGGTCAGCAGTTATAGGGACTTCTAGTAACTTGTTAACTATTTGCTTTTCATTCATCTTCCTCAGTAAAACAATAACTTCTTTAGGCTTGTCTGCATAAAGTCACATGATGTCAGGAGCTGATAGGCCAGAAATGACCACTGGCAGGTTGCAAAACGCACAGGATGGATTGCAAAATCTCTCTGCATTGAGGCACGTGCCTGCCCAGGAGTCAGGCCAGTCAGCAAAGATCAAGTGGTGACTTTTTTTTTCTCAGCTGCCTCCTTTTAGGCTGCAATTGGGGCACTGCAAGTGTGAATGTTCTCCTGCACAGAGAAAATTAGCCAGGAGAAGGACTTGGCCAGGTCCTCTCTAAGATGCTATTTCTGTATGTACGAGGAGTTCTTCCTCCCATGGGAGCTGTGGAGCAGCGAGGTCAGTTTAGATCCTGGACTTAATGGTCTTACAGTGTGGTGGGGAGGCGCTTAGACAGCCATGTGTATTCAACTAACATTTCCCTGTCCCCACTGCTATTCCATGCTCTGCAATCGATTCTACGTTTCTGATGTGTTACAGCAAGAACAGGTCTGGAAAAATAAAATAAAAACTTGAACCTGTGCAGTTCTGCATTTCAAACTCATTTCAATCACAGCAGCATCGAAACTGCAGGAATAAAATGGAGTTTACTTCTGCTGCCTGCATCACCTGCCATTCTCTGCATGGTCATTTGCACCCCCCCACCACCACCACACACAGGCTGTGGGGCCCTGGTTTTATATCCCAAAGTCCTAAGACCAGGGAATTGTTGGCATTCACCACTGAGCTGTAGCCCTTCCTGTATGTACCTTCTTTGGAGTCAGTCCCACTAAGCATGAATGCAGTAGGGTGGTCACTGATTGAGTGCCAAAACAAGACGGAAAAAGAGGAAACCACCACCTGGGAGTAAAACTTGCAGTCTGAAGTGTTAAAAGACTTCGAAGATTTTACCATTTGGTTCTGCTGACATGTATAAACCAGCGCTTTTCAACAGGCGAGACTTCACAGTAGGATCTGTACCCCTGGTTAAAAAGCACTAGTATGAACAGGCCCACAGACAAATGGGCCAGGTGTCCTCTTTTACAGAGGACAGTCCTCTATTTGAAGGACTGCCAGAGGACGGTTCTCTTTTTGAAGACATCCTTTATTTGAAGGGCTACCCTGTCCAGTTCCAGCTTAAAGTTTCTTCACACAACGCATAGTTAAAACTATGGAATTTGCTACCACAAGATGTAGTGATGTCCACTAATTTGGATGGCTTCAAAAGGGGGTTAGACAAATTCCTGGGGGAGAAGGCTATAATTGCTACTAGTCCTGATGGCTATGTGCTACCCCCAGTATCAGAGGCAATGTGCCTATGTACACCAGTTCCTGGGGAACGTGGGCTGGAGGGTGCTGTTGCGCTTATGTCCTGCTTGTGGGTTTCCCACAGGCAGCTGGTCAACCGCTGTGTGAACAGAATGCTGGACTAGATGGACCCTGGGTCTGATCCAGCAGGGCTTTTCTTATGGTCTTTAAGATTAATGAGCCATAAGAACTGTTGCTCATCAACAATTAACACCTGAACAGCAGACTGAACAGGCAGACACGCAAGTCACCTGGCCATGGTCTTCTCCATGATGATGAGGTTTACTGTATTTCTATTCGAATTATAACAATTATTTCTATGTTTTCATCTATACACATCAATCAGCATATGCTTATGTGATGCAAATCGATGTCCTTCTTTGTCCTCCTTTTGGGTGATGCATTTCCTCTTTCTTTGGCACTCAGTCAGTGGCTACCCTACTGCATTCATGCTCAGTGGGACTGACTCCAGAGGAAGGACACGCAGGAAGGGCTGCAGCTCAGTGGCGGAGCGGGTGCATTGCATGCCAAAGGTTCTGGATTAAACCCCCAGCATCTCCAGGGAGGGCTGGGAAAGAAACCCCAGAAAGGTGCTGCCCTTCAGTGTAGACAACACTGAGTGAGATGGAGCAATGACGTAAGCCGCTATAGGGCAGTTCCCTATGTTCCTAATCACCCGGAAAGAATGTACAAGAATAGAAGCAGATGAATAATTCTTTTGCACAGCCAAGATTTCTCTGTAGCTGCCATAAACCATGGCAAAAGGCTAACATGCACATATAATACATTACACAAAAGAGATGAAAAATACAAGACACACAAGTATCATATGTATCATAAACAAAATTGATTCAATACATGAAATGAGAAATGCACAATACTTATGGCAGCCTTCCCCAGCCTGGTGCTCTCCAGATGTTTCGGACAACGGCTCCCACCTTTCCTAACCATTAGCCATGCTGGTGGGGGCTGATGGGAGTTGAAGTCCAAAACATCTGGAGGGCAATAGCTTGGGGAAGGCTGACATATACTATACAAAAACATAAATATATCGATTTATTCAATACCAAGGTCCTTTTGCTCATCTATGCAAAACAAATAAGCAACAACTCTTGCTCAGATGCCAATCATCCTCTTTATGTAAGGCCTGTGCCCACCCTGATGTGCCACCATGTGGGAGCCCATTCATACACAGTTGAAGGCTGCATGTGTCAGGGCAGATTACATACTTCTTTCTCACCCGACTACCTGCTAAGGTAGTCAGAGAAATCCACTTGGGGGTGGAGTTCGACGCATTTTCCTAGGTTCAGTCCACTGGACTTTGTTTCAGTTCCTGCTGCAGCACCTGACTCGTTCTGCAGTGAGTCAGGCCAGTTTATGAATTTTCTGGGCATTTTTCTTATTCCCCCCCCCCCCCAGGTTTTGCAGTTTACACAAATTCAGCTGTAATTTGCACACACTGCCCAGAAATTTGTACAAACTGCCCAGAAATTTGTACAAATTTTGGAACCTGCAGGAAAAATGTGCAAAAAGAAGTTCCTGGAGTTCGAGGAAAAACCCACCGCTCGGCTTGTAAACACAAATCAAGTTGTACACGGTGCAGAACTCCGTCAAGTAATAAAAGAACCAGATCTCCCAGTAATGGACATCCCTAGCTAAGGGTACAAAATGCTGTCAGCTCCAGGTTTTTGAGGGCCCTTGGGCAACATACATTCAGTGGGTCCTCTCCCTCAGCAAGTCTACCTTACCATTGTCACCAGCTGCTATTGGTCCTTATCATGGCTCCACTGGAAGACACGGAACCACCCACCACCAGCAATGCCCAGGGTCTGCCAGTAGACCAGGAGGAGCCTGGGACCTCAGGGGTGACTGCTACGAAGGCATCACCTGTGGAGATCAAGGACCCTGCCTCAGAGGTGGAGGTAGAGAATCCCCCAAGCCCTCGGGGGAGACACTGCCTGAAAAGACAGGAACTCAGAAGGAGCACTAGAATTAGCCAGAAGCCTCCTTGTGAGAAAACATCTACTCATATATAGGATGCTTGCTCATGAGGAGGACCTTTTCAGTTGTAGTCACTAACAGCTCACAGCTGAAGCTTTGGTGTGGGTCTGGCAGCTTCTGCATAGAAACAGCAGTGTAAGGGTGAGAGTCTTGCTGGAAGCAATGTTGAGCAGACCGGCCTGAGCCCAGCTTCCTTTGCCTGTGTGCAGCTTCCTTGACTGCATCCTGGCGTGAGTACTTCTGCACTGAACTCTGATTCTTCTTCTGCCTGATCCTTGTCTGCTGTGTTGCCTTGGGACCTTGTTGCCTGTGGCTGGGACTGTTGAGACCTTGTCTTTTGCCTGATCTCCCTTTGTGCTGACCACCTTAGAACTCTTGGATCCTTGAACCTGCAACTGCTAGGCTCAGACTTCGGGAAACACTGCTCATTGCTACCACTAGCTTGCTTGACAGGCAGTGAGCAAGTAGGCAGTGGCATCTGCTCCTCCTCCTTCTCACTACTGCTGTTGTCTGGGACAGACTGAGGGACAGATGAAGAAGCAGGTTGTAATGGAGAAGAGGAGCAAGTCCAGGGGGCTCTTGTCAGTGGGCCTCTGCTGGGGTGTGGGCCCTCGACAGGTGCCCAACCATGCCTACCCTTGATGCCATCCCTGCTACCAGACAAATACTGATGTAACCAAGGGGTTGGGGCATATCTTATTTATTTATTTATTTATTTATTTAATTTCTTAATTGCCCATCTGGCTGGTCACCCGGCCACTCTGGGCAATGTACAATACAACAGTTTAAAACAATAAAATTCCACATTAAAACATCGTATTTCTAAAAATACCCTAACCCACCTCAAATGCCTGCCTGAATAACCATGTTTTTAGTGCGTGGCGGAAGCTCATTAAAGAGGGGGCATGGCAGAGTTCCCTAGGGAGGGAGTTCCACAGAGTGGGGGCCACCACAGAGAAAGTCCTCTCCCTTGTCCTCACCAGCCTAGCTTCCCTGGCTGATGGGACAGAGAGAAGGCCATCCGACGCTGATCTTGTTGAGCAGCCTGTCTGGTGTTGCTGGAGGCACTCCTTGAGATAGGCTGGGCTAGAACCATATAGGGACCATATATCACATCATCCACACTCAGCCCCTACCTGCACTGCATAAGATCACATGACAGATGTGGCTCCTACATGGCTGTAACTATGTGTAAAAGTGGTCTAGTTTTAGCAGTGGACAGTGCATTGCCTGCTCTCCCTTTGTAATATCTAAATCTTTATCCTTCAGTAATAGTATGATATTAGCTATAGTAGATAAGTGGTATCTAACTACACAATCTGTCCTAAACATGTGGGCAGGAACTTCTTATGCTACTGGAATGCCTTGGGATCAACTACACAACAATTCAGGAGAACATTTCAAGGCAAAATCAGTTGCTCAGGAATCAGGTGCTAACTGTTGATGGGCAACAGATCTTATGGTTCTTTCTTTAAACTGGGATTGGACAGGACAGTCTTTAAAAAACAAGATGCCTTCCAAGATGGGAGTGTCCTCTAGCAGTCCTTCAAATATAGGACTGTCCCCTGTAAAAGAGGACACCTGGCCACCCTAGTTCAGGCCCTCAGTAAGGGCCTCCATGGGCTAAGGAACCCTTCATGGGCCAAAGCTACCCCATGGCCCAGGATTTCCCCCTCACTGCAGGAAGGTCTAGAACTTTTTGTTGTATCAATAGCCATATTTCACCTCCTCCCAAAACTGATGTTCTCTTGAAACCATTTGGCATATTTCTCTCCCCTCAACCCCACTTACAAACTCCCACGATGTTCTATGTTTTCAACCATTTTGATCACAGGCATCGCATGATATTAAGACCACAAGGTGATCATATCTCACAGTTCATAATGACATGTCAAGACATCACCCCGAAATTGTGTGGTTCCAGAGAGCCAGTAAGATACCACTTAAGAAATGGAACTACATAATGTATGAATGGATGACATGATGACATCAGGAGCAGATGTGCAGGATTGCCCAATTCAAATATTTTGCAAAATGGATGAAAACGGAAAGAAGTGTGTCTGGCACGAAGCCCTATAAAGGGGATGATATTCTTTTGGAAAACCAAAAAATGAACTTTGAAACACAGAATTGGATCCAGCTCATCCCTAATTGAATCCACTTGTTTCAGTGCAATCGAGGGTTCTAATTCTTAAGTACTGTCATCCAAAGATCAATGAAGTTGGCATTGCTCCTTTGCCATCGTGGAGATGATGAAGTCATTAATGCAGAATGTAGCTTCGTGACAGCTGCCTCCTACTTTGAAAAAATAAACTTGTCAGCTTTGCTTCAAGAATCATATTCTATAAATGCCTCAGCTCCGGCTGATTGGAATTCATGCAGCAGCAGGAACCAACCTGGGAGACTATAATAATGTCAACCCACCCGATTTTCACTTTGCAGTACTCAAATACTCTGGTGGTTCGGTGGTTCCCCCCCCCCTTTTCCCCCCTTTAAAAATCTTCTAACACAGTATATGACAGAATTCCTAAAGAACAGTAGAGAATGAATGGTTCCATCTACATTCATGGAAACTGTGTATAATAGGCAGCTATACATCACTTTACTTCTTGTGCAGGCCATGAGGATAGTTTGAGGACAGTTAATGCAGAACAGTGCTACATTACATTTAGGGAAAGTAATCTATCTTTCAGAGATCCTCTTTCTAAGTGCTGCCCCCACTCTTTGCTGTTCTAGTACACATCTGTACACGTGATACAGGTCGTCCAATTTTATCTCTCTGCATAATAGAGCTGTGCGCAAATGGCCCCTCAAAATTCTCCACCCTATCTATGGGCAGAGAAATTGGGGGGACAATTTCACTGAATTTCTCTAGGGGGAAATTGTCCAACAGTTTCCCATAGACAGAGCACACTATTGGCAGGGTTTGTAGCATAGCTTCTTTCTTTTTTCCTAAAGGGTTTTGTCTGTGCATGTGCTACCACTGTGAGTGGCAACATCATCAACTGCGTTGGCAGCTTGGCCTCCATTTGTGTCCTCTGAAAGGCCCCTTACTTAGGCATTGTGGGGCACTGCGTGTGTGGAGGGAAGCAGGAAGGCAGCCACACCAAAAAAAGTGCAGAAGATTTGGGGGAAGTTGCAAAGTGGCCTTTGATTTGGGGGTGGGGGGAGAGAAAAGAAAAATCTCATAACTTTTCTGAGAAATATGTCTTCTGAGAAATGTTTGGCTCAGAACTAGTTGTCATTCTTCTGGGTTAAGCACCTTCCCCGGGAACTTCCAAATGTTGAATCTGTGAATCGTGGATACATCTCGTCTCTAATGCCAATGCTACTTCCCTGAAAGCCACGCAGCAGGCCTGAGTGGGGCAGTGTTGTTGTGTCCAGCTCCAGGGAAGAGGTGGAGCTACTGCTGTGCCAAAATCTGTCCACCAAATTCTTGAAAGTTTTCTTCCCCCTTGAGGCTTCCATTTTTCTGCCTCATTCTCAGGGCATTTTATAATGTATTTTTAAGTTCTTTGGGTGGTGTTTTTGATCTTACCTAATCAATGTGAGGTGGATGAGAGTGCTGTGTGTGTGTGTTTTCTTTGCCCTGCAGCCACCCAGGCTGCCTGTGCTTCCTGATCAAAAAAAGCCCCATGGGAAGAATTACATCACGATGTCTTCCCCTGGGCTTTAATTGAAGTGTGGGAAGCTAAGGAGGCTACAAGCTTCCAGAGAGGTGATTGTATAATGAAAGACAGGATACTCACCCTCACTCCTCAGGTACCTCATAAGTATGGTCAGCACAAGAATCTCAACCCTCCAAATTTCTTCTCCTTTGAATTTCTTGTTGAAAGCAATTTCTTTTCTATCAAACTGAATAAGAATGGCAAAAAAAATGTGGAAGAAATGTTCGGCACAGCACTGCTGTGTAATATAGCCACACCGAAAGATTCCTATGGCATGCACATCTAGTATGCCACATTTGACTACACAGCTGACCTGCCCCAATGAAGTGGGGGTGAGGACTATGATATAACATCAAGAGTGAATGGAGTTTGTTGAACCTTTCCCACATCTGTGGCTTCAATTTTTGCACTCTATCCCCCCAACATCACTTTTCTCTCGGGTGGACTGCAGGGAAGTAAGGGCAGAGTAAGGGCAGGGTTCAGTACCCATGTACCCTGTTTGAAAAGATTGCAAAGCAAGCTTTCTAGCTGAATAACAATTGTACTAAGAACTCTTCTATGAGAGGCTGTTAATTGCTGTATCTACTTTCGTTTTTGTTGCGGAATTGAGATCCGAGCTCTATGCAGAGACTTTCCTTTTCTGCTTTTCCACTACATAACCTCTAGGTGGAGCTGTGCTATAACAGAATAGTGCAAATACAGAAGTAGAAACAGTGATTTCAGAAATAATACCCCTTTTTCTCTATGCTAAAAAAAAAACTGGGAAAGTGCTCTTTAAAACAGAAGTGAAACTGGAGGATCACGGTATCGTCTAAAGAACCTGTAAACAACCGTGAATAAGGAATCAGGAACACAAATAAATGTCTCATGTAGAAAATCTAAGATGCTCCTCTGGTTGTGCCAATGTGACCAGTGGCCAGGGATGATGGGAGATATAGTTCCTGGAGGAACCCAGACTGGGGAAGGCAGTATTAGTGTGTGATATTTCATAGCTTTTGCCCTGTCTGCTACCACTCACTCCATTGTTAGTGCATAGGTCTTTTGTAGGTGTTTTGAAAGACCTGACTCAGGACACGTGATATAATTCATTCCCTCCCCCCACCATCCCACCCGCAAAGTTGGTTCTTAACTAGAACATGATTTATTTATATTGGGCCAAGTCCAATAATCCTAAATTGAGCTGTAGTCCCAGTGACTTGGCTGCTCTGCTTCTTCCGCTTGGACTCTTCCACTTCCATTGTTCTTTTATAGCAAGCCGATGCAGTCATTTAAGGTTTCATGCCTGTCTTTGCCAAATGCCATTATCCTTTATTAGGAAGAGATACACTTTCCCAAGACTCCGAAAAACTCCACTTTCTCCGAGTATCACTTAGCATCTCAAACACGTGCGTGTCGAAGTGATTTGCTCCTGATTCAGCAAAAGCAACAGCTAAAACTGTTGGGGAGTCTGGGGGAAAGTCTGGGGAAGTGTGTGGGGTGGTGGAGGAGGGGAAACACACCGATCTAATTTACATTGGGCTATTTGTGTTTGCAGAGAAGGCTTTAACGGAATACATCCAAGAAGATCTCTAGAGAAAATGTATTTTGCAAAGAAAAGGAAGCAGCAGGAGCATCCTGTATTTCTCTGCTGTTCAGCAGTAGCCACTGCCAACATCAACACGATAATACTTTCAGAGTTATATTTTTCTTGTTTTTAGATGGCTCATTCAGGTTTACTCTCAGCAAATCATTATTGTCTTGCCATCCCGCGTTGGTGTTGATTATATGAATTTGCACAGCCATCCCGCACTATCCAACATTTCATAGAAAAAAAAGAACAGTTTCATCCTATGCATGTTTACTTGGGTGTAAGCTTTACTGAATTCAGTGTGGCTTACTACCAGGGAAGTGTGCAAAGGATTGCCGCTTAGGAGCCAAAGTATACGCGACGCGGAGACTGCAATCCTGGACATATTCACCTGGGTTTAAGCCTCAGTGGGGCTTACTTTAGAGCAGACAGACCTGCAGAGTATTCAGCAGAGGCTGGTGGTTCCAATTCCGGTGGGGTAGTGAATCCATTTTGGGTTTCAGTCAGAACCAACCAGAACTCTGAAGGACTCATCCAAGTTACAGGACCTATTTGGGGTGATAGGGATCAGCACCTTGGACAGCTCCTTTAGAGTTCTGACTGGTTCTGACTAAAACCAAGAATGATGCACAGCACTACCAAAATCGGAACCACCAGCCTCCACTGAGAGTATTGCAATGTCTGTCATGTGAAGTCTCTCCACACCATATTCCCTTTCTTTACAAAATGCAGCCATGGAGGCTGAATTCTGCATAGGGTGTTTATTTATGTGTTTATTTATTTACTCTTTTACATAGCATAGTCCCTATTTGACGGGCTGGCCAAGGACAGTCCTCTGTTTAAAGGCTTCCTCTATTTGAAGGGCTGTTCAGTCTAAGCCCAGTCTAAAGATAAAGAACCCTAAGAAGGGAGAGCAGCAGGGGCCTTGAAGTTGCCCATCCACAGTTAACACCTGACAGCAGACTGAGCAAGGCACCTGGTCACAGTCTTCTCCACTCTGGTTGGATGTATGTTTTTCTATTTAAATTATAGTTGTTACTTTTAAATTTTGCAGCCCATACATATAAATTAGCACATCAAAGTTTGATGCAAATTCACATCCTCTTTTTGGGTGAGGCACTTCCTCTTTTTCAACCATTCAGCAGTCAAAAATTCTGCAGCAGAAGACCATCAGTGGGGAAACCCACACATGGCTGAATGGCATGTATAGTTTGGTTCTTGAGGTTCAAATTGGAGTGTCATGTTTGGTTCCTCAGGTTCAAATTATGCAACAAAGAGGGGTTCTGTTATTCTTTCCTGACATGGAGGAGGAGGAGGAGGAACCAGCTGAGTCATGAAGACCAGTGGTAGAAACTGCAGAAGAGCTGAACCCCAAACCATGCCCTAACAACAAACCTGAGATGGTGCCTGTCAGTCAGGAGCTGGTTGAGACAGAACTTCCTGACCTGGGAGCCCTGGAGACTGCATTAGGGATGTACGAAAGTTCCGCCACGGATCTCGGGGAGGCCGAATGCCAGCGCATTCGGCCCCCCGAAATCAGTGGTGGAACGGCCCGCCCCCCCCGGGACGGGACTTACCTGGGGTGGATCTTCCTGGAGGCGACGGCTCTGGTGGCGGTGCAGTGGCGGTGGCTGCGGCGGCCGGTCTTCCGACCGGCTGCCACCACCGCCATTTCCAAGTTTAAAAAACCCCCCAAAAACGTGATAGGCTACGTAAAGATTTACGTAGCCTATCAAGGCTAAATTTTAAAAAACACCGTGATAGGCTACATAAATGTTTACGTAGCCTATCATGGCTGATTTAAAAGAAAAGAAAAAAAACGCGCGTACACAAATGGCGGCGCCCATGGGCGCCGCCATTTGTGTTCCTTATTTTGGCACGTCTTCGTCTACGTAAACATTTACGTAGACTAAGACGGCGAAAATAAGGGGAACGCAAATAACATAGATGCTACGCTACGTACACTAGGACGTGCCAAAATAAGGAACGCAAATGGCGGCGCCCATGGGCGCCGCCATTTGCGTACACGCGTTGTTGTTTTTAAAAAATCAGCTGTGATAGGCTACGTAAACATTTACGTAGCCTATCATGGCTGACTGCAGGGACGCAAACGGCAGCGGCTATGGCCGCTGCCATTTGCGTCCCTGTGAGCCAGCGGCCGGATGTCCGGCCGCTGGCGGAGCCAGCCAGCGGCTCCGCAGAATCCCTGCGGAGCAGAGCTGGCTGGCCAGGATTCCGGGGAGGGAGGAACGGAGCACCTCCCCCCCCGGCCAGAATTTTGGGGGGAGGGACGGAGCGCCTCCCCCCCAGCATCAGCATAATCCGCGAACAGGTAAGTGACTTTCGTACATCCCTAGACTGCACCTCCCAAGACAAACTCCCCCAAGGAACTGGCCCCTTTTCACCAAGGGACTCACGCTCTCCTGCATCTGCTCACCAGTGCAGACAAGACACAAGGTAGGGTGGCCATGTGTTCTATTTTAGGCGGCCAGAACTATGTGTTCTGTGGGGAAAGTATTGGCAGGGCTCTGGGGGAGAACCCTGGTTTCTGTTGCTTAAAGTGATTTCAGCAGGGGAGCAAGAGCCAGCAGATGCTACCAGGACACTGAGCTTGTCATGCACCAAGGGAATGTGGCACCAAAAACGGATGGACGGACTCACCTATGTCCATGGTTGCTGGGCGCTTGCTGAGCCACCTCCTGCTCACCCTGTGAGCACCTGGATGGCTTGGCGGGCACCTGGTGAATACCATGGGGCTACCCATCCCCTCAGCAAGCCACCATTTTGATTTGGGTTTCTCTGTAAAAGTAATGTTGCATAAATAGTGGCCGTAAAGGGGCCATTTATGCAAAGTTACTTTTATGTAGAAACCTGAGCCACCATTTTCATGCAAAATGGCAGCTCACTAAGGGGACGGGAGGCTGTGGACTGTGCTTGTGGACTGTGCAAACACCCGGCAAACAAGATGTCAGGGTGGACGCTGAGCCCATAGAATCCCAGAGCAGTTCTGATTCTGAGGAAGAGCAGCCGCTCCTGGGAGAGGAGCGCGCTCATATTTCCCAGGGCCAACAGCTGGCAGAGATTCCTCCCACTGGCATTCCTGGCATAGATAGCAGTCCCGGGAGTGAGAGAGCGCGGGAAGCAGACTTGCTGGAAGCGCGACGCCGACGCAGGGAGCGGCGCCAAATGGAGGGCGCGGAAAGGAGGTGTAGTGCCCGGTTGGCGTGCAAACAATGGTTGCGCCCAGAGGATCCAAAGGAAAAGGGGAGGGACTCTCCCTAGCCCAGAAGTTCAGGGTCTGCCAGTGATTCTCCTTCAAACGGGGACCAACTGTTCCAACTTAGGGCATAGGTACTCTGCTGCTCATATCTAGTTGCTAACAGTAGAGTTGTTAAGTTGTAAAAGAGGAATAAAGCTTTGAAAAGAATCCCTTTGTCTGTGTCTGGACTTGGCTACTGGATTAGACTGAAAGAGGCTGCCAAGGAGCCCTTGACACAAGTCCGGTAAGTGGCGGTGGCTCGGCGAATGGAGTCTGGGGGGCCAAGTGGGGGGGGGGAGAGTCCACCGGACTCCACCCCTCTTGGACTCCTGTGACATCCCTAGTACCAAACCTCTGGGAAAGCCAGCAACCAATGGAGTTTGCTGCACACAAGGAGTTCGCCTCACACATGGTGCCAGAAATGATGGGCATCAGAGCCCAGGGTTTTTACAGTGTTTCAATAATAGGAAACATGTCCCTGGGCAAACTAAATGCTGAAAGGATGCTCTTTTTACATTTCGGAGGTCCTTTGTCAATATTTAGTCATGCCAGGACTCCTCTGAGATTGTGCTGCTTAAGGGTAGGGAATCTCCAGCCCCATCACCCTACTTATCAGTAATTATGCAACACCTTGGAGGTACCTGGGGTGTAGCCTGATTATTGTATCTAATCTAATCCCGAGGCCCTCAATCTAGTGTGGCTGATTAAATCATATTGCTAAACCCTGACCTGAGTATGTGACCAGAAATTTATGACTTCAAGGCATGATCCTTGCTTTGGCCTCTTCACCAGTTCCACCTGGGGATGCCCTCCTTCCACACTGAACTTCTTAAAGTGACAGCAAATGTCTCTCTGGCTTTTATGCCAAGCAACCTTCCAACATAGGGAAGTAGTTGAAACCAGAAGAGCTCTATGCACATACTTTAGGGGTGGACTATAATTGTTTAGGTCAAACTGTTTTGTCCCAAGATGTCATTGAAATGGAGGGGGGGGGAGTTTTGTGGGCAGAGCTTTTGGAAAGGCTTTTTCTAGGGTGACCTCTTAAGAATTTTTTAAAAAGAGTGAACACAACACTAAAAAAGAGAGAAAAGAGGGCCGTTGTTTGCATAAAATTTATGTATGCTAATTTAAATGTATAGATGCATTCATAATCCATAATTATAATTTAAATAGAAATACAGGATACTCTGGAAGACTGCAATCAGGTGTCCTGTGTGCCTGCCTTTTCAGTCTGCTGTCTGGATGCTAACTGTTTATGGGCAACAGTTCTTTTGGTCATGATCTTTAAACCAGAATTATACAGGACAGCCTTTCAAATGAAGGACAGTCCTCTCACAGCCCTTCAAATAGAGGACTGTCCTCTGTAAAAGAGAGCACGTGGCCACTGTACTTTTATCTGTTGGTGGAGGGAGCAATCCTATAGGGATAGGCAGCCACCTCTGAGCCTGGAGTTATCAGAGTATGGGGTGGGGAGGCTGGACGACACATAGGAAGTGTTGTACCGGCACTTCCGCACTCCCCGCCCCGCCCCTGGGAACTCCCCTTTCCCCCCCTCTCCATGCTGCTCTTATGAGTGCAGAACACGGGTATGACCTGCGCCACCTACAAGGCAGCAGGTGAAGGGGTGGGGAGGTGGTTCTCCAGGAACCAACCTCGGAGCATAGGTTCTGAGATCAGTTCCTGGAAACCAACCAATCCTATGGCCGTCTAGCTGCTGTCTAGTGGCCATAGGACTGAACCCTTAATTTATTTAGGGTGCAATCCTATGCAGGTTTAGATAGAAAAAAGTCCTACAACTCCCAGCATCCTTTCAGCCAGCTATACTGGCTGGGGCATGCTGGGAACTGTTGGACCTTTTTCTGTCTAAACCCACACAGGATTGCACCCTTACAATATTTCTATACCATCTTCCTGGAACAACCAGCCAAGGCAGTTTACAAAGGTTTTATCAAAGTTTTCTTTGACTTTTGAGGAACTGGGGATAGTCCCTTGACACATGGCAGATGGTGTGTTCCTTTTTCTAGAACT
The DNA here is from genome assembly GCF_057233095.1 of Heloderma suspectum. NCBI lineage: Eukaryota > Metazoa > Chordata > Lepidosauria > Squamata > Helodermatidae > Heloderma > Heloderma suspectum. Next base: position 29,540,106 of record NC_139459.1, read on the forward strand.
CCTTTTATGGCACTTTGATTATGAATAACTGGCAGCAAATGGCTTTTCTCTCCCCACATGTGATATTCCATTCCAGACCTGTTATGAAATATATTTCAATGTGGCGTGGATGCTTCCTGATGTGGCAAGAGAACTCCATCGCTGCTCTTTGCTCTTGAACCTGCTGCATTATCTGTGACTTTCAGTTCCAGGAAAGTTCTTTCTGAAGAACAAACAGAACGTTTGTACAAGTTGTGTTTTTGTAGAGGTGTGAGGAAAGGAAGGGTGCTTCTCTTGCTCAATATAGAAACTGGGAACCTCTTCAGAACAAGAATGAGTTTGGAACCATCTCACACACTGGGAGGAATCTGGGCATTTTTGCATAGTGATTTCTCAACCACCTCATCCCCAGGTTCTCTGAGTGGCAACAAGGCTTAATTAAAAAACAAACAAACAGATAAAAGCAAATTAAAATACCAATTGAAGTGTATCATATGTGGGGCTTGGGCACAAGATATATTCAGAGAGAGAAAAGGAGGCAGTGCTGAGGTACAGGGACAGCATCACCACCCAGCATCCTTTGGGAGCTGTCAGGGCCCAAGCTGACCACAGTCCTGCCTCTCCTCCCATCCCCCAAACCCCAGTAGGTGGCTTAGACGGAGCTGAGTAGAGTGGCTACTTTTCTATTGACAAACAAGAGGAAATGCATCATCAAAAGAGACAACAAAAGAGGGCACCAATCTGCATAACATTTGCATATGCAAATGTAAACGTATAGGTGCAGTTGAGGTTGTTTAACCCACTGAATCTAGTTCTGGTTTTATTGCAGAATTAAGATGGGATCTCTATACAAAGAGCTTTCCTTTCCTGCCTTTCTGTACTTTCTGCTACATAACCTCTAGGTGGCGCTGCGGTATAGCAGAATGATGCGATTACACTAGCGGGGACTTTCAGTTAGGGATGGTGCGGGCAACCGATTGGGTCTGGGAGTCTGGAGGACTCGCCTCCGCCCACGCCATAGAGCCGTGCCCGCAGAGCTCCTGCCCCCACTCAACCCCCGCCCCTGCTCGCTGAGCTGCCGGCACTTACCTGGGACCTGTCTGCAAGTGCCAAGAGTGCTAGTTGTATGCAAAACAGCACAGGGAATGGTCCATATATGCAAGATTACGGGCATAAATGGGCCATTCATGGTGGGGAGCTCAAGCACGGGTCCAGGGGCACGCAAGCAGGGGCAGGGGCTGGGCGGGTGCCCAGAGAACCCGGACGGGGGGGGGCACTCATCCATCCCTACTTGCATTTTGTTTTGGGATGAAAAAAATACCGCATTTTCCCCACTCCAAAAAACCTGGGCTCTTAAAAAATAGAAGTGAAGCTGGAAGGTCTCAACATTATCTAAAGCACCCGTAAACACCCGTGACTGAGAAAAGGCAAACACACAATAGAAACCATGTGTACAAAAGCTCTAGGTGCTACCTGTTGTTTGGCAATTTCAAGACTCCACCCTGCCTCCCCTCCCTTCAGTACTTTGACCTTGTACTAGACTTAGACTAGACAGCCCTTCAAACAGAGGATGCCTTCGAATAAAGGTCTGTCCTCTGCTAGCTCTCCAAAATAGAGGACTGTCCTCTGTGCAGCAGGACACCTGGCCACCCTAGGTTAACTGCCATTGAACTATTGCTTTAGGACACTGCAGAGAATTTAAAATGATGGCCAAGGGCCCACCAGTGTAGAGGTGCCACTCCTTGACAAGGCCCCCTCAAACCTGGATCCAGGCATGCTGAGGAGAAAAGGAAAAGGTGTAAGAGGATGATGAGAGTTAAACATGCAGCGAAATGGTGGGTGGATGGGGGTGGGAACCTACCAATAATCAAGATCGCATCCTCTGTATTTGACCAAAAATTAAGAACACAAGTACATAAAAAGAGCCATGCTGGATCAGACCAAGGGTCCATCTAGTCCAGCATTCTGTTCACACAGTGGCCAACCAGCTGTTGACCAGGAACCCACAAGCAGGACACAAGTGCAACAACACCCTGCCACCCATGTTCCCCAGCAACATGTGTACGTAAGCTTACTGCCTTTGGTACTGGAGAAAACACATACCGATTGGGACTAGTAGCCATTGATGGCCTTCTCCTCCCTGAATTTGTCTAATCCTTGTTTAAAGCCATCCAAATTGTTGCCCATCACTACATCTTGTGGAAGATAATTCCATTGTGCAACTATGCACTGTGTAAAGAAGTCCTTCCTTTTGTCACAGTGGCTGGTTGGCCGCTGTGTGAACAGAATGCTGGATTAGATGGACTCTTTGTCTGATCCAGCATGGCTCCTCTTATGTTCTTATCTGTCCTGGATCTCCCACCAATTATTGATCTGTTAGTAAGGATGAATGGATCTATCAGTTTTGGTTTCTATAACTTTCTCTGCCAGGGATTGATCCCAGGACCTTCAGGGATTCTCTGACTTGGATTCCTGCATTGAGCAGAGGGTTGGACTTGATGGTCTTATAGGCACCTTCCAACCCTAATATTCTATGATTCTACATCAGCGGTATTGAACCCTAGGCTCTCAGGTCAAATCTGGTTTGCCTGAGGTCCAAATCTGGCCCTCTGGGGTTCTCCAGATGGTCATGCTTCATTCCTCTGGCCCCACTCCTTCTCCTCAACCACTGATGGCTTTCCAGCTCTGGCATGTTTTTCTCCATTCTAAAAGGTTGAAATGCCTCTCCTAAGGCTTAGTTGCTGGCGTAAGAAGTTTAAGCTAAACTGTGCTGCTGTTTTTGGTAGCTGGGGCATTTTGGCCCTGCACTTTCCCCTTTGATCCTTTGTGTTTGGCCCCACCAATGACTGGAAATGCAGCCCGCAGAAGCGTCTCCAAAATGGAATTTGGTCCTCCATCTGAAAGAGGTCCAACACCCCTGTTGTAGGTGCAGAGCATGTGCTCTGTCACCAAGGTAAGCCCCCCTCTTCTTGTCTGGCTGGAACTGAGCAGAACAATCCAAAGAATTCATCAGCAAAGAGGGTAAGCCATAAACAATTTAGTACCTGTGCCCTGAATCTCAGCCAGACAGAAGCCAAGACAAGCAGCATAGTTGGGAATCGTGCTCTGCCATGTACCTCTGTCAGCTGAGGGGGAATGCTGGGCTAGGCAGTTTTCTTGCTTCCCTGTGGTTCTGCCTACATTTTCCTTGGCATTTTAAAAACAGAATCCTATCCAAAATGTAGAAAGAAACCTCTTGCTCACAAGGCCAGCTGTGACAGCCATCCTAAGACATTGCTTCGGGTTTTGTTTTGTTTTTAAAGCAGCAGTTGACATGATAGTATATCCTTAAAGAATCTTGCATTCCCATACAAAGTCCTGAGATAGCAACTGAGGTTGCTGCAGAATGTCAGATGTGAACAAGGGCCAGGGATACCAAAGGCAAGTTCATGAAAAATGTTACCTCCACTGATCAATGTAGGCAGTGGTGTAGTGGCAAATTTTGAAGTGCAGGTGTTCATCGTGACAGTCCCCTTGGCCACGCCGCCAAGGAGAGTAAAAAAAAAAGAAAAAATGTAGGCAGCTGTGTTGATCCATATCAACAAACCAGTTCTAGGAGGTTTCATTTCTACCAGGAGCAGGTCTTTTGTAAAACAAACGGTCTTGACTGCCCTTTCAAGAAAGCCACCCCCAAATACTTTGCATTACAACAGGGATTGCTCACAAAAATCCATTTTCACCTAGCTATAGTGAGGATTGCAGCTAAGCTCAGAGGGAACAGGGAGGGGTGCCTTAGACGGGTGGCAAAGTGACATCATTGCCCCTTCTAATAAAAAAGTCTAGGTGCTTCGACCCTGCATGTCCTGGCTCCGTTACAACATCAAATATATATGGCAAACTACTGTGGCCAACATGAATATTCTTGGCCAGATCTGTGGTGGCTACAACTTAATGACAACTTTGAGAATAACTCTCTTAGGGATAAGCCTTCCACAGCTGCTCCCCGGCTACCAATACCAACACCAGGATACGTCTGGCAATGTAATTCTAATAGTTGCCTGCTGAAATCTGCCACTCATACCATTGCAGACAAGAATCTGGAACTCTGGTTGTGGGAAAACAGTTGGGGGAGAATTGCAGGGGAAATGTAGTAGAAGGAGGAAGGGTTAAGCACACCTCCTCCTGTCCACCACTTTTCTCCTGCAAATGAGCAAAGGAAAAGCAGAAACCAGGGTTTCCAGAAATACATAGAAGTGGAAGGTATGGCTTTGTCATAATGCAAAGCAAGGAAGTGAGACTTACTTGTGACTCCATTGATTTCAATGGAACTCAGCTGCGAGTTACAAATGCTTACTAGATTAAGCCTTAAGTGGTTTGGGACCAAGTTACTTGAAGGACCGCCTCCACCAATATCAGTCTGCCTGCACTTTAAGATCAGAAAGAGAGGCCCTTCTCATTTGCCCACCCGTGAGAGCAGTCAGGTGGGTGATCACACATGAGAGGGCCTTCTCTGCAGTGGCCCCACACCTTTGCAACAAGGAACAAGCTGACATCGGAGATTCCCCATGCTCCATCATTGCAGACTTTTAAGAAGGCCTTGAAAACTTATTATTTTACCTTGGCCTTCTCTTGATATGACCGCTGCTGTTGCTGCTAACTGCAGTTAACATTGTTGCTGCTTTTATCACTTTTAATATTTTAACTGTGCTTATGTATTTTATTGCTGTAAGCTGCCTTGGGAGGGCTTCTGCCCTGAAAGGCCGCCAAGAAATATTTTAAATAAATAAATTGTTGTTGTTCAGTCGTTAAGTGGTGTCCACCTCTTCGTGACCCCATGGACCATAGCATGCCAGGCCTTCCTGTCCTCCGCTCTCTCCCGGAGTGTGCTCAAGTTAATATTCATTGGATTGGTGATGCTATCTAGCCATAAATAAATAAATAAATAAATAAGGCCAATTTTATGAATAAATCCCATCTAGGGATGTACGAAAGTCACTTACCTTTAACGAAATTTGATTCGCGACGGAGGGGAGGCGCTCCGTCCCTCCCCCCGAAATTCTGGCGGGGGGGAGGCACTCCGTCCCTCCCCCCCCGAAGTTCTGGCTGGGGCGGGAGGTGCTCTGTCCCTCCCCCCTGAAATTCTGGCCGGGGGGGAGGCGCTCCATCCCTCCACCTCCGAATCCTGGCCGGCCGGGCCACAAATGGCGGCGGCCGTAGACGCCGCCGTTTGCTTCCCTGCAGTCAGCCGTGATAGGCTACGTAAATGTTTACGTAGCCTATCACAGCTGAGTAAAAAAGAAAAGAAAAAGCGTACGCAAAGTTTACGTAGACTAGACGTGCCAAAATAAGGAACGCAAATGGCGGCACCCATGGGCGCTGCCATTTGCGTATGCACTTTTTTTTTTTTAACTCAGCCGTGATAGGCTACGTAAACATTTACATAGCCTATCACGGTATTTTTTTAAAAATCTAGCCATGATAGGCTACGTAAATCTTTACGTAGCCTATCACTTTTTTTTTGTTATTTTTTTTTACTGGAAATGGTAGTGGTGGCGGCCGGTCGGAAGACCGGCCGCCGCCACCCCGCCGCCGGAGCCACCGCCGCTGCCAGGAGGATTCGCCCAAGGTAAGTCTCATCCCGGGGTGTGTGTGGGGGGGGGCAGACCATTTTGCCACCAATTTCGGGGGGCCGAATGCGCTGGCATTCGGCCTCCCCAAGATTCGTGGCGAAATTCTCTGACATCCCTAAATTCCCATCAATGTCCAGTCCCCTGAAAGTTCAGCAGGTCCATGAAAGTCATACTCCCAGTGACATTTAGGCCAGCCTCCCCCAACCTGGTGGCCTCCAGAGGTTTTGGGCAACAATACCAGCATTTCCTGAACATTGGTCATGCTGGCTGGGGCTGATGGGAGTTGAAGTCCAAAACATCTGAAGAACACCAGGGGAAGACTGATGGTGGCCTTAATCTGAGGCCTAGTCATGCCATAAGTCTTCCCTGCTGCTGCCAGGATAAGTTTGTAGGCTGGGAAAGAAGGAATCGCAATGAAGGTTTGCGGCAGGGGAAAGATTTTTGAGCCATTGTGAGGCAGGTTAGGCCTGTTTCACAGAGGTTTTAGGAAAAGATTTGAGCTTGGCAATTTTGTTTAAAATGTTCATCCCAAACTAAGTCGGCCCCCGCCATTAGACATTTGCTAATGATTAGTTTATCAGCTGGAGGTTGCAGACTGTAATCGTGTTTATAATAATACCGTAACGTTTCTGTACCTCCTGACCAGGTATTAACATGCTTGAGTGCTCTTTGATCCTTGGGTTACTGAAAATGTTTCATGTTTCAGACAGGCAATGAAGGTAGTTTGCAATTCCTTCTGCTGTCCAGACACCACTGGCAATCTCAAAAATCTTGCTGGAATACTTGCAAACAGCAAAGATTCTTTCTTGTTCTTCTGTGGTGTTCCTCCAGATAAACACTGGTCTAAATTTAACTAGCTGTTCCTTTTGGGTGTTTTGGAAGGACGTATGAAGAGTTGTTGCTATTTGAGGTCCAGATAATAGCAGGACATTGGTTTTTGTCAAGGTAAAAATATGTCACACTTTTGAAACCTGCTCTGTAGGCTGTGGTCATGCAAATGACCTTGGCAATAATGGTTCCAATTTTAGCATATGTCCAGCCACAGCAAATACTAAGGTCTCTGTTCTCTGTTGACATAGCTTCAGCTAAATATATGTTAGTTTCTCAGGCATTATTCTTGTGACTTATTGTGGAAAAAAAGCATTGCATTGTTTCCAACACATGTATATCAGATTTTGTTTCTTACTCTTAATTGATCAAGCACGGGAATGAATGAAGCTTTCATGCGTAAGTCAGTGCCAGAAAACAATGGAATGTTTTAACAACAAAGGGAAAATAGTATGTCTGAGAGCCAATTCAAACATGGCACCGTCTTCATGAGGAAACGTACCACCTCAGAAAGGTGAGGGAATGTTTGAATGGTGCTCCACAACAAAGCATCCCTGCATGTAAAAAGCTAGCACAGGAAGGACTTCTTCACACAGCGCACAGTTAACTGTGGAATTTGCTACCACAGGATGAGGCGATGGCCACCAATTTGGATGGCTTTAAAAGGGGGTTGGAAACATTTCTGGAGGAAAGGGCTATCAAAGGCTATTAGTCTTGATGGCTATGTGCTACCTCCAGTACCAGATGCGGTGAGCCTATGTGTAGCAGTTGCTGGGGAACATGGGTGGGAGGGTGCTGTTGCACTTGTGTCCTGCTTGTGGGTTCCTGGTTGACAGCTGGTTGGCCACTGTGTGAACAGAATGCTGGACTAGATGGACTCTTGGTCTGATCCAGCAGTGCTCTTCTTATGTTCTTAGGATTCTAGCTTAGCTTCTCCCAATGTGCTAATTTTGCATGTGTAGGGAGAGCAGGACCATAGGAAACTATCAGACCATTTCTCCATTTATCTCAGAGTTGTCTGCTGTAACTGGTAGCGGATCTCCAGGTTTTCAGGCAGGGGTTTTTCCCAGCACCTGCTATCCAATCTTTTTAAACTAGAGATGCCATGGCTTGAACATGTGATCTTTCTGCATGCAAAACATGTGTGTTGCCACTGAGTTATGACACAGGGAAGCAGCGAAGTATATGACCCATCATCTGTAAGGCAGCACATCAACCCTCTAAACTGGAAATGGGAATCCCTGGCCCATGGGCTAGATTCAGCTTGTGAGCCCTCTCTACCCATTCTGCCCTTCTCCTTCTGCCTTCCAGAAGCCCCCCTCCCAGAAGCGTCTCCTGTCAGAGAAGGTGAGGGATGCACAAAGTTGGCTTCTTTGGAAGATGCTGCTTCAAGGCACTCCAGGCAGACTGAAGTGGTGGTTCCCAGAGCCTCCACTTCAGAGCCCCTTGCCTTTCCTGAGCAACAAAGAGGAAACTGGTCTGGCTGTGTATTTGTCCCTCTCTCTCTGTGTGTATGACTATGTGTGAATGGTGTGTGTATGTATGAATAGTGTGTGGGGGTGTAGCCCTTCCCACTGCTAGCATGTTCTTCATGCAGAAGGTCCCAGATTCGATCCCTGGCATTTCCAGGTATGGCTGGAAAACTTCTGCCTGAGACCATGGAGAGCTGCTGCCAGTCAGTGTCGACAATACTGGCCTTGCTGGACCAATGGTCTAACTCAGTATACGGTAGTTTCCTATGTCCCTGGCATGCTTGCCCTGAGCCAATGTGGCCCTCAGACCCCAAAAGTTTCTTCACCTCTGCTTTAAAGATTACCCTAGCCATCTTGGAGATATTGTTCTGTGAATAGCTCCTAGGTAATATTACCTAGGACCCAGTCACATGGCTGGGTGCCAATTTTATGGGCCTCAACCATAGAATTGGTACCCCACCACATGGAGGATGCCAATTCCAAGAAAGAGGCATACAGTACCAGAATCCACACACCAGGCTGGGTCAATTAAATGTCACTCCAGCTGCAGCTGAGCTAGGGCCATCCTTACCATTACACAGGCTGAAGCAGCCACCTCAGGTAGCAGCCGCTGCAGGGCAGGAAGTGTTAGAAGACAGAGCTATGTGTGCCATGTGGCCTACTGCTTTGAGGTGTAGTATTGAAGTAAGTTTCAACTGCTACTCTGGTGGGTGCCATCTTGTCCTTTCCCTCAGGTGTCCAGTCCTAGTTGGAGCCATTCATAGAAAAGCAGGCCTCACAGATTTATGTTAGTATTTCAAGGGCTTCACATTTCTATGACTATACTTCATGTTATTTTCTGAACTAGATATGATTTCACATATTGGAGAAAAATGTGATGGTCCCTTGTCAATGTTAATTTAATTAAATCAATTAATTTAATTTATTCTATTTATGTAATTTATTCTATCTGAAATTATTTCTAGGTTACCTTTAAGCATCCAATAATAATAACAATAACAGTACTAGTACTACTACTAAATTCGATTTCTCCACTTTCTATTTCCCAAAAAAGATTCACAGCAACTTACAACATTAAAACATACAAAATCTAAAACAGCTAAAAACAATTTCCACTAAAATACCATGACACCATATTACATATCTATTCTGCCCAATATTCCATACTGCCAAAATTCTCTGGGCAGTTCACAAAACAAAACTTAAAACCATAAAATATAATAATACAGTAAAACATAATATTAAAACCTTAAGTTTAAAGTAGAATAAAACCAAAGTTTTTATTCTATTTTAGAATAAAACTAAAACTAAAAGTAAAACCAAACCAAGGTAATAGCCAGCAGCAGTGCAAAGACTAAAAATGCACTGACACCATTTTTAAAACTGAAGGACTGTTGGTTCCTCATCCTCCACTTGAAGAAGCCTTAGATAGGCCAATGAAGCAAGAGAGTTGCAACAATCAATGTTGCTCCATATTAAAGCCTTTTAGTGCTGTTGAGGCATTGCTTTTCTGCAATTAGCTAGAAGTGGAATAATTGAAACAGAATTTCCACATGGCAATGCTCTTTCCTGTGGCCAGAATCTTTCTACAATCTTAATCTCAAGTAAATTCAGTTCAGCAAAGATCCTTTCCAATATGAATCAAAAGCTTCCTCTCTGTAGGTTATAGCCATTTTATTGCTTCCTGTTCAGTGCAGCTGGGGCTTCAGTGATGAATATCCTTTTCAGTCAGATTATATTTCCCACAAGAAGGGTAGGTTTTAAATTACTGGCTTCAGTGCATTACTTTTTCTTTTCTCTAAAAAATGAAATGAAAGGAAATAATGTACGGAAACCAATATTTAACCCCAGTCCCTGAGAACAGGAGATGACTAATACTGGACAATTAAGAAGCAAATCATCACTAACCCCTGGCCACGCTGAACAGGAAGCAATGAAATGGGCAACCAGGATGCTCTTGATTAAAGGCAGAGTAGCCCTGGAATGCCTCAACAGTGTGAACAGGCTGGCACTCCAACTGCATTTTATTGCCAAAGAAAATTAACCACAAATTAGATCTGAAGAATAGAGAATAACAACCCAGAAAAACATTGCAATGCAACAATTTGATGATGACCTTGTATAGATTCTCCATACAAAGGGAATGAACAAATTATGGCATTTCCAAAGAAAAGGCCTAGGATGGTATCCAATGGTGTCATTCTGCTAGTGCAAAGCTTCTACGGCTTGCAGAAACCCTGTTGTTATTCTTTCGCAAGTGTCAATACTTTGATTCTGCTTGCACAAGCTGTTGCACAAGGAATTGCACAAGGCACTGCACAAGGCACTGGAAGAACTGTCGCACACCATGTTGCACAAGCCAGTGCACAAGGTTTTGCACAAGCTGTTCTGAAAAATGTTTCACGAGGAATTGCACAACTCATTACAATTTCATTAGACTAGGTGTTGCTTGTGCTAGTTGTGCTACTTCTATGTTATCTCCAATGTTACGCTAGCAGGAAAATTACGAGACTTGGCATTGTTCTGCTACCAGCTGCACATTGCCCTCACAGCTAGAGCAACTGGCTTGTACAATGAATTGTGGAACAGCTTGAGCAATGGGCGCTGCAATAGGTTGTCAAAAAGCTTGCACAAGCAGAATCAAAGGATTGCGTTTCACACTTGCACAAAGATAAACACAGGTTTCCCACAAGTGGTAAATGCTTTTGCGATAGTGGAATGACACTACTGGATACAACCCTCAATGTGTAAGCAACCATTGTTGTTTTCCGTCTTCCTGTGCTTCTGGAATAATATATGAGAAAGAAACTAATGCTGGGCTGAAAATTTCTCCCACATTTTTTTCTACCATTCTCATTCAATTTGATATAAGAGAAATCGCTGTCGGAAATAAATTCAGTGATGAAGAAATTTCGGAGAAATTGGTTGGGTTTGGGTTTCTTGGGCTCACCTTACTTAGGAGGCAGCCTAGGAGGGAACACAAGCGTCCTGTTTTTCATTGTACTATCATCTCTCCGACAGCCTGTAGCCTCTTCAGCTTCCCACCCTTCAATTAAAGCCCAGTTGAAGGCACCATGAGGTAATTCCTCCCATCGGGCTTTTTCAGATCAGGACATGCAGGCAGCCTGGGAGGCTAGCTGTGATTAGGCAAGCTCAAAAACACCACAAAAATAAATTATAAAACATTCTGAATGAGGCAGGATAATGGAAGCCTCTTTCATGATGTGGGGGGGGGGAGAAAATTTTCAGGAAATTAGAGGTCAGATTTTGGCTGAACACTAACTCCACCTCATCCTTGGAGCTAGACACAACACTGCCCCCACCTGCACTGCGGTGGATGCAAATTGGGGGCCAGCCTGCCAAGACAGTTGATGCTGTTGCAGCACCAAGACCCCCAAACCCCTTGGGGAAAAGGAAAGAAGCTGTGCTAGAAGCCCTGCCAATGGGGAGCCCTACCTAGGAGAAACTGTTGAGAATTTCTCCTCTCCTGGATAAATTCAGAGGAATTGTCTCCCAAGTTTCTCTGCCCACAAGTAAGGTGGATAATTTCAAGAAACCATTTGTGCACAGCTCTATAAGAAACCCATGGAACTGTGAAAAGATACACTTTAATAAGATAATTGAACACAAAACTCCTCAATAAGTTTTTATTGTATATTTTTTAATGATATGCTTTTATGATAGATTTTATTGCATATGACTCCTTCCCCTGGATGAATTTAGTTACTGATTGTTGTACATGTTATGAAATGTGTTTCTTATTGGATAATTATTTTTTTTAAAATCTTGTTTTGTTTTTAAAGAACTTGTGGACTTTAAATGCAGAATGACTTGTTATAGGAAGTTCAGCTTGCATGCTTAAAATCTACAAACCTTTTCTGTACATTATTCCAGATGTGTGGGAAGAAGCAGAAGAAGTCACGTGCACTTTTGCTTCTTTACAACATCCGAAGCCATTCTCAGGGAAGACAACTGATGAAGAATGAAGATATTCTATCATATCATCACTATAGGCAATGGTTTTGCATGTGGCATTGTGGGTTTGCTGATTATATAAGCATGTTCCATGTTTTGTACCAGTAGTGGGGAAAGGGTGTGGGATTTTAGTGACTCAATATTTGGATGGAGGCTGGACAGCTGTTGCAAGAAGCAGCAAAAAAGGCAGAGTTTGGCAGTCTTGGTTACCAAGTCTATTAAGGAGGTGAATTTTTATTTATTACAATTAGTAATAAATTAGTGCCAATGGAATTAAGCTGGAGAGCATTACTCTGCAACAATAATGAGTTCTTTCCAAGCTGCTAGAATGGAGTGGCAGTTCACTGCCATTTTTTTGAGAAATTTGTAGGGATGGCAGAGAATTCCGCCACAGATTCCAGTAAGCCATGGAATCTGTGGCGGAATGGCCTCCTGCCCCCCTGCCCCCCGCGGAATCCCCCCGGGACAGAACTTACCTGGGGCAGATGTGGCGGATTCTGCAGCGGCGGCAGTTCTGGCGGCGGCAGCGGTTGGTATCCTGGCCGGCTGCGGCCGGGCTGCTGAGGCCACCATTGGTGTCCTTGCAGCTGTGATAGGCTACGTAAGTATTTATGCAGCCTATCACGGCTACCCCCCCAAACCCCCCCCCAGTGTACGCACATGTCGGTGGCTATGGCGGCCGCCATTTGCGTTCCCTATTTTTCGCCGTTCTAGCCTACATAAATATTTACATAGGCTATTACGGTGAAAAAAAAGGGGAATGCAAATAGTGTAGTGGGCGCTATTTGCGTTCCTTTTTTTTTGCCATAATAGCCTATGTAAATATTTATGTAGGCTAGAACGGCAAAAAATAGGGAACACAAATGGCGGCCGCCATAGCCACCACCATTTGCGTACGCCTTTTTGTGTGTGTGTGTTGCTGTGATAGGCTACGTAAATACTTATGTAGCCTATCACGGCAGCCTGGCTGGATGCAAATTGCGGCCACTACGGCATCCACCATTTGCATCCGCAGCAGCCCGTCTGAGGCCAGAAATCCAGCTGCGGACAGCCCTGGCTGGCTGCTCTGTGGAGCCGCCGTGGAGCAGAGCCAGCCGGACAGGATTCTGGGGGGGAGGACTGGATCGCCTCCCCCCCCGTTGAGGATTCCGGGGGGAGGGATGGAGCGCCTCCCCCCACCATGAAAAATTCTGCAAAAAGGTAAGTGAGTTTCATACATCCCTAGAAATTTGGGATACGTTAATGGCTATCTCCAAAACAAGAAAAAAAAAAAAGGCAGGGAGGTTTTGCAGAGTGGTGGAGGGGAATGCTAGCATGCTGGTGGAATGTCAACTAATAAACTTCTGGCACTTACTTAGGGAAGTCACAGGAGGACAGATTTAGGGGCAAGGGGCTTGGCACAAAGGTGAAGGAGGCTTCTAGTAGGATATCTTGACAGTGGTGTTCATGGGAGGCGAAGGGTTGCAGCTTAGTGGTAGAGTATATGCTTTGCATGCCGAGGATCTCAGGTTCTACTCCAGGTGGGGCTGGGAAGGATCCCTGTCTGAAACTCTGGAGAGCTGCTGCCATCAGTGTAGATAATACTGAGCTAGGTGGACCACTCTTCCTATCAGCTGGTAAAAGCAGAGGAAAAAGGAGTAGGTGGACCAACTTGAGATCTTGCAAAGACAAGTTGGCTTAGCAGTGAGGAACATGAAGGCTGCGGGGGGGGGGGCATCACCCAAGGCCACAAATGCCCCTTGTTGGTTGAGTGTTTTGAACTGTGGGTTAGTGTGTTGTCTGAATGCAGCCAGAATGGTTTGTTAACCATGCAGTGTGACTTATTTTCTCAAACAAGCCACCTTGCGAACCCATGGTTTGTTGTTGGGTTGTTCAGTGTGATTAACAAGCCATTCTGGCTGCCCCCCCAACAAATTGCAAAATGGCAGCTTGGTCTTTTTCATAAAGGCTGATTTTATACAAATGGCAGCTGTGAAGCAACGATTTATGCAAGAGTACAGGCGTAAATGGCCATTTACACCTGTATTTTTGCATAAATGGCTGCTTTTCAGCTGCCATTTGTGTAAATTCAGCCTTTAAAAGGCCAAGCCACCATTTTTATGCAAAATGGCAGTTTGGCGAGGGATCAGGCTGGTATACGCCCTCAGCGGATGTGGCAAGCAGGGGCAGGCAGCTGGTGGGGGTCCAGCAAGCAGTGTGTGACCCAGACCATGGTCAATCTACCCATCCCTATGTGTATCTTTGAAATGTACGAATTCTTCTCCCATTTATTAGAGCATATTTGTGAGCATTTTTCAGAAGTATGTGTATTTTCATACACATTTTTCAAAAGCATCCATATTTTCATGCACATTTTTCAAAAGTATGCATATTTGAAATGGCCTTGGTCGCCTTGGTGGATGATATGAGGAGGGCTCTGGATAGGGGTGAATGCTCCTTACTTGTTCTCCTTGACCTCTCAGCAGCTTTTGATACCATTGACCACGGTATCCTCCTGGACCACCTGGACAGGCTGGGCATTGGAGACACTGTATTACGGTGGTTCCGGTCCTTCCTCTCCGGCAGATACCAGAGGGTAGCACTGGGAGAGGAGGTTTCGGACCTGTGGCCACTCACTTGTGGGGTGCCACAGGGTTCCATCCTCTCCCCGATGCTATTTAACATCTATGTGAAGCTGCTGGGGGCTATCATCAGGAGGTTTGGGGTGCGGTGTCATCAATATGCAGATGACACGCAGCTCTACCTCTCGTTCAAATCTTCACCAAGGTTGGCCGTAGAATCCCTGTCCAAATGTCTGGAGACGGTGAGTGGCTGGATGGGGAGGAATAAGCTGAACCCTGACAAGACTGAGGTACTTTTGGTGGGAGACAAGAGGAGGCTGGGGGATGTTGACCTGGTGTTGAATGGGGTACGGCTACCCTTGAAAGACCAGGTCCGCAGCCTGGGGGTCATTTTGGACTCCCAGCTGTCCATGGAGGCTCAGGTGTCAGCTGTGAGCCGGACAGCGCTGTAGTAGCAACTCCATCTGATACGGCGGCTGTGCCCCTATCTTCCTGACTATCTGCTCCCATCGGTAGTACATGCCCTGGCCTCCTCTCGTTTAGACTACTGTAATGAGCTCTACGTGGGGTTACCCTTGAAGACGGTTCGGAAGCTGCAGCTGGTAAAGAATGCAGCGGCTTGCCTGATTAAAGGCAGCCGCTGGCAAGATCACATCACTCCAGTGCTGAAGGAGTTGCACTGGTACCAGTTTTCCGGGCCAAATTCAAGGTTTTGTTTTTGACCCTTAAAACCCTATATAGTTCTGTCCCAGCCTATCTGAAGGAGCGCCTCCAGCAACACCAGACAGGCCACTTAACAAGATCAGCCTTGGATGGCCTCTCTGTCCCATCAGCCAGGACAGCTAGACTGGTGAGGACGAGGGAGAGGGCCTTCTCTGTGGTGGCCCCTGCTCTGTGGAACTCCCTCCCTAGGGAACTCTGCCATGCCCCCTCTTTAATGATGTTCCTCCATGCATTAAAAACGTGGTTGTTCAGGCAGGCATTTAGGGTGGGTTGGGGTATTTTTAGAAATATGATGTTTTAAATGTAGAATTTTATTGTTTTTAACTGTTTTTATTGTAAACTGGTGATCAGCCAGATGGGCAATTAATAAATTTAATAAATAAATACAAATATTTTCATGCACATTTTTCAAAAGTATTCATATTTTCAAAAGTATGCATGCTGTTGAGCACATTATTTTTGGTCTGCAAATAACACTGCAAGCTCAGAAATGTACAGACTTTGACCACGGATTGAATCCAAGTATGTGTTCAGTTGGGAAGGTGTGAACTGGATAAATCCAGATCAAAAATGAACTAAAACCAATTTCTTATACATCTCTATGCACACTAAGGCTGCTTGGGTGCTATAGTCAGACAGACTCCTACAACATTTGCTAGGGAGTTACAATCAACTAGAAGGTTTAAAGTGGAAGAGTACTATAGCACTCATGTCTTACTTGAGGGTTTCCCACAGCCAGCTGATTGGCCACTGTGTGAACAGAATAATGGACTAGATGAACCCATGGTCTGAAGTACCAGCTTGGTTCTTCTTATGTACTTAAAAAGCCTTCCAAGTTGGTGGCCGTTGCTACATCTTGGGGTAGTGAATTCCATAGCCTAACTATGTGCTATGTGAAGAAGTTTAGTTGGCATCACCAAAGGAATATGGCTGAGCAGATAGCACAAACACATGTGTTGACTTGCGAATAGCTGTATTTTAGTCAAATTCTGTGCCAGGTAATCTAAGATAGGTGGTGAAGGCTCACAGAAAGTGACACCATAACGCAGGAAGGGAATCGTCAGACATTTGGGCTTTGCAGCAACCTGGAGCCACAGAATGTGGTGAACCAGAGCTGACCTGTGTCACGAGATAATCGTCATCTCATGACCATGGCATCCCAGCACTGCCCGTACAATCCAGGATCAGCAAGCCTCGGGTTTCGAAGTTCTACAAGTACAGCTTTCCTTGGCCAGGGGTATCCGCATGTTGTCAGGCTCCTTTCAGGCCACCCGTGCTCTGGGAATGTTTTCATAGAATGTGGGCTTTTCTTGGCTTGTGTCTCAGTGGAATTAGGGTTTTGATGGTTGAGTCTTCTTGATACATATACATTGCCTTTGCCTTAGCAATTCTCATGTCAGCAAATCATGATGGATACATGTTTGGCACTCAGCATATCCCAATTTCCTTCATAATCAGCAATAGAAATTCTGCACTACGTTCTATAATGCCGCTTAGCTGTTTCAGATTTAGGCTCTGACTAATAAGGAAGACCTGGTGGAAAAAATGAAGGGAAGATAGCTGAGATTGGTTTCAGCCTCCACATTCTGGGAAAGGGAGGTATAATGGATATTTAGAAAGAAGTCCTTGTAATGTATTTCATTGCCTCGATACTTGAAACCTAGTTGTCCCTGAAATAGGGATGGGCAGATTCCCTACCTGTCATTCCAGCCGGGAATCTGCCCGTGGGGAGAGGCGATCTGTCCCTCCCCCTGGAATCCTCTTCAGCTGGCTCCGCTCCACAGTGATTCCATGGAGCTGGCCATCGGCTCTGTATCACCAGTGATACGGCCACCATTGCCGTGCTGTATCGCTGGCTGAGGGCTCACTCCAAATGCAAATGGTGTAGTGGATGACATTTGCGGCCGTAAAGCTCTTAGATTAAGCTAAATGCAGTTGTAAATGGCTGCAATTAGCTTAAACTAAGGGCTTTATGGCCACAAATGGCATCCGCTACGCCATTTGCATCCGGAGTGAGCCCTCAGCCAGCTATGTGGCACAACAATGGCGGCCATATCGCTGGCGATACAGAGCTGGCCGGGGAGGATTCTGAAGGGAGGTGGAGGTAAGTGCTCCATTCCTTCATGGACTCTGGAGGCCGGATTCTTTTGAATCCGGCCTCATTGGGGTCCGTGGTGGAATTCTCCACCATCCCTACCCTGAAAAAAGGTTCTGGTGTTTCTGAAAAGAGAGGCTTAAAGCAGACTTTTGTGCTCAGAACTTCTAAACACCAGAGGGAAGAATGATATACCAGCATCCAGGAATCCCAGCTCACATTGTTCTGTGATCCTTACTTCCTTGAGCAGTCAGACGTTCTAGGAATATCACTACAAGGTTCAACAAGAGGGCACTGAAGACTTAGGTTGTCCTTGTAATGTTTCTAGGGATGTACGAAACTCACTTACCTTTGCTCTGTCCCTCCCCGTGGAATCCTCGACGGGCGGGGAGGCGATCCGGTCCTCCCCCCTGGAATCCTCGATGGCCGGCTCTGCTCCATGGCCAGGCTGTGGAGCAGCCGGCCAGGGCTGTCAGCAGCCAGATTTCCGGCCGCGGATGGCCTGCTGCGGATGCAAATAGTGGCTGCCGTAGCGGCCACCATTTGCATCCAGCCAGACAACCGTGATAGGCTATGTAAGAATTTACGTAGCCTATCACGGCTAACCTAAAAAAAAACCAAACATGCAGCATACGCAAATGGCAGTGGCTACGGCGGCCGCCATTTGCGTTCCCTATTTTTCGCCGATTTATCTTACGTAAATATTTATGTAGGCTAGAATGGCGAAAAATAAAGGAACGCAAATAGCATCCACTATGCAATTTGTGTTCCCCTTTTTTTTGATGTTTTATCTTATGTAAATATTTATGTAAGATAAATCGGCGAAAAATAGGGAATGCAAATGGCAGCTGCCGTAGCCGCCACCATTTGCGTATGGTGCGGTTTTTTTTTTTTTTGAGGTTAGCCGTGATAGGCTACGTAAATTCTTACATAGCCTATCATGGTCCAAGGACGGCAATGACCGCGGCAGCAGCCCTGCTAGGAGACCAGCCACCGCCACTGCCGCATCCGCCCCAGGCAAGTGCCATCCTGGGGGGAGCAGGGGGCAGGAGGCTGTTCCGCCACGGATTCCGGGGGGCCGGATTCTAAAGAATCCAGCCTCACTGGAATCCGTGGAGGAATTCTCCACCATCTCTACATGTTTCCTTTATTTACAAACAGACAATGTAAGCGTAGGCAAACAGGCAATCATACAAGACAGATCCCGAAAGGGTAACTTAGGCATCCCTCCAGGCTGCATCCCTAGTGTTAGCTTACTCCAGCCCTTGCCCCCCACTGCATCTGTTTTTCCCAATCTATGAAACACTGTTCCAAAATTTGATCAGTATCTTATTCAGAAACACAGACTCCCAAGTATCAGGAGACTTACTCCCATGGATGGAACATCAACTGACCATCCTGGACTATTAAACAGCAATCTGCATAAGAAAGGAATGATTGGCCAACTCCAGTAACAATACTAATCAAGTGTAAGAGAGCTCATCCTTGCTGTCACCCCAGTAACCAGGAGGACATCGGATAAATGTATGCAGGATATGAGTTTCCTACTGTAATGTTAACATGAGACAAAAACTTTCTGTTGCATCCCTTTGAGTAGAGGATTATCTATGTGCATTGGAGGATCCCAGGTTTGAGCTAAAACCACATCTGTGGGCAAGACATTTCTGGCCTTGCCCTCTTTTCCCACAACTCTGGGACTCTAACTGAGAACATTGAAGTTGTGCTGGCTCATTCGGATGTCATGGTAAACTGTGGTTTACCAAAATGAGAATTAGTTTAGCCTCCCTTCAGGTTCTGATGCTTCCACCTACAAAACAATTTTGGAAGCTTTTGTTTCTGCTCTTGATTAGCCACAGCTTGCCATGTCATACAAACCTGGAACTGTGGTTAATCTTAACTGTGGTTAAGGTCACTTTGTAAACCACAGGTTGAAGTTGGCTTGTTTGAAACTAACCATAGTTAAGCTTAATGACAGTTTGCCAGGTTATGGTGATATGGCAAGTTGTGGTTAATCAAATGCAGAAGTGAGGAGGGGAGGGAAAGCACACAAGCTCGGTTGTGAGGAGTCTTGGCTCCTTTATGACTTGCTAATGCTAAATCATAGTTTAGTATAGGGATGGGGGAGAAATCCTCCACAGACCCCAGTGAGGCCAGATTCAAAAGAATCCGGCCCCCCAGAGTCCGTGGAGGATCGGAAGACTTATCTCCGCCTCCTGGAGAAATCCTCGCTGGCCAGATCCTCCCTACCGGCCAGCTCCGGAGTGCCAGCAATATGGCCGCCATTGCCGTATCGCTGGCTGGGTGGATTAACTGCAGCCACAAATGGCATCCGGGATGCCATTTGCGTCCGTAATTTTACTTAACGTGATAGGCTACGCAAATATCTGTGTAGCCTATCACGTAAAAGCAAGGATGGCCATGCGTCCCTGCTTTTACGTGATAGGCTACGCAGATATTTGCGTAGCGTATCGCGTTAAGTAAAAGCACAGATGCAAATGGCGTCCAGGATGCCATTTGCGGCCATAAAAGCCTTAGTTTAAGGTAAATGCAGCCATTTACAGATGTATTTACCTTAAACTAAGGCCTTTACGGCCACAAATGGCGTCCCGGATGCCATTTGCATCCATAGTCACTTCCCTCCCTTCAACCAGCGATACGGCATGGCGGCCTTATCGCTGGCACTTCGGAGCCAGCTGGTGGCTCCGCGGACTTGCTGTGGAGTGGAGCCGGCTGGCGAGGATTCCGGGGGGGAGGGAAGGATGCCTCCCCCCCGTGGGCCTCTGCGGATGCCAGGTAAGGGGTTTTTGTACACCCCTAGTTTAGTGTGATGTCTGAACTCAGCCATTGGGCCTGTTCAGACATCACGCTAAGCCATGATGGCCAGAGTATTTGCACAAGCCATGGTGGCTTAGCATGTTGTGTGGGGGAGAAAAAGCCAGTGCAGACTTTCTCTATGGTCACTGGAGCATTGTGATGGATGGAGCGGCCGGCGCACGTGTTTTTGTGGTGCAGGGGCTGCTGGGATCACCAGCGGCAGGAGGGTGGTTACGGTAACTACGGAGGGTGATGGTTACAGGAGCCACACAGCGCTGTCATGTGATGGGCACGCGTGTTGCAGTTACGCTCTCCCCCTGGTAGTTACCCTAACCCCCTCCTGCCATGCATGTTTGAACAGGCCAATCGCGTCCCATTGAAACAATGTATTTGCTATACATCAGCACATAGTATCAGGTTGTGAGTCATTAGATTCACCTGACTTTTCTATGTAGTAATTTATGAATAGCTGCTTATTCTCTAGCTCCTTTTCTTTTCTCTTTTCCACCTATAATTGCTGATTTAGCAAGGGTGGGGGACTCCAGCGTTGCCACCAGAAGGAAACCACTATTATTTACATTACATTTTTTGACCAAGTTACCGCCCTGATAAACCAGATCCTGTCTGGTTTTCCTTCCATGCGCTATGCATTGTTATAAATAAGAAGGCATATAAAACTCCCCATTTATCATTCCAACTGATATTTCTGCACAAAAAGGGATTTAAATGATGTCTGACCATTAATCCAGACTCAAGCACTGTATTTAAGCTGATGGCACATTTCAGCTGATGGATTTCAAATCAACAGACTTACAGCTCAGTCCTATCTCCTATGCATATTTATGCAGAAGTAAGATCTGCTGTGTTCAGTGTGGCGAAGTCCCAGGTATATATGCATGCATAGAACTGCAGCTTTAAACATGCCTAGGCGTATGCTAGATTGTGGCAGAACTGTGAAAAATTTAGGGATGTCAGAGAATTCCGCCACGGATCTCGGTGAGGCTGAATGCCAGTGCATTCGGCCCCCTGAACTCTGTGGCGGAACGGCCTGCCCCCCCGCCCCCCCCGCGGATCCCCCCCGGGACGAGACTTACCTGGGGTGGATCTTCCGGGTGGCAGCTGCTCCGGTGAAGGCGGCGAAGGTGGCCGGTCTTCCGACCGGCTGCCGCCGCCGCCATTTCCAGGCTTGTGTGTGTGTGTGGGAAGACGTGATAGGCTACGTAAAGATTTACGTAGCCTATCATGGCTAGGTTTAAAAAAAAAGAAAAAAAAGACGTGATAGGCTACGTAAATCTTTACGTAGCCTATCATGGGGGTGGGTTTAAAAAAAAAACACGCATACGCAAATTTGCGTTCCTTATTTTTGCCCTCTTAATCTACGTAAATATTTATGTAGACTATGACGGCGAAAATCAAGGGAAACGTAAATAGCGTAGAGGACGCTATTTGCGTCCCTTTTTCATTCACCATTTTAGCCTACATAAATATTTACATAGGCTAAAATGGGGAATCAAAAGGGGATGCAAATGGCGCCCGCTACGCTATTTACGTTCCCCTTGATTTTCGCCATCATAGTCCACATAAATATTTACGTAGATTAAGAGGGAAAAAATAAGGAACACAAATTTGCATACACTTTTTTTTGTTTTTTTACCCAGAGCCCTCCGCAGCCGGAAATCTGGCTGCGGACAGCTCTGGCCTGGCCGGGCCGGGCCTGGCTGGCTGCTCCGCGGAGCTGCCGCGGAGCATAGCCAGCCGTTTGAGGATTCCAGGGGGGAGGAACGGAGCGCCTCCCCCCCTGGCCAGGATTCCGGGGGGAGGGACGGAACGCCTCCCCTCCCACCATCAACATAATCCACGAAATGTAAGTGACTTTCATACATCCCTAGAAAAATTGTATACACATCAACATTTTTACTTGGTTTTACTTGGTTCTTAACATACGTAGGGATGTATGAAAGTCACTTACCTTTTCGATGGGGTGATTCGCAGTAGGGGGGAGATGCTCTGCACCTCTCCCTGAAATCCTGATCTGTCTGGCTCCGCTCCACGGAGATTCCGCAGAGCCGCCGGCCGGGGCCGCCCACAGCCGGACATCTGGCCGCTGGGCAGCCGCCCCAAAAAACAAAACCACGTACGCAAATGGCGGTGGCTACGGTGGCCGCCATTTGCATTTCCTTTTTTTCGCTGTTTTAGCCTACGTAAATATTTACGTAAGCTATTACGGTGAAAAAAAAAGGAACGCAAATAGAGCCCACTACGCTATTTGCATTCCCCTTTTTTCACCGTAATAGCTTACGTAAATATTTACATAGGCTAAAACAGCGAAAAATAGGGAATGCAAATGGTGGGTGCTGTAGCCGCCGCCATTTGCGTACGTGGTTTTTTTTTTGCTTGCTGTAATAGGCTACGTAGTATTTACCTATCACGCCAAAGGCAGCTATGCAAATGGCGTAGTGGCCGCCATTTGAGTCCGCAGCAGCTGGCCAAGAGACCAGCCGCCGCCGGAGCCGCCGCCGGAGCCGCCGCCGCCGGAGCCACCGCCAGAGCCACTGCCGCCGGAACATCCGCCCCAGGTAAGCTTTCGTCCCGGGGGGGATTCCGTGGGGGGGTGGGCAGTGGGAGGCCATTCCGCCACGTGTTTCGGGGGCGCCGAATGCCAGTGCATTCGGCCTCACTGAAATCCATGGCGGAATTCTCCGCCATCCCTACATACAAGTGCCTACGAGGACAGTCAAAATTAGGTGCTCTTATGTTGCTCAAAATAAGAGCAAAATTGTATGCTCTTATAAAATGATCCATCTGTTTTTACTCCTAAAACCTAGCATTAACCCCCCCCGCCCCAGGCATAGTGAAAAGGAAGGAAAACGGACTTGGTTAAAGAACAGAATATGTTATAATTGCACACGCACGCACACAACACTACTTCCAAGTTATGGATTGGAGATCATTTAACAAGAGAGAGACAAAGGGCCAAATTAGAGAGACAGTGTGGAATCAGGAGACTTGGGTTGTAGTCCCTACTCAGCCATGAAGCTCACTGGGTGACTTTGGGCCACTCTGGGTGACTTTTGGGTCATTGACTCTCAGCCTAACTTACCTCACAGGATTATTGTGAGGATGAAATGGAGAGGAGGAGGATCATGTAAGCTGCCTTGGGCTCCTTGGAGGAAAGGTGGGATATAAATATAACAGATAAATAAATAAACTAGCCATTATTGTGTAAATGTAGTTAACAACACATTTAAAAAATTGCAAATAGCAGCCACTGATGAGCCTAAGCAGCTTTGAAACCACAGAGGTGGGGAGGAAAGATGAACTAGGGTCTATCGAATTTCAGTCTGTACCTAGGAATGCCCCAGGGAGAAGCTGTTACACAGACTCACAAAGGGCATTCTGAAGTTCTTGGCCTAATCTCATGCAGCTGTTGGCTGTTGACCTAATTTCAAAAGCCCTTTGGAAGAAATCATTTCACACCACTAGCAAGAGCAGTCTATCTCTCCCCAAGCAGCCTGCTAGATGGAGAGGAAGAGAGGGAGAGAGAAAGACAAAAGGGAGTGGCAGAGAGAGATTTCCCCACCCACTTTTGCTCTGGCCCTGCCCTCTGCTGGCTTCAGGTCCACCCACCACCAGCATGTAGGTCCAGACAGATCACCGTCGAGTAAATGCTGCCCATCACAGAAAAAAGTTCCTTTCAGGTTTTCCTTCAGAAAAAAAAGCCCCTGCTATAGACCTATCATTCAATAAACTGAGTAATGCTTTTTTAAAAAAGCCATCTAAACTGTTGGCTATCTGTCACATCACATGGCAGTGAGTTCCACAGGTTAGCTATGCATGGTGTCAAGAAGTACCTCCTGTCCCAAACTTCTTGAATTCTTGACTGTGTCCTTCCACTGAGAAAATTTTCCTTTTGCCCCAGTCTTTACTAGGGCTGTGCACCACTTCGGCCGAGGCCCAAGCCCCGAGTTGAAGCGGGCTGCTTTGGGTCACTTTGAGCCCCTTCCGAGGCAAAGTGGGGGGTGCACGAAGTGACCTGGAGCTGGTCGGGACCTCTCCTAAGTGGTCGGTACACTTCAGAGCTTCGGCACCGACGGCCCAGCTGCGCCGGCACCTCCAGGCCCTTATCTGAGCCACCCACTCCTCCACCTCCACCACTGTCATTGCCGTCACCTTCTCCTTGTCCTCAGCCACCATCATTGCTGCCGCCGCTGTCTCTGCCACTGTCACTGTCATCGCTGCCGCCAGGCCCTGAG
Organism: Heloderma suspectum; assembly: GCF_057233095.1. NCBI lineage: Eukaryota > Metazoa > Chordata > Lepidosauria > Squamata > Helodermatidae > Heloderma > Heloderma suspectum. Next base: position 29,564,415 of record NC_139459.1, read on the forward strand.
GCCTGGACACTGTCAAGGGCTCCTTGGAGGGCTCTCTCAGTCTAATTCAGTAGCTAAGTCCAGACACAGACAAAGGGATTTCTTTCAAAGCTTTATTCTTCTTTTACAACTTAACAACTATACCGTTTGCAACTAGATCTGAGCAGCACAGTACCTATGCCCTAAGTTGGAACAGTTGGTCCCCATTTGAAAGGGAATTACTGGCAGACCCCTGAACTTAAGGACTAGGGAGAGTCCCTCCCCTTTTCCCTTGGAGCCTCTGGGCGCAGCCGTTGTTTGCGCGCCAACCTGGCACTTCGCCTCCTTTCCGCGCCCTCCATCTGGCGCCGCTTTCTGCGTCTGCGTTGCGCATCCACCAAGTCTGCTATCTGTGCTTGGTCACTCCCTGGACTGCTAACTAAACTAGGAATGCTGGTGGGAGGAATCTCTGTCAGCTGTTGGTCCTGGGAAAGAGGAGCGTGCTCCTCTCCCAGGAGCAACTGCTCTTCCTCAGAATCAGAACTACTCTGGGATTCAATGGGCTCAGTGTCCACCCTGACAGACACTTACCTACTCTTATTGCAGGGAGTCACCATTTTTAAAATGGCAACTTCCAGGAACACTGCGAAGGCAGTGGCAGAGAAGGTGGTGGTGAGGAGAAGGCAGCAGCAGAGGTGGCGTCATCATCGTCGGAAGAGGCGGCAGCGACGGAGGAGGAGGCGGTGGCAAGGTAAAGAGCTGGGGGCTTGTGTGGGGCATCGGGGGGGACCCAAAGCGGGGATCAGCATCCGAACCCCACTGGGTTCGGGCTGAGTCAGGTCAGCTCCCCCGAATCAGCCCGAGCCAAATCGGGCCCACCTCTGAAGCCATGAAGTGGCTTCTGAGTCGGATTGGGGGGTCCCTGCACATCCCTATTCTTTACCTCTCTACATCATCAGTTCTAGGGCCTCTACCATTCCTTTACTCACATACCTTCAAGTAGCAGAAGAATGTATCCCAATAGTGGTGGAATTCTCCCAAATGGAGAATTCCACCACAGATTCCAGTGAGGCCGGATTCTGTAGAATCCAGCCCTCTGGAATCTGTGGCGGAATGGCCTCCTGCCCACCTGTGGAATCCCCCAGGATCCGTGGATGTGGTGGATTCGGCGGCGGATTCAATGGTGGTGGTGGCGGGGGCAGGGGCGGCGGCTACGACGGCCACCATTTGCGTTCACTATTTTTCGCTATTCTAGCCTACGTAAATATTTATGTAGGCAATTACGGTGAAAAAAAAAAAAGGAACCGCAAATAGCACCCACTACGCTATTTGTGGTTCTCTTTTTTCCCCCGCCGTAATTGCCTACGTAAATATTTACGTAGGCTAGAATGGCGAAAAATAGCAAACACAAATGGTGGCCACCGTAGCAGCCGCCATTTGCGTACGCTGGTGTTTTTTTGGGGAGGGGGGGTTAGCTGTGATAGGCTATGTAAATTCTTACGTAGCCTATCATGGCTGCCTGGCTGGACGCAAATGGCGGCCGCTATGGTGGTCACCATTTGCGTCCGCACCAGCCCATCCGCGGCTGGAAATCTGGCTGCGGATGGCCCTGGCTGGCTGCTCCGCAGCCTGGCTGCAGAGCGGAGCCGGCCGTCGAGGATTCCGGGGGCGAGGACAGGATCTCCTCCCCCCCGTCGAGGATTCCAGGGAGAGGGATGGAGCGCCTCCCCCCCCCCCAGCGGATGACCTGACCGGAACAGGTAAGTGATTCGTATATTCCTACACCAACATTGTTTTGTTCGCAGTGCCGGCTGAAGACGTTTTTATTTCAACATAATAAATGTTGATTGACCAGCCACGGTTTTTATTGGCACTATGTTTTTAAGATAACAATATTATTTATTCCGTTTTAATTGTTCACCGCTCAGGAATCTGTTTAGATGGCAAGTAGTATATAAATGTTGTAAATACATACATGCATACATACATACATAACAAATAAGCGCTGCCGTTTTACAAAATGCCTCCTGTGAAGGCCAGTTAATATGTTACTGAAAATATGGGGAAAGTAGAAGCATGAGTCTCTCTAGTCTCCTTTTCTTGGTGCTCTGATAGTACCTGGTGAGGCTGGAATACTCTACATCAGAGTAGAGAGAAAATGCCTGCATAGTTTGCCACGTAACTAGAGATGGGAGAGAAATTCATTCAGTTTGTATTTTCTCCTCCTTAGTTGCCAGAAGGCACCTAATCCAATTCTCTCATATACTTCCCAGAGAAAAGACTGATGCTGTGAAGAACCGCTCAATTGCTAGCTGCTTTAGGGCAGCACAATAGTTAAGAGTTCTTTCTCTTCCACTGCCCCCACCCACACCAAACCTCTTGCTCTCTTTTTCAGAGCTAGTTAATTCAACATTAGGTAAGTCACTTTGGCTCCATTCCCAGAATTTAACAGTGGGGGCCTTGTGAAATGCTAAACGATGTGTAGAACAGCATTCAGGCCCTCCATGAGCTGAGCCGTCAAAACATTTGCTGCTTTGAAAATGTGTTCTTCAAAAAAGAAAAAAAAGAAAGAGGAAGAAACAGGGCATATGGAACTTATTAGTATATTTGGTGAAGTTCAGGGAGTCCATCCCAAGAGAAGCTTCACAAAAGTGGAAAGCATAGTCCTACCTTTTAGGAATGAGAGCACCTCATCCAGACTGTTCTTTTGTAGATGCTACAAGGGAACATTCATGAACATGGATGTTGATCTCTTTCCAAAGCCCTTCCGTGCAAGGCTAAAAGTAAAAATTTGGTCCGTTACACTTACTTACAGTAGTCGCTGCCGTGTTCGCCCCCTGCCCCCCAGCATTGTTCTATTGGCTAAAGGCATTGATCCTTGGCCCTTTGAGTGACGTAATAGATTGAGAGGCTCCAGCTCCATGATTTCACCACTTTGGATTTCTCCATTTCTGGGGACATTGGCAGAAAGGGTCAGCCCGTCTCCTTGGAGATACAGAAGACGGTTCCCACAGAAAAGTAAGACGAATGAACTGCAGTTGAAGCACCACCTGTCTGCCTCTTCTTCCTTTTAATTCCTCTCCTATATGGCCAGAGGGACACAGAGCAACAAAGGTGTCTTTTATTTACATCACAAAATAACCAACAATATAGGAAGTTTACATGGTGGCCCAAAGACATGATGAAATTGGCTCAGGTTGGTAAGAGGCAAAGCTGTTTATGGAAAGAATAATGTGGGTGGATTTGGATAAGCAGATAATTTTGCAATCTTACCCACTGCTTTACCAAAAAAAAGGAAGAGGTATAGGCCAAACAAATGTTTGAGTCTTTCTGGCTGTGCTTATGCTGTGAATTATCATCATATATACTAATAGTAAGGATGTCAGAAAAATCCACAACAGAATGAGTTTCGATTTTCATGAATCTCACCTGTGGATTCCGCAGCGGACTGACTTTCCCTCTGTCGGGTGGATTCTGCTGACTTGCGGAATGTTTTTCAACTTTCCCAAATTTTGCACAAACTTTCTCATAGAAAAATATGCATTTTTTAAAAAAAAACAGCCAAAAATGTGCATTTCCCCCATAGGCTAAAGCATGAAAATGCACATTTGGAGGGATCTGTGCATTTTTGCACGTGCGAATTTATGTAAATTTATTTATGTAAATTCAGAAACAAATAAGCAACCCCCCCCCAATTCTGTCAATGTGTGGATGATGGAATGAAAGGTGCCTGACAATCCACAAAACACAGATGGCATGGATTTTACACAATCTGTACATCCCTAACTAATAGCAATCTCAATTTTTCAAGTGCCAGTCCTTATGTACTAGGGTGGCCATATTTTATTTGACGGTCTGTCCAGTCCAGTATAAAGATAAAGAATTATCAGAAGGATGGGTTGGGCCTTGAAGTTGCCCATCAAGTTGCCCATAGTGTGGAAGACTGTGACCAGGTGCCCTGTGTGCCTTGCTCAGTCTGTTGTCCAGGTGCTGCTGATGGGCACCTTCAAGGACCAGCCCTTCCTTCTGATGGTTCTTGATCTTTAAACTGGACTTGGGCAGAACTGCCCTTTGAATAGAGGACACCGTTAAATAGAGGACAGCCCTTCAAATAGGGACTGTCCTCTGTAAAATAGGACATATGGCTACCCTACATGTGCACCAGAGGTGGGCAGACATTAGGCTTGTGGGGTGTACTTTGCTTTTCATTAGACCCCTGAGGCTCACCAACAAGCACCGGGTGCAAAACAGTGACTCACGAAGGTGGTCATAGAACTAAAAGGGGTCATAGCTCAGTGGAAGAAGCACACGCTTTGCCTGTAGAAGGTCCCAGGTTCGATCCCTGGCATCTCTTGGTAAGGCAGGAAAAACACACTGGAGAGCTGCTGTCACTCAGTGACGACAACACTGGACTAGATAGACTAATGGTTTGGCTCAGTATAAGGCAGTTTCCTATGTTCTTAAGTTCCTAAAACTACCAAACAAGGTACCTCTGAGCACATGCTCAGCCCCGGAATTTGTTTTCAGTACCAGAAGTGCGGCTTACACACAAATCCTTGCACGCACAAATCTATTCTTTTCTCCCAAGCTTTCTTGATTTCAGCAGCCTAATTTAGGAAGAAAATACTTTTTGTTGTCGCTATTGTTAAACCATTGGGAGTTGGAAACCTTTGCTAATTTGCTACAAAGCACTCAGAGACTTACCAGCACCTCCCAATCTACCCTTTGCCCACCTTGGATGCACATGCCAATGCGCATGTATAGATGGAGGAGGTTCTTTGCTTTGCTGGATTGGGGTAATTGGAAAAACCTTCTATCCCCGGATCTGTCAACATGCTTTGAACTCTTTGAATCTCAAGGGAATGTTGATAGAAACTTGTACAGACATGTGTCCCATGGGTGTTTTCCTATGTGGGGCTTACTTTACCTTGGAGCCTGTTTATCTTTATTTTTGAGCCTGTTTATCTGTTTATCTTTATCATTATCTTTGAGCCTGTTTATCTTTATCTTTGAGCCTGTTTATCTGTTCATCTTTATCATTATCTTTGAGCCTGTTTATCTTTATCTTTGAGCCTGTTTATCTTTATCTTTGAGCCTGTTTATCTCTTTATCTTTATCTTTATCTTTATCTTTGAGCCTGTTTATCTTTATCTTTGAGCCTGTTTCTCTGTTTCTCTTTATCTTTGAGCCTGTTTATCTGTTTATCTTTATCTTTGAGCCTGTTTATCTGTTTCCCTTTATCTTTGAACCTGTTTATCTGTTTCCCTTTATCTTTGAGCCTGTTTATCTTTATCTTTGAGCCTGTTTATCTGTTTCTCTTTATCTTTGAGCCTGTTTATCTGTTTATCTTTATCTTTGAGCCTGTTTATCTGTTTCCCTTTATCTTTGAACCTGTTTATCTGTTTCTCTTTATCTTCGAGCCTGTTTATCTGTTTCCCTTTATCTTTGAACCTGTTTATCTGTTTCCCTTTATCTTTGAACCTGTTTATCTGTTTCTCTTTATCTTTGAGCCTGTTTACCTTTGAGCCTTTGAGCCTCTTCTATACCCAGGTCTGTCAACATGCTTTGAACTCTTTGAATCTCAAGGTAACATTGATACAAACTCTTACAGACACGTATCCCATGGGTGTTTTTCTATATGGGGCTTACTTTACCTTTGAGCCTGTTTAATATCTGATCATTTTTAATGTGAAAGAAAAACAGAGGAGATGCATTTGTAATGCAAGTGAGCATTCTGCCCATGTAGATCTTACACAGGCATCACAAAGCTAATGAAAGCAAGCAAGCCCCTCTTTAAGCCACACGTTTCAAATCACCCTCAAAATTGATTCAGGCAAATGTAACTGGAGCAAAATTTCACTTGGGGAATGTGGATCTTCTAGTTGGAGAATTCATTTTGTGTCAAATTGAGAACCTTGATTATGAAGATATATATATATATATATATATATATATATGTATGTATGTTATTTCAGAACTGGAGGCCTGCAGCCAAAAATTTGACTATTTCAAATTATTATGTGATATTCATCATTCCTTACTTCTATGGTTCCTGACCTCTTTGCCAGTTCTTCCTTCTCCCAAATTTTCCTCCTCTCAGATTCTCTGGTCCTCTGGCTCCTCCTTGCCCTTCATTTATTGATTTAGGACATCTATATTCTGCCTTTCTTTCATTATGGACCTCAAGGCAGGGTTTATGGGGTTCCCTGATGGTTTCGCCATCCAGGCACTGATCAGACCCAGACCTGCTTAGTTTCAGCAAGGGGACTACATCGTGTACCCTCATTAGTGATGATAAGCATTTTTGACAGCCTGGCCATCAAAGAAGGCCACCATGTGGTAGGCTGTTTTGACAGGTTGGCAGCTTTGACAGCCTGGCCATCAGAAAAACCTCTGGGAAGGAAATTCTGATGTGAGACTTCAAGTAGGGGAGTTTGAAATACAAACAATCTCCATCCAAAAATTGTGGGGATAGGGTTCAGCAACTTGGATAGCTCCTTTAGAGTGCTGACTGGTTCTGACTGAAACCCAGTGTGGATTCACAGCCCCACTGACACCAGAGCCACCAGCCTCCTCTGCATTTCAATGTTGGGTCATGGGTTAGATCTACACTAGTGCTTTTTATTGCTATTGAAATGCACTGATAACTGTTGGGGACATTGCGCATTCCATATATTACGTTTCTAGCATTATTTCCCGCTTTTTATTCCGTATTATACAAAAGACTGCAACAAATGTCATTGTGTGTATAAATGAGCAAGAGGTATATAGAGTCACCATGATGGAATCATATCAATATGATATGGGATATCTGCATAGGGAAAGAAAAAGCCTCATCTGAACAGGGAAAGGAATGTGTACATATGTTGGAAGAAACTTCCACTGAAATCAACAGAGCACTCTGTGAACATGGAACATAGGATGGATGATGAGAGAGCTGGTTCATATGTCTGTATGGCAGTGGATAACTGCGGCCTTCACAGAAATACATTGTGTTTGAGAGGAGGTAAGACATCTGTCATAGCATGTGATTTCAGAAATGCAAGCTATTACTTGATGGTGCATTTCTGAAATAGTGTGCAATTGCATGTAGGACAATGCATGTGTGAATGGGATCAAAGTGCCATCAAGGTCAACAGGCTATGTTTGGCCACCCGCTATCTCTCAGCCTAACCTACCTCACAGTGTTGAAGTTCCACATATGAAGATCCTTGGAAGGAGGGAGTAATAAAATATATATTTACATAAATCTTTTGTGTATGACTGCAGCCTGATGTGTTTCAGAAGCCTGAGAAACTTAGGGAGCAATCCTATGTTCCTCAGACAGCCTCTGGGGGATATAGGATTGTTTGGTGTCCTGGCTACGAGGTTGGAAAGAGGGCTCCGACTTCAGAGCCAGGAAATTACGCTCCCCACTCCCTCCCCCTCATAGCTGGCATCGAGAAAACCATACCGGCTACCTCTCCATGCTCAGAGAGCATGGAGACAGAAAAGGGGACGTTCCTGGAGGTGGGGAGGGGAGGAGACTGGGGCAGCAGCCATATGAGAAATCCTATGGCTGCCCCAGCCTCCTTCCCACCCCCTCCCTGAAGCCTCTGCTAGACAGGCAAAATCGCCCGTTTAGCTTAAATGCAGAGCAGGAGGTGCAAGGTACCTCCCTCTCTGCACAGGATACTCTGTGTTCAGGGGCTTATGAGTACCTAGGATGCAACCCATAGGACTGTGCCCTAGGTGTTCCTTTAAAAACAACAACACAACTACAACACAAGTTTCTAGCCCTTAGGGTAATTGTTTGCTCTTAGCAGTTTGCTGTTCCATTGCTCAGGCCTAGATCAACCTGCAAGCCCATCCGTTTTTCCCTAGGAGCGTGCCATGCCATGGAGCCGCACCAGGAATGCTCTGGAGCAAGATATTTATTGCACCAAGCATAGGTTTCTGGAAATTAACTTACTCAAGCATACCAAACTTTTAAAGGCATAGTAAATTTTTATTGTTACTACTACAGAGATTTGGGCTTCCAGGAGTTTTCATTGTTTGAGGCCTATTAGGTTGCAATCATGGATCACTGCCTTGTTGTGGCGAAGGGGCTTGCGTAACTCAGTGAAGCCATAAGCTATGCCGTGCAGGGCCACCCAAGACGGACAGGTCATGGCAGAGGGTTCTGACAAAATGTGGTCCACTGGAGAAGGAAATGGCAACCCACTCCAGTATTCTTGCCAAGAAAACCCCATGGAACGTATCACAAGGCTAAAAGATATGACGCCGGAAGATGAGCCCCTCAGGTTGGAAGGTGTCCAATATGCTACTGGGGAAGAGCAGAGGGTATTTCCAAGTAGCGCCAGAAAGAGTGAAGCGGCTGGGCCAAAGCCGAAAGGACACTCAGCTGTGGATGTGTATGGCGGTGAAAAGAAAATCCGATGCTGTAAAGAACAATATTGTTTAGGAACCTGGAATGTCAGATCAATGAATCAAGGTAAGCTGGAGGTGGTCAAACATGAGATGGCAAGATTGAACATCGACATCTTGGGAATCAGCGAACTAAAATGGACAGGCATGGGCGAATTTAATTCAGGTGACCATCATATCTACTATTGTGGGCAAGAATCCCTTAGAAGAAATGGAGTAGCACTCATCGTCAACAAAAGGGTGGGAAAAGCAGTACTGGGGTACAATCTTAAAAATGGTAGAATGATCTCAGTACGAATCCAAGGCAAACCATTCAACATCACAGTAATTCAAGTCTATGCCCCAACCACTGAGGCCGAAGAAGCTGAGGTTGATCGGTTCTATGAAGACCTACAACACCTTCTAGAACTAACACCAAAAAAAGATGTCCTCTTCATCATAGGGGATTGGAATGCTAAAGTAGGAAGTCAAGAAATCACCGGGATAACAGGCAAGCATGGCCTTGGAGTACCAAATGAAGCAGGACAAAAGCTAATAGAGTTTTGCCAAGAGAACATGCTGATCATAGCAAACACTCTTTTCCAACAGCATAAGAGGCGACTCTACACATGGACGTCACCAGATGGTCAATATCGAAATCAGATTGATTATGTCCTTTGCAGCCAAAGATGGAGGAGCTCCATACAGTCAGTAAAAACAAGACCTGGAGCTGACTGTGGCTCAGATCATGAGCTGCTTCTTGCAAAATTTCGGCTTAAATTGAAGAACGTAGGGAAAACCACTAAACCGTTCAGGTATGACCTCAGTCATATCCCTTCTGAATATACAGTGGAGGTGAGGAATAGATTTCAGGGATTAGACCTGATAGACAGAGTGCCTGAGGAACTATGGACGGAGGTCCGTAACATTGTTCAGGAGGCAGCAACAAAATCCGTCCCAAAGAAAAAGAAATGCAAGAAAGCCAAGTGGCTGTCTGATGAGGCTTTACAAGTAGCTCATGAAAGAAGGGAAGCGAAAAGCAAGGGAGAAAGGGGAAGATATACCCAACTGAATGCAGAGTTCCAGAGAATAGCAAGGACAGACAAGAAGGCCTTCTTAAATGAACAATGCAAAGAAATCGAGGAAAACAACAGAATGGGAAAGACTAGAGATCTCTTCAAGAAAATTGGAGATCTCAAGGGAACGTTTTGTGCAAAGACGGGCATGATCAAGGACAAAGAAGGCAGGGACCTAACAGAAGCAGATGAGATTAAGAAGAGGTGGCAAGAATACACAGAAGAACTATACAGGAAAGATCTGAATGTCCCTGATAGCCATGATAGTGCGGTCACTGAACTTGAGCCGGACATCCTCGAGAGTGAAGTCAAGTGGGCCTTAGGAAGCATTAGTAACAACAAAGCTAGCGGAGATGACAGTATTCCAGCCGAGCTATTTAAAATCCTAAAAGATGATGCTGTTAAAGTGCTGCATTCAATATGCCAACAAATCTGGAACACTCAACAGTGGCCACAAGACTGGAAAAGGTCAGTTTACATTCCAATTCCAAAGAAGGGCAACGCCAAAGAGTGTTCAAACTACCGCACAATTGCGCTCATTTCACATGCCAGCAAGGTGATGCTCAAAATCCTACAAGCTAGGCTTCAGCAGTATGCGAACCGAGAACTACCGGAAGTACAAGCTGGGTTTCGAAGAGGCAGAGGAACTAGAGATCAAATCGCCAACATTCGCTGCATCATGGAGAAAGCCAGAGAATTCCAGAAAAACGTCTATTTCTGCTTCATTGACTACGCTAAAGCCTTTGATTGTGTGGATCACAACAAACTGTGGCAAATTCTGAAAGTGATGGGAGTACCAGACCACCTTACCCGTCTCCTGAGAAACCTGTACGAGGGTCAAGAAGCAACAGTAAGAACCAGACATGGAACAACCGATTGGTTCAAAATTGGGAAAGGAGTACGACAAGGCTGCATATTGTCACCCTGCTTATTTAACTTATATGCAGAGTACATCATGAGAAATGCCGGGTTGGATGAATCACAGGTCGGAATTAAGATTGCCGGGAGAATTATCAACAACCTCCGATATGCAGACGATACCACCCTAATGGCAGAAAGCGAAGAGGATCTCAAGAGCCTCTTGTTGAGGGTGAAAGAGGAGAGTGCAAAAGCTGGTTTGAAACTCAACATTAAAAAAACTAAGATCATGTCATCTGGCCCTATCACTTCCTGGCATATAGAAGGGGAAGAAATGGAAGCAGTGACAGATTTTACTTACTTGGGCTCCAAGATCACCGCAGACGGTGACTGTAGCCATGAAATTAAAAGACGCTTGCTCCTTGGGAGGAAAGCTATGGCAAACCTAGACAGCATAGTAAGAAGCAGAGACATCACCTTGCCGACAAAGGTCCGTCTAATCAAAGCTATGGTTTTCCCAGTAGTAATGTATGGCTGTGAGAGCTGGACTATAAGGAAGGCTGAGCGCCGAAGAATTGATGCTTTCGAACTGTGGTGCTGGAGAAGACTCTTACGAGTCCCCTGGACTGCAAGGAGGTCAAATCAGTCCATCCTAAAGGAAATCAACCCTGAGTGCTCATTGGAAGGACAGATACTGAAGCTGAAGCTCCAATATTTTGGCCACCTAATGCGAAGAGAAAACTCCCTGGAAAAGACCCTGATGCTGGGAAAGACTGAAGGCAAAAGGAGAAGGGGACGGCAGAGGATGAGATGGCTAGATAGCATCACGGATGCAATGAATATGAACTTGAGCACGCTCCGGGAGAGAGCGCAGGACAGGAAGGCCTGGCGTGCTATGGTCCATGGGGTCACGAAGAGTCGGACACGACTGAACGACTGAACAACAACAACAAGGTTGCAATCCTGTACTCATGTTCCTGGGAGTAAGTAGGACTTAATTCTGAGTAGACATGTATAGGATTGTACTGTTACAGTTCAATTTTAAAGTAGCCGGACAAATGAAGCATTTTACACTCATGTATTTTTCCCTTTGTGTTTCTTTACTGTGGTTAATAAACATTAAGCTGCAAAGCCATGTTCTGCTCAGATTATTCTATATTCTAATACTTTTAATTTGGTTTTGCTTTACTAGTGTACAGTCACTTCCTAGAGATTTGTGCCTGGAAAAATTAGAAGAATGTACCACATAAGACTATGAGGGAGAGAGAGAGGGGGAGAGAGGGTGGGGGAGAGAGGGTGGGGTGTTATAAAATAAACATTATACCATATGTGGGGGAACATTTTTACAGTAAGTGGTTGCTCTCACTTTCTGGCATTTTATACACATGGCCATCTGTTCAAGGGTTGTTTGAAATGGCTATTTTCCAGCATTTATGTAACTAGGCAGCAGAGAGGAAATGACATCACAATTTCCTGAAGAATATTAGCAATGTCAAAATGAAGAATATATGATGGATAATAGAACACCTTTTTTCAAATGTGGTTCTTCTGTTCCCTAGGTGGTTATCGTATGTTACCAATATCTCTGTTGTTTCTTATATGGTGATTTTGCCATCAAAATCAAGCCAGTTTACTCATGTGTATTAAAAATGACTGTCAAATGAAAACCAGGCAAACAAACTGTCTCAATGGAAAAATTGAAATGATATGAGCAGACTTGAGCTGAGCTAAGAAGAACTACCGCCCTTGTTTCATATCGGTTTTTGTGAGTGTCGAAAAGCACTTTCCGTTTTCAGCTATATATTTTTTCTGCATGCATTGCAAAAATGTTTACATTGTTCCAGTTTTCCTGGCACTGTTTCCCTTCTTCTTTTACCTTGGCTGCTTTGGGCTTAATTTGCTTGCTCTCATACTAACCCTGTTGGATGTAAAAGCAACAAAGAGTCCCGTGGCACCTTCAAGACTAACACACTTATTATGGCATAAGCTTTTGGGGACTAGAGTCCACCCCATCAGGTGCTTGAACTGTTATCCTAAGTTGTAAGAAGTTCAAGGAGAGGGGGCTCAAAATGTGAACTCTTTCTGTTTGACAAGTCTGGCAAGTCCAGCTGCAACAAGGCAGGCCTTTGAGTCTGGGGTAGGGTGGCCACTTACACATCACCATGTGACCAGTGTGTCTGCCTGTTCAGCCTGCTGTCCAGGCATTAACTGTTGATGGGCAATAGTTCTTACAGTTTGTCATCTTTAAGCTGGGATTGAATATTAAAATATTAAAATAACAGCACCACATCAACAAATCAAATCAAACAATCAAATCAAAATCAGCAACGGATAAAACAACTACATTAAAGGAGCAATTCTATACTTCCTGGGAGGGTAGCTGAAGGGCCACAGGATATTTCAGAACTTCCTCTCCACTGGCAGAGAGTAAAGTCCATGGATGGAGCGTGTGAAGTGCCAAGCCTCCAGTCGCCTTTGTAGTCACACAGTGAAGATGATCCCGCAGTAAATAGTTTTTATTATGCAAGTCAGAGCCCTATGAGCCATGCTTCAGGTTGCAGACATAATCCATATACATCAATGCCAAGCTAAATTCTCTAGTCAGCTTTGCATAATACTAATTAGGCTACAAGAAGCTACCTTTGATGAATACACTATATTAGGAAGTTGCAACAAAAACTGTTGCCAACTGACTGCACGAAACCTGAGTAGCTTTTCCAGTCCCACTCTCAGGTAGGGTCTTCCCCAGGGACCTCTTTTGAGCGGCCAACCTTTTAGAACATCCTCACAACCCAAAGTAGCTCCTCCCTCCTCACCCAACTTCTGATTCTTGGGTCTTCCCAACTCCTCCCCCACCATAATATCTTGCATTCCCACAGATGGAGAGGTCTCTGGCTGGCTTCGATCCAACTGATTAGCTGGCATCTGGAAAGATTCCTCTCTGCCAATGTTGTGCCGCCCTGTCTCCAGTGAGCTTGGTACTCCACTGTCACTTAGGGATGTCAGAGAAATCCACTGCGGATTCAAATGAGTCAGGAATCTGCAGTGGATTGGGACCACTTACCTCCGCTCCAGGAGAACTGGAGGCGGAACAGCACTCGGCTGCTTCTTGCCAGCCAGAGCCGTTCGCCTCCTCCCTGTCCCTGCTGATTCCCATGTCTTTAAAAAAAAAAAGAAAGGCAGTCGGGAGGATGTGCCCATAGACTTATACGCAAATAGAGTCATGAATCTTGCGTATAAGTCTATGTGTCCATAGGCTTATACGCAAGATTCACAGCTCTATTTTGCGTATAAGTCTATGGGCACATGTGATCAGTAGGATGTGCCCATACACTTTTATTTATTTATTTATTTATTTATTACATTTATATCCCGCCTTTTTTCCTCATTTAAGGAGCCCAAGGCGGCGTACATAATCCTCCTCCTCTCCATTTTGTCCTCACAACAACAACCCAGAATAGAGCCGTGAATCTTGTGTATAAGCCTATGGACACATAGACTTATGTACATGCAAGATTCATGACTCTATTTGTGTATAAGTCTATGGACACATCCTCCCAATCGCTTTTTTTTTTTTTTTAAAGACATGGCAATTGGCAGGGACAGGTAGTAGGCGAATGGCTCTGGCTGGCAGGAGGGAAGGTAAGCGCCCCCAAGCCAGTTCCCCCCCCCCTGGAATCCGAGCGGAGCGGAACTGCTCTGGAGGATTCGGGGCGGGGGAACGGATTGCCTCCCCCTCCATGGATTCCCCACCGGAACACACAGTGGGGAATCCGTATACCCCTACTGTCACTGCTTGAACCACTTATGATTTGGGATGCTGGAGAAATTTGAGACAGACAAAAATGACCTCGGATTTCTAAGAATCCGCTGTGGACTGACCCACTCGGGCTGCCCAGTCTGTTGACTTTCAGACCTTTTTTACTTTCCTGAAATTTGTGCAAATTTATATGTAAGAAAATGCACAAGTTTCTGCTGGGACTGGTAAATATACGTGGGGAAAAGTTGAATGGAATGGGGGACCATATGCCAAATGTTATGTACGAAGGTAAAATATGTAAATTGTTGAGAACCCTCTCACGGAATTATCTGCGTATTGTTCCTCATAGCAACAACAACAAAATTGAATCTGTCTGTGAATGGACAATGAAACAAAAGCCGCCTGACAATCCGTGAAACACAGACGGAGTGGAGTTTATACAGTCCATACATCCCTACTCACAATGCTCCGCAGTTGGTGAGGACAGAAAAAGACTTTCTAGGGAGCCACTTCAAAATTGCCAAAAAATAAGAAATGCCTCTCCAAAAAAAGAGGACAAAAGAGGACACCGATTTGCATAACATTTGCCCATGCTAATTTATAGGTATAGATGAAAATTTAGAAATAATTATTAAAATTTAAATAGAAATACAGGACATTTCCCCCTAGTGTGGAAGACTGTTACGATGTGATCTGTGTGCCTGGCTATTCAATCTGCCGCCCCGGAGCTAACTGTGGATGAGCAACAGCTGGAATTGGACAGGGCAGCCCTTCAAACAGAGGATGGTTTCGAAACAGAGGACAGTCTCCAGACAGCCCTTCCAACAGAGGACGGTTTCGAAACAGAGGACAGTCTCCAGGCAGCCCTTCCAACAGAGGACGGTTTCGAAACAGAGGATAGTCTCCAGGGAGCCCTTCAAACAGAGGGCTGTCCTCTGTAAAAGAGGACACCTGGCCTCTGTAAAAGAGGACACCTACATAGAGCCAGATAGACAGTGGTGGGTCCCCCTACAGCAGAGCCAGGGCAAAGGTGTGAATGGTGAGAAACTGGGAAGGGGATGGTTTGAAGGCACATGGCACAACAGCCCTTGCTGAAGCTAAGCAGGTGTAGGTTGGATCAGTGCCTGGATGGGAGTCTGCTTAGGAACCTCATGTATCCAGGCCTTGAGTCCCATGATGGGATTTAAATGTGTAAAATAAATAACTGGTAGGTTATGGGCAAAGCCTGGTTCTTGCACCACCAATAGTTCTGTCAACAGCCAGCAGGCCAAGCTCAGTTTCCTAGCTTCTAGAAGCATTCTCAATTTTCGCTGAGGAATGGGATTTTTTAATTCACAGTTTTTTATTTGAAATATAACAGCACAATAAAAGAACTTGTATTCCAAAGCATTTGATCCATAATAAATCCAGTCTTTGCCTTCCCCAAGCCATCCAACCCTTTCTCATAAAACTGTGGTCCCCATTGAAAGGTCTTTGCAGCCTCCCAATTATCCAAACCCCAGTGTTTTAAGATTGCTGGATTGCAAAGGCCCCAAACCATGGATGAGGGAAGCAAAATCTCACAGCGATGCCATTCTGGGGAATGACTGTATGGGACTAGTGAGGAGGGGAGAAGAGGGTACCCCCAAGAAGAGGAGAGCTTTGAGAATCCTTCCTTGTCCTTTTGTTAGCTCAGGATCAATGTTAAGAGAATCTGGAAACTCAGGGGTAGTGGAAAAATGGGCAAAAATGGACAGGTACAGAATACCAGAATAGCATGATGGAGTTTTATTTATGTATTTACAACATTTATATACCACTCCACATCTAGACAGATTCCAGAGAGGTGAACAATAAAAAGATAAAAAGTTAAGAAGATAAAATAATAAAATGCCATATTAAAACTACTATTAAAAAAAAGATTACCGATAAAAAACATGGCTGGTCAGTCAAGGAAGGCTTCCTGAAATAAAAATGTCTTTAGGAGGCGCTGGAAACAGCACAGTGCTGGCGCTTGCCCGATCTCCAGAAGCAGGGAGTTCCATAGAAGACCTCATATGGAAGGCTCCCTGAAGTTTCAGAATATTTCCATATATTATTAATCAGTAAGCTTTATCTGAAAACCTGTACTGACTTACCTGAGAATAATAAGCCCCATTGAACTCAATGAGGGTCAAACTATATGTTACATCAATTGTGTAATTGAGGAATTTTTTTTACTCTAGAGTAAGTGCGCATGGATTTGGATTGAGACCATCATGCACCAGGAGGAGAGCATGAAACCTTCCCCCACCTCCTTTTTCCTGAATCCGCCCCCCATGGGGGTTTAAAAAGCTTGCATTGATGGCAATGGGGTGGGGCTTTTGAAAAAAAAATGGTCAGGGGGAAGGCTTAATCCTACTACCATCCTGGTGTGTGGTGGTCCCAATACAGTACTTACTGTAGAGCAATAAAAGGGATTATCCTCAAATACATGCTACACAATTAATGTAAGGTATAGTTTGACTGTCAGACTTACATCTGAGCAGGCAGGAATAGGATTGTGTTGTTAGACTACACGTATAGCATTATGGGAGTTCTGAAAGAACATATAGTCGATTCTTTATCACTGCTGATAGGTGTCTGATATTGTGGGCCAGAGGAAGTTATGACTCTTCTGGTTCTGTAGCACCCCTAGTATAAACCTTCAGATCAATCTAGGACACTTTTTAGGTGAAAGCTTTGGACACACTGAATGTAAAATAGATAAGAAACTGTCAAGTCTTCTAATGTAAGACTTCTTTTTAACTTTTTAACGAACATCTCCATTTATTGAAGTATCAGCTTTGTTGATGGTACATATGGGAGGGCTCCATTCCTAATATAGGTCAGAGCTTGTGCATTGAGTCCTTTATGATTCAGAATATCTCCAGCCTGTTGATTCAGTGTGCTGCAGCAGCTGATCATGGTAGGTTGGACTGGGATATTTGTCTGGATAGAGAATACTTTCTTCCTTTAAAATATCTGAAACACCAGAATGCATGTTTTGGTCAGCATCATCCAGGTGAACCAACAGTTCCTGATAGAGAACCTCAATATTGGCTTTCAAGAGAGTTTTCTTTTTGTCATCATTTATACATCTGAACCAGCTGATCGAGTCATCATGTGAGATGTCTTCCAAATGCATTAAGAGTCCTGGATAAATGTTGCTGAGTTCGAACTGTTTTCCACAGCCATCTAATAAAATGCAGATTACTCGACAAGATATTAAGCATGTCATTTTGGAATCTCCCTCCAGGTTGGCAATTATCTGAGGCATTGGTGCATCTCTGATGTTCAGCATCTCTTCTGGAGACAGCAGTTCACTGTAAATAAGAGACGAGAGGCATGCTACAGCCACCAGGCAGATGGCAACTGCTGTTCTTCCAGCTTACCACTGAAGATTAGGATCCAGGATGGCTTTAATCACAATCTCAAGGTAGTTACAAAACTGCCCTTGAGAACTGACAGTCTCATCGGGTTTCTGAAGCAACTGGCATAGAGATGTGAATAGCCTCAGAGTTCTAAGAGTTCTGCAAGACTGCAGTTCTCTGGCAAAACCTTTGAGCAATGTAATGTTCCATTCTACACATGACAGAAGAGTAGAGCATTTAGTAAATAACTTGTTCTAGGTGACAAGGGGAGGTTTGCACTGGACAGGTTTTGTGCCAGTTCTGTAGCCATTTTCACACAGCAAATCCAGCAATGATCTGAGAGGAAAGTGGAGAAAGAAGCCTGTTCTTAGCAATCTTGTCCTTAAAAATCCATCTAAACTTCCATAGGCCTTCATAATGATACTTTTGGAGAAAGCTTTGAAAAGCCAGAAGCAATGTTTTGCATTAGAAAAATAGTTCAAAAGCAGTGGGTTCATGCCAAAGGGGGACAAAAAATAATAAAAAAATAAGCCCACCTGGAATTTATTTATTTATTTATTTATTGCATTTATATCCCGCCTTTTTTCCTCCAAGAAACTCAAGGCGGCATACATAATCCTCCTCCATTTTATCCTCACAACAACAACCCCCCTGTGAGGTAGGTTGGGCTGAGAGTGTGTGACTGGCCCAAAGTCACCCAGTGAGCTTCCATGGCTGAAAGGGGACTAGAACCCCGATCTCTTGACTCTCGTCCAGCACTCTAGCCACTACACCACACTAGCTCTCCAGTCTTCATTCCGAATTAGGTTGCACTTTCAGTTCGTGGGCTAGTGTGCCAAGACAGCAGGGTGATTTTAAAATGGGGAGGGGAAGAGTTGGGTGAGACCAACCCTCAGGGATGCAAAACTCAGTGATGCCAACTGACCAGTTGGCCAAGGACAATGAAACAAGTTCTTGGCGAGCTGACAAGAGGTGATACATCATTCCAGATAAATGCCAGGTGGGCTTACTTTTACATTGGCATGAAAGCAAGGCCTTTGAATTAATTTTTATATTGCTGGAGAAGACCGCTGCTGGTATTTTCAAAACATTTGGGGGATGTTTTCTAGACCAGCAGTTTTCAAATTGTGTTTCAAGAAAGCCTGGGATCCTGAAAAGCTTGTCAGGGATTCTCAATGAAAAGATCAGGAACAGTGGACCAATTTCCCTGACAGAGAAGCTCATGATGGATTTCACAGCCACAGGGCAGCATTGATGTCTGCTGAGTTCACATAGGGCAAAAGGGAGGCCTAATGCTAATTGCCAGTACTTTGTTTGAACTGGTGTACATGCTAGAAATGCCCCAGAATTCCCTGCAAGGCACATGGGCTCTGTAGCAGACGGAGGAAGCTGGCTGCCTTATATTGGGTCAGATTCTTGATCCATCTAGCCAAGTAGTTCCCCAGGGTCACTTTTCCATCAACAGCCCTCTTTTCCTTTGAACTGGGGACCACAGAGATTGAATGTGGTACCTTCTGCATGCAAAGCATGTGTGCTACTGCTCTAGGACGAGCTATGAGTGACCTGGGTGGGTGGGGTGTAATAGTCACTGGCACTGCAGCACATGGGGAGGGGGGTGGAAGCCTTTCCTGCCAAGCTGCAACCTCTGTAAAAATTGGCCCCAATGACAGGTATCTTCCTAATTCAGTGGAGGCTGGTGGCTCCGATGTCAGTGGGGTGGTGTACCCATTCCAGGTTTCAGTCAGAACTCTAAAGGAGCTATTCAAGGTTCTTTGCTTGGCACCTTGGATAGCTCCTTTAGAGTTCTGACTGGTTATGACTGAAACCCAGAGTGGATTCACCACCCCACTGACATCGGAGCCACCAGCCTCCATTGTCTTACTGCAAATTGCCATGCAGGAGCAGGTAATGTTTCCTGAAATCACAGCTAGGCATGGAAGGTTTAAAGTGCCCCTTCTCGTGTGTCACAGTGCCGATGACTATCCACCTCCCTCTCGTGTGTGGTATATAATTTTTTTAAAAATCCCACTGCGATTGTGTCAGGGTTCCCCTTATGACCTGGACCCCCTGAGCAACTCCTTAAGGATTTCTTGCATCCTTAGGAGTCCTGCCTTTCTTCTTTTACCTCCCCCCTTCCAATAACGTGGGGTTTAGGCTGTAGATGCGGGGTGATTGACACTCTAGACACAGGGTTTAACCACAACAGCTTACTGGTAAATTAAAGCAAGCAAAGCATAACTAAAAGTATTTACACAATAGAGCAGAGTGGTACAAAAGGCATTTAAGAGAAAATAAAAATTGCAAAATGCAAGTTCCGTTACCTTCGCTGTACTTAGACTTCTCCAAGGTGCTTCTTCCTGCTCCCTCTTCAGGCTCTGGCCTCCCCGACTCTGCTCTTACTGGCTCTCTCACTCTCTTTATATACCCTCCTCCCTCAAAACCAAAAGTACTGTTTCAAACCTGAAGAAATGAAACTTAACAGGGGAAATGAAACCGATATGGGGAAATGAAGCTACTCCTCTCAGGGATACCCCCTTCCAACAAAAAAACTCCAGGCTCTTAGGACTGAACTTTTTCCTTGCCCCTGTAGGCCTCAAAGCTTCACAGACTGCTAATCACATCGTTAGTATCATGTGTTCTTAGGCCTTGAGCCAAGCTAACATGTAAAAGGCTCCCTCCAGTAATGTCTGCATATGATGTCTCTCTATCAGGTTTCTCCAATCTGGTGCCCTCCAGATGTTTTAGACTACAACCCCAATCATGCCTGACCACTGGCCATGCTGGCTGGAGTTGTAGTCTGGAGAAGGTTTGGGGAAGGCTGCTCTAGATCTTGGGTGGGCAACATGCAACCCATGTTCTGCACGTGGCACCCCACTCCCCCATGCAGCCCCTTTCAGAACGAGCTGAGTTCGACCCTTTTATCACTCTGTAGCAGTTTGCTGCTGAAATTCGGTGGCAAACTGCCATTTTCTTTGTGCTGCTGTTGGCAAATGTGGTGGCGTGGCAACGGGAGTGCAGTCTGCAGGGGCAGAGGGTCAAAAGTGGCCCCTGGACCCCCTCCCAAGTTTGCCCACCCCTGCTCTAGATCAACTCAGCCAATGCCAAAGTCATCATATTTCAACAAATGCGCTGCTGATGCCAACATCAGCTACACAGAGAAAGCATAAGGGGGTGCCCTTCCATTCATGTGGTTTCGATCTGCAGTGGATACTATACAGAGTTGGTTGGGATAAACAATGAACTCACCGGGAGCTGGCATCAAGTTCTGCATGAAACCCAACATTAAAAAAACATAATTCAGAATGATTACCTTGTTAGACCCAGGGGTTTGCCAGGTGAATAACAGAAGGAAAGCTAAACCAGACCCATATATATTTAAATAACACAATTTTCATTGTTATTTTAGAGGCAGTCCTTGTTTTGCATCACATTCTCAGGAGGTCTCAGTCTCTTCTTACTCAGGATAAACATTGCATTCGTATGGAGTCCTCCCCACCCCACCCCGCTTCTATTGTATTTCTGCTGCATGCTGGCGGTGGCCTCGACACAGAGGCTGTGTGTGGGAGACTTTGAACTTCAAAGCCAGCCCTGTTTAACCCATTTCCCCCATCCTCGTTGAACACCCTTTCTTCTTCTTTTTTGCTGAAAAAGGATCAACAAAGAAACGCACCTAGGAAAACAAAGCAGCGCAGTTGATTTCAGCTTCAACATGCCAAACTGGCCCAGAACCACCTGCTTTCTACGTTTTATGCAGCGGACAGACATCACAGTGCATTGAGTTTAGGGCCGTACTGATGAAGAGAATTTGGACTTGTTCCTCTGCCTTGATGAATAACCAATCAGTCAATTACATTTGGATACATTTGCAGGTTACTGTAACCTTAAAATTGGTGCCTTTGGGGGAAATCAAAGGAAGTGTGAGATTGATTACTTACATACAGGAGTAGGCAACATGTGGCCGTCTAGAGCAGGGGTCCCCAACCTCCGGGCCGTGGACCGGTACCAGTCCGTGGTCTGTTAGGGACCGGACTGCAGTAGGGGTGTGGGAACCTCCCCTTACATTGAGTCCGTGGGGGGGGGGAGGCGATCCATCCCTCCCCCCCCGGCCTGGAATCCTCGCCGGCCCTGGCTGGCTCTGCTCCGTGGTGAGTCCGCAGACCTGCTGGCCAGCTCCGGCCCTTCTCTTTGCAGTAACAGCCTATTACTGCATCCCAGCAGCCGGAAGTCCTCCCCCAGCCGGAGCCGGCCGGCTGTTCCGTGGACTCGCCTCGGAGCGGAGCCGGCCAGGGCCAGCAAGGATTCCGGGGGGGGGGAGGGATGAATCCCCCCCCCCGCAGACCCAAGGTAAGGGGGGTTCCCACACCCCTACTGCGGCCTGGTCCCATCCCCCCCTGGTCCGTGGAAAAATTGTCTTCCACGGACCGGTCCCTGGTCCCAAAAAGGTTGGGGACCGCTGCTCTAGATGTTGCTGGACTGTAAGTCCCATGACTTTTGGCTATGCTGTGTGAGGGCTGGTGGGAGTTACAGTCTGAGGACATCCAGAGGGTCACAGGTTCCCCACTCATGACTTACAATTTGATAAATGTAACCCCCACTTAATAAATGGAGGTTACAATTCTGCACACTTGCCTGGGTGTAAAAAACAAAGCAAGTAAGCTTGCTTAAGATTCGGCTGTACAGCTGAAAAGCGAAGCAGTGCCCTGCACTGATTTCACTGGAACATGGTCTTCCCTTGGCTATTCAGCGGCACACCCGCGAGGTGGTGACACAGTCTTGACAGCCATCTTACATTTGCTCTGGTAAGATATGGAGGACCCTCTCCTTCTCAGCTGCTGCACAGCAGTGGCAACCGACTGCTGCTTCCTGCTCCATGCCTCACCGGTGATTTAAGAGGCAAAACAGACATTACTATAAATCTGTGACTAGTAGCTATGTCTCTCCCCACCCATTTTTACTCTAGAATAGAGGCAGTGGGCTCAGTCTGAATCATAATCCCCTACCCCCCCACACACACACTAGGGTCCCAATCCAGATTGGGATGCCTGCACTTACTCTAGAGTAAAAATGGGAATAAAACATGTAGCTGCAAGACACAGATTTAAAGTAATGTCTGTAAAACAGAGTGGTTCTGCCAGTTGCTGAGCTGAAATCCCTGCCTATGATGAAACTGAGGATGTATCTGCCCTTGGAACTAAAGTCCAAGACAGATGAATGTCTCTCTCATTAGCAGCAGGCCGACTTCTGTTTTGTTCTTTTCTTTTCTGCTGTGCTAGAATGGTCAGGCATCCTCTTTTACAGACGACTGTGACCGTCCTCTATTTGAAGGGCTGCCAGAGGACTGTCATCTGTTTTGAAGGCATCCTCTGTTTGAAGGGCTGTCCAGGCCAAGTCTGGTATAAAGATAAAGTACCATACCAGCAGAAGGAAGAGCTGAGCCTTGAAGATGCCCATCGAGAGCAGACTGAGCTAGGCACACAGGTCACCTGGTCACACTCTTCCTCACTAAGGTGAGATGTACTCTATGTCTATTTAAATTGTAATAACTATTTCTAAATTTGCATTTGTATGTATAAATTAGCATATGCAATTTTCATGCAAAGATTTAGAATCACGAGCAAATAAACAAATGAAGAACATTCAATGGCCAAAGCGGAGATTCTGACAAGAACATTTTGTGCTGGTGGCAACGCCCCTATATGCTACCCCAGCTTTCCCCAACCTGGTGCCCTCCAGATGTGTTGGATTACAAATCCCATCATCCCCAGCCAGCTGAGGAAGGCTGTGTGCCTATGTGCCAAGGAAGTACGCCAAACGTATGAGAGTTTTGATCTGCTACAGTCAGGGCCAGAAATATTGGAGCAAGGATAACTGTTTTGGCAGTTGGCCTCTGTACACCACCACATTGAGGTTAGGAAACACACCCAGATGGGAGCGAAGTCAAGACTTTCAGCTGTAATTCAAGGGGTTTGACAAAAGTGGGGCACTAACTATTCAGGAAGGACAGCCAGTGGCATACACCCCCCCCCCCATCGTTGGTGGCTCATAAGTAATGGAACAAACCAACATCATCTCAGACTTAAGGATCGCCTTTAATACCTGGATGAAAATCCTTTGCAGCCAATGACTGCCTGAAGTCTGGAACCCATGGACATGACCAAATGCTGAGTTTCCTCCCTCAAGATGCTTTGCCAGGCCTCCCTTGACTGCAGCTGCCTTCTGCTGCTGCTTGTTTGTGGGTCTTTCTGCTTTCAGTCTTGTCTTCAGTAAGTGAAAAGCATGCTCTGTTGGGTTGAGATCAGGTGACTGACTTGGCCATTGAAGAACATCCCACTTCTTTGCCTTCAGAAATTCTTGGGTAGCTTCTGCTGTATGTTTTGGGTCATTATCCATCTGCAATATGAAGCGGCATCCTATCAGTTTGGCAACATTCGGCTGAATCGGAGCAGAAAGTATAGCCCTATACACTTCAGAATTCATCCTGCTGCTTTTATCAGCTGTCAGGTCATCAATAAAGATCAGTGATCTGGTTCCATTGGCAGCCATGCATGCCCATGCCATAACACTGCCTCCACCATGTTTGACAGATGATGTGGTATGCTTTGGATCATGAGCTGTTCCTTTCCTACTCCATACTTTTCTCTTCCCATCATTCTGGTACAAGGTAATCTTGGTTTCATCAGTCTAAAGAATCTTATTCCAGAACTGGGCAGGCTTTTTTAGGTGATTGCTGGCAAAGGCTAATCTGACCTGTCTGTTCTTGAGCGTTACCAGTGGTTTGCACCTTGTTGTGAAGCCTCTGTATTTACATTCATAAAGCTGTCTCTTGACTGTAGATGTTGACAATGACATGCCTACCTCTGCAAGAGTGTTCTTGACTTGGCTAGATGTTGTGAAAGTGTTCCTCTTCACCATGAGCAGAATTCTGCGGTCATCCACTTTAGTTGCCTTTCATGGTCTGCCAGGCCTTTTGCTGTTGCTGAGCTTGCCAGTTAATTCCTTCTTTTTCAGGATGTTCCAAACGGTTGTATTGGCCACTCCCACTGTTTTTGCTATCTCTCTGATGGGTTTATTTTGTTTCCTCAGCCTAATGATGGCCTCCTTCACTCGCATGGACACCTCTTTGGACCTCATGTTGGGAGTTCCAGTGAACAGCTACCAAATGCAAATGTAACACTCAGAACCACCTCCAGGCCTTTCATCTGTTTGATTGGTGATGGGGTACCCAGGAAACAGGCCACACCTGGCCATGCAGCTGCTTGTCAGCCATTCGTTCCATTGCTTATGAGCCTCCAATGATGGGTGTGTGTGTGTATGCCACTGGCTGTCCTTCCTGAATGGTTAGTGCCCCACTTTTGTCAAACCCCTTGAATTACAGCTGAAAGTCCTGACTTCGCCCCCATCTGGGTGTGATTCCTAATCCTTTCAACTTCAATGTGGTGGTGTACAGAGGCCAACTGCCAAAACAGTTATCCTTGTTCCAATATTTCTGGCCATGACTGTAGATGGTGGCTTTAGTGATTCTACATGTGTATGTTTGAGAACTTGTTCTATGGGAATTACTCCATGCAGCTTGCTTCTGTGAGTAGTAGCCTAGTCATGTGCATGTTTACTAGAAGGTTAGACCCATTGAGTTCAGTGGGATGTACAACTTGAAAGCTTGTTTAGGATTGCAGCCTGATGAGGGAGACCCAAGGCTGCATCACCCTCATTTTTTGTGATGCATTTCCTCTTTTTGGCGATTCATAAATGGCCACCCTATCCACTGATTAGGGTTGGCAGGTTGGAGGCAGCTCAAAACCTGAAATTCAGGAGGCGGTGCCTGGTGGTGTCATGCAAAGTGGGGTCTGGTGATATCACATGGTCATCAATGCTGAAAAAACAAGAAATCTGGCATGGCCCCACAGGAAAAGGATGGGGTCAGATATATGAAGGTTTGGAAGAATGAGAAAAATGGTGGTGGTGGTGGTCCATATTTGAACTTATTACAATCCCCCCCCAATTTCCCAATGGAAATAATGGGAAATTTGTGCGGGGGGGGATTGAAAAGCATCTTATGCAATATTTTGCCTTTCAGAATGAGGAGTGGAACACTTTTTAAAGTTGTTTTTTTTAAAAAAGGACATTGTTGCAGCCAATTAGGGATGGGTGAACTCACCCCTGTCTACACTGTGCATCGAATGTTGGACCCCCGCTGGCTGCTCCACCATTTGCTGTGTACAACGGGCCGCTGGCTGGTCTGCAGGTGCCTGGTGAGTGGCGCCCGGCATCCCACGGTTCCGTCGAGCCTCCATTCTGTATAAAATGGCGGTTCAGCCTTTTCCGTAAAGGCTGATTTTACATAAATGGGCCATTTATGCAACATTACAGGCGTATATGGTCTAAACAGACCATTTACACCTGTAATGTTGTGTAAATGGGCCTCTTTATGGCTGTTTGTTATTGTTTATTCGTTCAGTCGTTTCTGACTCTTCGTGACTTCATGGACCAGCCCACACCAGTGCTTCCTGTCGGCCGTCGCCACACCCAGCTCTCCCAAAGTCGAGTCCGTCACCTCCTTTATGGCTGACATTTATGTAAAATTGGCCATTTTAATGGAAATGGCTGAACTGCCATGTTATGCAGAATGGTGGCTCAGCAGAGCAGCGGGACCTGCCGGGCTTGTAACTTGGCCCATGCCGAGTCAGGCAAGCACGGCGGTCCATGGACTCCAGTCTGGGGGGCCGAGCTGGTGGTAATCTGCCAAGCTTGATCCCTCAACTGGACTCTGTCGCCATCTCTACAGCCAGTTAACACTGCTACAAAATTTTGGATCCGAGACTCAAAGGTAGCAATGATGAAACCTTGCCCTCTAACCTTCTGCAGAAGAAGATGTGAGATTACCAGCCTCTCCCTAACGCCAGTACCAAGAAACCCTGTCCAAGCTTCCTGCATGGACTATTGCCTATTACTGAAGATTATACTCCAGCTGCTCTATTTGTTTACTTTGTAATAGACTGTCCTGTACTGATTTACAGTCCAATAATGTGTTCATTCTTTTGGCTAAGAACAAACTAGGAAAACACCAACATCAGCTTCTGCAGCATGTGAGGTGCATGGCTCTGGGTGCTGCATGATGCTTAAGGGCCAAACTAGGGCAGTAGCAGTGGGTGATTAACCATTTGTCCCTTCCTGTGGTCCTTATCTAGACTGGGTCCCCATGCCTGCTATTTACATGGAGGAAAAGCTCCCATTAGAGTGATTGGGATCTCCCTCCCACCATATAAACAACAGGCCTGAGGTCCCCAATTTGGATTGGGGATGCTGTGGGAAGCAAAGGGTGCAAGCTAGATGAGGCTCCTCCACCTGCAATTTACTTTTAAGAAGCCATTTGTGCAATTGCTAATTGCATGAATGGTGTCCTGTCTAATTTGGCTGCATGCATGCAGCTGCATATACAGTATATCAGGCCAACATGCAGCTGCATATATATTATATCAGATCCAGCCTCCAATTGTGTCTCAAGCACAAAGCAAGAAGAATCATAGAATAGTAGGGTTGGAAGGGGCCTACAAGGCCATCGAGTCCAACCCCCTGCTCAAAGCAGGAATCCAAGTCAGAGCATCCCTGACAAATGGCTGTCCAGCCTCGTCTTGAAGGCCTCCAGTGTGGGAGAGCCCACCACCTCCCCAGGTAATTGGTTCCATTGTCGTATTGCTCTTAAAGTCAGGAAGTTTTTCCTGATGTTCAGCCGGAATCTGGCTTCCTGTAACTTGAGCCCATTATTCTGTATCCTGCACTCTGGGATGATCAAGAAGAGATCCTGGCCTTCTTCTCTGTGACAACCTTTCAAGTACTTGAAGAGTGCTATCATATCTCCCCACAGTCTTCTCTTCTCAAGGCTAAACATGCCCAGTTCTTTCAGTCTCTCTTCATAGGGCTTTGTTTCCAGTCCCCTGATCATCTTTGTTGCCCTCCTCTGAACCCTCTCCAGTTTGTCTGCATCCTTCTTAAAGTGTGGTGCCCAGAACTGGACACAGTACTCCAGATGAGGCCTAACCAGTGCTGAGTAGAGGGGAACTAGTACTTCCCGGGATTTGGAAGCGATGCTTCTATTAATGCAGCCCAAAATAGCATTTGCCTTTTTTTGCAGCCACATCACATTCAGCTTGTGATTGACAACAATTCCAAGATCCTTCTCGCTTGTAGTGTGGTTGAGCCACGTATCCCCCATCTTGTAACTGTGCATTTGGTTTCTTTTTCCTAGGTGCAGAACTTGGCATTTATCCCTATTAAATGTTATTCTGTTGTTTTCTGCGCAGCGCTCATCTATCCAGATCACTTTGAATTTTGTTTCTGTCTTCCAAAGTATTAGCTATCCCGCCCAATTTGGTGTCATCTGCAAATTTGATCAGCATTCCCTGCACCTCCTCCTCCAAGTCATTAATAAAAATGTTGAAGAGCACTGGGCCCAGGACTGAGCCCTGCGGTACCCCACTCGTTACCTCTCCCCAGTTTGAGAAGGTCCCATTGATAAGCACTCTTTGAGTCCGATTCTGTAGCCAACTGTGGATCCACCAGATCGTTGTTTCATCTAGCCCACTTTGAGCTAGTTTGCTCATCAGGATATCATGGGGCACTCTGTCGAAAGCTTTGCTGAAGTCGAGGTATATGATGTCTACAGCATTCCCACGGTCTACAAGGGAGGTTACTTGATCAAAAAATGAGATGAGATTTGTCTGGCAGGACTTGTTTTTGACAAATCAAAGTGTATGTTAAGTTAATCATGTAGCATGTAGCTGAGGCTCGCCTTTTTTTTACCCTAGTGTAAGCACACACAGCCCTGATTTGGATCAGGACCACTGTGCTTTGGGAAGGAAGGGTTAAACCTTCACTACACACCACTGATTTCCCCTGAAATCCTCCTGCCTGCTGGAGGGTGGGGTGGGGATTAAAAAAAAGGTTAAAAGTCTCCATTGACACCAATGGCCCTCTGTGTCCCATCACAACTATGCATAGATACATGACGTTAAGAATGGACAAATGATCCCTGTACAAAATGATGTTTTGTATCATAGTTAGTGATATACAGATTTTTTAAAACATCAGTTCCATCTGCATTTCGCAGGTTGTCAGGTGCCTTTCGTTCTGTCATCTGCTGATTGACGGAATTGGATTCTTTTCCAGTTTCCTGAATTTGTGCACATTCGCATTTGCACAAATTCACACTTCCAAAACTGCGCCCCCCCCAATATGTGCAACCCCCCCCCAATGTGCATTGTCATGCTTTAGCCTATGGAGGAAATGTGCATTTTCGGCCATTTTTTTATTTTCTATATTTTTCTATGACTAAATTTGCATAAAATTCCAGAAAGTTAAAACAAAACAAAACACACCAGTCCACAAGTCCACGGAATCTGTGTGATTGAGGAAAAGCTGGTCTGCTGCGGAATTTGCGGCCAGATTAGGGATGGCGGAGAATTCTGCCACGGATTCCAGTGAGGCTGGATTCTGCAGGAGGCCTCCTGCCCCCCCGCAGAATCTCGGGACAGCACTTACCTGGGGCGGCTCCGGAGGCGTGGTGGCAGATTCGGTGGCGGTGAGTGCGGCGGCGGCGGCAGCAGGGGTGACAGCAGGGGCGGCGGCGGATTCGGTGGCGGGGGCGGCGGCGGGGCGGTGGGGAGGCGGGGGCGGTGGCGGGTACTGCAGCGGGGCGGTGGGGGTGGTGGGGCAACGGTGGCAGGTGCGGCGGGGGTGGTGGTGGGGGTGGCGGGACAGCGGCGGGGTGGCGGCTGCAGCGGCGGGTGCTGTGGCTGGGCGGCGGGTGCGGCGGGGTGGTGGCAGCAGGTGTGGTGGGGTGGCGGTGGGGCGGCAGGTGCGACGGGTGCTGCGGCGGGGTGGCGGGTGCGGCAGCGGGTGCGGCTGCAGCGGTGGTGGCTGGTTTCCTGGCTGGCTGCGGCCGGGTGCAGCTTATGCAAATGGCAGAAGCTACGGCTGCCGCCATTTGCGTTTGCTATTTTTCGCGGTTCTAGCCTACGTAAATATTTATGTAGGCTAGAACCGCGAAAAATAGCGAACACAAATGGCGGCCACCGTAGCCGCCGCCATTTGCGTACGCGTTTTTTTTTTACTTTGCCATGATAGGCTACATAAATATTTACGTAGCCTATCATGGTTAAGTACAGGGACGCAAATGGCGGCTACAGCTGCTGCCATTTGCGTCCCTGCTGCCCAGCGGCTGGATGTCCGGCTGCGGGCGGAGCTGCCCGGGGGCTCTGCGGAATCCTTGCGGAGCGGAGCCGGCCGGGCAGGATTCCGGGGGGAGGGACGGAGTGCCTCCCCCCCACCACGAAGCAGATCCGCAAAACGGTAAGTGACTTTCGTACATCCCTAGGCCAGATTCATAGAAACCTGAACGCATTTGATTCCGTTGCAGATTTGCCAACATCCTTTATCCTAGTCAATATGAGCAGTGTGGCTGGTGCCCCACAAGCCATCCCTCAGCTACATAATGTCCCACGCTGAAGTATTTTTTTATTATTATAGTGGTATTCTATTAATGTGTTATACTCAGGGCCAGCCCTACCATTAGGCACAGTGGGGAATTGCCTCAGGCAGTAGATGGCAGGGATGGCACCATTCCTCTGAATCCCCTAAGTTAACCTCCTCTGCACTCCATAATTTGGTCTGCTGCTCTCAGGGACAGTGGAGAATTTTGTCTCTTGAACTGTGTTGAAATGAGCTTCAACTGCCAATCCAGTCAGATTCTGTACGTGGAATTGTGTGCGTGTGTGTGCGTGCATGCGTGTGGGGTGGGGGTCATCTTGTCATTTGCCACAGCTAGAAAAATATCTTCAGCCAGCAGCACTGGTTGGTTGTACTGTAGCTAACAACAACACAAGAGCTCTCTTGCAGATTGGCAGGGAAAGGAGTCCTAGAGCTGCAGGGCACATGCTCTAAACGTCCAAGCCATGTTGGAAAGGAAAGGTGTTTACACACACCTGAGTCTTAAATCACTTTTTGAGTTTCGCTGTCAGTATTTATATTATGGGCTGATGGGTGGTCAGGCAAGAAGAGAACACACAGGAGAGGCACTTGTATTGAAAATATGCATTCCAGTTAGGGCCGGTTCTACATTTGCATTGCAAACCTGCTTGTAACAAGAGTCGCTTTAAGCCTCATGGGTGCAAAGACCCTAAGTGCTGCTTTGTAGGTTACGAAATAGCTCTGATATGTGCAAACAACGGGTTAGTCATCTGAACAAGGGCCTGCTGGAGAACAACATGGTTATGGAAGATGGAATAGGAATAGGAAGCTGCCTTATACTGAGTCAGATACTTGGTCCATCTAGCCCAGTATTGTCAGCACTGACTGGCAGCAGCTCCTGAGGATTTCAGGCCGGATTCTTTCCTTGCCCTACCTGGAGAAGTCAGGAATCAAACCTGGGACCTTCTGCATACATAGCATGTGCTCGGTCACACTGAGCTATGGCACCTTAAGATACAGTGGCAACAGGTCCTATGAGAAGGGATTTTTGTATCCCAGCATGCCTCCCTCATGGAAAGTGCATTTTCCACTAATAGGCTTCTCCGTCATTACACTATTTACTGCTAGGGATGCAGTGGAGGCTGGAGGCCCCGATGTGAGTGGGGTGGTGAATCTGTTCCGGATTTCAGTCAGAACTCTAAAGCACCCTGCAAAACACCTTGGATAGCTCCTTTAGAGTTCTGACTGGTTCTGACTGAAACCTGGAGCGGATTTACTGCCCCACTGACATCGGAGCCACCAGCCTCCAATGTAGGGATGGATGCATCTGCCAGGTTTGCTTTCTCCTGCATTCAATTTTTTTAAAAAACTCTCAAGTTCTTTTCTGACCTGAATATGAATAATTTTTGAATTTTCGCAAATTCTTATCAAAACCAAACTGAAACAAAATTCTCACTCATCTCCACAGGCCAAACTCAATAACTACTCTTATTCCCAGCTTGGAGAGGACCATGCTGTACCTGTAGGGATGTCAGAGAATTCCGCGATGGATCTCGGTGAGGCCGAATGCCAGTGCATTCGGCCCCCCAAAATCCATCGCGGAACAAAGCCCCCGCCCCCCCAACCCACGAAAGGCGCGCGGGATGAAGTCCTCGCCACCCCCAACCCACAAAAGGCGTGTGAAATGGAGCACACCTGCTCCTGTCCGCGCTGCTTTGCGAATGGCGGTCGTCCTGTGGCCGCCATTCGCTTCCTCTTCATAGCCATGATAGGCTACGTAAATACTTACGTAGCCTATCACGGCTAACACAGGGACGCCTTTTGCATCCCTGCGGAGGCTGTGATAGGCTACGTAAATATTTACGTAGCCTATCATGGCAGAGGGGAAAAAACCCAGCATACGCAAATGGCAGCGGCTACGGCGGCTGCCATTTGCGTTCCCATTTTTTGCCTACGTGAATATTTACAGTGAAAAAAAGGGAACGCAAATGGCGGCCGCCGTAGCCGCTGCCATTTGCGTATGCTGGGTTTTTTCCCCTCTGCCGTGATAGGCTACGTAAATACTTACGTAGCCTATCACGGCCTCCGCAGGGATGCAAAAGGCGTCCCTGCGTTAGCCGTGATAGGCTACGTAAGTATTTACGTAGCCTATTATGGCTATGAAGAGGAAGCGAATGGCAGCCGCCATTTGCATATGCTGGGTTTTTTTCCCCCTTCCGTGATAGGCTACATAAATATTTACGTAGCCTATCACGGCTAAATACAGGGACACAAATGGCGGCGGCTACAACAGCCGCCATTTGCGTCCCTGCAGGGCTGCCCAGCGGCTGGATGTTCGGCTGTGGGCGGCTGGAGCCGGCCGGCAGCTCTGCGGCTTGGCCATGGAGCGGAGCCGGCCGGGCAGGATTCTGGGGGGGAGGATCGGATTGCCTCCCCCCACCCCTGTCGAGGATTCCGGGAGGAGGGACGGAGTGCCTCCCCCCCCCCAGCGAAAACAGAACGGAACGGAAGGTAAGTGTTCCATCCATCCCTATGTACCTGCCTGCCACATTGCTGTTAAAAATGTGGAGCCTGTCAGAGAAAAAGAGGTGGAAACCCTACTTCATCACTAACATGGCTGAGAATAGAAGGATCCAAAACCAGACTTTTAAGAGCTAAGGGCTCAAAGCCTTGGGCCTGGATGGACCAATATGTCAGTTTTGGATTCTCCCACATTCATTTTTAAGAAATTATTATTCTCAAGTTTTTCTGTCCTGAATATGATTTTTTTGGTGAATTTTGGTAAGTTCTTTCTTTTTTCTTTTTAAACTGAAACAAAATTCTCACCCATCCCTACTTACTGCTTACTTGAGTAGACCATGTGTGTGCTCAGTCATTTGCAGACTGCAGACCTGATCCATTACAGATGTACCTGGAAGTTACCCCCTCCCCCCGCTCTGAAACCCTTCTGAGTCAACATATTAGAATCAAGGTGTTGCTTTAATAAATCCTCGAGCGCTGCAGTGACTGGGGCAAGCTAATCTCCATAAAGAACCTCTGTCTGGTTCAGAAATGTGACGTTGTCTTGTTCAGAAATATAACCACCACTTGGAAGGTTTTGGTTTTTTTTTTAAATTCCCAGGTTAGCCATTAAACCATTCCTTTCAAGCACACGCTATAACTTAACAAGCGCTGTTGGAAAAGCTGAATTGCTTGGACTGCAGAAGGTGGATACCACATTCTTAATTTGTCCCGTGCTCTCTGCGATGGGCCCCTGGGCCGTACGGGAGTGAGTATTCAAACGCCTGCTTTCAAAAACAGGAAGTGACATTTCAAGTTGTTACAGATTTACTGGGAGGACACGGCTGATCACTTCATTGTCCTGGCTTTCCTGTTTCTGTCTGAAGGAAGTGGCCAGGGAGAAAGGGGAGCTGGGCGGGGGACAAAAAGGAAAGCAAAGCAAACCAGAGCACAGCTACTTTGGCTATAGGCCTAACTGGCTTTGTGGATGGTTGATGAAAAGATGCTCGAACCCCCTGCCAAAAGCTCACTTAGACATATTTGACATCTCACCTCTATCAACAAGCAGAAGCTAAAGGTTAAATCACACACAATCCATATGCCTGGGGAAAGGGATATGCTTATGTCATCATCTTTCTTTGTTCTGAAGCAATAAGGATATCAACAGCAAAGCAGGTTCCTAGAAATGGTAGTGGGGGTGGGGGGCAGGAGGATGACCATTACCGTGGGAGATGGTTGTAAGTTTTCAATGAAGTTCAGTTCATGGCAATGAGATTCTAAATGCTGCTACCTTTTCAGAAGCAGTTAGGAATGAGATCCTGGTTCTCTCGTAGCAGTTTTTGTTCATGCAGGCCTCTGCTTCTACATGAGGAGGTAGGTAGATTTTAATATAGCAACGGCTGTACCGGGGTACTTTTCAGTTTCGCCTCACTAGGATCGGCCCTACCATTAGGTTGGGCGAGGCAGTTGCTTGAGGCAGCGGATGCTGGGAGGCCGCAGGAGAGAGCTGTGTGCTTTGCAGCCTACTCTGCACCCCCTAAGTCAGCCTGCTGCATTCAAGGTCATTGGAGGAACGTCCCGTCATCAGTGTTGAAGACAGATTCATCTGCCAGTCCAGTCAGCTTTTGCACATGGCATGGGAGGGGGTGCCATCTTGTCCTTTGACTCAGGCAGCAAAATGTCTTGGGCACGCCCTGCCCCTCACACATCTAACTGTGGCTGTGAGAACTGGCTTCCTGCTTCATATTGTGAGGCAAAAAAGGATACCAGAATAACCAAATATATCCTCAGTGGCTGCTGGGGGAAGTGGGGCTTAGGGTAGTTGTCACACACCACAGTGGCCAAGGGGGAAGAATGAAGAAAGGACACCTCTTCCCTTTCCCGCCCTCCAGAGCCAACCTCCTCCCCTGCAAGATAGTCACAAAATTCTCAGGTTTGGGACCGGCAGCCACCCCCAAACCCTAGCCCTCTATTTCAGGGGGTGATGAACTTTTTACAGGGGGCGAACTCCAATCTGGGACAGGTCTCAGGGGGTGTGTTCTGGTAGTGGGTGGGGTAAGAGCATGGGGCAGGGTCAAGGGCAGAGAAAGCTAAGTGGGCAGGGCTGGATGTAATTCCTACCAATTTGGACATTTTCTCACCAGGCATACCAAGCACGGCTCAATTCTAAGCATGTCTACTCAGGAGTAAGCCCCAGTGCAAAAACTTTCATGCCTGCAAAGGATGCATAAGAATGTAATAAGAGCCCTGTTGGATCAGACCAAGGGTCCATCTAGTCCAGTATTCTGTTCACACAATAGCCAACCAGCTGTTGACCAGGAACCCACAAGCAGGACGTGAGAACAACAGCAGAACCTCCTGCCCAAGTTCCCCAGATACCTCAGTTCTATGCAACTGCTTTCATGCCTTTAAATACCCTCTTATCTCTGATCAATGATCAGAGATAAGAGCAGAAGACATTTGTGGGCTAGATGGCGAACTGTGGACTGGAGATTCCCTATCCCTCCTCCAGTGCTAGATAGCACATCAAGAGGAGGCCTCAGGATTATGGGGAGGAATAAAAAGGTACCCTTCCCCCTTTCAACCCCCTGCTTCTCTGCCTGTCCACTTCCCTCCAAGATGCTTCAATAGCACTATAAGGGTCCAGTTCCAGACTGGCTGGAGCCCAGAACAAGAGCACACCCCTAAGGGTTGGGAATACTCTACAACATCTTGTTGCCAGTCCTACATGTTCCCTTTAACAGCAGACTCAATCACATGCTTGTAAGTTTGGTAGCGAAACTAGATGAGCTCCCTTCCAATGCTTTGGTTCTATATCTGCACAGCCCTGACCTAACCTATCCCCCTGCCTTTGCCTGCATGTTACATCAGCCAGTAAGGATATGGGGCCTCCTCCCCTCACCACTTTCCTACAATCCTCTCCACCCCTCAACAGTCACTCATCGAGTCTGCCTTCTTCTGGGTGCTCCCAGACCATTACTTAGGTATTAATTAATGGGACCTCCCTCCTGATTTGGGAATCATTTATTGAACAGGGAGTGGGGCCGCTTTCCCCTGTAGCACTGGGGGCAGGAGGGCACAAACCCATGGCTCTACCTGCAGCTCTTGACATCATGCAGCTGTTTTTGCCAGGAGCCATCAGGTTCTGTGGTGGCACGGGGGGAACCTTGAATGGGGGACTCATGCAGCAGAAACCATACTCCTTATTCTCTGTGAGCAGGCCAGCCCGCAGGCCAAAGAAGTCACTGGCCTGATCTTTCCTGTGCTGCCCCACCACCCATGTAACAATGGCCAGAGAAGGTACTGCCGCTCATTAGCTCAGCTGGACCAAGTGACCTGAGAAACCAATAGGGGCCTGTCTGGCTCTATAAAACTGTTGCTCCAGGCTTCGTTGCTCAATCTGAATATATTGTCCCATTGAGTAGCCACAAAAAGTACCTCGCCTACTCAGTCTAGAACCTGTCCATGTTCAACCACACCTTTTGCCTGTGGCCCTTTTGCTCCTCGTCTGTCTGCTCCAAAACTGGACCCCAGCCTGTTTTTAACCATGCCACCTGCTTCTGGCCCTTTGGATCTTGGTCTGCTTGCACCAGAACTGGATCCCTTGTTGTGACCTGTCGCAAAGCTTGGCCAAGGCCTGACAACAGCAAAGCTCTTGATGTGTGCAAACCCAGTGAAATAGACGCATGTGGAATCTTCTCACACAGCAGCATGTGGAGGTTTTTCATACATCTGTAAAGAGCAGATCTCATGTTTAAGGGCCTCAGAGTGACTTCTACCTCTTACGGCTGAGCATTCAATGGAGTTTTTCCCATTCATCAAGTAAGCCTCTTCATAAATCAGCTTTGGGCTCTAAGGGGAAAAGATCATTTCCCCACAATGTCCAATGAAGAATGAGCCCAACAATAGCAACACATAAAACCAAACTAAAATTACAGCTTGCAGTTGTAGTGACATTGCTGATACCTTTCAAATAGGTACATGCTGATTCCATTCTGTGCATATAAATCTAAAACCCATAAGCAAGGCACAGCATAGAATAGAAATCAAGGCATGTCCAACTATGTCTCATAAGCTGCTGCAGGTTTTCTTCTTCTATTTTTAAAAAGAGAAACATTTCTTATTTTATAGTATGATTACCACTTGTGAGGTGCGAGGTGTTTCTGCTGCGTATCCCACTGTGCTCGTATGCTGAGAGTAAAAAAATATAGCCCAACTCCAGTTTTAAATATAATTTTCTCAACAAGCATTAACTGGTTGCATCCAAATGGAATGGCGTTACACCTCGGGTGTATTATTAATATGCTAATGAGTACAATGTTGAATGCTAAAATTTGAACTGAGAACTGTTCCTGGTTCACTGCTTCCAGGAACAATTTGAGTTGATATTTGAAGCCTTTTTTCGTATCCTCATGATACAAGTGGAAATGTATCTTTTTAGATTCTTACCTCATTTCCCTGAGATACTGACAGAATAAGGGGAGAAATACTCCCCAAGAACACAGATCAGCTGCTTTTCCCTTGACCCTTTCACATTTAACAGCCATTCTCTTTTCCTTCCCCTCTGGGATCATGTGACTACATCCTCAGCAGATATACATTTTTTTCCTGGCTATTTCCTACAGAGGATGACCAATCCTGTTATCTTATGCAGAAAGCTTATGTGATGCTTCATATTTCTTTTTAACATGAATATCTTCTTCCGTTCTGTCTATGATGGAAAAAGAATAGAAAATAATGTGTTTTACACTCACATATTTTTTGGTGGGAAGCCCTGGAGCACTAAAGAAAAAAAAAAATATAATAGCACTTTTTCAGGAACGGTGACATTCAGCAGCAGGCAATGTAACTTTACCAAAAGAGCTCTCTGGAAATACCAAGAAGGTTTTGGTACTTGACATTTGCCCAAACATTTTTTTTATTCTTATTATTACAAAGAGATTTATCTGTTTGTTTGTTTCGGAGTTATGCCCCACTTTATGGCCTCATAAGTTTATGAAGAATTCACTAACTCAAGATTGTTTGTTTGTTTGTTTGTTTCTATACTGCCCAATAGCCGAAGCTCTCTCGGCGGTTCACAAAAATTAACTGAAGATGAACTGATGATCACCAACTTGGGTGGCTTTAAAAGGGGATTAGACAAATTCATGGTGCAAAAAGCTTTCAGTTGTTACTAGTATTGATGGCCATTTATTACCTCCAGTGCTGGGGGCAGAATACCTGTATATAGCAGTTGCTGGGGAACATGAGCGGTGGGGCACTACTGTACTCTTGTGCTAGTTATGGGCTTCCCACAGGTAGCTGGTTGGCCACTGTGTGAACAGAGTGCTGGACTAAATAGGCTTTTGGTCTGCTTCATTGTGCCTTTTTGTATGTTCTCAGGGCAACTTATAATATCATCAATAAAACCCTACAACCCCACCCCCACCCCAATTCTATTACATAAAATGGTAATGTAATAAAAAGTTCGCCAGATATCAAGAAGGAGCAAAATAAAAGGAATATATGAATCATCCTGTCACTCACTGGAATAACAAACGATGCTCTGGCCATTTTTCTAAAAAGTCACAATGAGCAGACTTGCAGGGCTGGCCCAAGTCATGTTGCTACCTGAAGCAAAGGATAAGATGGTGCCCCCCGCCTTCTATGTACAGAAGCTGACCAGATGAGCAACTGAGTCTTACTTCAACACTGGCAGTGGCCACCACATGTTAAGGCAGCAGGCTTGGTCAGTCAGAATAGGCCACGTGGCATAAACAGACCTGGTTTGCACATAACGAGAAGCCACCATGGGTGAATTGCCCTGTGGGAAGTTCTTGTTGCAGCAGCCACCAGCATTTTAAATATTCAGGGCACAGTGGGGGCTCTACATACCTACCTACAAGGCTGATCCAAGACATTTTTCTGCTTGAGGCAATGACACCTCCCTCACCTCCACCATTCAATGTGCAGAAGCTGACCAGACTGGCCACTGAATCTCCTCTACCACACCTGAGGATAAGGGATCATGTGTCCTATGTTGCAGAAGACAGACCTCGAAGGAGTCCTCTTTTGGAAGGCCTGTCCAGTCCATGTCTGGTTTGAAGATCAAGAACTATAAGAAGGGAAAGTATGGGCCTTGAAGTTACCCATCAAGAGCAGATGAGTGCCTGGGGAGCAGTGCCTGGGCCGCAGGTTGAGTAGGCTCACAGGTCACTGTCTTCTGACTATGCATGGTCAGGTGTATTGTATGTCTATTTAAATTATGGTAATTAGTTCTAAATTTGCATCTTCTTATTTACATATAAATTAGCACATCCACATTTTATGCAAATCTCTGCCCACTTGTCCTCTTTTTTTGGTGATACATTTCCTCTCTTTTGGTGATGTGAAAGTGGCCACCCTACCTGAGGATAGCAGGAGCTTAGGGGGTGCAGGGCACACTGCGCTGTGCTTGCCGTGTGTGGCACACTGCGTGAGGGGTGAGACAGGTTCAGCTGGGCTCATAATGCGCTGAGAACGGTTCTTCTGAATGCTATCTATCTACCTCTGTTCCACATTTAAATTAACAAAACCAAAGCAGCATTTCCCAGAGGTTGCAGGTGACTGGGCAAGTCAAATGTTTCAGAGATTTCCCAAGAAGTGGCAAAAGGCTAAGAAGGAGCTCTTTGTCTGTAATGACAGTTCCAGCATTTCCTCTCTATTACAGTATTTAGAGAGATTCTCTTGGGGAAGAGCAGGGAGCAAACTAGGATACTTTACAGCAGCCTGGTGCCCTCCAGATGTATTGGACTGCAACTCCCATCATTACCAGCCAGCATGGCCATGGGAGCTGCTAGGGAATCCCACCTGAGACCCTGGAGAGCAGCTGCCACTCAGGGATGATAATACAGGGCTAGATGGACTTATGGTATAAGGCAGCTTCCTCTGTCCCTATGTCCCCAGGGCTGTTTGGGGGCCAAAGTCCAGGGCCCTACAGCTCAGGAGTAGCTGGAAAAAATCAGGGAAAAACAGTTTTTTTCCAGTTTTTTCTGAGGACCATTTTTGTTCCCCCCCCCCCAAACTGGAAAAATTGGGGAAATAAATAAGGGAGCAATCCTATGGCCGCTAGACAGCACCTAGACGGCCACAGGATACCTGGGTTCCTGGAGAACTGACCTCCCACCACTTCCACGCTGCCTCAGAGGCAGTGCAGAACAGCCCTGTCCTCCGCACTCACAAGAGGAGTGTGGAGTGGCCAAAAAGGGGCATTCTGGGGCAGGGAGGGTGGAAATGTCTGTACGACACATCCAATGTGTCGTACAGCAGCCTCCTTCTCCTTTCAGCCCTCCTGCGGCTAGACAGCCACAATCAGCTGTCTAGCTGAAAATGCAGGGCAGGAGGATCACGGAGGGAACGATCCCCTCCGTGCTTCACCTGCCCTGCATTGGATAGGTGGTCTCCTGTCTGGATAGGATTGCACCCTAAATGTTGTAGGTGATAAGAAGCAGTTGTGAAGCACAGACTGGGAGTTGCAGGGAGAAACTAATGTTGCTTGTGTGCTTTGCAACTGAAGTAATACACAAGACCATCTGCAGAGGCATGGGGCATACATACGTCCATGAAGTCCAGGTCTAAAATGACCTCGCTGCACCACTGGGAACTGCAGTCTAACACATGTAGAGGGTGGCAGGTTGGGGAAGGCTTCATAAGAGCACAATCCTATGCATGTCTATTCAGACCCTACACATGTCTATTCAGTGCAATGAGCCTTACTCCCCAAGTCAGAGGGTTTAGGATTGCAGCGTTTGTGCTTAAGTATAACAGGTGGGTCAGTATCTTGTAAGTGGGATTAAAGCAGTGCTTTGGAAGCCATAGCAGATTGATGAGTGGTGGATTAATGATGTTCCATCGGCCACCGGTCATCACAGAAAAATGCAGTTTGCTATAGCCAGCTGGCTAGCCACTTTCATCAGCTGTATGTCTATGTTCTTGGCCATTTATTTATTATTTTTTTAAAAAAGCAAGAACAAATCAGAGGGCTTGCAACATTGCCTGCTGGGGAGGAGTTGATCTGGATTGTGCATGGGGGACTGGGAGAGGATACTCATTTCTTAAGTTCCCAGGAGGCCCCTGACAAACCGCTGCTTGGTTTATCACTTCCTGTACATGAGTAATGATGCTTGCTGTCTTCCCTGCATTGCTATGCCTATTACAAGGCTCTAGCTGTGCTTTGAGAGTGGTTTGATTACTTTTCTGGCTAACATGTGATGATGTGATCTCATACATGGGAATGTTTTAAAAACAAAACACCAAGAAGGGAGATTTGCCAGGAACATCGGAAGCTGCTTTTCCCAAGTCAGGCTATTTGTCAGTCTAGCCTAATATTGTTCACTCCAGGGGTACGCAACATTTTGGAGCCCTCTAGATGATTTGGATTGCAACTCCCATAACCCTTGGCCACTGGCCATGTTGACTGGAGCTGCTTGGAGTTGTAGTCAGGGCTAGTGTCAAGGGTAGGCATGGTTAGACACCTGCTGAGGGCCCACACCCCAGCAGGGACCCACAGACAAGAGCCCCCGGAGCTGCTCCTCCTCTTCAGCATTGCAACCTGCCTGTTCACCTGCCTCTCGCTCTGGTCCAGCCATAGGAACATAGGAAGCTGCCTTATACTGAGTCAGGCCATTGATCTAGCTAGCCCAGTATTGTCAATACTGACTGGCAGCATCTTGTTGGGGTTTCAAGCAGGCGTTTTTCCAGCCCTACCTGGAGATGCCGGGGATCAAACTTGGGACCTTCTGCATGCAAAGCAGGTGCTCTGCCACTGAGCCACAGGCACAGACAGTGGTGGTGCAAAATTGGAGCAGTGTAGATGCTACTGCTGCTGACTTGCTTGCTGGCCGATGACAATACTGTGGAGAAGGTAGAGTCAACGAGGGAGGGGGCCCATTGAGAGTGTCTTGCTCAAGGGCCCTTAAAAACCTGGAGCTGGCACTGGTTGTAGTCCAAATCCCCTGGTGGGCACCAGGTTTATTCCAACTGGCAGCAGCTCTTTAGGGTCTCAGGCAGAGGTCTTTCACATTATCTGCTAGTGTGATCTGATCTTTTCTGCATGCCAAATGTGTGCTCTACCACTGAGCTACACGATCTCCACCAATGCAAT
Source organism: Heloderma suspectum (assembly GCF_057233095.1). Classification (NCBI taxonomy): domain Eukaryota; kingdom Metazoa; phylum Chordata; class Lepidosauria; order Squamata; family Helodermatidae; genus Heloderma; species Heloderma suspectum. Next base: position 29,605,905 of record NC_139459.1, read on the forward strand.
CTTATAGCCCATACCTGTCTTGGACTCTTGGGCTTCAGTCAGAAGTCTTGTGGCCTGCGGTTGGGAGCTACCCTGGTAGCTACCTCATGCTGTGGCTGTTCACGCCACAAAACCTTTGCTCAGGCACAGAATGGAGCAGGTATATGCAACACCAGCCTTGCAGCTGATAGGCTCTGAACTGACCAGGGATTCGGGTCAATGGAGAAGCACTCCCTTCTTGTTGCATTTCTGTCTCCAGCAACTACAGTGGTCATGTATGGATTGCCTCCCCCCACCCCCCAAAGAAGAAATTCATCACCAAAAAAGAGGACAAAAGAAGACAATTTTATCTGCCTAAAATTGGCATATGCTAATGTATATGTCTAGATCAGGGGTGGGCAACTTGTGGCCCTTAGCATGCGTGGCCTACAACTCCCATCATCCCCAGACAGCATAACAAATGGTGAGGCATGAGGGCAGTTGTAAGCCAAAACATCTGGAGGGCCACAAGTTGTCCACCCTTGGTCTAGATGCACATTTATAAATAATTACTGTAATTGAAATAGCAATACAATGCATCTCACCATAATGGGGAAAACTGTGACCAGCTAATCTGGTGCCTTGCTCAGTCTGCTGTCCAGCTGCTAACCATCGATGGACAAGCTTAAGGCACTTGCTTTCCCTTCTTAAGGTTCTTTATTTTTAAACTGGACTTGGATGGGAAACACTTCAAATAGAGGATGCCTTTAAATAAAGGACTGTCCTCTATAAAGTGGGATACATGGCCATTCTACCAGTAATTGACATCTGGGAGAACACATTTCCCAGGTCTAGGTTTGGCATTTGGCTTTCTAGGACCATAGCCTAGTTCTGGTGATACGTCTTTGCCTCCATCCCTTTACATGTAAAAAACACAAAGATGAGAAAGCAGATATTGTAATATTTGTATTCAATCACATTATGTTGTCTTCTACATGTAGCGGGGTAATGAGATTGCATCTCACCCTGCCCACCAGGCAGGCCTGCCCACTTGAGGGTGTATTCATTTGTATCATGAAAATAGGGCCTAGATGTCTAACACTCAATATATATATAGGCCCAAACAGCATTGTTGATATCCCTGATAAAATGGTTGAATCGGTCATGTTATATTTGTCAATGTGCCTTGAATGTACCATGCACCATGCCCACTTGTGGATGTTCAGTGGCCTTGGAGGCCTTGGGAAAGACTGTAACCAGATCTCCTGCATGCCTTCTCAGTGTGCTGTCCAGAGTCTAATGGTTGATGGGGAAATTCAAGGCCACTGGTCTCCCTTCTTCTTGTTCTTTATCTTTAAACCTGACTTGGACTAGACAGCACTTTGAACAGAGGATGCCTTCAAACAGAGGACGGTCCTCTGCAAATCAGGACACACCATCACCTCAGTGAGGAGTGAAGGCCTCTCACATCCTCACCATGTCTAGGAGAGAGATTGGGGGAAAGTATGGTCTCAGCCATAGCATATCTGCTTGTGAGAACACTGTGAAACTAGAGCTGCCAACTTATACGAGGTCTAGAAGGGGCATTGTAGGCCATTTGATCCAACTCCTTGCTCATCGCAGGAAATCCAGAGCTAGAGCATCCACAACAGATGGTTGTTGAGCCTCTGCTTGAAAGTCCCTCCGAGCATATATACTTAGGCAGCAATCCTATCGATTGTGCCCTCACTGCTCGGAAGCCCTTGAACTCAGAGACTTCTGAGTTACCTATGCCCTGATGGGCTGAAGCCAGCAGGACAGGAGGAGCAGTGGAGGCAATCTTCACCTCCCCATCCTCTGTCTTTCCTGATTTTTGCTAGATGGGCCCATCTAGTGCCCATCTAATGAGGGCACTGGAGGGGAGGGAAGGAGGCTGGAGGAGGCTCAGGATAACTTGTATCTTGGCCTCTCTGGTCTTCTCCCCTCCCCGCTCACTGGAACACCCCCTTTCCCCCTCCTCCTCTGGGGACACATTTCTGAACTCAGAAAGACAGCCAGGACAGTTCTCTCCATGCCAGCTGCGAGGGGGAGGGGGCCTGGGGTTGGATCTCTGACTCCCCCTTCTAAGGTTGGTGTGCTGTTTCTGACCTTGGAGGGTTTCCTGAGCCATCCTATGGTCCCTGGGACTCTTGCCCAGGGACCATAGGATCACTCTCTCCATATATATTTTAAAGTGCCTTTTATAGCACCTTGATTTGCAGATATCAGTTGGTAATGCTTTCCAAGGCCCAGAGATAAGACACTTACTATTGTCTTCAGATCAAGCACAATAGGGAGCACTTGAAAGGTTTGCAATCCTATTTGAAAACTTAATCAGTGTTCTGTTTTATTTTATTTCCAGATAACAAATCTTCAGCTTTTTTTTTTTTTTTACATTTAATCAAAACAGGTATGTCCATAAAACTCTTTAACAAAGCCCTTTTATGAATTTAGAAAACAAACAAGAAGGGGAAAATGCAGATCCACCCCTTAATTTAGCTGAATAGTGGTTACATTGAATCAAAATTAAAGTAGGGTTGATAAACAGAGAGTTTATACAGTTAAGCATTAATTTTGGGCTGGTTCCCTTCCCTCAGTGGATCTCACTGGAAATAAATAACTTTAATAAAATACCTTGTCCTTTTACTTTATTAATAATAGGGGGTTGTTTCCCCTCCAACAAGTCATGCTGTCTGGGTTCAGATGACACAACAAGCCATGCCCAGGCGGTGGTTATAGAAAACAGGTCCCACATGTACCTGGCACATGCCGCAATTTAAATAGGCCACTGCGGCTTAAATAAGCAGTGGCTTATTTTGATCATGTGAACCCACCTAGTGAGTCATAAACAGGTAGTCCCCTGACCAAGCTGCAGGAAGAATAAAACAGCAGAGCAAATCAGGCCAGACTTCTAACAGAGTGAAACCACCACTACTACAGGACAACAGAATGAAACCACTACTACTGAAACAATCTTCTGCTTTGTTGAAACATGCAAGTATTTTTATACACAAGAAACTTATGCTAAAAGGAAACTTATTTGACTCCACCTGGCTGCTAGGCAACATACCATAAAGTGGCCATTTACTCATGATTATAGGCATGAATGTCTATCCACACCTGAAATCTTGGCTGCTTTACAACTGCCATTTACATAGAATATCTTTTATGTAAAACAATGAGCCACCATGTTTCTACAAACATGTCAGCTTGCTGAGGAGTCAGGTGGCCATGAACTGCTTGCTGGGCGCCTGTGGACCACAGAGCTGAACATGGGGGGTAGGTGGTGGTGGTCCATGGACAGTAGTCTGAGAGAGTCTGAGCAGGGGAGAGTCTGCTGGACTCCACCTCACTCTCGGACTCCCACATCCCTATTTCTGAATGAAGGTTTTTATTTGCTGGCTCCAAATGCCTGTTGTTATCTGTCCTAGCCACCTGTCCTGATAGAACCATAAGCAAGGAATAGGGAAACTGCTCTTGGTTCAAGGGCTGTGGTATGTGATACAACTCAACAAATGTTTGCATGTATATGTTAGGGGGGAGGGCGTGCTTCGAATCTGGCCAAATTCTGAGCTGATTTGGAAAGATTTGGGAGATGCTGAAATCGAAGTGGGGTTCCTCCAAAGTGGACCGAATCAGAACCTTTCAAAATATTGTTAGCAATTTGGATTTGGAGGGACCCAGATGGTGTGTCTGCAAAAATGGATTCATTTCTCCCCAAGGTCTTTGTGTAAGGAAAATGCAAAGGTGGGAGAAGGGACAAGGAGAGGAGGGGGTGTAGTTTGGTGACAGACAGCTCTAGCTTCTAATCACAGTGGATTGTTTTATCAGGGCTTTCCAATCTTAGTGTTGATGTTGAAATAATATATTGCTGAACTGTTTCAGTGTTCAGTGCTCTTTGCTAGTTCTGTCTCCCAGGAACAGGAATGTTAAAAGAGTTTTCATGGAATCTGTGGGATCAGGGAGGGTGTAGCACTGAGTGCTGGCTTGAAAAATGCTGGATGTAGAAATCTTTTTGCCTCTGCAATTGTATGCTCCACATTCATCATCCGCCCCTGTTGTATTGCACTTTTGGTGACTTCAGTGCCAATTGAGCAGAAAACAAACAACAGCTTTAGACTGGTTTTCATTCATTCTAACCCCCCAGCACCTATCCTTCTGAAATTTTGCAGGTTTACTATTTCTATAAGATATGCCATTTTCATGCAAATGGTACCCCCATGACCCACAAACCCATGGAGGAGAGGAAGGGGAAACAAATACCTCCTCCCAATTTGAAAATCCCTCTTCCACAAAAATGGGTATATGTATCCTTACAAGATTTTGCAAGTTTCTTAGCTAGGGGCCTAGGGCTACCTTTGTGCTGCAGGCCATTTTCATAACAATTGCCCACCAAGAACATATGGTGATAAGTGTATCCTTTTTTTGGACTCTGCAAGTCTGCTCTTGCACAAACATCCCTAGACTTATTCATTTGGAACCTGGCAGTTGTGACCTCCACAGAATGGGCAGCTATGCCTTACATTTTTATCTAGTTCTCCCAAGAAATAAAAAAGTTATTGGCAGTTGGGGGAAAAAATCAAAACAAAAAGACATCTAGCACAAATCTCTCCACCCATTTTTCTAAACAATGGTAGGTTTCACCCCCTCCCACGGGGCTACTAGGCCTGTGAATTCCATCTAATTCTGTCAAACAGCAGAAGCCTTTTAGTTATTTGTAGTCATTTGTTGATTTCCTATGATAGTCAATGGAAAGCATGAAGCTTCAGATCTCCAAATCGAGATTTGGATTTGGCCTCAAGTCATATTGAGCAGCCTCCAGATCAGTCAGAGGCAAATCAGGCTGTTTTATGAATTGTTGAATCAGAGTCCAATCCACATGTTGTGGCTGGTAAACACTCCTAATATATTGGGTGTTACTTGGTAGGTAACAGCAGTGCAAGAAAATCTCCTGTAATAACCCAATTCTAACATTGTCTTATATTCTAATACAGTGGTGGTCAACATTCAGCCTGTGGACCAAATGCACCCCCCAGCCCCCAATGCAGCCCCCACTGCCACTGAAATTCAGGAGCACCACCCCTTTTTTAACAATTCCCTCCCCCCCAAGGCATCTGCAGCTGCTATGGAGCCCCTGAAGTGTCAAAATTAGCTTGTTTGCAAGCTAATTTTGATTCTTTGGTGCTCTGGATCCCTTTTTCTTTTTCTTTTTTCTTCCTCTGCCCTGTCTTTGGCACCTGTGTGTGTGTGTGTGTGTGTGGCCTAAGTATAGAGGTATCTGGGGAGGGGGATCAAAAGAGGTTCCCAGACCTCCCAAAGTTGCCCACCCCAAAGTTCGAACCAAAGTTCGAATACCTATGTGAGTGCCTGTGCTTATGTAGCCAAAATGGCAGCACCATGTACAAAATGGAGGTATTGACAGACTTTGGACAACCCCAAGATTTACAGAAGTACCAAAAAAAAAAAAAAAAATTAGGTGGGAAAACCTCAACTGCCCAGAGAACCTATTGAACATGGCTTATATAAAGATGCTGATAATAAATTAATAAATAATAATGAGAACTGAGCATGCTCAGTGAGCATTGAATATGGACTGACTGTTGTGGAAAGAAACAGAAATCTGGGTGAAGTGGGGGGATGGAGTAGCTGCAAAAGAAAGAGAAGGGAAGAGACACATAGATATAAAAAAGGATAGATGGAACTATCTCATTTATTTATTTATTTATTACATTTATATCCCACCTTTTTTCCTCCAAGGAACTCAAGGCAGCATACCTAATTCTCCTCTTCCTCCATTTTATCCTCACATAAGTCATTTCCTTGTTCACACTGAGAAGCTATTTTCAGATGTCTCCAGGGATGGAAGTGAGAGCTGCCATAGAAATCAATGGAGAAATCCAAGACTTTAAATTAGAGATGTCTGTCAATGGGAAATTTGGTTCTTTTTTGACTCAACGGAGTTCTACGGCACATACGGCTTGATTTTTATTCGCAAGTTGAGCTGTGGACTTTTCCCCGAACTCCGGGAACTTTTTTGTGCATTTAGTTTTCACAAGTTCTGCAAGTTGCACAAATTTCTGATCAATTTGTGGAGATTTCTAAACAATTTTTGGAAATTACAGCCACATTTGCACAGAAATTAGAAATTTCCACATTTGTGCAAATTGCAGAACCTGTAGAAAAAATAATGTGCAAAATGACCAGAAAATCCACAAACTGGCCCGACTCACTGCAGTGGGAACCGGAACGAAATCCAGGGGGCTGAACCTAGGAAAACTCATCGAACTCCACCCCACAAATGGATTTCTCCAACATCCCTAATTTTAATATAGCTGGGATTTGGCAGCAGTGTGTACACCTTCTCCCCCACAAACCAACCTAGTGAGAACTGAGCATGCTCAATGGGTGTGAAACGCTGACTGACTGTTGGGGGATAGATGGGCAGAAAACTAGGGTTGGGGAGGGGAGATGGAATGGAGTGACTGGAATCCTGACTAGAAGCACTATAGACTGCAACATTTTATTGCAAGTTTGACTTGCATTTATTTAAATAGTTTCTTGTCTTCCTCGGGATATTAATTTCCAGGGTGGACTACATACCCAACCAGCAGTGTGGAAAGCTGCTGACTGGACAAGTTTGCTTTTTCTGAGCTTCACCAGTTATCTTGTTACTCATAAAGAACAAGGTTCAATTGACCATACTTCCAATTCTATATGTACAAAACAAAAACAAAAAACCATTATTAAACAGCTGTGAAAGAACTTCAAATATGTGCTGTTAATATGTTCTGGGTTTTAAAGGATTCTGGGTTTTAAAGGGATTAAGGTTAGATTGAATTTCTTTGTTAATTTGTTAGCTGAACTTTGTCCTTTGTATTTCAGTGCCAAGACTTTGTCTGTGAGACTGAGCCCTACTGTCTGGTTCAAAGAATACACATTATTTTGTGGTATGGAATTTTGGCTTCTATGCGATTTTCCCCACATAATTGGAGTAGTACAGCAGATAAGCGTGTTGGATTTGGAAATAGAAAACTCAGGTTTAAATGGTTGCTCATGTATGAAGAACAGTGGATGGCCTGTTTGTTAGTAAATTACATGTTTAACCTGCCTTCCCACTTCCCAGTTTATCCTCATAACAACCCTGTGAGGTAGTTAGGCTGAGAGATAATGACTGGATCAAAGTCACCCAGTGAGCTTCATGGCTGAGAGGGGATTTGAACCTGGGTATCTCCAGTCTTTGACATACTAACCATTGTAACACACTGCCACTGTGCGTCTGGTACTACAAGGTAGGGAAGGGGTGGTGAAATCACAGATCTTTCCCCTCTCCAGCTCTGCCTCATTCTACCAAAGTGTCAGAGAGACAGCACCAATCACCTGTTAGGTGAGTGTGAGTTGGTGAGTACAAAGGTGGACAAAATTGCTGTTTGTGGGATATGCGCCTCCCCTCACACAGACACTACTAGGGATGTGCGAAAGTCACTTATCTTTTCGAAGGGGTGATTTGCGGTGGGGGGGGAGGTGCTCTGCACCTCCCCTCCGAAATCCTAACCCAGCCGGCTCTGCTCCACGGCAACTCCGCAGAGCTGCCAGCTGGGTGCATTAACAGGTGTGCAGAGCCTGTGGACGCAAATGGCGATGGCTATGGCAGCCGCCATTTGCGTTCCTGCTTTTTTGCCGTGATAGGCTATGTAAATATTTACGTAGCCTATCATGGCTTCTGCAGGGACGCAAATGGCATCCCTGGGTTAGCCATGATAGGCTACATAAGTATTTACATAGCCTACCACGGCAAAAATGGGGAAGCGAATGGCGGCCACAGACGCAGCCGCCATTCGCAAAGCAGCGTGAACGGTACCAGGTAAGTGCTCCATTTCGCGTGCCTTTTGCAGGGTGGTGGGGCGGGGGGGCTTCGTTCCGCCACGGATTTCGTGGGGCCGAATGCACTGGCATTCAGCCTCACTGAGATCCATGGTGAAATCCTCTGACATCCCTAGACACTACTGTGCACAGCTGACCTCAGTGTTCAAGGTACACATACCCTTCGACATCTCTCAGATGTATATAGAGACACTTGTGATTTTGTTACATCCCTATTCTCATTTCAGGGATTGTGGCCTGAGTTTCCCATAACTCATTGGCAAAGGCTATTCTCCACTTTGGGGCTGTTAAACTTTATATGGATAAAACAACAAAGGGTCTTGTGTGGCACTTTAAAGACAAACACATTCATTTTGGCATGGATGCCATCCACTTCATCAGATGCATTTGATGCCCACGAAAATTTATGCCAGAATAAATGAGTGAGTTACAAAAAGGCTCTTCATTGGTTTTGCTGCAAGAAACTAATGTGGCTACTCCCTCTGGAAATTACATATTATATTATGCATGTACATGGATAAGGATTAGGGATTTTCGTCACTGGGAAATCCAGTCCTTTTTTGGCTCAACAAAGTTCTGCAGCATGTACGATTCGGTTTGTGTCTGTGAGCCAGGCTGCGGGCTGTTCCCTGAAGTCTGGGAACTTTTTTGCACAATTTTTCTTCAGGAGGGTTTTGCAATTTGTGGAAATTATGGCCAAATCTGTGCAAATTACAGTTGGATTTGTGCAAATCATGGCCGAATTTGGGCTAATTACACAAATGCAGCTGTAATTTGTGTGATTTGAGCAAATTCGGCTGTAATTTGCAAAAATCTGGTCAGAATTTGTGCAACTTACTCAAATTGGGCAAACTGGCCTGACTTGCTGCAGACCGAGTTGGGTGCTGCAGCAGGAACAAAAACTAAACCAGGGCAGTGGAACCTAGGAAAACCCATCGAACTCCACCCCCCAAATTGATTTCTCAGACATCCCTAGTCAGGATGCACCTGCCCTCTACTCAGAGGTAGCTGAGTGGATCTGGGAAAGGGCTAAAGACATGAAGAACTTGAATGCGCACCATGAGTGGTGCCAGAGCGGGGTGAGGAGAGTGAAGTGCACCCACCATCACCCTGTCCACCCATTGTGGGACCTCCAGGCCTGTAGCCAATCTAAAAGTTCATGGGGGCACCAAAACAGTAGAGGGGGCAATTCATCTGGTTGCAGGCCTTTTAAAGACAAAATTGTACATTTTTTAAAATTATTTGTTTGTAAAAAACAATTTTCAGTGGGGCAGAGAAAGTCTAGGTGGGGTCTGCCCCCACCACCCCATTCCTCACTACAGGCCTAGTGACTTCTGTGGTTTATTGGTTTATTTATTTTGTGTCCAGATCAAACTTTGCTCTGCCAAAATGTAGCCACCGTCACAGCTTTGTCATTAGTTTGCTGTAGATCGTCAACAGTACAAGACTCTGGCAGTAATCGACACGCTATCAGATGCACTGGGTCTTGGGTTTCTCCACATTCACATAATGTATTGTCATCAACCAGCAACCCCCACTCAAATAAATTCGTCTTACACCATGGTACCCCCACCCTCATCCTATTCATTCTCCTCTAAACTATATAAGGGAGAGTATTTCCAGTGGCCATTTCTTCCTTCGTTAAAATACTCAAGTCAGTACACTCATTCCTCCATTTATTTGTCCGATTCTGTTCTTTGATCCCCTCTAGGATATTAGTTCTTGACATAAAGCTCTTTCTAGATCTAAGTCGATGAATTGGGGGAATATATCCGCTCAAAGGGTGATAAGAGTCAGTCTCTTGCTTAGTTCTTTCGGCATCTGCTTCTACTTCCCTTCTAATCTTAGGTGGAGCAATGCCAACAAGAGAATATAGTTTATTAACGGGTGTCGGTTTGAGGCATGGTTTATTGGTGAAAAATCACTTTTCACATACAAATTTTAATGGAATCCTAAACTGGAGACCGCAGTAGGGCTGTGATCCTCAGCGTGCTTGCTGGAAAGTTAACTCTATGAAAATCAATAGGACTTACTTGATAGGAGTTACGTTTAGGGTCAGAGTGTTCATGTGAAATATACTATTTCTCTTTCAGAAATATAACACAAGGGAAAACGCTTGCACACACCAGTTTACATTGACTCTCCTGTGCTCTACTCAATATTTTTTTCTGGTACCATCACTGGTGCATGCGGATAAAAACATTTTTTAAAGGTATCCCTAACATTTTCCGCAAAACAAAAATGAGGACAAAATAGACACAGTGTTTTATCTGACAGCGATCAGACAACATGGACTGTGCCATGAAAATGGGGGTGGGTAGAGCAGGAGTGGGAAACCTGTGGCTCTCCAGATGGTGTTGGATGACAACTCCCATCAGCACCAGCCATCATGGCAATGGTGAGAGATTATGGGAGTTGTAGTCCAGCAACATCTGGAGGGCTATTTGTTCCCCACCCTTGGTTTATAGCAGGGGTATGCTGCATGCACCCCCTGCTTAGGAATTTTGGAGGAATCTGTTTGCGGGTGGAGCTTGATGAGCTTTTGTCAGCTTGGCCCCCTGGACTTTGTTCCATTTCTCACTGGAACTGCAGTGAGCTGGGCCAGTTAGCAGATTTTTTGTATTTTTTCAATTTGCACAAATTACAGTTGCAGTTTGAGCAAATCTGCATAATTTGTGCAAATCACAGATGCAAATTGCACAATTTGCACAAATTTTGGCCACATGTGCACAAATTGTCCCCCCCCCCCCCGGCTGCAAAAAGTCCCTGGAGTTTGGGGAAAACCTGAGGCTCAGCTCATGAATGCAAGCTGATGTAGGTGGGAAGAGTAAATTAATCGAGCCCTCAAAGGGCCAGGTTTCCAAACAAAGGACATCCCTACCCTGGCCTTTTTTGTGTCCCCCACTGTCCCTAGACTCCTACTGAATTTGCCACCACATTTTCTGGCATGGTGGCAACAAAAGAAGTGGCAACATTGTTTTAAACGAAGTGCACAGGGAACAGACGCCTAATTTGCAAGCACAATTGTGCTTGCAGAAACCTCCAGGGAATGCAACTTTGTTTGAAGCAAGATGCGTGTTCCCTGTGGGACTTGTTTACAAGCCAAGGCACTGCCTGTTTTTACTGCTGCACCACTAGATTTCCATGACAGGGTGGCAGCAGAGGACAAGGATGTGGCCCCTGGTGAGGTCCAGGGGAGAATGTGGCCTCCTGACCCCTGGAAGTTGCCTACCCCTGGTTTTGAGTGTATGGATGTCGCACATCTATTTCCATTGTCAGTTGCTTCAACTAGATTAGAGGCCATGTATCCCAGTTAGAGATGGATGGGTTGTGTAAAATCTTTTCCGTCTGCGTTTTGCTGATTGTCAGGCACCTTTCCTTCCGTTGTCTGTAGGGATGTCAGAGAATTCCGCCATGGATCCCAGGGAGGCCGAATTCCAGTGAATTCGGCCCCCCCGAATCCATGACAGAACGGAGCAATCCACCCCACCATCCCGTGGAAGCCCTCCGGAACGGAGCCTACCTGGCTGTGGCTCTGGCGGTGGCGGCTCTGGCCGCTGCTGGGCTGTGGCTGCAAATGGCAGCTGCTACACTGGCTGACATTTGCGTCCCTTCTCTGAGCCGTGATAGGCTATGTAAATATTTACATAGCCTATCACAGCAAAAGCACGGATGCAAACGGAGCAGTGGACGCCATTTGCGTCTCTGCTCTTTGCCGTGATAGGCTACGTAAATGTTTACGTAGCCTGTCACGACTCAGCGAAGGGACACAAATGGCAGCTGCTACGCTGGCCGCCATTTGCGTCTGCAGACCTGCCGCAGCCGGATGTCTGGCTGGGGATGCACCCGGCCAGCGGCTCCGCAGAGTCGCCATGGAGCAGAGCCGGCCGCGGAGGATTCCAGGGGGAGGGACAGAGCTCCTCCCCCACCCACCGTGGATGCCACTTACAAAACAGGTAAGTGGTTTCGTACATCCCTAGTTGTCTGCCCATCAGCAGAATTGGATTTTTTGTTTCTGGATTTGCACAAATGCGCAATTGCGCATGTGCAAATTTGCACAAATTCTCAGAAATACGCATTTTCATGCTTTAGCCTATGGGGGAAATGCACATTTTTGTTTGGGTTCTTTTTAATTTTGTGTATTTTTTATGACAAAATTTGCGCAAAATTTGGGAAAGTTAGAAAATTGGTCCATATGTCCACAGAATCCTCCCAAGAGGGGGAAAGCAGGTAGGCTGCAGAATATGCAGGTTGGATTCATAAAAATCCGAACTTATTTCATTCTGCTGTGCATTTCTCTGATATCCCTAATCCCAGTTCACCCCATTTAACAGATTGAGGGAAAGAAATAAGTTTAAATATGGTAAAGCACTCTGTAAGCTGAAACATGCTATACAAAGCATATAAAAATAATATTTGATGGTTTACCATAAGTACAAACCTTGTTTGTATGAGACCTACACAACATTCACTGAATTTATGACATGTGCCACATCATAGGCACATGTGTGTTTTCTAAGCATCGTTGATGTATCGCAGTGTAAAACACACATACAGGAAAAATGCTATGAAAATGACACATGCAAAAGAGCCCTGGCTAGGATGCTGTGTTTTTTCAATGGAAAGTATTTAGAATTTTAAATAAGAAAGCACCAGTGCAATTTGGAATTCCCTGTGCCGTGACTTCTTTTAAAAATCGGCATCAAAATGCGACAAAGGTAAAGAAAGCATTGAATGTTGTCTGGATGGAGATTCAAGCTATTCAACTTTAAAGTAAGGAGAAACTGGTCTTCTGTAGAATAGTTATTCAAGTGTGCCCCCTAGGGTTGTGGTTTGGGACGGCATGAATGTGCATTTGCCTGCAAAATAAGCCGTATTCAGCCTGAATGTTATTTCCCCGAATGTATGGATTATTGTAGGCATTTTTTTTTAATTGGAAAATTTGGAGAAGTGTGAATTTTGAAGGATAGTTGAGTTTCGTTTTGCATCGTGGTCTGAAACTACGAAAGTAGGCAATGAAATGTGAACTGAAGGAATTTCCCCCACATCCCTAATGAGAAGAAGGCAGATGCCAGTAGATGCTCCCCAGTCCCTACCAGAACAACTTTTCTATCCAGGTCCCAACTCCAGCGGGGAAAGAGGCTTTGTTGGGGCCTGCAGAGTGCCTACCACTGCCTCCTTTGTGTTTCCCCAATGGAAGTTACTGGGACTTGGGGCAATGTTAGGGGACGGGAAAGGCTGCAGCTGAGGGTTCTTTATGGGCTTCCTTCTCCAAGCTTCTGCAAGTGTTTGGTTTGAACACTTCAAATGGCTTGACTCCTTTGGAGTGAGCAGCAGGATCTGCTCACTGCTGGGAAGCTTATGAGAGGTACCTCTGTGAGAAGATTAACAATGGTGGATAAATTTACCTGGAAGATGGCCAGGGGTGTTGAATTATACCAGGGGTGTTGAACCTCTTTCATCACGAGGGTCAGATTTAATTTTGGAGAAGCTCTTGGGGGCCACATTTCAGTGGTGAGTGGGACTAAAGCCAGTGTGGTGTAGAAGCTAGAGTGCTGGACTGGGATTTGAGAGATCCAGGTTCTAGTCCCCACTTGGCCATGAAAGCTGACTGGGTGACTTTGGGCCAGGCACAGACTCTCAGCCCAACCTTCCTCACAGAGTTGTTGTGAAGATAAAAGGAGAGGAGGAGGATTATGTACACTGCCTTGGGCTCCTTGAGGAAAAGAGGTGGGATATAAATGTAACAAACAAACAAACAAACAAACGAACAATTAATTAATAAAGGCAAAAGGTTAGGGGTCAACATTAAAAAAACACCAGCCTATTTTAGCTTAAAACTCTTATTGTCAACAACCCAGCCTTAAGAGAGGCAGTTCAACCTTTTAGAATGGGGAAGAAATCATGCCAACGCTGGGAAGTCACCAAATGATAGGCAGTCTGGAAGAAAAAGTGAGAACCCCCTGGTGACATGGGGAAGGGGGCATGGGCATTTGTGGAAGCCCAGAGGGCCATGTTGGCATTCCAGGTTGGCTGGATGTGGTCCCTGGGCCTGAGTTACAACACCCCTGGTTTACATGGACCAGTGGCCAGGGTTTATTTATTTTTAGCATTTTTTACTTACAGGTAAACATGTGGCAACAATGGAGGCTTTTTTCCCCTTTAGCCTGTGTGTGTATGGATGGAAAGGGTGAATTTAGGAAAACAAGAGGCTGGGAAGGCAAGGTTTAAGCTTCCTCATCCTGTGTGTGGTGATCCTAATCCAGATTGGGGCCTCACACACGTATTTATAAGTAAAACAGAAAGAGAGGCTAAGCTGAACACTATGAATTACCCCTAAGCGTGTTGTCCAGAATAAACATAATGCTCTCCTCTAGCAACAAATTGCAAGAAAAGATTAGAAACAGGCAAGCCATCTTCCAGGTAAATTTATCCACCATTGTTAATCTTCTCACAGAGGTACCTCTCATAAGCTTCCCAGCAGGCTTAGGTTACCCAGAACAGGAACTTCGCATTCTTAACACTCCAGAAAAAGACCTCCCACCGACCTTAAATTGTGTTCTACTTCCCTCTAGTGCAGCCTTCTCCAACTTGGTGTTCTCCTTGAGTTACAACTTCCATCTTCCCCAGCCAGTCTGGGCATGCTGTCTGGAGATGGTGGGAGTTGTAGTCTGTGGCATTTCTGCCTATTTCCATGAGAATTCCCCCTCTCTAAGGCCTTTCTCACCCAAGCAGGAAACACCTTCCCATGCTCAGTCATGCTGCCAGCAGGACCTGTAAGGCTCAGGTCCGACCCTTTACTCTGTCCTCAAGTTTGTGAGGACCCACTTATTATCACCCATATTGTTTTCTTTATTACCTTTCCCTTATGTAGCCAAGAGCAGAAGGTGTAGGATTTTTATAAACATAGAAACTTTTATTATTTACAGCCTGAAGTTGTTGAACAGCACAGAAATAACTTTTAATAGTTCTATCAGCGTATAGTCTGTCATACACAATATTAGAGTGACTCTCTCAGTCACTTCACAGTCACTGCAGACCTTCACTCTGACTTTCATTTCTAAAATCCTATCATCTTATTCCCTATCTCAAATCCTGTCTGACTCATACAGCACAGCCCACAGTTTATATAGCACACACAATTCCCCCCACTCATTCAGCCAATCAACACACATATGCAAATCTACCATTCCTCCTGTCACACATCCCATTCTCACTCGAGAGATACACACCTTAAAACACCGAGACAGAACAGGACTACATAATCATAACCATAGCCTTATCACTAGGGATGGATGCCCCCTGCCCGTCTGGGTTCTCCAGGCACCCTTGAGCCCCTGTCACTGCTTGCATGTCCCTGGACCTGCACTTGACCCACCCGCCTTGCTTGCCAAGCTGCCTGCACTCACTTGGGACCCATCTGAGAGCGCTACAAGCACCATTTTGCAAAAGAAAGAAAGAAAAGGCTTTCGCAAAATATGCGCACATCTAGCCTTACACAAATTGGTGCATTAATGGCCCATATACACAAGATTACAGATGTAAATGGCCCAATCACGCCTGTAATCTTGTGCATATGGGCCATTCACAATGCCATTTTGCGTAAGACTAGATGTGTGCATATTTCAGGATCACCATTTTTTTCACCAAATGGTAGGGATGGCGAAGAATTCCGCCACAGATTCCAGTGAGGCTGGATTCTTTAGAATCTGGCCCCCCGGAATCTGTGGCAGAATGGCCTCCTGCCCCCTGCCCCCCCCTGCAGAATCCTCCCAGGATGGCACTTACCTGGGGCAGATGCGGGGGTTATGGCGGCGGCGGCGGCAGCTGATCTCCTGGCCGGCCACGGCAGGGCTGCTGCTGCTGCCATTGCCATCCTTGGACCGTGATAGGCTACGTAAGTGGCGGCTTCGGCGGCTGCAATTTGCGTTCCCTATTTTTCGCCAATTTATCTTACGTAAATATTTACGTAAGATAAAACGACGAAAAAAAAGGGGAACGCAAATAGCGTAGTGGACGCTATTTGCGTTCCTTTATTTTTTGCAGTTCTAGCCTACATAAATATTTACGTCCTCTACGCTATTTGAGTTCCCCTTTTTTTCGCCGTTTTATCTTACGTAAATATTTATGTAAGATAAATCGGCGAAAAATAGGGAATGCAAATGGCGGCCACCGTAGCCGCCGCCATTTGTGTATGCTGCGTTTTTTTTTTTTGAGGTTAGCCGTGATAGCCTACATAAATTCTTATGTAGCCTATCACGGCTGTCTGGCTGGACGCAAATGGTGGCCGCTACGGCGGCCGCCATTTGCGTCCGCACCAGGCTGTCCGCGGCTGAAAATCCGGCTGCGGACGGCCCTGGCTGGCTGCTCTGCGGCCTGGCCACGGAGCGGAGCTGGCCATCTTGGATTCTGGGGATGAGGATCTCCTCCCCTCTCGTCGAGGATTCCGGGGGGAGGGACAGAGCAAAGGTAAGTGAGTTTCGTACATTCCTACCAAATGGTACTTGCAGCGCTCGTGGGCCAGTCCTGGGTGAGTGCGGATGGCTTGGCAAGTGGGTGGGGAGGGAGTTGGCTAGACTGGGGAGCACCAGGCTGGAGAAGGCTGCTGTAGTGATCTTCGGCTGTTGGGAGGTATAGAAATGTAATAAATAAATAAATAAATAAAGGATAAATCCTATCACCCGCCCCCTACCCTGACAGTATCTGGGGACACAGGATTGGTCAGTTTATGGGCTCCAAGGTCGGAAACAGAGCTCCCCCTCAGAGTCCAGGAAACATGCTCTCTGCCCCTCCCCTCCCCCTCCCAGCCAGCACAGTTCTCTCTGTGCCAGCTATGTCTCCGCACTCAGAAATGGAGCATGGAGATGGGAAAGGGGGGGGGTCCTGGGATCAGGGAGGGGAGGAGAATGAGGCGTTGGCAATACGAGGAATCCTATGGCCGCCCCAGCCTCCTTCCCTCCCTGTTCCCAAAGCCTTCACTAGACGGGCGAAGTCACCTGTCTAGCTTAAATGCAGAGAGGCAGGCATGACAGGCCTGGCACTCTGCTTGGATATTCTTAAGCCTCCTATTTTGGAGGCTGATAAGTACTCAGGGCAGATCATATAGGATGGTGCTCTAAGTAGTGGGTCTGCTAGGAAACAGATTAGATTTTTTTGTTTTTGTTTCCTTATCTGAATCCCATGATTAGATATTGTCAATGCTGCTTAGCTAGGAAACGGTATTTGGGCCACTTGGTAATTTTAATATTTTCACAAATGAAAATTACAATATACATACAGGAAGGCAGGAAGCCTAGATGCAAACTGGGAGCACAGCAGCATCCACTCTGTATTCAAACTGTAGCAAACCTGTGAATCCTTTAGATGGCAGTAAAATCATTGCAGAAATTACATGCTGCTTTTTTCCAGGGATGTCAAGAGAAATCCGCAGTGGAATCAAATGGGTTCAGATTTCTACGAATCTGACCCATGGATTCCGCAGCAGACTGGCTTTTCCTGAGTCACACGGATTCTGTGGACTTGCAGACCATTTTTTTTAAGCTTTCCGGAATTTTATGCAAAAGTAGTCATAGAAAAATACGTAAAATAAAAGAACACTGGCTGAAAAAGCACATTTCCCCCATAGGCGAAAGCATGAAAATGTGTATTTTGGGGGAATTTGCTCATTTGGGGGGATTTGTGCGAGTGCAAATTTGCATAAATCTGGGAAATTGGGAAAAAATGATTCCATCAATGAGCGGATGAAAATCCGCGAAATGCAGACAGAATTGATTTTACAAAATCCATACATCCCTACTTTTTTCTATAATAAAGCACAGATGTTAGGGAATGCCCTATTTCCCATTCACAATTCATAATTTTACTGTTTCACCACAAATACTTCCAAAGGTAGGTTGGCAGTAGGGTGGTGGTAATATGTGGGAACTCATAGAAAAAAATTGGTCTCAGTGCAATGTTTAATGTTATGAATCACAGAACTGCTGGACCAGCCTTCCCCAACCAAGTGCCCCCAGATATGGTGGACTACAATGCCCATAATCCCCAGATGACATGGGAGTTGTCATCCAACACATCTGGAGGGCACCAGGATATGAGGAAGACTGTGCTAGAGGGTGCAAAGGAAATTGGCATGGATCAGCTTGAATGGCACATTGTGTTGAGCTGAAAGCATAGCTTCTAGTGTTTCACAGATGAAAAGAGGGGCATGCATTCTCTCCAGGGGTGTCAGAGAAATCTGCAACAGATTCAAATGAGCTTAGATTTCTATAAATACAACCTGTGGATTTTGCATTGGACTGACTTTTTTTTTTTTTTGGAGACATGAGGATTCTGTGGACCTGCAGAGTGGTTTTTCACTGGGGGGGGGGATTTGCACTAATTCTCATTAACTAATTAACTAGATAATTAGTGCAAGTAGAATGGAATTCTCGTAAAAAAAATTCCATTCCTTCAATGAGCGGATAACGGATTGAAAGCCACCTGACAATCCATGAAACACAGATGGAATGGATTTAACAAAATATGTACATCCCTCATTCTCTCAGAGGAGCATGTTCAACTTGAACATTGCAACTTGGCTCTCCAATAATGTGGTTGGGCAGTGGGAGAAAGGGGATCTAGGCTCCTACAAGTTAAAGCATGTGGGGAATGCTGCATTAATTTTGGTCCCATTTTCCTGCTCTTTAAAGCCTCCCTCCTGCTTGTGCTTTCTGAAAAGCCACCTAGAGGACTTAGCCAGGGCCTCCTCCCTTGGGGCTTTCCAATGTGGCTGCCTGCTGAAAAGCCTGAAAGCTGAAGGAAGAGGAGGAGGAGAAGGAGGAGGAGAAGGAGGTTGTTGTTGTGTGCCTTTAACAACAAAAACAAAAATGGCTTGCTCAGCTTTCAGGCACTCAGTGGTCAAAAATAAATGGTTGAAAAATTTGGCACAGCACTAATTAAAGCCCTAAAATACAATATAATAACATAATATAAAACCAACACGCAAATTACAACTCCCAAGAGCCTTTCCTCCTGGTGTGCTAGGAAGGCATCAGAGAGGGAAGAGCGGGAGAGATCTGATCTTCTTTCCATCCACTCGTACCACAGCTGGAGCACCCTGCTATGATTCAAAGTTGAAGGGGGTTGGGGGTTGGGTGGGTGGGTGGAGGAAGGGAAGGAGATTGGGGAATGAGTCAACTGGAAATTCTTCTGCAGCCTGGGTTTTATTCCAAGCCAGATAAGAATTTTTGGGCATGTTGAGCTGAGATGAAATTTTAGATTTGATTGGAGCCAGTGACTGAAATCACAGTTCTGACAAACATTGCATCATCACAACCATCCTATAGGCTGCCTATTCCTTATATTGGGGGTGGGCAACCTGAAGCAGTAGTGCCACATGTGGCACTTGGCCTAATTTTATGTGGCCCTCAGCCTAACTTCAAAAACCTTCTGTATGTGATCAGTTCAGGTCTTTGGCATGGGCAACCTGTTCCTTTCCAGGCACCACACTAGGTGGGATGGAACAGAGAGAGAGGGGTGGTGGTGGTGGTGGTGGTGACAGAAAGCTAAAAAGAAAAGGCATGACCCACCTACTTTTGGCTCTGGCCCCACCCACCCCCATCATGTGGTCTCGAAGAGATTACCCATGAGGTAATGCAGCCCCTGACAGAAAAAAGGTTGGCCACCCCTGATTTAGATGATGGATGGCTTCATAAGTGTTGGTTTATACCTGATTATTTCAATTCTTCCTGGACTTTGTTTACATTAATGGAGTTCTCAGGCCCATAAATGTTTTCCTGTGTTTCTCCCTACCAAGATAACACTGAAGTAAAATTGTAATCAGCAAAACCAGTCTAATGATTTATTTTGCCTCTTTTTACACTTCTGCTTCCTGACCTTCAGATCAGCTGCAGCAATGACATATGGCCCCTGTTAACGCTCTCTTCCTTTTTCTGACTATAGTGAAGAAACAAACAACACCTAGGAACTGATTTACTATGTCCTTCAGCCTGAAGCCACTTACTTTAGTTTAGTCTAAGGATGTACAGATTTCGTTAAATCCGTTCTGTCTGTGTTTTATGGATCGTCAGCTGTCTTTCTCCCCGTCGTCCACTCATTGGTGGAATTGGATTGGGGGGGGGGAGATGTTTGAGAATTTTGTTCCACTTGTGCTAATGTGCATCAGTGCTCATTTGCACTTGTGCTAATGTGCATTAGTGCAAGTGAGAATTCCCCCCAAAAGTAAAAAAACCCAGTTTGCAAATCTGCAGAATCCACACAACTTGGAAAAAGTCAGTCCACTGTGGAATCCACAGGCCGGTTTCATAGAAATCCAAACTCATTTGAATCCATCGTGGATTTCTCTGACATCCCTACTACAGTCCTACTGATTTCATTGAGATTATAATGGGCAAAATGCCAGTGCAGCATGGCTAAGGGTGTGCTTCAAAGGGCACTACTCCAACATAAGAAGAGCCCTGCTGGATCAGACCAAGGCCTAATCTCACCCAGCATCCTGTTTCCTGCGGTGGTCAATGAGAAGTCTCTGGGAAGCCCACAAGTAGAGAATTAAGACAAATGAACATCCCTGGTTATTTTCCCTATCAAATACCAGCACCTGCTATTTAGAGCTTCCTTTAGATAGAGCAGGGGTGGGCGAAAATTCCCACCCCCAATTCCTCACGACCACCGTATCTGCAGGATTGGCCAACCCTCCCTCCTAGTGATTTTGCTATAAAACAGGGGTGATGAACCTCTTTCAGCCCAAGGGCCAAATTCCCTTTTGGAGAAGCTTTTGGGGGTCTCATTCCAGTGGTGGGCAGGGCAGAAGGCCAATGGGGCAGGGCCCAAATGCCAAAAGTACCAACAGATTTTCACTTCAAGCTCTCACTGCCAGTAAGTAGGCCTTAGGAGGATAATTTCAACCTTTTAGAATGGGGAAAAAACTGTACAAAAGCTAGGGAACCACCAAATGGTCAGTGGTTGGGGGAACAAGGGTGTGTCCAGGGGTAGGGTATGTGGCCAGAGTGGGATCCCAAGTGGGTCAGATTTGTCTCCCAGGCCTGAAGTTCTGCACCCCTGTGGTAAAACAAGGTGCATGAGGAGTGGGTGCCTTGTTTCAAAGTAAAACTGTGGTCCCAGGTAGCTTCTGGGAGCATGAATTTGCTTTAAAACGAGGGACACGCTCCTTGCATGCCCTATTTTACAGCAGAATTGACAGGCTTTTTTGTTAGGTGGTGAGAAGGTGGTGGTGGTTGCACAAAGGGCTGGGGGGGCACATGTGGCTTGCGGGCCAGGTGTCACCCACTGTGACGTCTGCCCCTCCTTTACCCAGGCTTTCCCTCTTATCCCTTCACACCTTGGATAATAAGCCTCAGGAGTGGGACATCACTGCCAAGTCAGCTGCACCCACTGACTTAGCTAACCTATTACCCAGCCACAATTAACACCAAGTGTGTCGGGTTTATCACAGTGACTGCTATGTCCAATTTGGGCAGTGGCGTGGGTGCTGGCTAATATGTGCTCACGTATGAGGCAGCGTAAATGAAGACCCAGCTGGCACATGCACTTAACTCCAGAAAATAAAATAAATGTTTGTTATTTACAAGATGTTATTTCAGTGTTATAGACAGTATTATTTCTTTTACATAGGTACTGTTAATTAGCGGAAATCTGCCTCACTACCCCTCTAAATCCTCCCTCCCCATTCAAGATGGTGCTCTGTTCAACCCTACCTGAGGAAACCAACTGTCAAACAGACATTAAGCCCCCCTGTGACATCACTCACTCCCCCCACAGGTAGAACTAAAACAGCCAATCACACACAAGCCCCATTCTGCTCATAGTTAACCCCTTCTTGCCTGTACATGCTTTCCCTGCAAAACTAAACACATTAATATTAATACAACCGAATAGAGCAATATAATAAACAGGTGATTTTGTCACACCCACGCCTGAGCTAGAGGCTACTTTAGCTAAGATGGTTAATAGCTGCTGATATACAGGTGTACTATATTAATTTTGCCTAAACAAAATGAAAAGCCATCTAAGGTTCCATAGGAGAAGCCATCATCACAGCTTATGGTAGTGAATTCCATACATCGACCATTAAGGATGTGCGAATCAGCAAAACTCGAGCTCGCTGAAGTTCTCCAAATTCCAACTCAAAGCTCATTCTGACTCGAGTCTGTATCAGACTGTGAGCTTTGGTTTCTTCTTTCCTCATGAAAATGTGTCTGTATTTTTGTACGTATTTTTCCAAATGTGCGCAACACTTGTGTGCACTTTTGAAATGTATGCATCTTCTCCCCTTGATTAAAGCGTATTTGTGTGCATTTTTCAAAAGTATGCATTTTTTCATGTGCATTTTTCAAACGCACACATGCTGTTGAACACATTGTTTTTTGGTCCGCAAATGGCATTGCAAAATCGGAAATGTATGGACTTCGGCTGTAGATTGCGTCCAGTCCGTGTTTGGTCCGGAAGGTGCGAACTGAGTAAAACCTGATAAAACACAACATGAAACAATTTTTTCATACATCCCTATCGATCAGACATTGTGTGAAGAAATACTGTCCTGAGTTCACTGCCCATTGGTTACATTGGGTGACTCCGATAGATTTCGCTGATCCAACAATTGGGCTACTCGTATGGATAAGCTACCAAACTTATGAAAATCACTTCAATTCAGTTTAGTTTCCATGCATTCAAGGACCGCAGCTTCACCACATTATTTCCATTTTAATTCCAAGTTACACTTTTGCCCTTACATTGTGAGGTTTCTTGTAATTGCCAGTGTAGGTGTGAAATAGTGAAGCTGCCCCAAGTGTGTACCAATTTTTGATCAATAGAACAGTCTACATTCTGCAAGAGTCACTTGCTAAACTCGTTGAGCTCCTGTGGTCAAGGATTTGTATAACCAATGTGGTTTCATTCCATTAAATGCATGTCTTGCTTCTCTCTGTCTCTCTGTCTCTCTCTCCCCCTCTCTCTCTGCAAATGTTTGCAAAGCTAGACTCATAAACAAATACTGAGGCAGGTTTCTCAGCTGCTTCAATCATTGGCAGATCTTTGTCACTGATATTTTTATGTGTTGTTTTGGCATCAGACTGCCTTCATTTTTCTCAACCAAAATGATTATGTTAAACTTAATGAGGAGCATTGCAAATGAGTAGCTTTGCTGTTTAATTTCCTTGGCTGTTTCTCACCATCACAACTTGTATTGGCTCAGAATAATAGAAACACCCACGCCCACACAAACACACATAAAAAAAACACAAGTGATTTTCCAGTTGTTTCCACTGTTTGGCCTAGTTGAACATGCGCTCTTTATTTCAAGAACATGTTTGTATAATGCACCAGTTGCCTAGAACAGCCACACCATTGACAGGACATGAAAGGCAGGGTATTTTAGTATTAGTGTTTTGTTGACTGATCATTCCTTTCATTAGGCAGATTCATAGAATCATAGAATAGTAGGGTTGGAAGGGGCCTATAAGACCACAGAGTCCAACCCCCTTCCCAGTGCAGGAATCCAAGTCAGAGCATCCCTGACAGATGGCTGATAGAATGGTCAGGTGTTGAAAGGCTGTCCAATCCAAGTCTGATGTAAAGACCAAGAACCATCAGAAGGAAGAGCTGGGCCTTTAAGGTGCCCAACAACAGCACCTGGACAGCAGACTGAGCAAGGCACACAAGTCACCTGGACACAGTCTCCCACATTACGGCGAGATTACTATAGTTCCGTTTAAATCATAATAATTATTTCTAAATTTACATATATAGATATAAATTGGCATATGAAGATTTTATGCAAATAGGCATCCTCTTTTGTTCTCTTTTTGGCGATACATGTCATCTTTTTTAACAATTCACAAATGGCCACCCTATAGGTTAATAGGCCAGGACAGTGAGTTAATATTTCCTCATCAGGACCTAATGGAAGAGATAGTTGGGTGTCACTCTTTATTTTTGAATGAGATGCCCATCAGAGCATAGAGAAGAGACAAATTCACCAGAACTAAAGGGAGGTGAAGATTGCTCCCGCTCCCTCTCCCTCTCCCTCTCCCTGACTGTGTGTAAAAATAGAAATAGCAGCTTTATTTGAAAATACAGAGACAGAGGCAGTGAGAGAGAGCTGAAAGTTGGTTGAAGCATGTGTGTGTGTGTGTGTGTGTGTGTGTGCGCAGGACCTTGGGGTGCAGGACTTCTATCTGAGGATCTGATATGGGGTAGCAGATTTGCTGCCTTCAAGGAATACTTGGTGTTTGCCTCCATGTGTGTTCTACTTGTATACTTGTAAATATTACAAGAATGCTGTATGTCTCCAGTGCTCTCTTATCCAAAGACAATGAGTCTTGTGGTGCTTTATGTCTGTCAGATTTATTGCAATGTAAGCTTCCATGGACAAGATGAGTCTGATGAAATGGACTCACATCCACAAACGCTTATGCCACAATAAATCTGCGAGCCTGTTAGATGCCACAAGGCTCTTTATGGTTGATGGTGCAAACACTATCATGACCAACCCTCTGGAAACTGCTCTCAGCCAATGGAAAGCAAGCCCAAATAGCACTTCCCCAGGACCTTCTGATGGCTCAGGGACAGGGCTGGCATTCTGCTGCCTGAGGCGGAGCAGCAAATGGACCACCCTGGCCCCTAAGTCAAGGTGCACAGTACCCACGGCCAGTCAAATTATTTTGGCACCTGAGGCAGACAATACAACGAGTTCCTCTTCCCCTACCAGGCAGTAAACATGCAACAATAATACATTAAGGGTGCCATCCTATCCTGTTGCTCATAAGCCTCCAAACTCAGAGGCTTACAGGCATCCAGTGCAGAGTGGGAGGAGCGGCAAAGGCAACCTTCGCTTCTGTACTCTTCCTGCTCTGCATTTTTGCTAGACAAGCTTTTTTGCCCATTTAGCTGCAGAACTGAGGAGGGGGAGGGAAGGGTGCTGATGAGGCCTGCGGAGACTTTGTAAGCTGGCCTCTCCATTCCTGTCCTCACCCACAGATAGGGATGTCAGAGAATTCCGCCACAGACCTCAGTGAGTCCGAATGCCAGTGCATTCGGCCCCCCGAAATCCGTGGTGGAAAGAAGCCCCCACCCCCCCACCCCATGAAAGGCATGCGAAACAGAGCACTTACCTGCTGCAGTCCGCGCTGACTTGCGAATGGTGGTCGCCCTGCGGCCGCCATTCGCTTCTTCATCATAGCCATCATAGGTTACGTAAATACTTACTTATGTAAGTATTTACGTAGCCTATCACGGCTAACGCAGGGATGCCTTTTGCGTCCCTGCAGAGGCCGTGATAGGCTATGTAAGTATTTACATAGCCTATCACAGCAAGCCCCCCCCAAACCACAGCGTATGCAAATGGTGGCGGCTACAGCGGCCGCCATTTGCGTTCCCTATTTTTAGCCGTTTTAGCCTACGTAAATATTTACATAGGCAGCCACAGAGACCTCAAAGAGACAGTTGGCATAGTTCTTTCTGCACCGGCTATGAGGGGGAAAGGGAGGGGAGTGCAGATTCCCTCTTCCAAGGTTGGAGCATTGTTTCTGACCTTGGATACAGAAATCCGAAACATTCTATGGCTTCCCAGATGCTCCCTCCATAACTAACTCTTTGCTGCTCTTTGAAGACAACTAACATCAACTGCCTGAGCTGGGTGCTTCACTTTGGTTAATGTTAGGGCTGGCCCTACCAGGGAAGTGACCAACAAGCTTTTGTGCTCATCCTAAAAGCAGCTGTACCAAGACTGCAGAGAAAAGAGGACCTTTAGATACCTCTATGGGAGACACAGTAGGTTTTCACCAGTGGTGTAGTGGTAAATTTTGAAGTAGAGACGCTCATTATAGCAGTCTACATAGCCACGCCCCCAGGAGAGTCCAAAACTGCAGGCAGCTGTGTTGATCCATATCAACAAACCAGTTCCAACAGTTTTCATCTCTACCAGGAGGAGGTCTTTTGTAAAGTGAATGTGTTTTAGTTGCCTATTCAAGACCAAACCACTGCAAAACACTTTGCATTATGACAGGGAAAAAATATGTTGTTGTTGGGGAAATTAATTTTCCTCCAGCTACTCATTCGAAAATAAAGAGTGACACCCAACTATCTCTTCCATCAGGTCCCATTGAGAATTGCAACTAAGCTCAAAGGAAACGTGTGTGTGTGTGTGTGTGTGGCAGGTGACATCAGCATCCCTGCTAATAAAAAAAGTGCTGGCACTGCATCCCTACAAGCCTTGACTCCATTACACCAATGCTCTCTACATACACAGTAATGGCCAGATGCACTGTGCTGTGTCCATCCCAACTTCTGGCTAAAGGATGGCTCAGCAAAAAATGGATTAACGGAGTCCTGATGGTGGTGGTGTTGTTGTCCCATCCTGCATATCTATCTTCATGTTTCTGAGAGAGGTGCTGGATCATGCTCTTAATGAATCTCAGTGGATCTCCTGGTGGTGGTGGCAAATAGATCTTAACCATAAGAATGGATTAACAGACTCCTGGGGGTGGCAGCATTGTCCTAGCTATCCTGCATATCTGTGTCTGAGGGAGGTGCTGGATCATGCTCTTAATTTTTTTTAAAGAATATTTTTTATGTGAAATATTTGTGTCCAACCTGTTTGTGTGTGTAAAAGTAAGCCAGTTAATAATAGTTAATTTCCACCACTGAAGGTAAAAATACACAATGTTAAAAACAATACACATTAATAATAAAATGTCACAGCTAATCAGTTCCAAGTCAAATCATTCCAAGTTCCTCTGGGAGTAGGGATGTTGGAAAAAACTGCAACAGAATCAAATCAGTTCAGATTTCTATGAATCTGGCCAATGGATTCCTCAGTAGACTGGTTTTTCCTGAGTCCCAAGGATTTTGCAGACTTGCTGAAGGATTTTTTTTTTAACTTTCTGTAATGTTAGTCAAATGTAGTCATAGAAAAATATGTAAAATAATTTAAAAAACAACCGGCTGAAAATGTGCACTTCTCTCATAGGCTAAAGCATGAAAATGCACACTTGGGGGGATTTGCACATTTGGGGTATTTGCCCATATTTGCAAGTGCAAATTTGCACAAACATGAATTTGTGCAAATTTGGGAAATTGGAAAAAATCCAATTCAGCCAATGACAAGGTGATGGAATGAAAGGCACCTGACAATCCACAAAACACAGATGGAATGGATTTTACAAAAATCCATACATCCCTATCTGGGAGATTAAGAGCTTGCTTAAACCCAAATGTAGACATTAAATAACCATAAACACATGAAGGCAAAAAAGACTGGAGACTCAGCTTGGAGGCTGAGGTGGTTGGAGGAATAATTGTGCCTTTGGGAATCCTAAACCTCTGATTTCCAGAAGCATAGAAGCAGGAGCTATAATTGGCATGATCAGGCCAAGTTGTTGCCTGCCTAGTTCATTTGACCTTGAAATGTTTGAGATTTACCCCTGCCATGCAGCTTTTAAAGGTACAAGTCGCTCTGCTGGAAAAAGGGGTGAAATTCTATCAAAAACATTGGCTGGCAGCAGGCCTGAATTACTACAGCTTAGAGCTATAGTGACTTCATGTTGAGCCCCGTATAACTGCTACTGCACTTTCTCTGCAAATGTGTACTTCCCCCCTAGACTAAAATGTGAAGAGCAGTTTTTGAAAGGAAATGCACATTTTTAAGTGTGCAGAAGTGCAGACTTTCAAACACAAATGCAAGCTTGGAAAATTGCAAAAAATCCCAAGAATTATGCTCCTGCTCAGGTTCACATTCAGAGTTGCAAACAGGAGCAAAATTCTCATACATCCCTAATAGGAAAAGAATCGAAAATATATATTTTGCATTTGAAAATGCATACTTTTCTGGTCTGAATGGAAAAGATACTCATGTTTGGGAGTGAGAATGAGGCAAAATGAGCACTGAGGTGGAAAATGGAAAACCTTGTTGACTTCAAACATCACTTGTTTTCCCATCCCTATACCTAATGATTCCAAACATGGAATTCATTTTTTTCTGCAGCTGTTTCAAGGGCAGAGAATACCATATGAAAATGGATTTGGGGTGCTCAAGGTAACAGGATGAATACGTCACGCCCTTTTATAACTTTTGCTAGTTCATGGGGAAAAACATGATGTGGTTTTAGCGGAACAATATTAGATTTTCTTTGGCTTGCTCTGCCTACAGAACAAGAAGAAAAGGCCAATGTTTTCATTATTGTCCCTTTTGTTGTGCTTCCAGGCACCATCCATTTCATGAAAACCTTCCCATTAACGGGAAGAGGTGGTGGGAAAGGAAAAGAATGTCATGCTAACCTTCAGCAATTGGGGTTCTCCAGTTCAGTGGTGCTCTTCTCTGGATGCCTGGCCTCACGTTGCTTGAAGAAAACCTGCTCCTTTTCTATGAAAGTTCAACCTTCCAGAAATGCTCTCACCCCAAAACGAAGCCCCGAATTTCCAATTCCCGGTGACAACTGGATGAGGCTTTCATTCTGTGATCACCCTGCCCCATTCACAGAATTTGGGACCCTGCCTCCCTGTGGAATCCAGTATTTCCCATTTGAAACCCTCCTGTGTTTTCCCGCCACTTTGCCTGGCTTTTCTCCTGCACAAAAAGTCCATTAAGGAGGGAAAGGTGGAATAGCTGCACAATGTCTTTTGATTAGTAGGAGGCCCCTGTCTGGAAGCAACCCTGGTCTATTATTCTGCTTCTTCTTACACAAGTTTATTTTCTTCCATAAGCAGTGGGATATTAAGAAGTTGGTCTTATCTGAACATGAGAAAATTTATTGTACTGAAGGGTTCACTTCCAATTCTCCATCTTGCTCCAGAGAGGGAGGTTTACCATGGCCCTCTGCTGATTTACTACATGCTGGGAACTTTTGATGTAGGGGAGTGAGCATTCAAAAGTGTAATCCCCACCCCCACCCCTTGACACACACCTGAAATGGTCCAGTCCAGAAGTCAGTCCCTCAGTTTACCAGTCCATTCTGTGAAATGGGTGGAACAGCTCTTCCTTAACCAATCTTGTGCCTCTTCTCCTTGGTTGAGGAATTTGTCTCTTCTTCACTGTCAGTATTCCCTTGTCTGCTGCTCAGCCTTCAAAGGTTGGTGTGAGGTCAAAGTAGGATCAAGGCTTGTGATGTTTCACTTCCTTTGTTATTAGAACTTGGCTCAAGAGTTAGCTGATCTGAATGATTCAGGGTGCAATCCTAAAGGACTGTTGTGACCTTGGAAGAGGATCCACTGCAGAGCTTTCAGTGGCAACTGGGGGTGTGTGGCGGGGTTGGGGCAAGATCCCCACTCAGAGTCCTCTCCTCCAAGGTTGTAGCTCTGTCTACAGCGGGGTGGGGTGGGGTGGGGTGGGATCCACCATATCCTAATGCTCCTGCCACACATTTGAGGAACCACAGGATTGCTTTGTAACAGACTTATATGGCCAACATTTTCTAACACTGCATGGTTCCTGAATAGGATGGAAATGTGGAAAAGAGGACAGGGCATCTTTAGTAGTTGTGTAGAAGAGGGAATTTTACAGGTGTAGGAAAAAAGAAGACTGGCCTATTTTTCTTGTATAAAGTTGCCATAATATCCTGTCTAGATGTGCCACTACCTTTCAACTAAAGAAAAAACCCTGTTGGACTGGAAAAATCTAGAGAGAAGTGCACCAGAAGGTATGGAGATGGGAATAGTAGAAGGAGATGGAGATCAAGAATCCAGTAGCAAGATAAACTTATGTGGAATTGAAAAGGAGAAATCAGAACATTAGAACATAATCACTACTTTGTTGACTCAGCCAAGGTCCATCTAGTCTAGCATTCTGTTTCCAACCCCAACCAGCCAGTTGCCTCTGGTTGCTCACAAGCAGGGCACAAAAGTGATGGCTCTCTCCTGTTTTTCACCCCCTCCCCCAGCATCTGCCATTCAGGGGTATACTGTCTTTGGATCTGAAGGTTCCACTTAGCTCTCATAGCAAATAGTCATTGATAGGCCTCTCATTCGTCATTTGCCTAACATGTTTTAAAAAGCCATCTAAAGCTGGTGGCAATATTGTGGAAGTGAATTTCAAATGAGGGAGAAGACTAGAAAGCTTGGGAGTGCCTCCCCCTCTTTCTCCATCCTTGGTTGTCTCCCCTGTGTGCAATTACATACTGTAAGCTCCTTGAGTCAGGGACCTTTTCTCTATAAAGTGCCATGCTCAATGATGGTGCCAGCCAAATAAATACATAAAGGGAGAGCCATGCAGTCTGATTCCATGCTTACTCACTGAGATCAATGGAACTTAAGGTCAACCCTATACACACCTACTCAAAAGCACTCTTACTGAATTCAGTGGGACTTGCTCCCAGGAAACTAGGTGTAGGATTGATGCCATTTTGGCATCAAGGAATGGCACTTGAGAACTGAGATTGCTATTATACAAGACGTAGCAACTGTTTACAGCCCCTTGTTTAGTCCAGGGAGACAAACATAGAGAAAGGTTATCCTCATGACAATGTCCAAATATAGCTATATTATTGGTCAATGATTTTCATGACGGAAGGCTGTTAAACCATTTTACGGCTATCTTTTCAACAGAAGAGAAGTACAAAGGTAGAAGGCTGAATGGCAATCTGATATAAAGTATGAAATCTAGCCACTCCTCCTGGGGAAAAGCTTTAGAGTAATTTTCTAACAAGAGAAGAAAGAGAAAGGAGGGAAGGATTTTGCCCAAGTGATTTTATAAGTCCATTAAGAGGTCAATTCCCCACCCCCACCCCCATACATGGCCAGACGGGATTGTGATGGCGCACTGGTGACTCTCTGCCAGCCTCTGGCATAGAGAGAGGCTCCACCATGGTGGAGGCCCCCAGTATAGCTGGGTGGGCAGGGAGCTGACACTGCTGCCAATGGTTCTTCTGCAGGCACTAACCAGTGGAAAGCCCACAAATGGGGTATTCTGGTATGAGGTGGAGAGGAGCCAGCTTTGGATCCATGAGATTCAAAGCCGCTCCATTTTCCTAGACAGGCTTGATCCAGGCCCATTAGGTATGCCAGCCCTGGAGCTGGAGTAGGTGATTCCCTGCCCCTGCGTAGCATTTCAGACCATGAGTTCTACACTGTAGACTGGGTACAGGGTTCTGCCATGGGTCAGATCTTTAGCAAGGATCAGGTTAGATCATGTTTCTCAGGGAAACAAGGCAGGAGGAGATCAGTACTATAGAACGTTCCAGTGGGGTTGGAGGTCAGACAAGATTGTCTGTATGTTGCTCCAAGGTTGAGCCTTAAATAAGGGTTTAGGCTGGTTGGCTCCATCTCCACACTGACTGAGGCTTTGTCTTTTAAAGGGCCTAGCCTGTTTTAGCAGCCTTAAGCTGCAGTGATGAGGGAGTGGCTGGGGCATGCAAGTGTCCTCATGGCTGCACTCCTCAGAGTCCAAAGATGGCAAGGCACCCTCCTATAGACAGAGGGGAGCAAACCTGCAGGATCTTTCTGGGGAACAGAGTCCTGAGGAGGTGGAAGCCTCATGATGCCTTAGAGTAGGGATGTCAGAGAAATCCGCAATGGAATCAAATGAGTTCGGATTTCTATGAATCCAGTGCATAGATTCTGCAATGGACTGGCTTTTCCCAAGTTGCACGAATTCCACGGACTTATGGACCAGTTCTTCTACTTTCCGGATTTTTATGCAAATTTAGCCATAGAAAAATATGTATTTTTTTTAAAAAAAACACCGGCCGGAAATGTGCATGAAAATGTGCAAGGGGGATTTGCCTATTTGGGGAGGATTTGTGCATTTTTGCAAATACAAATTTGTGCAAATTTGGGAAATTGGAAAAAAAAAGTCCAATTCCACCAGTGAGCAGATGATGGAACAAAAGGCACCTGACAATCTGCAAAATACAGATGGAATAGATTTTAGAAAATCTGTGCATCCTTACCTGAGAGTGTCTGAATCCTCTTGCTGAGCTGTTAACTCTGGAGCCTCTTCTTCAGAGGAGAAGGATTTGGGTTCCTGGTCCAGGACACCTTGGTGTCTGACTGTTGCCCTGCACACACACACACACACACACACACATCCGCCATTGTACTCCTCACTGCCCTGCTTAGGTTGCTCTGTAATTTTCATTGCTAGAATGTTTGGTGTGCACTAGCGGTGTTGAATTGCAGTCTCTTAATGGTGAATGAGGGTAAACACATAGCAGACAAATTATTATTGGGTGCTGGTGTTTATTCATCCAGTTCAGTAGCATTCTCCAAAACATAAAAGGTTTGGCTCAAATATATATATATATATATATATATAGAGAGAGAGAGAGAGAGAGAGAGAACCCAAATGGTTTTTTGTTTGTTTGCTTAAGAATACACAGTGTTTCCAGTCTTAAAACCCTAGCTAAGAATGTCAAAGTCCCCATTTGGAACAACAGTTGTAAACGTCCCTACACAGAACTTGCAAATCAAAAGCAGATCTGGAAAATGGAGAATAAGCATCATTACAAATAGATGTCAAATTAGACTTTCAGGTGCACAAAAGCCCATACAAGAAGAAAGCATGGTGTGTGTGAAATTATGAGGAACAAGATAAATGAGAACATATAACAAATGCACTTTGCCAATATGTTGATGAAATTTAGTGTGTATTTCTAACATACCAGTGCTTTCTGTTCAAAAGTTAATATTGGGTTAATTTGAAAAAGGAGCATCTACTTTCTATGGAGGGTTTTCCAAGAAAAGGGTTGGTACTGATATACTCATGCATTCCAAGTGAAAACAGGTTTCCAAAATGGGAACATATTTAACCTAGCACTGCACATCTGCTTATTTTTATTAATTTATTTCAGTATTTATAGGTCATGTAAGGTGGCTATATGTCTTACTTTACAGAGGGCAGATCTCTGTTTGAAGGGCTCTCTAGTTCAAGGTTTAAAGATCAAGAATCATAAGAAAGGAGAGCAGGTAGCCTTGAAGGCACCCATCAAGAGTTAGCGCATGGACAGCAGACTGAGCAGCCCCATAACTTACCTGGCCACAGTCGTCTGACTTTGGATGGTGAGATGTGTTTTATTTCTATTTAAATTCCCATAGTTATTTCCAAATTTGGATCTATACATATCAATTAGAACATGCATATGTTATACAAATCTGTGTTTTCTTTTGGGTGTGTGTGTCAGGGTTCACCCTTGACCTGGACCCCCTGAACAACTCCCTAAGGTTCTCTTGCCTCCTTAAGAGTCCTACCTTCCTTCTTTTACTTTCCCCTTTCCAGTAACATGGGGTTTCAGCTGGAGACATGGGGTGATTGACAGTCTAGACACAGGGTTTAACCACAACAGTTTACTGGTAAATTAAAGCAAACAAATCAAAACTGAAGGTGTTTACAGAATAGAGCTGAGTGATACAGAAGGCATTAAGATAAAATTAAACTTGCAAAATGCAAGTTCCTTTACCCTAGTTGTTCTTAGACTTCTCCAGGCTGCTTCTTCTAGCTCTCTCTTCAGACTCTGTTCTTCCAGCCCCAGTCTTTCTGATTGTCTCTTTTTATATCCCCCCCCCAACCAAAAGTACTGCTTCAAACCTGAAGAAATGAAACTTAACTGGGAAAATGAAAATGAAACATAACTGAGGAAATGAAACTATTCCTCTCAGGGATACCCTCTCCCCTCCAAAACCCCAGGCCTCTAGGCCTGACCTTTTTCCTTGCCTCTGTAGGCCTCAGATCTTCACAAGGGGAACACACGTCCCCTCTTTTGGCAATGCATAAGTGGCCATCATACTTTCTAGGCTACTACACCTAGAAGCTCTTGCACTAAGCTGAATCCACTGACCCATGGCTATAAATGGTTGGGTCCTGCCTCTGGACAGATTGGGTCCTGCCTCTGGACAGATCAGTGCTCTGCCCCCACAACCGAAAGCGCTCTGCTCTCCAAAACCTCCTCTAAACCTGATTGGAACTTGCCATCTGACCTAACGGCCTCTGTCCCCCAGTCCCCATCCAGGTGCCATTTTTTTTAAAATTTCAAGTGTTGGCAACCCTACACACCAGTGTTCCCAAGGCCATCCCTGAATAGGGATGTTTGAGGAACTCAGTCTTTGCAAATTCCTATACGAAACATCCTGATCTGCACTAATGTGCAGATCAGCACTTAGCTATTCAACAGATTCCACTCTCCTCCAAATTTGGTGACGCAGTTCTTGGCAGGTTAAACATATCAAAATACCCATTTCAATACATGTTTGGAGAGAAAATAATGTATTTAAATACACATTAAAATCCAGATTTTGAGAGGTTTTTTAAAATAAAAAAATCACAGATCAATGCAGAAACAGAATAAAATGGAATTATGAGTAGAAACAGGCTAAAGTGACAGGGATTGGGAATAGATTCATCCATCCCTAGCCCTGAAAAAATAATCCAGCCCTATACACCCTTAATTTAAATTAAGTCAATAACTGCAAATATCAGCATAGCTGTTCCCCGGCAAAAAGGCTGTTCCCCACACACAACAAGAATATATCCCTCTATAATTCCCTATGTAGGAATGGGATATTTTGCAACTAATGTTGGTTTAGGTATAGCCCTATAAGAAAAATCATCTGGAAAGACTGTACATATTATACACACTATGAATCTAAGGAACTTCTTCAGAAAAAGAAAAATGTCATACATGGTATGACCACACAGGTTAGCTCCTGAAAGATCAGGAAATCTTTCTCCTGATCTAATGGACATTTTATTTAGGGTAAATAATAATTTCAATTAGATCACAAACACAATTAAAGTCAAGAAATTTGCTCAATCTTTATCCAAAGTTTAAAGATCAAGCGAGCTTCTTGACTTTAATAGTAATCTGTTATTGTTTTACGGTGGATTTACGAGAAACCAGCCTTTTCTAGTTGAAGTAAATTATTCTTATACCAAAGTCAAGGTCAAGGACACAGATATTGTAAACAGTTTAAGTCTGTTGGATCAAGGGAAGTTTATCATTGGGACCATCTCTGAGGATACTAAATAGAAAATATACTGTGGGGGAGTAGGGGGAGGAGGTCAATGCAGCTGAGAAGTTCAGTAAATACATATCCTGTAAACTTTAACCCAAGCTCTCAAGTACTGTTAAACTAACAAGTGAGCAAAGTCAGCAGGGACAGTTGTGTATATTCAAAATATGGTTAAGGCTGAAATCCTAAACCCATATACTTGGTAGTAAGCCCAACAGAAATTAACAGGGAATTAATAGGAACAGGTCTCAAGGCATGTCTTCATATGCTATGGGTGGCTTGGAAAGTAAATGACATTTCCAGGGGAGTACTTCAGCCAAATCCCGAGAAGATCTAGGACAAGCTTAGATGTGCCCGCCCATTGTTCCTCTGCTTTGCTCCCCCCCCCCAACTTCACACCTCTAACTCTAGCTACTAAGAACATTGCAGCTAAGCTGCTCTAGGTCTGGTAAGAGTCTGGAGGAGCCCTAGAATGGCCAAGTGACTCCTTTTACAGAAGACAGTCCTGTACTTGAAGGACTGCTAGAGGGCCGTCCTCTGTTTGAAGGTGTCCTCTGTTTGAAGGGCTCTTCTGTCCAGTTCCAGTTTAAAGGTAAAGAACCAGAAGAACTGTTGCCCATCAACAGTTAGCACCTGGACCACCGTCTCAACAGGCAGGCACACAGGTCATCTGGTTACAGTCTTCTGTATGGTGAGATGTACTGTGTTTTATACATATTCTGGGCATATAAATTAACAGATGCAAATGTTATGCAAATGACTGTCATCTTGTGTCCTCTTTCTTGGTGATGCATTTCCCTTTTTTTGGCAATTCACAAGTGGCTGTCCTAGCATGCCTTGGAACCCAAGGTACGCTGTCGTGATTTCCATGGAAGAAAGGTATAAATGTAATTAATAAATAAATGGATGGATGGATGGATGGATGGAGGGATGGCAAAGGAGCACCAATACATGAGTGAGCATGCAGCACTGAGATAAGGAGGCAGTGCCAGCATGGAGTTCCTCTGTCCAGTCAATTCAAGGACCTAGGTCAGCTTTCCCTAACCTGGTGCCCTCCAGATGTTTTGGGCTCCCACTCCCATCAGCCTCAGCTAGTGTGGCCAATGGTCAGGGATTATGGGAGTTGTAGTCCAAAACATCTGGAGGGCCCCAGGATGGGGAAGGGTTGTCCTAGGTTATTGTGTTTTATTTTAGCTGCATAGGATGGTGATGTATTCATTTCCTTGTATTAAAATTAAAGGATGTCAGAAGGATGAGTAATACATAGACTTTGTACACCAGAGAGAGAATAATCAAGTTGGGAACATGAGGGCAGTTTTGAAATACTAAACAAAAAATCCACAGTCCCTTAGGGAAGGACGTGAAGGTTGGAACTGGAAAAATGCATTAGTCTGAATAGAATCAAAAGGACATATTGCTCACATATTGATAAACATGTTCCAAATGAAGCATAGCGCATAGGAATAAAGGCTAAGAAATGTTACCTGCAAATGCATAGAGTGAAAGAAAAAAGGCACTTGGGGAAAGAGCCAGGCATTGCACAGGAGTATGAGGGGGTGGGCTTAACCCTTTCCCCACTCACCACTTCAGTGCTCCAAATCACGGCCCCACCCCCTGTGCTTTCCATCCAGGGGTTCCAAATGTATGTTTGCAAGGATAAACTCTTTTCTTCAACAGGTGTTTAATCAGGTGAAAGACGGTATGCTTCCTAAACGTATTTAACAATGCAAAGATAATGTTAATAAGCAGAAATAGATCCCCACAGGCAGCTGTCCTCGAAAAAAATCTGTTTTAGATATGGAGCAGTATACAAATATTGTAAATCAAATAAAAATAAAATAAATAAACAATTAAAAGAGGCTTTCTGGGGTCTCATGACCCTGCATTTGCATGGGATGGTTTGTAAAGTATTTAGTATTATCAGTTAGTATTTCTTTAGTATTATTGATTTGTAGTCACATGCTACAAACATTTCCTCCAGAGAGTGGCGCTCAAATGTCAGGAAAGCAAGAGAGCTATTTTTTTCTTCCTTTCATCTGTTTTGCGGGTTCCAGGAAATTCTTATCCTCCTTGGTGATATGAGGGCAGGCCCTTATCTCACCTTGGCATATGGCCTTACTTATGGATGCAAGGAACACAGTTTACAGTTTACGCATAGAAACAATTTAATTTGGCATGTATCAAACATGGAATGTAAAGACAGCCCACAAAGGAAGGCGTTAGAACTACTTATTTAACTTCTATTCCACCTTCCTGTCAAAAAATGGTCCTCAAAGCTGCTAACAGTAATAAAATAGAGATTAAAAACAAAACCTTAATGAAAATGCAACATAAACCCTATTAAAACACAATTAAAAACATAACAATAAAAGAAATGGAGAGCACCCAATCAGTTAAACCCCCCCTTCAGGAACAGGCCATTTTACAGTCCAAAGTTCTGCCTGAATAAAAATGTCTTAGAATCAAAGAATCATAGAATAGTAGGGTTGGAAGGGTCCTATAAGAGCATCAATTCCAACCCCTCTGTTCAATGGAGGAATCCAAGTCAGAGCATCCCTGACAGATGACTGCCCAGTCTCATCTTGAATGCCTCCAGTGTGGGAGAGCCCACAACCTCCCTGGGTAATTGGTTCCATTGTTGTATTGCTCCAACAGTCAGGATGTTTTTCCTGATGTTCAGCCGGAATCTGGCTTCCTGTAACTTGAGCCTAGTCTTTGTCTGCTGGCAGATGGACAGCAGACATGGAGGCAAGCTAGCCTTCTTTGGCAGGGAGTTCCAGAGCCTGGGAGTGGCCACCGAGAAGGCCCTCTCTTGCATCTCCACTAGTGATGTTGGAGGAATCTGTTTGGGGGGTGGAGCTCAGCAAGCTTTTAGAGGCTCGCCCCCCCCCCCCCGACACAACGTCTACCAGCTGGTCTGACTCAGCCCTCACTGAGTCAGGCCAGCTGGTGGATTTTCAGGCCTTTGCACAGTGGCGGTAGTAGAAGGTGGGATGGGAGTGCTATGGCCCATGGAGCTCCCTTCTTACCCTCCTGCTGCCGCTGCCATGAAACCATTATCCTTCTTTCTCTGTTGCAGCTGGCCCTGGAAGGGAGAGAGGGATGATGGTTGCATGTGGCGGCGGTGGCGGAAAAGCAGGAGAGGAGCATTCCCCTGCTTCTCTTCTGCTGCTGCCACCGCGTGATTCCCTTTGTTGCTGCCAGGGACAGAGGGGAAGTTGTGCTGTGCTGCTGCCGCCATGGAAGAGCAGGAAGGGGACGTTCCCTCCGTTCTTCTGCTGTGTGACTGCCGCTGCTGTGTACAAGTGTCTCCTTCTCCCTCCTGGGACTTGACAGGGAGAAGGAGGCCCTCATGCACGACTGGCAGCGGGCACCCGCAAAAGTTCCCAGATTTGGGGAAACAGCCAGCAGCTTGGCTCACAAGTGCAAGTCAAGCCAGGGGTTCCGGGAAATCCAGCGAGCCCAAAGAAGGATGGATGTCCTCGCCATCCCTACTGCCTACCAACTATACCTCCTGTGGTGGTGGGACTGAGAGAAGGGCCTCCTCTGAAGATCTTCAAACCAGTCATGTGTAGGAGAAGGTGGACTGTCAGGTAGCCTGGTTGCAAACTCTATAGGGCTTTGTAGGTCAGAACCGGCACTTTAAATTGTGCCCGGAAACAGGCCCAAAGCCACTGAAGCTGTTGCAACAAGGGAGCTGTGTGCTTCATGTAATGGGCCCCAGTCAACAGTCTGGCTGCAGCATTCTGGACCAGCTGAAGTTTCCGAACAGTTTTCAAAGGCAGCCCCACATAGAGTGCATTGCAGTGGTCCAAACAGGATTTAATTAAGGCATGCATGACAGTGGCCAGATCAGACATTTCTAGAAATGGGCGCAGTCGGCGTACTTGTCTCTGCTGTGCAAATGTGCTCCTGGCCATAGTGGAAGTTCAGGGCTGAATCCAAGAATATGCCCAAACTGCAAACCTGGCCTACAGGGGAGTGTAACTCCATCCAGCTCAAGACGAATTGCTGTTCCTTGATCTGCCTTTCAACTGACCAGGAGCACCTCTGTATTGTCTGGATTAAGCTTCAGTTTGTTTGACCTCATCCAGTCCATTACCAACATCAGATGCTGATTTAGAACTAGAAGAGTTTCCTTGGATTTAGATAGAAAGGAGAGATAGTTGGCTGTATTCACTGGTGGCACTGAACCCCCAAACTCTGGGCAACCTCTCCCAGCAGTTTCATCTACATGTCAGATAGCATGTGGATAAGATGGAACTCTGAGGGCCACCACAGGCCAACAGCTGTGGCATCAATCAGGATCCCCCCAGCACTACCTTCTGAAATCGCCCCTCCTGGAAGGACCGTAGCCACCATATAACAGCCCTTCTCAGTCCCATCTCAAACAGGTGCCTCAGAAGGATACCATGGTTGAAGGCATCAAAAGCTGCTGAGTGGTCCAGAAGAAATGACAGGGATGTGCTCTTCTGTCCTGTTCCTAGTGTAGATGGTCCACCAATGTTACTAAGCAGTCCCATAACTAATCCTGAAGCCAGATTGAAATGAATCTAGATAATTTGTCTCATCCAGAAACTTCTGGGGCTGGGGAGTCACCCCCTGCTGCAGCACCTTGCCCATGAGTGTGATATTGGATACTGCATGGCTGATTTGTTTGTACATTAAAGCTTTATTGAAATATTTCATTGTTTTAAAACAAATTCAACATTTTCCCCATCCCACCTCCACCTAGTCCCACCTAGTTTTCCCACAGCAAATTGTCAGCAGGCAACAAAGACATCTATACTACAGAATATAATATTCGCAGCCCTAAAAGGCGAAACCCTCCCAATCCATTCTCCCAAGAATTCTACAAAAGGAAGGGGAAAGTAACGCAAGAAAAAGCATATGTACACACACCCATTCATTTTAAAACATTTGCTGCATATCGGCTTTAAGGTGTGTGAGTCTGCAGGCGCTCTGGCTTCTGCTGGAATTAGACTATGCAATTTTTCTGAAGTTCAAGTCACATTAAATACCACATCTTAGAGCTGATCCATTCCAGACATGGAAACATATACGTGGCACAGTCCTTCCTGGGACTGGATCACCTCAGAATGTATGTGGAGGTTTGCGAGCCCATTGAAGCAGATGGAAGTTTGGCCTCAGTTGTCACTGGGCTATACCACTTGGCCTTTTTTGTGACTCAGTTACTCCGGGTTATTCATAGTAGCATTCAGCTGAGCAACCCATTCTTGCAATAGGGTGGTGGCTGCTAATATTTTAAATACAAATTTAAAAAGAAAAGATGCTAAAATGCTTAAAGTCAATGGGTTGGATCCAGTGGATCCATTGGATCCATTCACAGGAGGGACAGTGATCCAGCAGATGATCCTGCTGGAGGAAGGAGGGGGAGGCCATTTTTGCCGTCTCCTTGTTCCCCCTAAGCCCCGCCCCCCCATGACATGTCAAAAGCTGCAGCTTGTGCAAAATGCAGCACATTTTGGTCCGATGGTCCGACCATATAACACCAACTCTGGCCCACTTACACTGGCTGCCTGTATGTTTCTGAGCTGGTTTTGACCTGTAAAGCATTACAGGGCTCGGGACCACTGTACCTGATGGGATGCCTCTCCTGGCATGAACTGACCCGTACACTACGCTCTGCATCCAAGACCCTCCTCTGGGAGCCTCCTCAGAGGGCAGCTCAAGAGGGCAACAGTAAGGGAGAGGGTCTACTCAGTGGTGGCCCCCCATTTTTGGAATGATCGCCCCAATGAGGCCTGCCTGGCACCAACACTGCCATCATTTTAGCACCAGTTTAAAACTGCCCTCTTCTCTCAGGCATTTGGCAGCATATAACCAGTCTTTTTTTATCAGGTCCTAGATTATCTCTCAGTTTTAAAATTGTTTTAGATATATGTTGTTGCTGTGTCCGCTGTCTGTTTTATGCCCTTACATGAATGCTTTTTTGTACTTTGTATGATGCATTTTAATGGTTTTTAATTTTTGTGAACTGCCCAGAGAGCTTCGGTTATGGGACTGTAGAGAAATAGAATGAAGGAAGGAAGGAAGGAAGGAAGGACACCTCCCATGCTGCTCAGGAGGATCTTCCAACTCTCTAGAGCAGTTTTTGTGGGCTGCAGTGGAAGGAGGAATCAGCAAAAATCACCTCCCCTTTTCCTCCAGGGTGAGCGAGCCTCTCATGAACAGTGTCCCATTCATAGGGAGGGATGTGCAAATCAGCAAAACTTGAGCTTGCCAAAGTTCTCCAGATTCCATCTTGAAGTTCATTCTAACTAACATCTGTATTGCAAGCTCTTTTTTTTTGCATGAAAATCCATGCATATTTTTCCAAATGTACACATCTACACATCAGTTGTGTGCATCTATGAATTATACACATTCATCTCCGATTGATTAAAGCATATTTGTGTGCCTTTTTCAAAATTACACTTTTTCATGCACATTTTTCAAATATACACATGCTGTTGAAAGCATTTCCCCCCTGGTCCATGAATCATGTTGCAAGCTTGGAAATCTACGGACCTCAACCACAGATTGCATCCAAGTCTGTGTTCAGTCTAGAAGGCACAAACTGGGTAAATCCTGATAAAAATTGCACTGAAATGAATTTTGCATACATCCCTACTCACAAGATCTCTGAATCCATGTCCAAATATTCAGATGGGGGATGGGGGGAAACAGAGAAGAATGATGGCTTTTGAGGCTCAAAGACACATCATGTGGAGTTCCATGATTCTTTCCTCTTCGTTTTTTTAACCTATAAGCAGCCTGGGAAGAATGTAATTCTTCAGCCCAGAATGACTCTCTGCAAACTGAGGGGGGGGGGATACAGGGGGTCTTCCCCTCTTCCATTGAATTAAAAGAAGCAGTTTGGGTTGGGTGGTTTTGAGCTACAAAAGGATGAGAGGAGTCATGTAGCCACCATTTTAATTTCTATCAACAACCCTGACATAGAATCCCTCCAGAGCATTCTGGGAAATTAAAATGGTGGCTCCACTGGAGCAACAGTCACAGCCTGCCAGAATAACTGCCACCACTGCTAGGTAACCACAGTGATGGGGAGGAAATGATGTGGGAAAGCCCCCTGATGCTGGAGGCCCCTTCAAACCTGGAGTTGCCTCTCCTTGTCCACACATCTGCACCATTTGCATATAGAGGAGGAGGTGGAGGACCACATTTTGATAACAAAAAGTGCATGTGGGTGAGGGGAGGCAGAACTTTACCCCCTCTTCTGCTTTATCTCTTTGTTGCAGGAATGTTTTTCCTAGCCCTGCTCCACTACATGACATGTGTCAGGCTGGACAGAAATGTGGCTGAAGTGACAGAGGGCAGGAAAGTGCAGTGGGAGAGGAACAAGAGGTCCATGTTCCCTCAGCCACGAGCTTCACTATGATGCTTCTTTCCCAGCAGTGGCCATGTGTGCTCCTTAAATTAGTGATCAGCAGGATATTTATATTGGCCAGGACTATATTGCCCCTGAAAGAGGAGAATCACATGATGAAGTTAAGAACAGACCACATCATTTTATTGGAAAGGCTGGGAAAACACCTCCATCAGCTCTATTTAACAGTCTGTCTGTCTCACATTATCCCATCTTAATACACTGGTTACACAAGGCACTGCTTGGCATCTGACCTTCTGAATCATCTGAGGACAAAAGCAAATACAGTAGATAGGTATAAACAGCAGATTGCATCTAGGTAAGACTGGGTCGTCTTACAACCCCAAGTCTTTTTCCAATGTATACTGGGGTGGTAAAATGGCCCACAATCTCAAATTTGTGGTTTCGATTGTGAACTGCCCAGAGAGCTTCAGCTATTGGGCGGTATAGAAATGTAATAAATAAATAAATAAATAAATGCATGTTTGGGTTGGGGGCTAAAAAGAAAAATGCTCCAGCACCTCCCCCCACTCTTTTTAACTGTATTTAAAACAAAAACAACCCCCCCACACACACTGCTTCTGGCTGCAAAGACATCTGGGCTCTTGAAGGGGCTACAGCCGCAACATTGTGACTAGATCTAAAGGCAGCATTTTTAAAAAAACACTAAAAGTAAGAGAGAGAAAAGAAAAAGGGAGGGGGGAGAGAGCGAGGGAGCGAGCACTGTTGAAGCAGGTAGCAGTTCTTAAATGGTAAAAGAGGGAAATGGAAAGCCACCACCACGATGAATACACCTCCCTTCAAAACCATATGGATTACCTTGGCCTCCCATCTCCTGAAATTGCACACCCATCAGGGGTGCCTCAAAATTGGGCAAACCAGTGATTTCGAGGGGCGGGGGGATCCCATAGGTCTATCCTGTTGCACAGAACAGTAAAATGGGCCTTCTGGACAACAGGCACATTTCTTGCCCGGAATCCCAAACCGACAAAAGTGGGGGTACAACTTTGCAGCGTGTGAACAAGGCTGGAAAGTTAATAGCTGACTTTTGGTTCAGCTCTAATAGGCATCTGCCTCAGATCATAGGGATTTGGAAAGTTTGGAGACAAATCTTTGCCAACATTATTTGTACATTACCT
Source organism: Heloderma suspectum (assembly GCF_057233095.1). NCBI lineage: Eukaryota > Metazoa > Chordata > Lepidosauria > Squamata > Helodermatidae > Heloderma > Heloderma suspectum. The sequence continues at coordinate 29,649,240 of NC_139459.1, forward strand.
AGAAATGTTTCCTGGGCTTTCAGACAGGTTTCTCCCCTACGACCGCTTTCTTAGATCTACAGTAATAATGATGGTCTTTCAAGTTTGTCATTAGAGACTTCCTGCTCTCTAGAGTGCAAAGAATCCTAATAGAACGCAATCAAATTTCTACCTGTTGCCTTTGTACTCCTGAGAAAATGATGAGCAACCCCTTATGAATCTGAAACTGCAAATCATATTTGGTTTTCCTGTGTTACCTTAGGGCATGTGTTAACATAATTTCAAGAAGCTCTTCAAACAAGGAATAGTTCATTGGTTTCTTGACCTGTCCAATGTGTACAATGAGAACCATGCCCTGTATGAATTCTGGACCCACTTCTGCCCCCAAACCCTCTTGACAGAACAGAGATCTATGAACTATAGCTCCAGCTAAAATGTATGTAGTTCCAAAGTATAGGGGTACAATTAAACAGTGGGACCAGGACAAAATCAACACCAGTGTTTTTATCGGTCTTGAAATGCACTGATAACTGTTGGGGCACATTACACATTCCATATGCTGCTTTTCTAGCATTATTTCCTGCTTTTTATTCCGTACTATCTAAAATACCACAACAGATGTCATTGTGTGTGCTATGAGGTATAAATGCACAAGAGGGATATCGCTTTACTATGATGGGGTTGTCTCGATATCATGTCACCATGATGGGATTGTCTCGCTATAGTGTCACCGTGATGGGATTGTCTTGATATCGCGTCACCATGATGGGATTGCCTCGATATCACAGCACCATGATGGGATTGTCCCAATATGACATGAGGTGTAGATCTGGCCCAGAGTGGAAAATGACTCTTAAGCCTACAATCCTATGAATCCTTACCTGGGCGTAAGTCCCATTAAACTCAATGGAGGTTACTTCTGAGGTGACATTGCAGGGCAAATGGCATAGCTAAGCCATGCAGCATAGTTGATCAGGACCTAATACTAGGACAAGGGGATGGTGTTGCCCCTCATGGCTGAGCTATGACCTTTTCCGGATCCTGTGAGCTGCAGAATGATTGCCATAGGTCATAGGACTTCGCCACACATCATTCTTCTAAAAAACGTTGGGCAGCAATTCAGTACACACGTGGCAGAATGAGGTGCTGGCATGTTGAGGTGATAGAATGGGCTGCCTCAATTCAGTGTGCAGCAGGTAGGGCAGGGCCGGCATCAAGGGTAGGGATGGTTGGGCACTTGCCAAGAGCCCACATCCCATAGGGACCCACTGACAACAGCCTCCTGGACTTGCTCCTCTTCTTCACTATTGCAACCTGCTTGTTCACCAGCCTCTTGCTCTGGCCCAGACAAGGTCAGTGGCAAGGAGGAGGTGTACCAGATGCCACTGCCTCCTTGCTCACGGGTTCTTGGCCTGTCAAGCAAGCAAGTGGCAGCAACAGTAAGGAAAAGAATGAGGAGCGAGAGCAGCTGGTGACAATGGTGGAGAGAAGATAGATGCACTGGGGGAGGGGGCCCATTGAAGATGTCTTGCCCAAGGGCCTGCAAAACCTTGGAAATAGCACTGGTGGTGGTGTGGGGGGCGGGGGGAATCACATTTTTAAAAAAATGATCTTAGACCTCAATAAGGAAGTTTCCCTCACCCTCATAATCCTTATCATTAAGCTCTTTTCTTTAAAGAAATGGATCACCCAGAGTGATGTATATCCTGTTGCCGTTACAAAGAAGTGGGGCCTGCTTCTGCATTCTTAAAGACTGATATTGCTGAAAATTGTCTTGCAAATTGAGAAAACTAATTAATGCTTGTTGATGAGTTTTGTCAGGCATTTCCTATTGTGAAGGCTGAGATTTATCTTCTGTGTACCTTTTTTGCTTTATTCTTGGCTGTCTTTATTTCACTGGGGGAAAGAAACAGACAGACTCCGAGGCATTTTGCCCCTAGAGGCAGCTGTCTGGTCTTGCTGTAATACCTATTAGTCTGAATGACACTGAACAGAAACTAGAACAAACTGATAAATGCTTTAAAATGTAAAACACGATTTGTCTAAGCAAGGATCAAGAAGGGGGAATAATTGGAGGCTGTTTATTTAAATTATGCTTCAGGTAAAACTAGAGTAAAAAAACAAAGCAAAAAAACAAAAACAGAAGCCCAGGTCTGTGCAACTGAAAGCTGAGTCACTTCGGGGTGGATCTTGTAGATTTGGCTCTAAATCATTTCTGGTAGTACAAAACTCCTGTCTTCAACATTTTCCCTCAGGTACTGGATGGTACCTATTTGTATACACTAGAAAGAAACCAGAGGGGAAGGTGGTCAAAATAGAAATGTATCTGCCAATGAAATATTTGCTTAACCCTGCTAAAACAGGGTGGCCTAAAGGAGCACACGAAATGCACTTTTCATTGCGCAGTTTACACAGAAGTAGACCTACAATATAGTCCTCACATGACTTTGGTTTTTTGTTTTTTGTTTTCACCTGCATAATGTCTCCAAATTTCATCTTCTTAGCACACTGTTTTCTTTCTGGAAAAAGATCCTCAACGTGGGACATAAAATATTGCCAGAATCTATTGGTTTTGCCATTGCAGTATCTTTATGTCCCCAAACCTAGGCAACACACTGGGCATATAAAAATGTCCCATGGATTTTCCAAAGAAAACTGGTCTAGGCAAGCAATCTTACTCTGGGTGTCAGTAGTTGGCACCATCATGGGATTCCATTGGAGAACATTTATCTCATGTGAGACAGATTTGTTACAGGGGTAGAAAAATAGCCCCACACAGCACTAAAAAAAAGTTAGTTCTTGGTAATAAAATTCTGAAGAGATGCTAGGCATAGACAGCCAGGCATAGACAGGCAATTCCTGGTTCTTGGATCAGGGAAACACACACAACTCGTGACAAGAGAACCCTGCCAAATCCACACCAGAAGTCATTTGGACTAAACGGGCTCATTTTTAGAACATATTTATTAATTATACTCATGCTGTACCAGTGATGTTCGAGGAATTCAGTTGTGAATTACAATACAAAATGTCCTGATCCATACATCTCAGGCTAATGTGCAGATTTCAATGTAGCTACCCAAGAGATTTTGCATTTCTCTAAATATAGTTACACTTCAAACATATCAAAATATGGATTTAATGACAGAAAATAATGACTTATGTATGTGTTTTGAGAATATTTTTTGTTTGTGTGTATGTGTGTTTTAAAAATCACAGATTAATACAGAAACAGAACAGAATAGAATTATGGGTGTGTAAGTGATATAGAAAGATTCCCCTATCTATATATCACACAGATAGGCAACCTGGTGCCCTCCAGATGTTTTGGACTACAACTCCCATAATTCCTGACCATTGGATATGCCGGTTGGGCATATGGGGGTTGTAGTCCCAAACATCTGGAAGGCACCATCGCACCCAATTATTTTAACTAATTAATTAATTACAATTCTATACCGCCCAATAACCGAAGCTCTCTGGGCAGTTCATGACAAAACCATAAAATATAAGACAATACAATGCAATGTAAAAGTTTAAAAGTATAAAACTGCAGTATAAAAAGTACAAATAATAACCAAACAGAAGCCAGCAGCAGTGCAAAATTAGGGATGTACGAAAGTTCCACCACGGATCTCGGGGAGGCCGAATGCCAGCGCATTCGGCCCCCTGAAATCGGTGGCGGAACGGCCCCTCCCGCCCCCTCGGGATGGGACTTATCTTAGGCGGATCTTCCTGGCGGCGGCGGCTCCGGCAGCGGTTCAGCGGCGACGGTGGCTGCGGCGGCTGGTCTTCTGACCAGCTGCCGCCACCACCAATTCCAGCTAAAAAAACCCCAAAAACAAAAAAAAGTGATAGGCTACGTAAAGATTTACGTAGCCTATCATGGCTAGATTTTAAAAAAACACCATGATAGGCTACGTAAATGTTTACGTAGCCTATCACGGCTGATTAAAAACAAAACAACCCCCCCCGCGTGTACGCAAATGGCGGCGCGAATGGGCACCGCCATTTGCGTTCCTTATTTTGGCACGTCTTAGTCTATGAAAACATTTACGTAGACTAAGATGGTGAAAATAAGGGGAATGCAAATAGTGTAGCATCTACGCTATTTGCGTTCCCCTTATTTTCGCCGCCTTAGTCTACGTAAATGTTTACGTAGACTAAGACGTGCCAAAATAAGGAACGCAAACAGCGGCGCCCATGGGCGCCGCCATTTTCATACATGCGTTTTTTTTTCTTTTAAATCAGCCATGGTAGGCTACGTAAACATTTACGTAGCCTATCACGGCTGACTGCAGGGACGCAAACGGCGGCGGGTATGGCCGCTGCCATTTGCGTCCTTGCTAGCCAGCGGCCGGATGTCCAGCTGCTGGCGGAGCCAGCTGGTGGAGCCGGCTGGTGGCTCCGCAGAATCCCTGCAGAGTGGAGCCGGCCGGCCAGGATTCCACGGGGGAGGAACGGAGCGCCTCCCCCCCCGGCCAGGATTCCGGGGGGAGGGACGGAGCGCCTCCCCCCCAGCATCAGCATAATCCGCGGAAAGGTAAGTCCCTTTCATACATCCCTATGCAAAATACAGTGTTCCTTATTGTGTTCTGGAGTTTCCACTGGTGTCCAGTGCAAGGGATCTGGTGCACGATCAGGTGCCATAAACAGATGGTCAGCTGGGAGGGAAAGTATCCAAGTGATGACCAGCCCTAAATCACATGGCATGATTGGCATGGGGGAAATGCCTGTGCCTCCGGTGCACGCACGTATATCTTGCACATTTCCTTTGCACAAATTCCCCTTCAGATTAGATAACAAAAGAAGACAGAATTTCCAGTTAGGTAGAAATGGAACTTTTCAGCAGGTGTAAATATTTTTGCTACCATGTAACACTTCCTTGTTTGCGCAGTTATTAAAGGTGCAGGATATGGGATCCATGGTTTCCTTTGAATTTGGTCACCCTAGTGAGAAGGTTGTAAGGATTCTGAATGAATTCACCCTGCACAGATGGGTGTCATGTATATTTAATATATATGCCCTCTCCCTGCACACAGCCTCACAGTATGGGAAGCTTCCCTGAACTTGGAGAGGATAGACTGTATTAGCCTCTTCGCTATCAGTAGGCACAAGCAGCATTTTACTCACAGCATTTCCATTGCAAACTAGGTTGTGGTGAGAAAGATACATGTTTCTATTTTGGCTCTATGCATTCTCAGTTATTGACAGGTGTTATCACACAGGCAGCTGAAGGCGGTAAAACTGAATAGTCCAGATGATGTTCTGGTGGTGTAGAAACAACCACGGTATTTCGATTCCAAAGAGTATAGGCAATGCAATCAATGCAAGTGCTGGAGAGTCAATGATCTACCATATCCGATTAGGCCTCCATGATCTATAACGGGATACGAAGGAAGTTAGCATCAGTAAACACCTCAGGTACCTTAGGGAGCACCTTCTCCCCTATGTCCCAGTCCGCCACCTAAGGTCCTCTGAGGGCTCTCTGCTGCGGCTGCCTAATGTGAGATTGCCTTCTCCTTTGCTGCCCCTCAGTTGTGAAATGACCTGCCAGTTGAAATGCACCTGCTGACCTCTTTGAAGGTTTCTAAGCAGGCATTAAAGACTATTATTCCGGCAGGCCTTCCCTTTTTAGAACTTCTGTTTGTTTTGCTGACTCTTGTATACCGGTTTTAAGTAGGGATGGTGGAGAATTCTGCCACGGACTCCAGTGAGGCCGGATTCCTTAGAATCCGCCCCCCCCGGAGTCCGTGGCGGAATGGAGCAATCCTCCCCCCGCCACCCTGCAAAGTCCCTGTGGACCGGATCCTACCTGCCTCCAGCGGTCCGGATCCGGACGCTGCTGGCCGCAGCTCTGGTGTGCAGCCGCGAATGGTGTCCTGCGTAGGGGATGCCATTTGCATCCCTGCTGTAGCCGTGATAGGCTACGTAAATATTTACATAGCCTATCACGGCTACAGCAGCGATGCAAATGGCATCCGCTATGCCATTTGCGACCCCGCTTTAGCCGTGTTAGGCTACATAAATATTTATGTAGCCTATCACAGCTACAGCAGCGACGCAAATGATGTCCCCTACACAGGACACCATTTGCGTCTGCAGCAGCCTGGCTGTGGATCGGCCCAGCCAGTGGCTCCGTGGAGCGGAGACAGCCGGGGAGGATTCCGGGGGGGAGGAACGGATTGCCTCCCCCCCCCCCGCAGACTCCAGCAGAGCAAGGTAAATGGGGTTTCGTACACCCCTAGTTTTAAGCTGTGTTGTTTAAAGCTGTGCTGTCTTATTGTGTTTTTTTGTGTGTGGTTAAACTGTTTTTATTATCATTTATTATTTTTTGCATTTATATCTTGCCTTTTTTCCTCTCTCAGGGAACCCAAGGTGGCTTACATAATCCTCCTCCTCTCCATTTTATCCTCACAACAACCACCTGTGAGGTAGGTTGGGCTGAGAGTCTGTGCCTGGCCCAGCGTCACCCAGTGAGGTTCCATAGCCGAGTGGGGACTAGAACCTGGATCTCCCGACTCCTAGTCCAACACTCTAGCCGCTACACCACACTGGCTCTTTTAATTCAAAGTAGTTTTTAGTTATATGTTGTTTGTATATATTGTCCGTATGCTTTTACGTAAATGGCTTTTAAACTTTGTGTATTGCATTTTAATGTTTTAAGTTTTGTAAACCTCCCAGAGAGCTTTGGCTATGGGGCGGTATAGACATGCAATAAATACAAAATAAAAATGAATAACTACGCCAACTAGCCCATCGCCACATAACAGCTGCCAGGTAAGGCATTCAGCTGGCTTTGGTCCAGAGGCTGGAGTTGGTTGGATCATCATGACCGTGTCATTTTACAAATGAGCCACGTTAAGTAGTCATGCAGAAGTGATGGTGGCTCATAGTTCAAAGTAAACAAGGAAGGAATTGAGCCAAGGGCTAAAGCCGGCTGCAGGAAAGACCCGATTCTTTTTTGCATGGGTGATTAGTTTGAAATAAAGTTTAAAATGTGGGCAAGGAAAAAGAAGGAGCCGATCACACAGCAGTGTAACACAAACCAGTAGTGGCTGGCGATTCCAGGTCTGGAGGGGCTGAGATTCCATTCTGCGTTTCAGTTAAAACCAGCCAAAGCTCTCAAGGTGCTGTCCAAGGTGCTGAACCCATTTTGGGGATAAGGTTCAGCACATTAGATAGCACCTTGAAAGCTTTGGCTGTTTGTAACTAAAACCCGGGATGGAAACACAGCCCCTCCAGAACTGGAGTCACCAGCCCCCACTAGGGGCTTCATCACATGGAGCTTTTCTCTTGCGGTTGAGATGGCTCCTTCACGGAAGTTTGCGGGCTCCTTACATGACACTGTGACCCTGCCGTGACCCCCCTGCACAAAATGCCCTTTGTTCCGTTTTTAAAAAGATCGCAGATCATGAGCTACCAAATTACCCCACTGTGTTCTGCTTCAGTTTCCTCCATGCAAAGAGTTAAAGCGCCAAGAAGAGGAGCGAGGTCAATGACAGATAACGGAGGACTCAGATACTGGGAGAAGCGGCGGGGCAGGGGGGGGAGGAAGCGCATGTAAAGGGAGTCATTGGCGATCCTGCATTTAAAACGGAAGCAGGATTTTAGGCTGGTGTAGAAATGCCCAAGTTAAGAGAAAAAACACTCTCTGATACCTGGGCTGATATATCCCAAAAGAGGCAACATTGGCTTCAAGCCAATGGAGCTCATAATCGACTGCAATAACCAGAAAATGTATCAAAGTCAGAAGACTTCCCTAGACTATCATGCTTCTAGAACATCTGAATTGAGTCTGAAGGAGCTGGATTCCTGCCAGGGGATGCTGGTGGCTCCAATTTTGGTGGGGCAGAAAAATCCATTCTGGGATTTAGTTACAACCAGCCAGAAGTCTAAAGGAGTTATCCAAGGTGCTGGACGAATTTTGGGGGTAGGGTTCAGCACCTTTTATACCTCCTTTAGACTTCTGGCTGGTTGTAACTGAAACCCAGGATTGGATCTCTGCCCCACCAAACTTGGAGCCACCAGCGTCCCCTGATTCTGGCCCTCCAGAGACCTGATAGTAACAGCTTTTAAACAATTCTTCTCATAGAATCATTCTTATTCTATATCTATGCCATTTTAAGGGCCACCAAACATTAAATTGTTTAGGTTAAACTGTTTTAAGTTTAAACATGGGAAGTGTGAATGTGACAAACATTTGGAATCATGATATCGTGCTTTTCAGGGAGGTGTGATTGACTGCAAGTCCCATACACTTGGTGACAAACCTGTGTAAACTTTGAAGCTGACTTTAAAGTAGGGATGTCAGAGAATTCCGCCACGGACCCCAGTGAGGCCGGATTCAAAAGAATCCGGCCTCCGGAGCCCATGGCGGAAAGGATCCCTTACCTCCACCTCCCCGCAGAATCCTCCCCGGCTCCAGAGCGCCAGTGGTACGGCCGCCATTGGCGTGTTGTATCGCTGGCTGAGGCTAGCCTATTGTGTGAAAAACCACGAATGCAAATGGCATAGCAGATGCCATTTGTGGCCGTAAAACCCTTAGTTTAAGCTAAATGCAGCCATTTATGGCTGCATTTAGCTTAATCTAAGAGTTTTATGGCCGCAAATGGCGTAGTGGACACCGTTTGCATCCAAAGTCTGCCTCAGCCAGTGATACGGCATGCCAATGGTGGCCGTATCTCTGGCTCTCCGGAGCTGGCCGGCAGCTTCACGGAATCGTCACGGAGCAGAGCCATCCGGCGAGGATTCCAGGGGGAGGACCGGATCACCTCCCCGCACGGGTGGATTCCTCCCTGGAGCAGCAGGTAGGGAATCTGCCCATCCCTACTTTAAAGAGAGGAAGATCATGGCAATTTTCCCATTTTGAGCTGATCTCCTTCATTTTACCTCTCATCTGTTGGTTTCATCACGGTTCTGGTCAGTTTTACCTATGCTGAATGCTTCCTAAGTATGGTTTAGTCCATATCTGTGTAGTCCAGAGATGAGTTTGCAAAACACTCCCCCTCACCACCTATTTCATATTTAAGTTTTTGTAAAATTTGTAAGAGGTTGGGGATGGGAACTGTAAGAAGGTGTTACTGTAAGATGGTGTTACTACAGCTTCATGTTGTAGTACTTCACTTCCACTTCCCAGTTTGCTGTTGAAACATAAAAGTAAGCACAATGTTTCCTATATTCCACCCAACCCAGGTTCAGATTTCTGATTTTGGATGTAATTGAACAGTCACATGGGTTACTTAATTGTTCTCAGAGTCCTATAATTACTCACCAGTATTTCATTACCGCAATGATTGTCTCTTGGATCATTATAATAACAAAGACCAAGGCATTATCATCACTTCTAAGCTGAAGTGGAAAGTTGGGGGAGAATAAATCCTATATGAATTTCTGCAAGGAGCATGATGAAAATTCCCAAGTTACTTAGTGAAACGTTCGTGGTCAAAATGTTGAATTTATTTCTTGGAAATGTTATTCAGAAGGCAATAAAATGGTGTTTGCTTTGGCTAAATGGATTTAGAATCATGAGCAAATAAACAAATGAAGAACACTCAATGGCCAAAGCAGGGATTCTTACAAGAACATTTTGCACTGGTGGCAACGCCCCTATATGCTACCCCAGCTTTCCCCAACCTGGTGCCCTCCAGATGTGTTGGATTACAAACCCCATCATCCCCAGCCAGCTGAGGAAGGCTGTGGTAACCCTATGTGCCAAGGAAGTACACCAAACTTATGAGAGTTTTGATCTGCTAGATGGTGGCTTTAGTGATTCTACATGTAACATGTGTACGTTTGAGAACCTGTTCTGTGGGAATTACTCCATGCAGCTTGCTTCTCTGAAATGCAGTGTAGCCCAGTCGTGTGCATGTTTACTAGAAAGTTAGGCCCATTGAGTTCAGTGGGATGTACATCTTGAAAGCGTGTTTAGGATTGCAGCCTGATGAGGGAGATCTAAGGCTGCATCACCTAGCATAATTTTCTTCTTCTAAGAGCATCAGTGGGAGCCTCCAGTTTGGATTGGGGCTATGGGAGCGAGGGGAAGGGTTTAATCCAGGAATGGGGAACGCCTGGTCTGCAGGTCAAATGTGGCCCCTGGGGGTTCCCCATGTGACCCACAAGCTTCTTCTGCTGTTATATGAGTTCATTGATCAGGGATACGTGATTGGAGATAAGAGGGTATTTAACGCCAATTAAACTTTAAGTACCCTTCACAGAGTTGAGCTGTGCTTTTGCAGGTATGAGAGCTGCTGCACTGAGGTGTATGTCTGAGCAGACTTGCTTAGAACTGAGCTGTGTTTTGTATGCCTGGTGGGAAAATGTCCAAATTGATAAGCATTATATCTGTCCTTGGCTCCACCCCATGCTCATGACCCCACCCACTGCTGAAATCCCCCCCCCACAAGACCCTTCCCCAATTGGAATTTGGTCCCTGGGCTGAAAATAGGGATGGGCAAACTCCCCCACACCTGCCTTGTGTGCTGCTTGCTGGACCCCTGCCGCTTGCCTGACCCTGGTGGGCACATGGGGTGAGGTGCCAGACGGTCTGTGGGCGCCCAGTGAACGGTGTGTGGCATCCCACTTTCCTGCGAGCTGCCATTTTACACAAAATTGTGGGTAAGGCTTTTACAGAAATCACCGTTTTGCACAAAATGCTGGCCGTAAATAGTGTGATTTATGCCATACTGCTGGCATAGTTAGTGTAATTAAACCATTTACGCCTGCAATATTGCGTAAATTTCACTATTTACGACTGCCATTTTGTTCAAAATGGCGATTTCCATAAAAGACTTACCTGCAATTTGGTGTAAAATGGTGGCTGGCAGGCAATCAGGGAACTGCGAGCTTACCTGACTCAGCATGCATCAAGTCGGGCAAGCTCACTAGCTCAGGGGTCCATGAGCTGGTGTCCGGGGCTGAGCTGATGACACCTCGGTGAGCTCGAGCCACAAACCAGATTCCTCTGACATCCCTAGCTGAAAAAGTCTTGCCAGCCTGGATTAATTAATTCCTCCCATACTGTTGCCATGATGCAAAGTGGCTTCTTGGAAATGCTATTAGCCACAGAAGGGAAACCATGCAGGCACCCATAATGTCTGAATATTTTCTCTTCTGTGATGATTAATAGCACCACTACGATCAGTGGTGTAGTGGAGCCAGGGCTCACAGGAATGCAGCACCAGCACTTTTCGATTACCAGGATGCTGATGTCGTCTGCCTCCCCCCCGCCCAGAATTCCCTGTTCCCTCTGAGCTTAACTGTGATCCTTCCTTCCCGACCATCTGATCCCATCGGTAGTACATGCCCTGGTCTCCTCTCATTTAGACTACTGTAATGCGCTCTACGTGGGGTTACCCTTGAAGACAGTTTGGAAGCTGCAGCTGGTACAGAACGCGGCGGCTCGCCTGATTAAAGGCAGCCGCTGGCAAGATCACATCACTCCAGTGCGGAAGGAGTTGCACTGGCTACCAGTTGTTTTCCGGGCCAAATTCAAGGTGTTGGTTTTGACCTTTAAAACCCTATATGGTTCCGGCCCAGCCTATCTTAAGGAGCGCCTCCAGCAGCACCAGACAGGCCGCTTAACAAGATCAGCCTCGGATGGCCTTCTCTCTGTCCCATCAGCCAGGACAGCTAGACTGGTGGGGATGAGGGAGAGGGCCTTTTCTGTGGTGGCCCCCACTCTGTGGAACTCCCTCCCTAGGGAACTCCGCCATGCCCCCTCTTTAATGAGCTTCTGCCGTGCATTAAAAACATGGTTGTTCAGGCAGGCATTTGGGGTGGGTTAGGGTATTTTAGAAAATGTTTCTATTGTAGAATTTTATTGTTTTAAACTGTTTTATTGTATGCTGTACATCTCCCTGAGTGGCTGGGTGACCAGCCAGATGGGCAATTAATAAATAAATAAATAAATAAATAAATCCTCACAGTAGCTTGGGGAGGATGTGTGTGTGTGTGTGTGTGTGTGTGTGAGGATTAATTTCATCAGCAACAATATATTGCTTTCTGTTGTATTTTGGGGTGGCTTGGTCTTGAATGAGCAATGAAGATGCATTAGCTTTAGAGAAGATCTGCACCTCATTGAGATGAAAGCTGCTAAAACTGGTTTGTGGATATGGATTAAGACAGCTGACTGATTTTGGGGGGCTTTCCCTGGGGGCATGGATATGGGATTTTCATGGTGAGTGCCTGCACTCTAAAAGTTACCACTACACCATGGTCTATGATTAATACCAGCTTTTTCCAGCCCGAATCCCTGCAGCAGTGAGTGGCAAGTCCTGGGGAACCTCCTCACCCCATCCCCAAAGATGCATCACAGAGCTCAGCTATGTTTTTACCTGTCTATGTTACTTTCCTACAGAGCCCTGCCATGTGATCAAGTAACTTACGCATTTAGTTAGGTGCCTGCCTGACACTAATTGCCAAGCCCTCCAATATGAACAGTGCAGAGTGGGTGGTGGTGGTGGTGGGGAAACACATCACCCAGTTTCAATTTGGTTGATCAGCAAAAGAAGAAGAAGAAATTTGCCCTGTATGTGACCAGCTACATTTCCACTGCAACCCAGCTGTGGGAGGGCACCAAGGCTGCTGCAAAAAGGATTGGCTAGGAGTGGTGCAGGTTTAAATGGCCCATCCAAACTCAATGGCTGGCCAGCCAGCATGGGATGTGGCATGCATCTGCATGCTGCTGCCCTTGTGTGTCCTGCCTCTATCCAGGATCCAATGCCACTCCCATGCAAAGCTGTCAATATCAGGTGGCAGGATCAGATTGCTATAGACAATATGCCACCACCAAGAAGGCCCTATTGATGGTAGCTATCCACTTCACCTCAGAAGGCGGAGACACACAGATTCAGGCATCTAATGACGATCTTAATAACCCGACAGGTAGAGGCTTCTTCAGTGAAAGATGATATTCTTAAACCAAATTCTGCAAATGAATTCTGCAAATGAATTCAAACACATTCTGCCCTTGTGCGGGAGGGGTTTGGATAGAATTGCAACATATGGTCTACCCTGTGCTTTTATTAAAAAAGCCCAGGACATTAGTTTGGTGTATCATCCTAGGCAAACACATGACTTATTTCTTTCCTAATTTTTGCTGCTGTTAGCAGTTTTGTTTTATTTTATTCTTCTAAGTTCAGAGTGTACCCATCAGTACAATGAAGGGAACAGCAGTACTGTAGCAAAGAATTTAATTAGTAGCTCCAAGCGAAGGAATAGGCAGGGCATGGAAAATAAACATAGTATGATATTATGCGAGCAGGTTTTGGAGTCAAAGTTTTATTCCAGCATTAGGAATATTGCCAGTTCTTTCCTTGGCTCACCAGGAATTCCAGAGGGTCAAAGAGATGCATTAGAGCTTTGATGCTCAAAACACTTGACTATTATGAGAAGCAAAGCAAATCTGCAGATGTGAAACAGAAATTTTCTCAAAGGCCCAGACTTTGGAAGGTCTCTTCTACAAAATTAATGCATTCAACATATAAAACAGTAAATATGTCCAGTGCTTCATTTTTTTAAGGGAGTTTCTTTGTTATTTCCCCCCTAATGTTGAAAAGGAAAGCCCTTCAGTTTAAAGCACATTTTCATACATACATGGATGGATTATGAACGGTTTGTGTGTGTGGGAATCATTACCACACATAGTCCAGTATAGACATATTGGATAAATATTTTTGTAAATGGCGGTTACAGCCCAATCCAACAGAGACGGAAGTAACATGCTTCCATCTTTGTAATAGATCAGCAGGCAGAGAGCTCAACGTTCAATTTAAGGGAAACTGGCTCAATCACAACATGCACCCAAAATATCTTGGGGTCACACTGGATAGGACATTTTCTTATAAAGAACACCTGATGAAGACTGCTGCCAAACTGAGAAGTAGAAATAACATTCTACACAAACTATGCGGAACTAGCTGGGGCTCAACAGCAGATAGCTGAGAATGACTGCGCTCAGTCTGGTTTATTCAGCAGCAGAGTATTGTGCCCCACTGTGGCTTAATAGTCCGCATATGAGAAAGATCGATACACAACTGCATGAGTCAATGCGCATCGTTAGTAGGACAATACGATCTACTCCCACATATTGTCTGCCTGTTTTGAGCCATATACCACCTCCGGATGCAGGATGAAAGAGCTCCCTTCTTCAAGAATATCAGAAGATTATTGACAATCTCCAGCTACCAATATTAAATGGCGTAACTAAGCTCTTTTAGAATATGATTTTAATATCCACAACATATGGAAGCAACATTGGCTAGGAAACTGCCCTCCACAATGCCAAAGCTTGCCCTGCATCTTGGAAAAACCACCTGGATTTCACCAGCCCAGTGCGATATGGACAACCTTGAACCAAATTCACACGGGTCATGGTAGATGTGCAGATGCCCTTTATAAATGGGACAAAACAACATCATCAAATTGTGACTGTGGGGATGAAAAACAAACTATTCAACATATAGTGACAGAGTGTCAAAACCGAGCCTACAATGGAGACTTTGCTGATTTCCTGGCTATGACAACTGAAGCAAAAAACTATATCTGTGACCTAGACATACGACTGTAATTTTCCTGTCTATATTTTATATTTATTATGCTCTATGTTTTCATTGTAATACAATGTGAATGTGCCATACGATAAATAAATAAATAAATAAATAAATATATAGTCCAGTAATAATGGTAAGTACAAGAGAGCTTTTCTCTCTTATGAAGAGAGCTTTGGCTATTGGGCAGTATAGAAATGAAAATAAATAAACAAACAAACAAATAAATAAATACATTTCACATTGGCTTATGGGCAGGTTCAGTGGAACTGTTGTGGAATAAAGAGTAGTTGAGCTTTTCTATGTGAGGCTGTTAATCTGCTGTATCTACTGTTGGTTTTGTCACAGAACTGAGATCCGAGCATTACGTGAAGAGTGTTTCCTTTCCTGCTTTTCCAGTACATAACCTCTAGATGGCAGTGTGGTATAATGGAATAGCACAAATATACAAGTGGAAAAGCTTTTTTGTCCACTTTCACAAAAAACACATTTTCCCTGCTCTAAAACAACTTGCAGAAATTGCTCTTTAAAAACAGAAGCAAAACTGGAGGGTCACAACATCATCTAAAGATCCTGAAATAACCATGATTAGGGAATGATGAGTGCACAATAAATTCCTTGGGTAGAAAAGCTCAAATAGTGTGGAACTGGCTTCTTTGGAGGATCTGGCTGGTCATGATTAGAAACAGGATGGTGGACTAGACTAGATGATCTACTCCAGCAGGGCTCTTCTTGTGCTCTGAGTTTGGTTTTCAGATTCACAAAAGATCTTTAGGAGGAAATAACTCTAAAGGAATGAACCCCACAAACAGCCCCTTAAGAACTTGATAGCGCAGAAAGTTGAATGAGAGGGGAAAACAACAAAGGTGGACGGGAGATTGGAATGGAGTGACTGGAAAGAGAGGAGGGAGTAAGAGACACATTGGTATTCAAATGGGTAGAAAGAATAATCTCATTGCCTGGATAGGCCATTTCTTGGTTTACACACTATTTTTAATGTCCCCAGGGACTGAAATGAGAGTTGCCTAAAGGTATCAGTGAAGAAATCAAAGATTTTAATGTAGCTGGGACTGGGCAAATGCGTGTCTATCCCCCTATCCTCTAAATCACCAATCATTTAGGGATGTCAGAGAATTCCGCCATGGATCTCGGTGAGGCCGAATGCCAGTGCATTCCATGGCGGAACGGCCTGCCCCCCCGCCCCCCCGGGGATCCCCCCCGGGACAAGACTTACCTGGGGCGGATGTCCCGGACGGCGGCGGCTCCAGCAGTGGCTTCGGCAGCGGCGGCTGGTCTTCCGACTGGCTACCACTGCCATTTGCAGTCTGTTCCCCCCCCCCATTCGTGATAGGCTACGTAAAGACTTATGTAGCCTATCACGTCTGGGATAAAAAAAACACACGCGTATGCAAATGACGGCGGCTACGGCCGCGGGCATTTGCGTTCCTTATTTTTGGCCGTCTTCGTCTAAGTAAATATTTACATAGACTAAGATGGCGAAAATAAGGGGAACGCAAATAGCATCCACTACGCTATTTGCGTTCCCCCTTATTTTCGCCGTCTTAGTCTACGTAAATATTTACGTAGAGTAAGACGGTGAAAATAACGGGGAATGCAAATAGCGTCCGCTACGCTATTTGCGTTCCCCTTTCTTGTCTTCATCTTAGTCTATGTAAATATTTACGTAGACTAAGGTGGCCAAAAATAAGGAATGCAAATGGTGGCAGCCATAGCCGCCGCCATTTGCGTACGCATTTTTTTTTAACCCAGACACGATAGGCTATGTAAGTCTTTACGTAGCCTATCATGGCTGAATTCAGGGACGCAAATGGCGGCAGCTATGGCCGCCGCCATTTGCGTCCCTGCTAGCCAGCGGCCGGATGTCTGGCTGCCGGCGGAACCGGCCGACGGCTCCGCAGAATCCCCGCGGAGCGGAGCTGGCTGGCCGGGATTCCGGGGGGAGGGACGGAGCGCCTCCCCCCCCAGTGGAACCCGATGGAGCCAGGTAAGCGGGGTGTCATACATCCCTACAATCATTTGGTGTTTTTCAAGCGTTTGTGCAGTTTTTCCCCCAGCCTCTCCTAAGACTTTGTTACTGGCAGTAAGAGCTTTAAGCTGCAATTAGGGATGGCATGGGTGCCTGATTCTGTCTGGGAATCTGGTGGAACCCCCCCTGCCCGCAAGCCCAAGCCCTGCTCACCAAGCTCCTTCCCTTGCTCGCCCCAGGCCTGCGCTCAGTGAGCAGTCTGCACTCACCCTGGCAGACTCTGTGAGCTCTGTGGTGGCCATTTTTTGAAAAACAAAATGGTGATCACAAAAATGCAAATATTTGCGTATGTACAAAAATGCACATTTTTGCGATTGGCATTTATTTTTCAAAAAATAGTGACCATAGAGCTCAACAAGGCCGCCGGGGTGAGTGCAGGCCACTCACCAAGTGTGGGAGGGGCTTGAGCACAGTCCAGGAACCGGTGAGCAGAGGCAGCGGCTGGGAGGGAACCCAGAGAACCCAGACTGGGTTGGGGTCACACATCCCTAGCTACGGTATGCTGGTATTTTTTATTTTTAGTTTTGGTTCAAACCCCTTTGTCTTCAGCCCCATCCCTTTTAACTTTGGCCCCACCCATCACTGGAATGTGGCCCCTGAGGATGTCTCCAAAACTGAAATTGGCCTTTGGGCTGCAAGATGTTCCCCAGTTCTGATCTAGATCTACTGGTAGATCACCAGCTGATTTTAGTATCAATCCTACAATATTTTCTCTGCCAAGACAAATATGTAGGAAACAAAGGCAAGTGTCTTTTAGGATTGCTAGAGGTAGTGAGAGACAAATGCCTGGTTCAGAAAAATCAGGGGTTGGCATTATGAGAATGGGCCTATAAACGTATTGGGCATGCACCCCCACCTCTTCCCCTCTCATCCTGCTTTGCACACAAGAGGAGAGGGTTGAAAGCATCCATGTTTTTTGCTTTTGAACTAACTATAGTTCCTTGCCATGCCTGAACTCAGGGAGCTGTGATTTGTTCTAACTGTGGTTCATTAAAACAAACCAGGATCAAGCCATAGTACTTTGAGATATGTTTTAAACTGTTGACAACATATTGATCCAGTTCACACACAGTGAACAACCCATGGTCAACAAGCAGTGGGTTGTTTGGTACTACATGGGAGTGAGCAAGCATGCTGGCTCCTGACCACTCACCTGCTTCTGCTGTGCTGAAAAACACAGGGATGCCCCATCCATCCCTGAGTTGTTTTCTGTGATGTGTGAACCCAGAACTCTGGATTGTTGAGGGAGAAAAATTCCACTGTTTTAACCCAAGAACAAACCAGGGTGCAAACTCAGGGTTGTTTCCCATTGAACAATCCAGAGTTCTGGGTTCACACATCATGGAGAACAACCCAGTCCTCGTGGTTGTTTAAGCACAGTGGAAGAAGGTGAGTGTTTGGGAGCCAGAAGAGTTACTCCCTTCTGCATGCTCCCAAACAATCCACAGTTTGTTAACCATGGGTTGTTTGTAAGGATGTGCGAACCCACCCCTGTCCTGGTTCTCTGGACAACTGCCCAGCTGCTGCCCCCACTTGCCAGTCCCCAGACCATGCTTGAGCCCTTCCCACACTCAGTGAGCAGCCCACACTCACCCCAGTGGCCTTGTCGAGCTCTGCGGTTAACATTTTTTTAAAGAAATAAAATAGTAATCGCAAAATGCACATATTTGTGTATGTGCGAAAATGCGCATTTTTGCGAATGTGCATCTTCACATATGCAAAAAATGCACACCTTTGTGAATGCACTAATTTGCGTATGTGCAAAAATGTGAATTTTTGCAAAGACGCGCGATTTCATGCATCCGCAAATATGTGTATGTGCAAAACTGCGGATTTTCACATATGCAAATTTGCGCATATTTCGCAATTGCCATTTTATTTTTCAAAAAATGGTGACCCCAAAGCTTAATGAGGCTGCCAGGGTGAGTGCAGGCCATTCACTGAGTGTGGGCAAGGAGTGAACAGGGGCAGGGGCTTGGCGAGCAGGGCTCAGGGGTGCGAGCAGGGCCGATTCCATTGGAATCGGGCACCCGCACCATCCCTAGTCATTTGTTGCATTCAGACTTGGTCATTGTAAGCATTAATGGCTGCAAGGATAAATGTATCCTGTAGATGCTCAAGTCAGGGCAGGTGGTGGAGATGGGTGGGGTAGGTAAGTGTCAGAGGACACATCTTCAGGATTCTGTATAATTCATGATCCATCCTGATGTCTAGTACAAGAATACATTCTACCAAACAGGCAGGTTTTTAGAGCTTAATTTACATGTCATTTTCAGCTTTTACATTTTGGTAACTCTTGTGCAGGCTCTAGGTCATTTCAACGGCTACTTGGCTAGTGTTTTGTGGCTTAGCAAATACTGCAAATTGGCCCTCCAAACCTACCATGATAAAGGATGGCCTATCTGTTAGCTTGGTCATCATAGAGTTTTGATAATGAGACCTCATTCTCTAACCTGTCATGGATAGCTAAAATCAGGCAGATGATATAACAACTTACCCATAAAACAAGCAAGTCCATTTACCACCCCAAACTTTAAAATGCTAGGGCTTTCTGACATTAATTCAATTGCATTCACACAAATGGAAGCCATGACATTTTCCATTTCCAAACGACCTAATCTCCTTTTGCCCATATTAACAGAAATGATGTAAGCTTAAATTCAAAGGGCAAAATGCACCTGCTTTAAGCTGAGAGAACCACAATGAGAAAGAAAAATGGTGTAGAAGGAACCTTAGGAGCCAGGACTGCCAGAAAGTTCCCATAATATCCATGGGTTTGTGGACTGGCCAGATCCTCTGTTACCCTCATTACTGGGGAGTTGCAGCAACTATCCAGAAGGCATCAGCAAAATGAGCCCAGACGTATCAAAGATGCTGAACAATGTATTTTGGAAATGCCTTATAGTCATTTTGTTCATTCACAGATCATGGTATCCTTTTATGTGGGTGAAACAAATGATGTCATTTGTCCAAGTGGCCTGGCTGGGATATGATGAACAAAATATTTTGATCTGAATAAGGAGGTATGCTGTTTTCAAAGGTTGGTGCTACTAGGAGGCATGGTGAGTTTTTCAGATTATCTGGAATTTTCAGGGATCCGGGATTATACACCAGTTCCAAGACTTCAGGTCCCATTTGTGCTCTCCTGGTCATAAGCATTACTGGATGCTTGTATTAGTCACCAGAAAAATGCTCTTCCTGGCTGTAACTTAGAATGGATGAAGATTCCTTATGCTGAGTCAGAACACTGGTATCTCTATCCCAGACCTGACTATGCTGATTCATAGCAGCTCTCTGAAGTCGAAGGAAAAAAAGGACGTTGGGAATTGAGCATGGGATGTAGGAGCCTTGCCTAAGGCTGCCAACTGAATTCACAGGCACAGCAAAGTTTGACCTTCGTTCATAGTTTAGCCTCTCGGCAACTAGACTACCAACTGTGTGCTGGGCTTGTCATGTGAGTCATATAACCATGTGGAATTGCTCTATTGCAACACCAGCTGCCATCAGGGACATGCAGTGCCAGTGTAGGGATGTCCCCTGTACTTGAGCTGAGATATGCTTTCAATCAGCACAGCCGCTGTGCATCCAATACAGCCATGGAATCATTTCTCACCAGTCTCCAATTGGGGTGAGTCATATTGTTGTTCTTAAATTTCTTCTCTCTTGAGTTTTGAAGAAAAATGGCACATTTGCAACCACAACAGAACACAGTCTCCTCATATATTTTTTAAAAGACCCGTCTTCTAAAACCATGTTCTTACACATCAGTGAATCTGTCAGTCCACCCTCTCCTTCGGAACTGCTTTGCCAGTGTGGGTGAGAGGCAGGGAAAGGCAATAGACTTTGGGGGAACCTGCAAACTTTCAGAGGGGGGAGAGCGTTCTGCTTTCGGGGGCCAGTAGTACTTCTGTGAAATCAGCAGTCATTACATTGACAGACACCCACCTCTCAGTCCTATTTGCATGTGTAGCACCCAACACAACCTGTACCATGAAAAAGGCAAAGACTGCCATTCATAGGTTTAGATGCAAAGGATTAAGAATGGATGCAGCCATATCAAAATGAGCAACAACCAATACAGCTATTCCATATATAATATCTTTTCGTTATTTAGAGGACTATAGCACTATTGCTGCTATAGCAATAAGGACCTTGGGATCTTTGCCCTCTAAAGAAGCGGCTCCCTAATCTTCTTAGCTGAAGCCTAATTGTTCAACCACAGTAGGCAATGATGTCTTGAAGTAGGGATGTGCAAATCCACCTGGGTCCATCACAGGGAAATCCAGTCCTCTCGGGGCTCGACAGATTTCCCCAGAGCCCCCATGTGGCTTGAGGATTTCGGCGTAATTCTTTCTCTGTAAAAATGGCAAGATACACAAATTGCAGCCACAATTTGCATACCTTGGGCAAATTATGGCCATAATTAGTGAATTTTATGCAATTGGCAGCCATAAAGTGTTTAGTTATGTGTAAACTGCAGCCACAGGTCAGATTCTCAGGAATCCAATGATTTTACAGGGAAAAATTTACACCAAAATCCACAAGTCGCACTGGCAGGGAGAGCCAGTCTACCGCGGATTACATGGGTCAATTTCTCAGGTATCTGACATAATTCAGGCCTGTTGAGGATTTCTCCAGCATCCCTACTTGAAAGATCAAAGCAAACTCCATGTTGGCTCTTAGCCACAAACGGCAGCTTGGAAGCCATTGTGTGCAATACAAAATAATCCAAGGATGTGGAAAGAAGCAGAAGTGGAGGAGATGAAATAACGTTGCCAATGTCATACCGCAGGCCATGTTGCAGAGCTAGGCAATCAATTTATAATCAACTCTGAAGATACATAAAATGATTCACAGTTCAAGTTTCTCCAGCCGAGAACTTTTCAAAAACACTCCATACCTTTCAGAAAGATAGATAGATTTATCAAAGGTACACTTTGTCAAGCTTAGGTTACTTGTCTTCAGTCAATTCATTTGATGTAAATAGCCACATTGAATTTGAAGCATTTCTTGATGCTAACACAATCAGTTTGGTGGACACATATAATGGGGCTGGAATAAAATCATTTCTGTTGCATGTTATTATGATATTAATCCTCTGGGTTACCATAGTCTCGTAGCAACATTCTGTTTGAGTCTAAACAGACCATCATTTGAGTTTTTGTTGACCACACAAATAGAAAGTAAGGGAGATCATATTTCCTGCAGGGTTAGTTCACAAGATAGTTGTGCAAAAAGAGAGGATGGGCTAAGCAGATCGGAAAGGCTTTCCACTGTGGGTCATGTGTATTGACACGTTTTAATGTAATGGTTCCAGGAATATCAAATTTAATTTATGTTACAACTTTGTAAAATGTGGAATCAGTTGCTTATTACATTTTTATCCCTACCTTCATAAAAGTAGCTCAGAATTGTTCACCCCATCCCCCGTTTTGATCTCACAATGTTCTTGTAGGATAGGTGAAGCTGAAAGAGAGAGACGGATGAACTCACCTGTGTCCAGTTTTGCCGGGTGTGTGCAGAGCCACTGTTGCCCACCCCTGCTTGCCACACTGTACAAGATACTGGAGTGCTCAGTGAGCATAAAAATGGCAGCTCAGGGTTTCCTGGATATGTAATGTCACATAAATGGCCATAAAGGACCCATTTACGCAACAATGCAGGTGTAAATGGACCATTAAAGGGATGGGTGGCCATCGGGCACTTGTGGACCACATGGGCACTTGGCTGGCAGGTCTGGTAAGTGGTGGTGGCCCAGTGAATGGGGTTCAGAGGGAGTCTGTTGGATTCCACCCCCTTCTTGGACTCCTGTGACATCTCTAGCTGGAAGTCACCCAATCAGGGTGGGTCGCTTCAGGTCCATCACTTCAGTCAAGCCCCTGTAACCAATACACCATGCTGGGGCTCTTAGGAATGGACGAATCTGTCAATTTTGGTTTCTCTCAGTTTCACACTTTTCCAATTTTAAGTTCATTTCATGTTGAACTTTAAGAATTTCTACAGTCTGAAGTTCAGTTTATCCCAAACTTTGAGAACTTTTTTTTAAAAAAGTTCACATCAAAAGAAAATGCATAAGCATTTTTGTGCACTTTTCTCCTCATGCTTGTATTCATGTATGCATTTTTGCCTAATAGACAGTTTTTTCATTTCATTTCCTAATGCAATGCATCTTTTACCATTATTTCCCCTAATACACACATTTTGTAAGCTTTTTTTGATTGGAGAACTCCATTGAAAAATTCAGGGGAGTGTGAATTTTGACGGATAACTGAGTTTCAGTTTGCATAGTGGTTCGAAAGTGCAGATTTCTCCCCTGGTCCCTAAACTCAAGCATTGATTTACTGGTTGGTTGATTATGTATGTAACCCACTCAACCTTCTAGAAAGCTTAGGCTAAGACTAGAGAAGATGCAAACATGTGGTTGCCACCAAGGCAGCAATTATGTTGTATTTTGTGGTGTTATTTGTATTGTACACCACCTAGAGTGGTTGGGTAGCCAGCCAGATGGGCAGCTAATAAATCTAATAAATGAATACAAATAAAATAAAACCTCATATTGAATTCTCCCTCCTCTCCCTTTTAACATATACTTATCTAAATTCACAATGTGACATCAGCATGTCTTGCATTTCACTGTATCTGGTCCACATTATGTGTTGTTGTGGGTAGTAGTGGGGAGGTGGCAGGAAAATGGAGGACAAGATGACTCATGCTTCATCCTTCCATAATTACACATTTATGGGGGAGAGGAGGGAGAACTTGAGATAGGATTGCCATTTTTCACAGCTCTTTGTCATATCCAGGTGCTTCTAGATCAAGGGTGTCAGGCCTCTTTCAGCCCAAGGGCCAAATTCAATTTTGAGGAAGTGCTTGGGGGCTGTATTCCAGGGGTTGGTGGGGCCCCAAATGCCCCAAATAGTGGTTGGTGGGGCCCCAAATGCCCCAAATGCCACTCTTACTGCCAGTAACTAAGTTTTAGGAGAGGCTTTTCAAACTTTTAGAATGGGGGAAAAACTGCACAAAAGCCGGGAAACCACCAAGGGGACTGGATTGGGATCCAGATGGTTTGGATTTGGTCCCAGGCCTGAGGTTCAATACCCCTGTTCTAGGCAAAGGATTTTATAGCACCATCCCCCTGCCGCATTCACAGAATTTTAGGGTGGGGACAGATGTCATCTTCTTCCACTTGTAACCCTCCCATGTTCTCCCACCAGTTCTTCCATCTTATTTCTCTCCACACACAAAAATCTGTTAAGGAAGGAAAGATGGAACAGCTGCAGAATGCCTTTTGTTTGATAGTGATAGGAGACCTCTGTTTGGAAGCACCTCTAACTCTTCAGAGCAGCTCACACAACACTGCTGGCTATCTTCCATTTGGTCCCCACTCACTTGGTTTCAACACTGCAACAAGATCAGGTGCGTCTGTGACCAATGTAGCTCCTGCTCTTTCAAGAGTCTCTTACCAAATGCTTCAGTCTCTGGGAAGCAGGACAGATGAGTGTCTTTCTGACCTAAATGTTAAAACACAAGACTTTTCATTTTGTGAAGAATTAGCATGGTTCAAAAGCTGTGGTTTTTAGCAAACCCCACGATTCCCCTATCAACGTGGGAGGAGCCAATCATCTTTCCGCTTGAGATTTTCCACTATTTTTGGTGTGTCTGCTTTGACTCGTATCTCAAAAGCAAAGTATAAGTCACATCTAAGTTTAGGAAGGGGGAAAAAAGAGACCAGTCTGGAGAAAAATTTGAACTAAATAGATCTATGGAAACTAGGGACTGTGACAGGTTTGGTAAAATTATACTGTTTTTCTCATCTCTGCTGAGCAGATGGAGACTGTCTGCAAACACTGAAAGACTTGGCTGCATTGGGGATACTTTTTTTTTTGGTCTCCTTGCCAGAGGCAGATGGCAGACTGAGGGGCTGCTCTGGGCAGCAGTACTTCAACCATACCCCTTAAGTGTGGTTAAATACTAAAGTTAGGCCCTACCTGTGCTTAAGGAGTGGGTTTCCCCACCACCACCACACACACCCTGTTTGGATTAATGAAGAGAAGAGAAGAGAAGAGAAGAGAAGAGAAGAGAAGGTGCTTATTCCCCAGAATCAAAATCTTCTTGATTCTATCCAACCAGCCCTCATTTCTTAACATAAAAAACATTCATGGGAGGAAGCTGTGGGGTCCTTGCTCCTGCTCTTGCCAAGAGCCTCTGAGCAGCTGCCAGTGCTAGCTTCAGGTTTTGGGGGGCCCTTGGGCAAGACACCCTCACTGGGCCCTTTCCCTCAGTGAGTTCATCTTCTCACCACCGTTGCCACCAACTGCTCTTGCTCCCCATCCACTTCCTCATCATTGGTACCTATCGCTTGCTTGCTTGCTTGACAGACAGACAGCCGATGAGCAAGCAGGCCGGGGCATCTGCTGCTCCTCCTTCTCACCACCATTGTGGTCTGGTCCAGAGTGAGATGGAGGTGAACTAGCAGGTTGCAGTGGTGAAGTAGAGGAGCAACTCCAGAGGGTTCTTGTTTGTGGGTCCCTGCTGGGGTGTGGGCTCTCGGTAGATGCCCAGCCATGCCAACCTTTGACACCAGCCCTGCATGCTGCCAATCCTGTCAGGCAGATGGGCCTTATAAGCCAAATACCCACTGCACCTCTGATGCTGCAGCACACCATTTAAGGCAAGGGTGCACAGCCCATGGCCCGGGGGCCACATGCGGTCTGCCGAGGCTTCAATTGACGTCTGCAAGGGTGCCTTGACACCCCCTGCCAGTGCCATCAAGTTCTCTCCCCCAGTGACCTTGATTCGGATTGCTCTTTGCTCAACAGTAATTAGGATAGAGCGATCTGTATCAAGATCATGGGTGGAAGGCTCTCTACTCCTTCCTCCAGAGGTCCTCATACACAGATCATACTTGTTGTGATGCTGCTAGCAGTGAGGAAAGAGTGGTCTGTATCAGGATTGCTGGGATGCGTGTGCATGTGCATGTGTGGACTTGGAGCCCCAAAGCAGCATCACATGTGACCCTTGGGGTCAAAAAAGTTGTGTACCCTTGATTTAAGGTGAGGCCTTGCCCAGGTGGACAGGGCTTTGGTGTGATATCTCTGAGTGCCTGTAGTTTCTCACCGCAGGCTGTGGGACCTCTTCGCTCTTCTGCAGTGAGAGGAGAAGAGAAGACCACCATCACCACAAGATGCCACAAGATAAGTTGTTAAGGGTGTGATCCTACGGCCGCTAGGCAGTGGCTAGATGGCCACGGGATAGCTGGTTTTCCAGGAACTGGCCTCGGAGCCCACGCTCCAAGGTTGGTTCTCAGAGAACTGACCTCCCCCCCTTCCATGCTGCCTCAGTGGCAGCGCGGAACAGCCTCATGCTCCGCACTCGCAAGAGGAGCACGGATCAGCCAAAACAGGCTCTCCCGGGGGCGTTCCAAGGCAGGGAAGGTGGAAATGCTGGTATGATACATCCTATGTGTCGGCCGGCAGCCTCCTCCCCCGCTCCGCCCTCCCGTGGCTAGACAGCTGCAATAGGCCGTCTAGCCGCAAATGCAGGGCAGGAGGAGTACAGAGGGAACAATCCTCTCCATGCTTCTCCTGCCCTGCATTGGATAGGCGGCTGCCCCCGAGTTTGGAGGCGGCCACCTATCTGCACAGGATTGCGCCCTAAGTCTTGAAGATGCTACAAGGCAGTTTGCTGTTTTTCCTGTGAGATGTGTTAGGGACAGGCTGCATTCACATGTGACTCTAAGCAGAAAATCCTGGCTTAATAATCCAGGATATGCATGAGCGGCGTGTGTGTGCACACAACTCGCTCCTCACTTCATGCAAGATGGGAGCTAACCTGAAAGCTGCAGTTAATCATAGTTCTCGTTATGTGTGAACTAGGAACAATGGTTAATTGCTCCCAAACAAGCCAGGATTGTAAGCATGGTGCACATCTTACCTTATTTAAAGCAGGATTTTTGGCTTAGTGTTACGTGTGAAAGCAGCCATAGTGTCTAGCCGGAAGTCACCCAGGAGACTCAGTAAAGATTTGAACCCAGGTCTCTCCAGTTCTAAACCAACACTCTAATATCACACTGCAGCAACTGGCAAGGTGATGTCATTTGCAATCTATCTAATCCTGTTCAACCAGCAGTTCTTCTATTTCCTGATTGCTTTCAAAAGTTGTGTCGTATCAAGCTAGTGCCTGAAAGACAGGTTCTAGTTAGAGATTGGGGGAGGGGGGACGACACCCAGGAAGTGCTTTCTGGGACTGTGGAGGTGGCAAGTGATAATGAAGCAGAACCTATGCATTGTGTTAAAAAGTAACAGGAAGTCTTTTGTGTGTTAAGATCCCATGGTTCATTCCCAAAGAACAGGACATTGATTCTAAAAGCCAAGTCAAAGTACAGTTTGGTCACGACCTCTCTTCTGTCTGTGCTTTCTTTGTGACGTGAGCTGGATAATAATCTTTGATTTTTGTTGAATATGCTTGTCTTATGAAACTGTTCCTAGTTATTAGAGGAGAGAACTTCAATAGTGGATAACAGCTTCTTCATCCACTGTGTACTAGCAAGGGCTCATTCACAATTCTTTTACATTCTGATTCTAGGACAGACCCCAAAGTAAATCACACTAGTGGAAAATACTTCCAAGGAGCTATGCTTAAGATTTCAGTCTTAAAAGAAAAGTATTTTTCACATCTGCAGCTTAAATTGTCTTTAAGCCTGCAATCCTATGAACTCTTATTTGGGAATAAATCCCATTGGACATATTGGGATTTAGTTTATTTGGTTTTATTTAACTAGGTTTTTATATCATCTTTTAACAAAAGTTTCCAGGATGGTTTGGAAAGATACAAATAATAACAAAACATATCATCAAAAACATAAAACCCATTCAGAAAACAGCAATAAAAAGCAGCATAAAAAGGATAATACTTCTGAGCAGACCTGCACAGGACCTGGCTGCATGATTCTATAACTCAGTAGTGACTGAACCTCTCATTGTTTGTATGGAAGGGAAAGAAAGGGAGAGGCATTTGTATTGCAAACAAGTATTCTGGCCACTACAAGTTTTACATTTTTACAAGTTTACACAGGTAATTCCATGAGGAAAGGGTTGTCTGATGAAGCAGGGATGTTGGGATGTTCCAGTCCAGGTACTACTTAGTCTAAATAACATTGGCATATATATAAACTCACTCTTCATATTTAGAGTCAGGTATCCTTTAAACCAAGGCTATGCAATGTGCCCCCAGATACCTTTCTTGGTGCACACCAAGGTGCCCTACCCCTCCCACTTTTTAAATTAACAAATCAAGTTAATTCTGTTGGTGCTGAAAAGTGTGGGTTCAAAGGCATTGTTTAGGGTGTTGGGCTCAGACCCCACCATGGTCATGTATTCAGTCTTCAGGGCAAGTTAATTGTCCTTTGTGACCAGCCATACCTCCCATGGTGGCCATTTTATGGTGGTGCCCACAACAATTTCTCAAATTGCCAGATGTGCCCACAAGCCCCAAAAGGTTGCCTACGCATGCTTTAAACATTACCCTAGGCATCTAGAACATGGGTGGCTCCCAAATGCTGGGGTATAAGTCTACCAGCAGCGGTAGGCAGCATTAGGTGCAAAATAGGGGCATTCTGGAGGCCAGTGAAGTTTTGGATCCACTGGATTCCCGTGAGGCACCAGGATCAGGCCCTTTGCCTATGCCAGCCTCAGGTTGGCGTAGTCATTTCCCCTCCCAATGAAACCTATAACCAGGCTTTGGAAGTAGGAGAGCTTCCACGACTTCCCTCCCTTTGCCCGTGTAGGTCTGCGCTGCAGTTTACCTAACCATGTGGACAGGGGCCAATCTTATGGCTTCTAACCATGGGCATGGCTTCCTGATGGGAAGGATGCACACATAGATTCCATGGGAAAGACCCCACATCATTGGTCTCTGTCCCAAGTGGGTCCTTGAAATGTTATCCCAGCTGAAGCTGAAAAGGAGCTGCTCCTGTCATGCTCTACCTGGAGGAAGATTCATCTGAGGAAGAAGAGGAGGAGGAGAGCCAGCACAACGGGGCCCAGCCATCGCTAAGCAAGGAACAGGAGACCTTGGCTGACAGTCTTCTCCTGGAAACATTACAGGAACTACTTGGGCCCTCTTGGGCAGTTCCTGAATTCCCCCAAATGCTGGAAGCAGAGCCTGAGATAATCCATCTATCTGAACAGCATAGAATTAGACGTGAGCAGCAAAAGAAAGTCATCACATGGGGCCTCCCTTAAAAGTAACATGCTGACCTAATTAGCCAGCTGTGCTGATGAACGACCAGTAGGGATGTCAGAGAATTCCGCCACGGATCTCAGTGAGGCCGAATGCCAGTGCATTCGGCCCCCCGAACTCCGTGGTGGAACGGCTTGCCACCGCCCCGCCCCCCCCCGCAGATCCCCCCCCAGGACGAGACTTACCTGTGGCGGATCTTCCGGGTGGCGGCGGCAGCTCCGGTGGCAGTTTTGGCAGCGGCGTCTCCGGCGTCTGGTCTTCCGACCGGCTGCCACCGCCGCCATTTCCAGGCTTGTAAAAAAAAAAGGGACGTGATAGGCTACATAACGATTTACGTAGCCTATCATGGCTAGGTAAAAAAAAAAACACACGATGTGATAGGCTACGTAAAGATTTACGTAGCCTATCATGGCTAGGTAAAAAAAAAAAACACGACGTGATAGGCTACGTAAATCTTTACGTAGCCTATCATGGCTGGGTGGGTTTTAAAAAAACAACAACCGCGTATGCAAATGGCGGCGGCTATGGCCGCTGCCATTTGCGTTCCTTATTTTTGCCCTCTTAATCTACGTAAATATTTACGTAGACTATGACGGCGAAAATAAAGGGGAACGCAAATAGCGTAGCGGGCGCTATTTGTGTCCCTTTTTGATTCGCCGTTTTAGCCTACATAAATATTTATGTAGGCTAAAATGGCGAATCAAAAAGGGACGCAAATAACTCCCGCTACACTATTTGCATTCCCCTTTATTTTTGCCTTAATAGTCTACGTAAATATTTACGTAGATTAAGATGGCAAAAATAAGGAACGCAAATGGCAGCGGCCATAGCCGCCGCCATTTGCGTACGTGGTTCCCCCCCCCAGAGCTCTCCGCGGCTGGAAATGCAGCTGTGGACGGCTCTGGCCTGGCTGGGCCTGGCCGGCTGCTCCGTGGAGCTGCCACGGAACACAGCCGGCCGTGGAGGATTCTGGGGGGGAGGAACGGAGCGCCTCCCCCCCACCATCAACATAATCCATGAAAGGTAAGTGACTTTCGTACATCCCTAACGACATGCTATAAATCAGCCCTGCCGATGCCAGCTCTCTGCTGCGAACAACAGAACCTTAACCTCGTCTTTGCATTCCAAGACTCCAGCACTGACAGCTCCTAGACCCTCAGCTACACAATGTAGTTCAGTGTTGTTTTTAGTTATATGTTGTTCATGTATATTGTCTGTGTGCTTTTTTGTACACGGCTTTTAAATTTTTTATATTGTATTTAATGTTTTAACTTCTGTAAACTGCCCAGAGAGCTTCAGCTGTGGGGTGGTATAGAAATGCAATAAATAAATAAAATGCCTATCTGGACAACACTTTTGGACACCCCCCTCACTGGCCTTGACACTTGGTGAAACTGATGCTTGTGAACTGACCTTTGGACTACTTTGTCCTTGCCTCTGCCTGCAAAACCTCCTGTATATGACCTTGGACTGAACTGGTTGCTCTCTCGCTGCTGCTCCTGGGTCTGTCTGTGCCTTGCCCAAGGCCCTTGCCTGCATTGAAACAGGACAGCAGGAAAGCAAACCTTCTAGAAAGTTTGGGGAACCGTTAAACAAACACCCTACCCCACCCTACCCCCAAGATGAATGGGAACATGAGAACTGGGCTTTTGAAGCTGTGCTACTCACTTAAAAAATATTGGAATAGGAGTATAGGTTTTAAGGTCTTTCTATTGCAGTATTCTTTTAAAGGGATCTCTCTCTCTCTCTCTCTCTCTCTCTCTTTACAGCAAAACCATACTGTTTGGTATATTTCTCTTTTTGTCTCTCGAAAAAAAGGCAGCTGTTTCAGTTAAAATGTCACGCTCATTTGTCTGCTGAATAGAATAAGTCATCCCAAACTGTTAAAATGGAAAATGTTTCACTTCCATCTCTTCCTCCATCTGTGAAAAAGAATCCCGCCCCCGTCCTTAAAATATCTAAATCCATCATCTTGATGATGAAGTATACATGAAACTACATTTCTTGCAGGCATGATGTAGCTGGAATGGTCATACTAACCACATCTACAAATGAGACCCAGTTTTTGAGTGTGGCTCAGGTCCAAATTACCAGAGCCAGCCCTACCATTGGGCAGAGTGAGGCAGTTGCCCCGGCAGCAGATCCTGGGAGTTGGTAGCAAGATATTGGAGGAGAGAGCTGTGGGGCACACAGCCTGCCCTGAACCCCCCAAGCTAGCCTGCTGCCTTCAGGTGCAATGGCAGATGCAGTCCAACTGCCAGTGCAGTTGGCTTTTCTACATGAATGGGAGGGGGTGCCATCTTGTTCTTTGGCTCAGGCAGCAATATATCTTGGGCCGGCCCTGCAAATGGCACATGATGCTAAATGTGTCTCTTTGAGTAGGGTGGGTCTTTTTTCAAATGCATATAGCATCTGCAGGAGGGAACTGATTAGGATTGGGCATGCCATGGGTAGGTAGGGAAGAAGAGTGTAATCATCCCCCATCCACTGTGGTCCTGATAGAAATCCCCCCTTCCTCTCTCCCTTCCTGAAGGTGGATATCAGGTGAAAATGTATATTTACCTCTGGTGGATTGTAATTGTAGACAGCTGTGTGTTGCTTTTACATCAGTTTGGTGTAGCAAGTTTTTTGGTTTGAATATTGATAGATTTGATTGTCTGATACCCAATTAGGATTTAAACCATTCTGGACATTGTTCCATGCTGTCTTTAAAAAAAGATATTGACAAAAGAGAGACTTGGCATATAATCATTAAATACAACAAAATAAATTCAGTCCAACTATAACATACAATTATCTTTCTTCTCTTTCAATATTATCCTTGTACCCCCAAATGTCACAAATTTCTCAGTAATTTATATGGTTGTACATCAGGGTCAGGCAACCTGGGGCCCTCCAGATGTTTAGGAATACAAATCCCACCATCCCCAGCCAACATGGTCAAGGACCATGGGAGTTTTGTCCAAAACATCTGGAGGCACCAGGTTAGTTACCCCTGCTGTACATTATCCTGCTCCTAATCTTTCCCAAACATAGACTATTCCCCCATGTAATTTCTTTGCGTAGTACCTTCACTCATCCTGATAATATTTGTAAGTTTTAACATATGAATCACATTCCAGATCTTGTGACAACTTTAGAGTAAAAATGACAAAAGATGTAGATATGGATTTAAAGTCATGTCTGTTATAGATTACTTTTTAGAAGAATTGTGTATCATCTGTATAAAACCTAATAATCTAACTATTTCCTCTGTGATGTTGTTTCTGGGGCTGGGTCTACATTTAGGTTTGATATGGTAAAGTCACTATGGCAGGAGTTTTACTCATCATTTAAAAAGAATAATAAAATTAATATTTCTTCAGAATACACCCTCATATGATGAGAACTGTGATTTCCTTGTGCATGAATCAAAGAAATTTTCCCCACATGGGGGCACATTCAGAAGATACATTTTCAGTCCACATAATAAAAAGTGGATAAGACTAACAGCCTAATCCTATGGACGTTTCTTTAGAAGTATGACAGTAAGAATGTCTTTAATTTCTTCAAGTGAAATATCCACAAGATTATATGGTATTTTGCTTCCTTTGCTATTGTCTATTATAAAACATTTTTCCCCATCTTACTTTGCTAGCTATTTACTCTGTATCCCATTTCCCGACTGTGAGCTTATGTGGCTGCGGCTGGGAGGAAAATGCCACTTGCTGTCAACAAAGACAATATCCTGATAAAGCCAGGAAGAATTGCTTTTAATTTCTGCCAGTGGTTTGTTTGGATAATCATTGTGCCTTATCGCTGTGGTTCTGAAGGCTGTATTAATACCATTTGTGAACTTTTAGCTGGACGCAGATCCAATGTATCCCCAGGTCATTAAGCACAGTTGGCGTGGCCTCTAAGATTAATAGCCAGCCTGCTCCTCTGTGGCATCTGATCTGCCATCAGATAAAAAGATGAAGTCCCTTTTAGTGGTGTCTGTGAATGAGATCAACAAATACACACACACACACACACACACACACACACACGGATTTCATTCAAAAGGCACCTGGAGAGCACACAGTAACTTGATATGCTTGCACAGGTTCTGTTTTGCAGCCAACAAACCAGCTTGCAGGCTGCACATATTAACCAAGGTTCCTGATTGTCACCCTGATCCAGAACCAGATATGTTCTCCAATGCTCACATGAAGCTCCTGCATATTCAGGCTTCTTCATTTCCTCAGTGGAGGAAACATCTCCATAGCCCCATTCAGGGCCCTCGAGAAGGGACATCACTCAGAGGTAGAGGATGTTTTGTGTGCTAGGGTGGCCAGGTGTCCTCTTTTACAGAGGACAGTCCTCTATTTGAAAGTAAGGACGTTGGAGAAATCTACACAAAGGAATCAAATGAGTTTGGATTTTTATGAATCCGACCCATAGATTCTGCAGTGGACCAACTTTTCCTGTGTCACACAGATTCTGTGGACTTGTGGACCAGTTTTGTTTTTTTTTACTTTCCGGAAAAATACACATTTTTTTTTTTTAAAAAAACACTGGCTGAAAAAGTACGTTTCCTCCATAGGCTAAAGCATGAAAATGCGCACATGTGTGAATCTGTGCATATTCGGGAAACTGGGGAAAAACCGATTCCACCAATGAGCAGACAACAGAATGAAAGGCACCTGACAATCTGTGGAACACAAATGGAACGGATTTTACAAAATCCATACATCCATATTTGAAGGTGTTCTCTGTTTGAAGGGCTGTCCTGTCCAGGTCCAGTTTAAAGATCATGAGCCACATGAATGGTTGGCCATCAACAGTTAGCACCTGAACAGCAGACTGAACAGGCAGGCAGTCCACAGTATGGTGAGATGTACTGTATTTCTACTTAAATTGAAATATTTATTTCTATGTTTGCATTTCTACAAATAAATCAGCAGATGCAAATGTTATGCAAATGGATGTCCTCTTTTGTCCTCTTTTTTGGTGATTTATAATTGGCCATCCTAAGAAAGTCTCAAGTCCCATCTCCGGCATTTCCAGATAAGGCTGGGAAAGATTCCTGACTGAAGTCCTTGCTAGTTGGAAGAGGCAATGGCCTGACTTGGTAAAATCCAGCCTTCCCCAGCCTGTTACCCTCCAGATGTTTTGGACTTCAACTCTCATCATTTTTGCTGTTACTGCTGCTAACATTGTTGCTGGTTTTATTGTTGGCTTTCATTGTTGTTTTTATTGTTTTTATGTTTTTATCACTTTTAATATTTTAACTGTTTTTATGTATTTTATTCTTGTAAGCTGCCTTGGGAGGGCCTCTGCCCTGAAAGGTGGCCAAGAAATATTATAAATAAATACATAAATAAATAAATAAATATCAGCCCAACCCAGACTGCTGGCAGAGTGGCAGTTGCAGTCCAAAATGTCTGGATGGCACCAGGTTGGCGGAGGTTGGTATAAGGCATTTTCCTATGTTTTTTATGGGAACCATCATGAAAATACTGAATATGTGGAGGGAGAGGCTGTATTCACACCAATTGATTAATGTGTGGAGAAGGAAGACTATAAACGGGGACAGTGGGAGCAATCCCCCACCTAGCCCTGCCACTGAAGTGAATGGGAATAGGGATGGATGGACTCCCTGGAGTCGAGCTCGACAGGCGCTCAAGCAGCCTCCACTGCAGGCCATCCATGCGAGCCAGGCTGTGCGAGCCCCTGGAGCACTCGGAGAGCTGTCTGGGAGTGCACCACAGCTGCCTGCTCCTCTATGCAAGCCATCATCTTTTATGCAAGATGGGGCCCTATAGTTTCAAATATTTACTGTTACACTCAATGGTGACCATTAAGGGCCATTTCCACAACACTAGAGACCTCTAATGTTGTGGAAATGGCCCTTTATGGCTGCCATTGTGCACATCAGTAAATATAAAAAAATATAGAGCCCCATCTTGCATAGAAGATGGTGGCTTGGAAGGAGGATGGATGGCTGCCAGGCATGAGCGATGGGACCAGTGAGTCCCAGCTGCTCATGCTGCTCAGGAGGCAGCAGCTCGCTGAGCTGGAGTGGGGGGGGGAGCAGCGTGGGGAATCTGACAGACTCCCGTATCCAGTTGGGTGCCCACACCATGACCATCCCTAGATGGGAAAGCTCTTGCGAGCAGACTAGGTCCATGTGCATATCATAAGACCCAGCACTATGAAAGGTCACTGGATTGGGATGTGTATGCTGTTGTCTGAAT
This sequence comes from Heloderma suspectum, assembly GCF_057233095.1. Classification (NCBI taxonomy): domain Eukaryota; kingdom Metazoa; phylum Chordata; class Lepidosauria; order Squamata; family Helodermatidae; genus Heloderma; species Heloderma suspectum. Next base: position 29,684,273 of record NC_139459.1, read on the forward strand.
CCTGAAAAATCCAAAAGTTCTTTAAAAAGAAATGAAAAAGCATATTTTCCTGAGCCAAGCAGTGTTCCTAAGTTTGGATATACATCATGATGGAAAAATCATGACTGTTAGATAGCTCCCCCCCCCCCCGCCGAAGTGCATATTCAGTTACAATTTGATGCAGTGGACAGAGAGCTTGGATTTAGACATGAGATGCCAAAAAATCATGTTTCCCCCCATAAACCTCATTGGAAGCTTTGGGCAAAATCTTAACTCTTTTTCACACTGCTGGAAACTGAGTAGACTGAATGCATGCAGGGAGACTCTGAACCCTTGAGACAAGGCTGTTGAACAAGTTGTTCCTGTGTTGCTGGATCCTGATCCATTTTGAGAAGATTGCTGAGGAGCTGGAGTGAGCTGAGTAGAGACTGTTTTCTTCTTTGGTCAGCAGAAAAATCAAGCTTCAGAAAGTTTTCTTTATATTCTTTTTTGTTGTGGACTCAAGCTAAAAGACAGAACTTTGGGAGGGCTGTGTTCTGTTTTATTGTTTTGGTGATAAGTGAATTGTTATACATGTAAAATTATTACATGTGCATTATTATTGTTTTTAATTAAGAAATTAAAATTATATATGTTAATTGTCCTTGTACAAGGCCTTTGCTGTGAGTCTCTTTAGAGACTCTGCAGAAAAGTGTTACACATGCATGCTTGTAAGCTTCCACACACAGAGCCCAGTATCATGTGCAGCTTAGGAGTGAGGACAGCAGGCACAAACCTGGTTTCCTTACACAGTAAACCTGTACAACAGGGATGTTGAACCTCTTCCATTTTGGAGAAGCTCTTGGGGGCCACATTGAGGAGTGGGTGTTGCGGCCAAAGGCAAAAGGTGCGGGGGCAAAATACCAGCATAGTTAAGCTTAAAGCTCTCACTGCCAGTAACTGAGTCTTAGGAGAAGCATCTCAATCTTGTAGAATGGGGGAAAAACCTTCATGAAACCTGGGATACCAGCAAACTATTGGTGACCAGGGAAAAGGGATGGGGCCAAGGGAAAGGGGTGTGGCCATCTGGGGAACCCTGGTGGGCCAGATTGAGACCTAAGGTGGGCTGGATTTGGACCCCAGGTCTGAGGTTCTGCAACCCTGCTGCATAGTTTCTGACCAAAATAATTGCCATGATGATCACAGCAGTGCCTTTTGGAGCGACTGGGACTGTGGATGTCCCCACACAAGCATATCCTTGGAGTGCTAGTTGTTACCAGCTCTGCTGCCTGTCCCACTTCCCCATGCAGTGAAAGGTTCCAAAGGCAATTTCAGTGAGAGCACATGGGATCCTTCAGGTGTCTTTGTAATGTTCGCTTTAACGACAGAAACACAAACAGAGCATAAGTGGAGACAAAACAGGCACACCTCCAAGTCAGAGGTCTGCCAACCCACAGTAAATTCCAAGGGGGTGGGGATGGGGTGAGCTAGTTTGACTGTATAGATGAGACAGATCCTGCACCATATGGTGCTCTACCTTTGCTAGTTACATTGTTTCTCCATAGCCTCATGCACACTCACACATGGACAGAAACCACGGCTCATCCCCACGTCCATGCAGTAGTAGCCGCCAGCCATAAAAAACTATTGAGAAAGTATTTTCGAGCCATTATAGAGTCCATTAGCAAAATGTATTCTGTTCTTAGTTAAGGAGAGAGAGAGAGAGAGAGTTCTTCACTTGATAAGCCACAATAATATTTCTAGCATTTTTTTCATGGTCTTCTTTTTATTTTGGCTAATATTAAGGATGTCGGAATCAGCAAAACTTGTCATCACTGTTCCCTGAATTCCACTTTAGAGCTCATTCTAAGGTGTCCATATTAGATTACAAGCTGAGTTTTTTTTTCTTTTCACCTAAAAAAAGTGTGTGTTTTTGTGTTCATTTTTCCAAATGTACGTATCAGCTGTGTGCATTTTTGAAATGGATGCATTTCTTCTGTTGCTTAAAGTGTGTTTGTATGCATATTTCAAACATACACCATTTTTCATGCATTTTTCAAGTGCACAGATTTTTTAATGCATTTTTGTTGCATGTGAATCACATGCTCAGAAATGTACTGACTTTGACCACAGATTTTGTATGTGTCCAGGCTGGTTCTGGGATTGTGAAATTGGTAAATTCTGGTCAAAAATAAACTGAAATAAGTTTCTCATACATTCCTAGCCAATATTCCCCAAGCCGTCATTCCAAGCCTTCAGCTTTTCCAAGCCTTCATTCCAAGCCTTCAGCTTCTCCTCACAGGAACATTTGTTTTCTAAATTTTCTGAGCTCTCCTTTGAAAACTTTCCAACTCATTCTTGAAAGGAAGTGTTCATTATGTGGTTGATGACACTCAAGCCTTTTGACTGTGTCTGTCTCACATGATTTCTCTCTCAAAACAGTGATATTTCATCATGAAGCATTCGTCTGCCATCCCCAGAGTTTTTCTTCCGGTACACAAACAAATCCTTGCAATTATTATTTCTAGTCAAGCCACTGAGTGGTACAGTTCTGCTTCTCCTCAATGCTGTTAGAGACAGAGCTGGTTCTTCAAATGGGAATGTATTGGGCACATGGATTTTCTGCTTTAAGCAATACCCTCTGGTTTCACTCACAACAGATAGTTACAGGAAAAGCTACCTCACTGGGTCCCCACCCCCTTACACACAGCAACACACACCACCAGTCAAACTGTGGGAAATCTGGTTCATGGCAAAGGAATTGTGCCATACATAGCTGGCGTAATACGACATATAATTGGACTTCAAAGAAAAAGAAGGAAGGCACAAACCAAACTTTGGACTGTAAATGATGACCCCTAGGGGAAAGAGTCATCCTCAGATGCCCAACATGGGAGAGTCATTACCGAGTGTACGTTCCCTCACTGGTCACCGAGCAAATGGTCTTGTGAAAGTATCCCTACTCAGTTAAGTGGCAAGTTTCCAGATTTATTTTTTTTTAAAAATACCTATTTTGTTGTGGATGGGTGGGTTGATTTGTTGGTTAGTTTGCTTTTTGCAAGGTGTGATAGCTTGCATTTTCACTTCATGGGGAAAAATACCTTTATATGAAATACCATGCATCAAGCCTATTACTGTAAGCAGCACTGGCCTGAACAGATCAATAGTCTGAGTCTGTATTGGGCAGCTCCATATTTTAAAACTGCAGTCTGCTAAGAACAGTTTAACAAGTGTTGCACTAGAGCAGCCTTCTCCAATTTGGCTCCCTGCACATGTGTTATTATTATTTATTATTATTTATTAGATTTATTAGCCACTCATCTGGCCAGCCACCTGGCCACTCTAAGCGGCATACAATACAAATAACAGCACAAAATACAAAAAAAAAAAAAATGAACAAAACAACATTACTCTAAAAAAAAAACCCACCCCACCCCAAATGCCCACCTGAACAGCCAGTTTTCAAAGCCTGGAGGAAGCTCATAAAAGAGGGGGCATGGTGGGGGTAACTAGGGAGGGAATTCCACAGAGTGGGGGCCACCACAGAAAAGGCCCTCTCCCTAGTTCTCACCAGCCTAGCTGTCCTGGCTGATGGGACAGAGAGAAGGCCTTCCGAGGCCCATCTCATTGAGCGGCGTCCCTGGTGTTGCTGGAGGTGCTCCATAAGATAGACTGGGCCAGATCTATACAGGGTTTTAAAGGTCAATGCCAACACCTTGAATTGGGCCTGGTAAACAACTGGTAACCAGTGCAACTCCTTCCGCATCGGAGTGATGTGATCTCGCCGACGGCTGCCTTTAATCAGGCGGGCCTCCGCATTCTGTGTTGGACTGCTGGCATTCCCAGGCAGCATGGGCCAAGTGCATGCCTTTAGCCATTCCAGTTCACATCAAATCAGAGATGTGAATTTTGCAGGCCTGCACTAAGCATGATTGTTTTGCCTGTTCCCTTTGAAAACTGGACCAACAAACAGATATATGTCTTCCCCAAGAGGTTTGTGTGAAGTGCTGCGAGCATTACCAGGTTAAGCTGAGCATCATAAACAGGCAGCTTATGTTGTTCCAGCAACAACAAACAATAAATGATTTAATTTAAATATTAGTGTTCAGTATATGCATATGCTTTAAAAGCCACCCCACATGGCCGCACTTGTTCTAGACTACTCTGACCATGTTAGCAGCCTGTAGGAATGGCTGTCTTGGGGAAATCCAGCCCTTTGGGAGCTCACTGGATTTCCCCAGAGCCCCTGGCTTGCCTTGCATTTGTGAATAGGGATGGGGGAGAAATCCCCCATGGACCCCAGTGAGGCTGGATTCAAAAGAATCTGGCCTCCGGAGTCCGTGGAGGATCAGAAGACTTACCTCCGCCTCCTGGAGGAATCCTTACTGGCCGGATCCTCCCCGCTGGCCAGCTCTGGAGTGCCAGCGATACGGCTGCCATTGCCATATCGCTGGCTGGGCTGATTGACTGCAGACGCAAATGTCATCCACTATGCTATTTGTGGCTGTAAAGGTCTTAGTTTAAGGTAAATGAAGCCATAAATGGCTCCGCAGAATCACCACGGAGCGGAGCTGGCCGGCTAGGATTCCGGGGGGAGGGACGGATCGCCTCCCCCCCCCTGCGGACACTCCCCCGGACCCAGAGGTAAGCGTTCCACCCAGCCCTATTTGTGAACCAAGCCAAGGGCTTTCCCCCCCAAATCCGGGAACTTTCTCCCCCCCCAAATCACCATTTATGCAAAATTGTGGCCATAATTTACTTAATTTGTGCAAATTGCAGCTGTGATGTGCTTAATTTTGCACAAATTACACCTGAAATTTGCACAATCTGTGGGTGCAACTTGCACAAATTAAGATATTAGGGCTGCAATTTGCACAAATTAAGCAAATTATTATTGAAATTTGCATAGATTAGGCAAATTGCAGCTGCAATTTGAGTAAATGGTAATTTAAGAACAACAACAAAAAACCAATTGAAAACCCAAGAGCTGGCCTGACTTGACACAGCAGGTAAGCTAGCCAGAGTCCAGGTTGTTTATTTCCCAGACAGATTCCTCCAAGATCCCTAGCAGCCTATTGTTGTTCAGTCGTGTCCGACTCTTCGTGACCCTTCGTGACTCGTAGCAGCCTGTATTTCCCCACAAATATGTACACCTTAAGTAATTAAGGTCTCAGATTTGTTTCCAACACTAACAGGAACATATTAGTCCCTTGTGAAGCAGAGAACAAAAGTAAAGAGAAACATGGTAGCATCTATATTAGCAAGGCGGAAGATTAATTTTAGGTGGTGCACTAGGCCAAATTCACTAAAAGGCTAATTGAATGGTATCGCCTAATGCTTGGAGGGCATGTGTTGTTGTTTATTCGCTCAGTCGCTTCCGAATCTTCGTGACTTCATGGACCAGCCCACGCCAGAGCTTCCTGTTGGCCATCGCCACCCCCAGCTCCCCCAAGGTCAAGTCCGTCACCTCCAGAATATCATCCATCCATCTTGCCCTTGGTCGGCCCCTCTTCCTTTGGCCTTCCACTTTCCCTAGCATCAGCATGTACAGTTACAAAATTAATTTCCAGTTTGGGGTGGTTGAAGATTATCTTCCTCCAGTTTCATTGTGCACCCTGGTGGACCCTGAGATCCGTTTTGCACCTAGCAGATTCTGTTGGAATTAAGTCTGCAGAACTCCCCCTGCGCAGTATTTTGACTGCTAAAAATAGCAGATTTGCTGTTTGCTATACCCTGCCCAGCCTTCTCTTTTGCCCCATTGGTTTGCTTAAAATTCAAGAATAATTCTGGAGAACTCAAAAGCATGCTCAACACTTGGTGATTGTTTAGTTGGCTCTTAATACGGGTATTATCCCGCTGCAGTAATTGGTGTTTTAATACAGATCTACCTCCAGTTTTTGTGTGTTCTCAAGGACCACTCTGTTCTCTAGGAAAGGGTCTTGGGGGGTGAGGATGAAGCATTGGCTGCCACACAAACTGACCTCCTCACAAATAATCAAGTTCATAATAAAGATTCCTCCCTGTAGCAGTTTGGGCAGGCATGGCCTTGGGCATAGCGTTACATCCACATATGTACATTTCAGAGAGTGGAAACTCATTATTTCTTACAAATCAAAAACATTTGCCTTTTCCTTCTGTATGAAACTGTGGGCAAACATTTCACCGTACCTTAGCTGGAATTGGGAGAGGCTGTCAGAGGCTAGATAAAACTGCCCCAGGAGATGCATATGATCCTGAACCCAACAGTTGGCTATTTCTGGGTCTTGATAGAACCATCACACACCTGAAATAATGGGAAAAACAGGGACATCATCAAACCGCACAGCTGATTCCCACAGTTTTCCCAGTGTCCGGCTGCTACTGAAATTGATACTCAAAGGTGGCTCCTCGGTCATGCGGTGGTGTTTGGTTTCTTCATAGCAAAAAGCCTGAGAATTTGTTTCAGAAGCCATCACATGGTAAACAGAGATGAAACTCCGGTGGTGATGAGTCAGCTTGAATCAGCAGTTTAGTGTGGTCTGGTAAACCAAAATGATTTGCCTGATTAAATATTCCAGCCCTCGTGTCAGTTGAATAAAGTAGGGCACGTATTTCAAGCATTCCTGTAATTTCAAATGCCTGAAGTTTGGTATGTAAATCAGATTCTGCAGGGGGAAAAAAACAGTATAGAGAATGTATCTGGAGGCAGGGCTTTGACTTGGAGAGGAGACTTAAGCAATACTGACTGACTGAAGGCTGACTGAAATATCTTTGATTTGATCAATTCTTAGTTTTTTTTAATTCCCTGAATTCTTCATCAGGCCAAATGGGCTTTTTATTTCATTGCATTTATTATATTTGTTTGCTGCCCTATAACATAAAGTTCCCTGGGCAGCTTACAAAAAACACACACAATTTAAATACAAAATAAAACACAAACCCACAGAATCAAAAGCAACGCTTACTTTATCTATTTATTTTATTAATATTCTGCCTTTCCACCCAAAAATGGTGCTGTAGGCGGCTGGCAGTAACATAAAATACAATGACAAAACAAAACTCACACACACAGAAATCCAACGCAAAGATTTTAAAACTGAGAGGCCTAGGTTATTTAAAAAGACAGAGTGAGCAGAAAGGTCTTCACCAGACACCAAAGAATTGGCACAGGTAGCTTTTCTGGGAGGACTGTTCCAAAGTGGGGGTGTCACTACCACAAAGGTACAAAGACAGTACAACAACCTCTTACATACCAATTTGGGCATTAAGCAAGTGGTATCTAAAGGCAGAAGGGCCATAACCCTGTGGCTGTGCACACGCTCTGTAGAAAGTCCCAGGTTCAATTACTGACATCACTAGTTAAAAGAATGTTAGGTAGCAGGACTAGGAAGCAAGACTCCTATCTGAGACCTTGGACAGATGCCAACCAGGGTAGATAATATTGGGCTAGATGGATCGATCATCTGACTCTATATAAGGCACCTTCATAGACAAAAAGCAGCAGGTAGCTAGTGATGCCACCAAATTTCATAATTAGTTGGTTCGTTAGTTGCAACTTCTGTGCTCATGATGCCCTCCTTTGCAGTGAGCTTGAATCGCCATCTTACTCATTCTTTACTAATTTCAGAATAGATTGCGAACTTTGGAGCATGCGCGGTCTGCATCTAAACTGCACATATGCTGAATTGGCTGGTTTAACCCTTTTCTTTCAGGAAGAAATGTGATGATGTCACTTTAACCCTTTAGGGGAAAGTTGGCATTTGAACTCTTTCCACAAACCAATCATGCTTGAAGAAACAGCTGTGGATGTTGTATATACCTCCATATACTGGCTGGGTAATGTCACCCATCACTACAGGGAACAGCTACTGAATTCCTAAATATTATTTTGCTCTGCACAATGTATCTCTTGGCCACTCTGCTTCAAAGTACCTGGAGAGGTGTATGTGTGTTGCAATTTAAAAAACTCATAATAAAACACACATCAGCACTTATGTCTAAGTTCAATAAATCAGTGTTTCCCTAATGTATGACACAGCCATGACACTCTATATTCCTTCTAAAATTTAAGCCCCTTTTCACTCTTACATACAATGTAGTTTACATTTGGAATGTGAAAGTGTAAGAATCCAGACACCTGATGCAAGGTAGAACCATTGACCCAACTGCCTATCCCCAGCCAGTCTATATAATTGCCCTGGATTAGTTTGTTGATGAGATCTACTCTATCTTTGGGGTCTGTAAATATGTAGGTGTATCCACCAGAGAGATTGATTGGGTTCAGAGATTGATCTGGTTCCTCTGATTGCTGCCCTATGCACAGTGTGGGAGCGCGATAGTACCTTCTCTCCTAGCCCGCTGAATAAGCCTGCCCCATCTTCAAGGGCAATAGATATCCACACATGGGTGTAAGTCTGTAAAAGGCATACACACATAGAATCCAACACTATGATGAACACTATGATAAATATCCCAGATAGAGTCCAGGAATCAACCATGCGATCTTGACCAACACACATTGGATTTTACATGTATTATTATATACATTGTATGAAATGCTATGCTTACTATGCAGGGATGTCTGTGGCCTTGGAGGTGGGACAGGTACATTGGGTGGATGGAGAAGGGTGCAGCTTTGTTTCCCCATCATGTGTAGTATTGTGATTGGTGGAGTGTATTGCCTAAACTGGGCCATATTGGAGTGTGGAGTTAACAAGTATTCCTCTTTCTTTGCTCCTCTCTCCAAGGAGCTTTGCATTATGTCGAAAGTAGATCAATCGTTTCTTTCACAAGTGTCTCCCCACCACCACCCGAAACACACACCATTCAAACTTTATTTTCTTCTAGCAAAACTATACCACCTTTGAGTCACACATCGCCAATAAGATCCAAGTTTGCTTTTCACAGAGAGAGAATATCCCAGTCAAAACTGACCAACAGTTTTGGCCTAACCACAGAAAATTAAGAGAAACATCAAAAGTCATGTCTATGTCCTTTCCTGTCTCCTAGGCTTTGCAAAATCAGACAAATATTCCTATTGTGATTCAGGTGTTTTTGTTTTTTAAAAAAATCTTTTTAGTTAACAGTCAGTGTATGATTCACAGCATCACTAATCATTTTTCTTTTACATGATAAAATTATTTTGAGGGTTGTGAATATTTAAGGTTGGTAAACCAGTCTGCGGAATGCTCCAATAAGTTCCAAACAGGGAATGATCACACTTAAGAAAAGCCTTCCTGGGTAAGACCAAAGAACTATCCAGTCCAGCATCTTGTTTCCCACAGAGGACAACTAGATGTCTTTGGGAAGCCTACAAGCAGAACATGGAAGCAATAGTCCTCCCTCACTTATGTTCTCCTGTTGTTGTCTCTGTTTCTGGAGGTGGCTGCCAAGTAGCTATCAGGACTAGTAGCCACTGATAGCCATCTTCCATGAATTTGTCTAATCCCTTGAGAAAAATATCAAAACATGTGTCAAAGGGCAAAAACATTATGTATAAAGAATTATCACCATTCTGCTGTAACTTTTCATTGGGGCATTCATACTTGAATATAGATGATATAGATATAGACTGGGCACACACAACATGCTAACCCACACTCAGTGGTTGAGTGGGGGTTGTTGTTGAACTGTGGGTTGTTGTTGAACTGTGGGTTATCATGTTGTCTACACCTCAGGGTGGCTTGTTAACCATGCAGTGTGGCTTACTTTTCTCAAACAAGCCACCTAGAGAACACATGGTTTGTTGTCGGGTTGTTCCGGATGGTTAACAAGCCACACAGCATGGTCAGCAAGCCACACTGTGGGAAATGTGTTGTGTTTAGACAATCATCTGGCACTTCACCCGTCCTCCATGATTGCTCAAAGATAATAGTCAGTGGTTCTGAGAGTTCTTCTGCCAGTTCCTTTATTACTCGAGGATGCAGTTCATCTGGCCCTGGAGATTTGAACTCATTCAAAGTAATTTGGTTTTCCTTGACCATATGCCTATTGAGCTCAAGCAGCAATCCTGCCCCTTCAGCCTGTACTTTGCCTTTGCCGGGGGGTCATAGACCCTCTTTTGGGAGAAGACTGAGCCAAAGTAGGAATTGAGCACTTCTGCCTTTTCTTTGTCATCTGTTATCATTTTGCCATCCTTATTTAATAGCTGAACCACCATTTCTTTCCTCTGTCTTTTACTGTGCATGTATCTGAAGAAAGCCTTTTTGTTGCTTTTAGTATCCCTTGCTAACCTCAGCTCATTCTCAGCTTTAGCCTTCCTGACGCCATCCCTGCAATTCTGTGCTACCTGCCTGTACTCTTCCTTTGTTGCTTGGCCTTCCTTCCACTTCCTATATGTGTCCTTTTTTGTTTTCAGGTAATCTCTAAGCTTTCTGTGAAGCCACATTGGCTTCTTCTGTTGTCTTCCGCCTTTTTTTTCTTGTTGGAATTGTTTGTAATTGTGCCTTGAGAATTTCCTTTTTAAAAAACTCTCATCCATCTTGGACTCCATTTCTTGTTAGAGTCGCTTGCCATGGGACCTTACCGATCATTGTTCTGAGTTTATTAAAATTGGCTTTCCTAAAATCCAGGGTACATGTTTGGCTACACTCAGCTTTTGCTTCCTTTACAACTCAAGTATAACATGGTCACTTTCCCCCAGAGTTCCTGTAATTGCTACTTTATCCACTATGTCATCTCTGTTGGTTAGGATCAAGTCAAGGATAGCTGATCCTCTAGTTCCTTCCTCTACTTTCTGTAGGAGGAAATTATCAGCAACACAAGTCAGGAATCACTTGGAGGGGCCATGTTTAGCAGAATTGTGTCCCAAAAAATATCAGGGAAATGGAAGTCCCCCATTATTACTACATCATGTTTCCTTGAAACCTTGACAATTTGCTTTTCAAAAGTTTCATCTTTGTCCTCTCCTTGATTGGGTGGCCGGTAGTAGACTCCGACCATCATATTCCTTTTATTCCTTGCTCCATTTATGCCAGATGCTCTCGATGGAGCTACCAAGCTCATCCTCCTGTATTTCTGTGCAGAGATATGTATTTTTAACATATAGTGCAATCCCACCTCCCTTTCTGTTCATCCTGTTCTTTTTGAACAAGTTACATCCTGCAATTGCTGTATTCCAGCCATGGGAGTCATCCCACCAAGTCTCAGTTATACCTATCAAGTCATAATTTCCCTCCTGTATTAAGAGTTCAAGTTTATTCTGTTTGTTTCCCATACTCTGAACATTAGTGTATAGACATTGAAGACCATGTGCTTTATACTCTGGCTTTCTTCCTACATGTTTCTGAAGACTATTATTGGGTGCTATTAGAGCAGTTGTCTCCATTGTGGTGCATGAGTCTTCATCCATTGTTACCCCCAACTTTACATCTCCCTCCCCCATAGGATTCAGTTTAAAGCCCTCCTGATGAAGTTCTTCATGCTGTGGCCAAACACATTCTTCCCAGCCTTTGTGAGGTGCAACCCATCCCTTGCCAACAGTCAATCTTCCAGGAGATATAGCCCATAGGAATGGTGGAGAATTCCGCCACGGATTCTGTGGGGGCTGGAATCCAAGAATCTGGTCCCCCCGGAGTCCATGGCGGAACGGACCACCCCACTCCACCACCCTGCGAAGTCCGACCTGGCCAGATCCTACCTGGCAGGCTGGCACCGCCGGATCCGGATCCAGCCGGGTCCATCCGCGGGCGGTCTTTGGAGTCCATGGAGCGTCCAGCCATTTGCATCCCTTCCCCTTGGGTGATAGGCTACGTAAAGCTTTATGTAGCCTATCATGGTAAGGGGAAGGGATACAAATGGCTGGACGCCATTTGCATCTGGAGATGTCTGCGGCTGGAAGTCTGGCTGCAGCCTGCCCCAGCTGGCAGCTCTGTGGACTCACCATGGAGCAGAGCCGTTCAGGGAGGATTCCCGGGGGGAGGACTGGATCGCCTCCCCCCCAGCCCCCCAGTGGATAGAAGGTAAGGGGGTTTCATACACCCCTAATAGTCCATGGTCCCAGAATTCAAATCTCTTGCACTGGCACCACCTTTGTAGCCAGTCATTCACGTGGAGTATTTTTCGTTCCCTTTCTATCCCACTTTTAACTACTGGAAGGATAGATGAGAAAACTATCTGGGCCCCAAAGTTCTTGAGTTTCCTTCCCAAAGCTTCAAAGCCTGACATGATTTATTTGTAGCTCTGCTTGGAGGTATAATTTGTTCCCACATGGATGAGAAGAAAGGGATACCTGTCAGTGGGCTTTATGAGTGCAGGCAACCCTTCAGTCACATCTCTAAATCATCCTCCTGGTAGAAAGCATACCTTGCAAGTCCACAGGTCTTCGCGACATACTTGGGTTTCGATCCCATGCAGCAAAGAGTATCCCACTACTACTACTCTTCTCTTCTTGTTTTTGTAGGGCTTGGTTTCATTGCCTCTGCTTGACTGACCTTCAGCCTCTTGCTCGCTCTCATACAGGTTCCCCTGTAATTCTTCCTCTGCAGGCTGTCCTTTAGTCTCATCCTGAAGAATGTGGAAATGGTTCCATAGCTTTGCTGCTTCCACTGGCGCAGAGTGGCTTCTAGTTCTTCTGCTCTTAACTATCACCCTTTTCCAAGGAGTATGCTCTATTTCATTTTTCCTCACCTCGGCATTTTCCTCTTCTGCCTCAGCTAGCTGTTGCTCTTCTACCTTCTGTTCTTCACTTTGCTGCTGTAGTTCCCCCATTCTGTCCAAGAACTCTTCATCCTCCCTTATTCCCTGGAGGGTCGACATTTGCCGCTCCAGTCCTCTTACTTTTTCTTCCTATAGTGTGATCACCTGGCACTTGTTGCACGTGCAGGCCATGTTGTTCTTAGGCAAGAAAACAAACATGGCACAAATGTTGCAGGTCACCACAACTGGAGAGTCTTTTCCTTCCATAGCCTCTATTTCCTTTTTGTGTCTAGCTTTCTAATTGTTCTAGAGTAGTCTGTGCCTGGTCCTCTACTCACTGGAGGTTAAAAACACTGGCCCGCTGGTATGGAAGTGTGTGTTACAAGAAAAAGAATTTTTTTAAAAATGAAAAAAATGAAAAAGAAATGAAAAAAAAAACCCCACGTTAGGGGCCTCCCCCTTGACCTCCCCTAGCCAACTCCTGTTTGATCCCCCTGTTTGCTCATTCTGATTGCTCGCTCTCTGAGAGCTTGCTTGCTTCTGTAGTCCCTGGACCAGCTGGAGCAGCTTCCTCTGCTCTGCTCAGCTGGGAGGCGGGAAACAGACTGAAGCTTCCTGCCCACACAGCTGCTGAGAGTAGTCAGGCCACCCCCCCCCCCAATTCAGTTGGAGCTCTCAGAAGCACCTGGTGAGCTCACAGCCACTCAGAAGGATAAAGGGCAGCCCCCTGGGCTTCCTGCAGCCCACTTACCTCTTTGTCTTTGTCTCCTTTGTGTCCTTTTCCACTGCAACTCCCCTGGCCAACTCCTGTTTGCTCCCCCTATTCCAAGATCCTTCTTGCTTGTAGTATTGTTGAGATGAGTATACCACATCTTGTAACTCTGTATTTGTTTTCTTTGTCCTGGGTGCAGAACTTGGCATTTATCCCTATTAAATTTCATTCTGTTGTTTTCAGCCCAGCACTCCAGCCTATCAAGATCACTTTGAATTTTGTTTCTGTCTTCCAGGGTACTTAGAATGGCCCACCTTACAAAGGGAAGTCCTATATTTGAAGGGCTGCCAGAGGTCAGCCCTGTATTTGAAGGCATCTTCTTTTTGAAGGTCTGTCCAGTCCAAGTCCAGTTTAAATTAAAGAAAGAGCTATATGAAGGGGCAGCAGGGGCCTTGAAGTTGCCCATGAACAGTTAACAACTGGACAAGTAGGTGGAAAGATAAAGCTGATCACACTCTTCCCCACGATGGTGAAATGTATTGTATTTCTGTTCAAATTATAATAATTCTTTCTATGTTTGCATCTATACATGCGGTCTTTATGCAAATCCATGTCCCCTGCCGTCCTCTTTTTTGGTGATGCACTTTCTTTCTTGGTGATGTGTAAGCGGCCATCCTTGGTCAGGTTCCTCAAAAAGACATTTACATTTAGATTTGTTAATATGTGCCTTTGATTACATTGCATCCATGAATTAATCAGTTGCTAACTCTATTTGCATAGATTTGGTAATTGTTTGCAAACTTTCACGTTCAATAGCTGTTTGTTTTGTACAATTTCCCCATTCTTGTAAAATGAGCAGCAATCGCACATGTGAGCTCAAATTGAGGACAGATGAGCAGTGAGTTGATGGTTGGAAAATATTGGTGGGCTTGAACATCGCTTATTCGCCCATCCCTAGAACAGGCAGGCATACAAGTCAGCTGGTCACAGTATCCCCCACTCCCCAAGCAAACACCTGAATAGGGCTTCTAGTAATATAACTACAGGGATAATACTCCTCAGGCAGTAATTCAGGGGTGGGCAACCTAGTTTGGTCTGAGGGTCAAATTGCTCCTCCCTCCAGACCAAGCCAGTGGGTCAGATGACATCAGTGGGCAGGCCTCCACCCCAAAGCCCCACCCCCTCCTATGATATCACCTGGCTCCACACTTCTCTCTGCACAGAGCAAAGGACTTGACTGTTGCTTGCAGGAGCCCATCCTGCAAATGGATGCTGAATCCCTCACCTGCTTTGCATGCCACTTATCTTCCAGTTGAGGCAGGAATGGCATGTGAAGCAAAGGGATTCAGCAGCTGCTTACAGGACTGGCTCCTGCAAGCGGCTGCTGAGTCCCTCAGAAGGAGTCCCCATGTTATTTCCAGTCCGCGATCGGAGATAACAAAGGGATTCCACTGTGTGCTTGTCAAGGGGTGGGGCTTACAGAAGGGAGGGGTAGGGCCAATGATCTGTGGGCTGGATTTGAAACCTCCATTGGTCCAATTAGGCCCACAGGCCAGAGTTCCCTGCTGCTGCTGCTGCTGTAATTGGTTACTTCATTGCATCAACTAGAAAGTTTCCTTATGTGCACGCCACGGTATCATATTTTCTAGGGTTGGTACAGTGGGAAGTGTTTTTTGGGGGGTGATCTTGAACTTGTACCCTAGACTCTGAATAAAGGGGTGATTTCAGATGTTTATTGCAGATGTTGCAGAGTCCCAACATTATACATACATTTAGTACTTCTGTATCATGTAAGGTGTTTTTTCTGGAATTGCCACAGCACGAAAATTGCCTAGGTCCATTCATAGGATTGGACTTCAAGGCTCAGCCATGGTACATGCAGATGGGGTTTCTAAAATGCACAGTGGAGGAGTCTGGACTACATATTTCTTAGATGAAGTGACCTGTCCATTAGGGATGCTAGAGAAATTCGAGACAGACTAAAATGAGCTCGGATTTCTAAGAATCTGACCTGTGGAATCCACTGCAGAATGCCCCACTCAGGCCATACAGAGTCCGTGGACTTTCGGATAATTTTTTTTTTACTTTCCCAAAATTTATGCATATAAATTCATAGGAAAATATGTAAGTTTCTGCTGAGGAAACACTGAATGGAATGGGGGACAATATGCTAAATGTTATGTACTAAGACAAATTATGCAAATACTTACATAATTATTTGCGTATTTTTCTGCATGACGGAAAAAAAATATTCACATCTGTCTGTGGATGGACGTCAGAACAAAAGGCACCTGACAATCCGCAAAACACAGACAGAGTGGATTTTACACAGTCTGTACATCCCTACTGTCCATATCATATTCTTCTTCTTAATTACTTATTATTCCAAAGGTAGCCCATGTAACAAAAGCAAAGTCCACCATGAGAAATGTAGCCCCTGGAAAAGCAGTTACCTTTTCTGTAGCTATACCTTGTTTTTCCTAAAGGAGTTCTGAGATATTCACACACATTCACTGAATGCATGAGTGGGGAGCAGAACCATGTCAGGTAGCCACACACCTGAGGTCAGCGTGCCCTTTAGCTGCGTCCCCTGTGTCCGCACATTCAGTTGAATGCATGAAAGGGTCCCTTATGTGCTTTGGGGCTTCTGTATGATGCAGAGTCCCAATTGCTCAAAGTTCCTATGCACATTCGCATTCCAGAGTAGGGATGTTGGAGAAATCTGCAATGGATTCAAGTGAGTTCAGATTTTTTATTAATCCAACCTGTGGATTCTGTGGCAGACCAGCTTTTTCTGAGTCACACAGAGTCTGTGGAGTTGTGGACTGGATTGTCACTTTCGAGGGAATTTGTGCTAATTTGTGTAAGTTGGTGCGCACTAGCACTAATTCACATTAGTGCACATACAAAAGTGCACATTAGTGCTAATGCACACTTGTACTAATGTAGTAATACAAATTAGTGCTAATACAAATTAGTGCAAGTAGAACGCAATTCTGGTATTAAAAAAATAATAATCAGATTCTGTCAGTGAGTGGACAATGGAACAAAAGATGTCTGACAATTCACGAAACACAGATGGCGTAGATTTATCAAAATCTGTACCTCCCAATGTAGGAGCCCCTTTCACATGTTCAGCTGAAGATGTGGATGAAGGCATGGCCAGAGGAGTGTGCTGATGTCAGGGATATGGCTGGCCAGCCCAGCCCTATTCTCCCTTCACACATTCAGTGAATGTGCATTGTCTGAAAATTGTACATATAAGTCAGGAGTAGGCAACCTGATGCCCTCCAGATGTTACGGACTACAACTCCTATCAGTTCCAGCTGGCATGGCCAATAGTCAGGGATATTGGGAGTTATAGTTCAAAACATCTGGAGGGCACCAGGTTGTGGAAGGCTGACTTAGATTTAAGAAATCAGAGTTCAAGGCTCACTTTTCACCTGGATTCAGTATGTGGTATAATTTTAGCCTAGGAATGCCACCCTTTTATATTGCCCTGTTCCTGTGCCTTTCCCACAAGCCTGGCATATAGAAATATATAACTTGTGAAACTTTTCCTGGCATGGAGCTGAGTGATGGGCAAAAGCATTCCCTGTGTGCATCAAGCTGCTGTTAACGGCACAGGAGCAAGGGCCAGGAAAAAAGGTGGCAACCTGATTTCAGTTCCATGCCTGCAAGATATTAACAGTCGTGAGCCTATAATGACATGATAAATATTGTGAAGGACTCTGCAAATAAAAAGAGCTATTTACAAATTAAACACAGATTACAAATTATGGGCAGTTTTATAGGTACAGATAGCCATGGAGAAATTGTGCTGAAATTTGGAACCATCACTGGCTTATAGCAACTTAAGCTTTACTCTACAGTGTAGGACTTACTTCTGAACAAACCTGCCTAGGGTTGTGCTGTCAGCTGCTGAAAATACTGCCATTATGTTGCACATTCCACATTTTTCTCAGCTGTGACTCCTCCTCCTGCCTTTTCCTGGCCCCAGGAGCTGTCAGAGATGGGATCCGATGGGCCATTCCCCTCCGTATCTATCCTATCCTAGAGCCTGCCTACCTGTACCCCACCCACACTCACATCTCCTGAACAACCAAAGTAGAATCTGATGGGTTACACAGGCAAGCCTGCCTTGTACTGAGTCAGGTCCCCGATCTGTCTATCTCAGTGTCATCTAAACTGAATGGCAGCAGTTCTCCAGGGTTACTGGGGCAGGCAGGAGTTCTTTCCCAGGTGCACATGGAAATGACAGGGACTGGTCCTTTTACATGCAAAGTATGCACTCTTCCTCTGGGCTATATACTGATCCCAATTAGGGATGTCAGAGAAATCCACAATGGAACCAAATGAGTTTGGATTTTGATGAATCCGAATGGCGGATTTTTCAGAGGACCAGCTCTTCCCCTGTTGGGTGGATTTCACAGACTCGAGGAACATTTTTCCAACTTTCCCATTTTTGCAGAAATTTTGCCATAGAAAAATGCACATTTTTAAAAAAAAAATGCCCTCAAATGCGCATTTTCACCATAGCCTAAAGTGTGAAAATGTACATTTGGGGGGATTTTTGCATATTTTGGGAGAATTTGCGCATTTTTGCACTTGTGCATTTGCACAAATTCATAAACGAAAAAAATCCAATTCCATCGATGGGTAGACAATGGAATGAAAGGTGCCTGACAATCTGCGAAACACAGATGGAATGGATTTTACACAATCCATAAATCCCTAATCCCAATACATCTCCTGCTAAGTCTCTGCTGTGTCCCTCCCACCAGTCTGCAGCTGCCTTTCAGATGGTGGGAGGAAGGCAGGCAGGCAGGGGAATCTTCCTGTGTAGAGATGGACAAACAAGCAATTTCCATGATTGCCGAGATTCTCTGAACTCCACCTTGAAGCTTGGCTCACTTTGTTTCTTGTGTTCAGTTGCACTCTGGTTTCATTTCATTTGAATAGGAGAAGTATGCATTTTGAATAGGAAAAATGAACTTTTTTTAAAAAAAATGTTCATCCGAATGTGCACTCCCCCACCCTTTAGACAAAAGCATGATGATGCATATTTGGGGGGAAATGAGCATTGTTTAAAGTGTGATTTTTTTGAATATGAACACAACTTCAGGAAAATGCGACACTCCCCCCCCCCATGCCTCTGCTTATGTTCTTATTCAGGATTGCGAACAGGGTATGTTCCCATTATTTGCAAACAGCAACATAATTCTTGCACGTCCCTACTCCTGCGCCATAATCTGGCTATCAAAGCAACTGCCTGCTGAGCTCCTGCCATGATTGCCTGTGGCTGCCTGCCCAGGGTGAGGGAGAAAGCATGACCACTTGTGTTCAGCTAACCATGAAAGTGGTGCTGGCCAGTATTTGGAGCATGGAAAACCACCTACGCCAGGGAAATCAGTCCCCAGCCTCATCATACATCCAGCTGATTGCTACTGCACGGGCTCAAAACCATCCAACTTGAAACCCAGAGAAAGCTGTCCTATAGCACAGTGGCGGAAAAATTGGAAGCTCAGAATCATGCTCAGCATTTAGGTGACACTCCTGGAATGTTCACATTACATCACATTCATTCCCTTGATAATCCTTGCAATGATGCTGTAAGGGAGGCCGGTATTGTTATCCTCTTATGGAAGATCACGACAGGGAGTTGATGCTGAGAGAAGGTGGATTAACATCTTAAGGCAAATGGCTGAATTATTCTAAGCTGAATTATTCTAAGCTGTGGTATGATTAAAATGAGGGACATTCAAGTTCACACCTGAGGGCATAATCCTATGCATGTTTAGGCAGAAAAAAGTCCTATCATGCCCAGTACTCCCCAGCCAGCACGAGGAGTTGTAGGACTTCTTTCTGCCCAAACACACATAGGATTTCTTCCATAAGACACAATCCTATCGAGATAATCGCAAACCTCCGAAGTCGTAGGCTGGCGACTGTCCTATGCAGGTTGGGCAGAGCGCGGAGGGGATCCTCTCCTCTGTACTCTGCCTGCCCTGCATTCTTGGCTAGATGCAGTTTTGTGCGTCTAGCTGGGGCTTTGGATAGGGGGCGGGAGCGGGCCTGGAGACCCCATATGAAGCAGTGTACAGGGGCTTCCGAAGTCTCCTCCCCTCCCTTCCCCTGGGAACACCCTCTTCTCACCCTCTCCATGCTCCATTTTACGGGCACAGAGGCAGCCACCGTGGTTCTCTCCATGCAGGCTATGAGGGGGCGGGAGGGGACTGTGCTTTCCTGGCTCCAAGCTCGGAACACTGTATCCGAGTTCAGAGCCAGCCAGGAAACTGGACAGTGTCTAGTGACTGTAGGATTTCTTTCTTGGTCTCATAGGGTGCAATCCAGTTGGGATGCACATCAGCCTACGAACTCGGAGGCTGACGAGCATCCCATGCAGAACAGAAGGAGCGCAGAGGTGATCTTCTCCTCTGATCTCCTCCCGCTCTTCATTTGAGCTAGATGGACTTTATCTGTGGGCGCTGTGGAGCGTGGGGAAGGAGGTTGGGGAGGCTGGAGGATTCTTCATAAGCTAGCCTCCCCAGTCCCCTCCCCTCCACACCCACAGAGCTGCCTCTCTCCCTCCTCTCCTAGGTCACTTTTGCAAGCTTGGAGAGGCAGCCAGTGAGGTTCTCTCTGTGCCAGCTGCAAGAGGGAGGGGGCAGAGAACTTGGATTCCTGGGTCCAGGATTGGAGCACTGTCTCCTGCCTTGGATCCAGAAATCCAATCCAGAAATCCAATGTGTCCCCCTCTCCAGTCTCTGTCTAGGGGCCATAGGATTGCTCCCTCCACCACTATTATCTATTTGCTTCTTCGTTTATTTATAGTGTTTAAAAGCTACCTGAGAACAAGCTCTAAGAGAAGCTTGCAGCAAGAAATAAAATAATACAATGTTCAATAACAATAGAAAACAGTACAAGTATAAATATAGCATAAAAACAGTCTCAGAGCGTCAAGATAGCTCACACCTAAGACAGGTTAAATGCAGGGTGGTGATTTATAAATTTCCAAAGAAGAAATGCAGCACCAAAACGGAGGACAAAAGAGGACATCGATTTGCATAACATTTGCATATGCTAATTTATATGCATAGATGCACATTTAGAAATAATTGTTATAGTTTAAATACAAAGTATTTAAAGTACATCTCACCATAGAGTGGAAGACTGTGACCAGATGACCTGTGTGCTTGCCTGTTCAGCCTGCTCTCCAGGTGCAAAGTGTTGATGGGCAACAGTTCTTATGGTTCATTATCTTTAAACTGGAATTGGACAGGGCAGCACTTCAAACAGAGGACACTTCGAATCACAGGACAGTCCTCTGTCGGCCCTTGAGACAGAGGATTGTCCTCTGTAAAAGAGGACACATGGCCACCCTAGGCTCCACCAGGAACACCAGCCACATCTGCTGGAACATACATACCCTAGGACCCTCAAGAATCCCTTGGATTCCATTAGTCATTGAGGGTGGATCATTTTAATTGGTTGCCCATGCCTGTTAAGAGGGAAGGCCACCTTAAGCCTCAAGGTCAACATGAAGTGATCTGAGAATGACAATGGAATAGATTTTTTAAAAAACCACCCATACACTTTCAGACCGCCCTCTCCCTGCTTCATTGAGAAAACCAGGTCCAGTTTACGTCCTGCTACATGCATTGGCTCTTGTGCTGATGTGGCCATTTGGAGTTTGATTTGCCATTCCTGCGGTGGGACCTATATCAGTCCTGGCAGAAATACTCCACCCATTCTTAAGGGGCCTCTAGGACCAGGTTTTTCAATATCCCTGTGGGCTGAGGTAGCTCTCCCAAAAGTGAAGATAGATGAGTTGCCATCTTCAGACATCTTTGTGGGTGTGCATATCACACTTTCCATTTGCTCCATGCTGAAATCCCATCCACAACCTACTTCAAGACATAATCCTAAAATCTTATGATCACGGTTCTCTTTTACCAAAGGATGTCACTATTGCTCTGTAAAAACATCGATTAGCACTTGCCTGGCAGTAACCGCGTCTGTCTTAAGGGAAAATACTCAAAAACCAAAGTCGCAGTTATGTTAACTTTATTTCAGCTGTAAATGACAAGATGATGTTAAAAAGTAGACTTGGCACATCTCACAAGACTCTGAATTCCACATGGCTTCTTCTTCAGAAGCAATTTTAACATGATGATCCTTCAGGTCCTGCTCTCTTTATGTTACTTTGCAGCTTTCCTTCCTTGTTTGCAAGCTTACAATCTAAAAGAAATTATATGCAAGTAGGGGGAAAGGCAGAGAGAGAAGTGGACAACAAGCTTTTTGGGACACAAATGTTTCATAAATCCCTAAACCAGGTGGAATGGCCACTGAGGGATACAGCAGAGGAGAAGAGGAGCCAAAGAGTGGGTGGTCCCAGCCAAAGAGGGGGTGGTCCCAGCCAAAGAGGGGGTGGTCCCAGCCAAACGAATGCAATGATCTGTGAAATCTCACTAGGGTAGACACTTATGAATCACCAAAGAAGAGGAAATGAAATTGTACTTATTTTACAATTTTATTTTATTGTACTTTTGTACTTATTTCACTAAAAATAAGTACAAAAGAGGACATGGATGTGCATAAAGAAGGCAAAGTTTGCATATGCTACTTGATATTTATATTATTATAATTTAAATAGAAATACAATACATCTCTCCATACTGTGGAAGACTGGGAGCAGGAGGCTGGTGTGCCTTCATGTTCAGCCTGCTGTCTAGGTGCTAACAGTTGATGGGCAACAGTTCTTGTGGTTCTTTATTTTTAAACTGGACTTGGACTGTCCTCTGGCAGTTCTTCAAATAGAGGACTGTCCTTTATAAAAGAGGACACCTGGCCACCCTAAATCTCACCTCTCCCTTTGCAGTTATGCTTTTGGTGACTCCACAGTACATTCATCCTATCCTTTCATCAGAGACTGAAAGAACTGGGCATGTTTAGCCTTGAGGAGAGAAGACTGAGGGGAGATATGATAGCGCTCTTCAAGTACTTGAAAGGTTGTCACAGAGAGGAAGGCCAGGATCTCTTCTTGATCATCCCAGAGTGCAGGACACGGAGTCATGGGCTCAAGTTACAGGAAGCCAGATTCTGGCTGGACATCAGGAAAAACTTCCTGACTGTTAGAGCAATACGACAATGGAACCAATTCCCTAGGGAGGTAGTGGGCTCTCCCACACTGGAGGCATTCAGGATGAAGCTGGACAGCCATCGGTCAGGGATGCTCTGACTTGGATTCCTGCACTGAGCAGTGGGTTGGACTCGATGGCCTTGTAGGCCCCTTCCAACCCTACTGTTCTATGATTCTATGATTCTATGATTTTGTTCTTGTGATAATTTGCTGTCATAAAATGTGCTTTTCATTTCAAATCCTTTCACATCCTCCCATCATCTCCTGATGGGTCCTCAAATCACATCTGCAACCTTCAGTAAATACAACTGCTTATGAATGGCAAAGTGTTTATTTTACTTACAACCCACCATGCAGTGTGAACATACCTGAGAACGCAATCCTATGCATGTATAGACAGAAAAATGTCCTACAACTCCAAGCATTCCCCAGCCAGCCGTGCTGGTTGGAGAGTGCTGGGTGTTATAGGACTCCTTTCTGTCTCAACATGCATAGGATTGTGCCCTGAGGCCCTTAACTGTAATGGACAATTGATCATATTGAAGCAAGGTGCACAACCAGCCAAAACTTGCGTTAAGTAGATGGATTTCCCCCAGATATCCCCCGCTTGAGGTTCAGAAAATGGGGTTGCATTTGGAATTCTTTGTGCAGATGTCACACATCATGTTGGGAAAGGAAGCTTGTTTTAGCGAGTCTTATTTCAGGGTTCCCCATCTTCCAGAAAACTGAAAAAAAAAAATCCAGTGGTTTGGCAGGGAAAATAAAGTTCCCTAGGCTAGGCTTACAGATCGGAACCACACAGATTTCATCTTCTTCAGTTTCAAAGAAGGGAGTGGCAACATACATCTGTTGGATGAGGCTGACAGAAGGAAAGGCACCTATGGGTGTGGTGGGGAAAATAAAATGACTTTAGTTAAGTAGAATGCAGAAGCCCAGTTGCTTGTTATACTACTAACTTCAACCCAATTATCCAGCATCAGAAAAACCAGCACACGGAATTAAAGCTCAGCAGTCAATCGAAAGAAAAGAATGAGCAATTCACCATCCAGCAAAGAACTAAGTGACCAAATTTTGGATACTGCCGAAGTCCTATTAACCAAAGTCCTATTAAGTCCAAAGATTTGCCTGGCATCTATCAGTAAATGAATAACCACAGCAAAATGTATTTCCAAATGGATCCAAATCTGGGCTTGGGAAACTTGCTGAGTCAGAGAACTGCACTGCCAAGCATGGTAGCAGTGGTAGGGGTGGGGTGGGGAGCTGCACTCTGCTGTGATTGGCTTGACTGGAAGTCAATACATCCAGGCCAGAAATGATAAGATGACTCTGCTAACAAGGTATGGCCATCCCAATGACAGCAAGGATAGCCATGATAGAGGTGTACAAAATTATGCATGGTGTGGAGAATGTGGATAGGGAGACATTTTTCTCCCTCTCTCAAAATACTAGAACTGGAGTCATCCATGAAGCTGATTGGTGGGAGATTCAGGACAGATAAAAGGATGTACGTCTTCACACAGCGCATAGTTAAACTATGGAATTGGCTACTGCAGGATGTAGTGATGGCCACCAATTTAGATGGCTTTAAAAGGGGGTTGGACAAATTCCTGGAGGAAAAGGCTATCAATGGTTACTAGTCCCAATGGCTATGTGCTACCTCCAGAATCAGAGGCAGTGAGCCTATGTACACCAGCTGCTGGGGAACATGGGTGGGAGGGTGCTTTTGCTCTCCTGCCCTGCTTGTGGGTTCCTGGCCGACAGCTGGCTGGCCACTGTATGAACAGTATACTAAACTAGATGGACCCCTGCTCTGATCCAGCATGGCTCTTCTTATATTCTTATGTTCTTACGGCAGTCTATACCATAAAACATGGATGCAGAACCAGAGGCCCAGTCTGACCATCCGGGATTCCCCAGGGGCCCCACCCCCTTCCCTTGGCCCCTCCCCTTTCCCCTGCACATTGATCATTTGGTGGTTTTCCTGTTTTCGTGCCATTCCCCCTCCTCCCATTCTGAAAGGTTGGAATGCCT
Source organism: Heloderma suspectum (assembly GCF_057233095.1). NCBI lineage: Eukaryota > Metazoa > Chordata > Lepidosauria > Squamata > Helodermatidae > Heloderma > Heloderma suspectum. The sequence goes on from NC_139459.1 coordinate 29,708,731, forward strand.
CTCTCCTAAGGCTTAGTTACTGGCTGTAAGAACTTGAAGGTACAATATGCTGGCATTGTTGGTATTTTGGGCCCACCCCTTTTGCCTTCAGCTGCACTCAGGGCTGGAATGTGACCCCTGAGAGCTTCTTCAAAATGGGTTTTGGTCCTCAGGCTGAAAGAGGTAATCCAGGTGGCCAAATACCCTCCCCAGGATTATCATATAGTGAAATGATCCTCTCTCTTTTTTTAATCAGTTCAGAATTGAATGGAGGAGGGTGTTCATCTATTTCTCCTCATATGTAGCGTGTCATTTTTTCCCCCCATTTAAGCATTAGAGCACAATCCATGCTCTACACATGGCAATGTATTTTTGCAGTTCTCTCATCCATGGACAGCTCTTTGCCTCGGGGAGTGAGGCCAAGGAGTTGGGGGCAGGGGAATCCTATGTACGCATGATGGAGAGGGAAGGAAAGAGAGTTGCCAGAACTCAGATTTTGGCCCTGAGGCTCGGGATATAGAGTCGTTCTCAGGGCAGTGAGCTAAATCTCAGGACTGGCAGTGAGTCTGGCACAATGGTGCACACTGAATGGCTTTTTCTAAGTGCACAAATGTGCTAGACTAGCTGACGCATGCTGGCCTATTACTGCACATGTAACTTGCACACACAGCACAATCAGTAAATGAAATAAATCATCGTTGCCATCAATGGGAAGTGCTCATGATTAATAGATAGGGATGGGGGAGCTTCGGCTATTGGGCGGTATAGAAATAAATAAATAAATAAATAAATAAATGGGGGAACCAGGGATGCTTGAGTTTGTTGTGATTCTCCAAGCTCCATTCTGTGTTCATCCCACTTCCGTTCTTGTTCACGACCCGTTTTTTCTATTATTTTGAATGGGAAAAGTGTGTATTTTCATGCCAATTTTTAGAAAATGACTAAAGCGTGAAAATGTGTGTGTGTGTGCGTGCGTGCGTGTGTGCGCGCGTTATTAATGCCCATTTTAAACTGCATGTTTTCAAAATGTGCATTTTTCAAATGTGATAGTAAGTTCAGGAATTGGCAAACATTTTCTTGGGGGGAAAATGCTCCCATTCATGTTTGGGATTGTGAGTTGAGCAAGTTTGAATGATTTGCGAACTGACACAAAGTTCTCATCCATCCCAAGGAATGGATTCCCTTGGCCACATTGTTGCTAATTTTCTGGACTGAGAAGCACATGGAGGTTGGGAAAACTCATCATTCATAAGAGATGTTCAATTTTCTCAAAACAATGGTTTCTCCCTCCCCAGTTTCTCCATTGTTTGGAGCCCTCATATCTGTAGTGCCACAACTCTGCTCATTTACTAGGACGGCCACTTACACATTGCCAAGATTTGCATAATATCTGCACATGCTAATTTATGCATTGTGCAACTTTAGACATTTAAAAAGAAATACAATACAACTCACCATAGTGGAGAAGACTGTGACCAGGTGAGCTGTGTGCCTTGCTCTGCCTGCTGTCCAGGCGGTAACTGTGGATTACTCTCAATTACTATCATTTAAGTAGAAATACATAGTGGGGAGGAGCGTAACCAAGTCACCTGCATGCCTGCTCAGTCTGCTGTCCAGGTGCGAACTTTGGATGGGCAACTTCAAGGCCCCTGCTGCTCTTCCTTCTTAGGGTTCTTCATCTTTAAACTGGACTTGGACCAGAGAGCCCTTCAGACAGAGGATATCTTCAAATCGAGGAATAACCTCTATAATATAGGCCTCATAGCCACCCTGTGACACCAACATGCTCTACTTTATGGCATCATTAAACTTTGCACTGTGACATCACCAAGCCCTGCCTCTTGAATCTCAGGATTTGGGATGCTGGAGAGGCCAGGCAACCCTTAGCAGCAAGGGATTGGATTTTCCACCACATTTCAACAGAGGAGGGATGGGGAGCTTTGTTTCTGTGGAGATCCACATTTCCTCAGGGGTAATATGTCAGGGACTGAATGCTGGTTGTGGGCAGGCTTAGAGCCAAAAGTGGGAGGAGGCATCCCCTCCTATCTCTCCCTCTCTCCCTCTCTTAGGGACGTCATGGAAATCTGCAATGGAAATCCAAATGAGTTTGGATTTTTATGAATCCAGTCCACGGATTACACAGCAGACTGGCTTTTCCCCATCGGGCAGATTTCATGGACTTGCAGACTGTTTTCTAACCTTCAGGAATTTAGTGCAAATTTCATCATAGAAAAATACACAAAAATAAAAAAAAGCCAGCTGAAAATTCACATTTCCCCCATAGGCTAAAGTGTGAAAATGCACATGGAGGGATTTGTGCATTTTGTGAGAATTTGTGCATTTTTGCATGTACAAATTTGTGCGAATTCAGGGGAAAAAAACCAGTTCCGTCAATGGGAGGATGATGGAATGAAAGGTGCCTGACAACCTGTGAAACACAGACAGAACTGATTTTACACAATCCTTACATCTCTACCCTCTCTCTCTCTCTCTCTCTCTCTGCCACCCCCCCTCTTCCTCCCTTTCTCTCTCTCTGTGCCATCCTTTCTCTTTCTGTCTGTCCTTCCCCCTCTTCTTCCTGCCCAGTGGGCTGCTGGAGAAGGGTCAGATTACTCTTGTCAAGAGTCTGAACTAATCGCTTGTGGAGAGCTTTTGAAATTAGGCCTAGGGGTGTAAGATGCCCAAACCTGCAAGAGAGAATCAAGAGGACTGATCTTTTAATGTTCTCGATCTCTTTCCTCATATTTTAAAACTGGTTTCTAACCAGTTTGGCACTAAGCAACATCTTCAGAAACAGAGGTTTTCAGCACTTACAATGGTGTATTCATCATGTTGTTGTTTGCTGAGACCTTGGGGAACAGAGAAGCAGAAGAGATCACCACATAGCAATTGTAAGGTCTTGCTTTATTCTAATTATAAATGTAAATAAAAAGAGGAACTGATGGGATATCAGATTGGAAACCTACACATCAGGGAACCATAACATTCTTCAACTCAGACTCTACTATCCCCAAGAAACTACACAGTGGTTTATCCTCCTTAAAAGAAAACACATGATTGTTCTTTGTGGCCACTTCTTTTGACATATGCAGAATCCAGAGGCATAAGTGAACACTGCTATATAGAAATTACTACCGTACAGTAATCTTGCTGAAGTGAATACAGATGCCTCGGAGGAAGTGGTTGACTGCAATTGCAGGCCTCTTTCTTTCTTTCTTTTTTAATGATTTTCCATAAGTGCACTATGAATTAAAAGTTGATGTAAAGCAACTTGACCTCAGGCCAAATATTTCATTTGTACCTGCTCTATTGAATCACGCTGCTGCAACTTCAAATGCAATCCCTGGCAACATTTCTCTCATTAACTATATTGCGAAATCTGGACTTTCACTGAATTTTTTAGTTGTCTTCTGGATTGTGGCCCATGAATGGTACCACTTAACCATCTTTTCAAAATGATTTTCAGAAGAAGAACACCCATCCTAAGCAATTTGGTTATGGTTGGATTGCTGTAATTGCTTTATTGGGAAAAATGCTCGTAATAATGTTTAACCTCACAGATAGGTCCCCACTGTTGAAAGAAATGGGTTCAGATTTCATTCATTTCCATCATATGTACCCAACCTTCTCCTGTGTCCAAGGCAGCTTAGACTTAAAAATAATTAAAACAGTTCCAAAAACCAAGCAAGCATTCAAATATCTCAAATTCTACAGAACAGTGAAATAAAATACTGTTTAAACACACACACACACACACCCTCCCAGGATGCAGTTTAAAAACAGATCATGTTATAGGCACACCAAATGCAACACTAATAATAATGGCTTGGGTCCAGAATGAGGCTGCAATCCTGTATACACTTACCTGGGAGTAAACCCCATTGAACTCAATGAGGTTTACTTCTAAATAGACATGGATAGGCTGTGCTGAGTTAAGCCTGTGCTGAGTTAAGCCAGGCATACAGAAATTCAATCTGTAGCAAGGCTATGGGGGCACACATGCGGTCCCCCAGCCTGTCCACCCAGGGTTACGGGTTGCAGGGAAGACTGTAGCTGCATTCCCTTCCAGATCTTCCCATTCAGTGCAGGAAGTTCAGGGGTGGAGGGGTTGGGCCAGCGCATGATGTGACCCTATTGACCTTCCACTGATAAAATGTCTAAATAGGGGTTTAGTAGTTGCACTTAATTCCATGGAAATCAATAGAACTTAAGTCATGACCAACTCATCCCATTGATTTCCTCTATTTAATCCAGGGATGGGCAAACATTTGGGGCCTGCAGCACATGTGACTAATTTTTTCGTGCCTGCAGGCACATTTTCCTTTCCAGGATTCCCACTTTCTCTCCCCACAAGATTCCCAGTTTTCTTGCCCCTGTCTTCCCCTCTCCCTCCTCCCCACTTGGGGTTTCCTTCCCCCACTGCCTCTCCTTTCTTATTCCGCTCCTACTGGCTCCACTCTCAGCCCTGTTGTTCCATTCCACTCACCCTAACCACTGCTTTTGCTACCGTCTCCTGCCATGCTCATCTCAGCAGTGAGGAAGCAGGAAGTTGGCAAATTGGGAGAAAAGTCTCCCAGTCTGCTGTCTTCCTGCTTCCTAGAACTGAGTATGGCAGGAGGCAGAAGTACTGGTAGAACTGGCGGTGGGGATGAGGGTGGGGGAAATGGGTGACCTGACAGGTGTACTTGAGTGTCAGGTTGCTGATCCCTGATTTAATCAATTTGCAGGCCACTGTAGGTCCAAAATAGGGCAGCAAGACTGTTAAGAGGGACTGGCCAACAAGCTCACAATTATGCCAGTACTTTTCCAGCTGCACTGGCTGCCAGTCCATTTCCGGGCCCGATTCAAGGTGCTGGTATTAACATTCAAAACCCTTAAGGGCTTGGGGCCAGGTTATCTGAAGGTAGGGATGTATGAATCACTTACCTGTTCCGGTTGGGGCATCCGCTGGGGGGGGAGGCACTCCGTCCCTCTCCCCAGAATCCTCGACTGGGGGGGAGGCGATCCGGTCCTCCCCCCCCGGAATCCTGCCCGGCCGGCTCTGCTCCGCGGCGGCTCCACCTCTGCTCTGCCTCTGACTTCCACCATTTGCATCCTTCCAGGCTTCTGTGATAGGCTACGTAAGAATCTACGTAGCCTATCACGGCTACCGCCCCCCAAAAAATGGCATATGCAAATGGCAGCGGCTACAGCGGCCGCCATTTGCGTTCCCTATTTTTCGCCATTCTAGCCTATGTAAATATTTACGCAGGCAATTACAGCAAAAAAAATGGGAACCACAAATAGCGTAGTGGGCTCTATTTGCGGTTCCCTTTTTTCGCCGTAATTGCCTACGTAAATATTTATGTAGGCTAGAACGGCAAAAAATAGGGAACGCAAATGGCGGCCGCTGTAGCCACTGCCATTTGCGTACGCTGTTTTTTTTGGGGGGGTAGCTGTGATAGGCTACGTAAATTCTTACGTAGCCTATCACAGCAGCCTGGAGGGATGGCAATAGCGGCTGCAGCAGCCCGGCCACAGCCAGCCAGCCGCCGCATCTGATGCCACAACCGCTGCTGCCGCCAAATCCACCGCCGGAACCGCTGCCGCCGCTGCCGAATCCGCCGCATCTGCCGCAGATAAGTGCCATCCTGGGGGATTCCTCTGGGGGGGCGGGGGGCAGGAGGCCATTCTGCCACAGATTCCGGGAGGTTCTGTAGAATCCGGCCTCACTGGAATCCGTGGCGGAATTCTCCGCCATCCCTATCTGAAGGATCACCTCCTCCCAAATGTGCCTGCCTGGACCTTAAGATCATCCTCAGTGGCTCTTCTCTGTAAGCCCTTGCCAAAGGATGTGAGGCGGGCGGCTACTAGGAGGAGGGCCTTTTCTGCTGTGGCACCCCAGCTGAGGAATGAGTTCCCTAGTGAGGTTCGCCTGGCACCTACATCGTATTCCTTCTGGCACCAGGTGAAGACATTTATATTTTCCCAGGCATTTTAGCATTTTAACTTTCTAGACTTTTAGCTTTGCTGTTTTAAATCTGTATTTTAAATCTGTGCATTGCTGCTAGGTTTGATTCTAGTTTTATTGTGGTTATATTGTTACAGTGTGGTTTTAATGTTTTTATATTTTAATGTTTTTATATTTTATATTGTTTTACTGTGTGCTTTTTGGTTTTAATTTTTGTGAACCGCCCAGAGAGCTTCGGCTATTGGGTGGTATAGAAATGAAATAAGTAAGTAAGTAAGTAAGTAAGTAGAGTGGATCTAAAAAGGCATCTTAATTTCAGTGGGACCTAAGTGCAACTAACTGAGTCTGGAACCATCCTAATGTGCCTTGAATTATTTTTGGAAGCATGAAAGGAAGAGTGTTGGCAGTGGAAGCTGCTCCAATTTCAGTGGGGCTGTGAATCCATTCGATGTTTCAGGCAGAACCAGTCAGAATTCTAAAGGAGCTGTCTGAGGTACTGAACCTATTTTGGTGATAGGATTCAGCAACTGTCATAGACCCTTTAGAGTTCTGGCTGGCTGTGACTGAAGCCCTGAATGGATTCGCAGTCCCACCGAAATCAGAGCCACCAGCCTCTACCGGGTGTTGGGAAACTCATTCCAGAAGGGGAGAAGAGGAGTGGGATCATGGCTGATGGGTTGTATTTAGGGAAACTGTTTATAGGAGGGGAAAATCTACCTCTAACAGTGACAGGAAGATGCAGTGACCAGGTTCTCATGATTGCAGGGTGGTTAATAAGCCATAGTGGCTTATTAACCACGCTGTGCGTGCTGGTCTCATGCCACCTGGATTTGCATGATTGCGCCTTGCCGGCTTGGCTTGTACATCCAAACCCAGCAAGGGTGGGTGATTGGCTGGTTAACCACCCAGCAACCCAAACACAGCCCATGGTTTGTTACCCACCCCGACCACACACCCTTGCTGGGTTTGGACAGCAAAATAAGCTGCACCAGTGAGGGGTAATTAAGCAAATCCACTGTGGCTTATTAACCACCCTGAGATCATGCAAACTGGCCCAGTGTGTCTCTACATGCAGAGAAGCATGCAGAGAATGCACTTCACTCCTCCAGACCATCCATGCAGTATTATTAATTTATATTTGTTTATTAATTAATTTATTAATAAGCTAAGGTGTGTTAACTTATGACTATAATTTAGATCCCAGCTGTCTGCATTTTCATAAATTCGAAGTTCCCTGTTCCATTCCATTGTTTTATTGTTCTGTGGGGCTGCTCTGTGTTCCACATGTATCAAGGAGCATTTCTAAAACTAATTCATTGAAAATATTTTAGGATTATCAATATATCTTCTCTCCCCGCTCTTTCAGTGCAACCCTATTCATGTTTACTCGGACGTAAGGCCCCACTGTGTTCAATGAGGCTTACTTCCAAGGCAGTGTACATAGGATCACAGCCTTGGTCTTCTTTTCCCAAAGGCTCCTTCCCTGATAGGATTTCTCATGTGTCCACTAGGGATGCAGGATGCTCAAGTATTTTGTTTGGTCCACATTTCAAAGCAAGCCATCCTGATCTGCACCTCCCAGACTCATATGAAGATTGGAACACAGTTCGCCTCCTGATCTTGCGTTTCTCTGAATTTTGTGGTGCAGTTCTCAGCTCAGAAAAGTACCAAAATGCATATAAAAAGGAGTATTTACATTACTGCCAGTGTGGCATAGTGGCTAGAGTGTTGGACTGGGACTCAGGAGGATCTAGTACCCACTCAGCCAGGAAGTTCTCTGGATTACTTCGGGCCAGTCACTGACTCTCAGGCAGACCTACCTCACAGGGTTATTGTGAGGATAAAATGGAGAGCAGGATGACCATGTAAACTGGTTGGGGTTCCTTGCAAGAGGAAAAAAGGCAGGATATAAAATGTAAAAATAAATAAATAAATAACCATTTAGAAATCTGTACTTTTGGAGAAAATATGTGTAGAATGAGGATGGGGAATTTTTTGATTGGCCTGCATTTTTAAACGAAGCAATTTAATTTTAGGGAGGAAAATCTCTGTGGGGTGGAGTTCGCCGAGCTTTCAGCAGCTCAACCCCCCAGATTTCACCTTGCTTCTCCACGAGTTGGCCTGACTTGATCTGCATCAACTCAGGCCAACTCATGGATTTTGCATTTTTTCTTTTCTTGTCAATAAAAAGTTGTAATTTATGCATAATTTGCATAAATTACAGATAATGTTTGCACACATCAAGTAAATTATGGCTGCAATTTGTGAAAATTATACAAATTGCACCTGGATTCATGCAACTTTCTATGGATGAGAAGGGGGGGGGGTGGAGCAGAATGTTCCCAGATTTTGGGAAAAGCCAGCAAATGCAAGCTGAGCCAGGAGGGCAGTTTGGATCTGTTGGGCCCCCAAAGGGCCAGATTTTCCAATGATGGACATCACAATTTAATTTGCATTTCCTGGACTGAGATATGGATTGACTATCCTCTGGGCTGCACACTTCTTGGACTTTTGCAATGCAGTCCTCAGCTCAAAAATTGTCTGCAAAAAAGTGTACATTAGGGAAAGGGGCATACAAATATGCATATATTCATGGAAATAGCCTGGGGAAATAAAGGTGTGTGTGTTTAATTATGAGATGGTTTCAGAAATTGTATGGAAAGGATTTTTAATTGAATATAAGGAAAGCTAACATGGAGTGGGAAAAGACTGACTTGTCCATTCCTAGTTTAGGAATACATATTTTGTGAGAACATATGTTCAAAAATATGTACTTAAATATGATTTTGTGTGTGTAGATATTTAAAAAATCATAATGGTGACAGGTGGAATGGATGTATGAATGAACTCGTGTGAAACTGACATGGGCCAGAAATAGATTGATACATCCAGCCATACCTACTCTTGACACCTTTTAATATTAATGTTACTGACTATTTAATCCATTCCAAATTGTCAGACAGGGGGTAAGGTGACCAACCTCACTTTAAGATCCCCCCCAACCTCCCCCAGTCTTCCAACTGAGATGTTGAAATGTGAAGTAATTTTGATAATGACAAGAATGTCGTGTTCCAGATTTCATCTTGGAATGACTTCATCTCTGCATCTGGGGAAGCGTCTTGACCTTTTACTTAGGCGCTGCATACTTATGAAATCCACAACTAACCTCCTGATGGCTGGATTTACTGGAGAGAGCACTGTGAATAAACACCAAATGAATGCCTTGTGCTGTAAATGAAAAGGAAGCAAGAAAGAAATGCATTTAGTAATTCGTTTGAATGGGCAGTTTCCCTCCACACAATGCTCTGTGCATGTTCTTTTCAGTTATTGTATGTCACTTATGGTTAGATATAATTTGGCTAATGGTATCTACAGCTCCACAATTGCGTAAACATGCATAATTCAGAATGTAAACTCTCCCTCCGGTGCCAAGTTGCCTTTAAAAAACATTCTTGATTTATACGCACACATGCACAGAACACAGCTAGTGGTTTTTAGTCTACATAATTTTGGATTTTGGTAAATTGGGCATGGTGGCCTGGTTCAGGATAACAAAATCTCAGTCCAATGCAACTGTGGCTAAACAAACCCTGGACATTTTGCATTACAGCATGTGAGAGAAGGGTAGCAGGAAAGAGAGAAAGCATGCAGGCACAATGCCTATTCTTGGCACAGTAAACCATGGTTTATTGGATGGAGACAGGGCCAATTCCAGGTTTGAAGTGGCCCTGGGCATGGGGCCCTCTGTGGGCCCTCTCAAAGGATGTAATACAGGGCTGGCATCAAGGGTAGGCTTGCTTGGGCCCTTGCCAAGGGCCCACATCCCACAGGGGCCCGCTGACAAGCGCACCCTGGACTTCCTCCTCCTTTTCACCATTGCAACCTGCTTGTTCACCTGCCTCTTGCCCTGGCCCAGACAATGGAGGTGCTGAGAAGGGAGAGCAGTAAATGCCACTGCCTACATGCTCTTCTCAGCTCTCTGCCTGTCAAACAAGCAAGTGATAGCAATAATGACAAAGAAGGTGAGGAGAAATAGCACCTGGTGGCCATGGTAGTGAGAAGGTAGACTTACTGAGGGAAGGGGCCCAATGGCCCTCAAAAACCTGCAGCTGGCCCTGCTTTAATCCTCCTTATGTACTGAAATACTCACACTTTCTGTTGAGTCCTAGTGTAGTGACGTGACTAAAGAGCCCATATATAAATCAGGAACGTTATGGTTCTCATATATGCCATGAACGCGCACAGGTGACCGTAAGCAGCCCATTCTCTCTCCGCTTCAGACCCTGCAATGTAGGGATTAGAATACTCACCTATTTTACAGGGCTCTTGTACAGACCACAGTTATTACAAGATGATGAGCATGCTATGAACACTCACAATATATTACAAATGCAAATGTCATTATAATTTTGCAAAGTTCTTCAGCAATACTGAATAGCACCTGCCTTTTCAAATAGTATTTCCGCACTCCTGTTTTTATGTATTTATTTCTGCATAGGTGTGATGGGAAGAAGGGGGTTGCCCTAAGTCCCAGCAGTGCAGGCAGGGAGAAAGGGTTGCTTGGATTGAATGAAGTAGCAAAGTAGGCTGCCACCACCCCTTACATCCACCTCAGCCTGGGGACTCTCAGACCTTACAGGACAGTCCTAAGGCTTTTGAAACAAGGGCCCAAGCTGGCAGCCTCTGTTTCAAAGCCCTAGGCCTGAAACCTTAAACAGCAACAATAACCAAGAGGAAAGATCTGGACTTAGTACCAAAGCATAACTGAAATAAAGCACACACGTTCAATTACGATAGGAGATAAGTTTATTTACAAAAAGGGAAAGGGAAAAGGGATAACATACAAGAAGCAGAGCAATATTTGGGTACAGTACTTACAAGGCAAAATAACAAAACTCACTGGCTAAAACCTGCCTATATATGTACCAAAGCATGAATCTTCAATAGGACAGGGCGAAACAGTGGCAACTGAAACCCAAGATGAAGACAAAGATGATAGCAGCTATAATACCCCCTTCCCACTTTTCTACCCCCAAACCATTAGCAAAACTAAGGAGATTCTTATTAGCCAATCACAAGCTACTGAAAAAGTCTGCTCGGCTTTCGGGGGGGGGGGGCAGAAAGTTCCCAGAAACACTCAGCTAAACCCGTTCAGCCCAGTCAGTGAGAGTACTTGCTGAGGCCTTGAAGTCCAGGACAGGTTGCGATAACACACACACATGGCCCAACGAATATGTGCAGGCTCAGCTGCATGGAACAGAATTTTACAGGCTTCTGAGACACAGAAGAAAAATGGATTTCTTGACAATAGGTATTTATCTGCTGTGGTTAAATTGTCCACACTTGCCCATAGTGATGACATCAGGCAGGCCCCCTGTTCAGGACATGATTCTGGACTGGGTGAGAAGAAGGAGGCATGAGCTTGGCTGTGGGCATTTCAAGGGGGGGCAGGGCCTCTCCCCAAATGCATGGAACCTACCTAGGTAGCATTAGCAACAAGACTAAATCAGGAAAGAGGAGGAAGGAGAAGCCAGTAGGAAAATGCCATCAAGAAGAAAAAACTGCCAGTGAACAATGGTGCTGAACAGGATCAGGAAAAATGTTAAAATAATAGGAAGTCTACTTCCTTTTCTAGAGCTGCGCACAAACGGCCTCTCAAAATTCTCCAGCCTACTTGTGGGCAGAGAAATTGGGAGGCAAGTTCACCAAATTTCTCCTAGGGGAGGAGAAATTCTCCAGTAGTTTCCCACAGAGAGGACTCACTCTTGGCAGGGGTTGTAGCACAGGTCCTTTCTTTTTTCCTAAAGGTTTTTAGTTTACTGCACTGCTCCTGCAGGTGGCAACAGCATCAACTGTGTTGGGGCTTCCACTTTTTGAGGCAGAATTTTGAATTTCTTTTGGTGGTACTTTGAGCTCACCTAATCACTGTGAGGTGGCCGAGGGTGCCGTGTGTGTTTTCTCTCTCTATTACACATCTTTCCATTGCTCTGCAGCCTCCCAGCCCACCTGCACTTCCTGAACTGAAAATAGGAGGAATTGCCTCATGGTGTCTCCCTCACGATGGCTTTAACTGAAGTGCGGGCAACCGAGTAGGCTACAAGCTGCCACAGAGATTACTGTATGATGACAGTCAGGACACTCATGCACACTCCTCAGCCACCTCATGAGTAAGGTGAGCACAAGAACCCCAACCCATGAGAATTTTTCCAAAATTTCTCTTCCTTTGAATTTCTCTTCGAAAGCTGTTTCTTTTCTATCAAATTAAATGAGAATGGTCAAAAAATGTGGGAGACATTTTCAGCACAATACTACTTTTTTTCTGTCTAAACATGCATAGGATTGTGTCCTTAAAGAAGAACCCATTTTTAAATGGCATAAGCATTTATGGCCTGCAGTCCACTTCATAGATGCATGAAGTGTTATCCTGAGTGACAGGTGTGTGTTTGTTTGTATATATATATACATATACACACACACATACGTTTTGGCATCTGCCCTTGTCAGTAGCTGTGCTCTTAAGCTGTTAAATGGGTATCAGGAGTGGCAGTTTGGAATGCCTGAAGATGAAAATTCCTTAGGAGAAAAAACAGAGGTATGATTGGTGGAATGCTTATGAATTGTCCTCCAAATTAAGACCATTTGGACTAAGAGTTCTGAGTCTATAGATCCAGAAATTTTCCCTTGTCAAGCATTTTGGCGTCTTTTGTTTGTTCTGTTGGAACCAACTGTAAATCTGAGAGGCTATGTGCAGGAGAGATGACATGTCTTACAAGAGGCTGCTCCAGTTTTTGCAGGGTGAGAATTTTAGATTTATACACACACACATGGTTCAGGGATGGGGGGATATTGTAAACAATAAGGGCAGGGGGAAATGAAATGCAGAAAATACAGAGGGCAATAAATTACCTTATTAACAGTTCACAAAACTGTTCCCTTCAAAACACACAAGGCAGTATCCGTCGTCATTGCTCCATGAATGGAAGGCATTCACAGAAAAAGGTGTGCTCACCAAGGGGGTCTTTCTGCAAGCACAGCTTCCCTTCCCTTCATGGAGCAACAATGTTGGATGCCATCCACACACTATTACACTTATTTGAAGGCTCTTCGCTTCCTGCTTTTCATTTATTCTGCAATTAGCCTGCAATTAATTTATTTAGCCTGTCCTGCACTGGATTCTGATGCAAGGAATCTATCTGGATTATCTGGACTGGAGGATGGACAAGCTCACAAGTGTTTTGTATCAATGCACATGCATTCATGTCCATGCACACAAGAATCAAGATGCAACGTTTAGAGATGTGAGGACTGAGGAGGGGATGAAACCTGAAGAACTCTAGTGCATGTGTGTGCACTATTCCCCCCCCCCCCCACACACACACAACGACATTCCCAGCATGTCCCCCAAAAGCAAAACAAGGATTAATCAAACCTGGACTTGGTTACCATGGACAGATCCCCCCAAATAGGGAGTGTCCCTGGTAAATATGGCCAGTTGAAGGGTATGCCATTCCTGGTTCTCCAGAGAGCAGGTTGTACATGTTGGGTCCCAGGACAAGCAGGCTACTGGAGCATCCTGTGCCAAGTATGGATGAACTCCTGTTTCAGGTTAAGTTCCTGGTTATGCTAGAATGTCCTGTGTGGGGAGGCTGAAGCTCTCCCCACACAGTTCTGCTTGGATCCTGCAGGGAGCTATGATGCAATCTGCTCTTCATGTGCATCCATACAGTGGAGGAGCAACATTGAGGCTGTGGGATACAAAACTGTGCACACTTATTTGGGAGTAAATGAGCCTTTTAAAAAGCAGAGGACCCCTGCCCTTGTCCGGGTTCTCCAGGTGCCTGCCCAGCCCCTGGCTCTGCTCCTGCACCCCCAGACCTGTGCTCGAGCTCCCTGCTGCTCAGCGAGCTGCCTACACTCATTGTAAATACCCGGAATCTTGCATACATGGGCTATTCATGGCCCCATTTTGCATATATCTAAATAGGGCTGTGCAGGGACCCCCCGATCTGACTTGGAAGATGCTTCCCAGCTTCTGAGGTGGACCCAATTTGGTTCGGGCATATTGAAGGGCCCCCCAACCTGACTTGACCCTGAACTCGAAATGGGATTTGGATGGCGAACCCCGCTTCGGGTCCCCCCTGATGCCCCCATGCAACCCCCCATCTCCTTCCCTGGGCCGCCTTCTCTTCCTCTGACACAGCCATTGCCTCCTCTGTCACCACACCACCGCCGCATTGCCGCCTTCTCTGCCGCTGCCGCACTCTCCTCGCTGCTGCCTCTGCCTTCTCCGCCGCCGCTGCCTTCTCCATCACTGCCGCCAGCTCCTGAGGCCTGGATGCGTAGCGACTTGTCTTCTTGCAGAGAGTCACCATTTTTAAAATGGCAACCTCCTGGAAGTTCCAGGAAGTTGCCATTTTAAAAATGGCGACTCCCTGCAAGAAAAGTCACCCTGCATCCAGACCTCAGGGGCTGGCAGTGGTGATGGAGAAGGTGATGGGCAGCAGTGGAGAAAGTGGCAGCAAGGAGAAGGCAGTGGCGGTAGCAGTGGTGGAGAAGGTAGCTCAGGTAAGGACCTGGAGGTGCTGGGGGGGTGCTGGGCTGGGGGGTGGTGGCTCGGTGGGGGGCGAAGCTCCAAAGCACACTGAGTGCTTCGGCAAGCCCTTGACCTGCTCCGGGTCGCTTCGTGCCCCCTCTGCTTTACCTCGGAAGGGGCTCAAAGTGACCTGAAACAGCCCACTTTGACTCAGGGTTTGGGCCTCGGGGCGAAGCAGTGCACAGCCCTATATCTAAATATGTGCATTTTTACGATTACCATTTTCCCCTCCAAATGGAACACAGAGCTTGGGGCCCGGGTGAGTGTGGGTGGCTCGCCAAGTGGCGAGGGGGTGTCAAGTGGGGGCAGTGGGAGGTGAGCATGTCTCAGGGACATGGGCACAGGGGGGGGATTTCTTCTGGATTCCCAGACAGACTAGGGGAACTGCGCCATCCCTAGACAAAAATGCAGGGTGGCCGGAGCACAGAGGTGAGAATATCCTCTGTGCTCTGGCTAACCTGCAATGGATAATCTAGGGATGTCAGAGAATTCCGCGATGGATCTCGGTGAGGCCAAATGCCAGTGCATTCAGCCCCCCGAAATCCATCGCAGAACGGCCTACCACCCCCCACCCCCCGCGGATCCCCCCTGGGACGAGACTTACCTGGGGCGGATGTTCCGGACGGCGGCGGCTTCAGCGGTGGCTTCGGCGGTGGCGGCGGCTGGTCTTCCAACTGGCTGCCGCTGCCGCCATTTGCAGTCTGTGTTTTTTCCCCCCCATAGACGTGATAGGCTACGTAAAGATTTACATAGCCTATCACATCTGGGTTTAAAAAAAAAACAAAACGCGTACGCAAATGGCAGCGGCTACAGCCACCACCATTTGCGTTCCTTATTTTTCGCCGTCTTAGTCTACGTCAATATTTATGTAGACTAAGATGAAGAAAAGAAAGGGGAATGCAAATAGCGCCCACTACGCTATTTGCATTCCCCTTTCTTTTCTTTGTCTTAGTCTACGTAAATATTTACGTAGACTAAGATGAAGAAAAATAAGAAACGTAAATGGCGGCGCCTGTAGCCACCGCCATTTGTGTACGCGGGTTTTTTTTTTTACCCAGAGCCCTCCGCAGCCGGAAATCTGGCTGCGGACAGCCTTGGCCTGCCTGGGCCTGGCCAGTGGCTCCGCGGAGCCGCCGCGGAGCACAGCCAGCCGTTGAGGATTCCGGGGGGGGGGAGGACCGGATCGCCTCCCCCCCATCGAGGATTCCGGGGGGAGGGACAGAACACCTCCCACCCCACCATGAACAGTATCTGAGAAAAGGTAAGTCACTTTCGTACATCCGTAGGATAATCATCAGCCTTCAAATTCGGAGGCTGACGACTGTCTCCATAGGACTGTGCCCTTAAATGCCTTTTTTGTTGCTGCTTTTAAAAACAGTACTTTTTAATGTGTTTATTATGTGGTTTTATCATTGGTTTTATTTTTGCTTTTATTATGTAAGACACGTTTATTATGTAAGACACCCTGAGAGCTTTGGCTATAGTGCAACTCATAAACTGAATAAATGAAATGAATGAAATAATGGTTAAGCAGGATGTACTTAAGAACAATAATTCAGACTCCCACAAGGGAAAACATAGAACTCAGTTTTATTCAGCAAAACCATAGCTATGTAAATCCTAGTACAATACTTTGCAACAGACTTTGCGGCCTGGGAAGAGGCTTGAGAGTGAAATCCAATATATATCTACTTAGAATTAAATCCCATTAAATTCAAAGGAGCTTACTTCCAGGTACATGGGTATAAGATTGCACCCTAAGAGTAAGTCCTATTTAACTTTTACTTGGGAGTAAGCCTGTTCAGTTAAATAGGATGTACTTCTGAGTGAACATGCATAGGATTGCACTATTAAATTTTATTTGGGGTTAATTGTTGTCAGTGGTTATGGGACTACCTAAAGGTAGAATAAAAATCCACTGAATAGTTTGGGCCAGTTAGTGGAACTTGAAATTTCAAAATCAGATGAACTTATATTGAAAATTGCTAATCTGCATTTTATCCCTTAAGATAACAGGCCAGGGAATGCACAAGCAGATACTTCAGAACTACCCCAAAGAATGACCATCCTGGAAACAGTAATCAGCAGCTGCTCATTTTATATAACAGGCATGGGGAACCTCTTTCAGCCCAAATTCAATTTCAGAGAAGCTCTCAGAGGCTGCATTCCTGTAGTGGGTGTAGCCAAAGGCAAAAGTGGGGGGATTATACCCAGTTATTTTAGCCTAAGGCTCTTACAGCCTATAATAACTAACAATTTAGAATGGGAGAAAAACTGCACAAAATCCAGGAAACCACCAAACAATAGGTGGTTGGGGGAAAAGGGGGGCAGGGGAAGGGGTGTGGCCATCTGAGAACCCAAGAGGGATGAATTGGGATCTCAGGGGGGCTGGACTGGTCTGGAGTTCCCCACCCCTGTTATATAATGGTGACAGTCTTGACCAAGTCAGAAAAAAACAAAGGTGGCCTTTGTTTTTTAAGAAACCTGTAAGAAAAATGCCAAAATCCATATTAGTGTCATACCGTTATTGGGTGAGTAAGGGAAAAAAGGTAAGGGAAGACATGATAGAAGTGTACACAATTATGCATGGTGAGAAGAATGTGGATAGGGAGACATTTTTGCTCTCTCTCATAATACTAGAACCCGGGGTCATCCTATGAAGCTGATTGGTGGGAGATTCAGGACAGATAAAAGGAAGTACTTCATCACACAGAGCATAGTTAAACTATGGAATTTGCTACCAGAAAACGTAGTGATGGCCAGAAATTTGGATGGCTTTAAAAGTGGGTTAGACAAATTCCTGGAGGAGAAGGCTGTCAATGGCTTCTTGTCCTGATGGCTGCATGCCATCTCCAGTATCAGGCAGTATGCACCAGTTGCTGTGCACCAGTTGCTGGAAAACATGGACAGGAGGGTGCTATTGCACTCATGTCCTGCTTGTGGGTTTCCCAGGGGGAGCTGGTTGGCCACTGTGCGAACAGAACGCTGGACTAGGTGGATCCTTGGTCTGATCCATCCAGCAGGGCTCTTCTTATGTTCTTATGGTTTTTGGAATCTTGGCCAGGTTGACTGGAAACATATAGGTTCATAGGCATTTATTTTAATCTTTTATCTAGCTTGAAACTCTTTCAGCCTCTTTGTAAAACAAAGTCCGCCAATAACTGGATGAAGTGACACTTCTTTTGCTGGAGTAACATGATGTCATCTCAGGGACAGTGTGGGGAGGAACAAAGGTCTGAGGGAGCATAGTATTCTGATTTCTGACTGAGTCTTGCTGCTGTCCCACCATGCTCCTGATGTGGGTTCTTGCCTCTCCCCTCATGCATCTGGCAGGTCAACTGGCTTTGTTTCTAATGTAAGAAGGACATGTGTGCATTCCTCTTTTACATTACATATTAAAATAATGCTCCAGGGATTCAGTAGAGCAGTGTGAGCAACTTGCAGTCCTCCAGAGTTTTTGGCCTACAACTCCCATCAGCCCTAGCCAGTGTAGTCCACGGTGAGGGATTCTGAGAGTTGTAGGCCAAAACATCTGGAGGGCCACAAATGGTCCACTGCCGCACTAGATTTTGGTATGTCATGAGCACTGGCAGTAGGCAACTATTATAATCATAATACAGTCAGAATCAAAGGGGGAATCAGATTTGCCATACTCAACCTGATAAAGTGCCGAAAATCTGAAATGTCTGTTCGCATCCCCCCACCACCCAAACTTTACCCTAGGACTGGAATAAAATGTGGGGATATTCTGAGGGCAGAAAAAGCACAACCCGGTTGCCTCTGCCAGTGCCACTCTTAGACTCTGATCCTATACTCACTTACCTGAATAAGCCCCATTGAATTCAGTGTGGCTTACTTCTGAGCAGACATGCATAGGATTGCACTGTTAAAATGCTACATCTGTCTTCACCCCTGGGACTTGATCATGTAGTCCACATGCTTATTTTTATTTAAGAATTACATGCTAGGGGACATTTTTGCACATGCTTAGTAGAGAACTGAAGTGTGGGGCACCCATCATTATGGGCAGGGAGTGAGGAGTAAAAAGACAAGTAGACTCTACCCTCAGTGCAGTCAGGGGTTGGTGGCTATATAAGAAGGTGTGCTTGGCTAACTGCTTTTGGTAAGGCCCTGAACCCCCAGGAGCAGGACTTGAAACTTTCCCTTATGTGAAAATGCCTGGCAGCCATTTTCTAAAGAAGATTGTTCTGGAGAGACAGTGAGTGAAGCAAAGAGCCATCTGGTCTTCATAAAGAAGCAGAGAAAGTTGTAAGAAAGAGAGAGGGAGCTGTAAAGGAAAGACTGACTGAAGTGGTCAGTATTTAATATTTGTGAATGGAATAATTTGAATTTGTAAAGTACTATATGTTAGAGCTGTGCATCGCTTCGGTCTGAGGCCCAAACCCCGAGCTCAAGCGGGTCGCTTCAGGTCAATTTGTGCCCCTTCCAAGGCAAAGCGGAGGGGAATGAAGTGACCTGGAGCAGGTTAAGGGCTCACTGAAGCACTTGGTGCACTTCAGAGCTTCGCCCCCGGCCCAGTCCCCCTGGCCCAGCCCCCCCGGAACTTCCAGGTCCTTACCTGACCCGCCTTCTCCTCACCACTGCCGTGCCGCTGCCTTCTCCACTGCCGTGCCGCTGCCATGCCATTGCCACTGTCTTCACCGCCACTGCTGCTACTGCTGCTGTCTTCGCTGCCACCCGGCGCCGCTTTCGCTGCTGCCACCACCTTCATTGCCACCACTGCCTTTGCCGCCGCCACCAGCTCCTGTGGCCTGGACGTGTGGTGTCTCTTCTTGCAGGGAGTCACCGTTTTCAAAATGGCAACTTCCTGGAAGTTCCAGGAGGTTGCCATTTTAAAATGGCGACTTCCTGGAAGAAGACAAGTCACTGCACGTCCAGGCCTCAGGAGATGGCAGCGGCGGTGAAGGCAGCAGCGGCAGTGGTGGCGAAGGTGGTGAAGGGCACAGTGGCGAAGGTGACCACAGTGTGATGGAGAAGGCAACAGCTGCGGCAGTGGCAGAGGAGACAGCAGCCCAGGTAAGTTGCTGGGGGGTTGTGCGGGGACGTTGGGTGGGCCCCCGTAGCGGGGTGCCCCCAAATCTGCATGAGCTGGATTCAGGGGGTCCCTGCACAGTCCTACTATATGTTATGGTACTTAAATTGGAATCAAATCTGCCATTTTGGGGTAAGGTGATTGAGCGGGTGGTGGCGGTGCAGTGATCCCTGTCCAAATGTCTGGAGACGGTGAGTGGCTGGATGGGGAGGAATAGGCTGAAGCTGAACCCTGACAAGACCAAGGTACTTTTGGTGGGAGACAAGAGGAGGCTAGGGGATGTTGACCTCGTGTTGAATGGGGTACGGCTACCCTTGAAAGACCAGGTCCACAGCCTGGGGGTCATTTTGGACTCCCAGCTGTCCATGGAGGCTCAGGTGTCAGCTGTGAGCCGGACAGTGCTGTATCAACTCCATCTGATATGGCGGCTGCGCCCCTTCCTTCCCGACCATCTGCTCCCATCGGTAGTACATGCCCTGGTCTCTTCTCGTTTAGACTACTGTAATGCACTCCACGTGGGGTTACCCTTGAAGACGGTTCAGAAACTGCAGCTGGTACAGGACGCGGCGGCTCGCCTGATTAAAGGCAGCCGCCGGCGAGATCACATCACTCCAGTGCTGAAGGAGTTGCACTGGTTACCAGTTGTTTTCCGGGCCAAATTCAAGGTGTTGGTTTTGACCTTTAAAACCCTATATGGTTCCGGCCCAGCCTATCTTAAGGAGCGCCTCCAGCAGCACCAGACAGGCCACTTAACAAGATCAGCCTCGGATGGCCTTCTCTCTGTCCCATCAGCCAGGACAGCTAGACTGGTGGGGACGAGGGAGAGGGCCTTTTCTGTGGTGGCCCCTGCTCTGTGGAACTCCCTCCCTAGGGAACTCCATCATGCCCCCTCTTTAATGAGCTTCCGTCGTGCATTAAAAACGTGGTTGTTCAGGCAGGCATTTGGGGTGGGTTAGGGTATTTTAGAAAATGTTTTTATTGTAGAATTTTATTGTTTTAAACTGTTTTATTGTATGTTGTACATCACCCAGAGTGGCTGGGTGACCAGCCAGATGGGCAATTAATAAATTTAATAATAAATAAATAAATAAATAAATAAATATCTATAACTTCCCAGTAATAGATAGATAAAATGGGAGGATATTTGCCTTTGTATAGACCCTTTGCTGCCACTCCCTCTAGAGCAGGGGAACAGGCAGTCTGCAGGCTACAGGCATCCCCTAGCCTCTAGTGCAGCTTCCCGCATCCCCACTGCTGTGCTGCCAAAATTTGGCAGTGTGGTGGCAGTGGCAGCAGAAATGCAAGTAGTTTGCTGCTAAATTATGGCAGCAAATCACAACGGAGGCTTAAAAGGGACACATTTAGTTTGGAAATAAACTGAATGTATCCCTTTTAAGTCTCCATTGTGGTTTGCCACTGAAATTTAGCAGTAAACTGCTGTGTGGTTTTGTTTTGTTCTTGTGTTCATGGTGCTGGCCGCAGCAGCAGCAGCAGGAGTGCAGCCTTGGGTGGGTGGGTGGGTGTGTTGGTTCTGGGGAATGGAAAGTAGTCCCTCCCACGACCCCTGTGGCCCATCCCTGCTTTAGCAGTGTTCTTGGTTCTAAACCAAGAAGTCCAGCAATAAAGTACAGCTTCCTTCTTGGTTTAGAAATTTTAGAATACATAAAACATAGACCAAAAAGAGGGTTTTTCCCCCTCTAAAACACTGTGCCAGCATTTGGTTGGCAAAATTGTCCTTGTCATCCAGTGGAGCCACAGAGAAATTATTTTGATTTGTTTGCTTATTCTGCAGAGTTTAAAACATCACATCAGGTTCATCCTTTCTGCGATTGATGTGTTGAAATTTCATGGACCATCCAAAGCATCTTCCTGTCCATATGCAAAGGCTGCTTCCATGTTCCCTTGAAACCAGAGGGACCACCGTATGCCACAGAAGCACAGTTAAATCAACAAATGCAAATACTTTTTGAGATGCAGTTCTATATTTTTGCTTAAGGGGAAAAAATACAACATAGAACTTGCTGTACTACGCTGGATACCATCCATATGACTACAATGACAAGGTAATAGAAATATTTCGCCAATCCTGTTTGGCCTGACAGAAACAAAATCTGCTTTCTGTAGGCAAAGGACCCATCCATTTAGTGAAGGCTTGGTGAAAAACACCCCCCAGTAACCTGAAGGTTATTATTAATCTGCATATTATGTTTTAGTTGAGAACTTGTGGGGATATACGCATATAGGCTGCCAAGGATTGACATTGCAAAATACTCTTCATGAGTATACTGATTGATGTTGCCATATACTCTTCTCTTCACATACATTTTTTTTCCACACATATTTTCTCTTCAAAAATATTTCCAGGTTCATTACCAGGATTATGCAGTTTATGCAAACCAGGAACCACTCCTTAGCTCTGTTACTTCAGAAGTGAAACATGCCACGGACCGTTTGAATGGTCTCTTTGGTTCCAGCTTCCCAGAAGCCTTCGTAAAAGGCAATAGGCAGAGGTTGCTTGCAGGCTGGTCAAAAGCTCCTGTTTATTTCTTTATAGCGGGGGTACAGAACCTCTTTCAGCTGGAGGGCCGGATTCCATTTCAGAAAAGCTCTCAGGGGCCACATCCCAGGGGTGGGTGGAGCTGAAGGGAAAAGGGTGGCACTAAACATACCAAAAATACCTGAATATTTTGGCTTAACCCTCTTACTGCCAGTAACTAACCCTTAGGAGAGGCATTTCAACCTTTTAGAATGGGGGAAAAACTGCACAAAAGCCAGGATACCACCAAACGATTGGTGGTTGGCAGAAAGGGAGTGGAGCCAGGGGAAAGGGTGTGGCCATCTGGGGAACCAAGGAGGACCAGACTGCCCCCCCCAAAGGGCTGGATTTGGTCTCTGGACCTGAAGTTCTGCACCCCTGCTATATAGCTAGGATTCACATTGAACTTGTGCATATATATTTTGTTCTGGTTTGTTCTGCCCTAAGGCTCCTTGAATCTGTTTCTGGTATGCATCTTCCCAGTCTGGTCACCTGATCCTTGAGATTTTGCCCTTAGATATCCACATCCCTCCAGCCCAGCTATGTTGCTCACATCCTGGCTCGCCCCTGTTCACTTTTGTTGTTCAGTCGTTAAGTCGTGTCCGACTCTTCGTGACCCCATGGACCATAGCAAGCCAGGCCTTCCTGTCCTCCGCTCTCTCCCAGAGTGTGCTTAAGTTCATATTCATTGCATTCGTGATGCTATCTAGCCATCTCATCCTCTGCCGTTCCCTTCTCCTTTTGCCTTCAGTCTTTCCCAGCATCAGGGTCTTTTCCAATGACTTTTCTCTTCACATTAGGTGGCCAAAATATTTGAGCGTCAGCTTCAGTATCTGTCCTTCCAATGAGCAGTCAGGGTTGATTTCCTTTAGGATGGACTGATTTGACCTCCTTGCAGTCCAGGGGACTCCTAAGAGTCTTCTCCAGCACCACAGTTCGAAAGCATCCATTCTTCGGCGCTCAGCCTTCCTTATAGTCCAGCTCTCACAGCCATACGTTACT
This sequence comes from Heloderma suspectum, assembly GCF_057233095.1. Classification (NCBI taxonomy): domain Eukaryota; kingdom Metazoa; phylum Chordata; class Lepidosauria; order Squamata; family Helodermatidae; genus Heloderma; species Heloderma suspectum. The sequence continues at coordinate 29,731,844 of NC_139459.1, forward strand.
ACTGGGAAAACCATAGCTTTGATTAGACGGACCTTTGTCGGCAAGGTGATGTCTCTGCTTTTTACTATGCTGTCTAGGTGTGCCATAGCTTTCCTCCCAAGGAGCAAGTGTCTTTTAATTTCATGGCTACAGTCACCGATCTTGGAGCCCAAGAAAGTAAAATTTGTCACTGCTTCCATTTCTTCCCCTTCTATATGCCAGAAAGTGATGGGGCCAGATGCCATGATCTTCGTTTTTTTAATGTTGAGTTTCAAACCAGCTTTTGCACTCTCCACTTTCACCCTCAACAAGACGCTCTTTAGATCCTCTTCGCTTTCTGCCATTAGGGTGGTATCGTCTGCGTAAATGAGGTTGTTGATAATTCTCCCGGCAATCTTAATTCCGACCTGTGATTTATCCAATCCGGCGTTTCTCAATCCGGGAGAGGGACAGGGGGAGTGCGACCCTGTTGATTCTCCTGGACCTCTCAGCGGCTTTCGATACCATCGACCATGGTATCCTTCTGGATAGGTTGTCTGGGTTAGGAGTTGGAAGCACTGCACTACAGTGGTTCTGCTCCTACTTGGATGGCTGATTCCAGAAGGTGGTGCTGGGGGATTATTGCTCTGTGCCATGGCAATTGTGCCATGGGGTTCCACAGGGCTCTATTTTATCCCCCATGCTGTTTAACATCTACATGAAACCGCTGGGGGAGGTTATCCGGAGGTGTGGGCTGAGGTGCCATCAATATGTGGATGACACCCAGCTCTACCTCTCTTTCTCATCAAAACCAGGTGAGGCAGTGGCTGTTCTGAATCAGTGCCTGGGCACAGTAATAGACTGGATGAGGGCTAATAAACTGAAACTCAATCCAGACAAGATGGAGGTACTGTTAGTGGGTGGTTCGTCTGCCTGGCTAGGTGATATTCAACCTGTTCTGGAGGGGGTTGCACTCCCCCTAAAGGATCAGGTTCATAGTTTCGGGGTGCTCTTTGATCCAGAACTGTCACTTGAGGCACAGGTGAACTCAGTGGTATGGAGCACTTTTTATCAGCTTAGGCTGGTATACCAACTACGCCCTCATCTGCACAGAGATAGCCTAGCTACAGTTATCCATGCTCTGATAACTTCTCGTCTGGATTACTGCAATGTGTTATACGTGGGGCTGCCTTTGAAAACGGTCCAGAAACTTCAGCTGGTCCAAAATAGGGCAGCAAGATTGTTAACAGGGACTGGCCTGCGAGCTCATATTATGCCAGTACTTTTCCAGCTGCACTGGCTGCCAGTCCATTTCCGGGCCCGATTCAAAGTGCTGGTGTTAACATTCAAAGCCCTTAACGGCTTGGGGCCAGGTTACCTGAAGGATTGCCTCCTCCCATATGTGCCTGCCCGGACCTTAAGATCATCATCAGCGGCCCTTCTCCGTGAGCCCCTGCCAAAGGAAGTGAGGTGGGTGGCTACTAGGAGGAGGGCTTTTTCTGCTGTGGCACCCCGGCTCTGGAATGAGCTCCCTAGTGAGGTTCACCTGGTGCCTACATTGTATTCCTTTCGGCGCCAGGTGAAGACCTTTTTATTTTCCCAGGCATTTTAGCATTTTAGCTTCCTAAATTTTTATCTTTGCTGTTTTAAATATGTATTTTAAACTCCTGCACTGCTGCTAGGTTTTATTGTGGTTGTATTGTTATATTGTGGTCTTAATGTTCTATATATTTTAAATTGTTTTATTGTGTGTTGTTTGGTTTTAATTTTTGTGAACCGCCCAGAGAGCTTCGGCTATTGGGCGGTATAGAAATGAAATAAATAAATAAATAAATAAATAAATAAGATGTACTCTGCATACAAATTAAATAAGCAGGGGGACAATATACAGCCTTGTCGTACTCCTCTCCCAATTTTGAACCAATCGGTTGTTCCATGTCCGGTTCTTACTGTTGCTTCTTGACCCTCATACAGGTTTCTCAGGAGACAGGTAAGGTGGTCTGGTACTCCCATCTCTTTAAGAATTTGCCAGAGTTTGTTGTGATCCACACAATCAAAGGCTTTAGCATAGTCAATGAAGCAGAAATAGAAATTTTTCTGGAATTCTCTTGCTTTCTCCATGATCCAGTGAATGTTGGCGATTTGATCTCTAGTTCCTCTGCCTCTTTGAAACCCCACTTGTACTTCTGGTAGTTCTTGGTTCACATGCTGCTGAAGCCTAGCTTGTAGGATTTTGAGCATAACCTTGCTGGCATGTGAAATGAGCGCAATTGTACGGTAGTTTGAACACTCTTTGGCATTGCCCTTCTTTGGAATTGGAATGTAAACTGACCTTTTCCAGTCTTGTGGCCACTGTTGAGTGTTCCAGATTTGTTGGCATATTGAGTTCAGCACTTTAACAGCATCATCTTTTAGGATTTTAAATAGCTCAGCTGGAAGACTGTCATCTCTGCTAGCTTTGTTGTTAGTAATGCTTCCTAAGGCCCACTTGACTTCACTCTCTAGGATGTCCGGCTCAAGTTCAGTGAGCGCACTATCATGGCTATCAGGGACATTCAGATCTTTCCTGTATAGTTCTTCTGTGTATTCTTTCCACCTCTTCTTCATCTCATCTGCTTCTGTTAGGTCCCTGTCTTCTTTGTCCTTTATCATGCCTGTCTTTGCACAAAACGTTCCCTTGAGATCTCCGATTTTCTTGAAAAGATCTCTAGTCTTTCCCATTCTATTGTTTTCCTTGATTTCTTTGCATTGTTCATTTAAGAAGGCCTTCTTGTCTGTCTGGAACTCTGCATTCAGTTGGATACATCTTCCCCTTTCTCCCTTGCTTTTCGCTTCCCTTCTTTCCTCAGCTACTTGTAAAGCCTCATCAGACAGCCTCTTTGCCTTCTTGCATTTCTTTTTCTTTGGGATGGATTGAATTGCTGCCTCCTGAACAATGTTACGGACCTCCATCCATAGTTCCTCAGGCACTCTGTCTATAAGAGTGCCTTAAATCTATTCCTCACCTCCACTGTATATTCATCAGGGATATGATTTAGGTCATGCCTGAATGGTTTAGTGGTTTTCCCTACATTCTTCAATTTAAGCCAAAATTTTGCAAGAAGCAGCTCATGCTCTGAGCCACAGTCAGCTTCAGGTCTTGTTTTTACTGACTGTATAGAGCTTCTCCATCTTTGACTGCAAAGGACATAATCTGATTTCGATATTGACCATCTGGTGATGTCCATGTGTAGAGTCGCCTCTTGTGCTGTTGGAAAAGAGTGTTTGCTATGAGCAGCGTGTTCTCTTGGCAAAACTCTATTAGCCTTTGTCCTGCTTCATTTTGTATACCAAGGCCATGCTTGCCTGTTATCCTGGTGATTTCTTGACTTCCTACTTTAGCATTCCAATCCACTATGATGAAGAGGACATCTTTTTTTGGTGTTAGTTCTAGAAGGTGTTGTAGGTCTTCATAGAACCGATCAACCTCAGCTTCTTCGGCATCAGTGGTTGGGGCATAGACTTGAATTACTGTGATGTTGAATGGTTTGCCTTGGATTTGTAGTGAGATCATTCTATCGTTTTTGAGATTGTACCCCAGTACTGCTTTTCCCACCCTTTTGTTGACTATGAGTGCTACTCCATTTCTTCTAAGGGATTCTTGCCCACAGTAGTAGATATAATGGTCACCTGAATTAAATTTGCCCATGCCTGTCCATTTTAGTTCGCTGATTCCCAAGATGTTGATGTTCAATCTTGCCATCTCATGTTTGACCACCTCCAGCTTACCTTGATTCATTGATCTGACATTCCAGGTTCCTAAACAATATTGTTCTTTACAGCATCAGACTTCCTTTTCACCATCAGACACATCCACAGCTGAGTGTCCTTTCGGCTTTGGCCCAGCCGCTTCACTCTTTCTGGCGCTACTTGGAAATACCCTCTGCTCTTCCCCAGTAGTATATTGGACACCTTCTGACCTGAAGGGCTCATCTTCCGGCGTCATCTCTTTTAGCTTTGTGATATGTTCCATGGGGTTTTCTTGGCAAGAATACTGGAGTGGGTTGCTATTTCCTTCTCCAGTGGACCACATTTGGTCAGAACTCTCCGCCATGACCTGTCCCTCTTGGGTGGCCCTGCACAGCATAGCTTATGGCTTCACTGAATTACGCCAGCCCCTTCGCCACAACAAGGCAGTGATCCATGAAGGGGCCCTGTTCACTACCATTCTGAAAACTCTTCTCCCTGCCCCCTTCACTATTGCTATAGCTTGCAAATAATGTAGCATTTCTGACTGGTCAAGGAGGAGGAAAGCCATAGTTAATGGTAACAAGTGCAAAACTCACCTATGTTTATATTAGGGCTGTGGAGTGACCCACTGATCTGACTCAGAAGCTGCTTTGCCTCATTCAGCTCGGGCAGATTCAGGGCCCCCCCAACCCGACTCGGCTCTGAACCCAAAGCGGGATTCAGATGTCAAACCCTGCTTTGGGTCCCTCTGACACCCCTACACAAACCCTCTTACCTTGCCACCGCTGCCTCCTCCGCTGTCATCGTCCTCGCCTCTGCCTCCGTTGCTGCCACAGCCATCGCCATCCTTGCTGCTGCCACCATCCTCATCACCACTGCCCTTGCTGCCGCAGTCCTTGCTGCCACCGCCATTACCGTCCTCGCTGCCGCCTCACCATCCTCACCGTCACCACCGTCCTCGTCGCTGCTGGCCTTGCCGCCACCCTCGCTGCTGCCGCCATCTCCGTCCTTACTGCTGCTGTCCTCGCCGCTTTCTCTGCTGCCGTCCTCACCATCACCAACTGCTGAGGCCTGGACACGCATAGCGATTCTTACTGCAGGGAGTCTCCATTTTTAAAATGGCAACCTTCTGGAACTTCCTGGAGGTTGCCATTTTAAAAATGGTGACTCCCTGTGGTAAGAGTTGCCACATGTGTCCAGGCCTCAGCAGTTGGCGACGTTGGAGGCGGTGGCAGTGAGGAGGCTCAGATAAGGACCTGGAGGTGCTGGGGGGGGGGTGAAGCTCCAAAGCACACCAAGTGCTTCAGAAAGCCTCCAGCTCGCTCTGGGTTGCTTCGTGCCCCCTATGCTTCACCTCGGAAGAGGCACAAAGTAACCTGAAGCAGCCCGCTTCGACTTGAGGTTCAGGCCTTGGGCCGAAGTGGTGTGGTGCACATCCCTAATTTATATATCTATATCTATCTATTCGTTGTTGTTGTTCAGTCATTCAGTTGTGTCCAACTCTTTGTGACCCCATGGACCATAGCACGCCAGGCCTTCCTGTCCTGCGCTCTCTCCCGGAGTGTGCTCAAGTCCATATTCATTGCATCAGTGATGCTATCTAGCCATCTCATCCTCTGCCGTCCCCTTCTCCTTTTGCCTTCAGTCTTTCCCAGCATCAGGATCTTTTCCTGTGACTTTTCTCTTTGCATTAGGTGGCCAAAATATTTGAACTTCAGCTTTAGTATCTGTCCTTCCAATGAGCAGTCAGGGTTGATTTCCTTTAGGATGGACTGATTTGACCTCCTTGCAGTCCAGGGGACTCATAAGAGTCTTCTCCAGCACCACAGTTCATATATATCTATATCTATATATCTCAAAGTCCGGAGTTAGTTGGTCATCCCTTTTTGACTGCCTTCCCGCTGACTGATTCTCATGAAACACACTTCATTGGAAAGCTCTTGACATGCGGATTCCATAAATAACAATGCTTTTCACTTTATTTATGTCCACAATTAGGCTATCTCCTATAACAATGCACTATAAAAGTTTTATTGTTAATATCAAAAAGTCAGGTATAATTAATCAAACACAAATAATTGCAAACGAGCAAAATGAAATATGAACACAAAAGAAGTGTCTGTACACCTTTATAAAGACAGGTGCAGGCCAAACTACAATGATATGCCAGTAACATACAGCCTGTAAACAAACCATGAAGGGATTAAAAGACACCTGCGCTTTGAATGTTTCAACAAACACAGTTAGTGAAGTTAAACCTTTCATTGGATTTGATTTTTCTCTGCAAACTGTGTTCTTGGGGAACAAAATGGTTATTATATGTTTTATAATAGGGGTGGGCAGAAAGTAGATCTCCAAATGTTTTGGACTCCCAGCATTCTTTCCCATTGACCATGCTGCCAGGGACTTCTGGGTGTTGAAATCCCAAACATTTGGATGTTGAAATCCTAAACTTCCACCCCTGCTTTGTTATGTCAGGTACATATTCCTTCCCCTTTGTTCACAGGGAATGCTTGCCATAGACTGCAGTTCTGTCACTGAATCTAGTTTATTTTGGACATTTCTCAGCTTGCTGTAGCAAATGTCAACCTTTGCTTGTAAATATAATGGCGGCTGAGGGGTAAGTAGAACCTGGATTAGATGCTGGTATACCAGAACTACTAGAAAACATGGAGTGGACTTCCAAACATTACAGTAAATTATAGAAAACAAGGAAGAAATGTGTTCATTGAACAAAAGCATGGAAGCTCCTGGACTTTAATAGAAATACTGGAACTTTTTATCATTCCCATTGGCATCCCACAAGGTTAGGACTGACTGCTTTATTGAGTTTTTACCATTTACTATAATATATAAGACTGGATTCATTTTATATACTAAACAAGAGCAGAATTTTGTCTCTGCTTTTATGATGTCCAAGCATCTGTTTTTAGAAATATGCTTAGGCTGTTTTGTTTTGTTCTCCTAAGTTCAAATTCAGAGCAAAGGTCAGGTTTGTTTTATCTCATCAAGCTCTTCTCTGGCAAAAACCTTTGAGAAGAACTGGTTTTAGTCAGTCTGGTGAAGGGACTCCAGATATTAGCAGAGAAGCATTTCAAATCCTTAGGCTGTCTTGTATCCTTAGGCAGTCTTTTCTCGAGAAAGTATTGCCAATGAAACTGCATGATGGATGTTTACCAAAGAACACTATTTTCATCATCACAGGCCCATAGCTCCCAAAGATTCAAAATATAAATAAATTTTTATCTTGAATACATACTTAAAATGTGGCAACAGCTAGTACTTATGCTTGACAGAGCCATTTACATGAGAATATTTAAAATGCCAACTAAATCTTACAGCTCAATATAAATACACAAGAAAAAAATGTTACACAAACAAATATGTCTAGTAAACCAAGACCTTTCCCATTTTCATTTCTGCCCTTTGTCTAATGGGGGGGGGGGGAATGAAGCCCTGTGCAATAAAAGTCGTAAGCCTGTCTGAACTTTCTGGAAGCGTGGTGTGCCATGCGCAGTAAACTAGCATACCATGTTTGCACTGATGCAAGAAAAAATTGTTCCAGTAAGAGTCTCTTTCTAGGTCACCTTGAGTTCATCTGAAGGACCATCCCAGACCAAACCACTGGTGTTATGTCCAGAGCTTAGTTAACCATTACACTGAGTGCTGAACTACACATATGGGGGAGACTGGGGTCTGGGGACCTGAGTCTCTGCCAAACATCTAAAAGCAGGAAGCGTAGTGGGATATAGCAGGTGGGGAGGAGAACTTAACTTTTTCCTCTATTTGTCACTTCTTGCCTGTAATCCCCTCCCCCATATGTTCTGCTGCCATTCTCAGCATACAGGGTATCATCATATCTAGGGAAAAGTGGCCGGAAGAGGATCGTGCAAGGAAGGAGGAGTGGGGGAAGGCTTAAGGACCACCTCTTTGTCTGCTTCTTCTTCCCTCCAAATTGCAGCCTTACCCTCCATGAACTGTGGATTCCCAGACCAAGATCTTAAGTCAAATGGCAATGTTGGGACTAAGCATGATACAGAGTAAAGCTGCAATCCTATGGTTTCTGGGGGGGGCATCTCAGGGGACTATAGCAGGGCTGTCGATCCTCTTTGACCCTGAGAAGCTTTCGGGGCTGCATTCTAGTGGTGGGTGGGGCTGAATGCAAAAGTGGGTGGAGCCAAAATATGAAAAAAATCCAGCACAATATAGTTAGAGCTCTTAGCAATGAAGCCTAAGGAGAGGCGTTTCAGCCTTTTAGAATGGAGGGAAATGTCACAAAATCTGGGAGACTGGTGATCGCAGAAAGGGGGTGGTGCCATGGGAAGGGAGTGTGGCCATCTGGGAAACCGTGGAGGAATGGATTTGGCCCCCAGGCGTGAGGTTCTGCCATATACAGTAAGCATGATGATTGGACTGGATACAGAATGATAGGATCTCTAGGTGCAGCATAATTATTTGAGGGCACCTCTGCATTTGGAAGAACAACATACAGAGAAAAGTAGGTGCATTAGAAAGTAGCCTCAAAAAGACAATCAGCTTGGTTTACAGCAATATGAGCTTCAGTGTGCATATAGTACTTCGGTATGTATGGCTTGCCCTATTTATCTCAATTATTGCTGGTAGGGATGTACACGAATTTTGTTTCTGTTTGCAAATTGTGCAAACATGCCCTGTTCAGAATCCTGAACATGAGCAAGAGTGCTTTTTTCCAAGAAATGTTCGCAAATTCCTGAATTTGTAGCCAATTGGAGGGGGTGACTGCAAACTTTTGAAAAATGCGTACCTTTCCCATTCAAAATGAGCACTTTCCCCATTTCATCAAGCTGAAAAACAGGTCGAAAATGAAAACAGGAGCAAACTGAAAGGAGCTTCAAAGTGTTTTTTTTTTGCGGGGGGGGGGGAGGAATTGAGACAAGTGGAATATCACTTGTTGTTCCAACCCTAGTGGCCAGAGATCTGTGTATGCAAAAGAATGTCCATGTAATCTGTGTTGTGTCCGAAAAGATGTACACAGCTTGTGACCCACCATGCTGAATATAACCCACCACTCCTGGGGGGAAAATGAAAAGAAAAAAAAAATGTAGGAAAGAAAATGCTCTTGAAAGAGCACATTGCTGAGCCTGCATTATGTTAATATGAACACATCCTTCTTCTTTTTTTAATTAAAACTTTCCTCAAACTGCTTTGGGCATTAGGGTAGCAAGGTGGAAGAGTGTTAGAGATTTTAACTTCTGTCAGTTGCTGAGAGGGAAAGGTTCCCTTGTAGAATTCTGGATACTTAAACTTTCAATAATAATAATAATAATAATAATAATAATAATATTTTCTGTTTATTTTTATTTATTTTTTATTTATTAAGAAATGTTAACCCACATTTTAGGGCTCACTGCCCTCACAAGTCAGTTTACAAGACTGTAAAACACAGAAAAATACAATAATTACAATTTCAGTGTTTGAAACCACAACCAAAAAAGCCCTTCTCATCTGCCCAGCAGTAAGATTAGTTAGATTGGCAGGCACAAAGGATTGGGCTTCTCAGTGGTGGCCTCTACCTTGTAGATCCTCCTCCCAAAGGGGGTACAGTTGGCCCCATCAATTATGGCTTTCAAGAGGCCTTTGAAGACTCACCCGTTTCTAATGGCTTTCAGTTGGAATATTTTATTGACTATGTTGCTGGTTGGTTTTTTGCATTTTTATTTTGGTTTATGAACAATTATTCTTACAGACTTGAATGGTATTTTTAAATGGTACTTAACACTGTTGGTTTTTAAATTGTTAGATATTATGGTTTACATTTTGTTATAGTACTAGATTGGTAATTTTGTGTTTTTATATTCTTGTATGTCATCTTGGAAGGACTTCCATCCTGAAAGGCAGCCTATAAACACTTAAAATAAAATAATGGGGCTCTCCCTATCCATGCATTGAATGGTATGGGTGGGGGGGTTGCCCTCACCTCTTTAACAGGAGGAAGGAAGACGGGATTCTGGGCATAGCCAAAAAATAGCAGGAAATGCTCTCCGACAAGAGCCAACCTTTGGAAGGACCTTCAAATTCTGGTCCCACCTCCCACTGCTCAGTCCCTTTCTCCAAGTGGCAACCCACCCTTCCCTCGCTCTATAATGCAGCATGGGATTAGCCAGTCACTGATTTAGAAGGCTAGGTAGTAATTTTTTGGGTGCCCTTGCAACTGGCTGAACGAGAGTATTTTTTTTCACCTACTTCAGGCTGTCCGGAAGTGTGTCTCTCTGTATTTTGGCAGGGAGGGCCCTCTCAGTGGCAGCTCCCAGACTATAGAATAGGGATGTATGAAAGTCACTTACCTGTTCGTGGATTATGTTGATGGGGGGGGGCATTCCGTCCCTCCCCCCGGAATCCTCACCGGGGGGGAGGCGCTCCGTTCCTCCCCCCCGGAATTCTCCAAGGCCAGCTGTGCTCCGCAGCAGCTCCGCGGAGCAGCCAGCCAGGCCCGGCCAGGCCAGAGCCGTCCACAGCCAGATTTCTGGCCGTGGAGGGCTCTGGGTAAAAAAACAACAACAAAAACCCGTGTACGGAAATGGCGGCGGCTATGGCCGCCGCCATTTGCATATGCATTTTTTTTTTTTAACCCACCCAGCCATGATAGGCTACATAAAGATTTACGTAGCCTATCACATCTTTCTTTTTTTGTCTTTTACAAGAGTGGAAATGGCGGCGGCGGCAGCTGGTCGGAAGACCGGCCGCCGCTGCCGCCACTGCCACCGCCGGAGCCACCGCCTGGAAGATCCGCCCCAGGTGAGTCTCATCCCGGGGGGGATCCGCGGGGGGTGGGGGGTGGCAGGCCGTTCTGCCACGGAGTTCGGGGGGCTGAATGCACTGGCATTCGGCCTCACCATGATCCGTGGCGGAATTCTCTGACATCCCTACTGTAGAAGCCTCTTCTGGGTTTCTGAAATTCAAAACCCAAGGAGAAATTCCAGTGGGGAAAATTTCAGAAGCATCCCCTAGTACAGGGGGCCCTGTCCTAGTTTTGGAAGCACTCTGATACAGGAGCCCCTGTTCGCCTAGGCACAAACATTTTCTGACTAAGCTACCTGTGCGGGACCAGTATGAGATTATGGGCCAAATTTGCCCTGGGCCAGGCTGTTGGGTGCCACCACCCAAACTGGGAGGGGCCACTGCACAATGTGGATGGAGCCACAGGTGGCTTACACCCCCTCACATTGTTACACAGACACATGACCCATTCACACATACACCATCCTCACTCTCCGATACACAGCCCATTCATACAGACAGACATATTCACACACAGCATCCTCACCCCTCAGTCTCACCCCATTCACACACTTACCATCCAAACAGACTCCATCCACACACACCCATTCATATACACACATATATACAGCACAAACACACACACCATCCTCATCCCCCAATCACACCCCATTCACACACACATCATATACATACACACAAACACAAACAAACACACACACACACACACACACACCATTCATGCACACAAATATACACAAACATGTGGTGTCCCCCTTTCTTTGGAACTCCCTGCCTCTGGAGGTTAGGCAGGTGCCAAGACTGCTGCTTTTGGTGCCTCCTCAAAAGAACTGTTTTAATAATGGTGTTTTAATTCTTTTTATATTTTTCCTTCCTTACTTCTTATGTTCACTGCTCCGGAACCAATTTTAGATTAGGGCTCTGCATGGATCCTCCGCTTTGCTTCAGTTGCTGATTTGGACCTTCCGAAGCAGCCCCGCTTAACTTCAGACCGATTCAGACACAGTCTGCCTCGCTTTGGATTTGGAGCCAAAGTGAGATTCGGATATGCAAATTATTTGGACTTGACATTTTCCCATTGATTTGCATTAGATAACAGAAATGGGCATAACATTTTCAGTTTTCAGGATATACCTGGCAGACCCCATAGGGTTGATTCCACCTGCCAAATTTCAGTTTGACCCAGGAGTTTTTGTACCAGGCACAGGTAAAATTTGATTTTTTCAATAAAAACTCTCAAAGCAAAGAGCCAGTAAGCATCGGCGGTCACCAGCGCCGCGTATGAGTGCGTGCCACTGCCACAAACACTGGCGCTCTCGATGCACGGTAAGCCTAGCTAGGGGGGCGGCGTGAAACCCACGCTGGCACCCCCACAGGGGAGCAAACCAACGAGCGCCGCACCTGGGCACACACCGCCAGCCCAGCCGCTGGTGGTCCTGCTGAGGCAGCAAGCGCCGGCCAAGGGGCGGCGCCCACACACACCTGCCGCCGCCGCGAGCACTGGCAAACCCGGAGCTGCGGCAGCCACGCCAGGCGGATGGCAGGCGAGGAGAAGGAGGGGAGTGGGCGCTCTGCTGCCACAAGCGCCAGAGCCCCCAGGGAGCAGCAAGCGCCAGCGGCAACAGGCGCCGTGCCCTAGCACATGCTGCCACCAAAGCCGGCGTTCACTGGCGCCACGCAGAAGCGCGGGCCCCGCCAACAACGCTGGCGCTCCCGCCAGCACAGCAAGCTGGCTACGATGGGTGGCGCATGACACGCGCGCCCTGCCGCGAGCGCTGGCAAACCCCGGGGCCGCGGTGGCATAAGGGGACCACGGCAGCTGAAGGAGGCAAAAAGGTGGGTGGGTAGGTGGGTGGGTGGGTAAGCGGGCGAGTGCTCAGCTGCTGCTCAGCTGCTGCCAGCCCTAGCACGTGCCGCCACCAACACTAGTGATCCTGCCGGCCCCGAGGGAGCCGCGCCGGAGCACGTGCGCCCTGCAGCGAGCGAAGCTTTTTTGGGCGCGCTGATAGCATGCTGAATCCAAGGTGGCTGGTGGCTGGAACGACGACGAAGCCGGTCTCAGCAGGCAGGTGTCCCTCGTCGCTTCCAGGCGGATCTTTAGCTCTTACTAGCTGCATCGAGCCAGAGAGCTGAGATTGGGAAGGGGGCTGAGTTTAAGGCAGCTCAGCCTGCCCCTCCTTGCATGGTGGTGCCACTGGGGTGCACCAGTCAGAGGCCCCTACATCTTGTCACCCCACCCGCCCGCAATGCCCTCCCCTTTCAGCCAGACAAGCTGGCGCCGGGGTTAGGGCATGGAAGAAAGGAAGGAAAGGAAAACTAATAAAAATGGTGGTATTGAGAAGGGCTGGGGGTGGGGGAAGAGCCAAAGAACAAGGCAAGGAAAGGAGGAAGCTAAAGTACTTCTTAAATGTTTTTGGTGTTTTAAATAAAGACTCTAGGAAAGAAAGAAAGAAAGAAAGAAAGAAAGAAAGAAAGAAAGAAAGAAAGAATAGAATTGAGAAGGGCTGGGTGGGAAAGAAGAACAACAACAAAGCTGTAGTACAACACACACACACACCACAGATCTAGCCAACTAACTGACTCTAACCAGCTCTCTCTCACACACAATGAAACAAACACCGCCTGATCTCTAATATATGCAGTATTCCCCACCCTCCTCCATCACTGTCACTGATTGGAGAATGCTGGGTTAAGTTCAGCCTTAATTTGGCAACTAGAGTTGCCATTTGCTAAAGCTCACCATTTCCCCCCTCCCTCCTCCTCCTCCTCCTTCTCCTCCCCTCTGTGATCTTTCATAAGTTGATACACTGAGAAGCAGGCTATCTGGGCTTCAGAAGGCTTCAGAATAGCTCTGAATCTCCAAGGTGGACTAAGGTGCTTCGGCGGTGACCTGCTTCACTTCAGACTGCCTCAGTGCTGGTCTGATGTGCTTCAGATCTCAACTAGGTACCCCCAGAGCAGCCCATTTCACTTCCGTATTTGGATTCAGCACCAAAACAATGTACAGCCCAATTTTAGATATGGAGTGATATGCAAATGCTGTTAATAATAAATAAATAAATAAATAAATAAATGGTTCCTAGGCCCACCTGTTTAGCTGATCCATGCAAATCAGCTGACGGAGGCATTTTCCCTTCCCAGCCCTCATAGACACTACATTTCTCAGGGCTAGGGCAAGGGAGAGGACTTGTATTCAATCTGCAGCACTGAAGCAGGGGAAAGGGGTAGGGCCCTGGAAGTATATCCATAGCCATATTCAGCTTGCAGGCCAGAGGTTCCCCATGCCTGCTCCAGGCAAAGACTTTATTGAGCTGATAATTAGCTATCATACAAAGTGAAGTAGAAAGGAAAGTGCATGACAGAATCGGCTCTTGATATGTGATATTTTCAGGGCAAAATAATGTCGAAGTATCACTTGGGGAGGGGGATTTTTTTTTTTCTTGAAACCCCAGCCGACTTATTCCCCTCACTTATGTCACAGATGTCATGCCAAGCACAATATTAAATGCTCTAAACCCTGGACAAGATCTCTAAAAGTCAGTGGGGCAGCTATTCCATTTTCTCCATGTGAAAAAGAATGAATGAGGAATTTTGCATTAACCCGAGATATTAAGTTTAAGGGAATTAGCTTCTATCAGGGAAAAGGCGCTGACTGGTTGATTTCAATAGACGTTCAATCTTGTCATGTAAAATTTAACAAGTTCTAGAAATTAAGCACAAAAGCTAAGGAGAGCAAGCCAAAACAGCTTTCCCAGCTGCTTGTCATGTTCACGCAGAAATATTTGTATGGTTGGCAAAATTTACGGATTATGTGAGATAGATAAACTGGAATTCCTTGCTATCCATGGCAATGGCACAAGCACACCCAATATCATTTTGCTTCTTTCAAGGATGAGAGGACTTCCCTATTATGTTCCTTTATTGTTTTTAAGTTGCTTTCTCCTCCATTCCACTCTTCCTGAATTCTGTTTTAACAAGGAGATTTTCTAAAATTAATTCTAGCATTGGAGCATGCACCATAGCCTAGGTCCTTCAGTTCTTTTGCATTTTTCCCCAGCCCCTTCCACATTGCCAGTACACAGGTACACATTGACAAAACACTGCAAAAAAGCAAGCTTGGCAGGAATACTGATGATTGCATGAGGATTCTTTTTGTGTGGTGTTTTACTGAGCTCCTGCAGATTGGTAAAATACAACACCAAATAATCTTGATAAACCCATTTATACACTCACGTCAAGTTTCTTTTTTTGTTGTTGTTGGTGGTGGTTTATCAGTCCATGAAAGGGCATAAGCCTATGGGGAAACACCACACAAAAAGAATCTGGATAAATTCATGCATATAATCACATCAAGATGGCTTTTTTAAAGTGCTGTTTTGGCCTATGCAGTTTAGTAACGAGGAGAAGAAAATGAAACAAAGAAACTCAAGGAACTGAAAGCTGCAGTAAACTGTCTACATGCACAGTGCCGAGTACAAAATTCAGGAAAAAGTAGAATGGAAAATTCCTAATGCATCACTTCTACTTTGGAAACAAGGCCAAGTGCTTTGTAAATCCAAAATCCAGAGATAAATTCAGATTTGCAGAATCTCAGAAGCCTTTCTAGTAACCCATAAAGTAGAGAATGAGTTGATTCATATGTAAAGGATGCTGATGTATAATATATTTCTACCTGAACCAGAAAGGCAAGTTTGTATTGCAGGTATAAGGAATTGACTTAAGAGGCATTTCCAGCTATCCACGAGAGTAGGATAGGAGCTGGGAAAAGTGCAGAAAAGGGTAACTAAAATGATTAAGGGGCTGGAGCATCTCCCCTATGAGAGAAGGTTCCAACAACTCGGATTCTTTAACTTGGAAAAAAGGAGGGTAAGGTGAGACATGACAGAGGTGTACAAAATTATGCATGCTGTAGATAATGTGGATAGGAAACATTCTTTTCGCTTTCTCAAAATACTAGAACCTGGGGTCATCCTGTGAAGCTGATTGCTGGAGATTTAGGACAGATAAAAGGAAGTGCATCTTCACACAGTGCATAGTTAAACTATGGAACTTGCTACCACAGGATGTAGTGGTGGCCACCAATTTGGATGGCTTTAAAAGGGGGGTGGACAAATTCCTGGAGGAGAAGGCTATCAATGGCTACTAGTTCCAATGGCTATGTGTTACCTCCAGTATCAGAGGCAGTGAGCCTTTGTACACCAGTTGCTGGGGAACATGGGTGGGATGGCGCTGTTGCACTCATGCCCTGCTTGTGGGTTCTTGGTGACAGCTGGTTGGCCACTGTATGAACAGAATGCTGGACTAGATGGACCCTTGGTCTGATCCAGCAGGGCTCTTCTTATGTTCTGATGTAGGACAAGCTCACCCTAGGTTATTTTGTTAGCCGTAAGATAAAGATCTCTGTCTGTCTGTCCGTGCACGCACGCACGCGCACAGACACACACATATCCAGCTGAAACCCATGACCTCTTTTCGTTGCACTTTTCCCACTGAAATCCATTGGAATTCTCTGGAAATGGTGGATTGCAAATCTTGGCCTTAATTTAAGAACATAAGAGTCCTATCCAGGCATCTAAGGCTATGTGAAGGGGATAAAGCATGTAGGAAGCATCAGGGTACATGCACCTGCCCTGCCCCCCATGTGCATGTGCACATTGGCTCCAGCATGGGAAGGTCTGAAGGGGATCCTAAGTGTGTTCAGCTACACATGCTTAGAGTCTTCCCTGTGATCACGAACACATCCTGATCGACATGTTCAGCCAAATACACTTAGAATCCCAGTTCAGACCCTCCCACTCAATGGGGAAAGGTCAAATGAGGCTGTCAGATGTGGAGACACTGGGGGAAGGGCCAGTGCATGCACCACTGCAGTCCCTACATGCTTTATGCCCATGTGTTGTTTGAATACCCAAATAGGGTTATGAACTCCCAAGAACTTAAAACAGCTGTTACAGAGAATAGGCTGAAGCATCAGAGCCTCCCGTTACACAATATAGGTTGGGTTTTCCCACATTGGACTTTTCGTGGTGGTGGTGGTGGTGGTGGTATTGGGAACAGTTTGCCATTTCATTTCCTAGCATCTGGCAAAGAAGAATGGCAGGCTCTCAGAGGAAAAATGGCTGATAGTTTACTGGAAGGCATGCACTATTTGTATATATATAAAGGAACGTTTCCTGATGGTCCAGTCTGATGATGGATGTGCAGAATAAACTATAGTGTTTTGATTTGGTCAACCTATGACTCTGCAAGTGGTGGCTTGGGATTCAGCAGGAGGTTAACTGAAGTCTTGAGGGTGGGTCACAACCTTAATGAGCGGTAATGAGGTACTTGGTGCCCAGTTGGCTGGATGTGCTCCATGGGAACCTGCAATGAAATCTTCTGATGAGCTTCCAAGAAGTGTCTGGATCCCACTGAAATAAATATCTTTTGGTAGGAACATAGGAAGCTGCCTTATCCTGGGTGAGACTGTTGGTCCATTTAGCCTAGCATTGTTGATGCTGATGGGCAACTGCTCTCCAGGGTTTCAGGCAGGATTCTTTCCTAGGCCTATCTGGAGAAGCCGGGGATTGAAACTGGGACCTTCTGCATGCAAAGCAGGTGCTCTGCCCACCTCTCAGAACTTCTGCTGAGAAATTTTGGCTCAGTGCTTTAACGACTGCTGTTTAATTGGTTGGGGGGGACCCAATGACCTCGATGCTGCTGTGGGAGTGGCGGCTAGAGGAGGGAGTGACCTCTACCTGGAGATGCTGGGGATTGAACCTGGGACTTTCTACATACAGAGCTCTACCACTAAGCTATGGCTAGGGGTGCACGAAAGTCACTTACCTGGTCTCGCAGCTTTTCGCGGTGGGGGGGAGACGCTTTGCTGCTCTCCCCGCGAAGTTCAGGCCGGGGGGGGAGGCTTCCCGCCTCTCCCGGCCGAAATTCAGGCTGGGGAGGAGGCACCTCGCCTCGCCCGGCCGCAAAATAAAAAGTTAAAAAAAAACGCCCCCGTGATAGGCTACATGATGATTAATGTAGCCTATCACAGCTAGATCTGCAAAGTCAGCCATGATAGGCTACGTAAATCATCACGTAGCCTATCACGGGTGACTTAAAAAACAAAAACAAAAAAAGCGCGTACGCAAATGGCGGCCCCCATAGGGAGCCGCCATTCGCGTTCCTTATTTGGTCGCTGTAGTCTACGTCAAGATTTACATAGACTACGGCGAAAATAAGGGCAATGCAAATAGCGTTGCCCTTATTTTCGCCATAGTCTATGTAATCTTTACGTAGACTACAGCGACCAAATAAGGAACGGGAATGGCAGCTCCCTATGGGGGCTGCCATTAGCCGTACGCGCTTTTTTTTTTTTAAGTCACCCGTGATAGGCTACGTGACGATTTACATAGCCTATCACGGCTGACTTTGCAAATCTAGCCGTGATAGGCTACGTTAATCGTCACGTAGCCTATCACGGGGGTGTTTTTTTTTTCTTTCATTGGAATGGCAGTGGCGGCAGCCGGTCGAAAGACCGGCTGCTGCTCCCGCCCCTGACGAAGACCCGACGAACCGCCGGCCGGCCCTGCTGCCGGGAGGGACATTCAGGAAAGGTAAGTCCCATCCCGGGGGGGTGCGGGGGGTGGGGGGGCGGATAATTTCTCCCCGAAACTTCTTCGGGGGGCCGAACACGTTGGCGCTCGGCCCCCCGAAGTTTTGGGGAGAAATTCTCCGCCATCCCTAGCTATGGCCCCTCCCTAAAACCATTAACACATTAGACCTATATTCAGCTTGCTATCCCCAAAAGAGCCATTATAGTTTACTAGGCAGAGTGCTGGATGAAAACCTTCCTTTGTCATGATGCTCCCTGGATGAGCTTGAGCCAGTCACTCCCTCTCAGCTTAACCTACCTCACAGGGTTGTTGTCTTGATAAAATGGGAGTGGGACAACCATGTATGTTATCTTGAGCTCCTTCGAGGGAAGGTGGAATAAAAATATACCTAATGAATACATAATGAAGTCTTGTGCTTTGCCATCAGGGATTCCTTGCTTATATTTCTGATTTTATGAACATTCTTTTCTTAAGGACAACATTCTGGGTCCAACGGTAGCAATTATTCAGAGACAGACAAAAAACAAAACACCTGTGTCTTAAGGTAACTTTTTAATGAGGCCTAGACTGATCATTGGTTTTGTTCATATTGGTTTTGTATTGTATTATTGCTGTCGTTCATATCTTTTCTCATTTTGATTTTATTCTTTACTGGTGTGTGTGTGTGTGTGTGTGTGTGTGTATCCTTTTCCAAATATAATTGCAGGCAACAAAAAGTCCTACAACAAGAAGTCCTTCAAAAGTCCTATATAATTGGAGGAAAAAGTCCTACAACTTCCAGTGTTCCCCTTCAAGCCATAAAATGGGTTGGATCCAGATTTATGCTGGATCAACTGTGCTGGCAGAAGTGGACTTCCCTGACTTCCTCCTTCCCATGGCGGCCCAACCAGCCCCCTGAAAGTGCTACACAGAGAGTCAGGAGACCCTACTGAAAGGAACGAGCTGTGGTGTGTGTGGGGGGAGAGGAATCCCTGGTGGAGGGACCTTCAATGAGTGGAACTCCTCCTTTCAGTGAAGGTCCCTTCCTCTCACTGAAGGCAGATTCTGGATCCAACCCAATTATTTTTAGGCCAACTTTCAGGGTGGAATCTTCTCAATGTGGCAAACAGGTTAAAACAATGCAAAACTATGCCAAGAAGAAGAGGAGGAGGAGGAATAAATAATAATAATAATAATAATAGTAATAATAATAATAATAAATGTTCAATAAAAGTACAATAAAAAGATAACAGCAATAAAACCTACCACCGCAGACTATAGAAAGGCCAGCCAAAAACAAGAAGGTCTTCAAAGAGGGTTCCCTGAAGACCTACAATGAAGGGATCAGATGAACCCCCTGTGGAAGCTGATGCAGGGTGTGGCACCAAAACCCATACAAACTGAGCTGCATATCTGCTCCTAGTCTGCAAGCATGCATGGTTCCCGATGCGGTCTCTCTCTCTCTCTCTTACCAGATCAGGGGGAGGGAAAGGGTATGTTGTATTTTTTACTGTTATACTTCTTGTGAGCCTTAATTTTATGTTTTTGTTCATTTGTTTTAAAAACCTGGCCAGAGAAATTTAAAATAATCTAGAACCAAGGCAAAGTGTCTAGGAAGACATTTTTTCCTCAAAATATTTCTGAGATTTTTCTCTCCTCCCTTGAAAATGAAGAATTTTCTTCAAATCTTCTCCATCATTTTTGGGATGGTGGCTGCCAATTTTGATTCTGCAACGTCCCAGAATGATGCTAGATCCAGGGCAATGTGGAGGATGCATAATGGTGGCCAGGCTACAATGCTGTGGCTGCTACTGTCCCTTGCAGGGGCAGCAGCAGCAGCAGCAGCAGCAGAAGCAGAAGAAGCCGCCACCATTGGAGAATTTCTCCTGCAGAAATTAATGAAATGGTCCCCCCACCCCCAGTTTCTCTGTCCACAATAGGGTGGAGTATTTTAAGAGGCTGTTTTCCAACTAACCCTAAAATAAGCACATAATATACTTTGAAGTATATTAGTGACATAAAAGCATTTCATTTCTATGTCATGTAGCATCAGCCAACACCAGTACTTTGAGGATTGTGTAGGAAGTCTCTAGATGATTTATTATTGTGTTGTTTTCTTTACTTGAGATGGTTGCAAAACCACAGTGCCAAATTGCTCCCTTTCTTGGCGTGCTGTTTTGCTGGCGGAAAGGAAATTAAACATTTTGCAATATTCTGTTGAAGTGCTGTATCCATCTTGTTAGAACCTGCAGATAAACTCTTGAGAACATCTCTGAGGCATGTCAGTAGAGATCAAGTAGCCCAATGTCTTACGAGTAAAGACTGTGATCTATTTATTTCAGACACTGCAAATGCATTAATAATATCCTTGTCATCAAGGGGAAAAGCAATGCTCTTGTATGCAATCATTTCTCTACTCGCATAATAGCATAAGGGCCAAGGACCGCACAAAGATACAGAGTTAGATGAAGGGGTGGAGGGAATCCCTTATCACTGATTACAAGATTTGACCAAGAGCTTGATACAGCACTTTGGAAAACAGTGTGATTTGGCTTGGATGGATTCAGTCTGCCCACTTCAAGGTTAGGACATACTAGGCCTCAGACCTCCCACTGACTGTCATGGGAAATCTAAAAATGGCTATAACTTATTTTCACTTTTTCAGAACAGGATGAAATTAGCAGGCATGGTAGCCGCCTAGGAGGTGATTATGCCTGTGTGTGTGTGTGTGTCTGTCTGTCTGTCTGTCTGTGTGCATGTATGTGAACAGCTAATAACTTTTTTCTTTCTTGGCAGAACTGGATGAAATTTTCACAGACAGTTGCTACTTTTGAGGGGACCAAGTCTGCCAAGATTCCTATTCATATGGGGTTCGTGTAAGAGTAGCCTTTACATTTCTGGGTATCCAAGGCAGGACACACATATTCCTCTATCTTCCTTGTAGATCATTGTTCTGAAAATGATTGACAGCCTAGTGGTGTCCCTAAGTAAGAAATCTGCAAAGTTTCAGAAGAATAGATGTAGAGGCTTAGGTAGAAGGGGAGTCCTCAAATTTTCCCAAGTGGGAATGATTTACTTCCCTCCTCCCGCAACGTTTTTGCACAATTTGTATGAAAATGGCACACATCAAAGAGGTTTCTCCAGGCAAGAAATCTGCAAAGTTTCAGAAGAATCGGTGTGGGTGTAGGATGATGGATACTAGGTTTGGCAGTAGTGTGTATGAAAAAAATCTCAGGTTTGCATTGAATCATAGGGTGAACATGAATTAACAGAATGTTGCAGCTGCAAAAAAGAAAAGAAAGAAAGGCTAAAGCAATTTTAGTCTGAATTAATAAAACCATAATTTCTAAGTCATGAAAAATAGTAGTTCTACTTTATTCTGTATTAGGCAGTCTGAGTGCTGTGTCCGGTTCTGAGCACCACACTTTAAGAAGGCAGTCGACAAATTGGAATAGGTTGAGAGGAAGCAATGAAGATGATCATAGGTATGGAAAATGACTCCTAGGAGGAAAGGTTGAAGGATTTGAGTAACTTTAGTCTGAATAAGGTTTGTGGAAGGGCATGATAGTACCTTCCAGTGACCTAAAGGGCTGTCCAGGGGCAGGACTAGATGAGGCTTACATTTCAGGAGGGTAGATTTCAGTTGAACATTAGAACTGTCTTAACTGTAAAAGCAGCTCAGCAGTGGAACTAATTACCTGGCGGGGCAGTTGGCCATTCCTCAGTGGAGGTCTTCAAGCAAAGCTTAAGCAGCCATCTGCTGGGTCTGCTCTTGCTCTGGATTCCCTGCATCAAAGAGGGGTTGGACTGGATGGCTTACATGGCCCCCTCCAACTCAATAATTCTATGACATGCAATACATAAGGGACAGATAATAATAGGAAATCTGGGGATTTGGTTCTTGATTAAGATGGGGGGGTGGGGGGTGGGAGGCTGTTCCGCCACGGATTCCGGGAGGCCGGATTCTAAAATCCGGCCTCACTGGAGTCCGTGGTGGAATTCTCTGACATCCCTAGACTTACGCTTCTACAAGTGGCTCTCTGAGATTTAAATGCCTGAGTTCATAGAAGGTCCAAATGCTGCATTATCACTTGGCAGGAAAGGAGTGTCATGACTTGGTAGCCCAGTATTGCCCCGCAGTACAGTGGGAGAATTTGCTGACTCACAGCCGTGATTCATCATTTGCAATTGCTTGGGTGATAGGACAATACCAGCTGCCACCACCACTGCAAACAAAAGGAATAAGCTGTTACTGCTACAGCAGCTGTGCTGCAAATTCAGGGAAGGGTGGGTAAGTGAGATAAAGAACCAGACAGATTGATAGGAGGAACAGGAAAGAACACCTTGCAACAAATACAATAAGATTATGACTGCTATCCATTAATATCTCATAATATCAGACCCATAAAATGTAAATGATGGCATCAAGCGACTCTACAAGGAAAAGCTCCATTGGCAATACTTGTAAAGATTGCTTATAATCTACATGTACTTCACTGCTGTTATGACTCCTAAATTATATCTCGGTTTGTTTGTTTGATTCTGTAAGCTTTCTGTTTCGAGTTGGACTATCATATGGTACCAGCTGCTGGATTTGGCACAGATCCATGCATCATTAGGGCTGTCACAAATTTCTTAATTACTCAGATGTGCAAATTTATCTAGTTTGTCATGCCTGGCTGTGTTCTTAAGCTCTCATGTAATTCACTTCCACAAGATGTAGTGATGGCCACCACTTAGAATCAGGGCTGTGCACTAGGGATGTACGAAAGTCACTTACCTTTCGTGGATTGTGTTCATGGGGGGGAGGCACTCTGTCCCTCCCCCCAGAAACCTTGACGGGGGGGAGGCGATCCGGTCCTCCCCCCTGGAATCCTGCCCGGCTGGCTCTGCTCTGCTGCGGCTCCACGGAGCAGCTGGCCAGGGCTGTCCGCAGCTGGATTTCCGGCTGCGGACTGGCTGGTGCAGACACAAATGGCGGCTGCCGTAGCAGCTGCCATTTGCGTCCAGCCAGGCAGCCGTGATAGGCTACATAAGACTTTATGTAGCCTATCACGGCTGGGAAAAAAACAAAAAAAAACGGCATACGCAAGTGGCGGCGGCTACGGCGGCCGCCATTTGCGTTCCTTACTTTTTGCCATTTTAGTCTACGTAAATATTTACATAGACTATTATGGCGAAAAAAAAGGGGAATGCAAATAGCGTAGTGGGCCCTATTTGTGTTCTTTTTTTATTTGCCGTTTTAGCCTATGTAAATATTTATATAAGCTATTACGGTGAAAAAAAAAGGAATGCAAATAGCGCCCACTACACTATTTGTCTTCCCCTTTTTTTTGCCGTAATAGTCTACGTAAATATTTACGTAGACTAAAACAGCAAAAAATAAGGAACGCAAATGGTGGCCGCCGTAGCTGTCGCCATTTGCGTACGCCATTTTTTTTTTGATGGCTTGCCGTGAAAGGCTATATAAAGACTTACATAGCCTATTACGGCAAAGACCAGGATGTAAATGGTGGCCACGGCAGCCGGTCGAAAGTAGGGATGGCAGAGAATTTCTCCACGAATCTTCGGGAGGCCGAATGCCAATGCATTTGGCCCCCCGAAGTTGGTGGGGAAATTCTCCGCTGGCCCCCCGCCCCCCCCCAGGATGGGACTTACCATGGCCGAATGTCCCTCTTGGCGGCGGGTCCCGGCGGCGTTTCGGCAGCGTTTCATCAGGGGCGGGGGCAGCGGCCGGTCTCCTGACCGGCCGCTGCCGCCGCCATTGCAAAAAAAAAAGTAAATTAAAAAAAAAGCACACCCGTGATAGGCTACGTGACGATTTACGTAGCCTATCATGGCTAGATTTCCAAAGTCAGCCATGATAGGCTATGTAAATCGTCACGTAGCCTATCACGGGTGACTTTGAAAAAAAAAAAAGCACGTATGCAAATGGCAGCGGCCCATGGGCGCCGCCATTTGCGTTCCTTATTTTGGCACGTCTAGTCTATATAAACATTTACGTAGACTACGGCGAAAATAAGGGAACGCTATTTGCGTTGCCCTTATTTTCGCCGCAGTCTACGTAAATCTTTACATAGACTAGACGTGTCAAAATAAGGAACGCAAATGGCGATCCCCATGGGAGCCGCCATTTGCGTACGTGCTTTTTTTTTTTTTCAAAGTCACCCATGATAGGCTACGTGACGATTTACATAGCCTATCATGGCTGACTTTGGAAATCTAGCCGTGATAGGCTACGTAAATCATCACGTAGCCTATCACGTGTGTGTGTGTGTTTTACTTTTATTTCGTGGCCGGGTAGATGGGGCGCTCCTACCTGGCCTGAATTTTGCCGGCGAGGGATGGGGCGCCTCCCCCCCAGCCTGAATTTCAGCCGGGTGAGGCGGGGCACCTTCCCCCCTCGCCTGAACTTCGGGGGGAGAACCGAAGCACCTCCCCCACACCGCAAAGCAAGCTTTGAGAACGGGTAAGGGACTTTCGCCCATCCCTAGTCGAAAGACCAGCTGCCGCCGCCGGACCCACCGCCAGAGCCGCCGCTGGAGCCGCCGCCATCTGGAACATCCACCCCAGGTAAGCCTCGTCCCAGGGGGAATCTGCAGGGGGGCAGGCCATTCCGCCACGGATTTCGGGGGGCTGAATGTCAGTGCATTCGGCCTCACTGAAATCCGTGGCGGAATTCACTGCCATCCCTAATGTGCACTACTACAGCCCGTGGCCCGAAGCATGAAGCCCAAATCGAAGCAACTGCTTCGGGCCACTCCAGGCCCCTTCTGAGGTGAAGCACAGGGGGCACAAAGTGACCCAAAGTGGGTCAGGGGCTCTCTGAAGTGCTTTGGTGTACTTCAGAGCTTGGCACCCCAGCCCAGCCTCCCCGGCGCCTCCAGCTCCTGATCTGAGCCATCACCATCATTGTCACTGCTGCTGCCATCACCACCGCCGCCTCCCTTGCTGCCACCACCACTGCCTCCATCGCCGCTGCCTCTGTCTCCACCACCTCTGCCATCATCACCACCATCTCCATCGCTGCCGCCTCCATCACTGCTGCCACTGCTACCATTAAAAATGGCAACTCCCTGGAGCAAGAGCCAGTGCACATCCAGGGCTCAGGAGCTGGTGGTAGCAATGCCAATGGCGGTGGTGGTGATGGCGATGGAGGCGGCAGCAGTGGAGGTAGGGATGTACAGATTCCCCACCATCCATTCTGGTGGGGAATCTGCCCAAGGGGGGGAGGCGATCCATTCCTCCTCCCCGGAACCCTCTGGAGTGTCTCTGCTCCATGAGGATTCTGCAGAGCTGCCCAGCTTGAGGGCCGCTTACCTGGTCCTGGACCCATTTGCATCTGTGCCAATCGCCATGTCGCTTAAAAAAATGGTAATTGGTAGGATGTGTCCATAGACATATACCCAAGATTCACAGCTTTATTTTGTGTATAAGTCTATGGGCACATCCTGCCGATTGCCATTTTTTTTTTAAAGGATGTATGAAAGCCACTTACCGTTTCGCGGATCTGCTTCGCGGTGGGGAGGGAGGCGTTCCGTCCCTCCCCCCAGAATCCTGCCTGGCTGGCTCCGCTCCATGGGGATTCTGCAGAGCCGCCGGCCGGCGCCACCTGCAGCCAGACATCTGGCCACTCGGCAGCAGGAACACAAATGGCGGCGGCCATAGCTGCCGCTGTTTGCGTCCCTGTACTTAAAAATGATAGGCTACGTAAATATTTACATAGCCTATCATGGCAAAGTAAAAAAAAACGCATACGCAAATGGCAGCTATGGCCGCCACCATTTGCGTTCGCTATTTGCGTTCGCTATTTTTAGCCGTTCTAGCCTACGTAAATATTACGTATGCTGCGCCCAGCCAGGAGACCAGCTGCCACCACCACCGCCGCCACCGCCCCCACCGCCACTGCCGCCCCCGCCCCCACTGCCACAACTGCCACCCCCGCCGCTGCCCCTGCCACCACCGCACCTTCCGCCCCCGCTGCCACACCCCCCACTGCCCCCGCCGCCTCCGCACCTTCCGCCCCCACCACTGCTCCCGCCGCCGCCCCTGCCGCCGCCACCGCCCCGCCCCTTCTGCCACTGCCGCCCCTTCTGTCGTCGCTGCCGCGCCGCCACCCCCACCACTGCCGCACCTGCCGCCCCCGCACCTTCCACTGCCACCACACCTTCCGCTGCCCCCGGCACTGCCGCACCTTCCGCCGCCACTGCCGCACCACCACACCGCCGCTGCTGCACCTGCCATCGCATCCTCCGCATCCGCCCCAGGTAAGTGCCATCCCGGGGGGTTCCACGGGGCGGGTGGGGGGGCAGGAGGCCGTTCTGCCACGGATTCCAGGGGGCTGAATGCCAGTGCATTTGGCCTCAGTGGAATCTGTGGTGGAATTCTCCGCCATCCCTAAAAAAAAAAAGGCAATTGGCGTGGAGGCGAATGGCTCTGGTTAAGCAAGCAGCCAAGAGCCATTCTGCACAGAATCCTCCTGGAGCGGAGGTAAGTGGGGCCATCCCGCTGCGGATTCCAGAGGCCAGATTCCAAAGAATCTGGCCTCATTTGAATATGCAGTGGAGTTCTCTGACATTCCTAAGTGGAGGTGGTGGTGGCAGTGGTTGTGGTGGAGGAGGAGGAGGAGGAGGAGGAAGAGGTGGCAGAGAAGGAGGTGGCAGTGCTGGCAGAGGCCCTGGTAAGGAGCTGGGGGTTTGTGCAGGGGCGTCATGGGGGACGAAGTGGGATTTGGCTATCCGAATCCCACTTCGGGTTTGGGGCTGAGTTGGGTCTCCACCCTCCGAATCAGCCCGAGCTGAATCGGGCCCACCTGGGAAGCCACAAAGTGGCTTTCAAGTTGGATCAGGGGGTCAATGCACAGCCCTACTTGGAATGGCTTGAAAGGAGAATTGGATAAATTCATGGAGAAAAAGGCTAGTAGTGGCTGTTCGTCCTGATATGTATCAGAGCCAGTATCAGAGCCAGTATGATATTTAATATATGACTCACTGTCAGTGAAAAGTAGAGGCAGTCAGTGGGTTTCCTTTAAAAATCCTGTGGGATAGATTTTATTCAGTGAATTGTGAGAGCTAGGCATAAACCAATGAAAAAGTTGAGTGAGTTGGATAGTTTCAGACTGAATGTGTTTTTGGAAGATGCTTGGGTGGGTGTTCAAAAAATTGACAAAGCCAAATGACTACCAGAAATTATAAATAACACAAAGTGCAGGCAAGACTCGGAAAAATGCAAAAAGGAGAAGGAGAAGATGATGTTTTTCTTCCCTTTCATAATACTAGAACCCAAAGGGTCGTCCCATGAAGCTGACTGGTGGGGGATTCAGGACAGATTAAAGGAAGGACTTCTTCACACAGCACATAGCTAAATTACAGAAGTCACTACCACAAGACGTAGTGATGGCCACCAATTTGGATGGCTTTAAAAGGGAGATGCATTCCTGGAGGAGAAGGCTATCAATAGTTACTGGTCCTGATGGCTATATGCTATCTCCATTATCAGAGCCAGTATGCCTACATACATACACCAGTTGATAGGGAACTTGGGTGGGATGGTGCTATTGCACTCTTGTTCTGCTTGTGGGTTTCCCACAGGCAGCTGGTTGGCCACTGTGTGGACAGAATGCTGGACTAGTTGGACCCTTGGTTTGATCCAGCAGGGCTTTTATTCTTATGTAGTTACATAAGACACATAGCCCTTATGTAATTACAGCTGCATAAAGGGGGAGCGAGTGAGGGGGGAGTGCCCCTTCTATTCGATCCTCGCTGGCCTTGCCCCCTGTTGATGAGGGAAGGCCTGAGGCAAGGACATCACTATAGGTATGTTGGATCCACACGTGGTTTAGAACCCTGGTTGTACAGGTTCCAAATTGTATGGGAAGCCTACATGTGTACAGCAGGATTTCCAGTTCAGAACTTTGGGGACGGGGGAGGGAGATGCAGCCAGGGAGCATGTGACAGCAGGGGTGGGGCCAATGATGTACCCCCACTCTCCCCCTCACACAACTGTAATTGCACAAAAGGAGAATTCTCCCCAAGGGCTACCACTGAATGCCATTTTCCTGTTCTTCTCTGATTGTGCATGTAGTATGGGGTGCTGAGCATGTGTGGCTCAGAGGAGGTGCCCCAGACCTCAAGTATCTGCCTTGTAGATGCATGTGCAAAGGTTCTTCAATGTTATACCCCTGGCTGACACTGATGCTGCAATGCTATCCCTGCTCCCTGAAGTCATTGGGACATACATCTGAGATGATATGTACGGGATTGTGCTGTGAAACTCTCTTGAATTGATACAAAACAATGTGGGAATGCAGACAAATCCCCCTTGTGTTGAAAGAATGCCTGAGGGGAGAATGGGATCATACCTGGTGGCTATGCCCCCTCCCAATGCCAGCGCACCCACTGTTCACACCAGATTCAGCAGTAATGTGAAAGGACGCCTCCATATTACCTGTGCATGCACACAGGCCCCCTTTTGCACTACTGGTGAAGGCGTGTGGCTAGCAGGTGGAGTGGGTGAAAAAAAATCTCATGTTCCTTTCATACTTTCACTTCCTTTCAAGGAAACTCTTCTCGATTTCTGGAACTGTGTGACTAGACCACCCAGCTGAGAAGCGCTGGGCATTTGGGGAGTGACTTCTCTATTTGAGTCAATGCTCTCAGTTCATTCTTGGAAATGTTTCATGTGGTTGCTGTCTCCCGTCCAGATCTACAACCACAACTTGTTCCCTGCTGGATGTGTGTTCAGGGAGAGGAGCAGCTGAATTTACAAGCAATTCTTCATCATGGCTGGTGCTGGGAACTACAACTCCTCCACCCCCCACACTGCAGTTCCGAAGCAGCATGGCAAGGGCACAAGCACATTCTGGGAGGAAGCAGGCATGCACAGCAACAGCAAAGCCAGTTTAGAACTAGTTCCACTCTGTTTTCTATTTTTCAAGGGTTATCCTGTTATCAATAAACATGCCTTTAGCAGATGCTGAAAACAAAGCAATGTTGGTGCCTGCTTGACATCAACAGGGAAAACTCTAGTCCGAAAAGAGACTATAAATGGAATTCAGGTCTATTTGAGCCAACGGGAGTTGAGTCTGAAGTAAGCCCCATTGAAGTTCTAACATCCGAGTAAGTATGCATCCCTAGTGTCTCCAGTGAGCAGCACTGGTAGAACATAAGATGGATGAAATACACACCACAAGCCTGGCGGCTCCTTACTTTCCACAAATAGGCTATAGGTAGTCTGATTTTCCATGACCGGCAGCTGCTTTATTTGCACCAGAAATTAAGCCAATTAAGGGCTCAATCCTATGCATGTTTAGACAGAGAAAAGGCCTACAACTCCCAGCATTCCCCAGCCAGCCATGCTAAGTATCCTTACTGAGCCAGTGTGGTGTAGTGGCTAGAGTGTTGGACTGAGAGTTGGGAGATCAGGATTGTAGTCCCCACTTGGCCATGGAAGCTCCCTGGATGACTTTGGGCCTGTCACAGACTCTCAGTCCAACCCACCTCATAGGGTTGTTGTTGTGAGGATAGAACGGAGGAGGAGGATTATGTAAGTAGTAGAACAAAGTTCCTGTACCTTTACTTAGCTATCTATTGTATTTAGCAGTCATCCAATCACTGTTGTTCTCTGGGTGATGCACAAAAAATATTAATACCTCTAATTAGGGGTGTATAAGAATTTCATTTTTGCTTGCAAAGCATGCAAGCATGCACTGTTCACAACTTTGTTTGCGAGTGTGAGCACGTGTCTGTTGAAAACGTTTATAAATTGCTGAACATGGCCTCGCATTCAATTTCGGCACACTTTCCAAATGTGCGCAAATTTTATAATCTGCACAAATTTCTGCTATAGGGAGCAATCCTGGGTCCCGTAGAAAGCATCTGGGAGACATGACTTTTTGGTTTCCTGGCTCCATGCTCAAGGACAGGGCTCCAAGCATGGAGCCAGGAAACTGCACTCCCCTCCCCTCCCCCTCCCCCTCCTAGCCCATGTGCCTCTCTGAACTCGATAAATGGAGCATAGAAATGGGGGAATGGAGGCATTCCTGGGGATGGAGAGGGGAGGAGGCCGGGGCAACTGGCTTACACCTTTCCTATCACTGCACCAGCCTCCTTCCCTGCGTCTCCTCAAAGCCTCTGCTAGACAGGCAAAATCGCCTGGCTAGCTAAAATGCAGCACAGATGGTGGGGGAGCCTTTCTCTCTGCATAGGATACTCATAAACCTCCTAGTCCTGAGGCTTAAGAGTACCCAGAGTGCAACCCATAGGATTGCGCCCTTAGTCTATGGAGGAAATCAGGACGTGTGCATAAATCTAGGAAGTTTGCAGAATTTTGTGCACATTTAGGAAATGTACGTTAATTTAGGAAACTTGCACAAATCGAACAGGGGAAAATTCCACAAATTTCATTTGATCACTGCTCGATTTGAGCAACTTTCCCATTCGCACGGAGTGGGCAGCGATCGCAAATGGGAATGGGAATCGAGCATGAGAAAAGCAACGAGACAACATTCGGCGAATCCTGGCCATCTCGAACATTGCTCATTTGTCCTTCCCTACCTCTAATAGTTATGTAGGAGAAGGAGCTTCAGTTGGGTAAGCTTTTCCCACCTAAGCATGTCGGGCTGCACTAGTTGAAATCTCTGCTTATACACAAGCTCTAAAGCCAGGGGAGGAACCTTCTTTCTTTTGCCAGCGAAACATTCCCCCCTGGATCATCTGTCCGGCAACCTGCTGAATGCCTGAAAGCTGAGAGAGAAGCAGTTGTTATCAATGGAGGCTGGTAGCTCCAATGTCAGTGGGGTGATGAATCCACTCCGGGTTTCAGTAAGAACTCTAAAGGAGCTATCCAAGGTGTGAAGTTCTGACTAGTTCTGACTGAAACCCAGAACCAATTCATCTCCTCACTGACATCGAAGCCACCACCCTCTGCTGCTGCTGCTTCTGCTTCCTCGTCCTCCTCCTCCTCCTCGATGATGTTGCTAAAAGGACTTTTAATAACAACAAAGCAAAACCCGAAATGCCTCCCTCAGCTTTCAGGCACTCAGCAGGCAGCCGCACAGGGAAGCCCCAAGGGAGGAAGTCCTGACTTGGTCCCCCAGGGGGCGTTCCAAGCAGCCCATGCAGCCGGAGAAGCTGCAAGGACAGGATGGGGGTGCCAGTAAAAGAAACAGCATGCACACACACCCCTTGGCCACCTTCTTCTAGTAAGGTAAGCACTGAAGCCCTGCCCCCTGAGACAT
Organism: Heloderma suspectum; assembly: GCF_057233095.1. Lineage (NCBI taxonomy): Eukaryota > Metazoa > Chordata > Lepidosauria > Squamata > Helodermatidae > Heloderma > Heloderma suspectum. The sequence continues at coordinate 29,763,116 of NC_139459.1, forward strand.
TTCTCTGAAAATCTTACCCCTTCCCAAAATTTCCGGGGCCATTTCTTTTCACCCCTCCCCCCAATGAATGGTTAAAAATAAATACTTTGAAGCTTTGGGAAGGAAACTCAAGAACTTTGGGGCCCAGATAGTTTTCTCATCCATCCTTCCAGCAGTTAGAGGAGGGACAGAAAGGGAATGAAAAATACTCCAGGTGCATGACTGGATATGAGGGTGGTGCCGGCATGAGAGATGTGGATTCTGGGACCACAGGCTAGACTTCCTGGAAGAGGGACTGTTGGCAAGGGATGGGTTGCACCTCACAAAGGCTGGGAAGAATGTGTTTGGCCACAGCATGAAGAACTTCATCAGGAGGGCTTTAAACTGAATCGTAGAGAGGAGGGAGAGGTAAAGTTGGGGGTAACAATGAAGGCTCATGCCCCACAATGGAGAGAACAGCTCTAATAGCACCCAATAATAGTCTTCAGAAACATGTAGGAAGAAAACCAGACTATAAAGCACATGGTCTTCAGTCTCGATACACTAATGCCCAGAGACAAACAGAACGAACTTGAACTCTTAACACAGGAGGGAAATTATGACTTGATAGATGTAACTGAGACTTGGTGGGATGACTCCCATGACTGGAATACAGCAACTGAAGGATATAACTTGTTCAAAAGAAGAGAAGGAACAGAAAGGGAAGTGGAGTTCCACTATATGTTAAAAATACATATCTCTGCACAGAAATACAGGAGGATGAGCTTGGTAGCTCCATCGAGAGCATCTGGGTTAAAATAAATGGAGCAAAGAATAAAAGGAATGTGGTCGGAGTGTACTACTGACCACCCAATCAAGGAGAAGACGAGGATGAAACTTTGGAAAAGCAAATTGCCAAGGTTTCAAGGAAGCATGATGTAGTAGTAATGGGGGACTTCAATTTCCCCGATATTTGCTGGGAGACAACTTCTGCAAAACATGGCCCCTCCAAGAGATTCCTGACTTGTGTTGCTGATAATTTCCTCCTACAGAAAGTAGAGGATGGAGCTAGCGGATTGGCTATCCTTGACTTGATCCTAACCAACAGAGATGACTTAGTGGATAAAGTAGCAATTACAGGAACTCTGGGGGAAAGTGACCATGTTATACTTGAGTTCTTGGTTCTAAACGAAGCAAAAGCCGAGTGTAGCCAAACTTGTACCCTGGATGTTAGAAAAGCCAATTTTAATAAACTCAGAACAATGATCAGTAAGATCCCATGGCAAGCAACTCTAATGAGAAAAGGAGTCCAAGATGGGTGGGCGTTTTTTAAAAAGGAAATTCTTAAGGCACAATTACAAACAATTCCAACAAGAAAAAAAGGCAGAAGAAAACAGAAGAAGCCAATGCGGCTTCACAAAAAGCTAAGAGATGACCTGAAAACAAAAAAGCACACATACAGGAAGTGGAAGGAAGGCCAAGCTACAAAGGACGAGTACAGGAAAGTAGTACACAATTGCAGGGATGGCTTCAGGAAGGCTACAGCTGAGAACGAGCTGAGGTTAGCAAGGGATGCTAAAAGCAGCAAAAAGGCTTTCTTCAGCTACGTGCATAGTAAAAGACAGAGGAAAGAAATGGTAGTTCAACTATTAAATAAGGATCGCAAAATGCTAACAGATGACAAGGAAAAGGCAGAAGTGCTCAATTCCTACTTTGGCTCAGTCTTCTTCCAAAAGAGGGTCTATGACCCCCCTGGAAAAAGCAAAGTACAGGCTGAAGGGGCAGGATTGCAGCTTGAGATCAATAGGCATATGGTCAAGGAACACCTAATTACTTTGAATGAGTTCAGATCTCCAGGGCCAGATGAACTGCATCCTAGAGTAATAAAGGAACTGGCAAAAGAACTCTCAGAACCACTGTCTATTATCTTTGAGCAATCATGGAGGACGGGTGAAGTGCCAGATGATTGGAGGAGGGCTAATGTCCCTATCTTCATAAAGGGCAAAAAGGGGGAACCTGGGAACTACATACCAGTCAGTCCGACATCAATGCCTGGGAAAATTCTGGAGCAGATTCTAAAGCAATCCATCCGTAAGCACCTTGAAAACAATGCAGTGATTACTCAAAGCCAACATGGATTTGTCAAGAACAAATCCTGCCAGATGAATCTGATCTCATTTTTTTTATCAGGTAACCTCCCTTGTGGACCGTGGGAATGCTGTAGACATCATATACCTCAACTTCAGCAAAGCTTTTGACAAAGTGCCCCACGATAACCTGATGAGCAAACTAGCTCAAAGTGGGCTAGACTAAATAGTGATCAGGTGGATCCACAGTTGGCTACAGGATCAGACTCAAAGAGTGCTTATCAGTAGGATCTTCTCAAGCTGGGGAGAGGTAACGAGTGGGGTACCGCAGGGCTCAGTCCTGGGCCCAGTGCTCTTCAACATTTTTATTAATGACTTGGAAGAGGAGGTGCAAGGAATGCTGATCACATTTGCAGATCACACAAAATTGGGTGGGAATACCTTGGAAGACAGAAACAAAATTCAAAGTTATCTTGATAGGCTGGGCAGAAAACAACAGAATGACATTTAATAGGGATAAATGCAAAGTTCTGTAACTAGGAAAAAGAAATCAAATGCACAGTTACAAGATGGGGAATACTTGGCTCAACAATACTACAAGCGAGAAGGATCTTGGAATTGTTGTAGATCACAAGCTGAATATGAGCCAACAATGTGATGTGGCTGCAAAAAAGGCAGATGCTTTGTTGGGCTGCATTAATAGAAGTATAGCTTCCAAATCCCATGAAGTACTAGTTCCCCTCTACTCAGCACTAGTTAGGCCTCGGAACGTACGAAAGTCACTTACCTTTTCGCGGATTCTGTTTGTGGGGGGGAGGTGCTCCGTCCCTCCCCCCGGAATCCTTGACAGTGGGGAGGCAATCTGTTTCCCCCCCCCCGGAATCCTTGACAGCTGGCTCTGCTCCGTGGCGGCTCTGCGGAGCAGACGGCCAGGCCAGGGCTGTCCACAGCCAGATTTCCGGCCGTGGACTGGCTGGTGTGGATGCAAATGGCAGCTGCTGTAGCGGCCACCATTTGCGTCCAGCCAGGGAGCTGTGATAGGCTACGTAAGTCTTTATGTAGCCTATCACATCTGGGTAAAAAAAAAACAATGGCGTATGCAAATGGCAGCGGCTACGGCGGCTGCCATTTACGTTCCTTATTTTTGGCCGTTTTAGCCTACGTAAATATTTACATAGGCTAAAACGGCAAAAAATAAGGAATGCAAATGGTGGCCGCCGAAGCCGCTGCCATTTGCGTATGCCCTTTTTTTTGGGGGGGGGGGTTCTTTACCCAGACATGATAAGCTACGTAAAGACTTACATAGCCTATCATGGCTAAGCACAGACTGAAAATGGTGGCTGCGGCATCCGATCGAAAGACCAGCTTCTGCCGTCGAAGCTGCCCCAGGCTGGAGCCGCCGAAGCTGCCCCAGGCTGGAGCCGCCGAAGCTGGAGCCACTGCCATCTGGAACATCCGCCCCAGGTAAGTCTCGTCCCAGGGGGGATCCACGGGGGGGGGGGTGGCAGGTCGTTCTGCCATGGATTTTGGGGGAAATCCATGGCGGAATTCTCCACCATACCTAGTTTAGGGATGGACGAAAGTCCCTTACCTGTTCTCGAAGTTTGCTTCGCGGTGGAGGGAGGTGCTTCAGTTCTCCCCCCGAAGTTCAGGCGAGGGGGGGAGGTGCCTCACCTCGCCCGGCTGAAATTCAGGCCGGGGGGGAGGCGCCCCATCCCTTGCCAGCGAAATTCAGGCCGGGTAGGAGTGCCCCGTCTACCCGGCTGCGAAAAAAAAAGTAAAACAAAAACAAAAAAACCCCACACACCCGTGATAGGCTACGTAACGATTTACGTAGCCTATCACGGCTAGATTTCCAAAGTCAGCCGTGATAGGCTATGTAAATTGTCACGTAGCCTATCACGGGTGACTTTGAAAAAAAAAAACCGCGTACGCAAATGGCGGCTCCCATGGGGACCGCCATTTGCGTTCCTTATTTTGACACGTCTAGTCTACGTAAAGATTTACGTAGACTACGGCGAAAATAAGGGCAACACAAATAGCATTCCCTTATTTTCGCCATAGTCTATGTAAATGTTTACGTAGACTAGATGTGCCAAAATAAGGAACGCAAATGGCGGCTCCCATGGGCCGCCGCCATTTGTGTACGCGCTTTTTTTTTTTCAAAGTCACCCGTGATAGGCTACGTGACGATTTACGTAGCCTATCATGGCTGACTTTGGAAATCTAGCCGTGATAGGCTACGTAAATCGTTACATAGCCTATCATGGGTGTGTGTTGTTTTTTTTTACTTTACTTTTTTTTTTGCAATGGTGGCGGCGGCAGCCGGTTGGGAGACCGACCGCCACCCCCGCCCCTACGAAACGCCGCCGAAACGCCGCCGGGACCCGCCGCTGAGAGGGACATTCGGCCACGGTAAGTCCCATCCCGGGGGGGTGGGGGGCCAGTGGAGAATTTCCCCACCAATCTTGGGGGGCCGAATGCGTTGGTATTCGGCCTCCCGAAGATTCGTGGAGAAATTCTCCGCCATCCCTAACCTAGTTAGGACTCATCTTGTGTGCTGTGTCCAGTTCTGGGCACCACACTTTAAGAAGGATGCAGACAAGCTGGAGAGGGTTCAGAGGAGGGCAACAAGGATGATCAGGGGACTGGAAACAAAGCCCTATGAAGAGATACTGAAAGAACTGGGCATGTTTAGCCTTGAGAAGAGAAGACTGAGGGGAGTTATGATAGCGCTCTTCAAGTATTTGAAAGGTTGTCACAGACAGGAAGGCCAGGATCTCTTCTCCATCATCCCAGAGTGCAGGACACGGAAGAATGGACTCAAGTTACAGGAAGCCAGATTTCGGCTGAACATGAGGAAAAACTTCCTGACTGTCAGAGCAATACGACAATGGAACCAATTCCCTATGAAGGTAGTGGGCTCTCCCACACTGGAGGCATTCAAGATGAGTCTGGACAGCCATCTGTCGGGGATGCTTTGATTTGGGTTCCTGCATTGAGCAGCAGCGGGTTGGACTCAACGGTCTTATAGACCCCTTCTAACCATACTATTCTATGATTCTATGAAATAGATGGAACCATTCTGCACAGGGCTAGTTGTAGTACAAGATGTCTGGAATGCACCAACTTGGGTAAGGCTGCTGTATTGGGATGCTTCTACATGATATTACTGGAATCCCATTGGGAGGAAACATGCCCATAGAGGCGCCTGTGCTGCCACCCAGAAAATGTCAGAAGGGGCCCTTATATGGAATTGTGTTTACACACTGCCACACATCTTGTTAGTGCAAAGGGACTAGCTAATTGAAAAGTCTGACGCCTCTCTAAAGAGGCATCCCCCCCCCCCTAAAACTTGGAAGTGTAGCTGTATAGGGAACAACACATGGCGAGACTCAAGATTAGAAGTTTGGCAACTAATCTCACTAAGTATTAATGGACATGTCACTCAAAAAGCTGCTGGAGAAGATGCAGGGATAGTTTCTCAAGGATAGCTATTAGTCAAGCAAAAGCACTGAGATTGATTGGATTCTCTTCTTCTATTTTTTTTTAAGTGAAATTAGACTTGAGCTGTAAACATGCACATTTTTAAACAAGCATGTTGAGTAAGGCCCAAACACACCTTGATTTCTTAAATGTTCATGATTTCATAAATGTTCCCCTATTTATTTCCATTGCCCTGTCTTGCTCTTACTTTAAAATGCTTTCACAGACCCTCAGTGATTGGCTACGCACCATTGTGGCATCATCTCATTCACCTCGCATTATCTGGGTGGGATTATCAATGTGACTCATCCAGGCTCTATGGTGCTGAACTTCCCTCACTCTCATTTGTCCTCTGCGACAACATCTTCACAGAATTGGCTATGAAGCATCACATATTTCTCCTCTTTGGGCTCCCCTATGGGATCTGAGTTTTGTGCTCAGTATATTTGTTGTTCAGTCGTTCAGTCGTGTCCGACTCTTCGTGACCCCATGGACCATAGCATGCCAGGCCTTCCTGTCCTGCGCTCTCTCCCGGAGCGTGCTCAAGTTCATATTCATTGCATCCGTGATGCTATCTAGCCATCTCATCCTCTGCCGTCCCCTTCTCATAGTTAACTGCCAGAGAAACTTCTAAAAAATATTTTAACTGTTTTAAACTGGAGTTTTACTCTTTTACCTTTGTTATTCACCACTCTGAAACCTTCTGATGTGAAGCGGTATATAAATATTGTAAATAAAATAAATAATAAATAACATAATAAAATAAATAATAAATAACATAATAAAATAAAAACTAACATCGTCATATCACCTCCACACCCGTGTGCCAATGTTTGGTGCTAGTTTGGTGCTGTTTTCTGCTACAAATCTCGAGTTTTGTCCCACCACCAAAAGCATGAAAATGACATACTTTTAGGCAGGGCCTAACGAATGCTAAAAATTCCACATTCTCATATGACCATGTTGGTTTGTGTGTGTGTTAGCTATGAAGCTGCACTTGATGTGGGTGGCATTACTTGTGTGTGGCAGCTAGGAACGGATGGACTCACCCCAGTCTGAGCTTGGTGGGTGCTTGAGGAGGTTCGTTGCTGTCCACCTGTGCAAGCTGGGAAACGTGAGCCCCTGGAGGGTTTGGCAAGCCGTTCTCTCATGCCCCGCAGCTGTCTGCCCTGCATGCGAGCTTCAATTTTAAATTAAGATGGGGCTCTGTATGTTTCATAGATCTAACATAGCGCACAATGGCAGCTGGAAAGGGCAATTTTCCCAACATTACAGCCGCCGTTGTGCACGACGTTAACGCAAGATGGGCCCCTGTCTTTTTCATAGATCTAACGTTGAGCACAATGGTGGCCATAAAGGGCCATTTCCCCAACATTACAGCTGCCGTCATGGGCAACGTTACATCTACGAAAAAGACAGACCCATCTTTTGTTACATTAGAGGCTCGTATGGCGGATGGGCAGCTGCAGGGCACAAGCAGATGGCCCAGGCAAGTCCCAGCTGCTTACATGTCTTGGCAGGTGGGGGCAGCAGCCAAGCCAAGCCAAATTTGGGGATGTGGGGGGGGGATTCTGACGGACTCCCAGACCAAATCAGGTACTGTTTAGTAGCATATGCATATTTATTTACTAGAGTAGTTGGCAACTATTATGAAGTTAGAGTTGGTTCACACAGATGTAGTGAAGGTTAGTGCTTTTTGTTACTAACACCAAGCAAACAGCCATCCAGTACACTTCATACTTTCTGAAGTACACTAAGCTCTTCATCCAAGGCCCTCCTCTGGGTGCCTCCCCAAGGGAGGCTCAGGGAGCGGCAATAAGGGAGAGGGCCTTCTAGGTGATGACTCCCCAGTTATGGATTGATCTCCCCAATGAGGCTTGCCTGGCACCAACATGTCATTGTCATCTTTTTGGCACCAGGTTAAAACTGCCCCCTTCTCAGGCATTTGGCAGCATATAACGGGTCTTCTTGATCAGGTCCTGGATTGTCTCTGGCTGATAGTTTTAAATTGTTTTAGATATTTAATTGTTGCTGTGTATGCTATCTATTTTATGTCCTTACATGAATGTTTTTTTTTTGATACTTTCTATAATGTATTTAGTGTTATTTAATTTTTGTGAACTGCTCAGAGAGCTTCAGCTATGGGGCTGTGTAGAAATATAGTAAATGAAATGAAATGAAGATAAGATCATTTTTCTCTGCTGTGAGAAACCTCGTTTCTGGCCAAGAAGTTAAGCCCCCCCCTTTTTTTTCATAATGAAGAGAGGGATGTGTGTGTGTCTGCTAACAGTTTCTGGAACTTAGGAGAGACACATTGGCTTCCTCTTGGTTCTCATCTGAGAGGAGAATGGTGCAGCATCTGCTCAGAAAAACAGTCCCTGGGGCAACACCTGCTATTTCAAGGCAGCTACAACTTCGAGTTAAGGGGCGTGTGTAAGATTTTCTTTGCTTTTATTATCTGCATTCATTTTCCATCAATAAACTATCATTCTTTCACACAAGTGGACATAAGTCATATTGCTACAAAACCTGGAGCTTGCATATGGCCATCATGACTAGTAGCCATGGATATACTCATCCTTGATGAATTTGACTAAAGCCTTTAAAGCCATCTAACCTACTGCCTATTCCCCCATTTTATGGCAGTGAGTCCCCAAAATGAAGTGCTTCAATGGGCAGGTGGCAGGTGGAGGGCGAGATGAACATAGAACAGAAGCCATTCTAAGGAGGAGGAGGAAGACAGGAAGGAAGGAAGGAAGGAAGGAAGGAAGGAAGGAAGGAAGGAGAAGCGCCAGCAAAGCATCATATCTTGATTGTTGTATCAAGGGTCTTGACACAATCATACCATCAGACCACTTCAAGATGGCTTTTAAGCAGCATTTTATCAATGTGCCTATGCACATTAGTAACGCAGAGGAAAAAATGATTGGAGGGAAATGAAAGCAGTGGCATGTGGCACATGATCCAAGTGCAGATTAATTTTAGAAATTCTCCTAGTTAAAGCAGAATTGTTACTGACTTATTTCTAAATGTGCATGCCACCATTCAGAGCAAAATGCTCCCAAGGCAGCTCACATCAAAAACATAAGAAAACACTACATAATTAATTATATATCAATAAAACCACAACCCCCTCAAACCCCCAACACTTTAGAAAACCAGCAGTTAAAGCACCACTGAGCCAACATTTCTCAGAAGATGTTCTGAAGGGTGGGACTGTGGCTCAGTGGACAGTAGGGATGGCGGAGAATTTCTCCCCGAAACTTCGGGGGGCCGAGCGCCAACGTGTTCGGCCCCCCGAACAAGTTTTGGGGAGAAATCCTCCGCCCCCCCGCCCCCCCCCCGGGACGGGACTTACCTTCCCTGAATGTCCCTCCCGGCGGCGGGTCCGGCTGGCGGTTCGTCCGGTGTTCGAGCGGGGCGGGAGCGGCAGCTGGTCTTTCGACCGGCTGCCGCCCCCGCCATTGCAATGAAAGAAAAAAAAAAAAGTCCCCTGATAGGCTACGTGACGATTCACGTAGCCTATCACGGCAAGATTTGCAAAGTCAGCCGTGATAGGCTACGTGAATCGTCACGTAGCCTATCACGGGTGACTTTAAAAAAAAAAAAAAAGTGTGTACGGATAATGGCGGCCCCCATAGGGAGCCGCCATTCCCCTTCCTTATTTGGTCGCTGTAGTCTACGTCAATGTTTACATAGACTACGGCGAAAATAAGGGCAACGCTATTTGCGTTGCCCTTATTTTCGCCGTAGTCTACGTAAACATTGACGTAGACTACAGCAACTAAATAAGGAACGCGAATGGCGGCTCCCTATGGGGGCCGCCATTCGCGTACGCGCTTTTTTTTTTTTTTTTAAAGTCACCCGTGATAGGCTACGTGACGATTCACGTAGCCTATCACGGCTGACTTTGCAGATCTAGCCGTGATAGGCTACGTGAATCGTCACGTAGCCTATCAGGGGACGTTTTTTTTTTTTTTTTTTTTTACTTTCGTGTTCGCGGCCGGGCGAGGCGGGAAGCCTCCTCCCCGGCCTGAATTTCGGCCGGGCGAGGCAGGAAGCCTCCCCCCCAGCCTGAATTTCGGCCGGGCGAGGCGGGAAGCCTCCCCCCCGGCCTGAACTTCGCGGGGGGAGCAGCGAAGCGCTCCCCCCCACCGCGAACAAGCTGCGAGAAAAGGTAAGTGACTTTCGTTCACCCCTAGTGGACAGAGCTAGGGATGTATGAAAATCACTTACCTGTTCGCGGATTATGTTTATGGGGGGGGAGGCGTTCCGTCCCTCCCCCCAGAATCCTGGACGGGGGGGAGGCGCTCCGTTCCTCCCCCCCGGAATCCTCCGCAGCCGGCTGTGCTCCACGGCAGCTCCGCGGAGCAGTCAGCCAGGCTCAGCCAGGCCAGAGCCATCCGCAGCCGGACTTCTGGCCGCGGAGGGCTCTGGGAAAAAAAAACCACGTACGCAAAAATAAGGAATGCAAATGGCGGCGGCCATAGCCGCCGCCATTTGCATTCCTTATTTTTGACGTCTTAATCTACGTAAATATTTATGTAGACTAGGACGGTGAAAATAAGGGGAACGCAAATAGCCTAGTGGACACTATTTGCGTTCCCCTTATTTTCGCCGTCTTAGTCTATGTAATTATTTACGTAGACTAAGACGGCCCAAAATAAGGAATGCAAATGGCGGCGGCCATAGCCGCCGCCATTTGCGTACGCGGTGTTTTTTTTACCCAGACGTTTTAGGCTATGTAAAAACTTATGCAGCCTATCACATGTGTGTAAAAAAAAACACTGCAAATGGTGGCGGCAGCCGGTCGGAAGGCCAGCCGCCGCAGCCGCCACCGCCGCCACCGCCACCCGGAGGATCCGCCACAGGTAAGTCTCATCCCAGGGGGATTCCGGGGTGGGGGGGGGGCAGGCCATTCCGCCACAGATTTCGGGGGGCTGAATGCACTGGCATTCAGCTTCCCCGAGATCCATGGCGGAATTCCCCGCCATCCCTAGACAGTAGGGATGTACGAAAGTCACTTACCTTTTCGCAGCTTTGCTTCGCGGTGGGGGGGAGGCGCTTCGCTTCTCCCCCAAAATTCAGGCTGGGGGGGGCGCCCCACCTCGCCCGCCTGAAATTCAGGCCAGGGAGATGCACCCCGTCTCCCCGGCCGCGAAAGAAAAAGTGGGAAAAATAACCCCCATGATAGGCTACGTAATGATTAACGTAGCCTATCACGGCTAGATTTCCAAACTCAGCCGTGATAGGCTACGTAAATCGTTACATAGCCTATCACGGATGACTTTGAAAAAAAAAAAAGCGCGTATGCAAATGGTGGCGCCCTATGGGCGCCACCATTTGCGTTCCTTATTTGGTCCCGGTAGTCTACGTAAAGATTTAAGTAGACTATGGCGAAAATGAGGGCAACACTATTTGCGTTGCCTTTATTTTCACCGTAATCTACGTAAATCTTTATGTAGACTACCTGGACCAAATAAGGAACGCAAATGGCGGCGCCCATAGGGTGCCGCCATTTGCGTACGCGCTTTTTTTTTCCCCCCAAAGTCACCCGTGATAGGCTACATAACGATTTACGTAGCCTATCATGGCTGACTTTGGAAATCTAGCCGTGATAGGCTACGTTAATAGTTACGTAGCCTATCAAGGGTTGTTTTTTTTTTAACTTTACTTTGTAATGGCAGTGGCGGCAGCCGGTCGGAAGACCGGCTGCTGCCCCCGCCCCCGCCGAAAAGCCGATGAACCGCCGCCGGGACCCGCCTCCGGGAGGGACATTCGGCCACGGTAAGTCCCATCCCGGGGGGTGGCGGGGGGGTGGCGGAGAATTTCACCGCCGATTTCAGGGGGCCGAATGCCTTGGCACTCAGCCCCCCGAAGATTCGGGGAGAAATTGTCCGCCATCCCTACGACAGAGAGCACGTGTTGTGTGCAGAAGGTCCCAGTTTCAATCCCCAGCTTCTCTAGAAGGCCTAGAAAAGAATCATGGATGGACCCCTGGAGAGCAGCTGCCAATCAGTGTAAATAATACTAGGCTAGATGGACCAAGGGTCTGACTCAGTAGTGCAGCAGCTTCCTATGTTCCAATGTATCATCTGAGAAAATTTGTTAGGAGGTTTGATCATGAGCTGAATGTGGAAATACAAAGCTGAGCTGGGGGCAAGTGGGGTGCTGACATGCATAGGAGTAAGTTGCATTGAACTCAGTAAGACTTACTTCTGAGTAGACATACACAGAGTTGGTTCTCCTTTCTGCTCAGCTTTGTATTTCCACATCCAGTTCATTATCAGACCTCCTGTAGTTATCTCAGTAGACCCTCGGGTGAATGGGGGGGGGTTCCAGGGAACAGCTGGATTGAGGGAGACTCCACACACAAACACATGTAATAGAAGAATATAGTTCTTCATATTCCCTGGTATGTTTATTCCTCATTTTGTCCATTCCCTGAGCATGTGCAGAGTGTGCTTTTTATTCAAACAAAGAGAAGGTTGCTGATCTTTCCCTTCATGCAGCATTTGTACAAGTGTGACTGCTTCAGAAAGAACTTTCCATTATACTGTCTCTTTTTCTTCATGAGTTTCATATAACAGAAGTGTGGTGTAGTGGTGAGAGGCCAGCCCAAAGTCACCCAGTGAGATAACTAACAGCTTTGATCATGAGTGGGATGTGGAAATACAAAGCTGAGCTGGGGGCAAGTGGGGTGCTGACATGTGTAGGAGTAAGTCTCATCGAACTCAATAAGACTTACTTCTGAGTAGACATGCACAGAGTTGGTTATCCTCTCAATTTTAGCTTCACAATGTCACCAACAAGGGTGGATGTGGAAATAGAAAGCCTAGCAGGGGGAATAATACTCATGCAGGGCTCCAGACCAGCATGGTCATTTAAAAAGGTTCTTTCTTTCTTTCTTTCTTTCTTTCTTTCTTTCTTTCTTTCTTTCAACAGTGTTGCTTTAAACAAAGAGTACATCGCTGAGGCACACCTAGGGCAGCCTTGTATTGGGAAGCCCCGAGGAGGAGGAAGTGTTTTGGCTGAAAGTAATTACTGCACGTCTCAGGGCAGGGGGAAAAATACGTAAATATCTACGAAAAATAGCCTTTCTTACGGAAGTTATGCAGAATTATGGCTGTCGGTACGGATTTATGTTCGTAATACTTGGAGCGGGAAAAAAAAAGAGAATTCCAGGGGCTTGCGAATGATGGTACGGAGCACTGGCCGCAAACTGCGGAAGTCAAGTGGCACAGAAGGTACACAATTCATACATCCCTACCCGTTAGAAAAAGGAGGCCATGTTGCAGGTATTTTTTTCCAAATGCTCTACACCACTTTTTGTAGTGATCCCCCACCCCAGCAGACACACGCACAATGCCCTGGAACAGTGCTAGGTCTAGGGCATTGTGGAGGATGCAAAACGGCTGCCAGATGGCCCACACATTTTCTGCTGCTTTTGCAGTAACATAAATGCACATTTGCTAACAGGAACGACCTTTTTGTACATCCCTATAAACAAATCCGATTCCATCAATGAGACAATCAGCAAAACATAGATGGAATGGATTTAACAAAATCCATACATCCCTAACTATGTCCAGTTTGGGGTGCCACATTTTAAGGACATTGACAAACTGGAGTGGGTCCAGAGAACGGCTTGAGTAGGGAAGGGGTGGGCACCCAATTCTGTCTGGGAATCCAGCAGAATCCCCCCCTGCCCACAACCCTGAGCCCCGCTTGCCAAGCCCCTACCCCTGCTCTCCCCGCTACCTGTGTTCGATGGGTGGCCTGCACTCACTCCAGCTGCCTCATAGAACTCCACGGTCACCATTGTTTGAAAAATAAAATGGTGAGCACAAAATGCGCATTTTGCACAGATGCGAATATGCGCATTTTTGTGCTCATCATTTTATTTTTCAAAAGTGGCGATCTTGGAGCTCAATGAGGCCACCAGAGTGAATGCAGGCTGCTTGCCAAGTGCAAGAGGGGCTCAAGCATGGTCCTGGGACTGGTGAGCAGGTGCATGGGCTCAGCAGGTGCCCAGAGAACTCAGACAGGGATGGGTATGAGTATGTTTAGCCTAGAGAATGTTTAGCCTAGAGAAGAGAAGATTAAGGGGAAGTATGACAGATTGTCTTCGAATACTTGAAAGGGTGACATGCGGATGATGGAGCAGCCTTGTCCATCATCCAACATCTACTCTATGAACTAGGACTTGATGAGAAATGTATTTCAGTTCATTTTTTAATCAGGATTTACTCAGTTCGCACTTTCAGGACTGAACATGGACTTGGACACAATCTGTAGTCAAAGTCCATTTCTGAGGTTGCAATGTAATTTGTGGACCCCAAAATGTGTTCAACAGTATGTGTACATTTGGAAAATGTGCATGAATAAACATGTACTTTCGAAAAATGCACAGAAACACACTTGTATCAATGGGAGAAGAATGTGTATATCCAAAGATGGGCACCGTTAAAGCGTATATTTGGAAAAACGTGTAAAAATATGCACAGATTTTCATGGAAAAGGGAAAAAAAATATTGCAATCTGATATGGGCTCAAGTCAGAATGAGCTTCAAGATGGAATTCTCAGAACTTTGTTGAGCTTGAGTTTTGTTGTTTTGCACATCCCAAAAACCAGTGAGTGGATAATGCAATAGCAGCAGCAAATAGCAGCAGCAGAGAGCAGCAGCTTTAAAGACAAGGGGAAAGGGGCAAACATGGACTTTATCTGCTCCTTCTTAGCTGCTGTTCTCTTTTATCTCTTTTATCTTTTATATTCTTTTAAACTGTTGTGCATTTTATATCCTAACATTTTAATATGTGCCTGGGAGGACTATTGGGCAACTCAGGGTGTGGGGGAGGTGCCACCATAACTGTGGTCACGGGCAGGGGGAGTTATGGCGTTGGCGGATTAACAGGCCAGCTGAGGAGAAGAGGGGCTAGACACCTTACAGCTGTCCCCTCTTCTGGTTCTTCCCCCCACCTGATGGTTCCTGGCAGCCTTACCAGTCTGCCCTCGGGTCTGGTTAGGGTTGGCGGAGAATTTCTCCCCGAAACTTCGGGGGGCCGAGCGCCAACGTGTTCAGCCCCCCGAACAAGTTTCGGGGAGAAATCCTCCGAACCCCCCCGCCCCCCCCGCACACACCCCCAGGACGGGACTTACCTTCGCTGGGTCCGGGTAGGTTGTCCGGCTGGGTCCAGGAGGTTGTAAATTCCTCCTTGAGAGAGGGAGTGGTGCCTGCCACTTTAAAAGAGGCAGTCATTAGACCACTCCTGAAAAAGCCTAACCTGGACCCAGAGGATGTTAACAATTATAGGCCAGTGGCCAACATCCCCTTCCTGGGCAAGGTGCTTGAGCGGGTGGTTGTAGGACAGCTCCAGGCACTGTTGAATGAAACGGATTATCTAGATCCATTTCAATCAGGCTTCAGGCCTGGTTTTGGAATGGAAACTGCCTTGGTCGCCCTGTGGGATGACCTCTGCCAGAAGAGGGACAGGGGGAGTGCGACCCTGTTGATTCTCCTGGACCTCTCAGCGGGTTTTGATACCATCGACCATGGTATCCTTCTGGATAGGTTGTCTGGGTTGGGAGTTGGAGGCACTGCACTACAGTGGTTCCGCTCCTACTTGGATGGCTGATTCCAGAAGGTGGTGCTGAGGGATTATTGCTCTGTGCCATGGCAATTGTGCCATGGGGTTCCACAGGGCTCTATTTTATCCCCCATGCTATTTAACATCTACATGAAACCGCTGGGGGAGGTTATCCGGAGGTGTGGGCTGACGTGCCATCAATATGCAGATCATGTAGGGGTGCACGAAAGTCACTTAACTGGTCTCGCAGCTTGCTTCGCGGTGGGGGGGAGGCACTTCGCTGCTCCCCCAGAAGTTCAGGCCGGGGGGGGAGGCTTCCCACCTCGCCCGGCCGAAATTCAGGCTGGGGGGGAGGCTTCCCGTCTCGCCCGGCTGAAATTCAGGCTGGGGAGAAGCGCCCCGTCTCCCCGGCCGCGAACTTCAAAAAAACCCCCAACACCCCTGTGATAGGCTACGTAACGATTAACGTAGCCTATCACGGCTAGATCTGCAAAGTCAGCCGTGATAGGCTACGTTAATCGTCACGTAGCCTATCACGGGTGACTTTGAAAAAAAAAAAGCGCGTACGCAAATGGCGGCCCCCATAGGGAGCGCCATTCACGTTCCTTATTTGGTCCCTGTAGTCTACGTAAAGATTTACATAGACTACGGTGAAAATAAGGGCAATGCTATTTGCGTTGTCCTTATTTTCGCCGTAGTCTACGTAAATCTTTACGTAGACTACAGGGACCAAATAAGGAATGGGAATGGCGGCTCCCTATGGGGGCCGCCATTAGCCGTACGCACTTTTTTTTTTAAGTCACCCGTGATAGGCTACGTGACGATTAACGTAGCCTATCACAGCTGACTTTGGAAATCTAGCCGTGATACGCTACGTTAATCGTTACGTAGCCTATGACAGGGGCGTTTGGTTTTTTTTTACTTTGCTTGTAATGGCGGCGGTGGCAGCCGGTCGAAAGACCAGCTGCCGCCCCCGCCCCTGACGAAGACCTGCCGAACCGCCGCCGGGACCCGCCACCGGGAGGGACATTCGTGAAAGGTAAGTCCCATCCCGGGGGGGGTGCGGGGGCGGGGGGGCGGGGGGGCGGAGAAGTTCTCCCCGAACAACCTTTGGAGGACCGAATGCGTTGGCGCTCGGCCCCCCGAAGTTTCGGGGAGAAATTCTCCCCCATCCCTATGCAGATGACACCCAGCTCTACCTCTCTTTCTCATCAAAACCAGGTGAGGCAGTGGCTGTTCTGAATCAGTGCCTGGGCACAGTAATGGACTGGATGAGGGCTAATAAACTGAAACTCAATCCAGACAAGATGGAGGTACTGTTAGTGGGTGGTTCGTCTGCCTGGCTAGGTGATATTCAACCTGTTCTGGAGGGGGTTGCACTCCCCCTAAAGGATCAGGTTCGTAGTTTGGGGGTGCTCTTTGATCCAGAACTGTCACTTGAGGCACAGGTGAACTCAGTGGCACGGAGCACTTTTTATCAGCTTAGGCTGGTATACCAACTACGCCCTTATCTGCACAGAGATAGCCTAGCTACAGTTATCCATGCTCTGATAACTTCTCGTCTGGATTACTGCAATGCGTTATACGTGGGGCTGCCTTTGAAAACGGTCCGGAAACTTCAGCTGGTCCAAAATCGGGCAGCAAGATTGTTAACAGGGACTGGCCTGCGAGCTCATATTACGCCAGTACTTTTCTAGCTGCGCTGGCTGCCAGTCCATTTCCGGGCCCGATTCAAAGTGCTGGTGTTAACATTCAAAGCCCTTAACGGCTTGGGGCCAGGTTACCTGAAGGATCGCCTCCTCCCATATGTGCCTGCCTGGACCTTAAGATCATCATCAGCGGCCCTTCTCCGTGAGCCCCTGCCAAAGGAAGTGAGGCAGGTGGCTACTAGGAGGAGGGCTTTTTCTGCTGTAGCACCCCGGCTCTGGAATGAGCTCCCTAGTGAGGTTCGCCTGCTGCCTACATTGTATTCCTTTCGGCGCCAGGTGAAGACCTTTTTATTTTCCCAGGCATTTTAGCATTTTAGCTTCCTAAATTTTTATCTTTGCTGTTTTAAATCTGTATTTTAAACTCCTGCACTGCTGCTAGATTTTATTGTGGTTGTATTGTTATATTGTGGTCTTAATGTTCTATATATTTTAAATTGTTTTATTGTGTGTTGTTTGGTTTTAATTTTTGTGAACCGCCCAGAGAGCTTTGGCTATTGGGCGGTATAGAAATGAAACAAACAAACAAACAAATAAATAAATAAAATGCAAGGGAGTAGATTTCAGCTAAACATTAGGAGAAATGTCCTACAGTAAGAGCTGTTCAAATGTAGGGATGACAGAGAATTCCACCATGGATTCCAGTGAGGATCTGTGGTGGAATGGCCTCCCACCCCCTGCCACCCCACAGAATCCTCCCGGGATGAAATTACCTGGGGCGGATGTGGTGGTGGTGGCAGCGGCGGTGGCAGTGGCTCCGGTGGTGGCGACTCCGGCTGGTCTCCCGGCCAGCCGTGGCCGGGCTGCTGCGGCCGCCATTTGTGTTCTTGCAGCCCTGCATTTACGTAGCCTATCACGGCAAAGAGCAGGGATGCAAATGGCGGCTGCTATGCCTAGTCCTAGTCCTACTCTGACATTATAACCACTGCATCACACTGTCTGATATCTGTTAGCTGTCTTGGGCCCCTAGTGTAGAAAGGTGGGATAGAACTAGGGATGGCGGAGAATTTCTCCCCGAAACTTCGGGGGGCCGAGCACCAACGTGTTCGGCCCCCCGAACAAGTTTCAGGGAGAAATTCTCCGCACCCCCCCACCCCCCGCACCCCCCCCCGGGACGGGACTTACCTTTGCCGAATGTCCCTCCCAGCGGCGAGTCCGGCCGGCGGTTCGGCGGGTGTTCATCCGGGGCAGGAGTGGCAGCCGCCATTCCAATAAAGAGGGCTGGTGTGGGTAGGGATGTCAGAGAATTCCTCTACGATTCTCGGGGAGGCCAAATGCAAATTTGTTGGAGAAACAGTCTGCACCCCGCCCCCCCACGGGACGGCACTTACCTTGTGCGAATGTCCCTGGCGGCAGCGGCGGTTCGGTGGCGGCTGCGGCGGACGGTCTTCCGACCGGCTGCCGCCATTTCCAAGATAAAGAAAAAAAAAGTGATAGGCTACGTAAAGATTTACGTAGCCTATCACGGCTAGATTTTTAAAAAACACCGTGATAGGCTACGTAAATGTTTACATAGCCTATCACGACTGAGTGAAAACAAAAACAAAAACTGCATGTACGCAGTTTTATTCATTTGTTTATTTCTTTTATGCATGCGTGGATACATATGCATGTGGGCAAAAGCACACATCACTTTACTTACCTAGCTAGCAGCAAGAGCCTTTTTTTACTCTAGAGTAAGCACAAGAAGGCCAATCCATGTTGGAATCCTAGCATGGGGTGGGATGGGGGCTTTCCTCCAGGTCTGGTTCTGATCCATATCTCCCTCTTTGCTTTGCTTTTCTTTAATGAATCACTATTTGGCCACATAAATTACAGGTATGTGGCGGAGGGGAGATCTAGATTAAGACCACAGCAGGGGGAAGTGATAAATGCCCCTACCCATCATGCTAATATCCTGACCCAAATTGGGACCCCTGGGCTTACTTTGAAGTAAAAAAAGAAAAACCATAGCTGCTAGCTACATCTTTAAGGTCACCTGTGCTTTGGGCAATGGAGATACCTATATACATACATTTCTACCCTGCTTTTTGAACCTCTAAGGCACAAGTAGGCAAATTTTAGACTTGTGGGATCTACTTTATTTTCTACTAAAACCCTGAGGTCCAAAATAGTGGCTCAATGAAGGAGTGGACATGGAATTAAGGAACGGGCGGTGGGGGGTCGCCCTGAGCATATGTTCCACCCAGAAATTTGTTTTCATTTCCAGAACTGAGCTCACAAATCTTTCACTAAAAATGCATGCCTGGTTTTCCTCAGATGGATGAGAAGTTCAGTTACATTTGTTTATCTTGCTCCATTCATATCCCCATATCAGCACACTTTGTATGCTTATTTATTTGTTACATTTGTATCCAGCCTTTCCTCCAAGGTGCCCAAGGCAGCATACAGGATCTTCCTCCTCCCCATTTATCCTCACAACAACCCTGTGAGATAGGTTAGGCTGACAGTCAGTGACTTGCCCAAAGTCAGCCAGTGAGCGTTATGGCAGAGTAGAGACTAGAACCCAGGTCTCCGAAGTCCTAGTCAACGCCCTAACTACTACACCACACTGGATTTTGCGGGCAAAACTCACACATTTCTGAGCTCATGCTCACTCACAAAATGTGGGCTTTAGAAAAATGCGCACTTAAAAATGTGCATTGTGGGGAAATGTAGGTTTTCACACTTTAGTGAATGGGGGGAAAGCATGCATTTCGGCGTGTGCTTTCCCATTTGGAGGGGGGGCAGAACTCGCATTTGGGGATGGGAACAAGAAGGACTGAGCTTTGAAGGGTAATTCAGGGAACCTTGAACAGCTCGAACGTTGCTGATTCTGCTACCCCTATTTTTCCCCACAAAGCTTTCATATCAGCAGGCTAATTTTGGGTAGGAGGGGAGTCTTTGTTGTTGCTGCAGTGGTTAAAACATCAGAAATCTAGGGACGGCAGAGAATTCCGCCACGGATCTCGGTGAGGCTGAATGCCAGTGCATTCGGCCCCCTGAACTCCGTGGCGGAACGGGCTGCTACCCCCCTGCACCCCCTGCAGATCCCCCTCGGGATGAGACGTACCTGGGGTGGATGTTCCGGGCGGCAGCGGCTGCGGCGGAGGCTGCGGTGTCGGCGGCGGCAGCTGGTCTTCCGACTGGCTGCTGCTGCCGCCATTTGCAGTCTTGTGTAAAAAAAAAAAAAACAAGACGTGATAGGCTATGTAAAGATTTACATAGCCTATCATGGCTGGGTTAAAAAAAAAAAAAAAACCGCATACGCAAATGGTGGCGGCTATGGCCGCCGCCATTTGCGTTCCTTATTTTTGGCCGTCTTAATCTACGTAAATATTTACGTAGACTATGACGGCGAAAATAAAGGGGAACGCAAATAGCGTAGCGGGCGCTATTTGCGTGCCTTTTTGATTTGCCGTTTTAGCCTACATAAATCTTTATGTAGGCTAAAATGGTGAATCAAAAAGGGATGCAAATAGCGCCCGCTACACTATTTGCATTCCCCTTTATTTTCGCCGTCATAGTCTACGTAAATATTTACGTAGATTAAGACGGCCAAAAATAAGGAACGCAAATGGCGGTGGCCGTAGCCACCGCCATTTGCATATGCAGGTTGTTGTTTTTTTCCCCAGAGCTCTCTGCGGCCAGAAATCCGGCTGCGGATGGCTCTGGCCTGGCTGGGCGTGGCCGGCTGCTCCGCGGAGCTGCCGCGGAGCACAGCCGGCCGTTGGAGGATTCCAGGGGGGAGGAACAGAGCGCCTCCCCCCCGTCGAGGATTCCGGGGGGAGGGACGGAACGCCTCCCCCCCATCAACATAATCCATGAAAGGTAAGTCACTTTCATACATCCTTACAGAAATCAGACATCCTTGCTGATCTACTGCAAAACAGCAATCACCTGAAGTTCTACCAAGAGATTCCACACTACTTTCTGCCCTCCCTTGTTCTAAGCAATTACATTTAAAAAAAAAATGTAATGGTACTTAATAAGATGGATCTGGCTATACTTCTAGAATAGCTTAAATTAAATACATCCGGCAACAATAATTCTGGGCAGTTATAGGAGAGAAGGTGTGGGGAAGGAAAGCTAATACCTGGAATTTTTGAGGGGTTAACAACATTTGGGCTCAAATTAGGGGGAGCAATTTGGAGGTTCTAAATTGTTTGGAGGGCTTATTGTTCAGGGTGCATTGGTGGTGGATTGTGGGTTCTTTCTTTTTTTTTTAGTTTATTTTTGCTAATGCCTGTGTGCCCCCCCCCCATGTCAAAACATCTCTGGAATCATAACCTAGCATCATTCCAGGGTCACTTGTGTCTCTGTGTGTGTATCTGTTAGGGATCCGTCCCTCCCCCCCCCCAGTATCCTTGCCAGCTGGCTCCGCGATGAGTCTGCTGGCAGACGTCTGGGTGCTGGGACGCAAATGGCGTCCAGTGTAGCGGACGCCATTTGTGTCCCTGTTCTTTGCCGTGATAGGCTACAATGTAAACATTTACGTAACCTATCGCGGCAAAGAGCAAGGACGCAAATGGCGCAGCAGATGCCATTTGTGTCCCTGTTCTTTGCCGTAATAGGTAAAGGGACGCCATTTGCGTCCCTCCTCTTTGCCATGATAGGCTACGTAAATCTTTATGTAGCCTATCACGGCAAAGAGCAGGGATGTAAATGGCGTCCACTACGCTGAATGCCATTTTCTTCTGCAGGGCTGCAGCGGATGGACCGGACCCAGCCGGTGGCAGGTCAGATCCGTTCCGGGGCAACATCGCGGGGTGGTGGAGGTGGGTGGTCCGTTCCTCCACAGACTCCAAGGGGCCGGATTCATTAGAATCCGGCATCATTGGAGTCCGTGGCGGGATTCTCTAACATCCCTAGTATCTGTTGATGATGACCAGCAGGTGGCCAAACAGAAAAACCTTTACTGTGGCAAAATAAACAAGAGAAGAAAATCTTCTGTCACTGCCGCAATGATACCACCACAAATCTTTTCAAATGATTTTGCTCCCCCATGAAAAAAAAATCAAGAAACACCCCATCCCATTTTCACTCCCTGTGAATGGGGTGTCAGATGAATCTGTGTGCATTTGGTTGGCCACTGTGGCAACAGAATGGACTACATATGCTTTTGGTGTGATCTAGGATGGTTCGTCTTTTGTTTGTGAGTGTGCACACATGTATTTGAGCCTAAGGTTGGGCAATGCATGGTCTGTGGGCTGCATGTGGGCCCTCCTATCCCCCTCTGCATACCAAATTCAGTAATAAAAAAAAATGGCATCTGCAGTGGCTACAGAGCATGGAGCACTAAAAGGGTAAAAATTAGTTTGTTTGCAAGCGAGGTTGACCTTTTAGTGCTCCATAGAGGCTACAAGCACACAGAGTAGTATAAACGCACACACAATTTATACTATTACTACCTTCACAATGCTACTGCAAAGCGGATGGAACAACTCATTGTAGATTGTGGTGGTGAAGTAATCGTTGGACTCCATCTACATGAACTCAGTCCAAATATTCTAGGGATGTCGGAGAATTTCTCCACGAATCTCCGGAAGGCTGAATGCCAACGCATATGGCCCCCTGAAATTGGTGGAGAAATGGTCCGCCACCCCCCCGCCACCCCCCGGGATGGGACTTACCTTTGTCAAATGTCCCTGGCGGCGGCAGCTCCCAGCGGCGGTTTGGCGGCAGTGCGGCGGCGGCCGGTCTTCCGACCGGCTGCCACCACCGCCATTTCCAAGTAAAAATAAAAAAACAGCAACAAACTTGATAAGCTACGTAAAGATTTACGTAGCCTATCACGGCTAGATTTTCAAAAAACACCGTGATAGGCTACGTAAATGTTTACGTAGCCTCTCACGGCTGACTTCGGGGGGGGGGAAAGCACGTATGCAAATGGCGGCGCCCATGGGCAGCGCCATTTGTGTTCCTTATTTGGGCACATGTAGTCTACATAAACATTTACGTAGACTATGGCGAAAATAAGGGCAATGCAATTTGCGTTGGCCTTATTTTTGCCGTAGTCTATGTAAATGTTTACGTAGACTACACGTGCCCAAATAAGGAACGCAAATGGCGGCGCCCATGGGCGCCGCCATTTGTGTACACGCTTTTTTTTCCCCCAAAGTCAGCCGTGATAGGCTACGTAAACATTTACGTAGCCTATCATGGCTGACTGCAGGGACACAAACGGCGGCGGCTACAGCCGCCGCCATTTGCGTCCCGGCAGGAGACAAGATTCGCGGCCGGAGGGATGGGGCGCCTCCCCCCGGCCAGAATTTCAGGGGGAGGGATGGAGCGCCTCCCCCCCACCGCGAAGCAAGCTGCGGGACCAGGTAAGGGACTTTTGTCCATCCCTAAAATATTCCCAAGTCTGCCAAAGTGATTGTGTGAACAATCCCTAAAGCCATACATTCAAGAATCCTGATTATTGTTGAAGGAAAAAAGTGAGGTAAGGATTTGGAGTTTTAGTTTAGTCCATAAATGAAACAATTATTACGTAATCATGTCCTTAATTTTGCAGCAAGGATTTGGATGGTAAAGTGCTATGTGTTCTCAATATTATTTTACAGACTGGAGGTTTGGACACTAAAAAAGAACCATCTGAGGAAAATCGAATCCTTTGAAATATGGATATACTGACTAGGGGTGGACGAAAGTCCCTTACCTGTCCTCGAAGGACGTTCGCGGTGGGGGGGAGGCGCTTCGCTGCTCCCCCCGCGAAGTTCAGGCCGGGGGCGGAGGCTTCCCGCCTTGCCCCGGCCGAAATTCAGGCCGGGGAGGAGGCTTCCCGCCTCGCCCCGGCCGCGAACGCAAAAGTTAAAAAACAAAAACAAAACGCCCCCTGATAGGCTACGTGACGATTAACGTAGCCTATCACGGCTAGATCTGCAAAGTCAGCTGTGATAGGCTACGTTAATCGTCACGTAGCCTATCACGGGTGACTATATAAAAAAAAAAAAAGCGCATACGCTAATGGCGGCTCCCTATTCGCGTTCCTTATTTAGTCGCTGTAGTCTACGTAAATGTTTACGTAGACTACAGCGACCAAATAAGGAACGGGAATGGCGGCTCCCTATGGGGGCCGCCATTAGCATACGCGTTTTTTTTTTAAAGTCACCCGTGATAGGCTACGTGACGATTTACGTAGCCTATCATGGCTGACTTTGCAGATCTAGCCGTGATAGGCTACGTGAATCGTCACGTAGCCTATCAGGGGGCGTTTTTTTTTTTTTTTAACTTTCGCATTCGCGGCTGGGCGAGGCGGGAAGCCTCCTCCCCGGCCTGAATTTCGGCCGGGGTGAGGCGGGAAGCCTCCCCCCCCAGCCTGAACTTCGTGGGGGGAGCAGCGAAGTGCCTCCCCCCCACCGCGAACGTCCTTCGAGGACAGGTAAGGGACTTTCGTCCACCCCTATTTTCTACTTCTCATTGTGCAAAGTATTGACGACAGTTATCCTCACAGGAAGAATGGATGAATCTGCCCATTTTCCTTACTCCAACATTTGTATTCTTTAAATTTCAAGTTTTTTTTTTTTAAGTTGTCTCAGATATAAAGAAATCTAAGCATTTTGGTAAATGCTTATCAAAAAGTGAACTGAATGTGGCCAAACAGCCATACCCAGCATGGAGAGGACTCCCATATTCCTGTCTACCACAAAGATGAGGAGCCTGACAGAAAAAGGAGGTGACAACCCTACTTCAGGACTAACATGATGGAATACACATGCATGACCTGTTAAGAGCTAAGCAAAAAAAAAAAAGGCCTGGGCCTGGACAGATGAATTTGCCACTTCCGGTTTCTCCAACATTCAATTTGTTTAATCTCAAGTTCGTTCCATCCCAAATATGAAAAAATGTGTGTGTTTTGGTAAGTTCTTCTAAAAAATGAAATGAACTGAAATTCTCTCCCATCACTAGCTCACAATGTCAAAATAGAACAGACCAGAATATGAAGGAGAACATAGGCTGACATAGAACCATGGTACACAGCTAGTTGGACACTGTGTGAACAAAATGCTGGACAAGATGGACCCTTGGTCTGATCCAGCAGGGCTCTTCTTCTGTTCATATGTTCTTACTGGAAAAAAATGATATGCTACCCTAGGGATTCATTTCACTCTACTCTGACTTCATGTCCTGGAAAACCACTGATGGCAAGCACCATTGCAAAAATTATTAAGTACTACAAAACAAACAGTCCTTACCCTTGCTATTACAGAAGAAAGAAATGACAAGCCACATTAGGTAAAATTACACACCGGCAATTATTCCTCAGGAAACAAAGAGATAAATCCTTTAAAAAAATGGCTTGCCACGTTTTGCCTGAGTACCAGGATTGGCTAAATTAAATGAATTCAATTTAAGAAAAAAAATGTGTTCTGGCTCAAGACATATTGTACCAGAGTTACAGGAAATGCTCCTACCAATGAAAATACAGCAACATAAAAGATGCATTTATCAAGAGAGATAAATGTTCAGCACACGAAGATGGCTACCAACTGACATAGTACATTGTTCAAAGGAACATCTCTGCCTCATAGTACTTCTTCTGCTGTACAAGCATTTTTGATGTTTGCATTGCTTTCCCAGCATTGGGGGGAAGTTCATTATTCTTAGACCCAAATCCAGAATACAATATGCAGAATGAGGGAGGGGGCACTCAGAGGAAAGTACCTACAGCTTGAAGCTGTAATAAACTGCAAGCAGCCCCTATGAGGGAAGGTTAACAACAGCTGGACTTGTTTAGCTTGGAAAAAAGGAGGGTGAGGGGAGACATGATAGAGGTGTACAAAATTATGCATGGTGTGGAGAAAGTGCATAGGAAGAAATTTTTCTCCCTCTCTCATAGTACTACTACTAGGACACATGGTCATCCCATGAAGTTGGCTGGTGGGAGATTCAGGACAGATAAAAGGAAGTACTTTTTCACACAGCACATACTTAAAATATGAAATTCACTACCACAAGACCACCAATTTGGATGGCTTTAAAAGGGGATCAGAAAAATTCCTGGAGGAGAAGGCTATCAATGGCTACTAGTCCTGTTGGCTATATGCTACCTCCAGAGGCAGTATGCCTATCTACACCAGTTGCTGGGGAACATGGGCAGGAGGCTGCTGTTGCATTCATGTCCTGCTTGTGGGTTCCCGGTCAACAGCTGGTTGGCCACTGTGTGAACAGAATACTGGACTGGATGGACCCTCAATCGGATCCAGCATGGCTGTTCTTATGTTCCTATATTTTTAACAGATAATACTGGAGTGAGCTTTAAAGTTGCCCGGTTCAGAAGAGATAAAAGGGATGGGGAGGCAAAATCTGAAGTTTGTCAAGGGAGAGAGTTCCAAAGAGAAAGGGCCACCACAAAGAAGGTCCTCTATCTGATATCCGATGACCTAGTTTGTGATAAAGCAAGCACCTGGGGCAGGGATCCATTTGAAGATATTATATAGTGTTGCCAAGTTCTGACCTCAAAAGTTGGTAACCTATAATGGAACTGGATCGGGGCAGGGGGATGGAGAGCTGAGAATGTGTCAGGGAGCACAGCCTGGCCTATTTCAGTGGGAACAAAGCCCATGGCAAAAATGTTCAGCTTGGCCCTCTAATGTTGCAGAAATAGCCCTTTACGGCTACCGTTGTGCGCAACATTAGATATATGAAAATCTAGAGCACCCATCTTGCACTAAAATGGCAGTTCGCATGGAGGAGCAGGAAGCTGTGGGGTGCTCCTCGACTGCTTGATGAGTCCTCCTGAGGTCACACAGCCCTGCTTTCATGGGTGGGCAGCAGTTTGAGCACCCACCGACTGTGGACTTGGGTGAGTCCGTCCATCCCTACTCATGTGAGGCCCCACCTGCAATCTGAATCATTATTAAGGTTGTTTCTGAGCGCAGGGAGTGGGATAGCAGTTCAGATTCTGAAGGATTACTGCCAGACATGGGGGAGGTGTTTTCCCAGGCTAGTCCAGACATGACTGGGCCGGCTTCTCAGGTTACAAATGCCCAGCTGGCTGAGGATGAGGGTTCCTCTCCACATACCCCTGTAAGAGGTGAACAGTGAACAGAAAGAGGCAAGGTATGGAGAATCTGATCTAATAGACACCAGGTGCAGATGCAGAGCAAAGAGGGAGAAGGGAGGGCAGGAACTTAAACGGTCTACCCAATTGGCCTTGCGTGAGAAGCTGCGCTCAGAGACCTCACAAGGCAGAGGGTCCTCCCCCCCTTAAGTTAGGCTAGTGATCCCGCCTTCCTCTTCAAATGGCAGTTAACTCTCTTAACTACCTTTTGAATTCCCCTGAAGGCATTCCTTTGTAGGCTGAGAGTCACTGAGAATTTGCATCTGTGAGGTAATGGATTAAAAACTGTACACTGAAGCCTCTCCTCTGTGTTTGTCTTCTGCAGTGAAATAAAGTGGGAGCTAAAGGAATCCTGACAGCCATGGAGGATAAGGTCATGGAGGAAAAGGATATCAATGGCTACTAGTACTGATGGCTACACGTTCCCTCCAGTATCAGATGGGGTATGCCTACCTACACCTGTTGCTGGGGAACACAACTGGGAGAATGCTATTACACTCGTGTCCTACTTGTGGGCTTCCCACAGGCAGCTGTTTGTATGTGAACATCGCATGAACAGAAAGGTATTTGGTCTGATTCATCATAGCTCTTCTTATGTCCTCATCGTACAGCCCTCACAGAGGTTCACCACCCCAGCAAGAAAGAAGTCTTTGCTACAAGATGCATACAGCTTTTGAGACTCCCCTATCCTCTTCCAGTGATGGATCAGCACACTGAATGAATCACACTGTTTCTAGGTTTCCTCATAATGCAAGAATCATGATGGCTTTTCCTTTCCCCAGACACTGGGTTAGGATATGTCTTGTTTATTTGTGTGGTGTCCCAAAATAACTGGTGGAGTCTGGTATGGAGATACTGCATTTGTACTCTCTGTCTACAAAAATGGGACTTTTCCCAATAAATTATTTTTTTTCATCTCATAACTAGAACATTATCCAAACAATTTGCTCTTTCTCTCTAAAGGCATGTGGCAATACTTTAGTGCAGCATGTTGTACTTTCTCCCCTTTTCCATTTTGTAAGCTGATTAAAATTGAGTCTCTGAAAGAGATTATATTTTCAGCCCATTTTGCTAACCCATCTTTCTTGTATACAATTTCTCTCCCCCTGCACCACTGACTTCTGTTTCGTGAGGGGTGAGACATGAATGTAGATTATCCCATTAAAGTGAACTCACTGGGAGCCAGTGTGGCATAGTGATGAGAGTGTTGGACTGGGTGTCGGAAGATCAGGAGATTCTAGTCCCCACTCAGCCATGGAAGCTGCCTGGGTGACTTTGGGTGAGTCACAGACTCTCAGCCCGACCCACCTTACAGGGTTGTTGTTGTGAGGATAAAATGGAGAGGAGGGGGACTATGTAAGCTGCCTTGGGTACCTTAAGGAGGAAAAAAGGCAGGATATAAATGCAATAAATAAAAATAAATAAATTGGGGGGCGGATTGCTGCCTGAATATTACAGTATTTCCAAATCTGAATTAATCATCACATTTCCCTGTTTTCAAGGGAGTGATTTGTCTGGAGATTTTGAGAAAAAAAATCATCCAGTATTATATCTACTATACTTTACTATGCTATGCTATTCATATGTCTAATTTCAGATCAAGAATAGCAATTTCAGTGGGGTAGATAATAGATACTGGTTTTGAAAACACTTCGATTCTGAAAGGATTAATCCTTTTTGTTGCTTATTGTTTACTGAGAAGTTATTGAGAGTTCTTCTAATCCTACCTCCTCCTCTTCCCATTTAAGGGTGGTGATACAGGGCATATATGAATAACCCTCCATTTCCCATTATTCCCTCCCCAAACAATCCCTCCCTGTCCCTCCCCTCAGGTCGCTGACATTTAAAATTACATATGATATGAAACAATTTACAGTTTACAGATTATACACATATTCTGGAAGTATATAGAAGAAAATTAACAAAGGTTCAAAGGGGGAAGGGAAGGAGAGAGAGAGAGAGAGAGAGAGAGATGATAGATAGATAGATAGACAGACAGACAGACAGACAGACAGACAGACAGACAGACAGAAAAGAAGCATTCCCCCTCTACATACTGTGGTTATCATTTAGCATCAGGTTGTCACCTAGTTGCTTCTGCTTCATCTTTTCCCTTGGCTGGTGCTCTTTTATCTACTGGGTTTATCCCCAGGCCCAGCCAATCAGTGATCATGTAAGGCAGGAGATGGTTCAGAGGAAGTCTCCACACATTCAATGAATGGGCAGAGGTGTTCTTTGGGCCACACTCAGCAATGGAACTATGCACCATCTCCCTTTATGATCATCCAGTGGATAGCCATGAGAAGGGCTTCCTCATGCATACAGAGGTATGCATGGAGAGGTGCTACGCTTGAGGAGAACCCCTGAATGAACAGCATTCCTCTTTGAGTGTAGGAGCTCTCCATATGTACATCCACACATGAGGAGAACTCTTTCTCACCAGTGTCCACTGAATGTTCACCAGGGGAGGCAATGTGCAGTTATGGGGGTTGGTGGGGCTAAGCTGCATGGCCATATATGATATAGCCCCTTCATGCATTCTTTCAGTGCATGGGGGGGGGGAGTCATATGTACTCCCCTGTAGTGAGGGCTGTTAATTATGAGCTCCCCAAACTAGAATCTCCTCCAACCATATGCCAATATTTGGGGCCAGGTTTGTGCTGTTTTGTTCCACAAATCATGAGTTTTGTGCTGTCACTAGGGTCTTCTAAATCTATATCCCACCCCATGTCCTTGAGCTGGTCTTAATTAGGGATGTGTGAACCCACCCCCATCCGGGTTCTCTGCCCCTGCTTCCGCTTGCCGGTCCCCAGACTGTGCTCAAGCCCCTCCCATGCTCGGCGAGCAGCCCGCACTCACCCTGGCGGCCTTGACGAGCTCCATGGTCGCCATTTTTCGAAAAATAAAATGGCGAGTGCAAAATGCGCATTTTGTGATTGCCATTTTGTTTTTCAAAAAATGGCATGGAGCTTGCTGAGGCTGCCAGAGTGAGTGCGGGCCACTCACTGAGTGTGGGCAGGAGTTGAGCAGGGGCAGGGGCTTGGCGAGCGGAGCTCGGGGGTGTGGGTGGGGGTGGGGTCCGTCAGATTCCCAGACAGAATTGGGCACCTGCGCCATCCCTAGTCTAGTCTTAATATGGGTAACATTCATATGTGTCAAGAATATGACACTTGATTATTGAACCACAGTGGTACAGCAACATAAGCAGCCAAACAAACCCAGTTCTTCCAATGCATGTTTGCGATCAACAGCAACTTCTGAGCAGACAGAGCAAATTATACCACTATATATGTGAACATTTAGAAAGAAGGAAAGCAACCTATACAGCCATCAAAATTGATGAGGTACGCAAACAAGGTATTCGTGTATTTCTCCCTTGATTCTGTAGAAATGTTACAATAAAGTACACAGTGCAGACAATTTCGGTTTCTTGAGCCCCAAAGATAGATAGCAAGTGTTCAGCTGGGATTTTCCCAGTACTGTGGCATTGCAAATTATTTTGAATTTAGTGTGAAGAAGGTTCTACAATGGCTTTGATGAGATCAAAATATGGGAAGAAATAAGGTTTGGTGCAACTTCACTTTCAGAGAAATGCAGTCATCAAAAATAAAAGTGAAAGCATATTAGGAACCATTCATGAATGCTGCAGTACTAAAATGCTTCTAAAATGAATGGCTTTTACTTCCAGGCCAATGTGTTTAGCACAGAGGTGTCAGGTAGACAAATTCTCAAAAGCTTTGTGTCTACAGTTGATGCTAGGGATGTCAGAGAATTTCTCCACGAATCTTGGGGAGGCCGAATGCCAGCGCATTCGGCCCCCCAAAATTGGTGGAGAAACGGTCTGCCCCCCCACCCCCCTCGGGACGGGACTTACCTTGCTTGAATGTCCCTGGTGGCGGCGGTTTGGCAGCGGTTTGGCGGTGGCGGCAGCGGCTGGTCTTCCGACTGGCTGCCGCCTCCGCCATTTCCAAGTAAAACAAAAACAAAAACAAACAAACGTGATAGGCTACGTAAAGATTTACGTAGCCTATCACAGCTAGATTTTTAAAAAACACCGTGATAGGCTACGTAAATGTTTACATAGCCTATCATGGCTGACTTTGAAAAAAAAATTGCGTATGCAAATGGCGGCGCCCATGGGCGCCGCCATTTGCATTCCTTATTTTGTCACGTGTAGTCTACGTAAACATTTACGTAGACTACGGCGAAAATAAGGGCACCACCATTTGCATACGTGCTTTTTTTTTAAAAAAAAAGTCAGCCGTGATAGGCTACGCAAACATTTACGTAGCCTATCATGGCTGACTGCAGGGACGCAAACGGCGGTGGCTACAGCCGCCACCATTTGCGTCCCAGCAGGAGACAAGGTTTCGCGGCTGGAGGGATGGGGTGCCTCCCACCCGGCAAGAATTTCGGCGGGGAGGGACGGGGCGCCTCCCCCCCGGCCAGAATTTCAGGGGGAGGGACGGAGCGCCTCCCCCCCACCGCGAAGCAAGCTTCGGGATCAGGTAAGGGACTTTCGTCCATCCCTAATTGACCGTTTGCTAATTGCTAATTGACCGTTTGGAATAGAAAGCTATTAGTTTTAGCTTTAAGAACTCCAAGGTATTTCTGCTTTCTGTTCATGTCATACCTGCTTCACTCGCATGTTATGGGAAGTCCATATGCCATAATCATCCATTTGTTGTCCTGTGGTGGTTGGTGTTTTGGTGTGTGTTATTTTGTTTTTTGTTTTTTTTTACTACTGCAACAAAAAAAGAATCCAAGTATTTTTTGAAAGCCAGAAGTGCGATCTCCACACATCTGGATGGTACTCCAGGTAGCATGCTTTCATTTCCATCCATCAGGGTGAGCAGTTTATCTCAGTGGGTCCTGTCAAAGCCCATTTTCAGTTTATTTTTTCTTATTCATTTCACAGTGGGGGCCCAGAGGTATGTGTGCAGAAACATTTAAATAAAACTGTAGGCCAGTTTGTTTCATACTAGAGAGGCGTAGATTTGGAAAGTTCACAAGGCTAAACAAGAAAATGTTTCACAATGCTTGCCAAGTCATGCGTCTTTCATGTCTGAAGCAAGGCATTTCATGTCATAGGTAGGAGAAAGTGAGTAAAAAAGATGCTTTCTTCTCCTGGGCAAATGGCATGTCCTAAACATACCCTTCTATCTGCCATCATTTCCTAGCTGACTTTCTAATAGTGTCTATGCTTATATTATCCCCAAAGGGATAATTGCTGCTTCTGCTTCTTCATCTTCATGCCTTCAGTGCTATATGCAGAATAAGAGGAAAAACACTGATGCCTGTATGTCTCCGTGCAAACACTGCTATGATTTATGCTACTACAGTGATCAGTTCAGACAAATTTCCTGCAAAGGAAAGCTAGAGAGAGCAGATACAGATGAGTCAACATTTCTCCCACAACAGTACTATAGTAGGATCATCCAGTGAATTTGGTTGTGGATTCAGAACAAGCCAAGCAAGAGGATCAGGACCCTGATGTGGAGAGTGAAGTTGGGCCCTTAACCCTCTGCTGGGGTCCCAGTTTGGACCATCCTGCGCCTTCAATTTGCATGAGGAAAAAAGCTCCCCTTTGCTCCAATGAGAGATCCCTCCCATGCAAATTACAGGTGTGCCCCCCCCCAATCTAGATTGGGACTGCTGTGGGGGACAAAGGGTTAGAGCCCCCTAACTCTTGTACCAGGATCCCAATTGTGGACTCAGATTCAAACCATGTGATTAACATAAGATGTAGTTTGACAAGCAGGCTGCAATGGTGAACAGGAGGAACAAGTCCAGGGGGCTCTTGTCAGTGGGCCTCTGCTGGGGTGTGGGCCTAACCATGCCTACTTTTGATGCTGGTCCTGCTGGCTGGCCACTGTTGGACAAAGAATCCATCCAGATGCATGGACAGGAGCACAAGACTCATGCACGATTCCCATTTTTTTCAAGGTAGCTTTGTTTAGGATAAGTTCCCAAGACTGTTGTTACCCTTGGGAACAAAAAGGAAGGGCTGATTTAAAATATAATAACCCTGCGATTTGGAAACTCCCTATCTTTATGTAGATGTGTGGGCTCCACAACATCCATTTCCATTTATTTTATCAATGGCTAACACATTTGTTCAGAGAATATCATTCCCCGCTCCCCAACCTTCAAAACCTTTCATCAGCAGAAAACCTGCCCCTGCTTCGATTTTAGAGGTGTACGAAACCCACTTACCATTCCGTCCAGGCATCTGCAGGGGGGGAGGTGATCTGTCCCTTCCCCCAGAATCCTGCCTGGCCAGCTCTTTTCTGCGGCGAGTCCACAGAGCCGCCGGCTGGGGCCACCCCATAGCTGGACTTCTGTCCACTGTCGGGCTGCGGCCACAAATGGTGTCCGGCGTAGGGGACACCATTTGCATCCCTGCCCTTGGCTGTGATTGGCTACGTAAATATTTACGTAGCCTATCACGGCAAAGAGCAGGGACGCAAATGGCGTAGCGGATGCCATTTGCGTCCCTGCTCTTTTTCTGATTGGCTACGTAAATATTTATATAGCCTATCACAGCAAAGAGCAGGGGCGCAAATAGCATAGCGGACGCCATTTCTGTCCCTGCTCTTTTTGTGATTGGCTATGTAAATATTTACATAGCCAATCACAGCAAAGGGCAGGGACGCCAATGAAGTCCACGACGCCAGACGCCATTTTGTTCCATAGTCCGGCAGCGGATGACTGCGGAATGAAGATGGTGACCCGGACCAGCCTCCGCCAGGTAGGTTCCGTCTGGGGGGGATTTTGGGGGGAGGGGGTAGTCTGTTCCATCACAGACTCCAGGGGGACGGATTCTAAAGAATCCAGCCTCATTGGAGTCTGTGGCGGATTTCTCTGCCACCGCTATTCCAGTTAGGGATGTATGAATTGCGTACCTTCCATGCCGCTTGACTTCCACAGTTTGCGGCCAGTGCTCGGTACCGTCGTTCGCAAGCACCCAGAATTCTCCTCTTTTTTTCTGATCCAAGAATTACGAAGATAAATCCGTACCAACAGCCGTTAATTCCGGTGCCCAGCCATCTTCGTGAGTCTGCATAACTTCTGTAAAAAAGGCTATTTTTCATAGATATTTACGTATTTTTTTCCCCTGCCCTGACTTGCAGTAATTACTTTCAGCCAAAACACTTCCTCCTCCTAGTCCTAGGGGCTTCCCAAAACAAGGCTGCCCTAGGTGTGCCGGAGCGATGCACTCTTTGTTTAAAGCAATGCTATTTGAAAGAAAGAAAAAAACTTTTAAAATTAACATGCTGGTCTGGAGCCCTGCACAAGATATTATTCCCCCTGCTAGGGGAATAAGTAAGTCTTATTGAGTTGGATGAGACTTACTCCTACACATGTCAGCACCCCACTTGCCCCCAGCTCAGCTTTGTATTTCCACATCCAGCTCATGATCAAACCTGTTAGTTATCTCACTGGGTGATTTTGGGCTGGACTCTAACAACTACATCATACTTCTGTTATATATGAAACTCATGAAGAAAAAGAGACAGTATAATGGAAAGTTCTTTCTGAAGCAGTCACACTTGTACAAATGTAGCATGAAGGGAAAGATCAGCAAACTTCTCCTTGTTTGAATAAAAAGCACACTCTGCACATGCTCAGGGAATGGACAAAATGAGGAATAAACATACCAGGGAATATGAAGAACTATATTCTTCTAGTGTGTGTGTGTGTGTGTGTGTGTGGAGTCTCCCTCAATCCAGCTGTTCCCTAGAACCCCCCCCCCCATTCACCCAAGGGTCTTCTGAGATAACTAATAGGAGGTTTGATAATGAGCTGGATGTGGAAATATAAAGCTGAGCTGGGGGCAAGTGGGGTGCTGACATGTGTAGGAGTAAGTCGCATTGAACTCAGTAAGACTTACTTCTGAGTAGACATGCACAGAGTTGGTTATCCTCTCCATTTTAGCCTCACAACATCAACAACAACGCTGGATCTGGAAACAGAAAGCTTAACAGGGAGCATAATACCTCGTGCAGGACTCCAGACCGGCATGGTCATTTTAAAAGGTTTTTTCTTTATTTCAAACAGCATTGCTTTAAACAGTGAATCACTCAGGCACACCTAGGGCAGCCTTGTTTTGGGAAGCCCCAAGGAGGAGGAAGTGTTTTGGCTGAATGTAAATGGAGACGGAGGATTTCAGTTGAAAAAGAACATCCCCAAACAAGGCGGTGAGCACAATTCATTTTTTTAAAAAAACGTATTTATTATCGGGATATACTACCTTGAGTTTTTATTTACGAAAATTTCGCGACTCTGTGCAGATGACAAAAAAAAAGCCACATAACTGCTGGCTCCGCAGGACCTCATGGTGCTGTTCCGCAGAGGATTCTGTGGCACGGACTGAAGGGAATTCGATCCCATTTCGGTCCGTGGTGGAATTCTCTGACATCCCTAATTCCAGTTGGATTTATTTCTTCAGGTACTTGTTGTTGTTGTTCAGTTGTTAAGTCATGTCCGACTCTTTGTGACCCCATGGACCATACACTCCAGGCCTTCCTGTCCTCCACTCTCTCCCAGAGTGTGCTGAAGTAGGGATGGCAGAGAATTCCGCCACGGATTTCAGCGAGGCTGAATGCACTGGCATTTGGCCCCCCGAAATCCGTGGTGGAACAGGCTGCCCCCCCGTCCCCCCACGGATTCCCCCCGGGACGAAGCTTACCTGGGGGGGGGATGTTCCGGACGGCGGCAGCTTCGGTGGCGGTGGCTGGTCTTTCGACTGGCTGCCATGGCCACCATTTGCATTCTGCCCTCACCATGATAGTAGCCTATCACAGCAAGCCAAGAAAAAAAAAACGGTGTATGCAAATGGCAGCGGCTACGGCGGCCGCCATTTGCGTTCCCTATTTTTCGCCATTTTATCCTACGTGAAAATTTACGTAGGCTTTTACGGCGAAAAAAAAAAGAAACGCAAATAGTGCCCACTACGCTATTTGCGGTTCCCTTTTTTTCGCCGTAATTGCCTACGTAAATATTCACGTAGGATAAAACGGCAAAAAATAGGGAATGCAAATGGCGGCCGCCGTAGCCACCACCATTTGTGTACGCCTTTTTTCTGTTTTTGGAGGGGGGCATGCCGTGATAGGCTACGTAAATACTACTTAAATACTTACGTATATTTAAGCCATTTGCGTCCGCAGCAGCCCGTCCATGGCCAGAAGTCTGGCTGCGGACGGCCCTGGCCGGCTGCTCCGCGGAGCCGCCGCGGAGCAGAGCGGGCCAGGCAGGATTCCAGGGGGGAGGACTGGATCGCCTCCCCCCCCCATTGAGGATTCCGGGGGGAGGGACGGAGCGCCTCCTCCCCCCCAGATGATGCCCCGACCGGAACCGGGTAAGAGATTCGTACATCCCTATGCTCAAGTTCATATTCATTGCATCGGTGATGCTATCTAGCCATCTCATCCTCTGCCGTCCCCTTCTCCTTTTGCCTTCAATCTTTCCCAGCATCAGGGTCTTTTCCAGGGAGTTTTCTCTTTGCATTAGGTGGCCAAAATATTTGAGCTTCAGCTTCAGTATCTGTCCCTCCAATGAGCACTCAGGGTTGATTTCCTTTAGGATGGACTGATTTGACCTCCTTGCAGTCCAGGGGACTCGTAAGAGTCTTCTCCAGCACCACAGTTCGAAAGCATCCATTCTTCGGCGCTCAGCCTTCCTTATAGTCCAGCTCTCACAGCCATACGTTACTAATGGGAAAACCATAGCTTTGATTATACAGACCTTTGTCAGCAAGGTGATGTCTCTGCTTTTTACTATGCTGTCTAGGTGTGCCATAGCTTTCCTCCCAAGGAGCAAGTGTTTTTTAATTTCATGGCTACAGTCACTGTCTGCGGTGATCTTGGAGCCCAAGAAAGTAAAATCTGTCACTGCTTCCATTTCTTCCCCTTCTATATGCCAGGAAGTGATGGGGCCAGATGCCATGATCTTAGTTTTTTTAACGTTGAGTTTCAAACCAGCTTTGGCACTCTCCTCTTTCACCCTCAACAAGAGGCTCTTTAGATCCTCTTCGCTTTCTGCCATTAGGGTGGTATCATCTGCGCATCTGAGGTTGTTGATAATTCTCCTGGCAATCTTAATTCCGACTTTGTGATTCATCACAAATGTGATGAATGTGATTCATCCAACCTGGTGTTTCTCATGATGTTCTCTGCATATAAGTTAAATAAGCAGGGTGACAATATGCAGCCTTGTTGTACTCCTTTCCCAATTTTGAACCAATCGGTTGTTCCATGTCCGGTTCTTACTGTTGCTTCTTGACCCTTGTACAGGTTTCTCAGGAGACAGGTAAGGTGTTCTGGTACTCCCATCTCTTTCAGAATTTGCCACAGTTTGTTGTGATCCACACGATCAAAGGCTTTAGTGTAGTCAATGAAGAAGAAATAGACGTTTTTCCGGAATTCTCTTGCTTTGTCCATGATCCAGAGAATGTTGGTGATTTGATCTCTAGTTCCTCTGCCTCTTCGAAACTCAGCTTGAACTTCTGGTAGTTCTCGGTTCACATACTGCTGAAGCCTAGCTTGTAGGATTTTGAGAATAACCTTGCTGGCAAGTGAAATGAGCGCAATTGTACGGTAGTTTGAACAACATGTCCAAATGTCTGGAGACTGTGAGTGGCTGGATGGGGAGGAATAGGCTGAAGCTGAACCCTGACAAGACCGAGGTACTTTTGGTGGGAGACAAGAGGAGGCTGGGGGATGTTGACCTGGTATTGAATGGGGTACGGCTACCCTTGAAAGACCAGGTCCGCAGCCTGGGGGTCATTTTGGACTCCCAGCTGTCCATAGAGGCTCAGGTGTCAGCTGTGAGCCGGACAGTGCTGTATCAACTCCATCTGATACGGCGGCTGCGCCCCTTCCTTCCCGACCATCTGCTCCCATCGGTAGTACATGCCCTGGTCTCCTCTCGTTTAGACTACTGTAATGCACTCCACGTGGGGTTACCCTTGAAGACAGTTCGGAAACTGCAGCTGGTACAGAACGCGGCGGCTCGCCTGATTAAAGGCAGCCGCCGGCGAGATCACATCACTCCAGTGCTGAAGGTGTTGCACTGGTTACCAGTTGTTTTCCTGGCCAAATTCAAGGTGTTGGTTTTAACCTTTAAAACCCTATATGGTTCCGGCCCAGCCTATCTTAAGGAGCGCCTCCAGCAGCACCAGACAGGCCACTTAACAAGATCAGCCTCAGATGGCCTTCTCTCTGTCCCATCAGCCAGGACAGCTAGACTGGTGGGGACGAGGGAGAGAGCCTTTTCTGTGGTGGCCCCCACTCTGTGGAACTCCCTCCCTAGGGAACTCCATCATGCCCCCTCTTTAATGAGCTTCCGTCGTGCATTAAAAATGTTGTTGTTCAGGCAGGCATTTGGGGTGGGTTAGGGTATTTTAGAAAATGTTTTTATTGTAGAATTTTATTGTTTTAAACTGTTTTTATTGTATGTTGTACATTGCCCAGAGTGGCTGGGTGACCAGCCAGATGGGTGATTAATAAATTTAATAATAATAATAATAATAATAATAATAATAATAATAATAACAACATGGATTTCAGTGAGGCCGAATGCGTCATTTGCGTAGCTGCCTTTACCATGATAGGCTATGTAAATATTACGTAGCCTATCACGGCAGCCTGGCAGGATGCAAATGGCGGCCGCTACGGCAGCCGCCATTTGTGTCCGCAGCAGCCGGCCGTGGCCGGAACTTCGGATGCGGATGGCCCTGGCCGGTGGCTCTGCAGAGCCGCCAAAGAGCAGAGCTGGCCCAGGGAGGATTCTGGGGGGAGACACGGAGCGCCTCCCTGCACCGTGAATCCAAGCTGCAAAAAGGTAAGTGACTTTCGTACATCTCTAACACTCTTTGGCATTGCCCTTCTTTGGAATTGGAATGTAAACTGACCTTTTCCAGTCTTGTGGCCACTGTTGAATGTTCCAAATTTGTTGGCATGAGTGCAGCACTTTAACAGCATCATCTTTTAGGATTTTAAATAGCTCAGCTGGAATACTGTCATCTCTGCTAGTTTTGTTGTTAGTAATGCTTCCTAAGGCCCACTTGACTTCACTCTCTAGGATGTCCGGCTCAGGTTCAGTGACCGCACTATCATGGCTATCAGGGACATTCAGATCTTTCCTGTATAGTTCTTCTGTGTATTCTTTCCACTTCTTCTTAATCTCATCTGCTTCTGTTAGGTCCCTGCCTTCTTTGTCCTTTATCATGCCCGTCTTTGCACAAAACGTTCCCTTGAGATCTCCGATTTTCTTGAAAAGATCTCTGGTTTTTCCCATTCTGTTGTTTTCCTCGATTTCTTTGCATTGTTCATTTAAGAAGGCCTTCTTGTCTCTCCTTGCTATTCTCTGGAACTCTGCATTCAGTTAGATATATCTTCCCCTTTCTCCTTTCCTTTTCGTTTCCCTTCTTTCCTGAGCTACTTGTAAAGCCTCATCAGACAGCCACTTGGCTTTCTTGCATTTCTTTTTCTTTCAGATGGATTGAGTTGCTGCCTCCTGAACAATGTTATGGACCTCCATCCATAGTTCCTCAGGCACTCTGTCTATCAGGTCTAATCCCTTCAATCTATTCCTCACCTCCACTGTGTATTCATAAGGGATATGATTTAGGTCATACCTGAATGGTTTAGTGGTTTTCCCGACGTTCTTCAATTTAAGCCGAAATTTTGCAAGAAGCAGCTCATGATCTGAGCCACAGTCAGCTCCAGGTCTAGTTTTTACTGACTGTATACAGCTTCTCCATCTTTGGCTGTAAAGGACATAATCAATCTGATTTCGATATTGACCATCTGGTGATGTCCATGTGTAGAGTCTCCTCTTGTGCTGTTGGAAAAGAGTGTTTGCGATGAGCAGCGTGTTCTCTTGGCAAAACTCGATTAGCCTTTGTCCTGCTTCATTTTGTACACCAAGGCCATGCTTGTCTGTTATCCCGGTTATTCCTTGACTTCCTACTTTAGCATTCCAATCCCCTATGATGAAGAGGACATCTTTTTTTGGTGTTAGTTCTAGAAGGTGTTGTAGGTCTTCATAGAACCGATCAACCTCAGCTTCTTCGGCCTCAGTGTTTGGGGCATAGACTTGAATTACTGTGATGTTGAATGGTTTGCCTTGGATTCATACTGAGATCTTTCTGTCGTTTTTGAGATTGTACCCCAGTACTGCTTTTCCCACCCTTTTATTGACTATGAGAGTTACTCCATTTCTTCTAAGGGATTCTTGCCCACAGTAGTAGATTTAATGGTCACCTGAATTAAATTCACTTATGCTTGTCCATTTTAGTTCGCTGATTCCCAAGATGTCCATGTTCAGGTGCTAAAGGGTGTTAAAAGCATGGGTCTAATGGAAATATAGATGGTATGTGGAGTGGTGCTGTGATAAAGTAATTTGCAGGAAGATGGCTCAGCTTCAGAGCAATACATACTTATTGGGCAGGAAGTGTCCCCTGTAGAAGCCACATTGTCATGACCAGGAGTTCCCTGAGAACATGAATGATGAACACCCAAAGTATTTGAATGGGGTGATCCAGGGATTCTTGGGGAGCGGGCTGCCCAAATTGATAAATTTGTGGAAGATATATTCATCAGCAGCTAGTCACCCTGATAAGTACATGGAACTTCTATATTCTTGATGAAACATCTCTGAGTACCAGATGTTGGGAACAACATCTTTACCATTGCACCCTGCTTGTGAGCTTTGAAAAGCATCTAACTGTCCACTGTTGGAAATAGGATGCTGGGCTTGATGGGCTGTTGATCTGATCCAGCAAGGCAGTTCTTACATGCATTTATCTTGGCTCTGTTTTATTTGCTACTTTCAGCTTTCTCATTTCCTTCCCCAAGGGCTCACACTGTTACATGTTATCTGTGGTTGTAGAAAATAAAACTGAACCTCCCCCCAATCCACAAAGTCATGCACAAGTGGGTTTCCTTATTCATTTAAATAGCCTGGAATTGGCTCTTTCACTGAAGGACAGCTGTGGCTATTACGGTAGTGCTGAATGTTCACATGTAAACTTTTGGAGTGCAAAAATAATGCTTTCTTCAAGGCAGTCTAGGAAGGATGACACATGTTCCAACTCAAATCCCTTGCTCACTATGTCCATCACTGTTCAATGGCTGCTGCTGACCAAATGTAGGGATGGCGGAGAATTCCACCACAGATTCCAGTAGGCTGGATTCTTTAGAATCTGGCCCCCTGGAATCCATGGCGGAACAGCCTCCTGTCCCCCTCCCCCCCCCGCAGAATCCCCCCAAGACAGCACTTACCTGGGGCGGATGTGGCGGATTCGGCAGCGGCGGCAGTGGTTTCGGCAGCGGGTGTAAAAATAAATATTTACATAGGCTAGAGTGGCGAAAAATAAAGGAACGCAAATAGCATCCACTACGCTATTTGTGTTCCCCCTTTTTTTTGCCGTTTTATCTTACATAATATTTATGTAAGATAAATCGGCGAAAAATAGGGAACGCAAATGGCAGCTGCTGTAGCCGCCACCATTTGCGTACGCTGTGGTTTTTTGTGGTTTTTTTAGGTTAGCCATGCTAGGCTATGCAAATTCTTACGTAGCCTATCACGGCTGTCTGGCTGGACGCAAATGGTGGTCGCTACGGTGGCCTCCATTTGCATCCTCACCAGGTCGCCTGCGGCCGGAAATCCAGCTGCGGACAGCCCTGGCCGGTTGCTCCATGGCCTGGCTGCGGAGCGGAGCTGGCCGTCGAGGATTCTGGGGTGGAGGAGTGGATCGCCTCCCCCCCATCGAGGATTCCGGGGGGAGGGACGGAGCGCCTCCCCCCCACCGCGAAAGATTCTGTGAAAAGGTAAGTGACTTTCGTACATCCCTAACCAAATGGAGGAAGCTTCAGTGCTCATTTTTGAAAGCCAACCAGGGCCTCTTCTTCCTGGAAAGTGATCCCAGCCAATCGGAGGTAATGTAGTCAGTGTGAAGATGACATGATGCCAGCACAACGCCACACAGTCAATTAAATTTGGCTGCATGATGATATCAGAAAATCAATTCAGAGGGAGGGCAAACTTAGTGCCCTCCCTCTGAATGAGCAAACACTTTTGCTCTTGTTGGCCACCCACACACCCCAGAAAACACCAGCAAGGCAGTGTTTTCACAACTGATGAAAACAGTCACAAAAAATCACCACTCTATCCACATACTCTTAATGTTTATTGTTATGTTGTGGCCCCTTTCTACTACTTACCAGTTTCTACTATTTATCAGTAGACCCCACTGTATGTTTTAGGGTCAGTCCAGGCCAATTTATTTATGTGGGACTAGCATGTTCATATCTGTAGACTGTTAGTGAAGTCTAGCAATAAATGGTTAATGGTGGCTGGCAGATGAGTTATAAATTCTCTGGCTTTAATTGGCTTCATGTCTCTGATGTCACGGGGGCCTGGGCATTCTTGAGCTAGGAAGAGAAACTTTGTTGGTCTTCGAATGGCAGTTTCAAAGTACATGAGCAACTTGGGGTACATTAGATTGTGAAGGTTGGCTTTCCAAGAGCACCTGGTTGAGAAGATCAGGTAAACAGCTTCACAGAGACAAAAAAGACACAACACTTGCTGCTTTTGGTATGAGATGATGGAAGGAAAATAATAAAAAAAATTATTTCATAGAATAGTAGGGTTGGAAGGGGCCTACAAGACCATCGAGTCCAACCCCCTGCTCAGTGCAGGAATCCAAGTCAGAGCATCCCTGACAGATGGCTGTCCAGCTTCATTGTGAATGCCTCCAGTATGGGAGAGCCCACTCCCTCCCTAGGTAATTGGTTGCATTGTCGTATTGCTCTAACAGTCAGGACATTTTTCCTGACGTTCAGCCGGAGTCTGGCTTCCTGTAACTTGCAATGATTGGCATATGTCATTGTTGTTAGTACTGTGCTGAACATTTCATTTATTTTTTCTTACCATTGTAATTCAAGCTGATAGAAAAGACATTGCTTTTAAAAATATTCAAAGGAGAAAGATATTCAGATAAATTATCATGGTTGGGGTTTGGGGTTGTCATGCTTACTTTCTTTATGTATGAAGAATGTGTCCTGTCATTCACTAAACAGTCATCTCCCTGATGTCCTGAAGCATCCTCACTTTCCCACCCTTCAATTAAAACCCAAGGGAAGACATCATGAGGTAACTCCTCCTCCATAGGCCTTTTTCAGAACAGGAAGTGCAGACATCTGGGAAGGCTGTAGCAGGGCTGACCTCAAAGGTAGGCATGGTCAGGCACCTGCTGAAAGCCCACACCCAAACAGGAGCTCACTGACAAGAGTCCCCTGGACTTGCGCCTTCTTATCACCATTCTGACCTGCCTGTTCACCTGCCTCTTGCTCTGGCTGAACAACGGTGGTGGTGAGAAGAAGGAGCAGAAGATTTCACTGTCTGTTTGCTCATTGGCTCTCTGCCTGTCAAGCAAGCAAGTGGTACCAATGATGAGGAAGAGGATGAGGAGTAATAGCAGCGAGTGACAGTGGTGGTGGGAAGGTAGATTCACTAAAGGAAAGGGCCCACTGAGGGTGTCTTACCCAAGGGCCGTCAAAAACCTGGAGCTGTCACTGGACTGTAGAGTGATGGAAAGATGTGTAATATTCACATATTACACATATAATATGTGTAATATGTGGTGGTGGCAGGAGAAGCCACCACCACCACCACCACCGGGGAAGAGGCGTGCTTGCCGCCGCTGGGCCTGCTGCTGCCGCCGCTGGGCCTGCTGCCGCCGCCGCTGCCACCACCACCAGGCCTTCCTTGTGGACTTCTGCCTGGCAGACCGCCAGTCCCTGCAGGACCAGGCCCCCAGGTACCGAGCCAGCTGTGCTGCTCCACCTGCCCCTCCCTGGAGGGGCTACATAAGCTGGCTGGCTGAGGTGGCCTGGGAGAGCCAGGGCCTGCAGGAGAAGCCACCACCACCACCACCACCGGGGAAGAGGCGTGCTTGCCGCCGCTGGGCCTGCTGCTGCCACCGCTGGGCCTGCTGCCGCCGCCGCTGTCACCACCACCAGGCCTTCCTTGTGGACTTCTGCCTGGCAGACCGCCAGTCCCTGCAGGACCAGGCCCCCAGGTACTGAGCCAGCTGTGCTGCTCCACCTGCCCCTCCCTGGAGGGGCTACATAAGCTGGCTGGCTGAGGTGGCCTGGGAGAGCCAGGGCCTGCAGGAGAAGCCACCACCACCACCGGGGAAGAGGCGTGCTTGCAGCCGCTGGGCCTGCTGCCGCCGTCGCCGCTACCACCG
The DNA here is from genome assembly GCF_057233095.1 of Heloderma suspectum. Classification (NCBI taxonomy): domain Eukaryota; kingdom Metazoa; phylum Chordata; class Lepidosauria; order Squamata; family Helodermatidae; genus Heloderma; species Heloderma suspectum. The sequence goes on from NC_139459.1 coordinate 29,807,246, forward strand.
CCACCAGGCCTTCCCTGTGGACTCCTGCCTGGCATTTTTAAGGGGATTTTAATTGTTTTGTTTGTTTGTTTTATTTTGTTGGGGGGGATTTTGTTGTGTTTTTAGGGGTGGGTAGCCTGCCTGATAGGCGGGAGCGAGGGGGCATGTGTCCACCTGATGGAGGCAGTGGGGGGAGTGTTGGGGGCCAGAACATACCGAGGCTGGGCGGCAGGCGCTGGCGGAGCGCTCAGGGCAGGCCATGCCAGCTAAGGGGAACAAGGGAGAGATGTGTAGTATCTGTCCCCTGCTCCGGGCCTGTCCAGAGCCAAAGGATGGCTGGGGGAGGCGTGACCCCATCTTCTGGCCTTCGTTTGCTGCTCTGCAATGCCAGGTCTGTTACCCAGAAAACCTCCCTCGTCCATGACATGATCCTGGATGAGGGTGCAGACCTGGCATGTATTACGGAGACCTGGCTGGCCGAGGCTGCTGCTCCAACCCTTGCAGCCATGTGTCCAGCTGGATTTTCGTATGCACAGCAGCCGAGGGCTGGGGATCGGGGAGGGGGAGTGGCTGTTATCTACCGAGAGTCCTTGGTCTTCACCAGACCCCCTCTCCGGGAGACCAAGGTTGTTGAGTGCATGTACTGGAGGTTGGGCCCGAAGGGCAGTCTGGGGATTTTGCTCGTGCACCGTCCACCCCGCTGCACGACTGACTCCCTGGCCGAGGTGCTTGAGGTGGTCTCTGATGTGCGTGTACAGTCCCCTAACTTACTGGTGTTGGGGGACTTCAACGTACATTCGGAGGCCATCCTCACAGGAGCACCTCGGGACTTCATGGAGACCATGGCCTCCTGGGAGCTGCACCATATTCTAACTGGCCCACCCATGTAGCCGGTCATGCACTAGACCTTGTGTTTGTTTCTGGAGAAGTGGGGAGTGATCTGGAAGTCGGGGGTATATCCACCACCCCCTTGTCATGGTCAGATCACTATCTGGTGATGTTGGACTTCTCGGTTCCACAACCCCTCCGCAGGGGTGGAGGACCCATTAAAATGGTCCGCCCCAGGCATCTTATGGATCCAAATGGATTCCTGAACGCGCTTGGGGATTCTCTGGGGCATGCCAACGGCCACTCGGTCGAGACCCTGGTGGGTGGCTGGAATGCCGCAATCACTGGGGCATTAGATCGGGTGGCTCCAAAACGCCCTCTCCCCCTGAACAGGGCTCGGACTGCACCATGGTTCAATCCGCGGTTACGAGCTCTGAAACAGGAGGTGAGACGGCTAGAGCGTCGGTGGCGGAAGTCTCGCTCCAAAGACGATCAGACACGGGCTAGAGCTATATCTTCAGCCTATCACGTGGCGGTGAAGGCAGCAAAAAAGGAATATTATGCTGCCTCCATCGCGTCTGCAGAGTGCTGCCCCAGGAGGCTGTTCCAAGTGGTCCGGAGCCTGGTCGGTCCTGTGGCTCCGGAACCACTGGAGCATTCTAAGGCCTCCTGTGAGGCTTTGGCAAGGCACTTTGCAGATAAAATTGATCAGATTAGGTGTGTTACTCTGCACACTGTGGATACAGTTAGTGAGCAAGAGGCGGCCTGTGGCAAACCGGTTTTGTGGGATCGGTTCCAGCTTCTTCCTCCTGATGAAGTGGACAAGGTGCTTTCATCTGTAAGGCCAACCACCTGCTTACTTGATCCTTGCCCATCTTGGCTCATTATGAGCTGCAGAGAGAGACTGGGTGAGGGGATCAAGGCGGTGGTGAACGCCTCCCTTGAGGAGGGAGTGATGCCATCAGCCCTCAAGGAGGCAGTGATAAGACCGCTCTTAAAGAAGCCCTCCTTGGATCCTCAAGTTCTGAACAACTTTCACCCAGTCTCAAATCTGCCATTTTGGGGCAAGGTGATTGAGCGGGTGGTGGCGGTGCAGTTGAAGGCACACTTGGAAGAAACTGATTATCTAGACCCATTTCAGTCGGGCTTCAGGCCTGGGCATGGGACAGAAACGGCCTTGGTCGCCTTGGTAGATGATATGAGGAGGGCTCTGGATAGGGGTGAATGCTCCTTCCTTGTTCTCCTCGACCTCTCAGCGGCTTTTGATACCGTTGACCACGGTATCCTCCTGGACCGCCTGGAGGGGTTGGGCATTGGAAACACTGTATTGCGGTGGTTCCAGTCCTTCCTCTCTGGCAGGTACCAGAGGGTAGCACTGGGAGAGGAGGTTTCGGACCCGTGGCCACTTACTTGTGGGGTGCCACAGGGTTCCATCCTCTCCCCGATGCTATTTAACATCTATGTGAAGCCACTGGGGTCTATCATCAGGAGGTTTGGGGTGCAGTGTCATCAATATGCGGATGACACTCAGCTCTACCTCTCATTCAAATCTTCACCAAGGTTGGCCGTAGAATCCCTGTCCAAATGTCTGGAGACGGTGAGTGGCTGGATGGGGTGGAATAAGCTGAAGCTCAACCCTGACAAGACCGAGGTACTTTTGGTGGGAGACAAGAGGAGGCTGGGGGATGTTGACCTGGTGTTGAATGGGGTACAGCTACCCTTGAAAGACCAGGTCCGCAGCCTGGGGGTCATTTTGGACTCCCAGCTGTCCATGGAGGCTCAGGTGTCAGCTGTGAGCCAGACAGCGCTGTATCAACTCCATCTGATACGGCGGCTGCGCCCCTACCTTCCCGACCATCTGCTCCCATCGGTAGTACATGCCCTGGTCTCCTCTCGTTTAGACTACTGTAATGCGCTCTACGTGGGGTTACCCTTGAAGACGGTTCGGAAACTGCAGCTGGTACAGAACGTGGCAGCTCGCCTGATTAAAGGCAGCCGCCGGCGAGATCACATCACTCCAGTGCTGAAGGAGTTGCACTGGTTACCAGTTGTTTTCCGGGCCAAATTCAAGGTGTTGGTTTTGACCTTTAAAACCCTATATGGTTCCGGCCCAGCCTATCTTAAGGAGCGCCTCCAGCAGCACCAGACAGGCCACTTAACAAGATCAGCCTCGGATGGCCTTCTCTCTGTCCCATCAGCCAGGACAGCTAGACTGGTGGGGACGAGGGAGAGGGCCTTCTCTGTGGTGGCCCCCACTCTGTGGAACTCCCTTCCTAGGGAACTCCATCATGCCCCCTCTTTAATGAGCTTCCGTCGTGCATTAAAAACCTGGTTGTTCAGGCAGGCATTTGGGGTGGGTTAGGGTATTTTTTTTAAAAAAAAAAAATTATGGTAAAATTTTATTGTTTTAAATTGTTTATGGTGGGTTGTACATCGCCCAGAGTGGCTGGGTGACCAGTCAGATGGGCGATTAATAAATTTAATAATAAATAAATAAATAAATAAATAATAGAAAAGAACACACACACACACACGCACACACAGCACCCTTGGCCACTTGCAATAATAAGGTAAGCTTAAAACACCATCAAAAGGAATTCTAACAAAATTTTAAAGTTCCCTGAGAAAATGAGTAGACATGTATAGGACTTTGCCATTAGCATGTTGTTTTTATAGTGGTGGGAGTCACCTTGACTGCAGGTTTCCTGTGGAAAGATGGTGGGATGATGATAATGATGATGAAAATAGGTATCAGGGATTGCAGACTTCATTCCTTCCTATCGCCAATGGAAAAAATGGAAGCCTCTTTCATGCAGGAATTAAACTTTGGGGAAATTGGAGATTTTGGCACAGCATTAATTACAACAAAGACATAATCCATCAAGCTTCTTTCTGCTAGGTTTTTATCAAAAAGACATCTGAAGATCTGAGCTGTGGGAATTTGGGAAGCAAATCTCCTTGCCAAAAATATTTGCTTTTGAAAGTAAAGAGAAAGGAGGATCTTTTTTTCCTGCTAACTTTTCTGCTTCACACACTTATGGATGCAATCATAAAATTCCAGGAAAAAAATAGTAAGTGGGAAACCTAACAGCATCCAGATAAATCCCAAAGGCTCAGGAAAATGAGATGTAAGCAGTTCCATATAAATGGGTGTGGGCACACACACACACACACACACCCCAAATGCATTTCTGATCTAATTTACTCCTTAAGGGAGCAATCCTACGGTCCCTAGGAGAGTGTCCTAGGGACATAGGATTTTTTTTTTTTTTCAGATTCCCTGAAAAATTCCCTATGGCTTCAGAAGGGGGACCTTGAGATCAGATCCCTCCCGCCAGCTCCCCTCACAGCTGCTGCGGAAAAAACAAGAGTGCCTACTTTCCAAGGTCACAATAATGAGCTTGGATGACCTTGTAGAGGTAAAAAAAGGGGATGTTCCAGTGGGTGGGAAGGAGAAAGGAGGGGAGAGGCTGGAATCCACTCTATCCTATGGCTTCTTGAGTCCTGGCCCTTCCCCCAGCAGTGTGATTCTAGCTCAGAGGCCTATCTGGAGGAACAATTTAAAAAGGAGGATGGAGAGGTAAAAGTAGCCTCTGCTGCTCCTCCCACCTTGCTAGCAGAAGCCTGGCAGGGCACAGGATACTCAGAAGCCTCTGAGCTCAGAGAGATCCATCTAGCAGGCAGCTAGATAGATAAGGCAAGGATAGAGAGAACTGCAATTAGACATTAGGTGCATAAAGACGGCCATTTGCCAACTGCTAACTTATCACCGTGTTTGTTTAGCACATGGTAATACCATCATTTGTGAACATGTATAGCTGTAAGGTCAGACCATGCACCTAGCCCACTCATGTCTACTTTGATTGGCTGTGGCCCTCCAGTGTTTCAGGAAGAGATCCTTCTGAGTGCTGCTACCCAGAATTCTCTTACTGGATATTCTAGGGAACTTTTGTATGCAAACCATGTGATTAACCATTATGGCCCCTCCCACATCATATCCTATCAGGTGGCAAAGAGAATATTATCACATCTGATCAGAAATGAAAGAAGGCAGGGGGAGTAATAACCTCCTCCTCCTCACTTAGCAGGACAATATAGGCAACCAGCTTACCAAATGGTTACAGCATGACACCACAAAAGGTTACCACTTGGTAAATGGGCATTTGTATTCACTTTATAAATCAGACATTTCTAACAACATTTTTTTAGCTGATATGCAGAACCAAAAATGCAGATGCAATGCAGTCAGAACTTAATTTTGTTATTTTTTTAATTGAATAATGCCATGTGGGGATTTTAAAATAAGAAAAATACTATGAGAAGTTTGGCAGATAAATGATATATGAGAGAGAGAGAGAGAGAGATCAGCCAAGATGGGATTTTAGAGAAACACATGCAAATCTTCTACAGAACTGAATTGTCCTCATCTGTTATCATCCACAGCACATACAGTATGTTCCAGTTTTGTTTTTTTGTTTTTTTAAAAGAAGCTTTGATTGCATTCAACCTGGCAAGAAGCATAAGAAATAGTTTGCCTGCATGCCAAGGGTATCTAAATCAGCTTTCCCCAATTTGGTGCCCTTTCCAATGTTTTGGACTGCAAATCCCAGCAGCCCAAGTCAGCATGGCCAATGGTCAGGGCTGACAAAACTTGCAGTTTAAAACATCTGGAGGACATCAGGTGGGGGAATTCAGCTCTAAAGGGTCTCCAACCAATTTCAAGCTCCCTATCTACTAAGAGGGGACATGGAAGAGAAGTATTTAGGCCAGGGGTTAGCTATAGCCCCAAGATTCAAGCTGCTTGGTTTATCATTTTTTCTCCCTCTTAAAAGTCCTGCTCCCTAAGAACACAAGAAGAACCATGGTGGATCAGATCAAGGGTCTATCTGATCCAGTATTCTATTCACACAGTGGCCAACCAGTTGCCTGTGGGAAAGCCAGAAGGAGGATACGAGTGCCTCCCAGGAGAGGGAAGCCGGAATTAATCCCTCTCCACGTCCATGGGAGAGGATATTGGTGGGATATCCACCAATGTTATGCTGATTGCTCAGGTAGCCAGGCTGGCATTAGAAAGAACAATTAGTCCTGAAGCAAACGGATGCCATGGTCTGTGTGGTGGGACCCTGTCATGCTCCTGGCTACCTCATGAGAGCCTGGATGGCTTCAGAGGGCATGTATAGACTACTGCACTGTGGGGGCAAGGGGTGGTGAGGAGGAGGGGGCAGGGTGGATAGATGACCCTGCATGTCCAAATGTGAGGGATGACAGGCAGGGAGATGCAACTGGTTCTCTCACCAATCCATTAACTCTGTACAAAGAGTTCAGTTTAGGAGAAATATATAGAAAGGATCAAGGTACATTCTTTCTTAGGTGAGCCATAATGGACACAATTAGAGATTTAAAAAAATATGTCCAGCAGTATATAGATCTATTATATCTATACATCAATAATAATAATAATAATAATAATAATAATAATAATAGAGCATATCAGCTACTAGCAAAGCATAGAGAGGCTCCAGAGACAGTGAGATACTCATCTTGATAACTTCTAAAGAAGTTCTATACTGAACCACTTTTCTGGCCTACCTGATGGATAAAGCATCCTCCTTATCAGATGTAGGCAAGTCACACAAAAGAAAAAAAAAAAGTGTTGTTTGTTTGAGTGTGGCTAAACCACATACTACATTCAATGTGTAGTGTGTAGTTTAGCCCTGAAAGAGAGAGAGGGTATGAGAAAGATTTCTGATTCTATTCCCAGGATCCAAAGGACATTTCAAGACTCAACCCAGGTCAAACATGAGTTTGAAAGAGTATTCTTGGCCCAACTTTGCTGAAATGTTTGGCTAACTCTTTGCTGCTTACTCATTTTGTCTTCAGAGAATAAGCAATATTAGCAAACTTTTGTGCAATGCCCTTTCCGGAAGTGAATGCTGCCCACCTCTCTGAAAAGCTACTCTAAAGTTTAAACACTGGCTGTTGTCAAATTCAGCTCAACTGTCCTTCTGATCCTTTACAGGATCAAGGTCTTTTACCACCATAGAAGAGGCCTGTCAAGGCCAATCCTTGAATGGAGTCCTTCCACACCTAAGTTAATAAATACAGGTGTAGGCTAATGGAATACTGCATCCATCTATATTGGATTGGATCCAGATTTATGCTGGATCAACTGCACTGGTGAAAGTGGACTTTCCCACCCCTCTTTCCCATGGCAGCCCTTCCTGCCCTCTGAAAATGCTACTCAGAAAGTCAGGAGACTCTGCTGAAGCCTTCCCTTGCCTGCTGCCCTCCAGATACGTTGAACTCTGGGAATTATGGGAGCACAGCTGGAGGGTGCCAGGTTGGGAAAGGTTGCTCTACTGAAAGGTGTGGAGTATGGCATGGAGGGGAGAAGGATCCCCCAAAACCAGGTGGAGGAACCTCCTGTGAGTGGAGCCCTCCCTCTTATGGAAGACCCATTCTTTCGCAGAAGGTAGACCTGGATCCAACCTATTATGCTTTGAATGTGGTTTGAAAGTAGAGATAGCCAAAGCCTCTCTTTTGTTTGGCTAGCAAATGCCTTCGCTGACCATCTTGAAGGTTTTACCTCTGCAATCTATTTCAATAAGTCTATCTTTATAATTTAAATTAGTGTTATAATTTCACTATATCTGCCTTTATAATTTAATGTTTTTGGTTCAATTATATTTATTGCTCTCCTCCACACTCCTTCAGTAACAACACTTACTTGGCTGAATTTATCCTGGTTGCAGAATTAGTTCTTTATTCTGGATACAGAAGAATTATCATGAAAGTAATGTAGTCCAATATATACGGTAGCTATATGTCATGGGTGGTAAAGTGCATCTTGAAAGCAATGTCTTATTTTGTGGAAAAAGTCATACCAACTATTCAGATGCTGAGAATATAGGCATTCAAAGTAACCTTTGACTTTTCAAGCCAAGTTTTTGGGTTTCTGTCAGGACACTGCTAATAAATTAACATGAATAGTTTGTTTATGGTTTTGGCTTAAAATCAGTGACCTCTAAGACCGCTCTGTGTAAATTCAGATGAAATACAACTTGACCTTAGTCCACTGTAGTTCCCCTTTGGTACTTTGCTTATCTGAAACTGGGACGTCATTTCTCAGTGGCATTCACATGTGATTCACTGCCTTAGCTAGCAGTGGAAGAGAAAAGGAAGGAAACAGAGGCATGAACAGACAGCGGGGATGTCACATTAACAAGGGCAACTCATCTGGTGTATTTCTTTATTGGTTGTTGGAACATAAATTAAGTACTTCAGGCATTTGCCTGGCACACACAGCTGAGCACATGAGTGGGCAAAGAAAGGGTTCTGTCTCTTTCTAACTCCCATGTACAAACTGATTTAAAAACTGGAGGAGTGGGGAAAGTAGGAGAAAAGTAGCAGTGGGTCAATATGCCCCATGATGCCCTTCCCCAGTCCCCTAAACTGGTGCAGGCCTCTGGCTGTGTTTGTGTATTACGTAAATATTTACGTAGCCTATCACGGCCTCCGCAGGGATGCAAATGGTGTCCCTGCATTAGCTGTGATAGGCTACATAAGTATTTACGTAGCCTATCATGGCAAAAATAGGGAAGCGAATGGGGGCCGCAGATGTGGCCACCATTCGCAAAGCAGCACGAACGGCACCAGGTAAGTGTTCTGTTTCGCGCGCCTTTCGCGGGGTGGGGGGTTGGGGGGCTTCGTTCTGCCACAGATTTCGGGGGGCCGAATGCACTGGCATTTGGCCTCACCGAGATCCATGACGGAATTCTCTGACATCCCTATTTAGGGTGCAAGTCCCAACTTGCACCCTAAATATGATATTGTCATTCACAACGCTGCAAGCCAGAAGAGATAATCTATTTCACAGCTTTAAATTATTTCTGTATTTAGGCTGTTATTAAGCACTGGCAAGTCTCTGGATGTCAGAGGAATTTTGCCCTCCCTGATTGTTGTGAAGAGTTTTCCCTCAAAGGAAAGCATTAAAAGAGCAGCTGTTGGCATTAAAAAAAAATTACATGCAGATTTAAACAGGCTTGTCAGACAGTATTCTGAATCAGTACATTGCCCATAATCATCATTGTATATGGGAAATTAATTAAAGTGTAGCCTCACCATTGCCAAATTTTGTGTAATATTGTGCTTTAAAAACATCTTTGCTTCTTGCATGTACAACTGCTTCTGGTTTGAAAATTAACCTTGGCATTCATGACAGAACCCAAGGGCCTTTCCAGATCATTTAAACACCCCCACACACACACTTTCTCCCTTAGCACTGTTCACAACAGTGCTGATCCCGCACAGAGTGGCTCCATTCAGACATAACTCTAAACCAGGGATGCAGAACCTGCAGCCTGCATACCTAATCCAGCCAGTAGAGGTTCTCCATCCAACCTGTAGAGGCTCTTTGGGTTCCTCTCATGGGGGGTTGCAGTCCAAGTCCCAGCGCGGGAGGAATCCCACATGGAGAAATCCCCATAGGGATGCGGGTGCGGGAGGATTCAGACAGCACTGGGAAGAGACACTGCTTTTCCCTGCACTTAAGGCCACCTTCTGTGAGGTGAATACAGGGATGTGCGCATCAGCAAAACTCAAGCTTGACAAAGTGCTCTGAATTCCATCTCAAAGCTCATTCTGACTTCAGCCCACATCAGATTGTGAGCTTTGTTTTTTTCTCTTTGCATGAAAATCAGTGCTTATTTCCCCAAATGGACACATCAGTTGTGCACATCTTTAAAATGTATGCATTCTTCTCCCATTGATTGAAGCATATTTGTGTACATTTCTCATGTGCATTTTTCAAATGTACGCATGCTGTCGAATGCGTAATTTTTGGTCCACGAATTGCATTGCAAGCTCAGAAACGCAGACTCCATCTAAATCCATGTTTGGTCCAGAAAGTGTGAACTGGGTGAACCCTGATCAAAAATGAACTGAAATGAATTTCTCATACATCCCTGGGTGAGATTTGAACCAGGGACATCCTGCTTCATAGCAATCCCTCTTAGCCACTGCCAAGATCATCCCAGCTTTCATGGTCTTGCTTTCTTCTCCTGCCCACAGCCCTGCTCTCCCTACCCAAGATCTATCAACATCTTCATACTTTGATGTTGGTCCAGAGGCCTGGCCAAACCCATTTCGGGAGCTGCCTTGCACTTCCCGACACTCTGCTGTTGTCTCCAAATGTGATGTGGATCTGACATTTCCGCCATCTGGTTCCTAGCTTTGCCTGGACTCCCTTACAGCTGGATCTGGTCCAGCTTGGAAGCACTGCCCCCATATTTTCCAACTTTCCCTATTAATCAGTGACAGTCCCTCTTTTCTGGTCCATATCCAGATGGCGGTAAATCACCATCCCTTTTTTTGCCCTTTGGGAATGCTTCGTTAAGATCTTGTTAGTGTGAGTTTCTAGAACTGTCATTCTTCAGGGTTCAGCTTCCTCTCCTGGTGTCTAGAAGCGAAACATCTGAGCATGGAGCAGAAGACTTTCTCTCCAGACCGCATGCATATGCACATGAAAGCACCATGCAGTGCAACGTGTAGCCTTCTGTTTCATACATTAGAGCTGCTGAGGTATATTTTGAATTGTTGATAACGTAATGCAGGATAATTTTGTGGGGTTTAAATTAAAAAAAATGTATTTGGTCAAGAGAACACACGCTGCCTTGGCTTTTAAATCCAAGTTAAAATCCGAGGATGGGAGGTGTTGCCTGTGATCCTTTGATATGGGAATAAGAGTGTTACAAGCAAGTCCCTATTTTTGACTTGTGGAATGCTGGAGGGATGGTGTCCCCAGATCAGCCTGTGACAATATGACCCTTCAGAAGTTCCTTCTCCATGAGTGGATCCAATGCAAGCAGGGGAAGTGGACAGTGGTGACACCAGGGCCAGGCCACAGGGCACCATGATCTAACAGGACCCCAAATGACCCCCTGAGAAGTGGTGGCAGTTTCTCTTCCTGCCAACCTGCTCCTAAAAGGAAGTGCTGTAGCAGTCAGCTGGTCAAGGCTGTAGCCCCCCATGCATCATGTTATGCACTGTGGGGCTGCAGCCTCAACCAGCCAGCTGCTACACTGCTTCCTTTTAGCAGCAGGCTAGGAGGAGGTGGAGGAGGAGGAGGAGAGGTGAGGAGCCAAGCTGAACCAAGCTAAGGGGGAAAAAAGAAGAACTGGCAGGGTGGCAGGGAACGACAGGCCAGGGGGAGCACCCCAAGGAAGCACCTTGCCTGCCCCCCCCAAAACTTGGCAGCAGCTCTGGGAGTGGAGCTGTACACCCCAGCCCTTCCCCCAACAGCCAGGCTTCACCCCTGACATACATGCTTTGGCATTATACCTGAAGAGAGGAGCCTACATTCATACAGTGGCACTCATGTAGGCTCCCTTTTTCAAATGTTGCACCAAGCATGCAAAATCTGGGGTGTTTCGGGACCCGTGGAGAACCACCACTGAGTGCCTAAGCTTCCCAGTGGCCCCTGGCACTTGTGAAGCCCAGGTAGGATCAGCACACCTAAGGTTCAAAATCTCTGAAAAGCAGCAAGGTCTCTCTATGACACAGGAAGGCACAGCCTTGGAAAGCAGAGCTTGGGGGCACCAGTGCGTTGGATATATGTGTAACCTGAGTCTTACTACTTAAAACTCAGGCGGTCAACCCTACTCATCCATCTGAACAAGGGCAAGTCAATTAACAAAAGATTTATCAATCCACATTACACAAAAATCACACCACCAAGAGAATATCAAGGGCAATCTCAGTGAGTCCTCTGCAGGATAGCCAAACACAACTGAGCGGCCTATAGCACAATTCCTCGTATCTCCATGGATGGATTGGTCCCAAACATCACAAAGCAAAGCCTTGTAGCAGTTATAAAAAGTAGCAAAGGACAGTCACTCTCAGCATTGGCTGAGGGGGCCACCAGCCACCAGTCTCCGACTCTGCAGCAGCCACCAGTTCCCAGTCTGCAGAATGGGTTCTCACTCCTTGAAAAAAATACTCTCTTAGCTCCTTGTTGCACAGCAGCTTCTGGCCCAGGTAGGTTCAGCACAGCAGTCTCTTTTTTCCAGAAGGCAAGAAAATATACTGCAGCTCTCCAAAGCTAGGATGACCTCCTAGTTCCTTACTGAAGTCTCCCACACTCGGTCCTTAATGCTCTTCTTTCAAACGCCCTTTGAACAAGAACTAGCAACAACCTTAGAAATGCTTCCCCTTCTCTCTCATCTGCCCTCAGGGCTTGGGCTTCAATACACACCTGGTCAGGATGAACACACACACATGCCATTAACTCCCAATTAACCCATATTATCTTCAAATCAACCCCTTCCAAACCATGGCATCACATAATATAACATTACTTTACATTATACATTTTCCTTTACACTTTTGTAAACCAAATACTTAAAACTTAGAATATACAAATTATCATCAAGTGTTCTGGATTTTCTTTCCAGCTTACATTACTCCATTACATGACAAACTTCTCAGGCCCCATCTGTTATATACACATGAATCTTCTGAACTGCCCTCGTATCAAAGGGTGCTTCTAGACAGAGGGCTCCTAGTGGTACTAATTAGAAGGCATTGTGTAGGTATTCTATCTTTTATTTCTTAACAGATTTTCAACAGTAAGAGAAAAGGCAGAAGAAGTGATGGGAAAACATGGAGGGCTATGTGCTGAAGTTGACGACATCTGCCCCCCCCCTTTAAATTTCATGAATGAGGCAGGGCACCATAAAGGCCTTGTCTGGAAGCACCTATAGCTGGTTCCAGAGTTCAGCTGGGGAAGGCCAATGCTATGACCTGGTTACCCCAGTAAGCCAACTGTGGTGGCCTTTGAACCTTGGGCTGCTAGAATCCTGGGAAAGAGATGAGAACAGGAAGTATCAGGCTAATGGGGGGCGGCGGCAAAGTCAAGCATCTTAAAGCACTTTTTTAAACTTTTATACACTACCTTGGTGACATTTGTGGAAAGGCAGTGCACAAATATTATTAATTAATAAATACTAGACTTATAGGGTCCACTCTTCCCCTCCCCTCCCTTGAGTTATGGGACCCACTGGCAAGTCTTAGCAGAAGACCTATAAAGATCTGGAGCTGACCCTGGCCTGGATAGTGTTGTGGGAGGGGATAAAAAGACTAGCAGACTGCACAATTGCTAGGAGAATATAGAATCTGTAAGCTGTGGATATTTGAGGCAGGGAGATTCTAAAGTAGTGTGAAAAAACAGTACTACCCAATCTGTTGAAAGCTACCTCCCCTTCTTTGTTCATCTGTGAGTTATCTTGTGGCAAAGCCTGTTGTGACTTCTAAACTAAATAAGTTTGGGTATTGTTCCCATTTGGATCACATTCAAGACATGAAGATGACTATCCGAAATAACTTGGAACAGCCAGAAAATAACTTCAGTTTTTTGTCAAGATCACTCATCGCATTGCTTCCTACACCACACTGACTTAGAAAGAATGTTGTTTCAACAAGAAACATCCTAACTTGCCAACCATTCATAATTATAAAAGGGAATTGTTCCTCTTGTGGTTTTGTTGTCAGTATCGGGAGACAGAAATTAAAGGAGGAAAACCAAATAATTGTAAAGGCAAATTGTTGTCACTGGACTGAATGTTCCCTGCAAAGCTCATATCCATTGAATTCAAATTAGTTAAATGATCACATCCTAAGAATAAGAACCAAGAATTGTTAAATGACCCAGGTTCTCAATGTCTGGGCTCACGGTCTAGTGATTGGAGGCAAACACAAACAACACAGAAGCCAATAAGAGAACATTTCAACCTACCAGGTCACCCCGGTTATTGATCTTAAGGTGGACATCCTGGAACAAAGAAACTTCAAAGGGAAATTCCAGTGTAAAAGTGCTGAATTGCAACTTTTCATAAAGTTCAGTTCTATTCATTTGGGTCTGAATAGAGACAATAGTTTCCTGCCCCCTTACAGGTTTTGATTTACTCAGCAATGCTAAGCATTGGCACCAACTACTGTTGCTGTGAAGGGTCATTTTGCATACATTTAAGCTCTAATTGAATTTTTCTGGACTGTGCTTTTCTGCATTCCATTGCGATTTAACTTCGACAATCAAGAACAACAATAACAATTCATTAATTGGTTGATACTAGCCCTATTGTTGATTAATAATGGGATTGTAGTATGATAAATATGAATGTACTGAAATTAAAACAACACATGATTTAAAATATAGCAATTAAAATCTACAGTTTAAGTGATATATATTTCAGTATTATTTTTCTCTTTGCAGGTAACCTTATACCAAACATATTTATTTGGTTAAAAGGTCCTGCTGAAAAATTTCAGTGGAACCTATTTCCAAGTAAGAACTTATTTCTATGTTATTTCATAGCAAGGATTGCAGAAAAAGAATACTCCGTTTAGCCACTAAACAGCCTTCAGTGCACTGATGTCTGTTTTTTCAATCCTCCCTGTATGGTGGCATCCTTTATTATTGCTACATAAAAATCGGCACAATCCAAAAACAGGAGAACACACAATTGGCTTTTTTAGCGTCAAGCCAAAAGCATTTCACATATGTTCGGGAAACTCAAACTACAGTAAATGGAGCTGAAAGAGTAGTTATGGGACATGCTGCAAAAGAAATTGTTCAGTCATTCAGCCATGTTACTGGAAGATTAGCTACTGATCCCGAAAGCTTTGTGAAAACTGATGCGTCCATTGTGATTGCTGTGACTGAATTAACACCAAAATGTGGTGTTATTTCTTAAAACTCTGCTGGTTTGGCGCCAAGCTTTTGGAAGTACATGAGAAAGATGACTCACTCTTAATCCTTCCACACTAGGAAAGATAATGTTACTAATGAAATATTTGGGTCCAAAAAACACCAAATTTACTTATGGGCTTTTAAAAAAATGAGCAAGAGAGAGAGAATCCGAGAACTCCAATTTAATATAAATTGATCTAAAATTGTATCAAGTGTTATTAAAGTATTCTAGCCATCAAGAAGGAGGCACAGTAGCTCAGATTTGGGGAAAATGGGGCTCACCCCATAACTTAAGCAGGTGTTATGAACTGAACAACTTCATACTCTGTACCAGGAAAATACAAACCTAAGCATCTTCACTGGTCTCCAGTGCTCTTCACACCTTGTGAAACTTTGTAAAGCAGGGGTGGGTAACACATGACCTGTGGGCTGTCTCCACTCCTGGCCTTGCCACCCCTGCTGCGCTGCTGAAACTCAGTGGCATCATCAGCACAAAAAATTGGTGGTTTGCTGCCAGATTTCAGCAGTAAACAACGGAGGCTTAAAAGAGACAAATTTAGCATGAAAACAAGCAAACTGCCAGGTTGTGGTTGCTTTTTTTTGCCATCACTGCGTGGCTGAATTTCAGCAGCATGGCAGTGGTAGGGGTTATCCAGAGGGTGAAACCATGCCCCCCACACACACACAAGTTGCTTAGCCCTGTTATAAAGTCTATGCAACATTCTGATCTTTTGCACTGTGCAGTGAATTGCAAGAGTGGAGCCATGTGTCAAGTCTTTGCATACTATTGCTAAAGAAGTGTGTTCTGTTTATTACAAGGATCCTGTCTTACAGCATGAGTCAGTTCGAAAACTTGTTTCAATAAAATAAGATGGTACATACATAAGCAATGGTAATAAGTATCTTTCAAGGAAACAGAAAAGTGAAACTCTGTTTTTCTCATCCAGTCAAAGAAACCACAGTGTTAAGAATGCCAGTAAATGCTTTTTATAAGTCTCCTTCTTGAACTGAATTTTTATAATTTTCAAATTAATGGAATACATTTGCATCACATTGGCTAGACCCATGCCATGCCACGTTGGGAATCCATACCTCTGTCTCTTAGTTCTTCTTCATTCTCTCAGTCATATATAGTTTATCCTTGGCTTGTTTTGTTTTGTTTTACACAATGCAGTAATCTAAAGTGGAAAACAGGTGTGAGAAGATGGGGCTTCTTAAGTCTTTGTTCTCTTGTCATTTTGTGTGTGGGCTACCAGGGTCAAGGTTAAAATTGCCTTGGGTCCCAGAAAAGATTCAACAATTCCTCTAGCCATACTTGCCATGGCGAGTGTGCTGCTGCCTTCTGGCAAATGGCCACCCTTCCTCCCAACAGTGAAGCTGCAATGGTGAACAGAAATCAGCCCTGTAGTTGTGCAGGAATTGGAGCCATTTTCCCAATGGGAAAAGCAACGGGGAAAACGGGAAGGCAACGGGGGGTGGGGGGTGTTTGACAATGGTGTAAGCACGGCACCATGCATGGCCAAACAAGCAAGCCACCTCCCAGCAGCTTCTCTGAAGAAGGAAAGGTGCCTTTACTAGAGGTGCCTTCAAACTGCAGCACCCAATTGGCCACGATCCCCACTGGCTCTTCCTTCAGTAAGTCTTGTGCAGGGTTGCCCAGTGAGAAGGGGGGGGGGGCTGTCAGCTTCAACTTTTGGCTTAGCCAACATGGCCAGACAAAACGTGTAGACCCCTAGAGCCAAATCTGGTGTCTGGACCTCTAGTAGGCCATTCCATCTAGCACTGGGCCAAAATTAGGGATGTCAGAGGAATCCATCTGGAGGTGGAGCTCACGATGCTTTCATCAGCTCAGCCCTCCCCCCCATGGACTTCGGCTCATTTTCCTGTGAGCCCCATCATGCTGGGCCACTTTGTGGATTGGCGTGTGTGTGTGTTAAAATTGTGTAAGTAGCAAATTGCACAAATTGTGGCCACAGTTTGAGTAATTTGAGCAAATTGTGGTCAAAATTTGTGCAAATTATGCAAATTGTGGCTGGAATTTGCGCAAATTGCTATTTATGCAAATTTTTAAATGCCCTCTAAAGTTCCCAAATTTCAGGAAGAAACCCACAGCTTGGCTCACAAATGCAAGCCAAGATGGGGGCACTGCAGAAATCTGGTGAGCCCCCAAAGGGCCGGATTTCCCAGGGATGGAGATGCCTATCCAAAATCCACCGTCTCCAGTTTCCCTAAAGTTTTCTTCTCCCACCAAAGAGGCTTCCATTTTGAGCCTTCATTCTCAGGATGCCTTAGAATTTCTTTTGTATTTCTTGTAGTGGAGTCTTAGAGCTTATGTTATCATTGCAAGACAGGTGAGAGTACTGTGTCTCCGCCCCTGCATTACTCCGCAGCCTCCCCAACTGCTTGTGCAGCCTGATCTGAAAATGTCCCCTGGGTGGATTTACTTCATGACATTTTCCCTCAGGCTTTAATTGAGGCAGAGGAAGCCAAGATGGCTGCAGTCCGCTGGAGACATGATCATACAATGAAAGGCAGGACATTTGCACATACACCTTGGCCACCTTCTGACTTAAGTAAGCACAAGAAACTGTGACCCAAGGAGAATTTCACCAAAATGTTTTTCTCTATCAATTTATTTAAAAATAAATTTCTTTTCTAGTATGTTGAGTGAGAATGGTAAGTGCAGAAGAAATTTTCAGCACGGCACTGGTTCATCTCAAACATGACTTTTCTGAGGAAAAGTCATGGCTAGCATACTGCAGCCTTGGCAACCATTTGACAGAACCTCATCTGAAGTCATAATGAATGAGCAATGTGTAAAACAACAATTGAGAAATGTTTTTTTTTTTTTTTAAATAAGCTCTTTATTTAGACCTATTGCCTAAATTGACACTTGGAGTAAGAGGTAATATGAGCGGAACCTCTTCAATGTTGTCCTTGCTCTTATCTTAACAAATGAATTCCTGAATGCGTTTGAAAAGAAGATCAATCATTGTGCAACTGAGGAATACAATGACAGTCTGTAAGTGTGGGAAGCTGTTTACTGAGGCCACTTAGGCGCAACTCAATATCAAATCCTCACACATCAACTACATTCTATATATTGTAGAACCTAGGGATCTACAGTTTTTCTTAAATCCATTCCATCTGTGTTTTGCAGATTGTCAGGCATCTTTCATTCCATTATCTGCTCATTGACAGAACTGGGTTTTATTTTTTTTTTACCAGAATATTTTTTTTCACTAATTTGCAAAAGCACATTTGCGCAAATTAAGACATGCGAAAATGTGCAAATCCCTCCCAAATGGACATTTTCACGTTTTATCCAATGGGGGAAATGCACATTTTTTGGCCAGGATTTCTTAATTTTGCATATTTTTCTATGCACAAAACTCATGAAAGTTAGAAAACTGGCTGCCATCCCACAGAAACTGCCTGACAGGAAAAAAACTGGACCACTGCAGAATCTGTGGGTCAGATTCATGAAAATCTAGGGTTGTACGAAACCCCACTTACCTGGCTCTGCTGGCGTCCACAGGTGGGGGGAGGCGATCCGTTCCTCCCCCCGGAATCCTTGACGGGGGGGAGTCAACCCATTCCTCCCCCCCAGAATCCTGCCCGGCCAGCTCTGCTCCTTGGCCAGTCTGCGGAGCTGCTGGCTGGGCTGATTCGCAGCGGGGCCTCCAGCCGCTGCTGGGCTGCTGTGGACGCAAATGGCATCCTGCGTAGGGGACACCATTTGCGTCCCTACGCTAGCCCGTGATAGGCTACATAAATATATACGTAGCCTATCACGGGCAAGCATAGGGACGCAAATGGCGGCAGTTACGACAGCCGCCATTTGCGGCCGCAGCAGCCCGGCAGCGGCCATCGCTGCCTCCATCGCCACCGCTTTATCCGCAGCAACCGGAGGCACCGCCGCATCCGCTGCCAGGTAGGTCCATCCCAGGGGGACTCTGTGGGGTGGCGGGGGGGGGGAGGCCATTCCACCACGGACTCCGGGGGGCTGGATTCTAAAGAATCTGGCCTCACTGGAGTCCATGGCAGAATTCTGACATCCCTATGAAAATCCTAACTCATTTGTCCATTGCGGATTTCTCCAACATCTCTCTGCCCATCCCTAGTTCCAAGCTCGGGGTACTCTGGACCTGCTGGGCCTGCCTGGAGGCAGTGAGCTCTTCAAAAGCCTGAAGCAGGTTGATGGAAAGGAGGAACACCAGGAAACAAAGCAGGGAGAAGGAATCCACAGCCGGCATCAGGCAGCTCCAGGTGCAGGCTTGTTTGAGTCCTTCAGTTTAAGTCTCTCACGATGCCACAGTGATGGGTGGGCCCAGATCCTCACTCTGATCCTCCTGCCCCACCATCCTATAAAAGCCTGCCATCAGTGTACGCATGGGTGGGATTTTCCTGCAAACAGTAAGGGGGAGAGAGGAGGAGGAGGACACAGCGCCACCAATGGAGGAATTGGAAATAGCAGGAGCAGTACCAGCCAGGGCTAGCGCTACCTTTATTTATTTATTTATTTATTTATTTATTTATTTATTTATTTCTATATTGCCCAATAGCCAGAGCAGTCTGGGCAGTTCACAAAAATTAAAACCACAAAGTGCAGCATAAAACAATATAAAATATGAAAGCTTAAAACCACATATAACAGTACAACCAGGAAAAAAAAAAACTTAGCAGCAATGAAGAGATTTAAAATACAGATTTTAAAGACTAGAAAGCTAAAATGCTAAAATACTGGGAGAATAAAAAGGTCTTCACCCGTTGCCAGAAGGAGTACCATGTAGTTGCCAGGTGACCCTCTCTAGGGAGCTCATTCCACAGTCGAGGTGCCACAGCAGAAAAGGCAGAAAGCAGGTTACTTCAGGCATTAGCAACTCGGAAGTGGCAGCAAGCTTTTGGCAGAGAGAGCTGTGGGCCTGCTGCCTTCGTGTGTGGTGGAGGATGCTGTCCCATCAGCAGTGTTGAGGAAAGACTCAACTGCCAGTCTATTCAGCTTTTCTACATGGAATGGGAGGGGGCGCCATCTTGTTCTTTGCCTCAGGCAGCAAAATGTAAGCTAATTAATTAATTATATTTTTTGGTATTCTGGAGCTTCCCGCTTTGCCTTTGGCCCCACTCACTACAGGAATGCAGCCCCCGAGAGCTCCTCTGGGATGGAATTCAGCCTTTGGGCTGAAAGAGTTTCTCTAGTAGGGATGGACGGACTCACCTGTGCCCAGCTTGTGGGGGCGCTCGCCAAGTCACCACTGCCACCTGCTCCCATGAGCCAGACTGTACAATGCCTGGAGGGCTTGGCAAGAAGTCCAGGAGAGCCCCGCAACAGGGGTGGTGGCTGTGGTGACAGGCTGGTAGTTTTACCTAAGTGTAAGAGACTCGTGTAAAATGACTGGCCTGCCCCTGCCACCACTGCTGTGATAGCAGGTGGGGGCAGGGAGGAAACGAGAGGAGCTTCTTTCTGCCCCTCTCATCCCTGCTACAATGGCTAGCTGAGGGAGCAGGCACCCACACACCTGCCCAACTCAGCACATGCCGAGTCCAGCAAGCGCTGGGGGCTGTGGACTGGCATCTGGAGGGCTGAGCTGGCAATTTCTTGCCAGGCTTTGAGCCCCAACCGGTCACCTATGCTATCGCTATTCTCTAGCCCTGCTTTATAGACTCATGAGCAAAAGTTCTTTCTATAATGTTGATCCCTTATTTTCAATGAAACACTACTATCAGTCTCATTGCAATCACTGTGAACTTACGTGAGCAGACTAACATGCGAAGAAGCCCCCTTTTTTTAAGGAAGAAATAGTATTTCTGTATTAGAGTCAATTATCTCGAGCATGTCTTCTTGTCCCCTATGTAGACCTTAAATGCTCTCAACCTTGGTGGTGTCATTTTCGGAGGAGAGGGCGATGGCTGAATAATACAGTTCCTGGGGCACTATGATCATGTACAGATGCATGGCAGCATCAGTACCCGTGCCAATTAGCACATGTACCGAAGCCAACATTAACAAGAAGAGACTTCTCAGGAGAGGGTGACCTTTCTTCCCTAAAGAGTTCCCTGAGAAAGTTGAATATATACCAAGCCAATTCTGACTCAAGCCAAGGAGTCATTCACCTATCCTTCGTGTATAAGCACTAGGTGTTCACATTCCGAGAAGTGCCCTTTTTTGGATGTGTTATCAGGTTACCACATTGTATGTCACAACCCTGCAGCAGTTTCCTTATTATTGAGAACTACAAGCCTATCAACAGGTGCCCAGCTGGCTTTCCTAAGAATTTTGTAATGCAAACACAATCAGCATTTATTGCATTCTCTTCTTCCCACGAGATGAGGAAAGAATGAGATGTCTGCTGCATTCATCTTGCTAAATGGAAGCGTGCAGAAGGAAGCTTCTTGCTTCCTAAGGGGAATGGGTTGTCGCAAGTAGGTTACACCAGAGTGGTGTCAGCACCATAGGCAGTGGCATCTACTGCTTCTCTTTCTCATCATTACTATAGTCTGGGCCAGGGTGAGAGGCCTGAACAAGCAGGCTGCAATGGTGAAGAGGAGGAAAAAATTCAGGGGGCTCTTGTCTGCGAACCCCTCTGGGCTGTGGGCCCTTGGCAAGTGCCCAATTATGCTTACCCTTGATGCCAGGCATTCTCACCCACAACTTCTCTACTGCAAATTGTTTTCCCTTCCCACACCTCTTTGCATCTGTTCTAAAAAAAAAAAAGCCCATGAAACTCAGGTTCTCATATTTGCATCTGCTGCTGAACGTCTACGTCTGTCCTCATACTGAAACTCCTGAAATCACAATTAATGTTCCTTTTTTAAAAAAGAAGTGTTTTCCCTAGAGATCTTTATCTGTTGCTTCTCTGTGAACTAGTCAGGTCATAAGACATTTTGGAAGCACCCTTCATTGTGAATGATTTCCACTTACCCCTTCATTTTGTCAATTACAGGACACCCTCACAACTCAGCCAAACCCTCAGCCTGCCCCGCCTTCCTATCCGTAATGATATATCTTCCAAGAAATCTTGTTGAAATCTGTAGGCAAGCTTCAGTCAGCAGAAAAACTCCCTGTGACATCTTAGGAGGCCAAACTAGATTCTTGCTCTGTTTTAGGTGTCTCAGAATTTCTGCCTACTTTCTACTACCAGAAATGCTTTTTGTTCCTTAGATGCTGCTAATCAGCACTAGTCATGAGCAGGAGGACTTGCTTGTGTGCTTGTGGTTGTCAAGTGAAGATTGTACTGCTAAGAACAGTCATAATCTGAGGACCAGTAATGTTTTTTGATATGTTGCTAGTTATAAATCACCTCACGGTGCAGCATTTTATAAAAACCCTGCTTATTTAGGGATGTACAAAAGTCACTTACCTTTTCGCGGAATTGATTTGCGGTGGGGGGGAGATGCTCCATCCCTCCCCCCGGAACGCGCGACGGGGGGGAGGCGATCCGGTCCTCCCCCCTGGAATCCTGCCTGGCCGGCTCTGCTCCGTGGCAGCTCCGCGGAGCAGCTGGCCAGGGCCGTCCGCAACCAGACTTCCGGCCGTGGACGGGCTGCTGCTGACGCAAATGGTGGCCGCTGTAGCGGCCGCCATTTGTGTCCAGCCAAGCTGCCATGATAGGCTACGTAAGTATTTACGTAGCCTATCATGGCTGGGCAAAAAACAACAATGGCGTACGCAAATGGTGGCGGCTATGGCGGCCGCCATTTGCATTCTCTATTTTTTGCTGTTTTATCCTACGTAAATATTTACGTAGGCTATTACAGCGGGGAAAAAAAGGGGAACACAAATAGCATAGTGGGCGCTATTTGCGTTCCTTTTCCCCCCCGCTGTAATAGCTTACGTAAATATTTACGTAGGCTAAAAGGACAGAAGAAAAAGGAACGCAAATCGCACCCACCACGCTATTTGCGTTCTCCTTTTTTTTCACCGTAATAGCTTGCGTAAATATTTACGTAGGATAAAACGGCGAAAAACAGGGAACGCAAATGGTGGCCGCCGTAGCCACTGCCATTTGCGTACACCGTGGGCTTTTTTTTTTTTTTGCTTGGCTTGCTGTGATAGGCTACGTAAATGCAAATGGCGGCCGCGGCAGCTGGTTCAAAGACCAGCCGCCACTGCCGCTGCCGCCGGAGCCTCCGCCATCCGGAACATCCACCCCAGGTAAGCTTCATCCCAGGGGGAATCCGCAGGGGGGCGGGGGGGCAGGCCGTTGCGCCACAGATTTCAGGGGGCTGAATGCCAGTGCATTCGGCCTCACTGAAATCCGTGGCGGAATTCTACGCCATCCCTATGCTTAGTTTTCTTTGCTTTATGGTGACCGAAATTTCAACGGAACTGATGGCTTACAATAAACCACAGTACTGTAGATAGGGATGTACAAAAGTCACTTATCTTTTTGAAGGGTGACATTCGTGGTGGGAGAGAGGCGCTTCGTCCCTCCCCCCGAAATTCTGGCCGGGGGGGGTAGGTGTTCCGTCCCTCCCCCCCGAAATTCTGGCCGGCCAGCTCCGCTCCGCAGGGATTCTGCGGAGCTGCCAGCCGGCTTCGCCAGCGGCCGGACATCCGGCCGCTGGCTAGCAGGGACACAAATGGCGGTGGCCGTAGCTGCCACCATTTGCGTCCCTGCAGTCAGCCGTGATAGGCTATGTAAATGTTTACGTAGCCTATCATGGCTGATTTAAAAGAAAAAAAATGCATTTGCGTTCCTTATTTTGGTATGTCTTAGTCTACGTAAACATTTACGTAGACTAAGACGGCGAAAATAAGAGGAACGCAAATAGCGTAGCGTCTACGTAAATGTTTACATAGACTAAGATGTGCCAAAATAAGGAATGCAAATGGTGGCGCCCATGGGTGCCGCCATTTGCATACGCGTGTTTTTTTTTCTTTTAAATCAGCCGTGATAGGCTACGTAAACATTTACGTAGCCTGTCATGGTGTTTTTTAAAAATCTAGCTGTGATAGGCTACGTAAATCTTTACATAGCCTATCTCGTTTTTTTGTTTTTTTGTTTTTTTAACTGGAAATGGCGGCGGTGGCGGCCGGTCAAAAGACCGGCCGCCGCAGCTGCCACCGCCAAACCGCTGCCGAACCGCCACCGGAGCTGCCGCCGCCGCCGCCAAGAAGATCCGCCCAAGGTAAGTAGGGGTGCACGAAAGACACTTACCTGGTCTCGCAGCTTGCTTCGCGGTGGGGGGGAGGCGCTTCGCTGCTCCCCCCGAAGTTCAGGCCGAGGGGGGAGGCTTCCCTCCTCGCCCGGCTGAAATTCAGGCCGGGGGGAGGCTTCCCGCCTCGCCCGGCCGAAATTCAGGCCGGGAAGGAGGCGCCTCGCCTCGCCCGGCCGTGAAATAAAAAGTTAAAAACAAAAAACCGCCGTGATAGGCTACGTGACGATTAACGTAGCCTATCACGGCTAGATCTGCAAAGTCAGCCATGATAGGCTATGTTAATCGTCACGTAGCCTATCAAGGGTGACTTTAAAAAAAAAAAAGCACGTACGCAAATGGCGGCCCCCATAGGGAGCCGCCATTCCCATTCCTTATTTGGTCGCTGTAGTCTACGTAAATCTTTACGTAGACTACGGCGAAAATAAGGGCAACGCAAATAGCGTTGCCCTTATTTTCGCCGTAGTCTACGTAAATCTTTACGTAGACTACAGCGACCAAATAAGGAACGCGAATGGCGGCTCCCTATGGGGGCCGCCATTAGCTGTATGCACTTTTTTTTTTTAAGTCACCCGTGATAGGCTACGTGATGATTAACGTAGCCTATCATGGCTGACTTTGCAAATCTAGCCGTGATAGGCTACGTTAATCGTCACGTAGCCTATCACGGGGGTGTTTTGTTTTTTTTTACTTTTATTGGAATGGCGGCGGTGGCAGCCGGTCAAAAGACCGGCTGCCGCCTCTGCCCCTGTCGAAGACCTGCCGAACCACCGCCGGGACCCGCCGCCGGGACCCCGCTGGGAGGGACATTCGGGAAAGGTAAGTCCCATCCCGGGGGGGGTGGGGGCGGGGGGCGGAGAATTTCTCCCCGAAAGTATTTCGGGGGGCCGAATACGTTGGCACTCGACCCCCCGAAGTTTCGGGGAGAAATTCTCCCCCATCCCTAAAGGTAAGTCCTGTCCTGGGGGGCCGGGGGGGCAGACCGTTCTGCCACCGATTTCGGGGGACCGAATGCACTGGCAGTCAGCCTCCCCGAGATTCGTGGCAAAATTCTCTGACATCCCTAACTGTAGACAGTTGTGAATGTGACAGTTGTATCTCTGTGGTTTTGCTAATTCATGCATTCTTTGTAATCTTTGGCTGAAGATAAGCAACTGTTTTTAAGAGAGCTGGAAGTGGTTTGAGAGAGCTTTCATGTCCCATGGTGTTTACACTTATTTATTTTATTATTTATATAGTTAGTTAGTTAGTTAGTTAGTTAGTTAGTTAGTTAGTTAAGCAATATATAGACCATATCCAAAAATAGCTTGAAGCATTGAAATCCAGAATAACACAAAAATAGATCCAAGTCCTCATCAACTGAAAATCAGAACTCAAAAATCCAAATTCAACCATTCAAAAACTGGGCAGTACAAACCAACCCTGATAGTCCAGAAAGGCCCAAGTGAAGAGATAAGTTTTTAACAGCTGGCTAAAGCATGCCACAGTTGGTGCCCCCCAGATACCAAAAGGGAGGGCATTCCAAAAGGAGGGCACCTATTTGGAGAAAGCCCACTTCTGGGTTGCCACCAGATGGCAATCTACAGGTCACAGTATGACTAGCAAGGCCTCCTCTGATGATCATGGAAAGGGAACAGGTCTGTACTGGGGAAGGTGGTCCCTCAGGTAACCTAGTCCCAAGTTGTTTGCAGTTTTACATGTTAACAATGAGACCTTGAGATTGGCTCTGTCTGTAGCTGATAAGCAGCCAGTGCAGTTACTTTAACAGTGGTGTAATATTTGCATAGCTGGGTCCCCCCTCCTCCCTCAGCACCCTAACCACTGCATTCTGTGCCATCTACAGCTTCTGGACCAAGTACAAGGTTAGCCCCACAGCAGTCTAAATGTGAGGTTACCAGCGCATGGACTACAGTGTCAGGATTCCTTTTGCCCCTACTATAAACTTCAAATGCCAAATCAAACACAGACAAGAGGCTTTAATCCACGGCTTTTAATCCATTTCTTCAATGGTCATACAGATGCACATTTTCAGTCTACAAAGGAAATGCCTTCCGGGGGATCAAAAAGTTAGTTACGAAAGTTGCCCACCATTTGAAGAAAAGGCGGCTCAGTATCCTAAGTTAAGAGGGAGATCTCCCTCTCTCTTGTGAGGACTCTAGGTGCAGCTGTTCACCAATCGGGGCCAATCGGGCAGACCACCTAAGCTCCACCCCAGCCATCTCTCTCTTGGCTCTGCATCTGCGCCTGGCATCTACGAATTCAGGCTATCCAAGCCCCACCTCTCCCTGTTCGCTATCTGTCCCTGTTCGCTATCTCTCATGAAGAGGGGGGGTGAAGAGGGGCCTTCTCCGTCCAGCTGGGCTTTTGAAATCTGAGGAGTCTGCCTATCCATGTCTGGACAATCCTGGACAATCCTGGGAAACTTTCTCCCCCATGTTTTGTGTAGGGATGTATGAAAGTCACTTACCTTTTAACAAAATTGATTCGCGGTGGGGGGGAGGCGCTCCGTCCCTCCCCCCCCAAATCCTGCCCGGCCGGGTCCGCAAATGGCAGTGTCCGTAGCCGTCGCCATTTGCGTCCCTGTAGTCAGCCGTGATAGGCTATGTAAATGTTTACGTAGCCTATCACGGCTGATTTAAAAGAAAAAAAAAACACGCGTACGCAAATGGCGGTGCCCATGGGCGCTGCCATTTGCATTCCTTATTTTGACACGTCTTAGTCTACGTAAACATTTACGTAGACTATGGCGAAAATAAGGGGAACGCAAATAGCGTAGCATCTAAGCTATTTGCGTTCCCCTTATTTTCGCCGTAGTCTACGTAAATGTTTACATAGACTAAGACGTGTCAAAATAAGGAACGCAAATGGCGGCGCCCATGGGCACCGCCATTTGCGTACGCTCGGGTTTTTTTTACTCAGCCGTGATAGGCTACGTAAACATTTACGTAGCCTATCAGGGTGTTTTTTAAAATTTAGCTGTGATAGACTACGTAAATCTTTACGTAGCCGATCACGTTTTTTTTTTTTTTTTTTAACTTGGAAATGGCGGTGGCGGCAGCCGTTCGGAAGACCGGCCACCGCAGCCGCTGAACCGCCGGCGGAGCTGCCGGCGGAGCCACCGCCGCCAGGAAGATTCACCAAAGGTAAGTCCCATCCCGGGGGGGCAGACCGTTTTGCCACCGAAACTGAAAATGCCGCCACTGCCATTTCCAGTTAAAAAAAAAAAAAAAAGTGATAGGCTACGTAAAGATTTACGTAGCTTATCACGGTTAGGTTAAAAAAAAAACGTGATAGGCTGCGTAAATGTTTAAGTAGCCTATCACGTCTGACTTTTTCTTTTAAAAAACAACAACGTGTGTAAGCAAATGGCCTTGCCTTGCCCGGCCAAAATTCAGGCTGGGGAGGAGGCGCCTTGCCTCGCCCGGCCGCGAAATAAAAAGTAAAAAAAAAAAACGCCCCCGTGATAGGCTACGTGACGATTAACGTAGCCTATCACGGCTAGATCTGCAAAGTCAGCCGTGATAGGCTACGTTAATCGTCACGTAGCCTATCACGAGTGACTTAAAAAAAAAAAAAAAGGCGCGTACACAAATGGCGGCCCCCATAGGGAGCCGCCATTCGCGTTCCTTATTTGGTCCCTGTAGTCTACGTAAATCTTTACGTAGACTACGTAATCTTTACGTAGACTACAGCAACCAAATAAGGAACGCGAATGGCGGCTCCCTATGGGGGCCGCCATTAGCCATACGCGCTTTTTTTTTTTTTTAAGTCACCCGTGATAGGCTACGTGACGATTTATGTAGCCTATCATGGCTGACTTTGCAAATCTAGCCGTGATAGGCTACGTTAATCATCACGTAGCCTATCACGGGGGCGTTTTGGTTTTTTTTACTTTTATTGGTATGGCGGCGGCAGCAGCCGGTCGAAAGACCGACTGCCGCCTCTGCCCCTGTCGAAGACCTGATGAACTGCCGCCGGGAACCGCCGCCGGGAGGGACATTTGGGTAGGGATGGCGGAGAATTTCTCCCCGAAACTTCGGGGGGCCAAGTGCCAACGTGTTCGGCCCCCCGAACAAGTTTTGGGGAGAAATCCTCCGCACCCCCCCCGCACCACGCACCCCCCCTGGGACGGGACCTACCGTCGCCGAATGTCCCTCCCGGCGGCGGGTCCGGCCGGCGGTTCAGCGGGTGTTCGAGCGGGGCAGGAGCGGCAGCCGGTCTTTAGACCGGCTGCCACCGCCGCCATTCCAATGAAAGAAAAAAAAAAAAAGCCCCCTGATAGGCTACGTGACGATTCACGTAGCCTATCACGGCTAGATTTGCAAAGTCAGCCGTGATAGGCTACGTGAATCGTCACGTAGCCTATCACGGGTGACTTAAAAAAAAAAAAAAAGTGTGTACGGATAATGGCGGCCCCCATAGGGAGCCGCCATTCCCGTTCCTTATTTGGTCGCTGTAGTCTACGTAAAGATTTACGTAGACTACAGCGAAAATAAGGGCAACGCTATTTGCATTTACGTATAAACATTTACGTAGACTACAGCGACTAAATAAGGAACGCGAATGGCGGCTCCCTATGGGGGCCGCCATTAGCGTACGCGCTTTTTTTTTTTTTTTAAAGTCACCCGTGATAGGCTACATGACGATTGACGTAGCCTATCATGGCTGACTTTGCAGATCTAGCCGTGATAGGCTATGTGAATCGTCACGTAGCCTATCAGGGGGCGTTGTTTTTTTTTTAAAAAAAACTTCCACGTTCGCGGCCGGGCGAGGCGGGAAGCCTCCTCCCCAGCCTGAATTTCGGCCGGGCGAGGCGGGAAGCCTCCCCCCCGGCCTGAATTTCGGCCGGGCCGAGGCGGGAAGCCTCCCCCCCCGGCCTGAACTTCGTGGGGGGACCAGCAAAGTGCCTCCCCCCCACCGCGAACGTCCTTCGAGGACAGGTAAGTGACTTTCGTCCACCCCTACATTTGGGAAAGGTAAGTCCCGTCCCGGGGGGGGTGCAGGGGGCAGGGGGGTGGAGAATTTCTCCCTGAAACTTCTTCGGGGGGCCGAACACGTTGGTGCTCGGCCCCCCGAAGTTTCGGGGAGAAATTCTCCGCCATCCCTACAAAACCGATGCCCAAACAGCAAGTACTTGAAAGCTGTACAGAGTCAAATATTTTTTTTAGTCATGGATGCCTGTATGAAATATGGTTTGGATCCTCTTAAAATTGTGTTTATTAGTGCAGTTTCCTCTGTAGAAACTACAGGAGAAATCAGAAGAGCTATTAGGGCCTATGGTCAAATAAGTGATCTGCAGTTATTTGAAGGGGGAACATTCCGCATGAGTCTGAAGATTTTCCTTCTGTTATAAGGATAGGGGAAGGAGGCGTTCTGCAAAAGCTGCAGCAGAAATGGGATGTTATACCAGTTCATGATGATGCTATACAGCAAATTATGGTTAGAAGTACGGAATTAGAAGCCCAAAACAGACATTATGAGGATTTTGCAAATGTTGATGGAGTTCATTTTACTGACCCTAGAACTCCAGCAGTGAAAAACCCTGAAAATAAGAGACAGAGTATGCAAACAGTGGCTAGCACTCCTTTTGCAGGCAGGTAAGAAGGGAAGCGAAAAGCAAGGGAGAAAGGGGAAGATATACCCAACTGAATGCAGAGTTCCAGAGAATAGCAAGGAGAGACAAGAAGGCCTTCTTAAATGAACAATGCAAAGAAATCGAGGAAAACAACAGAATGGGAAAGACTAGAGATCTCTTCAAGAAAATTGGAGATCTCAAGGGAACGTTTTGTGCAAAGACGGGCATGATAAAGGACAAAGAAGGCAGGGACCTAACAGAAGCAGATGAGATTAAGAAGAGGTGGCAAGAATACACAGAAGAACTATACAGGAAAGATCTGAATGTCCCTGATAGCCATGATAGTGCGGTCACTGAACTTGAGCCGGACATCCTAGAGAGTGAAGTCAAGTGGGCCTTAGGAAGCATTAGTAACAACAAAGCTAGCGGAGATGACAGTATTCCAGCCGAGCTATTTAAAATCCTAAAAGATGATGCTGTTAAAGTGCTGCATTCAATATGCCAACAAATCTGGAACACTCAACAGTGGCCACAAGACTGGAAAAGGTCAGTTTACATTCCAATTCCAAAGAAGGGCAACGCCAAAGAGTGTTCAAACTACCGCACAATTGCGCTCATTTCACATGCCAGCAAGGTGATGCTCAAAATCCTACAAGCTAGGCTTCAGCAGTATGCGAACCGAGAATTACCGGAAGTACAAGCTGGGTTTCGAAGAGGCAGAGGAACTAGAGATCAAATCGCCAACATTCGCTGCATCATGGAGAAAGCAAGAGAATTCCAGAAAAACGTCTATTTCTGCTTCATTGACTACGCTAAAGCCTTTGATTGTGTGGATCACAACAAACTGTGGCAAATTCTTAAAGTGATGGGAGTACCAGACCACCTTACCTGTCTCCTGAGAAACCTGTATGAGGGTCAAGAAGCAACAGTAAGAACCAGACATGGAACAACCGATTGGTTCAAAATTGGGAAAGGAGTACGACAAGGCTGCATATTGTCACCCTGCTTATTTAACTTATATGCAGAGTACATCATGAGAAATGCCGGGTTGGATGAATCAGAGGTCGGAATTAAGATTGCTGGGAGAATTATCAACAACCTCCGATATGCAGACGATACCACCCTAATGGCAGAAAGCGAAGAGGATCTCAAGAGCCTCTTGTTGAGGGTGAAAGAGGAGAGTGCAAAAGCTGGTTTGAAACTCAACATTAAAAAAACGAAGATCATGGCATCTGGCCCCATCACTTCCTGGCATATGGAAGGGGAAGAAATGGAAGCAGTGACAGATTTTACTTTCTTGGGTTCCAAGATCACCGCAGATGATGACTGTAGCCATGAAATTAAAAGACGCTTGCTCCTTGGGAGGAAAGCTATGGCAAACCTAGACAGCATAGTAAGAAGCAGAGACATCACCTTGCCGACAAAGGTCCGTCTAATCAAAGCTATGGTTTTCCCAGTAGTAATGTATGGCTGTGAGAGCTGGACTATAAGGAAGGCTGAGCGCCGAAGAATTGATGCTTTCGAACTGTGGTGCTGGAGAAGACTCTTACGAGTGCCCTGGACTGCAAGGAGGTCAAATCAGTCCATCCTAAAGGAAATCAACCCTGAGTGCTCATTGGAAGGACAGATAATGAAGCTGAAGCTCCAATATTTTGGCCACCTAATGCGAAGAGAAAACTCCCTGGAAAAGACCCTGATGCTGGGAAAGACTGAAGGCAAAAGGAGAAGGGGACGGCAGAGGATGAGATGGCTAGATGGCATCACGGATGCAATGAATATGAACTTGAGCACGCTCCGGGAGAGAGCGCAGGACAGGAAGGCCTGGCGTGCTATGGTCCATGGGGTCACGAAGAGTCGGACACGACTGAACGACTGAACAACAACAACAACTGAAAGGATCTAGTGGAACTGAATCTGCAAAAGAGATAAAGGTTAAATTAAAATACTTTTCTGGCAATGTACCTAAACCTACTGGGGAAGTTGATTTTTCCACCTGGCGAGTACAGGTTAGAGAATTGCTAGAAGATGATGCAATATCAGACAGGGCTAAAAGGAGAAAGATTGTAGCTGGACAGCTATCTGTCAGGGATGCTTTGACTTAGATTCCTGCACTGAGCAGGGGGTTGGACTCGATGGTCTTGTAGGCCCCTTCCAACCCTGCTATTCTTTGACTGTATGATTCTATGACGTTTAGTACCCCCAGCATTGCGTATAGCTCATGGGGCAGGTAGCAAGGCAAGTGCTGAGGAATGCTATATTATTCTGGAAAAAGTTTATGGAAGTGTTATAAGTATGTCAGAGCTTAAGGAAGCAATCCTATGGCTGCTAGTCAGGGACTACATGGCCATAGGATATCTGGTTTTCCAGGAACCAACCTTGGAGCCTGCACTCCGAGGTCAATTCCCAGAGAACTGACCTTCCCCTCCTTCCGCGCTGCCTCACAGCCCCATGCTCCCTGCTCGCAAGAGGAGCACAGAGTGGCCAAAACAGGGCATTCAGGGTGGACATTCTGGGGTGGGGAGGGCGGAAATGCCAGTATGACACATCCTGTGCGTCATCCGGCAGCCTCCTCCCCTGCTCCGCCGTCCCATGGCTAGACAGCCAAAATCGGCTGTCTAGCCAAAAATGCGGGGCAGGAGAAGTGCAGAGGGAATGATCCCCTCCGTGCTTCTCCTGCCCTGCATTGGATAGGCGGCCGCCTCTGAGTACAGAGTAGGGATGTCAGAGAATTCTGCCATGGATCTCGGTGAGGCCGAATGACAGTGCATTCGGCCCCCCAAAATCCATGGTGGAACAAAGCCCCCCCGCCCCCCGCCCCGCAAAAGGTGCACGAAACGGGACACCTACCTGCTGCCGTTCGCGCTGCTTTGTGAATGGTGGCTGTGGCCGCGGCCGCCATTCACTTCTTCATTATACCCATGATAGGCTATGTAAATACTTACGTAGCCTATCACGGCTAATGCAAGGATGCTATTTGCGTCCCTGCGGAAGCCGTAATAGGCTGCGTAAGTATTTACATAGCCTATCACAGCAAAAAAAAGGGAACGCAAATGGCGGCAGCTATGGCCGCCGCCATTTGTGTTCCCTTTTTTTTTGGCTGTGATAGGCTACGTAAATATTTACGTAGCCTATTACAGCAAAAGAGAGGGGCACAAATGGCCTAGTGGCCGCCATTTGCGCCCATCTCTTTTGCTGTAATAGGCTATGTAAATATTTACGTAGCCTATCACGGCAAAATACAGGGACGCAAATGGCGGTGGCTACGGCAGCTGCCATTTGCATCCCTGCAGGCTGCCCAGTGGCCAGATGTCCGGCTGTGAGCGGCCCTGGCCAGCGCCTCTGTGGAATCACTGCAGAGTGGAGCCGGCTGGAGAGAATTTTGGGGGGAGGGACGGAGTGCCTCCCCCCCACAGCAAATGTCACCCTTCAAAATGTAAGTGACTTTCGTACATCCCTAGTTCAGAGGTGACCGCCTATCTGCATAGGATTGTGCCCTACAGCTCAGTTCTCAGAGACTTATCAGAATATTAAAGAGTCAGCTTCATCATATCTGAGCAGATTACACACACAACCTCAAGGAATTGTAGAAGCTGGTGGGATAAAGAGTGGTGCACTGGACTGCTATATAAAAGACCAATTTTTCAAAGGATGTTGGCATGAGTGTTTGCTGACAGTACTTAAGCTCAAAAGAACTGTATAAGTCCCATATGCAGAATTCCTTTTTCAAGTGAAATCCATAGAAAAAGAACAATCTAATAAGCAAAAGAGGAAGCTTAGACAGAAGTTTGAGGTAGGGATGTACGAAAGTCACTTACCTTTTCCAAGGGTGACATTCGCGGAGGGGGGAAGGTGCTCCATCCCTCCCCCCAAAATTCTCTCCAGCCGGCTCCACTCCGCAGCGATTCCGCGGAGCCGCCAGCTGGGGCCGCCCACAGCTGGACATCTGGCCACTGGGCAGCCTGCAGGGATGCAAATAGCGGCCGCCATAGCCGCCGCCATTTGTGTCCCTGTATTTTGCCCTGATAGGCTACGTAAATATTTATGTAGCCTATCACGGCCAAAAAAAACAACACAGCGAACACAAATGGCGGCGGATACAGCAGCTGCCATTTGCATTCCCTTTTTTTTTTGGCTGTGATAGGCTACATAAATATTTACATAGCCTATTACGGCAAAAAACAAAACAGCGAACGCAAATGGCGGCGGCTACAGCGACCGCCATTTGTGTTCCCTTTTTTTTTTGGCCATGATAGGCTATGTAAATATTTAAGTAGCCTATTATGGCAAACAAGATGGGCGCAAATGGCGGCCACTACACCGCTGCCGGCCAGGGCCGCCCACAGCCGGACATCCGACCTCTGGGCAGCCTGAAGGGTTTGCAAATGGTGGCTGCCATAGCTGCCACCATTTGCGTCCCTGTATTTTGCCGTGATAGGCTACGTAAATATTTACGTAGCCTATCACGGCAAAAAAAAAAAAAAAATACCGTGAATGCAAATGGCGGCGGCTACGATGGCCGCCATTTGCATTCCCTTTTTTTGCCATTTAAGCCTACGTAAATGTTTACATAGGCTATTACAGGGGGGGGGAAGGGAATGCAAATGGCGTAGTGGCCGCCATTTACGTTCCTTTTTTTTTTTTTTGCCGTAATAACCAACGTAAATATTTACGTAGGCTAAAACAGCAAAAAAAAAAGGGAACGCAAATGGTGGTGGCCATAGCCACCATTTGCGTTCACTGGTTTTTGTGGGTTTTTTTGCTGTGATAGGCTATGTAAATACTTACGTAGCCTATCACAGCCTCCACAGGGATGCAAATGGCGAATTGCTTTGCAATTCGTGCAAAGCAGCGCGAATGGCAGCAGGTAAGTGCTCCATTTCGTGCACCTTCCGTGGGGTGGGGGGGCAGGGGCTTCGTTCCGCCACAGATTTCGGGGGGCCGAATGCACTGGCATTTGGCCTCACCGAGATCCGTGGTGGAATTCTCTGACATCCCTAGTTTGAGGTGAGAGGAAGGCCTGTAAGTAAGAGCAGCTTGCAATTTGTGAAAGAGTCAGAAAAGGTTCATAAGCAGCAGGAAGGGGACAGAGGAATAAACTGGAAAGAGAGAGATGTCTGCAGGTTGAGTGAGAACTGGCACAACTAAAGATTACCCAGGAGAGATTGGATATGGCATTAAAAGATAAATCTGCCAGACTGAAGGAGAAAAACCATACAGAAAAGCCAGATAAAACAAAAGCACTCTGTGTGTTTTAACTGTGGGAAAACAGGGCATCTACAGTGAAACTGTGAAAATGCTGCTAACCCCACATTAGTACATCAGCAACTGACCACTCAATGCTTAATGCAGAAGGGATGTCAAACCAAAAGTGAGCCTCACAGTAAAGCTGTTATTTGGTGGATTCCTGAAACAGATTTGGCTAAGGAGGACACTAAAGAGATAATTCAGTATCTAGTAGGACCCCTTGCCATGGATATGTCTATTTAGATGCAGTCTTCTTGTTTAATTGTTACAGGTTCTCAAGTGACATGTATATGTGAGACCTTTTATACCAAGCACCTACTTCATAAAGACTTGCAGTCCATTGGTAGCATCCTGAAAACTGAAGGAGCTGGAGGACAGCTAGTACCATATCTTGGATTTATATCCTTGGAAATAAGCTTACCAAAGGCTACCTGTGGGATCAATGGTAACCATGAAGTTTTAGTTCTTGTCTGCCCAGATCAACACATAAATCAAGAAGTCTCTGCCATTATAGGCACCAATGTATTGAAGCACTTGGTAGAAGATTGTAAGAGAAAATGGCGTCCCAACTTTCTGAATAAGGTCTCATCAGAAGTGTGGGCAAGTGCTTGTAGTAACCTTTTACGGAGTCAAAGAGCATGCCAAGGGACTGAAGATGAAACTGAAGTAATCCTGCGAGGAAGAAAATCAGTGAAACTTCCCCCAGGCAAAGTGACAACTGTGTCAGGAACATTACACACAGCATCTGTAGGAAAGGAAGGTTCCATATTGCTGGAAGACCAAGGGGTTACACCTGGACCAGGTGGGCTTTCTGTTTTTCCTCAGTTTGTAAAGTTTACTAGTTCCAGTATGAGAACAGGAGTACAAATCAAAAATTTGACTGAAAGGAATATAGTCTTGAAACCTCACACTGTCATTGTTAAAGGATAAGCAGTTGAGTGGGTAAAACCTGTTCCCATTCCAGCATCCATGATGGAAGAAAGAAAAGGTGTCTATAAACTACCCCTTGATTTTGAAGGTTCTCCCCTAACTATGGCTGAAAGAGAAGTGATAGCAGAGACCATTAATAAAGAAGCATCCAGTGCCTTTTCTATGCATTATATGGATTTTGGAAGAGTCTCAGGAGAGATGCACAAAATTGAGCTCACAAGTGATATGCCTTTTAAAGAACAGATTCGAAGGATTCAAAACCTTCTGATTTTGAAGATCTGCATCAACATTTGAATGAATTAGTAGCATTGGGTGTGATTGAGGACTCAATGGTCTTATAGGCCCCTTCCAACCCTACTATTCTATGATTCTATGATAAGTCCAGAAGAAAAACGACTGGAGAAAATAGGTGAAGCCTCTGGTGCATGCTTATAATTGTACTAGACATGACACAACTGGAGAGTCCCTGTATTATTTAATGTTTGGCAGACAACCTTTATTGCCTACTGATTTCTGTTTTGGAGTTAAAGAAAAAGGACGTGGTGTGGTGACACATCAACAATATGTAAATGATTTAAGACAAAGATTGGTATGCCTATGATCTGGCTACTAAAGAACCTGCAAAGCATCAACTGGCTAATAAACAAAGATGGGATGCCAAAATGATTACATCAGTTTTAGGGATGTACGAAAATCACTTACCTGTTCACGGATTATGCTGATGGTGTGGGGAGGAGGCATTCCGTCCCTTCCCCTGGAATCCTGGGCGGGGGGGAGGTGCTCCGTCCCTCCCCCCGGAATCCTGGATGGGGGGGAGGCGCTGCGTTCCTCACCCTTGGAATCCTCCTTGGCCGGCTGTGCTCCCTGGTGGCTCCGCGGAGCAGCCAGCCAGGCCCAGCCAGGCCCAGCCAGGCCAGAGCCGTCCGCAGCCGGATTTCCGGCCACGGAGGGCTCTGGGAAAAACCCAAAAAACCCAAAACGTGTACGCAAATGGCGGCGGCTACGGCTGCCGCCATTTGCGTTCCTTATTTTTGGCCGCCTTAATCTACGTAAATATTTACATAGACTAAGTCGGCCCAAAATAAGGAACGCAAATGGCAGCGGCTATGGCTTTTTTGCCGTACGCCTTTTTTTTTTTTACCTAGTTGTTTTAGGCTACGTAAGTTTTTACATAGCCTAAAATGTCTGGGTTAAAAAAAAAAAATAAAAGCGTATGCAAATGGCAGCGGCCGTAGCTGCCACCATTTGCGTACGCCTTTTTTTTTTTTACCCAGACGTTTTAGGCTACGTAAAAACTTATGTAGCCTATCACATCAGTGTAAAAAAACCCCAAAACCTGCAAATGGCGGCGGCGGCAGCCGGTCGGAAGACCAGTCGCCGCAGCCGCCACCGCCGAAGCCGCCGCCAGAGCCGCTGCCACCCGGAAGATCTGCCCCAGGTAAGTCTCATCCCGGGGAGATCCGCGGGGGGCAGGCCATTCCACCACAGATTTTGGGGGGCCGAATGCACTGGCATTTCCCCCCCCCCGAGATCCGTGGCGGAATTCTCTGCCATCCCTAATCAGTTTTGGAGTCTGGTGATCGACTATTAGTGCACAACTTTAGTCTTA
Organism: Heloderma suspectum; assembly: GCF_057233095.1. Lineage (NCBI taxonomy): Eukaryota > Metazoa > Chordata > Lepidosauria > Squamata > Helodermatidae > Heloderma > Heloderma suspectum. Next base: position 29,844,314 of record NC_139459.1, read on the forward strand.
GAGGAAAACAAAAGCTTGCTGATGGATGGGAACCAGTGATGCATATAATATTGGAACAATTAGATGGAGATCTACCTATTTATAAATTACAAGCAGAAACTGGAGAAGGTCCTATAGGAACACTGCACAGAAATATGGTGAGGCCCTGTGGTTTTATTACTGCTCATGAATAATCAGAAATTATCCCCATGGACTCAAGTCCAGTTAGCAGCAGAACCAGACAGAGGGAAGCTGATGAAGTGGTGATTCAAGTAGAGGATGAAAAAGAATTACAGACTGAACCTATGTTTCACTCACAACTTAAACCCCTTAGCAGGAGACTTTGAATCTAGGAGATATTCGCTTTCTTTCTCCAGAAAGCCAATTGCAGAATGAATCAGATGATTTATCAGAGCTCCTCAGTGAAAGTGAAGAAACTTCAGCTATGTCAGAGGTACCTACAGAAGGGTCTTTAGAACCTCATAGGACAAAAAGAATTAGAACTAAGCCGACTAGATTCAAATATTATGTTCTAGACTTTGCTATTGTTCCACAAAACCAAGATCCTCAGTTAGTAGTGAGGCAATGTCAGCATTGTTCCAAATTATTGAAGAGGAGTACATTTGTTTAACCAGTTAGAAGTTGTAATTTTTAATAACTATCGGAACATCAGTAGTTTAGCAGGGGACAATGTAACCCAGTGGTATATTTTTCTTTAAGAATTCTGAGGAATATTCCTGCACATGCTCAGTAAAAGAGTGAGTTAGGGAGTGGCCACCACTTTAAGCAGTTACCAAAATTGCAGTGTAGAAGAAGCTTGTTTTCTCTTCCCTGTAAGACCCCGAACCTTTGAGACAGATTAGTAGGGAGGTTTCCCTTCGATTTTTTTTAATACTATGAGTTCCTTGTTGTTTATGTTCATATATAGTGTATAAAGGGCTGTTTAACAAAGTTCCTATGTTGCTGGATCCTGATCCAATTTTTGAGAAGATTGCTGTGGAGCTGGAGTGAACAGAGTAAAGACTGTTTCCTTCTTTGGCCAGCAGAACAATCAAGCTTCAGAGAGAAGTTTTATTTATATTTTTGTTGTGGACTCAAGCTAAAAGGCAGAACTTTGGGAGGGCTGTGATCTGTTTTATTGTTTTGGTGGGTTATGCATGTAAAATTATTATATGTGCATTATTATTGTTTTTAATTAAGACATTACAATATAGGTCAATTGTTCCTGTAAAAAGCCTTTGCTATGAGTCCCTTTAGAGACCCTGAGGAAAAAGTGTTACACATAGAATTGAGGTATGCCCAGCAGGCTGCAAGCAGGACTGCACTCACCTCAATCCTGCTCACAAGCATTTGAGCGGGGGCGGGGGGTCTCTTGTGTGACCACCTCTGATCAAGTGCCCATGACACTCCTAGTGAGAGTGGAGTGCTGAGGCGAGATAACTACTTGCCCAAGGCCACTCAGTAAGTGTGGCTGTAAGGGTGTGTGTGTGTGTGTGTGTAGGCATCTCCCCAACTACCACCAAAATATACCTGGGAAACAAGGAGATATATATCCCCAATATTCATATTGCTACTCCTTAACAATTATGCTGCCACCATAAACTGTATAGCCTGTTATTTATTAACCCCCTTTTTATGCCTAAGTAGCTGGTCATAGGTCATATGACAAACCAAGCCAGAGGATCATGTCATTTCAAACAAAAATATGGGAAATTTTTATGAAGAGGAATAAAACAATATAGCTTTCCCAATTATTGTTACTGTTTCTTTAAAAGGCCTAATATAAGGATTAATTACCTTATTTTTTACCAGAAGTATCTGACTGTTGACATTTTAGTGTCAGGGTCGAAACTGAGCCGATAGAACCCCAGAGCAGTTCTGATTCTAAGGAGGAACAGCAATCCGTGGGAGAGGAGCACACCCATCTCTCACAGGCACAGCAGCTGGCAGAGATTCCTCCTGCCAGCATTCCTGGGATAGATAGTGACCCTGGCAGTGAGAGAGCGCTGGAGGGAGGCTTGCTGGATGCTCAACGCTGACGTCGGGAGCAACGACAGCTGGAGGGCGTAGCTCTCGTTTGGTGTGCAAGCAACGGTCGTGTCCCAAGGACCCAAGGGAAAGAGGGAGGATCTCTTCCTAGCCCATAAGTTCAGGGTCTTCCCGTGATTCTCCTTCCTTAGTTCCTTTCCCATACCAGCCATAGGCCAATTCCCCTATCAAGCTCCACCCCACTTAACTCACTGGCACTGAGGGCTTGATAAGTAGCCTTCCCTCTGTAGGGTATGGCTACAAACTGGAACATTTAAGACTGTTCACCAGACTTCCCCGGAAGTCTTCAGTTTGGTCCAGCAACTGCTCTGTCCTCAGACCACTGCCACCAGCTGACACTCAGGACTCGGCTATTCCCAAAAGCTGCCTCAGGAGGAGTCTTCCTCTCCTTTCTTGGCAGATCTTCTTCCACTCTCACTTTGACTGCTCTCTGCTACCCCATTGGCTCCATGGTCTTGCTGTCACTTTTCTTCCCAGCTGATGTCTTCCTCAGGCTCTCCTGACGGCACTCTCTCCTCACAAACTGCTGCTCAGCAGCTCCTTATATTCATTCCAGCCAGAACCCTCCAGCCAATCAGCTTTATTGTAGCCAGAGTTCCATCACACCATTTCTTTTTAAACCCAGGTCCACCTTTACACTGACCAACAATCAGACGATACTGATTTGAATTCCACTTTCCCATAGGGATGTCAGAGAATAATGTGATGGATCTCGGTGAGGCCGAATGCCAGTGCATTTGGCCCGCTGAAATCCATTGTGGAACGAAGCCCCCGCCCCCCACCCCATGAAAAGCGCGCGAAATGGAGCACTTACCTGCTCCCGTCCGCGCTGCTTTGCAAATGGCGGCCGTCCTGCGGCCGCCATTCGCTTCCTCCTCTTCAAGCTGTGATAGGCTATGTAAATACTTACGTAGCCTATCACGGCTAACGCAGGAATGCCATTTGCATCCCTGCAGAGGCCGTGATAGGCTACGTAAGTATTTATGTAGCCTATCATGGCAGGGGGGGTACGCTGGGTTTTTTTCCCCCCTGCCATGATCGGCTACATAAATACTTACATAGCCGATCATGGCAGGGGGAAAAAAAACCCAGCTTACACAAATGGTGGTAGCCGCCACCATTTGCGTATGCTGGGGTTACCCCCCCCCCGCCGTGATAGGCTACGTAAATATTTATGTAGCCTGTTGTTGTTCAGTCGTGTCTGACTCTTCGTGACCCCATGGTAGGGATGGACGAAAGGGACTTACCTTGTCCCGCAGCTTGCTTTGCGGTGGGGGGGAGGCGCTTCGGTTCTCCCCCCGAAGTTCAGGCAAGGGGAGGAGGCGCCCCGCCTCGCCCGGCCGAAATTCAGGTGGGGGGGGAGGTGCCCCATCCCTTGCCGGCGAAATTCAGGCCGGGGAGGAGTGCCCCGTCTCCCCGGCCGCGAAAAAAAAGTAAAAAAAAAACCACACACACACCCGTGATAGGCTACGTAATGATTTGCGTAGCCTATCACGGCTAGATTTCCAAGGTCAGCCGTGATAGGCTACGTAAATCGTCACGTAGCCTATCACAGGTGACTTTGGGGGGGGGAAAGCATGTACGCAAATGGCGGCGCCCCATGGGCGCTGCCATTTGCGTTCCTTATTTTGGCACGTCTAGTCTACGTAAAGATTTACGTAGACTACGGCGAAAATAAGGGCAACGTAAATAGCGTTCCCTTATTTTCGCCGTAGTCTACATAAATCTTTACGTAGACTAGACGTGCCAAAATAAGGAACGCAAATGGCGGCACCCATGGGCGCCGCCATTTGCATACGCGCTTTTTTTCCCCCCTAAGTCAGCCGTGATAGGCTACGTGACGATTTACGTAGCCTATCATGGCTGACTTTGGAAATCTAGCCATGATAGGCTACATAAATCGTCACGTAGCCTGTCACGGGTGTGTGGGTTTTTTTTTACTGTCCTTTTTTATTTTGTAATGGCGGCAGCGGCAGCTGGTCGGGAGACCGGCCACTGCCCCCGCCGAACCGCCGCCGAACTACCGCCGAACCGCCACCGGGACCCGCCACCGAGAGGGACATTCGCCGAAGGTAAGTCCCATCCCGGGGGGGCAGGGGGCCGGCGGAGAATTTCCCCAACACTTTCGGGGGGCCAAATGCGTCGGCACTCGGCCTCCCGAAGATTCGTGGAGAAATTCTCCGCCATCCCTACCCCATGGACCATAGCACGCCAGGCCTTCCTGTCCTGCGCTCTCTCCCGGAGTGTGCTCAAGTTCATATTCATTGCATGGGTGATGCTATCTAGCCATCTCATCCTCTGCCGTCCCCTTCTCCTTTTGCCTTCAGTCTTTCCCAGCATCAGGGTCAATACAGGGACACAAATAGCGGTGGCTACAACAGCCGCCATTTGCGTCCCTGCAGGGCTGCCCAGCGGCCGGATGTCTGGCTGCGGGCGGCTGGAGCCGGCTGGCAGCTCCGCAGCTTGGCCGCAGAGCAGAGCCAGCTGGGCAGGATTCCGGGGGGAGGGACGGAGCGCCTCCCCCCCATCGAGGATTCCGGGGGGAGGGACAGAGCGCCTTCCCCCCACCACAGATGCCCCTCAGCGGAGCAAGGTAAGGGATTCGTACATCCCTACTTTCCCATATAGAACCCAGAAATCTAGCTTCACATCACCATCTTTGTGGGAACCGTAACAGTTCACTGTCAAATTGGCAGAATACCATGTAAGCACTTCTTTCTCTTCTGGCCCTAGCAAAGAGTAAAAGTCGTACATATTTCCTTTTTACATTTAACCCCTTTACACTTCAGGCCTTGTTTCCCAACTCTATCTATCTATCTATCTATCTATCTATCTATCTATCTATCTATCTATCTATCTATCTATCTATCTACACACACACACACACACACACACACACATTAAACTATTACTTCACAAATCAGTTTCTTCACAGTGAGCTTCGGAGATCTAAAACCAGGTTTCTCCTGACCAAGTCTAATACTTTGTAAATCACTGCACATCCTACTAGCTTGCGTGAGACCACCACATATGACATTTGTGGCAAAGTAGAGCTTTGGAGCAGGGCCTTGCCCTCTTAGCTGGTATAGTACACTAGACCTCTACTCCAGTGTCCTGTATGAGATCCTTGCTGCAATGGATGACAATCATATTCTGAACTCTATTTCTCTTTCTTTACAGAGGGGCTATACAGAAAGAAAAACATCTTTTGCTTTAATCAAAGAAACGAACATCCACAAAGCACGATATCATGTTCTACCCCTCACTGCAGATATGATTGCTTTTTAAGTGCTTTGCCATTCAAGTTTTATTCTGAATCACCGAACAAGAATGGTCTGGAAGCCAGTGGAAAATTACTGAATATAAATATTTTTGCTACTCACATCTGTTGTTAAGATGCAATAACAGAGGGCTCATTAATTGGACGTAATTGGCAGTTCAACAGAACAGTATCAGGAACCACAGTACCGCCAGGGGTAAACAACCAGAATGCAAATCATTAAGCGTCCTACATGACTTGACAGCACAGAAGAGTTTTAGCTCTGCAGATAAACATGGTCACTTTTCCCAGCCTGCGTCTGCCTAATGGACTTTGTCCACTTCATCAAGAAATCAAATGAAAGCCTTGTTCAATATGTTTTACTGCAAAATCAGACCTCCCGACTAATGGAGAGCAGGAAGAACATTAGCAACCCCAGGCTCAAAATATTTTTCAGACATGATATGCAGATGTTGTTCCATCAGAACGGGTAACCAACGATCAAACAAATGCAAGCAAACCCCATCCTGTATACGTAGCTAAAATAGCACCATCCACACATACAAGAGAGGTGTCCACTAGAGCTGTGCACAAATGGCCTCTCAAAATTCTCTACCATATCCTTGTGCTGCGAAACTGGGGAGACAATTTCGTCGAATTTCTCCAGGGAGAGGAGAAATTCTCCAACATTTTCTCAGAGGTAGGGCTCACCACTGGCAGGGGTAGTAGTAGCACAACTGCTTTCTTTTTTCCTAAGGTGTTTTTTGAGGGGGGAGGGAGGGGCTTGTGCTGTGACTGCAAGGCCCCATCTACATGGCACCCGACTTGTCCATTGCATCGTTGGAGCTGTGCAGCTCCTGTGCTGTGGATGCTCAACGAGACAGGTACACGGGGTGAGTTACTGCGCAGTTTTGCTGCAGCTCAGGAGCCCGGCAAGCGCTGTTGCCACCGCCGCCAAGTGCAACTGCATCCCTCTCTACCAAGCACCAGCAGAGAGGGGCGCAGTTGCTCTTGGCAGTGATTATTGCTACTCGCACCATGCTGAATTGTATTGGGCTTTTGAAAAACAGCGTTCACTCTGAATCCATCACACACAAACAGACAGAGAGAGAAATACAGATTTTTAAAAACACAATCGGAAATAAACCCTGCACCATAGCTGCTGCTGCTTGAAAACAGCTCCCTTTCTCCCACTTCCTCCCTGCACTGCCACATCTTGCATGGCATGAACTGCTGCTTCCCTCTCCCATCGCAACTGTGCCCCTCACAGCTTAGCACCGGCAAGATGGGAAGCGAGAGGGAAGAGAGGGGAGGAGGAGGGAAAAGGTGTCACACTCACTGTCCACTGCAAACCGCAATGTCACCCCTAGGGATGGTCAGACAGCGCACCCTGCCGCGGCGAAGCCACAGCAGCCGAAAAATTCGGAGGAAAACGACACCTTGGAAATCTGCATTTTCTGGGAGGGAACCGTGGAAGAATGCAAGGTGGCAAGTGCATCGCCTGTACTGAGGGACCTCGACTTGCACCCGCCCCAGAGTAAAAGCCGTGTGTAGATGCACTCCAAGTGGCAACAGTATTGACTGTGCTGGCAGGCTGATCCCCATTTTGCCTCCATGTAGGAGTGAGGAGCGCAGTGCTGTGTCTAGCTCCAGAGAAAGGGTAGAGCTAGTGCTATGCCTAAATCTGTCCTCCAATATCCCGGAGGACAGGATATTGGATGCCTCTTCCCATGAAAGAGGCTTCCATTGTTCTGTCTCATTCTGAGAGAGTTTGATAATGTATTTTTGCGATGTTTATTTAGCGCTTACCTCATCACTGAAAGGTGGCCAAGGGTCCTCTGCATGTGTTTTCTTTCTATTACACATCTCTCACTTATCTCCATTTCTCTGCAGCCTCCCAGGCTGCCTGTGCTTCCTGATCTAAAAAAGACCTATGGAAGGACTTACCTCATGATTTCTTTCCCTGGGTTTTAATTGAAGTGTGGGGATCCAAGGAGGCTACAGGCTGCCAGAGAGATGACTGTACAATGAGAAACAGGACACTTGTGCACACTCCTCAGCCGCCTCTTATGTAAAGTATGCACAAGGAACCTAAACTTTTCTTCACGGTGGAATTTCTTTTCAAAGGCAATTTCTTTTCTATCAAATTGAATGAGAACGGTTGGGAAAAAATGTGGGAGAAAAATTTGGCACAGTGCTCATATCTGCAGGTTTGTGGAGAAACCTAAGATTTGCAAAACTGTAACAAAAAAACCTTTAGGAAAAAAAAAAAACCTTTGGAAAAATAGGATGGGGTGGAGAACCCAAACATCCCCATGAGGACTGACCTGCTCAGAGGGCACGCAGTTCTGACTAACTGTTGCAGGCAATGGAAAAGTGGGGGAGAGGGGAATGGAATAACACAGAGTGGGCATGAATGACTGGCTGGCTGAAACCCTGAACAGGAACACTCCACATTGCAGCCTTTTGTTGCAAGACCCCCATGTTAAAACGAAGATCAGTTCAGCAGTTTGTTTGTTTGTTTATTTATCATACTTAAAAATATCTCAAAGTGGTTACTTACTGACCTGTCCACCAGCATAAACCAGATCCATTTTAAAAAATGTAATGCATATAATTCTCAATTGCAGATGGGGAGAGACAGATCACAGTCACTCTTTGCCTTTTCCCAACGTTTTGTGGGGTGTGTGTCTCTGTCTGAACATGCTTAGGGAAGTAAAGTTGCAGGGTTCATGAGCATGGGGAGAGGTGCATTTATGTGCGCATTGCATGCCTGCTGTAGAACATGCATAGCGTGGGGCGGAGCCTGGTAAAATGATCCCACCCAACCAGCACCTTACATGCATTTGCTGAATAGGCTGAAGCCTTCCAGAATGCTTGAAAGGGGAACCTCTTGAGTCTAGCACATAGGACTTCTTTGCACAGCACACACATTAACTATGGAATTCACTACCAGAAGACATAGTGGTAGTGAACTGCCACCAATTTGGATGGCTTTAAAAGGGGGTTAGACAAATTCCTGTAGAAGGTTATCAATGGCTACTAGTCCTGATGGCTTTATGCTACCTCCAGTATCAGAGGCAGTATGCCTATATACATCCGCTGCCGGGGCGGGAGGGTGTTGTTGCACTTGTGGGTTTCCCATGGGCAGCTGGTTGGGCATTGTGCAAACACAATGCTGAACTAGATGGACCCTTGGTTTGATCCAGCAGGGATCTTTTTCTGTCCTTATGATGAATCATCATTTTTCTTATAGGTTAAATATAACCAATGAATGAACATTTATAACAATAAAAATATCTAACAACAAATAAACAAACACACAAAAATCCTTGCACACAAATGGCCCAAACCAAAAAAAATATTATTGTATTGCTTTATTTTTATGTTTTGTGTAATGTTGCCCAGGGAAAGCTTTTGACCGACGGGTGGGGCATCATTCCCTATAATGAACAAACAAATCACTGTTGGTTACATGACAGTGTTGTCAGTTGTGTATGTCACTAGTTGGATAGGAACCAGTTGCTGTCATAAATAAATCATTTCAATCCACTTGTTCTTATGTTGCTCATGTTCACTTTTCCTCTACTTTCTGATGTCTGGCCTGTTGAGTTTTGTTCTCTCCTTTTCTTCCTCCTTCCTTGGGTCTGTCTTCAGCATCACTGCTCCTGTTTGCATGCAGCAATCCTGTTTGCCATGTTAATGCATATAATTTCCCTTAACCCATGATGAGCTGCAGCACATGCCAGGCATGTGTGGCTGCCATTTTGATTGTGCAACCCCCGATTGAGCCAATCAGGGGTTGCGCCATGTCATCTGAACCCATGCATTGTGGGTTATTGAAAAGTTAAACAACCGTTGCTTAACCCCTACTGCAAACTGTGGGTTAAGTTACAGTTGACTGGGCTTGGTCAACATGGCAGAACCCCTAATTGGGTGTTGTACCATCAAAATGGCCACATCACATGCACCACAATCATTGTGGGTTAAATAACCCATGATGAGCTGGCCATGTCATGAGAACCAGGTCAATACATATTTATTAGTGCTGTGCTGAACACTGCTCCCTACTTTTGAGAATTTTTTCCCTCATTTACCTGACTTATTTACATATTTATTGCATTTATATCCCACCTTTTTTTCCTCTTGCAAGGAACCCAAGGTGGCTGACATTAACTTCCTCCTCCTCTCCATTTTATCCTCACAGCAACAACCCTGTGAAGTAGGTTGGGTTGAGGGTCTGTGACTGGCCCAAAGTCACCCAGTGAGCTTCCATGTCTGAGTGGGAACTAGAACCTAGATCTCCCGGCTCCTAGTCCAGCACTCTCACCACTACACCACGCTGGCTCAGGGCTTATCAGGGTCACCCCTCCCATTAGGCAGAGTGAAGTAGTTGCCTCAGGCTGCAGATGCTGCAAGGTGTTCGAGGAGAAACCTGTGTGCCCTGCGGTCATGTGCTCTGCACCCCTAAGTCAGCTTGCTGTCTTCAGGAGTTTTGGATGATGCTGTTCCATCCTCAGTGTTGAAGACAGATTCATCTGCCAGTCCAACTGGCCTTTGCACATGGACTAGGAGGGGGCACTATCTTGTTCTTTGCCTCAGCAGCAAGATGTCTTGGGCCAGCCCTGAGGTCACTTCGTTAAGTGTCCAAGGGGTCTGAGGGATCTGTTTTATTTTGGGTTTTTTAACTTTTAAAAGGCCCCACATGCACTCACAGAGTCACAGGGTTCCTCTCAGAGAGGCGTTCAGTCTGCAGCATTTCCTGGCATGTCCATTATATGACCATGCAACATCAAACCCTTTTAGCTCTTAAAACTTGAGGAAAGCCCCATTGCTGCTTGAGATGTCACCTGGTCACATGGTATTCCAGGAACTGCTGCAGGCTGAAAGCCCCTCTGAGAAGAGCCCCATGATAATGCAACTGCTTGCGGGATGTTTTAAAAGTTAAAAAAATAGCAAAAAGCTCCTTGGACACTTAATAAGGTAAACGGAATCCCTGTCCCCTCACTCCCTAGTCAGAAATTGATTCAGAATTCACTGCCTTCTGAGCCTCAAGTCTTCATCTTGCCTCCACCCCCACGAAACAAAAAGGATAGACATATTCAGCACAGCACTCGCATTCATTTCCTGTTGCCTTCATCCTGTGAGGCAGAGAGAGAGAGTTACTTTCCCACAATACAAAAACACACTGTAACTCCATGGCTGAGCAGGGACTAGAGCCTTGGGGGACCAATTTCTGATCTTTATGTGTGTGTGCTTAATCCATCACATTAGTACATGCCATTGCATAAGCACTCCTCAAACAGCCTTCCCATGGCTCCCACCTCTACTGCTCAAAGATCAGGTGATCAAAAGATGTCAGATGCCATTCAGTAACTTCTTATTCTTATCCAGGGCTGCTTCCAAGCGGGCAGCTCCTGGCACTACCAATCGAAAGCCACTGTGGAGTTATTCCATCTTTTCCTTCTTAACGGATTTCTTGCGGTAAGAGAAAAAGATGGAGAAAGTAGGGTGCAAACATGAGAGGGTTACAAGTGCAAGGCAACATCATCTGGATCCCCATTAAATCCCATGAATGTGGTAGGGACTTTGCCCAATAAAAGCCTCATTTGGAAGTGCTCCAGAAAAAGCAGGATTGCAGTTTACCTGGTTCTTCCTAGCACATACAATGCGTACTCTAATGGAACCCAGTGTTGTTCTGGGAAATGCAAGGAGGCAGATGGGAGAGTCGACTGTCATCAACAAAGTCTTTCATGTTATTTGTTACCATTAGTACAAATGAGCCAACAGCTGGGAAATACAAATGAACGTATGTTTGTTTCACTTATGCATTGTGAAGAGGATGTCCGTTTGTTTGCTTTCCCTTAATGGGCTTTGATTAATAATCTGGGTCTAAAAGCCTGGAAGATGATCAGGAAAGTATTTCTTGAAATACCAAGGGCTATACAGTGTGAGTGGCATATGGGAGATTGCACCATTTTTGCTTTGGCAGTTACTGGAGTGGCTGTCCCAATGGTGGATCAGTCCAGCGCTGGTGCAGTCTGTCCTGCCACCTGAGGCAGGAGGGAACACGCACACCCCTCTGCCTGCCATGACTGCTGCTGTGTCCATCCCCTACCACCCATGTCTGTCTCCCCCTCCTCCCCCTTGCTGGCCACCTCCCCCTCTCCCATACCCACCATGTCTGTCTCCCTCCACCTCCCACTGGGTCTACATCCCTCTCCCCACCCACCCATGTCTGTCTCCCCCTCCTCCCCCTTGCTGGCCACCTCCCCCTCTCCCATACCCACCATGTCTGTCTCCCTCCACCTCCCACTGGGTCTGCATCCCTCTCCCCACCCACCCACGTCCTGCCCCACCCTGCCCAGCCCATTCAGATGCTGGGCACCGCATCTTGCACGGTATCTTCCACCCTATTGCCATTCTCTGAAGTGTGGTACAGGCGAACTCCAGGGACACCCCCTCCCACAATGCCTGGCTCTGAGGAAAGACCCCTCAAGCCAGGCGTTTGGGCCTGGCTAGGTCTCTGAAGAGCCATCCTGGCTGCCTCTCCATCTTCAGAGAGCTCGCCTGCCCACCACTTGCTCTGAGGGGATCCACAGAGTGGGTGGTGGAAGTGGTGGTGGCAGCAATGGGGTAGGGAAGGTGGTGGGAGGCGTGGGTGGCAAATGGGCTGCGCACAGCAGAGGCAGCTCACCATTTGCTGCTCTTCTCGCTCCACCACCCACCTCATGAAAGGGCTGGCCCTGTGTTGGGCTGCAACTCCCATCAGCTTTAGACAGGACAGCCAATGGTGAGGGATGATGGGAATTGTAGTCCAGCAACATCTGGAGGGCCACAAGTTGCCCACTGATGTCCTGTAGTGAGTTCTTGTCTTTGAGTGTCTCTGTCCACAGGAGCTGAGTATTGCCTGATCCCTTGGGCAAATTCTGGCTTTGCCTCAGAAAACCAACCATAAGAAATTGGGACTTCACATTTATTTAGGGGCACTAATGAGGCAGCACTGTTGTCTGGGAGGTGCAGCCTAGGATCCTGTACAATGCCTGATAAGATTCCCTGAGCTGTTACAGTTATCAAAGATAAACATGACAAATAAAATGAAGAAGTTAAGTTCTGATTCATTGACTATGGTGCAGGAAAAGGTGGGAAATAAATGTCTGTTCTAGATAACAAAACTGTATATGGCATGACAAGAGAACATTATCAAAAATTCCTATTACATCTTCCTATATGGAAGCATGTAAGGCAGGGCAGGGAACCTCAGGCTCGTGGGCCAAATCCAACCTGCTTGGGGTCCCAATTTGACAACAGTGCCAGTTGGGACCAGAAAAAACAGCTGTATGGCTGGAAACCAGAGTCAGAAAAGAAACAGCTGCACCAATTGAATTCCCAATGGGCTTCAACACTCAGTCTTTATCAAGGAGAAAACTCTTAGAGATTCTTTTTGAGGATTCCCTCTCCCTTGCTTCTTCCAAAGAAGACTGAAAAGTATTCTACCTAAAGTTAAGGTATTCTTTTGGAATACCTCCAAAAGAATGCCTCAGGGCGCAATCCTATGCATCTTTAGACAGAAAAAAGTCCTACAACTTGTAGCTTAGCTGGCTGGGGTATGCTGGGAGTTGTAGGAATTTTCTCTGTCTAAACATGCATAGGATTGCATCCTAAGAGTTTTTCCCTTGATAAAGACCAAGTGTCACTGAATCATAGAATCATAGAATAGTAGAATTGGAAGGGGCCTACAAGGCCATCGAGTCCAACCCCCTGCTCAATGCAGGAATCCAAGTCAGAGCATCCCTGACAAATGGCTGTCCAGCCTCGTCTTGAAGGCCTCCAGTGTGGGAGAGCCCACCACCTCCCCAGGTAATTGGTTCCATTGTCGTATTGCTCTTACAGTCAGCAAGTTTTTCCTGATGTTCAGCCGTAATCTAGCTTCCTGTAACTTGAGCTCGTTATTCCGTGTCCTGCACTCTGGGATGATCAAGAAGAGATCCTGGCCTTCTTCTCTGTGACAACCTTTCAAGTACTTGAAGACCGCTATCATATCTCCCCTCAGTCTTCTCTTCTCAAGGCTAAACATGCCCAGTTCTTTCAGTCCCTCTTCACAGGGCTTTGTTTCCAGTCCCCTGATCATCTTTGTTGCCCTCCTCTGAACCCTCTCCAGTTTGTCTGCATCCTTCTTAAAGTGTGGTGCCCAGAACTGGACACAGTACTCCAGATGAGGCCTAACCAGTGCTGAGTAGAGGGGAACTAGTACTTCCCGGGATTTGGAAGCGATGCTTCTATGAATGCAGCCCAAATAGCATTTGCCTTTTTTGCAGCCACATCACATTGTTGGCTCATATTCAGCTTGTGATCGACAATAATTCCAAGATCGAATTGTCAAAATGACTTGGGAATTCAATTGCTGCAGCTGTTTCTTTTTTTTACTTTGGCTCCCAATTTGGCCCTTTGGGGTTCCCCACCTTCCACTGGCCCCACCCCTTTCCTCCAAACACCAATCGTTGGGCAGTCCCCTAGCTTTTGTGTAGCTTTTTATGCATTCTCATGGGCTGAAATGCTTCTCTTAAGGCTTAGGTACTGGCAGTAAGAGCTTTAAGCTACAATATGCTGGCATTTTGTGTGTTTGGGGCCCTAACGCTTTTTCCTTTGGCCCCACCCCTTTGCCTTCAGGCCCACCCACCACTGGAGTGCAGCCCCTAAGAGCTTCTCTGAAATCTAATTTGGCCTTCAAGCTGAAAGAGGTTCCCCACCCCTGATATAAGGCATCAAAAGCTCTGTACTTCTTCTTCTTCTTATTATTATTATTATTATTATTGCATTTATATCCCACCTTTTTTCCTCTTGCAAGGAACCCAAGGAAGCTTACATTCTCCTCCTCCTCCTCTCCATTTTATCCTCACAACAACAACCCTGTGAGGTGGGTTGGGCTGAGAGTCTGTGACTGGCCCAAAGTCACCCAGTGAGCTTCCATGGCCGAGTGGGGACTAGAACCCGGATCTCCCAGCTCCCAGTCCAACATTCTTGCCACTACATTGATTTCAACAGGAGAAAATAAAGGATATGGGAGATGTGTTGTGTAGTAGATAGAGTGTTGGACTTAGACTGGACAGACTCTATTCAGCCGTAAAGCTGACTGGGTGACCTGGGCAGGTCACTATCTCCAACCCACCATACCAGGGTTTTGTGAGAATAAAAAGGGAGGACACCATGTACAATGTCACGACCTCTTGGGAGAAATTGGAATAACAATAACGATAACAATAATGATAATAATCTTCCAACTTTTTTTCCTCACAAGCAGAGGCTGCAATTATGAGTCGGGGAGGGCTGTTTAATCTTTTTCTGCCATTTTCCCCTCAAAATCTTCACCCTCATCCTCCAGGTGCTGTTCCATCTTTGGGTGAAAAGATATTTCAAGCACATTCCTATCAGCTGTGCCCTCAGTCGGAAGCCCTGAACTCAGAGGTGTCTGGTCATCCAATGCAGGGCGGGAAGAGCAGCAGAGGCAGTCCTCACCTACCCATCCTCCCACCCTGCATATTTTGCTAGATGGGCTTTTTAGCCCATCTAGCAATGGTGCTTCAGATGGGGAGGAAAGGAAGCCGGCAGAGGCTCAGGATAGCTCATATCCTGGCCTCTCCAGTCTCCGCCCCTCCCCACCCACTGGAATGCCCCCCTTCCCCCCTCTCCAAGGTCAATTTTCCCATTTCAGAGGCCAGCTGGCGCACACCAGCTGAAAGGGGGAGGGAGTCTGACTGTCTCCGACCTCAGAGGGGGGAACGTCCAGTATCCCCCTCAGACAATGTATCAGAGCCACAGATTGCTCCTTAAATCCCTATATCTTTTCCCTTAAGGTAAGGAAAGGAAAGCTGCATGCAGTTAGAAATTTTGACCAGACAATTGGTGGAAAAGAAAGGCTCCAGCAGCCTTTACCGTTCCTCAGTTCATGCTGGCAATGTCCCTGGGCTACTTCTCAGTTAAAAAAAAAAAAAAAAAATCTATCAGGAGATTGTTCATACATTTCTTAAATGCATTTCCTAACACTGAGTTTGGTCTTAACTCTCCTATTGAAATCTACAGGATGTACAAATGCTTAATCGTGCAATCCTATACATGTCTACTCAGAAGTAAGTCCCACTGAGTTAAATGGGGCTTACTTCCAGGTAAGTGGTTGTAGGATTTTAGAACAAGCTCTGTTGGTTCATGCCTGTAATCATATGACTTTAAAATATCTCTATATTCTACAAGTAGGAAATTGATTTAAGACCTCATTCCTACGAACTAAGATGTAAGCCCTATTGAAGACAAGGGGACTTGCGTCTGAGAAAATGGCCTTTGGATTGCACAGTCTGACTGCAAGTCATTTACCTGGGAGCAAACCCCCATTGAACTTAATGGGGTCTACTTCTGAGTAGATATGTATAGGATTGCACTATACATGGAATATTCCACATACTAAACCTTTGGTAGATGTCTGGGTATTTTTCCATCCAGCCACATTACATAATAACAAGAAATATTGTAGAAAAGTTTCCTCAGTAAACTCCAGTTGAACAGCACAGTGGGAGAAAGGAAAAAACACACATTTCTAATCATTATTATTTTCTTATAATAATTACTGGAGAAGATGAATGCAGTTTTTGGCAACCCAAAATGCTCATAATAAGTTGTACGGTGCTGGCAACATTACGGGTGTAATGCTATGAACGTTAAGACAGAAAAAGTCCTACAACAACTCCCAGTCCCAGCATTCCCCAGTCAGCATGGTTGTAGGACTTTTTTGTCTCAACATGCATAGGATTATGCCCTTAGGATTTTAAAGAATGTCTGGACAATGTAGAACATTTTGGAACATAGCACCAATGTTACATCCACTATCTAGTCATTTGTACTAGGGATGGGGGGCGGGAAATTAATTCAGTTTTCATTTAAATATGATCTTACCCAATTATGCACTTTTGACCCACTATGCAAACCGAAACTCAGTTATTGTTCAACTCAGTTATTTGCACTTCTCTTAATTTTAGAACGAAATTCCTCTTAAAAAAAAAAAAAGCATACGAAGATGCATATGTAAAGGAATATAATGTTCAAAAATGCATTGCATTAGGACATTCCTAGCAAAAATATGTACATTACACAAAATTGCATTAAAATACATGTGCAGTGCCTTGCTTTAGTATTCGCCCCCCCACACACACCCTTTGGCTTTTCCATATTTTGTTGTGTTACAACCTGGATTTAGTTGGCATTTTAACCATTTGATTTACGGAAAATACTGAACATTTTGAAGGTACACCATGTTATTGTGGCAAAAGTTAATTAAACAAAAACAAACTGGCATTTGTTGCTTGCCTAAGTATTCATGTTTATGATTAAGTATTCATGCTCATTGTATCTCCAATGAGTCTGAAAAGTTAATATGATACAAGCCAAGGGGGAGCAGATGTTATTCAACCAATTGCTAAGATGGGGTGTGGTTTTCTTTCTTCTTAATTTTCAGCAAACTGAACTTGAAACTACATGTTACATAGATATGGGTGCCAGCTTCATTGGCTATTAATTGAAAGGGGCATGAAAATACTAAAATGATGTCACATCATACTTTTAAGACAACCTATTGCTAGGGAGATGGAGAACAGGAGAGGCTCGGATGGATGGTCCCCACATGTCTACCTGGGCCCCAAAACCTTCTTCATCCTCAGAAGAAATTACTTTTGTTTTAATTCTCTTTTAGGGTCTAAGAGCTAAGGAAACTATAGGAAACTTGGCTGAGGGTCAAACTACACAATATGTTAATTATGTAGCAGGAGTTTACCTTTATTTTTGCTCACAAGTAATGTGCCAGACCCTGATCCAGATCAAGACCACAGTGTATGGGCAGGGGAGATTTCACATTCCCTCCTGCTGCTTATTTTCCAAAATCTCCCCCCCCCCCGGCCCCTTATGGAGCTAAACAAAAGAAAAGCCTCCACAAATGACAATGGAGGCTGTTTTTAAACCCCTGCAAGAGGTGCCGGTGAGGTGAATTTTGGGAAACAAAGGGCTGAGCAGATTATATAAACCTCTTCAATCCATGCTCAGTGGTCCTAATTCGGATCAGGACCCCACATGGTTTCTTGTGACTAAAAAACAAAGAGAGACCCGGCTGCACGCTACATATTCAACATATTATGCAGTCTAACCCTGATTGTTCACCCAAACTGGTAGATTTCAGAACCACCTTGTAAGCTATTTCTAGTTTATCATTTCTATCAGAATAAATAAGATGGAGAACACTGGAAATAATATCCTGCTATTTCAGTGTTATGGAGGAGGAAGGTTCACATGGCTTCCTTTCCCATTGCAAGTAATAATTTATTCCTTGGAATCTGAGTCTCTGGGAGATTTACTTAATAATTTTCCATCTATGAATAATTTAGATAAGCCTATATGCAGCTATCCTTACACCATGTTTTTAAACAGGCAAGAGGACACTTGCTTCGAATTACTAAGCTTATTAATATGGACTAGTTCCCTAAGAGGGACATCCCTCTAATCCTGTGTTTCCTAGTTCATTCTGAAAAATTCAACATTTACTTCTAAGCTGGATTTCTGGTTCCTATTAAAAATTGACAAAATAGGTAGGAAATCCAGCTGATTTCTCTGGGTCTTTGTTGTCAGTGTGATCATGGCCAGGGTGAAATGTCATGGGGAGGGGTGTTCACTGTTGTGCCATTATATTTTATCCTGCCCTTACCACCACCCCTCCAATCCAGCACATCTACTTTCCAACATATCCCCCTCAAAATTAAGCCTCACCCCCCCCTTTTTGGGGACCTATCTTTGGAAGTGGGGAAAAGAAAGAACAATGGGTTGGAATGGTTCCTCTTCAAACTTCCTGAAGAGGAAGGGACCTTCCATGGGAAGAAAGGAACCACTCACAGAAGGTCCCTCTGCCCAATTCTTGGGGATATTCCTCCCCATCACACACCAGACCTCACCCCATTCAGCAGCATCTCCCGACTCTCTGTGTGGCATTTTCAGGGGGCTGGAAGGGCTGTCATGGGAAGAAGGGGGCAGGGAAGTCCACTTCCACCAGGACAATTGATCCAGCTTAAATCTGGATCCAACCCATAGTATTTCTTACACTTTGTGCCTTCCAATTCCAGGAGTTGACATCAAGAGCGCATGGGTGGCACAATGAAGCAATGCATCAAGATACACTGCATTTCTCCTCTCCTTTACAAACCAGCTCCTCAATTCTGGAGAAACACGTATCTCCCTCTCCCCTTCCAATGCCAAAGCTGGGCAATGGATCTTCAAAACAAAGACACTGACAGATCAATTCTAGGTTTGGGTGCAGTCAGGGTGGTGGGGTATCCACAGAGAGTTGCAGCCATGTCCAGTGCTTTTCCAGCTCACCGCTTCTGGGGTAGGAGGTGGTGGGCAGTTTGTCACTTATTCCTTTTCCAATTTTTCTCAAACATTTACCTCCCACTGAAAGCAATGGGAGTGAATTAAACACACTAGTTCCAGGGCTCATATAGTTTTGAGCACTATTTGGGGCATGTTGGGTGAGTGAGGGCACTTAGGTTCTTGTGGATCAATTGTCTCCCCTGACACCTTCCAGAACTCCTTGTTCTGGCCCCCACAGTCCACGGGTGAAGCTCTGCTGCTGCTGTAGGGAGGCCTTTCCCACAGACGGCCCTTTCTGTTTGTGAAGACGGAAGTCTAAAGCAACCTAGGGCCATCCAGCCATCCCCCACAGGAAACACCACCCCCTTTCCTGGTTACAATCACATGATCATGGGGTTGGAAGGGACCTCCAGAAGATCATCCAGATCAGCCCCCAAATCCATTGTAGTACATTAATGCAGAGAAGGCAATGTACAGTAGGGATGGGTGAATGAGCTGAAATGGGTGAAAATCACTAGGATTTTCTGAAAATCATCTGACTGCTTGACACATGCCCTCTTCCCATTTGCAATCCCTGCTCACTTTGCACAAACAGGAGATTTGTGCAAATTGAGCAGCAATCCAATGGGAGACTTGTGGAACTCTCCCAGAATTTGTGCAGATTTCCTAATTTGCATGAATTCCCTCAGGAGACAGAAGCAGACCAGCTTTGGTCTATGGAGGAAATATGCAGAAATTAGGAAATTCGCGGAATTTTGGGAGATATACACAAATCTCCTATTTGAGCGCTGCTCAATTTGCACAAATTTCCCATTTGCACAAATTAGGAAACTTGCAGAAATTTGGGAAGATCTGCACAAATCTCCCATTCAGTCGCTGCTCAATTTGCACAAATTTCCTGTTCACACAAATTAGGAAATTTGGGGAGATTTCCACAAATCTCCCATTTGAACATTGCTCATTTGAACTGGGAATCAAACTGGGAAACAGGAACATGATGAATACAAGCACATGTTTGACAACTTGCAAAAATATTAGTGGACTCTTGCTCATGCTTGTGCCCATGGCTTTGAATGGGGCATGCTTGCATGTTTTGAGAGCAAACTCAAAATTATCATACTGGTTGAATAGTTAAACGAAAGAAAGAAAAAGAAAGAAAAAGAAAGAAAAAGAAAGAAAGAAGGAAGGAAGGAAGGAAGGAAGGAAGGAAGGAAGGAAGGAAGGAAATCAGCACTATGTCAGGATTATGGTGGATAGTGGTGGGATAGTGTTTGTAGTTAATGCTGTGAGACATATCTGAGCATAGAACTGAGCATACAACTGGCCTTAGATGGGGTTGCACTCCCCATAAAAGACCAAATGTGCATTCTGGGAGTCCTCCTGGACTCTGAGCTAACTGGAGAAGCCCAAGTGGCTACGGTGTCCAGGAGTGCATTTTTCCATCTCTCAGGATGGAACCCAGGCTCCCTGGTTTTTGTTTCACATTCTGAGTCAGATTCAGGGGCAGAGCTAGAAGAAGCCCAATCCAGACAGAGAGTGGGGGAGGAAATTCCCCAGGACTCTCCAGGAGTCAGAGCTGAATCTTCCTAGGAGCTTATCAAAGAGGAGGCCCAGCTTCAGAGACCATCTTCCCTTCCTCCTCTCCTCTCCCCCCCCACCCCCGTGGGAACTCAGCTTTTGTCAGAGGTGGGTGGAGCACCAGAATTGAGAGATCCAAGAGTCCACTGCAGAGTTAAGCAGATGGAGTTGAGAGGAGGTGGGAGGTGGTCCTGACCAGTTAGCTGCACATCAGAAGTTGGGTCAGGAGGACCCTCCCTGAAGGAGGGGTCCAGTAAAAGCCTATTGGGCACAGTGGGAAACCATTCATTTAGTAGGTAGGCATCTGCCTTGCTTTGTAGGTCACACAGCGAGTCTCTGTTGCCTCACTACTCAATGGGAGGGCTTGGAACCTTGACAGCACCTTAGACTGGTACGCCAGCTGCAGTCCTATCTGGAGAGAAAGAACCTCGCCTCAGTTATCCATGCACTAGTGACATCCAGGCTGGTCTACTGTAATGCACTGTATGTGGGACTGTGTTTGAAGTTGGTTCAGAAACTTCAGCTGGTACAGAATGAGACTGCATGAGTATTGGTGGGGGAGAGGCGTATCAATCACATTATTCCTATCCTGCGCCAGCTGCAATGGTTACCAGTGTGTTTCCGAGCCCAATGTAAAGTGGTGGCATGGTCTTTAAAGCCTCAAACAGTTTGAGACCAAGTTATCTGAAGGACCACCTTCACCCATATCAGCCTGCCCACACTTTAATATCAGAAAGAGAGACCCTTCTCATTTTTGCACCTATGAGAGCAGTTAAGTAGGTGACCACACTTGAGAAGGCCTTCTCTGCAGTGGCCCCACACCTTTGGAACAAGTTGCCATCGGAGGTCCGCCATGTTCCATCATTGCAGACTTTTAAGAACGCCTTGAAAACATATTATTTTACCATGGCCTTCTCTTGATATGACCACTGTTGTTGCTGTTACTGCTGTTGTTGCTGCTATTTTTATTGTTGGCTTTCATTGTTGTTTTTATTGGTATTTTCTTGTCTTTATGTTTTTATCGTTTTTAATATTTTAACTGTTTTAATGTATTTAATGGCTATAAGCTGCCCTGGGAGGGCTTCTACCCTGAAAGGCAGCCAAGAAATATTTTAAATCAATCAATCAATCAATCAATCAAATAGAAATCACATCTACCATTTAGGGAGTACAACTAGAAATGATGCCAATAGGACCCAACCCAAATTCTGCTTATTCCCTAAGAAGTATAGGGATGGTGTTTAAATACAGCATGACTGGGGAGATGAAGGAGGAGTTGACCCCATCCCCCCATTCCGTAGTAGAAGTTACTTTCAGTCCACCTGAAACTCTATCACTTTTATTGGGAGAGAGAAATAGGTAACAAATGTGATTTGGGGTAAAGGTGATGTGTAGAGGGAAGGTTCAGCTTTCTACCTCCACCTGCCCATGCTGCACTTTGAATCACCCCATCATCTACCCAACCTTTTGGGGGGATTTGGCACATAGGCCTACTGCTGTCATGCATAGTTTGACCCTGACAAATTGATTTATGACCGTGTGGCATAACAGGCTTTTAGAACAAGGAAACAGTTGTGGTGCCAGTGAAGTCAGAGACAAGGAGCACGGTGCTGAACAGGTGATATACAAGAGATATAGGCTCCCTTAATTGAACTTCAAAGCATTTGCGGCAACAGTGCCGTCATTATACAAAGCGGTGATGCAACGTTGGTCATCTTTGTGTGTGCGAGAATAAAAGTAAGAACATGTGATACAGAACACCTCCAATCATAGCTAGCAATCAGAGGTGGATAACTCTCTAAATCAATCCTTAATCACTAGCTTGACATTTTTATGAGTTTATATTACAGGATCAATAAACTGCTCTCAATGAGTTGACGATATTTTGCATTATATTTTCTGTTGATTATTTGCAGCTTATTCATGCAGCTATTTCTAACCTGCCTCCAGGAGTTCAAGGAAATATAAGGGTACATGGAACTATCACAACAACCCTATGAGGTAGGTTAGGAGAAGAAGAAATAGAAACGATTTGTTTGTTAAATGTATATCCCATCTTTGTATGAAAAATGCCCAAGGTGGCTAGTGATGCTGCCAGAGTTTGTAATTCTTTAGTGCAGAATTCAAAGCTGGCTGGCTTGTAACGCTTAACTTCAAGATGAGGTAAGCACTACTTTCCCCTGAGTTGGTCTCTGGTTCTGACTTTAATTTGAGCTAGAACAAAAGAACATAGGAAGCTGCCTTATACAGAGGTCAAGCCATTGGTCCATGTAGTTCAGCCTGCAAGTGTAAAGGGATGCATGTTGGGGCAAAAAATCCCAACTTCAAGCATAGCCTGATGGGATCTGAGCTAGTGGTGACTGACCAGGAAAGAGATCCGGGGGTTGTGGTGGACAGCTCAATGAAGATGTCAATCCAGTTTGCGGCTGCTGTAAAAAAAAGGTAAGTTCCATGTTCGGCATAATTAGAAAAGGAATTGAGAATAAAACTGCCAATATCATACTGCCCTTATACAAATCTATGGTGTGACCACACTTGGAATACTGTGTGCAGTTCTGGTCACCACACCTAAAAAAAAGATATTGTACCCCTGGAAAAAGTGCAGAAACGGGCAACGAAAATGATCAAGGGGCTGGAGCATCTCCCGTCTGAGAGAAGGTTACAACAGCTAAGATTGTTTAGCTTGGAAAAAAGGAGGATAAGAGGAGACATGACAGAAGTCTACAAAATTATGCATGATGTGGAGAATGTGAATAAGGAAACATTTTTCTCCCTCTCTCATAATACTAGAAGCCAGGGTCATCCTATGAAGCTGGCTGGTGGGAGATTCAGGACAGATAAAAGCAAGGACTTCTTCACACAGCGCATAGATAAACCATGGAATTCGCTACCACAGGAAGTAGTGATGGCCACCAGTTTGGATGGCTTTAAAAAGGGGTTAGACCAATTCCTGGAGGAAAAGGCTATCAATGGCTACTAGTGCTGATGGCTATGTGCTACCTCCAGTACCAGAAGCAGTGAGTCTATGTACACCAGTTGCTGGGGAACATGGGTGGGAAGGCGCTGTTGCACTCATGCCCTGCTTGTGAGTTCCTGCTCGACAGCTGGTTGGCCATTGTGTGAACAGAATCCTAGACTAGATGGACCCTTGGTCTGATCCAGCAGGGCTCTTCTTATGTTCTTAGTATTGTTGACACTGACTGGCAGTGGCTCTCCAGGGTTTTAGGCAGCAATTTTCCTAGCCCTTACTGGAGATGCCAGGGAAGGGACTTTCTGCATGCAAACTGGTGCACTACTTACCGCTGAGCTGTGATATTCAACTCCATTAGTTAAATTAACAGGTGCCTGTATTGTTCTCCCTGGCTAGATCAGGGGACAGGATTTTCCTCAGGGTTGTTGTTTTTTTTTTTAATAATACTTGTCATGATTGCTCATTGAAATCAAACTTTGTTTTTTTTAATAACATTGTTGCATCAGGCTATTCTATAGTCCTCCCTCACCATCTCACTTTTACTCTTTGAGTCACACAGATACAGTGAGTCATTCCTTTTCATACCTAGATTGTCTCCAGACAATCTGCATTTTTTAATTGCTTAAAAGGATTAAGCTTTGTTATTTTTTAATGTAATCAAGAACTGGGTCAAGCTGAACTTTTCCTAAGAATATTAAATATGTACAAATAAATCATTCAATTTCATAGCTTCTGTTCTTTAACTGAAGAACTAGTCAAACACCTCGTTTCTGTTGGGCCATTTGCAATAGTGTTGGTTGCCAGGCAAACTATCTTTTTTACTATTATCACTTTGAGCAGGCATTTTTCCAAAATCATTTAAGCATATAATTCATAACACAGATGAGAAAATGGTAAGGCATATGTCTTGCAGGAAAACAAGTTTGCTTTGCTCTAGCACATTAATTCTGACAGATTAATAGAGAATGCTGCTCCCCCACCCCCATTGCACAATATAGTGCTGAAAGATGGCCTGATCCTCTGATGAAACAAGATGGTCTGGTCCAATGAGTGAAACTAAAGTGTTTCTGTTCTGTACAGTTTAGGTAGACATGGAGATGGACCCTTTTCCACTCTGCCACAATTCTAGAATGCATCACAGAAGCTAGAATGGGTTCTTCAATCTATAACAGGTATTTGCAAGGAGGCCGAGGTGGTCTCTTTCCACATGCCCAGTCTGGAGAATGTAGGTTCATTCCTTGAGCTGTTCTAGGCTGCCACATCTCATGTCTCGATCATAGCTACTGAAATCAGCAAAAATATCACCCACTGGCCACATGAAACATGGTTAGAACATGCAAGGCAGTACCCTAGAACACTCCAGGCTCATCCCATGCTTCCCAAGGAGGCTGCCTTGCATGCTCCAAGCCTCCAGTGAACCTATTTTAGGTATAGGGTTCAGCACCTTGGATAGCTCCTTTACAGTTCTGGCTGGTTCTGATGGAAACCAGTAATGGATTCACAGCCCCACCAAAATTGGAGCCACCAGCCTCCACTGGATTAAATAATATAGGTTTTGCAAACGTTCTTTTCAAGTACTCACAAAAGCTCCCAAGTAGTAGTAGTAGTAGTAACAGTAAGTACTCGAAAGGACTGCTTGCAAAAACATCCGTCATTTCTGAAGCAAGTAGGGTGATGTGTACCCATTTGCGAGCGGAGATGGGTTAAAGAAGACGCAGACAACAAGCTTGGGTTGAAAACTGGGCCACATTTATTGAAATACCTGAGAAGGGGTAACTAGGATGGGCATCTAACTGTGTCAGCGGCTAGCTGGTACTTCTTGGGCGAAAACACACCCAGCCTGAGGGGTGGCGGTGAGGTCACCATCCCTCCGGACTGCCCCTTCTGGGGGAGGTAGACCTTCCCGTGTCACCCCCAACCCGGTGCCTCACAACACTTAGGTGAGTGAGTAGGGTTGGTCTTCCAGGCAACCCTTATCCCCCTGCCGAGCCGCACAACCCGTTCGGGGGGCCTCAGGTGTCACCTGTCACCATAAGGTGCCTTTGCATGCACACCATCCCTACTCCCTTTCATGTTTTGCCCATTCTAGCTGCCAACTGGAATGTGACTGATGATATAGACCGAATTCCCTTACAGGACACACTCAACCCGCATAACAGTGTGATGTAGGCAAAAAAGACTCACAGTAAGTAGGCCAATCGAACTGTGAACCAAAAAATTCCTACATGGCTCCCAAAGGGGCAACCGGCAAGAAACCCACACTGCTTAGGGGATGGTGGGAGGGAGCTGCGTCGAGCCAGAGAGCTGAGATTGGGAGGGGGGCTGAGTTTAAGGCAACCCAGCCTGCCCCTCCTTGTCTGGTGGTGCCACTGGGGTGCACCAATCAAAGGCCCCTACGTCTTGTCACCCCACCCACCCGCAATGCCCCCCCCCTTTTAGCCAGACAAGCTGGCGCCAAAGTTAGGGCATTTCCATGTGGGTTTCCTCCATGCAAGTCCAACCCCTTTCCATTGTACCACCTTAGCTTTTAGATATGAGGGATTCTCAGTGTGGATCCAAATGTAGTTTTACTTTAAGGAGTGGAAAGAGGGCCTGGCTTAATCTTCAGATTCAAAGGGCTTTTCTCTCAACTACATTAGCGTGTAGCCTGTGCAATGTTCCAGCCACTTCAGCCTGTTAGATAAGGCTGTCTGTCATGTAAATGACACAGCCATGCACCAAGTTCAGTAAAAATCAACTTATGGTACACCAGCAAGTTCTATGAAGACAGTATCTTGCTGTATTGTGGGAGGGAAGAGATCATTCTCATTATTTTGAGAAGAAAGACAGCTAGATTGCAGCGATTGAAGGAACACTGCGAACAGCTTAGATACATCCTTCTGAAATATGATAGCAATCGATTTCCACTTTTCTGCAATATGTATCTCATTATCTTAGAGGGTTTTCAGTACTTCTGATATCCATATTCCTTAGTAAAACTTGTAACATCCCATTGTAATAAGTTCCCAAGATACTAAAAAGGGAAGGGGGGAAAAGAAACCCAGTTGCTTTTTATCATTGTATAGCAGCACTTCAAAATAAATTCTAGGAAATTCTGAGTTTTGAGTCAGACTTTCACTTAAATCCAACATACTGTGAATGGACTAATGCTCACACAGTGGGACATGCCTGTACTCTCCTCCCCCTGCAACCCCCAGTGCACTCCCCAGATCTGCTCAAGGGTCCTCTAACCCTCCAGAGCAGGGCTGGGTGGCACACAGAGAGAGGATTCCATTCCATTGGCAGACACCCAGGTTTGGATCCAACCTTCTGAGGGTTGTTGCTCAGATTCCAAGGGTTTTGTTCTCAAGCCCCTCAGTGTGTTGATGGATGGTGACAAATGTTGTCGATGAGAAATATTGAATGCAACCCACCTGCTGTCATGTGGCTGAAGAGAAATAGCCAGCAATCAGGCCTAGCTCTGACTGAGTTTATTTATTTAATTTTTGTAAAATATTTCTTGGCCGCCTTTCTGACAGAAGCCCTCCCAAGGCAGCATACAACAATGAAACACATAAAACTGAGACAATATTAAGAGCAATAAAAACACAATAAAAGAGTAAGGACACAATAAAAACAAGAATAGGATTCAACAACAAAACCAGCAATAAAAACACCAACCAAAACAGCAACAAAAGCAATCATACTAGGAGAAGGCCAGAGAAAAATAGTATGTTTTCAAGGCCTTGTTAAAAGCCTGCAGTGTTGGAGCATGGCAGACCTCCAATGGTAACTTATTCCAGAGGTGTGGGGCCACTGCAGAGAAGGCCTTCTCATGTGTGGTCACCCACCTAACTGTTCTCACAGATCTTGATGATCTTAAAGTGCAGGCAGGCTGATATGGGTGAAAGCGGTCCTTCAAGTACTTTGATCCCAAACCATTTAAGCCTTTAAAGGATAAAAGCAGCACTTTAAATTGGGCTCTGAGTTCCCTCCCTCCTCTAGGCCCTGGAAGGCTTATGTGGTGGCAGCACTTAAAGCTGTACTTGATGACTGGGTCTATCTACCCTTTTAGTTTTCCCCAATGACTCAGTGACACTAGGTCAGGGACATTCTGGGAAACTAAAAGGGTGGCTAAATCCAGCCACCTGGTGCTTTTTTGGAGTGCTGGGCCTGGAGAAAATAAATAAATAAATAAATAAATAAAGGGACTGGGGCCAGGGCAATGGATCCTGCCAGAATGCTGGGGTCCTGGCAACTGTCCAAAGATAACAGGTGCTGATGCCTATTGGCAATTTAGGTTGTAGCCCGCAAAGAGGACTACAATCTGAGTTTCTGCATTTGCCTGGAAAGAAGCAATCTTGGCTTTACGTGCAGTTGGCTTTTGGAAGAACTGATGATCTCTAAAACTGCCTTCCCCAACCTGGTGCCTTCCAGCATTCCTGACCATTGGCCATGCCAGCTGGGGCTGATGGGAGTTGAAGTCCAAAACATCTGGAGGGTGCCAGGTTGGGGAAGGCTGCTCTTAAACCATGCACTGTCTCTCTGAAGTCCTGCCTGCTCCCTCTTTTTAACATCTGTATATTTATAGAGAAACAATAATCACAAAAATGTTATAAGCCTCCAGTACTCTCCCTTCATGATGAATGAATCTAGTTCTTTGGTGGCTACCCCTGAAATGTCCTGCCACTCAGGTTGAGGAGGAGCCATGAAACAATTCCTCTGGGCTTTTCAGCTGCCGGTATTGACAGGTATTGAATTAAAATGATGTCATTCCGGGATGAAACAGACATGACATTGGAGATCCACACAGTAAGATCCCCTGACCTTGTGGTGTGTGTGTGTGTGTGTGTGTGTGTGTGTGCGTGTTTTAAACTACTTTAGAAGCAGCCACAGGGTCTCTGATTTTAATCAGAGCAGCAACACATGGCGAGGGACTTTGAATTCTCCCCCAGCCAAGCCAAAGCCAGGCATCATGCTTGCATTGATTTTCCCACTACAGAGTAACAGCAATGGACGGAGGGCAATTTAGTTTGGGGAAATGACATGGGGAAAGGGCGAAATAACAACCCAGCCACTTTCAAGTCAAAAGAGGTTGGGAGATCATATTTAGGAGCCTCCCAGGTCATCTGTTTTGCATCTCAGTTTCACATTGCACACATATTAACTACTTTCCAATTGGAAACGATGGATAAATACTAAAAATACCTCCAAGAATTTTAGAAATGAAAATAAAGGCAATGAAAGACATAAAATGCTCGTACTCCTTAAAGTTACATTTGTTCATATTTTATGCCAACTTTTAGTAAGTCAAGCTATTTCTGCATGATGCATGCCAGTAACTTTCCACTTATTTGTGGAAGCAGTGATATTTCTACCATCGTGGTCTATTTACAAGGCTGCTATGTTGAAAGGAGCACTGGGTTGTTGTTTTCCCTCCAACTACTGGAATTAATGGCAACATAATTTAATGTATTGTTCTGAGCACTTTGCTAGTCCCTATTTTTTTTTTAACAACAGAAAGTCTGCTTCCAAATTGTAAGGTTTACAATGCAATCCTACACATGTCTATTCAGAAGTCCCACTGAGTTCAATGAGTTTTATT
Source organism: Heloderma suspectum (assembly GCF_057233095.1). Taxonomy (NCBI): domain Eukaryota; kingdom Metazoa; phylum Chordata; class Lepidosauria; order Squamata; family Helodermatidae; genus Heloderma; species Heloderma suspectum. The sequence continues at coordinate 29,873,132 of NC_139459.1, forward strand.
CCCATATTATTGTCTAAAGTATTTCAGCCCAAAGCTGCTGTCCTAAACATACTTACTAGGGAGCAAACCCTACTGGACACAGCAGGATTTACTTCTGAGTAAACATGCATAGCATTGCACTATTTCATGTACCTGACATGTCATGTGTCCTATATTTCTGAAGTATAGTTTATTAGTCTATACCAATGATGCTTATTAACTGTAAAGTAATTACTGCACCACCTCACAGCTCCATCTTTTATATCAGCTGGCCAAGAAAATCGTTCCTCATTTACCAGCCTTCCCCTGACATGCATAGATATTGGGAAGTGTTGGGTGCATGCTAGGATATACCCTTGATCTGCTTGGGGCAATAACAGGCAGGTCTAACATCATAGGGTGGCCATGTGTCCTCTTTGATAGAGGACAGTCCTCTAATTGAAGGGCTGCCAGAGGACTGTCCTCTGTTTTGAAAGTGTCCCCTACTTGAAGGATCGCCCCGTCCAAGTCCCATTTAAAGATCAAGAACTCTCAGAAGGAAGAGCTGGGCCTTGAAGTCGCCCATCAACAGCCCCTGGACAGCAGCAAGGCGCACAGGTCACCTGGACTTAGGGATGTCGCGGACGCCTGACTGGGTCTAGGAGTTCATCGCCCCCCACACACCTGCAACCCCCGGTCTGCGCCCACCAAGCCCCTGCCGTCACTTGCACCTGCTTACTCCCACCCTGATTCACCACGACCCATCCAGTGAGTGCCCACCATTTTGCTGCTTTTTTTTAATGGAAAAAATGGAGTTTTAAAAAATGCGCATATTTAAATATGCACATTTTTTAAAGCTCCCTTTTCCTGTAAAATAAAAAGGCGGCAAAATGGCAGGTGCTCGCCAGACAGGCCCAGGGAGAGTGCAGGCAAGTCGCCGAGCTCGTGCGGGCTCAAGGACAGGTCTGGGGGGAGAAGTGGGGGCAGTGCAGCACTTCAGTGGGCACCCGAAGAACCCAAGCTGGAGTGTGTTCACACATCCCTACCTGGACTCTGTCATCCACACTATGGCAAGATGTATTGTATTTCAATTTACATTATAATTATTATTTCTAAATTTGCATCTATACACATACATCAATATTCACATTTTTGCAAATCAGTGTCCTCTTTTGTCTAGCACTAGTGCAACCTCTCCTGCTGCCAGAGGCGGGACAGCATGCTGTTGCCATGCCAGCCCCCACGCCCCTTGCCATGCATGTGCAGCCCTACCGCTTGCAGCTGTTGTTGCTGCTGCCGCTGCCACAAAGCACACATCCATCTCCACCCCACCTCACCTGCCTACCTACCTCTCTTCACTGTCCTGCCATGCCCCATCCCCATCACTGGCTCGAAGGCCTGGCTCTCAGGGGGTCCTTCCTCTCAGAGCCAGGCACTGCCTGGAGAAGTGGGCAAGGAGACCACCTGTGCTGCAGGTAATCTGCGGGGACATTTCTCCTTCGCAGCAGCCTGTTAGCTCTGGCTAAACAGAGGACCAGTCAGCTGCAATGGAGGATGGGTGGCTGCTGCTAAAGAGAGGTGTCCTGAGATTGCCTGCATCACAGGCAATCTCCTGGGACACCTCTCCAGCTAGGCAATGCCTGGCTCTGAGGAAGGAACCCTGGAGGGACAGGCATTTGGGCCTGGCGGCTCTTTGAAGAGCTGCATTGGCCCCTTTCTCCAACTGATGCTGCTCTCTAGAGAGCCCACCTGCCCTCTGGCTTGCACTGAGAGGGTTCTGAGAGCAGCTACGGATGGCTGAGAGCAGCTACTTGTCCTTTGTTTGTTCTTCGGATCCCCCCAAAACAGAGGACAGGTGAGAGCAGCCAATGAGGCTCTCTGCAGCAGCCGCTGGAGGCAGCAGTGGGCCCTCCAGGTGGAGGAATTGTGCAATTCGCCACTCCTCCCACTCCACTGCCTGAGGTGAGGGACTCGCCCTACCTCATGGAAGGGCTGTCCCTGTTTTTGCCCTCTTCTTTGGCGATGCATTCCTTGTTTCTGGTGATTCACCAGTGAAGGCTGAGCGCCGAAGAATTGATGTTTTCGAACTGTGGTGCTGGAGAAGACTCTTACAAGTCCCCTGGACTGCAAGGAGGTCAAATCAGTCCATCCTAAAGGAAATCAATCCTGTCCTCATTGGAAGGACAGATACTGAAGCTGAAGCTCAAATATTTTGGCCACCTAATGTGAAGAGAAAAGTCATTGGAAAAGACCCTGATGCTGGGAAAGACTGAAGGCAAAAGGAGAAGGGGACGACAGAGGATGAGATGGCTAGATAGCATCACTGATGCAATGAATATGAACTTGAGCACACTCTGGGAGAGAACACAGGACAGGAAGGCCTGGCGTGCTATGGTCCATGGGGTCACGAAGAGTCAGACATGACTTAACGACTCAACAACAACAACAACGTAATGTGCCAACTATGATCACACAGGCCCAGCACTCCCTTCTGTGCTGGACCCAGCTGGCTTTGGCTAGCATCTGTCATCTTACATCCCCCACAATGCCCCTGGGGCCCTGCCACAGCATTACTCCACAGTGATGCTCTGAGTGCTACCTTGAGCGCCATTTTCTTGGTAGAAAGGCAGGGTACAAAGAAATGCTACGACAGGGTCCAGAGGGATTATGGGAGAATTAAAACTGTGTGCACTAGCAGCAGCTTTTGCTGAATAGACCTGTTCTTCTTCTCGAGTAAAGGGCTGGATGTGCCTGATCTCATCTGATCTCGGAAGCTAAGCAGGGTCAGCCCTGGTTAGTACTTGGATGGGAGACTGCCTGGGAATCAGGCTTCCTGCATTGAGCAGGAGGTTGGACTCAATGGTCTTGTAGGCCCCTTCCAACCCTACAATTCTCCTCCTCCTCCTCTTCTTCTTCTTCTGCTGTGCCTGACTGCAACCACCAAGGTAAGGTAAAGCAAGGTAAGGGTATTGCCACTGATTGGTCCACTCATTGGGACAGTGCCACTGCTGAGGGATCCAACCAGGGGCGGGGGCAACAATGGCCCCATCAAAGCTGGAACTGGCCAGACTAACAGGTGCAGCCAGTGCTCTAGGTGAACTGATCATACACCTTAGTACATGCCCCAGAATTCTCTACAGTATGATGGGGTTCTAGGGCAGACATTCAGGGGTCCCTCATCAGATGAGCCAATGTGAAATGTTCCATATAGGACAAAACAGTGTGGACACGAGACAGTGTTAAGACAAGTGGATTATGATATTATTAGCTGCAATAAAAAGCCACCTGCTGAAAAGGATCCTATTGACTATTGCATTATAATTAAAGGGAAATTATCAAGGTAATATTAAATGACAAAATAAGTTAACTGAGGATATGAGCAAATGTCATTGTACAGCATGTACTTTCAAAGGTCATAGGACTGGCTGAAAAATGACATAGGTTTATAAATATAGTTCACCAATCCAGTTCTAGTTGCACTTTAATGTGTACACATAGTTAATTATGCAGCTGAGCCATCTCTTTCTTTTTTATTTTTTCTCCAGAGTAAATATGTGTAGTCTTGATTTGGATCAGGTCCACTGTGCACTGGGCAGGGGGGATTAAACCGACCCCCCCCCCGCCATTTACTCCTTGGAATGAAAAAAAAAAAGTGGAGGGGGGGGAGATTGCATTGGTGCCAATGAAGGTTTTTTTTTTAACCCCTGCACAGAGAGGGCGGCTATCTTGGGAAGTAAATGGCTGGTGGGGGAGGTTTAATCCTTTCCTCTGGAGTAAAAAGAGAATACTCAGCCACACACCACATCATTAACTTAACCTGTAATTTGACCCATAGTGGCCCCAGATGGGATTGTATAGCTGCAATGGGACTGGATGAGCACTGTGATATACAATTGCATCCAGACACAGATCTACCTGAGAGTATCTTCTTTGCTGGACTGAGGCAACTGTTTGGCATTTTTAAAGGAGATAAAAGGTGGAGGAAGCAATCCTATGGCCGCTAGTCAGCAGCTAGACAGCCATAGAATATGTGGTTTTCCAGAAACCGACCTCGGAGCCCACGCTCTGAGGTTAGTTCCTGGAGAACCGACCTTTTGCCCCCTTCCGCACTGCCTCACAGGCAGTGCAGAATGGCCTCATGCTCCCCACTCGGAAGAGGAGTGTGGAGCGGCCAAAACGGAGTGGTCCGGGGGACATTCCGGGGCGGGGAAGGCAGAAATGTTGGTACAACACATCCCATGTGTCATCCAGCAGCCTCCTCTCCTGCTCCGCCTTCCCACTGCTAGACAGCCGAAATAAGCTGTCTAGCCACAAATGCAGGGCAGGAGAAGCACAGAGGGAATGATCCCCTCCATGCTTCTCTTGCCCTGCATTGGATAGGCAGTTGCCTCCGAGTTCAGAAGCGGCTGCCTATTCCCATAGGATTGAGCCCTTAGTCTCTCATATCTATAGCTGACTGATAACACATAGCAGAAAATTGGAGAAGTAAAAATAGTTTGGGAGAATGATGCTGGGGCACAGATTACAGATATATACTGGAATACAATCTGGGAAAAGAACCCACTTAAGTCTACTTCAGAGAAACACATTTAAAATGAATACATAGGTGACATCTAACACCTATGAACCTAAATCATATTAACACAGATCTTTCCCCAAATTGCTGGAGAGGTTGTTGGGTCGAAGCCCACATGTGATGGGCTTGTGAACACGGGCGAGTATTTTGGACAGCCATTTGCAACTTTATCTCTCAAATAGCAAAACAAACAGTTCACGGCACCCCATTATTAGTGCTTCTATTTTTAATGACAAAAGCAGCTGTTACATGAAGACCTTATTTTACTATTACTAGCGGCAGCAAGAATGATTATAGCACAGTACTGGAAAACAAAAATAGGATACACTGTGAATAGAAGGTTTCTGAAAATCTAGCAGGTGGCCCTTGCTAAAAAAAAAAAAAACACACAAACCCTAACACAACATAACTGATTGATCAGAGAGATAATCAAGCAGGACTCGTTCTTTGAAACATGGTTCCCCTTCATTACATACATTAATGCAGGATCTGCAGACCAGCACCCACCGAGTGCACAGTCCTGATTTTGGAAGGATGTGTAATAACCAGTAAGGCTAATAACTGAGAAGTGATTATAACTGAGAAGTGATTATTTTGTGGCTGTAACTGAGCTTAAAAATTATACAACAAGAGTATGGTAGGGACAGCAATTTTAAAATATGTTTAGAATCTGTGACGAATAATGTAAAACAGCCTGCAGGTGTTTTTGTTCTGATATAATTGTTATCTTGTATTTTTTAAATAAAATATTTAATTTAAAAAAACACATTAGTGATGATCGTATACACACTTGGAAGTGCCTTGTCTTTAAAATCAAAGGGATGTCAGATCAAGATGCTTAAAAAATTCTTTCAGCCCTACATCAAGCCAAGTTGCAGTCACTTAACATGCATGAACAATGATAAATACAATAACACATTGATCCTCCAACATGCTACTATTGAAACCAGCTACAATAGATGCATTCTCTCTTTTCTTAACTAGTCCTGTACAACGTGTCTTTATGTGGCTATCTGTTGCCACTGATCTTATAACTCTGGGGCAAAATTCTGCAGCAGGCCAAGCATGACTCATCTCAAATCCCAAGATATCATATTTGCCTGATGTTGCTGGTAGTGAAATAGTTGCTTTGAGTTGTGTATTACTGAGAATTCATAAACACGCACTCCTTTCTCACTGCTGCCTCTTATCTGAGATCTCATGTGGATTTCAAGCAGGGAAGTGATCAAACACTACAGTAATCTTTCCCACTTAATTGGCTTTATCAGTCTACTGATGTATAATCCTTTATGACAGCTTATCTTAGAATATAGTTCTGGTTCACTTGACTTCTCATCACCGAATTACTAAACCCTTGATGACTCAGCTGGTCTATAACCTAATTGGTGAAACAGTGTGACTTTTTAGTCTCAGGTGACTGTGTGAAGTGGACCCATGGAAAACGATTGTGTACTATGAGGTGACACTGTGTGATGTAAACATTCCAGCTGTGCTGTCACATGCACAAGTGGTCACTTAATGTTATGGCCATCAACTGATGAACATAAATGCGTGAAATTGAAAGGAGGAAGAGATAATCAAGTCCTACGTATACATGTCCACCACAAGGCAATATCATCCAATATAATATACACGCAGAGAGAAAGAAACACAAGCCAAATTGAGAGCAGAAGTAGACAAGGCACCTTGCATAAAGACCTAACATACTGGATCAAAGACCAAAGATCAATCTAGTGCCGCATTCTAATTCCAGGATGGCTAACTAGATGCCCCTAGGAGGCTCAGAAAGAGAGCATGATGAAGATAACCACCCCCTCTGTACAATGTATCTGCTGATGAAAGGTATCTGCAGCACAATTCACTTTAGATTGTTCCAGCATGTGAACCAAACTGAAAAATACAGACAAAAGACATTGAAACACCTACAACCAAACAACTAAAAAAGATTCCAGAGTTACCATCTAGTCTGTAAAAATTCCTGATTGACCCCTTTGATGGTGATCCACCAGACCATGTGAGCCAAATCTACTATAGCTCCCTAAGGAAATTTACTGGAGGAGAAATCCACAAAACCTCATATATCCAGTTGGCATCAGAATAACAAATTCTTACTTTATTGATTTCAGAATGATCTCTTGACCTGTCCATCTTCTGCAAAAGAGCCTTCTTCCCTGTTAGAAGAACGGTTTAATATCCATCCTCTAAAATGCAAAACTACAGTACATTGACTAGTTCCATACATGAAAGGCATATATATGGAATCTATAGTGGAGTTTGAAACAAGGAGGAGCTTGTACGATTCTACAGGGAATCTGGAAATACACTATAATAAATGGTTTCCTGTTTTCAGAAACAGCTACGAAAGTCTAAGGCCCTTCTTTATTGTTGAGGTATTTAATTATGGTTTATCTTTTACAAACAGTATTTCCTTAGATTAGGATGCCTTTTATGATGAATTCCATCCTTAGCCTCCACTATACTTGCATGATCCTAAATCGTACCACCCAAGAGAGCAATGCTTTAAATCTTCTAATAAAAATGACGGAGTTGGCTATTGACTGTAATAATGATTTGATTTTCCTTAAGGCACAATAGGGTCCAAACAATGAGTTGGATCCAGGTTCTGCCTTCTTAAAGGGGAAGATGGAAGATTCCTTAGCCTGATATTTGGGGATCCCTCCCCACACACACACCACAGCGCACCCCATACAGCAAGGTCTCCTGATTCTTTGTGCAGTATTTTCAAGAGGCTGGAGGGGCTGATGTGGAAAGGAGAGGGTGGGGAAGTCGACTTCCCCCAAGATGGGGGATACATGGCTCAACAACACTACAAGCGAGAAGGATCTTGGAATTGTTGTAGATCACAAGCTGAATACGAGCCAGCAATGTGATGTGGTGCAAAAAGGGCAAATGCTATTTTGGGCTGCATTAATAGAAGCATAGCTTCCAAATCCTGGGAAGTACTAGTTCCTCTCTACTCAGCACTGGTTAGGCCTCATCTTGAGTACTGTGTCTAGTTCGGGGCAACACACTTCTTTAAGAAGGATGCAGACAAGGTTCAGAGGAGGGCAACAAAGATGATCAGGGGACTAGAAACAAAGCCCTATGAAGATGAGAGACTGAAAGAACTGGGCATGTTTAGCCTTGAGAAGAGAAGACTGAGGGGAGATAGGATAGCGCTCTTCAAGTACTTGAAAGGTTGTCACAGAGAGGAAGGCCAGGATCTCTTCTCCATCATCCCAGAGTGCAGGACACAGAATAATGGGCTCAAGTTACAGGAAGCCAGATTCCAGCTGAACATCAGGAAGAACGTCCTGACTGTTAGAACAATACGACAATGGGACCAATTACCCAGGGAGGTCGTGGGCTCTGCCACACTGGAGGCATTCAAGACGAGGCTGGACAGCCATCTGTCAGGGATGCTCTGCCTTGGATTCCTGCATTGAGCAGGGGGTTGGACTCGATGGCCTTATAGGCCCCTTCCAACCCTACTATTCTATGATTCGATGATTCCATCAGCCTAGTTAATCCACCAAAAAACTGGATCCAGCCCATAAATTATTGTCACCACCACTACATTAATATTTATACATTGCCATCAATGCACACTGTGCTTCTCCCAAACTGTCCCTGTGTTCTGACACCTGCCCCTCATAATTACTGACTCACCAACCTACCCAGAAATTTAACTTCTAGAATTCATGGGGAGGAAGCCAAATGTTTTGGGGAATGCCTAAGTATAATTTGGTTAGTGTGGCTTGCTAATGTTGTCATTCATCAGGGGCTGGCTTTCTTCCTAGGATCTCTAAAAGTTAAATACTTCGGTTGATGGGCAGGTAGTAGATAGGCAGGTAGATGGGTGGATGCATCATCTCTCAAGGACAAATCAAATAAATGGATGTGCTTGAATACTAAGTCTCCATGGCAGGCAGAGGGTAGTATCTCATTGTACCCATGTGCTTGCAGGACCCATCACTCACTAAGGATGTGAGAGACATCTGCAATAGAATCAAATGAGTTCAGATTTCTATGAATCTGACCCACAGATTCCTCATCAGACTGGCTTTTCCTGAGTTGCATGGATTCAGCAGACTTACAGACATGGGTTGTTTTTTTTAACTTTTTAGAATTTTACACAAATTTAGTCATAGCAAAATACATAATTTTTTTTTTAAAAAAAAACACCACTAGCTGAAAATGTGCATTTCTCTTGTAGGCTAAAGCATGAAAATATGCATTTGGGGGAATTTGTGCATTTTCACAAGTGTGAATTAGTGCAAATGTGAATTAGTGCAAATACGGGAAATTGGGAAAAATCCAAGTCAATGAGCAGACGATGAAATGAAAGGCACCTGACAATCCATGAAACAGTGGCGAAATGGATTTTACAAATGCCATACATCCCCACTGCTCACACAATGGGTCTTTGACACTTATAAAAAGAACCTGAAACACAAGAGAATTCGTGTTTCCAGAATGGGGCAGTTCCACAAAGCTAGTAGAAAGGAGCTCCCCTGACCTGTCCAAATCTGGAAATGAGTGTCTGCACTCATTTCTGGGTTTATTTTTAGAAGCACCAAAGCCCTGTTCCACAACACAACCAGCAGAGACACATTGGCCCCATTCGATACTATGCACAGTTAGCCATTTTGCACACTGCAGCTGCTGACATATAGTTTTGAAGTGGCGAAAAGAAATTGTAGGACAATCAGGGATGTACAGATTCCCTACCTTCTGTTCGGGTGGAAATCTGCCTGGGGGGGAGGTGATCCGTTCCTCCCCCCCCCCAGGAATCCTCTGGAGCGGCTCCGCTCCACGAGGATTCCACAGAGCCACACTCCGGCTCCGTACTGCTCCACTTACCTCTGCTCCAGGAGGATTCAGGCCAGAACAGCACTCTGGCTCCGGAGCACTGGCGGCTGCCATTACCATATCGGCATCGTTCTGGAGCCGGAGTGCCATTCTGGCCTGAATCCTCCTGGAGCGGAGGTAAGTGAAGCTGTTCCTCCGTGGATTCCAGAGGCTGGATTCCAAAGAATCCAGCTTCATTTGAGTCTGCGGCAGATTTCTCTGACATCCCTAAGGACAATATGCCTTTCCACTAGGGCTTTCACCAACAGAGCCATCACCCTCTTGGCTTTTAGATCTATGGGGGGACAGGACTATGGCACAGTAAACAAATACACTAGCAGCATGCAACAATGTGTAATGGTGGAACTCGCAAAGTGATCATTGGCATGAGAACAGGGGTGGGGGATGGGGGTTACCGCTATGTTCCTATATTATTCTGTGAAACGTTGGATTTTAGGAAATAAGCAAAAAAGACAGATAACTGCTGCTTACACTTTAATTGTGACAGTAGGGGATGATCGCAAGGAAAGAGGAGGGAAGGGACAGAATAACAAGAGATGAATGTGAACTGGATGTCATCATCCCATCATCTCCTTATTGCTGCTCATGTCTGACCTACTTCCTTCTTAGGTGTTTAGTATGGAGTAGTCATGCCTCATTCGCCCCCATTTTACCTCATTCACTTCACATTTGACGTCACCAGCCATTTGTAACCCTCTTGTGTTTTCCCAGTGCCCCTTCCATCCGCCTTTTTTTCTTACTGCAAAACGCTGGACTTCTTAAAAGAAGAACAGAAGAGCAGCACAATCTTTGCAGGTGCAAATGCCATTAGCGCTACTCTTCCATGGTTTTCACATGGGCAGTGAAGTCACAGGCAGGTGAACCTATCACGGCTCAGCACACACAGTGCTGCTGCGGGCTGAGCACCTGAAAGCTGAGAGAGGCGTTTTCGGATTGGTTTTGTTGTCGTTAACAGTTTAACAACTCACTTAAGCGGCAGTAGTGGCAAGCCCCGAAGGAGGAAGTCCTGGTTAAGTCCTCTGGGACACCTTTCAGAAAGCTCAAGCAGCCAGAGAGGTTGGAAGGACAGAGCGGGATAAAAATGGTAAAATAACGAGTGCACACACCACCACCACCCTCAGCCGCCTCAGGTAAGGTAAGCACTGAAGCCCTGCACCACAATTCTCACCCCTTCCCTCAATTTTCTGGTGCAATTTCTTTTTGCCCCTCCCCCCAAGGAAAATAAATAGATTGAAAAAACTGGGACAGTGCTAGTTAAAAATGCAAACCAATTCTAATCAAGGGTGTATAAGAAGAATGACACCATGCATTTCAGTATGCAGAAATCAGTTTGGACTTGTATATTAATCATAATGTCCCCTCCAACTTTAGGGATGTCGGAGAATTTCATTTCATCTCACAAATCACTCAGAAATCGCCATTTGCAACCCCGAGCACAAATGGGAGCGCATGTTCTCCACAAATGTTCGCAAAACCTGAACTTGTGTTCACATTAAAAAAAATGTGCCCTTTTAAAAATGTGCACTTCTTTTTTTAAAAAAGTACACTTTTAAAATCTGCATTTTCGTGCTTTAGTCAATGGAGGAAAAGTGTGCACTTTTGAAAAATGCACACTTTTCCTGTTCAAATTGTTCATTTCACCCATTTGAATGAATTGAAAAAACAGGTTGCAAACGGGAATGGGAGCGAACTGAACTGAGCTTTGAAGTGAAGTTTGGAGAATTTCAGTGAGCTCAAGCATCCCTGGTTCTCCCATCCCTATTGTCCATTTGGATACATGTTCTGTCCCATCCTGAAGGCTCATTGGGCCTTTGGTCTGATTCATCAAGACACTTTTTAAAGCAGTACCTTCCTACTATTAATGGTGAGAAACCAGCTTAGCTAGACATTTATTTAATCCATAGCTCTGTGGGATAACTTTACAAAGGCCAATAGCTGGAACAAAGAGTGAAACCTTTATGAGAAGGAGAAAGTACAGCCTGTGCTGCTCTTGCTGCCTGAAAATCATCGTATCGAACCTGGACATCTCCCAAATGTATTTTTATCTGTGCTTCCACGTTAGATCTCATAAAACTACATGTTACTCAAAAGAAAGGAGACTTTTCCATTTCTTTCTGCCTCTGATTTTCCCTTGTTCCTCCTTTCAGCCTGCAAAGAAAGATTATTCTATAAACTTACAAGTCAGAGCTGCAACAAAATGTTGCAGCGGGCCATGCTTCCATTCTCTTTTCCAGCCAGCCTCCAGGATACTCCCAATCCTGCCTCCCTGAGATCAGTCAGTATTCCAGTCGGTATTTCATAACCTCTGAGCATGCCGAATCTTCACTGAGCTGTTTTTGGCCCCATGTTAGTGTGTTTTTTTCACCCCTGCTTCTGCACAACTTGGTGTTCCCCCAAGCCTGCTCCCTGTTGTGTGTGGATCGTGACGTTTTGGCTACGTAAGCAACAGCATTCACTCCTGAACATTAAAATCAGAGGGAATCATGACTGAAATGCACAACTGTTATGCTGTTAGTTTAAGGACCGAGCTAAATTTTACACATCTACAAAAGTAGGCTATTGCCTATGAGTGTGCATGCCAAAAGAGGCCACCATCTTTGGGGGCTGCAAATACGCATGCAGTGAGGCTGCTTCAATTCCATTGGAGCAATTGCCATTTAGGCAGCCTAACAGAATGAAGGTTTCTATCCCTTTTCTTTATGAGCTGTATACAGTCTGTTTTTGAAATTGTTCCACCTGTATACAGATGACTGAGGATGGAAGTTGAGGGGTCTGGTGGGGAAGGAGAACACCTCTACAAAGGAGAGAGATAGAGAACTCCTGTCACTTGAAAAAGTGGGGTCAAATGAACCCTCTGTACTAGGGGTAGGCAACTTTGGGAGGTCTGGAAGCCATTTTTGCTTCCCTGGAACCCCCTGTTGTCCACACACCTTGCCTATTTCCAACTATTTCTTTAGGGAAAGAACATGGCACCTTGTACTCTCCTCCTAAGCCCAAGCCAAGACTTCAAGGAAACTTCAAGGATACCTTTGGATATCATCAGAACCCAGGAAGATGCTTTGTACTAGGTTCCACTTTTTTTTCTCTTCCATCTGGTTCAGTATTGTCTATTTGACTGGGAGTAGTCAGCTAGGAATGGCTCTTGAGGGTCTCTGACAGAGGTCTTTTCCATCACTGGCACCCGAGTTCCTTTTAACTGGAGATGCCAGGGATTGAACCTGGGGCCACCTGCATGTAAAGCATGTGCTTGACCACTGAGCTATAGCCCCTGCTTGATCTTACAACATTCCTGTGTTTGGGATGCTGGGATTTTGTTTGGGGCAGTGCCAGGGCCAGATTTTTGAGGGCCCTTGGGCAAAACACCCACCCACATACACACATACACACACACAAGGACAGATGATTACTGCTATGATAATGCTGTCAAGGGATCGTTAGAGACGCAGGAGTCCTGGATCAAATCCAGCCATGTTAACAAGGTTTAAGACATAAAATATCCCTCTTTTTCCACTCATGGCAAAAAAGAGTGCGAGCTGATAGGAAAATAAAGGGAAAAGATGGCTTCCAGACATTCTTTACCACTAGTAGATGTGCTAAGACTGTGATATTCTTGCTTTTTAACACATTCAATAGTAACAGGAACTATTGTGCCATATTGGGTGGGGGGAGTTCTGTAATTGCTGCAAAATGGTTCACAAAGAAAGCACTAAAACAGCCAAGGCCTTCCAGTGGTCAGCTACAGCTGGTAATTCTGGCAGGTGCTATTTAGAAAGCCTCTTTCCAGACCTTTCTCTAAACTGCTACCTTTTGCCTGCCTACGCACTTGTTCATCTCTGCCAGCACAATGCATTTTCTTGCAGCACTGTAGAGGGAAAAGGATAGGGATGGATGGATTCCCTACCTCTTATTCCAGCCGGGAATCCGCCCTCGGAGGGAGGCGATCCGTTCCTCCCCCCGGAATCCTGGCCAGCTGGCGATTCTGCAGAGCTGTCGGCCAGCTCTGATGTGCCAGCAATACAAATATTTGCGTAGCCTATCGCATGAAAAAAAAAAGCAGCGATGCAAATGGTGCCCACTACACCATTTGCAGCCGTAAAGGTCTTAGTTTAAGCTAAATGCAGCCATTTACAGCTGCATTTACCTTATCTAAGACCTTTACAGCCGCAAATGGTGTACTGGGAGCCATTTGCGTCTGGAGCCAGTCCCCCTCAGCCAGCGACATGGCAATGGCGGCTGTATTGCTGGTGCTCCAGAGCTGGCCGGCGGCTCTGCAGGATCACCTCAAGCAGGATCCAGCCAAAGAGGATTCCAGAGGGAGGTGGAGGTAAGTGCTCCGTTCTGCCATGGACTCCAGAGGTCGGATTCTTTAGAATCCAGCCTCATCGGGGTCTGCAGCACAATTCTCCACCATCCCTAGAAAAGGAAGCTGCTATGACTAAGGATGGGTGAGAATTTCATTCCATTCACCAGGGGTGTACGAAACCCCACTTACCTGGCTCCGCTGGGGTCCGCAGGTGGGGGGAGGCAATCCATTCCTCCCCCCGGAATCCTTGACGGGGGGGGAGGCAATCCGTTCCTCCTCCCTAGAATCCTGCCCGGCCGGCTCTGCTCCATGGCCAGCGGAGCCACCGGCCGGGCCGATCCGCAGTGCTGCCTCCACCCACTGCCAGGCTGCTGCAGATGCAAATGGTGTCCTGTGCAGGGGATGCCACTTGCGTCCCTACGCTAGCCCGTGATAGGCTACATAAATATATACATAGCGTATCATGGGCAAGCGTAGGGACGCAAATGGCAGCTGCTATGACTGCCGCCATTTGCAGCTGCAGCAGCCTGGCAGCGGCCGGAGTGGCCGCCACCGCCGCCACTTCATCCGCCACTGCCAGAGCCGCTGCCACTGCTGCATCCTCCACCAGATAGCGGGGGGATTCTGCGGGATGGCGGGGGGGAGGCCATTCCACCACGGACTCCGTGTGGGGGGCAGATTCTAAAGAATCTGGCCTCACTGGAGTCCATGGCAGAATTCTCTGACATCCCTACCATTCACATCTTGATACAAACATACCTCACTCACATTCCATGAACCAAAGCACAAAGCAGAACACACCTGCGCTCCAAAATCCGTACTTTCCTGAACACTGAGCTCAGGTCTAGCAATTAAAAAAAAAAATGCACTAAATGCATATATTAAGGGAAAGTGTGCAAAAAATGCACGTATTCGGGGAAGGTGTGCACAAAAACACTTTAGCCTAAGGGGAAAATGCATACACTTGGGAAACGGCATATAAAACTTATGGAATTTCTATGTGGACTTTTTTTACAAAATCAGTTGTCAAATTGATGCAAAAATGGGGCAGAAATGACTTTGACTATGGAACTCTGATGACCTGCCCCAAAACGAACTTGACAGATTTGCCCACGCTCAGCTGTGACACTGACCATGGAGAACAGGGGTGCAGGAGTGCAAAACATTTACAACAGTATTCCCAAATATTTCAGTACAGATCTGCTCTGACTGCCTGACACATAATGAGACACTTTTATCCTGAAAGACAGGTTTATAAATAACGTGAACAAATAAAATAAATCCTGAAGTTGTAGCTGGAGCCATCGAGGAAGGATTGTAGCTCAGTCATGATCATGCATATGCTTTATGTGCAGATGGTTCGAGGCTGAATTCCTGACATCTCCAGTTAAAGGCATCAGGTAGCAGATAAAAGGAAGGAACCCTGCCTGAGGCCTGGAGAGTCTCTGCCAGAGCAAATACTGGACTAAATGGACAAATTGACTGACATGGCATAAAGTAGCTTCTGACTGATTGATTGATTGATTAGATTTCTTAATCACCCACCTGGCCTGTCACCTGGCCACTCTGGGCAATGTACAACAGTACAATTTAAAACAGTAAAATTACACATTAAAACATCATCTAAAAATACCCTAACCCACCCCAAATGCCTGCCTGAACAACCAAGTTTTCAATGCGTGGCGGAAGCTCATTAAAGAGGAGGCATGGCAGAGTTCCATAGGGAGGGAGTTCCGCAGACTGGGGGGCCACCACAGAGAAGGCCTTCTCCCTCGTCCTCACCAGCCTAGCTGTCCTGGCTGATGGGACAGAGAGAAGGCCATCCGAGGCTGATCTTGTTGAGCGGCCTGTCTGGTGTTGCTGGAGTAGGGGTGTATGGATTCCCCACCGTCTGTTCTGGTGGGGAATCCGGGGGGGGAGACGATCTGTTCCTCCCCCTCAAAATCCTCCAGAGTGGCTCCTTCAGCACTGGAGTGATGTGATCACATGAGCAGCTGCCTTTAATCAGGTGAGCCACTGTGTTCTGCACCAGCTGCAGCTTCTGAACCATCTTCAAGGGTAATCCCACGTACAGTGCATTACAGTAGTCTAGACGAGAGGAGACCAGGGCATGTAATACCAATGGGTAGGGATGGTGGAGAATTCCACTGCAGACCCCAATGAGGCTGAATTCAAAAGAATCTGGCCTCTGGAGTCCACAGCGGAATGGATGACTTACCTCCACCTCCCTCTGGAATCCTCAGGAGCCGGCTCCTCTCCGCAGCGATTCCATGGAGCTGAATGGTAATGGTGTCCGCTACGCCATTTGTGGCTGTATTCATTCCTCAGTGATATGGTAACAGCAGCAGCCATTACTGTATCGCCATTTGCCAGCGATACGGAGCAGGCGTGTGGCTCTGCAGAATCACCGTGGAGAAGAGCTGGCTCCTGGGGATTCCGGGGGGAGGAACGGATCTCCTCCCCCCATGGACGGATTCCCCATGGACCAGAAGGTAGGGAATCTGCCCATCCCTACCGATGGGATGGTGGGGAAGGTAGGGGCACTGCCGCCGTACCAGATGGAGTTGGTGTAGCGCTGTCCAGCTCACAGCTGACACCTGAGCCTCCATGGACAGCTGGGAGTCTAAAATGACCCACAGGCTGCAGACCTGGTCTTTCAAGGGTAGCCATACCCCATTCAACACCAGGTCAACATCCCAATCTCCTCTTGTCTCCCACCAAAAGTACCTCAGTCTTGTCACAGTTCAGCTTCAGCTTATTCCTCCCCATCCAGCCACTCACCATCTCCAGACATTTGGACAGGGATTCTATGGCTAGGGATGGCGGAGAATTCCACCATGGACTCCAATGAGGCTGGATTCTAAGAATCCGGCCCCCTGGAGTCCACGGCGGAACAAAAGACTCACCTCTGCCACCCAAGGGAATCCGTGCTGGCCAGCTCCTACCTGCCACCGTCCGTCCGGTGCTGGCCGCTGCTGGCTGTCTTCAGACGCAAATGGCGTCTGGCGTAGCAGATGCCATTTGCATCCCTGCCTTTTGCCATAATAGGCTACGTAAAGATTTACATAGCCTATCATGGCAAAGAGCAGGGACGCAAATAGCGTCCGCTATGCCATTTGCGTCCCTGCCTTTTGCTGTGAACATGTCATAGCAAAGAGCACGGAAGCAAATCACGTCAGCTACGATATATATCAATGCTTGGAGATATATATATCTTCAAGCATAGAAGCATTCTCTTGAGAAGAATTTGGATAAAACAATTTTGATACCAACATCAACCTCACCTTGTCCTTGCTCCATGCTCAAAGGGTCTTTGGGAAGCCTGAGGAGACCTAAATGATTTGTACTTCTCTCGCCATTCCTCTGGGACTCATCTGAAGCAGAGAATTGCATGTTTTATCCCATCAGGGCAGTGTGTGCCTCCACGCCATGTACATGTTCATTTCCCCTCCTCCTTTTTGGGCCCAGCCCTGAAGCCTGACGAATGGAGGTGCAAACATCACTTGCTGCTTTTGGAATGTCCAAAGCACATGTCACTGCATGGTGAGGAGACCAAATGGATTTTGAGTGTTATGCTGGAAAAGGAGGACAGCATCTGAGTGTCTTGGGAAGGTGCTACTTTGGACCAACAGTGTATCTAACTCAGTATTTTGAAACATGTCTAGAACCAACTTAAGCCTCATTCAGTTGACAATTTACATAAAATCAATGTATAGACAGGGGAATCGTGCACACTCTCCCCACTCTGACCCCCATGCATCAATCTGAAGCCTGTACAAAGCCTACATATGTACAGCCTATGTATGTACAAAGGCTCTGTATATACCTTTGCATGAAGGCAGCTGAGATTCCACCCCACCCCCTCCTCATCCATGCATTCTGAATATCACTTCTGCTGTTGTTTTGTCACTTGAATAGGTATTTAATCTTCTGAGTCTCAGTCAGAGCCAATCAGAGGCTTTTTTCAGCCCTAATTGCTGTTGGGGAGGCTGATTTCGGGGTATTGCTGCATGCAAAGAGGAGAGGGTTAACTCCATGCTGGGAGTTGTAGGCTATTTTTTCTGTCTAAATAGGCATAGGATTGCACCTTTGAGAACTTCCATTCACACCAATGAGAGCTATTTTATAAGCTTAAACCCGATAGAGCTGCTCCCGATCAGTGCAGACAATACTGAACTAGTTGGACTTGGTCTGACTCAATATAATGGCAGCTCCCTATGTTCCATTTGTGTACAGCACTTTGTCTAATTATGTGCCTCTGGTGATCTGTACTGCTTTATGCAGTAATCTGATCAACAGCAGGGGTTTGCAGGTTTGTTCAGAGTGCTTTGTAATTTAGCAATTATCCCCTCTGTACAGTCTGGACACTTTTACTAATGCAACAATTACAGCTCCTTTACAAATTCTTGAGGCCTCTGACTAGGCTTAACCATAAGCAAATTTATAAAATGGTTCTGTGAGTGTAAATCAAATCACAGATACTTAGGCTGGGGGTCAGGTTTTTTGAAGCGCTTCACCAAATCCAAATGGGCAGCTGCTAAAATGAAATGACTGTATTATTTATTTAATAGATTTCTATTTAAAAACGTATCTCCAAGTGGTTTGTAAGGTAGGGCAAGATGTTCTTCCATCTCTCATTTCCACGTTGATTTCATAGAATTCTTGTAAGGCAGAGAACATTTCCATTTTGATTTCATCCCAGATTGCAGGACATGGAATAATGGGCTCAAGTTACAGGAAGCCAGGTTCTGGCTGAACATCAGGAAAAACTTCCTGACTGTTAGAGCAATACGACAATGGAACCAATTACCTAGGGAGGTGGTGGGCTCTCCCACACTGGAGGCCTTCAAGATGAGGCTGGACAGCCATCTGTCAGGGATGCTCTGACTTTGATTCCTGCGTTGAGCAGGGGTTGGACTCGATGGCCTTGTAGGCCCCTTCCAACCCTACTATTCTATGCTTCTATGATTCTATAAGATTTAAGACAATGGCAACATATTGAAACAATGGGTATAACTTCAGAACCAGCAAGCGTACACCAGTTTTATACCAGGTTAATAGCCACAGGTTCTCCTAAATAATCCTGGGAATTGTAGTTTTTTGAGAATCCTAAGCATTCTCTGATAGAGATCCCTAGCACCCTGCAGAGAAATATCATTCCCAGGGTAGGTGGGGAGAGGGAATTGCTGTTAAGCTAGTTTAAGTCTATAATATAGATATGCACAATCAGTTGACCCAATAAAAGCTCATCTTTTCATGGATTCTGTGTTAGTTTTGCTAAGACTATAAAAGCTAGCATCAATCCTTTATGAACTGTACTGATTTATGAAAGCTGCTTCATGTGCGTTTTAGAAAGGGAGGGTATAAATTCAAGACAATGGAGGAGGAGGGGGAAAGAGAGGGAATGTGAGGAAGAGGAAGACCAAAGGCTAGACCAATTGTGGCTTTTGGTTTAGCAAAAAAATGGCGAAGGAGAAATATGATAAATGTATGCAAAGTGTGAAAAAGTGAATAGGCAAAAGGTTTTCTTCCTCATAATACTAGAACTTGGGATCACCCAGTGAAATTGATTGGCAGGAGACTCAGGGCAGACAAAAGGAGGTACTTCTTCAACAATGCATACTTAATTTATGGAATTTGCTTCCACAGGGTGTGGTGATGGCCACTGGCTTAAATGGTTATACAGGGGCATTGGACAAATGGATGGAGGGAGGATGATAGGTTGATCAACAGCTGTTAACCATGAGAGCTAAATAGAACCCTGAAGTTCAGAGGCAGTATGCCACTGAAACAGGGATGGATGGATCTGTCTCTTTTGGTTTCTCCCCATTTCTCATTTTTCCCATCTTTTATTTGGCTTGTCCGGAACTTTGAGAACTTTTTTTATGTTTCATGAAAATTCATATGCATTTTTGTGTGCATTTCTCAGAATAAATGCATTTTGAATGCAATTTTTCCTAATGCACAACTTTTTTGGCAAGACATTTCCCCAATATAATGCATCATGTTATTCTCACTAATACTGTAGGCATATGTTTGTATGCATGTTCCCCTAATATATATATTTTTTGTGTGTGCATTGTTTGATTGGAGAACTCCACTGCAAAATTTGGAAAAGTGTGAATTTCGAAGGAGAACTGAATTTCAGTGCATGTATAGGTTTGAAAGTGCAAAATTAGGCAAGTTTGCATTACAACGTGAACCAAATGAATTTCTCACCTATCCTGAAACTAAACACCAATTTGCCTGGGGAGCGATGAGAGAGGTAGTCTATTGTCCTCATGTCCTCCTTGTGGGCTTCCCAGAGGCATAAAATTGGCCAGTGTGAGAAACAGGATGATGGATCAGACCTTTAGTCTGATCCATCAGGGCACTTCCTATGTTCTTAAGAAGATTCTAGAACTGCTGGCTACTCAGAATGAAAGCCTGGCGTATCTCATCGAACATAGGATCATAGGAAGCTGCCTTATGCTGAGTCAGACCACAGTTCCATGTAGCCCAGGATTGTCAACACTGATGGCAGCAACTCTCCAGGGAGGAATTTTTCCAGCCCTACCCTGGAGATGCTGGGGATCGAACCTGGGACCTTCTGCCTGCAACACATGTACTCTGTCACACTGAGCCACAGCCCCTTCCCATGATATAACCACCATGACCAGCAGCCACCAACAGCCCCATCCTCCATGAATCCATCCAATTCCCTCCTAAAGCCATCCAAGTTGATGGCCACCACCGCATCTTGTGCCAGCAAATTCATGGTCCAACCCAGTGCCAGGTGAAAAAGCACCTTCCCCTATCTGTCCTGAATCTCCCACCAGTCAGAGAATAACAAATTATTAAAATACATTGATCCATCCTTGGAAACATATTCAGAATTCAGGCTAATCTGCCTGTGCCCACCCTTTACAACTAACACATATTCTTTCCCTCTTCACTAGCCCCATAGGTCTGGATATCATCATTTATTCTCAATACGAATCCAGTGGAGTGAGAGTCACAATCCTTCCAGGCAAAGACACTGCTACTTTAACAGAATCTACTGTTTGTATTAGACACCATTATTGATTGCGGGGGGGGGGGCAGTCTATTTAGATTGCAGGAAAACAAAGCACAAACGTTGTAAAGGCTGCTGGAGGTGAGAGCAAGGGATTTGGGAACTGGGTCTGGCAAGTATTTCTTTGCTGAACTTGCTGAGTGGGATTGCACCCTAGAACAGCATTATAATCACTTCCCAGAAACTTTTCCTGAAGACTTGTGTTTTCTATCAAGCCCCATCAGAGTCATCACGATGACTTTGGATACCAGTCAGTGATCCACTTGAAAGGATATTGTGCTCCTTTAAAAGTGGTGAGTCATCAACTCCTCCATCAACTCCTCCATGCACAGACCAGTTCCAGCTTAAAGCCTTTTCATGGGATACATTTATTTATGTAGATGTATTACATAAATATATTTTATTTATATTTATCCTGCTTTTCCTCTCAGGATCTCAAGGCTGCATACATGGTTCTTCCCCTGCTCACTTTATGCTCATAACAACCCTATGAGATAGGTTAGGGTTAGGGTGACTGACCCAAGCTCACCCCTTGAGGTTCATGGTTGAGCAGGGCTTTGAACTTGGCTCTCTCCAGTCCTAGTCTGACTTCTAACAGCTACACTAGATTGCCTCTCACATTGAAGGAGAACAGGACCATATACAGTGTCCCTGCTCCTGATCTCCACTAACTGGGTGCCTAGAAGCTATGCACAGAGAACTGAATGTGCAGAGGACTCTCTGTATGCAATCAAGAACGCTTGCCGATCAAAGTTCTCTACGCAGAAAGAGCTGTAGCTGCATAACTGTGCCGCCCATAGGGGAGAAAATTCCGCTGGTGTATGTATGATGAACCAGCCTATGTTGTGACCTTGGGAGGGGGCCTGACTTTTATCTTGGAGGCTAAGAAATTTGCCTCCAAAATCAGAGAAACTGCCATAGCCAAGTTCCCATTTCCCAGTTCATACATGTCATTCACTCCTGCAGTGGGACTTTCAATGTGATTTGTATGAGTGTGTGTGTGTGTGTGGGGGGGATGTTGTTGAAAGAAACCCGTTCCTTAAATTATGCTCCTTACTAAAGCCCTGAGAATTCTCCTGTAACAGAAATAAGTGGCCGCAATAAACTGTTAATATTCTGAAGAACTTAATTAGCTGAAAAACAGGCAAACTGAGATAAAGTGTGGATATTGGTCTGGGAAATCACCACACACAGCAAAAGCTATAATCGGCATCTACGTGTACAAATGGGAACACAAGGTCTCCTTTAAAGGTGAGGAGAGAAAAGAGGCACATCATTAGGCCCAGGAAGTTTCAATTGCTCTAATGAATGTTTGCTGATTTAGCTCATCCGGTTTTGTTTTCCTGCTCTAAGAGAAATGAATCAGAGCCCAGGCTAAATAATGCCACGGTCAATGTGAAAGACTAAAAGGCCAAGGTCTTTCTTGTGCAATGAGTTTCTACACACACACACACACACACACACACACCAACTCACTATGTGTGTGTGGGGGGGGTGTAGGTGTGTGTATATGTGTGTGTGTGTGTGTGTGTATATATATATTTATATATATATATGTGTGTGCGTATATATATGTATATATATGTGTGTGTGTGTGTGTATATATCTGTATGAGATCATGTTTTCTTGAATTGGAAAAGCAACTAATTTATTTTCTCAATAGTTCTAGTTCTAATGAAGGATTTGGAAATCTCCTGAAAAGCTGGATGATGCAGTTTCCCACAAAACTCACCTATCATGCAGAAATCAGAGCTGAAACCATTTTGTTCCCCAAAATTTTGTTTTGAAATTCCCAGTTAAGAATTTTGATGCCTAATGTTCACTAGATCTTCTCTTAATCTTTGCTTTTTGATATTGAATGCTATTATTTAAATAAATTAATAAATATTTGGATGTTTATATCCTGCCAGTATGTCTCAATGTGCCCACTGAAAAGCTCATGATGAAATAAAAACCAATAACATACTTAAAAAAAACAACATGCACACACACAAACAAAACACTGTATTAAAAATGATTCTAATTAAAATCAAAGAGTATATAAGGGATTACGGATTTTGTAAAATCTGTTCTGTCTGTGTTTCATGGATTGTCAGGTGCCTTTTTTTCTGTTGTCTGCTCATTGGCAGAACTGGATTGTTTCTAATTTCCTGAATTTGCACAAATGCACAAATCTCCCCCAAATGCGCATTTTTCATGCTTTAGCCTATGGGAGAAAGGCACATTTTTTGGCCAGTGTTTTTATTTTATGCATTTTTCTATGACTAAGTTTGTGTAAAATTCCGGGAAGTAAAAAACAATACAAAAATCCATCCGCAAATCTGTGGAATCTGTACGAGTTGAGAGAAGCTGGTCTGCTGTGTAATCCACAGGTTGGATTCATAGAAATCCAAACTCATTTGATTCCATTGCAGATTTCTCCAATATCCCTAGGGTATGTCCTACTTTATTTCAGCATTCAACTTTATTTTATATGTGCCATCTAATGGTATTTCATATTCCACAGCATGTGTTACTTGGCAGGCCTGACAACTGGTAGAAGGAAGACAGGTAAACACAGGTGATGCTCTACAACCAATAGAACCAATGTTCAGATGCAGGGCCAGTTCAGACACGCATGGTCATCCCTGTGTTCCATCCTCCCATGGAAATCATGCTCTCCACAGTCTACCAAATAGCTGTCTGGCTAGCTCGAGTGAGCATGGTTGTGATAGAGGGGATGGTGCGCAAGGAAGGGAGGGCTACTCTTCTCTTTCTAGCACACCAGTCCTCTGCATGAATGTGGGTGAAGGAGTAAAAAAAAAGAGAGAAAGAGTGTGTCTCTGTGTGTGACTGTATGCGTGAATGGGGAGGAGATCCACACAGCAACACACAAACCATCTTTTGAATCCACAGCAACTGCATAGCACAAGGTTTGTGGGAGGCTGGGAGAGAGAGCCACACAGCAAGACACAACAGCAGCCATATGAACCCACATTTCACTGCTGCAATGTAGGAACCATTGCAAAGGAAAGGCAAATTAAGGGGAGAAATTGCGAAAAAATGGAGGGAAATTGATTCGCGTGCCCATACACACAAGCACACGACCATTCACTTTCCTCTCTCTCTCTCTCTCTCTCTCCTGTGTCTGCTGCTGTTCAGTTAAATAAAGGAAGGAGATTAAGGTCTCAGTGATTTCTCTCTGCCCTTGCCTGCCTCAGTGAGAGCGGGACTGGATTGCAAGAGAATCATTGGTCTGTGCAGGCCAAAGGAATGGGCATCCATGTAGGTTGGCTATGGGAAGTTTGCAGTGGGGACACTGTGCATGCTTATTAAGCAAGTAACTTGCTAGAGAGGGCAACAGGAGGGCCGTTTGCACCCCTGCTCTTTGCCGTGATAGGCTACATAAATACTTACGTAGCCTATCACGGCAGCCTGGCAGGACGCAAATGGCGGCTGCTACAGTGGCCGCCATTTGTGTCTGCAGCAGCCGGCTGAGAGACCAGCTGCCACCTCCGGAGCCGCCTCTGGAGCCGCCACTGCCAGAACATCCGCCCCAGGTAAGCTTCATCCCGGGAGGGATTCCGCGGGGTGGCGGGGGGCGGGAGGCCGTTCCGCCATGGGTTTCAGGGGGCCAAATGCCAGTGCATTCGGCCTCACTGAAATCCATGGCGGAATTCTCCGCCATGCCTACACATAATATAATAGGGCTGCTGCTGCATCAGCTGGGGAGTTGGTGGGTAGATTGTTTTGATTTAAGGTATAAGGTTTGGCTAGATGGCCTTTTGCTTCATTCCAATTCTTATGATTCATTTTCTGAACACATCTTGAGCAGTGGAGGCTGGTGGGTCTGATTTCGGTGGGGCTGTGAATCCATTTTGGGTTTTAGTAAAGGAGCTATCCAAGGTGTGGAACCCTATCCACTAAATAGGTTCAGCAGCTTGGATAGCTCCGTTAGAGTTCTGGCTGTTTCTGACCAAAACCAGCCAGAATGGATTTACAGCCCCACCGGAAATTGGAGCTCCCAGCCTCCATTGGTCTTGAAGCTGACAATGAAAATGTGAAGTTTAAAACAAAACCATAACCTGAGCCTGCAAAAGATAACATGGTTGTGATGATATCCTTTATTGGACTTATCAATGGTAGTAAATATATACAATCACAGGAGGAATATGTTTTAGGTGTATCCCTATGGTCTGGAATCGATAAGGCAGCAAAGCAATGGACTATATGGGAAAAACTCTGAACCCAGAAACAGATGATGAGGGTAGCCAACCATGTACACATGGAAGTTACTAGGATTTGAAAGATGACTCAGGAGGAAAGGTGGCGGAATTGTTCACACAGAATAGTTCAGGACACAGAACTTCCCTGCTGGTAGATGAGGATCATTTCAGGTAAGATTTACCTATGAAACGTCCTGCCTCTTGGAGGCCAGGCAGTCATCAACACTGGGTTATTTTCGGAGCCTCCTGAAAACAGCTCTTTTCCAGGAAGTCTTCCTTGGTTAACCAGCCTCAGTTTTATTGGCACTCTGTTTTTTAAAGAATAATCTTAATAATATCACGTTTCTTCTTTTTATCTTTTGTTCATTTTATCTCTTGCTGTTCACCACTCCAGAAACTGTTCAGATGTGGAGCGGTACACAAATGGTGTAAATAAAGAAAGAAGGCTGTCAGTTTTCTAGTGCTGGGTGGAAGTATTTGTCTAAGTGGTTTTCAGTATTTTTGAGGGATGGAGGAAAATGTCCCCCTGAAGATTGGATTAATTTTGGGGGGGGTGAAACTTTTGGGTAGGGGAGGACTTACCTTTCAAGATGAGGTTGCCAAGGGGTTTTTTTAAACAAGAAAAACAAGATTCAAACCAATGGGAGCAGCTATCTTCCCCCCCTCAAGAATTCCCATGGGGAAAATGTGATGTCCTGATGTAGCATCATTCCCATGGGGCATTGTTTCCCAAATTTCAAAGAGAATGCTGCTGGAGATATTTAATGTACAGTGTTGTTCTTTTTAAAAAAGCATAGAACATCACCTAGGTTTAATTATATAATATCTATAATTATACAATAATAATTATGTGGATCCCAGCAGCAAGAAATGGATGTGAACCTTTCTTTAAGAACAATTCAAGCCCTGGGCAGAGACAACCAAATCCTTTTTTTCACTGTTTGTTTGTTTGTTTGTTTGTTTTCCTTTAAAGGCAGAATAATTCTCTTGAGGAGCATCAAAAGCATCACTCTCTCTGCTAGACAACTAGATGACTGTGGAAAAAGCAAGAACTTCTCCGCCATTCTAGCCACTCAAAGTGTTTCTGTTAACCACAGCTGGATTTTTGTGGCTATAATATCATAACAGATCATAGCCTGCGATGAAGAAACTACAAACAGACCGGACAGGCAAGCCAAGCATTGACTAAACAACCTGTCATAATTTTAAAAGGTTTGAATCGGTCATGTACTTTTCTTCTCTAGTCTTCAATTTCCAATCAGGAGTGACCACATCTTCCTTGTCCTTGATTCCTTTTCTACCTAGCTTGCAGCAGCCACATTTGTCTAGATTTGCTGTGTACTGAATCTTCAGAGGAGAACAATCCCTCCATCTGTCAAACAGACTTGTTGGCCTCGAAGCATGCGGTAAAACAATAGGCCCTTTATCTAAGGGCGAATTTTAATCTTATCCTTGTTCTAATTAATGCATCAGCTTTGGGGGCACATACTCAAGATCCCTTAACTGGAATTGATTAATCATTAACACACTTCTTCAACACCTTCTTAATCACAGCTTCAGTAGATATCAAGGGGCCAAAGGTATTTTTTTTAAAAAAACCAACAACACTACTAAGAGTGCAATCCTATGCATGTTTAGACAGAAAAAAAGTTTTCCAACTTCCAGCATGCCCCAGCCAGTATGGCTGGCTGGGGCATGCTGGGAGTTGTAGGACTTTTTTTCTGTCTAAACATATGTAGGATTGCACCCTCAGAGACCTGTAGCGCCTTAAAAACTGACAACAATATTGTAGCATGAGCTTTCATGTGAATCAAGTTGGCCTTCCCCCTTTCCCAAAGGGACAACTCACCTTGAATAAAGGTGGGATCTCTGCCAATGTCATGTATCCTTTGGAGGACTTTCCTTCTGAGGATGACCTGAAGCCACTCAAGCCAAACATCGTGGAGGAGCTACCTGTATCGAGGAACCTTGAGGAAGATTGGAGGATCCTGGGCCCTCGGGGGAGAAAGCTGTAGGCTCTTCCCCTCAAGACATAGTTATCCCCCCTCCTTGAACTTGGAGGCAGACACCAAGTGGGCATCTAGTCCCAGGGAGTGCAGGTGCTTAAGGTTCAAGCTCAGGTAGCAGCCAGATGTAGAAATGCCCACCTGAGGAATAAGGACTCCACATGAGTAAAGGTATACTTGTGTGCGAGCTTTGCTCATGAGTAGACCATTTGTCAGGTGGCACCAATGGCTTGCAGCTATGTTCTGGGTAAGGCCCTGAAGGCTCAGGCTTAAATGTCTTCATGTGTATGTACAGAACGCTGGAACAATGATCCAGTTTGCACAATTGCTGGTGCCCACCATGGCTTAAATAAGCCACTGTGGGTTGTGGTGTGTGCTGGCCACCACTGTGAATATTGTAGCTGAAGCAGATGAACCCAGGCAGAGTGGCTTGTTACTGTGGTTATCAAGCCACTACAGAACCCTATTGTAGTCCATGGCTTGCGAGCGGAGATGGGTTAAAGAAGATGCAGACAACAAGCTTGGGTTGAAAATTGGGCCACATTTATTGAAATACCTGCAAAGGGGTAACTAGGACGGGCATCTAACTGTGTCAGCGGCTAGCTGGCACTTCTTGGGCGAAAACATACCCAGCCTGAGGGGTGGCGGTGAGCTTGCCATCCCTCCGGACTGCCCCTTCTGGGGGAGGTAGACCTTCCCGTGTCACCCCCAACCCAGTGCTGCACAACACCTGGGTGAGTGAGTAGGGTTGGTCTCCCAGGCAACCCTTATCCCCCCGCTGAGCCGCACAACCCGTTCGGGGGGCCTCAGGCATCACCTGTCACCATAAGGTGCCTCTGCATGCACACCATCCCTACTTTCCTGTTTTTGCCTGTCCTAGCCACCAACTGGAATGTGACCAATGAAAAAGACCATATTCCCTTACAGGACACACTCGACCCACAAAATAGTGTGATGTAGGCAAAAAAGACGCACAGTAATAGGCCAATCGAACTCTGAGCCAAAAAATTCCTACATGGTTCCCAAAGAGCAACCGGTAATAAACCCACACTGCTTAGGGGAGGGGGGAGGGAGCTGCGTCGAGCCAGAGAGCTGAGATTGGGAGGGGGGCTGAGTTTAAGGCAACTCAGCCTGCCCCTCCTTGCATGGTGGTGCCACTGGGGTGCACCAATCAGAGGCCCCTACGTCTTGTCACCCCACCCGCCTGCAATGCCCCCCCCCTTCAGCCAGACAAGCTGGCGCCGGGGTTAGGGCATTTGCGAGCGGAGATGGGTTAAAGAAGATGCAGACAACAAGCTTGGGTTGAAAATTGGACCACATTTATTGAAATACCTGCAAAGGGGTAACTAGGACGGGCATCTAACTGTGTCAGCAGCTAGCTGGCACTTCTTGGGCAAAAACATACCCAGCCTGAGGGGTGGCGGTGATCTCGCCATCCCTCCAGACTGCCCCTTCTGGGGGAGGTAGACCTTCCGGTGTCACCCCCAACCCGGTGCCGCACAACACCTGGGTGAGTGAGTAGGGTTGGTCTCCCAGGCAACCCTTATGCCGCACAACCCATTCGGGGGGCCTCAGGCATCACCTGTCACCATAAGGTGCCTCTGCATGCACACCATCCCTACTTTCCTGTTTTCGCCCGTCCTAGCCACCACAGGAGTCACAAGCCTAGAGCTTGTGAAATTCCCCCCACCTGCACAGAAGAACTTCCTGCAGGCCCCTTTGCAGATCAGACAGAAATATGTTATTCACTAAATGAGACAGGCAGACACCATCCTACCTGTAACGCTCCCTCCATGTCCACAGAATTCCCTGGCGGGTGGTGCATCCATCACCTCATTCACCTGGCCATAAGCCATTTCTCTGTGCACTTTTGGACGTGCCCTGCTACTGGCTATGTCATTCCATTCCTTCCCATTGATCCATGGAAGCAGTGGGGGCTGCAATAGGCTACTTCCGGCCAGGTATGCCGGACCACCTGCATCTCAACCAAGGCCTGTTCGATCAGGGCCTTGCCTGGCTTACAGCTGAAGTCATTCCTCTCAATGTGCAGCACCTGGACCTGCGGAGGAAGACTGACAAACTTTGGTGGAACAGAGTGAGGAGGGGACTCCCATCGTATGCCACGTCTATGAAGCCACTGGATCTTAATGTGACGGGGTGACAGAAGCTGAAGTCTGAAGACAACATACAAGCCCTTAGTGCAGCTCCGGATATCATAACGTGCCCATGTAAGAGCACCCGTACCGGCGTACGACGAGTCTGCTGGCCTAAGGAATAAGCACATTAGGGCAAGCAAAGCGAAAATTGTGTCAGGAAGAAGCGGACAACTCGCGAACGCAGGCCGAAACGCTGTGAAGCCCCATTTTCAAAATGTCATAACATGCCTGAGAGAGAAACCTCCAGCGGCTACCATGGAGACTGCTTCAATGTAACAACAGTGGGTTCTGAACTGCGAATTACCTAGGCCTAGCAGGGTAGAGCTAATGTAGAAACTGCCCAAATTGCCCTTAAGTCAACAGTAAGCCATTGAAGTGATAAAACGGAGGCCCCTCCTCAGACCCGCGGCATTCCAGAAAACCCATAAGGTGCCGACAGGGCATAATCCATTGACTTGCGTTTGGCCGTGGGCCACTGCTGTGCCCTTGCCGTACCGATCAGTTTGATCACCAAATATGTAAATGGGTTACATTGGACCAGACCTGTACCCTGAACCATATCAAGGCCCTCCGGGACAAGTCGGCCTTGGGAGCCCAGACCAACCCTGAATTCCTAAGGGGGGGGTTTGAAGAAGGCCGTTAAGGCTGCTACGTGGAACAGGGAAACATCTTACTGGAAAGCTCAAATGGAGGGCCATTACCCCCGGAGCCCGAAAGGGGTATCCAGAGAGAGAGGGTGGTTAATTTACTAATGCAGGCAACATCTGTGCCCAACGCTATATTGCACTCCGAACTCTAAAATCTGACATGGAGTCAGTGAATCCCACCGTTGTGGGCCGGAAGGCTAAATGGCCAGCTTGCGACTTATGGTCCCAGATAGTCTGTTGTTCCTTAAGGAGGCGCGAAATTGCGGCCAATGATCTATAGATAAGGGCCATGAATTCTATCGTTGAAGCTTTGCCTAATGCACAGCACACCCTACCTGCTCTGTCGCAGGCGGCTCCTGTACGGAGAGCCATGGAATGCAGGCTGGCATGCCTGGCTTCAGTATCCCGGTCTCCCATAGTACTGCAAGGATGGGATCTGGGAATGCAGCACCCATGGGGCTAAGGCCTGGAAGACGTTGACCTAATTTCATGACAAGGCATCAACAATTGGGTTTGCCTAACCTGGCACATGGTGGACCCAGAACCAGATGTTGTAACACCGACTCTGGAGCGCGAACACATTGACACATGACATGACCCTCCAATTTCAGGAGGACGGAGAATGAATAACGTGGTCATGTTGTCATACCGAAGGTGGGGGGGTTACTGACTTGGCTATAAGGTTATCCCAAAATGTGCTTGGCGGCGGCAGCAGCCTCCACTCTACAGGCCACTACCCACAGCACAATCAGACCTGCCATAAGAATCTGAAACCCCTTGGGGTAGCGGCAGAACCATGTGAATCCGCAGTCCGGCTTTGAGGAGAGGCTCACGCTTCTGGAAGGAGGTGCCATTAAAGCCCTACTAAGTTGAAGCCATGCCTGATGTATAACTGCTTGGAGCTGTGCCTAAAGGATCTGAAAGTTGTCCTGAGGGAGGCGAGAATAACACCTAAGGGTATCGGATTGGCTTTACCGAATGTTGATGTGGGAGACAGGCCCTCAGCCTTTTGTGAGCTAAGGGACACCGAGGTAACAGGAAAGGGGAGCAATACTTGCGTTAGGTCAGAACATTGACCACCGTCTTTGGACTCCATGTAGCACCTGCCCATCAGGGACCCATGGCCAGGATCCCAGACCAAGACAGCTGCCTCATTGAAGAGGTGTGTCACACTGAGCAGAGATGATCAGGGATCTCATGATTAACTGACTGGCCCTCAGGGAAGAGAGGTTACGAATCAGGATAAACTCCCTAGAGGATTTCCTGGGCACCATTTCGAGAAGGGAGATCCCTAGAGTAGATAGAGGGGTGTGGAAAAAAGGGGGGGCTAAAACCCTTCTGCCAGTACTGCCTTGTTAACCTCTCCTGAACCTGTCGACGCTTGGTGAGGAGAAATGTTGCTTACGAGGTAAGGATGGCCTATGTTGACCTAGAGAAAAGGGGGGGGGCTAGAACCTAGCATAAAACCGTGTTCCAAGTTAAGATGCGTTCCCCCAGTTGGGGTAGTGTCTTAAAGCCAGAATAGTGGCGCCAACCTAACTAGGCATGGGCCATCCAGAGCTTCCTACTGCCTCGGCTTTTCCAAGGGGGACCCTACCATCCCTGGGCATTGGACAAGAGGTGCATGAGTGCTGACTGCTACAAGGGAGCACTCACGACGGAAACTGCACGTGTCCTGGGAGTATGCGCCCTTGGGGCTTTACTCCCAGCACAGATAGCGGTGCTGAAGCAGCGGACCCACCATAGGCCGAGGGCCAGTGCGGGAGACCGCCTGGTGAATGTGGCCACTGCCAGATCTGTCGCCGAACCCGGCCGGGAAGGAGTCAAAATTGGAGCAAAAGGTCCTGGTCCAACAGGTCCTTGCGCAGAGAAGGGCAATGGCGGCCTCCTGCGAAAGGCCTCAACATAAGCCAGTCACACACCTCCTCAGGTGAAAGTTATTATGAGAAGGAGTAGCCCTGGTGACATTACAACTTGCCAGATTAGCGTAGGGATCTGAGATGCCCCTTACATGTATGCCCAAGTGGGTGGGGGCAGGCGAGGGATCCTAAACTAATCCAGCAAAACCCTGTAAGATGCTGCGTTAAGCGGCTGGGGTTACTGGGGTGTGACTGACGGAGCTGCAGGCGGCCCGGGCATCGTATAGGGAGATGACATTGGGAAGGACAGCCGCCCCAGGGAGGTAAGCTAAGGCGGCAACCCCACGGCCCTAAAGGTCACCCGCCTGGACAACTGGGGCAAGGTGCAGTCATCTCACCCATATCCAGGGCAGCCGTGTCCGGGTCCCCGGGAGCAAGGGAGGCGATGCCACTTGCAGTGCTCCTAACGGAGATGCCCCATGAGGGCGGACCGCCTTCAGCTGTGGTGTGTCGCCTGGGCGAAACCCCAAGGAGGAGGATGTTGCTTGGATCACTGCTGATGGAGATGCCGCAGGAAGGTGGACTGCCTGCAGTGGTGGAGTGCTGCCATGGTGAACCTGCAAAGGCAAGGTGGAGGTAGGGGTGGACGAAAGTCCCTTACCTGTCCTCGAAGGACGTTCGCGGTGGGGGGGAGGCGCTTCGCTGCTCCCCCCGCTAAGTTCAGGCCGGGGGGGGAGGCTTCCCGCCTCGGCCCGACTGAAATTCAGGCCAGGGGGGAGGCTTCCCACCTCGCCCCGGCCGAAATTCAGGCCGGGGAGGAGGCTTCCCGCCTCGCCCGGCCGCGAACGCGAAAGTTAAAAACAAAAACAAAAAACGCCCCCTGATAGGCTACGTGACGATTCACGTAGCCTATCATGGCTAGATCTGCAAAGTCAGCCGTGATAGGCTACGTCAATCATCACGTAGCCTATCACGGGTGACTTTAAAAAAAAAAAAAAACCGCGTACGCTAATGGCGGCCCCCATAGGGAGCCACCATTCGCGTTCCTTATTTAGTCCTTATTCTAAATAAGGAACTAAATAATTATTTAGTCCTTTTAGTCCTTATTTAGTTCCTTATTTAGTCCACCATTCGCGTTCCTTATTTAGCTGACTTTGCAAATCTAGCCGTGATAGGCTACGTTAATCGTCACGTAGCCTATCAGGGGGCGTTTTTTTTTTTTCTTTTATTGCAATGGCGGCAGTGGCAGCCGGTCGAAAGACCGGCTGCCGCTCCCGCCCCGCTCGAACACCCACCGAACCGCCGGCCGGACCCGCCGCCGGGAGGGACATTCGGCGAAGATAAGTCCCGTCCCAGGGGGGGTGCGGGGGGTGGGGGGGTTCGGAGGATTTCTCCCCGAAACTTGTTCGGGGGGCCGAACACGTTGGCGCTCGGCCCCCCGAAGTTTCGGGGAGAAATTCTCCGCCAACCCTAGGTGGAGGCCTCAATGGCGTCCAGGTGCACTGAACCCAGAGACGAGCTGAAATAGAAAGAAGTAGCGAGCGTTGGGTCTGCTGTCGTGTTCGCTTAGGCTGGACCACCGGGCGTTTCTTAGGGCTGGCCGGGGAAGGGGGAAGGGATCCCCGAAGAACACTCAGCAGCTTCCAGACGAGCAAGAATTGATGCCAGAACTGGGTCTGTTTCATCATCAGACTCGGAATCGGGCCTTGGCAGTGAACTGTTGGGAAGGGGAGGCGGGGCCCTACCCTTCCCGTCCTTTAAACCTTGGCCCATCTTTGGGGGGCATGATGTAGAAAGTGAGGTAAGCTTGGCACGACATTGGCAAGAAGAAGCAAGGGCTTGGGTCCCCAGACCCAGTCCAACACACTATCCACCACCCCTAGAAGTTAATGCGGCAGGGGTCAGAGCACATAGCAGGAGGTTGCAGTGGGCTACTCACTGGGCACCCCGGGCAACAGGCAGCAGCGCTGCCGCTGCCGCTAGACAGGAAGGGCACCCTCCGTGTCCGGCAGCAACTAGAGAGGTGAGCGCAAAAACATAGATCCTCTTTCTGTATGGCTCTGTGTGTTCACATTTAAGACACCGTGTGTCTAGCCATTAACCTTATTAGCTTATAGGGCAGGGGTGGAGAATCTGTGGCCCCCCAATAGCTCTGCAGGGGTTCAGATAGGGGTTTTCTAACCCTACCTGGAGATGCCAGGGACTGGACCTGGGATCTTCTGCATGCCCAGCAGGGGCTCCAGCCCTAACCGATGCCCCTGGAAAGGAGACTAGAACCTGGGTCTCTCAAGTCCCAGTCCAACACTCTAGCCACTACAACACAGTGGCTTTGAAGGGGGCACAGTTGCCGCCCACTGCAAGCCCGGTGCCGAAGAGGCGCAGCAAGGGCCCACAACCATATGAGCTGCTCCTGAGCGCGGGTGCCCCCAGGTGGTATTTTGTTTTGTTTTTGTTTTGTTTATTTTCGTGTGTTTGTTTGCCTTGGGGGGGGATACACGTGCCGCCGCCGTGAGCGCCCCATGCTCACGGGAGGCAGCAAGAGCTGGCGCCGATTTGCTCAGCGCCCAGGCCCGTGTGACCGCCAGCGAAGAAAGAAGCGGGGGGTGGCACGTCACCGCTGCAAGTGCTGGCACCCCTCAAAGCCGGTAACTGCCCACAGCCACTGGCGCCACGCATGAGTGCGTGCCGAAAAAAGGGAGGGGGCGGGCGCTCAGCCACTGCCCCGGCAGGGAAGCGGACCAACATGCACTGCACCCAGGCACGCGCCGGCACAGCCGCCCTCACCGGGGCGGCAAGCGCCGGCCGAGGGAGCAGCGCCCGCGCACACGCGCCCCCACCGCGTGCGCCGGCAACCGTGGGGCCATGGCAGCATAGGCGGGCGCTCGGCCGCCAGGTGCACGGGCACCCAACAGGGGAGCACACTAGGAGGCGCCATTCCTGGGCTTGCGCCGGCACAGTCGCTGGCGCTCCCATCTGACGGCAAGCGCCGGCCGAGGGGACGACGCCCCCACCACGAGCGCTGGCAACCCCGGGGCCACGGTGGCGTAGGCGCACGGCAACTGCCCGAGGAGGCGAGAAGGGGGGCGGGCGCGCGGAGGGTAAGCCTCGGCCGGAGGGGCTGCGCACGAGCCCGCGTGCCCCTCCATGAGCGCCGGCAACTCAGGTGCTGTGGCGGCACAGCCACGCCGCAAACACCTGTGAACAAAGGGGGGTGCCCCGCCGCCGCACGTGCCTGCGCACCTGCAGGGTAGTAGGGGCAACAGGCGCCACCCCCGGGTGTGCGCTGCCGGCACAGCCTCCGGCGCTCCTGCCAGCATGACAAGCACCGGCCATGGATGGGGCGGCATCCGAGCACATGTCTCCGCCATGGCTGCCGGCAAAGCCGGAGTTGCGGCAGGCACGCCGAGCCCTCAGGAGCGAGGAGAAGGAGGGGGGCGGGTGCGCTGTCGCCGCAACCGCTGGGGCCCCCACAGGGGAGCAAGCCAACAGCGCCGCTCCCAGGTGCGTGCCACTGGCACAGCTGTCGGCCCTCCCGCCGGCGCAGCATGATCCGGCCGAGGAGGGGGCGGCACCCAAGTACATGCGCCCCCGCCGCGAGCGCAGGCAACCCCGGAGCCGCGGCAAGCACCGGCGTGGTAGCGAGGCTTTGGGCGCGCTGATAGCACGTGGAGTTCAAGTGGCTGGAACGACAACGAAGCCGGTCTCTAGCAGGCAGGTGTCCTTTGTTGTTTCTCAGCAGAGCTGTAGTTCTCTCTAGCTGCGTCGAGCCAGAGAGCTGAGATTGGGAGGGGGGCTGAGTTTAAGGCAACTCAGCCTGCCCCTCCTTGCATGATGGTGCCACTGGGGTGCACCAATCAAAGGCCCCTACATCCTGTCACCCCACCCGCCCGCAATGCCCCCCCCTTTCAGCAAGACAAGCTAGCGCCGGGGTTAGGGCATTTCTGGGTGGCTTGTTACCCACAAGCCACCGTGCCCAGGTTCATACATCATGATAAGTCATGGCAATTGCGTACCAGCTTCTGCTTGTATATCTATGATAAACTAGCATTTCTCTGAAACTTCCTGAGTTTCAGAGAATGAATTTAAGCCCAAGCCTATGAATTTAAGCCCAAGCCATTCCTATGAATTTAAGCCCAAGCTGTAACTGGCCAAGCAGAAAAATAGAGGAAACTCTACATTTCTCATGCAACCTTTTCAGCAGGACCCATTAGAAGGACATGCAGAAGGGATGCTGCAGACTATGGGGATAAAACACACTTCTGGCTTTCCTGTTTTATTCAGAATTGGGATCAGCAGCTGTTAGCATGCTTGTTGCAAAGTTACAGCACCTTTCACCTTGCACAGTTTTGGCCACTGTGCAACAGTTTTTTGCCACAATGGGAAGGAAGGGAGGAATGAATTCCAAACTAATACAAAGACTCATAGAAAACTCCGTAATATGGGAAAGGGAGATATGATTCATGCAGGCCTGGCAACAGGTGTCCAAGTGATGCACTGTGTCCAAGTGTCCAGTGAAAGCATCTTGCTATGAAAAGATGATGTCAGCCTTAGCCATTTCCAGTGATAGAGTCCCAGTAGGTGGTGTAGCGGTGATACTCCAATCTGCTGCAGCAGTAGGACATTCATCGGCTACCAAACTTGGTGTGACAGCTGCAGAAGCCAGTGGTGGGGCAGCCAGGATGCCTCCAAGATGCAGCCCCCCAATACTCAAGATCAGATGAGATCCTGCACCAGATTCCATCTTATGGGGGACTATTTCCCTCCACCATAAGTAAGACCTTTTCTATAAGAGCTGAAAAAATGGAATTCCCTTCCTAGGGAAAGTCAAACAGCCTTCTCGTTTGTTTGTTTGTTTGTTTAGATTTATTAGCCGCCCATCTGGCTGGCTACCCATCCACTCTAGGTGGTGTGCAATACTAATAACAACACAAAATACAACAAATTTACATAACCAACTGAACAAAACAACATAACAAAACAACACTGCTCTAAAAAAACCCCTAACCCACCCCAAATGTCCTCCTGAACAGCCAGGTTTTTAAAGCCCCGCATTATGTATATTTCCACAGCCATGTAAAAATTGTGCTGCTTTGGAAAACCAAAACTGCTCTGCCCTGTCTTACTTGGATTTCTGTACTGTTGTTTGTCAAAAATTATATTCCACTTTTCCACTAAAAAAAATGCTCAGGGTGGCTAACAATAAAAGGCAAATAAAATTAACAAATTTGTAATTAAAATATTACAATTCACCAATTAAAATGTATCCAATAAAAACACATCAATAAATAATTAGTACTTATTCAACAAACAGTGTGCATGCATGATTGTGATCAGATCCATACATGCAAAGTTAGGGCTAGTTCATGCATGCAAAACTGTGCCTCAAAGTCACAAAATGGATGACAAACATAATTTAAAAAGAAGGTATTCAAAAGCTGAACAAATGGTGGAGGGACAACCAAGGCCCTCCTCGTGTGGATTGCCATAAGACAGCCTCCCCAACCTGGTGCCCTCCAGATGTGTTGGACTACAACTCCTATTATTCCCAGTTAGGTTGGGGAAGACTGCCATAAGGCCTAGGACTGGCCTTGAGAATATTATAGGCATGAATGTGATTAAGGCTGCAGTCCTTTATACACATATCAGGGAGTAAGCCCATTGAACACAATGGGGCTTACTTCTGAGTAGACATTAATAGGATTGCACTGTAAATGCATTTGGCTACCTATCAACAAATGTTGTCTGGGTAGCTCACAGTATAAGATGAAGCTTTCTGTGTTAAAGTCAGGGTGGCCTCTGGCCAGTCACCAAAAAAGAGGACATGCATTGCCAAAAGTGAGGACAAAAGAGGACACCCCTTTGCATAAAATTCGCATAGGCTGATTTATTTGTATCTACACGAATGTAGGAATGATTCTTATAATTTAGGGCACAATCTTATGGCTGCTAGACAGTGGCTAGATGGCCATAGGATTTTTCATTTCCTGGGAACTGATCTCAGAGCCAGAGCTCCGAAGGTAGTTCTCAGAAAACCGCTTCCCTGCCCCCTCCCCTGCTGCCTCGTAGGCGGCACGCTTCGTCCCCAGCTCTGCGCTCATAAGAGCAGTGCCAAGTGGGGGGAAAGGGGGCGTTCCTGGGGCCGGGGAGGGGAAGGAACAGCGGAAGCACTAGTACGATACTTCCTATCCATTGTCCGGCCTCCCCCACCCCTCCAAGCCACTCTGGCTAGACAGCCAAAATCAGCCATCTAGCTGCAAATGCAGGGCAGCTGGAGTGCAGAGGAGAAGATCCCCTCCACGCTCCACCTGCCCTGCATTGGATAGTCGGTTGCCTCCAAGTTCGGAGGCAGCCAACTATCCCCATAGGATTGAGCCCTTAAATAGAAATGCCATGCATCTCACCATAGTGTGGAAGACTGAGTGTGAGCAGGTGTGCTGTGTGCCTTGCTCAGTCTGCTCTTGACAGGCAACATCAAGGCCATTTCTTCGGATAGTTCTTTCTCTTTAAACGAGATGTGGATTTGACAGTCCTTCAGACAGAACTTGCCTTCAAAATAGAGGGCAGTCTAAGAGAGGACTGTACAGGAGAACACATGGCCACCCTACCACACATGCTGAGAGATTCTCTCAGACTCAACAGCCTGAATTATGAACTCAAGCAAGCCTGGCCCATCTGCCTTCCAGTCACAGGGACTGATATTGCTCACCCACATTCACTTCTGTGCATCAACACGTCTGCGGAGCACCAGCACACACAGTCCAAGAGAGCTCACTAGACTAATTCCTAGGCCACGAGGCTCGTGATTGACGTCTCCAACATCCAGAATATGATGGGCTGACTCGCGTTGCCGAGTCTAGCAAATCGTAATGAAAAGCCATTGTGCTTTATTTAAGGACAAAAAACTTACAAAAACAGGGGAATTACAGTTTGTGCATTTGCAGCAGAACCATCCCCATCTCTTCGTCACATCCAATTAGAAGCAAAACATTACCCTGTGAGTGTAAGCCTCTCATCTCTGTCTCCATCATCATGACCATGAAAATAGGCAGGCAGTAAGAACCAGTGAATCTTTATAGCTCCAACAAAAAGCCTCACAGGAGTTTTCGTGACTGGGAAAACAAATAGTAATGCCAAGTGAAAAAAGGTTAAAACAAAACCATAAAAACATCAGTGACGTCTTACTGGCATTGTATAAACAGCAGGCCGCTGGCAGTCAGCGTGTCAATGCTCACTGAGTGACAAAAGGAATGGCAACAATTGGATTGGAAAGCTATCGTCGTCTCAGCAATGAGGAAGCAAAGAATGAGTTAGGAAGAATGTCTATTAGTACAAACAGTACAACAAGAAGATTTAAGGCTCATACTCCTTTGTGAACAAAGCAGAGAATGCCCTTGGACAAATCTCATTTTCTAATTACACATACTTCTCTTTGGGGGACAGGGTATGACAAGGAAAGCCTGGTAGATAAATAAGGATGCAAAGTTTTTAGCAAATATCTTTACACAGAGACATAGTGGGCATCCTTCAGAAGACACTTAAGGAGCAATCGTATAAGTAGGTGTGGCTGGGGAATGCTGGGAGTTGTAGGACTTTTTTCTGTCTAAACATGCATAGGATAGCATTTTAATCATTTGGGGGGCAGTTTTCATTACATTACATTCATTAGAATATCTTACAGGTTTATTGTACGACATGTATTGCACTTTTCTGACAGATAGCTTTTCTATACAAGGCTGTTAATCCACTGAATCTACCTTCAGCTTCACAGAATTGAGATTCAAGCTCTACACAAAGAGCTTTTCCTTCCCTGCTTTTCCACTACATAACCTCTTGGTGGCACTGTGCTATAGTGGAATAATGCAACTACAAGTAGGGGTGTATGAACCCTACTCACCCATCCGGTTCGGGGCATCCGCAGTGGGGGGAGGCGATCTGTCCCTCCCCCCAGAATCCTCCCCAGCCAGCTCCGCTCCACGGCAAGTCCGCAGAGCCACTGGCCAGGCCTGTCCGCAGCAGGACTTCCGTCCGCTGCCAGTCTGCGGACGCAAATGGCGTCCAGCATAGCGGACACCATTTGTGTCCCTGCTTTAGCCGTGATAGGCTACCTAAATATTTACATAGCCTATCACGGCTAAAGCAGGGACGCAAATGGCATCCGCTATGCTGGACGCCATTTGCGTCCACAGCCCGGGGCAGTGGACAGCAGCGGATGGACCCGGACCAGCCGGCAGCAGGAAGGGTCCGTCTGGGGAGAATTTTGTGGGATGGCAGGGGGGGAGTAGTCCATTCTGCCACCAGACTCATTGGAGTCCGTGGCAGATTTCTCCGCCATCCCTAAGTACAAGTGGTGGTGGGGAAACATTTCACAAATAATGCTCCATCTTCCCCCCCCTAACCCCCCCCCCCCATGAACCTGCTCCTTAAAAACAGAAGCTAGGCTGGAGGGTTACAAAGTCATCTAAGCAACCCATAAACAACTGTGATGAGTCACAATATATGCCTGTGTAGAAAGGCTTAGAATGATCTCTGAAATTCCAATGGATGTGAAGTGAATGGCAAGCTACAAATGCTAAGACAAATACTACCAGAATGTATAAATATGCAATGAATCCTGATTCTAAGACTCAAGCCAGTCCCAAAAATCTTTGCTTGGGGGAAAATATGCAAACAAAACAGTGCATATAATGGAATAAATGTGCTTGATACGCAGTAATGCATTTTTATTATAGTTGAGGTGGGGACAGAACTATTATTGCAAAGTTCAGGATGTTATAGCACAGGCTACAGCCCTTCGCAGAGTATGGTGTTGTGATCACTAGCCCCACACCTGGCAGTGTGTGCCCTGTCAGCCTTACCCTGCTGTGGGAAACAGGATGCTGGATTAGACATGCCTTTGGTCTGAACCATCAGAGCTCTTTTTACATTGTTATGTTCTCCCACTGTAGATCCTTTTGTCCCCTTGAGGTAACCTCCCCACCTTGCCTGCAAGAAAGCTGCAGAGGCAGAGAGTAGAGCAAGATTAATGTCCACCTAGGGCAGCAAAATAGCTTGAGCCATACCTGGCTACTCTAGTTTTACAGTGTTTGTTCATAACTTCCTGAAAACATGAAAGCTATTTAGCTGTAACCGAAGGACATTTTTGGCTTGTGGCCCTTTTGCTGTCTCTTGTGGATTTTTTAAAAAAAC
Organism: Heloderma suspectum; assembly: GCF_057233095.1. Lineage (NCBI taxonomy): Eukaryota > Metazoa > Chordata > Lepidosauria > Squamata > Helodermatidae > Heloderma > Heloderma suspectum. The sequence goes on from NC_139459.1 coordinate 29,913,954, forward strand.
CTCAAGATATTAGTGGACCATGGCAAAACAATTTCATGTGGTTTCTGCTCTGTCAGCTATCTTCTCAACTGATTTTCCACATGGGACCTCTGTCTTGTATTTCTGCTCTGATCCACTGCCATCTGAATTGTTCTGTGAGTATTTTATCAACCTTTTATAGACAGCAATTAAAAGAGTTCAAGGCTGACCTTTTCAAGCATCATTGAACCAGTAAAAGGCCAGTAACAGTTCCAGTAATGACCAATTATGATTATGTTTTCAATTGTGTAAGAAAATATACTTTGTTTATACGGAAGAGTTCTTTGGAAGAATCTCCCCCCACCCACCGCCACCACATCTACTTAAACGAACCCTGCTGTGAAAATCAGCATCGTATCACTTTCATTTGCTGCTTAGGACTAATTCTTAGAAATGCTTTGATTTTTCTATTTTTCATCAATTTCTCGACATGGTTCTGGCCATGCTTCCCATAACTGGACTCCCATGAAAATCTGTTGACGCAACGGTGCTGACAAGGGAACTGTATGCCAATGACTCCTGTAACAAGAATTTGGGTTTGAAATCTGGGGTTACTGGGAATGTAGGTCCCTTCATCGGGATCACATCCCATAATGCATCTGCACAGGAATCCCATCATGCAAAATAAAAGAACCAAAAAAACCCACTTCTTTATATGGGCTCTATGACCGTATCTATAGGTCTAACTTGGTTTAATAGTCATTACGTCTTCCCAAAGAATCCTGGGAACTATAGAACTATGAAATGGACTGGTGATTTCTATAAAAAAAAACTTCAACATTTTCACAAAACTACAATTCAGGGTTGATTTTTTTAAAAAATGATAAAAATGATTTTTAAAAAATTTAAATCGGTTTTTTTAAAAAATCAGATTTTGAAAATTTCTTAAAACTATTAGTAAAAAACAGTCTGGGTCAAAGATATCATCATGAATACTAATTATACAACTTCTAATTGTATTCCATGCATATGTTAACAGCACTTTATAGATATGGGAGATAATCTGATCAGTCCTATTCTGCCCTGTTGGTAGTGCACCAACATGCATGTGCTCTTTCTCTCTCTCTCTCTGTCAGCCTTGCCTCTCTCTAAGTGCAAAGATAGGGAAGGTCAATGAATAGAGAATTTGGGGAGACGGAGTAGATGGAGTAGATTAGTGGAAATTATATACACAATTCATTATTTTAGAGAAAATGGCATACACTAGGCAAATTGTATACAAAACGCATATATGAGGAGAAATCTGGATGAAAATGCATGCAAATTTTCATGTGGATTTTTTAAACAAACAAACAAACAAACAAACCACAAACTGATGTGGAAATGGGACAAAACAGAGTGAAGACTGGAAAGATAATGAATTGAGAGAAAACAAAATTGACAGGTTTGTTCATCCCTAATTATCAAGGATCCATTAGACAAGCCAAAATTGAAGACTCCAGGAAGAAAAACCTGGGATTCATTGGACTGCACCTGTTGTGTAGGCTGAAAAATTAAATGCCACCATTCATTGTACTCTTTGTTCATTTATTCAATACGTAGTCTACTCCTGGGATGGATGAGAATATCATTTCAGTTTGGTTTTGATAAAATGTACCAATATTCAAAAAGTTCTCCATGTTTGGGACAAAAAGAATTTGAAATTTAAAATATTTAGATGTGGGAGAAACAGATTCATCCATATCGGCCCAGAGCTTTGAGGACTTTGTTCTTAAAAGGCTGGGACTGAATCCCTGTATAGTCAACCTTGTTAGAGCGTAATTAGCATCACCACCTCTTTTTTTCTCTGCCAGGCTCCTCATCTTTTTAACAGCTGTATGTCAGGTAGGTACATCCTGGTCCACTCCATGCTGGGAGTGGCTGTACCTATTGAATTTGGCTGGAGCAGATGGGTGAGAATTTCATTTCAGTTCATTTTTTATGAGAATTTATCAAAATTCATACATTTCTTCATATCTGGGAGAAAAAGCATTGGGGACTTAAAAAATTCAAATGCGGAAGAAAGCAAAGCCAACATATATACCCATCCCTAGTCTACTCCATCTCAAAATCTCCAGTGGATGACAACATGTTCAAAACATAAAACCCTAACAAATATTAAATCATGATGGCTTTTCACCATTGTATGACTGTCCCACCAAAAGCAAACCAAAATTATAAAGATTGGTACCATATTTGAATGATGCTCAGGCCCCCTTCTCTCTCTCTCTCTCTCTCTCTCTCTCTCTCACACACACACACACACACACACCCACACACACACACGTTATTTGATTTCCAATGCTAAAATCAATCAATCAAAATGAATTCCTTGCTACTGTGTACCTGACTGCATATCCTGGAATGAATGAGACAAGTGAATCAAGAACCCCTGTTGTTGCTAAACTGTCTTTCCACTTGCTTCAGCCTGTTAATCATTATGGGGCTGGCACCTGAAATGGCACCCCTGGCTCAAGTTCTCCCCCAGTTTGACCACCTACCCCATATTTTGAAGTCATAGCATGGTTCATTTATTTACCCAACCCGGCTCCGCTGCCACATGGCTGAGGCTTATGGGATCAGAGAAATGCACAATGTGATGTTGTCAGAAGAACACAGGGCAAGTGAACTTACACATTATGGGAAAGAAGGGGGGATACTGTTCTGGCAACATCCCTTGGTTGAGTGTAATGCATAGTTTCATTCCAGTTCATTGCTTGAATATGTAGAGCAGAGGTGGGCAACCTGTGGCCCTTGAAAGGTTTTGGTCTACAACTCCCAGCAGCACTAGCCAGCATAGCCAGTGGTAAATGCTGAGGAGAGTTGTAGGCCAAAACATCCCAAGGGCCACAAGTTGCCCACCATTAATATAGAGAAATCAGATATTTGTTACCCAGGGTAATTTCTTCTATAAATATAGGTCAATGCAATCCAGAAGGTCATATGGCTGTTATCCTCAAGCCAATTGCGGGTAGTTAATGTTTTGTAAAGCTCCACTGAATCAGGAGTAAATAGTTTATGGACTGCAAGGCCAGCAAGTTGAGGACCACAAAGCCAATGAAATACATTCAGACTCCTGCGTCTAGCAAGTCATGGAGTAAGAAGGGAGGTGCTACCATCTAACCTTCCAAGAGCCTGTTCGTTTGCTATGTAACTTGAAGAAAGAACTTTATGTACAATCCAGGCCAATAATTTATTGCTTGGCAGCAACTGATGCAAATCTCAGTCATCTGAACAAGCAGAGAATCAAAATAGAAAGGAGTGCCAAAGATCTGAAAACATTCCTTTGCTTTTGGATCAAACCTGTGTGAAACCATCAGATTTCACAAGCTTCCATCTGCCAGAGATGAAAAGGTTAGTGGCCACTCATATAACATTACCCTATTACATGAAGCATTTCACAATGGATCACACATCCAAACGTTTTACATGAATATTACTTCTGTGTAAAAAAATAATAATGTGCCCCTTTTGTATATTGTCCTATACCCGGTCATGCAATTTCTCCATTTGCTCCAGTGTTGTCTGTTCTAAATGGCAGTAGCAATTCAAGATTTCAGAAACCAGTCCTTCCTATCACCAATGGATTTTTTAACTGGAGATGCCAGGGGTTTGACCTGAGACCTCCTGTATGCAAAACACATACTCTACCACTCAGCCAGCAGTGGGCAATCTGGTGCCCTCCAGATATTTTGCACAACAACTCCCATGATCCTGGCCATTGGCTTTGCTGGCTAGGGCTTATGGGAGTTGTAGTCCAAGGCATCTGGAGGACAACTGGTTGCCCATCCTTGATTTTATGGTCCCTCCCTAATCATGTGCGATGGATAGGGATGCTGGAGAAATCCGCTGTGGACTCAGATGAGACTGGATTCCAAAGAATCTGACCTCCAGAGTGCACTGGCCATGCTTACCTCCAGTTCCAGAGAAGTTCCCATCAGGTAGCTCTCCAGCTTCCTGAAAAACGTATGCTAATGGCCATCATTAGCTTATTGCAGGAAAGTTACAGCCATAAAAATTACAGCTTATCGCAGGAAAATTACAGCCATATGAGGAGAGACTGAAAGAACTGCCATGTTTAGCCTTGAGAAGAGAAGGTTGAGGGGAGATATGCTAGCGCTCTTCAAGTACTTGAAAGGTTGTCACAGAGAGGAAGGCTAGGATCTCTTCTTGATCATTCCAGACTGTAGGACACGGAAGAATGGGCTCAAGTTACAGGAAGCCAGATTCCGGCTGAACATCAGGAAAAACTTCCTGACTGTTAGAGCAATACAACAATGGAACCAATGACCTAGGGAGGTGGTGAGGTCTCCCACACTGGAGGCATTCAAGATGAAGCTGGACAGCCACTTGTCAGGGATAGTTTGACTTGGATCCTGCACTGTGCAGGAGGTTGCACTTGATGGTCTTATAGGCTCCTTCCAACCCCACTATTCTATGATTCTATGATTCTATAAATGGCATACTGTACGCCATTTGTGGCCATAAGGCACTAACTTTTACCTAAATACAGCCACGATTAGCTGCAATTTAGGTAAGTGCTTTACAGCTGCAAATGGTGTAAAATATGACATTTATGGCTGCAATTTTCCCACAATAGGCTAATGGCAGGTGCCATTAGCGTATCACATTCTTTGGAAAGCTGAAGAGCTGCTCCACCAATGCCAGAGGATGCGGCAGGGTTCCAGAGGACTCTGCAGGGCCCCAAGCAGCCTGAATTGCTCCGCAGTGGAGCCCGGACTGGACCGGACAATCTGGGGTTTATACATCCCTAGTGATGGATGCATTCATGGCTGTTTCATTCTTTGCACAAGCCATGGGAACCCCTCATTAACTGGGGTTTCCTGTTCCACAAGCACACCACAAAATAAAATGATTTTTATTCCTCTTATGGGGTACAAGTGATTTCTCATAAAAAAGTTATATCTTTGTGGGAAATTCAATATGTGGGCCTGACATGTTTTGCAAATCTAGTCTGGATCGTGGGCTCTTCTGTAAATAAATAAATCGACAACTGTATGGCCATAATTTTACTTTCATTATGAGCTACCTTTTTATGAGGGAAGGTATTCAGCTTTCCAATCTGGGGCTGTAGTTTGCAAGACAGATCAGCTGGTGGGAGTCAATGAACAACTTGGGTTCAACTCTCAGCTCAATCGGGGATTCATTGGTTGGTCTGTTTCAAGTCACTTCTCTCAGATTTAAATTCCCATCTCTTAAAGATTAGTCCCAAATGTGAATCCCTCACTGGGTTGTTGCTGAGGACAAGAATTATAAATACAATAAAGTCTTCTTGTTTTTACATTAAAATTGATAAAATTAATTACCTGCAAATAATTTGCAGGTGGGGATGGGAAAGGATGGGGAGCTGAGAAACTGGGTTCAGGGGAGACCAATCCCCTCCCCAATCCTTTCAGTGAGAATCCAACAATGGAGGCCGTGGGGAGGTTGTTAACTGGGCTTGGAGGATGTGTGCAAAAAGATACACAGGCAGTGCAATTCTCTATCACCACCTCCAATTCTTTCAGCAGCAAAAGGATGGTGGTGTTGAATGGCTCACCATCCTTTTGGTAGCAAAGGGGAAAAACCCCTCATCACTGAGAAGGGAGAACTGGACTCTGAGGACAAGTACCACAAGGGTGCATCCTCCAAGACCAGTCCCCATCCTGGGTCCTTTCAATGCTCAGAAGATGCTGTTAGGGATGGGCGGAATGCTTACCTCTGGTCCCGGGGGGTGTCCATGGGGGGGGAGGTAATCCGTCCCTCCTAGGGGTGCACGAAAGTCACTTAACTGGTCTCGCAGCTTGCTTCGCGGTGGGGGGGAGGCGCTTCGCTGCTCCCCCTGAAGTTCAGGCCAGGGAGGAGGCGCCTCGCCTCGCCTGGCCGCGAAATAAAAAGTTAAAAAAAAAAACGCCCCCGTGATAGACTATGTGACGATTTACGTAGCCTATCACGGCTAGATCTGCAAAGTCAGCTGTGATAGGCTACATTAATCGTCACGTAGCCTATCACGGGTGACTTTAAAAAAAAAAGAAAAAAAAGCGCGTACGCAAATGGCGGCCCCCATAGGGAGCCGCCATTCGCGTTCCTTATTTGGTCGCTGTAGTCTACGCAAATCTTTATGTAGACTACGGTGAAAATAAGGGCAACGCAAATAGCGTTGCCCTTATTTTCGCCGTAGTCTGCGTAATCTTTACGTAGACTACAGCAACCAAATAAGGAACGTGAATGGCGGCTCCCTATGGGGGCCGCCATTTGCGTACGCGCTTTTTTTTTTTTAAAGTCACCCGTGATAGGCTACGTGACGATTTACGTAGCCTATCACGGCTGACTTTGCAAATCTAGCCGTGATAGGCTACGTTAATTGTCACGTAGCCTATCACGGGGGCGTGGTTTTTTTTTTACTTTTATTGGAATGGCGGCGGCGGCCGGTCGAAAGACCGGCTGCCGCCCCTGCCCCCCTCGAAGCCCTGCCGAACCGCCACTGCGACCCGGCACCGGGAGCGACATTTGGGAAAGGTAAGTCCCATCCCGGGGGGGCGGGGCGCGGGGGGGCAGAGAATTTCTCCCTGAAACTACTTCGGGGGGCCGAATACGTTGGCACTCGGCCCCCCGAAGTTTCGGGGAGAAATTCTCCCCCATCCCTAGTCCCTCCCCCCTGGAATCCTAGCCAATTGCGTAGCCTATTGCGTGAAAAAGGAGGGATGCAAATGGCATCCACTACGCCATTTGCAGCCGTAAAGGTCTTAGTTTAAGCTAAATGCAGCCATTTATGGCTACATTTAGCTTAAACTAAGACCTTTACGGCTGCAAATGGTGTAGTGGACACCATTTGCATCTGCAGTCAATCCGCCCATTTGCATCTGCAGTCAATATGGCAATGGTGGCTGTATCGCTGGTGCTCCGGAGCCAGCCAGCGGGGAGGATCCGGCCAGCAAGGATTCCTCCAGGAGGCGGAGGTAAGTCTTCCAATCCTCCATGGACTCGGGGGGGGGGTTCTTTTGAATCTTGCCTCACTGGGGTCCATGGAGGATTTCTCCTCCATCCCTAGATGCTGTGGAAGGAGGAAATTGTGCACTGGAGGGGGCGTTCATTCTTGGCCACAAGCAGAGGGAAAGCAAGAAGCAAAGCAGCTTGCTTGCCTTCAACCTGTCTCCCAGCTCTGGCTGGCTGAGGGTTCATGCTGGCACCCTCTTCTATGATGTCAGTAGGGTGGAGGCTTATGAATCGCCAAAAAAGAGGACCAAAGAGGATGGTGATTTGCATAATATTTGCATATGCATAATGCATATGCATAGATGCAAATTTGGGAATAATTACTATTATTTAAATAGAAATAAAGTATATCTCATTACCTGCGATGTGGTGCATTACTTCTTACATTGGTCCTTGTATAAAGATATTGGGATCATTTCTTCGGAGATCTTCTAGGAGCAAAAGCAGGTTGGCCTACTGCTGATATTATCTGAGATTTGTTAGCGGATTATAACAAAGCAATTATGATCAAGGTTGCAACTTTTGCTGTAGCAGCCCAAAACATCTGCTGAAATTTTTAGAAGCAGCTAGGCAGCGTAGTCTGCAGAGGGGACCACCTCCTGTAAAGTCCTGCTAGTATAGTCATTGGGGTCTATACTGTGTTACCAGTGTCAACTTTTAGCCTTCCTTTTCAGTTCAGTTCCTTTATACAATTTCTTTTTGTATGAATTTCTTTTATATGAATTTCCTCTGTTTGAGTTTTTATAGGCTGTTAAGTAGATATCTTGTACTTTGGTTGTGCTTGTAACCAGGGCTGTGCAGGGACCCCCTGATCCGACTTGGAAGCGGCTTCGTGGCTTTGGACACAGGCCCAATTCGGCTCAGGCTGATTCAGGGGGCCCCTAACCCGACTTGGCCCCAAAACCCAAAGTGGGATTTGGATGGCTGAACCCCGCTTCAGGTCCCCCCCCCGATGTCACCACACAAACCCCCAGTCCCTTACCTTGCCGCTGCCTCCTCCTCCTCCATCACCGCTGCCTTCTCCTCCATCACATCCTTCTCCTCTGCCACCACCTCCTCCACTGCTGCCTTCTCCTCACCGCCACCACTGCCTTCTCCTCCTCCTCTTCCTCCACCATCGTCATCGCCACCGCCAGCTCCTGAGGCCTGGACACACATTGGCTCTTATTGCAGGGAGTCACCATGGTGACCCCCTGCAATAAGAGCCAATGCATGTCCAGGCCTCAGGAGCTGGCGGCGGCAATGATGGTGGAGGAGGAGAAGGCAGCAGTGGAGAAGGTGGCGGCAGCAGAGAAGGCGGCAGCTGCAGAGCTAGCGGTAGCAGCGGCAGCAATGATGATGGTGGAGGCGGTGGTGATGGAGGAGGGGGTGGCAATGGAGGAGGCAGCGGCAGTGGAGGTGGATGGCTCAGGTAAGGACCTGGAGGTGCTGGCATGGCTGGCTGTGGGTGCCAAAGCTCTGAAGCACACCAAGTGCTTTGGAGAGCCCCCGACCCGTTCTGGGTCGCTTTGTGCCCCTGCCGCTTTGCCTCAGAAGGGGCTCAAAGTGACCCGAAGCAGTCTGCTTCAACTCGGGCTTCGGGCCTCAGGCCAAAGCAGTGCACAACCCTCCTTGTAACAGCCTTTGTGCCATAGACAAAAATTTGACTAACTTGCATATTACCATACTGTGGAAGACTGTGATGAGGTGCCCTGTGTTTGGTCTTCTGTCCAGGTACTAACTGTGGCTGGGCAACAGTTCTTATGCTCCTCTATCTTTAATCCAGTATTGAACAGGACAGCCTTTCAGACAGAGGATGCCTTCAAACAGAGGGCTGTCTGCTGTAAAATGGCCACCCTATATTTCACGTTTCTATGTAGCCCTTGGGCTCCATCCTCTTTGTAGGGGTAAGAGTTGATCTGATCTAAGGGTTGATTCTTCTGCAAACGTAAGGGGAGCTGGTTTAAAATGGCAAGGATCATTTCAAGCCCATTTCATTCACATCAAAATGGGTTGTTTTGATATATAAATTTTTAAGAGAAACTGTGACATAAATAGCAGTGTCTTACAAAACCCAAATATATTTTATTCAGAAGCAAACCCAAAGGTTTAAAAGGCATCCCATGCTGAATATTGGCAAATTGGTGGGGGTGGAGGGATCAGACATTAACAACACACTCCTGTGCCTGACTAATCAGAGAGCATTAAACCCCATTGAGTACAATGAGTCTTTGTTGTTGTTCAGTCGTTCAGTCGTGTCCTTGACCCCACGGACCATAACACGCCAGGCCTTCCTGTCCTGTGCTCTCTCCCGGAGCATGCTCAAGTCCATATTCATTGCATCAGTGATGCTATCTAGCCATCTCATCCTCTGCCGTCCCCTTCTCCTTTTGCCTTCAGTCTTTCCCAGCATCACTCCCAAGTAAATGTGCTGAAGAATCAGCTAAATCAATCAGTGAAACAAAGTTGTGGGGGAAGATTTGTATTTTATTAGATGCAAAATGGTGGCCAGGCTGCTAAAAAATAGTTGCAAAGTAACATGGCAGCAAAAACAAAACATAACATAATCTTAGATAAAAGAAGAAGCTGTGCTACTGCAATTGCTAATGGTGAATCCCACCCCTGTGAAACTGGTTGCTAAATTTTTCACCCCTTGGAGAAGTCTGGTGAAAGGACCCCCCCCACACACACACACACCCATTTCTCTGCACGTGAATATGGTGTAGAATTTTGAGAGGCCATTTGTGCATAACTCTATAATTCTTATCCTTTTTGTTGACATTCAAACTAGAGCTGTGAGCAAATGGCCTCTCAAAATTCTCCACCATTTTTGTAGGCAGAGAAATGTTGCCAAATTTATTTACGGGTAGGAGAAATTCTCAACAGTTTCACAAAGGTAGGGGTCACCATTGGCAGGGGTTGGTGGCAGGCTGGCCCCCATTTTGCATCTACCACAGTGCAGATGTCGGGGGGGGCAGTGTTGTGTCTAGCTCCAGGGAAGAGGTGGGGCTAGTGCTGGGCCAAAATCTGTCCTCTAATTTCCTGAAAGTTTTCTTACCCCTGGAAGAGGCTTTCATTGTTCTGTCTCTTTCGCAGGGTGAGAAAAATAATTTATTTTTGAGGTGTTTTTGAGCTCACATAATCACTGCAAGGTGGCCAAGGGTTCTGTGTGTGTGTGTGTGTTCTCTCTCTTACACATTTCTCCACTGCTCTGCGTCCCCCTAAGATGCCCACATGTCCTGATCTGAAAAAGCCCTATGGGAGGAATTACCGCATGATGTCTTCCTCTGGCTGTTAATTCAAGTGTGGGAAGCTGAGGAGGCTACAGGCTGCCGGAAAGATGATTGTACAATAAAAAAACAGGACACTTGGGCACACTGCTTGGCTCCATCCTGCGTAAGGTAAGTCCAAGAACCCCAAACAGAAGCCATGAGAATTTCTCCCAAATTTTCTTCAGCATTGAATTTCTTTTCAAAAGCAATTTCTTTTCTATCAAACTGAAAGAGAGTGATTGAAAAAATGTGGGATAAATGTTTGGCATAGCACTAATTCAAACCACACACATATATAGTATACACAGTGATTCTATTTAAATACCTTTATATCCCATTTTTCTTCCAAGGCACACCAAGTAGAATATATAGTTCTTAATTTTATCTTCACAACAGCCCTGTGAGGCAGGTTAGTCTGGCTGAGCCAAGTTTAATCTGTGATTTCATGGCCAAGACAGGACTTGAACCTGTCTCGCTAGACCTAGGCTAAAGCTCCACTACTGCTTTATAGCGGTATTGAAGTGCACTGATAACTGTTGGGACACATTACAGATTCGATATACCACTATCATAGTGTTATTTCCTGCTTTTTATTCCACAGTACCCAAATACCACAACAAATGCCACTGTTTGTCCTATGAGGTATAAATGCACAAGTGGGATCTAACGTTACCATGATGGGATCGTAATGATATGACACAAGGTGTAGATCTGGCCCTAGTCTGATACTCTAACTACTACACCACACTGGCTCAACAACATAGAACTCTCTAACATAGGCCAGCGTTATTACATTCATCTTGGAGACAGAGGGATAAACCAGGGTTTGCCTGAGATCATGTAGTGAATTCATGGCAGAGGTAAAATTCAACTGGGAACATCCCAGCTCACACAGCTTGCACAGCCACTATAATATTCCAAGTAGGGATGCCGGAGAAATTTGAGACAGATTAAAATGAGCTTGGATTTCTAAGAATCTGACCTATGGAAGTTGCTGCAGAGTGCCCCCCTCAGGCCATGCGGAGTCCATGGACTTTCAAATGATTTTTTTTTACTTTCCCAAAATTTACACATATAAATCCGTAGAAAAATACATACGTTTCTGCTGAGAAAATGTTGAAAGGTACGGGGGACAACACACTAAATGTTACATACTGAGGTAAATTATGTAAATACTTATGTAAATATTTACGTAATTATTGGCTTATTTTTCCGCACAATGAAAAAAGAAATATTCGCATTCGTCTGTGGGTGGATGATGGAACAAAAGTCACCTGACAATCTGCAAAACACAGACGGAGCAGATTTTACGCGATCTGTACATCTCTACTCCCAGGTGGCTTTGGCAAAATTGTATACATAAGTCATAGGCATATTGGTGAGTCTGGCACTCAGTATCATCTACTATATCGCAGATTATAGGTATCATCATAATATTAGTCCCTTTTACTGCAGGGGTGGAAAACTTCAGAGGGTTGGGGGGCTGCATTGGCCACCACGTAACCCTGCAGGCACTGCAGCCTTCCCCGCTGCTGCTAGAGCTGGCCACGTTGCTGAAATTCCAGGGATTCTGCTGGAAAACAAGGCACCCGGGGAGCACACACCTTGCTTCCCAGCAGAATTGCTGGGATATCAGGGCTGGCAACAGTGGTGGGTGAGGGCTGCATAAATGTCCCTGATAGGCCGCACGTATGTTTTATTGATTTTATTTAATGTCATAGAAGCACAGCTAACAGCTAATATGAACTCATCCATTATGAACCTATCATTTGCAGCCAAAATTATATGGGCAAAATACTGCGGGGGGGGGGGCAGGGAGAACTCCATCAGAAAATAGAGAATGGTTAGTAAAGTCTTTAGATGTTGTGGAAAGTTAAGAGAAGATGTTCATAGGAAAAAAGGCACACAAGGATCGTGTATTGCAGCAGATACATGGTCCTTTTATTGCATATCGGAATGTATCTTTGTAGTCATATAAGATTTGGCTGTAGGCTATTTTTGTAGTTGATTCTATGTGCAATCAATGCCTCACCACAGTTACTGTTTTGTTAAGGTCTTCAAATAAATTCATGGGGGGGGGGAATTGCGTTTGTAGGTGTCAATTGGTGCAATCTCTCAAACTGTCTTCCTGAGATAAGCAGCTTGCTCCTTGACTGAGTTAAATTGCAGGTGTACAATTGGCTGTCAGTCTTTGAGATTGATTCTTGGTCTGTGTTCCGAATGCTGGGAGCGGCAGTAGAAAGTCCATCTAGCGATGTGATAAAAGAGCAGACACGTAAGCATTGCTGGATCAGCCAAGGAACACGCATAACACACACAAGCTGTCTCAGTCATTACAAAGATCCAACCTCATGATTGTCTAGTGTTGCGCTCAGCTGCACAGATATTCTCTCATCTTTTTTAAAAAAATCATTGCAAAGGAGTTTGCAATGGTGTTTCCCATCTTTGCCAAGTCTTTTGCTTTCTGTCATCCTTGCTCCCAAATGAAGATTACGAAAATTACTGTCCTAAAACATTTGCTGACTAATAGCACCGGTGGTATTAGTCATTATAATTTTAATGGCTTCCCTGCAGCTATTCTAGGAACACAACCATTTTGAGACCGTTGCTCAGATAATTTTGTAAAACAGATTAATAAAGCATTAACTTGGGGCAACTTCAAAAAACTATCGATTTGGTTTAATGCCATCTTCTTCCTGCAGAATCTAAAACCAAATTGTTTCAGCTTGACTGATTTGCATGTGCATGAAAAGCTGAAACCCATTTAGCCTAGACTACTTCTTTTTTTCCCTGATTGCCTTGTCTCCACACAGTTTTCTAATGGTCAGTTAAGTTCAAAGAGCAAATTGTGGGTATACACATGTATACACTATAGCCTGGTACATATGCATGCCCACAAATGAACATTGTCTTCCCATCATCACTCACACAATATCCTGATTTGGATGACCATATCTCAGCTTAATAAGCTGAGGTAATGTAATTTTGCCCATGCATGCAGCCCCTTAGGAACATAGGAAGATGCCTTATACTAGGGCTGTGCACTGCTTCTTCATCCTGAAACCCAAGTTCTGAGCTGACTAGGGATGTTAGAGAATTCCGCCACGGATCCCAGGGAGGCCGAATTCCAGTGAATTCAGCCCCCCAGAATCCGTGGCAGAACGGAGCAACCTACCCCACTACCCCGCGAAAGCCCCACGAAATGGAGCCTACCTGGCGGCAGCTCTGGCGGCGGTGGCAGCGGCTCCGGCGGCGGATGAAGCAGAGGTGGCAGCGGCTTCATCCGCTTTGAATGAAATTCATTCAAATGGCCATTTGTGTCCCTGCTTTAGCCGTGATAGGTTACGTAAATATATACGTAGCCTATCACGGGCCAGCGTAGGGATGCAAATGCGTCCTCTACACAGGACACCATTTGCATCCGCAGCAGCCTGGCAGCGGCTGGAGGCCCCACTGCGGGTTGGCCTGGCTGGTGGCTCCGCAGACTGGCTGCAGAGCGGAGCCAGCTGGGCAGGATTCCGGGGGGAGGAACGGATCGCCTCCCCCCCGTTGAGGATTCCGGGGGAGGAATGGATCGCCTCCCCCCACCTGTGGACCCCAGCGGAGCCACATAAGCGCGGTTTTGTACACTCCTAGAGCTGATGTGGGCTGCTTCAGGCCACTTCCGAGATGAGGCACGAAGCTGCACAAAGTGGGTCAGGCCGCTCCAAAATGCTTTGGTGGCACTTCAGAGCAATCCAGAAGCCCAGCTGCACCACCGCCCAGCCCTGACTCCTTACCTGAGCCCTCAGGACATGGGCCGGCATCTTTCTTCCTCTTCCAGGGAGCTGCCATTTTAAAAATGGCAACTCCCTGGAACAGGAAAAAGGCTGCCAGTGCAAGTCCTGAGGGCCCAGGTAAGGATCTGGGGGCCCACATGGTGCGGCGGTGGGAGAGGGGAGAATGGGATTCAGCCATCTGAATCTCACTTTGGCTCCACAGGCTGAAGTGGGTCGGGGGCCCCCCAAAGCAGCCTGAAGTGAATCAGGTCCACCTCAGAACCCCAAAGCTGCCTCCAAGGTGAATCGGGGGGGGGGGTGCCTCTGTACAATCCTACCTTATACAGAGTAGTACTTTGGTCCATCTAGTTTAGTATTGTCAACATCGTCTGGCAGCTCCTCTCCAGAATTTCAGACGGGAGTCTTTCTCAGCCTTAGCTGGAGATGCTGGGGATTGAACCTGAATGTTCTGCCTGCAAAGCATGTGTTCTACCATGCAGCTACAGTTCCTCTCAAACTAGCCCTGCGTCAACACCTGCAGGAGCTGGTCAGGCTGCCAGGAGCCTTGCAACCCATGTTGATTCATGTAGATGTGCCAGTTCTGCAGAATGGGATCTCTACACCCCGGGCCAAACAGTGTCACTTGTAGTCATGTGAATCGCCACTCCACACACAGGGTTGGATCCAGAGTTATGCTGAATCAGCTGCTCTGGAGGAAGTGGATCTTCCCACCCCCTCCTTCCTGTGGCAACCCCTCCAGCCACTTACAATTCTGCACAGAGAGTCAGGACACTCTGCTGAATGGGGTGAGCTGCGGTGCAGGAGGAAGGGGAATTCCCAAAAATTGCAGAAAGCAGATTTTAGATTCAACAACCCACACACTTTCAATAGCAGCTGTGGAAGGGGTGTGTGATCAGAACTGGGGCCACAGCAAGAGAGAAGGAGGGATTCCCTCCCATGCCATGATCCCAAAGCTGCTATTTGGCACGGGAGGGAAACTTCCACTGTTGTCACGGTCCAGACTGGAACCGCCAGCCCAGCCCCGCGGCTGCAGTTAGCTAATAGAAAGAGGAGGAGAACTCCATTTGTGGGCTCCAAAGATCATGTAGCATCACATTTTATTTATTTGTATGCTGTCCTTCATTAACAAATCCCAGGGTGGTGTACAAAATTAATTAAAACAGCAGTTAAAACAGAAATAGAAATCCACAACAAAAACAAAACATCACACAAAGCTGGGCGTTTGTATTGTACATCGACCTGCAGATGCCTTTCAAATATGATTGCACAAATTCATGGAGGGTAGGTCTAGCGATGTCCACTAGCCATGATAGCTAAATAGAACCTCTTTCTTCAGTAGCAGTATGCCATGGAATACCAGTAGCTGGGGGGTTGCAATAGCTGGAGAAGACTATTGCTTTGATATCCTGCTTATGGGTTTCCTGGAGGGAATATGTTCAGCCATTGTGAAAAACAGAATGCTTTCCACAATGGGAAGCTGGTGCCCTCCAGATGTTTTTAACTACAATTTCCATAAGTCCTAGTCTGCATGGCCAATGGTCAAGGATTATGGGAGCTGTAGTCTAAAACATCTGGAGACTGGAGGGCACCAGGTTGCCTGTACCTGGACCAGATGGAACTTTGTTCACATCCATCAGGGCTTTTCTTATATCCAGAACGTAGCTGTGGTAAGCAGCTAACCTGACATCCCCTATAGCTTGCTCCCAGTTCTGGCCTCAGTTATGAGAGAAGAGGAGTAGGGCTTATATCACCGGGGGGTCCTCTTCCTCTCTCCCCAGGCTGTTGCCTGCATTCTCTCAGGGCTACTGGAGTGTTCTGGCGCTGATCTTCCTGGCCAAAGCATGGCTGGCTTATGGACAGGAAGCCCACCCCTTGACCACATCCAGGCTTCCTGGCAGGGGAGGAAGTGTCTCCATTGCTGTGGCTCTGTGGCTCCATGGGGCCATGGGAACAGCCTCCTGTGGCATAAAGAATTATGCCCTGGTCAGCTGGCAGGAAGCATTGTTGGAAGATCCCTGATAGTAGTGCTGGGAACACATTTCAGCTTGCTGACAATCTCGGCTTTTGTTTGGGGAAAGGAGCAAGTTTCTAGTCCTTATGGCTGCAAAGCTATTCCTGATATTGTATAAGGAATGCAAATAAATAACCTCTCATGATTCTTCTACTTTGCCTTTTATTTCCACCCCTCCCTTCATTTTATACTAATCCTTCTAATTCACTATGACTGTGTGTGTGTCCCTGCTCCCCCCAGGATTACCTACAGCTGGTCTCCAATTACAATATTATGATGAATAAATCCCAAAGTGTGATTATTCGTGGGCTGATATGATGCAAATAGTGGGTGCATGAGCAAGAGAGAGCAACTTCTGACTAAAAGGAAGGTGTCTGCCAAATGTGATCTCTACACACCCAGAGTCTCATATTACATGGGAGAATGAAAGGCATTTATGCCTTGAAATATTAATGCCTTTAAAGCAGTCAGTTGCTCAGATGTTTTTCAATACCACTGAGAGCCTCCAACGAGAGTCTCTCCATTACTTTCTAGTAAGTGGTTTGAGAGACTCATATCTTTGAAAGAGCATACACTAATGCTATGAGAACTCATATTAAATTATTCTTGTAGAAGGAAGTGTTGGTACAAGGCCAAATTAGATTATCATAGTGTATCCATCACAACTAGCTCTTCCAAATTAAGGAAGCCATGGCCAAGGGTGGCGCAGCAGCAAAGTGCCTGAAGTGTCTAAATCTGTGATTTCTGATGGGTATTTTGATGGAAAGTCAGAAAAATGAGGAACCAAGCAGAACCGAAATTAAAGGAGTAATCCCATAGTTAGCTGCTAGATGGCCATAGGATATCTGGTTTTCTGGGAACCAACCTCGGAGCCCATGCTCCAAGGTCGGTTCCCAGAGAACTGACCTTCCCCCCTTCCGTGCTGCCTCACAGGCAGCATGGAACGGTCCCAGGCTCTGCACTTGCAAGAGCATGGAGTGGCCGAAAAGGGGCATTCTGGGGGGCGTTCTGGGGCGGGGCGGACGGAAATGCCTGTACGACACATCCAGTGTGTCATATAGCAGCCTCCTCTACCGCTCTGCCCTCCCATGGCTAGACAGCCACAATCAGCTGTCTAGCCAAAAATGCAGGGCAGGAGAAGTACAGAGGGAATGATCCCCTCTGTGCTTCTCCTGCCCTGCGTTGGATAGGCAGTTGCCTCCGTGTTCAGAGCTGGCCTATCTGCATAGGATTGCACCCTAACAGATTTGCACATCCCTATTCAATAGATACTGACTGTTCGGATATAGAAAAACATGCCTGTTGAATTCCTGTCTGCCCTGCAGCTGTTAAAAGCATGTACAGAAATTCTTCAGCAGCTGGGGGGGGGGAGCACCAACCTACTCTTAACAAGAATAAAATGATGTTAATCTGTAAGTGGGGGAAATCTTGCTTGATGGTCTGTGCATGATTGGTCCTTGCAGACTCTGCAGAGGAAAGCCAAGATGCTGGCAAGCATCCCATTTTCATGGGAACTTGATTTTGTAACCTTATTAGGATGTGGTCCTATTTCAAGTATCATTTATTGTGGCCATGGGTTAACTTGATTACCTAGAAGACAATAAGAAGAATAAGATCATCACAGAGATGTTTATGATGCTATTAACATAAAGATAATTAGCTCATTACTCACTGGTCAATAATACCATTTTAGGCATAGCTCTGAATATCAGTTACAGTTACATTTCCACCCTCAGGTCATCCAGTTTGTGGCTCACTTAAACTCTATGATCGCCAGCCAGTATCACCAAGTTAACTGCTGTCTCAGATTGGTCATTTATGACTCTCCGTCTAAACAAATACCTCTGTCCGGAGAGTTACGAGAAGTATGACTTTGCTCTGATTTGCAGCAGCAAAGGTTAGTTTCTGTAAGGAATTGCATGTAGAGTGGAGTAATTTTACAGTGTGATGCAGGTTAGTGGAAGCATTTGGATTTACACTGATTTAGAATCAATGCCTATGACAACTTTGAGGGCTTATATTTTTTCCAGCTGATCAGATTTTTGGTCATGTGTGATCAACATACGTATGGTTAGTGCACATAACCCAGGAAAATGTCTGTGATTTGATGGCACCAAATTACTGCTGGGGTGAAAATTTGTTTCACTTTAAAAACAAACAAAAAATAACAAACGTTCTCATTCAATTTGATGGAAAAGACATTGTGTTCCAAAAGATATTCAAAAGAGAAGGACATTTTGGAGAAATTCTCATGGGTTGGGTTCAGGGTTCTTCTGGTTACCTTACTTATGCCCGAGAACTGTGCACGAGTGTCTTTTCTTTCATTGTACAATCTCTGGCAGTCTCCTTAGCTTCCCTCACCAATTAAAGCACAGGAGAAGGCATCATGATGTAATTTCTCTGATAGGGCTTTTTCAGATCAAGAAGCACAGGCAGCCTGGGAGGCTGCAGAGCAATGGAGAGATGTGTAAAAGAGAGAGAGAGAGAGAGAAACACATAGCACCCTTGGCCACTTTGCAGTGATTAGGTAAGCTCGAAAGCACAACCAAAATAAATTCAAAATAAATTATAAAATGCCCCAAGAATGAGGCAGAAAAATGGAAGCCTCTTTCACAGGGGAATAAAACTTTCAGGAAATCGGAGGACAGATTTTGACACAGCACTAGCCTCCCCCACCCCACAATGATAATGATACTAGATAGGGGCCATTGTGGAAGATGCAAAATGGGGGCCAGCCTGCCAACACAGCTGCCATTGTTGCCTCTTGCAATGGCAGTGCAAATGAGGCAGAAACCCTTAGGAAGGAAAGAAACTGTGCTACAGCCCCTGCCAATGGTGAGCCCTACCTATGAGAAACTGTTGAGAATTTCTCCTCCCCCTGGAGAAATTTGGTGAAATTGTCCACCCAGTTTCTCTGCCCACAAATAGGGTGGAGAATGTCAAGAGGCCATTTGCACACAGCTCTGCACCAGACCCACTACATATACCAAGACTGCACAACTTCTCATCCAGGTCTGGTGCAGCCTGCCAAAGAAGTATAGCAATCCACAAAGAGCTCAATATATCTCCACTTTTAGAACTATTATTAATAATGGATAGGTTAATACTACAAATTAGTACTCAACAGGGGAGACAGGGGGCTGTTCCCCAAGAAGTTGTTCCAGCAGTGGAAGGGAGACCATTGGAGGAATAGATTTCCCCTTCACCCTGTAGCCCTCATGCCCCCCCCATCTGTTGTGGAGGGTCAGAGGCTCTCTGGAGAAGATTTGGGGTACCCAGGGGATGGCAGGAGGGAAGAGAGGGCAGAGAAGTTCTGTTGCATGAGCAGAACGTTGGCTTCAAGCCAGCAATCCAATTGGGGTTTTTTTGGAAGACTGCTGACCAGTAACCAGACATTTGGAAACACCAAAAAAGAGCACTATCCCAAAAGTGATGAGAGCAGAGATTTGCCTGAAATGTGCATATGCTAATATATACATATCGATACAAATTTAGAAATAATTGCTCTGATTTAAATAGAAATACTTACAATACATCTCACCACCATGGGAAAGACTGTGGCCAAGTGACTGTGTGCCTGGTCAGCCGAAAGTCCAGGTGCTCTTGACTGATGAGCAACTTCAAGGCCCTTGCTCTCCTTTCCCATGGCTCTTTATCTTTAAACTGGACTTGAACTGGACAGCTTTTCAAACAGAGGATGCCATGAAAGAGAAGACTGTCTTCGAATAGGAGGCCTTTCTCTGCAAAGTAGGACACGTGACCACCCGATGAATGGGGACCAGGCAAATAATTACAAGACCGTATGTTTGTACTAACTGCCTTGGAAGTTATCGCTTTCAGTCTTTTATGATTTTAGTGAGGGAGAAGGTAATTGTAACTGTAATTATTTTTGTTGTCTGTGTGGAGGGAGAGGGAATTCAGTTGATTGTTTTCCGTATTGCCTGTCACAAAAACTCAGTACAATAAGTTACAATCTTTTTTTAAAAAAAAACCTCTCAATTTTTCCTGCCTTCTCGGTAATTGAAAAAGAGGGATCGGTTATTGAACACCTGCCAAGCCACAATAACCAGTGAGTGGGTTTGGCTGGTCAGAACAGAAGTTGCACAAGGCCTGGCACGCTGCCAGGGCTGAGCTGAGTAGTCAAGACATTTCCCTGTCTAAGGTGATGGACACCATACCATGTACAAAAACCTTACTTCAACCCTGGAGACAGGGCAGCTTCCTCCACCACATTTGAGGGAAACTTAGGGGATGCATGTATGGGGTACACAGCTTTGTTCTCCAACAGAGAGATGGTGAGTGGGCTCAGAAGGAGCAGATGGGGGCTGCTGCCCCACCCCCACAATATCTATTGCCTGAATCAGTCTGTGTGATGGTAGGGCCAACCCTGTATAGGTTTTTATGTCATCATCATCAACATTTAATAGCGATAAGCTATTAAAGATAATGCCTTTCAGAATTAGTTTAATCTCTCTAAACTCTTTGAGAAAGCTAAATATTTTCCAGCTTGGCCTTAAACAAGAGATATAGTAGAGGCTGATGTTTTTCTCATATTTTATCCCAGAGTCAATTAGTCCACCTCTAATTGTAATGACCTCCTACAGTCTTTCAAAACAAAACTTGCCTGTCTGTCATACGGCTTCACACACAGGACTCCTTCTCTCCTCGTCCATCCACTACCACCTTCCTTCTGTCCTTGGCCAGTTTTATATTTTCCCCTTTGCTTCAGGGGTGGTGCTAAGTACCTAAAAGATCTGGGGCACAGGCCCATAGGCCAAAAAAAAGGCACACATTTGCATATGCTAATTTACATATGCAAATATATGTACAAAATGAGAAATAATTACTATAATTTAAATTTTATAGAAGACAAGCTAATTAACCTCTTGTGTGCTTTCAGGGCAGCAGAACTGTACAATCTGCCAAATTGTGCATGCTTAAAACTTACCCTCCCTTAGGGGTGTCTGCTGTGGGGAAATCTGGCTCTTTTGGTGCCTGATGGATCCCCATAATGGATGTGGCTCAGCCTCCATAGGTGGGCTGAGCCCTGGTTAAGTTCCCGAAACTCAGGAATTTGACCAAGTTTTTTTGTGCAAACTGGTGCCAGGCCACCACCCGCCACCATTTTGTGCAAAAAGACTCTGCCGCCATGTGAAACTGGCTCCTTCTCCCCGTCCTGGGAGGCAGAGAAGGAGCCAGATGCACACGGTGGCAGGGTCGCTGTCCACAAAACAGATGATGAAAGGGCTCTCCCCTCTCAACCTCCATTTTGCGCACCGCGGGGTCACTATGTGCGCAAGTCTCTCATTCTCCCTCCTGACCCTGTGCCCAGCGACTATGCTGTGTGCAAAATGGAGGACAAAGGGGGATTGGTGCTCCCCTCTTGTCCTCCTCCTGTCCCGCTGGTGCCGCTGCCAGGGCAGTAGGGATGGCGGAGAATTTCTCCCCGAAACTTCGGGGGGCCGAGCGCCAACGTGTTCGGCCCCCTGAACAAGTTTCGGGGAGAAATCCTCTGCACCCCCCCGGGACAGGACTTACCTTCGCCGAATGTCCCTCCCGGCGGCGGGTCCAGCCGGCGGTTCGGCGGGTGTTCGTGCGGGGTGGGAGCGGCAGCCAGTCTTTCGACCAGCTGCCGCCGCCGCCATTCCAATAAAAGAAAAAGAAAAAAAAACACCCCCGTGATAGGCTACGTGACGATTAACGTAGCCTATCATGGCTAGATTTGCAAAGTCAGCCGTGATAGGCTATGTAAATCGTCACGTAGCCTATCACAGGTGACTTAAAAAAAAAAAAAAGCGCGTACGGATAATGGCGGCCCCCATAGGGAGCCGCCATTCCCGTTCCTTATTTGGTTGCTGTAGTCTACGTAAAGATTTACGTAGACTACGGCGACCAAATAAGGAACGCGAATGGCGGCTCCCTATGGGGGCCGCCATTAGCGTACGCGCTTTTTTTTTTTAAGTCACCTGTGATAGGCTACGTGATGATTAACGTAGCCTATCATGGCTGACTTTGCAGATCTAGCTGTGATAGGCTACGTTAATCGTCACGTAGCCTATCACGGGGGCGTTTAAAAAAAAAACAAAAAACTTTCGAGTTCGCAGCCGGGCGAGGCGGGAAGCCTCTTCCCCGGCCTGAATTTCAGCCGGGCAAGGCGGGAAGCCTACCCCCCGGCCTGAACTTCGCGGGGGGAGCAGCGAAGCGCCTCCCCCCCACCATGAACAAGCTTCAACGACAGGTAAGTGACTTTCGTCCACCCCTACAGGGCAGTAGTGGGAATGGGAGGAGGAGGAGAGGAGAGTGCCGCTCCCCTCTCCTTCTCTTGTCCGGGCGCTGCTGCAGCAGAAGGATACATGAGAGGAGCTCCCCTTACACTCCTGCCCTCACTGTTGCATTGCCAGCAAATCTGTCGGCCACCCTGAGCTGGTGAGGGTCAAGTCGCGCCAACTGGTGGATAGTCAAGACGGAGCCCAGGGGGCTGAGCCAGTGAAAGCTCGCTGAGATCCACTCCACGAACAGATACCTCTGGCATCCCTACCTTCCATGCACTCACAATGGTCCTTGGTCTTTTAGAATCAGGCCCAAATCCAGATGGGGAGGAAGGAGTGGCCAGACCCAGCAAAAAGCTGTATGGTGCCTTAAACATTTACCAATTAACTGAAAACTGAACAAGGCATACTGTCAAGGCAGGATGTGGGAATGTGTTGTAGGCTATAATAATCCATCCTCTTAGCCTGCAAATGTATATAGAATAGGAAGGACAAGAGACCTCTTCCAGAAAATTAGAAACATCGGAGGTAAATTCCAGGCAAAAATGGGTATGATCAAAAACAAAGGTGGCAGGGACCTAACAGAAGCAGAAGAGATCAAGAAAAGGTGGCAAGAATATACGGAAGATCTGTATAGGAAGGATAATAATATCAGGGATAGATTTGACGGTGTGGTCAGTGAGCTAGAGCCAGACATCCTGAAGAGTGAGGTTGAATGGGCCTTAAGAAGCACTGCTAATAACAAGGCAGCAGGAGATGACGGTATCCCAGCTGAACTGTTTAAAATCTTGCAAGATGATGCTGTCAAGGTGATGCATGCCACAGGCCAGCAAATTTGGAAAACACAAGAATGGCCAACAAATTGGAAAAAGTCAACTTATATCCCTATATCAAAAAAGGGAAGCACCAAAGAATGTTCAAACTATCGAAGAGTGGCACTTATTTCACATGCCAGTAAGGTCATGCTCAAGATCTTGCAAAGTAGACTCCAGCAATTCATGGACCAAGAATTGCCAGATGTACAAGCTGGCTTTAGAAAAGACAGAGGAAGTAGAGACCAAATTGCCAATATCCGGTGGATAATGGAGAAAGCCAGGGAGTTTCAGAAAAACATCTATTTCTGTTTTATTGACTATTTTAAAGCCTTTGACTGTGTGGATCATAACAACTTGTGGCAAGTTCTTAGTGGTATGGTGATACCAAGTCATCTTGTCTGCCTCCTGAGGAATCTGTATAATGACCAAGTAGCAACTGTAAGAACAGACCATGGAACAACGGACTGGTTTAAGATTGGGAAAGGAGTACGGCAGGGTTGTACACTCTCACCCTACCTATTCAACCTGTACACAGAACACATCATGCAACATGCTGGGCTTGATGAATCCAAGGCTGGAGTTAAAATCACTGGAAGAAACATTAACAATCTCAGATATGCAGATGATACCACTCTGATGGCTGAAGTGAGGAGGAGCTGAGGAACCTCATGATGAAGGTGAAAGAAGAAAGTGCAAAAGCTGGGTTGCAGTTAAACCTCAAAAAAAAACACAAGATTATGGCAACCAGCTTGATTGATAACTGGTAAATAGAGGGAGAAAATGTGGAGGCAGTGACAAAGTTTGTCTTTCTAGGCACAAAGATTACTGCAGCCACTGACTGCAGCCAGTAAATCAGAAGATGTTTACTTCTTGGGAGGACAGCAATGACAAATCTTGATAAAATAGTTAAGAGCAGAGACATCACATGGACAACAAAGATCCGCATAGTTAAAGCAATGGTATTCCCTGTAGTGACCTATGGCTGCGAGAGCTGGACCATAAGGAAGGCTGAGCAAAGGAAGATAGATGCTTTTGAACTGTGGTGTTGGAGGAAAATTCTGAGAGTGCCTTGGACTGCAAGAAGATCAAACCAGTCCATCCTCCAGGAAATAAAGCCAAACTGCTCACTTGAGGGAATGATCTTAAAGGCAAAACTGAAGTACTTTGGCCACATCATGAGAAGACAGGATACCCTGGAGAAGATGCTGATGCTAGGGAAAGTGGAAGGCAAAAGGAAGAGGGGCCGACCAAGGGCAAGATGGATGGATGATATTCTGGAGGTGACAGACTTGACCTTGGGGGAGCTAGGGGTGGCGACAGCCGACAGGAAGCTCTGGCGTGGGCTGATCCTAGGGATGTACAAAACACCTACCTGGCTCCGCACCGGGCAATCTCGGGGGGGGGAGGTGCTCTGTCCCTTCCCCCAGAATCCTCAACAGGGGGGGCGGTGATCCGGTCCTCCCCACCGGAATCCTGCCCAGCCAGCTCCACTCCGCAGCCAAGCTGCAGAGCTGCCGGCCGGCTCCAGCCACCCGCAGCCAAACATCCGGCCACTGGGCAGCCCTGCAGGGATGCAAATGGCAGCTGTCATAGCCGCCGCCATTTGCGTCCCTGTATTGAGCTGTGATAGGCTACATAAATATTTACATAGCCTATCACGGCAGGGGGAAAAACCCCAACGTACACAAATGGCGGTAGCCGCCACCATTTGCGTACGCTGGGTTCCCCCCCCCTGCTATGATAGGCTACATAAATACTTATGTAGCCTATCACGGCCTCCGCAGGGACGCAAATGGCGTCCCTGCATTAGCCATGATAGGCTATGTAAGTATTTACATAGCCTATCACGGCTATGAAAATGAGGAAGCGAATGGCGGCCGCAGGACGGCCGCCATTCGCAAAGCAGCGTGGACGGGAGCAGGTAAGTGCTCCTTTTCACACGCCTTTCATGGGGTGGGGGCAGCAGGGACTTCGTCCCATGTGCCTTTCATGGGTTGGGGGGCGGGGGCTTCGTTCCGCGATGGATTTCGGGGGGCTGAATGCACTGGCATTTGGCCTCACCAAGATCCATTGCAGAATTCTGTGACATCCCTAACTGGTCCATGAAGTCACGAAGAGTTGGAAGCAACTGACCGAATAAACAACAACAGGCTGCAAATGTACGTAGCTTCTATGGAATAACCCCTGTTAAACGTAGCGGGGTTTACTTCTAAGTAAATCATCACTCACTCCCCCCCCCCATCACTGACAAGCACAACAGCGCTGGACAGAGACCTTAGGACTGGAGGACATTACTTTACCGCTCCTGTCCCCCAGACCAGGCAGGGCGGCAGAAAGAGCCACTGCCCAAGGCAGCTGTCCTTCGAACTAGCTGTACCTGTTGCATAAAAAATCGCAACCATGTATGTGTAACTTACATTTTAGCAAGCTTGTTAATCAGCTGTTTCACCCATTTTAATATGTATCACGCAAGTGCATGTTAAGAATTCAGAGCTAATTCAAGTGCTAAATGTCAATTTTATCATTATTTATCTCTAAACATCTTTCCCATTCTACATCTTCAGTTAGGAAAATATGTGCTTGAGTGGCTTCTTTAAAAGTATCATATACTACCCATATATTTTCTGATATATTCATAACTGCTGGCACCAACGATGTGTAGTAATAGTAATCTAAAAAAATATATTTCTGTGTCTGAAGGAGATACACTATACATTCTCCCTTGACAGGGATAGCCCAAGGCACTGAAGACTAAGTACATCAGGAATGCAGAATCTCATACCTGGGGGCCAAATCTAGCCTGATTAGTGTCAGTGTTGTTTCTGAGCGCAGGGAGTAGGATAGCAGTTCAGATTCTGAAGGATTACTGCCAGACATGGGGGAGGTGTTTTCCCAGGCTAGTCCAGACATGACTGGGCCGGCTTCTCAGGTTACAAATGCCCAGCTGGCTGAGGATGAGGGTTCCTCTCCACATAACCCTGTGAGAGACAGTGAACAGAAGGAGGGGGGTTGGAGAGTCTGATCTAATAGAAGCCAGGTGCAGACACAGAGCAAAGAGAGAGAAGGCTGGGGTGGAACTTAGATGGTCTACCCAATTGGCCTTCCATGAGAAGCTGTGCTCAGAGACCTCACAAGAGAGGGGGTCCCCCCACTTAAGTTAGGCTAGTGAGGCCGCCTTCCTCTTGAAATGCCAGGCAACTCTCTTAACTACCTTTTGAATTCCCTTGAAGGCATTCCTTTGTAGACTGAGAGTCACTGAGAATTTGCATCTGTATGTCCCTGTGAAGTAATGGATTAAAAGCTGTAGACTGAAGTCTGTCATCTGTGTTTGTCTTCAGCCTTGAAATAAAGTGGGGGCTAAAGGAATCCTGACAATTAGGGTCCTAATCTGGCCCTTCAGGGTTCTGCAGATGGCCACACACCCTTTTCCCCAACCACCAATTGTTTGGTGGTTTCATGGCTTTTGTGAAGTTTTCTCCCCTTCTCCTAAAGCTTAGTGACTAGCAGTTAAGAACTTTAAGTTACAATAGGCTGGTAATGTTGGTGTTTTGGGCCCTCCCCTTTACCTTTGGCTCTGCCTGCAGCTGGAATGCAGTGTCATGCCCTACCTGGAGGACGATTCATCTGAGGAAGAAGAGGGGGGAGGGCCAGCACAATGGGCCCCCACCATAGCTAAGCAAGGAACAGGAGGCCTTGGCTGACAATCCTCCCCTGGAAACATTACAGGAGCAACCTGGCCCTTCACGAACAGTTCCTGAATTCCCCCAAATGCTGGAAGCAGAGCCTGAGATAATCCATCCCTCTGAATGGCATAGAATCAGACACAAGCAGCAAAAGAACAAGACGAAGTCATAGTGTGGGGTTTTAAGGAGCAGTGTTGCTCCTTAAAAGCAACACGCTGACCTAATTAGCCAGCTGTGTTGACTAATGACCAGCTATAAATCAGCCCAGCTGATGCCAATTTGCTGCTGTGTACAACAGCACCTTAACCTCAGCATTGTCTTCCAAGACACCAGAGCTGAAAGTTCCTAGACCCTTTGCTACCCATCTGTACAACACCTTCAGACACCCGCCTGACTGGCCTTGACGCTTGATAAAACTGATGCTTGTGAACTGACTTTTGGACTGCTTTGACCTCGCCTCTGCCTGTGCCTAGGGATGTTAGAGAAATCTGCCATGGATTCAAATTCAAAACACTGGAATCTGCGGATGGCTCCACTTACCTCCGCCCCAGGAGGATTCTGTCCAGAATGGCACTCCGCTTGAGGCCTTAACCAGACCCGTTCGCCACCATGCCGATCGCCATTTTTCTTTCCTTACCTGTGCCTGCAAAACCTCCTTGGAGCTCCTGTGTATGACCTTGGACTGAACTGGTTGCTTTCTTGCTGCTGCTCCTGGGACTATCTGTGCCTTGCTCAAGGCCCCTGCTAGGGATGGCGGAGAATTCCACCATGGATTTCAGTGAGGCCGAATGCACTGGCATTCAGCCCCCCGAAATCTGTGGCAGAATGGCCTGCCCCCTCACCCCCCCCCCGTGGATTCCCCCCAGGACGAGACTTGCCTGGGGCGGATGTTCCGGATGGTGGCGGCTCCAGTGGTGGCTTTGGCGGCAGCAGCAGCTGGTCTTCCAACCAGCTGCCGCGGCTGCCATTTGCATTCTGGTCGTTGCCGTGATAGGCTACGTAAAGACTTTACGTAAAGATAGGCGTAGCCTATCATGGCAAGCCAATCAAAAAAAAAAAAGGCGTAAGCAAATGGTGGTGACTACGGCAGCCGCCATTTGCCTTCCTTATTTTTCGCTGTTTTAGTCTACGTAAATATTTACGTAGACTATTACGGCGAAAAAAAAGGGAAACGCAAATAGCGTAGTGGGTGCTATTTGCGTTCCTTTTTTATTCACCGTTTTAGCCTACGTAAATATTTACATAGACTAAAACGGCGAAAAATAAGGAAGGCAAATGGCAGCCGCCGTAGCCACCGCCATTTGCGTACGCTTTTTTTTTCTTTTTTATCCAGACGTGATAGGCTACGTAAAGACTTATGTAGCCTATCATGGCTCCCTGGCTGGATGCAAATGGTGGTTGCTATAGCAGCCGCCATTTGCATCTGCACCAGCCAGTCCGCGGCTGGAAATCTGGTTGCGGACAGCCCTGGCCTGGCCGGCTGCTCCGCGGAGCCACCGCAGAACAGAGCCGGCCATCGAGGATTCCAGGGGGGAGGACTGGATCGCCTCCCCCCCCGTCGAGGATTCTGTGGGGAGGGACAGAGCACCTCCCCCACCACCACGAACACAATCCGTGAAAAGGTAAGTGACTTTCGTACATCCCTAGCCCCTGCCTGCATTGAAACAGGACATGCAGACACTGAGAGCGTCTCCAAAATGGAATTTGGCCCTGGAGCTGAAAGAGGGTCAACACTCCTGGCATACATCCTATAACATGCAGTGGAGTTAAGGATGTGGAACCTCTGGTCCATTGGCTAGGTACAGACCTCCAAGCCTCCCAATCCAGACCTCCAGGCTCTTTGAGGCTGTGCCCCTTCATTGGCCCCAGTCCAGGTTACTGATATTATTTACTCCAAGTACAATTATTGATTCCTTCCAATTACAAAGGGGGGCTCACGCATATTAGGGAAGGAGAATGTCTGTACACAAATGTCCCCCCCCCCGTTGTGCACTGGACAAAATTAAGAGTTGCTTCTGTAGCTCCACCCACTTTTGGCTCTGGCCCCACCTACTGTGGAATATGGGGGGGGAACCCCAGGCAGGTTTTGACTGAGGTAATGTGGACCTCCCCCTTCATGGATCACTGCCTTGTTGTGGCGAAGGGGCTTGCGTAACTCAGTGAAGCCATAAGCTATGCCGTGCAGGGCCACCCAAGATGGACAGGTCATGGCGGAGAGTTCTGACAAAATGTGGTCCACTGGAGAAGGAAATGGCAACCCACTCCAGTATTCTTGCCAAGAAAACCCCATGGAACGTATCACAAGGCTAAAAGAAATGACGCCGGAAGATGAGCCCCTCAGGTCGGAAGGTGTCCAATATGCTACTGGGGAAGAGCAGAGGGTATTTCCAAGTAGTGCCAGAAAGAGTGAAGCGGCTGGGCCAAAGCCGAAAGGACACTCAGCTGTGGATGTGTCTGGTGGTGAAAAGAAAATCCGATGCTGTAAAGAACAATATTGTTTAGGAACCTGGAATGTCAGATCAATGAATCAAGGTAAGCTGGGGGTGGTCAAACATGAGATGGCAAGATTGAACATCGACATCTTGGGAATCAGCGAACTAAAATGGACAGGCATGGGCGAATTTAATTCAGGTGACCATCATATCTACTATTGTGGGCAAGAATCCCTTAGAAGAAATGGAGTAGCACTCATAGTCAACAAAAGGGTGGGAAAAGCAGTACTGGGGTACAATCTTAAAAATGATAGAATGATCTCAGTACGAATCCAAGGCAAACCATTCAACATCACAGTAATTCAAGTCTATGCCCCAACCACTGAGGCCGAAGAAGCTGAGGTTGATGGGTTCTATGAAGACCTACAACACCTTCTAGAACTAACACCCAAAAAAGATGTCCTCTTCATCATAGGGGATTGGAATGCTAAAGTAGGAAGTCAAGAAATCACCGGGATAACAGGCAGGCATGGCCTTGGTGTACAAAATGAAGCAGGACAAAAGCTAATAGAGTTTTGCCAAGAGAACATGCTGATCATAGCAAACACTCTTTTCCAACAGCACAAGAGGCGACTCTACACATGGACGTCACCAGATGGTCAATATCGAAATCAGATTGATTATGTCCTTTGCAGCCAAAGATGGAGAAGCTCCATACAGTCAGTCAAAACCAGACCTGGAGCTGACTGTGGCTCAGATCATGAGCTGCTTCTTGCAAAATTTCGGCTTAAATTGAAGAACGTCGGGAAAACCACTAAACCGTTCAGGTATGACCTAAATCATATCCCTGATGAATATACAGTGGAGGTGAGGAATAGATTTCAGGGATTAGACCTGATAGACAGAGTGCCTGAGGAACTATGGACGGAGGTCCGTAACATTGTTCAGGAGGCAGCAACTCAATCCATCCCAAAGAAAAAGAAATGCAAGAAAGCCAAGTGGCTGTCTGATGAGGCTTTACAAGTAGCTGAGGAAAGAAGGGAAGCGAAAAGCAAGGGAGAAAGGGGAAGATATACCCAACTGAATGCAGAGTTCCAGAGAATAGCAAGGAGAGACAAGAAGGCCTTCTTAAATGAACAATGCAAAGAAATCGAGGAAAACAACAGAATGGGAAAGACTAGAGATCTCTTCAAGAAAATTGGAGATCTCAAGGGAACGTTTTGTGCAAAGACGGGCATGATCAAGGACAAAGAAGGCAGGGACCTAACAGAAGCAGATGAGATTAAGAAGAGGTGGCAAGAATACACAGAAGAACTATACAGGAAAGATCTGAATGTCCCTGAGCCGGACATCCTCGAGAGTGAAGTCAAGTGGGCCTTAGGAAGCATTAGTAACAACAAAGCTAGCGGAGATGACAGTATTCCAGCTGAGCTATTTAAAATCCTAAAAGATGATGCTGTTAAAGTGCTGCATTCAATATGCCAACAAATCTGGAACACTCAACAGTGGCCACAAGACTGGAAAAGGTCAGTTTACATTCCAATTCCAAAGAAGGGCAACGCCAAAGAGTGTTCAAACTACCGCACCATTGCGCTCATTTCACATGCCAGCAAGGTGATGCTCAAAATCCTACAAGCTAGGCTTCAGCAGTATGCGAACCGAGAACTACCGGAAGTACAAGCTGGGTTTTGAACCGATTGGTTCAAAATTGGGAAAGGAGTACGACAAGGCTGCATATTGTCACCCTGCTTATTTAACTTATATGCAGAGTACATCATGAGAAATGCCGGGTTGGATGAATCAGAGGTCGGAATTAAGATTGCTGGGAGAATTATCAACAACCTCCGATATGCAGACGATACCACCCTAATGGCAGAAAGCGAAGAGGATCTCAAGAGCCTCTTGTTGAGGGTGAAAGAGGAGAGTGCAAAAGCTGGTTTGAAACTCAACATTAAAAAAACGAAGATCATGGCATCTGGCCCCATCACTTCCTGGCATATAGAAGGGGAAGAAATGGAAGCAGTGACAGATTTTACTTTCTTGGGCTCCAAGATCACCGCAGACGGTGACTGTAGCCATGAAATTAAAAGACGCTTGCTCCTTGGGAGGAAAGCTATGGCCAACCTAGACAGCATAGTAAGAAGCAGAGACATCACCTTGCCAACAAAGGTCCGTCTAATCAAAGCTATGGTTTTCCCATTAGTAATGTATGGCTGTGAGAGCTGGACTATAAGGAAGGCTGAGCGCCGAAGAATTGATGCTTTCGAACTGTGGTGCTGGAGAAGACTCTTACGAGTGCCCTGGACTGCAAGGAGGTCAAATCAGTCCATCCTAAAGGAAATCAACCCTGAGTGCTCATTGGAAGGACAGATACTGAAGCTGAAGCTCCAATATTTTGGCCACCTAATGCGAAGAGAAAACTCCCTGGAAAAGACCCTGATGCTGGGAAAGACTGAAGGCAAAAGGAGAAGGGGACGGCAGAGGATGAGATGGCTAGATAGCATCACGGATGCAATGAATATGAACTTGAGCACGCTCCGGGAGAGAGCGCAGGACAGGAAGGCCTGGCGTGCTATGGTCCATGGGGTCACGAAGAGCCGGACACGACTGAACGACTGAACAACAACAACAACAATGTGGACCTCAACAGGAAAAAGGTCTCCCAATTTATTATAAACTTTAATTATTAATGTCAAATTAATTTTTTTAGGGTTGTAATTATTTTTCTGCAAATCTAGGCATCAGCAGCTTTAATTTGAGACCATTCTGAACTCGATCAGATAATATTTAGGGGTTGAAATGGAGTGAAAAAGCCTGCACCAACTCATTTCCTCGGAAGAAAGTCCCAGAAGAGCACAAAAGGATTGATTTACTCCCAAGGAAGTGCAGAATAGGATTGTGGGTTAGCAGCTCCATCCTATGCATGTTTACTTGAAAACCAGCCCCACTGAATTCAACTAAATTTACCCCTGCGATAGAGCAAGAAAGGGCATGCGGAATTGCACCCTTTTTTGGTGGGTTTTTTTCTTTTTTTAGCGGTATAAATTTCATTGTGATGAGTAAAACACGAGCAAACATAATAATTCCATTAGTAGTTGAAAAGGTTACCACTAGCATGCCAAAAGTATACCACTAACAAAAGTATCTGTATTAATATATACACTTTTTCTCTTTTTTTAGTTTCTGGGATTCTAGAACACATTCTAGATTCCAGAAATATAGGACATCACACAACATTGTGGAAGACTGTGACCAGGTGACCTGTATATGGCTTACTCAGTCTGCTGTCTCGTGGGCAGATTCAAAGTCCTGTTCTTCCTTCTGATAGTGGCCTTGGACTGGACAGTCCTTCAAATTGGGGATGCCTTCAAAAAAGAGAACAGCCCTCTGGCAGCCCTTCAATGAGAGGACTGTCCTTTCTAAAAGAGGACACATAGACACCCTAAGGTATTAGGGGAGGTTCCCACAACCCACCACCACCACCCCTACCTGCTCAAAGCACACATGAAAGAGTGGCAGGACCATGCCAACTAACCTCAACACTGCCATGTGCATCACCATCACATGTGCATCATGCCTGTTCAGCAGCTAGTCCTACACATTTATTGATATATGCATGTGAGGCTCTTCCAGGCATTGGTGTGTACATAGTAGGGATGCTGGAGAAATTCAAGATGGACTAAAATTAGGGATGGGGGAGAATTTCTCCCTGAAACTTCGGGGAGCCGAGTGCCAACGCATTCGGTCCTCCGAAGGTTTTTCGGGGAGAAATTCTCCACCCCCCCGCCCCCCCCCCCCCGGGATGGGACTTACCTTTCACGAATGTCCCTCCCGGCGGCGGGTCCCGGCGGTGGTTTGGCAGGTCTTCGGCAGGGGCGGCAGCCAGTCTTTCGACCAGCTGCCGCCGCCGCCATTACAAGAAAAGTAAAAAACAAAAACACGCCCCTGTGATAGGCTACGTAACGATTAACGTAGCCTATCACGGCTAGATTTGCAAAGTCAGCTGTGATAGGTTACGTTAATCATCACGTAGCCTATCACGGGTGACTTAAAAAAAAAAAGCGCGTACGGCTAATGGCGGCCCCCATAGGGAGCCGCCATTCGCGTTCCTTATTTGGTCCCTGTAGTCTACGTAAAGATTTATGTAGACTACGGCGAAAATAAGGGCAACGCAAATAGCGTTCCCTTATTTTCGCCGTAGTCTATGTAAATCTTTACGTAGACTACAGGGACCAAATAAGGAACGCGAATGGCGGCTCCCTATGGGGGCCGCCATTTGCGTACGCGCTTTTTTTTTTTCAAAGTCACCCATGATAGGCTATATGACGATTAACGTAGCCTATCACGGCTGACTTTGCAGATCTAGCCGTGATAGGCTACGTAAATCGTTACGTAGCCTATCACGGGGCTTTTTTTTTTTTTTTACTTTTCTTTCGTAGTTCGCGGCTGGGGAGACGGGGCGCTTCTCCCCAGCCTGAATTTCGGCCGGGCGAGGCAGGAAGCCTCCCTCCCCCCGCCTGAACTTCGGGGGGAGAAGCGAAGCGCCTCCCCCCCACCGCGAAGCAAGCTGCGAGACCAGGTAAGTGACTTTCGCCTCCTGCCCCCCCTGCGCCCCCGCGGTATCCCCCCGGGACAGCACTTACCTGGGGCAGATGCGGCGGATTCGGCGGTGGCAGTTCCGGTGGCGGCGGCGGCAGCAGCTCCAGCGGCTGGTCTCCTGGCCAGCCACGGCCGGGCTGCTGCCACCACCATTGCCATCCTTGCAGCTGTGATAGGCTAAGTAAGAATTTATGTAGCCTATCATGGCTAACCGCCCCCCCAAAAAAACCCCAAACACCAGAGTATGCAAATGGCAGCGGCTATGGCGGCCGCCATTTGTGTTCCCTATTTTTTGCCAATTTATCTTATGTAAATATTTACGTAAGATAAATCAGCAAAAAATAGGGAACACAAATGGCAGCCGCCGTAGCCGCCGCCATTTGTGTACGCTGGTGTTTGTTTGGGTTTTTTGGGGTGGTTGGCCGAGATAGGCTATGTAAATACTTACGTAGCCTATCACGGCTGCCTGGCTGGATGCAAATGGCGGCCGCTATGGCCACCGCCATTTGCGTCCGCAGCAGCCTATCCGCGACCAGAAATCCAGCTGCAGATGGCCCTGGGCAGCTGCTCCGCAACCTGGCCGTGGAGTGGAGCCGGCCATCGAGGATTTCTGGGGGGAGGACCAGATCGCCTCCCCCCATTGAGGATTCCGAGGGGAGGGACGGAGCGTCTCCCCCCCACTGCGAAAGATTCCGCGAAAAGGTAAGTGAGTTTCGTACATCCCTAAACTAAAATGAGCTTGGATTTCTGAGAATCTGACCTGTAGAATCTGCCACAGACCAACCCCTTCAGGCTGTATGGAGTCTGTCGACTCAAGTTTTTTTTTTTTTTTTACTTTCCTGAAATTTATTCCTAGGAAAATATGCAAGTTTCTGCTCAGGAAAAGTTGAATGGAATGGGTAACAATACGCTAAATGTTACGTACTAAGGTAAATTATGTAAATTGTTGTGAATCCTTTTATGGAATTATTTGCATATTTTTCCGCATAATGAAAATTTTTTGAATCCTCCTGTGACAATGGAACAAAAAGTACCTGGCAATCCATGAGACACAGACAGAGTGGATTTTACACAATCCATACATCCCTACTGCATAGGGCTCCTTCACATGGCTGCTGAACATGTCAGAGCATGGGACAAGCTCCCACAATGTTGTGGACCCCTCATGCATTCTTTCAATGCATGAGGAATGGTTATGTGAATCTCCTTATTTTGTCCTGAGATGAGTTTTTCATATAAAAGCTGTAGCCAGTTCTTTTTAGATCAGATAATCCTGCTTTTATTGGCACAGAATATATACACGTGTGCTCCAAGCTAAGCTTGTTCTTAAAATGTGAAACAATTCTTTTTCTTTCAAAGTATATTCTCTAGCACCATTTTTAATCAAACCCTCTCTGTAGAAGGTGAATAGATTTAAACACCTATGTATGGGGAGGCCTTATTAAATCCTATTTTCTTCCTTTTGTACATTGCCATCCAGAATACAAAAATGGCCTTGTGTCCATCTGAATAATGTCCAGGGACCATTTCCCCAATTATTATTGCCTGCTGTCCTCCTCTATTATGACAACTTCATTTCTGAAACCACAATTAAGAGACTAACAAATATAACGCTTAAGGAAATAACCAGGCAATTTCCTATATTTTATAGCCATTCTGGTTTATTAAAAAAAAAAAAAAAAGCACATGACTTCATGTGTCCTGAAGCTGGTAGCAACACATTCTTCATAAAACACAGGGTTTTGTTCTGTGTTTCCAGCAGTGTAGGGACAGCTTTACAGTGTAAAACAAACGCAGCGACTAGCCGACTACAGCTTCCCTGGCCAGTTTGCATAGAGCTTGGCTGCGGAACTGTGAGGAGTCTGGGGGCCATTTTTGCCACAGGGCCACAATCTGTGGGGTGCTATGCAGAAAATATCAGGGGGGGGGAGAAACAAAATGGCAGCATTGGCACTATGGAGCACTAAAAAGGTCTGGAAAAATTGACATTTTTAGCTCTCCATAGCACTAACACCACCATTTTGTTTTGTTTTTTAAAAATGCATTTTTCTGAGTGACTGCCAAATTTGGCAGTGCAGCAGGGGGCACAGGGTCTACACATGGCCTACACCTGGCTTTGGGGCTCAGCCAACTCCCACTCCCAACATAACTCTTAGGCTTGCATTCAGTTGACACAGAAATGTCTCGTCTTTCTTTCTGGACCAATTTCAGCAACAGCAGGCATGTGTCCCCGCTTTTCTTCTTGATTCTGGCCCTGGGGCTCTTAGGTTTGGTCTGTGTATGCAGCAAAATGTAGTGGGAGTGAGATGGTAGAATGCTGAAGTGGTAGAAAGGGATATACCACTTTGAGAACTTTCCTTCTGTAAAACAAAGCAAAAGAAACACTAGCAAGCAGAACACTAGTACAGCAGACAAAGAGGTAAGCTGGAACTTTTATCCAAGAAAGAAGTCTGCTGAAGCCAGTATTGCAGGGCAGATGTGAGGAATGCGTGGCCCTCCAGATGTTGTTGGACTGTAACTCACATCAGCCCTATCCAGCATAGCCAATGCTGAGGGATTATAAGAGTTGCAGTTCAGCAACATCTGGCAGTAGAGTTGTACAGATTTTGTAAAATCTGTTCCATCTGCATTTTGTGGATTGTCGGGTGCCTTTCATTCCATCATCTGCTCTTTGACAGAATCATTTTCCCCCCAATTTCCTGAATTTGTGCAAATTTGCATTTGCGCAAATTGAGAGCTGTGAAAATGTGCAAATCCCCCCCAAAATGTGCAAATCCCGCCCAAATGTGCATTTTCATGTTTGACCTATAGGAGAAATGCACATTTTTGACTGATATTTTCTTTATTTTATGTAAAATAAAATTTCTATGACAAAATTGTGTAAAATACTGGAAAGTAAAACAACAACAACTGGTCCGCAAGTTCATGGAAACAGTGCAATGTGGAAAAAGCCAGTCCACTGCAGAATCTGTGGGCCAGATTCATAGAAATCCAAACTCATTTGATTCTGTTGCAGATTTCTTCAACTTCTCTATTTGGAGAGCCTTACATTTGCAATCCCTGCAATAGCAAATTTGAATTCACTTTATTTTGTCATCACCTCCTTGAAAGAAATATAGAACAACTTCTCTAGGGGTTATTGTGTGATGTTGTTAATAATAGGGTTTTTTTATGAGTTTGTAATAACCATTTTGGCTAAACACTAAAATTGTACTGTATAAGTTGGAGTTTAGTTTTAAGGATGTGTTCAATTCTCACATACTTTGACTGTCACTGGGTAGGGTTTCCTAAAGACAGATCCATGCAAATTCTTCTTGATCCAGAGTTCTCGTTCAGATGACTCATCTCTTGAGTCTCCTGTAGGCAACCTTTGCTTCTTGTTATTTGTTCTTTTTATGATGCTAATGCTTGTCAGAAAGTGTTGCTAATATTGAAAGTCTTAAGGTAACATTGTTTCATTGCCACAACCCAGCAGCAAGTTATGTAGATTGTCCAATGTACTGTGTAGCTTGCTGTCATTCTTTCATGTGTCCAAACATGCCTACAGCCTTGTAAGTTATTTCTGGAATATGCTTTGTTCCTTCCTGCTCATTTATTTATTCAGCCTCTTGTTAAAATGTGCTTGCTGTATGGAACATCTGAGTGTATCACCATCATAGCATTCTAGAATAAATTAACTAGTCTATCGTGCAGTTGTGGACCATAATTGTGCAAGTACTAAACAGAAGGGGAAAAAACAAAGTACATTTCCAAAGCAGAAAACTTGTGTTGATCTACTCCTTACTTGAGACCATTTCTGCCATGAACAGATCATTTGGAAGGAGTTCAATCCAGACTTGAAACAAGCCATTTCCTTAATTACTCTTGCTGTTCTTTTGTATTGTTCATTCTGCATCTTGTTTCTCAGCTGTCAAACATGGCATTGGTTGAGAAAAAGACACTCTGCATGAGGGCACTTCCTTTTGGCGCAATCTTTTCAGCTCAAGTTAATGTTTTCAGCTTACTAATGTGAGTTATTCACGGAGCTCTTTCTAACCTCAGGACAATATACATGTGTGATTGCATTTAGCTACAAGTCATTACTGCCAAGAACTCCCTCTTGGGAAAATCCATTTATAATCTAAAATGGCTTTAAGTTATTTTTCATTAGCAGGTGCAATGTCTTTTCTCATTCTTCAAATCTCAGTAGGATGATTTCTAAAAATCAGCTTAGGGTTTTTCCACACAGAGCCCTTTTTTTGTGGTTAGGCAGTATCTGTACTGGATTTT
This sequence comes from Heloderma suspectum, assembly GCF_057233095.1. Classification (NCBI taxonomy): domain Eukaryota; kingdom Metazoa; phylum Chordata; class Lepidosauria; order Squamata; family Helodermatidae; genus Heloderma; species Heloderma suspectum. Next base: position 29,952,055 of record NC_139459.1, read on the forward strand.
GTTGCCTGCGGTTTTGCACTCCATGATCCACACCAAGCCCCTGTTTCTCAGTGGCCACGAGTGGGATTTTGCATCTACATGAGGCGGGGGGGGGGTCCATGACAGAATGTGTCCAGGTTTCATTTCCCTGTCCTTTCCCTTGCCCCTTGCTACGGTCTGCTTCCACGGTACCTTTTCTCCATTCTGTGCATGTGCATTCGTGAGTTTAACTCACCTGCACATACCATTTTTCTAAGAGAGAGAGGGAGAGAAAAAACTTTCACCAAAGGCGCAGTATTTCAGAATTCCTTAATCTAGAAATATGGAGCGTGCAGATCTCCTATGCCTGCTAAGTTCCTGTACAGTTTCCTGACAAACTTGGGTCCTGGAAGGGGGCCTACATGCAAGCAGCTATAAGCAGACTGAGCAGAACCCCCTCTTCCTGCTTTGTAAAAAGAATGGTTCAGCCCACCACCACCATCACAAAGCTGTCTCATACCGTTGTTGTTGTTGTTGTTGTTGTTGTTTTGTTTTGTATCAGTCCTTGCGTAAGTCTGATCTTCTAGAATATCACTAACATACATTTACTTTTATTTTAAAAACAGCAGCTACAAAGTTAAGCAGGTGATTTGTAGGGATGACAGAGAATTCCGCAACGGATCTTGGTGAGGCCGAATGCCACTGCATTTGGCCCCCCGAAATCTGTTGCGGAACGAAGCCCCCGTCCCCCCAAACCACAAAAGGCGCGTGGGACAAAGTCCCCGCTGCCCCCACCCCACGAAAGGCATGCAAAACGGAGCACTTACCTGCTCCCGTCCGTGCTGCTTTGTGAATGGCAGCCGTCCTGGCCGCCATTCTCTTCCTCCTCTTCCTAGCCGTGATAGGCTATGTAAATACTTACATAGCCTATCACGGCTAACGCAGGGACACCATTTGCATCCCTGCAGAGGCCATGATAGGCTATGTAAGTATTTATGTAGCCTATCACAGCAGGGGGGGAGGAAACCCAGCATACGCAAATGGCGGCAGCTACCACCATTTGCATACACTAGGGTTTTCCCCCCTGCCGTGATTGGCTACGTAAATATTTATGTAGCCTATCACAGCTCAATACAGGGACACAAATGGTAGCAGCTACAACAGCTGCCATTTGCGTCCCTGCAGGGCTGCCCAGTGGCTGGATGTCCGGCTGCGGGCGGCCGGAGCCAGCCAGCGGCTCTGCGGCTTGGCCGCGGAGCGGAGCCGGCTGGGCAGGATTCCGGGGGAAGGGATGGAGTGCCTCCCCCCCATCAAGGATTCTGGGGGGAGGGACGGCCTCCCCGCCACTGCGGATTGCCCGGCGCGGAGCCAGGTAGGTGTTTCGTGCATCCCTAGTGATTTAAGTACTGTGTTCCAGGAGTAAAGCAGCAAACGAAACAAAATTTTTTTGTTGTTGTTCAGTCATTCAGTCGTGTCCGACTCTTCGTGACCCCATGGACCATAGCACGCCAGGCCTTCCTGTCCTGCGCTCTCTCCCGGAGCGTGCTCAAGTTCATATTCATTGCATCCGTGATGCTATCTAGCCATCTCATCCTCTGCCGTCCCCTTCTCCTTTTGCCTTCAGTCTTTCCCAGCATCAGGGTCTTTTCCAGGGAGTTTTCTCTTCGCATTAGGTGGCCAAAATATTGGAGCTTCAGCTTCATTATCTGTCCTTCCAATGAGCACTCAGGGTTGATTTCCTTTAGGATGGACTGATTTGACCTCCTTGCAGTCCAGGGGACTCGTAAGAGTCTTCTCCAGCACCACAGTTTGAAAGCATCAATTCTTCGGCGCTCAGCCTTCCTTATAGTCCAGCTCTCACAGCCATACATTACTAATGGGAAAACCATAGCTTTGATTAGACGGACCTTTGTCGGCAAGGTGATGTCTCTGCTTCTTACTATGCTGTCTAGGTTGGCCATAGCTTTCCTCCCAAGGAGCAAGCGTCTTTTAATTTCATGGCTACAGTCACCGTCTGCGGTGATCTTGGAGCCCAAGAAAATAAAATCTGTCACTGCTTCCATTTCTTCCCCTTCTATATGCCAGGAAGTGATGGGGCCAGATGCCATGATCTTCGTTTTTTTAATGTTGAGTTTCAAACCAGCTTTTGCACTCTCCTCTTTCACCCTCAACAAGAGGCTCTTGAGATCCTCTTCGCTTTCTGCCATTAGGGTGGTATCGTCTGCATATCGGAGGTTGTTGATAATTCTCCCAGCAATCTTAATTCTGACCTCTGATTCATCCAACCCGGCATTTCTCATGATGTACTCTGCATATAAGTTAAATAAGCAGGGTGACAATATGCAGCCTTGTCGTACTCCTTTCCCAATTTTGAACCAATCGGTTGTTCCATGTCTGGTTCTTACTGTTGCTTCTTGACCCTCGTACAGGTTTCTCAGGAGACAGGTAAGGTGGTCTGGTACTCCCATCACTTTAAGAATTTGCCACAGTTTGTTGTGATCCACACAATCAAAGGCTTTAGCGTAGTCAATGAAGCAGAAATAGACGTTTTTCTGGAATTCTCTTGCTTTCTCCATGATGCAGCGAATGTTGGCGATTTGATCTCTAGTTCCTCTGCCTCTTCGAAACCCAGCTTGTACTTCCGGTAGTTCTCGGTTCGCATACTGCTGAAGCCTAGCTTGTAGGATTTTGAGCATCACCTTGCTGGCATGTGAAATGAGCGCAATGGTGCGGTAGTTTGAACACTCTTTGGCGTTGCCCTTCTTTGGAATTGGAATGTAAACTGACCTTTTCCAGTCTTGTGGCCACTGTTGAGTGTTCCAAATTTGTTGGCATATTGAATGCAGCACTTTAACAGCATCATCTTTTAGGATTTTAAATAGCTCGGCTGGAATACTGTCATCTCCGCTAGCTTTGTTGTTACTAATGCTTCCTAAGGCCCACTTGACTTCACTCTCGAGGATGTCCGGCTCAAGTTCAGTGACCACACTATCATGGCTATCAGGGACATTCAGATGTTTCCTGTATAGTTCTTCTGTGTATTCTTGCCACCTCTTCTTAATCTCATCTGCTTCTGTTAGGTCCCTGCCTTCTTTGTCCTTGATCATGCCCGTCTTTGCACAAAACGTTCCCTTGAGATCTCCAGTTTTCTTGAAGAGATCTCTAGTCTTTCCCATTCTGTTGTTTTCCTCGATTTCTTTGCATTGTTCATTTAAGAAGGCCTTCTTGTCTCTCCTTGCTATTCTCTGGAACTCTGCATTCAGTTGGGTATATCTTCCCCTTTCTCCCTTGCTTTTCGCTTCCCTTCTTTCCTCAGCTACTTGTAAAGCCTCATCAGACAGCCACTTGGCTTTCTTGCATTTCTTTTTCTTTGGGATGGATTGAGTTGCTGCCTCCTGAACAATGTTACGGACCTCCGTCCATAGTTCCTCAGGCACTCTGTCTATCAGGTCTAATCCCTGAAATCTATTCCTCACCTCCACTGTATATTCATCAGGGATATGATTTAGGTCATACCTGAACGGTTTAGTGGTTTTCCCGACGTTCTTCAATTTAAGCCGAAATTTTGCAAGAAGCAGCTCATGATCTGAGCCACAGTCAGCTCCAGGTCTGGTTTTGACTGACTGTATGGAGCTTCTCCATCTTTGGCTGCAAAGGACATAATCAATCTGATTTCGATATTGACCATCTGGTGACGTCCATGTGTAGAGTCGCCTCTTGTGCTGTTGGAAAAGAGTGTTTGCTATGATCAGCATGTTCTCTTGGCAAAACTCTATTAGCTTTTGTCCTGCTTCATTTTGTACACCAAGGCCATGCCTGCCTGTTATCCCGGTGATTTCTTGACTTCCTACTTTAGCATTCCAATCCCCTATGATGAAGAGGACATCTTTTTTGGGTGTTAGTTCTAGAAGGTGTTGTAGGTCTTCATAGAACCCATCAACCTCAGCTTCTTCGGCATCAGTGGTTGGGGCATAGACTTGAATTACTGTGATGTTGAATGGTTTGCCTTGGATTCGTACTGAGATCATTCTATCATTTTTAAGATTGTACCCCAGTACTGCTTTTCCCACCCTTTTGTTGACTATGAGTGCTACTCCATTTCTTCTAAGGGATTCTTGCCCACAATAGTAGATATGATGGTCACCTGAATTAAATTCGCCCATGCCTGTCCATTTTAGTTCGCTGATTCCCAAGATGTCGATGTTCAATCTTGCCATCTCATGTTTGACCACCTCCAGCTTACCTTGATTCATTGATCTGACATTCCAGGTTCCTAAACAATATTGTTCTTTACAGCATCGGATTTTCTTTTCACCACCAGACACATCCACAGCTGATTGTCCTTTCGGGTTTGGCCCAGCCGCTTCACTCTTTCTGGCGCTACTTGGAAATACCCTCTGCTCTTCCCCAGTAGCATATTGGACACCTTCCAACCTGAGGGGCTCATCTTCCGGCGTCATATCTTTTAGCCTTGTGATACGTTCCATGGGGTTTTCTTGGCAAGAATACTGGAGTGGGTTGCCATTTCCTTCTCCAGTGGACCACATTTTGTCAGAACTCTCTGCCATGACCTGTCCGTCTTGGGTGGCCCTGCATGGCATAGCTTATGGCTTCACTGAGTTACGCAAGCCCCTTCGCCACAACAAGGCAGTGATCCATGAAGGGGAACAAAAAATTAAGTGGCTGCTAATGCCACTTTAAAGAGCTCGAAGGAGATCACGCCAGATTCCTTTTTAAAGAACATAGGAATAGGGATGCTGGACAAATTCAAGATGGATTATAATGAGCTTGGATTTCTAAGAATCCATCCTGTGGAATCCACTGCAGAGATACCCCCTCAGGCCGCGTGGAGTCCATGGACTTTCGGGAATTTTTTTTTTACTTTCCCGGATTTACGTATATAAATCTGTAGAAAAATACATAAGTTTCTGCTGAGGAAACTTTGAATGGAATGGGGGACACTGCACTAAATATTACGTACTGAGGTAAATTATGTAAATACTTATGTAAATATTTATGTAATTAGTAATTACTTGCCTATTTTTCCACATGACGAAAAAAATTTTCACATCCATCTGTGGGCAGATGATGGGATGAAAAGGCGCCTGACAATCTGCAAAACACAGACGGAGTGGATTTTACACAGTCCATACATCCTTACATAGGAACATAGGCAGGTGCCTTCTACTGAGTCACACCCTTGTTCCGTCTAGCCCTGTCATCACTGACTGGCATCTGCTCTCCTGGTTTTCAGGCAGGAGCTTTTCCAGCCCAACCTGGAGAAGCCGGGCATCAAACCTGGGATCTTTTGCATGCCAAGCATGTGCTCTGTCTCACTGAGCTATGGCCCCTGACGGATTCAGATGAGCAGATTTCTATGAATCCCACCTGCGGATTCTGCAGCAGGCCAAATTTTTCACTTGTGTGTGTGTGGGGGGGGGGGTTGTGCAAATTTGCATTAGCGCTAATGCTAATTAGCACAAGTAGAGTGAAATTCTGGTAAAACATAAATCCAAAAATCCTGTCCATGGGAGGGTGATGGAATGAAAGATACCTGACAATCTGTGAATTGCAGTGTGCATGCAAAGCAGGTGCTCTACCACTGAGCCACAGCCCCTGAGCAGATTCCCCTCTCCCTCAGCCTCACATTGAGGCTATATAAATAGACAGTCTCAGTACCCACCACCACCACCACTACATCACCACCATTGAAAAACTGCCTCATACAATGTAAAACGTTTAAATTTTTATTTATAGACTTTGTCCTTCTGGAATACCGCTAACACACTTTTCAAAAGAGCACAAAAGCAAACTACAAAGTTAAGCAGACAATTCCAGTACTGATGCTAAACACATTGTATTCTGGGAGTAAAGCAGCAAAAGAAATGATTAATTCAGTGGCTGTTAATGCCACTTCGAAGAGCTCCAAGGAGCTATAGGATGTGTCTCTACAATAGGAAATACACAGCAAAGAATCAGGAAAGGAGGGAAAGCAATTATCCACCTTCTCCATGGACAACTCCTCCCACCCTGTTTCTATTAGGCATTTTCCTGTCTACACCAACAAAGAAAATGTGCAGCTGTTCTGTTCTTTCCTTCCTTAACAGATTTTTGACCTTGAGCAAAAAGTCAGGAGTATTGCTGGAAAAACACAGGCAGATTACGAAAGGATGACAATGTCATCTGGATCACCCATGAAATGTGAGTGAGCGAGCCATGGTGATTCTTCAAGAAATCCTTGTTTGAAAAAGCCCTTAAACAGACATTAAACAGTTTCTTTTAAACAATATACCCATCTCCAGAACTTCAAAATCATGTGTGTGGGGGGGGGGGTCAGAATCACACCCGCTATCCCTGCCCTCAACTTCCATATGTTCAGCAGAAGATCTGTACAGAACCTTATATGCATCAAAGTATGTTCTTCCATGTGATTCCAGGGAAATGGGATCCCAGATCATGTGCCTCAGGTCCCAGATCATGCGTACACAGCTTATGCATACACAGTTCTATATAGGTAAAGACTCTCTCAATTTGGACCTTCCACAGAATATGCAGAACTTGGGGGAAGGGACATCAGGCATAATCCTATCCTGCCACTATATCAAATGCATTGTGCAGGCAGCACATAGCTGGATCACAAGGAAAGCTGGGGGGGGGGGGACAACAAACAGACACACTGGCCTGTATAGGTGAACAAACTGGCCACAACTTTATTGGTTACAGCTTGAATAGGATTTGGCAGTGCATAGGGTATGGATCCAGTCATCAGGCAGCCTGCCTACTGGCCAATATCAGCAAGCTGGCCTGCATGCCAGGTTCACAGGTAGGAATGTCAGGAGTCTTGCACTCACCATGGCACAAACAGCTCATGTGATCCCTTCCTGCACCCTGGGTGTATGGCAGGCTCGCCAACCCCATGCTAGGCTAGGTCTCGAAGCTACACCTCCAAGATCCTATCAACCTTAAGGGCAGGGGCTGGCAACCTCTGTGTAACCTCTCCACTGCACTCCCACTCTACATGTAGAGGGTTATGAGGCTGAGGATGGAGGGGGTGGAGCTCACACACATGTCCCCAGTCTCCCTCCTTGAGTGTCAACTTTGCACCAGTCTTCCCCACCCTGGTGCCCTCCGGATCCCTTGGACTGAAACTCCCACCGTTCCAAGGCAGCATGGCCATTCACCATTTGGAAGCCTTCAACAGTGTTCCAAACAACATCAGGAAGCCTTCAAGGGTGTTAAAAATGAAGTAAGAGCACTGCAGTATATAATGCAGGGGAAATAAAGATGCTGTGCCTCAAAAACAGGGCTGGCAGCCGCAACACCCAGCATCCTCAGGCAACGACCGAGCGCCTGGCGCCTCAGGAGGCTCACCAGTGCTGGGGCTTGAGGTGGTTTCCCCATCCATCCCATCCTCCTCAGTGTGACTTTACCAAGGGCCAGGTGGTTCAGAAGCTGCCCTTCTGACCTTCCAGCAATGCCTGGAGCAACCTGGGGTGGGGCCATTATGGAAGCAGCAAAATGCCGGGCAGCTCACAGGTGCCCATGGCAGATCGCGGAGGTGCTGCAGCTGCTTGTCATTACATCACTGCTGGTCAGTAGGGATGTCGTGAGCATCCATTGGGGAGCTTGAGCTCGGCGGGTTCCCACCAGTCCGGCCTCCCACCAGTCCGGCCTCCCAGGTGCCAGTCCATGACCCCCTGCTCTTGCCTGACTCGGCACATGGCTGGTTAGTAGGGATGTCGCAAGCGTCCGTGGGGGGGGCTCAAGCTCAGCGGGTTCCCGCCAGTTCGGCCCCCCGGACGCCAGTCCACAACCCCCTGCTCTTGCCCGTCTCAGCACATGGCTGGTTAGTAGGGATGTTGCAAGCATCCGTTGGGGGGCTCAAGCTCGGCGGGTTTCCGCCAGTTCAGCCTCCCGGACGCCAGTCCATGACCCCCTGCTCTTGCCCAACTTGGCACATGGCTGGTTAGTAGGGATGCCGCAAGCGTCCGTGGGGGGGGGCTCAAGCTCAGCGGGTTCCCGCCAGTTCGGCCCCCCGGACGCCAGTCCACAACCCCCTGCTCTTGCCCGTCTCAGCACATGGCTGGTTAGTAGGGATGTTGCAAGCATCCGTTGGGGGGCTCGAGCTCGGTGGGTTTCCGCCAGTTCGGCCTCCCAGACACCAGTCCATGGCCCCCTGCTCTTGCCCAACTTGGCACATGGCTGGTTAGTAGGGATGTCGCAAGCGTCCGTGTGGGGCTCAAGCTCAGAGGGTTCCCACCAGTTCAGCCCCCCGGACGCCAGTCCACAACCCCCTGCTCTTGTCCGACTCAGCATATGGCTGGTTAGTAGGGATGTTGCAAGCATTTGTTGGGGGGCTCAAGCTCAGTGGGTCCCCACTCCTTGCCCAAGTGTTGCTCACAGCGGCAGCAGTGGCAGGATGGGAGCTGAGAGGCTCTGGTCCCATCCTGTTGCCTCCACTGCTGAGGCCGAGAGCAACTGCACCCCTCTCTGCCAAGCACCAGCAGAGAAGGACGCAGTTACTGTCAACGGCAGTGGCCCTTGCCAGGCTCCTACAAACCAGCAGCCGGCTCATGTCCGGTGTGAGCAGGAGTGGGCAGTGGGTGGGGATCCGTTGAGCAGGTTGCTGGGTGGACTCAGATGAGTTTGCCCATCCCCACTGGTAAGCTGGCTGAATACCAGTAGGGATGTGTGAATCAGCAGACCTCAAGCTCACTGAAGTTCTCTGAATTCCATCTCAAAGCTCATTCCAACCTGAGTCTCTCAGCCCCTGTGCTACAGTTTGCAGAAGCCTAAGTTCGAAAAGCCACATTCTGAGCAGTGGTAGTGCACTATGCAACACAGCAGAACTATCACAGGTTTTACTTATAATATTTCTGGTTTTGTAGGAGTTCCTACCTTTTAGTAAGCATTCTTTATTTTAGGATGTCCATTATTTTTATCTTTAAAAATAATAAAACCTGAGAGATCAAGGTTTTGAGCAATGTTGTTCTCGATGGACATCACACCTGTACCAGACCCCATAAATCCTCTGGGTGGCACTGCAAAACTGACTGGAGGGGGGCACCAATGACGCTCCTCACTCAGGGCACTATTTATCCTAGGGCTGGCCTTGTTGTAATGGATCAAAACAGCTGTCCATATGTTTGGACTCTCCTTGGGGCAGGGGGTGGCTATGGAGGCTGTCTGTCATGATAACTTACCACTATACTCCTGATCCTCTCTAACTTGGAAGTCCTTAATTCTATGTGGTAGACCTGAGTATACAACCTGACCACCCATGAAGGATGCTGAGTTGTGCAGCAAAATAGCCTTATTTGGAAGACAAAGTGGGCTCTGATAATACAGAATTATGTTTTATCTATTCATGTTAAATTATTTTTAGGCCATTTTTAAGGGAAAGACCCTCTCAGAAGTTGGGCATCTGTAGTCTAGGGTAAGAGGGCTTACCACCAGGTGGCAGAACATGTTGTCTGTCATGGGGTTATGACCCAACAACATTGTCTTGAGAAACTTAAGTGGGGGATTTGACTGACTGACTGCTTTGAAGTCAGGAAAGCAATTGGCTAATCTGTTGTTGTTTGGGCCTTGCCCTGTAACATGTGGGTTGGTTCATTTGACTGAATTATCTAGAGATATTTGTTCTGCATTTTTTCCCCATGAAATTTTATTTTATTTCAAAATGAAGTTGACAAAATAAAGGCAACAAAAAGAAGAACGTACATAGTAATAATTCAAAATCACTAAAGATACAAAGGAATTCACTCATTATCAATCATTGTCAATAACAGGTATGCTTCTGGAACATCTACAGTAAAATGGCCTAAGTAGGAGCTCACTACCTAATGAAAGTAAAAATACAAATTATACAATATATAAAAGGAGCCGGTGGGAGTGTATGTCATTGGGTGTGTATGTGTGTATTAACCAGAAAAAAATATACGCAACTGTACTTCGTTGGAATTTGATCAAATGTTTGAAGAACTTCAGTGTAGGACATAAATGGAAACCAAGGTGCCATAATATCATTCTTCGAGTTAGGATTCCTTGCTCACTGCCCTTGCTGAGTAAGTTTATACATACTCATATTGCATTAGGTTGCAGTCCCATGTCCCCTAGACAGCTTCTGGGGGACATAAGATAATTCGGTTTCTGGGATCCGAGGTCAGAACCAGGGCTCTGAAGTCAGAACCCAGAAACTGCGCTCCCCACCCCCACCTGCCCCTTGTAGCCAGTGTGGTTCTCTCTGCACTGGCTATGTCTCCGTGCTTGGAAAAGAGAGCATGAAGACAGCAAGAAGGGGGTGGTCCTGGGAGCAGGGAGGGGAGGAGACCATGGAAGCTGCATTACACAGCTTCCTATGTGCATCCCGGCCTCCTTCCCTGCCCCTGCCTGAAGCCATGCCTAGATGGGCAAAATCACCCATCTAGTGAAAATGCGGGGCAGCCAGAGCATGGAAACCAGGATCACCTCCATGCTCCAGCCAACCTGCATTGGATATTCGGCAGCCTCTGACGTCAGAGGCTGCCAACTAGGGATGGCAGAGAATTCCGCCACGGATCTCGGTGAGGCTGAATGCCAGTGCATTCGGCCCCCCGAAATCTGTGGCGGAACAGCCTGTCCCCCCACCCCCCCATGGATCCCCCCCAGGATGAGACTTACCTGGGGTGGATCTTCTGGGCTCTGGCGGCTCTGGCGGCAGCTTCAGTGGCAGCAGCTGCGGCGGCTGGTCTTCCGACCGGCTGCCGCCACCGCCAATTGCAGGGGTTTTTTTTACAGAGACATGATAGGCTACGTAAATTTTTACGTAGCCTAAAACATCGGGGGGGGGGGGGAAGGTGTAATCAAATGGCAGCAGCCGCCGCCATTTGTGTACGTGGGTTTTTTTTTACCCAGACGTGATAGGCTACGTAAGTTTTTACGTAGCCTAAAGCGACTGGGTAAAAAAAAAGCGTACGCAAATGGCGGCGGCTATGGCCTCCACCATTTGCATTCCTTATTTTGGGCCGTCCTAGTCTATGTAAATATTTACGTAGACTAAGACGGTGAAAATAAGGGGAACGCAAATAGCATCCGCTATGCTATTTGCGTTCCCCTTATTTTTGCCGTCTTAGTCTACGTAAATATTTACGTAGATTAAGATGGCAAAAATAAGGAACACAAATGGCGGTGGCCGTAGCTGCCGCCATTTGCATACACGGTTTGTTTGTTTGTTTGTTTGTTTTCCCAGAGCCCTCCGCAGCTGGAAATCCGGCTGCGGACGGCTCTGGCCTGGCTGGGCCTGGCCAGTTGCGCTCTGCGGAACTGCCGCGGAGCACAGCTGACCACGGAGGTTTCCGGGGGGGGGGGAGGAACGGAGTCCCTATCCCCCCATCGAGAATTCTGGGGGGAGGGATGGAATGCCTCCCCCCCACCATCAACATAATCCATGAAAGGTAAGTGACTTTCATACATCCCTACTGCCAACTATCAAGATACGGTTGTGCCCTCCATGTAGTGTAGGGCAGGAAACATGGCATCTGTGGACACCTGTGGACCCTTGGACACCTTTCATGGCACCTGCTGAGGTGCCCCACCCCTCCCAGTTTTGTTGTTTGTTTGTTTTTACATAACAGGGTTTCTTACCAGTAGTTGGGATCACCTCAAAGCAAAGTGAGGGCCTGTAGCTGCTCCCATATTCTTTTCCTGTGATTGTCTCTGGGCCACACATGGGAATCACAGACATTCTTGGGAAATGAAATTGGAAGGTGGCTGCAGGCTGGTGCTTTCATCTGCAGCACACTCATTTTGTGGCAGTGCCCAAGACAGTTTCTCAAACTGCCAAATGTTCCGATGGGCCCAAAAAGGTTGCCTAATGGATCTGCTATCTGCACACTGTGGTCTGGATACTGTAGACCAGGGGTGGGCAACTTGTGGCCTTCCAGATGTTATTGGACTGCAACTCCCATCAACCCTGGCCAGAAGAGCTAATGGTGAGGGATGATGGGAGTTGCAGTCCAATGATATCTGAAGGGCCAGAAATTGCCCACCCCTGATGTAGACCATTCAAGGAGATCCACCCCCTTGCCTTTCAACAAGGAGTTGGACTTAATAGCATTTTAGTCCCAAAGATACCAGAACTATTTTTTCCCAAGAAACTACCAAGAAACACACAACTACTTTGGACTATGTGTTATGCAGAAGGTTGAGTATCCATGTATATCACTCTGTGTGTGGGAAACTCCATATGGAGGGGTGGGGGAGAACCCTCTAAATGGACATAAAACTACAGATTCAATAGTCTTAGATGGAAATCTAAGACATATCTCACACAACACGCATGGTTTATCCAGACGTTCGAAGCCATTTGCTGTGAAGTCATTATTAACTGCAAAAAATCAAACCTGAATTGTAACAGAGTTCAGGTTTATTTCAAGGTTCTCTACTCTCTCTCTCTCTCTCTCTCTCTCTCTCGTATCATCCCAGTATGTAAATGTAGCAGACAGCAATAGCAAACATCAGGTGGTAAATGAAAACAAGCAGCCAGAACTCTTCTAATAAAAATAGCTTAGTTCAATAATGGGACTGTACAAAACAAGGACAGATATGCATTCTCTCTGCCTGATTAGTTGCTATGTGTAAGAAAGAAAAACATGGATACCTTGCCAGAGCAAACGTACATTGAATGAAGTTAATAAGACACTTCACTGTTGATTAACTGTCCTGAACTCCCACATCAGATGTCATGAGTTGATAGCAACTGACCCAGACTACGGGAAGAAACTCCATATGAGGAATGCCTGGGTGATAAAGTTTAAGGGATAACAAACAGAAGGAAAGAACATGACACTGCATAAGTATCATGCACTGCGTAAGAGATGGCAGAACACACTGAAGACGCACCACAGAAGATGGAACAGATTTCTGTTCATTCCAGCGGTCTCACATTTCCAAAATTTCTGAGGTGACTGTCATAAATGTCCTAAATATGGTGAAAGTATGTAGGATGGGCACTGGGATCCTATATAATTTATATATTCAGAAATCATGTGGAAAACCAGAAAGTTATTATTTCAGTAACCAGAAGGATGAGTCATTTATTAATGAATACAAACACAATGTGCAGAAATAGGTATCACATAAAGTCCCTGACACGCACTGCCGGGAAAAAACAACTCTTGAACATTGCCGGCTGGCTGATTCAGAGATAAAGGCCACTCAAATGTTGTTGTGACAAATTTACAATAGCCCAATTAAGCTGAAGTAAGAACATAAGAGCCCTGCTGGATCAGACCAACGGCCCTTCTAGTCCAGCACTCTGTTCACACAGTGGCCCGCCAACCACCCATGGGACACCTGCAAGCAGGACATGAGTGCAACAGCACCCTCCCACCGATTTCCCCCAGCAGCTGGTTTATGTAGGCATACTGCCTCTGATGCTGGAGGTAGCGTATTGCCTTCAGAACTAGTAGCCATTGATAGCCTTCTCCTCCAGGAATTTGTCTAACCCCATTTAAAGCCATCCAAATTGGTGGCCATCACTACATCTTCTGGAAATGAATTCCATAGTTCAGCTACGCCCACTGTGAAGAAGCCCTTCCTTTGATCTGTCCTGAATCTCCCACCAATCAGCTTCAAGGGATGACTCCAGGTTCTAGTATTATGAGTCCCCTCAGATCCAGCTTTTTTCACACCGCGGGTGAAGATTGTCTGTAGCCAGCGCAAGGAGTAGAATCCACTCATGAGAAAGCCTGACATGGAAGTTTTAGAGGGGGTCAGGGTGTATTATGTGACCACCTCTGGCCTGTTGTCATTAAGGCTGTTGCTCAGTGGTCAAGCACCTGCTTTGCATGCAAAATGATCCAGGTTCAATCCCTAGGATATCCAAGTAGGCCTGGAAAATACTCCTGTATGAAACCCTAGAGCAAGGTTCTAGAATCTCAGGCTGGGGCAGGGGGAATCTGGCCCTCAGGTTTTCCCCAGATGACCCTACCCTCTTTCTCCTGACCACTGACTCTTTGGTGGTTTCCCAGCATTTATGCAGGTTTTTCCCCATTCTAAAAGGTACAAATGTCTCTCCTAAAGCTTAGGGACAAAGTAAGCTTTCTTCATATCAGACATAGCAGAGCTATTCATGATTGGACTATTTAATTTAGGGTAAGTACACATGGCCCCAATTCTGATTGGGACCATGGCACTCCAGGAGGGGGTATTTAAGCTTCCCCCCCTTTCCATTTTCTTAAAAAAAGAAAAATCTCTCCACTGATTCCAATGAAACCAATAGTCTGACCCTGTATAAGGCAGGTTCCTATGTTCTTTGCCAGTCTACCTAACATTCATGTAGTTCTGTCCTTTGACCAGAGTTCAGTGATGGCATAGAGGCTGAATCTCCACCTGATATCCCTCATGTCCCAGGTTTAGGATCTTCTTCAGGCTCACATCTTGTCAAATTGAAATATTTGGACTTTGTGAGAGCCAGTTCTCATGACCCCTATGACAGCCATGACTGACTTTTAATTTCTAGCACCATATGCAGAGGTAGTCATGGGCAGGCAACAGCTTGAACATAACTGGAGTCTGTGTACGTTGAGTTTGAAGTGGTGTTCTATGAGGGCCAAACCAATGCAAGGCCTCGAAGGACATGATGAAAGTCAGTGTGTGCATAGATCTCTGTGCTTCATTGACTTCTATATGCAGCTACAGTAGTAAGTCTGAAGTCCCCAATGTATGGTAGTCATGAGAATTAAACATAATCCTATCCATTTGTACCACCATAGGCTAACTTGCATAGTCCTTAGATATACCACCACGGTTTGTTTTTCTGTTCAGGTATTGTTCTTCTACTTTTGAGGGGTGGGAGTCATCCCAGATTGAGGCATTCCTGTGGGGAAGTAATAGTCAGAATGCTGCAGCGCAAGCACAAACTACAGAGCACAACCACAAACAACAGTAAAGTCAAGTTATACCCTGTTGAATGTGGTTTATTTTTAAAGGAGAACACCCAGAAGATTGCATCACCAGAAGCTCACTTGAATCCATAATCATAGAATCATAGAATAGTAGGGTTGGAAGGACCATCGAGATCAACCCCCTGCTCAATGCAGGAATCCAAGTCAGAGCATTCCTGACAGATGGCTGTCCAGCTTCATCTTGAATGTCTCCAGTGTGGGAGAGCCCACCATCCTGGCTGATGTTTCATGGAAAACATCAGCCAGGATAGAAAGCATTCATGGACATTGGGACAGTATCTGCCTTCATGGTGCACTGGCTCAACATCCCTATATGTTTTTTCTTTCCATTCTAACTACACAAAGTCAACTGAGAGCATGCTGTTTGATGTGGTAGAGCCCTTGCATGGGATTGGACCAACTCGGAAATGCATATAGGAAGAAATGTTTGTTTGAGAAAGCATTCCAAGCCCCTGCAGTGTGTAGTGTGGAAATCTTATCAGTTACAGAACAAGTTTCTAGCCTAATGTTCATTCTGATGTGTAATCTTTTCACGTGTGGGGGAATGCTGACATGGATGTGCTTTACTCAAACAAATTATGCCCCACCTCTTGAGAGAATTCCTGAACACCACCCTAAATGCTCGTATAGGGTCTTATATGTTCTGGCAACAATTCTGAACACTGTTCACTAGTCCTGTTGATTTCAAATGGTACTACATTTACTTACAGCCAATTTCTCTGGTTTAACTGGATTGTGATCCAAGCCATATTTGGAACATAATGACATATCTTGGTCCATTTTGTACTCGCAGGGTCAAGTCTTAAAGGTGATTGCATTCCTTTAAAAATGGATGTTACCCATGGGGAGCCATGCCTTTGATAGGCATACAGTAAACATACCTCTTATCCAACTGAACACTCAACATTTAACTATGATGACACAGATTGGTGAGAAATAGCTATGATGCTGGTCAGTACAAGACCTCTTCCAAAAATGCTGTCCGCCTATTAAATATCATGTTCTTCAAGACAGCATCAGTGCTTTCCCTTGGAAGCAGCATAGTCATCTGGTTCCTCTTATGGAAAGTCTATCATGGTGCATGTTAAAGTAAACGCTGCAACACACCAGTCTCTTCCTCCCTTTAAAATCTCTGCACTTTCTGCAAAACTGATGTTGCTAAGAACTGTGGGGAGAGAAGAGAAGAAAGAGTGATAATGGCAGTGCTGTCTCGGGGTAATTTGGCATCTTAGATAAGGTACAATCCCTCTCCTCCATGCTTACCGCTATTCCTGAACAGCATGAAATGGGGGAAAAACATGAGTTTACTTGGATATTTATTTATGCATTCATTTCTATACTGCCCAATAGCCAAAAGTCTCTGGGTGGTTCACAGTAAGTCACAAGATAAAAAAATAGCATACACATTTAAATATACAAAATGTAAAAACAATTTAGGGCACAATCCTATGCATGTTTAGACAGAGAAAAGGCCTACAACTCCCAAGCAAGGCTGGCTGGGGAATGCTGGGAGTTGTAGGCCTTTTCTCTGTCTAAACATGCATAGGATTGTGCCCTTAAACAGCTAAAAACCATTTCAGTAAAATTCTAGACCTGTTCAGACAGCTGGCATAAATGCCCCATCATATGCCATTAAATGCTTGTGAGTAGAGGACAGTCTTAAGCTGATGCTGAAAATATGACAGTGTTGGGATCTTCTGTTTTTAATTTATTTCTTTCATATGGCAGCATTTATTAGTGCCACCGTACTGTAAAGGGGCTTTAAACATTTGTTTGAAACATAGCCTAATGCATCCTTTAAGCCAGTGGTCTTCAACCTGTTCAGACCCAAGCTTCTGACTCCCAACCTGCAACATGGGACCCACTTTCACATTTTGTGAAAATTGGCTGCTCACCCCCCTCCATGCCCAAATCAGTGAGCTGATTGGTTCAGTTCGCTGCCTCTCACACTAGGAAAAATGCTGTGATTTAAAATAGCACATGGCTGAAGCCTGGACTGGCCAATGCAGTGCTTTCCTTTACTGTGTGCCAAGCTTTGCCTGGCCAATATTTCTGCTGCCTGCCTGGGGGCCATTTGATGCTCTGGATCCCTTGGTACACTAGGCAACCACCCACTTTGCCTCTCCTTAAAAATGGCCCTGGACAAATTATTCTGTTGTAAGGCAGCTTCTAACTGCCTTACACTGCCTACTTTCCCTAGAGTGCTCCTTGAGTAATCCTACTGATTTCAATACCACTCCTGAGCAAGCGGCCATCTGCAGAGTGCAGTGTCTCCAAGGCTGCTATCCTATATACACTTACCTGGGGATAGATCTCATTGAACTCAGTGGAGCTTACCTCTGAGTAGACGTGTACAGGATTGCACTGTAAATGACTCAGGGTGTAATCCTATGGCTGCTAGATAGCAGCTAGATGGCCATAGGATTTTTCGGTTTCCAGAAAACTGCCTCCCTGGCCCCTCTCCCACTGTTTTGTAGGTGGTGGAAATTGTCCCCGGGCTCTGCGCTTGGATAAGCAGTGCGGAGAGGGGCAAGAGGGGGTATTCCTGGGGTCAGGGAGTGAGGAAGTGATGGCATGATGCTTCCTATGCGTAGTCCAGCCCCCACCCCCCCAAGTCCTGCGGCTAGTCAGCCGAAATCTGCCATCTAGACATGAGTGCAGGGTAGATGGAGTGCAGAGGAGAAGATCCCCTCTGCGTTCCACCCACCCTGCATTGGATAGGTGGTCGCCTCCAAGTTCAGAGGCGGTCACCTCTCCACATAGGATCGCTTCCTCTGTGGCGTTAGAAAAACTGGTAAATGAATCAGACCCAAAGGGTACTATTATTTATCTTGTTCTCTGTCCTTGATTTCTCATTTCTGGATGGTCTGAGACTAGCTGTAGGGGCCTGACTGCAAAAAGAAGAAAACTTAGTTAAATGTGGCCAGTCTCAATTTCTCAATTGCTCTGTTCCTCAAGATATCAATCCCAGTCTTATATCTTGTGTCACCAAAATGGCACCATCCATGCACAAGGGGGAGGTGTCAGGAGGCTCAGGAGAAGCCCAAGGTTTGCAGAAGCACAAAACATCTTCAAAAAGAAAAAGGGGGGGGGGAAGGGCAGGAGGGTGGGGGAACCTAAGCAGCCTAAGCAGGACAGTGCCTGCTCAGTGGGCACAGAATTAATTCTGATTGACAGTAGGGTGAGAATTGAAAAACAGAGAGGAAGAGAATGGAATAGAAAATCCCAGGAGAGGCTGGCTGGAACCCTGAATAGAGCATTCCACACTGCAAGTTTATTTGTTTATTTCCTGTTGTCTCTCTCCAATGTACTTGGCAGGAATATTTATTCTGGATTCCTGGAATTTTAAGCCCTTTTCTGACAACCCTCATGCATTCAATGAATGCGTGCTGGAGGGGGCTAGAGCATCATGGCAGTCGGCTCTTCCCCCAGCCTACGTGATTTTATTTAAAGATCCAAAAATAGGCCCCATGCATATATAACAGCATGCAAGAAAGGCTCTGTCCATGGGATCAGGAACTTTAGAAAAGTGACACGTATAATTAATGTGCATACATCCGGAGTGGATGCCACATTTCCCACATGTGTATTAATATGGACAGAAAATGTCTGAAAATGGCTTATGTGGTATATTTAGGCTGGGATCCAAAGAATAGCGCAACTAGTTGACCCAGGGGGCTAAGCACTCATTTCGCCGACATCCACATGGTAAACTGCCAAAGGGAGTTTCAGAAGCAGTTTGTCTGTCATTCAAAAGAAGAAAAAAAATCACACACATCAAAAATCGTTCTGGGAAACTCTTTCTTTCTTATTTATTTTTTATTATTTATTTATTTCATTTCTATACCCAATAGCCGAAGCTCTCTGGGCGGTTCACAAAAATTAAAACCAAACAACACACAATAAAACAATTTAAAATATATAGAACATTAAAACCACAATATAACAATACAACCACAATAAAACCTAGCAGCAGTACAGGAGTTTAAAATACAGATTTAAAACAGCAAAGATAAAAATTTAGAAAGCTAAAATGCTAAAATGCCTGGGAAAACAAAAAGGTCTTCACCTGGCACCGAAAGGAGTACAATGTAGGCGCCAGGCGAACCTCACTAGGGAGCTCATTCCAGAGCTGGGGTGCCACAACAGAAAAAGCCCTCCTCCTAGTAGCCACCCGCCTCACTTCCTTTGGCAGGGGCTCACGGAGAAGGGCTGCTGCTGATGATCTTAAGGTCCGGGCAGGCACATATGGGAGGAGGCGATCCTTCAGGTAACCTGGCCCCAAGCCGTTAAGGGCTTTGAATGTTAACACCAGCACTTTGAATCGGGCCCGGAAATGGACCGGCAGCCAGTGCAGCTGGAAAAGTACTGGCGTAATATGAGCTCGCAGGCCAGTCCCTGTTAACAATCTTGCTGCCCGATTTTGGACCAGCTGAAGTTTCCGGACCGTTTTCAAAGGCAGCCCCACGTATAACGCATTGCAGTAATCCAGACGAGAAGTTATCAGAGCATGGATAACTGTAGCAAGGCTATCTCTGTCCAGATAAGGGCGTAGTTGGTATACCAGCCTAAGCTGATAAAAAGTGCTCCGTGCCACTGAGTTCACCTGTGCCTCAAGTGACAGTTCTGGATCCAAGAGCACCCCCAAACTACGAACCTGATCCTTTAGGGGGAGTGCAACCCCTGCCAGAACAGGTTGAATATCACCTAGCCGGGCAGATGAACCACCCACTAACAGTACCTCCATCTTATCTGGATTGAATTTCAGTTTATTGGCCCTCATCCAGTCCATTACCGTGCCCAGGCACTGATTCAGAACAGCCACTGCCTCACCTGGTTTTGATGAGAAAGAGAGGTAGAGCTGGGTGTCATCTGCATATTCATGGCACCTCAGCCCACACCTCCAGATAACCTCCCCAGCGGTTTCATGTAGATGCTAAACAGCATGGGGGATAAAATAGAGCCCTGTGGAACCCCATGGCACAATTGCCATGGCACAGAGCAATAATCCCCCAGCACCACCTTCTGGAATCGGCCATCCAAGTAGGAGCGGAACCACTGTAGTGCAGTGCCTCCAACTCCTAACACAGACAACCTATCCAGAAGGATACCATGGTCGATGGTATCGAAAGCCGCTGAGAGGTCCAGGAGAATCAACAGGGTCGCACTCCCCCTGTCCCTCTCCCGGCAGAGGTCATCCCACAGGGCGACCAAGGCAGTTTCCGCTCCAAAACCAGGCCTGAAGCCCAATTGAAATGGATCTAGATAATCCATTTCATTCAACAGTGCCTGGAGCTGTCCTACAACCACCCGCTCAAGCACCTTGCCCAGGAAGGGGATGTTGGCCACTGGCCTATAATTGTTAACATCCTCTGGGTCTAGGTTAGGCTTTTTCAGGAGTGGTCTAGTTACTGCCTCTTTTAAAGCGGAGGCACCACTCCCTCTCTCAAGGAGGAATTTACAACCTCCTGGACCCAGCCGGACAACCCCTCCTTGTTTGATTTAATAAGCCATGAAGAGCAAGGGTCAAGCACACAAGTGGTCGATCGGACTTGGCCAAGCACCTTGCCACATCCTCAGGCCTCAGTAACTGAAACTCATCCAATAAAACTGGACCAGACGGTGCTCTACCAATGGAACTGCATTAATGGTGGTGTCCAATTCATGACGAATCTGAGCGACTTTATCCTCAAAGTGCCGTGCAAACTTGTCACAGCGTGCTACTGAGGGTTCCACCATCTCTCTCCCTGGCCCAGAATGTAACAGGCCGCGAACCACTCGGAAAAGCTCCGCTGGACAACACTGAGAAGATGCAATGCTGGTGGAAAAGAACTGTCTCTTTGCCACCCTCACCGCCACAGAGTAGGCTCGATAGTGGGCTCTTACCTGTGTTCGGTCAGACTCAGCACGAGTTTTCCTCCACCTGCGTTCTAGCCGTCTCCCCTCTTGCTTCATTGCCCTCAGCTCAAGTGTATACCAAGGAGCTGGCCGGGCTCTGCTCAGAGGGAGAGGGCGCTTGGGCGCGATCGTGTCAACCGCCCGAGTCATCTCTGCATTCCACAGAGCGACCTGAGCTTCGACAGGAGCACCAGCCATACCAGCAGGAAAATCCCCCAGAGCCCTCTGGAATCCATCAGAATCCATTAATCTCCGGGGGTGGACCATTTTAATAGGTCCCCCACCCTTGCAGAGGGGAAAGGCCGCCAGGAGTCTAAACCTCAGCAGGAAGTGATCTGACCATGACAAAGGAACATATGTTAATTCCTCCACTTTCAGATCACCATCCACCTGCCCAGTCGAGAAAACCAGATCAAGCGTGTGTCCTTTTATATGCATTGGGCCGATGACATGTTGGGACAGCCCCATGGTTGTCATGGTGGCCATGAAGTCCTGAGCCTCCCCGGATACAGCGGCCTCAGCATGGAAGTTGAGATCCCCCAGGACCATCATCCTGGGGGTCCTCAACACCAAGTCCGAGACCACCTCCGTCAGCTCAGGCAGGGAGTCTGATGGGCAGCGGGGTGGGCGGTACACCAACAGAATCCCTAATCTGTCCCGGGTACCCAACACAAGGTACAAACACTCAAGATCTGCACTCGAATGAGCAGGAAGCCTGGAGAGGGAGATTGAATTCCTATAGACCACGGCAACCCCCCCTCCCCGACCCTCAAGTCGGTGTTGGTGCTGCACTGAGTACCCAGGAGGGCAGAGCTGGGAGAGAGTGACCCCTCCCAGTTCCCCCACCCAGGTCTCAGTAATACATGCCAGGTCAGCCCCCTCATCCACAATCAAATCATGGATGAGGGAGATTTTATTTTGGGCCGACCTGGCATTCAGCAGCAGCTCCACCAGACCCGAGGGCAGACTGGTAAGGCTGCCAGGAACCATCAGGTTGGGGGAAGAACCAGAAGAGGGGACAGCTGTAAGGTGTCTAGCCCCTCTTCTCCTCAGCTGGCCTGTTAATCCCCCAATGCCATACCTCCTCCTGCCCGTGACCACAGTTATGGTGGCACCTCCCCCACTCCCTGAGTTGCCCAATAGTCCTCCCAGGCACATATTAAAATGTTAGGATATAAAATGCACAACAGTTTAAAAAATATAAAAGAGATAAAAGAGAACAGCAGCTAAGAAGGAGCAGATAAAGTCCACGTTTGCCCCTTTCCCCTTGTCTTTAAAGCTGCTGCCCTCTGCTGCTGGTATTGTGGCTGCTGGTGTCTCTGGAGAGGCAGGTGGGTAGGTCTTCAGATCCTACGCGACTCCAAGTGCGACTTAGCATCTCACTTGGCGCAACGCCAAGGCGCAGCCTCTGTCAGCCCCGCCTTAAGTACCTGTGGGCGGGGGCAGAAGCAGGCTCAGGATCCACCTGGTGCAGCTGCTGGCTGGTCCTCCTTCCCCAGGCTCCTTCCCCTTATTATTAATTAATTATTAATTATTAAATTAATTCTTATTAATTAATTAATTAATTTACAATATTTATATACTGCTCCATAGCTAGAACAGATTTTGGAGCAGTGAACACAAGAAATAAAACAGTAAAATAATAAAAAAATTAAAACACCACATTAAAATTATACTTGTTTAAAAACACAGTGCCAATAGAAACCATAACTGGTCAGTTAAGGAATGCCTCCTGGAAGAGTGTTGTTTTCAGGAGGCACCGGAAACAACACAATGTTGGTGCCTGCCTGACCTCCAGGGGCAGAGAATTCCAAAGGAAGGGGGCCACCACACTGAAGACTCTTCTCCTGGTGGACTCCAATCCGGCCATAGGTCGACGTGGAACCACCAGGAGCAAGCCCTCTGATGACCTCAGTGACTGGGCAGGTTGATATGGGAGAAGGCGCTCTCTCAGGTAACCTGGTCCTGAGTTATTTAGGGCTTCGTATACTAGTACTATAACCTTAAACCTGGCCTGGTAGCAAATAAGCAGCCAGTGAAAGGGGTGCAGAATCTCAGGTCCAGGGTCCCAATCCAGCTTACTGGGATTCTCCACATGGCCACACCCCTTTTCCCTGTCCCCAGCCCCTTTCTTCCAACAGCCAATCAATTGATGGTTTCCCAGCTTTTGTGCAGTCCCCCCCACACACACATTCTAAAGGCCTGAAATTGCTCCCCTAAGGCTTAGTTACTCTAAGCTAGAATATGCTAGCAATTTAGGCATCTTGGCCTGGCCCTTTTGCCTTCAGGCCTATCCACCCCAGGAACACAGTCCCAAAGAAAAGAAGTCTCTGGAATGGAATCTGGAAAGAGGTTCTGCACCTTGCCACAGGAACATCTTCATTGCCTCTTTGGTTTGATATTTATATTTTCGCATTGTTTGCAGTGTACCAGTGCCAGTCAATTAGCTTCACATTATTTAGTCCAACCATTTCACTCAGCGAAGCAAATGCTGTTATAACATTCCCAGAAACTGGACATGGGTGGGTGGAGGGAGGAGTCAGACCACAAGTGGATAGGAGCTAACAGATTCCCTTCCCTGAACATTCACAACAGCCACCCATCAACCTGATGAGGCTTTAGCTTGGAGCAGCAACAAATCAAGCTCTAAAATGTGCCTGAGCAGGTTATAGGTGATCCACCATTCTGTGGCAGTAGGCATTTATTTTGCAACAAGAACAATGTTGCTCTTACAGGAGCCAAGGAGAATTTAATTGTTGGAGCTTAATGCTGATCTCAGAAACTAAGCAGGGTCAGCCCTGGTTAGTACTTGGATGGGAGACCGCCTGGGAATCAGGCTTCCTGCACTGAGCAGGGGGTTGGACTTGATGATCTTGTAGGCCTCTTCCAACCCTATGAGTCTATGATTCTCCAAAGAGGCCGACGTCTATTGTGACTCTACAGAAACAAAGAAATAACTTGTAAATGAAATCCCCCTCCCCCCCGGCCGGCCCCAGGAATTTGACCTGACACACTTGCAGTTGTACTGACACTGATGAAAAGATGGAAATAATGCAGCTCAGGCAAAAGAAATATTGACAATGTATGACTCAGCCCAAACATTATATTATTAAGTCATAAGAAGCCAACAAAACTGGACCCAGTAATTGAAAGTGGCTTTTGGGAGAAAGGGGTGATCAACGAATGCATCTTACCATGGGATGAGATGAATGGTCGAAGCTGGTGCCCTTGGGTTACATGTAGGTAATCATGTTTTAGATATACTGGAGGATGTATTCAACTTGGGTACTCAGTCACATTGTTTCCCTGCATACTCAGGGGGCATGTTGTGTCAAGGCTGGTATAGCAACACACCATCTTGATGCAAGGAGTGCTGGAGAGAATGTTGTTAGGTCTCCTTAGTTGCTACGGGCAGGCTAGTCATAGTTCACAAAAGGGAGACTCCAATAAAGGTGCAAACATGTATTTATTAAATAATCTGCCTGGGTTTTGAGGCTTGAAAGCTCTACTTTAGGGAGAAATGGATTTCAAAGAAAGAAAGGATCTTTTTTTGTTATCTTTCAAAAGTTCAGAAAAGTCCAGAGCTCTTAAATACATGTTTGGATTCAGCTTTATTGGATTTGCTTTCTTTTACTTGCATTTCTTGAGTGATGCCTCTATGTTGGAGTTAAACATAGAGGCATTCATATCAGTGAGAAGCCTGCAATGGAACATACGGATGCCTCTCTCAAAACAACTGGTGATATTTAGCACTTCATCCCATTCCTTTACATCTTGGAGTTCATTACCCTCTGATAACTGGCAGCTCGACAGTGTTGGAGACTTTGGGCTGGATCCAGATTTAAGTGTGAGTAACAGGGCTTGGTTGTTACGGGTAGGCTAGCCACAGTTCACAAAATGGCAAATCCACTACAGATTAAAACATCTGTCTTTATTAGGGTAGGATTCCTTGCCTCCTCCTTCCCAAATTGGTAGGGATGCCAGAGAATTCTGCACGGTTCTCAGTGAGGCCGACAGCCAGTGCATTCGGCCCCCCGAAACCCATGGCAGAACGAAGGGCCCCCCCCCCGCCCCATGGAAGGCACGCGAAACGGAGCACTTACCTGGTGCCGTTCGTGCTGCTTTGCGAATGGCAGCCGCGTCTGCGGCCGCCATTCGCTTCCCCATTTTTGCTGTGATAGCTATGTAAATACTTACATAGCCTATCACGGCTAACGCAGGGACACCATTTGCATCCCTGCGGAGGCAGTGATAGGCTACATAAATATTTGCGTAGCCTATCACAGCAAAAAAGGGAACACAAATGGCGGCCGCCATAGCCACCGCCATTTGCGCCCCTGTTTTTTTGCCATGATAGGCTACGTAAATATTTACGTAGCCTATCATGGTGAAATATAGGGGCGCAAATGGCAGCCACTATGCCATTTGCGCCCCTGTTTTTTTGCCGTGATAGGCTATGTAAATATTTACGTAGCCTATCACGACTAAAAAACAGGAACGCAAATGGTGGCTGCCATAGCTGCCGCCATTTGCGTCCGTAGGCTCCGCGGCCAGCGGCTCCGCGGAATGCACCCAGCCGGCGTCTCCACGGAGTTGCTGCTGAGTGGAGCCAGCCGGGTTAGGATTTTGGGGGAGGTGCAGAGCACCTCCTCCCCACCGCGAAACAGCCCCTTTGAAAAGGTAAGTGACTTTCGCACATCCCTACAAATTGGCCCTTTCAGCCCCTGAAAATTCTACACAGAGAGGCAGAAGCCCCTTCTGAATGAGCTGAGCTGTGGGGTGTGTGGGGATCCCCCAAAATCAAGAGGAGATATTCCTCTCACAGAAGGACCCTTCCTCTTGTGGAAGGCAGATCCTGGATCCAATTCAGTGATAGCAGAAGACACAGCTAACAAATATCTCCCTTCTGCACAACTCTAAGAGGGGCAGGAGTCCTGCAAGATCTAGACTAGCGGTGGTCAGATGGTAGAGGCACAGGTTTCTCTCTCAAAACAAAGAAGCTCCCCCTCACCCCCGAAACAAATTAGGCTTCTGAAACAAGGAAAGCCAAGGGGAAGCTCAGCATTGGTTTGTGAGTTTGAAAGGACTGCTTGCTCAATTCTGGGGCTGAAAACAAATGCCCCGGCCTGAGTATGTCCACAGAGATAGCTGTTCTTTAATTCTAAGTATATGTCCTCCTCCCCAAGACACTGTTTTGCCACTATTTTGCAGCTGGCTCCAGTCTAGATCTGAAGCCAGCCCACCCCAAGAGCTAGACAACAGCCCCCAGCTTCCTAACCAATAGGATGGCCATTTATGAATGGCTAAAAAAGAGGAATTGTATCACCCCCAAAAAAGGACAAAAGAGAACACAGATGTGCATAACATTTGGATGTGCTGATGTATATGTATAGATGCAAATTTTAAAATAATTACTATAATTTAAATAGAAATATGGTAGATCTCACCATCCATAGTGGGGAAGACTGTGACCAGATGACCTGTATGATTGCTCAGTCTGCTGCTGTCCAGGAGCTGGTGATGGGCAGCTTTAAGGCCCCTGCTCTTCCTGCTTATGGTTCTTGAGCTTTAAACTGGTCTTGGACTGGACAGTCTTCAAAAAGAAGATTCCTTCAAATAGAGGTCTGTCCTCTGAAAGGTAGGACACATGGCCACCCTAGAACAGTTCCTAAGCATTTTTCCAAGGGCTTTGTCTCTTCTTTTTGCTCCCCCCCCCCCGCCCACAGCTTTGTGGTGCCTGCTTCTTCAGCCCTCTGTCAGGAGCACCCTTGCTGCCTTCTGAAATCCTCAAGTAGCCAGAATCACCCCTTCATGGATCACTGCCTTGTTGTGGCAAAGGGGCTTGCGTAACTCAGTGAAGCCATAAGCTATGCCGTGCAGGGCCACCCAAGACGGACAGGTCACGGCAGAGAGTTCTGACAAAATGTGGTCCACTGGAGAAGGAAATGGCAACCCACGCCAGTATTCTTGCCAAGAAAACCCCATGGAACGTATCACAAGGCTAAAAGAGATGACGCCGGAAGATGAGCCCCTCAGGTCGGAAGGTGTCCAATATACTACTGGGGAAGAGCAGAGGATATTTCCAAGTAGCACCAGAAAGAGTGAAGCGGCTGGGCCAAAGCCGAAAGGACACTCAGCTGTGGATGTGTCTGGTGGTGAAAAGAAAATCCGATGCTGTAAAGAACAATATTGTTTAGGAACCTGGAATGTCAGATCAATGAATCAAGGTAAGCTGGAGGTGGTCAAACATGAGATGGCAAGATTGAACATCAACATCTTGGGAATCAGCGAACTAAAATGGACAGGCATGGGCGAATTTAATTCAGGTGACCATCATATCTACTACTGTGGGCAAGAATCCCTTAGAAGAAATGGAGTAGCACTCATAGTCAACAAAAGGGTGGGAAAAGCAGTACTGGGGTACAATCTTAAAAACAATAGAATGATCTCAGTACGAATCCAAGGCAAACCATTCAACATGACAGTAATTCAAGTCTATGCCCCAACCACTGAAGCCGAAGAAGCTGAGGTTGATGGGTTCTATGAAGACCTACAACACCTTCTAGAACTAACACCAAAAAAAGATGTCCTCTTCATCATAGGGGATTGGAATGCTAAAGTAGGAAGTCAAGAAATCACCGGGATAACAGGCAGGCATGGCCTTGGTGTACAAAATGAAGCAGGACAAAAGCTAATAGAGTTTTGCCAAGAGAACACGCTGATCATAGCAAACACTCTTTTCCAACAGCACAAGAGACGACTCTACACATGGACATCACCAGATGGTCAATATCAAAATCAGATTGATTATGTCCTTTGCAGTCAAAGATGGAGAAGCTCTATACAGTCAGTAAAAACCAGACCTGGAGCTGACTGTGGCTCAGATCATGAGCTTCTTGTTGCAAAATTTCAGATTAAATTGAAGAACGTAGGGAAAACCACTAAACCATTCAGGTATGACCTAAATCATATCCCTGATGAATATACAGTGGAGGTGAGGAATAGATTTCAGGGATTAGACCTGATAGACAGAGTGCTTGAGGAACTATGGATGGAGGTCCGTAACATTGTTCAGGAGGCAGCAACGAAATCCATCCCAAAGAAAAAGAATGCAAGAAAGCCAAGTGGCTGTCTGAGGAGGCTTTACAAGTAGCTGAAGAAAGAAGGGAAGCGAAAAGCAAGGGAGAAAGGGGAAGATATACCCAACTGAATGCAGAGTTCCAGAGAATAGCAAGGAGAGACAAGAAGGCCTTCTTAAATGAACAATGCAAAGAAATCGAGGAAAACAACAGAATGGGAAAGACTAGAGATCTTTTCAAGAAAATTGGAGATCTCAAGGGAACGTTTTGTGCAAAGACGGGCATGATAAAGGACAAAGAAGGCAGGGACCTAACAGAAGCAGATGAGATTAAGAAGAGGTGGCAAGAATACACAGAAGAACTATACAGGAAAGATCTGAATGTCCCTGATAGCCATGATAGTGCGGTCACTGAACTTGAGCCAGACATCCTCGAGAGTGAAGTCAAGTGGGCCTTAGGAAGCATTACTAACAAAGCTAGCAGAGATGACAGTATTCCAGCTGAGCTATTTAAAATCCTAAAAGATGATGCTGTTAAAGTGCTGCACTCAATATGCCAACAAATTTGGAACACTCAGTAGTGGCCACAAGACTGGAAAAGGTCAGTTTACATTCCAATTCCAAAGAAGGGCAACGCCAAAGAGTGTTCAAACTACCGCACAATTGCACTCATTTCACATGCCAGCGAGGTGATGCTCAAAATCCTACAAGCTAGGCTTCAGCAGTATGCAAACCGAGAACTACCGGAACTACAAGCTGGGTTTCGAAGAGGCAGAGGAACTAGAGATCAAATCGCCAACGTTCGCTGGATCATGGAGAAAGCAAGAGAATTCCAGAAAAACGTCTATTTCTGCTTCATTGACTATGCTAAAGCCTTTGATTGTGTGGATCACAACAAACTGTGGCAAATTCTTAAAGTGATGGGAGTACCAGACCACCTTACCTGTCTCCTGAGAAACCTGTATGAGGGTCAAGAAGCAACAGTCAGAACCAGACATGGAACAACTGAGTGGTTCAAAATTGGGAAAGGAGTACGACAAGGCTGCATATTGTCACCCTGCTTATTTAACTTATATGCAGAGTACATCATGAGAAACACCGGGTTGCATGAATCACAGGTCAGAATTAAGATTGCCGGGAGAATTATCAACAACCTCCGATATGCAGACGATACCACCCTAATGGCAGAAAGTGAAGAGGATCTAAAGAGCCTCTTGTTGAGGGTGAAAGAGGAGAGTGCAAAAGCTGGTTTGAAACTCAACATTAAAAAAACGAAGATCATGGCATCTGGCCCCATCACTTCCTGGCATATAGAAGGGGAAGAAATGGAAGCAGTGACAGATTTTACTTTCTTGGGCTCCAAGATCACCACAGATGGCGACTGTAGCCATGAAATTAAAAAACGCTTGCTCCTTGGGAGGAAAGCTATGGCAAACCTAGACAGCATAGTAAGAAGCAGAGACAAAGGTCCGTCTAATCAAAGCTATGGTTTTCCCAGTAGTAATGTATGGCTGTGAGAGCTGGACTATAAGGAAGGCTGAGCGCCAAACAATTGATGCTTTCGAACTGTGGTGCTGGAGAAGACTCTTACGAGTCCCCTGGACCGCAAGGAGGTCAAATCAGTCCATCCTAAAGGAAAACAACCCTGACTGCTCATTGGAAGGACAGATAGTGAAGCTGAAGCTCCAATATTTTGGCCACCTAATGCGAAGAGAAAACTCCCTGGAAAAGACCCTGATGCTGGGAAAGACTGAAGGCAAAAGGAGAAGGGGACGACAGAGGATGAGATGGCTAGATAGCATCACCGATGCAATGAAGATGAACTTGAGCACACTCCGGGAGAGAGCGCAGGACAGGAAGGCCTGGCGTGCTATGGTCCATGGGGTCACGAAGAGTCAGACACGACTGAACGACTGAACAACAACAACAACAAGCCAGAATCAACACGCAGGTGATAGGGCTCTTTTCCAAGGCTTTATTTCCATTCAACCTAATGACGCTTACAGATGCTAATTGCCTAAGCCTAATGAGGGAAACTTAAGAGAGCTGCCTACTAGGGGTTTCTAGCCTTACTGAATCAGTTGATCTCCGTTTGGAGGGTAAAGGCGGGAAACCTCTGAACTTAATGGCTAGGAAGCAAAAGTCCACCCCTTTCCCGTGGGGCATCGGGGCGCAGCTGTTGACGTCGCGCCAAGCGGGCTGATCGCCTCCTCTTGGCACCCTCCATCTCCCGCTTGTCCCTTCGCGGGCACCTAGCATCCCGAAGCTCCAGTTGTCCCTCCCCGTGCCTGCCAGGGTCGCTACCACTCTCAGGAATGTGAGCAGGGAGGGACTTTCCCTCCGGTGGTGCCTCCGAACAGGCACAGGTTCCTCTCCCACGGTTTCTATCTCTTCATCAGAATCAGAACTGCTTTGGGGCTCTATGGGCTCCGATCCAACCCTGACACCCTCCTATCTCTGGGCCTTCTGCACCTTAGGTTGCCTATTTTCTGGGTCATCTTTTCAGTTTCCAGCCTTTACCTTGTCCCCCCGCACAGTTGCTTGTTCCCAAAACCCTTAACTCAGTTCTCACAGAAGCTGGACTGAATATTTTGTTGCTGACAGCTTTTGAGCATTGGAATATTTATGGTTCAACCAATATCAGGAGCTTCACATCCACAAATACAATATAGAGTTATCCACAGGGTGAAATTGCTAGCTTAAACCAATGCAAAAAACAGGACGCAGTTAGGGCCAACCCAAGATATTTTGCCGCTGTTGGAAAGGACAAGATTGTGTCCTCCCATGATAAGTATGGAAGCTGACCAGACTGACAGTTTATTTTATTTATTATTTATTATCACATTTATATCCTGCCTTTTTTCCTCTTTCAAGGAACCCAAGGTGGCTTACATAGTCCTCCTCTTCCTCCCCCCTTTTTCCTAATGGTAGGGCCGGCTCCAAGCTGCCTTATAGCAGGCCAGACTACTTGTCCATTATAACTAACTATAACTAACTAACTAACTAACTAACTAACTATAACTAACTAACTATAACTAACTAACTAACTAACTAACTCTATAACTAACATCTGATCTTAGGCAGAGGTCTTTCACCTTATTTGCTAACTATCCTTTTAACTGGAAATGCCTGAGACAGAAACTGGGACCTTCTCCATTCAGAACATGCTCTGTACCACTGAGCTTTGGTGATTAGCAAGACTGTTTAATATGAATAATGATTCAATGTTGCCTTCTTGTCTGGCTTTTAAAATGGAATTGCCTCAGCTTCAGGGTTATCCAAATCAATCATTCATATGAAAAACACTAAAAGAACATTCATTCTAATAATGCTACTGGCTATTTTTTTTAAGGTAATGATATTTTGACAGAAGGTGTTTGTACATGGCTTAACTCAGGCCCCTAAAAGCTATGTATAGATTTCTTTCATTGCTCAAGCAAAAGACAGACTAGGAGGTGAGATCAATGTGCAACAGAAGATCAGAGCTTCAGAATGAGAATTATGTTTGTTCATTATTTGGGGAACCCTCCCAATCAGGGCAAAAGGGAGCTTGCAGCCGTCCAAGAGGGAGCACATGCCAGAACAAAGGCTGGCTGTGGCTGCATGCATGGACATGGCATTGCCGCAGTTTCCAAAAGAGAAGGAGCAGATGCTGCATGCATGTGTGGTGTGTACAGATCAGGGGCCGTTTTTGCTGCCCGGATGCCCCCACAGGCACCCCCCCATTCCAAAAAATAACTGATAAAGCTAAAAAGTGGCACCTGTAATGGCTACGGAGTGCCAATAGGATAAAGATTAGCTTGTTTGCATGCTAATGTTGACCCTTTGGGTACTCCATAGCCACTACAGGTGTGCCATTTTTCCCTTAAAAAATGAATTCAGTGGGCAAACGGGGCAGTGGGGGTGGCAGTGGGGGCAGCAGGGGCTGCATGTGTGCTGTGAGCTACATGTTCCCCACTAGTGCTATAGATGCAGCCAGCTGAATGGCAAAAGGGGTGGACTGGTAAAACTTCTGGAGAACCTTCATGTTCTATGGCAGCCATGAGCTCCTTTCTCCCTAGAGTGCAGGAGCTGTCCTTCACCATCCACAAAGGCAGCTTTGATTTTGAAGTTAGTTTTGTGTTACCATAACCAAGCTTTCTCCAACCCTGTGCTCTGGACTACAACTCCCATCAGCTCCAGCCAGTGTGCCTAATGCTCAGGGATGCCGGGAGTTGCAGCCCAAAACATCTGAGGGGTGCCAGGTTGGGGAAGGCTGCCATAACCTATGGTTGCCATGGGACTGTGGAGCAGAAGGACAACACACTCTGGCTTCTGCCATTGGCCCAGAGACTTAAGGGCCTCTGCAAGGCTGCTCCCACTGTCTCCCAGGCAAGGGAGAGACCAGCCTGGCCCCATCTGTCTGCTGGAGAAAAAGCAGCTGAAGGTGTAACACTTTTCCTCTGGGTCTCTAAAGGAACTCACAGCAAAGGCTTTGTATAGGGACAATTAATATATATTTTAATATCTTAATTAAAACAATAATAATGCACATATAACAATATTGCATGCATAACCCAACAAAACAGAGCACAGCCTTCCCAAAGTTCTGTTTCGTTTTTGTTTTTCAGCTTGAAAATTGAAACGTTTTCACAACAAAAAACTTGTTTCACAACAAAACTATAAATAAAGCTTCTCTCTGAAGCTTGATTTTTTTTCCTGCTGGCTGAAGAAGGAAAAACAGTTTTTACTCAGGTCACTCTAGCTCTGCAGCAATCTTCTCAAAAAATGGATCAGGATCCAGCAACACAGGAACTTCGTTAAACAGCCCTGTCTCAAGGGTTCCAGGTCTTACAGACAGGAGAAAGCACGCTTCATCTACACTGCAGTTTGGTAATTGCCTAAAATGGTGGCCACTCCCTATCTCACTCCTTTACTGAGCATGTGCAGGAATATTCCCACTCAGAATTCTTAAAGAAAAATATACCAGTGGGTTACACAGGGACCTTGCTTCACACTTCCTTGCCAGAAATAACATAAGATTTTTGCAAATGAAAGCAAATGCCTGAATTAGCTTGCTCGCTCGCTTGCTCTCTCTCTTTCTCTCCCTTTCCTCCCTCCCAGTCTCTTTTCTCATCAGGGCAGGGACTGTCTTATTATTAATCTGTGTAAGACACTCTTGGGGCCTTTTTCAGCTGCAGAGCATGGTAACAATGGTAAAAATGAGTAAATAAATAAGGCATATGTATTTGTAGCAATGTTCAAATAAAAAGCATAACTAATAAAAAAAAAAACAATTTATCTCAAATTTGTTCATTTTCCTCCCTGTTCCTTCAGCATTTCCAGAAATATTAGATCTTCAGTCTAAAAAACTGTTTGCCTGGCTTTGGACATCTTTGCATCATCACTGAATCACATATTTCTTTGAAAGTTCCTTTCTGAAATCTTGCCAAGTTCTTTAACCACTCGCATAACATGACTAAACACTCAGATGCAGACTATTTGATTCATGCTTTTATCACCTTGAGAATTTACAGTTATGGAATCATATTTGGTAGCCCGATGTCCCTTTGGTTTCAGTCAGCAAGGAATTTCTTGCTATTGAGTGAGGGACTGGTGCCTTAAAATCCATGACTCAGCACAATCCCCAAGGGGTGCGACTGAATTGTATTAAAATGATTGGGATTTTAATCAATCATTTTAATCAATCATTTGCTACTGACTTCAGCACAGAAGGGATTGCAACCTATATTGGAAATTCTACATTGATTTCCAATATAGAAAGCAAGGTAGAGTAGAGGAATATTTTTTGCTATCAGTTTACTACAATTATCTATACTTGTTTTTGAGATCCAACCTGATCCCATGGGTTAATTAATTAATTTAATTAATTAATTTAATTAATTAATTTTTAAAATTATATATTACTTCCCAGTATATAATTGAAGCAGCTTAGAACACATCATAAAACACTGCATCAGCATAAAAGCAGAACAGTATTTAGACAAATTAATGGTTGGGGAAAGCCAGGGTAAACAAGTACATTTTTAATAATTGTTAAAAGCATATGATTGCTGGTCCCTGATGAATCGCACAGGGAAGGTCATTCCAAAGGGAGGGGGCCACCACGGAGAAGGTCCTGTTGCCAGGTTGCTGTCAGATGGGACTCTGCAGAATGTGGCATAGACAACAAGGCCTCCCCTGAGAATCATAGTGGTCTAATGGGTCTATATATGCTCTGGGAACCTCCAAGTTACGTTACTGCAATGTGCTCTACATGAAGCTGCCTTTGAAGATGGTTCAGAAGATGCAGCTCATGCGAAATGGGGCATCCAGTTTAATAATTGGGACTAGAAGGTCCAAATATAAGACCGACTCTGCCCTGCTTGCAGCGGCTGCCTGTATGTATCTGAGCCCAATTCAAGGTGCTGATTTTAACATATAAAGCTTTACATAGTTTGGTACTGCAATACCTGACAGAGCACCTCTCCTGACATGAACCTACCCATACTGTATGCTCAATATCTAAGGTCCTCCTTTGGGTGCCTCCTCCAAGGGAGGCTTAGAAGATGGCAACAAGGGAGAGGGCCTTCTTGGTGGTGGCCTCGAAATTATGAAATGATCTCCCTGATGAAGCCCACCTGGCACCAACATTGTTATCTTTTCAGCACCAGGTCAAGAAACTTTTCTCAGGAATTTGGCAGCATACAGTGAGGTTAATCAGGTCCTGGATTTGTCTTATGGTCATTGTTTATGGCTTAAAGTTGTTTTAGATATATGTTGTCTCTGTCTCTGTATGTGCAGTGTGTTTGTGTGTTTTATGTAAATGGTTTTTAAACTTTTAAAACCATTTATAATGATGATGATGATGATGATGATGATGATGATGGAGACAATCTTTCAGATAACCTGGTCCTAAGTTGTTTAGGGCTTTATATGTCAATAATATTACCTTGAACCGTGGCTTAGTAGCAAACTGGCAGCCAGTGCAGAACTTTCAGAACAGGTATTTTGTGCACATGGCGAGGTGCTCCACTGAACAGCCTCACTCCAGCATTCTGCCTTAGCTGTGTCTTCCAAACCAGCCTCAAGGGCAATCCCACATAGAGGGCACTACAATAGTCCAGTCTAGAAGGTATGAATGCTTGGATCACAGTGGCTAAGCTATCCCTGTCCAGGAACGGGCACAGCTGACATACAATCCAAAGCTGGTAAAGTCGCTCCATGCCACGGAAGTAACTTGGGCCTCCAATGTCAATTATGAATCTAGGAGCACCCCCAAACTGCATACCGATTCTTTCAGGGGGAGTGCGACCCCACACAGAAGAGGTAAACTCCCTAATTTCTGGACCCAGGAGCCACCTACTTACAGTGCCTCCACCTCATCAGCTTCAGCTTACTGGCCCTCATCCAACCTACCACCTTTAAAGCCTTACATGGTCTCCGTCCAAGGTACCTTATGGAGCACCTTCTCCCCTATGTCCCAGGCCACCACCTAAGGTCCTCTGAGGGCTCTCTGCTGCGGCTGCCTAATGTGAGACTGGCAGCCACATGCAAGAGGGCCTTCTCCTTTGCCACCCCTCAATTGAGGAACAATCTGCCAGTTGAAATGCGCCTGCTGACCTCATGGAAGGTTTTGAAGCAGGCATTAAAGATGCTATTATTCCAGCAAGCCTTCCCTTTTGAGAACTCCTGTTCCTTTTGCTGACTCTTGCATAGGGATGTCAGAGAATTTCGCCACGAATCTTGGGGAGGCCGAATGCCAGCGCATTCGGCCCCCCGAAATCGGTGGCGAAACAGTCTGCCCCCCCCCGGGACGGGACTTACCTTCGGTGAATCTTCCTGGCAGTGGTGGCTCCGGCGGCGGTTCAGTGGCAGTTTGGTGGTTCAGCGGCGGTGGCTGTGGCGACCGGTCTTCCGACCGGCTGCCGCCGCCGCCATTTCCAGTAAAAAAAAAAAAAAAGTGATAGGCTACGTAAAGATTTACGTAGCCTATCATGGCTAGATTTTTAAAAAATACCGTGATAGGCTACGTAAATGTTTACATAGCCTATCACGGCTGACTGCAGGGACGCAAACGGCGGCAGCTACAGCCACCGCCATTTGCGGACCCGGCCGGCCAGGATTTGGGGGGGGGAGGGACGGAGCGCCTCCCCCCCCGGCCAGAATTTCAGGGGGAGGGACAGAGCGCCTCCCCCCCACCTCGAATCACATTTCGTGAAAAGGTAAGTGACTTTCGTACATCCCTACCCTTGCATGCTGTTTTTAAGCTGGGTGGTTTTAAACTATGTTTCATTGTTGGATTTTTTAAAAAAATGTTGTTAGTTCGACGTTGTTTCTAGTTATACATTGTTTGTATATTTTGTCCATATGTTTTTATGTAAATGGTTTTTAAACTTTGTATATTGTATTTTAATGTTTTAACTTTTGTAAACCTTCCAGAGAGCTTCATCTATGGGGTGGTATAGAAATGATGATGATATCCTGATACCTGACCATATTCCTGCAACAGAGATAAAAGTTTATAACTTATAAAAGTTTTTAAATGCTGCTCAGAATTTCACCAGACCAATGAAAGGCACACCTCCTTGACAAACCTGACACAGGTCCATTAGTAGTTTTCCCCAGAATTTGAAAGAAATATATGATATGCCAAGCTGCAGCTTGAGTAAAAAGTACAAATGTGTCCATTTTTAGCACTTTTTAACATACTATATCTGTGGCAATTTTTGCTGGGTCACTTTGAAATTTTGTGTGATTGTAAATGATGGATGACAAGTTATTAGCTCTACTGTTGTCATTTTTATCAGCAGTAGAATTTTGAGGCTTATAATGGTGGAACTGTGTGTGTGTGTGTGTGTGTGTGTGACAGAGAGAGAGAGAGAGAGAGAGAGAGAGAGACTCACCTTAGCTGAAGGGGCACTTCCCCTTTTTCAGGGGGAAAATAATGTTTTTTCTCTAAAAGAGAAATTATCTTTCTCTTGTCTGCTTTCCCAATTGTACAGTCGAGCACTCAATGGGCATTTCAGGAAGCTGCTCTCTGTATGTAGCTGAAGAATTTCTTCCTGGCGAATGCTGAAATGTTAAACTAGTCCAGCACTCTAATCGCTATACTGTACTGGCTCTCACCCTTTGCGTTACCATCTTTTGCATGCTCTCAGCCTGATGTGACACTGTCATGGTATGGGAACAGGCAGTGAGAGCCAAGTTGCATTATCTTCCAGTTCTGGCAATGACAGCCATATTAGGGATGGTCTAGCGCCAACGCTTGGCCTCCCAGCAACTTTGCTGGGAAGGATCCAACACCAACACACACAAACATTCTTACAACGTCGACATTCACTGGACTAGATAATACTAGGGATTAATGAAAGGAAAGGTTGTAGCTCAAAAGTTAAGCTCCATATCTCAGATGCATTACCTATTTGCTATGTCACAGCCAAAGGCAGGGGATGATGTGGGAGATCCTGAGCAGAGATCACCAACACCACTTCTGATCTCAAGGAAAAGAGTGGAAAGAAAATCTGTCTTTGGCCATAGAGAGCTACCACCAATCAGTGCTGACAATGATGAATCCAGGCCAGTATAGACCATTGGCCCAAGTAGAATATCAAGGAGTTATTCAAATGGAATAATCAGAGTTGGTGGGCTATTACATAAAGGCTAGAGTTAATACTTGACATCTAAGTATTAATTGCATTTATTTAGATATCCCATCCACTAGGACTAACTTCAAAATAAATGATTAGGATTTAGGTGTGGGAGTTTCTAGAACTTCTGTCTCAGGAAAGCTACAAATAAATCATTTGTCAAAGCACTGAATGAATAGTCAGTTTTATAATTGTTTCCAGTGAACATCTCAGGTGGGATGATTTCATGGTTTGTCAAAAGCAGAGAACAAACAGGATTTATGACTTCTTTCATCACCTGCAGAAATGGTTTGATCAATGGAACATTAGATTAATAAGTTAGAAGTATTAATTAATATGCTCTCGAATCATGACATTACATCTGGGTGTGCCAGAGGTCTGGAGTGATTATACATGCAATGCAAGACACATTTTGCATATGATCAGTGTTCCATCATGATAAAGGAGTATGCAGCATTCTGTTCCCAAGACTGAAAATGTGTTAATGGTTTGTCTCTGTATGTGTGTATTGGACTTGGCAAGCCAATCAGGGTCAAATCAGATAGGAGGATTTTCATCCTTTCTGTCGATCTTACCCTTTATTCCACAGAATAATGGTGGGATTGTTTTCCTATGAAATGTTGTCTGCCATCAAACATCTCGGGAG
The DNA here is from genome assembly GCF_057233095.1 of Heloderma suspectum. Taxonomy (NCBI): domain Eukaryota; kingdom Metazoa; phylum Chordata; class Lepidosauria; order Squamata; family Helodermatidae; genus Heloderma; species Heloderma suspectum. Next base: position 29,990,212 of record NC_139459.1, read on the forward strand.
ACCCCTGCATCTTGCAAGCAGTTTGCTGATAATGGGGGAAGGGTTATTTAGAGAGCACTTGCTTTATCTCTTTTCAGTGCTACCTTCCTGACTTCTCCGTTATCTTTAATTTTAATGAAGTTTCTAATTGGAAACTGGGTTTTGACTGCATACCTTGATCACCCAGTGCTGGATCACTTGGTCATCCGGCCTATCCACTTTGGACTAAAGGGAGGTAAGGGGACAACAGATTGGGCTCTGCCTCACGGTGATGGTGAAAGCTCACAAAACATTTGTCAAGGGCTCCTTGGCAGCCTCTTTCAGTCTAAACCAGTAGCCAAGTCCAGACACAGACAAAGGGATTCTTTTCAAAGCTTTATTCCTCTTTTACAACTTAACAACTCTACTGTTAGCAACTAGCTATGAGCAGCAGAGTACCTATGCCCTAAGTTGGAACAGTTGGTCCCCATTTGAAGGAGAATCACTGGCAGACCCTGAACTTCTGGGCTAGGGAGAGTCCCTCCCCTTTTCCCTTGGATCCTCTGGGCGCAACCGTTGTTTGCGCACCAGCCAGGCACTACGCCTCCTTTCCGCGCCCTCCATTTGGTGCCACTCCCTGCGTCGGCGTCGCGCGTCCAGCAAGTTTTCGTCCTGCGCTCTCTCACTCCCAGGACTGCTATCTAAGCTAGGAATGCCAGTGGAAGGAATCCCTGCCAGCTGTTGGCCCTGAGAAAAATGAGCGCACTCCTCTCCCAGGAGCGGCTGCTCTTCCTTAGAATCAGAACTACTCTGGGATTCTATGGGCTCAGTGTCCACCCTGATAATATTGCCCCTTCCAGATGTAAAAGGGGACTCCTTTCTCCCTAAAAGCTGAGATAAACAGGAGGGTGGTGGTAGCGTTTAAGAAAGAAGAAGCTTTGCACACTGTCCCACCTTGCAAGGCTATCAGATACTGTATTCACAGAGAACTTCGGCAAGTCACTCTCAGCTTTGTCTAACCTCAGATTAAAGGGAGGAGCCATAGCTGTAGTAGAGCACATGATTTACATGCAGGAGGCCCCATGTTCATTCTTGACATTGCCAGTTGAAAAAAGGATTGGGTAGCAGGTGATAGGAAAGATCTCTGCAAGGTACCCTGGAGAGCCCCTGCCAGTCAGCGTAGACAGTACCAGCATCAGAGGTTGCCATGGTCAGGCATCTGCCGAGGACCAAGAGGCTCAGAAGGACCCAGTCCTGCCCAGCCCTGACCCTCCTGCAGCAGCTGCCAGGGTGTCATGCCCAAGCTGGAGGAATCCTCCTCTGGGGAGGAGCTAGTGCTCCCACAGAAAGTCAATGCCAAGGAGCCACCTGTGTCAGGAGATCTGGGGGAGCCTTGTCCGTCAGGGGAGATCATCGCTGATCTGTCCCTGCAGGAGGAGGGGAGTTCCGCATGAGCATTGTCTTCTCAAGAGGCAGGCCAATAGGGCTCCTCTGAGAAGGAGTGCTCAAATACAAAGGAGGACTGCTCAAGAGGTAAGTACTCCTCAGGAGCAAGACCCTTCTTCCAAGTAGGGCTTTTGCCAGAAGGCCTGTAATGTTCTGCAGCTGAGCCCTGGGTAAGGCTCAGGAAGCTCTCTCTATGTAAGCCTTCAGTTTTAGCCTAATCAGTGCTGGAACAACATTGTTCTATCAGTTCCAGTTCCTTGTATTCTTGACCTTGCGTTGTAATTGAGCCCCTATGCTATTGACCTTTGGACTCTTGCTTGACTCTGCTTTTAGACTGATTATTGTATCTGACTGCTTAACTGTGCTTTGACCTTTGTTTTTATCTTGACCTTAGACTTAGACTTAGAATCATAGGGTTGGAAAGGGCCTACAAGACCATCGAGTCCAACCCACTGCTCAATGCAGGAAGCCTGATTCCCAGGTGGTCTCCCATCCAAGTACTAACTAGGGCTGACCCTGCTTAATTCCGAGATCAGGCACATCCAGCCCTTTGCTTGTCCTGACTCCGTTCTGGCCTAAGCCCTTTGTGTTTTACCAGTTGCCTGCTTTCTTGCCTTTTCTTTTGGATTGCCCCATAATTAGCCCAAATGCTGCATCTGATTCAGCCACAGCAAGACACAGGGCCAGAGTGCTGCTGAGATTGCTGCTGGTGTGTAAGTGGGTGGCCCATTGGCAGCACTATACTGAGGGCATACTGGAGGCTGGTGTTGGCCCTGCTGGGAGAGATGGAAAAATAGCCTGAGTGGTCTAAGGCAGCATCCTATGTTCCTATTGGCATGTTGGTGGATGTTGTGGGAATTTGGAAAATAAATAAAATGGTATGGTTTTAGGTTAAAGTGGGATAAATCCTGTGTGCACCTCTTGGATGAATAGAAGAATATAACTGTGACAACTAAACTTAATCAATCTTGCTGTGCAAACACACCCAGGTATCCCAAGGTCCAGCTGATGCTCTAAATTCTGATACTGGCACACGCAGGGTAATGTGGCTTGATTTATTCTCCACCTGGCAGCAATTCTCCATGGTCTCAGGCCAAGGTCTTTCCCAACCCTGTGACGCTTGAACTGAAAACACCAGGGACTGAGGTGGGGACCTTCCATGTGCAAAGTATGTGCTCTGACACTGAGCTAGCAGCTGGTGCTGTGCTGAAATCTGTCCTCCAATTTTTCCCCAAATCCCCCCCCCACCCGTTGAACAAGGATTCCATGTTTCTGCCTTTTAACCAGCATTCCAAAATGGGAGTTTCTGCCAAAATTTTGACTGAGTGGAACCCAAGCTTATCAGAACATTAGAACAAGAATAACATGTAACAAGTGGGGCCTGCAACAAAATATTACAGCATGGAGTGTGCAGGGTTCCAGCCAGCCAGCCAGACTCTCTTCCAGGACACTCCATTACATTCCCTTTCAATCCTTGCTTTTCTGTCCGTCCGTCCGTCCGTCCGTCACACACACACACACACACACACACACACACACTAGTACTCAGTGTTCTGTGGCCACTGTGTATCCTAGTCCTCACTGAACTGTTTTGGTGTCGTCCCTGCCCCCCAGTAAGGTTTTGTTGTTTCTACAAACCTTGGGGTTCCCCCAAGACTCTTGTGTGTGGGTGGCGCCATTTTGGCTACAAAGGATCAGCACCGGAACAAATGGATTCTTTCTGTTCATCCTTACTTTTGAACAAGCGTGTGTAGGTCCTATGCCAGTTTGAGCTCTGTAACCTCTCTCTCATTTTAAAAGGCAAGTGGTGCATGAATGCCAAGATCAAAGTGGCAGAAAAGATGAGTTTTACAGAGCTAAATAGCACACAGCTTATGTAACCGTAAGCCATCAGCGCCCCCACAGAACTGAGTCTGAACATATCAGGATTCCATCCAAGGAGGGAAGAAAACCATTTTGTAAAACTTGACTCTTTGGAATCCTTTGAGACCTGGTGACCTAACCACTGGCATTGCAAACACAGAAGACTCAACATTGATGTTCTGATTAAGAATTTCCTCATTACTCCCTTGCGAGTATATGTCAGAGGCCATTTGCTCTGTGCTTTGTTTTGTCTGAAGTGGAAGTATGACCAGTGTATTTGATACAGACATAAGAAGAGCCCTGCTTTTTAGTCCAAACTGAACTTAAGATTGAAAAAATGAGGAGCAGTAAAGCCAGTAAAGTAGGGGCTATATGTATCTCCTTAAGGAGGTAATTCCACAAATCTTGGCCACTACTAAGAAGGCTCTGTCTCTTGTGTTCTCCAGTCTAATATGTCTCAACGGCAGACCCATAAGCAGGAAAATGCAAATCCCCAATATTGTTTTCCTTGCAATGGAACAGATCCTGTAAGGCATAGAGATGTATGAGACATTTATTTCAGTTTATTTTTTATCAGGATTTTTGCCCGGTTCGCACCTTCTCGACTGAACATGGATTCAAATGCAATCTGCAGCCCAAATGTATACATTTCTGACCTTGCAATGTGATTTGCAGACACCCCCTCCCCCCAAAAAAGTGTGTTTGATAGCATGTGTACATTTGAAAAATGCGCATAAAATATGCCCTTTTGAAAAATATGCACAAACACACTTTAATCAATGGGAGAAGAATGTGTACATTTCAAAGATGTCCACAACTGATTGTACGTTTGGAAAAATAAGCGAAGGAAGGAAGGAAGGAAGATTGCAATTTAGTATAGACATGAAACAGAATGAGCTTCAAGGTGGAATCTGGAGGACTTTGCTTTTGCTTCTGTGTACATCCATAGTAAATCAGGGTTGTTAAACCTCAGGCCCAGGGGCCAAATCCAGCCCACCTAGGGTCCCAATCTGGATCTCCAGGATTATGTACGTGACCATGCTCCATTCCCCTTTCCCCTGATTGCCTATTGTTTGGTGGTTTCCCATCTTTTCTGCAGTGTTGTTTACCATTCTAAAAGGATGGAATACCTTTCATAAAGCTGAATTACTGCCTGTCAGAGCTTTAAGCTACAACATGCTAGTATTTTTTATATATATATTTGGTATTTTTGGCTCTTCCCCTTTTGCCTTTGGCCCCACCCACATTGGATCGTGGCCCCCGAGCACTTCTTTGAAATTGAATTCAGCCCTTGGGCTGAAAGAGGTTCAACACCCCTACTGTAAAGGGACAGAGCATGGTCTAAAGTACAAGATGCATCAACCTTCCTGAAACTAAATACATATGGGTATGAAGCAGAAGACCACATGGTATACCAGCTTGAGTTCTAGAATGGAAAAAAGGTGGGCTGTAATTGCCATCTAAAAGTTTTCCTGGAACTTACTATCACAGTTTGTTCTACACACTTTTAAACTAAAACATGAGATGACATATAATTTTAAAGGGAAGTGTGAACTGCGGTGGTAGCAGTGGGGGAGCATTTAGATATCAAAATGAAACCTTCATTGGCTGTGACATGCAGGAAGAATTTGGAGCATTCAGATTCAAGCATGGATTCAATTACCTTAATTATTCCAAACGTTTAAACTTTCAGAGGAAAACTGCCTATTCACAAGAGCCATGCTCCATGATAGTTTAATTAAATGTTCACAGTTTCAATGGTATTCAGCAAAAACCATTTCGTGATTCTTTCCAATTTCCTGTGCTTGATATTTTGCTGCAATATTGTAACATAATGCATCTATTTACATGTCTAGCCAACCAATATACCATTGTGTCTTATTATTGTATTATTTGTCAAACAGGGAGAATGGAAAAGCCCACCAAACTCAATTTCCCAACCCTTTAATTGTAACTTACAATAATTAGGGGGATTGGGGTTGGGGGGGACATTGTTGATGAAATTTCTGCTTTTCAGAAGAAAACAGAACCTTCTATTATGGCAACTATGCACAAGACTTTGCTTTCATTCCATATCAGCCTATTTTATTATTATCATTTCAGGCAGATGGTACAACATTGAATTATTCTCTAAAGCAAGATGATGGTCTGTCTTGCACAGCAAAGTCCTTGGGGATAACAAATACACATCCTCCTCATTACATGTCTATTTACAAGGGTGGCCTGACATCTCTGATGTTACTCTTGATTGCAGGAGCCCTCACATGGTGCCCCTGAGCTGACATGACAACCATCACGACAGAAACAATAGCTGCACTGAAATTTTCTGATAAATGCTTGAACATGTTCTTTTTGAGCCCCTCCAGAACTGTTGGAAATTTTCAATTACTCCTGGAGATTTTAAGTAAGTAAGTAAGTAAGTAAGTATATTTATACACCACTTTTTGACTGGAGTCCTCAAAGTGGCTTCCAGTATTTATAAAAGATGACCGATACAGCAAGAACCATAGTCTCAGAAAACAAAACTGAACAATACAACCAGCTCCACTGGAACACAAGCCAGTATTTGATTTTTCTTTCCTGCTGAGTCCAACTGGAGAAGCCCCTGATGTTCCTTCAGCCTACTCCTATCTCCCTTGCTCCTTCTTGTTTGTTTATTTATTTGATTTACACCCCATCTTTCTACCAGAAAATGGCATTCAAGGGAGCTTACAAAAACAATTTAAAATAGGTTAAAACAATAAAACACATTAAAATGCAATAAAAACTTAACAGTTACAGAATAAAAACAGCACCCAGTAGATCCACTTACAGCCAAAGGCCTTCTTGAATAAAGTGGTCTTTGCCTGCTGTCAGAAGGATAACAGAAAGGAAGCAAACCTAGCCTCTCTCAGGAAGGAGTCCCACAGCCTGAGAGCAGCCACCAAAAAGGTCCTTTCCCCCATCACCACCAAACACACCTCTGATGGTGGAAGTCTCAGAAGAAGGGCAGAAAGCAGTTTTTCAGGTAGCCTGGTCCCAAGTCATATAGGGCTTTACAGATCATATATATTCTTACAGACCATATATTATATATTCTTCCTTCCTACAAGGCACTTGGGTCCATGGGACCAAGGTCTGGGATCAGGCTGGTTTGCTTAACAATGCAGATTGAATAAAATCCTTGAACATACCTACTTACATCTAGGGACGTTGCGAGCACCTGACTGAGTCTGGGTGTCCTGCAGACTCTCCCATGCCCAGTCCCCTGGACCCTGCTCACCGAGCCACACGGCACACATGTGCATTCTCATCAAGCACCTTGTGGTCTGGGAGCACCCCGCAGCCACCTTCTCCTTGATGCAAGCCACTATTTTTACACCAGATGGGGGCTCTGTAATTTTTGTATATTTAATGTTGCACACAACAGCAGCTGTACAGGGCCATCTCTGCAACATTAGAGGTGTATGGGGGTCCTTTACGCCTCTAATGTTGTAGAAATGGCCCTGTATGGCCACCACTGTGCTCAACATCAAATATACAAAAATTACAGTGCCTCCATCCTGTGTAAAAATGGCAGCTCGCAGCCGGTTCCCTTCAGGGCTTGCGCAGCCCAGTGAGTCGGGGTAGGCAGCAGCGGCAACTCAGTGACTGTCCGTGCTCAGTGGGCACAGGTGAGTCCAACAATCCCTACTTCATCAAAACCAAAAACAAAATGAGTAGACCAAATTATTTCCCCAATTTTGTCATCCATTAATAAGGTGAAGAATTTCAGCACAACCGTGGATCCAGTTTTAATCATTGTACTATTATTTTAATGTTGTTGAAAGGAACAATGAGCTTGGCTTCTTCTCCTTCGAGTCCTCCTCCTCTCTTAGCCCATTGTGTCCTTCATTCACCAATAGAGTTTCATTCAACTTATAAGTGAGCCAAAATTTCTCAAGTGAGATTTTCTGAGATAAACTGCTGGGAAACAATGCTTATTTATTTATTTATTTATTTATTATTAAATTTATCAATCGCCCATCTGGCTGGTCACCCAGCCACTCTGGGCGATGTACAACATACAATAAAAACAGTTTAAAACAATAAAATTCTACAATAAAAACATTTTCTAAAATACCCTAACCCACCCCAAATGCCTGCCTGAACAACAACGTTTTTAATGCATGACGGAAGCTCATTAAAGAGGGGGCATGACGGAGTTCCCTAGGGAGGGAGTTCCACAGAGTGGGGGCCACCACAGAAAAGGCCCTCTCCCTCGTCCCCACCAGTCTAGCTGTCCTGGCTGATGGGACAGAGAGAAGGCCATCCGAGGCTGATCTTGTTAAGCGGCCTGTCTGGTGTTGCTGGAGGCGCTCCTTAAGATAGGCTGGGCCGGAACCATATAGGGTTTTAAAGGTCAAAACCAACACCTTGAATTTTGCCCGGAAAACAACTGGTAACCAGTGCAACTCCTTCAACACTGGAGTGATGTGATCTCGCCAGCGGCTGCCTTTAATCAGGCGAGCCGCCGCGTTCTGTACCAGCTGCAGCTTCCGAACCGTCTTCAAGGGTAACCCCACATAGAGTGCATTACAGTAGTCTAAACGAGAGGAGACCAGGGCATGTACTACCGATGGGAGCAGATGGTCGGGAAGGAAGGGGCGCAGCCGCCGTATCAGATGGAGTTGATACAGCGCTGTCCGGCTCACAGCTGACACCTGAGCCTCCATGGACAGCTGGGAGTCCAAAATGACCCCCAGGCTGCAGACCTGGTCTTTCAAGGGTAGCCATACCCCATTCAACACCAGGTCAACATCCCCCAGCCTCCTCTTGTCTCCCACCAAAAGTACCTCAGTCTTGTCAGGGTTCAGCTTCAGCCTATTTCTCCCCATCCAGCCACTCACCGTCTCCAGACATTTGGACAGGGATTCTACGGCCAACCTTGGTGAAGATTTGAACGAGAGGTAGAGCTGCGTGTCATCCGCATATTGATGACACTGCACGCCAAACCTCCTGATGATAGCCCCCAGCGGCTTCACATAGATGTTAAATAGCATCAGGGAGAGGGTGGAACCCTGTGGCACCCCACAAGTAAGTGGCCACGGGTCCAAAACCTCCTCTCCCAATGCTACCCTCTGGTACCTGCCGGAGAGGAAGGACCGGAACCACCGCAATATGGTGTCCCCAATGCCCAACCCCTCCAGGTGGTCCAGGAGGATACCGTGGTCAACAGTACTGAAAGCCGCTGAGAGGTCAAGGAAGGAGCATTCACCCCTATCCAGAGCCCTCCTCACATCATCTACCAAGGTGACCAAGGCCGTTTCTGTCCCATGCCCAGTCCTGAAGCCCGACTGAAATGGGTCTAGATAATCAGTTTCTTCCAAGTGTGCCTTCAACTGCACCGCCACCACCCGCTCAATCACCTTGCCCAAAAATGGCGGATTTGAGACTGGGCAAAAGTTGTTCAAAACTTGAGGATCCAAGGAGGGCTTCTTTAAGAGCAGTCTTATCACTGCCTCCTTGAGGGCTGATGGCATCACACCCTCCTTAAGGGAGGCGTTCACCACCGCCTTGATCCCCTCACCCAGTCTCTCTCTGCAGCTCATAATGAGCCAAGATGGGCAAGGATCAAGTAAGCAGGTGGTCGGCCGTACTGATGAAAGCACCTTGTCCACTTCATCAGGAGGAAGAAGCTGGAACCGATCCCACAAAACCGGTTTGCCACAGGCCGTCTCTTGCTCACTAACTGTATCCACAGCGTGCAGAGTAACACACCTAATCTGATCAATTTTATCTGCAAAGTGCCTTGCCAAGGCCTCACAGGAGGCCTTAGAATGCTCCAGTGGTTCCGGAGCCACCGGACCGACCAGGCTCCGGACCACTTGGAACAGCTTCCTGGGACAGCACTCTGCAGACGCGATGGAGGCAGCATAATATTCCTTTTTTGCTGCCTTCACCACCACGTGATAGGCTGAAGATACAGCTCTAGCCCGTGTCTGATCGTCTTTGGAGCGAGACTTCCGCCACCGGTGCTCTAGCCATCTGACCTCCTGTTTCAGAGCTCGTAACCGCGGATTGAACCATGGTGCAGTCCGAGCCCTGTTCAGGGGGAGAGGGCGTTTCGGAGCCATCTGATCTAATGCCCTAGTGATTGCGGCATTCCAGCCACCCACCACGGTCTCGACCGAGTGGCCGTTGGCATGCCCCAGAGAATCCCCAACACGTTCAGGAATCCATTTGGATCCATAAGACGCCTGGGGCAGACCATTTTAATGGGTCCTCCACCCCTGCGGAGGGGTTGTGGAACCGAGAAGTCCAACGTCACCAGACAGTGATCTGACCATGACAAGGGGGTGGTGGATATACCCCCGACTTCCAGATCACTCCCCACTTCTCCAGAAACAAACACAAGGTCTAGTGCATGACCGGCTACATGGGTGGGCCCAGTTAGAATATGGTGCAGCTCCCAGGAGGCCATGGTCTCTATGAAGTCCCGAGGTGCTCCTGTGAGGATGGCCTCCGAATGTACGTTGAAGTCCCCCAACACCAGTAAGTTAGGGGACTGTACACACACATCAGAGACCACCTCAAGCACCTCGGCCAGGGAGTCAGTCGTGCAGCGGGGTGGACGGTGAATCCCCAGACTGCCCTTGGGGCCCAACCTCCAGTACATGCACTCAGCAACCTTGGTCTCCCGGAGAGGGGGTCTGGTGAAGACCAAGGACTCTCGGTAGATAACAGCCACTCCCCCTCCCCGATCCCCAGCCCTCGGCTGCTGTGCATACGAAAATCCAGCTGGACACATGGCTGCAAGGGTTGGAGCAGCAGCCTCGGCCAGCCAGGTCTCCATAATACATGCCAGGTCTGCACCCTCATCCAGGATCATGTCATGGATGAGGGAGGTTTTCTGGGTAACAGACCTGGCATTGCAGAGCAGCAAACGAAGGCCAGAAGATGGGGTCACGCCTCCCCCAGCCATCCTTTGGCTCTGGACAGGCCCGGAGCAGGGGACAGATACTACACATCTCTCCCTTGTTCCCCTTACCTGGCATGGACTGCCCCTAGTGCTCCACCAGCGCCTGCCGCCCAGCCTCGGTATCTTCTGGCCCCCAACACTCCCCCCACTGCCTCCATCAGGTGGACACATGCCTCCTCGCTCCTGCCTATCAGGCAGGCTACCCACCCCTAAAACCACAACAAAATCCCCCAGGAAAAAGAAAACACACACACACACAAAATTAAAAATCCCCTTAAAAATAATGCCAGGCCAAAGTCCACAGGGAAGGCCAGGTGGTGGTGGTGGTGGTGGCGGTGGCGGCGGCGGCAGCAGCAGCCGCCACCGCAGGCCCAGCAGCAGCAGGCGCGCCTCTTCCCCGGTGATGGTGGTGGCCTCTCCTGCAGGCCCTGGCTCTCCCAGGCCACCTCAGCCAGCCAGCTTATGTAGCCCCTCCAGGGAGGGCAGGTGGAGCAGCACAGCTGGCTCGGTACCTGGGGGTCTGGTCCTGCAGGGATTGGCGGTCTGCCAGGCAGAAGTCTCCAGGGAAGGCCTGGTGGTGGTGGTGGTGGTGGTGGTGGTGGTGGTGGCGGCGGCAGCAGCAGCAGCAGCAGCAGGCCCAGCAGCAGGCCCAGCAGCAGCAGGCCCGCCTCTTCCCCGGTGGTGGTGGTGGTGGCCTCTCCTGCAGGCCCTGGATAATTCATATTATCATATGAATGTGTCTTCTAGGAACTGGGATCAAATGTAGCGAAAGTCTTTAGCTCAGCGGAAGAGCACATGTTTTGCATGCAGAGGGTCCCAGGTTCTATCACTGGCATTTTGAGGTAGGGCTGGGAAAAACCCCTCTCTGAAACCCTGGAGAGCTGTTTCCACTCAGTATGAAAAATACTAAGAGATATGGACCAAGGGTCTGTTTTCTTATAAGGCAGATTTCTGTGTCCTTGGTCACAACAATGGGAAGGATACTCAAACACAGGGCTCTCCAGAATATCACCCATCAGTATTATTGACTCCAATTGACCACTTTTGACATCATGTCTTCCAGCAACAATTGATTCCTTTTGGTGCAGAATTTCAAAAATTTAGAAGGCATATTTTAGTTGGAATTGTTTGTAACATTGCATTTTTAATGTTGTATTTTAAATGTTATTTTAATATTTATATGAGAACCACTTAGGGATGTTATTATGTTTAACAATATATACATTAGGGCTGTGCCAGAAGATGAGCCCCTCAGGTCGGAAGGTGTCCAATATACTACTGGGGAAGAGCAGAGGGAATTTCCAAGTAGCGCCAGAAAGAGTGAAGCGGCTGGGCCAAAGCCAAAAGGACACTCAGCTGTGGATGTGTCTGGTGGTGAAAAGAAAATCCGATGCTGTAAAGAACAAAATTGTTTAGGAACCTGGAATGTCAGATCAATGAATCAAGGTAAGCTGGGGGTGGTCAAACATGAGATGGCAAGATTGAACATCGACATCTTGGGAATCAGCGAACTAAAATGGACAGGCATGGGCGAATTTAATTCAGGTGACCATCATATCTACTACTGTGGGCAAGAATCCCTTAGAAGAAATGGAGTAGCACTCATAGTCAACAAAAGGGTGGGAAAAGCAGTACTGGGGTACAATCTCAAAAACGATAGAATAATCTCAGTATGAATCCAAGGCAAACCATTCAACATCACAGTAATTCAAGTCTATGCCCCAACCACTGATGCCGAAGAAGCTGAGGATGATTGGTTCTATGAAGACCTACAACACCTTCTAGAACTAACACCAAAAAAAGATGTCCTCTTCATCATAGGGGATTGGAATGCTAAAGTAGGAAGTCAAGAAATCACTGGGATAACAGGCAGGCATGGCCTTGGTGTACAAAATGAAGCAGGACAAAAGCTAATAGAGTTTTGCCAAGAGAACACGCTGATCATAGCAAACACTCTTTTCCAACAGCACAAGAGGCGACTCTACACATGGACATCACCAGATGGTCAATATCGAAATCAGATTGATTATGTCCTTTGCAGCCAAAGATGGAGAAGCTCTATACAGTCAGTAAAAACCAGACCTGGAGCTGACTGTGGCTCATATCATGAGCTGCTTCTTGCAAAATTTCGGCTGAAATTGAAGAACGTAGGGAAAACCACTAAACCATTCTGGTATGACCTAAATCATCTCCCTGATGAATATACAGTGGAGATGAGGAATAGATTTCAGGGATTAGACCTGATAGACAGAGTGCCTGAGGAACTATGGACGGAGGTCCATAACATTGTTCAGGAGGCAGCAACGAAATCCGTCCCAAAGAAAAAGAAATGCAAGAAAGCCAAGTGGCTGTCTGATGAGGCTTTACAAGTAGCTGAGGAAAGAAGGGAAGCGAAAAGCAAGGGAGAAAGGGGAAGATATATCCAACTGAATGCAGAGTTCCAGAGAATAGCAAGGAGAGACAAGAAGGCCTTCTTAAATGAGCAATGCAAAGAAATCGAGGAAAACAACAGAATGGGAAAGACTAGAGATCTTTTCAAGAAAATTGGAGATCTCAAGGGAACGTTTTGTGCAAAGATGGGCATGATAAAGGACAAAGAAGGAAGGGACCTAACAGAAGCAGAAGAGGTGGCAAGAATACACAGAAGAACTATACAGGAAAGATCTGAATGTCCCTGATAGCCATGATAGTGCGGTCACTGAACTTGAGCCGGACATCCTCGAGAGTGAAGTCAAGTGGGCCTTAGGAAGCATTAGTAACAACAAAGCTAGCGGAGATGACAGTATTCCAGCTGAGCTATTTAAAATCCTAAAAGATGATGCTGTTAAAGTGCTGCACTCAATATGCCAACAAATTTGGAACACTCAACAATGGCCACAAGACTGGAAAAGGTCAGTTTACATTCCAATTCCAAAGAAGGGCAACGCCAAAGAGTGTTCAAACTACCGCACAATTGCACTCATTTCACATGCCAGCAAGGTGATGCTCAAAATCCTACAAGCTAGGCTTCAGCAGTATGCAAACCGAGAACCACCGGAAGTACAAGCTGGGTTTCGAAGAGGCAGAGGAACTAGAGATCAAATCGCCAACATTCACTGGATCATGGAGAAAGCAAGAGAATTCCAGAAAAACGTCTATTTCTGCTTCATTGACTACGCTAAAGCCTTTGATTGTGTGGATCACAACAAACTGTGGCAAATTCTTAAAGTGATGGGAGTACCAGACCACCTTACCTGTCTCCTAAGAAACCTTTACGAGGCTCAAGAAGCAACAGTAAGAACCAGACATGGAACAACCAATTGGTTCAAAATTGGGAAAGGAGTACGACAAGGCTGCATATTGTCACCCTGCTTATTTAACTTATATGCAGAGTACATCATGAGGAATGCCGGGTTGGATGAATCAGAGGTCGGAATTAAGATTGCTGGGAGAATTATCAACAACCTCAGATATGCAGATGATACCACCCTAATGGCAGAAAGCGAAGAGGATCTGAAGAGCCTCTAGTTGAGGGTGAAAGAGGAGAGTGCAAAAGCTGGTTTGAAACTCAACATTAAAACAACGAAGATCATGGCATCTGGCCCCATCACTTCTTGGCATATAGAAGGGGAAGAAATGGAAGCAGTGACAGATTTTACTTTCTTGGGCTCCAAGATCACTGCAGACGGTGACTGTAGCCATGAAATTAAAAAACGCTTGCTCCTTGGGAGGAAAGCTATGGCAAACCTAGACAGCATAGTAAGAAGCAGAGACATCACCTTGCTGACAAAGGTCCGTCTAATCAAAGCTCCGGTTTTCCCAGTAGTAATGTATGGCTGTGAGAGCTGGACTATAAGGAAGACTGAGCGCCGCAGAATTGATGCTTTTGAACTGTGGTGCTGGAGAAGACTCTTACGAGTCCCCTGGACTGCAAGGAGGTCAAATCAGTCCATCCTAAAGGAAATCAACCCTGAGTGCTCATTGGAAGGACAGATACTAAAGCTGAAGTTCAAATGTTTTGGCCACCTAATTCAAAGAGAAAACTCTCTGGAAAAGACCCTGATGCTGGGAAAGGCTGAAGGCAAAAGGAGAAGGGGACGGCAGAGGATGAGATGGCTAGATAGCATCACGGATGCAAAGAATATGAACTTCAGCACACTCCAGGAGAGAGCGCAGGACAGGAAGGCCTGGCGTGCTATGGTCCATGGGGTGACGAAGAGTCGGACACGACTGATCGACTGAACAACAACAACCACTTCAGTCCAAATCTTGAATTCTGAAGAGACTCGGGGAGCAGTCCAAAGTGGTCCAAAGCTGTCTGAGAGATCTGAAGCAGTTCAGATCGCTTTGGACAATCCTGAAGGCCAGACAGCCTGTCTGAGCAACTGTAACAATTTGCTAGAGAAAGGAGGGGGAGAGGAGGAGTTGGGATGGGGGAACTGAGCCTTGGAAAGTGACATCTCTAGGTGCTAATAGGGCTAAACTTTTAACCCAGCAGTTTGTTTCCTTGCTTTGTATTACTTGTTCTTTGGCTCCCTGCCCTTCTCAATTACTATGCCTTCCCTTCCCATTTTTGAACTCTCTGTATTCTTATAAAAAAAAACCCCAAAGAATACAAAAAGCAACAACCCCTTTTCTCTTCTGTTAAACTTTGGTGTTATTGCCTTTCCCCTCACCCCTTAGCTGGTAGGTATTTTTTTTTCTTTCTGTATCTGCTTTTCTTTTGGTTGTGTGTGTGTGTGTGCTGTGTGAGTGCACCATACACATTATTGTGCACAAGCAAACCATGTGTGGCCAAAGCAGTACACTAATACACAGTCCAGTTTAGACTGTGGGGCAAAGTACTACACAATACACATAACATGTAGCATCATCACTTTTGCTGATTTTCCAAGACACTTGGCTTGTTGCTTGTTTTCCCTTGTGTACATCAAATGACCATAAGAAGAACATGATCAGGCTAGGCTATATGCATTTTTTAAATGTTTGCTTCATCTTACCTTTCCTGGGGAAACAGCTGCCAAAATAATCAGGGACCTGGAACAGCTCCTCTGTAAAAGGCTTCAGTGTTTGGGCTTATTTAATTTAGAAGAAAGGCAAATAAGGGGGAGGTTTATAAAATTATACGGAGAAGAGAAAGTGCAGCAGTGCAATTAATAAATAAGCCCCACTGAGTTCAGTCAGTGTGACTTTTCCAGGTAATGGGTATTGCAGTTTGCAGCCAAAAAGATGTTTAACTTTTCTTTCTTCACTTAATGAGAGCCTCGGGTCAGTGGCAGATTCTGGACAGACAAAAGGAAAGTACTTTTATGCTTAAAAAACAAAACAAAAAACACCCTACACCAGAGATTAGGGACAGTGGCCTCCTCTCCTTATTGTCACCTTAAACACCTTCTGATTAAGATCTAATCCCCTGTGTGGCTGACAGTTTTTTACCTTTTGTTTTAGTTTCTGAGAAAAGTTTTTATGCTTGGCTAGCACAAAATTGACTGGACCAAACTGTCTGAAATTTGGCAGGTTCAGTCACTTCCATAGGGGCTGCCAGGTGCCTAAATATCATACACTTATGTCAAAGCACTGAAAAATTATAGCTCTTTTTTTTGAGAGATTTCCTTGAAAAAAGCAAATTTTACCTGTGCCTAGCACAAAAACTACTGTACCAAAGTGTCTGAAATTTGGCAGGTTCTGTCACCTCCATTGGGGCTGCTAGGTGTCATGTATTTGTTATGTATTTGTCATAAAAATCAAAAAAAGTTATGGCCATTTCTGTTTTCAATACAAGTCAATGGGAAATGTAAAATCCGAATAATTCATATATCCGAATTTCGATTTGGATCTGAAGCGAATCAAGTTGGGGCTGAATCAGTCCGAAGTGAATCAGGGCTGATTCAGAAGACTCTAATCGGCTTCTGAAGCAAATCAAGGGGTCTGTGCACATCCCTAATATAAATATCACAAATAAATAACCACAAATTAAATAACAAGTATTTTCCTGCTCTTCCTTCCCAGCCATGAGGAAAATTACTTAAAATGTTTAATCAATTCCATCTCCCATCCCAGTGAAAATAAATGGCAACACACACACACACACACACACACACACACACACACAGAAACCAAAATCTGAATTGGGGAAAATTCCCATGCTTCATACAACCAAACTAAGATAGTGCTGTTGCTTGTCATTCTGCTTCTTTTCAGAAACAAGTTGAACAACAGACACAACAAAACAGGTCATATCAGATGGCCTTCTGAGGTGATAAGCAGCCAGGGAAAGTGCCTTTTCAGTGGTAGCATTCCACTTGTGGAATTTAGGGATGTTAGAGAATTCCGCCACAGATCCCGTATGGACAGTACTGGATGGTAGATGGACCAGTGGCTAGATGGACCGTAGGTCTGGCTCAGTATAAGACAGGTTCCTGTGCTCCTATGACCAGCATACAGTGTAACTCACTCAATCCACTTTCAGCAGCTTCATAGTGGAACAATAAATAAAGCTTGAACTGTGAGCTGGGATGACTTTGTAGCAATCATACCAGCCCTTTAGATTCATTCGACACTGTTAACACTGTGCCAGTTGCTTATGGGAAATGAGCCTAATTAAAATCAGGGTGGAAGTGAAAACATGTTTTACATTTTTAAAAATTTAATCTCCACATGTTTTGGATCTTGCCTTTGTGAAAGTTACAACACATGCTCGGATCATTGCACGGCACATCTGGGTTCAATCCAACGTTTGAAGATTTTTCAGGAGGCGGCAAGCCATAGCTTGGGCACATGTTGAAATTTTACAAGAGAGGTTCATAAAGTGCAAATTGGACTGGAGAATAAATCAATATGTCATAACCAACTCAGAAAAATGGTCATGTGACTTGCCTAAGCCTTGGAAACATATTTATTAGTAGGGATGGTTTGGTGCAAATCTTTCCCTCCGTGCCCCTCAGTAATACAAGAATACTAGACTAGCCTCCTGCACAGACATGGGTTGTGTCCAATATTAGGTCTACTTAGAGTAGTTCCATTGAAATGAAAAGGACATGTTCTAGGTGGCCAATTGCTCCAAAAATAAAAAGCTAATTAATTAATTAAAGGTGTGAGATCTCAAGCGGTACAGTTTGATTATATTTTGTATTCCAGTGCAATAAATCCAGAATGCATGCTTATTGGGTTCCATTGCATTCAATGGGGCTCACTCCCAGGAAAGTGAATATAGGGTCACAGTCTAAAACTATTTATCTCCCCTATCTTGAATCTATATTTATGTTCTCTGTATTTACAGTTCAATACGCTGTGTCTACTCAGAAGTAAGTCTCATTGAGTTCAACAGGACTTATTCACAGGTAATTAATAAAGTCAATTTCTCTGGAAAACATTCCTTGTTTGTCTTCCTTTTCTAACCCAAACGTAACTGGTCAACTTTGAGAACCCAGTGGTGGTCTTCTTGAGGTGCCCTCAGAAGTTCAGAAGGAAGGTGGCTACTCAAATTTGGGCCTTTTTGTTGGGTTCCAGTGACAGAACTCACTCATTATGTATGTTCACCTGGTGTCATCTTTGTTTTAGGGGCCAAGTGAAGTATATCCAATGTACTTGAACTTTTGGTGGTTTACAACAGTTAACAATTGGGATCTCCTGGTAGTTCCTGGATGATTTCCAGTAGATCAGCAAAGGTTTCTGATTCCCAATTGCCTAACAGTTGCAATAACTAAAAAGCTTTATCTAGGGGCATATGAAACCCCGCTTACCTGGCTCCACCAGGTTCCACAGGTGGGGGGAGGCGATCTGTTCCTCCCCCTGGAATCCTCAACGGCGGGGAGGCGATCCATTCCCCCCCCCAGAATCCTGCTCGGCCGGCTCCACTCCGCGTTCAGGCTGCAGAGCCACCGGCCGGGCCGCAGAGCCGCCAGACGGGCCAACCTGCAGCGGGACCTCCAGCCGCTGCCGGGCTGCTGTGGACGCAAATGGCATCCTGCGTAGGGGACGCCATTTGTGTCCCTATGCAAGCCTGTGATAGGCTACGTAAATATTTACGTAGCCTATCACGGCTAAAGCGGGAACGCAAATGGCATAAGGGACACCATTTGCGTCCCTGCTTTAGCCATGATAGGCTATGTAAATATATATGTAGCCTATCATGGGCTGGTGTAGGGACGCAAATGGCGGCCACTATGATGGCCGCCATTTGCGGCCGCAGCAGCCCAGCAGCAGCCACCAGAGCCGCTGCCACCGCAGCCGTAGCTGCAGCCAGGTAGGCTCCATTTCGCAGGGCTTTCGCAGGGTGGTGGGGGAGGGGGCTCCGTTCCGCCACAGATTCTGGGGGGCCGAATTCTCTGGAATTTGGCCCCCCTGGGATCTGTGGCAGAATTCTCTAACATCCCTAGCTTTATCCCCTGCCTTAAAAGGTTGCTAAAAAAGAACATTTGGGGGAAATCGAGGAGTAGATTTGTGAGTTTGGTTCTGGCACAGATCACAAATTCCTGGGCTAAACATGTGGTTCAGACTAGGCACCCTGTTCCTGGGCAATAGAAGATTGGATTATAGAAAAAATGTAGTCTAAAACCCCTTTCTTTACTGGGGATGATTTTATACAGTTTGGTATAAAAATGGTGTGTGTTTAAATCCTTAATATTGCTCTTTAATTTGTAACAATTTTTGATGTTAAAAGTGCAGAAAAGGGCAAGTAAAATGATCAAGGGGCTGGAGCAACTCCCCTATGAGGGAAGGGAACAACAGCTTGGATCGTTTATCTTGGAAAAAGGCAAGTAAGGGGGAAACATGGGAGAGGTGTACAAAATTATGCATGGTGTGGAGCTTGTATAGGGAGACATTTTTCTCCCTCTCTCATAATACTAGAACCTGGGGTCATTCCGTGAAGCTGATTGGTGGGAGATTCAGGACAGATAAAAAGAACATTTTCACACAGCACATCATTAAACTATGGAATTCACCAGAACAAGATGAAGAGATGGCCACCAATTTGGATGGCTTTAAAAGGGGGGAAGACAAATTCATGGAGGATAAGGCTATGAATGGCTGCTAGTCCTGATGGCTCTATGTTACCTCCAGTATCAGAGGAAGTAAGCCTATGTACAGCAGTTGCTGGGGAACAAGGGTGGGAGGGTGCTGTTGCTGTCATGTTCTACTTGTGGGTTTCCTGTCGACAGCTGGTTGACCACTGCGTGAACAGAATGCTGAACTAGATAGACCGTTGGTCTGATCTAACATGGCTCTTCTTATGTTCTTACATTTTTATGTTAGAATTTTATCACTGTGAGCACTATTTGGCATTATTATGCATCAGGTACCATGATACCATTATGCACCAACAATAATACAGCAATAAACAACAATAGCAGTTCTCTAAAAAGAAAACAAAAGGGAAGCACCCTGTTCCTTAATTCGTAGTGTGTACCTGCCTCCCTGAGCCATCGTTTTGCGCCTGGATCCAGTTGGGACACCACAGAGTGTTAGTAAAAAAAAAAATGAAGCAGATCCCACAGCCTTGACCCTGGCTTGTTGTGATCTTTACTGCCATCCTGCTTCCATTCATATGGATGGGTTTAGCTCCAGACATATGCGTTGGTTTCTCCTGCCTTCTCCTGATTGGTTTAAATTGCTATTTCATTTGTTGACTGACTACTATATAGTTTTAACAGGTTGCAAAGAACCTTTGCACAAGAGGAAATCATCTTGCAAAAGAAGACTTCCACATCCCCTCCTCCCTATGTGCCCCAAAACTGCTCCAGAGGGTCTCCCTACCCTTTAGAGCAGATTTGAGGGAGTACAAGGGGGGGGGCTGCAGGGAGGAGGGGAAAAGCTGTGCCACCAGCTGTTCCCTTCCACTGGTGAAACAATGCCTCTGGATAAAAACCTCATGTCCCCCACACACACACACACACACACTTGGTAGAAAACTGGATTTCTCAAATAAATATAATTTTCAAATAAATTAATAACCTCATTTAACCATTCTTTGGAGCTTGTTCTTTTATTCTGCTTTCAGTACCTGCCATGGACTAATCAGGAGGTTACTATAAATAAGAGTTCCTCTTTCAGTTTCAAGCATTTGGTGGCTGTTTCCTGTGAACTAGTCTGAACTAAACTGCCTCTTATCTTCTAGGTTCTGATAGGCTGCATCTGTGAAGCATTACCACAAGATATATGGCTGACTAAAGCCATGTTCAGGTGTTCAAAAAAGAGTTAACAGCAATGCAGGAGGAAAAGGAGCATTCCAGCCCCACCACGCTCGTCCATCACGTTTGTCACTCTGTGCTCTGAAGAAGACAGACTCCTGTATCTGTGGGGGCTCTCCACATGAGCCAGGGCCCTGGAAAAGCCATGTTCTGTCTTGCATGGATGGTTCCTACAGGGCTAAACTATACCCTTAAAACACATTCACAGGACAGTGAAAGTCAATTGTCTGAACTGCACTGATTTCAGCCCCCCAAAATTAAGCAACTGCTTATCCCTTGCACTGAAGTCCATTGAACTTACAGTGCTTACCTTTGGCTGGATGACACCTGTAGTGTCCTTTAGAAAGCAAATGATCAGGCTTTGTTTTCTTTCATCAGTTTCCATCCATCAGTTTAGCACCATCTGCAAGGAAAGGTCATTTTTTATCAGGGAATCTCCCCATTTAATATCAGCTTCTAACAGGCCATTTGACAGATACAAGTCATACAACAGACTTTCAGTTTAGCATGGCATTAAGCAAACGTTAAGGCTGACAAAAGGGACCAAAAGAGTTTATTTTGTGCTCTGCGTGTTTGGGATAGAAATAATGTGTCCTGAAACACACATTGGAAATAACCCAGTTGGGTCTGATCAGAGAGCACCTCCTCCCTTCCTCAGCCACCTTCTCAGGGTTCCAAAAGTGTGGCGCAAGTTTCCCACATTTCCAAGTGGTTTGGAAAAGATCTAAAAGAAGTGTTTTCAGGGGATCACCAGTCAGAAGCTTCTTCTTTTTTCATTCTAACTTTGGCTCTATTTTGATTTTATTGAAACAGTTTGGAGATCCTGGCTAGTCCTCCATTCATTATTTTAAGAAAGAAAAAGAGAGAGAGAGAGAGGGAGAGAGAGAGGGAGAGAGAGAGAGAGAGAGAGAGAAAGAAAGAAAGAAAGAAAGAAAGAAAGAAAGAAAGAAAGAAAGAAAGAAAACAGGCAGGCAGGCAGGCAGGCAGGCAGGCACAAAACCTAAGGCAGTGCCAGCCAAGGATGGTCATGGGCCAGGCCAGCATCAAGGTTTAGGCATGATTGGACACCTGACAAGAGCCTACTCCCCAACAGGGCCCACTGACAAGAGCCCCTGGACCCGCCCCTCCTCTTCACCATTGTTCGCCTGCCTCTCACTCTGGCTCAGGCAACAGTGAGGAGGAGGAGCAGCAGATGGCCCTGCCTACTTGCTCACTGGCTCTCTGCCAGCCAAGCAAGGAAGTGGGAGCAAGGAGGAACAGCAAGAGCAAGAGCAACAGCGGCTGGTGACAATGGTATTGAGAAGGTAAACTCAAGCGGGGAGGGGACCCATTGAGGGTGTCTTGCCCAAGGGCCCTCAGAAACCTGGAGCTGGCACTGGTCTGTGCACAAACGAACACGCATGCACGCACACCCCAGTGAGCTTCCACTGTTCTCTCTTTCACACTCCTGGGCAAATGCTGGGGATTCCTCCCCCCACCCCGCTTTCCTGATTCAAATTGTGTGCTCTGTGTGTGTGTGCGCGCATGTGCGTGTGTGTGTGCACGCGCGTGCGCATAATGCACATCAGCTGAATCTTTTCTTTGAAAATTGCTTGAAGAAGAGAGCGTTCCTGAGCCTGCTAAATCTGCTGTCCAGGTGCCAACTATTGATGGGCAACTTCAAGGCCTCTTCCTGCTCTCCCTTCTTAGGGTGCTTTGTCTTTAAACTGGACTTGGACAATCCTTCAAACAGAGGTCTGTCCTCTATAAAGTAGGACATATGGCCACCCTATCCCCTGACCCAGGCTCATTCATTGGAACAGCCTTCCCAAATCTGGTGCCCTCCTGACATTTTGGATTTCAATTTCCATCAGCCCCAGCCATCATGACTGATGATCAGTAATGCTGGGTGTTGTTGTCCATCAGGTTGGGGAAGGCTGCATTAGACCATCTGTGCCAGACAGGGGCACCAGGTAGGAGAAGGCTGTATTAGACCATCTGTAGAATGCTGCCTTGGGTCCTGAACTCACTTGTTCCTGCGGAAGCAGTTCTAGTGAACAGAAATAGGTTGGGAGCAAAGCTTGATGCCTTTATGCCACCCATCATCTGCATTCACTGAATGCATGAAGAACAAGTGTTTGGGGCCATTGTCCACTGAGAAGCCACTGCACATCTGCCATATAACCACTGGACATCATCGACAATTATGAGGGTGCATTCTAGAGCATGCATTCCATTCATGTCAGTGAATGCCCAGTCAGGTGCTGGGCTGGGCTGGCCAGGCCTACTGAGTCTTGCTGCTGACCTATGCAAGCCCATGAAATGCCCCAGAATGCTTCCAGCACTCCCTTCCAGCTGTGCATCGAAAGGCTGGAAATGATGGACAAGCTAGTTTTCAGTAATGCTCTCCATTGCTCTTTTTCTCCACTGCTAGGCACTTCCAAGAAGTTTCGGAGCAAGCCTGTGGTCCCTGAGAAGCCACTGCTTTAGAATGAAGACAGCTTCTCTGCATTTTCCATGACAGAAAATTCCGCCCACTGTCCTGCTCACTGAACTTTGTATTTACAATTAATTGTGATGCTGTCACTGTGTGGGGAACTTCTTGTCTGATACAGGTTACTGGATAACTGAAATTATATTTGTACATGGCATTTTGTTCCATTGACATCATTTGTGGCTAATGAACTCCACAACCTGTATCTCTACAAAAGATACAAAACCAAAATAGAATGCCAGTTTTGACTAATATAACCCGAGGAGGTGTGGTCTGGCGTGCAAAGTCATATAGTTTCGAAGCCAAAGATTGTCTGGTTTTGGTCTGGGGAGAGGATCTGGTGGTTGTTTTTTAAATAGCTCAGTCCTATGCCTAAAATGAAATGCTTGTTGCATGGTCCTGACATCACCTGGCGGTCCCATTTCCTTTGAACCTGAATGCACTGGAGACTTATAGCGTCTTTTTAGTATTTTTGCATTATTGACAAAAATGCAAGCAAAGCGTAAGTGGAAGCAAATACACCTCCAATAAGTGTACACAGTGCCATCGGTGTCCCAGACAGCAGCAGGTGAGCCCTGCACTAAGACTGCACTCTAGCTTTAAGGGCACAATCCTATGCCTGTTTAGACAGAGAAAAGGCTTGCTTGGGAATACTGGGACTTGAAGGCCTTTTCTCTGTCTAAACATGAATAGGATTATGCCCTAAGCTATCTTCAGCTAGGAAGTCTCAGCTTTTCTCTTATCTGTGCCTCCTCTTTAAATTCTAAAAAATGCAGGTCTGGTGTGTGTGTGTGTGTGTGTGAGAGAGAGAGAGAGAGAGAGAGATGGGGGAGAAGAAGTTAGTTTTGCAGACAACTGTCTCCACCTCCTGCAAGTAGATTGATGTGTGTGTGCGGGGGGGATCTCCTTGCCCTGGAGACTTCAGTGTGGTGCCCTTGGGAACCATCATGCCCACCGACACCTCTCTTGGTGCCCATCAGGCTTTGTGCCCCTCTCAGTGTTTATTTATTTATTTTACATGTTTTAACTTTTTTAAAAAATCGGGAGGCTGGCATGCTGCAAAGCAAAGGGCTACCCTCCAGTGCCCTCTTTATTAACAAGAATGCCTCTGGGCCGTGAGCCAGATTTAAAAATGGCCGGCAGCTGCAGCCCAGTGCTTTGTTTTGATGTGTGCCCAGCTGCCCAGAAAAATGAAAAAGACTGGTAGGGAGTATCTGGGAGGGGGGGCGGGGAAGCAACCAAGAGTGGATAATTTGGGCTGTGCTGTGCATATCTAAGAAAGGAAGAACATAAGAAGAGCCCTGCTGGATCAAACCAAGGGTCCATCTAGTCCAGCATTCTGTTTGCAAAGTGGCCAACCAGCTGCCCATGGGAAACCCACAAGCAGGACATGAGCACAACAGCACACTCCCGCCCATGTTCCCCAGCAACTGGTGTACATAGGCATACTGCCTCTGATACTGGAGGAAGCATAGAGCCATTAGGACTAGTAGCCATTAAAAAACTTTTCCTCCAGGAATTTGTCTGACCCCCTTTTAAGGCCATCCACATTGGTGGCCATCACTACATCTTGTGGTTGCAAATTCCATGTTTAACTATGTGCTGTTTCTCTGTCCTGAATCTCCCACCAATCAGCTTCACAGGATGACCCCATTGGGTTCTAGTATTATGAGAGAGGGGAAAAAATGTCTCCCTATCCACTTTCTCCACACCATGCATAACTTTGTACACTGTCAGGAGCCCCCTAGCTGCCTCTTTAAGTCCCCTCCAATAGCCAACTCACGACACAGACGAAAGGGGTTTGTTTCCAAGGCTTTATTCCTTTACAACTTAATGACTCTTTCAGATGCTATCACCCGCGACTAAGCAAGGAAACGCACTGGGGTAGTTAGCAGAGTAGCCTAAGCTCCGAGTAAGGCAGTTGGTCCCTGTTTGAAGGGGAAGAGCAGGAAAACTCTGAACTTATGGGCTATGGAGAGGTCCTCCCTCTTACACGGGGATCCTCAGGACGTGACCGTTGTTTTAGCACCAAGCGGACAGAGCGCCACCTCTCGGCACCCTCCATCAGGCGCCACTCCCTCCGTCTGTGCCGAGCGTCCAGTAAGATCCCATCCTCCGCTCTGTTGCATCCACTGTGTTGCATCCCTTTCCTGTTCACACCACACCATTGCACCTCTTGCACCCCTTCTCCCGTCTCATCGCGTGCCCACCCCTTCCCCTGCTGCATCATATCCCCCACCCCTTCCCATGCCCCCTTTTCCCTGCCTCTCAACACATAACCCCACTCCCTCCCCCTCCCCCACCACATTACACCCCCTCCCCCTCTTACCTCTGCCACATTGTGCCACGCTACACAAGCCAGAGAGCAGCCTATTGAAAGCCACATTGTCTGGAGAAAGGGGATGGTGTGGCTCTTCAAAGACCCAGCCGAAATGCCTGGCTCTGAGGAGGTCCTTATTCAGAGCCAAGCAGGGTAGGGGTATCCAAGAAATTGCCTGTAGAGAGACAGCCATTTTTGCTTGGCTGGCTCTCTGAAGAGCCGTCCTGGCTACTCCCTTGGTCAACACAGCTCTCCAGAGAGCCTGCCCTCCCTCTGACTCACACAGAGAATCCTCTGGGATTCTGAGAATCCCAGAGGATGGGTGGCTGAGAGCAGCCACCCATCTTCTGTTTTGCTCTGAAGATCTTCTCATTTGCCATGGCATTTGCCACAGTGGGAGAGTGGGACCACCAGGGCTCTCCGGAACACCCGCTGGCATCACTGAGCAGGCGGCTGCTCTGGAGAGCCCTGCTCTCCCATGGCGACAAATGCCATGGCAGGAGAATGGCTAGTGGGGCAGTGGGATGGCAGAGGCCCTCCTAGTGCGGGGGGGAGGTGCAATTCACAGTGCTTCCTGCTCCGCTGCCTGAGCTGGAGGCTTCACCCTTCCTCATGGGAAGGCCAGCCCTTCTTGTAACTATATATAAGCAAAACTGTTCAAAAATACCCAAAGACTCCAGTCTACTCCAGAATCCTTTGCAACTTTTGCAGGGATTTAGTGGCTAGTGTGCAGGAGTTCCTCAACGGAGATATCATTATAAAAGGGAATTTCTGAGGACAGAATGTTTGAAAAACTGCTGTTGTGCAGCGCAATCCTATGCATTTTTCCATGGAAGCCAGCCTCACTGTGTCCAACATAGCTCTCAAGTAAGTATGCCTAGGATTTGCAGTTGTAATCTGTAAAATATGTTTGGTTATGGAGGGAGCAATCCTACTGGGATAGGCGGCTGCCTCTGACCTTGGAGGCGACCCCCTATTCAATGCAGGGCAGGAGAAGCACGGAGGGGATCATCCCCTCCGTACTTCAGCCACCCTGCATTTGTGGCTAGACAGCCAGTTTTGGCTGTCTAGCCACGGGAAGGCAGAGTGGGGGAAGCGGCTGCTGGACAACATATTGGATGTGCATTTCCACCATCCCCCCCCCGCAATGCCCCCCCCCCGCAATGCCCCGTTTTCACTGCTCCATGCTCCTCTTCTGAGCGCCAAGCATGGGGCCATTCTGAGCTCCCTATGAGGCAGCACAGGAGGGGGGGAAGGTCAGTTCTCCGGAAGGAGGGAAGGTCGGTTTTGAACTGACATATCCTATGGCTGTCTAGCCGCTGACTAGCGGCCATAGGATTGTTCCCCAAGTCATCATATTTCATAATGGGATTGAATTGGTTCTTCATGCCCCCAAGAATTGCTTATACCTATAAGCACTCTAATCATTCACTTCAGAGACAGTGTAACAAAACTATTCTTCTCATGTGCTCCAGATGCCCCAATGTCAGAAGATTTTGGAGATACCATGAAATATCTGTTAAAATTGTATAGCAAATATTAATTTTCATCATGACAAACCACAACTGGTGAAGTGTTGTACAATACAACATTTTCAATTCAATAACTTCAAATATACCCTTTTATGATAACCATAGCATGCTCTGAGTGGGACATCTTTTTTGTTAACTTGCAAGCTTATCGTTTTCCTAAAAGCTGTAACACAGCATGCATGCTGTTTTTGTAGAGCTCTTAAGTACTTTTGAAATGATCAGTATATAAACACTCATGGTTATCATTAGGTAAACAGGTTATTCTGACATGTGCGCTGAACATGATGATCTTCTGTGTGTGTTAATGTTCAAGTTTACTTCCTGTGGCAGCTGCAGGGTAGTGTGCTAAAGGTCTAGGAGGAAGTTGGGTGTTCTCCTGGTTTGCTTGAACTGCTGCTGTACATCGCGAACAAACTAAAGGTTACAGGCATGTGGGAAGACAGACTTGATTCACAAAAATATGCTGAGTGAGCAGAAGGGACAGTGTGGCCCAGTGGACAGAGTAGGAAGACAAAGAGATGCGTGGGGGATGTGGCTAGATGGGATATGCAGCAAGGTTCAAAGGCCAACTCTTCAGTATTGTTATTTGCTTATGTACTGTACTTATAAACTGGGGCTGAGCACCACTTCAGTCCAAATGCTGAATTCTGAAGCGGATCAGAGTGATTCAGACATCTTTGGTCCAAATCCGAAGCTGGTCCAGAACAGTCCAAAGTGCTTTGGATGATTCTGAAGTCCAGCCTGTCTGAGCAAATGTAAAAACTTGCTAGAGAAGGAACGGGGAGAGGAGGAGTTGGGATGGGGGAACTGAGCCTTGGAAAGTGACATCTCTAGGTGCTATTAGGGCTAAACTTTTAACCCAGCAATTCGTTTCCTTGCTTTGTACTGCTTGTTCTTTGGTTACTACCCCTTCTCCATCACCATTCCTTCCCTTCCCATTTTTCAACTCTCTATATTCTTATAAAAAACAACAACAAAGAATACAAAAAGCAACAACCCCTTTTCTCTTCTGTTAGGCCTTAGTGTTATTTCCTTTCCCCTCACCCCTTAGCTGGTAGGTATTTTTTTTTCTTTCTGTATCTGCTTTTCTTTTGGTTGTGTGTGTGTGTGCTGTGTGAGTGCACCATACACATTACTGTGGACAAGCAAACCATGTGTGGCCAAAGCAGTAGACTAATACACAGTCCAATATAGATTGTGGGGGCAAAGCACTACACAATGCACATAACATGAAGCATCATCACTTTTGCTGATTTTCCAAGATGCTTGGCCTGGCTGTTGCTTGTTTTCCCCTGTGTACATCAAATGACTATAAGAACATGATCAGGCTGGGCTATCTGTTTTTTAAATGTTTGCTTTATCTTACCCTTCCAGGGGAAACAGCTGCCAAAATGATCAGGGGGCTGGAACAACTCCTCGATAAATGGTTTCAATGTTTGGGCTATTTAATTTAGAAGAAAGGCAAATAAAGGGGGGAGGTTTATAAAATTATATGGAGTAGAGAAAATGCAGTAGTGCAATTAATAAATAAGCCCCACTGAGTTCAGTCAGTGTGACTTTTCCAGGTAATATGTATTGCAATTTGCAGCCAAAAAGTTGTTTAACTTTTCTTTCTTCACTTAATGAGAAGTGGTGGCGGGTCTTTGCATAACCCATTTATTTATTTATTTGACTGATTGATTGATTGATTGATTAGTCACCCATCTGGCTGGCTGCCTGACCACTCTAGGCAGTGTACAATACTAATAACAAATTTACATAATCGACTGAACAAAAAAACAAAAACAAAAACAAAAGAACACTGCTCTAAAAAACCCTAACCCACCCCAAATGCCCCCCTGAACCAAAGTTGTCTGGGCAGTGTACAACACATTCAAAATATAAAACACAAACATTTTAAAAAGTGCAGAATAAAACCAAGATATAACCAGCAACAAAGAATAAAACCATTCCAGCACATAAAACCAAATTAAACCATCAGAATTGGAACCAATGACCTAGGAAGGTGGTGGGCTGTCCCACACTGGAGGCATTCAAGATAAAGCTGGACATCCATCTGTCAGGGATGCTTTGACTTAGATTCCTGCATTGAGCAGGGGGTTGGACTTGATGGTCTTACAGGCCCCTTCCAACTCTACTATTCTGTGATTCTGTGGTTCTGTGAATAAAGTCCCAAAAGCACTAAAAAAAAGTTCCTAAAATGCCAGGGAGAATAAAAAGGCCTTCACCTGGCAGCAGAAGGACCATCACATAGGTGCTAGGTGAGCTGCTCTGGGGAGAGAATTCCACAAACAGGGTGCCACCACTGAGAAGACCCTCTCTTGTGGCCACCTGCCTCTCATCATTTGGTGGGGGCACATGGAGGAGGGCCCAGATGATGATCTTAAAGTCCGGGTGGGTAAATATGGGAGGAGACATTATTTAATGTACAAGTTTTGCACCCGATGCATGTTTACTAAGAAGGCCTACTTGTCAGGGTTGCCTTTGAGCACAGGGAGTGGCTCAGTGGCTCAGATTCTGAAGAGGAATTGCAGGAGGTGGAGGAGGAAATTTCTCAGGCTTGTCTAGAGATAGAGACAACTCCTCAGGCTCATCGAAACTCCTCAGGCTTCAAAGTAGGGATGTCAGAGAATTCCGCCACGGATCTCGGTGAGGCCAAATGCCAGTGCATTCGGCCCGCCGAAATCCGTGGTGGAACGAAGCCCCCACCTCCCCCACCCACGAAAGTCGCGTGAAACGGAGCACTTACCTGCTGCCATCTGCGTTGACTTGCGAATGGCAGCCGCCCTGCGGCCGCCATTCGCTTCTTCATCATAGCCGTGATAGGCTACGTAAATAATTACGTAGCCTATCACGGCTAACGCAGGGACGCCTTTTGAGTCCCTGCGGAGGCCATGATAGGCTACATAAGTATTTACATAGCCTATCACGGCAAGCCAAAAAAAAAAAAAGCATACACAAATGGCAGCGGCTACGGCGGCCGCCATTTGCGTTCCCTATTTTTAGCCGTTTTAGCCTATGTAAATATTTACATAGGCTATTACGGCGAAAACAAGGGGAATGCAAATAGCATAGTGGGTGCTATTTGCATTCCGTTTTTTTCGCCGTAATAGCCGCATAAATATTTACGTCGGCTAAAATGGGGGGCGGAGGAACGCAAATGGCGCCCACTACACTATTTGCATTCCCCTTGTTTTTCACTGTAATAGCCTATGTAAATATTTACGTAGGCTAAAATGGCTAAAAATAGGGAACGCAAATGGCGGCCGCTGTAGCCGCTGCCATTTGTGTATGCATTTATTTATTTTTGGCTTGCCGTGATAGGCTATGTAAATACTTACATAGCCTATCATGGCAGCTTCGCAAGATGCAAATGGTGGCCACTATGGCGGCCGCCATTTGAGTCTGCAGCAGCCCGTCCACAGTCAGAACTCCAGCTGCGGGCGGAGCCGCCACGGAGCGGAGCTGGCCCAGGGAGGATTCCGGGGGGAGGGACGGAGCACCTCCCCCCCACCGCGAATCCAAGCTCTGCAAAGGTAAGTGACTTTCATACATCCCTACTTCAAAGGCCCAGGTGGATGGAGAGGGCCTCTCTTCACACACCCCTCTGAGAGATAACCAACAGGGAGAGGTGAGGCTTGGAGAGCCTGAATTCTTAGACGCCAGGTGCAGACTCAGAGGCAAGAGAGAGATGGCAGCGGCACAGCTTAGATCATCTGCCTGATTGGCCCAGCATGAACAGCGGCACTTAGAGGCCTCATGAGAGAGAGGGAGATCCCCCATCCCCACCCCTTAAGTTAGGACAGTAGCCCGCCTTTTCTTCAAATGGTGGGCAACTTCCGTAGCTTTCCTTTGAACCCCCTGAAGGCATTTCTTTTGTAGACTGTGAGTCACTGACCATTTGCATCTGTATGACCCATTGAAGTAGTGGAGTAAAAGCTGAGAATTGAAGCCTCTTGTCTGTGTTTTGATTTAGGTTCTGAAGTTTACAGCAGGGGCAAAAGGGAATCCTGACACTACTGAGTTCAAGGTGGCTTACTCACAAATACATTTGCAGAGGACTATAGTTTAAATTGCAAAAACAAAAAAAGCCCCAGTACATTTAAGGACATTTGTTGTATGTATTTGGGTTTTTTTACACCTCGTGCCTCAGAAATATGTGTTTCCCTCAAGGATAATCATATATGGCTGCAAATGGGGGGAGGACACTGTCCCCCTGTCCTCTCTTAAGTACTTTCCTGGGGTTTGGACCTAGCAAGACTGGAGCCTGATACAGGTGCCTCTGAGTGTGGTCCTTCTAGCTTACTTTCTGAAAGCTCCACCTGATCACTCACTGTTCCTTCACCAGAGTGATGGACCCTTGCAAGCTGCCCTGCTGCCCTGCTGTCAGTAGGGCACCAGTGTTGTATCAGTGGTGGAACTATCCCCATTTTTTATGAAGGAATGGTTCATGATCAAAAAGAAAGAAAAAGAAAGAAAGAAAGAAAGAAAGAAAGAAAGAAAGAAAGATGGAAAGACCACCTTCGGAGGTAGCCACAATAAACAGTTGCAGCAAACAGGTTTCCATTCAAGTAGCCCTGATTTTGCTAGAAGTCAGGGTACACCCTATAGTGATTGAGCTGGATGACTGGGTCTTCGCTCAGATCCTCCTTTTCAAAATCCTGTGGATGGAGTGTGCTTGTTTCCTGTTTCTTCTGTCTACTGCATTGAACAACTAGGTGGCATCTCCTCTCTTTTCCTTTCAGTGAATCTCCTCTATAAGCTTCCCTTCTATATTCTTCAAGAGCCAATGGCCACTGAAGTTTTCTCAATTCTAGTCTTTTAAAAACAAACAAATAAGTGCTGTAATGGGGTATTTTTTATTCCTGCATGCTGATAATTCTGTCTCAGGAGTGGAGTAAGAAGGGCAGCCTACAATCAATAGATGATATTCAGGTATATTTTAGGCATATAATTCCATGGCTATTAATTGATTCAGTCAATTAATATTAGATTATATACACTGATTCTTGTTGGCTCCCATGCCAACACAAATAAAGGAAATTTGTCAACAAGAGCACAAATTAATGCATCTCTTGCTTTCTCACTTGTGCGCTTTTTAATTCATTATTATAGTATTTCAAAGTGTGCGAACTGCATTAGATTATCACATTGTGATCTCACACATGCTTGGGTTACTATGTGCCTGTGTATGTGTACACACACACACACACCATATTTAGGTGCATTTCTAGACAAAATCATCTAGAGTGCAATCCTGTCAGTTGCTGGAGAAATCCACTACAGGCTCAAATAAGGCAGAGCTCCCAAGAATCCAAACTGCAGACTTGGCAGTTGAATGGCTCCCCGTATCTCTGCGCCCACCAGCCTCTGCGCAGGATGTCTTTCAGGTTTTAAATAATCAAATCAAGTGCTTTTATGGCTGCAATTTACATAGATGTAAGTACTTTACAGCCACAAACAGCATAACAGACACAACTTACGTCCATAATTTTACCAAGGTCTGCCAATGGCAGCCAACCTTGCCTTTTATAACCGGAAAGGCGCTCCACAAGATCTGGTGGGCACATGCAGGGCTCTGGGGAAATCCAGTGAGCCAAAGCAGCCTGGATTTCCCCATGGCTCCTCCCACCCAGACCAGACTTCAGGGGGTCTGCCCATTCCTAATCAGTTATGTCCTCGCTGCTTGGAAGCCCCCGAACTCGGAGGGTTTCAAGTTTCCTCTGTCCTGCCACCCTGAAGCCAGCAGAGCAGGAGGAGGAGCAGAGGCAATCTTCACCTTCCTGTCCTCCATCTTTCCTGATTTCCTGATTGCTGGATGGGGTTTTCAGGAGGGATGGTGGAGAATTCTGCCACGGACTCCAATGAGGCCGGATTCTAAGAATCTAGCCTCCCAGAGTCCACAGTGGAACGAAAGACTCACCTCCACCACCCAGGGGAATCCGCGCTGGCCGGATCCTACCTGCCGCCGTCCGTCCACTGCCGTCCGCTGCTACCCACTTCTGCCTGTCTTCGGACGCAAATGGCATCCGGCGTAGCTACGCCATTTGTGTCCCTGCTCTTTGCCGCAATCGGCAAATCTTTACGTAGCCTATCATAGCAAAAGGCAGGGACACAAATGGCATCTGCTACGCCAGACGCCATTTGCGTGGCAGCGGCCGGAAGTCTATGGACGGGCCCGGCCGGCAGCTCTGCAGACTTGCCACAGAGCGGAGCTGGCCGGGAAGGATTCTGGGGGGAGGGACGGATCGCCTCCCCCCCCCACGTAACCCCCCAGCGGACTGGTGAATCTGTTTCGTACACCCCTAGTTTTCAGCCCATCTAGTAAGGGCACTTTGGAAGGGGGAGGAAGGAGGCTGAAGGAGGTACAAGATAACTTGTATCCTGACCTTGCTGGTCTCCACCCCTCCCCGGCCAGCGGAACCCTTTCCCACTCTTACGAGGTCACTTTTCCAACTTCGGAGGGCAGCTGGCATGGTTCTTTCTGCACCAGATGCAAAGGGGCAGTGGAGGGGTGTCTGATCTCCAATTCCCCCTTCCGAGGCCGGAGCACTGTCTCTGACCTCAGTGCGGTTTTCTGTGCCATCCTATGGTCCCTGGGATCATAGAATCAAAGAGTCATAGGGTTGGAAGGGGCCTACAAGCCCATCGAGTTCAACCCCCTGCTCAGTGCAGGAAGCCTGATTCCCAGGCAGTCTCCCATCCAAGTACTAACCAGGGCTGACCCTGCTTAGCTTCTGAGATCAGACAAGACTGGGTGCATCCACAGAAGAAAACAGATGCTTGCCCAGGGACCATAGGATTGTTCTTGTAAAGCAGTGTGCAATATAAGCCACAAAAATCTAATATTAAAGCTTTTAAAATTCAAAAAATCAAAACTGATAACATTTTCAAACATCACACACACACACACACACACATACACACACACTCCTCTACCTATTATTATTATTTGTTATATTTATTACTTGTCTTTCTCCAATACAGAAATGAACATAACATTGCACATAATGCTTTCTGACATGCCCATAGCAGTTTACACAAGGTTTAGCACTACATCAGTTTGTGGTATCTCCAGACCAGAGTAACCCTATTAAAGCAAAAGATAAGATTGTTGTGAATAACGGGATTGTAGCCTGCATAAAGCAAGGGTGGGCTGATTCCTTGCAGGGTTCCCATCATGAGCTAAAATGAATCAAAATAAGAGTGGTTTAGGGGTCTCCTGGGCCCAGGAGCTGAGTAGGCTGCTAGTCTGAAATGAAAGAGATAACAAGAAAGGGGGAAAGCAACACACTAAGCCTTCAGCAACAACCCTCTCCCTCCTATGATAAGCAAGAATGATGCCAGTCCAGAGAGGCTTTAGCCTTGAGCCTTCTTTGAGCCAGAATTCAAGTTCTGGTGCAGGGCTTGTGGTATGGAAGTTGGTACTCCACCATTGCGCTAAGAGAGACCAGGAGGCTCCAAGTAGGGTACCCTTCACTAGTTTTCCCTTCCCCCACCCAGCTGATCAGTCTTTACCATTCCTGTCTGGCTGATGAGGGAAGAAAAGAAAGGGCAAGGCGAGTCAAGCAAAAGAAGCTAAAGGGCAAGTGGGCTGGCACTGCTGGTGAGCTGGCTGGGTTTCAATCTTACAACCATTCTAGAGTAGCTAGGGTGACTATGTGTCCTCTTTCGCAAAGGGCAATCTTCCAATTGAAGGGCTGCTAGAGGACTGTCCTCTCTTTGAGGGGCTGTCCAGTCCAAGTCCAGTTTAAAGACAATGAACCATCAGAAGGAAGAGCTGGGCCTTGAGGTTGCCCATCAACAGCACCTGGACGGACAGCAGACCGAGCAAGGCACACAAGTCCCCTGCTCACAGTCTTCCACATTATGATGGGACGTACTGTATTTCTATCTAAATTATAATACTTTCTACATTTGCATATGCAGATTTTATGCAAATCACTGTCCTCTTTTGTCCTCTTTTTTTGGAGATACGTACATTTCTTCTTCTCTTGTATCGCTCATCTCTGGTAGGGCATCTTTCAGAGTTCCTCAGACCACTCTCCCAGCCTGGAAGTGAACATCAGTAAAACTGGATAGCCAGTTTGGGTTGATTTTATGAAGAGTACCCATGAGGGTACTCTAGCAGCAGTTTATGTTGTGTTTAACAACTCCAGTGAAAACACCAATCTAGACCCGCAGAACTCAATGGCTTTATCACAGTTCTGCAAGATGACTGCTCAGCTTGGAGGATTTAGCCCTGAGAATATCCTTTTCTTTTCCAGTTCAAAAGACAAAATGTTTTGGGCAGTGATCGAAATGACATGCTCAAGACAGAACAGAATGGTGTGACTCTGACTGGCATTCTTGAAAGAACAGATGAAGATGAGTCAGATATATGTGATATACAGATTATTTTCTCTCCTGTAATTGATACCACTGTAAATAGCGAGCTCAACACCTGAACTTTCAGATTAAAGTAACAATGTGCCCTAGTCTGTTTGCTATACAAATCTTTCCTGGTTGTGACTACAAACCGGTACATCCGGGAACAGGAGACAGAGATTGCCCACAGACAGGTTGCATGTGACCTTTCAAGGAAGAGTGAATGTTCTGAGCAAGCAGAATAAATCCATGTTGTTGCAGCTGCTAACTTGAGGCTTTCAACTGTTAGAACAACTCTTGATAGCTCGCTTATTTTCTCTGCCAAAAGGAAGAATGAGGAGAGGTAACCTTGGGTTCCCATAGGAGAACCATGATGTTGAGCAGCAATACAGGCAATACCCAGACATGGCTGCATTAACCACTGGGCTGCAGCCCCCTGCCTAGCATCTCAGGAGGCCTACTAGCTAGCCCAAGTTCTCAGCTTTCAAATAAACAAGAGCAAGTCTCTAGCCTTTGTAAACCCAGGATAAAATGTCCAGGCGCTATTTTGTCCAATCGTTCTGTGAGAAATGAGCCTGCTACAACCACCTTTCAGTGTGTTTAGCCAATGAGTAAAGTCACACTTAGAGAGATGTGTGGAGTGAACACTTATCTGCAGAAGGGACTTCCTGGTTCATTTGAACCCCCCCCCCTTTTTTTTTTTTTTTGCCTATCCTTATGGAATAGTGATGATTGCCCACAGGAAACAATTGAGAAATCCAGGATTTTAGTGTAACTGTGATTGGGCAGGAACATATCCAGCCCCAAACAATAAGTAATAGAAATAACAGGAGCTCATGTTATTTCATGCAAAAAATATATATACTTTTTTTTACTGCATTTGTAAACATTTTTTAAAAACCACCCTACCAATGCAAATGCATATACCCATATTATGGGTATTTATATATACATAAACATGTTGTTGTTGTTGTTGTTGTTGTTCAGTCGTTCAGTCGTGTCCGACTCTTCGTGACCCCATGGACCATAGCACGCCAGGCCTTCCTGTCCTGCGCTCTCTCCCAGAGAGTGCTCAAGTTCATATTCATTGCATCCGTGATGCTATCTAGCCATCTCATCCTCTGCCGTCCCCTTCTCCTTTTGCCTTCAGTCTTTCCCAGCATCAGGGTCTTTTCCAGGGAGTTTTCTCTTCGCATTAGGTGGCCAAAATATTGGAGCTTCAGCTTCATTATCTGTCCTTCCAATGAGCACTCAGGGTTGATTTCCTTTAGGATGGACTGATTTGACCTCCTTGCAGTCCAGGGGACTCGTAAGAGTCTTCTCCAGCACCACAGTTCGAAAGCATCAATTCTTCGGCACTCAGCCTTCCTTATAGTCCAGCTCTCACAGCCATACATTACTACTGGGAAAACCATAGCTTTGATTAGACGGACCTTTGTCGGCAAGGTGATGTCTCTGCTTCTGACTATGCTGTCTAGGTTGGCCATAGCTTTCCTCCCAAGGAGCAAGCGTCTTTTAATTTCATGGCTACAGTCACCGTCTGCGGTGATCTTGGAGCCCAAGAAAGTAAAATCTGTCACTGCTTCCATTTCTTCCCCTTCTATATGCCAGGAAGTGATGGGGCCAGATGCCATGATCTTCGTTATACATAAACATACCCACCATAATACCCATATTGTGTTTGTGGGGTCAGGGTGGGGGTACTGTGGCTGAGTATGGGTCAGTATGCATCATCCCTGAAAAGTAGCCCATTTTTGTTATGTCCGTATTGCTGGGGAGCAGAGTAGTGTAGGACACCCCTGCAGTGTCATCCAGTGTTGTTATCTACTCTGCTGTGGGTGGGGGTAAGGGAAATGCAGTCAGAGGGTGGGGCTGTGATATTAAGGGGTAGCAATCCTCTACATGTCTACTCATGTTGCAAAGTGGGTCTTAGGCCCTGGTAAGGGGGTATAGAATATATGAGGGCTGTGCACCGTTGCAGCTCAAGGCCCAAACCCTGAGTCGAAGTGGGCCGCTTTGGGCCATTTCGGGCCCCTTCCGAGGTGAAGCGGAGGCAGCACGAAGTGACCCGAAGTGAGTCAGGGGCTCTCTGAAGCTCTGGGTGCACTTCAGAGCTTCGGCACCTCGGGCCAGCCTCTCCGGCGCCTCCAGCTCCTTAGCTGAGGTGACTCACAGGAGCTGCTGCTGTCCCCGTCGCCGCCATCACCTCCGTTGCCTTCACTGCCGCTGCCATCACTGCCGCTGCTGCCAGCTCCTGAACCCTGGATACGTGTCGGCTCTTTGTGAAAATGGCGACTTCCTGCAACAAAAGCCGGTGCGCATCCAGGGCTCAGGAGGTGGCGGTGGCAGGTGGTGGGCAGTGATGGCTGTGGTGGCGGCCATAGTGGTGGCGGTGGCAACTGCAGCGATGACCTCCACTGCCACTGCTACAATCACCACCACCATCATTGCCGCCGTTGCCCACTGCCACCAGCTCCTGAGCCCTGGAGGCGCGTCGGCTCTTTTTGGCAGGAGTCACCATTTTTAAAATGGTGACCAGGAGCTGGTGGCAGTGGCCAGCAGTGGCGGCAGTGGTGGCAATAGTGGCGGCGGCAACGACAGGAGAGGCGGCAACAGCAGTGGAGGAGGAGGCAGCAGAGAAGGTGGCGGCGATGGCCCAGGTAAGGAGCTGGGGGGTTGCATGGGGGGTTGGGGGGGGTTCCGAAGCAGGATTCAGGTGGCCAAATCCTCCTTGGGGTTCAGGGCCAAGTTGGGTAGGGGGGCCCCAAAATCAGCCCGAGCCGGATCAGGCCTGCCTCCAAAGCCACAAAGCGGCTTCTGAGTCAGATCAGGGGGTCCCTCCCTGCACAACCCTAGAATAGTTCGTCTTACCTAGGAATAAGCCTCATTCAGGTCAGGAACTTACAATGTGTGAGTGCATTTGGCATTTCAGTCCAGGTTTCTTTACCCATTGAGTTATTTCTGTGCCATACAGTATCCTAAAGAAAGGAAAGGGGGCATAAGGTAGAAAAGAGATTTAGGCTGCAGTTCTATGCATATGATGGACCTGGGAGTTAACCCCATTGGATACAGTGGTACTTACTTCAGAGTAGACACGGACAGAGATGCACTGTTAATAAAGATTGCTTGAGTGGATGTCCGTGCAAAAGGTGCAGGCGCCTGAGTGGGGCACATGAGAAGCAAGAGGATGAGAAGTGGGCAGCTAAGGCCCTCCTGTCGCTGTGCTCCTCCCTTGACGATGCTCTTGCCGCTTCCGCCACTGCCTCTGTGCCTCCTTGTGAGGAGCGGAGCATGCAGGATCACCATTTGGCTTGCTGTGCCTGTGGACTTGGAATCTGAGAGAGCAAGCGTGAAAGAAGCAGCAGAAGCAGCAGTTCCTTGCTTTTGTTGCAAAGCCGCAGAGGGAGAGCTCAGAACAGAGCAGCCCCTGAGAGACACAACCTTAACAAATTGGCCCTGGGAAGAACGATCGCAGCCAACAGTGTTACAGGAAATATTGTATTCGTGAAAAACAGTAGTGCAGCAGACATCTTGCAAAAACGCAACCATTTGTTATTAAAAGCCACAGAGGAAAAACAAGTGCAATATGACGGAAAATGTTCTCTGGTTAGTCTTGGCGTGTTCTAGGCAGTGGAGGCTGGTGGCTCCAGTTTCGGTGGGGCTGTGATTCTATTCTGAGTTTCAGTCCGAACCAGCCAGAACGCTAAAGGAGCTATCCAAGGTGCTTAACCCTGGCCCCAAAATAGGTTCAGTTCCTTGGATAGCTCCTTTAGAGTTCTGGCTGGTTCTGACTGAAAGCCAGAGTGGATTCACAGCCCCACCGAAATCACAGCCACCAGCCTCCACTTTCCCCTTTAGACCAGCAGATCAACTGGGCTGGGTGGAAAGACTGGAGAAAGGAGGGCTTCTGAAAGACAGCAGAAAAGAGGCTTTCTTCAGCAGTAAACAGGGAAACCCATTCTTAATTCCTACCAGGGATGATGCTCATAAGCATAAGATCAGAGATAAGAACAATCCTTCAGGGATAGGATTCAGCACCTTGGATAAATCCTTTGAATTTCTGGCTAGTTCTGATTAAAACTCAGAATGGATTCACAGCCCCACTGAAGTTGGAGCCACCAGCTTCCACTGGTTCTAGTTCCTGAATAGCTTGTCCAACCAACCAATAGGGAGTCCAGTCACTCATCCAGGCTTCTGCTGCCAAAGTGAAGCTGTTTCTTCCAGTCCACTCACATGACCTGCTCTTACAGAGGCCTTCTGCGCTTCCCTCTTCAAGAGGTAGTACACAAGACAAGAGTAAGTGTACCAATAAGTCAAGAAAGGTTAAAAGAATAGACATAGAATCATAGGGTTGGAAGGGGCCTACAAGACCATTGAGTCTTGCAGGAAGCCTGATTCCCAG
The DNA here is from genome assembly GCF_057233095.1 of Heloderma suspectum. Taxonomy (NCBI): domain Eukaryota; kingdom Metazoa; phylum Chordata; class Lepidosauria; order Squamata; family Helodermatidae; genus Heloderma; species Heloderma suspectum. The sequence continues at coordinate 30,029,682 of NC_139459.1, forward strand.
GCAGTCTCCCATCCAGGTTCTAACCAGGGCTGACCCAGCATAGCTTCTGAGATCAGACGAGATCAGGCACATCCAACCCTTTGAAAAAGACAATGAAGAAGCTATGGAGAGGAGAATCGAATGACTGGGAGGGCAAATGCCAGTGGCCAAGACACCCAGTTTGCACTATCTAGATTCTCCTTTTTCTGGGAGGTGGCTCCTGCCAAAGCTGATAAGGACCTGGCTCTTGTTGCTGTCCCTGATATCAACAGAAGGGCTACATTTACCAAGGAGAATCCTCATGTCAAGAAGGAAAAGTGGCAGGTGGCGCCAAGGTCATGTTGGCATAGATCAGATGTACTGATCTGGAGATAAGAGCGAAGGGTTGGCAATGAAAGGGATGGAGGTTATAATCAAGAGCTGGTGATAGAGCAGGCCTGCAGCAGTTGTGGAAACTTGGGATCTAACCTAAGCTCTCTAAGCAGGATGGGCAAAGGTTGTAAGAGGGCCCAGACTAAAACCCCTGTTAAGATGAGTTTAGGGCAGAGGTAAATGAGATGGTGGGAGATCCCTGAAGGGCCAGCTCCAGGCTTGAAGGGGTCCTTGGTGAAGAAATTCTGGCGGGCTCCCTCCCGCACCAGTGGGCCCTTGGCTACAGAATGACCTGGCAGAGGCAGGCGCCCACAGTGTCCTTGAGAAATTCTACATCAGAGGCTTGTTTTGAAGATTCTTGAGAGGCCCAGGTGCTGGATGTTGCTTTGAGGGGTCCCCTCCTCACTGCATCCTGTGTCAATTTTTTTTTCCTCAGTTGGGAGTAAACTCTTGATATGGGGTCCTTCGGGTGTGAGGTCCAGGACAACTGGTTCCATTGCTCCCCCTAAAAAAAGAGCCTGCCCCCCCAATAATGAATATACAGAACGTTAAGCAAATATATTTCTAATAGTGACATTTGTACCATTGCTTCCAGCCAATTGCACCTTCCACATGTGCAATGGTATAACTTTATACAGGTGGTGGTGGTGGTGGTGGTGGTGGTGGTGATAATGATGATGATGAGTTATTGCATTTATATCCTGCCTTTTTTCTTCCAAGGAACCCAAGGCTGCATATATAATCCTCCTCCCCCTCTCCATTTTATCCTCACAACAGCAACCCTGTGAGGTAGGTTGGGCTGAGAGTCTGTGACTGACCCTACATCAACCAGTGAGCTTCCATGGCCATGTGGGGACTAGAACGCAGATCTCTCAAGTCCCACTCCAACACTGTAACCACTACACCACACTGGCTCTCCAGTGTGATTTTAAAGAAGCCCTGATTTTTTTATTTATTTATTTATTTATTTATTTATTTGGACAAAGGTAGGAAGACAATGACCCACAAATGCAAGGACATGAAATCCTTGCCCCCTTTTCCTCTTGATAGAGGAGTAAGCTTTTGCACAATTAAACCGGGAAGCCGAATGCAATTGGCTACTGTTCATGGGATGTGGCAATATGAATAGCACACCCTCCACAGGCAATTCACAGCAGCTCATCATGTGATATGCTGCTGATATGGACACGGTGTCATATATTCTATTGAAATATCTAAACTTGGCTACATTTTGACATGCAATGCATCCCACCAAAGAAGGATGGCAATCACTCTGCAGCATAGCTTGCACCCATAGTGTTAAACAATGTATTTAACCATAGTGTTTAAACGATGACTAAAATAAAACACCTTTCCGTGAAGCAAAACAGAGGGAGTAAAAGCTACTTTCAGAGCAAGCATTTAGAAATTATGTTTGGATCATTAGGTTCCGGATGTTTGCTGGATGAAAACAGCTAGATGAACCATTTGACTGCCCAGTTCATGGTTAACAATATCTGAGCTGAAATCAAGTCAGTAGGTTTCAGTTTGATGGTTTGATTTTCAAATAGTGACCTAGGATCTACCACTTAGTTATGGGACCTTTGCAGTTAGTTGTCCAGGGAACAACAAGTTTCTATCCTAGCTCTGTCTTCGTCTTAAGAACACACAAAGCATAGAGTCAGGCTACATGTTAGTGTAACTAGAACTTCAGGAGTTGCCTTATATTAGGTTAGATCATTGGTCCATCTAGCTCTGTATTGTGTACACAGACTGGCAGCAGTTCTCTGGGTTTTGGACTTTCCCAGCCTTACTGGGGGATTGAATCAAAGATCTTTTATATGCAAAGCATGTGTTCTACCATTGATCTATGGTTCTTCCCCTTCTTAACATTAAAAAAGTAACAGAAAATTACGTTTTCAATTAAAAAAAAATGTGTTAGGAAAACATGTTTTGTCCATTATCAATTTTGTCCAACATAAGCAGTGAGTATATTCATTGCCTTCTGTGAGAAATGTTGATAGTTGCAGGATGGTAGAAGAAGCTGTCAGTCTAAGCAAATTTAGTATTAATATCCCGCACTTCTCTGCTTTACAGGATTTTAAGAAATATAATAATGCATTCACAAAGTTTGCTGCTTAAAAAAAAAAAAAACACCGTAGGATTGTATTGTGTCCTCTTCCATAGAGGGCAGTCCTCTATTTGAAGGGCTGCCAGGGGGCTGTCCTCTGTTTGAAGGCATTCTCTATTTGAAGGGCTCACCTGACCAATTCCAGTTTAAAGATAATTATCTATATATCTACAATGGTTTCTCAGCTGCCTTTAAAGGTAGATACAAGGCAGCATACAAGATAATGAAGTGAACCTTAAGAACTGTTGCTCATCAATAGTTAGCAGCTGAATGGCAGACTGAACAGGCAGGCACACCGGTCACCAGCTCACAGTCCTCCACACTGGGGTAAGATGTACTGTATTTCTATTTAAATTCTAATAATAACTTCTCAGTTTCATATAAATGCATAAATTGGCACATGCAAATGTTATACAGTCACAGCCCTCTTTGTCCACCTTTGGGGGGAAGCATTTCCTCCTTTTTGGTGATTTGTAAGTGGCCACCCGGACTCAGACAATAGCTTCACTCTGAGCAGGGTCTCGGATGAAGACCTTCAGGCGGGCAGCGTCTTCTCCTCTTCTACTTCTTCCTTGGTGGCGGCAGAAGCAGTCGGATCTCAAAAGGTCCTCCCTCAAAAGGAGGGAGGATATAAAGTTTAAGAGGAATCCAGTGAACATTTTGCATAGAAGTGATGCAGTGGCAGAGCCCCTGCGACACAGCTGAAACTAGAGAAAGAGAAGGTGAAAATGGAGAGTGCAAAAGCTGGTTTGAAATTCAACATTAAAAAAAACGAAGATCATGGCATCTGGCCCCATCACTTCCTGGCATATAGAAGGGGAAGAAATGGAAGCAGTGACAGATTTTATTTTCTTGGGCTCCAAGATCACCGCAGACGGTGACTGTAGCCATGAAATTAAAAGGCGCTTGCTCCTTGGGAGGAAAGCTATGGCACACCTAGACAGCATAGAAAGAAGCAGAGACATCACCTTGCCGACAAAGGTCCGTCTAATCAAAGCTATGGTTTTCCCAGTAGCAATGTATGGCTGTGAGAGCTGGACTATAAGGAAGGCTGAGCGCCGAAGAACTGATGCCTTCGAACTGTGGTGCTGGAGAAGACTCTTACGAGTCCCCTGGACTGCATCAGTCCATCCTAAAGGAAATCAACCCTGAGTGCTCATTGGAAGGACAGATAATGAAGCTGAAGCTCCAATATTTTGGCCACCTAATGCGAAGAGAAAACTCCCTGGAAAAGACGCTGATGCTGGGAAAGACTGAAGGCAAAAGGAGAAGGGGACGGCAGAGGATGAGATGGCTAGATAGCATCACCGATGCAATGAATATGGACTTGAGCACGCTCTGGGAGAGAGCGCAGGACAGGAAGGCCTGGCGTGCTGTGGTCCATGGGGTCACGAAGAGTCGGACACGACTGAACGACTGAACAACAACAACTACTTCAAGAAAGGCCGGGGGGGGGCGGAATCTGAGGATGTGAAGAAATACATTTGCTTGTATTTGGAACAAATCACAGATCTACTCTGCATAGCCACATCTGGAGGGGAGGATAGCAAAGTGTTTACATCTGCTTGTCTACATATCTTGGTAGGTGTATGAGCAGCCCTCTCAATGGAGGCAGAAGTGGCAGCAGAAAGATCCTCCCAGCTAGGGATGCCGGAGAAATCTGCAACACAGCAACCTAGGAAGCTGCCTTCCACTGAGTCAGCCCACTGGTCCATCCAGCCCAGTATTGCTGACGCTGACTGGCAGCAGCTCTCCAGGTTTCAGACAGGATTCTTTTCCTTGCCCTTCATGGAGAAGTCGGGGATCGAACCTGGTACCTTCCACATGCCAAGCAGGTGCTCTATCTCACTGAGCTACGGCCCCCGATGGATTCAGATGAGCAGACTTCTGTCAATCCAACCTGCAGATTCTGCAGCACGCCAACTTTTCCACTTGTGTGTGTGTGGGGGGGCAGGATTTGTGCAAATTCACATTAGTGCTAGTGCTAATTAGCACAAGTTGAGTGAAATTCTGGTAAAAAAAATCCAATTCTGTCAATGAGAGGGTGATGGAATGAAAGATATCTGACAATCTGTGAAACACAAATCGAACGAATTTACGCAAATCCATACATCCCCTACTTCCAATAGATAATCATGATATTAAATGTTTTGTTTGGTTTTCAGATGAAAGCTGCAAAGCTCAGGATGGAATAGCCTTTCTTCCTCATAGCTGAATAGGACACCAAAAACTGTAGGGAAAAACTAATGGATGAATCCACTGGTTGCTCTCTGGTGTGCTCAAAAAGAGGAAAAAAATAAATGGCACATCCAGGAAATAACAAATCATTACACTTTTAAAAATCCAGTATATGAGCTGCACTCTTCTTCTTCTTTGTTTCTTGAATAGACAAAACAAATATTTGAACTCAGCTTTTTTAGGACTGAAAAGTTAATTGTTTTCTCCACTATTTTTTTTACAGAAAAACTAGGGTTCAATAGTCAACATTTATTTATTTGTTTGTTTGTTTGTTTAATTTAAACCATTTGTATCCCACCCTATATCATTAAGATCTCAGGGTGGTGTACAGATAAAAACAATTTAAGTTATATAAAACCATAAAGAATGTAAACAGTTTAAAACGTATGAAATCATTAAAAAAGTTAATACCAATTTAAATCTAGAACAATAAAACACAACAGTGTGCTACTTTAGGGAATGCATTTTATCCCTCAAAGGCTTTGGTAAAAAGCCATCTTTTTACTTGGTGCCGAAATGAGACCAATGTCTGCGCCAGTCGGGCCTCCAAGGGGAGGGCATTCCACAACCAGGGTGCCACAGCAGAGAAGGCTCTCTCCCATGTCCCACCATAGTGTATGTCTCGCAGCATTACTGGTTGCAATGAATAAAGACAACTTCTTCTCAGTAGGTTTGCCTTCTCATGCAGAACACCATCACAAAGTTTTCCTGAACTCCAAAAGAGTTGAGTATGTTAATCCTGGAGAAGATTATGTTAAGGGTTGATATGAAAGCTATCTTCAAATATCTGAAAGGCTGTCCTGCAGAAAATAGGGTAGACGTGTTCTCTGTTGCTCTAGGCAACAGGACTAGATCTAAATAGGTGAAACTAGCAGGGAAGCAGATATTGGCTAAATATTAGGACAATTGCTATTTCCTACTGGTAAGGGAAATGATGGACTCTCCTTCACTGGAGATATTTAAATAGAGGCTGGACATAGCATCTGTCAGGGATGCTATAGTTGCGTCCTGCATTTAGATCCTGCACTTTAGCAGGAAAGATGATTACATGACCTCCAAGGTGCCTTCCAGCTTTATGATACAGTTGCTTACTTTGTCTCTTCATAGCTTTATTAAACAAATCCGGGTTTCATATACCAGAAATATCCACATCACATCATCGGTTGCTTCACAATACTGTAGAAATAGAAAAGATCTCATCTTCAGTGGTAAAATGTTTAAATACCTTCTGACATTTTCTCCACAGGGGAAAATATTTTAATAGACTTACCAGTGCTGTATAAATATGCTCACTTACATGCACTTGAGGCCAACTGCCATATATTTTTAGAAGTGTTGGAGTCCTATCTTTTATGGGAGAACCTTTAAATGTTTAATTGCTATTTCTTGTGTATCCTCATCCCAGAAAGGGAAAGTACCATACTAGATGGGCTCACAAGTGCACTACCTTTGTCAAATAGCAAAAAATAATGGAATTTCTGGTATCTATAAAAATCATGCAAAGTGGTTACTCCAGATATAGTCATGATATCTATTACTGCACCACAGTTCTTTATTTCTGCAAGACAACGTTGGCAACAATCCAACATAAGAGTGAAGCGCACTTAATTCCATTGAAATCAAAGGATGTAAGGGCCCTTAAATCTGCATTAGATTGTGACCAACAACCCTTTGTTTAAGTTCATATACCATTCCCTAGTGAAGCTGTCTGACCAGTTCACAATAAAGTACAGTAAAATTCCAAAGAGGAGCCAAATAAGTAATAAAAATAAATCAATTAAAAGACAAAAATCCAGCGTAAAACTAAACTCAGTTAAGGGTACAATCCTATGTATGTTTAGACAGACAAAAGTCCTACAACTCCCAGCATTCCCCAGCCAGCCATGCTGGGGGTTGTAGGACTTTCATCCGTGTAAACATGCATAGGATTGCTCCCTAAAGAACTCTTTGAAATGAAACATTTTTCATTTGCCATCTGGATTTCTCAGGAACCCTGATGCCTGGATCACTGCTATAACAGCAACCCGGGAGGGAGGGAGGGAAAACACTACCGTCAGTCACATAAAGAGGGTAGGGAGGATAAGAGTTAATGGGGAGGTTGGAGGGAATGTTCTGGATCTTTGTGGACTCCTGATAACATTACCTGGAGTGTGATGGGGCCCAAACAGCTCCCATATTCATCTTAGAAATAATCAGGTTATTTTGCAACATTTTCTGGAAAAATGTTTAATTATCGAACCTCACTTCCAAATTGAGCCCAGGGAGGTTCACCCATCACTGTGCCTTGGTCATGTGACAGAATATTGAGAAGTGGCTTTTATATGTATAGATTATTGTTACAATAAAGGAATGGCAACGATGACATCTGATGTTTATTAGACACCAGCAGTGTCAATGTAATTTTAGGCCTGGACTTAATGGTCTTATTGGGGAGGTGGGCTTTTACTTTGGTCATGTGTATTACTTCAGTTGTGAAGTACACAACTCAGATTTATCTCCTCCCCCCACCACAGTCCCACTGCCATTCTGTGCTTTAAACCTTCATCAACATTACTGATATAGTAGAACAAGAAAGACCAACCCTGATAATGTGCCATTTTGCATATTAAACTTACTAAGGGAGCAATCCTATGGCTGCTAGACAGTGGCTAGACGGCCATAGGATATGCTGTTTTCCGGGAACCGACCTCAGACCACATGCTCCGAGGTCAGTTCCTGGAAAACCAACCTCCCCCAAAGTCCGTGCTGCCTCCCCCACCCTCCATGCTTAGAAGAGGAGCATGGAGCAGCTGAAAAGGGATGGGTCTGGGGGTGTTCCAGGGCGGGGAGATCTATGTGTCGTACAGCAACCTCCTGTCCCGCTCACACACACCCCCACGGCTAGACAGCCGAAAACGGTTGTCTAGCCAAACAAACAGTGCAGGGAGGCAGGGAGGGAATGATTCCCCACCCCCCATGCTTCTCTTGCCTTGCTTTGGATAGGCGGTCACCTCTGAGTTTGGAGGCGGATGCCTATCTAGATGGGATTGCGCCCTTAAATCCTAACACCATCAGGACCACAGAAATAAAATGGTGTTTGCTTCTGCTGCCCTGATGCCCATATCACCTGGCCATTTGGGGCCTCTCTGGGATGTGGGGCCCTGAAATTTGCCTCCAAGGTCCAGTCCTAATTGCACTACTGGACACCAGTCATATGCTAAACACAAGGATTCCTCTCACCAGATGGCTTCCGCTGCCTTGAAACTGGACTTTCTTTTGACAGTGGGCGATAGATATTATTTGTTCAATTGTATCTTCTTACACTTACTTCAGTATAGCGTACATGCATGTGTGTGTGTGAGTGTGTGTTTGTGTGTCTGTGTGTGTAGGTTTCAGGAGCACACACATTTATTTAAATGGAATAACCTAATTTTCAATTAAAATCTGGATCAACCAATTAAAACATCTTTAAATTGTGGACAACCCTACTTTCTAGGCCACATTTAACCTTATGGTTTCTCTCAGCCTGGTGCTTTAAGATAAATAAGAGAACATTTCTAACACGAGATTGGGAGAGAAGCCCACTAATCTGTTGTTTTACCAAAGCAATAAATTTCCTTCAAGGGAGGACACAAATAATGAAGGTTTTTGCTCTGCCTCAGCAGTGTACCTCACAGTTGCTATATAGGTCTGCATGGTCAGCATGGTGGGAAAGCAATAACATTCATGGCAGGGCACAACAAGTTCAACTGTAACAGAAACCCCCTCGCAGTCATTACTTCTTTTTCAATCAGAAGAGAAAAAGTTGAGCAGAAGCAGCCATTACTTTCAATTCATATGTAGCAGTTACATCTTTTTCCAGTTTACACTAGAGTAGGCACAGGGTCCTGATTGTAAAAGCCCCCTATCACCATGCTAGGGTCCCAATCCAGATTGGGGGCCCTGCACCTACTCTAGAGTAAAAATTGGGGGAAAGATGTTGCTGTTAGATTTAAAATGATGCCTGTTTTTTGGCCCTGAGAAAGAGCCAGGGGAAGGATAGATCGCAGGAAGAGCCATCAAACATTGTTCTACAATCTCATGGTTGTTTCTCAGCTAATGGTTCAGGGAACTGGTGGAAAAATCCTCTGCCAAATACTCACACTGTGGCCTTGGGCAAATCAACTATGAATCTCAAATCTGTAAACTGGACATGCACACAGGGCAACTGTATGCTGATCTAGGCTATTTGGAGGAAGGCTGTGCTACAAGTGTTCCTAAAGATAACATAGGAAACTGTAACTAGTGTGGATAAAATGCATAGGTCATGTTCTGTTTTTGCTGAACAATACGAATATTCAACAAGTTCAACACAAATACAGTATCTTTTCCTCCAAGCCTTTCTCTGCTGTTCCATTGGCAAGCACCGCTGTGGGGTGATGAAATTGCTGTCGGGTAATGAAATTGCAAAGGGACTAGACAAATTTTGTGACTTGAGAGGTTCACTACTAAAACTATAAGGCTGTGCAACATAACTGATGCATAATTTTGTCTAGAGTCGACCATGGAGTGAGATGGATGCCTTGGGCACCATTAAAGGACAGTAAATTATTAGTTATGTAATTGTAAAAGTGCTCCTCTATATGTGCCTTTACATTCTGTTCTATATGATGTTATGGATTAGGAAGTTATTCAAATTATTTTTTAGTGTCATGAGATGGTGAGTGGACCATAAACTATTGCTTTAGTGTGCTCTACCCTATGAAAAAGATGTCTGTGTACCATGCCACCACCATGGTTGGTAGACAACCAGATGTATCATCATTTGGAATGTTTACCCCAGGCACGATAATCTCTTAGGGTCAAACTACATGTTAAATGAATTGCTGAATGAGACTTACCTTTTTTGGTTTCTTTCTCTTTTTTTACTGTAGAGTAAGTGTGCATTGCCTAAATTTGGATTGGGACCACTAGGAGGAGAGGATAAAGCCCATTTGCTTCCTGAGATTCTCCCCCACTCCTCCAGTGCCTGTCAGTGGAGGCTTTTTCTTTCTTTTTTCTTTTTTTAGCCACCACATGGCAGGGTGGATTTTGGGAAGCAGATGGTGATGGGAGGTTTAATCCTCCCCTTCCCATGTGCTGTGGTCCTGATCAAAATCAGGTCCATGCAGACCTACTCTGGAGCAAGTTGCAACAACAGCAGCAAAAAAAGACAAGCCTCAGCAACATGCTAAACAATTAATGTAACATATAATTTGAACCTTAGATAAGACTGATCATGTCTATCCTTGGATTTTCAGAAGTGGGAAACAATGAGAGGTGATGGTAGATGTAGTTCCATAATTTTGATGTGCAGTCAAGGCTGGTGGCTCTGATTTCAGTGGGGCTGTGATTTCATTCTGGGGTTCAGTCAGAACCAGACAGAACTATAAAGCAGCTATCCAAGGTGCTACACTAATTTTGGAGATAGGCCCCTTTAGAGTTCTGGCTGGTCCTGACTGAAAACCAGAATAGAATTATAGTCCCACTGAAATTGGAGCCACCAGCCTCCACTGGCCACATGCATGCCTTCTGAAGGACTCGGTATCGGCTAGGGTTCTTGTTTGTGTGTATCATTGTTCCACGCTATTATGGCATCTCTTGTTTTCTGAAACGGCACTGACAAACCTGACACCAATTATCCAGTGTGAGAAAGAATTTCAAAGAAAGCAAAACAATGGCTCAACGCTGTTTCAGTTTGTTGCTTTCTGTATTAAGAACACTGTTCTTTGGCCTGGCCTGGCTGCATTTTTGCATAATAAAATCCCACCATTCACCTTTTTGCCTTGAATTGTCATTCAAACTTTGTAGAAGTTCCTGTTCTACATCAACCGTACAAGTAGAAACACACCAGTATTTGCATGTTGACAATTACATGAAAAGCAGGTCACCTGCCTAAGGCAGTTGGGAAAAAAAGCAGTCTGCAGGGAACTTTGTAAACCTTTTCATGCATTTACCCAACATACACCCTTTTGTATACAATTTTACCTAATACGTGCATTTTTGGCAAGCAGTTTCCCCTTATACAAAGCTTGGGGTGGGGCGGTGGGTACATTTCCCTACGAATATACACATTTTAAATGCATTTTTTTGTTCAGAGAGCTGCATCGCAAAATTTGGAGAAGTGCAAATACTGAAAGATGACTGCATTTTGGTTGCATATTGATTTGGGAAGTGTGGATTCGATAAGTTCTTGTTAACATGAAAACTGAATGCAAACCTGCTCCATCTTTAATTGCTGGCCCTTTGTAACAGAGACACACTCCTCAGTGAAGCAGACAGCCCCCTTCCCCCCCCCCATGGATGTTTATATCTCAAGGTTGCCTTTAGATCACCAGTGAAGAACGCACTTAAGAATTTCTTCTGCCTTCTTATCGAGAAGTCAATAGGTCATACAAGCCAATCATAAGGACCAAGTGACACTTGCTATCTCAGCAATAGTCAGCTTTTTAGCCAAGTATCTGCCCCATGTCCAGTTGTGCAAACCCAGCCACTTTTCAGGGTTCTGGCCTGGCCTATATGGTCATTTAATAGCCAGCCTGTTAAGGACCAGTCAGCCTGTGCACACAAGCCCTGACATTAGATACATATCATGCAGTTTTCTGAAGCAACGGTAATGTCTTTAGGTCCATGCAATAGAGGGAAATGAATGAGGTAGTTGCAGCACTTCTTTCTGAGACGCATGTGGTTCTGAACCAAGGCGCTCGTAAACAGCAGGATGTGGTCAAACAGCAAAGCCGATCACAACATGACCACACAGAAATTTCCAAGTAAAAAACTTTTCTAACTTTTCTAATCTAATTTAAGCAACAACAACAAAACACAAATTTCCATCACGCTGTGTGTGGTGTTTGTTGTTGTTGTTGTTGTGTTGAGAGGTGGGGTGGGGTTGGGGAGTTGGGTCATACTTGTTTCTGTCCTGACAACCAATTAACTCTCTGACTGTTCTTTCTACGTAAATGAGAAATAGGTAGCAGATGAAGGTTTTCTTACTCACTAAATTGTTGGCTGTCATTGAATGTAATTAGTACTTCACAACTAGCCTATTACATAACAGTACAATGGACTGTCAGTACAACAGGGACCATGGTGGCTTAGTGGTTAAGACGCTGAACTGCAGACCGGAAGGTTGGCAGGACAGCAGTTCGAGACCCAAGTGCGCATGATGGAGTGAGCTCCCGTCTTCAGTCCCAGCTCCTGCCGACCTAGCAGTTCGAAAGCAAGAAATTGCAAGTAGATAAATAGGTGCCGCCTCGGTGGGAAAGGTAACAGCATGCCATGCACCTCGGTGTTCAGTCATGCTGGCCACATGACCACAGAAGCGTCTTCAGACAGCGCTGGCTCTTCAGCTTAAAAATGGAGATGAGCACCACCCCCTAGAGTCGGACACGGCTGGCTGGGGACACCTGTACCTTTACCTTTTTTACAATGGACTAAAAGACTGAGGAGAGGAGGGCATGACAACATTTTCCTATTGCTAATAGCTCCCTGAGGTTTCTGATGCTGCCTCTACATGGGGAGAGCGTTCTTTCTGTTGTCCCATAAACAAATGAGAAGTAATAGTAGAGCAAAGACATTTGTACAATTTGCAGCTGCAATTTGCATAATTCGCACAAATTGCAGCCATAATTTGCACAAATTCCTATTTATGGGAAAAATCCCCCCCGCCGAAGTTTCCGGATTTCACAAGTTGTGTTGTTGTTCACAAGTGCAAGCCAAGCCAGGGCTGCTGCAGAAATCCAGTGAGCCCCCAAAGGGCCAGATTTCCCAGAGACAGACATCCCCAATCAGAACAAACTTCAAGGTGGAATTTGGAGCACCTTTAGGAGCTCATGTTTTGCTGAGTTGCGCACCTCTAGTTCAGAGGAGGGTGGTGGATCTGAGTTCAGTAAGGCAGAGATTCCATTCTGGCTTTTAGTTATGTCCAGCCAGAAGTCTCCCTTTCATGGATCACTGCCTTGTTGTGGCGAAGGGGCTTGCGTAACTCAGTGAAGCCATAAGCTATGCCGTGCAGGGCCACCCAAGATGGACAGGTCATGGCGGAGAGTTCTGACAAAATGTGGTCCACTGGAGAAGGAAATGGCAACCCACTCCAGTATTCTTGCCAAGAAAACCCCATGGAACATATCACAAGGATAAAAGATAGGACACCGGAAGATGAGCCCCTCAGGTCGGAGGTGTCCAATATACTACTGGGGAAGAGCAGAGGGAATTTCCAAGTAGCGCCAGAAAGAGTGAAGCGGCTGGGCCAAAGCCGAAAGGACACTCAGCTGTGGTTGTGTCTGGTGGTGAAAAGAAAATCCGATGCTGTATAGAACAATATTGTTTAGGAACCTGGAATGTCAGATCAATGAATCAAGGTAAGCTGGAGGTGGTCAAACATGAGATGGCAAGACTGAACATCGACATCTTGGGAATCAGCGAACTAAAATGGACAGGCATGGGCAAATTTAATTCAGGTGACCATCATATCTACTACTGTGGGCAAGAATCCCTTAGAAGAAATGGAGTAGCACTCATAGTCAACAAAAGGGTGGGAAAAGCAGTACTGGGGTGCAATCTCAAAAATGATAGAATGATCTCAGTACAAATCCAAGGCAAACCATTCAACATCACAGTAATTCAAGTCTATGCCCCAACCCCTGAGGCCGAAGAAGCTGAGGTTGATCGGTTCTATGAAGACCTACAACACCTTCTAGAACTAACACCAAAAAAAGATGTCCTCTTCATCATAGGGGATTGGAATGCTAAAGTAGGAAGTCAAGAAATCACCGGGATAACAGGCAAGCATGGCCTTGGTGTACAAAATGAAGCAGGACAAAGGCTAATAGAGTTTTGCCAAGAGAACACGCTGATCATAGCAAACACTCTTTTCCAACAGCACAAGAGGCGACTCTACACATGGACATCACCAGATGGTCAATATCGAAATCAGATTGATTATGTCCCTTGCAGCCAAAGATGGAGAAGCTCTATACAGTCAGTAAAAACCAGACCTGGAGCTGACTGTGGCTCAGATCATGAGCTGCTTCTTGCAAAATTTCAGCTGAAATTGGAGAACGTAGGGAAAATCACTAAACCATTCAGGTATGACCTAAATCATCTCCCTGATGAATATACAGTGGAGGTGAGGAATAGATTTAAGGCACTCTTATAGACAGAGTGCCTGAGGAACTATGGACGGAGGTCCATAACATTGTTCAGGAAGCAGCAACGAAATCCATCCCAAAGAAAAAGAAATGCAAGAAAGCCAAGTGGCTGTCTGATGAGGCCTTACAAGTAGCTGAGGAAAGAAGGGAAGCGAAAAGCAAGGGAGAAAGGGGAAGATCTATCCAACTGAATGCAGAGTTCCAGAGAATAGCAAGGAGAGACAAGAAGGCCTTCTTAAATGAGCAATGCAAAGAAATCAAGGAAAACAATAGAATGGGAAAGACTAGAGATCTCTTCAAGAAAATCGGAGATCTCAAGGGAACATTTTGTGCAAAGACGGGCATGATAAAGGACAAAGAAGGCAGGGACCTAACAGAAGCAGATGAGATTAAGAAGAGGTGGAAAGAATACACAGAAGAACTATACAGGAAAGATCTGAATGTCCCTGATAGCCATGATAGTGTGGTCACTGAACTTGAGCCAGACATCCTCGAGAGTGAAGTCAAGTGGGCCTTAGGAAGCATTACTAACAACAAAGCTAGCGGAGATGACAGTATTCCAGCTGAGCTATTTAAAATCCTAAAAGATGATGCTGTTAGAGTGCTGTATTCAATATGCCAACAAATTTGGAACACTCAACAGTGGCCACAAGACTGGAAAAGGTCAGTTTACATTCCAATTCCAAAGAAGGGCAATGCCAAAGAGTGTTCAAACTACCGTACAATTGCGCTTATTTCACATGCCAGCAAGGTGATGCTCAAAATCCTACAAGCTAGGCTTCAACAGTATGCAAACCGAGAACTACCGGAAGTACAAGCTGGGTTTTGAAGAGGCAGAGGAACTAGAGATCAAATTGCCAACTTTCGCTGGATCATGGAGAAAGCAAGAGAATTCCAGAAAAATGTCTATTTCTGCTTCATTGACTACACTAAAGCCTTTGATTGTGTGGATCACAACAAACTGCGGCAAATTCTGAAAGAGATGGGAGTACCAGACCACCTTACCTGTCTCCTGAGAAACCTGTACAAGGGTCAAGAAGCAACAGTAAGAACCGGACATGAAACAACCGATTGGTTCCAAATTGGGAAAGGAGTATGACAAGGCTGCATATTGTCTAGGGATGGCAGAGAATTTCTCCCCGAAACTTCGGGGGGCCGAGTGCCAACGTGTTCGGCCCCCCGAACAAGTTTCGGGGAGAAATCCTCCGCCCCCCCGCCCCCCGCCCCCCCCCCCGGGACGGGACTTACCTTCCCTGAATGTCCCTCCCGGCGGCGGGTCCGGCTGGCGGTTCGTCCGGTGTTCGAGCGGGGCGGGAGCGGCAGCTGGTCTTTCGACCGGCTGCCGCCCCCGCCATTGCAATGAAAGAAAAAAAAAAACACGTCCCCTGATAGGCTACGTGACGATTCACATAGCCTATCATGGCAAGATTTGCAAAGTCAGCCGTGATAGGCTACGTGAATCGTCACGTAGCCTATCACGGGTGACTTAAAAAAAAAAAAAAAAGTGTGTACGGATAATGGCGGCCCCCATAGGGAGCCGCCATTCCCATTCCTTATTTGGTCGCTGTAGTCTACGTCAATGTTTACATAGACTACAGCGAAAATAAGGGCAACGCTATTTGCGTTGCCCTTATTTTCGCCGTAGTCTACGTAAACATTGACATAGACTACAGCAACTAAATAAGGAACGCGAATGGCGGCTCCCTATGGGGGCCGCCATTCGCGTACGCGCTTTTTTTTTTTTTTAAAGTCACCCGTGATAGGCTACGTGACGATTCACGTAGCCTATCACGGCTGACTTTCCAGATCTAGCCGTGATAGGCTACGTGAATCGTCATGTAGCCTATCAGGGGACGTGTTGTTGTTGTTTTTTTTACTTTCGTGTTCGCGGCCGGGCGAGGCGGGAAGCCTCCTCCCCGGCCTGAATTTCGGCCGGGCGAGGCGGGAAGCCTCCCCCCCGGCCTGAATTTCGGCCGGGCGAGGCGGGAAGCCTCCCCCCCCGGCCTGAACTTTGCGGGGGGAGCAGCGAAGTGCTCCCCCCCACCACGAAAAAGCTGCGAGAAAAGGTAAGTGACTTTCGTTCACCCCTAATATTGTCGCCCTGCTTATTTAACTTATATGCAGAGTAGGGATGGACGAAAGGGGCTTACCTTGTCCCGCAGCTTGCTTTGCTGTGGGGGGGAGGCGCTTCGCTTCTCCCCCAAAAGTTCAGGTGAGGGGGGGAGGTGCCCTGCCTCGCCCAGCCGAAATTCCGGCCAGGGGGGAGGCGCCCCGCCTCGCCCGGCCGAAATTCAGGCCGGGGAGAAGCACCCCGTCTCCCCGGCCGCAAAAGAAAAAGTGAAAAAAAAAACAACCTGTGATAGGCTACGTAACGATTTATGTAGCCTATCATGGCTAGATTTCCAAAGTCAGCCGTGAAAGGCTATGTAAATCATCACGTAGCCTATCACGGGTGACTTTGGGAACCAAAAAAAAGCGCGTACACAAATGGCGGCGACCCATGGGCGCCGCCATTTGCGTTCCTTATTTTGGCACGTCTAGTCTATGTTTACGTAGACTACGGCGAAAATAAGGGAACGCTATTTGCGTTGCCCTTATTTTCGCCGTAGTCTATGTAAATCTTTAAGTAGACTAGACGTGCCAAAATAAGGAACGCAAATGGCGGCGCCCATGGGCCGCCGCCATTTGTGTACGCGCTTTTTTTTGGTTCCCAAAGTCACCCGTGATAGGCTACGTGATGATTTACATAGCCTTTCACAGCTGACTTTGGAAATCTAGCCGTGATAGGCTACGTAAATCGTCACGTAGCCTATCATGGGTGTGTGTTTTGTTTTGTTTTTTACTTGTTTATTTTGTAACAGCGGCAGCCGGTCGGGAGACCGGCCGCTGCCCCCGCCCCCGCCGAAATGCCGCCGAAACACCGCCGGGACCCGCCGCCGAGAGGGACATTCGGCCATGGTAAGTCCCATCCTGGGGGGGGCGGGGGGCCGGCGGAGAATTTCCCCAACACTTTCAGGGGGCCGAATGTGTCGGCACTCGGCCTCCCAAAGATTTGTGGAGAAATTCTCCGCCATCCCTAATGCAGAGTACATCATGAGAAATGCCGGGTTGGATGAATCACAGGTCGGAATTAAGATTGCCAGGAGAATTACCAACAACCTCAGATATGTAGATGATACCACCCTAATGGCAGAAAATGTAGAGGATCTAAAGAGCCTCTTGTTGAGGGTGAAAGAGGAGAGTGCAAAAGCTGGTTTGTAACTCAACATTAAAAAAATGAAGATCATGGCATCTGGCCCCATCACTTCCTGGCATATGGAAGGGGAAGAAATGGAAGCAGTGACAGACTTTCTTTTCTTGGGCTCCAAGATCACCGCAGATGGTGACTGTAGCCATGAAATTAAAAGACTTTGCTCCTTGGGAGGAAAGCTATGGCAAACCTAGACAGCATAGTAAGAAGCAGAGACATCACCTTGCCGACAAAGGTCCGTCTAATCAAAGCTATGGTTTTCCCATTAGTAACATATGGCTGTGAGAGCTGGACTATAAGGTAGGCTGAGCGCTGAAGAATTGATGCTTTCGAACTGTGGTGCTGGAGAAGACTCTTACGAGTCCCCTGGACTGCAAGGAGGTCAAACCAGTCCATACTAAAGGAAATCAACCCTGACTGCTCATTGGAATGACAGATAGTGAAGCTGAAGCTCAAATATTTTGGCCACCTAAAGCAAAGACAAAACTGTCTAGAAAAGACCCTGATGCTGGGAAAGACTGAAGGCAAAAGGAGTATGAGATGGCTAGATAGCATCACTGATGCAATGAATATGGACTTGAGCATGCTCCGGGAGAGAGCGCAGGACAGGAAGGCCTGGCATGCTATGGTCCATGGGGTCACGAAGAGTCGGACACGACTGAACAACAACAACAAGCCAGAAGTCTGAAGCAGCTATCCAAGGTCTTGAACCCTATCCCCCAAATGGGTCAAGTACCTTGGATAGCTGCTTTAGACTTCTGGCTGGTTGTAACTAAAACCCAGAATAGAATCTCTGCCCCACTGAAATCTGATCCACCACCCTCCTCTGCTCTAATACATATACAATATGTGACTGAAAAAGAGAAGTCCATATCTTCATTTTTTGAAGTAATCTTGGCTCTGGGGCATTATGACAATAGGGAATGGAAAAAAATATTAATGACGGCCTTGGTGTCTCAAAATGTGTGGTTAATAAATTATGTTAGCTCAGGGTTGGGGAGATTTTGGAATTTCAGGAACTACTTCGCATTTTTTACTGGAACCCAAGATCCACCAACCAGAGTATGGTATAGAAGAGATATGTTTAGGATTATAGAATAGCGAGACAGGGATTTTGGGGGTGTGCCAGAAGAACTGAATGAAGGTCATGGTCCATCCCCTCTTGGGTTACCCCGAGCTTTAGGGTGGAGGGAGTATGTGTCATTTTGTTGCTTCCTAGTGTTAAATAATTGGGAGTCAGACTAAGAAATCCTTGCCAATCTCCTGAAAATCACTCAAGAGATCTACCAGTGGATCCAAATCTACCTACTGCCTACCCCATGTTAGCTCACTTCCTTTTGTTTTGTTTTGTTTGTTTTGAGCATCCTCAAAAAGTTTTGGTAATATGCACTTCATCAAAACTGAACCAATTAACTAATTAAAATGAAAGTGAAATAAATTGTTGGGCTAGAATCATTAGCAAGTACATTATACTGAATGTGAACCTTTATTGCCATTCTTTTTTCATATCCAAACAGTACGGTATTCCCAAATATTACCTTTTCCAAACAGTCCTGATCAGTTCTATAGCCAACATCTCTCCAATATTTTTTAAAAAACCAAAAGCCTCCCGACACCCCTTCCCATCATGTGCAAACAACACACTCTACAAACTCGTCAGAAACCAAGAAAACGATTAGCACATGACAGCAGTCTCAGTCAGCAAGCACTAAACCCTCATAATATTTAAGTCTTTGTAGCGCTGTGGCCATTTGTGTCAACATAAGCTGTGAAAGAGGCCAGAAATAGCTCCAGCTCTTCATAATTCAGGGAGGGGAACCAAGGACGGTGACCTTGTTGGTTTTGCATTCTTTACACTTGAAGGGCTCATAGCCTCTGCCTAGCCTACTCTCATGTGACAGTAAAAACAAAGACCCCTTGCCCTCTTATATGACCCGGATAAAGAATAAGTAGGAATCCCAAAGCTCTAAGGGTTGGTTTACCCACGTATAGCACTCACTTGATCACTGCTGTGAAGGCTCGTATATGATCTCTTCTTAACTTATCTGGTTTCTGGCTTGGTTTTTGAACTGAAAATGCCTTGATCACCATCATGGATGACCTCCACCAGGAGATGGACGGGGATAATGCAACCTTATTGAATCCCCTTGACTTCTCAAGGCCATGACACTAAGCATGTCTCTTGGAATTGTGGGTAAGGACATTGGAGAAATCTGCAATGGATTCAAGTGAGAACAGATTTCTGTAAATCTGACCTGTGGATTCCACAGTGGACCAGCTTTTTCCAAGTCATTGTGGGTTCCACAGACTTGTGGACTGATTTTCTTAGTTGGAGGGGGGGCTGCACAAATGCACATTAGTGCAAGCATATATTACCTGTAATGTGCATTAGCACAAGTATACATTGGCACAAGTGTGCATTAGCAAATGGACAACATTCTTACACAAATAATCCAATTCCATTAGTGAGGGGATGACGGACCACAGGTTACCTGACAGTCCTCAAAACACAGACAGAACAAATGTAACAAAATCTGTACATCCCTAGTTGTGGGAATCTTTTTTTCAAATGCAAAGAGCAATGGCAGGCTCAAGACTGTGGAAAATGGGATAGGGGGTTGGATCCTTTACATCTTATCGTGATCCTGAAGAAAATTCCACCTCCTCCTCAAAAAAGCTGTTTTTTGGAAGATGCTCCCATTCTTCTGTAAACCTAAGGGCTCTCCATTTGTAAGACTGAGGGCAGGGCCTGATCTCATTCTCATTTATGTATGTCATTTATGTATGCCACTAGGATTGGGGAGGAATTTGTTCAGTTTGCATTTTAATGCAAACTTACCTTATTTCACACTTTTGAACCAGTATGCAAACGGAAACTCAGTTATCGTTCAAACTTTGCACTTCTCTGAATGGTGAAATGGAGCCCTCCAATTAAAAAAAAAGTACAAAAATGTGTACATTAGGGAAACTGCACACACAAAAATGTGTATATTAGTGAAACATTAAAAACATTAAAATGTTTTTTTAAAATGAATTTATGCTTCTTGACCCAACCCTGTGCCTGGCACCCCAGGTTAGGGGTGTACGAAACCCCACTTACCTGGCTCCACCGGGTTCCACAGGTGGCGGGAGGCGCTCCATCCCTCCCCCTGGAATCATGCCCGGCCAGCTCCGCTCTGCAGCCAAGCCGCAGAGCCACCGGCCGACTCCGGCCGCCCGCAGCTGGACATCCAGCAGCTGGGCAGCCCTGCAGGGACGCAAATGGCGGCTGTTGTAGCCGCCACCATTTGCGTCCCTGTATTGAGCCATGATAGGCTATGTAAATATTTACGTAGCCTATCACAGCAGGGGGGAAACCCCAGTGTACGCAAATAGCGGTAGCCGCCATTTACATACGCTGGGGTTTTTTTCCCCTTGCCGTGATAGGCTATGTAAATTCTTACGTAGCCTATCACAGCAGGGGGGAAAAACCCCAGCGTAAACAAATGGCAGTAGCCGCCGCCACTTGCATACGCTGGGGTTTCCCCCCCCCAGCTGTGATAGGCTACATAAATACTTACGTAGCCTATCACGGCCTCTGCAGGGACGCAAATGGCATCCCTGCGTTAGCCGTGATAGGCTACATAAGTATTTACGTAGCCTATCACGGCTGAAGAGTAAGCGAATGGCGGCCGCAGGACGGCTGCCATTTGCAAAGCAGCGCGGACAGGATCAGGTAAGTGCTCCGTTTCGCAGGCCTTTCGTGGGGTGGGGGCGGTGGGGACTTTGTCCCGCGCGCCTTTCGTGGGGGGGGCGGGGGCTTCGTTCCACGATGGATTTCGGGGGGCCAAATGCACTGGCATTCAGCCTCACCGAGATCTGTCACGGAATTCTCTGACATCCCTACCCCAGGTAAAGGCAACAGTGAGAAGTGCCTGTT
Organism: Heloderma suspectum; assembly: GCF_057233095.1. Classification (NCBI taxonomy): domain Eukaryota; kingdom Metazoa; phylum Chordata; class Lepidosauria; order Squamata; family Helodermatidae; genus Heloderma; species Heloderma suspectum. The sequence continues at coordinate 30,050,696 of NC_139459.1, forward strand.
ATCCGCTTCGGCTGATACGCCAACTATGCGCATTCCTGGAACATGTGGACCTGGTAACGGTGGTGCACGCGCTGGTAACCTCTAAGACTGATTTCTGTAATGTCAGGGATGGTGGAGAATTTCTCCCCGAAACTTCGGGGGGCCGAGCGCCAACGTGTTCGGCCCCCCGAACAAGTTTCGGGGAGAAATTCTCCGCCCCCCTGCCCCCCGCGCCCCCCCCCCGGGATGGGACTTACCTTTGGTGAATGTCCCTCCTGGCGGCAGATCCGGCCGGCGGTTCGGCGGGTGTTCGTCCGGGGCGGGAGCGGCAGCCGGTCTTTCGACCGGCTGCCGCCGCCGCCATTCCAATAAAAGAAAAAAAAATGCCCCCGTGATAGGCTACGTGACGATTAACGTAGCCTATCACAGCTAGATTTGCAAAGTCAGCCGTGATAGGCTATGTAAATCGTCACGTAGCCTATCACGGGTGACTTAAAAAAAAAAAAAGTGCGTATGGATAATAGCGGCCCCCATAGGGAGCCGCCATTCGCGTTCCTTATTTGGTCGCTGTAGTCTACGTAAAGATTTACGTAGACTACAGCGACCAAATAAGGAACGCGAATGGCGGCTCCCTATGGGGGCCGCCATTTGCGTACGTGCTTTTTTTTTTTTTAAAGTCACACGTGATAGGCTACATGACGACTAACGTAGCCTATCACGGCTGACTTTGCAGATCTAGCCGTGATAGGCTACGTTAATCGTCACGTAGCCTATCACCGGGGCGTGTTTTTTTTAAAAAAAAACTTTTGAGTTCGTGGCCGGGCGAGGCGTGGCGCCTCCTCCCCGGCCTGAATTTCGGCCGGGCGAGGCGGGAAGCCTCCCCCCCCGGCCTGAACTTCGCGGGGGGAGCAGCGAAGCGCCTCCCCCCCACCGCGAACAAGCTTCGAGGACAGGTAAGTGACTTTCGTCCACCCCTAGTAATGTGCTGTACTTGGGGCTGCCTGTATATTTAGTTCAGAAACTCCAACTGGTACAAAATATGGCAGCCAGGTTGGTCTCTGGGACATCCCATGGAGACCATATTACACCGGTTTTAAAATCTTCACACTGGCTGCCAATTTGTTTTTGAGCAAAAGATAAAGTGCTGGTTCTTACCTTTAAAGCCTTACATGGTCTAGGTCCAAGGTACCTTAGGGAGCGCCTTCTCCCCTACATCCCAGTCCGCCACCTGAGGTCCTCTGAGGGCTCTCTGCTGCGGCTGCCTAATGTGAGACTGGCAACCACAGGCAAGAGGGCCTTTTCCTTTGCCACCCCTCAAGTGTGGAATGACCTGCCAGTTGAAATGTGCCTGCTGACCTTGTTGAAGGTTTTTAAGCAGACATTAAAGACTCTATTATTCCGGCAGGCCTTCCCTTTTCAGAACTCCTGTTCCTTATGCTGACGGTTGTATACTGTTTTTAAGCTGTGTTGTTTTAAGCTGTGTTGATTTATTGTTGGATTTTTAAAAAAATGTTTGTAGTTCAAAGTTCTTTTTAGTTATACGTTGTTTGTATATACTGTACGTATGCTTTTATGTAAATGGTTTTAAAATTTTGTATATTGTATTTCAATGTTTTAACTTTTGTAAACCGCCCAGAGAGCTTTGGCTATGAGGTGGTATAGAAATGTTAATAATAATAATAATAATAATAATAATAATAATAATAATTTAATTATATATTAGGAAAAGCTAATTAGGAAAAATGAAAATGTGTGTATTAGCAAAATTCTGTACAAAAATGCAAGTATTAGGAGAGTTGCTCACCCCAGCTCGGGTTCTCTGGGTGCCCGCTGAAGTGCTGCCCCCAGTCCCCCTTGGACCCTCGCTCAAGCCCCCACAAGCTCAGCAAGTTACCCACACTCACTACAACCCCATCTAGTGAGCACCCACCATTTTGCCACCTTTTTTTCTGTGTAAAAAAGGGAGTTTAAAAAATGTGCATATTTAAATATGAGCAGTTTGGGGGCCGGGAAAGCTTAATATGAGCCATTGTAGAGGCATTATGCCTCTAATATTGTGCACATTAAGCTTTCCCAGCCCCAAACTTTGCATATTTAAATATGCACATTTTTTAAACTCCCTTTTTTACACAGAAAAAAAGGTGGCAAAATGGTGGGTGCTCGCTAGATGGGATTGCAGTGAGTGCGGGTAACTTGCTGAGCTTGTGGGGGCTCAAGCGAGGGTCCAGGGGGGACTGGGGGCAGCACTTGCAGGATGGGGCCGCGGTGAGCCTGGGAGGGTGCAAGCAGGCGTGAGTGAGGACAGGGGCTTGGCGTGAGCTGTCCAGGGGTTGTGGGCGGGTGACGGACTCCTAGACCCAGTCGGGCACCCACGACTTCCCTATCTAGACCACAGATCACATGCAACAAGGTATGAGAAATGCTGCTTTACATCCAGTATATGAAATTGAAATGACTCTTGTTCTAATGACTGAAAGAGAGTGGTTCTAGTATATTTTAGATTCAGGACAAAAATGTATTCATCTATAGAATCCTAATAGTAGAGTGTGTCTCATTTCCAATTAGAGCTGCAAGGCTATTAATAAATGTGGACAACATTCACTGCATAAACTTTTACTCCCCAATAATTGGTTTCTGAATCAATCATTTTTGCATCACTTCTCTTATTAACATAACAAGATTAACCAGCATGGCAAGTTCATGTGAAAATTCCCTGAACTTGAAATGCCTGTCCCTATTTCTGGGTTTGCCTAACTGCATTTTCTCCACATTTACAAGAAATTTCCTAATTCATAAAACAGAGGTAGCATCCTTGATCACCATGGCAACTGAATGGTATGCCATGGTGGGAATTGGTTTGAGGCCTGAATGGGAAGGTTTTTTCCCCAGTTAAAGACTATTGTTCTCTCTTAATGAAATATGGTCTATGACCAACCAAAACCCACTCACTCATCAGTATGCCAACTACTTTCAACAAAAGTGAAGGCCTTTTGTAGTAACATGTATTCTTGCTTGCCAAAAAAAAGGTGTTGAACCAGAAGAGAAGTGTTACAGCTCTAAAGTAATGAGGATATGACCTTTTCTCTGGCTAATAGAATAATATATTTTATTCTTTTGTTTAGCTAATAGCATAAGATATTTCCTTAATTGATATTAAGGGCTAGAAGATCTTTCTTCAGTGGATTTGATGGCTGGTGGCTACTAGTTCCTGAAAAAAAACTACCAGCCAATGTTGGTAGCTTAAGAGTGGTGTTCTGCTTGTTTATTCAAAGCTTGACAAGGGAGATATGGTTTGGAGGGGGAATGTAGCCACCAACGTTTTGTAGTTCACTGAGGGGTGTGTGTCGCTAAACATTTGCGGCCGCCATTTGCATTCCCTTTTTTTCGCTGTTTTAGCCTACATAAATATTTACGTAGGCTAAAACGGCAAAAAAAAGGAATGCAAATGGAGCTCACTACGCTATTTGCGTTCCCCTTTTTTTCGCTGTAATAGCTTGTGTAAATATTTACGTAGGCTAAAACAGCGGAAAAAAAGGGAACGCAAATGGCGGCCGCCGTAGCCACCGCCATTTGCATACGCGGGGGGGGGGGTTCCCTGGAGGCTGCCCAGTGGCCGGATGTCCAGCTGTGGGTGGCCCCGTCCGGCGGCTCCATGAAATCTCCGCAGAGTGGAGCCAGCCAGATCAGGATTTCAGGGGGAGGTGCAAAGTGCCTCCCCCCCACCGTGAATCACCCCGTCGAAAATGTAAGTGACTTTCGTACATCCCTAGCCAGTTTACAGATTTCCAGTTTTTTAAAAAAAATGTTTAAAAGTAATTTGCGCAAATTGTGGCCATAATTTATGCAATCACACAAATTTGGGGCATAATTTATAGAAATTGTGCAAATTGTAGCTGTAATTTGTGCAAATTACACAAATTTCTGCCCTAATTTGTGCACATGCTTTTTACATATATATTTTTTTTAACCTGAAAAAGTTCCCAGATTTCAGGAAGAAACTCGTAGCTTGGCTCACAAATGCTAACCAAGTCAGGGATGCCATGGAATTCTGGCTACCCAAAAATAGGGGTGTACGGAACTCACCTCCGAGTCCACTGGGGGGTCCACGGGGGGGGAGGAGATCTGTTCCTCCCCCCGGAATACCCCCCAGCTGTCTCGCCTCCGTGGTGAGTCCGCGGAGCTGCCGGCCAGGTCCGTCCGCTGCTGCCCTGCCTGTCTTCGGACGCAAATGGCGTCCGGCGTAGCGGACGCCATTTGCATCCTTGCCATTTGCCATGATAGGCTACGTAAAGATTTACATAGCCTATCACGGCAAATGGCAGGGACGCAAATGGCATCCACTACGCCGGACACCATTTGTGTCTAAAGACAGGCAGGAGCAGACGGGACAGGTGGCAGCGGATGGCCAGCAGCAGGTAGGATCCGACCCTGCGCGGATTCCCCTGGGTGGGGGAGGTGAGTCTTTCTTTCTGCTGCAGACTCCAGGGGGCTGGATTCTTAGAATACAGCCTCATTGGAGTCCATGGCGGAATTCTCCACCATCCCTACCCAAAAAACACCAGATTTCCTGGCAACAGACATCCCTAGTTGTGGGACAAGCCAGTAGACAGGAACAACAATCAAGTCAGGACTGAAAGGCAAACCAGGAGACAGGATTGGGAAGCAAATCAGGACAGGACCAAAGATCATGTCAGAAGGAGAGGACAACCCAAGAAGCAGGAGCAAGGACCAAATCAGAAGTCAGAACTCTATCAAAGAATGATAGAGGAACACGCCAAAGCTCCAGAAGACTGTGTTGCTTGAACAAAACGCAGCCATAAAAGGAAGCCCTCTTATATGCTTTCCTTCCCAGAAACATCTGATGGTCAGCCTGGGAAGGCAGAGTCACTCCGGATGTTCTTCAGTGAAAAGCCTGCCACATACAGTTCAGTTGTTCACCACATAGAGCTCCTTCTGGGAGCTCCACTGACCTGCCTCATTTTGAAAATGAGACCCATTCTGGTTCCTTCTAGAAGCATGAATGCCCCATTGCATGAGCGGTGGCTCCCGGGAGCCCATGGGCACAACAGGATACTAACCTTTGTTTGCAGTGTGTGCATTATCTTTGTTTTGCAAATAGCAGTTTATTCATGATGGCAAGATCCTTTTTTTCCAGGAGAGAGTGTACCATGCCCACATGCCCTATCGAAAATCATTAAGGAGATGGCTGCTACCATCATTTGCACATTGTTGTGTTGTCCTACTATATTTATTAACCTATAAAAATATATTGCGGGGCACAGAGTGTGAAATCATAAAGCAGGCAAACAGTATGAGCCTGTCATTGAAACATGTTCAGTCATTGAAAAGTGCGACTGAAAATAGCCAAGTTGAAGGTGATAGAACAAATAGATTATCTGAGGTGGGGTGATTAGAATAATATAGCAGATGGTGTAAGAAAGGGAGCACATTAATGACTTGGGTACTAAAGGTAAATGCTTAGATTATCTATAAAGGATTAACATTTAGTCTGGATTGTGTACATTCTACACATCTATGGATCTTCATTTATAGAATCTATCATCTGGTTTCTTGAGGCTCATAGCTTCCTTAGGTTTTTAAAAACTGTTTATTATCTATTCTAAGCCAAAACTACTCATTGTTTTTCATAAATAATTTCAACATATCCTCTTCGGGATAATTTTTCAGCGCTCCCCACAAAAGGAACACAAAGGGCAGTAGCCAATGGTATCATTCTGCAAAATCAAATAATGCTAGTGATGATATCATTATATCAGATGTAGTTATGTGGCATCATGCCATCATTGGATGAAATCAGTCATGTGGCTAAGAACCTGTAGGGCCATCCCTACAATTAGGCAGAGTAAGGCAGCCATCTCTCTAGCAGCTGAATTTAGGTGTCATGAAAGGGCACCACATTGTTACTTTACTTACTTAAATCATCATCATCATTAGCATAAAGCCCATGTCACCATGGACACTAGTAGTCTGAGGATGAAACATATTGTTCCTTGACTCCTGCTGTGTCAGTCATCCAGAAGCTGTATGGAGGCTACTTTCTTTCAACACAACCAAGGACTTTTGGCCCTAGCTTCCTCACACCCATCACCACTGAATGACATTCATTTCTTCCCCTCAGGCCTCAAGCCCACCTCCTTCCCTCTTTTCCCACATTTTAAAACTCGGCTTTTCCTGGGGCCTCTTCTCTTCCTCCTCTGCCACCACCTCAGAGGATTCGTCGCTGCCTCCACCACCATTCCTGCCACCAATATGGCTGCTCCAAGCACGGGCTTGCCTCGCAAAGCCCAAGGCCTTCCCTCTGTCCCCACCTTTGTGTTTTTCTTCCTGCGTGCCTGTGAAGCGAAGGGCTACATGGGAGCTGTAGTTCCCTGACTGCCTCATGCTGCTAACCAGGGCACGGAAACATACTGTTTGGCTCCTAAAGCTCCAGCTTTGAACTTCTTCAAACTTTCAGAAGTTTCTGCATGTCTACACTGCTCATGCTTCCATTTCAAATAAATGAGCAAAATCAGTCTCGTAGATCTCTAGTGATAAGCATTATACTAATGTATTCTTCTATAGATTATTATGTTTTTACTGCCAGGGAGAGGGAGACACATTTGTGGAATTTTCTGCCTGAGCTGCCAGAATAAGTTCACTAGCCTTGGGTACTATACAACTTGATTAGGGCCACTTACGCATCGCCAAAAAAAAAAAAAAGAGGAAATGCACCACCAAAAAAGGAGGACAAAAGGGGATACCAATTTCCATACATATGCACATTTCCATACATATGCACATGTCTATGTATATGTACAGATTTAGAGAAAAAATAACTATAACATCAGGATGAACATCAGGAAAAACTTTCTGACTGTTCGATAGGGATGGCGGAGAATTTCTCCACGAATCTTTGGGAGGCCGAATGCCAACGCATTCGGCCCCCCGAAATTGGTGGGGAAATTCTCCGCCGGCCCCCCACCCCCCCCGGGATGGGACTTACCATGGCCGAATGTCCCTCTCGGCGGCGGGTCCCGACGGTGGTTCAGCGGCGGTTCGGTGGGGGCAGGGGCAGCGGCCGGTCTCCTGACTGGCTGCCGCCACCGCCATTGCAAAAAAAAAAAGGAAAGTAAAAAAAAAAAAAGCACACCCGTGATAGGCTACGTAACGATTTACGTAGCCTATCACGGCTAGATTTCCAAAGTCAGCTGTGATAGGCTACGTAAATCGTCACGTAGCCTATCATGGGTGACTTTGGGGGGGAAAAAAAAACGCGCACGCAAATGCCGGCGGTCCATGGGTGCCGCCATTTGCGTTCCTTATTTTGGCATGTCTAGTCTACGTAAACATTTACGTAAACTACAGAGAAAATAAGGGAACGCTATTTGTGTTGCCCTTATTTTCGCCATAGTCTACGTAAATCTTTACGTAGACTAGACATGTCAAAATAAGGAATGCAAATGGCGGTCCCCATGGGAGCCGCCATTTGCGTATGCGCTTTTTTTTTCCAAAGTCAACCGTGATAGGCTACGTGACGATTTACACAGCCTATCATGGCTGACTTTGGAAATCTAGCCATGATAGGCTACGTAAATCGTTACATAGCTTATCACGGGTGTGTGTGTGTGTGTGTGTGTGTGTGCTTTTTTACTTTTTTTTTGCGGCCGGGTAGACGGGGCGCTCCTACCCGGCCTGAATTTCACTGGCGAGGGATGGGGTGCCTCCCCCCCAGCCTGAATTTCAGCCAGGCAAGGCAGGGCGCCTCCCCCCCCTCGCCTGAACTTCGGGGGGAGAACCGAAGCGCCTCCCCTCCACCGCGAAGCAAGCTTCGAGAACAGGTAAGGGACTTTCGTCCATCCCTACTGTTCGAGCAATATGACAATGGAACCAATGACCTAGGGAGATGGTGGGCTCTCCCACACTGGAGGCATCCAAGATGAAGCTGGACAGCCATCTGTCAGGGATGCTTTGACTTAGATTCCTGTATTGAGCAGGGGGTTGGACTCGATGGTCTTATAGGCCCCTTCCAACCCTACTATTCTATGATAGATAGAATTGTTCCGCCTTCTGTAGTAATCAGGCTGTGTGATTACTCCCTGTATGCCAAATTTCAAGATATCTCAATAAGTACCCTAACAATTTTTTAAAAATACTTTTTATTTTATTTTTGTCTTTATAAATGAAATAAACAGTACCAACAATTAATTGGTAGCTACAGTTTCCCAGCAATACAATATTCTTAGGAGGACACAGCAATAACAAAAAGGAGAAGAAAATAATTTTTTTAATAAAAGGATTAAATTTAAACTCCAATACATACGGGCTTCAAATCCCATTCTACTTGAAAAATATACCTATAACATTTGCAATAATACAATTCCATACAGCACAGATAATCATATCATGTCATCAGCCTTATAGCAAGGAAGCAGGCCTACAATTCATTTCCAGCAACCATATATTGCCCTTCATACTTTATAATAGCAAAGCTTAACAATTTAACCAGCCAAAAATCTTACTAACAAGTCTCATAATAATGATAATAATGATGATGATAATAATAATAATAAGGAAAGAGATTAAAAAGGATAAATAATAATAATAACAAATCACTAATAAATTTTATGTTATATAATAATAAAGCTTAAAATCAACCTTACAACATTCAGTAATATATTTTGTACTAGATGTATAAATGAGTGTGCACATTTCTATACACCCTCAAACAGTATATTTAAGTACAGTATGTCATATCCATTTTAAAGAGAAATAATTTTTTTTTTTTTTTAAGAGAGAGAAATGAGAAAAAGCAGATGGATATATACATAAGCAATTATCTCTGGCCTAGCCTGAATCATTCAGACTAAACATAGCCAGTTAACAAAACATGTTTGTAGATTCCAGTTCATGGGGCTGGAACAGATAGGGATGGGGGAGAAATCCTCCACGGACCCCAGTGAGGCCAGATTCAAAAGAATCCAGCCCCCCGGAGTCCATGGAGGATCAGAAGACTTACCTCCGCCTCCTGGAGAAATCCTTGCAGGCCAGATCCTCCCTGCTGGCCAGTTCCGGAGTGCCAGTGATATGGCCGCCATTGTTGTATTGCTGGCTGGGCGGATTGACTGCATCCGCAAATGGCACCCGGGATGCCATTTGTGGCCGTCAAGGCCTTAGTTTAAGGTAATTACAGCCCTCCTCATATTGTGGCCATTCATGCCACAATATGAGGAGAGACTGAAAGAACTGGGCATGTTTAGCCTTGAGAAGACTGAGGGGAGATATGAAAGCACTCTTCAAGTACTTGAAAGGTTGTCACAGAGAGGAAGGCCAGGATCTCTTCTCCATCATCCCAGAGTGCAGGACACGGAATCATGGGCTCAAGTTACAGGAAGCCAGATTCCAACTGAACGTCAGGAAAACTTCCTGACTGTTAAGAGCAATACAACAATGGAACCAATTCCCTAGGGAGGTGGTGGGCTCTCCCACACTGGAGACATTCAAGACGAGGCTGGACAGCCATCTGTCAGGGATGCTCTGACCTGGATTCCTGCATTGAGCAGGGGGTTGGACTCGATGGTCTTGTAGGCCCCTTCCAACCCTACTATTCTATGATTCTATGATTCAGATAGAATCACAATATATCCCACCATAGTACGAAGAGTATGTAGGTGACCTGGGCTTGTGCTGCCCATCCTGTGCTGCCCAGGTGCTAAGTGTTGATGGGCAACTTCAAGGCCCCTTCCTGCTCCCAGTCCTTAGAGTTCTTTGACTTTAAACCAGACTTGGACTAGACACCTATTCAAATAGAGGACATCTTCACACAGAGGACTGTCCTCTGCGAGGTCTCCAAAATAGAGGACTGTCCTCTGTAAACTAGGACACCGGGCTACCCTAAGGTGGAGGAGCCATTTGTTTCTCTGGCTCAGGCAGCAAGATGTCCTGGGCTGGCTATGGGGAGAAGCAACTGCCCAGGTAAACAACGTTGCTGAGTAGTGTTTTCAAACATAAGTGTTTGCCCAGTCTAAGCCATGTATCCAAAGAACCATGCAATGAGTAATACAAGCCCAAGGAATTTTGGATTTGTACTTCTCAAACACCAGCTAAGGGGAGTTTCAAAACTTGTTTGCGTGTCATGGGAGTTGGGCACTCTAAGGAAAATGTCACAAATTCCACTGTGAATGCCCAGGTCTTGTGAGTACCTAAAGAAGGATTTTGTTAAGGGGTGGGAAGTGTTAAAGGATGGGATTTCTATTCTGCTCAAATGCCTAGTTTCGACCCAAAGATAAAAAATGGCACATATTCAGCCCAACCTATTTATGGCTTACTGAGAAAGCTTTGCGAGACACGTGAAATACATTTGGTAAAATCTCAGGTGCCAAAGGAAAGCTGAGCAGAATCCCCATGGGTCATCTTAGAAGCTCCTCTTTGCACATTTCAAAGTGATGGGTTGTGCATTGGATGGACAGCCTATCCTTGCAGTGCATGTATTCCAAAATGGCCATAAAATACCACTTTTCTGCTGTCTCTTGCTGGTGGGAAAACTATATGTCAGCAGTACCCATACATTCTGTTTCAGCAGCTTTAGTTAATTTACTGATTAGGAACACAAGAAGCTGCTTATTCCATTCTCTGACTGACAGTAGCTCTTGGGTAGAAGTCCTCTACAGCATCTCCTACCTGAGCTGAGCCTTCTAAATGGAGATGCCAGCAATAGAACCTGGGACCATCTGCATGGAAAGCATGTTCTCTGCGACTGACCTACAGTCCCTGCCTAGAGTAAAGCTTATCATCCTGTTAGAATCATGTTTAAGGCTAAACTTTGCTTAAGTTCAGCCCAACATTTCCTATAACTGCCTGTTTTAAGGTTTTCCATTCTTGATGTATCAGGTACAGAATACTGTTGGCATGTATTGAATCAGGACGCAGATTTCCACTGTTCTGTCTTTAAATTTAGATCTGTTCTGTCTACTCTGACTCCCACAAAAAAAAATCTGGTCTTAAGGTTATTACATTATTACAATTTTGTATTTGCCTATACATAGTGGTGTGCAGGTGATCATGCGAAATAAGACACATTAGGAAAATAAGACACTTTTCAATGTTTCTGGAAGAACATGTCTCTTTCCAAACAGATCATACATGAAAAGAATGTACTGTATACAGTTTGAGATGCCACAGTTTATGAAGGATATAGATAAACTTGAATGGGTTCAAAAGAGAGCAGTGAAGATGGTTAGTGGTATGGGGAAACCGTCCAAAGTTTGAAGGAACTGGGTAGAGAAGACTGAGAGGGGGACACGATAGAACCCTTCAAATATCTGAAGAGCTGTCATACAGAAGACGACAAATATTAATTCTTTGCTGCCCCAGAGGGCAGAACTAAATCTAATGGGCTTAAGTTAGCGAAGGGTAGATTTTGTTTGAACATGAGGAGAAACATCTTGACGGTAAGAGCAGTTTACCAATGGAAGGTGACCTTTGCCTTGCTGGAGGTCTTCACACAGAGGCTGGACAGCCTTCTGTTGGGGATGTTCTAGCTCTGGGTTTCCTTTACTGAGCAGGGGGTTAGACCAGATGGCTTACAAGACTTCCAGTTCCTCCATCTCTGTGATTCTATGACTTTCTAATGAGCCTCCAGTAAGGGACTGACTCACATTTCATACATGTTCTCAAGAAATGATATGTCATATCCATAAAGAATGCAAACTTCCAGTATATCTAATTAAGTAGCATTTCCTGCTTCTTAATTTGATTCTGTGAATAGAGATGTAGTGATTCTCCAGGACTGACTGTTTCAAGGTATATGAGAACAAATGGATGACTCACATATTCTTAATGAGATCTATAGCACAGAAATGAATTCTGAAATATCCTGAGATTGCTGATGCGTTATTAAGTGTTATGCGTGGCAGGGGGAGAAGGAGGTTATACTGGGATATGACAAGGTCTGTCACTCTCTTCTACTGTGAGATGTGCAGTTACAGAATATGCTAGTGGAGTATTTGTAAAATAGATGTTTTGATTAGATACTATGAACATAATAGACAAGTGGAACCTAAAACAAAATGTTGGAGTGTGGAGTGCTTCTGTTCAGGGTTCCAGACACTCCATTCCTCCTCCCCATCCTTCTGGTTTTCCATACCATACCATCCATACCATCCCAGCCTTCCATACCATCCCAGCCTTTTCCATACCATCCTTCTGGTTTTCCATACCACTGCAAAAGAATGTCTGTACCCACTGAGCATGCACAGACCTTCTTTGCACCCCGTAAGATTTTTTTTTTTTACTAAATCTTTTTGCACTTCTTCAAACCTTGCAGTTCACCCAGCCCTACTGATATCTCCCTCTTGTGCACAGATGGTGCCATTTTGGCTAAATAATGTAGAGGGTCTCTACTTTTTTAGGTTGGTGGCCACATTTGGAATTTTGACAGAGTGTTGTGGGCACTCTCACAAAATGGCTGCCAGGGTGGGCATGGCAAGTAAAAGCAAACTCATTTCCCAGATGGCAAACTGGTATAAAAGAAAACAACTTGCCCAAGAACCTAAGCTCTTCCAGGCTTCAGCTCTTCCAGGCTCAGCTCAGGTTCTTGATCTTTATGCCAGTCTTGGTCTGGACAGCCCTTCAAATAGAGGATTGTTCCCTGTAAAAGAGGACACAAGTGCAAGAGAGAGAAAAAGCCTCAGTGGCAGCAGTATTTTTTTTTCATCCCACTTCCCGCTGTTCCTGAGATTCATCCAGAATCTTCTTATCCCTTTGGACATGTTCCTCCTGGCCAAAAGAGAAGATTCATCACCACTTGCCCTTTAGATACAGTTCCATAAAGCAGAGTTGTGATACTGTTCCATTATGCTCTGTCACTGTTTCATGGGCTGTGAAGGCCAGGTGATCCCACCTGGTGACATCTCCAAGCTGCTGGGCAGGATTGTTGCCTCACCTGCATACAGTGAAGCAACAACTGGGCCCCACCAGAAATGAAGTCTAGAATCTGGGCAGAGACTGCCTCTTAAGGAGACGGACCTGGCTGGGTTTTGCTTGGGTGAAGCAATTCCTCTCAACCCTGCTTCTGGTCTCCTTGCATGGATTGCCACTACCAACAAAGGTAGCCATGGTGATTTAAGAGACAGCAAATCCTACACCCCTCCCCATGTTATTGAACAATTCAACAATCAAATAGATTCCGTAAAATCAGGCCACCTATGTAGTCATAGAGCCAAATTGTTTCCATATTTTACCATCACCTAACCTATTACTCCAAATAATCTCCCTTTCCAAGGATCTGAAAATCTGTAACACCATTTCAGAATAAATAATAGCAATCTTATTGATAGCAATTTCTGAAAACATATCCAGTTTCAGGAACTCTGGGGAGTTCCTCAGCAGTTCTCAGCAGTTACAGGAACTCTGGGGGAAAGCGACCATGTTATACTTGAGTTCTTGGTTCTAAGGGAAGCAAAAGCTGAGTACAGTCAAACGCGTATCTTGGATTTTAGGAAAGCTGATTTTCATAAACTCAGAACAATGATCAGTAAGGTCCCATGGCAAGTGACTCTAACAAGAAAAGTCCAAGATGGGTGGGAGCTTTTAAAAAAGGAAATTCTCAAGGCACAAACACAAACAATTCCAACAAGAAGAAAAGGTGGAAGACAACAGAAGAAGCCAATGTGGCTTCACAAAAAGCTTAGGGATGACCTGAAAACAAAAAAGGACACATATAGGAAGTGGGAAGAAGGCCAAGCAACAAAGGAAGAGTACAGGCAGGTAGCACAGAATTGCAGGGATGGCGTCAGGAAGGCTAAAACTGAGAACGAGCTGAGGTTAGTGAGGGATGCTAAAAGCAACAAAAAAGCTTTCTTCAGCTACGTGCATAGTAAAAGGCAGAGGAAAGAAATGGTGGTTCAGCTATTAAATAAGGATGGCAAAACGATAACAGATGACAAAGAAAAGGCAGAGGTGCTCAATTCCTACTTTGGCTCAGTCTTCTCCCAAAAGAGGGTCTATGACCCCTATGGCAAAGGTGAAGTACAGGCTGAAGGGGCAGGATTGCAGCTTGAGATTGATAGGCATATGGTCCAGGAACAACTAATTACTTTGAATGAGTTCAAATCTCCAGGGCCAGATGAACTGCATCCTAGAGTGATAAAGGAACTGGCAGAAGAACTCTCAGAACCGCTGTCTATTCTCTTTGAGAAATCATGGAGGATGGGTGAAGTGCCGGATGACTGGAGGAGGGCTAATGTTGTCCTTATCTTCAAAAAGGGTAAAAAGGAGGAACCTGAGAACTACAGACCAGTAGGTCTGACATCAATCCCTGGGAAAATCCTGGAGCAGATGATAAAGCAATCCATCTGGAAGCACCTTGAAAACAATGCACTGATTACTCGAAGCCAACATGGATTTGTCAAGAACAAATCCTGCCAGATGAATCTGATCTCATTTTTTGATCAAGTAACCTCCTTTGTGGACTGTGGCAATGTTGTGGACATCATTTACCTTGACTTCAGCAAAACTTTTGACATAGTGCCCCATGATATCCTGATGAGCAAACTAGCTCAAAGTGGGCTAGATGAAACAACGATCTGGTGGATCCACAGTTGGCTACAGAATCGGACTCAAAGAGTGCTTATCAGTGGGACCTTCTCAAACTAGGGAGAGGTAACGAGTGGGCTACCACAGGGCTCAGTCCTGGGCCCAGTGCTATTACTGAGTTGGAGGAGGAGGTGCAGGGAATGCTGATCAATTGCAGATGACACCAAATTGGGCGGGATAGCTAATACTTTGGAAGACAGAAACAAAATTCAAAGTGATCTTGATAGACTGGAGTGCTGGGCAGAAAACAACAGAATGAAATTTAATAGGGATAAATGCCAAGTTCTGCACCTAGGAAAAAGAAACCAAATGCACAGTTATAAGATGGGGGATACGTGGCTCACCCACACTACAAGCGAGGGGGATCTTGGAATTGTTGTCCATCACAAGCTGAATATGAGCCAACAATGTGATGTGGCTGCAAAAAAGGCAAATGTTTATTTTGGGCTGCATTCATAGAAGCATCGCTTCCAAATCCCGGGAAGTACTAGTTCCCCTCTTCTCAGCACTGGTTGGGCCTCATCTGTGTCCAGTTCTGGGCACCACATTTTAAGAAGGATGCAGACAAAGTGGAGAGGGTTCAGAGGAGGACAACGAAGATCATCAGGGGACTGGAAACAAAGCCTATAAAGAGAGACTGAAAGAACTGGGCATGTTTAGCCTTGAGAAGAGAAGACTGAGGGGAGATATGATAGCACTCTTCAAGTACTTGAAAGGTTGTCACAGAGAAGAAGGCCAGGATCTCTTCTTGATCATCCCAGAGTGCAGGACACGGAATAATGGGCTCAAGTTACAGGAAGCCAGATTCCGGCTGAACATCAGGAAAAATGTCCTGACTGTTAGAGCAATACATCAATAGAACCAATGACCTAGGGAGGTGGTGGGCTCTCCGACCCTGGAGGCATTCAAGATGAGGCTGGACAGCCATCTGTCAGGGATGCTCTGACTTGGATTCCTGCATTGAGCGAGGAGTTGGACTCGATGGCCTTGTAGGCCCCTTCCAACCCTACTATTCTATGATTCTATGATTCTATGATCCAGTCTAAAAATTCAGTTCTTCTGAGATGAATAAATACAATGTTGCCTGGAACATGATGCATATGGAAGGTTTTGTTTTGTTGTTTAAGTTCTTCCTGGATCATTAGATGCCTCTTTTCTTTCTATAGCCTCAGTGAACTGGCCTTGCTCTCCTCTTGTTCTCCCTTTACTCACATCTTCGTTTCTAATACCATGTGCTGGACCTACTTTATATCACACTCGCACATGTGCATTAATTACTGTGTTAGAAGGTCGTCGCTGCAATGTAGCAGTGGTGTCACAAGGCTCCCCCAAGCATGGATGGGTAAAAAGGCAGTCTGATTTTTCCAAGATCTCACTTAGGGCTATTCATGGAGATGGATCTCTGTGTTTGGAGGGCAGGGGGGATGGGGGAGACACATCCCTTTTGTGGTCTGTGTGTTCCCTTTCACTCACATACTGATACTGGCAAGTCACTGCATGTCTCTGCTTCCCAATATATTGGCCCTACCATTCAAACATTGTTGTTGTTCAGTCGTTCAGTCCTGTCCGACTCTTCGTGACCCCATGGACCATAGCACACCAGGCCTTCCTGTCCTCCGCTCTCTCCCGGAGCGTGCTCAAGTCCATATTCATTGCATCAGTGATGCTATATAGCCAAACATTACATAATGTAATTCAAACATTACATAAGAGTAAGACCTGCTATTTTTGAAATGCAATGAGACACTGGAAATTTTATAAGATTCTCATATGCAGTAATAGTGAACTCATGCTCCGAGTGCCCATGTCTGCGTTCACTAACGTGGCGTCCAAAGGCACCAATGTGCCCACATCCACCCCTCTTGACACCTGCCAGGTTCTTCACCCCTCCTGATTTTTATTTTCTCTCTTAAGTTTTTAAAAATTAATTATTTTTAACCGGGATTCTGACATGCTGCGAAGCAAGGTGCTGACCTCCACCACCATCTTCATTTGGACTCAGAAGAGTGCTTTTGTGTTTTAAGACTAAGACCCCTCCTCTGCCTCAAACTTAGGTTCTTGGGCAAGTTGTTTTCTTTTATGAACAGGTTCTTTCACCATGATTTTATGGTGGCATTTTAATCTTTTTATTCTTTTACTGTTTTATCTTTTGTGTTCACTGCTTCGGAATCTGTTTTGGATATGGAGTGGTATACAAATATTGTAAATAAATAAATTAAATTAAATGTATAAGTGGCCACCCTACTTGCACTCTTCTCTCTCTCTCTCTCTCTCTCTCTCTCTCTCTCTCTCTCTCTTATCCTGATCCTCAAAAGGTACAACTGGGCAAAGCAGATAGCTACAAGTGACCATCTTGTGCCAACAAAAGCTGGAGGTGGACTGAGGCTTTACCAACCTGTCTCCTGTCTATCCTGCCCATGTTCCACCCCTTTCCCAAAGTATGGAGACTCTTAAAGGGCCAAATGCCTGGCCTGGAGACAGGCGCTTCTCCTCTGTTCTATGGCCTCCTGGCTGGCGCACTCTCTGTGCCATTGGGCGGGCATGGTAATGTGGGAGGCACTGAGCTCCCCAGGCCCAGGGGAAGGTGTTTGCAAGGGTCCTCGTTCTGTTTCGGTGGGCTAAGGCTCAGTGTGAGGAGCTCGGTCAAGCTCTTCAGCCAGCGGCCTCAAACGTGGCCAACTCATCATCCTTTTTTGACTCCCAAGTTTGAGGCTGGAGCCAGGGCAATCTTGTGCCCCTCCAGTGGCCACCTGGCCAGTACCCAAAATACTCCTACTACAGTGTCTCATAGCATTCATCATTTCTGGAGGGGAGATACCAGCCCAGATCCTTACAGAGTATAATCCGAAACTTTGTGAAATCAATTTGTTCTATTCCAGATCATGCGTTAGGACATTAAGAAATTCTGAAAAATAAATACATAACGTTACTTGGGCCCAAGTCGGCCAAAGTTAAGAGCTTTTAACTCCCATTGCTCCTAATGTGGGGGAGCGTGCGCTTAACTCTCTTCCATAAAAATCACTGGGACTTAAAAGCATGGAACTTCGGCTGGACGGTGTCCATTGAATCAATGGGCCTTAAAAGCATTGAGCATTGGCTGGATTGTACCCATTGACTTCTGGGAGACTCCAGCCTAAGTGGTATGGAGACTGAAACCTGCAACCATCACAAGCATTTTGTCATGGCTAATTGAGAGAAAATGAGTCAGCCATAGGAATGCAATAAGGCCGTTTATCGTATTTCAGGGCAACACTGTCGTTTATTGTGAGAGACCTACTTTCAAATCCTGGGCTCCAGCAATGCAAGAGACAAGTCTGAATCACTTTGTTCTCAGTTCAATATTTATTTGGTATCTCTCCTGGAAATGCACTGCAACTGCTCACGTGCCTTCCTTGCCTCCCATGTCCTCAGGCACCGAAAGCTGCTCGTCTACTTTTTGCAATGGCAAACCTAGGATGTTGCAATGTTTCCATTTAATAAGAGCATTCCGGTGCAGGCATCCTGCAAACAGCCCTCCAAGCTATGATGAGGATTCCTCTCTATCTTGTTAAGACATCGTGGCATCCAATAATACCTTATGTGGTGTCTTCACACCAGCCATTGTTTGCTTGCCTTCCCACCCACCCCATTAGCAGTTCAACATTCCAAGCAAGTTTAGTTAGCACTAGAAGATGGAACAATAGTCGAAAACAAATGTCCACCTACATCGAAAAGTCAGGACCCAGCTGTAGTGCAGCATCCTCATGAACACTTCCAGCCCTACTGTTGTGCCTTTGGGATCAGTGCCCTGCTTGCATGCCTGACACACACATGGAGCTTGCCATCTCAGTTGCTGCATGGTCCTGGTTAATTCTTTTCAGCTACTATGGGGTCTAGTGCCAGCACACTAATGGATTTTATCAGCTTGGTACACAGTAGGGGTGAACCATGGAAAGATGCATACTGAAACTCTGGCACACTTCCATGGCAATGGCACACTACTGCCACAAGTATTTCTTTATGTACTTATTTCTAAGATTTATAAACCATCGTTCATCCATAAGGGATGCCAGGGCAGTGTACACACCATTAAAAACAAACAAATCCAATAGAAGTACACATTAAAAGACAAATCAAGACAGTCACTCTTCAACCAGTGAGCCAAACAAAAACGCAACCATCAGTCCACTGTTTTATTATTCACTGATTTATTATTTTACAATAAATCAAATTGTAAATTGTCAGATTCTAAAATGTTGAAATGTTAAAATGCTTGGGCAAAAATAAATGTTTTAATTGGCCACTAAAAAGAAAACAAAGTTGGTGCCAAGTCTATTTCCTTTGGAAGGACGTTCCGAAGCCAGAGCACCACCACAGAGTAGGAGAGATGAGGAGAGGAGAATGAGGGAAAGGGCTGGCTTCTACATGTGGTGCAGGTATGATGGTTGTACCTCCACAGCATCACAGTTTTACAGACTGCCACATCCATGTATTTATCAAAACCTGAAGTGCAGGAAGGACTCATATTTCCATATGTGGTGGGTGTGTCGGTGGGCAAAAAAAAAAACCCTGGAAAACAAAGAAAAGCTAAAATGAATAAGATAACAGTATATTTATCCAGAGCCACTGCTGTTCATCCATAGTTACATTGATGATATTATAGCCCTATTCAGGTGTTATGCCTAAATAGGGTATATGTACATGAGTAAGAGGGATGGGGCCACATGCACCAGCCCTGCCACCAATATGCCTAACCTTCCTGTGTTGGGCAGGGAAGTCTGCATGGGGCTTCTACTTCCCTTCACGTGAACATGAGTAGAAGCCTCCATGTGACCAGCCTTTATCATGGTTCCCAATCGCACAAATAGTTCTATTCACATTCAAGCAAATTCAAGACCTGTACTGTAGACTTCTCTGTTCAACACAGGTGGGTTGGGGACTTAGGGGCCAGGGCCAGCAAGCAAGAGGATGTTGGGGTGGGGCAGCATGCACAGCTCCATCTCTCTTACTCATGTGTGTATATACACCCTATTCAGGTATAAAGATAGTTAATAACAAATATGACTACAGCAGCAAGAACTGTCTGTGCTAGATTCTAAAGGGAATCAAAGATCCCACCTATAAATTATAGGAATATGCAGAAAAGGTAAATACCATGAGTTACATATGTCCACAAGAAAAAGGAAAGAAACAAGATGGTTTCAAAATATATGGGACACCTTTTATTAATTTCTTTAATATGCTGAATTATGATGTACAAATGTGCTTCGCTTTATTATGGTTAGACCATCTCTATCTATCTGTGAGGAACGATTAATCAGTTAGAGTGGTGGACACTTGCCCATGAACCAAGGAGAAGTGGAAAGGTGGAATTGCTCTTCCCTGCCTTGCAGGCAACTGCCGTCATTTGAGAATTTAAAATTTGATGCAAAGCTTCATTCACAACACATGCACACATGGGGCAGTATCCAACACTGCCCTACTGCAAACACAATGATGTTGTGTTCGTGTAAACTGTCTCTAGCCCAAAGCCAATAGTGCTTGCTGGCGCAATGCGTTTTCTAGGGCAACCCATTGTGCCATCAAGTGCTATTGGCACTATGCTTAGGGATGTACAGATTGTGTAAAATCCACTCCATCTCTGCTTTGTGGATTGATTGCCAGGCACCTTTTGTTCTGTCGACCACCCATCGCTGGAACTGGATTTTGTTCGTTTCCAAATTTACACAAATGCACATGTGAAAATGCACCAATTCCTCCAAAATGCGCAATTTCACACTGTAGCACATTTTTGGCCAGTCCCCCCCCCCATCTTGCATATTTTTCTATGACAAAATTTGTGCAAAATTCAGGAAAGTTAGAAAACTGGTCCACAAGTCTGCAGAATCCACCTGACAGGGGAAAAGCGGACCTGACTGGTCTACTGCAGCATCTGCAGGTCAGATTCATGAAAAAACCAAACTCATTCATTACACTGGTGGCAGTGTGCAGTATTGGATACTACCCCTGCATTTTTAACTATTTATGTTTCTTCAAGAAGCTTCAAGCAGTTAGAGATGCCACTGCTTCTCCCTCCCTCCCTTTTCTTCATTACCAATTCAACTAATAGATCATGTCACATCACAATTCCTTTTGCCCAAAGTTCTGCAAATGAGGCGAGTCATCCCATCATCATCTCAAGCCAGTAACATTTCTTTTTGAAGTTGCCTTATGTGAATGTTTCTTATAAAGCACAGCTCTAAAGGAGCACTGACTTGATGTCCATTACATCTCAGCATGTTGGGTCTGTGTTCAGAGGTTTGCATGTAACATTGGGGGGGGGGGAGGAATCCCACAAACCTTTCTGTGTAATTATTTTACAAATCAATATTATCAGAAAGAACGCCCCAAGAAAGCTTGCTCTTTTCTGCAAAGCTCAACAATTCCTTTCTGCACTGCAGCTCAGGTGGCCACCATTGTCCCTAGGTTTCTTTCTGATGAGTCCGAGGTTGCCAACTTTGTTCCCAGTTGCTGCTCTTGTGGCTTGATTTTCAGACATTAGCCGGAAGTAATACTGATCTCCATCCCATGAAAAATGACTATTACTGGCTTCTACAGATCAAGCTATTGTTGGGACCACTTTTTGCCGTCAGTTGGGAACCCTATCGCCAATTTTTCCTGGTGCTGCTTTGGTGATTCTCACTGCTGGATGGTTCCTCTTGCTCTGGAGTCCTCAGCAATTGCAGCTAATAGCATGAGGGAGCAGGGCTCTCTGTTGGAGCTCTATCTAGGCACGATGGACTCTTCTGCTTTCTAGTGAGGGAACAGCAGTCACCTGTGGCGGACAGAAATGTGGTGGGTGACTAATGTAAAGGCAAGTGGTACGTTTAATACAGACATGGGGAACCTGTGGCCCTCCAGATGTTGTTGGGCTACAACTCCCAGCATCCCAGACCATACTGGCTGGCTCTGATGGGAGTTGGAGTGCAACAACATCTAGAAGGCCACATGTCCCCCACCTCCCCTTTAATCTGTCTGTCTGTCTGTCTTTACCCTGCCTTTCTACTGAGAGAATGGCACTCAAGGTGGCTTACAATCATAGATAAATACAACTTGATTAAAACAATCATAAAACAAAAACATTAAAACACAATTAAAATGCAACAATAACAGAATAAGAACAGCACCCAAGCCAAGAGACCCACTTACAAGGCAAAGGCCTACTTGAATAAAATGGATTTGCTTGCCAGAGGAAGGACAACAGAGAAGGAGCCAACCTGGCCTTCCTCAGCAGGGACTTCCAGAGCTTTTAGTAATTGTACAGAAGGAATTTCAACAAATGCAGCTCATTATGTAAAGGCACCTGCCAAAAATCCCTCTACTACACAACTGCTCAAGGTACAGGCAGGATCCCTGTCATCCTTTAGAACCAATCAACCCAGAAGCTATCTAAGTTTCATCCCATCCCCAAGTACAGTTACGTCCTCCTGCCATGTGTCACAGGACTTAAGGACACTGGGCAGATAGTTCATTTGGCAGCTGCATAACTCTATGACATAACATATTCACACCTCCAGATAATCCCATGGCCTGGAACACAAATAAACTTCAGAGATGCAGTTGTGTTAGTATTTAAGGATTGCCTCACCCACTGATGATTATATATTATTAGAGTTAGCAAGTTATAGAGTAGCTTACACAGTGCCACAGGAAGATTATGTCATCACAGTGTTTTGGAAGTCATCCCACTTTGACCTGGAATGACTCGGTCACACAATGCTATGAGAACTTTCACTGTAGGATGTGGGCTTAATGGTTCTGAATGACCTCCAGTGTTTTTCACAGCCAGAGGTTTTTTATGTGCACTTCTGGGAGATGCACAAGGGAGAAAAAAAGAGCTATATTATTTCAGACAAAGCATAACCAAAGCAGCCTTCTCCAACCTGGTGGCTTCCAGATGTTGTGGATCACAAATTGCAGCATGTTCCAGCCAACATGGCTGGCTGGGGTATGCTGGGAATTGTAGTCAAATGACTGTAGAGCATCAGGTTGGGGAAAGCTGATCTATGGCCTCAGTGCCAGTGAGAAAGTGTTTCTAGATCAAAGGGCCCTGAAGAAACAGTGTGGTATAGTGGTCAGAGTGTTGGACTGGGACCTGGGAGATCTGGGTGCAAGAAGCTCACTGGGTGACTTTGGTCCAGTCACTGACTCTCAATCTAACCTACCTCACAGGGTTGTCGTGAGGATAAAAAGGAGATGAGGAGGATAGATAAGCCACCTTGGGTACTTCACAAGAGGAAAAACAGCAGGATATAAAACATAATAATATTTTTTTAAAAGAAAGCATTTTATTTTGCTTCTTTGTTTATAAATTCCACTTCTGGACTATGTTTCTACTTCAAATGCCCAAAGTGGTGTATATTTCATAGAATCATAGAATAGTAGGGTGGGAAGGGGCCTACAAGGCCATCGAGTCCAACCCCCTGCTCAATGCAAGAATCCAAGTCGGAGCATCCCTGACAAATGGCTGTCCAGCCTCGTCTTGAACGCCTTCCGTGTGGGAGAGCCCACCACCACCCTAGGTAATTCGTTCTACTGTCTTATTGCTCTAACAGTCAGGAAGTTTTTCCTGATGTTCAGCCGGAATCTGGCTTCCTGTCACTTGACTCCATTATTCCATGTCCTGCACTCTGGGATGATCGAGAAGAGATCCTGGCCTTCTTCTCTGAGACAACCTGTCAAGTACTTGAAGAGCGCTTTCATATCTCCCCTCAGCCTTCTCTTCTCAAGGCTAAACATGCCCAGTTCTTTCAGTCTGTCTTCATAGGGTTTTGTTTCCAGTCCCCTGATAATCTTTGTTGCCCTCCTCTGAACCCTCTCCAGTTCATCTGCATCCTTCTTAAAATGTGGTGCCCAGAACTGGACACAGTACTCCAGATGAGGCCTAACCAGTGCTGTGTAGAGGGGAACTAGTACTTCCCGGGATTTGGAAGCTATGCTTCTATTAATGCAGCCCAAAATGGCATTTGCCTTTTTTGCAGCCACATCACATTGTTGGCTCATATTCAGCTTGTGATCGACAACAATTCCAAGATCCCCCTCGCTTGTAGTGTTGTTGAGCCACATATCCCCCATCTTGTAGCTGTGCATGTGGTTCCTTTTTCCTAGGTGCAGAACTTGGCATTTATCCCTATTAAATTTCATTATGTTGTTTTCTGCCCAGCGCTCCAGTCTATCAAGACGACTTTGAATTTTGTTTCTGTCTTCCAACGTATTAGCTATGCTGCCCAATTTTGTGTCACCTGCAAATTTGATCAGCATTCCCTGCACCTCCTCCTCCAACTCAGTAATAAAAATGTCGAAGAGCACTGGGCCCAGGACTGAGCCCTGCGGTACCCCACTCGTTACCTCTCCCCAGTTTGAGAAGGTCCCGTTGATAAGCACTCTTTGAGTCCGATTATGTAGCCAACTATGGATCCACCGGATCGTTGTTTCATCTAGCCCACTTTGAGCTAGTTTGCTCATCAGGATATCATGGGCACTTTGTCGAAAGCTTTGCTGAAGTCGAGCTATATTATGTATACTAGTATACAGCATTCCCACGGTCCACAAGGGAGGTTACTTGATCAAAAAATGAGATCAGATTCGTCTGGCAGGATTTGTTCTTGACAAATCCATGTTGGCTTCGAGTAATCACTGCATTGTTTTCAAGGTGCTTCCAGATGGATTGCTTGATCATCTGCTCCAGAATTTTCCCAGGGATTGAGGTCAGACTGACTGGTCTGTAGTTCCCAGGTTCCTCCTTTTTACTAGGGGTGGACGAAAGTCCCTTACCTGTCCTTGAAGGACGTTCGCAGTGGGGGGGAGGCGCTTCGCTGCTCCCCCCGCGAAGTTCAGGCCGGGGGGGAGGCTTCCCGCCTCGCCCGGCCGCGAACACGAAAGTTTAAAAAAAAAATGCCCCCTGATAGGCTACGCAACGATTAATGTAGCCTATCACGGCTAGATCTGCAAAGTCAGCCATGACAGGCTACGTCAATCGTCATGTAGCCTATCACGGGTGACTTAAAAAAAAAAAAAAAAGCACGTACGCTAATGGCGGCCCCCATAGGGAGCCACCATTCGCGTTCCTTAGTTGGTCGCTGTAGTCTACGTAAATGTTTACGTAGACTACGGCGAAAATAAGGGCAACGGGTGACTTTTTTTTTTAAAGTCACCCGTGATAGGCTATGTGACGATTGACGTAGCCTATTAGTAACAACAAAGCTAGTGGAGATGACAGTATTCCAGCTGAGCTATTTAAAATCCTAAAAGATGATGCTGTTAAAGTGCTGCATTCAATATGCCAACAAATCTGGAACACTCAACAGTGGCCACATGACTGGAAAAGGTCAGTTTACATTCCAATTCCAAAGAAGGGCAACGCCAAAGAGTGTTCAAACTACAGCACAATTGCGCTCATTTCACATGCCAGCAAGGTGATGCTCAAAATCCTACAAGCTAGGCTTCAGCAGTATGCGAACCGAGAACTACCGGAAGTACAAGCTGGGTTTAGAAGAGGCAGAGGAACTAGAGATCAAATCGCCAACATTCGCTGGATCATGGAGAAAGCAAGAGAATTCCAGAAAAACGTCTATTTCTGCTTCATTGACTACGCTAAAGCCTTTGATTGTGTGGATCACAACAAACTGTGGCAAATTCTTAAAGTGATGGGAGTACCAGACCACCTTACCTGTCTCCTGAGAAACCTGTACGAGGGTCAAGAAGCAACAGTAAGAACCAGACATGGAACAACCGATTGGTTCAAAATTGGGAAAGGAGTACGACAAGGCTGCATATTGTCACCCTGCTTATTTAACTTATATGCAGAGTACATCATGAGAAATGCCGGGTTAGATGAATCAGAGGTCGGAATTCAGATTGCCGGGAGAATTATCAACAACCTCCGATATGCAGACGATACCACCCTAATGGCAGAAAGCGAAGAGGATCTCAAGAGCCTCTTGTTGAGGGTGAAAGAGGAGAGTGCAAAAGCTGGTTTGAAACTCAACATTAAAAAAACTAAGATCATGGCATCTGGCCCTATCACTTCCTGGCATATAGAAGGGGAAGAAATGGAAGCAGTGACAGATTTTACTTTCTTGGGCTCCAAGATCACCGCAGACGGTGACTGTAGCCATGAAATTAAAAGACGCTTGCTCCTTGGGAGGAAAGCTATGGCAAACCTAGACAGCATAGTAAGAAGCAGAGACATCACCTTGCCGACAAAGGTCCGTCTAATCAAAGCTCTGGTTTTCCCAGTAGTAATGTATGGCTGTGAGAGCTGGACTATAAGGAAGGCTGAGCGCCGAAGAATTGATGCTTTCGAACTGTGGTGCTGGAGAAGACTCTTACGAGTCCCCTGGACTGCAAGGAGGTCGAATCAGTCCATCTTAAAGGAAATCAACCCTGAGTGCTCATTGGAAGGACAGATAATGAAGCTGAAGCTCCAATATTTTGGCCACCTAATGCGAAGAGAAAACACCCTGGAAAAGACCCTGATGCTGGGAAAGACTGAAGGCAAAAGGAGAAGGGGACGGCAGAGGATGAGATGGCTAGACAGCATCACCAATGCAATGAATATGAACTTGAGCACGCTCCGGGAGAGAGCGCAGGACAGGAAGGCCTGGCGTGCTATGGTCCATGGGGTCACGAAGAGTCGGACACGACTGAATGACTGAACAACAACAACAACAACAATCACGGCTGACTTTGCAAATCTAGCCGTGATAGGCTACGTTAATCATCACGTAGCCTATCAGGGGGCGTTTTTTTTTCTTTTTTCTTTTATTGCAATGGCGGCGGCGGCAGCCGGTCGAAAGACCGGCTGCCGCTCCCGCCCCACTCAAACACCCGCCGAACCGCTGGCTGGACCCGCCGCCAGGAGGGACATTTGGCGAAGGTAAGTCCCGTCCCGGGGGGGGTGCAGAGGGCGGGGGGGTTCGGAGGATTTCTCCCCGAAACTTGTTCGGGGGGCCGAACACGTTGGCGCTCAGCCCCCCGAAGTTTCGGGGAGAAATTCTCCGCCAACCCTACTTTTTACCCTTTTTGAAGATAGGGACAACATTAGCCCTCCTCCAGTCATCTGGAACGTCACCCATCCTCCATGATTGCTCAAAGAGAATAGACAGCGGTTCTGAGAGTTCTTCTGCCAGTTCCTTTATTACTCTAGGATGCAGTTCATCTGGCCCTGGAGATTTGAACTCATTCAAAGTCATTAGGTGTTCCTTGACCATATGCCTATCAATCTCAAGCTGCAATCCTGCCCCTTCAGCCTATACTTCGCCTTTGCCGAGGGGGTCATAGACCCTCTTTTGGGAGAAGACCGAGCAAAGTAGGAATTGAGCACCTCTGCCTTTTCTTTGTCATCTGTTCTCATTTTGCCATCCTTATTTAATAGTTAAACAACCATTTCTTTCCTCTGTCTTTTACTATGCACGTAGCTGAAGAAAGCCTTTTTGTTGCTTTTAGCATCCCTTGCTAACCTCAGCTCGTTCTCAGCTTTAGCCTCCCTGACGCCATCCCTGCAATTCTGTGCTACCCGCCTGTACTCTTCCTTTGTTGCTTGGCCTTCTTCCCACTTCCTATTTGTGTCCTTTTTTCTTTTCAGGTCATCTCTAACCTTTTTGTGAAGCCACATTGGCTTCTTCTGTTGTCTTCCACCTTTTCTTCTTGTTGGAATTATTTGTAATTGTGCCTTGAGAATTTCCTTTTTTAAAAGCTCCCACTCATCTTGGGCTCCTTTTCTCGTTAGAGTCACTTGCCATGGGACCTTACCGATCATTGTTCTGAGTTGATTAAAATCAGCTTTCCTAAAACCAAGGGTATGCGTTTGACTACACTTTGCTTTTGCTTCCCTTAGAACCAAGAACTCAAGTACATCATGGTCGCTTTCCCTCAGAGTTCCTGTAACTGCTACTTTATCCACTAAGTCATCTCTGTTGGTTAGGATCAAGTCAAGGATGGCTGATCCTCTAGTTCCTTCCTCTACTTTCTGTAGGAGGAAGTTATCTGACACAGAAGTCAGGAATTTCCTGGAGGGGCCATGTTTTGCAGAATTTGTCTCCCAACAAATATCGGGGAAAATGAAGTCCCCCATTAATTTATACCCCATTAATTAAATAATGTTTATATAATTATAAACATATGAGAGATCATGATGTAATTCTGTGGGGCAAATAAAATTGAATATTTATTTAACAGATATATTTTTAAAAACAACAACAACAACCCTTCTCTTAAAGCAGCTTACAACATCAGTTAAAAGCATGAAATAATCATAAATGGTTAACAATATGCAGAATAAGGGTGCAATCCTATGCATGTTTAAACAGAAAAAAGACCTACATCTCCCAGCATAGCTGACTGGGGAATGTTGAGAGTTGTAGGACCTTTTTCTATCTAAACATGCATAGGATTGCTCCTTAAAAATACATTTTGAGTTGTGCTTTATACTGTTGTTTCCTTGATAATTTAGGGAGCAATCCTTTGTCCCCCTAGAGATAGGAATTTTCCATTTTCTGGCTCCATGCTCAAAGACAGGGGTCTGAACTTGGAGCCAGGAAACTGTGCTCCCCACCCACTCCCCCTCATAGCCAGTGTGGAGAAAACCACACTGGCTGCCTCTCTGTGCTTGGTAAATGGAGCATAGAGACAGGGAGAAGGGGCATTCCCAGGAGAGGAGAGGAGAGGAGAGGAGAGGAGAGGAGAGGAGAGGAGAGGAGAGGAGAGGAGAGGAGAGAAGACTGGAGCAGCATTCCTATGATCTTTCCTATGGCCACCCCAGCCTCCTTCCCTCCCCGCCCCGAACCCTCCATTAGATAGGCAAAATTGCCAATCTAGCTAAAATGCAGAGCAGGAGGCACAAGGCGCCTCCCTCTCTGCATAGGATACTTGTAAGACTCCGGGTTTGGGGGCTTATGAGTACCCAGGCTAGTTTATAGTGCAATCCTATATGTGTTTTCAGATATGTAAATTCCATTGTGTCCAGCAGTCAGTCATGATGGTGCCATGATTGAAGTGAGATTAAAACACAAAACTTCACACCCTCAGAGTATTTCTTCTTCTTTTTAACAAGGCTGGCAAACAGTTTTTGTTTGTTTGACTGATTGATTGATTTGCTCTAATCTATCAGGGATATAGAAGGAGTTGTAATGCATGGAATGATGATGGTGTGGGTGAGAAATGTTAATTGTGTGTTCCCCAACTGAAGTAATGCACATTACTGTTGAAAGGGGCAGGGTTGTAAGACCATTACATCCAGGGTCTAAAATTACCTAGCTGCACCACTGCACAATGTTCCTTACTTCTGAGTAGACATATACAGGGTTGTATTGTAAACTAGCAGCACAAGTGTCCCACTGAGTTCAATGCCCAGGAAAAGTGTGTATACGATTACAGCCTGAATTACACAATGCAAATAAACAGCAGTACAACAAATACCATTTGAAACCAGTACAGGCAATCAATATTAACTGCTGTTAAAAGCTCAGGCCAACAGAACAGACTTGGCATGGCATCTAAAAGTAGTGCTGTGCTGAAAATTTATTCTGCACTTTTTTTTCAACTGTTCTCATTCATTCAGTGTGATAGAAAAGAAATTGCTTTTGAAAAAAGAGTTCAAAGGAGAAGAATATTTTGTTGACATTCTCGTGGGTAGGGCATGGGGTTCTTGCGCATATCTTAGTTATGAGGTAGCTAAGGAATGTC
Organism: Heloderma suspectum; assembly: GCF_057233095.1. NCBI lineage: Eukaryota > Metazoa > Chordata > Lepidosauria > Squamata > Helodermatidae > Heloderma > Heloderma suspectum. Next base: position 30,079,970 of record NC_139459.1, read on the forward strand.
TGTGAGTGTCTTATCTATCATTGTTCAATCATCTTTCCATCGGCATACAGCATCCCCGGGTTTCCTATGCTTTATATGGAAGAAGGTTTTCCTTCTGATGCCCAGACTATTTAAGGCTAGACTGGGCAAAGCTAGCATTTTGAGTTGTGCCCAGAAAGAAACTGGAAGTCAGTGAAGATCTTTGAGAGGACCATTTTAGGTGTAGAATGCCCTGGTTGTAGAATGCCTTCCCCAGGAAAGCTTGCCTGGCACTTGTTGTGGCCTTTCAGGCACCAGGTATGAAGAGCTTTTTATTTTCCCAGGCTTTTTAGTCATTCATCTTGTTAAAATGCTGTTAGTACTTCTTAGGCTTTGCACTGCTGCTGGTTTTTACTTTGGTTTTATTCCATTTTAAACATTTAGGTTTTTAAAGTATGTTTTAACATTGTATGGTTTTAAGTTTTATTCTTTAAACCGCCCAGACAGCTTCAGCTGTTGGGCGGTACGGAAATGTAATAAATAAATAAACGGATTACCCCAAGGTGAGTCTCAGTCACAGGACCGGCCCTACCATAAGGTAGAATGAGGCAACTGCCTCAGGCGGCAGATGGTTTGGGGCAGCAGCAACAGCCCATTGCCATTCCTTCTGAGCCTTCCAGCCATTCCCCTCTGAGTACAGAGCTGTGTATGCCACATGGCCTGTCCTGCAGCCCCTAAATTAGCCTGCTGCCCATCTCCAGGGATGAAATCAAATTCAACTGCCAGTCTAGATTCTGTATGTGAAATTACAGGGGTGGAGGCACTATCTTGTCCTTTGCCTCAGGGAGAAAAGTGTTTTGAGTCAGCCCTGTTCAGTCAGCCCACCATCTTGTGAACCAGCTGAAGTTTCTGGATATTACATTTTCCTGAGCCAACCGATGAAAGTGCAGCCATCTCAGTTTATGATGAGCCCTGAAGCCACAGGAGATGAATTACAGGATCAAATTAACAAGGTTCTTAATGTGGTAATTTAGTTTGCCATATGGGGGCAGGGGAACAATGTTGCTTTGAGATCTCCTGCATAAACTGATTTGCAGCAATGCGCTTCTTTGGGAATGGAAACAGACATTCACTTTCCTGGTGAGCTCATTCCTGTTATTTATACTCCTACAGTATGGATCAAACCCATCGTATTATATTGCCTGTTCTGGCCTTCCATTGTCTTAGCTCTCTGCTTACATAAGAACTGGGGTGCTCCCATACAGACGGTTCTTAGCATTACCACTCAGAAGGCATTGTGCAACATTCCATCCCTCCTTCGTGGATTTTCTGCGATAAAGAGAAAGACAGAAGAAGCCATAGGAAATCCCAGGATGGTCAGTGGAAGATGCCATCACCTGGGGCCCCTATAAACTCCATGAATGAGGCAGGGAGCTGGTGTGACTAAAGCCTTGTCAGGAAGCAGTCTTGGTCAAGCACAAAAATGCCCATCTTAGAAAGACATTCTTTCAATACAAGCAGAAAAGGATATATATATATATATATATATATATGCTTAGAAATAAAATCGAGAGCAACTGGGTAAAAACTAAGTGTTAGCTACTGATTTAAAAACTCTTTTGAGTTGATCCAGTCCAGATATTTATCCATAAATTAGGGCTGTTCAGCTTCTCAATACATCCCCAGGGATCTGTCCATCTGCCCCATCACCAGCATAGCCCCCAAACCCAAACAAAACCTCTCCTCCTAATATGTCCCTCACATGCTCGGGATTTCTTAAAGCTGTCCTTTGCAGTGACAATGGCATTAGAAGCTGGGGGGCGGGGGGATCTATGAGAAATTTGCTTCAGTTTGTTTTTGATCAGGATTTACCGAGTTCACACCTTCCAGATTGAACATGGACTCAGACACAATCTGCAGTCAAAGTCCATCATGAGAAGTCATGTAGGGGCGGATGTTTGGATCGCCTCCTCGCCCCACCTGAATGTAATTGCAGCACTCCCAAAGGAGGTGGGAGCTGGCTGCCAGGTGCAGCTAAAAAGACAAAGCAACAATGGGCAAGATATGAGAACAGAGGAAAGACCCAGCTGGAGGGTGCTGGAGGAAGGAGAAGATACTGAAGAGTCCTGTTTGTGAAGCCAGACAACATGCAGGCAGGTTTTCTGTTGGGGACAGCCATTGAGATGGGAAATATCTTTGGGAAAACCCTAGCCTCTATGGTGAGCCAGCTGTCTCTTGTGTAGTGCCTAGCTGGAGAAATATTTAGCTTTCTCAAAGAAATGAGAGGAACTCAACATCTCTGAGAGGCATTATTGTTAGCAGCTAATCACATCTGCACATTTCTGAACATGCAACGTGATTTGTGGACCCCAAAAATGTGTCTGACAGCATGGGTACTTTTGAAAAATGGACACAAATATGCTTTAAGCAATGGGCAAAGAATGCATACATTTAAAAGATGGACACAACTGATGTGTCCATTTGGGAAAATATACAGGACCATACACATAGATTTTCATGCAAAAAGGAAGAAACAAAGCTCACAGTCTGAAATGGACTTAAGTCAGCGCTAGCTTTGAGGTGCGCTTTGGAGAATTTTGGCCAGCTCGAGTTTTGCTGATTCACACATCCCTACTTGGGAGTGAATCCATTGTGGGTTTTTTATATACATCTGAGCCAGACTGGACAATCTGCTTATCTAGATCCTGCCTTCTCTGCATGGTGGGGCAATAAGGTTGCAATCCTATACACTTGGGAATACATCCCCTTGAACCCAATAGAACTCACTTCTGAGTAGATGCATATAGGATACACTGTTAAATATGCATTCCATCCTCCCTCCCACAGGAGTATCTGTCCAGCCTCCAATGCTGCCAAATGTTCATGCTGCATGGATGTAACAGCCTAACAGGGTGTTGTTGTTGTTGTTCAGTCATTCAGTCGTGTCCGACTCTTCGTGACCCCATGGACCATAGCACGCCAGGCCTTCCTGTCCTGCGCTCTCTCCCAGAGTGTGCTCAAGTCCATATTCATTGCATCAGTGCTAACAGGGTGTACATCTGAAAAATCTAAAGCGCATAAGCCCAGGTTGCACAGTTGACATCCCGGATGAAATCTGCAAATCCAGCATGATGGATTTTTACACAGATGCACCTTTTTGAACATTGTATCCATTTAGTGATGTCCAGTGTTATCGGAGGTAGAACATCTGACCAGGGGGACAAGGAGCAAAGGTCTCACAACCCACCATGCATAAAGGACCAATCCAGATAAGATTATAGTCCAAATCAGCCTACAATATGGGAGTAACTCTTATTGACTTGAGCAACAACTATTTCCATCCCAACTCCAATCACTTGTAGCCAACAAGCTGTATTTCTATAAGGAATGTGTGTGTATCATCCTGATATACAAGGTGTGCAAATCGGGACATATCTTACCCCATGAGTGGCCACTTTAAGGCAAGGAAATTGTACAGGCTGATAATGCTTGAAATAATCCTGGCAGCTAGGCAAAGCATGGGGGCAGATCTTTCTGTATCATGTGCAGAGTCCAGAGTGAGCCACTCACTGGTTAAGCCCAGTAGGTTTTGGTAGATGTGGAGTTGGAGTCCCAAGCAAAACCTGTTTATCCATCTAAGATGTACAGCTTTTTTAAAAGGATCAGAGGGAATAACCAGCCATATGGCTTGCTTTGGGCAACTGGACCAAGAACAAACAAACCAAGTAGGACTGAGATAAAATGGCTCCCTCCCACCACCACAAAAAAAAAAAAAACACCCTCACCTCCCTATTTGCAAGTGGTGAATTGTATATGCAGGTGGAGAAATGCTTTTTTCTTATCTTTTCCCTTTTACTTGTTTAAAGTGCCATTGCCAAAGGAAGCAGCAAAGCTTCAGTAGAGCGATCTCAGAAGGTGGTGCTGGGGCACTTTGGTTCCACCCCATGGCCGTTAGCCTGTGGGGTGCCACAAGGTTCTATCTTGTCCCTCATGCTTTTTAACATCTACATGAAACCACTGGGGGAAGTCATCGGGAGGTTTGGGCTGAAATGTCATCAGTGTGGATGATACTCAGCTCTACCTCTCGTTTCCATCTGCACATCCCAGGGAGGCTGTGGAATTCTGGAACCAGTGTCTGGAGGCTGTTTTGGGATGGATGAGGGTGAACAAGCTGAAACGTAATCCAGACAAGACGGAGGTACTGTGGGTTGTGCAGATGTTGAACCTCAGCCCTGTGGGCCCAGGCCCTTAAAATAGAAGACGGTCCCCTCTTAAAAAACAAATGAAAAAGGACACATAGCCACCCTGCAGTGAGAAGTCCCAAGCATGTACAGTAGCTCACTGAGCAACGCCTTAGACTTTGAGCTTCTTACCTGTAGTCCAGGAGTCCCTGATAGTGAGACACCACAGCCTGCCATCTGGAAACGCCACCTATTTTTAGGGCTATGCATGCATTTCATGCATACTCCTAAAATTTAATGCATACCCCTAAAATACCCCTCAATGCATACCCCTGAAATGCATTCATTTCATGCATACCCCTGGAGAAGATGCTGATGCTAGGGAAAATGGAAGGCAAAAGGAAGAGGGGCCGACCAAGGGCAAGATGGATGGATGATATTCTGGAGGTGACGGACTTGACCTTGGGGGAGCTGGGGGTGGCGACAGCCGACAGGAAGCTCAGAATCAGCCAACTACAGGTTACAGGGAGTGAGGGAATGAGACTAGGGAAAGGGAGATTGACACTGTAAAATGTCAACTCAACTCAAACACATTGTAACAGAAGTGTCCAACATTTTGATAGGTCTTCTTTCCACACAGAATCATCCAATCACAGTGTCAAGAGAATGGACTTGTGGAAGTCTATAAAAGAGGGAGACAAAGCTTTGTTTTTTGTCTGAGTGGATTCTTGTTCTTTGGAGAGTGAGTCTTCACAGGTTCTTCTGTTGGTCTGTTCTTTATGATAAAAGGAGTTCTCATTCAGTCAGTTATTATAATGCTTTAGGGTGCAACCCTATTGGGATAGGTGGCCACCTCCGAACTCAGAGGCAACTGCCTATCCAATGCAGGGCAGGATAAGAACGGAGGGGCTCGTCCCCTCTGCGCTTCAGCCGTCCTGCATTCACGGCTAGACGATTTTGGCTGTCTAGCCACGGGACCTCGGAGCATTGGAAGCAGCAGCTGGATGACTGTACCGGCATTTCTGACTTCCCCGCCCCAACACACACCCCGGAACGCCCATTTCTGCCACTCCGCACTCCTCTTCCGAGCGTGGAGTGCGGGGCTGTCTATGAGGCAGCGCAAGTGGGGGTGAAGGTTGGTTTTCAGGGAACTGACTTCAGAGCATGGGCTCCGAGGTCGGTTCCCGGGAACCAACCTATCCTATGGCCATCTAGCCGCTGACTAGCAGCCATAGGATTGCTCCCTTAGGCATTTTCTGTTTATTCTATACTGTGTTTCCCTATATTTCCCATTCCTTTGTGCTAAATTACTTGTGGTACATAGTTTATTGAGATGTATTAGTTAATAGTCTGATCTCAGGGAGTCCATGTACCTTTTATAATTGTCTATAAAACAGGGAGCCTTTTCCCTATCTGTCTCAAATTTAGCCAGCCTGATCCCTTCAATGAGTAGCAGAATGTCTAAAAAGTCATACCAATCAGATGGAAACCACAAAACGTCTGGGCAGTAGAAGAGCAGCTGCATCTGCCACTGAAAGCACGGGGAAATGAAAATGAATGGGGAAAATTAAAACAAATGTAATTATAATAATCCCCTTCATGGATCACTGCCTTGTTGTGGCGAAAGGGCTTGCGTAACTCAGTGAAACCATAAACTATGCCATGCAGGGCCACCAAAGATGGACAGGTCATGGCAGAAAGTTCTGACAAAATGTGGTCCACTGGAGAAGGAAATGGCAACCCACGCCAGTATTCTTGCCAAGAAAACCCCATGGAACGTATCACAAGGCTAAAAGAGATGACGCCAGAAGATGAGCCCCTCAGGTCGGAAGGTGTCCAATATACTACTGGGGAAGAGCACAGGGTATTTCCAAGTAGCATCAGAAAGAGTGAAGTGGCTGGGCCAAAGCCGAAAGGACACTCAGCTGTGGATGTGTCTGGTGGTGAAAAGAAAGTCCGATGCTGTAAAGAACAATATTGTTTAGGAACCTGGAATGTAAGGTCAATGAATCAAGGTAAGCTGGAGGTGGTCAAACATGAGATGGCAAGATTGAACATCGACATCTTGGGAATCAGCGAACTAAAATGGACAGGCATGGGCGAATTTAATTCAGGTGACCATTATATCTACGACTGTGGGCAAGAATCCCTTAGAAGAAATGGAGTAGCACTCATAGTCAACAAAAGGGTGGGAAAAGCAGTACTGGGGTACAATCTCAAAAACAATAGAATGTTTTCAGTATGAATCCAAGGCAAAACATTCAACATCACAGTAATTCAAGTCTATGCCCCAACCACTGAGGCCAAAGAAGCTGAGGTTGATCGGTTCTATGAAGACCTACAACACTTTCTAGAACTAACACCAAAAAAAGATGTCCTTTTCATCATAGGGAATTGGAATACCAAAGTAGGAAGTCAAGAAATCACCGGGATAACAGGCAAACATGGTCTTGGTGTACAAAATGAAGCAGGACAAAGGCTAATAGAGTTTTGCCAAGAGAACACACTGCTCATAGCAAACACTCTTTTCCAACAGCACAAGAGGCGACTCTACACATGGACATCACTAGATGGTCAATATCAAAATCAGATTGCAGATCCTTTGCAGCCAAAGATGGAGAAGCTCTATACAGTCAGTAAAAACCAGACCTGGAGCTGACTGTGGCTCAGATCATGAGCTGCTTCTTGCAAAATTTCGGCTTAAATTGAAGAACATAGGGAAAACCACTAAACCATTCAGGTATTACCTAAATCATATCCCCTATGAATATACAGTGGAGGTGATGAATGGATTTAAGGGATTAGACCTGATAGACAGAGTGCCTGAGGAACTATGGATGGAGGTCCGTAACATTGTTCAGGAGGCAGCAACTCAATCCTTCCCAAAGAAAAAGAAATGCAAGAAAGCAAAGTGGCTGTCTGATGAGGCTTTACAAGTAGCTGAGGAAAGAAGGGAAGCAAAAAGCAAGGGAGAAAGGGGAAGATATATCTAACTGAATGCAGAGTTCCAGAGAATAGCAAGGAGAGACAAGAAGGCCTTCTTAAATGAACAATGCAAAGAAATCAAGGAAAATAATAGAATGGGAAAGACTAGAGATCTTTTCAAGAAAATCAGAGATGTGAAGGGAACGTTTTGTGCAAAGACGGGCATGATAAAGGACAAAGAAGGCAGGGACCTAACAGAAGCAGATGAGATTAAGAAGAGGTGGCAAGAATACACAGAAGAACTATACAGGAAAGATCTGAATGTCCCTAATAGGCATGATAGTGCGGTCACTGAACTTGAGCCAGACATCCTATGATCCTAGAAAGTGAAGTCAAGTGGGCCTTAGGAAGCATTACTAACAACAAAGCTAGCGGAGATGACAGTATTCCAGCTGAGCTATTTAAGATCCTAAAAGATGGTGCTGTTAAAGTGCTGCACTCAATATGCCAACAAATTTGGAACACTCAACAGTGGCCACAAGACTGGAAAAGGTCAGTTTACATTCCAACTCCAAACAAGGGCAATGCCAAAGAGTGTTCAAACTACTGTACAATTGTGCTCATTTCACATGCCAGCAAGGTTATGCTCAAAATCCTACAAGCTAGGCTTCAGCAGTATGTGAACCGAGAACTACCAGAAGTACAAGCTGGGTTTCGAAGAGGCAGAGGAACTAGAGATCAAATCGCCAACATTCGCTGCATCATGGAGAAAGCAAGAGAATTCCAGAAAAACGTCTATTTCTGCTTCATTGACTACGCTAAAGCCTTTGATTGTGTGGATCACAACAAACCCTGGCAAATTCTGAAAGAGATGGGAGTACCAGACCACCTTATCTGTCTCCTGAGAAACCTGTATGAGGGCCAAGAATCAACAGTTAGAACCAGACATGGAACAACTGATTGGTTCAAAATCGGGAAAAGAGTACGACAAGGCTGCATATTGTCGCCCTGCTTATTTAACTTATATGCAGAATACATCATGAGAAACGCTGGGTTGGTTGAATCACAGGTCGGAATTAAGATTAATGGGAGAATTATCAACAACCTCAGATATGCAGACGATACCACCCTAATGGCAGAAAGTGAAGAGGATCTAAAGAGCCTCTTGTTGAGGGTGAAAGTGGAGAGTGCAAAAGCTGGTTTGAAATTCAACATTAAAACAACGAAAATCATGGCATCTGGCCCCATCACTTTCTGGCATATAGAAGGGGAAGAAATGGAAGCAATGACAGATTTTATTTTCTTGGGCTCCAAGATCACTGCAGATGGTGACTGTAGCCATGAAATTAAAAGACGCTTGCTCCTTGGGAGGAAAGCTATGGCAAACCTAGACTGACAGCATAGTCAGAAGCAGAGACATCACCTTGCCAACAAAATTCCGTCTAATCAAAGCTATGGTTTTCCCAGTAGTAATGTATGGCTGTGAGAGCTGGACTATAAGGAAGGCTGAGTGCCGAAGAATTGATGCTTTCCAACTGTGGTGCTGGAGAAGACTCTTACGAGTCCCCTGGACTGCAAGGAGGTCAAATCAGTCCATCCTAAAGGAAATCAACCCTGAGTGCTCATTGGAAGGACAGATAATGAAGCTGAAGCTCAAATATTTTGGCCATCTAATGCGAAGAGATAACTCACTGGAAAAGACCCTGATGCTGGGAAAGATTGAAGGCAAAAGGAGAAGGGGACGGCAGAGGATGAGATGGCTAGATAGCATCACCAATGCAATGAATATGAACTTGAGCACGCTCCGGGAGAGAGCAGAGGACAGGAAGGCCTGGCGTGCTATGGTCCATGGGGTCATGAAGAGTTGGACATGACTTAACGACTGAACAACAAATGATAATAATAAGTATCTTGCACACCCCTACCAAGTAAGTGGAAGTGCTAAAGGAGTATTGAGTAAATGAGTATTGAGTACTGAGTTGCCTCTAAGCGCTCCTAAAATTTTAATTCTTAAGTAGTAGTCACTCATCTCCTGCCTAATGAAACTACATACACATTAGTATAGGAAGCAGTGGAGAACCATTTCCCCATCATCCCTCAGAATAAAAAGATGCAACTCACATTTGGTTTATTATCCATTTGGGGCATTGTAAGTAGCCAACAGCTTTTGAAGTGCTAGCGGATAATCATAGCAGGCTTTTTTCAGTGTGTGTATTACCTGCAAACTATTTTTAGCTTCTAAACAAATTAATAAAGGTGCTGTCCTTAAAAGTTCAAGAGAGGAATTTGATTGCCTGATTCAGCACAGATTGCGTGCCATTTGGTAGCTTGTTTACTTTGTGGCTCATTTCCTTCCCTCACCCATGGGTGTTTCCATGAGGGCAAGTGTATTAAGGACTGTCCCACGCTCATATTTTGTTAATGAAAGAAACACAAGAACCTAAGATGAGCAGGTCCATAAAACTCAGCAAAAGGATTGTCTAGTTAGTTCCTCCAAAAGAGAGAGAGCTGAAATGAATTCCAGACATTTGTTGGAGCAATGTCTGTTGTACAAACTTGAACATTTGTATTTAATTACTATTTACAACATTTTATATTCTGGCCTTGAGCAAAAACAGATATAGCAAAACTGAGCTTTCATTAGCATATGCTGAAAATAATAAACAGCTTCATGATTCTCCTTTTGTGGAATATATCAAAATTTGCTGGCCACAATATTACACAGTCAGGAAATGAAGTAAAGCAGAATCAGTGTTATCTAAAACAGAAATTGATTCTGGTTCTTAATTTCACTGAATATTTCCCAGCAGTTATTTTTGTTTCGTTATTTCTCATGATCTGGTTTCAGTGAGACATCTATCAGGCTGCAGTCCTGTACCTGTTTACATGGGAATAAGCCCCGTTAAATTCAATAGGACTTACTTCTGAGTATGCACATGTAGCATTGCACTGTAAAGGGCTGTAGCAAGCAGGGATTTCCTTGCAAGTCTCCTGACTTCTGTGTGACAGGCAAAAATTCAACATGTGCAGCTGGCATTCAGATGTAGTAATGGGGAAACATTTTAATCCATGGATGATTGTGATGATTTTGTCTGGTGTGCAGATGTTAAAGGGGAAGGAAGATTGCCAGAAGAAAAGGTTAACAATCCTATATGTTATGCTTAAGAACTTCGGCATTCCAATTAATAACTTAGCAACTTGGCATCCTCAAGCACAAATTGGTACAATAAAAGGAAACATCTAAGGGTGCAATCCTATGCACCTTTAGTAGAAAATGGCCTACAGCTCCCAGCATGCCCAGAGTTGTAGGTCTTTTTTCCATATAAACATTATTATTATTATTATTATTATTATTATTATTATTATTAAATTTATTAATCGCCCATCTGGCTGGTCACCCAGCCACTCTGGGCGATGTACAGCGTACAATAAAACAATACAATTCTACAATAAAAACATTTTCTAAAATACCCTAACCCACCCCAAATGCCTGCCTGAACAACCACGTTTTTAATGCACGACGGAAGCTCATTAAAGAGGGGGCATGGTGGAGTTCCCTAGGGAGGGAGTTCCATAGAGTGGGGGCCACCACAGAAAAGGCATAAACATGCATAGGATTGCGCTTTATATCTTCTTTGATATTTCTAGATGTGTCCAGCTACTATGGGTTTCCTTTAAGATTGCTCTTAATCACACTGGGATTCAGTAGCAAAAGTAAAGTCATTGCTGGGATGAACTTCTAATCTTCTTTGCTTCTAGTCCATGATTATCAGGAGTTATCTGCTGTGCTAGGAGCCAAATGTTTTCTGAAAAGAATTAGCCCCCAAGCCTCTGCTGATGGGAGATCTGAAAAAGCAAGTTTGTGCTTTGCCTTCTGCAAGGCTGCCTCTCTGAACATGAAAACAACACAAGAGGTGGAGAGAGAGAGAGAGAGAGAGAGAGAGGAGCAGGTTGAAATCACCAAGTAACAACCCCCTGACGTTCAGGGCTGAGTTAGATGTTATCTCCGCAAAAGGCCTGGCCCTAGTCGAAGGTTTCCAAAATAACAGGGGATGTGGGGCAGGGTGGGAGGCTGCACCAATATGGGAGAAGATGCAGGTAGGAGCACTTAACCCTTCCTGTACCTGCCAGTTCTGCCCAAGGTCATGTCCCCTCAGCCTGGCTCACTATTGCTTTTGGAACCAGCTGGGAACAAACACTTTAAAAATTGCAATGGAGAATTATTTGCAGAGATGAATAGGCAGGTGGGTGGAAGAGTTAAACACCACCTTCTGCTCTCTCCTATAAATGACCCATAGCCCCCACCCATTCAGGTTACTACAAAAAAAGAAAAATGAGATTAGAAGCTGTGTTTCCTCACACCATCCAGTTTGGTCCTAAGAACTGCTGACTAGGAAGATGGACTGTTGGCAAGGGACGGGTTGCACCTCACAAAGGCTGGGAAGAATGTGCTTGGCCACGGCCTGAAGAACTTAATCAGGAGGGCTTTAAGCTGAATCCTACAGGGGAGGGAGATGTAACGTTGGGGTAGGGATGGCGGAGAATTCCGCCATGGATTTCAGTGAGGCCGAATGCCCTCGAAATCCGTGGCGGAATGGCCTCCTATCCCCCGCCACCCCGCGGAATCCCCCCGGAACAAAACTTACCTGGGGCTCTGGTGGTGGCAGTGGCGGTGGCAGCTGGTCTTTCAGCCGGCTGCTGCGGCAGCCATTTGCGTCCTGCCAAGCTGCCATGATAGCTACAAAAAGTATTTATGTAGCCTATCACGGCAAACAGCAGGGACGCAAAAGGTGGCCGCTATGCCGTTTGCGCCACTGCTCTTTCCATGATAGGCTACGTAAGTATTTACGTAGCCTATCACGGTAAAGGCAGCCACACAAATGGTGGCCACTACGCCATTTGTGTGGCTGCCTTTACCGTGATAGGCTACATAAATACTTATGTAGCCTATCACGGAAAGAGCAGTGGCGCAAACGGCGTAGCGGCCGCCGTTTGCGCGCCTGCTCTTTGCCATAATAGGCTACGTAAATACGTATGTAGCCTATCATGGCAGCCTGGCAGTACACATATGGCGGCTGCTATGGCGGCCGCCATTTGCATCCGCAGCAGCCTGGTCACAGCTGGAACTCCAGTTGCGGACAGCCCTGGCCAGCGGCTCCACAGAGCCGGCCAGGGAGGATTCCAGGGGGAGGGACGGAGCACCTCCCACCCCACCCTGAATCACATCTGCGAAAAGGTAAATGACTTTCGTACATCTGCAAAGTCAGCCGTGATAGGCTACGTTAATCATCACGTAGCCTATCACGGGTGACTTTGGAAAAAAAAAAAAGCACGTATGCAAATGGCGGCCCCCATAGGGAGCCGCCATTCGCGTTCCTTATTTGGTCCCTGTAGTCTACGTAAAGATTTACGTAGACTACGGCGAAAATAAGGGCAACGCAAATAGCGTTGCCCTTATTTTCGCCGTAGTCTACGTAAATCTTTACGTAGACTACAGGGACCAAATAAGGAACGCGAATGGCGGCTCCCTATGGGGGCCGCCATTAGCCGTACGTGCTTTTTTTTTTTTTTTAAGTCACTCGTGATAGGCTACGTGACGATTAACGTAGCCTATCACGGCTGACTTTGCAAATCTAGCCGTGATAGGCTACGTTAATCGTTACGTAGCCTATCACAGGGGCGTGTTTTTTTTTTTACTTTGCTTGTAATGGCGGCGGCGGCAGCCGGTCAAAAGACCAGCTGCCGCCCCTGCCCCTGACGAAGACCTGCCGAACCGCCGCCGGGACCCGCCGCCGGGAGGGACATTCGTGAAAGGTAAGTCCCATCCCGGGGGGGGGGCGGGGGTGGGGGGGCGGAGAGTTTTCCCCGAATAACCTTCGGAGGACCGAATGCGTTGGCGCTCGGCCCCCCGAAGTTTCGGGGAGAAATTCTCTCCCATCCCTAATTTTTGGCCGTCTTAGCCTACGTAAATATTTACATAGACTATGACGGTGAAAATAAAGGGGAATGCAAATAGTGTAGTGGGTGCTATTTGCATCCCTTTTTGATTCGCCGTTTTAGCCTACGTAAATATTTACGTAAATAAAATGGTGTAGCTGCCGCCATTTGTGCATGCGGTTTTGTTTTTGTTTTTTTCCCCAGAGCCCTCCGCGACTGGAAATCCGGCTGTGGATGGCTCTGGCCTGGCTGGGCCTGGCCTGGCTCCGCGGAGCTGCCGCGGAGCATAGCCAGCCATGAAGGATTCCAGGGGGGAGGAACGGATCACCTCCCCCCCCCGTCGAGGATTCCAGGGGGAGGAATGGAATGCCTCCCCCCCCACCATCAACATAATCCGCGGAAAGGTAAGTGACTTTCATACATCCCTACAAGGCAGCCACTCCAGCCCCTGAAAATCCTACAGAGAGAACCAGGAGACCGTGCTGAATGGAGTGAGCTGTGTTGTTGGGGGAAGGGAGATCCCCACAATTCTGTTAGAGGGACCTTCCACAAGTGTCACCCTTCCTCTCACGGAAGGCGGATCCTGGATCCAACCCGCTGGCTAGGGAGTGAGCCTCTCTGAACACAGTGGGACATACGTCTAAGTAAATATGCATAGGATCAGCTTCTGTGAGTCATGGGAAAGGGCAAACAGGCAGTGGAATCTCACTCTCTCTTCATCAGCAACTCCTCTGGCTTTTGAGATGCGCCCAACACTGCTCACACATTTGCAAGCATATCCTTGCAGTAGTACAGAAGTAGTACAGAAATAATAGAGGAGGAGGAGGATCATCATCTCAGGAAACTACACTCCACCCAATGCCATGTTCTGGTGGCTTTTCTGTGCTCCTGTGGAATCACAGAAGACCTATGGACCCAGCATGTAAAGTTTTGCAAAGAAGGGCTTGCTGACCACCAGTTATACCAATGTATTGCCACAAATTATGACTTTATGTAGGTATCAGAGTAACAGCAAATATATTATGACATCAACAAGCATATTCAGACACAGAACACATCTGCATAAGATCATGGTGAAAGACACCTAGCCCTTCTTCATTTAGGGCCAATTGGCACAAACAAAGTGGCATGTGGGGGTAGACCAGTTGTCATTTCAAGTCATGAGCTGGGTGTATGGCGTAGCAATCTCATGATTGAACTCTACATGCATCCTGTCTCTATGTGGATCCAGCTCACTAACCACATGTGGAACTCTACATGTCTAACTCTTCCCAGGAACCATAGGTTTGCAGCCTTAATTTTCCTTTTGGAGAGATTAATGTTGCTTTATGCACTGGATCTGATTGTTCTGTGTGCTATTTGGGCTGGGCGCGGGATCTCCTAGTTAGTGATGAGCAAGAGAGGCCATAATCCTATGTTAGAAGGTCAGTCCCTGGATCTAACAGCTCAGATGGCCATCTCAGTTTGAATCAATATTTGCATGTTAGATTAAACACAATCAGACTCGCACTCGCTTACCTGTGACAGCTGCATCTTCATTTTATATTGCTCTTTCTGGTTTTTCCCATGCACTTGTCTCAGGAAGGGGTAAGTTTGATAGATGACAGCAAAAGGAAAAGAATGCAAGTTATTTTCAATCCAAACACACTCGGTATTTAATTCAGGCAAAATAAAGCTTTTTTTATTTTTACAAAAATGTTCAGTCCTTGGCATCTTCAGATGAAAGTTGCCAAGCTGAGTGCAAATGCTCATTTCTGAACATTAAGCAACCCAACCTAAAGGCCCGCCTGCACCTTCCTCGGTGTGTCGGCAATCCTTGCTGCCCTTGCCACTTTGGGCACACGTATCCTAGGTCAACAGCCCCTGACTTCAACTGACTGAAAAGCACAATTCATTTACAGCACATCCCTGGAAGTCAAGGAGAGATGTTTTCGATTCCATTTTCTTGGTTTTCTGGGATTGTGTAATATCTTCAATATGGTTTCATCATCGAATTGTGGTTTGGCTTCCAGGCGGGGGCGGAGGAATTATGGCTTGGTTTCTTGTAACAGGGTCACATGTGTGCCGGCGTGCGAGTGCCACTGAATCCCCATTGCATTACAGAGCCAAATATCTGAATTTCAATTGTAAATATGTTTTCTGCTTCTCTCTCTGTTCAAGTATCCACCTTCACTGGTGTTGCTACGAATCACTTATATGAAGGGAGAGAAGGGAAACTCTCCACAGGGAAAACTGTGGAGCCTCTCTGTTGATGAACAACATGCAACAGAGATGCAGTGCAAGAAGGGGGCCTTTCCAGGGCTGGCTCTGCCATTAGGAAGAGTGCGGCGATCATCTCAGAATCAGGCGGCAGATCCTGACAGGCAGCAGCAAGATGTTGAAAGAAAGAGCTGTGTGCCACACAGGCTGTCCTGTGGCCTGTGAAATAGCCTGCTCCTATCAGGTGTGATGAAGGATGCTGTCCCATCACTACTGTTGAAAAGAGATTCTGGACATGGAATAGGAGGGGCGCCATCTTGTTCTTCACCTCAGAAAACTGTCTTGGGCCAGCCCTGGGCTTTTAAGTCTCACTGCTTTAAGCCAGGGGTGGGAAGCTTGCAGCTTGCAGCCTAATTCCAAAAGCCCTCTTCTAGCAATAAGTTCAGACCTATGGCAAAAGCAATCTGTTCCTCCCCTAACAGCAGGAAGAGGGAGAGGAGGGAAGAGAAGGGGGTATCAGAAAGAGAGAGAAAAGGGGAGCCCCACCAACTTTTGGCTCTGGCCCCACTCACCTGCGGCTTACTTTAGCCCCTCCATAGATTACCCCTGAGGGATTATGGCCCTCAACAGAAAAGAAAAAAAAAAGCTCTGCTTAATTCTCCTACTGCAATCAATTGAAACCAATCAGATTTTAAAGCACTTGTTTCTGTCTGGATCATGCTCAATAACTTCCTCAGTAATGGATTGCTGTCGTGACACATTAGAGAACTCTGAGAGAATCATCAAACATTCAGGCAATTGTGATTAGCAGGGCACTTGAGTTTTTCAAAATGTTTTCGGACAAAGTTCCTCATCAAGTGCTCCTAAAGAAATCAGGAGTGGATCTGCGCAGGCAATTCTCTAGTTGCTGGTTTGGTTAGTGCCAAATCAGAAGCAAGGGAAAAGTTGACCACTAAAAAAATGATACGATGTTATATGGAAGAATTATTGGATGGGTGTGAATGCATTGGGTTACCAAGTTCACACTTCCCAACCCTGCATATGAACTGAACAAAAGCTATACAGTGATATTTGAACTTTTCAGATGCAGTTTGTGAATCAAAAACTGCACGCAACAAATACATATATAGGAGAAGGTGTGCACAAAATGTATATATTAGGAGAAAATGCACACACAAAATGCAAATATTAGGAGGAAAGCACATGAAAATGTATTACATTAGGGAAACTTGCTTGGAAAAAATGTATATTTGGAAAAGTGGAAATTGTGTACAAAAATGTATATTTTGGGGGGGAAATGCATACAAAACCATGTACAAATTTGTATGCAGGCCTCTCAGGAAAAAATGCAAACCA
Source organism: Heloderma suspectum (assembly GCF_057233095.1). NCBI lineage: Eukaryota > Metazoa > Chordata > Lepidosauria > Squamata > Helodermatidae > Heloderma > Heloderma suspectum. The sequence continues at coordinate 30,096,526 of NC_139459.1, forward strand.
ACATGGAAATGGGATGGAACAAACATAATGTTTGAAAATGAGAAACTGAGCAGGATGGAACTTGACAGATTCATCCACCCCTAAAGAATCCCATACCTAGGGATGGCGGAGAAATCTGCCTCGGACTCCAATGAGGCCGGATTCTTTAGAATCCAGCCCCCTGGAGTCCATGGTGGAATGGACTGCTCCCCCCCCACCACCCTGCGAAGTCCGGTCGGGACGGACCCTACCTGGCACCGGCCAGCCCGGGTCCATCATCTTCGGTCCGCAGCCATCCACTGCTGGGCTGCAGATACAAATGGCGTCCAGTGTAGCAGACGCCATTTGCATCCCTGCCCTTGGCCGTGATAGGCTACACAAATATTTATGTAGCCTGTCATGGCTAAGAGCAGGGGCACAAATGGCATAGCAGATGGAAGTCCGGCTGCGGACAGGTCTGGCCGGTGGCTCTGCAGACTTGCCGTGGAGCAGAGCTGGCCAGGGAGGATTCCGGGGGGGAGGGACAGATCGCCTCCCCCCCCCCCCGCGGACACCTTCAGCGGACTGGTAAGTGGGTTTCGTACACCCCTACCCATACTGGCATCATACCGTGGATCCTACAGATAGGGCAACATGCACTTGTCCTAGGTTCAATCCCTGGCATCTCTAGGTGTTTGAAACCATGAGAAACCATTATCCGTAAGTGTGGACAATACCAAGTTGTATTGGACCAGTGGTCTGACCTGGTATAACGGCAGTGTCCTGTGTTCACATCCAGCAAGTAGGTTATGTCCACAACTGATGTCAACAGTCAATAAGACTGAACATTTACTGGGAACTGGAAATTGGCAAGATGGCCATGGTCCCTACTGAATCACAGTTCTCAAAATGCAAGTGTTATTGGAGGAAGAGAGACATTCACAGACTCTGACCTCCCTGAGCATCCAATAGGAATGTAGAGAAATCACTCCCCTTCCTATCCCATGCAACCCCACCCAAGCTTTCCTTATCACCCACCTTGTCCTCTCAGAGATCTGAAGCCAAAAGTGGAACATAGATACTATCTAATACATCCAGCCTGATCCAGCCTTTCTAGATTAGTGACTTATTTGCCCTTTGACTCTATTCCTGCTTAAAAGAAGATATGCACCTATTAAGTACCCCTACAGCATCCTCCCACACAGGAAGTTATTTAGACACTGCTGCACTGTCGCTGTGTTGCCCCAGTCTCTTATAAAGTGTGGTAATGTATGAGAATTCAGAGTTCAAAATTAAACTTCTTGGCTGACCTGTTTGTCAACCCTACATGTGATCAGCCTTGGTGAAACCCTAAGCAGGAAGAAACTCCCAAAGAAGTAAGAGTGATGCAGCATGATAGATGATAAAGGCGTGTTGACCTGTGGGGGATGCTGAATGTTGCCATCCAAAAGAGGAAGCTTACAGTAGGAGGAAGAAGATAAGATGAACAGATATGAATGAAAGTCAATGAGGGGTGAAAACTACCACACTGGAACGGTTTGTAAAAGTTCATATCCTGTGCTAAAACTCACTTAATACTAAACAATCCACTGCCTCTAAGCCTAACTTGCTCCACTGTGGGCCAAAACAAACATGACTTTAAATCCGTATCTAACAGTGACATCCTTTCCCATGTTAACTCTAGGGTAGGATGCCTGTCACAGAAATATAGAGCTGGGTGTCATCAACATACTCATGACAACTCAATCTAAATTAGAGGCAGGCAACTTGTAGTCCTCCAAATGTGTTGGCCTAGAACTCCCATCAACTGTACCCAGCACAGCCAATGGCCAGGGGTGATGGGAGTTGTCCCTAAATTGCATGAATTTATGTGGAAACAAAAAAAATATAGCTCTTTTAACAGATTTTCTTGGGAAAAGCAAATTTTACCTCTGTCTAGCACAAAAGCCTCTAAACATAACTGTCTGAATTTTGGCAGGCTCAGTCATCTCCATAGGGGCTTCCAGTTTTCCAAATTCCATGCAGTTATGTGGAAGAACAAAGAAATTATAGCTCTTTGCTTTGTCACATTTTCTTGAAAAAGGCAAGTTTTACCTGTGGCTAGCACAAAAGCCACTAGGCCTAACTGTCTGAAATTTGGCAGGCTCAGTAATTTCTATGGGAGCTGGCAGGTCCCCAAATTCCATGCATGTATGTGGAAGCACAACAAAAATATAGCTCTTTGCTTTGACAGATTTTCTTGAAAATAGCAAATTGTACCTATGACTAGCACAAAAGCCACTTGATCTAACTGCCTGAAATTTGGCAGATTCAATCAATTCCATGGGGGTTACCAAGCCTCCAAATGTCATGAATTTGTCATACAAACTAAAAAAGTTATGGCCATTTTGTTTTCCAATGGAAGTCAATGGGAAAATGTTTTTTAAAAATGGCAATTAGGACAGCTCAAAAGATCTGGGGCATAGCTCAAAAAAGATCCAGGGCCTGTGCCTAGGTTGCCCTCCACTAATGATGCCCCTGCTGCCAACACATGTTTCACCACTGTCCCTAAAAAAGAGATGGCTGGATACAGGTCTAAAATTAGCCATATCTTCCTTCCATAAAGATAGTTTCTTGAGGACTGAATGGATCACTATCTTTTTTTAAGGGTGGTGGGATCCTACACTTCTCCAATGAAGCATTCACAATTCTGTCCAGAAACCTACCTCCTCCCAACAAGTTTGATATGACTGGCTTCCACCAACCATAGTGTGAAAGGTCCAGCTTACACTTGGTAGCCTTCACAGTGCTAAGTATTTTGTTATCAAAGGAGACCAGGCTGAAGCGATCCAAGCAACCATGGCAAGCACCTGCTTCCGATAATTGTAGTACAGACTCTGAACTGTTGTAGGCAGGTCAGACTGAAGCTGAGTGACTTTGCCAGCAAAAAATTGTCGCTTTTCCATGTTACATCCTTATTCAAAGTCTGAACTCATCCTAACTTAAGTATGCAGATATTGGTACTTTTAATACGTTCTCTTACATGGGATGCGATTTATGAATTAAAATATTTATACTCTACTTCTCTGTCTCATCAATGGAACACACACATGTGCGCACGCACACAATAGTCAGTTGTTTTAAGGGAATGAATATTTAAGGAGCTGTTCTAAAGTCATTGGGGCCTGTTAGATCAAATAAAGCCTTGAGACAGCTGTACTAGCAGCTTAATCTCTCTTTTACAGTTGTATTTTATTTCATTCCTTACTTCTGCTGCTCACATTTATGGACCTAAGAATATTACAATAAGTATGCTAATACTATTAGCTTGTACGTAGGAGTCTAGTACAGAGTGACATATCCTTAACTCCAATGAAATGAATAGGACTGAGCACAAGCAAATGTTATGCTCACCACAGGAATGCCAAAAATGGGATATCCATGGTGAATTCTCCCCACATTCTCCCCTCTCTTTTGTCCAACTATTCCCCCACTCTCTAGTAGGGGTTCCATAGCATTGTATAATTCTCTCTTTTGAGGCCATCTAATTAATTTCAGTCTGTATTCTAAGTTGAGACTAGAGCAGGCAAATTTGAGGGGATCTAAAACAGTATCTTCAGAGTTAGGAGTCTCACAAATATTTAATCACAAATGAAACTAAAGAATTCAGTCCCATTGGAGACTGTGAGACACCTTGGCAAAGATAAGAGCCAAATTGACACCACAGCTGAATTCAAAATTGGGCATCACTGACATATCAACAACAGTAGAACAGCATTAGAATTTGAATTCTGATTTGACCTATGATGCTGACAAGTGTAATTCATTTCAGCACTAAAATTTGAATAAGAATTTAATATTAGATCACACATAGTTATTTGACTACAGTTTATTATGTCAAATGTTGACATAGCACAAAGGTTATCTCTATGGATACTAGAGGAATCTAGTCTCAACAGCATTGTAAAATATACTTTTTTGAGCACATCAAATTAATTTAACCCCATATTCCATTTGGAGCCTCATTCCTTTGTGGGTGCTGATCACGTATACCACTCTAAATGTTGTGAAACCATTTCTACCATAACTCTCTGTCTGAAACATCCTCATACTTCTGTCTGAAACATTCACCTTAGGGCTGAAATGTTCCATCCTTAGTCTCCACTATTTAAAGAAGCAAAACAAAAAACCAAAGTCAGTTACATTTTTAAAAAGTCAAGTTTGCATTTCAGAATATTTATAACACAGAGAGAGGCGACTGCCCATCTCCTTGGAGAGGGATTCTCCATTTGAAAAAGAAGGGCAAAGTCCAACTACATTTCACTTAGAGAGCAATCCTACGGCCTTGTATTGCCCTGCAATAGGCCTCTTAATTTAGAGGTGCCAAGAGAGCGATAAGCCAGATCCAGGTTTGCTTACAAGGAGCCTTTATTGAGTACTTACAGCACACAGGTGTACCCAATGGTTGGATCAGACAGCTTCTCTGAACACAGAGACATGGGGTACAGTGGGTTTTATACCATACATGTCAACAGTGAGGCAGCATGACAGCAGCAAGCGTTAATTAGCGTTCATCTGCAACTTTCCCAGCATAGGCTAACAGCCCCACATCAGAGGGGAAACAATCAGAACTTTCCCAGCACAGCCACCTGTAGCTCAGCATAAACATAGCTTCACTTCTCAGGCACATCCTAGGTTCTGATAAGATACTAGCCTTCGTTAGCATGGAATGTGCTGACTCCATGCTATCGACCTTTGACTCATCTCACATGCTCAGAGGTCCACTAGCAAGGGAATTGCACTAATAATGAACCTAAGCCAAGCATTATGGATCTCTTGATTCAAATCCCCTCTAAAACTACAGGTGACTTGGTTGCACTTATGGGGCCATTACAGGCCTATAGATAGCATCTGGTGGGCCATGGGATTGTATGGAAACAGCACTCCAACCTTGGACCCAGGACTCTGAGCTTCCTATCCCCTCCCACTCCCCTTCGCAGCTATCATGGACAGAACCACATTGGCTACCTCTCTGAGGTTGCCTTTGCAACCTCGGAGAGGAGGGAAAGAGGGCAGGTCCGTAGGCAGGGAGGGGAGGGGACTGGGGAGGCCAGCTTATGAAGAATCCTCTGGCCTCCCCAGCCTCCTTCCCTCCCGCTCCCCGACACCGCAGCTAGACAGGCGAAAAAGCCTAACTAAAATGCAGAGCAGGAGGTGAAGATGGCCTCCACTGCTCCCGCCACTCTGCATTGGATGGCTATAGGCCTCCCAAGTTCAGAGGCTTACAGACATCCCCATAGGGTTGTGTCCTTAATGTCAGAGATATGAAGTCAAATATAGAATCACAGACTTGGAAGGGACCTTGGAGATCAACGAGTCCAAATCAATGCAGGATATGCAAGGCAGGATGCAAGTACAGTATTCCTGAAAGATGCTTACCTTAGTTCTGCTTGAATACCTCTGGTAAAGGAGAGCCCAGAACCTCCTAAGGCAGTCTGCTCCACTGTTGAATAGCTCTTACTGTTAGGAAGTACAGATGGGTGAGAAATTCATGTCAGTTCAGTTTTGAGAATAATTTGCCAAAATTTGCAAAGTTCGCTGCATTTGGGACAAAAAAGAACTTCTCAAAAAAATGAATGTGTGGGAAACTGAAACTGATAGATCTGTTCAGCCGGGCCCAGGGCTTTGACTTCATTGTTCTTAAAAGTCTGGGTTTGAATCCATTTGTGCATTCAACCATGGTGGTGATGCTGAATCTTTTTTCCTGACAGGCTTCTCATCTTTAACAACTATATATGGCAGGCAGGTACGTCATGGTCTTCTCTGTGCTCAGAATAGCTGTACCTATTGAATTTGGCTACTGCAGGTGGGTGAGAATTTTGTTTCAGTTTGTTTTTGATAAGAACTTACCAACATTCGAAACCTTCTTCATATTTGGGAGAGATAGAACTTGAGATTTTAAAAAATGCAAATGCAGGAGAAAGCAAAACTGATAGATTTATCCATCCCAATTACAAAGTTTCTCTGACTGTTTAGCCAAAATCTACTTCCCTGTAATTCCACCCATTGGTTCTAAATCCTGTACTCTGGAGCAACAGAGGACAAATCTGCTCCATCTTCTGCATGACAGCCTTTCAGATATTTGAAGACCGCTATCACATCTCCCCTAATATTCTCTTCTCCAGGCTAAACATACCCAGCTCTTTCAACCATTCCTCATAGGACTTGGTTTCAGATGTGGCTCAAGGTAGTCATTTCAGTACTCTTTGGAACTGAACTCATTGCCTATTGATCAAAGGGAGCCCCATCAAATTGTGCATGCTGTAAAAAGGCTACATGCATCCATGGCCAATTCTAAAAGAACAAATTGTAGCATTGTAATTAAGAAATCCATTCCCATTTAGCATAATTTGTATTGCAATTGGGGTGATTGATTGTACGTGGAAACAAAATAATAATAATAATAACAACAACAGCAACAGAAATCCCTCTTTCATTAAAAGAATACATGGGGGGGTGTTGTGGGGTTGAACTGTGTAGCCCCATCCCCCAGTAGAATATTTGGTGGCTGTGTGAAGGGGGACTACACATTACATAGAGTATGTAGGCCAGTAGAACCTCTCTACCTGAGGGGATATCCTGATTGACCCAAGATCCCCCCCCCCTCGCATGGAGGAGTCTGCATGCCTAAGTTAGTATGCACATTGGGTCCCTTCACACAGTCGCTAATTGTGCTACTGATGGAGGGTATGGCCAACGTAAGCATCAGCGGCGAGGGCAGGAGCAGCAGAGCACAACCCAACTCACATGGACTTTCACTGCATAAGGGAAGGTTGAATGAACCCCAGCCTACTGAAAGTGATTAAGGGTGCAATCCTCTGCATGTTTAGACAGAAAAAAAGTCCTACGATTCCCAGCATGCCCCAGCTGGGATTGTCCCCTAAGGATTGTCCCCTAAGGATTGTCCCCTAAGGCTGCAATCCTAAACACACCTACCATTGAATATAAAGGTATTTACATTCAAGTAAACATGTATAGGATTGCACTATAAAGTGTGAACTGGGCGTCCTTGATTCAAATCTCAGTTCAGATGTGAACTCTTTAGGTCAGGGGTGTTGAACCTCAGACTCCCAGGCCAAATCCAGCCCTCTGGGTTCCCCAGATCCCCCCCCCCTCCAACTGTTGCCTTGAGCCATTCCCACCACTTGAACGTCAACTCCAACAGCTTCTCCAAAAGGGACTTTGGCCCTCAGGCTGAAAGAGTTTCAACACCCATGCTCTGTACCTATGAAAGCCTTAATGCCATGCGATACCAACTTTTTTTAAATAGAACCTGACCACCCATAGGTTGCTGGACTCCATCCCTCGGACCACTGTCTAGAACAGAAGACAAACAGAGAAAACAGACCAGAGAAAATAGTCGACAAGCAGAGGGTTCCACCCTGAAAGGTTGCCCCAAAATAATTTTAAACAAAAGAAAACAGATTAAGAAGAAAGTTGGCCATTCCGTCCTTAAGTAATGTATGCTGTGGATTAGTGCCAAAGACCACCACATTTTGTGATGGATCTGGATAGCAGCATCAGAGCTGGTATTAAAGGTAGGCATCACAACACATAACAAAAGCCCACATGCCTGCAGGAGTCTACTGGAGCCCCCTGATCCTGCCCTTCTTCCTCCTCACTTTCAGTACCTGTTCACTTGTCCTCTGTGAGCATGCAAGCAATGACAAGAGAGAGGAGATGGAGTAGCAGCCTTCCTCCTGAGCAGTTGTGTGGATTGGGCCCAGAGGGACAGAGGAGAGGGCCCATTGAGGGCACCTCACCCAAAGGCCCTCCAAAATCTGGAGGAAGCACTGAGGAGCATCCTAAATCCTGCCCTTCTCAAACCCACAACATGTCCTTCCTGTGGATAATATGTTCAACGCTTCCCTGTCTTAAGATCTCCCCCAACAACCAGCACTGAGAGAGTTCCTCTACCCCCCACTCCTGCCCTCCATCCTCTCTCTCACAAACACCCTGTGCTGGATATTTTAATTATGGAACTGTTTGCTTTGTTCATTAGCCCTGTGACATTCCCTATCATCAGGGAAAATCACTGCACCAACGGAAAACAAATTATAAGCCATCAAGGGATGCTGTAGTTGCTACCCTCACAAAGGGCACAGGATTTAATAAATAAAATTTAAAAAACCCCTCATTTGTATCTGATTGTTCCTCCTTCAGTAACTACATCAAGAGAACACATGAAGATGTTTAATTGCACTGTCTCCAAGGCCTTTAATTTTACCAACTCTAAATTTTCCTATATCCTTCTGTCTCGTATATAATAATTGCAAATAAAGCAAACTTGTTTTAGTTAATTCGGAGCCAGCGGGGATATTGTTTGTTCACAGTTGATGAATAGTTACAGTGATCTTCCAGTGCAAATTTGACCTCTCTTAAGGCCACGTTCTGATGTTAATTTGCACTTGGGGGGGGGGGAGTTGCAGTCACAGGCATTAGGAACATAGGAAGCCTCCTTATACTGGGTCAGAGCCTTGGTCCATCTAGCCCAGTATTGTCAACACTGACTGACAACAGCTCTCCAAGGTTTGGGGCAGGATTATTTCTTACCTGGAGATGTGGGGAATTGAACCTGGGACCTTCCGCATGTGAAGCAATGGTCTACCATAGCATTGGTCTGGAAGCTCCCTCTATGAGGAGCCAGTGATGCAGTGTGTGAACAGACTGAAAAGTATTGAGTTTGAATAAGCTGTGAAGCAAATTGGGCAGCCTTGGACATGTCAGTGTAAAGCAGCCTTCCCCAACATGGTGTCCCCTAGACGTTTGGACTACAACTTCCATCATGCTTTTCCATTGGCTGTGCTGGCTGGAGCTGATGGGAGTTGCAGTCCAGAACATCTGGAAGGAATGCAGGTTGAATCAGAACCATGATACTGGGGGATAGGGGGTTTAACACACTGTGGTCCTGATCTGGATCATACCCTCTACCCATGCCTGCTATTTGCATTGGTGGGGGGAGCTCTCATTTTTGCCAATGAAAGCTTTTCTTCCCATGCAAATAGCAGGCACGGGGACTCTATATAGATTGGCACTATAGTGGGGGGCAAAGGGTTAAAATAGGGTCCAGATATCTCCCTGTCCTAGCATGCCTACTATTACTTTTAAAAATCCATTCATATGAGGGCTAATTGCGCAAAGGGTCTAGTTTGGCCCTAAAGTTTGGCCCTAATGCTCCATTATACATGACGGCATGGCATGTGTAGAACCTAAGACAGGCCAGACAAAAATGCCCACAGCGATATATGTTTCCTGTCTGCTACAAGTTTGATAAATGGGCTGACTCATATGTCAGATCATGTGAGCAGAAATTATTTGTGTACATTTTTTGAAGAATTGAGACTAATACATGAAAACTATCAGAGCATGGGCATTACAAGATTGCTTAGTTGTAACCAGAATGCCGATGACCTACAGGAGAGGCAGGGAAGTCCCATGTGGTCCCCTCCTCATTTCAGTTCCTCGTTCCCATGACTTAATGGCTTTAATATTTCCTGCTTCTCTTTACTTTGAGCCCCAGACATTACTCTATGAGTAGCTGAGGATCAATAGTAATGAAAAACATATAATGAGAGCTCTTTGAACAACAGCCCAGCACTTTTCAAGATTTGCAAGTGTTTTTCTTTTTTACTGGGAGTTTCCAAATCAAAACAGAGGACATTCTGTTTCCCGCTTTTTCCCTCCCTCCCCTATCCCAGACCATCTATGACTCTTTGAACTGAAAAGCATCGCTGTTTGGGGTCCCATGTTAGGGGTCAAGATCGTCCACACTTTACCAGTAAACAGAAGTATAGTGGTAAATTTTGAGGTGCAGGCGCTTCTCATGACAGTCACCATAGCAACACCCCCAAAGAGAGCCCAAAAATGCAGGCAGCTGTGTTGATCCATTTCAACAAACCAGTTTTCATCTCAAGATCTTTGATAAAGCTACTTCGGGAGCAATCCTATTATCAAGGGCTCCTTGGAGGGCTCTCTCAGTCTAATCCAGTAGCCAAGTCCAGACGCAGACAAAGGGATTCTTTTCAAAGCTTTATTCTTCTTTTACAACTTACAACTCTACAGGTAGCAACTAGATCTGAGCAGCAGCACCCCTATGCCCTAAGTTGGAACAGTTGGTCCCCGTTTGAAAGGCAATTACTGGCAGACCCCTGAATATAAGGACTAGGGAGAATCCCTCCCCTTTTCCCTTGGATCCTCTGGGCGCAACCATTCTTTGAGCGCCAACCGGGCGCTACGCCTCCTTTCCGCGCTCTCCATTTGGCGCCGCTCTCTGCGTCTGCGCCGCGCATCCAACCAGTCTGCTATCAGTGCTGGGTCACTCCCTGGACTGCTTTCTAATCTAGGAATGTGGGTGGGAGGAATCTCTGTCAGCTGCGGGCCCTGGGAAAAAGGGGCGCGCTCCTCTCCCAGGAGCGACTGCTCTTCCTCCGAATCAGAACTACTCTGGGATTCTATGGGCTCAGTGTCCACTCTGACACCTATGTCCCCTAGACAGCGTTGCGGGGAGGGGGGACATCGGAGTGTTTGGTCAGAAACAGAGCTCTGACCTCAGAGTCCCGGAACCATGTTCCCCTCCCCATCGGAGCCATCACGGTTCTGGCTACGTCTCCACACTGAGGAAGAGTGCGGAGATGGGAAAAGAGGGCATTCTCAGGGGTGGGGAGGGGAGGAGACTGGGGCATTGGCCACACAACATTTCCTACGACCAACCTCCTTTCCTCCTTCTCCAAAGTGCCGCTGCTAGATAGGCGAAATGGCTCGTCTAACAGAAATCGCTGGAAATCGCTCATCTAGGGTGGCTGGAGAGTGTAAGCAAAGATCGCTTCTGCGCTCCAGCCACCCTGCATTGGATACTTGGCAGCCTCCAAGTTTGGAAGCTGATGATTATCTTTATAGGATTGCACCCTTAGTCTTAATTGCCCATTCAAGACCAAGCCACATAATACTTTGCATTACAACAGTGAACAACATATTGTTGGGGAAAATTATCCCCCCCACCACTACTGTGAATATTGCAGCTAAGCTCAGAGGGAACAGGGAATTCTGGAGGGGGCAGTGGGTGGCATGTGACATCAGTGTCCTTGCTAATACATTTTAATAAAAAGTGCCTATGCTGCATCCCTGAGAGCCCAGGCTCCACTACACCACTGCCAATAAAGATGTCCATACGTGATGTTACAAATGACCAGCATTCCTCCAGTGAGAAAGATGATCCCAGGGACATTCAAAAAAGCCATAAACTAATAGATTAAATGTGACTTTGATGAATTGAACAGGCAGGACAAAAGGAGTTGCAAAAGGAGATGATGGACTACAATGAGAAACAGTTGTTTTCACCCCAAAACATACGCGAAGTCAGAACGGCGTGTTCTATCATTTGCTAGCATAGCTGTTAAAGGCATTTTTTTGTTTCTCTGCTGCCATGTGTCTGGCATGCATCCATACTTGAATCTGGAAGGCGTATGTGGGCAATGGAAACCCGATATTTAGTGGGCCTATTCCCAAGACCACACTACATATGAATCTCACCAAATCAGTTCCATGTGGGGACCAGGTAGCAGTGCAAAGCTATATAGCCTTGTAAACAGTTTAGCTTCAATCAGAACGCATACGTTTACTGCATAAGTTTTTCATACTATGCTTCTAGCAACCCTTGGAAGCTGATCAGAGTTTCCACAGTGAGAAGGTCAGTTATGGCTGCAGACAAGCAGCTCTGAAAGACCGCTTATCCTTTGGGATGGACAAGTATCCGTTTGTTTCCAGTTTGTGTAACTTTACAGTTTCATCTAGACTTGTGGACCATTTTCTTTACTTTGGGGGGAGGGGAGGGATTTGCACTAATGCAAAGCTGCACTAATGTGCATTAGCTCAAAGTGTTGTTGTTGTTCAGTCGTTCAGTCGTGTCCGACTCATTCTCACAAGTGGAACAAAATTCTCATATATCCCTATTTATTTTTTTAATTGTCAATGAGTAGGCAATGAAATGAAAAATGCCTGACAATCGGTGAAACACAGACAGAATTAATCTAACAAAATACATACATCCCTGCTTGATGCCCTGGCTGGGGGCTTCTGGAGGTATTTGGTTGGCCACTGTGGGAAGCAGAAAGCTGGACTGGATGGATGCGTTGTCTGATCCAGCTGTGCTCTCCTTATAGTCTTTTTTTTAAAAAGAACAGCATTTTATTGGTTTCAGGCCAATAAGCATGGGTAAATTTGAGTTGTATTTAGAAGCCTAGATGGGAAGCAATAGAAGCCATAGGTCCCTCACTCACTCTTCCCTTCTCTGTCATACATAGTCTTCTCACCATCTGACAATGTAGAGCTCATTCAGACTCTAGCTCTATTCAGTCACTTCTCCTTGATGTGATTAGCAATCACATGAAGAGGAAAGAGGGGCCGTGGGCATCACATCCTTGGCACCCCACCCCATCATTACCTAGGGAGGTGGTGGGCTCTCCCACACTGGAGGCATTCAAGATGAGGCTGGACAGCCATCTGTCAGGGATGCTCTGACTTGGATTCCTGCATTGAGCAGGGGGTTAGACTCCATGGCCTTGTAGGCCCCTTCCAACCCTACTATTCTATGATTCTATGATTCTATGATTCTATGATCCAGATGGTGGGGACATGTCTACAGAAGGGGTTCCTACCAAATGTGTGAAGGCTCTTCCCAAGTTCCGGAAGCTTGAGTGATTACTGCTAATTGCATTTGGGGGAAGCAACCAAACAGGGCTTCTACTTGCAGTCATACCATAGGCAACATCTCAAGATTGCCTCCAAATAATTGGTACCAAATAATTGTATTTAAGGTGTTCTAGAGAGTGCAGGACAGGAAGGCCTGGCGTGCTATGGTCCATGGGGTCACGAAGAGTCGGACACGACTGAACAACAACAACAACAAGTTTATTCTGAGCCACTATCTTGAACACACAGTTATGTCATCTATAAGGCTATGAGTGCCACCTTTTGATTTAAAAAAGACTGACGGCAGATCAAGTCACCAGATAAGAGAAGCCAGGTCAAATCAGGGGCTGGAGACAGAATGGAATATGCAGCCAATAAGGTTTGGGATAGGCAAAGGAAGATGCCATTGATTCGTGGTTGGAGCCTGGGACTCATTTGCTGGCTTTGCAGATCACAGTGCTGACTACCTGGCAGTAACTGAGGTAAAGCTCTAGCCATCAATACTCACTGTGGCAACATCTCCAGCTATTAACTAACTGAAAAGAGAGTGAAAAGATAATGTATTCATTTCATAGCATGACAGCATTACCCTCTATCACTAAACTCTAAATGAGGACAAATGACCTAAATAGAGAAATGCAAAAGAATACCATGATTTTCTATTTAGACCAACCCTGGTGACCTATTTGTAATGGTAGATGTTTGAAAACAAAATGAAAACGTGTCAGGATTTTTTTTTTTTAACTAAAAGAATTAAGTCAAGCAAAGAGATACAGCTGTTACACAGCTGTTACAAGCATAGAAAGATCCATGCATGGATATCCAGTGCATTCATAATTAACATGAACTTGGCGTGATACAATGTGAATTACACTTAGGAGTTTTGTAATTATAAGCAGCAGAGCATTTGCTCTCAGAGGCTCATAAGGAGATGGTTAGAAGTAAATATAAGTGCCTTAGCTGAAATTTGGCTAATGCCTAGACAACTGGCAAGGGATGTGGGAAAAGGAAAACAGAATTTGTCCCAAATCTACAAATAAATAATACCCAGGAGCTCCCTAATCTGCTTCTAGGGATGTCAGAGAAATCCGCAACAGATTCAAATCAGTTCAGATTTCCATGAATCTGATGTACAGATTCCATGTACAGATTGATGTATTTCCTGAGTCATATGGATTCTGTAGACTTGCAGACCAGTTTTTTTACTTTAGGGGGAGGGGAATTGACGCTAATTCACATTAGCGCTAATGTGCACTTGCACAAATACGCTAATGCACATTGGTTAATGAAAATTAGCACTAATGCGAATTAGCACAAGTAGAATGAAATTCTGGTTTTAAAAATCCTATTCCATCAATTAGTGAGTGATAGAACAAAAGACAACTGACAATCCATGTAACCCAGACTGAATGGATTTAACAAAATCTGTACATCCCTACCTGCTTAGTTTTACTTGCAGCACGTATCAATAAACTCACCTCTGTCATAAAACATTCACTTCATCCCATAAGTCTTCATTTCTAACTGATACAAAGCCTAAGTACATTCATTTGTACAAACTGATCACCTATTGTCTCACCCTTCCCTCCTTTTATTGTCTCTCTCCCAGCCCTTTCTTTAGATCATATGCGCTTAAGGCGAATGAACCTGCCTTTTGCTTCTCTTGTTCAGTAAAGCACCTTGTACATTGATGCCACTAAATAAATCCTTAGCCTGGTGTAGTGGTTTGAGCAGCCATCCCCAGTCTGGTGCCCTTGAGATGCACTGGACCCCAACTTCCTTCATTCCCAGGCAGCCTGGCCCTTGGATGCTGCAGATGGGTGAGAATTTTGTTTTGGTTCATTTTGGATAAGAATTTACCTGGATGTGCAAAGTTCTTCATATTTGGGAGAGAAGGAACTTAAGACTAAAAATACTGGGATGCGGGAGAAATCAAAACTCACAGATTCACCCTTCCCTAGAGGTGACACTGCAATGTATAGCTCATTTGGACTCTAGCTCTATTCAGTCACTTCTCCTTGATGTGATTAGCAATCACATGAAGAGGAAAGAGGGCCCATGGGCATCACATCCTTGGCATCATCCAGGTGGTGGGGACATGTCTACAGAAGGGGATCCTGCCAAATGCATGAAAGCTCTTCCCAAGTTCTGGAAGCTTGTGTGATCACTGCTAATTGCATTTGAGGGAAGCAACCGAACAGGGCTTCTACTTGCAGTCATACCATAGGCAACATTTCAAGATTGCCTCCAAATAATTGGTACCAATGTATTTAAGGTGTTCTTGTTTATTCTGACCCACTATCTTGAACACAGTTATGTCATCTATACGAGTGCCATCTTTTGATTTCAAAAAGACTGACGGCAGATCAAGTAGCCAAGAAACAGGATAGGAGGAGCCAGTTCCGTGGCTATTGGCTATGCTGATTGGGAATGATGGGACTTGCAGGCATCAGGAGGGCATGGGATTGGGGATGGCAGGGTTAGAGTGTTGGAGTAAGACCGGAAGACCTGGGTTTATATCCCCATTCAGTTATGAATCTCATGCTGGAACAAAGGCATGCTCCCACCTTTCTTACAGGGTAGAAGACTTGAGGCAGTTCCTTCTTAAATCAACCACTGCCATCAGCACAGTAGCTGTCCAAAATATGGATACATGAAATCCAGACCAGCAATATTTACTTATGGAGAAGGGGACAGAGCCTTTGGCATGCTCCCTTTTTAACTCTCCTTTAAAGGCTTGTAGCGTGGACGAATGAGGAGTGAGATCCTGCCTGGGTGCCAGCACAGGGCTCCTGTGTGCCAGCAAATTAAATTATTAAAATTATTAAAAGTCAAGCCTTTTAATAAAAAATTGAGATAAATACATCCAAAACAAAGCAAAAAGAAAATGTACAGCCATGGGCTAGCTAATCCTTGCTC
Organism: Heloderma suspectum; assembly: GCF_057233095.1. Taxonomy (NCBI): domain Eukaryota; kingdom Metazoa; phylum Chordata; class Lepidosauria; order Squamata; family Helodermatidae; genus Heloderma; species Heloderma suspectum. The sequence continues at coordinate 30,112,129 of NC_139459.1, forward strand.
TAATATCGTCCCTGTGTTCGTTTGGTGAGCTATGGCATCATCCATCTTTCGTAGAGGGGGACCCACAGGACAGAGTTCCCTTGGGAAATGGAGACAAAAACATACTCAGGTTACCCCCTTTTTATGATGTGTTACAACAGTGGGCTTGATTGGCATAAGGGAAAACAACCAGCCAACCAGATAGGCATCTGGGGCATGTCAGGGCTCATACATGTTCACAGAGGACAATGCTCGTGACCACCTTCCTTAGCCCATGGAAGTGGTTTTTGAAGGTCTGAAGCTGAGGACGTGTTTGTTTCCCTTCCATCCCTGCCAAACCCTCTGTGTGTATTCTTTGGTGTAATGGAGAATTCTTCCAGACAACAGGGTTGTGGCTTTGTGTTGGTCACAGTGATCTTGAGCCAGTCTTGGTCTCTCTCAGCTTAACCTATCTCACAGGGTTGTTGTAAGTTTGAAATGGGAAGGTTCCATTGAAATGGGAAGGCTCCAGTGGACCACATTTTGTCAGAACTCTCCGCCATGACCTGTCCATCTTGGGTGGCCCTGCACGGCATAGCTTATGGCTTCACTGAGTTATACAAGCCCCTTCGCCACAACAAGGCAGTGATCCATGAAGGGGATGAAGGGGAATGGTGCAATGTCACAAATTGTGCTTGCTTACAACTTTCCTTCCATTCACCCACACGTTTCCGGGGTCTTTCAGGCCCAAATCCACACAAGGAGGATGATGTGCCTGGGACCAGCAAAGATGCCCCATGTTGTCCTGGTGCTGTATTGCCTTATGAAGCATCTGAGCTTTACTGTATTAGTAGAGGAATCTTGGTGTGAGTTGACCCATGCCTATTTGTTGCTTGTAAGCAAACACAATTTGTGACATCGCACATCTTTTTAAAAAAAAATTCTGTACCTGTGCCAATTTTTATCAGATGACTTTGACATTTTGCAGAATGGTAGTCCTCATGGGATAGATCATGGACGTCAGCTTTCACATTATTGGCTAAACAGGTGTAATTTTTATAAGCAGAAGAATTTTGAGGCTTATAATGGCAGAACTCCCCCCCCCCGCAACTCACCTTAACTAAAGGGGTGCTCCTGTGGCACTTTAATAATGAAAGTATCAGCTAATATAAGACCAGAGGAAGCTGCCTTATACTAAATCAGGCTATTTGTCCACCTAGTGCAGGGGTGTTGAAACTCTTTCAGCCCGAGGGCCAAATTCCATGTCAGAGAAGCTCTCGGGTTCCTGATCCCAGTGGTGGGCAGGGCCAAAGGCAAAAGGATCAGGGCCCATTACCAGCATATTTCAGCTGAAAGCTCTTACTGCCAGTCACTAAGCTTTAGGAGGTCAAGAGCTGGTTGGCCACTGTGTGAACAGAATGCTGGACTAGATGGACCCTTGGTCTGATCCAGCAGGGCTCTTCTGATGTTTTTATGAGAGGCATTTCAACCTTTTAGAATAGGAAACAAAACTGCACAAAAGCCAAGAAACCACCAAGTGATGGGTGGTCGGGGGAAACAGGGTTGGACCCAGAGAAGGGGGCAGGGCCATCTGGGGAACTCTAGAGGGTCATATTGGGACCCCATATGGGCTGGATTTGGCCCCTGGGCCTAAGGTTCTACACCCCTAATCGTGTGTGTGTGTGTGTGTGTGTGTGAATGCCATAATATGTAATGTAAATGCATTTAGGCCCATGCTGCCTATATAATCCCTAAGACAGAAGGATTTCTTGCAGTAAAGGCAAACAAAAAGCAACATTCCCTCATATATATTACAGCCTATGTTACATGGAGGCTTCTGGTATAATAGTTCTCCAGTTGGCCAGAAACACTAGCCATTTAGGCCTCCAAGTGGAAGAATTGACAGCCACACAGTGAATGACGCATCACTCATTGTAGATACTCTAGAGCATCTATAATTGCTAATATTTTGGTCTGGAAGCACTAGTCTTCTTTTTTACTGAGCCCCATGAGATGATTTAATCTGAAGAGGCAATACGAAGCATATTCCTTTTATTGCTAAATTTATGGCATTTTTTGACCTTATAAAACAGTTCTCCACATTATCCTGCTGCTATGATCAGTGGTGTCTGTTTGTCTTCTCAGGGAGCTTCTTTACCGCCAATTCACACAGGAGGGACAGTGGCTCTGTGGAAGAGCACATGCTCTGCATGCAGAAGAATTCCTGCAAGCCAAGATTGTAAACCACAGCTTGAAATTGATTTAGGATCCTGGCTTGTTTTGATCCTGCTGACCATAGTTTCTCAGCTTGGACAAAATGGGAATCTGTAGGTAACTGGAGTCTTCTGGGTTTAATTACTGCAAAGCAAGCGAAGCTGAGGGCAAATGGCTTTTTTCAGTACAGAAATTGATATCATGGAGCTCTCTCTCTCTCATTTGGTCCTTTTGAGTCACACAGTCCTTCCCCACAAGTTGTGTATAAACTAGTTCTGTGCCTAAATTTTCTCCTACATTTTTTTCAATGATTCTCTTGTAATCTGATAGGAAAAAAATGCTTTTGAAAAGAAATTCAAATGAGAAGAAAATTTCAGAGGAATTGGGTTCAGGGTTCTTGTGTTTGCCCAACTTATGAGGTGGCTGAGGAGCATGTGAGTGTCCTGTGTTTCACTGAACAATCATATCTCTGGCAGCCTGTAGTCTCCTTGGCTTCCCACACTTCAACTAAAGCCCAGGAGAAAACATCGTGAGGTAATTCCTCCCATAGTTAGGGATGTACAAAAATCACTTACCTTTTCGCGGATTCTGTTCGTGGGGGGGGGGAGGCGCTCCGTCCCTCCCCCTGGAATCCTCGATGGTGGGGGAGGCAATCCGGTCCTCCCCCTCAGAATCCTCGATGACCGGCCCTGCTCCGCAGCGGCTCCGCAGAGCAGCTGGCCAGGCCAGGGCTGTCTGTAGCCGGATTTCTGGCCACGGACTGGCTGGTGCGGATACAGATGGCGGCCACCATAGCGGCCGCCATTTGGGTCCAGCCAGGGAGCCGTGACAGGCTTCGTAAGTCTTTCGACCGGATGCCACATTTGCAGTCTGTGCTTAGCCATGATAGGCTACATAAGCCTTTACGTAGCCTATCACATCTGGGTAAAAAAAAAAAAAAGCATATGCAAATGGTGGCGGCTACGGCGGCCACCATTTGCATTCCTTATTTTTCGCTGTTTTAGTCTACATAAATATTTACGTAGACTATTACGGCAAAAAAAAAGGGGAACGCAAATAGCGTAGTGGGCGCTATTTGTGTTCCTTATTTTTCGCTGTTTTAGTCTACGTAAATATTTACATAGGCTAAAAGGGCGAATAAAAAAGGAACGCAAATAGCGTTTTGTTTTGCTTTTTACCCAGACATGATAGGCTACATAAAGACTTACGTAGCCTATCACGGCTAAGCACAGACTGCAAATGGCGGCCGTGGCAGCCAGTCGAAAGACCAGCTGCCGCCACCACCGCTGGAGCCGCTGCCATCCGGAACATCCGTCCCAGGTAAGTCTCATCCCAGGGGGGATCCGTGGGGGGGTGGGGGGCAGGCCATTCTGCCACAGATTTTGGGGGGGCGAATGCCAGTGCATTCAGCCTCACTGTAATCCGTGGCGGAATTCTCCGCCATCCCTACCCATAAGGCTTTTTCAGATCAGGAAGTGCAGGCAGTCTGGGAGAGGCTGCAGAGCAATGGAGAGGTGGATAACAGAAAGGTAAAACACATGCACAGCACCCTTGTCCACCTCATAGTGATTAGGTATGCTCAAAAACACCACCAAAAGAACTTAAAAATAAATTATTATCTGCCCTGAGAATGAGGCAGAACAATAGACACCTCTTTTGTGGGGGAAGAAAACTTCCAGGAAATTGGAGGACAGATTTTGTAGCAGCACTAGTTCCACCTGTTTCCTGGAGCTAGACAACACTGCCCCCCCCTCACACCTGCATTGTGGTGGATGCAAAATTGGGACTAGGCTAGTGATGTTAGAGAATTCCAGCATGGACTCCAATGAGGCCGGATTCTAAAGAAGTCCGTGGCCCGGAGGCCTGGAGTCCAATGAGGCCCAGAGTCCATGGCGGAACGGAGCACTCCCCCATGCCACCCCACAAAATTTTCCTGGGACAGACCTTACGTGGCATCGGCCGGTCCAGTCTGTCCGCTGCCCTGGTCTGCAGCCGCAAATGGCTGCCCCAGTCTGCAGCCGCCATTTGCCTCCCTGCATTAGCCATGATAGGCTACATAAGTATTTACGTAGCCTATCACGGCAAAGAGCAGGGACACAAATGGCATCCGCTACTCCATTTGCATCACTACTCTTTGCCGTGATAGGCTACGTAAATATATACGTAGCCTATCACAGCTAATGCAAGGATGCAAATGGTGCCCGCTATGCCGGACACCATTTGCAGCCACAGCCCAGTGGAGCGGAGCTGGCCGGGGAAGATTCCAAGGGGGGACGGATTGCCTCCCCCCCCAGCGGACGCCCCCACCCGGAATGGGGTAAGTAATCCACCCATCCCTAGACTAGGCTGCCAACACAGTTGATGCTGTTACAACTTGTAGTGGGAGTTCAAAAGAAAAAACACCTTTAAAAAGGAAGAAACTATGCTACAACCCTTGCCAATAGTGAGCCCTATCTGTGAAGAACTGTTGGAGAATTTCTCCTCCCTTAGGAGAAATTTGGTGAAATTGTCCCAGCAATTTCTTTGCTCCACAATTAGGCTGGAGAATTTTGAGAGGCCATTTGTGCACAGCTCTAGGCAAAACAGAGCAGGGCCAAAGGCAAAGGGGGGGTGCAAAAATGCCAGCATCGTTTAGCTTAAAGCCCTTCCTGCCAGTAACTAAGTCTTAGGAGAGGCAGCTTAACTTTTTAGAATGAGAAAAAACTGCAAAAGCCAGGAAGCCACCTAACAATTGGTGGTCGGGGAGAGGGGGTGTGGCCAGCTGGGGAACCCCAGAGGGCTGCATTGGAATCCCAGCAGGGCCAGATTTGGCCAGCAGGCCTGAGGTTCTGCACCCATTGTACATAGGACGGTGTGATGCAGTGGAGGCCGGTGGCTCCGATTTCGGTGGGACGGTGAATCCATTCTGGGTTTCAGTCAGAACCAGCCAGAACTCTAAAGAAGCTATCCAAAGTGCCAAACCTATTTTGGAATTCTGGCTGGTTCTGACTGAAACCCAGAAGAGATTCATAGCCCCACTGAAATCAGAGCCACCAGCTTCCACTTGTGTGATGATTAACATAGAGAGCACCGCAATTAGCTCTGAAAACACAGAAATGTGATTTGAGGCAAAGAGGAAAAGCGACACCCCAAGCAACAGAAGGAAAAGCACCTAGGTTAAGTTGATAAGAATATAAGAAGAGCCCGTTGGATCAGACCAAGGGTCCATCTAGTCCAGCATTCTGTACACACAGCAGCCAACCAGCTGCCCCTGAGAAACCCACAAGGAGGACATGAGTGCAACAGCACCCTCCCACCCATGTTCCCCAGCAACTGGTTTACAGAGGCTAACTGCCTCTGAAACTGGAGGTAGCACATAGCCATCAGGACTAATAGCCATTGATAGCCTTATCAACAAGCAGTGAGAATAAGCTGTGGTGGGGGACACAGCAAGACAAAAACCAATGCAGCTGCATCCTTTTCAATTCAGTTCTTCTATACAATAAACACTACCCATGCAGCGCAGCTTAATATTAATAAAAATAATACGAATAAGAATAATACACACAAAACCATTTATTTGAACAATTGTAGTATTTAACTTGAAAAGGAAGACCCTTGGTGGATATTAGTCCATCCTCCTCCCCTATTAAATGTTTTATTTGCTCTCACTGTTCAGTAACCTGTCTTGGCAAATGATGCCTTTGTAATGGGAGACCACGCTCTCAGCCTAGTTTACTGGAAGATGTTCAAGGGATGTAAATTGGTAGGCTCCATAGGATGTGAATTTCCCATCTGTTTCGCATCACCCTAGTTTGTTTTGCACTTTTCCAGTGTAAGTATGAAGAATTCTCCCCAAGCCAATAAAGATCTAAAATAATAATAACACACACACACACACACCAATATGCAGTTCCTAGAGCCAAAACTCATAGAGGTTTAAAAGCTGTCGTCTGTTTCTCATGCTCGGTAGCTCCATGCAGTGATTAAACATGGCCTTGCCTGAAAACTCCTGTGATATGTACTATGTCCACCTTTCACCATCTGTATCATATAATACAGGCTCTTGCAAAGATTAAATGGGATAACCTCAAGCCATCTTGAATTCTGTGGAGAAAGCAAAGTATAAGTGAAATAAGTGTTCCATTCAACAACCCTAGTCTCAGTGTGTGCGTGTGTGTGTGTGTGTGTGAGAGAGAGAGAGAGAGAGAGAGAGAGTTTATACCACAGTGTATTTTTTTTCCTAAGGGTTTTTGGTTTCTTGCACTGCTTCTGTAGGTGACAACAGCATCAACCGTGTTGAGGCTTCCACTTTTCTGAGGCAGAATTTGAATTTCTTTTGGTGGTATTTTTGAGCTCACCTAATCTCTGTGAGGTGGCCGAGGGTGCCATGTGTGTTTTCTTTCTCTATTACACATCTTTCCATTGCTTTGTAGCCTCCCAGGCCACCTGCACTTTCTGAACTGAAAAAGCTCCATGGGAGGAATTGCCTCATGGTGTCTTCCTCATGATAGCTTTAACTGAAGTGTGGGAAGTCGAGGAGGCTACAGCCTGCCACAGAGATTATTGTATGATGACAGACAGGACACTCATGCACATTCCTCAGCACAAGAACCCCAAACTCAACCTCTGAGAATTTCTCCAAAATTTATCCTCCTTTGAATTTCTTTTTGGAAGCCATTTCTTTTCTATCAAATTGAACGAGACTGGCAAAAAAAAATGTTGGATAAATTTTCAGCACAGCACTAGTTTGGCCATGTGGCCCCTGAGAACTTCTCTGAAATTGAATTTGGCCCTTGGGCTGAAAGAGGTTCAACACCCCTATGTAAATCTTTACATAGACTACAGGGACCAAATAAGGAACGCAAATGGCGGCTCCCTATGGGGGCCGCCATTTGCGTACACGCTTTTTTTTTTTTAAGTCACCCGTGATAGGCTACGTGACGATTAACGTAGCCTATCACGGCTGACTTTGCAGATCTAGCCGTGATAGGCTATGTTAATCGTTACGTAGCCTATCACAGGGGCGTTGTTGTTTTTTTTCTTTTGAAGTTCGCGGCCGGGGAGACGGGGCGCTTCTCCCCGGCCTGAATTTCGGCCGGGCGAGGCGGGAAGCCTCCCCCCCGGCCTGAATTTCGGCCGGGCGAGGCAGGAAGCCTCCCCCCCTGGCCTGAACTTCAGGGGGAGCAGCGAAGCGCCTCCCCCACACCGCGAAGCAAGCTGCAAGACCAGGTAAGTGACTTTCGTACATCCCTAGCCATTTGCATCCCTGTATTTAGCCATGATAGGCTACATAAATATTTACATAGCCTATCATGGCAGGGGGGGGGAACCCAGCGTACGCAAATGGCGGTGGCTACCGCCATTTGCGTACGCTGGGTTTTTTTCCTCCTGCCGTCATAGGCTACGTAAATACTTACGTAGACTATCACGGCCTCCGCAGGGATGCAAATGATGTCCCTAGGGATGTACGAAAGTCCCTTACCTTTGACGAAAGTTGATTCGCGGTGGGGGGGGAGGCGCTCCGTCCCTCCTGCCGCAAATCCTGTTCTGCCGGGATTGCAAATGGCAGCGGCAGCCATGCAGTCAGCCATGATAGGCTACGTAAATGTTTACGTAGCCTATCACAGCTGAGTGGGGGAAAAAAAAGATGCGCGTACACAAATGGCGGCGCCCATGGGCGCTGCCATTTGCGTACACGCAGTTTTTTGTTTTTTGTTTTCACTCAGCCGTGATAGGCTACATAAACATTTACGTAGCCTATCACGGTATTTTTTAAAAATCTAGCCGTGGTAGGCTACGTAAATGTTTACATAGCCTATCACGTTTTTTTGGTTTTGTTTTGTTTTTTACTGGAAATGGCAGCGGCAGCAGCCAGTCGGAAGACTGGCTGCTGCAGCCGCGGCCGCCGAACCACCGCCGAACCGCTGCCAAACCATCACCGGAGCCGCTGCCACCAGGGACATTCGGACAAGGTAAGTCCTGTCCCGGGGGGGGTGGGGGGGCAGACCGTTTCGCCACTGATTTTGGGGGGCCGAATGCACTGGCATTCGACCTCCCCGAGATTCGTGGCGAAATTCTCTGACATTCCTAGATGTCCCTGCGTTAGCTGTGATAGGCTATGTAAGTATTTACGTAGCCTATCACAGCTATGAAGAAGAAACGAATAGAGGCCTCAGGACGGCCACCATTCGCAAAGCAGCGCGGACGGGAGCAGGTAAGTGCTCCGTTTTACGTGCCTTATGTGGGTTGGGGGCGGCGGGGACTTCGCCCCATGCGCCTTTCGTGGGTTGGGGGGGCAGGGGCTTCGTTCCGTGATGGATTTCGGGGGGCCGAATGCACTGGCATTCGGCCTCACCAAGATCCGTTGCGGAATTCTCTGACATCCCTAATGGTACCACCCACTCACAAGAGGGACATATCAGTAGGCTCAGGAAAACTTCAAACTTTGCAGGAATACAAAAAAAAATGGGGAAAAATCCTTGTCCTTGTCTGATGTCACTGCTTTCTTCCCTCCATTGTGAAACTGCCAGTTTATTCTTAGCCTCTGTAACTTGTTCTTTAACCACTTACCAACCCATTAGCCCCCATTCATGGATCACTGCCTTGTTGTGGCGAAGGGGCTTGCGTAACTCAGTGAAGCCATAAGCTATGCCATGCAGGGCCACCCAAGACGGACAGGTCATGGTGGAGAGTTCTGACAAAATGTGGTCCACTGGAGAAGGAAATGGCAACCCACGCCAGTATTCTTGCCAAGAAAACCCCATGGAACGTATCACAAGGCTAAAAGAGATGATGCCGGAAGATGAGCCCCTCCGGTCGGAAGGTGTCCAATATACTACTGGGGAAGAGCAGAGGGTATTTCCAAGTAGCACCAGAAAGAGTGAAGCGGCTGGGCCAAAGCCGAAAGGACACTCAGCTGTGGATGTGTCTGGTGGTGAAAAGAAAATCCGATGCTGTAAAGAACAATATTGTTTAGGAACCTGGAATGTCAGATTAATGAATCAAGGTAAGCTGGAGGTGGTCAACATGTGATGGCAAGACTGAACATCGACATCTTGGGAATCAGCGAATGAAAATGGACAGGCATGGGCGAATTTAATTCAGGTGACCATCATATCTACTATTGTGGGCAAGAATCCCTTAGAAGAAATGGAGTAGCACTCATAGTCAACAAAAGGGTGGGAAAAGCAGTACTGGGATACAATCTCAAAAATGACAGAATGATCTCAGTACGAATCCAAGGCAAACCATTCCACATCACAGTAATTCAAGTCTATGCCCCAACCACTGATGCCGAAGAAGCTGAGGTTGATCGGTTCTATGAAGACCTACAACACCTTCTAGAACTAACACCAAAAAAAGATGTCCTCTTCATCATAGGGGATTGGAATGCTAAAGTAGGAAGTCAAGAAATCACCGGGATAACAGGCAGGCATGGCCTTGGTGTACAAAATGAAGCAGGACAAAAGCTAATAGAGTTTTGCCAAGAGAACACGCTGATCATAGCAAACACTCTTTTTCAACAGCACAAGAGACGACTCTACACATGGACATCACTAGATGGTCAATATCGAAATCAGATTGATTATGTCCTTTGCAGCCAAAGATGGAGAAGCTCTATACAGTCAGTAAAAACAAGACCTGGAGCTGACTGTGGCTCAGATCATGAGCTTCTTGTTGCAAAATTTTGGCTTAAATTGAAGAACGTAGGGAACACCACTAAACCATTCAGGTATGACCTAAATCATATCCCTTATGAATATACAGTGGAGGTGAGGAATAGATTTCAGGGATTAGACCTGATAGACAGAGTGCCTGAGGAACTATGGACGGAGGTCCGTAACATTGTTCAGGAGGCAGCAATGAAATCCATCCCAAAGAAAAAGAAATGCAAGAAAGCCAAGTGGCTGTCTGATGAGGCTTTACAAGTAGCTGAGGAAAGAAGATAGCGAAAAGCAAGGGAGAAAGGGGAAGATATATCCAACTGAATGCAGAGTTCCAGAGAATAGCAGGGAGAGACAAGAAGGCCTTCTTAAATGAACAATGCAAAGAAATCAAGGAAAACAACAGAATGGGAAAGACTAGAGATCTCTTCAAGAAATTCGGAGATCTCAAGGGAACATTTTGTGCAAAGACGGGCATGATAAAGGACAAAGAAGGCAGGGACCTAACAGAAGCAGATGAGATTAAGAAGAGGTGGCAAGAATACACAGAAGAACTATACAGGAAAGATCTTAATGTCCCTGATAGCCATGATAGTGCGGTCACTGAACTTGAGCCGGACATCCTAGAGAGTGAAGTCAAGTGGGCCTTAAGAAGCATTAGTAACAACAAAGCTAGCGGAGATGACAGTCTTCCAGCTGAGCTATTTAAAATCCTAAAAGATGATGCTGTTAAAGTGCTGCATTCAATATGCCAACAAATTTGGAACACTCAACAGTGGCCGCAAGACTTGGAAAAGGTCAGTTTACATTCCAATTCCAAAGAAGGGCAACGCTAGGGATGGGGGAGAATTTCTCCCCGAAACTTCGGGGGGCTGAGTGCCAACGCATTCGGTCCTCCGAAGGTAGTTCGGGGAGAAATTCTCCGCCCCCCCGCCCCCCCCCCAGGATGGGCCTTACCTTTCACGAATGTCCCTCCCTGCAGCGGATCCCGGCGGCGGTTCGGCAGGTCTTCGTCAGGGGCGGGGGCAGCAGCCGGTCTTTTGACCGGCTGCCGCCGCCGCCATTACAAGAAAAGTAAAAAAAAAAAAATGCCCCTGTGATAGGCTACGTAACGATTAACGTAGCCTATCACGGCTAGATTTGCAAAGTCAGCCGTGATAGGCTACATTAATTGTCATGTAGCCTATCATGGGTGACTTAAAAAAAAAAAAAAAGCGCGTACGGCTAATGGCGGCCCCCACAGGGAGCCGCCATTCACGTTCCTTATTTGGTCACTGTAGTCTACGTAAATCTTTACGCAGACTACAGCGACCAAATAAGGAACGCGAATGGCGGCTCCCTATGGGGGCCGCCATTTGCGTACGCGCTTTTTTTTTTTCAAAGTCACCCATGATAGGCTACATGACGATTAACGTAGGCTATCACGGCTGACTTTGCAGATCTAGCCGTGATAGGCTACGTTAATCGTTACGTAGCCTATCACAGGGGCGTTTTTTGTTTTTTTTTCTTTTGAAGTTCGCGGCCGGGGAGACGGGGTGGTTCTCCCCGGCCTGAATTTTGGCCGGGCGAGGCGGGAAGCCTCCCCCCCCGGCCTGAACTTCGGGGGGAGCAGTGAAGCGCCTCCCCCCCACCACGAAGCAAGCTGCGAGACCAGGTAAGTGACTTTCGTACACTCCTAGGCAACGCCAAAGAGTGTTCAAACTACCGCACAATTGCACTCATTTCACATGCTGGCAAGGTGATGCTCAAAATCCTACAAGCTAGGCTTCAGCAGTATGCGAACCGAGAACCACCAGAAGTACAAGCTGGGTTTCGAAGAGGCAGAGGAACTAGAGATCAAATCGCCAACATTTGCTGGATCATGGACAAAGCAAGAGAATTCCAGAAAAACGACTATTTCTGCTTCATTGACTACGCTAAAGCCTTTGATTGTGTGGATCACAACAAACTTTGGCAAATTCTTAAAGTGATGGGAGTACCAAACCACCTTACCTGTCTCCTGAGAAACCTGTACGAGGGTCAAGAAGCAACAGTAAGAACCAGACATGGAACAACCAAGTGGTTCCAAATTGGGAAAGGAGTACGACAAGGCTGCATATTGTCACCCTGCTTATTTAACTTATATTCAGAGTACATCATGAGAAACGCCAGGTTGGATGAATCAGAGGTTGGAATTAAGATTGCCGGGAGAATTATCAGCAACCTCCGATATGCAGACAATACCACCCTAATGGCAGAAAGCAAAGAGGATCTCAAGAGCCTCTTGTTGAGGGTGAAAGTGGAGAGTGCAAAAGCTGGTTTGAAACTCAAAATTAAAAAAACTCAGATCATGGCATCTGGCCCTATCACTTCCTGGCATATAGAAGGGGAAGAAATGGAAGCAGTGACAGATTTTACTTTCTTGGGCTCCAAGATCACCACAGACGGTGACTGTAGCCATGAAATTAAAAGACGCTTGCTCCTTGGGAGGAAAGCTATGGCAAACCTAGACAGCATAGTAAGAAGCAGAGATATCACCTTGCCGACAAAGGTCCGTCTAATCAAAGCTATGGTTTTCCCAGTAGTAATGTATGGCTGTGAGAGCTGGACTATAAGGAAGGCTGAGCGCCAAAGAATTGATGCTTTCGAACTGTGGTGCTGGAGAAGACTCTTACGAGTCCCCTGGACTGCAAGGAGGTCCAGTCAGTCAATCCTAAAGGAAATCAACCCTGACTGCTCATTGGAAGGACAGATAGTGAAGCTGAAGCTCAAATATTTTGGCCACCTAATGGGAAGAGAAAACTCTCTGGAAAAGACCCTGATGCTGGGAAAGACTGAAGGCAAAAGGAGAAGGGGACGGCAGAGGATGAGATGGCTAGATAGCATCACCGATGCAATGAATATGAACTTGAGCACACTCCGGGAGAGAGCGCAGGACAGGAAGGCCTGGCGTGCTATGGTCCATGGGGTCACGAAGAGTCGGACACGACTGAACGACTGAACAACACAAACCCATTAGCACAAGGATGGACAGAAGGTAGATCTCCAGATGTTTTGTACTTCAGCTTTCAGAGGCCCCTGCCAGCATGACCAATGGTTAGGAATGCTGAGAGTTGAAGTCCAAAATATCTAGAGATCTACTTTCTGCCCACCCCTGCATTAGAGGACCTGTCCTATTATTCCATGAGCACTCAGTTTAGATTAAGAACCTCTAGTGAGTTCTAGAGTAGGATTGGGCAAGAAATTAGTTCAGTTTGCATTCTAATGTAAGATTACAAAAATTCACACTTTTGAACCAATGTAGTTATTCTTTCAAATTCACACTTCTCCAAATTTTGCAGTGGAGTTCTCCAGTCCCAGATTCACACAATAATGCATATATTAGTGAAAATAATGTGTAAAATCTATCATATTAGGAAAATTGCTTGAAAAACCGTGTTTATTAGGCAAATCTGCATATCCAAATGCACATATTAGGAGAAATGCACACTTCTAAACTTTAAAGAAAACCTCAACTTTTCTGATTAATGAAACTAAGATTGGAAAAATGTGTTTGTCCATCCCTAGTTAGGGATGTACGAAAGTCACTTACCTGTGACGAAATTTTATTCGCAGTAGGGGGGAGGCGCTCCGTCCCTCCCCCCGAAATTCTGGTGGAGGGGAGGTGCCCCGTCCCTCCCCCCCGAAATTCTGGCCATGGGGGAGGCGCTCTGTCCCTCCACCCCCCGAATCCTGGCCAGCCGGGACGCAAATGGCGGCAGCTGTAGCTGACGCCATTTGCGTCCCTGCAATCAGCCGTAATAGGCTACGTAAATGTTTATGTAGCCTATCACGGCTGAGTAAAAAAAAAAACGCGCGTACGCAAATGGCGGCACCCATGGGTGCCGCCATTTGCGTTCCTTATTTTGGCATGTCTAGTCTACGTAAAGATTTACGTAGACTACGGCGAAAATAAGGGAAACGCAAATAGCGTAGATGCTACGCTATTTGCATTCCCCTTATTTTCGCCGTAGTCTACGTAAATGTTTACGTAGACTAGACGTGCCAAAATAAGGATCGCAAATGGCGGCGCCCATGGGCGCAGGCAATTGCGTACACACAGTTTTTTGTGTGTTTTTTTACTCAGCCGTGATAGGCTATGTAAACATTTACGTAGCCTATCACGGTGTTTTTTTAAAATCTAGCCGTGATAGGCTACGTAAATCTTTACGTAGCATATCACATTTTGGGGGTTTGGGGTTTTTTTTTACTGGAAACGGCGGCAGCAGCCGGTCAGAAGACTGGCCGCCGCCGAACCGCCGCCGAACCGCCGCCGGAGTCGCCGTCGCCGGGAGGATTTGCCCAAGGTAAGTTCCGTCCTGGGGGGGCGGGGGGGCAGACCACTTCGCCACCAATTTCGGGGGGCCGAATGCACTGGCATTCGGCCTTCCCAAGATTCGTGGTGAAATTCTCTGACATCCCTATCCCTAGTTTAGAGTGCTGGGATGAAAGATCACCCGTCATTCTTTGGCTGTGGGAAAGTAATAGAGATACATGAAAGGTGAAAAAGGAAAATACCTGAGATTGCCAAGAACAGCTATGGAGGCTTTAAAAGGACAAACTGTTCAAAACTCCTTCCTGCTAGGATCTTCCTTGTATTTAGGTGGGGACTTTCCCTATCTACCTTGTCTATACGAATCAATTTGAGGCAGCTCAGAGGTCACCATATAAATCTCCTTTGTGCTCTTTCGTAAGTGCTTATATATGCGTAGGCCTTGATAGGGCTGCCAAAAACGATAAGCAGGTTATCTTTATTTGTATGTTGGAAAGAATTATGAGTGCCTTCCTTGAGCAGAAGATGCATGCTACCATTTGCAGCTTTGCAGCTATTCACACCCTGTGAGAAATGGAACATGCTGGCATTTGCTTCTATTCAGGCAGGGCATCTCAAAACCTGCTTCTTTGTGGGATGTTCCACAGAAACCGATGGTGCCCAAGCTGAAGCAGATGGGTTGATGACTGCAGCATCTAGGACTGCACATGTTATATATGTGCACAAATTAAAGAAAGAAGGTCTTCTGGTCCTTTAAACATACCCACCCTCTCTCTCCCCCTGCCCCGTATGCTTGCAACTGCCTCTCCAAACATCTGTGTGATGCTATCTCCCTTGTATGCTTCAAACCCCTCCTCAAACCTCACCTCCTCTGTAAAGCTTTTGGCACATCCTTCTAGATTCTATGCCCTTACTGTAACTTAGTCTTCACTTTTGTAACTTAGCACATCTTCTTTCCCCTTTTACCCCAGCCTCTGCTTCCCTTCCCTTCCTCTGTTGCCTTTCTTAGGTTGAATATTGGACTGTATGCTCCTTGAGGAAAGGACCACTCTTCTCATACTTTATAAAGTTCCATCCACACTGACAACAACAACAACATGCATACAGAGTTGCCTGCAGGGTTCCTGACTGCACAGATAGAGCCAACATGTGCACAGTTTGTAGGTGCCTAGACTATGTCTACATTATGCACTCCATCCCTGCAGTATACATGTTGATTGTAATGTGTGTGCAGGGCCAACTACTGATGCCTGCCATGGGACCCTTAAAAAAAAATCTGTCTAATGCATGGACGAGGCCATTTGGCTACATAAGAATCATACTTGAAGAATTGGGTTTGGGAGTCTTCAGGGACTTTTTTCAGCCAAGGGGGCTGGATTGCCTTGTGGAATACCCCTGGGGCTGGATGATATCAGGGGGTGAGTCCCTCCCACTCGAAGCTATCCCAAAGTCCTGCTACTTTTCTCCTGAAGCCCACCCACCATGGACATCATCAGACTCCTGTCTCCGTGCAGAGAGAGGCATTGTAGTTACCAGAGATAAGAGTGGGTTTTCCCTGCTTAGTGCTAGAGAAAGACTGCCCTTCTCTAGCACTGAACATACAGTGGGGCTTGAGAGGGAAAGGGAGCAGGGCCTTAGAAAGAAGCTGGTGGGCTGGATGGGGAAGCTCTGCCTGATGATGAATGATTGCTCTTGCAAGGCTTCACCTAATACATCCAAATTATGTATTAATTAATCCAACAAAATTAATCCAACAATATGCATTGTTGGAAGGGGTTTGATCACATTGGTTCATACTTTCATCTTTGGTGGGAATATTCTACAGTGCAGGAGTTTTGGAACATGCTTGCTGATTATTGTGAAGAATTTCTTCATGTTAAACCAGTGGTAACTTCTACAGCAATGCTGCTTCATCTTTTTTGAACCTAATAATCCTGGATTCCTCCATAAGACCTTCTTGAGCAATTGTATACAGCTGCAAAGCCATGTACAGCATGTAATTGGAAGTCCCCAAACCAACCAACTAAAGAGCAATGGATCGATACAATTTGGGAGATTATGGGTATGTATAAACTTACTCAGCAGCGGCGGCAAGCAAGGAAGTCTAACTTGAAGAATGATTTTATGGCACCATGGTTTCCATTTATTTCCTATGTTGAAGCTCTTAAAATTTATTAGAGCTGAGCAGGGACCCCCCAATCCAACTTGGAAGCTGCTTCATAGCTTCAGAGGTAGGCCTGATTTGGCTCCGGCTGAATCGGGGACAGGCCGACCCGACTTGGCCCCAAACTCGAAGCGGAATTTGGATGCTGAACCCCACTTTGGGTCCCCCCTGATGCCTCCACGCAGCCCCCCAGCACCTTACCTTGCCACCACCTCCTCCTACGCTGCCGCCTCCGCCTTCTACACTTTTGCTGCCACCTTCACTGCCACCTTCTTCTCACTGCCACCTTCTCTGCCTTTGCTGCTGCTGTCGTCATCACCGCTGCCAGCTCCTGAGGCGTGGACGTGCGCTCATTCTTATTGCAAGGAGTCGCCATTTCTAAAATGGCAACCTCCTCGAAGTTCCTGGAAGTTGCCATTTTAAAAATGATGACTCTCTGCAAGAAGAGTTGCTGCGTGTCCAGGCCTCAGGACATGGAGGCAGCGATGACAGCGGCGGAGATGGCGGTGGCAGTGGTGACGGCAGCAGAGGAGGAGGAGAAGGTGGCAGGAGTGATGACAGCAGTGGAGGCGGAGATGGCGGCAGCAATGACGGTGGAGGAGGAGGAGGCGAAGGCGGCGACGATGATGGTGGTGGAGGCAGAGGAGGTGGGCAGCTCAGGTAAGGACCTGGAGGCACCCGCGCAGCTGGGTCGGGGGTGCCGAAGCTCCAAAGCGCACCGAGTGCTTTGGAGAGCCCCTGACCTGCTCCGGGTCGCTTCGTGCCCCTTCCACTTCGCCTTGGAAGGGGCTCAAAGTGACCCGAAGCAGCCTGCCTCGACTCGGGGTTCAGGCCTCGGGCCGAAGTGGTGCACAGCCCTAAAATTTATGATAAAATTCCAGCTAAGTACAGTTGCTTATATTTTTTCTGATTAATACACATAGACACACAAAACAACATAAACTCACACACGCTCTTTTTATATGTTGTATAACTTGTCATTTTACTTTAGTTAGGTATTGTGTTCCCACTTAGGATGTTTTACTGTAGATGTTCCTTAAGCATATCAGTTATAGACTAAGATTTATAATTACTGAATTCCTTCGTTTCTTTAGTGATTTTGATTATTATGTATGTTCTTTTTCTCCTTTTTGTTGCCTTTATTTTGTTAATTTTATTTCTAAATGAAATAAAATTTAATGGGGGTGGGGGGGAGAACGATTATTGTATTTCTTTCTGGTATAACTTTAACAAAAAAATCAAGCACACACTCTTCACTTTTAAGTCTGTGCAGGAGTCAGGACTGGCTGTTGTGCAGTAAATTAGTGCAATGTACAAGAGGTGAGGAAGAGCATTCAGCAAGCAAACAACGCTTGATGTGAGAAAAGAGGTGTTACGTGGTCATGGAAGTGCCCCCAAGTTCGATTTGTGAAATGGCTGACAGCATGCTGGGGTGCAACATCTGTGGATAGATGCCGACATGTGCGAAGTAGGGATGTCAGAGAATTTCACCACGAATCTCGGGAAGGCCGAATGCCAGCGCATTCGGGCCCCCAAAATCGGTGGCGAAACGGTCTGCCCCCCTGCCCCCCCTGGGACGGGACTTACCTTAGGCGAATCTCCCTGGTGGCGGCGGCGGCGGCTCCGGCGGCCGGTCTTCCGACCAGCTGCCGCCGCCACCATTTCTAAGTTAAAAAAAAAAAGTGATAGGCTACGTAAAGATTTACGTAGCCTATCACGGCTAGATTTTTAAAAAATATCGTGATAAGCTACGTAAATGTTTACGTAGCCGATCACGGCTAGATTTTTAAAAAATACCGTGATAGGCTACATAAATGTTTACGTAGCCTATCACGGCTGAGTTAAAAAAAAAAACCGCGCGTACGCAAATGGCGGCGCCCATGGGCGCCGCCATTTGCGTTCCTTATTTTGGCACATCTAGTCTACGTAAACATTTACGTAGGCTACGGTGAAAATAAGGGGAACGCAAATAGCGTAGCATCTATGCTATTTGTGTTCCCCTTATTTTCGCCATAGTCTACGTAAATGTTTACGTAGACTAGACGTGCCAAAATAATAAACGCAAATGGTGGCGCCCATGGGCGCCGCCATTTGCGTATGCGCGGTTGTTGTTGTTTTTTTAACTCAGCCATGATAGGCTACGTAAACATTTACGTAGCCTATCACAGCTGACTACAGGGATGCAAACGGCGGCAGCTACAGCCACCGCCATTTGCAGACCCGGCCGGCCAGGATTCGCAGTGGGAGGGACGGGGCACCTCCCCCCCGGCCAGAATTTCAGGGGGGAGGGACGGGGCACCTCCACCCTGGCCAGAATTTCAGGGGGAGGGACAGGACGCCTCCCCCCCGGCCAGAATTTCGGGGGGAGGGACGGAGCGCCTCCCCCCTACCGCGAATCAAATTTCGTAAAAGGTAAGTGACTTTCGTACATCCTTAGACTGCAAAGTCAAGTAGGAAATGCTCTGAATAAACCTGAAGACAGCTGCTGTGCAGGAATGGGGTTGCCAGAATTTTATTGATCCCCTGCTGAAGTTTCTGGCCTATTACCAGAACTGCATCAGACAGCCACAAAAATGTGTATAAATCATCATAAAGATGTATAAATGTTTTTATAAAATAAAGCTATATTGTCTCAGGGAGAAAACATGCTCTGTAAATGCACAGAAGCAAACTCACTTTTAATAGCAGAATCCTTTTGTTTCAGCTATGCACTCTGCACCCGCTCAGCTTATGAACATTTTGCCCATAGATCCTTATTTTTAAAATGTTCCTTGGGGGAAAGGCATTTTGCATGTGCTCAGAGGTGCTCAGTCTGAGGTGTCAGAACGTTTGAATACCTGTTGCCTTGGATATCTCAAGAATCAATAAGCATGTTATGCCAAACAGCCCTAGTTTAGTGCCAATGTCAATATTTTCCAGGAAGTTGTGTGCACTGTGAACAACTGAAGATTTTTCTTTGGTTGTTTGGTTGCTTGCTTTTTGGATTTTGTTTTTCTGTACAATGGGACTGAAGTATCATCTTGCTGGGCAAGGTATGATAGGGTCACTTCTGAGATCAAGAAGATTTCCAGAAATCTGCCCTGCTACGAGGCTGGGAAGATACAGGACTGGCCTTCTGCACTGCTGGACTGCTGAGAGAAAAGAATTGAGGGGAGAGGATTGTTCCACCGTTTACAGCTGGCTGGTTGCTTGCTGCCTGTAACCCCCCCCCCCATCTCCCAGTATCCTGCCTTGCATCTGCCTGCGCTGATTGCAGAGTGAGTGGGAACACCTGCCGAAGTTTTCTCCAGCCAACCGGAGCAGAGTACTATCTCTGAGCCTTGAGATCTCCAAGCATCATGGAGACTTAAAATCTGCCCTGCTATGAGGTGGCAGGCCGCCACCGAAGGGGGCGACACCAAAGGGGGTGTGCCCCCTTGGTTTGCCCCTTTGGTTTGCCACAAGGGCGAGGGTGCCTTCCATCTTCTCTTCCTTTTGGATCACTTACATCCTGGTCATCTATTGATTGCCTGTATTGTGTGAAGTGATGTGTGTGAAGTGAGGTATCCCTGAGTGACAGCAGGGACCCTCTGCCAACAGCAGTTCTTCTTATGTTATTGTTGCCCACCCTGGGTGAGAGACAGGGGATAGAGGCTTCATATCCCACAACTACTTCTCTGCCCAGGGTGGGAGCCTGTGGTAGCTTGAAGTGGAGCTTACCCTGGGTGAGAGCCAGGGGGTGCGGGGAAGAACTGCTTTGCCACCTTCCAGGTGAGATAGAATGAGCATGAACCAATGGAAGACGGTTACATGGCTAGGAAATAGCACTTTACTTGTTCCCTGCTTTATTGATTGGGTAACAAGCCTGATGTCCTAACTGTGACCAGCGGCTAGCTACAACCACAATTACAAACTGTGACTGTATTAGTTTGTGACTGTATTAATACAGTCACAAACTGTGACTGTATTAGTATCACAGCTGCAAGGACGGCAATGGTGGCTGAAGCAGCTCGGCCGCAGCCAGCCAGGAGACCAGTCGCCGCCGCCGCCGCCGAATCCGTCGCATCCGCCCCATGTAAGTTTTGTCCTGGGGGGATTCTGCGTGGGGGGGGCGGGGGGACAGGAGGCCATTCCGCCATGGATTCCGGGGGCACTGGAATCCGTGGTGGAATTCTCTGCCATCCCTAGTTATGGGACTGAATCAGCCTTGGTCGCCCTGATGGATGACCTTCATCGAGAGAGGGACAGGGGGAGTGCAACCCTGTTAATTCTGCTTGATCTCTCATCGGCTTTTGTTACCATTGACCATGATATCCTCCTGCATCGACTCTGTGGGATGAGTATTGGAGGCACTGTGCTACAGTGGTTCCGGTTCTACCTATGGGGCCGATTTCAGAAAGTAACATTGGGTGGCTATTCCTCGGCCCCTTGGCAATTGAGCTATGGGGTGCCACAGGGTACCATCCTGTCCCCAATGTTGTTTAACATCTATATGAAGCCACTGGGAGCGGTCATTAGGGGATTTGGAGCTAAATGCCATCGGTATGCTGATGACACGCAGCTCTATCACCCTGTGACATCTGAATCAGAAGAGGCTGTGCAAGTCCTGAATCAGTGCCTAGACTCAGTGGTGGGCTGGATGAGGGCCAATAAACTGAAGCTGAATCCTGGCAAGACGGAAGCCCTGTGGGTGAGTGGTTCCCGGGTCTGGGAGATAGGCTCATTGCCTGTTCTGGATGGGGTTGCACTCCCTCTGAAAGATCAGGTCTGTAGTCTGGGAGTACTCCTAGATCCATCATTGTCGCTGGAGGCCCAAGTGGTTGCAGCAGCTTGGAGTGCCTTTTACCAGCTTCAGCTGGTTTGCCAGCTACGGCCTCTCCTGGACAGGGATAGCTTGACCATGGTGATACAGGCATTAGTAACCTCAAGACTGGTTACTGCAATGCGCTCTATGTGGGGCTGCCCTTAAGGCTGGTCCGAAAGCTGGAGCTAGTGCAGAATGCAGCAGCTCGGCTGTTGTCGGGAGCTGCCCTTTTCAGCGTGTAACTCCTTTGCTGAGGGAACTGCACTGGCTGCCTATTCGCCAGCGGCCAGGTTTAAGGTATTAGTACTAGTGTACAAAGCCCTAAACAACTTGGGACCAGGATACCTGAGAGGGCGCCTCCTTCCCTACCAACCTGCCCGGTCACTGAGGACATCAGAGGGCATGTTCCTGGTGGTTCCGCATGGACCTATGGCTCGGTTGGAGTCCACCAGGAGAAGAGCCTTCAGTGTGGTGGCCCCCTTCGTGTGGAATTCCCTGCCTTTAGAGGTAAGGCAGGTGCCAAGCAACATGGTATTCTTTCTGGTGCCTCCTGAAGACGTTGTTCTTTCAAGAGGCCTTCCTTGCATGACCAGCCATGGGTTGTTGAATTCCACTTTGTTGGGATTTGTCTTTTTAAAAATGTTTTAACTTTTTAAACTCTTTTAACCATTGTTTTATTCTTATGTTGTTCACCGCTCTGAAATCTTCTGATGAGGAGCGGTATAAAAAAAAAAAATTCCATGGAATTTGAAAAAGAAAAATGAAAAAGCAAAAGCAAGACAAGATCACCAAGAGCATATATGCTTATTTTGAAAAGGGGCAGCCTTTTCTACCAGTTGTTCCCTTCTTAGTTACATATTTGGAAGGCAGTTACATATTCCTTCTACAAATGGAGGACTACATTCTCAATCCCACTGGATTAATCTACTCAATCAAGTCTACAAGGTGCCACAAGCAGAAAGCAGCTACATAGCAAAATGTTTCTAAGCCCATTGCTCTAGATACTGTCCCGCTTAAGTTTCTGAGCCACTTTCAAAAGCAGCCCCACATAGAGCACATTACAGCAGTCCAATCTGGAGGTCACCAAGGCATGAATTACAGTAGCCAGCCCCTGCCTTCCAGTAGTGGTTGCAGCTGATGGCCAGCCAAAGCTGATGAAAGCCGTTCCAGGCTGCACCCACCAATGGGACTCTTATCAGCAATGTTATGTCCAAGAGGACCTCGAATGATGGAATTGCTGCTTAGGGGAGGGGGTGATCCTACTCAGAATAGCCATTTCCTCAACTAGCTGCTCCCCCAACTTGAGGCATCAGAATCTTCCAACAGGGGAAAAGCAATACAGTGGTTAGAATGTCAGACTAAGAGCCAGGTTCTAATCTCCATCCAGTCACGAAGCTTAAAGAGTCGGTGGCTTCGGGCCTATTATCCTTTCTTGGCCTAACCTACATCACAGGTTTGTTGTGAGGATAAAATGGGACAGAACATGTACACCAGTGGTGGGCAACATGTGGCTCTCCAGATGTTGTTGGACTGCAATTCCCATCGTCCCTCACCATTGGCTATGCTGGCTAGGGCTGATGGCAGTTGCAGTTCAACAATATCTGGATAGCCACATGTTGCCTAGCCCTGATGTACACAATCCCGTGCTCCTTGGAGGAAAGTGGGAAATAAATAAGTGGAGCCCACCTCTGTTTTATACTTGTTCTTGGGCAAGTTACTTTTCTTTTTGCCTCACCAGTTTGCCTTCTGGTGTTTGATGTTATGTTGGCACAGTATCCATGGGCTCCATTTCCCCCCAAAATTAATGGCTGGCAGAGTCGCTTGCAGCAATAAGTGGCAAAGTACTCTTTTTTTTTTTGCTGTTCTATTCGTAAATTTACTTTGGTACGGTGTGTTATTGTTGGGTTGAAGCCAGGGAATGAAAGAGATAATGCTGGTAGGGTGATTCCTCTTATTGAATAATTCCTGTGCAAGCTGAAACAACAGGAGCGGTGTCCAAAACAAGCTATCACTTACCCAGCTTATCTCAGTAAACTCCCTGACAGCTGGGAATCCCAACCTGGAATATCCACCAGCTTCAGTTTACTGAAGATGAAGGGCTGAATTGATGGTTCTTATGTCTGCAAATGTCCACATTACACAGTCTTCTTCAGGCAGAATGGAGCAATAGCTTAAAGCTCATTTACACAACCCTTATTTTAACCTCCTCTTTTAATTATATTTTTAAGCCACTTTAAGTCAATGTATGATGAAGTGGGACATAAACCCTTGAAGCACGGTGATATGCTTGCTGATCTTAAGTTGGGGAGCAAGTGGGATTGTATGATTGCCCCACTATTTATTTATTAATTTTTTGTGCTGCCTATTCCCCACAACAGATATCAAAACTACTGTGGCCACCTTGGAACCCAGATACTGAACACCAGCTTTTAAGGGCACAATCCTATGGCCGCTAGACAGCATCTAGACAGCTGTAGGATTTTTTATTTTCTGAGAACCAAGCTCCGAGCTCAGTTCCCAGAAAACCACCTCCCTGCCCCCTCCCCCGCCTCCTCATAGGTGGAGTGGTTTGTCCCTGGCTCTGTGCTCGTAAGAGCAGCGTGGAGCAGCGTGGACAGGGGGCGTAACTGGGGGCGGGGAGGGGAGAGGATGGCGGAAGCACCATTATGATGCTTCCTATGTGCTGTCTGGCCTCCCCCACCCACTCCAAGGCACCCAGGCTAGACAGCTGAAATCGGCCATCTAGCTGCAAATGCAGGGCAGCCAGAGCACAGAGGAGAAGATCCCCTCTGCACTCCTCCTGCCCTGCATTGGATAGTCAGTTGCCTCTGAGTTCAGAGGCAGCTGACTATCACCATAGGATTGAGCACTAACGGCACAAACCTATACTGCAGTTACACCAGCTAGGGAACTTTAGGACATGGAGGAACTCCCATTACACTGGAAGAATGCCAGATCAAGATGTCCATCACTGGGAAATCCAGTTCTTTTTTGGCTCAACAGAGTTCCCCGGCATGTAAGACTCACTTTATGTCTGCGAGCCAAGCTGCAGGCTTTTCTCCAAACTCTGGAAACTTTTTTTGCACATTTTTGGTAAGGTTCTGCAGTTTACTCAAATGTCTGAGCAATTTGTGCAAGTTATTGCCCAATTTGCACAAATTATGCATATTTGGCCATAATTTGTGTGATTTGCACAAATTCGGCTATAATTTGTGCAAATTTAGCCATAATTTGTGCAAATTGGAGAACCTTCCCCCCAAAATTGCTGAAAATTCCTGGAAAATCCATGAACTGGCCCGACTCACTGCAGATTGAGATAGGCACCACAGCAAGAACCAAAACAAAGTCCAGGGAGCGAGCCTAGGAAAATTCATTGAGCTCCTCCCCCCAAAAAGGATTTGTCCAACATTCCTATGCCAGATATGTTGCTGCCATGACAGATACACTGCCAGAACTATGACTTGAGTCATGGGGAGAACTGGGGTGGGTACAGAGCTGCATCGTTTCCTATACTTCCCCATATTATTGCCATGCCCCTATCAATAGCAGAACTTTAGACCAGCCCCAGACCATTTGCTAACAATTAGTGCCCCTTGATGAAACTTCAACCTATTGTTCTGGGCTGTTACCCAGCAATCTGCCTGACCAAAGAATGGCTGGCCAGCAGTCATGCCAGTATTTAAATCTCCATTAGGGATAGGGATAGATAAATCTGTCAGCTTCTGGTTTCTCTCTGTTCGTCTGTTTTCAGTCTTCAGTTTGTCCTGAATTTTGAGAATTTTTTAAAGCTTGCATTAAAATTTGGAACAATTTTGTATGCATTTATCCTAATACATGCATTTTTGAATGCAGTTTTATTTATTTATTATTTATTTATTGCATTTATATCCTGTCTTTTTTCTTCTTCCAAGGAACCCAAGGCAGCTTACATTATCCTCCTCCTCTCCATTTTATCCTCACAACAACAACTCTGTGAGGTAGGTTGGGCTGAGAGTCTGTGACTGGCCCAAAGTCATCCAGTGAGCTGCCATAGCCGAGTGGGGACTATAACCCGGTAGGGGTGTACGAACCCCACGTACTGTTCCACTCCGAGGTCCGCTGGGGGGGGGGAAGCAATCCACCCCTCCCCCTGGAATCCTCCCCGGCCAGTTCCACTCTGTGGTGAGTCTGCGGAGCCACCGGCTGGGGCCACCTGCAGCCGGACTTCCATCTGCTGCTGGGCTGCGTGGCCAAATGGCATCTGGCGTAGGGGATGCCATTTGCGTCCCTGCCCTTGGCCGTGATGGGCTACGTAAATATTTATGTAGCCTATCACGGCAAAGAGCAGGGATGGAAATGGTGTAGCGGACGCCATTTGCGTCCCTGCTCTTTTTGTGATTGGCTATATAAATATTTACATAGCCAATCACGGCCAAGGGCAGGGACGCAAATGGCGTCCGCTACACCAGACACCATTTTGTTCCGCAGCCCGGCAGCAGATAGCTGCGGAACGAAGATGATGGACCTGGACTAGCCGCCGCCAGGTAGGGTCCATCCCGGGGGGATTTTGGGTGGTGGGGGGGCATAGTCCATTCTGCCACGGACTCCAGGATTCTTTAAAATCCGGACTCATTGGAGTCCATGGAGGATTTCTCTGCCATCCCTAGAACCCAGATCTCCCGGCTCCCAGTCCAACACTCTCACCACTACACCACACTGGCAGTTTTGCCTAATATGCACACTTCTGCAAGCTATTTCCCCACTGCAATGCATTTTTTAATGTTGCTTTCACTCATCATGCATTTTTATGTGGACGTTCCCCTAATATACATATTTTGTACACTTCTTTATTACTTGGAGAACCCCCATTGCAAAATTCAGAGAAGTGCAAATTTCAAAGGATAACTGCGTTTCAGTTTCCATATTGGTTTGAAAGTGTGAAATTAATACCAAATGGATTTCTCTCCCAACCCTAGTTGCGGAGAGAGCAAATATTTTTCATGAAACGTTTTAGTCATATTTTAAACACAAGTGGCCATGAGCCAACAATTTCTTTTGGTACCACTGATATACACATGCTGAAAGGGTTTCCTCATTCACTTCAATAGAGGGGGAGGTTCTGACTGCACAAAGTGGTACGCATGCAAAGCTTCCCCTTATTTTGAGGTCAATGGGAGACTCCACTTTTGCTGAAGCATTTAAGGGTTCCCAAACCTTTTTGGGCAAGGGGACGTACTTGGAATTTTGAGGGACTGTTGTCAGTGCTCTCACAAAGTAGCTGCCATGGGAAGGGTTTGCCCATTCACAAAATGGCTGCCATTGTGGGCATGGGCAATTTTTAAAAAATCACTCATTTCCCAGAAGGAAAATTGGTGAGGCTAAAAAAAAGATTACTTGCTCAAGAACAAGGCAGAGGTAGGAATTTCGAAACATAAAACTACTCTTTCGAAAGCACAGTTTTCTTCTCCAACACCCATTTCATAGAAGACAAACTGGTATGCCTCAAAGATACGTAACTTGGGTAAAAAAAACTGGGTACAAGGCAGAGGTGGAATCTGAACCCTAAATGCTGAATCACATATTCAGCCCTACAAAACACAACAAAATATACATTTCACATAAGGGGCAATCTTTGTTGTTGTTCAGTCGTTAAGTCGTGTCCGACGCTTCGTGACCCCATGGACCATAGCACGCCAGGCCTTCCTGTGCTCCGCTCTCTCCCGGAATGTGCTCAAGTTCATATTCATTGCATCGGTGATGATATCTAGCCATCTCATCCTCTGCCATCCCCTTCTCCTTTTGCCTTCAATCTTTCCCAGCATCAGGGTCTTTTCCAGTGACTTTTCTCTTCGCATGAGGTGGCCAAAATATTTGAGCTTCAGCTTCACTATCTATCCTCCCAATGAGCAGTCAGGGTTGATTTCCTTTAGGATTGACTGATTTGACCTCCTTGCAGTCCAGGGGACTCATAAGAGTCTTCTCCAGCACCACAGCTCAAAAGCATCAATTCTTCGACGCTCAGCCTTCCTTATAGTCCAGCTCTCACAGCCATACGTTACTACTGGGAAAACCATAGCTTTGATTATACGAATATTTGTCGGCAAGGTGATGTCTCTGCTTCTTACTATGCTGTCTAGGTTTGCCATAGCTTTCCTCCCAAGGAGCAAGCGTCTTTTAATTTCATGGCTACAGTCACCACCTGCGCTGATCTTGGAGCCCAAGAAAATAAAATTTGTCACTGCTTCCATTTCTTCCCCTACTATATGCAAGGAAGTGATAGGGCCAGATGCCATGATCTCAGTTTTTTTAATGTTGAGTTTCAAATCAGCTTTTGCACTCTCCACTTTCACCCTCAACAAGAGGCTCTTCAGATCCTCTTCACTTTCTGCCATTAGGGTGGTATCGTCTGCGTATCTGAAGTTGTTGATAATTCTCCCGGCAATCTTAATTCCAACCTGTGATTCATCCAACCTGGCGTTTCTCACGATGTACTCTGCATATAAATTAAATAAGCAGGGCGACAATATACAGCCTTGTCATACTCCTTTCCCAATTTTGAACCAATCTGTTGTTCCATGTCCGGTTCTTACTGTTGCTTCTTGACCCTCGTACAGGTTTCTCAGGAGACAGCTAAGGTGATCTGGTCCTCCCATCTCTTTAAGCATTTGCCACAGTTTGTTGTGATCCACACAATCAAAGGTTTTAGCGTAGTCAATGAAGCAGAAATAGACGTTTTTCTGGAATTCTCTTGCTTTCTTCATGATCCAGCAAATGTTGGCGATTTGATCCCTAGTTCCTCTGCCTCTTTGAAACCCCGCTTTACTTCCGGTAGTTCTCGGTTCATATACGGCTGAAACCAAGCTTGTAGAATTTTGAGCATAACCTTGCTGGCATGTGAAATGAGCGCAACTGTACGGTAGTTTGAACAATTTTTGGCATTGCCCTTCTTTGGAATTGGAATGTAAACTGACCTTTTCCAGTCTTGTGGCCACTGGAATTTGGCCACTGAGTGTTCCAAATTTGTTGGCATATTGAGTGCAGCAGCACTTTAACAGCATCATCTTTTAGAATCTTAAATAGCTCAGCTAGAATACTGTCATATCCGCTAGCTTTGTTGTTAGTAATGCTTCCTAAGGCCCACTTGACTTCACTCTCTAGGATGTCCGGCTCAAGTTCAGTGACCGCACTATCATGGCTATCAGGGACATTCAGATCTTTCCTGTATAGTTCTTCTGTGTATTCTTTCCTCCTCTTCTTAATCTCATCTGCTTCTGCTAGGTCCCTGCCTTCTTTGTCCTTTATCATGCCCGTCTTTGCACAAAACGTTCCCTTGAGATCTCCAATTTTCTTGAAGAGATCTCTAGTCTTTCCCATTCTGTTGTTTTCCTCGATTTCTTTGCATTGTTCATTTAAGAAGGCCTTCTTGTCTCTCCTTGCTATTCTCTGGAACTCTGCATTCAGTTGGATAGATCTTCCCCTTTCTCCCTTGCTTTTTGCTTCCCTTCTTTCCTCAGCTACTTGTAAAGCCTCATCAGACAGTCACTTTGCTTTCTTGCATTTCTTTTTCTTTGGGATGGATTTCGTTGCTGCCTCCTGAACAATGTTATGGACCTCCGTCCATAGTTCCTCAGGCACTCTGTCTATCAGGTCTAATCCCTGAAATCTATTCCTCACCTCCACTGTATATTCATAAGGGATATGATTTAGGTCATACCTGAATGGTTTAGTGGTTTTCCTTACGTTCTTCAATTTAAGCCGAAATTTTGCAACAAGAAGCTCATGATCTGAGCCACAGTCAGCTCCAGGTCTGGTTTTTACTGACTGTATAGAGCTTCTCCATCTTTGGCTGCAAAGGACATAATCAATCTGATTTCGATATTGACCATCTGGTGATGTCCATGTGTAGAGTCGCCTCTTGTGCTGTTGGAAAAGAGTGTTTGCTATGATCTGCGTGTTCTCTTGGCAAAACTCTATTAGCCTTTGTCCTGCTTCATTTTGTACACCAAGGCCATGCTTGCCTGTTATCCCGGTGATTTCTTGACTTCCTACTTTAGCATTCCAATCCCCTATGATGAAAAGGACATCTTTTTTTGGTGTTCATTCTAGAAGGTGTTGTAGGTCTTCATAGAACCGATCAACCTCAGCTTCTTCGGCCTTAGTGGTTGGGGCATAGACTTGAATTACTGTGATGTTGAATGGTTTGCCTTGGATTCGTACTGAGATAATTCTATACTTTTTGAGATTGTACCCCAGTACTGCTTTTCCCACCCTTTGGTTGACTATGAGTGCTACTACATTTCTTCTAAGGGATTCTAAGGGGCAATCTACATTACAACTTTAAACTGGTTTTAGTGATTACGGCTACCAAATACAGGAATTCTG
Organism: Heloderma suspectum; assembly: GCF_057233095.1. Lineage (NCBI taxonomy): Eukaryota > Metazoa > Chordata > Lepidosauria > Squamata > Helodermatidae > Heloderma > Heloderma suspectum. The sequence continues at coordinate 30,141,546 of NC_139459.1, forward strand.
GGAATTGTAGCTCTAGGAAGAGGGGCTGCATGGGCAGGGGACAGGGGTCTCTAGCAAAGAATTCTCAGTACCCTCATGAAACTGCAGGATCCCTTTAGATAAACTGGTTTGAAACCATTTTAAAGTTGTAATGTAGATTGGCTCATATATTTCCCTCAGATGATGCTCAGAGAAACACAGGCAAAACACCTACCCAATTACACACCCACAGCAAAAAGAAACTCAGGCAAAACACACATGCAGAAACCAGACAATATAAACACTACTCCAAAAAAACACACCAAAAATAAAACCCAGGCAAAACTCATTACACACACACAGAGAGAGACACACATGCAGGCAAAACACACACCACAATGGTTAGAGCTTTGTATCTGTTTCCAAAACAGGAGAACATTTCTGCTCACTCATTTCAATGTGTTTCTCTCCACACTGTAAAGCAGATGATTTAATAAGATCCCAATTAACAAATGTCTGAGTCTGTCAGTGGAGGCTGGTGGCTCCGATTTCGGTGGGGTGTGATTCCATTCTGGATTTTAGTCAGAACCAGCTAGAACTCTAAAAAGAACTATCCAAGGTGCTGAACCTATTTGGAGATAGAGTTCAGCACCTTGGATAGCTCCTTTAGAGTTCTGACTAGTTCTAATTAAAACCTAGAATTGAATCACAGCCCCACCAAAATCAGAGCCACCAGTTTCCACTGGTATCTGTGCAGAATTAGCGTAATAGAGTTTGCCAGTCCAGCATACTCCTGCATTTTAATTTGTACAGAGTGCAGAGAAAGTAGGGATGGATCGACTCACCTCCACCTGCGCCACTGGGTGCTCAGCGAGCCGTGTTCTGCTTCCTGGACGAGCCAACACATAGTCCGCAGGCAATCAGCAGTACCCTGCAGCTGCCTAACTCCTCAGCATGCCACCATTTTGCAAAGAAAAATAAAACCATGGAGGCTTGGGATTTTCCATAAATGTAATGTTGCATAAATGGCGGCCGAAAAGGAGCCATTTATGCAACATAATAGGTGTAAATGGACCATTTATGCTTGTAATGTTGTGTAAATGTCCCCTTTATGGCTGCTATTTACATAACATTACATTTATGGAAAAACCCAAGCTGCCATTTTTTCACAAAATGGCAACTTGCAGAGAGGTCAGGCGGCTGCTGGACACTCATGGACTGAGTGGCGGTTCAGCAGGCAGGGTCTGGTAAGCACGGCAGCTCAGCAAACAGGTTCTGGGAGGCCAAGTGGGGGAGAGTCTGCCAGACTCTACCCCCTCTCAGACTCCTGCAACGTTCCGAAGAGAAAGGCTGATTCTCCCATCTCCCTCTATTAGGATCTCTACCGGGATGATCTTCTGAAGAGCTGGCATTGCTCTGCTTAAAGAGATGATTCATCTTATATTACTGAGTGGGTTGCTAAAAACTGTTTTGACTTCACTGCAAATTAGGGGGGAAATCTGTTGTCCTTGTTTTAAAATCCTTGTTTTTATCTATTTGTTCTTAGTATCTGCTCTCTGTATTAAAATTCATTTTGTTCTGTGACCATAATAAATCATTCATTCACAAACAAATGAATGAATACACACACAGGCAAGCCACACACAGATGCCCACAAGGCAAAATGTCCTCTAGTGTTCCCCCCCTCCCCTTCCAGCCCCCCGGAACACTCTCTACCACTCCCAACTTACCTTTTTTTTCTTTTTTCTGGGCAGCTGGACATGCTTTAAGATGGAGCATGGAGCCCAGAGGAATTCATGCTGTCCTGTACTCAAAAGATCTGGGGATAGTCAGAGAAAAGACATAGGTTATTGAAACAGGTGTAATACAAACTGAAAATGCAGAGTGAAACTGAATCCTATCCATCCTTGATTCCTGGGCAGGTCCACTCTAGAGAGACAAATTAAAGATTAATCATTAAGCAATTCCTATAACCTGGGCTAGAAACACTGCAAATTCTGGCACGTTACAACTACCCCCAAACATAGAAGCAGGACTCTTGCAGAAGATTTATGAATATTGTACATGCATTTCTTAAGTTAATTGTTTTTCCTATCATGTTATGTCTATGTGTCATATTAGAGATATTCTGATTAGGCCACTGTTTACTTAAGGGGACAGGTGTAATATACATGATGTTGGGAGAAAGCCAAAAAGCCACAATCCATTTGAGGACTCTAGTCCTCCTAACGCTGCTTGTCACAGCCCAAAATCAAACATCCGGTGTTCTTGGCTAATGGGCTGGTAATGATGTGTTGGAAACCATAATACAAAAAGAAAAAGAAAAAAGGTACTAGGCCAAAAAAAAAAAGTCAACGGGAAGGCCAAAGAACCTAAGCAATCAGTTGCTAGAGGTTGACAAAACTATTCCAAGCAGAGGTCCTGATCCAGCAAGAGGCACAGGTAATTTGGTGACACATGTAAAAATCAAATCCAAAACTTGCTTCTAGAGGTCATGGTCTGAGAAAGGCATTCTATGCCTCAAGGATGTCTTGAATTCTGAAGAAATGCTGGCTTTGTTTGGTGAATTGGGAATAATAAGATTTTCTCCACTACCTCAAGCCAAGTAGTGATATGTCCAATTTATGGGAATACAAATTCAGACCAGGCACATGTTGAATATTTGTGAGATCTCTTTACAGATCAGCTTCTTCCGTGATGGTGTGTGTGGGGGGGAGTGGAGGACATTGTGGATTGTTCTATGTTGTAAAGTTCAGGTCTAGTGAACCTTGTCATATTTAGCTTTTATGTATTTATTCTATATCCCACCTTTCCACCAAAAGTAGCTCAAGGCAGCTAACCATAATAAATTTGAGATTAAAACAAAAATATAATTAAAACATTAAAACAAATAGATTTTTAAAAAATGCAATAATAAAGGAAATCAACAGTACCCAGCCCATTAAAAAAAAAAAAAAACCCTTCAGCAGTGGAACAGCTTACATGCCAAAGGTCTGCCTAAATATAAACATATTTGCCTACCAATGGAAGGACAACAGATATAGAGCCAAACTAGCCTTCCTCAGCAGGGAGTTCCTGGGAGCAACCACTAAGAAGGCCCTCTCTCACGTCCCTACCAAACATGCCTATGATGGCGGTGAGACCAAGAGAAGGGCCTTCCCAAAAATCTTAAAACCCAGGCAGAATCATATGGGAGAATGTGGTCTTTCAGGTAACCTGGTCGCAAGTCACACAGGGCTTTATTGATCACAATCAGCACTTTGAATGGTGCCTGCGAACAGACTGGTCATGGCATCTCCAGAAGAACTCCTGGTCTTGCATTCAGTAAGGGTGCTGAGAATACTGTTAGAGATACTTAGTCTGCTCCCTGAACTACAGTTCCCAGAGTTCTCTGGGAAAGGGAACAACTGTTATATCTGTAGTGTGGATATGCCCTAAAACAATTTCCCAGTGTAATATTTTGGCTGCTTGAAAGTCAATCATCAGTCTTGACTGTGTACAGCACATGCACCAGCCAAGCACACATCATGCTCAAACAGTCTATGAATAAACCAGCAGAGTATGAGTGTATCATCTCTGGCTGTTAACTTAAATGAATATATAAAGGATGATTTGCCTAAACACAGCTACAGCATCTCTGTTTGCACGTGATGTGTTATACAACAAATCAACTCATGTTAATAACACACCAGAGTATATGCCACATGCCTTATAAGGAAGAATATCCCCATCAAATAATATGTTTTAAATGTCATTTGACAAGTGCTGACAAGTTGGATTGCCAATAAAACCCTTGTTTTTAACCAAGATGGTAAATGACTGTCATTAAAGTGCTGCTATCAAGTCACTGGATTTGTAATGTAGCTGTGCAGAGTGGTTGCAACACCTTTTACAGATGAATCCTCTTCTGTATTCACAGTGTATAACATACCAAGGGAATAAGGAATCATATCAGATTCTCATCTCTGTGTTTGGCAAGAGTGTCATTTAATGAAAGTATTTCCTCAAAACTCATCCAAGAAAAGCTTTTCATGTTATTAAAGGGACAGATCCAAAACATTTCAGAGAACATGGAGGTCTTTCCATTGGCTTACCTGGTATTGGATCAAGTTCTGAATGACCATTTCCTTCTTTGGGAAAAACAATTCCTGGAATGAAAGGACCCATTGTTCCATTTGCGGCAACTCTGATCATATGTCCCAGTGAAAGACCTTTCTTGTCCTTGTGATCCTTTGCTGTCTTTAGGCTGAATTCTGCAATCACCATCGAAGTAAGTGTTTTCCTTATAACTGTGCACAATACACATTGCCCTGACTATGTTACAACCCATAAGTATTTTCGCTGATGGTCACTCTGTCCTCCCTGAAATTACCATTTAAAAAAAAAAAAGTGCACACCTCTGTGAACTTGTGCTTTTTATACAGTCATGAGTTGCCCTGGGGCTGGGGAGCAGAAGGGAAGCACACTCTGGCTTCTGCTACCAACCAGGTAACCCAGGTCTTCAGGGAGGCTGAACCCCCTGCCTCCCAGAAATACCATCAAGTCAAGAGGGAGACCAACCTGGCCTGTCTATCGGCCAGAGAAGGAGCAGCTTCAGGGAGCTCGTATCCCCTTCCTGCAAGGGCTGTCTTGGCTCCAGGGCTGGCCCAAGACATTTTGCTGCCTGAGGCAAAGGACAAGATGGCACTTCTTTCCATGCCAGATACAGAACCCAACTCAACTGGCACTTGAACCATGCTTTAACATTGACAACAGGATGGAGTCCTCCATCTCACCTGAGGGAAGCAGACTAGTTTAGGGGATATAAGACAGGCGCACACAGCTTTGTCCTCCTAAGAGAGTAGAATGTCTAGGGGACTACCACTGCTGCCTCCTGGCATCTGCTGCCTGAGGCCATTGCCTCACTCTGCCTAATGATAGGGCTGGCCCTGTTTTGGCTCCAACTGACCATTGCTTTGGGACTGCAGAAATAAGAGAAAAGAACACTCTGGCCACATGTGTTGGTTCAAGGAGCAAGAGACTCATTCAAGCAAGAACACAAGCAAAGGAAGAGCAGCCTGGCCCCAAGTGCATTTAAATGTCCCCTTATAGCTCACCACCTTCTCCTGGCCTTGAAAAATGGATCTCCCTCCTCTTCCTTTTCCCACCACTCCCCTTCCCATCTGTATCTTGTGATTTTAGTTTGTCATCCTGATGGCAGGGCCTGCCTGTCTCTCTTGTTTATTGAGGCAAGAATTGGGAGGCAAGAATTGAATTGTCTGAAAAGTGGGATTAAAATGCAATAAATAAATAAATAAACAAACAAACAAACATCATGAGTTGGTGGCAAAGTGGGGCATCAATCCACAGAACTAAAGCCTGGGGCCAGCAGATCCTTGCTTTCCATGGAGCTATTGCACTTGACAAGAAGTCTCTAACACTTTACTCCCTATGGTGAGTGGAGAAAGGAGCAGCTGGAAAGTAAAGAGTTATTTTGATGAAAGTTGATGGGACACTTGCAGTTCACAAACTCCCAACTTAGCCTGAAGAAAATGGTTGTGAAATCAAGCTATTGGAAACTTTTGGGCATTGAAAAATGATGGATCTACACGCTCACAGATCACAACCCGTATGTGGGTGTTTGCCTCGGGGAATTTAAGGTCACAGTTCTCTATGCACATGCTTAAGCCTCTCCCATTGAAAACAATACAACCTAAAACCAACAAACACTGTCTGGATTGTAATCTCCCTTTCCCAGGATATTTTCTGGATTTCAGGTACAGAGATGATGGTCTTTCAGCTTTATCACTCCTGCCCTGGTCTACGCCATATTTAGTTCCTAATTCATATGGTGTTTCTTTCTGTTGCCTGTTTACATTTTCACTGCCATTCTTTTGTGAACCAAAGCAGCTCTTACTTATGGCTTCTGTAAGGTTATATACTCCTATATAAATTCTTTTTCAGCAAAGAAACAACACCCTGAGACAGCAGATGTCTCTACCATGGAACTTTTCTCAGGCTGTACCACTTCTACCTTGGAGTCTGGAATGGGGTGTTGTTTTTGTCCGCATTGCGGTTTGTGCATCTGATCTCATCCACCTTTTCCCATCTCTCACATCTCACTGGGGGATATTCTCTCTTCATTAACTTCTGCATTCAAAGGAATCTCAGCACTGCAGAGTTATTTGTGGTTTGGATGCATCTGGCCTCTTCAAAAGCTGTTCTCCCACCAGTTCGGACTTTGACCGTAATTATATGAAGATAATTATACATTTTTTAAAAAATTACTCTTTTTATAAATTATTTGTTTCAGGATCATGGGGCATAGGACAAGGCTGATCAACGTCTAAAAGCTGGGGTTGTGGTTAGGGCGGGGGAGGGGGTCACTTATCTGTCACCAGAAAAGAGGAAATTTATCACCAAAAAGGAGGACAAAAAGAGGACACAGGCTGGCATCAAAGCTGCATGTGCTAATTCGCATGTATAGATGCAAAATTGGAAATAATCATTACAATTTAAAGAGAAATATAATACATCTCACCACCCAAAGTGTCCCCAGGTGTCCTGTGGGGCTGCTGTTCAGTTGCTAACTGATGATGGACAATGTGAAAGCCCCTGCTTTCCTTGCGTATGGTTCTTGACCATTAGACCTTGAACTGGGCAGCCCTTCAAAAACAGGTGTCCTTCGAACAGAAGACTGTCTTTTGACAGCCCTTCAAATAGAGGACTAACCTCTGTAAAGTAGGACACATGGCCACCATAGTTGGAGCATATGCTTTAGATATTACAGCTCAGGGTCTGATTAATTAAGCGCCAATAAAGTGTTAGCAATGTACAGTATTGGCTGAACATACATGTCTCCTTAGCTATCGTCTAAAAAGAACAAGACAAACATTTTTTAAAGGTTTTAGAATAATGCAGCTGAAAAATTAAATATGGAAATGTTAAAATTCAAATTTACTTCCTCATGCTTGAAGATATGACAACAAGACACAGGGGGAGGGGGAGGGGTTCCTGCTGCCTCTGAAGCTGAATGAACCTCTCAATGGTGGCATCCAGTGGTGTCATCAGGGTGGGACTTTGGGGCAGAAGGCCAGGGCCTCGTACAGCAGAATGATCAGGAGGGCCCCTGAGTGCAGCAATGCAGCCTTACCACATTCTGAAGTAAGTAAAGTAATACGCATTACCATCTGAGGGAGCCCCGTAAAAGAGGGAGCCCTGTAAAGCTATTAAATCCAGATACTAAAATTACCTAACTGAATCACTGCTGGTCTCTAAACCTGTCAGGGTGGAAACTGAGCTGATAGAACCCCAGAGCAGTTCTGATTCTGAGGAGGATCAGTAGTCCATGGGAGAGGAGCCCGCTCATCCCTCACAGGCACAGCAGCTGGCAGAGATTCCTCCTGCCAACATTCCTGAGATAGATAGATAGTGATCCTAGCAGTGAGAAAGTGCGGGAGGGGGGCTTGCTAGACGCTCGACGCAGACGCAGGGAATGACGAGCGATGGAGGGCACGAAAAGGAGGCGTCGCACCTGTTTGGCGCGCAAGCAACGGCCGCCTCCCGTGGACCCAAGGGAAAGAGGGAGGATCTCTCCCTAGCCTGTAAGTTCAGGGTCTTCAAGTGATTCTCCTTCAAACGGGGATCAACTGCCTACTCGGAGCATAGGCTACTCTGCTGTTCATTGATTAGTCGCTGGTGATTAGCATCTGAAAGAGTCATTAAGTTGTATCAGGATTAAAGCCTTGAAAAGAATCCTTTCATCTGTGTCTTGAGTTGGCTATTGGAGTGTACTGAAAGAGGCTGCTAGGGCACTCCTGACAAAACCTTGGAACACCAGCTTCCCAGGGTTATGACCCAAGAGCTTGCCCCTTTTAAGCTGGCCACAAAGATCCCTCTTTTTTCTTTTCTTTGTTTAAAGACAGGCTTCTTAAGATTGTTATTCTTTTACTGTCATTTTTTAAATGCTGATTCTTGATTGGATCCTTTCCCCCTTACAGTTTTAGTGTAGTTTTACAATTTTATTTGTGTTGTTAATGTTCTAAATTGTATCGCACTCTTTTTGAATGAAAAGGGGGCTGAAAATTGCTCCTGCCCCAGATGAACAAAATGAATGCCTGATCACCAGACAAAAAGTATCTCATGAGCCTGATGCTGCCTGCAGGCCTCCAGAAGACCAGCCTTAGCTTAAGGCGTCAGACCCAGGGCCAGCCCTACCATTAGGCAAAGTGAGGTGGCAGCCTCAGGCAGCTGCTTTTGGATGTCCTGAAAGGGCGGCAATGTCTTTGTTATTATTATTTTAATTGTATTGTCAGGGAAGAGGAGAGGTGCTTATGGGATGCTCTGTCTCAGGTTTCAAAACAATGTGGCTGGCTTTTGGTGCTATGCCCTTTAACTTGGTGGTTAATTTTTGGTGCTATGTCCTTGAGAGCAGGGGACATAATTTGCTGCTCAGGCAGCAAAATGTATTTGGGCCACCCCTGATCAGACCCCGAAGGAGTGGCCCTCATGGAATGTGGACAACGTTTGGCTGACGGACAGCTCTTGTATGTACATTCAGGAAGAAGCAGATCCAGTTTTACAGTGTAATCCAAGCTGAAGACATGCATCGGAGGTGCTACACCAACCACACGGGTAAAAGATTTTTTAAAAAGGACGTTGTGCAGTACATCAGAAGAGAGAGGATCAGGCAAGGTATTGAAATGAAAACCATCATCATCTGCTGCTGCTGCCGCTGCCATTTCCTGCTACAGATGTTGATGGACCAGACATTCACTGGGCAAACCAGAGGGCTACAGCTGACCTGAATGCAGCCCCCATTTATCTAGGCTTTCGGGCAGAGCTTCCAGGCGGGCCTGAGCCCTGAGCACCTCTCTTGTAAATAAAGCATTGCTCACATGGCACAAGTCAAGTCACAAAAAGGAAGACAAAGGAGCCCAAGCTTCATCAACAACTTAGATAATAGCTTGTAACACATGCCATATCCTGGTCATTGCCCAAACCTTAAAACAGTGAATCGTAGCCAGTCAGATATTAGCAACTGTGGTCTGATTGTGGGCTTCTGTAGTTGAGTTACTGGCCTTCATCTGCATAAATTGGCATCTTATGTTTACAAACATTGCATGCAGATCTAGCTCTAAATATGATGCCACTTCCATTCCTAGGCCAAAGTCAGTACTTTCCAGGAAGCAATGAAAGGCTTTTCTCCAAGCTTTCTGGCAACCCTATTCCTGCAAGGCTAAGAGCACTACTTAGAGAACTGTCACAAGATGAATGTCAAGATGATGGGAAGGGAACACAAACATAACACCTCATAATAAACACAATGTTCAATCTGATGTCAACTAAATGACAGAGGAATGGCACTTATGCAGATTGGAAAACTAAACATGGCTAACTTATTACAGTAAAGCTGCCAGACACTCTCCTGGAGTCTAAACTGTTCTACCTTCTTCATCAGTGGCTATGATCAATTGCCTGCTTTTTTATTTTAAGAAGGGGGAATTAAAGCAAAGTTGTTCTCTCCACTTGAAAGGTGAAAGTCTCAAGACACCAGGCTCCCTGCCCAAGGAGACAAGATGTTCATGACTTATTCCCAGATCAGGAAAAGCCAGCATGAGCCTCTTTAGTAGCAATGGGAAAACCAGAGATGCTCGAGCTGGGCAAAATTCTTCAAAATTTGCTCCAGAGCTCGGTTTGGCACACGCCTATTCTCATTTGTGATCTGTTTTTCAATTCATTCAAACAGGAAAAGTGTGCCATTTTCAAAAGTGTACATTTTCCCCTCATTGACTAAAGCATAAAAATGTGATTTTTTTTTTAAAAGTGCCTTTAAAAAAAAATTAAATATTTAAAATTGTGTATTTGTGAAGTTTTGCATTACTTATGTGTGCATTTTAAAAGTGCACACTTTCCCTCCCATTAAAGCCTGAAAATCCACAACTTTAAAAATGCCCAACTTAACTTGTACTTTAAAATTGTGCGCTTATAAAAATGCACAACTTTTAAAACACACGAATTAAAGTTGTGGATTTTTCAAAGTGCACATTTTTAAAACTGCATATTTTGTGGATGCGAACACAAGTTTGAAAATTTGCAAGCAGTTCTGAAGAACATGCACTTTGGTTCACGTTTGCATGTTTCTGAACAGTGCATTTCCAAGTGATTTGCGAAATGAAATGAAATTGTCATTCATCCCTACGCTACAGGGCACAATGAAAGTAGGTGGGTTTGAGGGCAGTAGGTAGCTTCAGCAGAAAGGGTCACTTGGGTTGGTTGCCCAACAACTGGAGCACACTCCAATCTCAGCTGCCAACCATCAGGGAAAACACACAGGCCCAGTTGCTAGGATTTGGAGTATTTATAGGGATGGGAGAGAATGTTAGTGGCTAGAGTAGGGTATTTAAGAGGGATAGGAATCAATCAGCCAAGGAGGCCCCACAACTCCCTAAATTGCTGGAAGAGAGAATGGAAGGAGAAGAAAGGCCAAAGATGCCAGAAGTTAGTATGGACAAATCTGTCAATTTTGTTTTTTCTCAGTTTCTCAGTTCTTCAGTCTTAAGTTTGGATCATCATGAACTTTGAGAATTTCTCCAATCAAATTTGGTTTATTATTAACGCTGATAATTCTTTTCTGAAGTCTGCATGAACATTTATAAGCATTGTTGTGCACATTTCTCCTAATACATGCATTTTGTATACATTTTTGCCTAATATACATATTTTTGCAAGCAGATTTCCAAATATAATGCATACCTGAATATTATTTTCTCCAATATACACATTTTTATTGCAAAAAAAACCATTGGAAAATTTTGTGCAAATTTTGTGCAAATTTTGAAGGATTACTGAGTTTTGGTTCACGACGTGGTTCAAGAGTGGGAAATTCGATAAGTTCTCATTAAAAATGAGCTGAATGAATTTCTCCCCCATCCCTAGCTGGAATTCCTTCCCCTCTCCCTCTGATCTGAGCCCATCCTGGGCAGCTTAGGAACAGATGATCTGGCACACTACCGCTATGGTTACAGCTTTTTGTCAAGAGACAGTGAAGTGTACTTGAAGCATATTTAGAATCTGTAACATGTCAAAGTATCAGAGATGGAAGCCCACAAAGAAGCAGTTGAATAGCCTAGTGCTTGCTCCAAAAATTAATTGAACCCTTTGAGCATTTCTTTTGAAGGCTCAAACCACTGAAGGGGTATAAGTGGCCATTTGAAAGGCAGATTTGAAGGACCCAATTCTCTCAATTCCTGCTACCCTGTTCCTTGGATTCAACTCCCATGATCTGAAAGAAACTGAGCAGAAAGAACCCTTCACCATGTATGGAACACTACTGTGCTGGAATGGGCATGGGGGCGGGGTGGAGAGAGCATCCAACATTACTAATTTTCCAGAGCTTCCTAGAAGGTCCCACCTGTGGTCTGTATGCTCACTAGTGGGACCACACAGAACCCATTAAGAAAAATATAATTTTGGAGAGCTGGAAAATAAACCATGTCCTGAAAAAATGTGGCTTGGAGAATGGAGCCGTTGTCCGATGAAGGTCCAGCCTCCGAACACTTACATGAAATGATACTTCTCTGACTCAGCCAATTGACGTTACAGCTATTGCTCCCACTGGCTTCCGCTATGCTGGGAACCAGGCCCCTAATGAAACTCTTATATTCTCACCATACAGCCAGAAGCCTCTTAGATTTGGCAGTACGTCCACTGAAAAAGGCATTCTTTCACAAGGGAAAATAAAAAAGACTTGTGATTCCAGTGAGAAGTGATGAAGCAAAATAACACCTGCACTCATGTGACCAGGCCAATCTATGTGCAGAGGACACATCCAGGAACTACAGGTGAGTGGAAGAGATACATAAAGCACTGATTGGGGGTCCACTTGGCAACCTACATAACTCTGGAAAAATGGGGTGGGGTGGGGTCTAAGCTCAAATTTTATACCAGGCTCAGAAAATCCTGTTGGTGACCCTAGACACATTTATATCTGCATTTGTTTAATAGGCCGAGACTATTAAAGGTGCATGATACAGTTAAAAGCACATGATACAATTCTACTACTGAAGCTAAGCAGGTCTAACACAATATATACATGGATGGGAGACTTTCTGGGAACTGGCCATAAACTGCCCTAAGCACAGAGTAGAAGGGTAAAAAGTATGTATCTAATCCTGTACTTTCAGGGTAGCTTTCAGTTTAAAAGTACCTCCCTTTCCTTTCTTTTTTTAATCTATTTTTTATTTTATTTTTATAAATAAAATACACACTACCAACAATATAATCAGAATCTTCAGTTTCCAACAATACAGTATTCTAAAAAAAGAAAAGAAAAAAGGGAAGATAGCAAAAGAAGGATGAGAAAGAATGTACCTCCCTTTTCATGCAAAGCCTCACCACACAAAATCCTTGCACAAAGAAGACAAGCGAGTCAGGGAGCGGTTTAGGCTGGTAGAACACTGCTTCCTGATAACTAGCTTTCTATGAAAAGGGAATTCTATTTCATAAGCAGAAATGTTCCATCAGTTATTAGCCAGAAGTGATCCAGTCCAGAAACGGTTTTGCTATGGGATCAGCTGCTTCCATGGACCACCTTTGACCTTCAGACTGCATCAAGGAGATGCCCGGCTGTTCTTTAGGCTCAATGTATAAACATTTACCATCAGGGTTACCACATAATCTCAGACTCACATACTGGCCACCTGCCAATAACAAATACAGCAACCGCCACCCTGATGACGCAGGCTTTGGGATCCTCAGATCTGAGCAAGTGCTGCACAAACAGGATCAGATAGCTCCAAAGTCCCACCCTCTGCACTGTGTAAATGGTATCCCTGGAGGTTAATAGGTCAGGACAAGGAGAAACAACGGCCTTAGACAGAGTCAAACCATTGGCCAGCCTAGCTCAGTTTTGCCCACACTGACTGGCAGCGGAAGTGGCACTCCAGGATTTCTCATAGGGTTCTTTCCAGCTCCACCTGGAGATGCCCTGGACTGAACTTGGGATCTTCTGCATAGAAAGGATGGGGTTTGTTGCTGAGGTACAGCCCCTCCCTGCATGTGGTGAGTCCTCACACCATATGTTTAATTGGTTAAAATTTGGGGGGGACAGGGAATTAGTATAGCAAAGGGGCAGAGGGAATCTCTTTCAGGTAGAGGAAGTAGTATTTATTCACAAACTGGATTACAGAGGTTTCTTAGTTACTCCCCCCCTTTTTTTCTAGCCTTTAAGATGGGGATGTTGAACCTCAGGCTCATGGATCAAATCTGGCCTTCCTCGCGACCCAGTCCACCCATCTAGGATTTCCTAGATGGCTCAACCCCTTTTCTCCACCCCCCAATGGTTTCCCAGCTTTTGTGTGGGTTTTCCCCCCATCTAAAAGGTTGAAATTCCTCTTCCAAGGCTTGATTACTGGCAGTGAGAGCTTTAAGTTACAATAGGCTGGCCATGTGTGCATGTGTGAGTATTCTGGCCTTGCCCCTTTTTGGCTTTGGCCCTGCCCCCTTTTGCCCCATCCACCACTGGAAAATGAAATTGAATTTGGCCCTTGGGCCAAAAAGAGGCTTTAAAGCACTGCTGCATCACAGCTCCCACGCACATTGAAAATGGGGCCACAAATGCCCCTGGGAAGATGCCCTGCGATTAGGTTGCATTGATCCCATGGGGGCCATCATCTTTTCCCACACAAGGCCCTGGGAATGAGGCAACATCCTCATGTTTGCAGCCCCATTCCCAATCTGAGCTAAGCACTCAGCTCAGCTGCAGCAGTGCTTTTAAAGGCTAGAAAATGGAAGGGGAAATAAAGAAGCTTTCAGACCACCTACTTATTTAATGTAGAGCTGTGCCAAAAATGGCCTCTCAAAATTCTCCAGCCTATTTGCCAGCAGAGAAAGGGGGGGCAATTTCACCAAATTTCTCCAAGGGGAGGAGAAATTCTCCAGCAGTTTCTAACAGAGAGGGCTCACTCTTGGCAGGGGTTGTAGCATAGTTTCTTTTTTCCTAAGGGTTTTTGGCTTACTGCGCTGTTCCTGCAAGTGGCAACAGCATCAACTGTGTTGGGGCTTCCACTTTTCTGAGGCAGAATTTTGAATTTCTTTTGGTGGTATTTTGAGCTCACCTAATCCCTGCGAGGTGGCCGAGGGTGCTGTGTGTGTTTCTCCATTACACATCCTTCCATTGTTCTGCAGCCTCCCAGGCCACCTGCACTTTCTGAACTGAAAAGGCCCCATGGGAGGAATTGCCTCATGGTGTCTTCCTCATGATGGCTTTAACTGAAGTGTGGGAAGCCGAGGAGGCTACAGGCTGCCACAGAGATTATTGTATGATGACAGACAGGACACTCATACATACTCCTCAGCCACCTCACAAGTAAGGTAAGCACAAGAACCCCCAAACCAGCCCATGAGAATTTCTCCAAAATGTCTCCTCCTTTGAATTTCTTTTTGGAAGTAATTTCTTTTCTATCAAATTGAATGAGAACAGTAAAAAAAAATGAGGGAGAAATTTTCAGCACAGCACCAATTTAAAGCAAAAGTTTTGCTGTCCCCCACCTGAAACTTAGCCACCCCCAGAAGATTTATTCCCTCCGCCCAATCTTTGGAAAGGTTTTCATCCCGACACAAAACCCCTGAACGTGGAGAATTTGGGGGAGGGGGAGGGAATAAACAACTAGATCACCCCTGGTTTGTCTCCATCAGTGTTCACTTTTAAGTGGGCCTTGAAAACCCATTAATTCCAATCTGCTTTTAGTTCAGGTGCAGTGCTGAATGTTTTTAACAGCTTGTATTGCTTTTGTTGGTTGATGCCGTTCATTTTAGTTGTTGAAATTAATTGTATATGGATGTGTTGCTGGCCTTCAGAATGTTTTAACTGCTGCTTTAATATGGTAATGTTTTGGACTTATGTTTTTATATAAGTTGCCTTGAGAGAGCCTGGGGTGGCCTATGAATACTTCTTTAAAAAATCAGTAAAAGGGCAGAAAGGACAGTGAGTGTTGGTAGCTCTGTGTTTTCATGTTGTTGACATCTGCTTTGATATAAAGGACTGGGGAAGCTGGTATTTTAGAGTATTTTACCAGCTAGTGATTAAAAACATGTCTGCATTGCTGGATCTTAAAAGAAAAGATAGATTTATTTTAATATATGCTATTGCTGTTGGTATTTTACAAATAAGGCTGCAAGCTATCATTTTTATTGCTTTGACAATTCTGACTTTCCAATACTTGTAATATTGATTGTATTTGTATCTTGCCCCATAAGATAAAGTTTTCTGAGCAGTTTACAATAAGCAAACATAAAAACAATTTAAATGCAAAACAGAACAGAAAACCATAAAATCTAAAGCAACATAAAACACAACATTGAACAAAACCAAACCAAAATTACCCCCAAATTTAGAGACACAGATTTTAAAACAGATCTTTGTAGGTCGCTCTGGGAGCCGTTTTGGCAGAAGAGTGAGGCAAAAATGCTTCAAATAAATAAGATGCCCTTTTGCCTTCCAAGGTGAGCTCTAAAAAACTAGTCCTACATGTTTTTCAGTATGGTTCAGTGTGAACCATGAAAAAGCCATCTGTGGAGGGCCTCTCCTGGTTAGTGCCCATGACATCTCCACACACTCCACTCCTCCCTTTCTTTTTGGAGCAGTTTTTCCAATTGTCAAAAGATTATTGTGGATTTTCAGTCCCATCCCCACAAAGGCACAAGCAAATGAATGTTTGATAATGAGCCTGGGAAAAAAGCAAGGAAAGGTAGGCAGCCCATCTGAAGCATCAGGGAAGGGGTAAGAAAGACATACTCGTGAACATTTGAATGACCGATATGTGTCATTTGCATTCCCAAGGCAGAAGGAAGGTGGGCATAAGGGGAAAAAATACACTGTGACTCCTTGCTGGTACATCTTTATGCACTTGTAGTGGCTGAGAGACTGAACGGCATCTACAGAAGTCCCTGGTTCAAAGCTCCTATCCGCCATGAACTCATCAGGTGGCTTTAAGTGAGGCATGTTGCCTCAGTCCCTCATGTGTAATACAGGTTGGTTGTGAGGATTACTGGAATAATGTATGTATGGTGCTTTATAATACTGAAGAGAGAGAGAGAGGTCTATATGAATGAATGAGCCTTTATTGTTCAAAGCCATAGGCCATCACAATTTAAAAAGCACACAGGATAAAATACAATAAAACCCCAGTTTAACAGTACACAAACAATGGATAAAATGACACGTTTGGATCTCACTTCCCCTCCAGACAGAGTAACAGCCGCAAAGTCCTTGCCCCTAGATTTATAAAAGGGTACAGTATGATGCCTGGATCTTAATTTTCTGGCAGCCAGAGCAAATTTTGCAACCTGGGTGGTAACATATACATCATTGCCTGCAAGCAATATACAAATCTGATCCAAGGGAGGTCTATTTAAAAGGAAACAAAGGATATAGTGGAGAAATTTATATCCCAGGGACTCATACAAATGGCAGCGAAGTAAATAGTGTTCAATATCCTCAACTTCTCCAGATCACAGATGCAGAGAAGTAAACGAGGTGGGCTATTGTCAAACCTCCCCTCCAGATAAGCAGAGGGCTTGTGCTGGAATCTTAAAGCTGTGAATGGTTTTCTTAAGGGAGAGTTCTATATAATGGAGCAATTCTATGGCAGTCGGATGGGGACCACCATGGTGGATGGACCACCACAGTCATGCTCTACCAGGCTCAGGCAGGCCAAGGCGGGAGGTAGGAGACGCCGTTTTTCCTTGTCACTATGCCACCTCCAGGACTGGAGTAGTTTCGTTCCAATTTGGGGGATGGATGGGCTGAGGGAACAAGAGAGCTTTGGGAATATCCAATTGGATACGAGCGCTAATGTAAATTACATTGTGCTAGCATAAGGGACCTCTAATGCTACAGCAGTACCATCAACTGGTGAACCCATCAGCCAGCAAATATTGGGGATGTTGCATTAGAGGTCCTTCACACGAGTGCAGTGTAATTTACCTTAGCACTTGTGTCCAATTGGCTACTGCCCTTTGGATCCTATGGCTCCAAGGCCTCACTTGATCCACCCGGCATGCCCCTTTTTTTCTCCCTACTGCCATCAGAGCACTGATGGCAGAGGCAGTGGCAGATGTTACCGCAACTGCAGCAAGGAGGTCTCTGGTGATGGACTTCCCTCTCCACTCATGGAAGGAGAAGTCCACCAAATCCTATAGCCCATGGACCAAAAGTTCGAGCCCTTAGTGTTGTTATTTCCATGCCTCAAGAGGCAACTCCCCTCCTGTGCAGTTTTACATTGTTGGCTATTCCTCTTTGCGTTTGTTTAATGGACATTTAATTGCACAAATTAATAAAAAACACATCACTCCCATACCCGTGCATCTTATGTGTCGTCGCTAATGGTGAACTACCTTGGATTTTCCAGCTTGCGGTGTGTCATTAGGTGTTTCACGGCAATAGTTTCTGGTGCATGAATACAGTCAGCAACCCATTTGTTAATCCTGTAACCGATAATATTACATGCCACATTTTCCAGGTTGCTGTCAAAAGTAACAAATGACTCTTCTGAAAGCCTGGCTTTAACTTACTCTGAAACTCCAAAGCAACACTCTCCTGATCTGTAGCTATTGCTATAAAGAGGAACTCTAAAATGGCTTTTATTCTTGGGCAGCTTTTTAATAACTTCTCGAAATCCCCCATCCCACAAAAGAGTATTAATCTTTAAAGAGTAAATTACCGATCGAGATCTCAGATGACACTGGTATAAAACAAGAACATCTACCCGCTCCGAATTACAGGCTCTGTTGATATCTTTGCTTTGATTAAAGGGACTTACGCACATAATTCCCATTAGAGTTGATGAAAGATATGTGAATAAATCCCCAGGCACCATGATAAGAACATCCACAGAAATCTGAAGATTGATGGAGGAGTCGCCTAGAGTGACACAGTAAGAGAAAGATCTTGACCTTTATGGTGTGCTGGGAGTATACACACTTATGACCAAGGAAAGAAAACACCGCTCAAAGCTTAAACTCCCACTCTCTATGTGGCACATCTGTCTAACGGCAACTGGATACCTTTTAAGGCAGAGGTGCCCACTGCCAAAATGTAGTGTGGAAAATCTTTGTCCTACTAGATCAGTGAAGGATATCCATACCAGTGGACCAGTCCTCACATATTGAAGAAGCAATGGAGAGTTCCAGTAAAATACTGTGGGCGGGTTCCAATGGTGCCCTTGCGTGAGCAGCCAGGTCTACTCGTCCTGGTGTGCCTGTGGCCATCCCCAGCACGGATGCTGCCCCTCCCACTAGGAGCTGCAATGTAGCGCTTCTAAGGGCAAGCCCTGAAACAAGCGGCAACTCTCATTTCTGAAAGGGGTGCAACCTGTCCTTTCCAGAAGCAAGAATTTCTGCTCATTCGGGGGCTTGCCCCCAGAAGCGCTATGTCACAGCCACCAGCCACAGAGGCCACATATGTGCCGGGAATGGCAGGGACAGCTGCATGCACACCGGGACCAGTGGACCTGGTCGCCCATGCAAGGACGCCTTTGGATCCCACCCTGTGTGTCTTTATCCTCAGCTCTTTGTTGCTCTCTCCCGTGACCCTATATATTAGGGGCACAAAACTTTATTTCCATAAATAACTAACGTTGACACATTAAAAAAAATCACTCATGGGCCACAGCCACCAATAGGTGGAGCCAAAGTAGGTGGAGCCAAAGACAAATGTAGGTGGAGCCAGAAACAAGAGTAGGTGGAGCCAGAGACAAAAGTAGGTGCCCTGCAACCCTTCCTTCATTTTGTGGATATAAGAACTGATGCACAGGGGTGGGGGGATAAGAACATAAGAAAAGCCAAGTTGAATCGGACCAAAGGTCCATCTAAGTCCAGCATTCTGTTCACACTTCACACAGAGCCTAGCCTGTGGGACGCCCACAAGTTGGACTCTTTTCATGTTCCCCAGCAACCAGCATTCAGAGGCATACTGCCTCCTATACTGGAGGTAGCATATAGCCATCATGAATAGTAGCTATTGATAGCCTTGTCCTCCAGGAATCTGTCCAATCCCCTTTTAACTGCACCTCAGTTGGTGGCCATCACTGCATCTTGTGGAAGCGAATTCCATCGTTTTAACTATGAAATGAAATCCTCCGCTTCAGAGAAGACCTGCATGAATCAACCCATCCCCTCTAGACTGAATCAGCTCCCACTTTAGACTATGGAGGAAATTTTGGAAAATTGTGTAAATTTAGGAAATTTACAATGCGTAACTCAGTGAAGCCATAAGCTATGCTGTGCAGGGCCACCCAAGACGGACAGGTCATGGCAGAGAGTTCTGACAAAATGTGGTCCACTGGAGAAGGAAATGGCAACCCACTCCAGTATTCTTGCCAAGAAAACCCCATGGAACGTATCACAAGGCTAAAAGAGATGACGCCGGAAGATGAGCCCCTCAGGTCGGAAGGTGTCCAATATGCTACTGGGGAAGAGCAGAGGGTATTTCCAAGTAGCGCCAGAAAGAGTGAAGCGGCTGGGCCAAAGCCGAAAGGACACTCAGCTGTGGATGTGTCTGGTGGTGAAAAGAAAATCCGATGCTGTAAAGAACAATATTGTTTAGGAACCTGGAATGTCAGATCAATGAATCAAGGTAAGCTGGAGGTGGTCAAACATGAGATGGCAAGATTGAACATCGACATCTTGGGAATCAGCGAACTAAAATGGACAGGCATGGGCGAATTTAATTCAGGTGACCATCATATCTACTATTGTGGGCAAGAATCCCTTAGAAGAAATGGAGTAGCACTCAGTCAACAAAAGGGTGGGAAAAGCAGTACTGGGGTACAATCTTAAAAATGATAGAATGATCTCAGTACGAATCCAAGGCAAACCATTCAACATCACAGTAATTCAAGTCTATGCCCCAACCACTGATGCCGAAGAAGCTGAGGTTGATCGGTTCTATGAAGACCTACAACACCTTCTAGAACTAACACCCAAAAAAGATGTCCTCTTCATCATAGGGGATTGGAATGCTAAAGTAGGAAGTCAAGAAATCACCGGGATAACAGGCAGGCATGGCCTTGGTGTACAAAATGAAGCAGGACAAAAGCTAATAGAGTTTTGCCAAGAGAACATGCTGATCATAGCAAACACTCTTTTCCAACAGCACAAGAGGCGACTCTACACATGGACGTCACCAGATGGTCAATATCGAAATCAGATTGATTATGTCCTTTGCAGCCAAAGATGGAGAAGCTCCATACAGTCAGTAAAAACAAGACCTGGAGCTGACTGTGGCTCAGATCATGAGCTGCTTCTTGCAAAATTTCGGCTTAAATTGAAGAACGTCGGGAAAGCCACTAAACCGTTCAGGTATGACCTAAATCATATCCCTGATGAATATACAGTGGAGGTGAGGAATAGATTTCAGGGATTAGACCTGATAGACAGAGTGCCTGAGGAACTATGGACGGAGGTCTGTAACATTGTTCAGGAGGCAGCAACGAAATCCATCCCAAAGAAAAAGAAATGCAAGAAAGCCAAGTGGCTGTCTGATGAGGCTTTACAAGTAGCTCACGAAAGAAGGGAAGCGAAAAGCAAGGGAGAAAGGGGAAGATCTATCCAACTGAATGCAGAGTTCCAGAGAATAGCAAGGAGAGACAAGAAGGCCTTCTTAAATGAACATTGCAAAGAAATCGAGGAAAACAACAGAATGGGAAAGACTAGAGATCTCTTCAAGAAAATTGGAGATCTCAAGGGAACGTTTTGTGCAAAGACGGGCATGATAAAGGACAAAGAAGGCAGGGACCTAACAGAAGCAGATGAGATTAAGAAGAGGTGGCAAGAATACACAGAAGAACTATACAGTAAAGATCTGAATGTCCCTGATAGCCATAATAGTGCGGTCACTGAACTTGAGCCGGACATCCTAGAGAGTGAAGTCAAGTGGGCCTTAGGAAGCATTAGTAACAACAAAGCTAGCGGAGATGACAGTATTCCAGCCGAGCTATTTAAAATCCTAAAAGATGATGCTGTTAAAGTGCTGCATTCAATATGCCAACAAATCTGGAACACTCAACAGTGGCCACAAGACTGGAAAAGTTCAGTTTACATTCCAATTCCAAAGAAGGGCAACACCAAAGAGTGTTCAAACTACTGTACAATTGTGCTCATTTCACATGCCAGCAAGGTGATGCTCAAAATCCTACAAGCTAGGCTTCAGCAGTATGCGAACCGAGAACTACCGGAAGTACAAGCTGGGTTTAGAAGAGGCAGAGGAACTAGAGATCAAATCGCCAACATTCGCTGCATCATGGAGAAAGCAAGAGAATTCCAGAAAAACGTCTATTTCTGCTTCATTGACTACGCTAAAGCCTTTGATTGTGTGGATCACAACAAACTGTGGCAAATTCTTAAAGTGATGGGAGTACCAGACCACCTTACCTGTCTCCTGAGAAACCTGTACGAGGGTCAAGAAGCAACAGTAAGAACCAGACATGGAACAACCGATTGGTTCAAAATTGGGAAAGGAGTACGACAAGGCTGCATATTGTCACCCTGCTTATTTAACTTATATGCAGAGTACATCATGAGAAATGCCGGGTTGGATGAATCAGAGGTCGGAATTAAGATTGCTGGGAGAATTATCAACAACCTCCGATATGCAGACGGTACCACCCTAATGGCAGAAAGCGAAGAGGATCTCAAGAGCCTCTTGTTGAGGGTGAAAGAGGAGAGTGCAAAAGCTGGTTTGAAACTCAACATTAAAACAACTAAGATCATGGCATCTGGCCCCATCACTTCCTGGCATATAGAAGGGGAAGAAATGGAAGCAGTGACAGATTTTACTTTCTTGGGCTCCAAGATCACCGCAGACGGTGACTGTAGCCATGAAATTAAAAGACGCTTGCTCCTTGGGAGCAAAGCTATGGCATACCTAGACAGCATAGTAAGAAGCAGAGACATCACCTTGCCGACAAAGGTCCGTCTAATCAAAGCTATGGTTTCCCCAGTAGTAATGTATGGCTGTGAGAGCTGGACTATAAGGAAGGCTGAGCGCCGAAGAATTGATGCTTTCGAACTGTGGTGCTGGAGAAGACTCTTACGAGTCCCCTGGACTGCAAGGAGGTCAAATCAGTCCATCCTAAAGGAAATCAACCCTGAGTGCTCATTGGAAGGACAGATAATGAAGCTGAAGCTCCAATATTTTGGCCACCTAATGCGAAGAGAAAACTCCCTGGAAAAGACCCTGATGCTGGGCAAGACTGAAGGCAAAAGGAGAAGGGGACGGCAGAGGATGAGATGGCTAGATAGCATCACGGATGCAATGAATATGAACTTGAGCATGCTCCGGGAGAGAGCACAGGACAGGAAGGCCTGGCGTGCTATGGTCCATGGGGTCACGAAGAGTCGGAAACGACTGAACAACAACAAGGAAATTTGCACAAATCGAACAGGGGGAAGCTTTGTGCATTTCGTGTTGGATCACTGCTCGATTTACACAATTTTCCCATACACACATAGTGAGCAGTGATCGCAAATGCGGGAGGGAATCAGGCACAAGATGAATAGTGAGATGATGTTCAGAGAATCCTGGTGATCTGGACCATCACTCCTTTGCCCCTCCCTAGCTGATGACTCTGCAGGGGGAGCTGCCTGAAGCAATCTCTGTTTTGGCTTGCTTCTACTTTGGAGCACTGCAATAAAAAATAACGTATTTTTTTAAAAATCTGGTCCTGGACAGTCAGCTGGATCCCCACTCGAGCCATACAGGCCCAATATGGACCTTGACTTCACCCACATCTCATTCTTGGCCTTGTGAGGTCCCACAAGACTTCCAGCTCCTTTCAGATTTGCATGAGATCTTCTGTGAGAACGTAATTCTCCCATCTATGGATCCATAGGCTATGTTTGCTGAGTTAGCAGACAATTCATTGGGATCATCCAATTGTAGGTCCTATCTTTATCTTGATCTCCCTCAGGACTTCTTCTGTGCCTTCTGTGCCTATGATAGTGGCCTTTGATCCTCATAAATTTTCCCAACACCCAGTGGATTTTACTATGCCTGTCCACAAGTTCTGTTACCTCAAGCCTTCTTGAGCATTCATGTTTGCTGTTGCTTTGGTCGTTTGTAAAATGAAAAAGCTTAAAGAAGGGTAATAATAACAGATTTTTGTGGGGGTGTTTAATGTTCCTTGTGGGACACCACAAAAATGTCCCTGCTAACTCCAAAATCTAATATCCCAGAATGTCCCAAAACAAAATTCAGAAAAGGTATTGGAAAACTACTCATATATTCTAAATATTTCCCCAGCGTTCCCATAGAAACATTGCTCCCTCCTTACTTCTCCCTCCCTAAATAGTTATTTTTTGGAGATTTGTTTTCTTTTCTTCAAAATATGTCCAAGTCCATTTCAAGGAGAAATGTTAATTTCCAATCCTTTTTACTTAAAAAAAATTCTCAGACTCCAGTTCCATAGCTCAGCATACGTTTGAAGAAAACAGATGAGGTTTCAAAGCTGCTGATAAATGCTCAAGCCTAATTTTATTTCAGCTTTGGATCCTTCTCAACAGCACCATTAAAAAAAATCCACAAAAAATCTACAAAACCAAAATTGGATGCTTCTTTCCAAACTAGGTTTTTTGAGTTTTTTGATATAAACTTTTAGTAATTCCCTCACTTCGCATCACGTCAAGAATGGAAAAAGCACACTGAGACTGAAGAAATTTCTCTCCCATTGCTATCATCACGTTGTAGGACTTTTTCCCATCTAAACATGAGTAGGATTTTGCCCTTAGATGGATATATGGATAGATGGATGGATGGGATATATGTAAAGTTTCAGAGCATCTCTACAGCAGCCTAAAATCCTGCATTTAAAATGGGGCTTTCTGCTTCCGTTTTAAATGCAGGCTCACAATGGACTCCCTTTACACGTGCTTCCTCCTCCCCACTTTTCCTTTCCTCCTTCCCCTTATCTGAGTCTCCCATATGTTTCGTTGATCTCGCTCCTCTTCTTGCAGCTTTTCCTTTTTCACAGAGGAGCTCAAGCAGAAGACAAGTGGGATAATTTGATACCTCATTATCTCTGATCTATTTAAAAATTGAATAAAGTCAGTACAGGACTTTAGTACAGGAGACACTCTGGAGGTTCACAATGTCATCTAAAGGGCCTGCAAACTTCCGTGAGTGAGCAATCTCAATCACAAGATAAAAGCTCCATGTGAAGAAGCCCTTTGGCAAAGGTTTCTCCCAAGACCCTTATATAGAAAAATCGATTTTACTAAAAAGGAAAAAAAAAAACCTGAGAGGAAAGCAGTAATTAGAGCCCCAGCCCTGCTAGAAGAGACACTGTAATTAGAGGCTGGCTGGAGCATGCTGGGAGTGGTCAGACTCTTTTCTGTCTAAAAGTGCATAGGATTGCACCCTAAAAGAGGCTATTCAAGGTGCAATCCTAAGTGAGATGGAGAGGAGCAAAGTGGTGGATCATCCCCCACTTCCCAAGTCCTGCTGGCTCACATCAGCTGGGCACGTGGTGGTGGGGAGCGTCTTGCCATTTTTTCCCCTTTTCAGTGGTTCTTTACTTTGGGAGCTCATCACTTGGGAGGGCTTCTTGGGCCTCCACTGTCTCTGGATCTACAGGTGGTGGCGGTGGCAAGGAGTGTGTTTGCACAATTAGGCCTGGGGTGCCCTTCCTGAATCAGTCTGACTTGGCAATAGTAATCCATGCCTTGCTTATGCCACATTTAGACTGTTGCAATGTGCTCCTCATAGGACTACCCCTGAAGAGTGTCAAGAAGCTTCAGTTGGTGTAAAATGCAACTGCTACGTTGCTAGCTAGTGCACAGTACCAAGATCATAAGAACATAAGAAGAGCCCTGCTGAATCAGACCAAGGGTCCATCTAGTCCAGCACTCTGTTCACACAGCGGCCAACCAGCTGCCCATGGGAAACCCACAAGCAGGACATGAGTGCAGTAGCAGCCTCCCATCCATGTTCCCCAGCAACTGGTGTACAGAGGCATACTGCCTCTGATACTGGAGATAGCATAGAGCCATCAGGACTAACAGCCATTGATAGCCTTCTCCTCCAGAAATTTGTCTAATCCCCTTTTAAAGCCATCCAAATCAGTAGCCATCACTACATCTTGTGGTAGGTTCACTACATCGTATTACACCTGTCCTGAAAGACCTGCACTGGTTGCCCAATTGCTTTCTGGGCCCAATTCAAGGTGTCGATCTTGACCTTTGAAGCCGTAAATGGCTTAGGACCGGGCTATCTAAGAGACCGCCTGTCTTGCTATGAACCTGCCCAAATATTAAGATCTGCAGGAAAGGCCCCTTGGAGGGCACTATTACCCGCAGAAGGCCATTTGTCAGGCACACGTGGAAGGGCTTTCTCCAGTGTTGCCCCCAAATGATAGAATGTGCTCCCTCAAGAACTACAATTGGCCCCCACTGTCTTGGTCTTTAGAAAGGGTGTAAAGATGCATCTTTCCAATCTAGCTTTTAAAAATGTGTCATTTTTAATGATTTTACCATTTTAAAGTTCTTGTTTTTATTGTTGAAAGGTTTTGCTTTAAATTGTTGTATGCCGCCTTGATGGCTTTTTAGCAGATAAGGAATAATAAAAACAACACAACAACAATGACAACAACATATAGGGGTGTACGAAACCCTACTTACCTGCGTCTGCGGGGGGTCTGCCAGCGGGGAAGGTGATCCGTTCCTCCCCTCTGGAATCCTCCCCGGCCGGCTCCGCTCCATGGCGAGTCTGTGGAGCCAGCGGCCAGACTTCCATTTGCGGGCCATTTGCGTCCCTGCTCTTTGATGTGATAGGCTACGTAAATATTTACGTAGCCTATCACAGCTAAAGCGGGGACGCAAATGGCGTCTGCTATGCAGGACACGATTCGCGGCCGCAGACCGGACAGCAGGCAGCAGCAGCCGGATCTGGACCCACCGGAGGCAGGTAGGAGCCGGTCCTCCAAGATTTTGTGGGGTGGTGGTGGGGATTGCTCCATTCTGCCACGGACTCAGGGAGGCCAAATTCACTGGAATTCAGCCTCACTGGAGTCCGTGGCAGAATTCTCCACCATCCCTAACAACATACCTACCCATGCTCCAGTTTGGTGTACACGAGGGACCTAATCCTGAGGCCCCTCAGGGGATCAAAGGAGCCTTGTTTACCGCAAATCAGCCCGCCCAAACCCTGTCACAGAGCTTCCTGTTTTGGAGCCTCCCACTGGCAGAAACACCATTGGCTATAGATCTACATTCATAGAGACGTCTATGGATGTACTGGCTGCTGCTGGGGTGGACACCCCTCTTCTGTCAGAGCTCTTTTTCGCTGGCAGAAGGACACTTCCACCCCATCTTAACACTCTCCAGCCAGTGGATCTGGAAGTTGGGATTGCTCTGTGATTCCCCACTGGTGCTCATCAAGAAGACAGAAAACAGATTGAACCTGAGAACAGGAAATGTTTTATTAAAAGCACAACAGCCCTCAAATCAAAAGCAGTTTGCCTCTCCACAGTGGAGAAGCCTGTGCTGTGATTGCACTTTATTACCCAAGCAATCATCACAAATCAGACTGGGGGAGAAACATAGGAGGGTGATACAAAGTAGACTTCAATGCAGCAGGCTTACAATGACCATGTTTTCACGGTCCATTAAAAAAGTGAGCAAATGAAGGAGGTCAATAGGCTACTGATAAAAGTAGGGATGGCGGAGAATTCTGCCACGGATTTCAGTGAGGCCAAATGCACTGGCATTCGGCACCCCGAAACCCGTGGAGGAACAGCCTCCCACCCCCACCACCCCATGGAATTCCCCCCGGAATGAAACTTACCTGGGGCGGAGGTGGCGGTGGCTGGTCTTTCGGCCAGCTGCTGCGGCCGCAAATGGCAACTGCCATAGCAGCCACCATTTGCATCCTGCCAGGCTGCCATGATAGGCTACGTAAGTATTTACGTAGCCTATCACGGCAAAGAGCAGGGACGCAAATGGCAGCCACTACGCCGTTTGCATCCCTGCTCTTTGCCATGATAGGCTACGTAAATACTTACGTAGCCTATCACGGCAGCCTGGCGGGACGCAAATGGCGGCTGCTACAGCAGCCGCCATTTGTGTCCTCAGCAGCCCAGCCGCAGCTGGAACTCTGGCAGCGGACGGCCCTGGCCGGCAGCTCCACAGAGCCGGCCAGGGAGGATTCCGGTGGGAGGGATGGAGCGCCTCCCCCGCACCGCAAATCACACCTTCAAAAAGGTAAGTGACTTTCGTACATCCCTAGAGAAAAGGGCTGAAGGCATCAGCATTTGCTGATGCTAAATGGAAAGAAAAGGGGAGAAGTTAGGGCATTCCTAGTGGTGGCACCCAGGCTGTGGAACTCCCTGCCTCAGGAGATCCAGCTGGCTCCTTCTTTGTATGCCTTTAGACATCAAAAATAATACTGTTCCAATTTGCTTTCTAGTAGAGCATTCTTGGGATTTTCGTCGTCTGTTAGCTGTCTTGCGGTGTTTGGGAGGCAGACAGAAAGGTGCGGCACAAATATTTTATTAAGTAAACAAACAAACTATTTATTTATTTATTTATTTATTAAATTTCTTAATTGCCCATCTGGCCAGTCACCCGGCCACTCTGGCTGATGTACAACAATACAATTTAAAACAGTAAAAAAAAAACAAGTTGGGATCTACACTGAAAAGTTGGGACATGCTAGTGATGGTCAGGTAATAGTGACAGGAGAGGAAAGGATGAGATGTAGCACTAAAAAAAGTTGAAGAGCAAAGGAAGGGGTGGGACTCAGGTGCTGGGAAATAGGTGTGTACGTTATGAAGAACTCTAAGAATATATTCTTGAGTCAGTTGTTTTAGCTGTATTAGAATAAGACACATGAAGACTATTTCCCCCTAAGGAAGAGCCATGATTGAAACACATTGGCCATTCTTCATAAAGAAGTGAAATACTTCTTTCCAGCATCAGTGTGAGGCCCAACACTTCCTTCGCTCTTCAGGTGACGGTGGCCACCACACTCTTAAGGGTGATTTCAGGGCTTAACTAGATGTGATGGCTGCCAACCCATCTCTTTAAAGGTGAGTCTGGCCCATCTCACATACAGCAGGGGTTGTCCAAATTTAAGAGCAAAAGGTACGTGCAAGCAAAAGAGATGTGCCAAACTTGCCACTCACCACCCTGCAGCCCAAAGGGTAGCTAGGTGTCCTCTTCTACAAATGACAGCCCTCTATTTGAATGCCTTCCAGAGGGCCATCCTATATTTTGAAGGAATCCTCTCTTTGAAGGGCTGTCCAGTCCAAGCCCAGTTTAAAGATAAAGAACCATCAGAAGGAAGACCTGGGACTGAAAGTTGCCCATCAACAGCACTTGGACAGCAGACTGAGCAAGGCACACCAGGTCACCTGGCCACAGTCTTCTACACCATGGTCAGATGTACTGTATTTCTATCTAAATTATCATAATTAATTCTAAACTTGTATGCATACATATAAATGAGCACATGCCAAGTGATTTCCCATTTTGTCCTCTCTTTAGGTGATGCATTTCCTCTCTTTTTTTCTTTTCTTTTTTTTTGGTGATTCAACTGGTCACTCTTACTGCCCAGATACATTCCTCCCAGCCAAGCTACCGTCTGATATTACTGGAGCTCAGCTGGTGGGGGAAAGTTACAACAAGGGACAGACTGTGAGGAGGTAAGCCATGGGTTAAGAAAGGATCAAGGGCCCCAGACCAGTGTGGCTGCTGCTGTTTAATTGCAGAGCACCTTGGATAGCTCCTTTAGAGTTCTGACTGGTTCTGACTGAAACCAGGAGCAGATTCACCACCACCCCTGACATCGGCGCCACCAGCCTCCACTGTCTCCTACCCCTCACCTCACTTGATATCCCTCACCTTTTCAGCATGCAACTCCTTTGCTGAGCGAACTGCACTGGCTGCCTATCTGCTACTGGGCCAGGTTTAAGGTTGTAGTACTAGTGTACAAAGCCCTAAACAACTTGGGACCAGGATACCTGAGAATGAGCCTTCTCCCTTACCAACCTGCCCAGTCACTGAGTTCATCGGAGGACATGTTCCTGGTGGTTCCACCTGGACCTATGGCCTTTTTGGAATCCACCAGGAGAACAGCTTTCAGTGTGTTGTCCCCCTTTCTTTGGAACTCCTTTCTCCTGGAGGTCAGGCAGGCACCAACACTGTTGTTTCTGCACCTCCTGAAAGCAGTACTGTTCCAGGAGGCATTCCTTAATTGACTAGTCAGAGTTTCTATTGACATTCTGTTTTTAAAAAAGCATGATTTTAAGGTGGCGTTTTAATCTTTTTAGTATTTTACTGTTTTTATCTTTTGTGTTCACCTCTCCGAAATTTGTTTTAGATATGGAGCAGTATACAAATATTGTAAGTAAGAAAGTAAGTAAGTAAGTAAGTAAATAAATAAATAAATAAATAAATGTGATTGGAGCAGAGCTGCATTTAAAGAGACAGGGCTGACTCTGTCATATCTAATTTAGTCCTCATTCAGGAGGTATAAAGTGATGATTAATATCTTTTTTGCTTCATGTAGTTTGTACTGCAAATGTTGATTAGAAACCACATGGGCCAGAAGAGCCCATTGGTATTACAAATGCCTCTCTTAAGCCTACTTGTTGCCTTAATGTAAATGGCAAGGGAGAGGCTCAACGTCAATTTGAGCTTTGTGTCTGAAAAACACTCCTATTGTACCAGACTTTGCAGAGAGATTTTGACAGTAAATCACATATATGAGAACTATGCTTGGGGGGGGGGGGGGTGAGAGAGAGAGAGAGAGAGAGAGAGAGAGAGAGAATAGTTAGATAAAGATGCCAAACATAGGTAAACAAATTCAGGCTTGCTAAGCCTCTCCCATCCTAACTCCAGCCAGCGGGCATATTTTTTATTCTTCATCAACAGAGTTCCTAGGAATCAGGGAGTGGGGTAGAAACAGGAGACATGCCAATGAAATATCATGGTATGAGAAGATGAGAGGGGACATTAACAGGAAACCCTACAGGCATCTAAGAAGTTAGCGGTTTTGTATTTCATGGCCTGTTGCTTCCAGGCCTATGTACTCTGAAATTTCATATCTACCCCTGAACATTCATTAACCTAATCTACCCAAAAAAGAAAAACCTAATCCACCCTCCCCCAAATCCTGGCAGGACAAGACAGCCAAAAGAGGCAGAGCAAAGGAGTGGAGTGGGCGAGGGGAGGGCAACAGCTCAAGACATGTTTGGTTTTCTACCTCCAATGAACAAGGCTTTCTTTTTTTAATGGAGAAGCAAAAAAATAGATAAGTGCGGCCAAATGCAGCTGACACATCTCAGATTCCTAATCAAACAGGCCTTTGTATAGATAGGCCTCTGCTCAGAAGATAAACTATACCTGCCATTTACTCTGATATTCAATAACAAACACAAATCCTTGTATATCTCACATGCCATGGGAGATAAAGAGAAGATTTCTCTAGCCTAAAAACTGATAAAGAGAAGATATCTCTAGCATAAACACCTAACTTGATTTAGGAGGCATATTCCCCACTCCCTAAGAAACTCTAAGAACTGCAGTTCTATGTTCGACAACAGAACCCTCAGCAACCGCATGAAACAATGATTTCTTGAGGTTCTTCAGTGGAAGCCGAGAGAGACAAACTAGTTTAAAACAAAATCCATATTAGTGGAATGTCTTTATTAGGCTAACCAAAAGGTCACCCAGAAAGATGCAAGCTTTAGAGATCTCCAGACCTCTTTATCAGGCAAGATGTTAATGAAAAGCAGATTTGGGGCTGGAGCGGGGGGGCGGGATAGATGCAGGATTTTGACGTGATGGTGAAGTCACAGTATCTGCATATTCAGAGTCCCAAGATGGAGCGAGGAAGGAAAGGTCTGAAGACATTCAAATTTGGCTCTGCAGGTCATGTGATGGTGCTCCTCCCACACTCCATCTTGTGACTCTGAACGTGTGCACACAGTGACTTCACCATCAAGTCAGATTTTTTTCTCCCCTATTTCTGCCCACCCAAACCTGCTTTTTCTAAAGTCTTGCCTGATGAAGAGAT
The DNA here is from genome assembly GCF_057233095.1 of Heloderma suspectum. Classification (NCBI taxonomy): domain Eukaryota; kingdom Metazoa; phylum Chordata; class Lepidosauria; order Squamata; family Helodermatidae; genus Heloderma; species Heloderma suspectum. The sequence continues at coordinate 30,172,555 of NC_139459.1, forward strand.
CTGGAGATCTCAAAGGCTTGCACATTGTGTGTGTGTGTGTGGTTTTTTGGGTTGGCCTAATAAAAGGTATTATTCTAATGTGACCTTTGGACTTTTTCTTATGGTCAACATGGCTAGCTTTGTTTTGCTTTCCATTTAAAGCAAAAACATTTTTGCCTTCCATTGCCAGACATGTCTTAGGATGCAATCCTATGGGGATAGGCAGCCACCTCCGAACTCAAAGGCAACCGCCTATCCAATGCAGAGCAGGAGAAGCATGGAGGGGCTTGTTCCCTCTGCATTTCTCCTGCCCTACATTTGCATCTAGACAGCTGATTTCGGCTGTCTAGCCATTGGAGGGCAGAGCGGGGGAGGAGGCTGCCAGACGATACATAGGATGTGTCGTATCAGCATTTCCGCCTTCCCCGCCCTGGAACAGCCCCTGGAACACCCCATTTTGGCTGCTCCATGCTCCTCTTCCAAGTGCGGGGCCATTGCTGGAAACCCACATATCCTATGGCCGTCTAGCCACTGACTAGCCATAGGATTGCTCCCTTAGTACCAAAGTAAATTTAATTCATGAAAACCTTTCTGGGTGAGGGCAAATTGATATAACCCTTTGGACAAGAGTAGAATTACACATGGATTCTCAGAATCCATCACAATGTGACACCATCAGGTTGCATAGATAAGAGATAGCTTCAGAGCTGAGCCTCAGTTTAGACACATATACAATTGCCTGTCCCAGATTGAGCTCACGGGAAAACCTGTTCTTTCCATTTGCAACAGAAATCAGATTTGCACAGTGCTGATTGGCCAGCCCTCATATCAACTGTGAAGCCACTTCCTGGAGAAGACTTTTATGTGCAAAAATGAAAGTGTAAAATAAACTTTAAAAAATGAAACTAAAGAATAGGGCATTCAACAGACATTTGTGCAGATAAACATGTGGATGCTTGATAAACAAAACGGAACAAAACCCTGTCTGTAGCATGAAGGGAAGGGTGACAATCCACATTCATCTCAAAGCCAGGCAGGTGTGTCCTTTGAGGAAGGAAGGAAGCAGGAAGGAAGCAGAGCTCCCCCCTCAGCAAAAATGCCTTCACACATTCCTGTTTCCATGCGTGCTTGTACATACCCCCAGCCACAACAGGACTTTTCAAGCTGCCCACAGGCAGTTGTGGTCTCTTCCAAATACTATGTCGTGAGTGGACAACTTGTGGCCTCAGGTGTTTTGGCCTGCAGCTCCAATCAGCCCTAGCCAGCACAACCAATGGTGGGGGATCATGGAAGTTGTAGCCAAACATCTGGAGGGCCACAAGTTGCCCACCTCTGCATTACACGAAATGTTAAAAGAAAAAGCATGTGCAGTAATGGGCCAAGGGAAAGAAGTGTGAATTGCAGATGTGGAACAAAACAGGTCATATCTAGGATGGCCACTTCCGCATTACCATTAAGGAGGAATTGCATCACCGAAAAAAGGGAACAAAAGAGGACCCGGATTTGCATAAAATGTGCATGTGCTAATTTAGTTAGAGATATGCAGATTGAGAAAGAATTTCTATAATGTAAACAGAGATGCATAGAAATAGGAAAGGAAAGACTGACCAGGTGAGCTGTGTGCCTGCCTGCTCAGTCTGCTGTCCAGGTGCTACTGCTAACATTCAATGCATAGCTTCAATGTCCCTGCTCTCCTTTCTTAGGGCCCTTTATCTGTAAATAGGACACATGGCCACCCTACTCCTGCTTCTTTGTAAATTAGGACACATGGCCACCTTACTCGTATCTTTCCTCACCATACAAATACAGGAACATAAGAAGAGCCACGCTGGATGCTTGTGAGATAAAGCATCTCCTTTCCCTCCACTAGGGTTTTCCCCACGCCCTCTTTCCTTTATCATTTTCAAGGTAGATTCTTCCAGTTTGAATTTAATTCATTAGTCTAGCAGGAAATGTAAACAGAAGAGAACCTAACCTCCAGATCTCCAATGCTCATTAGAGTTGCACTGTTGCACATTATAGAAGCTGGAGGATGAATCCATTGTCAGGTTCATTAACATGTGATCGTGCTAGGAGCTAAAGGACATAAAGATTTTTTTAGAAAAACTAATGTACTTCAAGGGGCAGGAGATGCTTAGCTTTTTATTACCTTTGTACCCCACCACACACCACTTTCCATAATATGTGAAAGATCCCCGAGGCACTTATTGTTGTTCAGGTAGTCTAAGCAAAAGCAAAGGGGTGGAGCAACACAGCCACACTTGCCAATTAAAAGAAGCCTTAGACCGGACTTTAGGTTTGGAGAACTGTGCGACCACATTTGCAGCAGGGGATGGCTGTGACAAATGCTTTGATCTGGTGCTTATCAAATTTGCAGATGGCACCAAATTGGGCGGGATAGCTAATACCCTGGCAGAGAGAAACAAAAGTCAAAGTGATCTCGATAGGCTGGAGTGCTGGGCAGAAAACAACAGAATGAAATTTAATAGGGACAAATGCCAAGTTCTGCACCTAGGAAAAAGAAACTAAATGCATAATTAAAAGGTGGGGGATACTTGGCTCAAGAATACTACAAGTGAGAAGGACCTTGGAATGGTTGTAGATTGCAAGCTAAATATGAGCCAGCAATGTGATGTGGCTGCAAAAAAGGCAAATGGTATTTTGGGCTACATTAATAAAAGTATAGCTTCCAAATCCCAGGAAGTACTAGTTCCCCTCTACGCAGCACTGGTTAGGCCTCATCTGGAGTGTCCAGTTCTGGGCACCACACTTTAAGAAGGATGCAGACAAACTGGAGATGGTTCAGAGGAGGGCAACAAAGATGATCAGGGGACTGGAAACAAAGCCTTTGAAGAGAGACTGAATGAACTGGGCATGTTTAGCCTTGAGAAGAGAAGACTGGGGGGAGATATGATAGCGCTCTTCAAGTACTTGAAAGGTTGTCCCAGAGAGGAAGGCCAGGATCTCTTCTTGATCATCCCAGAGTGCAGGACATGGAATAATGTTTACAGGAAGCCAAATTCTGGCTGAATATCAGGAAAAACTTCCTGACTGTTAGTACAATATGACAATGGGACCAATGACGTAGGGAGGTGGTGGGCTCTCCCACACTGGAGGCATTCAAGATGAGGCTGGGCAGCCATCTGTCAGGGATGCTCTGACTTGGATTCCTGCATTGAGCAGGGGGTTGGACTCGATGATCTTGTAGGCCCCTTCCAACCCTACTATTCTATGATTCTATGTATGAATCCTAGCTGAGTGTCCTAGGCTTCAAGATGTAATATATATGGCCTGTGGCCTCTGAAATACCTCTCAAGCTAAATGACACAAAGTGGTACCGCAATATATATATATATATATACATATATATATGTAAAAGGTGTCCCCAACCAGTCGTGTCCGACTCTAGGGTGCGGTGCTCATCCCCGTTTCTAAGCCGAAGAGCCAGCGCTGTCCGAAGACGCTTCCGTGGTCATGTGGCCGGCATGACTGAACACCGAGGTGCACGGAACGCTGTCACCTTTCCCGCCGAAGCGGTACCTATTTATCTACTTGCAATTTCTTGCTTTCGAACTGCTAGGTTGGCAGAAGCTGGGACTGAAGACGGGAGCTCACTCCGTCACGCAGCACTCGGGTCTCGAACTGCTGACCTGCCGACCTTCCAGTCTGCAGTTCAGCATCTTGACCACTAAGCCACCGCGGCCCTACATATATATATATAAATCCAACAGTATTAAAGAATAACAAAACTTTGAAATGATGAAACAAGCAAAACACATGACTATATGCAATGCAATAAAGATGATTAGAAGCACAATAGAAATCATGGCTATCATGTTGTTGTTTATTCACTCAGTCACTTCCGACTCTTTGTGACTTCATGGACCAGCCCACATGCCAGAGCTTCCTGTCAGCTGTCACCACCCCCAGCTCCCCCAAGGTCGAGTCCGTCATCTCCAGAATATCATCCATCCATCTTGCCCTTGGTCGGCCCCTCTTCCTTTTGCATTCCACTTTCCCTAGCATCAGCATCTTCTCCAGGGTATCCTGTCTCCTCATTATGTGGCCAAAGTACTTCAGTTCTGCCTTTAATATCATTCCCTCAAGTGAGCAGTCTGGCTTTATTTCCTGGAGTATGGACTGGTTTGATCTTCTTGCAGTCCAAGGCACTCTCAGAATTTTCCTCCAGCACCACAGTTCAAAAGCATCTATCTTCCTTCGCTCAGCCTTCCTTATGGTCCAGCTCTCGCAGCCATAGGTCACTACAGGGAATACCATTGCTTTAACTATGTGGACCTTTGTTGTCAGTGTGATGTCTCTGCTCTTAACTATTTCATCAAGGTTTGTCATTGCTCTCCTCCCAAGAAGTAAACATCTTCTGATTTCCTGGCTGCAGTCAGCATCTGCAGTAATCTTTGTGCCTAGAAAGACAAAGTCTGTCACTGCCTCCACGTTTTCTCCCTCTATTTGCCAGTTATCAATCAAGCTGGTTGCCATAATCTTGGTTTTTTTGAGGTTTAACTGCAACCCAGCTTTTGCAGTTTCTTCTTTCACCTTCATCATAATGTTCCTCAGCTCCTCCTCACTTTCAGCCATCAAAGTGGTATCATCTGCATATCTGAGATTGTTAATGTTTCTTCCAGCAATTTTAACTCCAGCCTTGGCTTCATCAAGCCCAGCACATCGCATGATGTGATCTGCGTACAGGTTGAATAGGTAGGGTGAGAGTGTACAACCCTGCCGTACTCCTTTTCCAATCTTAAACCAGTCCGTTGTTCTGTGGTCTGTTCTTACCGTTGCTACTTGGTCACTATACCGATTCCTCAGGAGGCAGACAAGATGACTTGGTATCCCCATACCACCAAGAACTTGCCACAATTTGTTATAGAATCATAGAATAGTAGAGTTGGAAGGGGCCTACAAGGCCATCGAGTCCAACCCCCTGCTCAATGCAGGAATCCAAGTCAGAGCATCCCTGACAGATGGCTGTCCAGCCTCGTCTTGAACGCCTCCAGTGTGGGAGAGCCCACCACCTCCCCAGGTCATTGGTTCCATTGTTGTATTGCTCTTACAGTCAGGAAGTTTGTCCTGATGTTCAGCCGGAATCTGGCTTCCTGTAATTTGAGCCCATTATTCCGTGTCCTGCACTCTGGGATGATCAAGAAGAGATCCTGGCCTTCTTATGATCCATGGCTAGCATATTTCTTAGTAAATTAAAGTTCTGTTCTTCTCACCTAACAGAGCAGTCATCATTAAGATCTTACAGTTACCTATCTGGCAAGCATGGTTTGCAGAGCTTAAGTAATCATGTTTGGTAGACTTCTCATTCTCCTAGGATCTCTCTGGGCAGTCAGATCAAACCTTTGTCTTTTATAACCTCCATGATGTTGATGACCTCATCCTCAATTTTTGTCTTGGTCATACCACTATTCTTATTTCTCTCAATGTAGCCAGGTTTGCCATTGTCCCAGTAACACCTTAGATTATGGTATCTCTGCTACACTAAGCAGCTTTCTGCTTCCAATACTTAACTAACTCATTTGTGGCAACTTCTCTCATTTCCAAGAATATATTCCATTGCTCACAGTTATCTCACAACTCAGACAAAACTAATCACATCTGTTACTGATCACTCACAGCTAGCATACACAGATTGTTAGGAATAGCACTCCTATGAAATACAATGAATTCTTATCAACAATACACATTATGTTCATATTGTGTGACAGTTCCGGTGTCGTAGCCACCGAAAACCAGAACTACATATGCATGGTTGAAGTGGGCCAAGCCATATTGGAAGATGCTGTACTTGAACAGTTTCCCATGGGAAATGGCACCCAGTCCAGACCTGTTTTTCAGTGAAAGTTCCAGAAGATATCCATGCTTACTGGGATTATGGAATTAGAGGAATTAGAAATTGGGAATCGATTTACTTGAATTTGAGGGGAAAGACTATCTTCTTCTGGTTGGTTGCTATTCAAAATATACAGGACTGTGTTTGCTTGAAGATATCACAAGTAAATCAGTAATCAAACACTGCAAACCTGTATTTCCAAGGCATGATATCCCAGAAGATGTTGTGGGTGACAACGAACTTGTTTTGCTCAATAGACTTCTGACTATTTACATAAGAAGGGGACTTTGTTTACAGTACCTCAAGTCCATTATTTCCTCAGTCCAATCACATGGCAGAAAGAGCAAACCAAATAGTAATGAAGACTCTAAAGAAATCTGATCTGGAAAACAAAGCTCCATTCTTAGCTGAATGGATTACAGGGTGAACCAGCCTAACCTTTAGTGGGGACATGTTTGAGAATGAGATCGCCTATCCCAGCACTGTTGTTATATGCTTAGTTGCTGAAAGGAGACATAAAGACATACCTGAAATTAAGAAAGGAATAGCAGAAGCATTAGCATAACATAGGTGCAAATCCTTTACCTCCTTTGCAAGTGGGAGATCCAGTTACCATCTGTCAAAGCAGAGAGAGGAGACCTGCAAAATGTAAGCAATGCATGATCCTATTAGGCTCAGACTAACGATGCAGCAGTCTACAGGAAGAACAGAAGAGATCAGGGGAGCCCTAAGTTTTGAGCCTCAGTGCTGATTCATCTACATCTGCCCTGTTCACACCTTCCCTCCATACATCTACTGAATGTGTGGAAGGGGGAGCTAGATTGTGCCTCATGTGCCATCTCTCTGATAGTGGTGCAATCAGGGTTGGACCTCAGGGCTAAAGTCCACGACCTCACAGCCAGGGGCCTGCAAATGATCACATTTAAATCAGCAGGTGATGGGCCAATGGCAAATAGCCCCAGCAGCATCTGCACTGGGGCCAACCATGTCAGGGCCCACTGGGAGTAACCCTGCTAACTACAGCATCCTTTCTTTTTATTTAATACATATATTTGGGGCAACAGGCCCGGTATATGGTTACCGATGCTCATTTAACTTTAAAAACATGTTATCCCTTTCTACAACAAAATGGTGCTTGTTCCAATTGCACCTGCCCAGAATATTCTTTTTTTAATCAGGATTGGCAAACAGTTTTTTGGTTTGGGGTGTATTTGTTTGCTCTAACGCATCAGGAATGTAGAAGCAGTTGGAAAACATAGCATGGCAAAGCAGGAAGAGATTAGAGAAATGTTAGTTGTGTGCTTCACAACTGAAGTACTGCCCATGGCTGTCTGAAGGGGGGGGCACATACGACCATTATGTCTAAAATTAGTACCCCTCTGCACCACTGCCCTCTGTTCCCCATACATTCACCTGTGACTACATCAAGAGGCAGAGTAATAAGGAAAATAAAATAATCATTACAGAGAGAGAAATGTGTTATTTTCTTCTTAGAGGAATTGTATTGTACACCGCCTAGAGTGGCCGGGTAGCCAGCCACATGGGTGGCTAATAAATCAAATAAATAAATACGTATGAAAATGGAACCAAAGTGTTGTCTGTGAGAGTGTATGGTAGGAAGAAGTTCTGGATTACACCAGCAGAGAGTAGGGGTGTACGGATTACTCACCCTGTTCCGGGTTGGGCCATCAGCTGCAGGGTGGAAGCGATCCGTCCCTGCCCCCCGGAATCCTCCCCGGCCAGCTCCGCTCCGCAGCAAGCCTGTGGAACTGCCGGTCGGGCCCACCCACAGCTGGACTCCCATCCACTGCCGGGCTGTGGGCGGGCCCTACGCCATTCGCGTCCCTGCTCTTTTCGTGATAGACTACATAAATATATACATAGCCTATCACGGCTAACGCAGGGAAGCAAATGGCGTAGTGGCTGCCATTTGCATCCCTGCGTTAGCTGTGATAGGCTACGTATATATTTACGTAGCCTATCACAGCTAAAGTAGGGAGGCAAATGGCAGCCGCAGACCGGGGCAGCTATTCGTGCCCGCAGAACAGGGCAGCAGATGGACCAGACGGCCGACAAAAGGTAGGGTCCGTCCCAGGGAAATTTCACAGGGTGGCAGGGGGGATTGCTCCATTCTGCCACAGACTCCAGATTCTTTAGAATCCGGCCTCATTGGAGTCTGTGGCGGAATTCTCTAACATCCCTAGCAGAGAGCTGAAACCCAGGCAGGTGCCATTTAGAGTTCAACTGTAGATGTAATCAGAACTGAACATTGTCAAGTATGGGCTGTATGTTTCACACTTCAGTTTCCTGAGGCATTATTTACAATCTTTGCAACACCAAATATTACAGAGATAGGCATGTCTAAACCCACTGAACAGCACCAGCATCAAGGGGCATGGTTGGACACCTGCCGAGGGCCCACACTCCAGCAGGGGCCCACTGACCCCCTGATGTTGCTCCTCTTCTTCGCCACTGCAACCTGCTTGTTCCTCTGGCCCTCACTCTGGTCAAGAGAAAGGTAGTGGTGAGGAGGAGGAGCAGTGGATGCTCCTGACTCTCTCTGCCCAAGCCAAGTGGTAGCAACGATGAGAAAGAGGATAGGTAGCAATAGCAGCTGGTGACGATGATTGTGACGAGATAGACCCACTGACGGAGGGGGGCCATTCAGAGTGTCTTGCTCAAGGCACCTCAAAAACCTGGAACTGAAATCAATGGGCTTAAATGCACCTAAGTCTGTACTGGATCATGGCCTCTGCCTCTAATTGTGATACATCTGTCTTTCCTCATCCCCTGCCTTGGAGCACACATTCCATCTTTTGTTTTTCTCCTGATGTGCCAGCTAATGTGATGCTGAAATGTTGGCTAAACCTGACAGCCACTGGGTGTATGCAACACAGCAAGCAAACACCAAATATGGACAAGGGGGAGCAACAGCTCCACCCCTTTCACCATTGACGGGCTTATGTCATTGTGGGATATGCATTTGTAGGATCAGGCAGGAATTCTTCTCCATAAAAGAAAGCCAACAGGAGGCAATTCCAGACCTGTCATTCAGTCGCCAATGGAGTCTGCCAAAGAACTGAATGAGTCTGTTTCTCTAATATGCATTACTTAGTATCCTGTGCTAGTCATGAAAAAACATGGGGGAGTATTGTGATAGAGTGAGGAAAATGGTACATACTCTCCTCTTGCCTATTCAGACAGTAAAGTATTTCAAGAAAATTATGAGTTCCTGTCACCCAGTTCCCTCATCCCTCATCCCCGATCCCCTTTTTCCCTTTTCTTTTTTTATCAGGTTACATGTTGCTACATTGAATTTAATTCATGATTATAACGGGAAACGTATACTCGAGACAATGTATTTTTTCCCCCTCCACTAGGGTTTTCCCCGCCCCCTCTTTCCCTTATATTGTTCAAGGCAGATTCTTCGAGTTTAAATTTAGTTCATTATTCTAACAGGAAATGTAAATCAAAGAGAATCTAGCCTCCAGAAATCCCATCCTGATTAAGGCTGCAATGATGCACATTACAGCAGCCAGGGGATGAATCTGTTGTCATGTTCATTAACAGCTGATCATTGCTCAAAACTGGAGGACACCAAGTATAAACAAAACTAACTTACTTCAGGGGACAGGAGATGCTTAGCTCTGTATTACGTTTATACCCCACCTTGTTCCAAAAAACTCAGGGAAGCATCCACTGCATTACTTTATTTTATCCTTACACCAGTCCTGTGAAGTAAATTAAGCTGAGACACAAGGCTGGCTAATGGTTTGAGAGGGCTGTCAGCAAAGTGCAGGGGGGGTTAAGTCTCCTCTTTTACAGAAGGCAGTCCATTAGCATCTTCTATTTGAAGACATCCTCTATTTGAAGAACTGTCCTGTCCAATTCTAGTTTAATGATGATGAACCAAAAGGACTGTTGCCCACAGGCAGTTTTTGTTTGTTTGTTTGTTTGTTGTATTTCTACCCTGCCTTTTTTCTTCTTTCAGGGAACCCAAGGAGTTCCCTGCAAGAGTCTGTGACTGGCCCAAAGTCACTCAGTGAGCTTCCATGGCTAAGTGGGGCCTAGAACCCAGATCTCCCAGCTCCCATTCCAACACTCTCACCACTACACCACACTGGTTCAGTCTGTTCAGTTAACAAACTGAGCAAGGCACAGAGGTCACCTGGTCACAGTCTTCCACACTATGGTGAGATTTACTGTATTTCTGTTTAAATTATAATTATTATGCAAATCCTCTTTTGTCCTGATTTTTTTGGTGATATATTTCTTCTCTGTCTGGTGATTTATAAGTGGCCACCCTACATGCCCCTGGATCCTCCAGTGCCATGACTTTACCGGGCAGCGGTGGCAGCAAGAAGCAGTAGTCCAGTGGAGCCACCACTTTAATTTCCCACAATGCCCTGGAGTAACACTACCTGAAGGGCATTGTGGGAAATCAACATGGCAGCTCCTCGATCCAGCTGTGCTGTCCTTATTAGACTGGAAGCCTGGTTAGAAGGCAGGCAGATGGCAGCTCAGTTGTGGGTCCCTGCTGATGTTAGGCCTGCTGAAAGTGAGTGGTTTGTCAAAGGCCACTCAGTGAGCTTCATGGTGGAGCAAGAATTTGAACTCATGAGTAGAATCCAATGTTAGTCCTATGTAGAGTAGACCCATTGAAATGAATGGGACTTAAGTTAATCATGACTAACTTAAATCTCATTCATTTCAATGGGTCTTCTTTACATAGGACTAACATTGGATTCTACCCCATGTGTTGCTGGTCCAAGACTAATAATGTATGTACTGCACTCTATTGGCAGACATGGGGCTCACTTCTCCAGCTCCCATCTCTCTTCTCTGCCATGTTTGTTCTTCTGCAGGGGAGAAGAGGAGAGGGAAGACGTTGCTTTTTGGCAGTTTATGGCCCAGTTTATGGTTCTGTACTCTGAGCCTTTCTATGGGTTTCCACTCTCCCCTTCAAAAAAACCTAAGGCAGGGAAGTTGGATGTAGGCCTGGATAAGGGCCCTTAAATAATGGGTTCCCCAGAGTCCAAAATGTCTCTCAAGGCACCTGCTTCCTTGTGTTTATTGTTGGCAACCTCACTAAATGTTTTTATGTAGATAAATGGAAAGTCATGCAAATGTCTCATGTGGCGCAGAGTGGTAGGTGGCAGTATTGCAACCAAAACTCTCCCCACAACCTGAGTTTGATCCCAGCGGAAGCCAGGTCTCAGGTAGCTGGCTCAGGTTGACTCAGCCTTCCATCCTTCTGAGGTCGGTAAAATGAGTACCCAGCTTGCTGGGGGAAAGGTAATCATGACTGGGGAAGGCAATGGCAAACCACCCCGCTATAGTCTGCCAGGAAAACGCCAGCGCAAGCAGCGTCCCTCTAGGGGTCAGTAATTACCCGGTGCTTGCACAGGAGGAACCTTTCCTTTCCTTTCCTTTCCTTTCCTTTCCTTTCCTTTCCTTTCCTTTCCTTTCCATGCAAATGTCATTGTAACACAGGATAGCAGAGGGAAAGTAAGCATGAAAGTTAAGAATTGCTTAAGGAAGAATGAAGGGTAGACAATTCCTCTAATGCATTGGTCTTCAGCTGGTGCATCAGGACCCACATGTCAATCACACCTTGACCTAGGGTGGTGGCACCAGAGTTTAGGATTAAGATGCAGGGAAGAGAAAGAGAAGGAGGGAGAAGTAAGAATTTTAGAATATGAATAAGTATTATTTCTGCTTCTCTCAATGCAAAAGTGTAATCCTGTTGGTTATATTTTGTATCTGTGTTCTCTTTGGTATCCAGCAATTATTTCATAATCACGTTCCAGCAAACATGTATGATCCCAATTACAACTGGTTTTCAATAGGGTGCATATTTTCAACTATGCAAAGACCAGGAATGTTGATGTCAGTGACTGACTCACTGTTTTAATGTGCCTTAACTGATGTGGCACCATTAAACAGGGACAAATTAAATATCCCAGGCAGCCAGTATCTAGGACAGGGCTGGGGGATTGTTCCAGCACTAGAGGCTGGAGTACCTCCCAGGACACCTCTCAGGGGTCTGATGATGTCAGCAGCATGCCCCTCCCTCCCAAAGCTCCACCCCTTCACACGGCGCCCTGCCTCCTGACATCATCAGGCTCCCGCACAGAGAAAGGCACTGGCTTTCTCTGCTCAGTACTAGAGTGAAGTTGCCTTCTCTAGCAATGAGAATTGGGCAGGGCCTGAGAGAGGATCTAGTGCACTGGATAGGAAATCCCCGGGAGCCATATCCAGCCTGCGAGCTCAAGGTTCCCCATCCCTGATCTAGGATATACATTTAGTTATCTGAATTGCTCATTCAGATGTGTCCTCCACCTGCAGGAATGAACTCATAATGCAGGGGAGCAAGTGGGGCCTGAATTGCCCCCCCCCCTCCAGCCCTGCACATACTGGGTAAGTCAGTGGGCATGGCCACACCCACTGATATCACCTCCACTCAGTGCCTTCTCTGTACTGAGAGGCCTGACATTCTGTGGCTTTCTCAGCATGGAGAAAGAGACTTGACTGATGGGTGCTGGGAGGACCTGGGAGGAGCTGCTCCTCCCAGCACCCAGCAAGAGCCCAACTTTGTGCAGGCCACATCCTCCCTGTTATCTCTGATCTGTGACTCACAGATCATTGTTATCTGTGAACAGAGGTAACATGGGGGATTCCACTGTGAATCTCCAACCGGTAGGAGGAGCGGCATGTGCAGGAGAATGTCCCATCATCTCCAGTCACAGATCAGAGATAACAGCAGGGGATTCCTCCGGGGGGAAGCCCCTGCCCTGCCCCGCCCCGCCCCTGAGGGGAACACAAGGAGGCTCTGCAGGCTAGATGCAGCACCTCCATGAGCCAGATTAGGTCAATGGGGGTTCCCCACCTGTGCTAGAATGCACAAGTCCTTGCAGGGCCAAGATGTGGCAATGGCCTAGTGCATCCCTGCTGCATACTGAAGGGGAATTAAAATTCATAACCAAGGCCCACGTTTATTGCCTTTTCTGAGCTGTAAGGAAAATAGCTCCAGTGACAGCTTGGTTTGTAGATGAGTCAGCTAGCTTCCTATGGCTAGGGCAGCCTCCCCCAAAGTGGCATCCTCAAGATGTTTTAGACTACAACTCCCACCATCCCCAGTCAGCATGGCAAGGGATGGTGGGAGATGTAGTCCATACCTTCTGGAGGGGACCAGGTGGGGGAAGGGCGGCCACTGGTTGTGAAGTAGCCACAGGGCAGCTTATCTGGCCAGCCACAGGGTCTTCTGCAGAGTGACCAGAAAGCAAGGTGGTCATGGCCTTATAAAGGGGAAAACCCTCCATACACCCGTGTTTTCTCTAGACCATGTATTATTATTATTATTATTATTACATTTATATCCTGCCTTTTTTCCTCTTGCAGGGAACCCTAGACAGCTTACGTTATCCTCCTCCTCTCCATTTTATCCCCACAACAACAACCCTGTGAGGTAGGTTGGGCTGAGACTCTGTAACTGGCCCAAAGTCATCCAATGAGCTTCATGGCTGAGTGGTGACTCGAACCCAGATCTCCTGAGTCCCAGTCCAACAGTCTCACCGCTACGCCATGCTGGCTGTCTGCTTCAGGCCTCTCAGGGAAGCATTCTCTCCACAAGATCAGACAGCTTCCCAGTTGCTGATACTCTGGAGAAAGTAATTGGCATGGGGTCAATATGGTGATTTTAAGAAGCCGCTTAAAAATAATGCTTTACCTTTGCCAAAGTGCCATTCACTGCCTGTATGTAGGGATGTACGAAAGTCACTTACCTTTTCGAAGGGTGACATTCGCAGTAGGGGGAAGGCCTTCCGTCCCACCCCCCGAAATTCTCTCCAGCTGGCTCTGCTCCACGGAGATTCCGCGGAGCTGCCGGCTGGGGCCACCCGCACCCAGATATCCGGCCGCTGGGCAGCCCGCAGGGACGCAAATGGCGGCTGCTGTAGCCGCCATTTGTGTCCCTGTATTTTGCCTTGATAAGCTACATAAATATTTACATAGCCTATCATGGCAAAACAAAAAACAAAAAAACAGCGGACACAAATGGTGGCAGCTATGGCGGCTGCCATTTGCGTTCCCTTTTTTTTGCCGTTTTAGCCTACGTAAATATTTACGTAGGCTATTACGGCAACAAAAAAGGGAACGCCATCTGCGTCCACTGTTTTTGTTTTTGTTTTTCCGTGATAGGCTACGTAAATACTTACGTAGCCTATCATGGCCTCTGCAGGGATGCAAATGGCGTCCCTGCGTTAGCCGTGATAGGCTACGTAATTATTTACGTAGCCTATCACGGCTATAATGAGGAAGCGAATGGCAGCCACAGATGTGGCCGCCATTCTCAAGTCAGCGCGGATGGCAGCAGGTAAGTGCTGAAAAAGAAAAGGCAGAGGTGCTCAATTCCTACTTTGGCTCAGTCTTCTCCCAAAAGAGGGTCTATGACCCCCATGGCAAAGGCGAAGTACAGGCTGAAGGGGCAGGATTGCAGCTTGAGATCGACAGGCATATGGTCAAGGAACACCTCATTACTTTGAATGAGTTCAAATCTCCAGGGCCAGATGAACTGCATCCTAGAGTCATAAAGGAACTGGCAGAAGAACTCTCAGAACCGCTGTCTATTCTCTTTGAGAAATCATGGAGGACGGGGGAAGTGCCAGATGACTGGAGGAGGGCTAACGTTGTCCCTATCTTCAAAAAGGGTAAAAAGGAGGAACCTGGGAACTACAGACCAGTCAGTCTGACATCAATCCCTGGGAAAATTCTGGAGCAGATCATAAAGCAATCCATCTGGAAGCACCTTGATAACAATGCAGTGATTACTCGAAGCCAACATGGATTTGTCAAAAACAAGTCCTGCCAGACAAATCTGATCTCATTTTTTGATCAAGTAACCTCCCTTGTAGACCGTGGGAATGCTGTAGACATCATATACTTCGACTTCAGCAAAGCTTTCGACAAAGTGGCCCATGATATCCTGATGAGCAAACTAGCTCAAAGTGGGCTAGATGAAACAACGATCCGGTGGATCCACAGTTGGCTACAGAATTGGACTCAAAGAGTGCTTATCAATGGGACCTTCTCAAACTGGGGAGAGGTAACGAGTGGGGTACCGCAGGGCTCAGTCCTGGGCCCAGTGCTCTTCAACATTTTTATTAATGACTTGGAGGAGGAGGTGCAGGGAATGCTGATCAAATTTGCAGATGACACCAAATTGGGCGGGATAGCTAATACTTTGGAAGACAGAAACAAAATTCAAAGTGATCTGGATAGACTGGAGCTCTGGGCAGAAAACAACAGAATGACATTTAATAGGGGTAAATGCCAAGTTCTGCACCTAGGAAAAAGAAACCAAATGCACAGTTACAAGATGGGGGATACGTGGCTCAACCACACTACAAGCGAGAAGGATCTTGGAATTGTTGTCGATCACAAGCTGAATATGAGCCAACAATGTGATGTGGCTGCAAAAAAGGCAAATGCTATTTTGGGCTGCATTCATAGAAGCATCGCTTCCAAATCCCGGGAAGTACTAGTTCCCCTCTACTCAGCACTGGTTAGGCCTCATCTGGAGTACTGTGTCCAGTTCTGGGCACCACACTTGAAGAAGGATGCAGACAAACTGGAGAGGGTTCAGAGGAGGGCAACAAAGATGATCAGGGGACTGGAAACAAAGCCCTATGAAGAGAGGCTGAAAGAACTGGGCATGTTTAGCCTTGAGATGAGAAGACTGAGGGGAGATATGATAGCACTCTTCAAGTACTTGAAAGGTTGTCACAGAGAAGAAGGCCAGGATCTCTTCTTGATCATCCCAGAGTGCAGGACATGGAATAATGGGCTCAAGTTACAGGAAGTTCTGATGTTCTGGCTGAACATCAGGAAAAACTTGCTGACTGTAAGAGCAATACGACAATGGAACCAATGACCTGGGGAGGTGGTGGGCTCTCCCACACTGGAGGCCTTCAAGACGAGGCTGGACAGCCATTTGTCAGGGATGCTCTGACTTGGATTCCTGCATTGAGCAGGGGGTTGGACTCGATGGCCTTTTAGGCCCCTTCCAACTCTACTATTCTATGATTCTATAAGTGCTCCATTTCGCACGCCTTTTGTGGGGGGGGGGGCAGGGGGCTTCATTCATCCACGGATTTCAGGGGGCCGAATGCACTGGCATTAGGCCTCACCGAGATCCGTGGTGGAATTCTCTGACATCCCTACCTGTATGCTCTTCCAGCACAGTATGGAGTGCTGATCTATACAGCTGGCCACTGTCTATGCACTGCAAGTTCTATGAGGAAATGTTCCAGCAGCAAGACAACAGATCTTCTTGGCATATTGCACAAGGAGGAAGGAAGGAATTCACTCAGATCAAACAGGAAAATCAAGCAGAAACTTGCTTTATTCTGAAGGCATATATTCAGGAATATAGTATTACATGTTTGCATATATGATAAAGCGATTGTGTGATGCCGTTGAGCAAAGTCTTAAGGGCATGCTTTTTTTTTAATATACTAAACAAACAATAGATTTCTATCATGCCAGCTAGTCATGCTGAGAATTGCGCAAGTTAGAGCTTCTCTCATTGACACTGAACTTGCAAAACAAACAATCTTTCTGGTCCTGTGCTAATTTTGCTTGACCTCAGTTTCACCAGGACAACACTGCCTCAGGTAGTTTGTGGGCAACCACCTTGGTCCAACAAGTTATTCTATCACCACAAAATATTTGATATCAGTGGATGACCATCAACATATCCATCATCACCAAAGGAATCCCAGGGCTGGATCTACACGACAAAAGAATGAGAAGAGTGTTGGGGTATTGTTCGGATTTTCATGAAATCAGCGTTGGTCCATCAGAGACACACAAAGCAAGAAAGGCAGACTAAACAGCACCAGAACAAATGCTTTTCCAGTCATGCGGAGCTTGAAACTTTGGGGTTGGGTGGGCAGAGACTGGGAGGATTGCTGAACGTCATCGATCCAGGAACTGCCGCTCAGTGAATGAGAGAGGCTTGTTTCCCACCCCTAGCTCCCCCAGCTCTTATGAATCAGAGAGCAAGTAATACCACTTCCGTAACCAGCCTGCCTTGTCCATTCATCAGACTGCTGGACCTCCCATCAGAATGGCGATTTACCTCAGTGGGACTAACTAGCCTGCCTTGCTCATGCATAAAAGGGCCACAGCACTATTCCTCCCCATCAGAATGGCGATTTACTTCAATGGGACTAACTAGCCTGCCTTGCTCATGCATAAAAGGGCCACAGCGCTATTCCTCCCCATCAGAATGGCGATTTACCTCAATGGGACTAAGTAGCCTGCCTTGCTCATGCATAAAAGGACTAAAGCGCTATTCCTCCCCATCAGAATGGTGATTTCCTTCAATGGGACTAACAAGCCTGCCTTGCTCATGCATAAAAGAGCCACAGCACTATTCCTCCCTATCAGAATGGCGATTTACCTCAATGGGACTAACTAGCCTGCCTTGCTCATGCATAAAAGGGCCACAGCGCTATTCCTCCCAATCAGAATGGCGATTTCCTTCAGTGGGACTAACCAGCCTGCCTTGCTCATGCATAAAAGGGCCACAGCGCTATTCCTCCCCATCAGAATGGCGATTTCCTTCAATGGGACTTGTCGCCCTCCTGTAGGTGGAGGGCGGATGGCAGCTTCCTCCTCCCCCACCCGATTATGAATGAGAAACCTGCTACTTCACTCCCCGACCCCACCATCCCTGCTGCCTCTTGCTTGCTTGCTCCCTGCCTGGCTTGCAGAATACTCCAGAAAGGCAGGCTGCTTGTTGTGACTGGACAAAGAGGCTGCAGTGGGAAGTGGGAAAGGAAGCCCTCCAAAAGCCCCTACTGAGAACGGGGGGAAAGAAAAGGGGGGGAAGGACCCCACCCCTTGACCATGTCACTGCCAGGTCATAGCTCCATCACAGAGGCACAAATGCCCAGGATTTAATGCAGGAGGATGGGACACACAGCAGCGGGACCGCTTGGGAGCTGCTTTATTTTTAAAAACTGGAGTAAAAGCAGTTTCCGAAAATGCAGCTTTTAATGACCTCAGAGTACTCCCACTCTGCATTAAATCAACCGTGAAGATGGCCCCCAGGTCATTGCAGAAATTAAAATGGCTACAGCAATGCAGCAGTCCATTCCAGTGACTCCCATATGGTAGCTTAGATCCCACTTCAGGGATCTCCTTGGCAGGATACCAGTCTTCTAGATGCTGGGGTGGAGATAACTTCTGGCCCAATGGGTCCTGAATTTGTGACATGTGAAAACTTCAAGGTGGACACATCTCCCTCTGGACACATCAGTCTGGGAATTCCACCTACTTTCCCATGTTGTGTCAAACCAAACATTTGGGAGATTTTACTGGAAATGTAGGTATAACATAGCCCCAAAGACGAATTGAGTTTCACCATTATTACTGTGATGATGCTGGCTTGGGGATCAGGTTCTGCACACACACATGCACTCACACATCCCAGTGATCCTGATACACCCAGAATCCAGATCCTGGGTGCTGCCATCCACAATGGTGCAACAAGTGGCTATTAGGGAAAGTGCCTTTTTTGTAGTGGCCCCCTCATCTGTGGAATGCCCTTCCCAAGGAGATCTCCACTGTATACCTTGAGACACCAGGGTAAGACCTTCCTCTTCCAACAGACATTTAATTTAATTGGCTCCTCTGATTATGAACTTTACTGCTGACCCTTTAATGTTTTTAATAGTTTTAATATTTTAATAATTTGACCTTTATTTATTTATTTATTTATTTAATACATTTATATCCCATCTTTTTTCCTCCTTAAGAAACCCAAGGTGGTGTACATAATCCTCCTCCTCTCCATTTTGTCCTCACAACAACAACCTGGTGAGGTAGGCTGAGATTCTGTGACTGGGCTGAGATTCTGTGACTGACCCAAAGTCACCCAGTGAGCTTCCATGGCTGAGTGGGGACTAGAAACCAGATCTCCTGGATCTCAGTCCAACACTCTAGTCACTACACCACACTGCCTCTCACCACACAGTTGTATGTATTGTTTGGGTTGTTGTTGTATTGTTATTGTTGTTGTTGTTTTGTTGTTGTTATTTTGTTGTTCCCTGCCCCAACAGCATCTGCCAGTTGGGTGATCTGCACATTTGATTGATTGATAGATAAATAAATAAATAAATAAATAAACAAATAAGCAAACAAACAACTACAGATCACATTTTATTCAGTCCTAGCAGCATCTGGGAAAGAGATCTGTCTGAGAATATCTGGGTGAGGCAGTATAGGCCACGGGGAAACTGGCGATGAGGGTGTAAATTTTGTGGCAGGGGATAATAGCAATAAAGGCCTTGGGGCTGCATGTGACTCATGGGCCATAGGTTACATGCCTCTGTTTTAGGAAACTGCCTGGGACCTTCTCATTTTCATGTGTTTTCAGAGAGCGTGTTTTATGTTTCATGTGTTTTAAAATAATAATTTTAAAATATCCCCAGTAGGCCATCCAGAGCCCTAAAGGGATCTGGGATCACTCCATGCCAAAAAGTCCTTCCACTAGCAGTAAATACATCAGCATCCATTACCACCAGAATAGGTTAGGGATTTCCAACTAAGGCAGGGGTAAGCAATGTGGTACCGTAACCCTCCCACTTAAAAAAAAAACCTAACACATTTTCTTACCAGCAGCTGGGATTGCAGTAAAATAGATTTCTGTTGGTGCTGAAAACTGTAGGACCAAATAAATATCTAACTTGTATTCAATCTCTGAGGCAGGTTACTTGCCTTTGCCATGCCTCCCATGGCAGACATTTTGTGGTGGTGCCCAGGACAGTTTCTTAAATTGCCCGATGTGCCCATGGCCCCAAAAAGTTGCTTATTCCTGACCTATGCTGTGCACAAACAATCCTTTTGGTACTCTTGGGCAGAGGTTGTTCCCATCACCTCCTATATGATCTGTTTTAATTTGAGAGGAACCAGGGACCTTCCACATGCAAAGCCTCTGCTCTACTACTGTGCTACAATCCCTCCCCATAGCAATCGCTGCAATTACAGCTTGGGAGAGCCAGAAACGTAGACCACTTTCACTTTCACTGGGGCTATGTTCATAAAGCTCGAGGGTGTGAATCACCATTTTCCCTGCCTCTTTTTTGGCAAGTGAGCTGGGATGAAAGGATGCTGTAATTTTCCAGCGTTTCCAAAAATAACCCTTTCTTTTTTAAATTCTATTAGCCAAACTTTCCATTCTGAAATGTGTGAAATGACACAGAAATTAATTAATGGCAGAACAGTGGGCAGAAAGAATGACACCACTTCAGGGGTGATGTGCATTATGTAACTGATTTATGACTGATTCACCTGCTAGACTTGAGCACAGTTGCAACATAAAGTGCATGTTTATGTTGCGAAAGTGAAGGATAGTTAATCATCCAATGTGGATGGAATTAATCTCATGTTTCCTCCACATCATCTAACCTAAAACGTTAATCATGCCCTCCTCAGGCACAATCCATCAGGAAACATTCATGCAAAAGTCTCTTTGAAAAGAATGGAGCTTATGGAAGAGCAAAAGACCCAAAGTATTGTAATAAAATATGGGAAGTAGCATGTGCTTGCTACAGTCCTCCCAAAATATATGGCTGGGTGAACCTGTCCATTTCACTTCCACTCAGCTTCTCATTTTTCTGACTTTCTATTTCACATATTTATGCAGACAGGAAATTTGTGGCAGAAATCATCATCACACAAACAGCTGACAAGTTGGTGACAAGTTTTCCAAAAGTCAACATTGCTTTTAGAATGTCTCTTGCCATTTTTGGAACATGCTGTGAAGTGGAGTGCTCTTTCGCAAAGCTGAAATCCATAAAGAACTGTCTTAGGTCCATCATAGGACAGAAAAGACAATCCTCATTTGTACTACTATCAACTGAGAAAGAACTTTTGCAAAGAAACACAAAATTTGAAGATGTCATTTGTGATTTGGTTAACAAAAAGAGCCACAAAGTTAATGTCTAATTTACATTTACTTAAAACTGGGGAGGTTAGAGAAATCCACGATGGAAACAAATGAGTTTGGATTTTCATTAATCTGATCCCCGGATTCCACAGAGGACTGGACTTTCCCCTGTTGAGCAGATACTGCAGACTTGCAGACCGTTTTTCTAAGCTTCCCAAATTTTGTGCAAATGACGTCATAGAAAAATATGCCAAAAAAAAAAACCACCCCTGACCAAAAGTGCACATTTTTCCCCCATAGGCTAGAGCATAAAAATATGCATTTGGGGGGAATTTGTGCATTTTTGCACATGCAAAAATGTGCAAAATTTGCGCAGATGTGAATTCGAGCAAATTCGGAAATGGAAAAATCCAATTCCATTGATGGATGGATGACAGAACGAAACGCGCCTGACAATCTGCGAAACACAGACAGAATGGATTTTACACAGTCCATATGTCCCTGCATAAAACATATTATACCTGTATGAGTAAACTGCTAAATCAAACAATAATTTGTTTAAATTGAGTTGAATCCTTTGATAGGCCCCAAACATTTTCATAGGCTCTTGGGAGTTTCGTAGGCCCTAGGCACTGTGCCTATTGTGCCTGATGGATAATCCAGGCTTGGGTCTGGCCGGCTTTCCAAAGAGCCATACCAAACTCTTTCTCCTGCCAACACAGCTCTCTAGAGGATGGACAGTGGTGGTGGCCATAGTGGTAACTAGAGGGTCAGCAGGAATGGGCCCTTCTGAGACAGTGGACCACCAGCTGCTGCCTGACCTTCCTGACCCCTGATGCCAGACCTGCCTACAGCATGGATTTTTGTGCTGACTCTTCCCTAATGACTTCTAGTTTGCTTAGTGATTCAGGAGGTATAAATGCGCTTTTGTTGTTGTTGTTGTTGTTCAGTCGTTCAGTCGTGTCCGACTCTTCGTGACCCCATGGACCATAGCACGCCAGGCCCTCCTGTCCTGCGCTCTCTCCCGGAGCGTGCTCAAGTTCATATTCATTGCATCGGTGATGCTATCTAGCCATCTCATCCTCTGCCGTCCCCTTCTCCTTTTGCCTTCAGTCTTTCCCAGCATCAGCGTCTTTTCCAGAGAGTTTTCTCTTCGCATTAGGTGGCCAAAATATTTGAGCTTCAGCTTCAGTATCTGTCCTTCCAATGAGCAGTCGGGGTTGATTTCCTTTAGTATGGACTGATTTGACCTCCTTGCAGTCCAGGGGACTCGTAAGAGTCTTCTCCAGCACCACAGTTCGAAAGCATCAATTCTTCGGCACTCAGCCTTCCTTATAGTCCAGCTCTCACAGCCATACATTACTACTGGGAAAACCATAGCTTTGATTAGACGGACCTTTGTCGGCAAGGTGATGTCTCTGCTTCTTACTATGCTGTCTAGGTTGGCCATAGCTTTCCTCCCAAGGAGCAAGCGTCTTTTAATTTCATGGCTACAGTCACCATCTGCGGTGATCTTGGAGCCCAAGAAAGTAAAATCTGTCACTGCTTCCATTTCTTCCCCTTCTATATGCCAGGAAGTGATGGGGCCAGATGCCATAATCTTCGTTTTTTTAATGTTGAGTTTCAAACCAGCTTTTGCACTCTCCTCTTTCACCCTCAACAAGAGGCTCTTGAGATCCTCTTCGCTTTCTGCCATTAGGGTGGTATCGTCTGCATATCTGAGGTTGTTGATAATTCTCCCAGCAATCTTAATTCCGACCTCTGATTCATCCAACCCGGCATTTCTCATGATGTACTCTGCATATAAGTTAAATAAGCAGGGCGACAATATGCAGCCTTGTCGTACTCCTTTCCCAATTTTGAACCAATCGGTTGTTCCATGTCTGGTTCTTACTGTTGCTTCTTGACCCTCGTACAGGTTTCTCAGGAGACAGGTAAGGTGGTCTGGTACTCCCATCACTTTAAGAATTTGCCACAGTTTGTTGTGATCCACACAATCAAAGGCTTTAGCGTAGTCAATGAAGCAGAAATAGACGTTTTTCTGGAATTCTCTTGCTTTCTCCATGATGCAGCCACTCAAAAATTCAGACACAATAAATGTCTCACCTATCCCTAGATACAAGCTAACAAATACTAATACAGGACAATCCACTGTCTGAGGAGCAATTCAAATGTCAAAGCTGCCACATAGAGGCTGCCAAAAATTGCTTCCACGTGGTGGCACTTCTCTCTTCCTCCCTCTTCTCCGCCTAGCAAGCTGTTAGGAAAGGGACAGATCACTCTTGCCCTACGTCAGAACTGATCACTTGCAGAGGGCTTTGGAAATGTCTTTATTTAATCCATCTGTGTACCATTTAGCATATCTAAAGATATCTCTAAGTGATTTACAGAATCAGAGATTAAAAGACATCGTAATAAAGACAAAAAATGCCTCAGTTAAAATCTTTCAAATATTTAAAACCAAAGCTAAAGCACAATAATTAATAAAGTACACTAACTGGGTGGCACAATTATTCAGGAAAGACTTGGGTAAAGAGATGGATTTCAGGTTGTCCACCATACTTGCCTGACCCCAATCGCACTTACTTGTATAGGATTTTGTGCTCTGGCTCACTCCCAAGTTGAGTGTATGCAATAGAAAAGCAGGAGGGAGGAACATACACGACCAAACTTATACATACTGTGACCATGACTATGAATTCTCTGTGGGGGCACCACTGTGGGGGCTGTCATGCTGACTTCAACTTTTACAACTACACCAGTGGGAACCCCTGATAAGTTGCAGAGGAACTATGATGTTCTCCACTGCACTAAATGAACTTCTGTGCTAGATAGATCAGTAGTCACATATAAGGACTGCCTTCTTACATCCTTATAATCGCTCCTGTTGAAAAACATGGAGATGTTAAAAATGTTGCCTGTGGCGTACCATCTGCGATGATTGATTCACATACACAATTGATACTGCAGACATTAAGTTATGAACGTGGCATGCACAAGCATGCCCTCAGGTCAGCTTTGTTTAAAAAAAAATGGAATGGCTTCTGAATACCTTCCCAAGTAGCACGTTACCCCTGTTTCTAAACCTTGTACAGTGAATGTAAAGTGAAAGTAACCACTTGCTAAGTGAGGATGATTGAATATGATGAGTCAATGTTTACTAAAGTGATTCAAAAAATGGAGGCTGCACAGAAGCCCTGAAAAAGAGAACAAGGTCAACTGGTCGACTTCAACAATATTTTACAGAAATTATTCAATGTAAGCCTTTAGAGCCAAATCCAGTAGCCATTGCTGACTCATTTTCTACGCTGTTGTTCTATTTAAAGAGTGCCCTAGTGGAACTGTTGCTATTGCTGGAACCTAAGTTCAGAAATGGAACATGTGGTCTCCAGGCTAGCGTCACCAGGATCAGCCAGAGCCAGAAGTATTCCTCTGCTGACCAAGCAAGGACAGAAGGTCAGCTCCCTGTATCTATTCCAGGCCAATCCAATCCAAAAGCTTCATACCACCTGCCAGTCCCAGAGGTCAATGATGCGGTCTCCTATTCCCCTCAGTGCCTGAGAGCCCAGAGCACCTCTGGTCAAGTAGGCTAGGGCCTACTTGAGGTTAATGGAGGATACGGCTCTCAATACCTACTAGTCATGATGGCTGTATATTGCCTCCAGTACCAGCTGTTGGAGAGTACATGTCTGTGCTGTTGCACTCATGTCCTACTTGTGGACTTCCCACAGGCAGCTGGTCGGCCACTGTGTGAACAGGGTGTTGGACTGGCTTGGATGGGCCTTTGGTCTGATCCAGCATGGCTCTTCTTAGGTTCTTCTCCTGAATTCCTGGCTCAAGCCTTATAGTCTTAGACATCAGCTATGAAACCTGGATGCCACACTGTGGCTTTCTTGCAGTGACAGCAGAGTCTTCGTGAAAGCAGAGTCTTCATGTAACTGCTTTGCATATGTGTCTGTGTTGTATTTTCTGCTCATTCGCTGCATTCAGTCTTCAGGAGACACATACATTCTGGGCTCTTGCATGGACTGCCCCATCCTTTGTCAGGTTCTATTATATGCCAACATTTTAGGAGGGGAAAGAGATTTCCATTTAAAGGCCTGCTTGAAGATATATTAAAGATTAAACTACAAAAAAAAAAAACCTGCAGTGTATTTTAAAAACATTTGTTGAGGTATTCTTCTATACTTCATGACAACTATAGCAGTATTATTGATAGAGGCCAAACAGCCAATTTTTTTAAGTAAAGAGATTTGTGCTTTGGCACATACACCTAGTACATCAGCTTGGTCATTTAGGCTGCAGTTCTAAATTCAGTTACCTGAGAGTAGGTCCCATTGATCTCAGTGGAGCTTACTTCTGAGTAGACATGTATAAGATTGCACGGCCCATTTTGGCTCGATTTCTGTTGGCACTCATCAGCCAAGTTCACTGTTAGAGGGAGTGATTGTTTTGTGCTGTGTTCTGTGTTTTACTGATTTTACTGAGTGCATACTTAGTAATTTTATTGTAGATTAATAATATTTTGATGTTGTACTTTGGAAACCAACTCGGAAAAAATATACATTAAAAAGTGGGGTATGAATGCTTTTCATGGCCCTGGAAAAAGCATCCAGCAAATGTAAAGCACAATAGCTGTTTATGTGGCCTGCACTTATCCTCATTCGGCAGTTTTCTTTTAGGGAAGCCATTGTATTCCATCAAGCTGGACAGTCAAGCAGATTAGGGAAAAGCTTGTTGCATCAGCTTTAGCATTTTCCATTTCATCACCTTCTCCGATTCACCCACACTATGCATGACAGGATATACAGCTTAGCCTTTACAAACCACTTCTGCTATGTAATGTATTTAGTGCTGACAATGTGATAATTCATCCACATGTAACGCCGGCATAGGGTGATGGATCAGTGCTAACATCGGGCTCGGCTACACCAATGTTACCATCCCACCCCCCTCAAAGAGGAGCGTGGTATAGCTCTTTGCATGTGAAAAGGACTTAGCACTGCCTTCCCTGATGTGGTGTCATCCAGATGTTTTGGACTACAACTCCCACCATCTGTGACCATTGACCATTTTGGCTGAGCCTTACAAGAGCTGTAGTCCAAAAGATTGGGGTGGGCACCATGTTGGAGAAAGCTGACTTAGCATGTATCAGTGGACCACATTTGTTTGTTTGTTTGTTTGTTTATTTGAAATATGCCACCTTTCAAGGCAAGTGCTCTCCCAAGGTGGCTTACACAATAAAGTCCCATACCTACAGCAAAAACCCATACAGTGATACAACAGCAAAAATGAATAAAATCAACAAGCACCTGCAATATAACATCCAGCCCAGACAGTACTAAATAGGGCTGTGCACTGCTTCGGCCAGAGGCCCAAACTCCGAGTCGAAGCAGGCTGCTTCAGGTCACTTTGAGCCCCTTCCAAGGTGAAGCAGAGGGGGCACGAAGCGACCCAGAGTGGGTCAGGGGCTCTCCGAAGTGCTCAGTGTGCTTGGAAGCTTCAGCACCAGTGCCTCCAGGTCCTTACCTGAGCCGCCCACCTCCTCCACTGCCACCGCCACCACCGCCGTCTCTGCTGTCATCGCTGCTGCCAGGTCCCGAGGCCTGGATGCATGCCGACTCTTCTTGCAAGGAGTCACCATTTTAAAAAAATGGTGACTCCTTGCAATAAGAGTCGGTGCGCATCCAGGCCTTGAGAACTGGTGGTGGTGATGATGACGGCGGCAGCAGCGGAGAAGGCGGAGAAGGCGGTGGTGAGGAGAAGGCAGCGGCAAAGGTGAAGAAGGCAGAGAAGCTGAATCGACTGGTAGCTGAATCTTAATTCAACACTAGCCCTCCACCACATCTGAGGGAGCAGGCTAGTTTAGGAGCACTAGGACAAGTTTGTGTGGTGTACGTAGGTCTGTCCTTCAACAGAGGGAACAGCCAGAGAATTCATGAGGAACAGCTGGGAGGCTGCCACTGCAGCCCTCCAGCATCTGCCACCTGAAGCAGTCGCCTCACTTTGGCTAATGGAAGGGCCGGCCCTGCATTCCAGAGGTGTGGGGCCACTGTGGAAAAGGCCCTCCTTCATGTACTTTTTGCTCCTAAAAAGGAGAAATGGGTTCTTATGGGGAAAGCCTTTTTACAACATTCCTAAACCGGTGAAAATGAACGTATCACAAGCCAACAGAAAGCAAAGCCAATGACCCAAAAGCTGTGATGTACCGTATCTCTATATCTTTGGACAAGGTGGAATCTGTCCCCTCAGTCAGGAGCAGTGACAGAAAACCTAAGCAAATGTTGCCCAGGCCTGCCTATCTGGGTATGCTTTTATAGCTTTTGCCGTTATAGCATCCAAAAAGCTATTTTAAGGGCACAATCTTATGCATGTTTAGACAGAAAAAAAGTCCTACAGCTGTCAGCCTTCCCCAGCCAGCACGGCTGGCTGGGAAATGCTGGGAGTTGTGGGCCTTTTTCTGTCTAAACATGCATGGGATTGTGCCCTAAGTATCCTAGGTTGGACTTTAAAAGTGGGTGGGAGGGTGAGTGGGTAATGGACAGAACAAAAATCAGTATGTCTAACTTGACAAACTTGTGATTCAATTGCACAATGAGGAGATAGCAACAAAAATAGCTTAAAAGGCATGGAACTTCCCTTGCTGGAAATGACTTGCTTAAACAGTTAACGGACTCTAACCTCTTTTTCAGTCAGGAGGGTGGGGAAAATTTTGCTGAGAATATAGCAACTGAGTGACAGAAGCCTGATCTAGATATGACTTCTGGCTTATAACCTTAATGGGTTTTTCCCCCCAATCCTCACTGAGGACGTGTTTCCTTTGGATTCGTAAACCGGCAAGGAGAGCGTAGCTGGGCAGTAAAGTGATGTGGATCCCCCACTCAAGCCCAGGATGGGACATAACTCCTGAAAAAACCCTTAGGAGTGAGGACAACAAAGACTTGTGGAATGTGGGAAGATCTGCCAGAGAGGTTGAAGGAATCCTGACACGAGAGAGTTTATTTGTTTGGCTAAGTGCTGCAACAATAGGTGAATAGCAGCCTGTCCCCATCCCAGCTGCTTCAAGGCCAAACTACACATGGTCACATGGTAACTTTTAGTTTGGAGACAGAGCAGCTGTGGCACCCTGCTCCTGATCCAGAATGTGCTCCTCTTGATCAGGATTGGGGCCACGTGCTGGTTTTCTGCTGAAAACTGCTCCATCCTCGCTGTTTGCTCCACTCCCCCAAAAGTGCTGTACACTGTCAACAGCACTTTCAGGGGTAAATAGCAGCCAGGTAGAGGGGCAATTATCAGCAGAAAACCAGCACAGGGTGCTGATCGAGACTGGGAGCACGTTCCAGATTGGGGGCCTTCAACTGCTTTTTTACACACACACACACACACACACACACACAGCGGCCCAGTTAAGTATGTTTGCTTAAGCATGTGACTAACATCACATTTAGGGTGGCCACGTATCGTCTTTTACAGAGGACAATCACATATTTGAAGGTGTCCTCTGTTTTAAGGATTCGACTTCCCTGTCGAATTCCAGTTTAAAGATAATGAACCATAAGAACTGTTGCCCACCAACAGTTAGCAGCACTCGGACAGGAGGCCGAACACAGGTCACCTGCTCACAGCCTTCCACAGAATGGTGAGAAGCACTACATTTCTATTTATTTAATAATTATTTAATTATATGCAATATAGATAGACAGATAGATGTACTATAGATAGATGCACTATATTTCTATTTATTCAAAGATGCACTATGTTTCTATTTAATTATTTAATAATTATTTAATAATTATTTAATAATTATATGCAGTATAGATAGATAGATGTACTATAGATAAATGCACTATATTTCTATTTATATAGAGATGCACTATATTTCTATTTAATAATTTAATGATTATTTAATAATTATTTCTAAATTTGCATCTGTACCTATAAATTAGGATATGCAAATGTTAGGCAAACCACTTGCCCCTTTTGTCCTCTCTTTTAGCAATGTTTGTCCTCTTTTTTGGCGATTCATAAGTAGCCACCCTAGTAGTTCAGCCCTTAGAGGTTAAGAATACCAATGCTGGAGAGTAAACTCCTTCACCTGAAGAATTACAAGAACACAGAAACTTTCTGCTTCAGTTGACCCACAAACCTCACTGCTTCTTGCGTGGTCCATTCATTCAGCACAGCACTTCCCACTTCAGGGCCAGAGAAAAAGAAAGAGAGGGTGATGTTTAAGCACTAGTGTATCCTATGTACTAACAGCAAACTCATCCTCCAAGCATGGATCCTTATGTAGCCAAAATGGCATCATCCATGCCCAATGGGGAGGTATCAACAGGCTTGGAAAAACGTTCAGGGGGAAATGAAAACTCTAAAGAGGGAACAAACACACAAAAAGCCTAATGAAAACTGAACATGCTCAGAAGCGTAACAACAAAGCTTTCTTGTGGTTAATGTACCAATAGAGCTCTTTTGAGTTAGTAAAGTGGCTTTGGAGTGATATGAGTTGCAAAGCTATGTTTATAAAAATTTGTCTGGGAACCTAGAGGAGAGGGATACTGTAGGCCTTCCGGGCATGTCAGACCACAACTCCATTCACCCCAATCAGCTGGGATGATGGGAGTTGTAGTCCAACACATTCCCCAAGCTGGGGAAGGCTGCCATAGACAAACACCAAAGAAAGATCCCACAGTGGGGTGAATGGATCGTGGAATGCATTGTTAGTATCCAACAGTAAGTGCTATGTTAGAAAAGCCGCCCACTGCTATGCAGAGATCACAGTCTATCTGTTTACCCTGAAGGAACATGTCATACTCCAGGCCTGAGTCAGCACAGGGTTTTTGGAAGACCTTTGAATGGGAGATTATTGGGGGGGGGGGTTGACTCCAAAAGGAATTTAAATCCTAATTTCCTTTCTCTTGTCCTAATTTTGAATCTCCCATACTTTGCATTTTTGACATTATGAGGCTCAGGTCTAGCTGTCATTTTTGTAATGTTTTGTAATACCATCAAGAAGGCACTGCAGATAAAGGGCTGGACTTTGGAGCATAATAGGACATTCCTCCAGGACTATGTGATCCTTTCACAGTAAAGGTCAGAGTTCCCTGTATATTGTTTTCTATGGGATTCAGGAGGTGGGATTTGTGAATCCATGTATTTTTGGTAGGGCTGGACAAATCAATAAATACCCAGCCCATCAAATTTTCAACTGTGTTCAATCACAAGTCCATTCCACCCAATTTCCTCATCAGTCTGCCATATTTTTTAATTGCATGAAAAATCCCTTTTTATTGTTTTTTTAAAAGAATTTATTAATCTTTCTGTTTAAATTACACATTCTTTAGCATGACTCCAATAATTTTCAGGAAGTTTTAAAATTACAGAATCTGAATTCTGCAAAACATAGAAATGGTTACAGACTAAAAAGCATGACTTACCTGAACATTTAAAAAGAACATTTGTTTTTCTATTACTCATTTCATTTTCTACTCATTTCGTTCTACTCATTTCATTTTCACACACACACACACACACACACACATATACATAAACATATACATATACATATATATATATATATATATATATATATATATAAAATCAATAGTTAATTCACACTTTAATTAGATTAGGATATTTAAGATCCCCCCTCCAAAAATACATGCTTTCTCTTAAACAGACTTCCATCAGTAAGAAACTAAAGGTGCAACTTATGCATGTTTAGACAGAAAAATGTCCCACAACTTGCATGTTGGCTGGGGAATGCTGGGAGTTTTAGGACTTTTTTCTGTCTAAACATGCATAGGATTGCACCCTTAAAAAACAGAAACAAAATGGTCATCCATAGCCAATATGGAGTGTTAAAATGGTCAAGTGTAGCTTGCAAAAAAAGCAAAATCTAACCCTTTCAGCACTACTAAGCGTTGTGGAGTGGAATTTTGGTGGCAAACTGGCGATTTGATTTCCTTTATGTAAATGTCTGGTGAATGCTGGGAGTTGTAGGACTTTTTTCCTGTCGAAACGTGCATAGGATTGCTCCCTAATAGAATTGGTGGCAGCAGAAAAGGGTCAGCTTATGGAACTCTGAGTTATAGTGGCACAGAGTTCCTTAGGCCCTGAAATGTAAACATTTACATAAATAAGAAACCCTATAGGTGGGATTCCCCAGCGTAGGAGCAGTTTCCCCATAGGCAGTGGCAGTGCTGAGGAAAGAAAATCTCCCATAAACTCTCCTTAGGACACATTAAATGTTATGAAAAGACACAAAGGTGAAACACTGATGGTTGCAACAATTATGGTTGCAACAGTTACCACTGCAGTTGCAACAGTTACAACTCAACTACTCTCTATACACGGTGCAAATGCAGCTAAAGAGATGCCCTTTAAGTTCTGAGCAGATTTTGTTTTTTAAAAAATTAAAGCATTTGGCCCTAGTCCAGTGACTTTGGTTCAAAGAGATTCTGGTACATTGTGGGGAGAGGCATGAATGTAGCTGCATCCAGGAATCTACACTACTGCGCCGATGGTAGACAATGTTAGCACTGGGCAGTTCTGTTTCTGGAATCAGCCTCCCTTTAGCCCAAACAATACTTGGAACTTTTTAAGAACTGAGAACACAAACCACCCCCTTTGGAGGGGAGACCTTTGTTTGTTTGTTTGTTCAGTCATTAAGTCGTGTCCGACTCTTCGTGACCCCATGGACCATAGCATGCCAGGCCTTCCTGTCCTCTGCTCTCTCCCAGAATGTGCTCAAGTTCATATTCATTGCATCCGTGATGCTATCTAGCCATCTCATCCTCTGCCGTCCCCTTCTCCTTTTGCCTTCAGTCTTGCCCAGCATCAGGATCTTTTCCAGTGAGTTTTCTCTTCAAATCAGGTGGCCAAAATATTTGAGCTTCAGCTTCACTATCTGTCCAGCTCTCACAGCCATACGTTGCTACTGGGAAAACCATAGCTTTGGTTATATGAACTTTTGTCAGCAAGGTGATGTCTCTGCTTCTTACTATGCCATCTAGGTTTGCCATAGCTTTCCTCCGAAGGAGCAAGTGTCTTTTAATTTCATGGCTACAGTCACCGTCTGTGGTGATCTTGGAGCCCAAGAAAAGAAAGTCTGTCACTGCTTTCATTTCTTCCCCTTCTATATGCCAGGAAGTGATGAGGCCAGATGCCATGATCTTCGTTTTTTTAATGTTGAGTTTCAAACCAGCTTTTGCACTCTCCACTTTCACCCTCAACAAGAGGCTCTTTAGATCCTCTTCGCTTTCTGCCATTAGGGTGGTATCGTCTGCATATCTGAGGTTGTTGATAATTCTCCCCGCAATCTTAATTCTGACCTGTGATTCATCCAAACCGGCGTTTCTCATGATGTACTCTGCATATAAATTAAATAAGCAGGGCGACAATATACAGCCTTGTCTTATTCCTTTCCCAATTTTGAACCAATCGGTTGTTCCATGTCCGCTTCTTACTGTTGCTTCTTGACCCTCGTACAGGTTTCTCAGGAGACAGGTAAGGTGGTCTGGTACTCCCATCTCTTTAAGAATTTGCCAGTTTGTTGTGATCCACACAATCAAAGGCTTTAGCATAGTCAATGAAGTAGAAATAGATGTTTTTCTGGAATTCTCTTGCTTTCTCCATGATCCAGCGAATGTTGGCAATTTGATCTCTAGTTCCTCTGCCTCTTCGAAACCCAGCTTGTACTTCTGGTAGTTCTCGGTTCACCTACTGCTGAAGCCTAGCATATAGGATTTTGAGCATAACCTTGCTGGCATGTGAAATGAGCACAATCGTATGGTAGTTTGAACGCTCTTTGGCATTGCCCTTCTTTGGAATTACAGTCAGTAATTCAATTCCAGTGAATTCGGCCCCCCAGAATCGGTGTCGGAAAGGAGCAACCTGCCCCACCACCCCGCGAAAGCCCCCCGGAACGGAGCCTACCTGGTGGCAGCTGTGGCTGCGGCTCTGACAGTGGCTCCAGCAGCGGTGGCGGCAGCTCCAGCCGCTGCTGGGCTGCTGCGGACGCAAATGGCGTCCTGAGTAGGGAACGCCATTTGCATCCCTATGGTAGCCTGTGATAGGCTACGTAAATATTTACGTAGCCTATCACGGCTAAAGCGGGAATGCAAATGGCGATCACCTCCCCCCCTGTCGAAGATTTTGGGGGGAGGGACGGAGCACCTCCCCCCCCACCGCGGATGTCCCTGGATGAAACCTGGTAAGTGTTTCATACATCCCTATTCAGCAGTATGTGAACCGAGAACTACCGGAAGTACAAGCTAGGTTTCGAAGAGGCAGAAGAACTAGACATCAAATTGCCAACATTCGCTGGATCATGGACAAAGCAAGAGAATTCCAGAAAAACGTCTATTTCTGCTTCATTGACTGTGCTAAGGCCTTTGATTGTGTGGATCACAACAAACTGCGGCAAATTCTTGAATAGATGGGAGTACCAGACCACCTTACCTGTCTCCTGAGAAACCTGTACGATGGTCAAGAAGCAACAGAAAGAAGCGGACATGGAACAACCGATTGGTTCAAAATTGGGAAAGGAGTACGACAAGGCTGTATATTGTCGCCCTGCTTATTTAATTTATATGCAGAGTACATCATGAGAAACGCCGAGTTGGATGAATCACAGGTCGGAATTAAGATTGCCGGGAGAATTATCAACAACCTCCGATATGCAGACGATGCCACCCTAATGGCAGAAAGCAAAGAGGATCTCAAGAGCCTCTTGTTGAGGGTGAAAGTGGAGAGTGCAAAAGCTGGTTTGAAACTCAACATTAAAACAACTAAGATCATGGCATCTGGCCCCATCACTTCCTGGCATATAGAAGGGGAAGAAATGAAAGCAGTGACAGACTTTATTTTCTTGGGCTCCAAGATCACTGCAGATGGTGACTGTAGCCATGAAATTAAAAGACGCTTGATCCTTGGGAGGAAAGCTATGGCAAACCTAGACGGCATAGTAAGAAGCGAGACATCACCTTGCTGACAAAGGTTCATATAACCAAAGCTATGGTTTTGTACGAAGGTCACTTACCTGGTCCCGCAGCTTGCTTCGCGGTGGGGGGGAGGCGCTTCAGTTCTCCCCCCGAAGTTCAGGCCGGGGGGGAGGTGCCCCGCCTTGCCCGGCCGAAATTCAGGCTGGGGGGGGAGGCGCCCCACCTCGCCCGGCTGAAATTCAGGCCGGGTAGAAGCGCCCTGTCTCCCCGGCCGCAAAATAAAAAACTGAATGTTAAAAAAACACACACACACACACGTGATAGGCTACGTAACGATTTACGTAGCCTATCACGGCTAGATTTCCAAAGTCAGCCGTGATAGGCTACGTAAATCGTTACGTAGCCTATCACGGGTGACTTTGAAAAAAAAAAGAAAAAGCGCGTACGCAAATGGCGGCGCCCATGGGCACCGCCATTTGTGTTCCTTATTTGAGCCCGGGTAGTCTACGTAAATCTTGCGTACGCACTTTCTTTTTTTTTCAAAGTCACCCGTGATAGGCTATGTAACGATTTACGTGGCCTATCATGGCTGAATTTGGAAATCTAGCCATGATATGCTACGTAAATCGTTACGTAGCCTATCACGTGTGTGTGTGTATGTGTGTTTTTAACATTCACTTTGTAATGGCGATGGCGGCAGCCAGTTGGAAGACTGGCCGCCGCCCCCGCCCCCGCCGAAACGCCGCCGAAATGCCGCCGGGACCCGCCGCCGAGAGGGACATTTGAGGGAGGTAAGTCCCATCCCAGGGGGGGCGGGGGGCGGAGAATTTCACCGCCAATTTCAGGGGGCCGAATGCGTTGGCATTCGGCCTCCCTGAGATTCGTGGAGAAATTCTCTGCCATCCCTAGTCCCAGTAGCAACGTATGGCTGTGAGAGCTGGACTATAAGGAAGGCTGAGCGCCGAAGAATTGATGCTTTCCAACTGTGGTGCTGGAGAAGACTCTTACGAGTCCCCTGGACTGCAAGGAGGTCAGATCAGTCAATCCTAAAGGAAATCAACCCTGAGTGCTCATTGGAAGGACAGATACTGAAGCTGAAGCTGAAATATTTTGGCCACCTAATGCGAAGAGAAAACTCACTGGAAAAGACCCTGATGCTGGGAAAGATTGAAGGCAAAAGGAGGAGGGGACAGCAGAGGATGAGATGGCTAGATAGCATCACCGATGCAATGAATATGAACTTGAGCACACTCCAGGAGAGAGCAGAGGACAGGAAGGCCTGGCGTGCTATGGTCCATGGGGTCACGAAGAGTCGGACATGACTTAACGACTGAACAACAAATATTAAGAACTGTGTTCCCCTCTCCCCGATACAGCGTGAAGTGGTACAGTCCATCCATTGCACCCTTCAGGACTCTACCACCTCATTCTGCTCTATGTGTAGGCCAGGCTTCAGAATCCTTGGTTTTTTGGTTTGAACTCTGTCCTGGGGCCATGCTAAGCTCAGCAAGTAACCCAATGAAAATAAAACATTGTATTTAACAAACCCATTTTTAAAAAGAGTCCTGAGATCTATTACTGCTGGGATACATTTGTTTTTAACAAATTCAGTATCCTTTTTGGGAGAGGTGGGAGAAATGTAGGCAAAATAATGAAATTGTGGAAGCCAACATGTAAACAGTTTAGCCCTACGTAACCTCCACACTGTTCTAGTAAAACACTCTTTTGCAAACTGATGCTAACATTAACACCTACCAGCTATTTTAAAAAATAGGATCACAGCAATACATGCAGCACATTAAGTACTAATGAAAAGTTGTGATTTAAGACCATAGACAATCTGGTTGTCATCACAATCTCTCCTAAAGGTGCCTATGATTTGGCACACTGATAAGATTACTTGTCGATGTAGCCTTGTTGTTGTTCAAAATAATATTTATTCCTAAATGTTAGCAGCTCTATGGCTACAGTTACATCAGCTCTGACTACATAGAATCATAGAATCATAGAATCATAGAATAGTAGGGTTGGAAGGGGCCTACAAGGCCATCGAGTCCAACCCCCTGCTCAATGCAGGAATCCAAGTCAGAGCATCCCCGACAAATGGCTGTCCAGCCTCGTCTTAAAGGCCTCCAGTGTGGGAGAGCCCACCACCTCCCCAGGTAATTGGTTCCATTGCCGTATTGCTCTGACACTCAGGAAGTTTTTCCTGATGTTCAGCCGGAATCTGGCTTCCTGTAACTTGAGCCCATTATTCCGTGTCCTGCACTCTGGGATGATCAAGAAGAGATCCTGGCCTTCTTCTCTGTGACAACCTTTCAAGTACTTGAAGAGTGCTATCATATCTCCCCTCAGTCTTCTCTTCTCAAGGCTAAACATGCCCAGTTCTTTCAGTCTCTCTTCATAGGGCTTTGTTTCCAGTCCCCTGATCATCTTTGTTGCCCTCCTTTGAACCCTCTCCAGCTTGTCTGCATCCTTCTTAAAGTGTGGTGCCCAGAACTGGACACAGTACTCCAGATGAGGCCTAACCAGTGCTGAGTAGAGGGGAACTAGTACTTCCCGGGATTTGGAAGCGATGCTTCTATGAATGCAGCCCAAAATAGCATTTGCCTTTTTTGCAGCCACATCACATTGTTGGCTCATATTCAGCTTGTGATCGACGACAATTCCAAGATCCTTCTCGCTCGTAGTGTGGTTGAGCCACGTATCCCCCATCTTGTAACTGTGCATTTGGTTTCTTTTTCCTAGGTGCAGAACTTGGCATTTGTCCCTATTAAATGCCATTCTGTTGTTTTCTGCCCAGCACTCCAGTCTATCCAGATCACTTTGAATTTTGTTTCTGTCTTCCAAAGTATTAGCTATCCCTCCCAATTTTGTGTCATCTGCAAATTTGATCAGCATTCCCTGCACCTCCTCCTCCAAGTCATTAATAAAAATGTTGAAGAGCACTGGGCCCAGGACTGAGCCCTGCGGTACCCCACTCGTTACCTCTCCCCAGCTTGAGAAGGTCCCATTGATAAGCACTCTTTGAGTCCGATTCTGTAGCCAACTGTGGATCCACCAGATCGTTGTTTCATCTAGCCCACTTCGAGCAAGTTTGCTCATCAGGATATCATGGGGCACTTTGTCGAAAGCTTTGCTGAAGTCGAGGTATATGATGTCTACAGCATTCCCACGGTCTACAAGGGAGGTGACTTGATCAAAAAATGAGATCAGATTTGTCTGGCAGGACTTGTTTTTGACAAATCCATGTTGGCTTCGAGTAATCACGGCATTGTTGTCAAGGTGCTTCCAGATGGATTGCTTTATGATCTGCTCCAGAATTTTCCCAGGGATTGATGTCAGACTGACTGGTCTGTAGTTCCCAGGTTCCTCCTTTTTACCCTTTTTGAAGATAGGGACAACGTTAGCCCTCCTCCAGTCATCTGGCACTTCCCCGGTCCTCCATGATTTCTCAAAGAGAATAGACAGCGGTTCTGAGAGTTCTTCTGCCAGTTCCTTTATTACTCTAGGATGCAGTTCATCTGGCCCTGGAGATTTGAACTCATTCAAAGTAATGAGGTGTTCCTTGACCATATGCCTGTCGATCTCAAGCTGCAATCCTGCCCCTTCAGCCTGTACTTCGCCTTTGCCAGGGGGGTCATAGACCCTCTTTTGGGAGAAGACTGAGCCAAAGTAGGAATTGAGCACCTCTGCCTTTTCTTTGTCATCTGTTATCATTTTGCCATCCTTATTTAATAGCTGAACAACCATTTCTTTCCTCTGCCTTTTACTATGCACGTAGCTGAAGAAAGCCTTTTTGTTGTTTTTAGCATCCCTCGCTAACCTCACCTCGTTCTCCGCTTTAGCCTTCCTGACGCCATCCCTGCAATTCTGTGCTACCTGCCTGTACTCTTCCTTTGTTACTTGGCCTTCTTTCCACTTCCTATATGTGTCCTTTTTTGTTTTCAGGTCATCCCTAAGCTTTTTGTGAAGCCACATTGGCTTCTTCTGTTGTCTTCCACCTTTTCTTCTTGTTGGAATTGTTTGTGATTGTGCCTTGAGAATTTCCTTTTTTAAAAGTTCCCACCCATCTTGGACTCCTTTTCTCGCTAGCATTGTTTGCCATGGGACCTTACTGATCATTGTTCTGAGTTTATTAAAATCAGCTTTCCTAAAATCCAGGGTACGCGTTTGAGTACACTCGGCTTTTGCTTCCCTTAGAACCAAGAACTCAAGTACAACATGGTCGCTTTCCCCCAGAGTTCCTGTAACTGCTACTTTATCCACTAAGTCATCTCTGTTGGTTAGGATCAAGTCAAGGATAGCCGATCCTCTAGTTCCTTCCTCTACTTTCTGTAGGAGGAAGTTATCCGCCACACAAGTCAGGAATTTCCTGGAGGGGCCATGTTTTGCAGAATTTGTCTCCCAACAAATATCGGGGAAATTGAAGTCCCCCATTACTACTACATCATGCTTCCTTAAAACATTGGCTATTTGCTTTTCAAAAGTTTCATCCTTGGCTTCTCCTTGATTGGGTGGCCGGTAGTAGACTCCGACCACCAGGTTCCTTTTATTCTTTGCTCCATTTATTTCAACCCAGATGCTCTCGATGGGGCTACCAAGCTCCTCCTCCTGTATTTCTGTGCAGAGATATGTATTTTTCACATACAGTGCAACCCCGCCTCCCTTTCTGTTCCTCCTGTTCTTTTTGAACAAGTTATATCCTTCAACTGCTGTATTCCAGTCATGAGAGTCATCCCACCAAGTCTCAGTTATACCTATCAAGTCATAATTTCCCTCCTGTATTAAGAGTTCAAGTTCGTTCTGTTTGTTTCCCATACTCTGGGCATTAGTATATAGACATCGAAGACCATGTGCTTCATAGTCTGGCTTTCTTCCTACATGTGTCTGAAGACTATTATTGGGCGCTATCAGCGCTGTTCTCTCCATTGCAGTGCATGCGCCTACGTCCATTGTTACCCCCAACATTACATCTCCCTTCCCCGTAGGATTCAGTTTAAAGCCCTCCTGATGAAGTTCTTCATGCTGTGGCCAAACACATTCTTCCCAGCCTTTGTGAGGTGCAACCCATCCCTAGCCAACAGCCCATCTTCCAGGAAGTATAGCCCGTGGTCCCAGAATCCAAATCTTTCTCGTCGGCACCACCTTCGTAGCCAGTCATTCACCCGGAGTATTTTTCGTTCCCTTTCTATCCCTCTTCTAACTACTGGAAGGATGGATGAGAAAACTATCTGGGCCGCAAAGTTCTTGAGTTTCCTTCCCAAAGCTTCAAAGTCTGACGTGATCTCTTCGTAGCTCCGCTTGGCGGTATCATTTGTTCCCACATGGATGAGAAGAAAGGGATACCTGTCAGTAGGCTTTATGAGTGCAGGCAACCTTTCAGTCACGTCTCTAATCTGTCCTCCCGGGAGACAACATACCTGGCGAGTCCACGGGTCTTCGCGACATACTTGGGTCTCGATCCCACGCAGCAAGGAGTCTCCCACTACTACCACTCTTCTCTTCTTCTTCTTGTAGGCCTGGGTTTCATCGCCTCTGTTTGACTGACCTTTAGCCTCTTGCTCACTCTCATGCAGGTTCCCCTGTGATTCTTCCTCTGCAGGCTGTCCTCCAGTCTCATCTGCAAGTACCTGGAATCGGTTCCACAGCTCCACCGCTTCCACTGGTGCAGAGTGGCATCTAGTTCTTCTTCTCCTAACTGTCACCGTTTTCCAAGGAGTATCCTCTACTCCATTTTTCTTCTCCTCAGCATTTCCCACTTCTGCCTCATCTTGCTGTTGCTCTTCAAGCTTCTGGTCTGCCCTTTGCTGCTGTAGTTCCCCCATTCTGTCCAAGAACTCTTCGTGTTCTCTTATTCCCCGGAGGGTTGACAGTTGCCGCTCCAGTCCACTTACTTTTTCCTCCAGCAGCGTGATCAACTTGCACTTGTTGCAGGTGTAGGCCATGTTGTTCTCAGGCAAGAAAACAAACATGGCACACACCTTGCAGGTCACCACCACTGGAGAGTCTTGTCCTTCCATAGCCCCGTTTCCCTTTTTGTGTCTAGCTTTGTGATTGTTCTAGACTAGCCTGTGCCTGCTCCTCTACTCAGTAGAGGTTAAAAGCAGAGTCCCACTGGTGTGGAAGTGTGTGTTACAAGACAAATAAATGGGAAAAAGTTAGTTAAAAAAAAATGTTAGGGGCCTCCCCCTTGACCTCCCCTGCCGAACTCCCCTGGCCAACTCCTGTTTGCTCCCCCTGTTCGCTCGCTCTGTTCGCTCGCTCTCTGGGAGCTTGCCTGCTTCTGTAGTCCCTGGACCAGCTGGAGCAGCTTGCTCTGCTCTGCTCTGCTCAGCTGGGAGGCGGGAAACAGACTGAAGCTTCCCGCCCAGTCAGCTGCTGGGAGTACTCAGGCCACACCCCTCCAATTCAGTTGGAGCTCTCAGAAGCTCCTGGTGAGCTCACAGCCAGTCAGAAGGATAAAGGGCAGCGCCCTGGGCTTCCTGCAACCCACTTACCTCTTAGCCTCTGTCTCCTTTGTCTCCTTTGTCTCTTCAACCACTGCAACTCCCCTGGCCAACTCCTGTTTGCTCCCCCTGTTCGCTCGCTCTGTTCGCTCGCTCTCTGGGAGCTTGCCTGCTTCTGTAGTCCCTGGACCAGCTGGAGCAGCTTGCTCTGCTCTGCTCTGCTCAGCTGGGAGGCGGGAAACAGACTGAAGCTTCCCGCCCAGTCAGCTGCTGGGAGTACTCAGGCCACACCCCTCCAATTCAGTTGGAGCTCTCAGAAGCTCCTGGTGAGCTCACAGCCAGTCAGAAGGATAAAGGGCAGCGCCCTGGTCTTCCTGCAACCCACTTACCTCTTAGCCTCTGTCTCCTTTGTCTCCTTTGTCTCTTCAACCACTGCAACTCCCCTGGCCAACTCCTGTTTGCTCCCCCTGTTCGCTCGCTCTGTTCGCTCGCTCTCTGGGAGCTTGCCTGCTTCTGTAGTCCCTGGACCAGCTGGAGCAGCTTGCTCTGCTCTGCTCTGCTCAGCTGGGAGGCGGGAAACAGACTGAAGCTTCCCGCCCAGTCAGCTGCTGGGAGTACTCAGGCCACACCCCTCCAATTCAGTTGGAGCTCTCAGAAGCTCCTGGTGAGCTCACAGCCAGTCAGAAGGATAAAGGGCAGCGCCCTGGTCTTCCTGCAACCCACTTACCTCTTAGCCTCTGTCTCCTTTGTCTCCTTTGTCTCTTCAACCACTGCAACTCCCCTGGCCAACTCCTGTTTGCTCCCCCTGTTCGCTCGCTCTGTTCGCTCGCTCTCTGGAAGCTTGCCTGCTTCTGTAGTCCCTGGACCAGCTGGAGCAGCTTGCTCTGCTCTGCTCTGCTCAGCTGGGAGGCGGGAAACAGACTGAAGCTTCCCGCCCAGTCAGCTGCTGGGAGTACTCAGGCCACACCCCTCCAATTCAGTTGGAGCTCTCAGAAGCTCCTGGTGAGCTCACAGCCAGTCAGAAGGATAAAGGGCAGCGCCCTGGTCTTCCTGCAACCCACTTACCTCTTAGCCTCTGTCTCCTTTGTCTCCTTTGTCTCTTCAACCACTGCAACTCCCCTGGCCAACTCCTGTTTGCTCCCCCTGTTCGCTCGCTCTGTTCGCTCGCTCTCTGGGAGCTTGCCTGCTTCTGTAGTCCCTGGACCAGCTGGAGCAGCTTGCTCTGCTCTGCTCTGCTCAGCTGGGAGGCGGGAAACAGACTGAAGCTTCCCGCCCAGTCAGCTGCTGGGAGTACTCAGGCCACACCCCTCCAATTCAGTTGGAGCTCTCAGAAGCTCCTGGTGAGCTCACAGCCAGTCAGAAGGATAAAGGGCAGCGCCCTGGGCTTCCTGCAACCCACTTACCTCTTAGCCTCTGTCTCCTTTGTCTCCTTTGTCTCTTCAACCACTGCAACTCCCCTGGCCAACTCCTGTTTGCTCCCCCTGTTCGCTCACTCTGTTCGCTCGCTCTCTGGGAGCTTGCCTGCTTCTGTAGTCCCTGGACCAGCTGGAGCAGCTTGCTCCAGCTTGCATCTTTCCTAAGCTTTAGGAACATTTACATCTGGAGCCAGGATTGATGACTAGAGGCCATGAATCTGATTGCATAAATGCTGGTGCCATAAATAAACATGCTACTTCATAAAACATTAAGGCTGAAGATTGGCAGCAGTGTTTTAGAAGAGCTGAATGTGATATGCTAGAGGCATTATTGCCCATGGTGTACGTAATCATATTTTGCCATCAGTACCCCCTTATGTTTAATTTTTATTTTTATCTATAGATTTGTACCCTGCTTTTTATTCTTGAAAGGGCTAAAAACCAGCAATACAAAACAACAATCAGCACACTGTTGTTGTTTTTTAACCTGAACATTACTAATGTTAAAAAAAAACACCTCTACTCCAATAAGTGAAAACAATATCAGAACATCTAAATGTTAGGTTTTGGCAAATAACACAGTCTGTGGCAGGTAACAATTTCCAGAAGGCAGCCATCGTCGTCTATTGCAGAAAAAACAAAGGTCCCATCACTGTTCCAAGTGGTCCGGAGCCTGGTCGGTCCTGTGGCTCCGGAACCACTGGAGCATTCTAAGGCCTCCTGTGAGGCCTCGGCAAGGCACTTTGCAGATAAAATTGATCAGATTAGGTGTGTTACTCTGCACGCTGTGGATACAGTTAGTGAGCAAGAGGCGGCCTATGGCAAACCGGTTTTGTGGGATCGGTTCCAGCTTCTTCCTCCTGATGAAGTGGACAAGGTGCTTTCATCGGTACGGCCGACCACCTGCTTACTTGATCCTTGCCCATCTTGGCTCATTATGAGCTGCAGAGAGAGTCTGGGTGAGGGGATCAAGGCGGTGGTGAATGCCTCCCTTGAGGAGGGAGTGATGCCATCAGCCCTCAAGAAGGCAGTGATAAGACCGCTCTTAAAGAAGCCCTCCTTGGATCCTCAAGTTTTGAACAACTTTCGCCCAGTCTCAAATCTGCCATTTTTGGGCAGGGTGATTGAGCGGGTGGTGGCAGTGCAGTTGAAGGCACACTTGGAAGAAACTGATTATCTAGACCCATTTCAGTGGGGCTTCAGGCCTGGGCATGGGACAGAAATGGCCTTGGTCGCCTTGGTAGATGATATGAGGAGGGCTCTGGATAGGGGTGAATGCTCCTTCCTTGTTCTCCTCGACCTCTCAGCGGCTTTCGATACCGTTGACCACGGTATCCTCCTGGACCGCCTGGAGGGGTTGGGCATTGGGGACACCGTATTGCAGTGGTTCCGGTCCTTCCTCTCCAGCAGGTACCAGAGGGTAGCACTGGGAGAGGAGGTTTCGGACCCGTGGCCACTTACTTGTGGGGTGCCACAGGGTTCCATCCTCTCCCCGATGCTATTTAACATCTATGTGAAGCCGCTGGGGGCTATCATCAGGAGGTTTGGGATGCAGTGTCATCAATATGCGGATGACACGCAGCTCTACCTCTCCTTTAAATCTTCACCAAGGTTGGCCGTAGAATCCCTGTCCAAATGTCTGGAGACGGTGAGTGGCTGGATGGGGAGGAATAGGCTGAAGCTGAACCCTGACAAGACCGAGGTACTTTTGGTGGGAGACAAGATGAGGCTGGGGGATGTTGACCTGGTGTTGAATGGGGTACGGCTACCCTTGAAAGACCAGATCCGCAGCCTGGGGGTCATTTTGGACTCCCAGCTGTCCATGGAGGCTCAGGTGTCAGCTGTGAGCCGGACAGCGCTGTATCAACTCCATCTGATACGGCGGCTGCGCCCCTTCCTTCCCGACCATCTGCTCCCATCGGTAGTACATGCCCTGGTCTCCTCTCGTTTAGACTACTGTAATGCGCTCTTCGTGGGGTTACCCTTGAAGACGATTCGGAAGCTGCAGCTGGTACAGAACGCGGCGGCTCACCTGATTAAAGGCAGCCGCCAGCGAGATCACATCACTCCAGTGCTGAAGGAGTTGCACTGGTTACCAGTTGTTTTCCAGGCCAAATTCAAGGTGTTGGTTTTGACCTTTAAAACCCTATATGGTTCCGGCCCAGCCTATCTTAAGGAGCGCCTCCAGCAGCACCAGACAGGCCGCTTAACAAGATCAGCCTCGGATGGCCTTCTCTCTGTCCCCTCAGCCAGGACAGCTAGACTGGT
The DNA here is from genome assembly GCF_057233095.1 of Heloderma suspectum. Taxonomy (NCBI): domain Eukaryota; kingdom Metazoa; phylum Chordata; class Lepidosauria; order Squamata; family Helodermatidae; genus Heloderma; species Heloderma suspectum. The sequence continues at coordinate 30,216,417 of NC_139459.1, forward strand.
GGGGACGAGGGAGAGGGCCTTTTCTGTGGTGGCCTCCACTCTGTGGAACTCCCTCCCTAGGGAACTCTGTCATGCCCCCTCTTTAATGAGCTTCCGTCGTGCATTAAAAACACTGTTGTTCAGGCAGGCATTTGGGGTGGGTTAGGATATTTTAGAAAATGTTTTTATTGTAGAATTTTATTGTTTTAAACTGTTTTTATTGTATGTTGTACATCGCCCAGAGTGGCTGGGTGACCAGCCAGATGGGCGATTAATACATTTAATAATAATAATAATAATAATAATAATAATAATAATAATATAAAGGCCCTATCTTGGCATCACTACGCAGCTTACCTTAGATGGTGGTGGAACCCAAGAAGAGCCTCCAAACCCAATCTCAAGGTCTAAGCAACTTCATGAGGGAGACAGTGGTCCCTGAGGTACTGTGGTCCTTACACATGTTCATCTGGAGTACAATGAATGCATTTGCGGGGGGCGGGAGACTTGACACTCCGGGTGTAGTTGGACTTCAACTGCCGTTATCCTGGCATTGGCTACGCTGGCTTGAGTTGATGGGAGCTGCAGTCCAACAATACCTGGAGATACTACCTGCCTCTAACTTAGGGAATGGAGAGTGGCATCACAGTGTCAGGCCCTCTTCAGACATTTAAATGAATGCATGTAGTTCTGGGGTGGCACCTGCCATGGGAGGCCATTTCCCATCCCCCATGTGTGTTCATTTGGATGGTCACTTATGAATCACCAAAAAAGAGAACACTGCTTTACAATCAATTTGCATATGCTGTCTGATCTGTACATATACAAATGTAGGAATAATTATTATAATTTAAATAGAAATGCAGTACATTTTACCATACTGTGGAAGACTGTGACCAGGTGACCTATGCACTTTGCTCAGTCTGTTTTCCAGGTGTTGTTGATGGGCAGTTTCAAGGCCCAGCTCTTCCTTCTGATGGCTGTCTTTAAACTGAACTTGGACAGCCCTTCAGATGGAGGATGCCTTCAAGGTAGAGGACAGTCCTCTGGCAGCACTTCAAATAGAGGACTGTCCTCAGTAAGACAGGCCACCTGGCCACCCTACTTTTAAATAGGTATGTATTCATATTCCTCCTTTCTTCCGTCATGGAATTCGAGGCAGCTTACATCGGGTTGTCCAGCAGTTATCCATCCAAACGCTGGCCAGGCCCAGGCCTGCTTAGCTTCAGCGAGATGGCTATCATATGCCTTTAGGTCATGCCATTGTCCTTTTCCCTATCTTTATCTGCTGCTGTGACTGGCACAGGAGTTAGCTTCCTCCCTTGTCATGTCTTTTTTCTTCCAGCAGAATCTTGAAAATGTTTATTTGTTTTAATTTACAGGGACTCGCTGTGACAAATTTTGGGATAAGCCAGCACACACTCATCCTGAAATCTTGCTGTTTAGGGCCAATTCAAACATTACAGATGCCATTTGGGGAATGCTGAAAATTGTTTGGACTCAACAGCCCTGCAAATACAGAATGCTTTCAAACTAGAGAACAGACCTCTGGCAGTCCTCCAAATGTAGGGCTGCAACAGCGGACACATGGCCACCCCAATTGTACATCTGGAGGAGGCTAGCAACATCACTAATTTCATACATTTTTGAAGCACCATGTGTTTAAAGCGGGAAAAACCCTGCAAAACATTTTAACTAGAAAAGCATCCTAGCCAATCCGGTGATGGTTTCAAGTGGACCAGTCTAGAGAACTCCTATGGCTCTACAGTGCATCTTCTGGGGCAGTTAGGAGCTCAAGATCTGTTCTGAGATAATAGTGTGGCACAGAGAAAACTACTAGGGAGCAAACAGATTTGGATGTGAGCCCAAGTGTTCCTCAACAGGAAACAGGCTTCAAAGTCTGAAATCTGCAAACACTCAGCCACAGAGAAGATACATCTATTTTTTCAGGACGAGGAATGAATAATGAATCCATCAGCAGTTTTATCTCTGATGAGAGATAGAAAAATATGACTTTGGAACAGATTATAATGGGAGGTGGTGAAATCAGTATTTATTTTTATTTATGCAGTTTATAGGTTGCCCTATATCCAAAGATCTCAGGGCAACATACAGTAAAAAATGAAATACATAACAAAAACAAATATAATGAAAACAATGATAAATCACATTAAAAGCATTTGAAAGCTGCAGCAACAATATATAAAAACTACTGGCTAGGAAATTATTTCTTGATAGTTGGGGAAAACTTTTTAAATGAGATATCTCTTCTAGGGATGGGCGGAACGCTTACCTTGCCTTCCGCTGGGGATCCGCCTGTGAGGGGGAGGTGATCCGTTCCTCCCTCCCGGAATCCTTGCCAACCAGCTCCGCAGCGATTCCGCTGAGCCTAGGGATGTCAGAGAATTTCTCCACGAATCTCTGGGAGGCCGAATGCCAACGCATTTGGTCCCCCGAAACTGGTGGGGAAATTCTCTGCCACCCTCCCGTCACCCCCGGGATGGGACTTACCCTGTGCGAATGTCCCTCTTGGCAGCGGGTCCCGGCGGCGGTGCGGCGGCGGCGGCCAGTCTTCCAACCGGCTGCCGCCGCCGCCATTACAAAGTTAAAAAAAAAAAAAGTGATAGGCTACGTAAAGATTTACGTAGCCTATCACGGCTAGATTTTCAAAGTCATCCGTGATAGGCTACGTAAATCTTTACGTAGCCTATCACAGCTGCCTTTGGGGGGGGGAAAGCTCGTATGCAAATGGCGGCGCCCATGGGCGCCGCCATTTGCGTATGCACTTTTTTCTTTTTTTTTTCAAAGGCAGCTGTGATAGGCTACGTAAAGATTTACGTAGCCTATCACGGCTGACTTTGAAAATCTAGCCATGATAGGCTACGTAAATCTTTACGTAGCCTATCACGTTTTCTTTTTTAAAAAACTTTACTTTTTTTTTCGCGGCCGGAGAGGCGGGGTGCTCCCCTCTGGCCAGAATTTCAGCGGGGAGGGATGGGGCGCCTCCCCCCCGGCCAGAATTTCACCAGGGAGGGGTGGGGCACCTCCCCCCGCCAAGAATTTCGGGGGGAGAAACGGAGCGCCTCCCCCCCCCCGAAAAAAGCTGCGGGACCAGGTAAGGGACTTTCGTCCATCCTTAGCTGAGCCGCCAGCCGGCTCCAAAGCACCAGCGATACGGCTGCCATGCCGTATCGCTGGCTGAAGGGGACGTGACCTCCCGGATGCCATTTGCGGCCGCATTATGTCACCTTCAGTCAGTGATACGGCATGGCGGCTATATCGCTGGCAATCCAAGCTGGAGGATCCGGCTGAAGAGGATTCCACGCAGAGGCTGGGGTAAGTCTTCCGTTCTGCCATGGACTCCGGGGGGGTGGATCTAAAGAATCCGGCCTCACTGGAGTCCATGGCGGAATTCTCTGCCATCCCTAATCTGTTCAGCTGAGAGACAGGGGCAAGTGTGTGTGTATCAGAGAGACAGAGACAGAGAGACCACAGTGGGCAGTTTGGGGAAGACAGGCAGAGGAAGTTGAGTGTATGTGGGCTGAAGTTACCTGAAACTGAAGATGCAGAATTTTAGTTGTGTGTGTGTGTGTGTGTGTGTGTGCCTAAGCTGCTATCTGGATGGGGTCTTAGGGTGGCCAGGTGACCTCTTTTACAGAGGAGAGGGCTCTGTTTGAAGGGCTGGCCTCCATTTCAAAGCATCCTCTATTTCAGGAGTGGACAAGTGTGGAAAGTCTAGGGACCATTATCACACACACACACACACACACACCCCAGACATCCCTCCCTATGAATATCACTGGAGGCAGAAAATCAGTGAATGCCTAAATGAAATAAAATCACCAGTTTGCCACTGAAATTCCACTCATAAGTCTTAGTAGGGAGTGCTGAGAGGGTTAAAATTTTGGTTGTTTGCAAACTACACGTGACCTTTTTACGCTCCATAGTGGCTATGGACTACCATTTTGTTTTGTTTTTTACAAAACAAATCCTGTACATGTTTAGACAGAAAAAAAGCCCTACAACTTTGAGCATTCCTCAGCCAGCATGGCTGGGAGTTGTAGGATTTCTCCCTAAATATGCATTGGATTGCATAGGTTCACATAGGATTATGTTCTAAATTATTATATTTTTATATTTGGGGTGTGGCAAGGGGCAGTGGAGGCTGTACCAGTTGTCCACTCCTGCTCTGTTTAAAGGACTGTTCAATCCAAGTCTAGTTTAAAGATCAGGAACCATAAGAATTGCTGCCCATCACCAGTTAGCCCCTGGGCAGCAGACCCGAGACATTCTTCCACACTATGGAGAGATGAGAAATTCTAATAAGCATGTTTATATTTGCACCTATACACAGAAATTAGCATATGCAAATTTTATGCAAATCACTGTCCTCTTTTTCAATGGTTCATCATAAGTGTAGGGTTGTCTGTTTGCCTTTACTCTTGTTTCGCTTGTATATTTGTACATAAAGCAAATATTAGAAAAACACCTTAAGCCTCCATTACTCTTGCATCCAGACTGAGTAGCACTGCCCCAGAACACCTTGCTGCTCAGGGAAGTGGGAAGCAAGTAATTATATCATAAGAAAAACCCCTTTGCTTTTTTGTATATAGACCAACATGGAAACAAAACAGCTGGCAATCTTTATCTTATCAGTGTAATCGTACCTTCTCGCAATGCCCTAACATGTTTTGTCCACAAACAAAAGCTACTGTTCTCAAAAGCCATATGCTGTCGACATGGGCCATTCAGTGCAGAACAAATTATTAGAGGACTGCAGACAAAGTTTCCTGGGAAGGCACTCACATCTTGATCCACAACTAGGTTAAACTGAAATACCATGGTTTAAAGGCAATTGAAACAGCTTAAATGCAAGCTCTTGAGTAGTTTAAAGAACTGACAATCCGCTGGTAATCACCCACTCTGTTGAAAGTAATATTATGCCTAACCTTTTCTCTTTTACTGAAAGTAATTCAAAGCTTCAGCACGATGCCCATTCTCTTAACTGTTCCTGCACAGTAGCTTTATCCCTTCAAGTGGTTTGCCAGGAAGTGGCAGATAGGAGGAAAGAGAAAGCTGTAAAATCTGGGCACAATTTAGTATTACATAGAACTACTGATAGTAAATACAAAGGAAGAGAGCCTGCCAAAGTACACCCCATATGTGATCTTTTCTTTTAAAAAATATGAATTCTTTCAGAGATACAGAGCTTCCAGATTTTGCAAGTTAAGGGTGTGTTCAAATGATAAGTCTGCAGTTCTTTTTATAATTACGTAAACATTTCCTCCCACATATCAAACATGTCTTTTTTTCCAGCAAAAGATTTTACGGGTGGGAAAGAAGGAATATTTCACATGCAGTACTTATTTTATTTATCAAGCCTTTAAACACACACACACACACACACACACACGCACGCGCATGTCACTTTTAAGGTGGTTCCAGGTGGATGGCTTCTTGTCTTACCAACCAAGCAGCACTGTGCAGCTATTCGATCTTATCCAACTTAATAGATTTTTTTGTGGAAAGCAAAAAGACGGAAGAAGCAGTAGAAAAACACAGGAGGCTTACAGTGGAAGATGGAACCCTCATAAAATTCTCTGACTGAGGCAGGTCAATTGCACAATAAAAGCCTCATCTGATGCATCCTTGTGGCTTGGAAAATGGAACCAACTGTAGTCTACACACATTTACCTGCACTGAAAAGATAAGTCCACAAATATTTGCTTGGCTTACTAGCCACCCATTATTTGTGGTCAGCAGGAGCCCCCTCTCTTTCCCCAAGTCCTCCACGTATGAATCACCAAAAAAAGAACAAAAGTCAAATTTGCATACAATTTGCATATCCTAATTTTTATGTATCAATGCAAATTTGGAAACAATATAATTGAAATTGAAATACAGTACATCTCACCATAGTGAATAAGACTGACCTGTGAGCCTACCTGACTGTTCAGCCTGCTGCCAACGTACTGACTTGTTGAAGGGCAACAATTCTTATGGTTCTTTATCGTTAAACTGGAATTGAACAGGTCAGCTTTTCAAACAGGGAATGGTCCTAGGGCAGCCTTTCAAATGGAGGACTGATCTCTATTAAAGGGTCATTCTAGTCCTCCATCGTTCACCGAAGGCTGGGTCTTCTCTCATTTGCACTGGAGTATGGAGAAGATAGAAACTGGCAAGAGTTTCTTAACATCACCAAACAGCACAAAAGTGCAAAAAAGCTCCAGGAAAGGGATCTGTATCCTTCTGGACATCCTCCTGCTCTCCAGAAAGCCAAGAGCATTCTCAAGCAGATATGTAGATGCCTGACTGCAAACCCGTTGATTTCAATGGAATGTAATTCCAAGCAAAGGTGTGTAGGATCACAACCAGACAGGCTGTTTGACTTGCAGGTAGGGATGTAGGAGAAATCTTCAATGGAACCAAATGAGTTCAGATTTTTATGAATCCAACCCACAGATTCTGCAGTGGACTGGCTTTTCCCCTCTCGGGTGGATTCTGCAAACTTGCGGACCATCTTTCTGTCACAAATTTTGCACAAATTTCATCGTAGAAAAATACATGACCTATTTTAAAAAAACGACCAAAAATGCACATTTCCCGCACAGGCTACAGTGATAGAGGGGGACGGATTTTACATAATTCATACATCCCTAACTGCAGGAGCTAAGTGCACGAGTATAGCTCCTGCAATTTATTACATTTATACTTGCTTTTCCTCCAAGGAACTCAAAGCAGCTTAGATATTTCTCCCTCCATACACACACAAAAACCCTGTGAGGTAAGTTAGGCTGAGAGATAATGACTAGCCCGAAGTTACCCAGGGAGTTTCATGGCTTAGTGAGGATTTGAACCTGAGTATTCTGTTCTAGTCTGATCCTCTAGTCTAGCCAGTACACCATGCAAAGGAAGCCTTTTTTATCAGGGCCTGTCCAGCTGAGCCCAAAATGTTTGTTAATATCAGTGCAAAAGTAGTGCTATCCTCTGTCCATCATCAGTGGCACTCCGTTCCCCTCTCTCTTAGGAGGAAGGGGCCTTAGCTCAGTGGTAGAGCAGATGCTTTGTATGCAAAAAGTCCCAGGTTCGATCCCTGGCATCTCCAAGGAGGGCTGGAAAAAACCCTGCCGGAAACCCCGAAGAGCCACTGCTGCCAGTCAGAGTGGACAATACTAGGCCAGCGCCACATTCCCTTGGCCCCCTCCTTCCTCATGCACACACACACACAAGAAGAGCGGCTTCAGTCTCACGCCTTTAATTCTCTACCAGTCAAGTTCATTACAGATGCAAATCCTCGAAGCCACTCAGGCTACAAAGGAATACAGCTGTTTCATACATTTACAAATGGCTACAGAGGATCCAAATGGGTGCTACGACATTGCCAGCAGTTTGAAATGAGAACTTGCCAGCTAGAATAACTTAGGAAAGGATGCCCCTCCCTTCCAGGAATGCTCCCCTACGTCGACCCTCACACATAGCCACACATAGCCGACCAGGTCGACCGTCTGAGCTCCGCCTCTAACTTTTCCCTCTTCGCTCTGCGCCGTAGTCTAGCATCCCTCAGGTCACCCCCTGCGCTCTCCTCCTCATCCTCCTCCTGCTGGATTCTCACAGAGGAGGAAAAGGGGGGGGCTTCAGGCCCAGCCATCTGGGTGCTAGCCTCCTGAGAAGCACGCCTATCCATATCTGAACTCGCTCGGGAAGATGCCTCCCCCGGTTCTGGCTATTCACATTCTGAGTCTGAACTGCTAGCTATCTCCATATGCTCAGAATCAATCCTGACAGCTAGATGAACCAAGGGTCTCACTCAGTATAAGGCAGCTTCCTATGTTCTTCTGTAATAGAGGGGACAAAGGCATAGCATCATCTTTTACAGAGGACAGTCCTCTATTTGAAGAGCTACCAGAGGACTGTTCTCTATTATGAAGGTGTCCTCTATTTGAAGGGCGGTCCAGTCCAGATTCAGTATAAATGGGGGGAAAACTATCAGAAGGGAGAGCTAAATCTTGAAGTTGCCTATCAAGAGCAAGGCACACAGGGCACCTGGACACAGTCTTCCATACTATGGTGAGATGTAGTGTAATTCTATTTAAATTATTATAATTCTTTCTAATTTCGCATCTATACATATAAATTAGCATGTGCACATTTTATGCAAATTTGTGCCCGCTTTTGTCTTCTTGTTTGATGATGCGTGTCCTCTTTTTCAGTAATTCATAAGTGGCCATCCTACAAAGGTGGCACTGCTGTGCACTGGGAGTGTGTTCAGCCAAGAGAAATTTCTATTAGTTCATTTCTTTGCAAAGCTACATCTTCCATGAACTTTAGGATAAAACCATGCAACTTGGTATACACCTTCAGGAAATAAATCAACTTATCCCATACACCTCTGTAGGCCGCCGTTTGCAATGTACACCTAAGAATGCAGCCTTGAAACCAGTTTCTCTTGCAGCCGGCATGCTGCACTGGTAAACATGAGTTTAGGATGGGTTGCAGCAAGTTCTGCATCAACAGGATATCACAACATGCAGCTCTCGGCCTAATTTCGAAAGACCCTGCAAGTAATCAGTTTAGACCTCTGGTGAAAGCAATCTGTTCCTCCCCAGGTGGCCTGGGGGAGCAAGAGGGTGGGGAAGAGAGAAGGGGGTGTCAGAAAGAAAGAAAAGAGGGTGTCAGAAAGAGAGAGAGAGAAAGGAGCGGCCCTACCCACTGCTGGTATGCCCCCCCAACAGATTACCCCCAAGGACTGTGGTTATCAATAGAAAAAAGGTTCCCCACCCCTGATCTAAACAATGATCTTAAAACATTGCAGCCATCAATGATGAGCCTGGAAAAAGAAACAACCCTAAGTGCCTCATATTCTGCAGTATTGCTTAGCGGAGATTAAGATAGTCTCTCATTGTTCATTTGTGCCTCTATAAAGTCGGTAGGGGAGAATAATGCTCTTTCTTCTGTACCATTCATTCCATCCACTTCTTTGATAAACCTGTTTTCACTGGAGATAAACTTCCCCCTTGATCACAGCAACAGCCTACAACCAGGAAAGGATTCCCTTAGAGGGGTGATGTTCAAAGTTTGCTCTGTGAAACCCTGGGGCTCCCCGAAAGGTCATGAGAGATTCCTCAAGTGAGAAGAGCAGTAAGCTTCTCCGAAAGACTGGTGGTCAACTGTTAGGGATGTTCTCCTGAAACACACAGCTTTCGCTTGTGTGGGGCAACAGCTAGACCCAACAACCCTGACTGGCACCTCTGACCAGCTAAGGGCCAAGTTGGACTGGTCATTTCTGTTAAATGGCAGCCATCGGGGTGGTGGTGGTGGAGGAGGAGGAGGAGGAGGTGGAATGAGGATCAGAACTGCAGTGCAGAGGGAGGGGCTAGCCATTATCCTCTGTCACCATCCTGACAAAAATCCCCCTTCCCAAAGGGGTTAACACCCACCACCACCACAGCAAATGGATAACATTTCAATAACATTTTCATCAGGAGCGTGGCACAGGAGAAGGAATGGGTTAATTCCTCTGTCCATGCATCCCAGTACCGATCCTTATCACCCTACTTTCCTGCTGGCGATTTAACAACAACCAAAACCAGACATGTTCAATGGGATTGCACATTTAATGTAATGGCGTTTGGCCCCGAGAGCACACTATCAACTGCCTCAAAATCCTCCACAACAGACAGGGTTTCTGTGGCAGAGAGGCAGAATTTTCTTGGCAGGCCAACAGAAAAGGTTCCCATAAGATAGAAAACTTGAAGAAGAAAAAATACTGCTATACAGCAAGGAACACAATGGAACCCTTCACCAAATGCCCTGGCAAGCTAATACCAGGTGCGGCCTGCAGCCAATTGTGGGCTCCCTTTATCGGTATCCAGCACATTCTTTTAAGCACTTCTGTGTTCCCTTTTGGAATGGTTTATTTATTTATTTTGAAGTTTGATATCCCTCTTTTCAACTGGATGATTCTCAAAGTGGCTTATGACAAGGAGTAACAATACAGCCACTAATAATACACCCACCCTGCTAAAAAAAAAAACCCTCTCACACATATGCACCCAGCCTTAGTACTTTCTGGGAGGCATGGGCTGCAGCAGCCTTTCAGTGGTCCTTAGCCCCCTGGCTGATGGATGGATGGATGGATGGATGGATGGATGGATGGGGCTAGTGTATGTCTTCAGGCAGTTCTGCAGCCCCAAGGCAACTGACAGACCACAGTGTTCTTTCTGGCAGTGGGTGAGGGGCCAGGTAAGCTCCCTGCAGCTGCCCCAACCACTCAAAAGATTCAGGGCCCAGGCCAAGAGGACACAAATCTACATAAAGTGTGCATGTGCTAATTTATAGCTATGTATGCAAAAGCAGAAATAATTACTAAGACTTACTTAAACTTCAGAGAAGGCAAAGCCACCCAATTAATTTCCCATCCAAATCAACCCAAATAAAAGCTTTCTTTGGCACCAAGGTGGGGGTGATGGGGGGAGTCACAGTGCAGGGAAAGTTCACCGTTTCTTCCCAAATTGCAACCCTCCTGGAAATCTCCCCCTCCCACATGGCAATGAAGCTTAAAAGAAACCTTCCAATGCTGTCCATTGAAGTGCTTTTGCTAAGCTTTGTTGCCATGTTGGGAGGGAGGGAGGGAGGGTCGGTTGATCAAAGGGGTTGCAACATATGGGGAGGCAAGGATGAACCCTCCTCTCCTCAGCTGTAATTCTCCCCATGAAATCACTCTCACCACCACCCCTGGCGATTAAGCTTTGAAAAAAACCTTCCTTTGGCACCAGCGGACACTCGGGGCTGTTGGCAGGGCTAGCCAAAGACATTTTGCTGCCTGAGGTGGAGTAACAAATGGCGCCCTTCAGCCACCCAAGTCAAGGTCATAGGACTCAAAGGCAGGCATGTTATTTGGGCACATGAAGCAGAAAATCCCACAAGTGCCTTTCCTCATCTCTAGCAGTAAAATACAATATTAACAACCTGAATAGCTAACAATGTGTGGCCCTTTTATTTCTGATGCCTGAGGTAGCTGCCTCGCTGTGTCTCATGGTAGGGCCATCCCTGGCTGTTGGAAATTGATCCAGGGCCCAGGGACACAGGCCTAGGAATACCCCTGAACTATACCTTCACTAGCTGATGAATGGGGCCTGGCTGGTTTTCCCCCAGCTATAACGTTCTTCCCTTCCACTGGTCCTTTGGTCCCCTCATTAAGGGCAGAGACCAGGGTGTGTTTCCCTCCAGCTCTGCAGTTGCAGGGCGATTATACAAATAACACAATAAAAAGTTAACGTATGAAGTGACCCTCATGCTCACTTTAATCAAAACCGCTCCATTTATCTTAAATGTTTAAATGTTTAAATATTTGCCCATTTCCCCCCTGCCACTTCTCTCGAAGGATAATTAATACTAGGGTTGGCTCCACCCACTTGGTGAAAGGTGAGTGACTCACCTAACTGCCTGAGTCAGAAACCGAGGAAATTAGACAACGTTCTTAAATAGGCACAAAGACCTTTTTTTTTTAAAGGACCAAGGTGGCCTCCTGAAGTAGGTGCTATAAAACATCTTATAAAAATGTTGGATTCATAAGCACAGATTTGAGAGGTTGGAGAGGGAATGCAAGAAACTGGACAGCACTATTAAAAATTACAATAAAATATTAAACAGTATGATAAAGAGTTAGGGATTTTTTTAAAAGTTCTAAAGAATATAACCAAACATAGCCCCCCCACACACACACACACACATGTAATAGATCTCAGTGCTTTCAAATTTCTTCTTATCCTTCTCTCTTTCCTCTTTCTTCTCTCACACACTCCACTCCTGACCTCTCCCTCCCTGAAAGAACATCTTATCACATGATGCCTGAAGCAGAGCAAACCCCTCTTTTAATATTTGTCTGAAAAGCAGGATAAATATGCAGTAAATAAGTAAAGAAAGTGATATACAATAGTGGATGATATTGCAACTAGGGATGGGAGAGAAATTCATTCAGTTCATATTTTAAGGCGAACTGACCCAATTTCACACTGTCAATACGCAAACCAAAACTCTGCCATCCCTCGATATCCTCACTTCCATGAATTTGGGAATGAAGTTCCCCAATTAAAATAATTAAAAAATGCATACAATACTTTGTGTATTAGGGGAAAGTGCACACAAAAATAGGTATATTCATGAAAACAATGTTCAAAACTGCATTCTGTGAAGAGAATTGCTTGCAAAAATGTCTGTATTAGGCAAAAATGCATTCAAAAACGCATGCATTAAGAGAAATGAGCACTTTTCATGCAGAACTTTTTTAAAAAATCTCAAAGTTGGGGACAAATCACACTTAAGATTGGAAAAATAACCAATGGAGAGAAACCAAAATCAACAGATTTGTCCGTAATTGTAACATGCAATTGACTAATGCAGTGCACTCCCACAAGACAGGGTGTTGGCCACTAGCTTAGATGACTTTTAAAAGAATTAGGAAAACTCACATAGGATAGGTCCAACAATGATTATTAGCTATGATAGCTAAGTGGAGTCTCCGTGTTCAAAGGTGATAGACTTCTGAATATCAGGTACTGGGATAAACAAGTAAAGGCAGTTGACTTCATGCCCAGCTTACATGCTTCCCAGAGGCGTTGGGCTGGCCAGTGTTGGAAAAAAGACAGTGGACAGATTTGCTTTGGTCCGATCCAGGAAGGCTGCTCCTCTGTTCCTCCCGTCTGAATGGAAACCTTGTGTTAGGGATGGCCATCATGAGGAAATCCGGCCCATTTTGGGCTTGTCACATTTCCTTGGAGCCCCTGGCTCAGCTTGCATTTGCAAGCTGAGCCAGGAGTTTTTCCCCAAAATCCGAGAACTTTCGCGGATTTTTTTTTCCTCTTAAAATCAGCATTTACACAATTTGTGGCTGCAAGTTGCATAAATTACGCACATTTCAGATGTAATTTGCACAAATTAGAGCTGTAAATATGCTTAGCTAGTGCAAACTGTACCTGCAACTTGCACAAGCTATGCATATTTATGGCCATGATTTGCACAAATTACACAAATTATTTCCAAAATTTGTGTAACTTACGCAAATTGTGGCTGCAACTTATGTACATTCCAGTTTTGAGAGGGTTAAACACTGAAATCCATGAGCTGGCCTGACTTGATACACATTTGAGTCAGGCCAGCTCTCAGGTAAGCAAGCCAGAGTCCAGGGGGCCGAGCTGCTCAAAGTTCAGTGAACTGGACCCCCCAGAAAGCTTCCTAAGACATTCCTAGTCATAAATGGCAAAAGAGGCAAACAGTGTAATTTCTATAGACTCCCTCAAGATGGGATTACCCCACCAGCTTCTTCCTGAGCCAATGTGTATGAATCATCCACTGCTCACTGGAAAACCACAATGGTTCTTCCGAGGCCCATGGAGGGTTGCACAGTTTATCTGTAATGAAGACTAATATGACTGAATTTTGGCTTTTCTTCAGAATACTAAATGAAACTGCCCAAACCTGAGATACTATTTTAGCAAGAAGTTCTATACTTACATCTGTAAGTATGCAACCGTGGGTGAAAAATGAACTGTAAGAGAATGAGAATAAGGGCACAATCCTATGCATGTTTAAACAGAAACAGTCCTACAACTCCCATCATTCCCCAGCCAGCCATGCTGATTGGGGAATGCTGGGAGTTGTAGGACTTTTCTTCTGTCTAAACATGCATGGGATTGCACCCTGAGAGCAATTTCAGACCTAGGGCTTAAAGTGGCCTTTGCTTCATTGGGGTCTGTAATGCAAGTTTACACCCTTCATTAGCCAGATTGGTCATTAACATTATCAATTCCTTTTTTGGCTTTGCCTCTTTTCTACTTCTATGGGAAATCAGGAGTTAACATAAATTAGGGGAAGGTGGTATAGCTCAAAGGTAGAGCACATGGTTTGCATGCAGAAGGTCCCAGGTTCGATCCCCAGGTAGGGCAGGAAAACTCCCGCCTGAAACCCTGGAGAGCCGTTCCTAGTCCATGTTGACAATACTTAAATACTAATATTTAATACTAATATTTACGTAGACTACGACGGGCCAAAATAAGGAATGCAAATGGCGGCGGCCGTAGCCTCTGCCATTTGCGTACGCACATATATTTTTTTTAAAGTCAGACGTGATAAGCTACGTAAAGATTTACGTAGCCTATCACGTTGTTGTTGTTTTTAACCTAGCCATGATAGGCTATGTAAATCTTTAAGTAGCCTATCACATCTTTTCTTTTCTTTTTTTAACACTGGAAATGGTGGCGGTGGCAGCTGGTCGGAAGACCGGCCGCCGCCGCCGGAGCCGCCACCGGAGCTGCCACCGGAGCTGCTGCCGCCCGGAAGATCCGCCCCAGGTAAGTCTCGTCCCAGGGGGGATCCGTGGGGGGGGGGGCAGGCCGTTCCGACACGGAGTTCAGGGGGCCGAATGTACTGGCATTCAGCCTCACCGAGATCCGTGGCGGAATTCTCTGCCATTCCTAGAAAAATACCCTAAAGCCAGCTAGTTTGGACAAGAAGCTCTGTGGCATGAGCAGGACTTCATTTGGTCTTGGGCTCACCTCAAGAATCTGGAATGGTTATAATAGTACCACTGAACCTGTGCAGAGTGCATTTCCTGCAGTAACAGGTGACTCACTACAATCAACTTTCACTTAACAGGGTGTGGCTCTTAGAAGTTCTTGAACTTCCTTTGTATGGAGAGGTGAGACGGGAATCAACAATCTTTTGAAAATGGAAACACATATTCTACTAGCCCCTGGTGAAAGCAGTGGGATGTATTTAGATGAAAGATGAAATTTCAAATCAAACACCCCACACACATTCAAGGGGTACATGAGGGGAGGTGGCAGAGATGGCATCTCCGGCAAAGCATTTCTTATGTTCTTGTCATTTCTAAGTTTTCTATAGCACCAGAGTAATAATAACATACAATAACCTGGAGCAGTGGTAGTGGGGAGTGGTAATCATAGGAGTAAGAGGAAAAGGAGGGCAGAATTGGCAGTGAAAAGCATACAATTCCAAAATTCAAAATAAGTGCCCTCACCCCGTGCCCGGCTCGCCTGGCTGTGGTGGGGGGCTGTTGCGGGTGGGGGGGGACAAGGACAAAGGCCATTGGCCTTCGCTCCTTGCGTCAGCCGTGGGCGGGGTCAAGCCGGCCGCTATTTAGGCCACACTGCTCCCAGCCTCTGCTTCACTCCTGTATTACCTACCCCTGCCAGGCGGGCTCCCCAGACCTCAGGTTCAAGGGTAACCAGAGGGCAAGCTCGCAAAGATCTATTGCTTTCTATTTCAGACAGGCTGGGAGCCATCGAGGCTTCTCAGCAGGTCATCGCTGGGCAAGCTGCACCCTCACAGCTGCAGCACCTGCATGTTCACTTGTGGAGCAGCCCCGTCCCACGCAAGGGTCACCGGCATCTGTTTCACCAGCTCCAGCAGTTTGGGACCGTAGCCAGAACCTCGACGGTCCAACCAACCATGGCACAGGTGAGGTTCCAAGACCTGGGGGGATAGCACCACCAACTGGTTGGAACCAGCTCCCGCCATTTGGGTGGTTCCCCTTCTCGGCCGGGATGAGTTGGCCATTTCACACCCTAGCAGGGGGTATCCCAGGGTTCCCTTCGCCGGGTCTACTGCCTCACTGCTTTGGCCCAGGATACACGCTCCTGGCCCACAGCTATGCCGCACCAACTGGGGCTGCTCATGTGGCTGGCATCCCTGTGTCTGCCCAACCCCACGGGGCCTTAGGCCCTGCTATAAACCCTGCTTGCGGGACCGAGGGGGGGGGAACATCCACAGCCCTCCCCGGATCCTGAGCCTCTTACAGCCAGTGTCAGGGAGGCTCCTCAACACACCCCATCCGCCATGGCAGCTTGCGCTGCCGTGTGGCATGGCCCCGTGGGCGAAAGCTCTGACGAGCCTGGGGCAGGCGATAAGGACCCTTATGCCCACATAGATAAAGGGGCAATCCTGACTGGGGGCACATGTACCCCCCTGGGATACCACCTATTGCCTGCCACTAGGGAGAAAATACTACGGGGAGAATTTGTTGACGTCTTTTCCCTGCTATTCTGGGAGTCAGAAACAAAAGAGGAGGAGAAATCTGGCGACAGGGATCAGGAGAGGGTCAGGCGTATGAAGGTGTCCCGCACTTGGGCAAACTGGCTGCCTGGCTTCTTATGACATCTATATGGGTGTCATTCAGCAAAACCACCCAGAGCGTGGTTGGGTCCTCGCTAAGTACTTGGATATTATAAATAGGGCCTATACTGAATATGAAGGCGGAGCTTGGCTGGCCTACAATGAAGCAGGCCGCGTTTGACCCCACATTGCACTGGGACGCCAAGGATCAGGATCTCTGGCTGCAGTTTATGACTCCTGCCAGGCCGGGTTTTGGTGATCAGTCAGATAGTGGGCACATCGTAGCTAAGCTGACGCCCGCCTCAGCCCCTAAGGCTGGGGCGGGACAGGCGGTTCAACACTGCACACTCTGCTGGGAGTTCAGCTCCAAGGGCGTCTGCTTCAAGAATCCATGCCGATTCCGCCATGCATGCTCCATCTGCGGGGAACAACATGCCTTCATTGGCTGCCCAAAGGCCAAAGGTTTGCGGGGCCCAAATAAGGAATGGCAGGGTGACAGGAAGTCTGGCGGCGGCTTACAACCTCCGCCAAAAGGGGCCCAGCCCAATTAAGTTGGGGCCCCTGCGGTGCTTTTTGAAGCGATACCCACTCCAGGATAACGCCCGCTATTTGGACGAGGGATTTTCCCTGGGTTTCAGGATTCCATTTCTGGGCGAACGCCAGGCCCAAATTTCCCAGAATCAGAAATCTATTGCAGGTTTCGAACACTTGGTCATAGATAAGATCAATAAGGAGGTGGCCGTGGGGCGGGTCATTGGCCCCTTGGATTCCCCCCTTTTCCCCTACCTCAGGGTCTCTCCATTGGGCATTGTGCCAAAGAAGGCCGCGGGTGAATACCAGCTGATCCACAACCTGTCCTTCCCCAGGGGTGGATCGGTGAACGACGCCATCCCTGAGCACCTATGCTTGGTCCACTACACGTCATTTGACACGGCAGTATCCATGGTGAAGGCAATGGGCCCCGGTGCCCTCATGGGGAAATGCAATATTAAATCTGCATTCCGCATCTTGCCAATCCACCCTGATGACTTTAACCTTCTGGGATTCAGTTTTTTCGGAAAATTTTATGTCGATCGGGCCCTACCCATGGGATGCTCTGTATCCTGCGCTATGTTTTAGAAGTTCAGTTCCTTCTTGGAATGGGCTTTGATTGATAAAACCGGGTTCCATAGGGTTGTGCACTAACTTGACGACTTCTTATTTGCGGGCCCACCTGGCACCCCCCCGTGCACTCGGCTAATGCGGGAATTTTCTGCCCTTGCTGATGAGCTGTGTGTACTGCTAGCGGAGGAAAGACTGAGGGCCCTTCCCCCACTATTAAGTTTTTGGGCATTGAACTGGACTCCGTGAAGCAGCTTTGTAGGCTCCCGGCCGACAAACTGCAGGCTCTAAAGGATAAGATTCTGCACATGCTGCATTCTAAGAAGGTCACGCTACTGGCCCTGCAGGAAGTAGTCGGTCACCTTAACTTTGCCGGTCGGGTAATCGCCCCGGACAGGGCTTTCCTTAGATGCCTTTGTAATGCCATGCGGGGCCTGCGCTTGCCACACCATCGGATTTGGGTATCATCCACCATGAAGGATGAACTCTCTGTTTGGCTGCATTTCCTCAACACATTCAATGGCATTTCCTTCTGGAAGCATGAGTTATTATTAGAAGCTGAACTGCAGATACACTCAGATGCATCGGGGGCCCTGGGCTTTGGGGTTGTGTTTCGGGATAGATGGTGTCACGCATGGTGGCCGGCAGAACGGCTAGATCTGGGTGTGGGTAAGGACCTTACCTTCTTAGAACTCTTCCCAATATATGTTGCTGTGCATTTGTGGGCGGCCCAGCTTTCGAATTCCATTGTGCACTTCTGGTGCGACAATCAAGCCACCATCCAGGTCATTAATTCCTTGTCATCTCGCAACGATAGGGTCATGGGTTTGTTCCGGGCTTTCACGTTGTAGTGCCTTCGGTGCAATATTTTATTCCATGCACAGCACATCCCCGGCATGGACAATGCCTTAGCTGATGCGTCACATAACCAGGTGCAACATTTCTGAGAACTGTCCCCCTGGGCGCATGGCATGCCGGACACCATGCCTGCCGCCCTATGGGAGGTTGGCTGGAAGAGGCAGAACAGGCTATCCTGCAGTCCTTAGCCCCTAGCACGATAGCTGCTTACGCCAGATCAGGTAGGGAGTTCTTTGCCTTCCAGGTGGCGGCACATCTTCCTCAGTGGTGGCCAATTCCAATTAATCACTTCCTTCAGTTTTGTGTTGATGCCCACAGGCAGGGTCTAGCAGCCCGGACCATCAGTGGAAGGCTTGCTGCACTTGCCTTCTGGTCTAAAATGAAGGGTGTGGTGAACAACACCACAGACTTCCGGGTCCAGCGGGTGCTTCAGGGTTGGTCCAAGGGGTCCCCGGTGCCACCTGACCCCAGACGCCCTCTGTCACCAGATATATTGCTGGGTTTATGGGGCCTGTGGCCTTCGTTGTGCAACTCGACACATGAGGCCACTTTGTTTCATGCTGCAGCACTCACGGCATTTTTTGGAGCATTCAGGATTTCTGAGTTGGTGGTGTCAGCTAAGGGTGACCTGTCGGGACGAGCCTTGCAGTTCAGTGACTTACAGTTTTCTCAGCAGGTGGCCCTTATTTGGCTTAGGAAGTCTAAGACCGACCAGGCAGGGAGGGGTGTCAGTGTGTCGCTGTTTCCAGCCCCCGTGTTGGACCTTTGCCCAGTCACCGCCTTGGGGGATTTTCTCATGGTTCAGGGTAATCTGCCTGGGGCCCTTTTTTGCCATAGTGACTCCTCTCCCTTAACCAAATATCAATTTTGGGTAGTCACACAGTGAGATTTAAAGGCATTAGGTTTGGGCGCACTTTGTTTCGGCATGCATTCCTTCCAGATTGGGGCCGCCTCCACCACCGCAGCTGTGGGGTTCACATCAGATAAACTGCAGTCCGTGGACAGGTGGCACTCCAAGGCGTATCGGGCCTACGTGAGGCCACTGCTGGGCCTTTAAAGCTGTGAGGACTGTTGTGTTCATTCCTTGTTGCTTGTTCTTCTAGATGGCGGGAGTGCGAGTGAACCAGCGAAGGTGCTCATCTGTGGGCACAGCATGGTTTTTTGGGCCGGTCGGAGGGCCTCCTCCAGCTGCAGATCCCAGCTAGGGCTCAGCCGCTACGCCACCATTCAGTGGTTGGGCAGACGCGGGATGCGGTGGGAGCGCCTCCTGCCCACGTTATTCCAGCAAAGGCTGGTGAAGGTTCCCCTGCAGATTCTGGTGCTGCAGTTAGGGGGGAACGATCTAGGCCTGCTGAAAGGCAAGGCCCTGATTCTTCAAGCCTGGGAGGATTTGCGACTGATTCGGCGTCGCTGGCTGGGAATCACCATTATCTGGTCCAATCTGCCACCCAGAGTGGCTTGGAGGGATGGCTTGGATCCATGCGCCATGGATAGGGCCTGTAAGAAGGTCAACAGGGAAGTCAGGAACTTTCTAATCAAATAGGGCAACCGGGCCATCACCCACCTCGACATTTCTCCTGCCCAGGGGATGCTCTACAGAGCTGATGATGTTCATCTCACCGAACTAGGCAATGACGTCTTTTTGACCAATCTGAGAGGAGGCATTTGGGAGTGTTTACGGCGCAGGTGGGGGGAGGGCGAGTAAGCAGAGGCTTGTCGCCCTCCTGTGGCGGCTCCGGGCGGGCACTCCGCTGGGGGAGAGGAGAGGTGAGCATTCGTAGGCACCATTTCAGGTGACTGGTAAGGCCTGAGGCTTCCGACTCTGGGTTTGATGCCCCAGTCGGGAGATACGGCTTACCTCTGAAGCCAACCCTCCTCACCCACTCGGGTTCTGTGGCTCGAGGGGGGGTGACAGGGGAAGGCCTCCCAGCCCAAAATTGGGTATGTCTGTTGGGGGGGGGCGATGGTGGACACCTCGCTCCAGACGACGAATGCCTCACTCAGCACCTGTCATGTCGTTCTTGTTTGCTGCGTGCCTGCCGGTGCTTCCTTCGCAGATTGTAATCTATCAATAAATGTGGCCCCATTTTATCCCAAAATTTATTTGTGTCGTCTCGTCATTTCTCCCCCCCTGTCCACCCGCAATTCCTAATCTTCACAAACATGACAGATTTTGCCATGCTGATGTCAAATTCATTTTTGTGTTCTGATTTTGCTTTGTCTTCTCACATTATTTATTTAATTTATTGTTACATTTCTATCCCACCCTTTTTCCTCTTGCAAGGAACCCAGGGCGGCTTACATAGTTCTCCTCCTCTCCATTTATCCTCACAACAACCTTGTGAGGTAGGTTAGGCTGAGAGTCAGTGACTGGCCCAAAGTCACCCGGTGAACTTCATGGCCGAGTGGGGACTAGAAGCCGGATCTCCTGAGTCCCAGGCCAACACTCCATATTACATCACAATGAAATTAATATAAACATGTATTATGAATAGACGGTATGTGGCTCAATTAACAAGACATCTCACCAGGCTAACAACAACAAAAACTTCCTTGTCACCGGTGAACATATTTGTGGGCCCGTTTATCAGATGATCCATATACAGCTGTAGGTTTGTTTCCAAGAACTGAAATGAATTTGTCTTCTTTGGAGGTGTTGTGGTTTTAGCATTCCATATTATCAATTGTCCTACAATAAGGGATGCTCCAGTCACACAGTTGCTTGTTGAATCTTCAAGAGTAACACTCTCTGAAAGTAACCAACCCAGCTCAAGAGGAGCTCTGGTTTCTATAAGCTGCCTCAGTTTGGCCATGCTTAGAACGTTTCTTGATCTTCTGTTTAAGCTGGATTTTTCCCCTATTTGTTAAACCCTGTCTACTGTTCCCTCTTTTGAACTGCTATTTGCTAACAGCCAGCATTACTTTTTGAAGTGCTACTTTTGTTTGTTTGTTTATTTGTTTGTTTATTTATTTATTGCATTTATACCCCGCCTTTTTTCCTCTTGCAAGGAACCCAAGGCGGCTTACATTCTCCTCCTCCTCCTCCATTTTATCCTCATAACAACCCTGTGAGGTGGGTTGGGCTGAGAGTCTGTGACTGGCCCAAAGTCACCCAGTCAGCTTCCATGGCCGAGTGGGGACTAGAACCCGGATCTCCCAACTCCCAGTCCAACACTCTCACCACTATACCACACTGGCTCTCCAATGTTAGTGCATATTTCTTTTGACTATCACTTTTAGTTGTTAAGTTCTCATAGTCATTTTAACTTCATTATACCTTTCTTAAGGCACAATCCTATGCAGGTTTAGACAAAAACTGGCTGGGGAATGCTGGGAGTTGTAGGACTGTTTCTGTCTAAATATGCATAGGATTGCGTCCTAAGAGCAATTTCAAACCTGGGGCTTAAATTCACTGTTACTGTTCATTATTCACTGTTACTCATCTGGTGCTAGAAATAGTAAGCAGGCATTGCAATTCTTAAAAGGTTGAATGCTTGCTCTGTGATTCTCAGGCTTTATGATCAGGGTGGTATTAATGGCTGCTGAAAATTAAAGTCAGATGAGTTTCATATCCACCCAGCTAAGCCCTGAAAAATGAAATCCCACATACAAGCCCATTAGAATTTTGGGGCTTGTTACATTCACACTCGGAGGCTTAGGATGAAAACCTATGCATTGTGGTTGTTGTTCAGTCGTTCAATCGTTCAGTCGTGTCGGACTCTTCGTGACCCCATGGACCATAGCACGCCAGGCCTTCCTGTCCTGCGCTCTCTCCTGGAGTGTGCTCAAGTTCATATTCATTGCATCGGTGATGCTATCTAGCCATCTCATCCTCTGCTGTCCCCTTCTCCTTTTGCCTTCAGTCTTTCCCAGCATCAGGGTCTTTTCCAGAGAGTTTTCTCTTCGCATTAGGTGGCCAAAATATTTGAGCTTCAGCTTCAGTATCTGTCCTTCCAATGAGCACTCAGGGTTGATTTCCTTTAGGATTGACTGATTTGACCTCCTTGCAGTCCAGGGGACTCGTAAGAGTCTTCTCCAGCACCACAGTTCGAAAGCATCAATTCTTCGGCGCTCAGCCTTCCTTATAGTCCAGCTCTCACAGCCATACATTACTACTGGGAAAACCATAGCTTTGATTAGACGGACCTTTGTCGGCAAGGTGATGTCTCTGCTTCTTACTATGCTGTCTAGGTTGGCCATAGCTTTCCTCCCAAGGAGCAAGCGTCTTTTAATTTCATGGCTACCGTCACCGTCTGCGGTGATCTTGGAGCCCAAGAAAGTAAAATCTGTCACTGCTTCCATTTCTTCCCCTTCTATATGCCAGGAAGTGATGGGGCCAGATGCCATGATCTTCGTTTTTTTAATGTGGAGTTTCAAACCAGCTTTTGCACTCTCCTCTTTCACCCTCAACAAGAGGCTCTTGAGATCCTCTTCACTTTCTGCCATTAGGGTGGTATCGTCTGCATATCGGAGGTTGTTGATAATTCTCCCGGCAATCTTAATTCCAACCTCTGATTCATCCAACCCGGCATTTCTCATGATGTACTCTGCATATAAGTTAAATAAGCAGGGTGACAATATGCAGCCTTGTCGTACTCCTTTCCCAATTTTGAACCAATCGGTTGTTCCGTGTCTGGTTCTTACTGTTGCTTCTTTACCCTTGTACAGGTTTCTCAGGAGACAGGTAAGGTGGTCTGGTACTCCCATCACTTTAAGAATTTGCCACAGTTTGTTGTGATCTACACAATCAAAGGCTTTAGCGTAGTCAATGAAGCAGAAATAGACATTTTTCTGGAATTCTCTTGCTTTCTCCATGATGCAGCGAATGTTGGCGATTTGATCTCTAGTTCCTCTGCCTCTTCGAAACCCAGCTTGTACTTCCGGTAGTTCTCGGTTCGCATACTGCTGAAGCCTAGCTTGTAGGAGTTTGAGCATCACCTTGCTGGCATGTGAAATGAGCGCAATTGTGCGGTAGTTTGAACACTCTTTGGCGTTGCCCTTCTTTGGAATTGGAATGTAAACTGACCTTTTCCAGTCTTGCGGCCATTGTCGAGTGTTCCAAATTTGTTGGCATATTGAATGCAGCACTTTAACAGCATCATCTTTTAGGATTTTAAATAGCTCAGCTGGAATACTGTCATCTCCGCTAGCATTGTTGTTAGTAATGCTTCCTAAGGCCCACTTGACTTCACTTTCTAGGATGTCCGGCTCAAGTTCAGTGACCGCACTATCATGGCTATCAGGGACATTCAGATCTTTACTGTATAGTTCTTCTGTGTATTCTTGCCACCTCTTCTTAATCTCATCTGCTTCTCTTAGGTCCCTGCCTTCTTTGTCCGTTATCATGCCCATCTTTGCACAAAACGTTCCCTTGAGATCTCCCATTTTCTTGAAGAGATCTCTAGTCTTTCCCATTCTGTTGTTTTCCTCGATTTCTTTGCATTTAAGAAGGCAAAGAAGTTCATTTAAGAAGGCCTTCTTGTCTCTCCTTGCTATTCTCTGGAACTCTGCATTCAGTTGGATATATCTTCCCCTTTCTCCCTTGCTTTTCGCTTCCCTTCTTTCCTCAGCTACTTGTAAAGCCTCATCAGACAGCCACTTGGCTTTCTTGCATTTCTTTTTCTTTGGGATGGATTTCGTTGCTGCCTCCTGAACAATGTTACGGACCTCCGTCCATAGTTCCTCAGGCACTCTGTCTATCAGGTCTAATCCCTGAAATCTATTCCTCACCTCCACTGTGTATTCATAAGGGATATGATTTAGGTCATACCTGAATGGTTTAGTGGTTTTCCCTACATTCTTCAATTTAAGCCGAAATTTTGCAACAAGAAGCTCATGATCTGAGCCACAGTCAGCTCCAGGTCTTGTTTTTACTGACTGTATAGAGCTTCTCCATCTTTGGCTGCAAAGGACATAATCAATCTGATTTCGATATTGACCATCTAGTGATGTCCATGTGTAGAGTCATCTCTTGTGCTGTTGGAAAAGAGTGTTTGCTATGATCAGCGTGTTCTCTTGGCAAAACTCTATTAGCCTTTGTCCTGCTTCATTTTGTACACCAAGGCCATGCTTGCCTGTTATCCCGGTGATTTCTTGACTTCCTACTTTAGCATTCCAATCCCCTATGATGAAGAGGACATCTTTTTTTGGTGTTAATTCTAGAAGGTGTTGTAGGTCTTCATAGAACCAATCAACCTCAGCTTCTTCGGCATCAGTGGTTGGGGCATAGACTTGAATTACTGTGATGTGGAATGGTTTGCCTTGGATCCGTACTGAGATCATTCTATCGTTTTTAAGATTGTACCCCAGTACTGCTTTTCCCACCCTTTTGTTGACTATGAGTGCTACTCCATTTCTTCTAAGGGATTCTTGCCCACAATAGTAGATATGATGGTCACCTGAATTAAATTCGCCCATGCCTGTCCATTTTAGTTCGCTGATTCCCAAGATGTTGATGTTCAATCTTGCCATCTCATGTTTGACCACCTCCAACTTACCTTGATTCATTGATCTGACATTCCAGGTTCCTAAACAAAATTGTTCTTTACAGCATCGGGTTTTCTTTTCACCACCAGACACATCCACAGCTGAGTGTCCTTTCGGCTTTGGCCCAGCCGCTTCACTCTTTCTGGCGCTACTTGGAAATACCCTCTGCTCTTCCCCAGTAGTATATTGGACACCTTCCGACCGGAGGGGCTCATCTTCCGGTCTCATCTCTTTTAGCCTTGTGATACGTTCCATGGGGTTTTCTTGGCAAGAATACTGGAATGGGTTGCCATTTCCTTCTCCAGTGGACCACATTTTGTCAGAACTCTCTGCCATGACCTGTCCGTCTTGGGTGGCCCTGCATGGCATAGCTTATTGCTTCACTGAGTTACGCAAGCCCCTTCGCCGCAACAAGGCAGTGATCCATGAAGGGGAATCCTATGCATGCTTAGATAGAAAAAAGTCCCACAACTTCCGACATTCCCCAGCCAGTCATGCTGGGAGTTGTAGGAAATTTTTTTCTGTCTAAACATGCATACGATTGTGTACTTAATTCATTTAAGAGTAACTATGGTCCATAGGAATAGGGTTTACTACATTAATCTAGTTTTTGAGTTTGTAAACATTGTCCATATAATAAATCATACTACATTTTATTCCCATCTTGTGGGGATTTTTTTTTTTTAATTGCTTTAAAAACACATCAAAGGTTTGTTAACCTTTGGCTAGTTGGGGTAGCAATCTCTCCCCCCCTCCCAATTCACCTGAAGCTGATGCCACAATTTGATGTTGTGTCGTTCCCATTGAGAAACACTGTTCCTCATTCTCAATGAGGAACACTGCTAGGCTACTGCTAGCCCACCTAGAGCTCGTCCTCCCTTTTTCCCATCATGCACTGAGGTGCTGCTCCCTGTAGTTGAAACCAGGACCAACCACCTCTCTTGCCAGCTTCTTGCTGCAGCTCTGTTTGCAACCCATTGCCAATCCATATCTACCGCCTCGAGTGGTACCCACCTTGGGTGCCATTTTTGGCAGAAAGGTAGGATAAAAATTTGATAAATTAAGAAATAATACATGATAAGCACACCTCCCCCAAGAAGTGCATGGGGGAATTAAGAAATTCAGCCCCTCAAAGAGCCTAAAAAATGCTCCTACTTTCTCAGGAGATTAATGCATAGCCTCGTGAAAGTGGGGGAAGACATTTTTGGCCCTGGCCTAATTCAAACGTGTTTGATTTATAACAGGCAAAGGAACTTGACTACCTGGAGAGGGGACACAGTTAGAGTCTAGGGGGGAATCTACACGGTGACAGTTTCTGAAGCATTTTGTGGTTATATCTGGATTTTCATGAAATCGCTTTGGTCCATCAGTGACACACAAAGGAAGAAAAGTAGAGTACACACTACCTAAAAACTTGCTTTCATGGATCACATGGCACTTGAGACCGCCATACTTTGGGGTTGGGTGGGCAAACTCAAGCGAGTAGAACTGAACGTCATCAACTACGTAGGTGCTGCTTGGCCAATGAGAGAGGCTTGTTCCCCACCCGTGCCCATGCTCCCCTGCTCAGGGAAGTTTAATGGAAGCACTGAATTAAGCCCCTGTAGTTTACCACAAACCTCTCCCCTCTCATCCACCACTGGGATATGGTGAAAGGTTAAAAGAGTTCTACTCTGATATTGTGAATGGCTAAAATAGCACAGTTACAGATTGTGAGTGGGTAAAGCAGGCTACTGCGATATTGTGAATGGTTAAAAAAGTGCTACTCCAATATTGTGAATGCTAAAAACAGTGCTACAGATTGTGAATAGGTAAAGCAGCCTACTGCAATACTGCGAATGGTTAAAACACTGCTACTGCGATATTGTGAAAGGTTAAAACAGCACTACCACGAAGTAGTAGGGAAAGGAAGCCTGTGTCCAAGAGGGAATGGGGGGAGGGGCAGCACCACCTCTTGACCATCACTGCCAGGTCACAGCCATGTCACATAAACAGCCCTAGGCACACCCAGGATTTAATGTGGGGAAACAGGGCACATTGCAGCAGAACTGCGCGGGAGCCATGTTCAAGGAAAACAACACACTAAAATGACTTTACGAAAATGCGCTGTTTCCAGAGGAAGCTGCAGGGTTTCTGCAGATTGGTGACAACTGTTATGAACTACCCCAATGTGCTTTTGCTGCGTACTAAATCAGCTGTGTAGAATGGACCTAGGAAACAACAAGCTACTAGAGGCTTAATATTTTATTTAGGGTGCTGACCCCTATGTTATTTAATACATATCTGAATGACATGGTAAATGCTCTGTCTGGTCCAGTTTTTTTCACCATCTCTGGGACACCGTCCAGTTTCTACATTATTATATGCAGATGATGCTGTCATCCTGTCTTACACCTCAATAGGGATGAGACAGTTGTGGCACTTCTTTCCAAGTTTTGCCAGCAAGAAATGTTGACTGTGAACTATGAGAAAACAAAAGTTATGGAATTTGGCAGATCTAGAAAGATCCATCACTCGTCTCTGAATGGCTATAACCTGGAGTCCGTAACTAAATATAAATACCTAGGAATCGTTTTTTCAAAAGCTGGCAAATGGGATAAACACATAAAAGGGATGGCAAAGAAAGCCAAGATTTCAAGCGGGGCAATCCCAAGGTTTTCAACTGGGAGGAGAGGAAACGTAATTTCCCTGCTTTTGGAACTTTAACATTGTAAGCTACTGCTGCTGCAAATGCTTTATTGGGTGGCACTATGGGCAAATTCAAACTTGGCTGAGCTGGAGTCAGTTCAACATGGGTAACTGAACTACTGATAGCCCTATACGGCTTGGGTCTGGGTTATCTGAAAGACCGTATTCTCCTCTCTGAGCCTGCTCATGCCCTGAGATCTTCAGGGGAGGCCCTTCTCATGGTCCCACCCCAATCACAGGCTTGCCTGGGGGGAATGCGGGAGAGGGACTTCTCGGTGGCTGCCCCAAGGCTCTGAAACTCCCTTCCCAGGGAGGCAAGAGTGGCACCCTACTTGGTATGTTTTCAAAGACAGGCAAAAACTTTTTTGTTCTGGCAGGCCATTGGGAATAGTCTAGACCTGTGAGAATATGATGGATTGGTACTATTGTTTATATTGGCTTTTTTAAATTCTAAAATTTTATAGAATTTTAATATTGATGATTTAATTATATTTTTAACTTTTGTATATTTCTTTTTATATGTTTTAACTGTACAAGTTTTTAAAGCTGCATTGAGTCCCAGTATTGGGGAAAAGGCAGGATATAAATAAATACAATAATATAATAATAATACTGATCTGGGATGATCTGAGGTGGGGTGCAAATTAATTGTTTGTTGAAATGATTTCAATGAGAAATTAATTTGCCTTCTGGGAAATCCTAGTAATTATTTCTAAATTTGCATATGTAGATATAAATCAGCATATACTCAGTTTATCCGATTTTTGTCCCATAGGCCTGGGCTCCAAATCTTTTAAGTGCCTAGCAAAGCCCTTGATGGGACTTACTTTCATCCTAGTCAATGTACTTACAATTGGGACAGACATCAGCAAGATGGACAAGTTTTAATCACTGTCACACTAAACGTGATCTGTCCATCCCCAGAGCCTAGTGTTAATTATGTTCTCTTGATTCCAAGATTTTTTTTTTCATTTTCCACGCAGACACACTCTTCTCACGTTGAGCAGCACTGTTTAATTCTTGAGTCTCGGCCAAGCAAAGGGGATCATCGAGTGCAGATGGGAAGTTAATCTCACCACAGCAGCAGAAAAGCAGCATCAGAGTCGATTTCTCGGGACTTTAAGTATGTTTTGCCAGGAGACAGCAGTTTCTCTTGTATGCAAGATCTTCTTGATTCTTAGAAGACTGAGATCACTTTTTTGGCTCCCAGGAAACAATTAGCAACCTCGGTTTTCACATGCCCATCTTTGCCTTTTATGGTACACACAGTATGTGGCATCTTCCACCTCCTCATTAGCTAATTACAAGGAATGCCATCGCTACCTGTACACACACCTTCAGCTGCAAGTGCCCTCAAGGAGGATGGGCTCTCTTCCCAAAGTCCCATTTGACATTAGTTTTAGCACTTCTAAAGCACACTTTCACCACAGCCCCAGTTAAAGAGGAACTGGTGTAGCGCAACGCCTTATGGCCTGATCCTGTGTGTGTTCACTCAGATGTAAATCCCACTGAAATCAACCAAGTTTACACCAAAGTAAATGCGTCTAGGACTGCATTGGAGGAGACTGAGCTATGAATGAGGAAGTCCTGGGTCTGAATCTTGCCTTTGCCACAAACTTGCAAGATGATCTTAAGCAAGCTTCTCTCACACAACCCTGCTGCCTCTGCCTCCAATCTGCACTGGGAGGGAAGGGGTAATAACACTGACCTGCCTTGCAGGGTCGTTGAAATGATTGCTATTGGGCTGAGTCCAAATCAAAAGGGGCTTGTCATGATCAACTTGACACGTTGATTTCAAAGGGACCGAAGCTCAACTAACTTGTAGTGCAATCCTGTGTGTGTCTGCTCAGAGGAACGTCCCACTGCGTTCAGTGGGGCTGACTCCCAGTTAAGTGGGTGTAGGACTGTAGCTTTAGGGAGCTTCCAGACAGACGGCTCCTACTGCTACCAAGGACATTGTGCAGTTATTCCACCTTTCCCTCCTTAGTGGATTTTATGTCTAAGGGAAAAAACAACAGAAGTAGTGGCAGAAAAAGACAGGGTTACAAATGGAAGATGTCATTGTCTGGGACACCCCGCCGCCTCATTTAAAAGGGGCATGGTCATTGCATAAAAAATGTCTCGGGTTGGATCCAGACTTAAATTGCGCATGGGCAACAGGGCTGGCTGAGGCAAAATTCCTCCCCCCTTCTCCCCATGGCAGTCTCTCCAAAATGCTAGGGATCCTGATGAATGGGGTGGGTTGGTGCAGAGAGGAGGGGGGATCGCTGAAAACGGAATGGAGGCATCTGTGGTGAGCAGAGCAGAACCCTTCCATCTGCAGAAGGCAGATCCTGGATCTAACTGCTCATCTTGCTCTAGATCCAACCCAATGTATGCAAAGCACTTTGAACACTCTAAAACACTGTATCAGCCTTCCCCAACCTGGTACCCTCCAGATGTTTTGGACAACAATTCCCAGCATTCCTGGCCATTGACCATGCTGGCTGGGGCTGATGGGAGTTGAAATCCAAAGTATCTGGAGGACACCAAGTTTGCATGTTGAATTATATGTTGTAGATGCTGGTTGCTGACGAACAGGTAGGGGTAATTGAGGGTGGGGAGGGGTAATTTTAGGGAGGCATGGATGAGTTGAGTATTTTGATTATTTATTTATTATTTCATTTATATCCCGCCTTTTTTCCTCTCGCAAGGAAACCAAGGCAGCTTACATTATCATCCTCCTCTCCATTTTACCCTCACAACAACAACCCTGTGAGGTAGGTTGGGCTGAGAGTCTATGACAGGCCCAAACTCACCCAGTGAGCTTCCATGGCCGAGTGGGGACTAGAACCCAGATCTCCCAGCTCCCAGTCCAACACTCTCACCACTACACCACACTGGATTATTACTATTTCTTTACATTAAAAAAAACCAATACAAACTTTAAATACATTCTTAATATGTTCTCCATGATATGCTAGCTTTCTACATGCAGAGAATGTTTGGGGGTTTTGAAGAGGGGGAAACAGGGGAACATTCAAACATGCCACACACCCCTCTGCAGGCCTAAGTGTACAGATTGGTGGGAGGGGGACTTCCAGAGGAGTCGCCTTGTTTCTGTCTATTGGAGGCAAAACTAACAAAGCCTAGGAAAAGTATTACCACTTGGTCCTTCTGCCAACTGGGCCTTTACTTCCAAGTATATATGCAAATAATTGGGCTGCATGGCCCTTACTGTCCTGCTGCTTTTACTGGATTGGATCTGTAAGGCGGGCTTCCAATTTTGAGCCCAATTTTTAGTGCAGCACATGAGATGGAGACGGAGACCCAAAAAACCTTCCGTGGCAAAGAAAGGTGCCATTTTTCATGCACAGCTCATACAGGCTCTTGTGTTCCTGGCTTGTGCTCCTTCAAAGTTAAGTTAAGCACATACTTGAAAAAGGGGTGCTTAACACGGTCAGTTTTATTCTGAACAAAAGCAGCTGATGGGGGGAGTGGAGCTGATCTAACAGTAAGCGCTAAACAGCAGTCTCTTCTCCTTTCCACTGCACTGCAGTAGAGGCTGGAAACGAACAGAGGAAAGAACTCCCCAGCCAGGAAGGCCCCCAGGTACCATACTCTGAGCTTTGCCACTTCTGGGGGCAGTAAGGGAAGGTGCAAGCAACAGAGGGCAGCTGCTGTTCCTTTCTTCTCTCTCT
This sequence comes from Heloderma suspectum, assembly GCF_057233095.1. Classification (NCBI taxonomy): domain Eukaryota; kingdom Metazoa; phylum Chordata; class Lepidosauria; order Squamata; family Helodermatidae; genus Heloderma; species Heloderma suspectum. The sequence goes on from NC_139459.1 coordinate 30,247,340, forward strand.
TGCTCGCCCTCTCTTGGAGGATCGAGCCCCCGTACAGAGGATGCGCAGATGCTTCAGCCCACTGGCTCACCCTTTCTCTAAGCAGCGCAGCATAGAGGATCCATCACTGAAGGAGCAGCGGCCTCATCCTCTCCCTCCTGTGCGCTCTCGCCTGCGCCAACCCAATCCCCCGCACCATACCGTGAGAGAGGGTGAATGAGCAGAGTGAGCAGGCAGAGGCAGCTTGCCCATTCCTGCCCGCTGGGAGGCCCTGCTAAGGCCCTGCTTCCTGCTGCATCACAACTCAGTAGTGCATTGCGGAGGAAGCGGGGCAGTCAGAGACAACAGCAACCATCACTTGCCAAGCTGCTGCCCAGAGAAGAGGCAGCAGCTGCTCCTACAAGGACCTGCCTCCTCCTGCACGCCCTCTCTAGGTGGCACCACAGGGAGGCTCTGGTCTGCCCAGAGGGAGGGTTCAGCTGAGAAAGGGAGAGGATGAGGAGGCTGCTCCTTCCATGACCAAAGCTGCATCACCCAGGGAGAGAGGGCCGGCGAGCGAGAGGCAGAGGCAGCCACTTGCACACTCACTCTCTGGGCTCCTTCATACGGAGCTTTTCGATTACTCCTTCAAGGAAGTTTGCGGGCTCTTTTCACGATGCCCGTGGTCATCCGAGGCCTCTCCTGCACTTTGTCTGTTTTTAAATAGGTCGCAGATAAAGAGCTATCAAATTACCCCGATGTGTTCCGCTTGAGTTCTCTCCGTGAAAAGAAGAGAAGCGGCAAGAAGAGGAGCGAGATCAATGAAAGGCAATGGAAGACTCAGATACAGGGAGAAGGAGGGGGAAAGGAAGCGGGTGAAGGGTTCTGATCCTGCATTTAAAACAGAAGCAGATTGCAGAAAGGCCCGGTTTTAAATGCAGGGTTTTAGGCTGGTGTAGAGATGTGTGCTCTCTCTCTCTCTCTCTCTCCCTCTTGGATGTGCCATGAGCCCAATCCACTGCTGCAGCGATGCCCAGAAAGAGCGCACAAGAGAGAATGGGTAGGAGCAAGTACTGCCTTCTCTTGCCTGCACACGTCCTCCCTACCACACCATCATTCAGCTGGCAGGAAAGATGGGGGAAGTGATCTTGCGGCTCACTCTGACTGCTCCCCAGCCCTTGCGTACCCTAACTCTTTAGGCAATGCAAGAAGGACTTAGCCATCCAGAGGGAAAGAGCAAGCAAAAGGTGGCTTCTCATGAAGGACCAGCTGCCACGTTGGCCTGCTCTGCACCTTGTCTCACTATTGCGCTAGCTGGGCCCAATCCCTACCCTCAAGCCACACAGGGCTAAACTACACACTGTGCTAAATGCTACAGTGTAGCTGATCTTTAAAAAAAAAAAAAATAGTGTCAGCATGCAGGGCCCTGATCCAGATTAGGACCACCACATGCAGGTAAGGAGGTTAAACCTCCCCCCCCCACAGCATCCCCCCCCCCCACAGCATCCCCAGGAGTTTCTCTTCTTTTTTCTTTTGCTCCAGCCCACGAGGTGGGGAGTGGTTAATCTAGATCAGGGCCCCATACAGATACTGTAACGTAAAAAAAGAAAAAGTTAGGCTCGGCAACGCATTTAACGTTGTTTAGCCAGCAGAGTTAAGAGCTGGGGGGGGGGGTGAAAGGGCAGCCCCCCTCCCCCAAATAGCCAGCCCTGTACATTGCACTGCCCAGGTAGCATATAGTCCTGACGGCTGTGCGCGACCTCCAGTATCAGAGGCAGGATGGCCGCCCACAGCAGTTGCTGGGCAGCATGGGCGGGAGGGTGCCGCTGCGCTCATGCCCTGCTTGCGGGTTTCCCCTGGGCGGCTGGGCGGCCACCGTGTGAGCAGAATGCTGGACTCGATGGGCCTGATCCGGCAGCGCTCTTCTGATGGTCTCCGAGACAGGGCCAGTGAACGAAAGGGGGCTTCTGCTCGCGCGCTCCCTCCCTCTCTCTCTCCGCCGTGCTGCGGGGGCCCCATCCGGCCTGCCACGGTGCCCAGGGCGAACGCGAGAGGTGGGCGCAGCTGCTGCCCTCCTCGCTCGCGCGCTTCCTTCCCGCCCCAGAAGCGGCGACGCTCGGGCAGGGCAGGGCAGGGCAGGGCAGGGCAGGGCGGAGGCGCGGGCCCCGGGGGCTTCCTGGCGGGGGGCGCCCGCGTCCCAGCCTCCGCTGCTGGGCGAGAGCGAGGCGGACAGCGCCTCTCGCCCGCCCGGCCCCCGCGAGCGCCCGCCGCGCGCGGCCAGGCCCTCTGCCGCGCCTCTCGCGCCGGGGGCCCCCGGAGGCGCAAAAGAGGCGCTCGGCGCGCCCGCCCCCGGACCAATGAGGCCCGAGGTGGGCGGAGCCGAGCCGAGCCGCGCTGCCTCCCAGCCCGGAGGAACCGAGGAGCGAAGCTGCCGACGAGCGAGTGATCCCCAGCGGCGCGGGGCACATGGTCGCAGCCGGAGCGGGCGCGCTGGGCTCAGGCGGCGACCGCCGCTCTCGCCGGCGCCGCGGTCCTCCTCCTCCGGGGCTGCGCGGGCCGGCGCGCTCCACGCGGCCCGCCGAAGGCGCGCGCGGCTCCCGAGCGCGCGGGCTGCGCGCCGAGATCCGCCGCCCCCTGCCCTGCCTGCTGCTGCCGGAGCGACGCCGTGATCCGGCCGACGGGGACCCCGGAGAAGCCGGCGATTGAATCGCCTCCGCCCGCCGACCGGACAGCGGCTGGTTGAGAGACCTGCCGGGGACGACGCGAGGCTCTGGCAGAGAGTAACTGAGCGAAGCGACCAGCTTGGGATTCGCGACGGATTTGGAGGAGGTCGAGCGGCAGATTGCATCTGAGTAACCGGGCGGGGGAGAGAACTGGTTTCACTAGGAGAGAGGGATGGGAAGTCCTCCTGACAGAAGGCAGGATCGGTTTCCAGGCTGAACTTCGAGAAGTGCAGGACCTCGTTTTGAAAAAGAGGGGGAAACCCTAAGAGGAAGTCTAGAAACTCACCCTGCATATGTAGGGAAAAGGGAGGGAAGCCCCATTTGCTGACCAGCAGAATTGCATTTGGGGGGTGCGGGGTTGTTTTTATTGACCACCCCCCTTTCACCATTTTCTTGGTTTTCTAACGACAACCACAGCCCTGCATCGTTGCTACTCCCATCTCTCCCTGTTCTGCCATTGAAATGCAGGCGTTTTTATTCCCCCCCATCTGGATATCCGTTGTTTTCTCTGCCTGACTTCAAGCTGAAAGTTTGCCGCCTTGACGCTCAATCTTTATTTTTTAAAAATCCCACACATTCCCCCCTGGGGGCTGGCTGTCATCATCATGTCTTTCAACCACACCGTGATCTCCTCTGCCAACAGCTCCTCCAATGGGACTGGAGGGCCAGCTGAGCCCAGCAAAGCCCTGACGATCCCCACTGTCATGTTCATCTTCGGGGTGGTGGGAAACCTCATTGCCATAGTGGTGCTCTGCAAATCCCGGAAAGAGCAGAAAGAGACCACCTTCTACACGCTAGTTTGTGGGCTGGCCGTCACAGACCTCCTGGGCACCTGCTTGGTGAGTCCAGTCACTATCGCCACATACCTGAAGAAGGAGTGGCCAGGTGGCGAGCCACTTTGCCAATACAGCACCTTCATCCTCCTCTTCTTCGGACTGTCTGGACTCAGCATCATCTGCGCCATGTCTATTGAGAGGTACCTGGCCATCAACCATGCCTACTTCTATAACCATTACGTGGATAAGAAGCTGGCAGCGCTTACTCTCTTTGCCATCTATGTTTCCAACGTCCTCTTCTGTGCCCTACCGAGCATGGGTTTGGGTAGCACGAAGCTGCAGTACCCCCAGACATGGTGCTTCATAGACTGGCAGACCAATGTTTCCACCCATGCCGCCTACTCTTACATGTATGCCGGCTTCAGCTCCTTCTTAATCATGGTCACTGTGGTTTCCAATGTCTTGGTGTGCATGGCCCTGATCCGCATGCACCGCCAGTTCATGCGGCGCACCTCCTTGGGTACGGACCACACCGCCAGCCGCTTGTCGGACGTTCGCCGGCGCAGGAGCTTCCGGCGCATGGCAGGGGCAGAGATCCAAATGGTCATCTTGCTCATTGCCACCTCCTTGGTTGTGTTGATCTGCTCCATTCCTCTAGTGGTGAGTAATACTGGGTTACCCCTTTCTTCCCAATATCATCATTGCCACTACGGATTTTCCTGTGTAGAAAAAAGCCAAACACCACTATCGCTTCTGTGGCTGAAAAGTAAGGTTTCTACTTGCATTATTTTCATGCATGTGATCTAAAAGTTCTTTATCCCTGGGAAAAGTAAGGACCCAGCTCTGTCTAAAACTTCCTCTTTGACATTGTTCACTACTAGGCCGGTGAGAGTATGGCCATGTTCACACAAGACACTAAGAAACACCTTTGAACCACCTTCTTGCTATTTATTGCACGCTTTAATGCTGATAACACAACTGCAGAACCCTGAAGTGAAACCAAATGTGTATGCTTGCCGGTCTAAGTTTTAAATAAACATTACAGTCAAAATTGGGGCGGGGGGATGGATTTAAGCCTGATATATGAAAACGCCCTTTGTGCCCCATAAAATATCAAGAGCTCTTCAGATATACAAGCAACCCCATCTATGGACGAGTTAAGCCATATTACTTGAATTCAATACTCGTGATCTTCTTTAAAGGCACAGAAATAGACATGCAGCACTGTATTTTGTGTGTTTACTTAGAAGAAAGTCTCACTGCACTCAGTGGGGCTTTCTTCCAGGTGAGTGTGAATAGGCTTGCCGCCTTAAATCCAAATGTCTTTACTTAATTGGGTTGTGGGACAGACTAAACAATTAAAAATAACACAGCGTTGCTTCCAGCCCTTCCCATAGAAACGCATCCAGAAATTGAGCAAGATACTGCCCAGCTGACAACTCACTGGAACTGTTGACTGGATTTCGAAGTGTTTATAGGACTACTGCAAAGTTTGCAGAGCCACTCAAACTTCAGAGAATAAAGGGACTGCTAAACTACTTTAACATTACTCCCTGTTAGTAATATGTGTGTTGCATAAATATTTCTGGATGGAGGTTTCAGGCTGAAAGATTTACAGTCGAGTGCTAGTGTCTGCAACCAAACCTGCTCTTGTCAGGATATGTCAGGAACTGCTGCTAATTTTAGCAAAAAGACCTTGGGTTCAAGGAAGACTGAAGAACTCCCATTGAGAATTATAGAGGTGACATGATTATTGCAAGGTTTGTGTGCTTGCCTGCAGGAGGCTCCACCTCTGCCAACGGGGGTGGGGGGACAACCCTCGCTTTAATTAGTGACCTACATCTGTTTTCTCCTCCCTTTCCCATTTGACTCCCAGGAAGGTAGGGGGAAAAAAACGAAATACCAGTTGTGGGCTTAGCTGAGACCTGTCCCCCTCTTATAAACTTACCAGTAAAACGTGGCCAACTCTTTTTTTTGGCAGGGATCTGTTAAACAAATGACAGTGCATACTTGCTATCGCCCCGCCCTTTCATCCTGGGAGCTTAGCAATTGTTGTTAGAGAGAAGTGTGTGTCAAGGACCCAGCTCAGTGCAATGGAGTTTATTGTAGGCGAGAGTCATTCTCAAATAGGTCTCTATCAAGGGTGTAGCAAAACCAGGGAGCCTCATAATGAAGGGGAACAGAAGACTGGGCAGAGCGCAATCCTGGGCTATTTAGGTAAATGGTATAATTTTACATGTTTGGCCAGTTTTGCAACATAACTAACATAATCCAGCTATGGATACCTGGTGTGGGATACCAGCACTCCTTAAAGTAGTCCAGCTTGTGTTTTGCAGTGTGTAACTGTATATCGTTCCATGTGGCACTGCTTACAGGGACTGTACTGGATGCTGTTTTGCACCTGATCTCTTTCTTGCAGTGCTATTATTTCCATTTAGGTGGCAAAAGTATACATCACCACCTACGAAGAGCATGCAGTAGATTCTTTACACACACACAAAAATACTTTCCGCACAATAGACCCTTGTGTATTCCCATTGGTACTTTTACATTCTTATGGATATGTTCTTGAGGTAGGAAGGAACATGACTGTGAAAAGCAGCCCCTTGCAATATGGAATGCATGAAGGCAAAATAATATTTTCTAATGAGATATTGCATGTATAATATGTTAGCAAATGGAGGGTATCTCTGTTTAGTTGTGTACTCCTTGACAAAAACAAAACAACCCCCTACAGCTAAAACTAATCTTGTTTATTGCTCAGACACACAAACATGTTTTGTTCCAGAAATGGTGTGATCCTGTAGTCTGTGTAATAACCTAAGCATTTCAGTATTGCTGTAATTTGTAGAGGTATTAATTGGAATCCCTGTTTCCCCATCTAAACATATCTTAAATGGCAGTTCGCTGTCCCGGAAGCTAGATCATTACTGAGTGGGCAGTGTTAGAGCCTCCCACATATTGTGAAGTGAGAGAATTCTGGACCATACTACTTAAGATAGCAGGTTGGAGGCTGCTATATTTTTACTACATGTAAAGCCAGCACACCAAGGAAAGGACAGGGCTAATTGTTTCTGCCTAATGTGCTGGTTTATGTCATGGAAGGACTTGTGTTTTGCTCTTGTTGCTTTTTTAGAACAGGGAGGGAGCATTTAAAAATATGAATGCCCCACCTGCAGTCTCAAGTGGTACAGCCCATATAGTAGCAGCTCATTCTTCATAAGGTGTAGGCTTTTATTTTTAACCCTTTGGATAGGCTGCTCTGGATAAACATCCAGAACTCCAGGTTGCCAGGGGCGAATGTCCCCTTCCCTCTGGCAAATAGGACTCCAGGTTGCCAGGGGCGAGTGTCCCCTTCCCTCTGGTGAATAGGACATTTTGCACAGGTCTCATTTCCACTGCATTTTTCAAGCCAGTAAAAAAAAAAAAATCAGCAGGATTCCCTTCTGAGAAGCAGGAGAGACTCCCCCTGTTTCATACCGTTCCCATATCCCACACAAATAAGAGAAGACTCTGGTTCTCTCCTAAACCTTCAATGCATGCCACAAGATATAGGAGATGGGATCTAGGGAGGACAAAAAATGACTGGCTAGTAAGGCAAGACAATATTTGTGGACCCCTGGTTCTCAAAAGTCTCTCATGATAGACAAAAAAAACAGATATTCAGGCATCTAAGATACAGGAACTGCAGGACCATTTTTCCAGAAAGAGTTGCACAGTTGTGTTACTAACAGTTACACTAATATGTATGGGTAGAGTTGAAGATGGTGTGTCTAAAGCAGAAGTTAATGGGTAGAAAAACCCTGGTGGTTTCATTTAGTGTAGCAGGTTGCAGAGACTGAAGAGAGAGCGGCTTCAGGAAGCACTAAAATAAATATTTGAACACTGTGGGAACAAGATGCTGGACTAGATGGTCTGATCCAGGAGGACTTATTAAAAGCATCTGAGATTGCGAAATGAAATAGAACATGAGAAATGGCTCAATGGAAACAGCAGTTGGCCACAAAGATGGGAGAATCACATAATAGTTCAGATCTAAACACGTTCAGATCTAATCACATAATAGTTCAGATCTAAATTACTTGAACGAAATTCCACTGAGTTCAGTGGGATTGACTTTCCAGTAAATATCCTTAGAAATGCACATAGTTTTTTTAAAGAGAAAAGATGTACTGGTGATTAAATTATGCACCCATTACAGAGGAGATTGACTGAGAGTTGAATTTGCTTTAGTGCATTATTTATGTATTACACTATGTGGGTCTACATCCTCACAACAACCCTGTGAGGTAGATTACACTCAGAGGAAGTGACTTTCCCAAGGCCATCTTGTGTGCTTCATGGGTCAATGGAGATTTGAATGCAAGTATTTCTGGTCCAAGTCCAACACACTCAAGTGCACCAAATGTATTTTGTGTTGTGCAAATGTTAAAGCTGATTGTGGCATTGCTGGTGCAAAAGTCACTATGAGGCCGTGATATTCTGTAAAATTTCTTACGGAATAAGGGGCACAGACAGAACAGAGAGACTTTGCCTTCACAAGGCTGACAAAAGACAGAGAAGATCCAGTGAATGGGGCTTGCCCTTTTAAAAAAAATGTACAGGGGAACAGATAAGTATAAAAGTTACCATGCTAAGTTATTCCAATTGCCATTAAAACTGGTTAATAAATACAAAAATAGTTAAATGGTAAGTCAATTTAATTAGCCCCCTAGACCTCATTTCAGAAACTGGTGTCCTTTAATTTTATAATTTTCTAAGCAATGAAAGAATCAGGTTTAATTAACTAAGCTCTGACAGAAAATGGGAAGAAAAGAAAAGCACTCAGACAAATAGAAGTGTATCACTTCTATATATGTGTTTAAAACTTTCATAGATTCATTGTCAAATATTGAATGAAGGCTTTCAGCCTACCATTAGAGTGAAGAGGTAGTTAAGAAAACGAAAGAAGTGTATATTTAACAAATAAGCAAAAGACAAACACAGTAATATTTTTGGGAGTTCACTGCTGCATGAGGCTAAGTAACATTACAATGTTGTAATGTTACTTTATTGTTTTAAACTGTTCTTTTGTTGTACATCGCCCAGAGTGGCTGGGTGACCAGCCAGATGGACGATTAATAAAGTAAGTAAGTAAGTAAATAAATAAATAAAATATTGCTATTATGTTAATCCCCCAAAAATACATGGGGTTTTCCCTTGCTTTATGCTCATGGCAACCTTATGAGGTAAGTCAGGCTGAGAGAGAGTGACTGGCCCAAGGCTGACTCAGTAAGCTTTCTAGCGGAGCGAGAATTTGAACCAGTACGAATCAGACACACTTTCTTCCACTACCAACATACTGGAGAAGAGTAACTGTGCAGGCCAATATATTAAGTATAACAGGATCTTGCATTTGAGGAGACAGCTCAGATCCTCTGCCAAGCCATTCTTCATTTCACCGAAAGTGCCTCAGTGCACAGCTTATTTTCCATTGAAGTGCTAGTGACTGACTGTTAACATATGAACATAAAAAGAGCCATGCTGGATGAGACCCAAGGCTTATCTAGTCCAGCACTCTGTTCCCACAATGGCCAACCAGAAGCCTTTGGGAATCCCAGAAATGAGAGCAATAGCCCCCTCTCACTTCTGTTCTCCAGCAGCTGGTACTGGGAGGCATGCAGACTCTGATACTGGAGGCAATACATAGCCATCATGACTAGTGGCCATTGATAGCCTCTTTCTTCATGAGTTCATTGGAGGTACTGTTCATTGGTACTGATATTTAACTTCTGAAGTGATACATACCGGGAATGAAGCCTGCCAGAAATCATGACCTCTGACCTGAAAGGTGTTACGCTTAATCTCAAATTCATGGTTGTGCTGATGGTAGTTATTCATTTGTGGAAGAAGACACTTTCCACATGCTCAAAACCAGTCTGTTATTGTTTCATAGGGTTGCCATATTTCATCTGGCATGATCATTATGCCTTTGTTGCATGGCAGAAATGAAATGGGTGCAACTTTCCCCAGTATGGAGATGTAGTCTTGGGGAAAGTTTCACCTGTTGAGCTTCTGCCTGTCATACCACTGTTTAAAAGTGCAAGCCTTACTTCATGTGTTCTTAGGCTGGACCTTGGCCGAAAATAAAACCTGACTGAAAGTAGGCCTCTTACAGTAATTAGAACAGTGATCTTTCATGTTTTCAGAGCCTGCAACATGGGATTAACTTTTCATGTTTTACGGTATCTATAATGTTTTCCTTCTACCCTCTCTTCTTTAAACACATAACAACTTTAACTACAGCAAAAGTAAAATGATTGTACAGCGCACATTAGGTAGAGGTCTCATACCCAGTTCACATGTCCCGGTGGCAATCCAGGAATTGCAGGATAAGTGGAGCGAACAAGCTACATGCTTTTAATTAACAGCCCAGGAATGCCCCCGTTTGGGGGTTGTTTTGTGATGTGCAAACCTAGAAACTCTTGGTTGTTTATGAGTTAAACAACCCAGAGTTAACCCAACAATTGATCATGGTTCGTTGTTGGGTGAACTCTGGGTTGTTTACATAAACAATCCAGAGTTTCTGGCTTTGCACATAACAAACCAACCCGGAACAGGGTATTCCTGGGTTGTTAATTAAAAGCGGAAATGAGAAATGTGCAGCTTGCGCACTCTGCTTTTCACCACAATTCCTGGATTAAACAATCCAGGAATTGCCACTGGGATATGCAAACTGCGTCTTAGTTGTGGGTCATGTCCCACTAGTTGACAACCATAGCTCTAGAGAAGTGCTCCCAGGTTTTGCTACGAGGAAATGAATGGGGATAGGACACCTTCATGTGGAGAACACTTTTTCCCATCCAGTTCTACAATGGGAGCCATTAAAATTCCTAACAGCTCAAAACTTGGTGGCTGTTCTGCTGTCACATGAGATAAGACTACATTTCTGGCTGCCAAGAAATGCAAAAAACCCAGAAGCTTGTTGAAGTGTCAACCCATACAGGTGGCAAAACTACTCCAGGCTGAGCAGTCTTAACCTGAGGTAACTTAGTCACCTTTATCTTCCTGCCAAGTGTTGAGGAGAATCATTTTTAACCACCCATCAGGTACAGATGTGTGGTGGAGCAATCATCTTTATTTACCCAGCATGAGGACAGAAAAATGTGGTAGGGGGAGCGGGGTGTGATGTCTTCTTCTACTCATCTGTGTTCACCTGGGCTCTCAGAACATAGTCAACCCATAAAGTCCCCATGTCTTTTAGTTTTGGTGTCAGCTGGCATTAATGACATAGCAGACAAGATTTAGGAAGAATATGGAGAAATACTAAAAGAAATACCAAGTTCTTCTGGGCAAAGGTTACTTAGTAAATTTGGCTTCCCACTTATTATTAACTAGTTATCTATATATGGCCGCGTATCAGAATGTGATAGAGGGAATTTTATGAGGACAGGTGAAGACTTTGTGGAAGGCTACTCCTTTGTTTGTTGTGGGAGGTAACTGCTATAAAAAGGGACTTTATGGTAAGGCATACTTCATGTTTACAATTAGTCAGGAGGGGAAAATCCTTTCTTCCCTTAATGTTCGGGATAGGGATAGACGCTAACAGCCCATTCAGGGTTGGCTTATGTTACTGCCTTTCCGTATGTAAGCTTTCCATGTGCAGGGAGACTTTGACACAAGAGTTTACTCATGACAAGCTGTCTTTCCTGTGCATTCTGAGATGATATAGTCACATGGAGGCCTGTACCACATCCAAACCTTTATCTTTGAATGTTCTCTTGAGGACCAGGTTGAATTGTCTCTGTACCTTTCCCTCTGTGGGGGAGAAAAGCAGTTTTGGGGCTGAGGCGATTTTGATAGGAAAAAGGATCTATGGAGAAAGGGTCGTTCTTCTTCCTGCTTCTCCACCAGGCTGTGTTTCAGTATCAAAGCAATCATTTCAAAAAATCCCATAGGAAGACTGCTCACACCTTTTCTAATGTCATATCTAGGTTGGATCACACAGTAGTTAATTTTTGAATGCAGAGGTGCCTAGGAATGAAGCTTGCCCAAAAGTTGCATTCTTTCATTTGGAAGCCTAATCTCAAACTCATTTGGGGCTAACCGTGGCTACCTCATGCTGAGATAAATTCCTTTCAGAAACTTACTTTTCACTTTTACCGCACGCATTCTAGACTTGAACTCCAGCAGTGAAAGTGGGTACAAGGTAAACCCACACAAGAGGGATTTTCCCACCTCCCTTGGTTTAGCTCAGAAGAGGGCGGGTATAGAAGTCATGTGAAAACTTTGACAAGAGCCCAAACTGCCTTCCCCAACCTGGTGCCCTCCAGATGTGCTGGACTACCATTCTCATCAGCCCCAGCCAGCAGGAGATGGCTGAAGATAATGGGAGTTGCCTTTTCCTGGCTAAACCCTTTGCCCGTTACAGTTAAGCACAATAGTTCTGGCTCAGACGAAGCCCCAAACTACATTTCGAGAACCTAGTATTCTACTACAGTCTCCCCCAACCTAGTGCCCTCCAGATGTGTGGAACTGCAATTCCCATAATTCCCAGCTAGAATGGCCATGCTAGCTGGGAATTATGGGAGCTGCAGTCCCACACATCTGGAGGGCACCCAGTCAGAGGAGGCTGCTGTAGTACATACTTCAGAGGTGGTGAGTACTGCAAAGAATACTGCCCATCTTCTTATGATTTGTAAAAATCCAAAATACAGATCCATCCACCAACCAGCAAATAGCATTAGGGTTGATTAGTTTCAGCTAATTCCTTGCCTTAGGCTGCAATACTATGCAAACTTACCTGAGAGTAACTCTCATTGAACCTCAGTTGGGCTTATTTGGGGGTTGGACATGTGTAGGAGAATTGCACTGTTCGAGTTGGATAAGCAGCACTGACCTTGGTGGTGTTGGGTAGAACTTCATTCAGTTGCAGGCTTGTCATTTGCCTCATTGAACCAGATTTGGAAGGTGTGATTATTACTGGAAGGCATCAGGCCCTGCAAAAGGTACAGTAAACAAAGATGAATTCAGCTTTGTGATAAAGAAAAGCAATTGAACTAAACGTTCTAGCAGCCCGTTTAGTGTCCAGTGGGTAGTGGTTTTTTTGTTTGGTTTCTGTTTTAGTCAGGCGTACCATGTCAGCATTGTAGGACTTTTAGCAACAGCTGGATACACACTAATATTTTCCCAAAGTGAGTGGTCTCTTGCATTGTGGACAAGATGTTCGTCTACGAGTGGGATTTAGGCCATGACTGTATTTCCCCAGAGTAGCCGTATTAACTCAAGGGGATTATTGGGGAACTTCATTTATGCAGTTATCGGGAGAGGGGGGGTGGGGGGAGACATCTGTACAATCAGGAATTTAGATAAGCTTTTTCTGTCTGGATTTAGAATTCAAGAGCAGCAGTACTTGCAAAAGAGTTGATGAGAAGCAAAGAGTTAGTAGATAGCCATTATTTCTAAAGGATTATCCATTTGGCCCCAACATGGAACAGTTGGCCCCAACATGGCACCCTCTAGGGGTGTCTGACTTCAACTTACATCATCCCTAAGCTGGTAGGGGATGATGGAAGTTGTAGTCTGACATCTCTGGAGGGTTTCAAGCTGGGGACGGCTCTCCTAGAACACGCAATTACCTCATGACTGGCCTGCAGAAGAGGCTGTTCAGTACCACACTTTTTCACGTGTTGGTATAAAATGTTTTTATATGGGTGTGAATTATGTGGCTGAACTGAATGGCTTCAACTGTACATCTGGTACAGGCGGACTCAGTAGAGGCCCATGACGTCCCTGTGGTGCGAGCATGCATCTTTGGCACTATATAACACGTGGAATAGCCTTTAGGGCCCTTTATTTTGGAGACTGTTGATCTGGACCTTTATTTGGTTGTTCTCCTCATGGTCTTTAATCTCACCTTGAGATTTATTTAGTTATTTATTACAGAGGTATTTATCATTTGTTTAGATATGAACATCTAAAACTACCTTATCCTGAGTCAGGCCACTGGTATTTCCTGTTCAGTCTTGTCAGCTTCTGACTGGCATTAGCTCTCTAGGGGTCTCAGGGGGTTTTCTCATCACCTAATACCCAGTATATGTTTACTGGAGATGCTTGGATCGGATCAGCATGCAAAGCCTGTACTCTACCACTGAGTTAATGGCCTTCACTCAGAGATGGGTAGCCTAGACCTCCGAGGCAGAGAGATCATACAATTTCCTACTCCTTTTAGGAAACAAATTGTTCACATAGATATCTGTGGTCAGGCAGGCTTAGTAAACACCCTTGTGGGCTACTAACTTGTGGGCTTATATGCAAGACTGAAAATAGAATCATGTTGAACCATATGTAAAAAGAGCATCTAAGGCTGCAAGCCTATAAACACTTACCTGGGAGTAAGTCCCAGTGAATTCAGTGGGGATTATTTCTGAGTAGACATGTAAAGGATTGCACTATGAAAGCAACAAATATGCACTAACTTGGCCCTCATACTGCCTTTAACCTTGACCACCCAAAGTCAGCCTTAATAGAGCAATGTGACAGATTCCTAAATGATGTTTGGGTGTAGGCTTTGGTGAGTCACCAAGGAAAGAGAGATCCAGGGAGTAACTTGAACCTAAGCTGAAAATGTAGGCCTTTTCTGGGGCAGGAGAAATAAGCTTAGTTAATTACCATTTAGTATGGTAATTTTCTTGTTACCACTTAGCACTATGAAACTGGACTCATGACATGCTTCAGTGGATCGAAATTTTGGATTTGGGCATGAGTTCAAATCTCCATTCTGCTGAAGATTCACAGTGCAGCATTTGATAAGTCCCTTGTAATTTGCCTGTTTTCCCACTGTAAAATGGTTCGTAGAATCATATAGGGTTGGAAGGGGCCTACAAGACCATCGAGTCCAACCCCCTGCTCAGCGCAGGAAGCCTGATTCCCAGGCGGTCTCCCATCCAAGTACTAACCAGGGCTGACCTTGCTTAGCTTCTGAGATCAGACGAGATCAGGCACATCCAGCTGTAGATGAGGAAATATTGTTACCTAAGGCCATTGTTTTTCAAACTTGTCTGCCAAGGACTAATTGAGCATTTGCTCTGTAATCCTTACAAAGGATTCTGGGGGATATTTTAAGGCAATCCCTGCACATTTTTCCAAAGAGCCACAGTGGAGCCCCCTATACAGGTCAGGGCCCTAGAGCGGGGGATAGGAACGCTTTAACCCTTTGACCGCCCGCTGCAGGCCCAGTCCAAATCTGAGCCCCCATGTCTGCAATATTCATTGCAAAAAAAGGTCCCATTTATTTTTATGGGACCTTTTTTTACAATGCAAATTGCAGATCCCCCCAATGAGGCGCCGGGAGTTTAAAGCCTCCTCCCCACACTAAGGTGCAAGTTGCCCACACTGGGTATTTGCAAAAAACGCCAGCACCCAAACCTTGGATTTAAGGGTGGAGCTACGTGACTAGCATCACATGTAGTTCGCTCCCGAGACTCTCTTGCATCTGCACATTACTCGGGAACATCATAAGTGGTGGGCTGTCTCTCTTTCAGGGAAGCTTACCTGCCATTACTGGTCTTTTTATTGAGGAGCATCCGATAAGCTTTCAAGGAATGCCAGGTTCATGGAACAGTTTGGGAACCACTGCCCAAAGTTATGTATATAGGGTGGGCTCTAAATAAATAAAAGCTTAACTCCTAACTGCGTTAGAGATTAACTCCCTGCTACTCATTGAGTGCAATGACTATCATTTGAATTTTGGTACTCTAATCTGTTGGGCGTTCAAATCCTTCACCCTTTTTGTTTGTTCTTGCTGCTGTTGCTCCTCCTTTATTAAGCCAACTTTAAAGTTTGTCCACAGCCATTCAACGCCAAATCAGATAGCAAGCCTCTTTTCGCTTTCATGCTTTCCCAAATCATTCGCAAGAGAGAAAGGAAGGAACTTCCAGAAGTGAAGTTACTATGCCATCTAGTGGTTAGAAAATGTGTTCACTTGAATTCCACCAATAAGCTTTCAGATCAAGCTAATCTCTGTTCATTCATAGCACTACTCTCCAGTAGAAGTGTGTATTTCCATACTGCCAAATGCTAAGCATAAGGTGCCTTTTGAGATATTGCAAGAAGTGTAAGATAATTTACAGTGTAACAAACCAAAGCCATTATTCATTGTTAGAAGATATGGCCATATTTTTCTTTCATTCCTTATTACAGCCAGCTATCAGCTGTCCCTAACCTTGTGTGCCCTTAACTCTCAGCCCCCTTGATTAATTTTGGTATCCATAAATTAATCAACTAAGCCTTTAGTTTATTAATCTAGTGTAACTAACAAATGAAAGCTTGCAGCCCCTACCTAATAATATCCAGTGTTTTCTGAATGTCCAAAGCTTCACGTACATTATCTCTGCAGTGTTTACAAGCCTGTAAGGTAGGTCAGTATTCTTATCTCCATATTGCAGACCAGGGTTGAGGGCCACTGTGACAGGTAGAGGCAAGTGACTTGCTTAACACCACCTAGCAAGAGCTGAGATTTGAGCTGGAGCCTTCCTGATCTACAGCTCAGCCTTTTAGCTGCTCCATCAGCTCATTCCCAAAATGAAAAGTGTGATTACTTTAGGAAGCCGTCCAGCCAAAGTTCAGTACCTGCATGTCCCATTGAGTTCAACTGAAGTGTTAAGCACATGCTAGATTTTCTCCCATTAAAATGGTGAGTCTTAAAAGTGAATAACTTTGGCTGGGTTGCACTCTTAGTCTTCAATGTGCCACATAACTTTCTTTTTGCTGCAAAAAGTGCTACTATGACTACTTATCTGGAGTTAGTTGGGCTTGAATGTGAAGACCACCAAATACCTTTAAGTTCCTGGTTGTTATCTGGTGCATTTGTGGCACACCTTTAACCATTCATGGGATCACAGCCATCATTTTTAATACATTGTAAATAGGACAGAGTAGCTTCACATGGAAACATGTCAACAACACAATTTAGTGCAGTTCATCATCCTAAGTGATATACCTTTTTACTGTGGGGGGGCAGGGGTTCATTCCAGGAAACCTGTCTTTTAAGAAAATAACAAGCTGCTACAAGCAGAATTTGGCAGGTATATAAAAAAACACACCTTTGCCTTGAATACTCAAGCCTTGGAAGATACCAGCAAACACTACCTCTAACCTCAAAGAGCCTACAGTTCCAGGCCTGTTCCTGAAGGAGAATTTGCCTGTGAGATGGAAATTCAGGGCCAATTTTGTTTTGAAATGTATATTTATGGGAGGCTGGCTGGATTAGAGTATTCAGTGATTGGCTAGATTTCCCAAAATGGCTCAAGGCCACATTCTGTAGCTCCTTACACACCCAGAACACTTAATAGCAGAGCTGGTTGTACTGAAGGGTTGGCTATTAAAAAAACAACAAAGAAACCTGTGATGCTTAGTTGAATGCTCTAAATTAGGGAGTAATGACTAAACACCTCGGAGTGGAGACAGCAGGCGTATCAGAAATACTCCACGAAAGGTTTATTGACCAACGGGTATTCCAGTGGTTTAGATAATGTAGAAGAGGGAAAGGTCCTTTATCTTTGCATTAAGTCAGCTGGCTGGAAATTTTTCCCATTCTAAAAATAGCTCCCTTCCAAAATTACGGAAGGCCTGCCCTTCCTCCCTCCCTTCCTGTTGTAACCGGCAATTGCTAAGCCAGCCATTAGCTTTGAAATGTCAGCCTGGTCTTCTGTAATTGGATTATCTATGGATCCTTATTATTGTTTTCCCCTTTCCAGGTGCGTGTCTTCGTGAACCAGCTGTACCAGCCGCCTTTAGTGAAGGACATTCAGCAAAACCCTGACCTACAGGCCATCCGCATAGCCTCGGTGAACCCAATCCTTGATCCATGGGTGTACATTCTGCTTCGCAAGACTGTGCTGAGCAAAGCCATTGAGAAGGTCAAGTGTCTCTTCTGCCGCATCGGAGGGTCCCACCGGCAGCACTCGGGAAGCAATTTCAACTGCACGGACGGCCGCAGGGCTTCCTCCACCACAGCCGCCCATTCGCCCTCCTTCATCTCTCGAGAGTTGAGGGAGATCAGCAGTACCTCACAGACTCTTTTATATCCCCTGGAGCCAAGCGAAGGGGCCGTTGGTGAACGTATGCTGTTGCCAGGAGCAAGCAGCAACCTGGCCCAATCAGATACGACATCCATAAGGACACTGAGGAGCTCAAACACCTCAGAGTCTTCACAGGGGCAGGACTGTGAGAACGTCCTTTTGGTGAATGAACTCAGGCTTGGTGGTGGGGTCAGTACTACTCCAAAGGGCAGCTCCCTTCAGGTCACCTTCCCCAGTGAGACACTGAACTTATCGGAGAAGTGTATATAAACAGTGAAAGGAATTAAGATGCAGGTGGCCCTTCAGAAGAAGACCTAGGAGGAACTGGTACAACGGACGTATCAAATGTCCACGCTTCACCATCCAGTCTGTTGGCCTGTCATGGCTAAGGCACACCCAAGGCCTTTCTGGCTTTTCCCTTTCCCGGTCTAATGGGATCGAGTAGCCATTTAGAGCAAAGTGGACTAGAAATGGGCACCTCATGAGAGACCATGCAGGACACAAAATGGCAGCCTTCAGGGTGGAAGTAAGCATCCTACCTTCTTGGCTGCTACATCTCTCTACACGTTAGGTGTGCGAAAGAGTAGCTGCTGTGTTCTGAAGTGGTGTTTTTTTAAATTCTATCATAAGCACGGGCCTTGCAGGTGATAAGGATCAGCCTACAGACTCATCCTCCACCATCAGACCCTTCCAGGGTAACAGATGAATGTACTGGTTCAGGAGCACAGGGTGCTGCTTGTCGCATGGCCTTGGGGCTGTTTTCGTTAGTCCAAGGTTGGAAAGAGTTGCCATTTCCCCCACCTAAATATAATTGAAGCATACTTATCCCCTATTCCTCTCTACCCCCTTATTACTTAATAAGGTTTAGAGAGAACTAATTAAAAGGCAGTTGCTGGTAGCTGTGGAAACTGCTCCAGTTGATATGGAATTGGAAATCTCTCCTACGGTGTGAAAAAAAATGTGAATTTCTCTGCTGTATATATTGTGACTGAATGTATTTAAAATGCTGTATTCTTCTCTGTGAGAAGGTTAATTATTAATACAAAGTATATAGAAAAGAAATATTGCCAGTCTTCTTCTCCTGCTGATAGATAATTTTACATTAGATTTGTTTTTCAGATACGCAAACTCAGTGGGCCACAGCAGAGCTAATTCGCAAGACAGGATTGGAGGAAGTTGGAATTATAGGGGGAACATGTTATGATACCACTGGGGGAAATAAAGGCTTTATGTTTTTAAATGTTCCAGATACTGTGTGTGTATACTTAAAAAGAAAGCAGAGTTTATGTGCTGGGAATGTGTTTTTCGTTAAAATGCAGTGGCCTCTTGCCTAGGCTAATAATCCACTTCTCTAAACATTTGATACATACGTAGGGTCCAATCCTGTGCAGGTTTACTCAGAAGTAAACCCCACTGTGTTCAGTGGAGCTTACTCCCAGGTAAATGGGTATATGATTGAAGCCTTAATGGTGCCAATAGGAAATTTATCCACATCAAAGTAGTCCTCTGAAAGTGGTTGTTGGATCAAGGTCCCAAGCACGCATCTCTGGCCAGCATCCACCTTACCCAACCCTAATCACATTTGTTTGGAAGGAGGTTCATCTGAGTTGAATTTAGACCAAGGAATGATGTTTAGGATTGTAAGGCCAGGACTAGTTCATGCAGCCAGTGTGCAGAACCATTGATGGGTATGTGGCCCAACCAGGGTGAGGGGTGTTAATTGTATGAATTGGTGCCTCCACATGAAGATTTACATGCCGCCACTGCAATTCACGTGTTTGTGGCACCTCAAAAAAAAAAAAAGGGACACTGCAAATGGCATAAATTTGGGGGCTGCATGTCTACTCCTGACTCTCACAATGGAGGTGTTGGTTCATCTCATTGGGTCATGAGCCCATCATGAATCCATCCTGGTGTTGGAGGTGATCATATGAGAGCTGCCAGTGGTACAAACCAGTACCACTCTTTAAAAAAACCTAAAGCAGATTTTTACTTGTTAAATGTTCTTAATAGCAACAGTGCACTCCACTTACACAGCCATAATGTTGCCAGTTGCTTGCACTGAACACTTTCCCCCTCTCCATAGATCAGACTTTTCCAACCTGGCATCCTCCAGATGTGTTGGACTTCAACACCAACATCTGGAGGGCACCACATTGGGGAAGGCTGCCAAAGATGGAAAAATACTTGTTACCATTTATGTCAAGGAGAGGATCACTGTGTAAGATTCACCTCGTTCACTCAACATGTGCTGGGTGGTTTTTGAATGTTCAAGCCATGGTTTGCCATGTCGTCTGAACCCAAGGACCATGGGTTATGTGAAGGTCATTTAACCCTTGCATAACTCATGGTTCCTGGGTTCGGACAACACAAGCCGCGGCTGCAGCTTGAATCTTTAAAACGGCCACCAGCATGCACTGCAGCTTACCATGGCTTAAATAAGCCATGATGGGCTGATTGATTGTGTAAACCGGCCAATTGACAAACATAGGAAACCCAGGCTGAGTGCAATGCTGTGTTAGTGTGTGTGCTTACGTGCAGATTGTGATTGAACCTAGAGATGGATAGGGATGTCAGAGAATTCCGCCACGGATCTCGGTGAGGCCGAATGCCAGTGCATTCGTCCACCCGAAATCCGTGGCGGAACGAAGCCCCCCCGCTCCCTCCCCACGAAAGGCGCGCGAAATGGAGCACTTACCTGCTCTCGTCCATGCTGACTTGCAAATGGCAGCCACATCTGCGGCCGCCATTCGGTTCCTCATTATAGCCGTGATAGGCTACGTAAATAATCACGTAGGCTAACACAGGAACGCCATTTGCGTCCCTGTGGAGGCTGTGATAGGCTACATAAGTATTTACGTAGCTATTACGGCAAAAACAAAAAGAGTGGATGCAAATGGCGGCGGCTGCGGCGGCCGCCATTTGCGTTTGTTTTTTTTTTGCTGTTTTAGCCTACATAAATATTTATGTAGGCTAAAACGGCCAAAAAAAGGGAACGCAAATGGCAGCCGCCGTAGCCACCGCCATTTGTGTCCACTGTTTGTTTGTTTTTGCCGTGATAGGCTATGTAAATATTTACATAGCCTATCACGGCAAAATACAGGGACGCAAATGGCGGCGGCTACGGCAGCCACCATTTGCGTCCCTGCAGGCTGTCCGGCTGCGGGCGGCCCTGGCCAGCGCCTCCGCGGAATGTCCGTGGAGCGGAGCCAGCCGGAGAGAATTTCGGGGGGAGGGACGGAGCGCCTTCTCCCCATCGCGAATGTCACCCTTCGAAAAGGTAAGTGACTTTCGTACATCCCTAGAGATGGATGGTATTTGTGTTTCTGGATGCAGATGTGATCTTGTCTATTTGCACTTGTGACGTATTTTCTTTGGATATGTTCCAAACTACCACCACTGTTGCTGCTGTGTTTCAGCCCTCCTGAAATGTGATTCCCCGGTTTGGTCTTATGCTGTCCACTTGTTATACAAGATACAATGAGTCTGCACTAATGCTTTTGGGATAGCAGTGCACTGTACTTAAAAATTAATACATTGAACAAAAAGCAAATAACAGAGGTATATTTATTACAAGCAATGACTGATTAGGCTTAAGATTTCACCTCATCAAAAACAGGTAGCCACTAAAGGCCAGAGGGAATTCTGTGTTTGTGTGCCGTGTTCAACGGGTTAGGTCTTTGTGTTCTGGTGTTGTTGTATCCTGTACAGATAGTTGGAGGCCTGGTTTCTGCAAAGAAAATATCAAGCATGTGACACTGCTTAACGTGGTTTTCATGTGAATCGCTTTCTGCTGGAATTAGAATTCTGAGCCTGAATGTCAGTGATACATTTTGCAAAACTTTTGTAGTGGCGGAAATCACAATTAAACATGCCACTGGAATACAGAAGTCAATGTGAATTCATGTTTGTCTACTCATTCTCAGACCTGTTTGCCTCACATCAACACGTGAATTGCCCTGCCCAATCAGCAGGGCAAGGGAACAGCCGTGCAGTTCTCACTTAGGGGAATTGATTGATTGATTGATTGATTGATTTTATTTGTGTCCTGCCTTTCTACCAAGACAATGGTACTCAAGGCGACTTACAATCATAAATTAAAATTTGATTAAAACAGTAAAACAAACACATTAAATGCACAATGAAAAACACAACAGACCCAATCCAACAGACCCACTGTACATGCCAAAGGGCTGCTTGAATAAAAACATTTGCCTGCAGGTGGAAGGACAGCAGAGAGGGAGCCAAGCTAGCCTTCCTCGGCAGGGAGTTCCGCAGCCTAGCAGCAGCCACCAAGAAGGCCCTCTCTTGCCACCAAGTGCACTTCTGAAGGCACCAGTACCAGAAGACAGGCCTCTTCCAAAGACCTTGAAACCAGGGCAGGCTTATACGGGAGAAGGTGGAATTGCACATTTCATGCTAGAAGATCATACGCACAAAATGCTTCAGCTAACCTATGTCCCTCACCAGTATGCACAGCACGTGACTTACTGGGATAAGCTTTGCAATCTACATGGCTGTCCATGCAGTGCAATTTCCTCAGGGCTAAAAATGTATCTGTGTACACTTTACATCCAGTGCAGTGCCGTACTGAAAGACAAAAAAATATTCTCTAGGGTCAGCATGAGAATAATTCAGAAGATGTTAAAATGTACCTGTTATAGTGGTATATGAGTACAGACTTCATCAGATGCATGGAATACTTACTTTTTTATTAAATTAATTATTAGCCACCTTTTGGCACAAAGACTCCTAAGGTGATATACGAATTAAAACATATAAACTTGTATCATAAATAATGTACTAAAAGCAAGAGAGAAGAAAACATTTAAAAATAGAGCACAGAATGTTATCTTGAGTTGGCAGGTTATATACACAAGGGTGAGTAGAGAGAAAAATGTTAGTAATGAGATCACATTTCTCTCTCTCTCCCCGTGTAAATATACCTGCCAACTTAGGATAACATTCCCTGCACCTGATGAAAGCTTACACCATAATAGATATGTTAGTCTTTTAAGGTGCCACAGGTCTCTTTGCTGGTTTCGCTGCAACAGAGACATGTCTGCCCCTCTGGAAACCATCAACACTGTTAGGGTACTTATTGAGATAGTTAGAAATTTAGCGTACATGGAGTAATCACACAGCCTGATTACTACAGAAGTCTGAAAAGTAGGATGCTTATGTATCAATCCCTCAAAATGAAGGATGTGATGTGCGCCACGAAATAGGATAGCCTCACAGTAGCTAGCTGAAATTTGATACACACACAGCCCACGCAATTACTAGAAAAGCCTGGAAAGGGGGTATTTTAGTGTTCTAACAGGTCAAAGCTAAGGAAATGACATTTGCCTCATAACACAGGACAATGCTCAAGCACAGACTGAGCAAAGCCATGCACAGGATGGATTACTGGGCCGTTGGACTTCTGGTGTCTGTTCATTAGCTCGAGCCAGCCTTGGGAAGATTTCCAAGTGGCAGCCAGGAATGTGCATCTGTGCTTGCAGAATGCAAGCTGTATTTCCTAGTGTGTACATATCTTTATACAATTTGTTTATATGCCATACTTAAAACCTAATATTGTAAGGTTAAATGGCCAGTTCATACAGATACTTTCCCCTCCACATAAGCAGTCCTAAGCCGTGATTAAGTGTGCACAGAGAGAAATGGGAGTGTGCCACAGGCGGCATCACAATTCCAGCAATTACAGGATGTGGGGAAAAAGTGTTCCTGCGACTGGAGAAATTGATGTCAGATGAATCCAGGTTTCAGCTCAGGCCACCCGAATGTTTCCCCACGTAATGCAGGCCCTCGGGTAGTTTGAAACAGTTTCAACTCTGCACTGCTCATATGGAAAGAAAAGCAACTGTGTAAGCTCCTCTGGGCAGGGACCTGCCGTCTTGTTATTGCTCTGTAAAGTGGCGTGCACATGGATGGCGCAATATAAATAATAAGGAACAGCTTTTTTTCCCAAGTTAGCTAGATTCAAATAAATCTGGGCTATTCCTATATAACAGTGTTTGTATTGCATTCCTTCATGTTTTATTTATGTTTTGGTATATAAATAGCGTATTATATAGATCAGTCTTAGTAACAACAAAGCTAGTGGAGATTACAGTCTTCCAGCTGAGATATTTAAAATCCTAAAAGTTGTTGCTGTTAAAGTGCTGCATTCAATATGCCAACAAATTTGGAACACTCAACAGTGGCCACAAGACTGGAAAAGGTCAGTTTACATTCCAATTCCAAAGAAGGGCAATGCCAAAGATTGTTCAGACTACCATACAGTTGCGCTCATTTCACATGCCAGCAAGGTGATGCTCAAAATCCTACAAGCTAGGCTTCAGCAGCATGTGAACCAAGAACTACCAGAACTACAAGCGGGGTTTCGAAGAGACAGAGGAACTAGTGATCAAATTGCCAACATTCGCTGGATCATGGAGAAAGCAAGAGAATTCCAGAAAAAGTCTATTTCTGCTTCATTGACTACACTAAAACCTTTGATTGTGTGGATCACAACAAACTGTGGCAAATTCTTAAAGAGATGGGAGTACCACACCACCTTACCTGTCTCCTGAGAAACCTGTACGAGGGTCAAGAAGCAACAGTAAGAACCGGATATGGAACAACCAATTGGTTCAAAATTGGGAAAGGAGTACAACAAGGCTGTTATATTGTCGCCCTGCTTATTTCACTTATATTCAGAGTACATCATGAGAAACGCCGGGTTGGATGAATCACAGGTCAGAATTAAGATTGCTGGGAGAATTATCAACAACCTCAGATACGCAGACGATACCACCCTAATGGCAGAAAGCAAAGAGGATCTCAAGAGCCTCTTGTTGAGGGTGAAAGAGGAGAGTGCAAAAGCTGGTTTGAAACTCAACATTAAAACAACTAAGATCATGGCATCTGGCCCCATCACTTCCTGGCATATAGAAGGGGAAGAAATGGAAGCAGTGACAGATTTTACTTTCTTGGGCTCCAAGATCACCGCAGATGGTGACTATAGCCATGAAATTAAAAGACGCTTGCTCCTTGGGAGGAAAGCTATGGCACACCTAGACAGCATAGTAAGAAGCAGAGACATCACCTTGCCAACAAAGGTTCGTATAATCAAAGCTACGGTTTTCCCAGTAATAATGTATGGCTGTGAGAGCTGGACTATAAGGAAGGCTGAGCGCTGAAGAATTGATGCTTTCGAACTGTGGTGCTGGAGAAGACTCTTACGAGTCCCCTGGACTGCAAGGAGGTCAAATCAGTCAATCCTAAAGGAAATCAACCCTGAGTGCTCATTGGAAGGACAGATACTGAAGCTGAAGCTGAAATATTTTGGCCACCTAATGCGAAGAGAAAACTCTCTGGAAAAGACCCTGATGCTGGGAAAGACTGAAGGCAAAAGGAGAAGGGGACGGCAGAGGATGAGATGGCTAGATAGCATCACCGATGCAATTAATATGAACTTAAGCACACTCCGGGAGAGAGTGGAGGACAGGAAGGCCTGGCGTGCTATGGTCCATGGGGTCACGAAGAGTCGGACACGACTTAACGACTGAACATCATATAGATCAGCCACTGGAAGTCTCCGAGCCAAATCTGGCTCCAAGGGAGGTACCACCTGATCCTTCAGTTGCCAACCAAGAGGCAAAAGAGGGATGTTGAGTGAATGGCATCTGTGCAGGCTTCTCTGGGAGGCAGTACTGAAGCCTAGGATTTCCACCTGACTATTACCAAGTGGCCCTCCAGATAACTAGATGCCAACCAAGAGTGTACGTTGCATTGTGTGGGTTTGCAGTAAAAGTGCAGTAAGTGGACTGGGCACAGAATTCAGTTTCCTGATACTTTTCTCTTTTTAAAACAGCAAGGTACTAGCCTTTTTCGCCACAAACAGATGCATGAAATTGCACGGGCTGAAATCTCAGAAGGCAGAGTGGTGGCTGAGTCAAATGATCAGTGGTCAAAAACCTCAGTGCCCTACATCACTCACTGCCCCACTCCCCCACACATATTTAAAAAAACCACCCAGAAGTAGTTATACAAAATAATAAACACGGCTGAACCAAGCATAGCAAAAGAAGAGAAATGATGCAAATGTGCATAATTTAAACCCCACTGCAGAATTCAGCTTCCCTTGGTGCAGAATTTGGAGTGCCTGGATGCAGAATTTAGTTATTTATTTAGCATGAAGTATGCACAGCCATGGGTCCCAGCCCACAAACTGATCTGAGTACCACCGCTCTGTATTTTTAGACCTCATACATTTTAAACAAAGATTTTGTTCTCAAAGGAAGCAAACTTTAATTACAACTTGGGTATATTCAGTGACAACCTAGGCATAACCTAGGCTAAACATAAACCATCATAGAAAATTAGATTAAATAAAACTAGTTATTTAAGTGGAATATCCGTTATCAAAGATTACTGACTGGGTGCTACTTCTTATGAGACTATCCAATGAAGTTACATATTGGGGAGGGAAGCGCTGACAGGGGCTTTCGTCTTGTTGAATAATTTGCATTGTCCCCCAACGGAGCACCCCAAAAAGACGGAGACTGAAATAAGAAAGTTCTGATATGCTAGGATGTCCTTATGAACTCACAAGCATTTAAGGATGCTCAGAAAAATGGGTCTGTAGTTCCCAGTTTCCCAATGGTTCTCATAGGCTGCAATCCTATACACATTTACTTGGGAGTAAGTCCCTTTAACGTAAGTAGGACTTTTGAGGGAACATGGACAGGATTAGATGGATAAGAGTCTTGGCTAGATAAGCTATACATTTGTTACTCTTCTGGGACAAAGGCTTAATGAGCTGAGTTAAAGACTTGGGGCTGGATCCAACACTGGTCATCCGCCAGCAGAACAGAAAACACAAGCAGAACAGTTTTCTGTTCCCTGCTGCAGCCCTCTGTGCACCCTCAAATCTGTTCCAGAGGGTTGAGGTACCCTCCAGAGAAGATCTGGGAGGTGCAGGAGGGAGGAGAGCAAGGGGAAGTCCACTTTCGTGACATTGGATTTAATCCTTGATATCTGGGGAATTTGATGGAAAAACATTCAGATAAAGTTTTATTGTTACAAAAACAGATTGCCTTGGGTAAGCTATGTTTTGCCAATAGGAACGCTCACCTAAGTTTTTGTTTAACCAATTCAAAGGATTCTATCTAGCTTTGTGTAACGGACAGTTTATCCCAAATTTGCCTGCTGGAGGAGTAACTGTTTAATAATGCCTCTGTTTTAAAGAATCCAGTGTGGCTAAATTTCATTTTAATTAAAGCTTGACTTGGAAAACAGTACTTGTAGGGCAGATTTATTTACAAAGCAAATAGATTAGGACTACCAGAGGATTATCACAAAAGAGCACAAATTATACACACATCTTTTGTGTATATTGAATAAACTCAAATTTCATCAAATCTGAATGATGACCTGGACATGTAGCATTAGCATTAAGAGCAAATACTACTGAGAGCGCTGCATTCTATCTTGTTTCTTCACAGCTTCCACTTGGCATTTTGTTTTAAAATTGCAACGATTTTTAAAAGCAATGGTTTCCAAACCCTGATAGCAACAGTGGCTTGTTCCACATTAGTGATTATACTGGAAACAGATAATGAGCTGGAAGATCACAGTTTATGTAAATATTTGAGCACATATAATTTGAATACTATCTGTGCCCCAAATCACTGCTAACAATTAATTTTTGTGATGAAACAAGGTCAGGTTCTTTGGTTTTATGTTCTAGGAACTCTTGGGTGCACATGGCTTTTTCCAATGACAAATATGTATGGTAACATTTTATTTCTTTGAAAAGTTCTGGGAATGGGTGGGGATAAGAGAAGAGGGCAATTTACACTCTGCACTTCTCATGAGCATCCTATTCAAGTGGAAAAAAGGTATCTGTTTATAACTGGATTTCAAAAAATCTCAGAGTAGTGTATCAATAACAAAATTTGATACCATAAACTGCTGCAATGACAGTGGAATCAGATTGACCTGGCTCACACAGCACTACAGCTCACCATGGGTTAATTTACCTGCAGGGTTGTACATGCCAGGAACCCATGAGTGTCCTGCTTGCTATGGGTTGTCGTGTTGTGCAAACCCAGGCGATGGGTTGTTTGAGGGTTAGACAACCCTCCAATATCCCATGGCTTGTTTTAGGGTTATTTGAGGGCTGACTAACCCTCATACAACCCCTCATGTTCACATGACATGACAACCCACAGCAAGCTGGGCACCTATGGACACCATGCAAATATGGCACCCATGAGCGTCCAGCACAACGTGACAGCCCCTGTGGGTAAATTAACCCACAGTGGGCTATTCTGTCATGCAAACCAGACCATTGTGTTGAGATCTTCTTGTCCCCGAAGACTATAAACTGAAATATGTTTGGCCTACCACAATAAACTTTCTACTTCTGAGCATCATTTTGAGGTTTGCCTCCCTCTTTCTCTATTTTTTGTCCCTTTGGTACTACCCTTTTTCCTCCCTGCTCATAGCCATGAGCAGCCATAGGAAGGCGTGGGCATGGACTGCAAGCTGACAAAGCAACCCAGGCTTGTGCGTAGTGCATATAAAGAGCAGGGCTATGAACGTAGTAAGGCAGACTAGGAACACATAATGAGGGATTGTTTAGGGGTTTATGAATGCAGACAGCCCCTAAGCTTCCAGTCCCAATGGAAAGCCACCATTTCCAGACTAGGAACACAATATGGCCAAGGCAAGTGGCTCTACGCTCCTATCTACATGGTGCTCTGCCCCATTCCCCTGTTATTGAACATCTCACGTACACTGGCATTCAATTTATGATCAGCCAAAAGTGCTGGAGCCTAGGTGATGTGTGGGCCCCCTAGAAGGTTTGTCCCATTTTAGAAGCGAGCAGTTCAGGAAATGAAGTGATGCAACCATACACACTGAGGCTTAACCCAGTTGGAACGGCAAGGGAACTCGAATGCTCCAACAATCCAAGACAAGGCTGAAGCAGAAGAGAAGGTGAGAAAAGAGGCCCTCAAAGACATGGCTGTTACCAGAAGAGTTGATGCTGTTTATCGTGCTTTGATGAAAACAGTACCATCAGGTGTCGTTGCACGTTCCTTCTTTTCTGTTACAGTCTCAACTGCCCCTGAAGCAGACACAATCACTACAGTTTTAGAGGACAATGTGGTTTTCTCCTTCTCAGCAATGGCTGCACATACAGCCAAAATCTCATCACTTTCAAAATCATAATCTGGGATTGGTTCATCCGAAGTCTCTCCCTGAGTAGCCGTTCTTTGTGTGCCTGTCTCCGTTTTGGTTGCTTTCTTCTCCTGCTGTAACTTCCTTGCCCAAGAGAGATCTTCATTCCATAGTTCATGGTTTAGTGGGCAGATATGCAAGGCGATCTGGAAACTTCGGATTGCCTATATGGACAGGTGTGGAAACAACACAGTTACAATTTGTCAACACAACATATACTTTGTGTTCAGAAAATAAAGGACAATATGCTACCATGTCCCCTTCATGGATCACTGCCTTGTTGTGGCGAAGGGGCTTGCGTAACAGTGCTACCATGTAAAGCACTGCTGTAGTTACATCAATACTAATACAGAATCTAAGCTTTTTCAAACAATGAAGCCCGGACAATTGAGTGTTGAACTTAAACCTAGCAGATCTGGGTTCAAATTCCTGTTACATACTCACTGGTGGCTTTAGACAAGTGTAATAATACTGCTTTGCACTTATAATGTGCATTCAACATGTTCAAAGTGCTTCACAAATAAATAATTATGACTTAGAGTTGATGCCCACAATGGGATTGATAATTCTGGTATTTACTACTGTCCCAAATCACAGAAGAGACGTAGCGATCTTGCATGAATTTGCAGCTCTAATGTCACTCTGCCTACATGAGCAATTATCTGCCTAAGACTGAATTGTCAGACCAACTCTTGGCTGCATTTTGTCATCTGTAAAAGCTGAAGAATCAAGACGGTAACTTTATTACAAAACTAATCACATTGCTCTCTCGCTCTCTCTCATTTACTTGTGTATGTGCTAGTGTATAATTCAGGCTTTGGATTCACATTGAACTTTGACTTTTGGCACAAGAATCTAAGTGAAGATGACTGAGCACACTCTAGAGGACATAATTGTGCCTACTGAGTGGTGGTGCAGGCAGCAAAGAAAGTTTATTTTGCTGGCTCCATTGAATCCTCAAGTGGCCATCCAGCGGAGCTCTTTTGGGTGGTCTGGGGGCTGTTAACACTCTCCCCAGCGAATGGGGCCCTGGTCCCCTCAAGGACCCGCTGTGATCCTTTTGTATCGCACTTGGAGGATAAAAGTGCTTGTCTCTGCAGCAAACGTGATGCTGTTGTTCCTGTTGAGGTGGCTGATGCCACCATCTGTCTGATTTTGTGGGATCAGTTTCAGTTGCTGCAGCCTGATGACGTGGACAAGGTACTTGCAGAAATGCGACCAACTGCATGCCCTCTTGATCCTTGCCCCTCCTGGCTAATAATAGCCAGCTGAGGGGGTACGACTGGGTGGGTCCAGGGTGTGATGAATACTTCTCTACAGGAAGGCGTGGTTCCTGCTGTTCTTAAGGAGGCAGTAGTAAGACTACTCCTGAAGACGCCCACTATGGACCCAATGGTATTAGACAACAACTGCAAATACCCCTTTCTTGGGGAAGGTACTGGAGAGGATCGTGGCAGAACAACTGCAGGCACTCTTAGAGGATACTGATTATCTAGACCCATTCCAGTCTGGGTTTCGACCTGGTTACAGGACTGAATCAGCCTTGGTTGTCCTGACGGATTACATTTATTGAGAGAGGGAGTAAAACCCTGTTAATTCTGCTCAATATCTCATCATCTTTTGACACCATCGACCATTGTATCCTCCTGGATTGACTCTGTGGGATGGGCATTGGAGGCACTGTATTACAGTGGTTCCAGTCCTACCCTTAGGGCCAATTTGAGAGTAACATTGGGTGACCATTCCTCGGGCCCTTGGCAATTGAGCTATGCAGTTCTGCTGGGCACCATCTTGTCCCCAATGTTGTTTAACATCCATATGAAGCTGCTGGGAGTGGTCATTAGGGGATTTGACGCCAAGTGCCATAAGTACGTTGATGACACACAGCTCTGTCTCCCTGTGACATGTGAATCAGGTGAGTCTGGATTAGTGCCTAAACTCAGTAATGGGCTGGATGAGGGCCAATAAACTGAAATTGAATCCTGGCAAGACACAAGCCCTGTGGGTAAGTGGTTCCCAAGTCCAGGAGATAGGTTCATTGCCTGTTCTGGATGGGGTTGTACTCCCTCTGAAATATCAGGTTCGTAGTTTGGGGATACTCCTAGATCCATCACAGTTGCTGGAGGCTCAAGAAGCCATGGTGGCTTGGAGTGCCTTTTACCAGCTTCGGCTGGTTCGCCAGCTATGGCCCCTCCTGGACAAGGATAGCTTGGCCACAGTGGTACAGGCACTAGTAACCTCAACACAGGATTACTGCAGTGTGCTCTATGTGGCTGCTCCAGAAGCTGGAGTTAGTGCAGAATGCATCAGCTTTGCTGTTGTCAGGAGCTGCCCCTTTTCAGCATGCAACTCCTTTGCTGGGGGAACTGCACTGGCTGCCTATTCGTTACCAGGCCAGGTTTAAGGTTTGGTACTGTTTTACAAACCCCAAAACAACGTGGGACCAGGATACCTGAGAGAGCACCTTCTTCTTTACCAGCCTGCCCAGTCACTGAGGTCATCAGAGGGCATGTTCCTGGTGGTTCTACATGGACTTATGGCCCGACTGGAGTCCACCTGGACAAGAGCCTTCAATGTCGTGGCCCCCTTTCTATGGAACTCCCTGCCTCTGGAGGTCAGGCAGGAGCCAAAACTGTGTTGTTTCCAGCGCCTCCTGAAAACAGCTCTATTCCAGGAAACCTTCCCTGACTGACCAGCCACGGTTTTTACTGGCACTCAGTTTTTTAAAAGAATAATTTTAATACGGTGTTTCAGAGTTTTAATATTTTTATTATTTTATCTCTTATTGTTCACCACTCCTAAATCTGTTTAGATGTCGAGCAGTATATAGATGTTGTAAATAAAGAAATAAAATAATACATAAGAGTTCTGTGTGACTCAAAAGCTTTCATATATTGACACCGACAAAAATCTAAAAAGAGATCATTTCATTTTGTATGCTCCTGTGAAAATATTAGAACTACCTATAGCAAAGTTCTCTTCTTGCTATTCTGGAGACAGAAAAAAAGAGCTGACATATTCCTACCCCTGTTGTCACTGCAAAATATGCATTCCATATGGAAATGTATTGGTCCCAGCAGAAAAGAGTTATGAGCTTTGTCATTTCTGAGAAGAAATGCTGAATCGCAGATTATAGTTATGATCTGTTTGTTTGCTTTTTGGTCTTGATCAACTGCCACTGGTTTCCAAGGGTGAACTGGGTGCGTGGGTGGCAAGAAATGTTGTTTTAAGGCCTACTCCCAAGGGCTTACGTTTCTGAACGAGCCGGACGCAGGAGCCACTTGAAGCAGCACAGCTTGGTTCTTCAAGCACAGATCCCACAACAGCTGTTAGCATCAAGAGGCTGTTTAGACTAAGTAAACATGACAACATCCAAAGTATTGCAAAACAACACACAAGATCACTTTGATTTCTTTTCTTTTTGAAGGAGTTCCTCCAGGCATATATTTGTCACTATACAACTTCGTCAGTAAAATACCATTTGCTTTTATGAGGCTGTAAAACTGTATTACTAAGCACCTTTGTTCTAACAGTATCTCTAGATGAATGTTTGCTGTTGGATAAAAAGAGAATTCCATTTTCAGACTAAGTCTTTCAGGGATACTGAAATGTAACAGAATTAGCATAAAATGAAACAACTGTAAGTCCCGGAAGCCCTGTTAATTTTAACCACTATCAAAGACAAGACATCCTCGAAACCCCCCATTTTCAGAATGAAGAATCTGGCTTGTCTCATGTTTTGGGGGCTATGTTTGAACGTTAAGATGTATCGGAGAGAAGTGCTGGTTATAATGCAGCATCAGAACAGGGTATAGAATCATAGAATAGTAGGGTTGGAAGGAGCCTACAAGGCCATCAAGTCCAACCCCCTGCTCAATGCAGGATCCAAGTCAGAGCATCCCCGACAGATGGCTGTCCAGCCTCGTCTTGAACACCTCGTGTGGGAGAGCCCACCACCTCCCTAGGTAATTGGTTCCATTGTCGTATTGCTCTAACAGTCAGCAAGTTTTTCCTGATGTTCAGCCGGAATCTGGCTTCCTGTAACTTGAGCCCATGATTCCATGTCCTGCACTCTGGATGATCAAGAAGAGATCCTGGCCTTCCTCTCTGGGACAACCTTTCAAGTACTTGAAGAGTGCTATCATATCTCCCCTCAGTCTTCTCTTCTCAAGGCTAAACATTCCCAGTTCTTTCAGTCTCTCTTCATAAGGCTTTGTTTCCAGTCCCCTGATCATCTTTGTTGCCCTCCTCTGAACCCTCTCCAGTTTGTCTGCACCCTTCTTAAAGTGTGGTTCCCAGAACTGGACACAGTACTCTAGATGAGGCCTAACTAGTGCTGAGTAGAGTGGAACTAGTACTTCTATATAATACTATACTATATAAGTACAAGTATATAATTCAGGGAGAGGTCCTGAACTTACTTTGCGAGGGTATCAAAAAGAGTTGGGGTTACAAGAAGAGCTGGATGCTACTGTTATGATTTATCAGCAGGGGAAAAATGTAAACTTTGCCAAATATTGGAAATGGAGAGAGGTGTTAACCTATAAAGGATGGCTAGACAAAGGATGGTCAGTTGCAGAAATGGAAAAGATGCTATCACCTATTCTAGAATCTATCTGGAAATAATTTAATGGAACTTAAGGCTCTTTAAAAATAATTGCCTGAATTTTTCTCCATTCCAGGAATAATAATAGGAAAGGATAGACTGAAATATAGTCATGCACCTGTATGTGGGTGCAGGAGCCAGAACTGCATGCAGTTCTGTCAACAAATCAGCAACCATCAGCTTGGCAGCAGAGAGAGGAGAATGAGAAGCTAAATATACCACTCTGCCCCTAAATTTCTGCCCAAACTGCTATCAACTCTATCACCATTTTTTTAAATAGGGCTACACATGTACCACTCCAGCAGCTGGATCAGGGGAGGGAACCCCGCCCCCTGCTGTGTGAGGATGCCCCATAGCTAGATCAGGGCGGCAGTGTTTCACATACTGTAAACAGAGTTAGGAATTTTATTAATGAATTGTTGTGTATACTACCATCACTACTACTGCTGCTGCTACTGCTACTATTACTATTATTATTATACTCTAGCTGCATGAATGAGATGCTCCACTTCCCTAAAGTATAAATGAACAGGAAGGCAAAGCTGGGTTTTCGCTTCCCCACGTTTTCAGCAATACCTGGCTGTGCACCAAGGGGACGGCTGTCAAGTGCCCAGCCTCGGGTCTCTTTTGTGATCGAAGTGCAAAACAACTGCTTTTATTATGCAAACTACAGTTGGATCAGCAGTGCCTCAGGTTACAATCAGAATCCCCGAACAGCAGAGAAGACACCTTTGCATAATACAGGACCGCTTAGGCTACAAGCAACTATCTTTGGTTAATGCACTATGTTAGAATAAGTGCAACAAAAACTGGTGCCACCCATCTCTTCAACAACCTGAGTGGCTGGTTTAAGCCCCTCCTGTAGGGCAGGTCTTCCCAGAGGGACCTCCCCTGCACAGCCAGCATCATGAGTTGACGTTGCTCCTCTTGCCTAGCCTGATGTCTCTCCCTGGGATCGTGTATTTCTAACTCCTCCTCATTCTGCTCTGGCACTCCCATGGGTGAAGAGGGCCCTGGATGGGTAATTCCCAACTGATTAGCTTGCACCTGGACAGCCTCCACTCTGGGACTGCCAGTCTCCTGCAACCTTGATGCCTCAGAAAACCCCTCTGCCTCCTCCCCCTCTGACTCCAAATCACCCATGTCTGTTGGGGTGCCTCTAAGGTGCTGGGCCCAATCCCTACATCGGCTTTGCTACTGCCATCACTTCAGCTGCCATGTGCAAGAGAAGGGCTAGGGTACACTGCCCTGTCCCTTGGTGCCTCTCTGCCTGGGCGCACACTTTTGGGAAGCGCTTCCCTTAGTGACGCCTGGTAGGCAGGAAGAGGGGCTTGCCTCCCAGGCTTTGGGGAGACCAAGGTAACGATCCGTGTGTATCAATATATATGACATATAAAGTACATTCTTGCCTATGTGACTACAATTATTATTTATTATTTCTAGTGTAACTACTTAGTGGAGAGAGAGAGAGAGAGAGAGAGAAAGAGCGAGCATACAACTTATTCCTTCCTGCAGGAATATGAAAACATCATTTTCAGCTGTGTAACATTCTGTCCCTTTTGCCATCTGGCCAGCTACCAAGAATAGCCCCTCATTTGTTTGCTGAAACTTAAAAAACAAACAAACAACTTTCTGTAGTTATGCTTATCTTAATCTTGCCTATTATTCAACTTTGGAATTTCAAGTATGTTTTACTTCATTTTATTCAGTGAAAAGTTTGAGAAATCCAGAAGACTTTCAGCACAAGCCAAAACCATCATAATGGAAAAGGGGAACACAGTCCAATCAGACAGCATATCTACGTGAGCCCTAGCAATAGTCTCTTATGTACTATCATAGAAAAAAGGAAACACGAAATTATAGAATGTTCTTTTTGGGCACAGTAGTGACTGAAAATTATTAAAGCAGAGCTTCTTCAACAAATAGGTTCAACAATGGACCAGTGATGAAGGGATTGCTCATCCTATCCATTTGGAGATCTAGTCATATTTCCTCTGTTCCTGCCAGACTATTGTTTCATCATTATGTTTTATTGATTTCTTTTCTGGTTAATTCGACAATTGCCATCATCCACAGATACGTACATTTCCCTGCTTTTGTGGTTATTGCTGTAAGCTAGGGCGTAGCTTTCCAAAATCACAGGTCAATCTGATCACAGTTCTTAGCTACTGGTGTTCTCGGAGCCCTTTGACTTTCAATTATTGAAATGTATTGTTTAGTAGCCTGTAAAAGAACGAATGGCTCAACAGAAAAAAAGTCATTTCTGTTAACAAAACGACCTTTGGTTTAGAAAATGTATCCCAGCAGAGTAGCTTTAACTTCTACACTATATACAAGAGGGTCACATAAGGCACAAAACGCATCCCTGCAAGAGTCAGCTTCATAACTGGTGCCATTGTATTTACCCAGTGATTTTCGAACTGTGATCCCTGAAAATCTGGGGTTCATTTGAAGCATTTCAGAGGTTCCTTTATGAAAAGATCCATAATAGCTGCCATGCTTCCTTGAAAAGACACCTGGTATATGAAGGCCTAGGCCTCCACATAAGATGGGGTTTGGGCTGCAAGGCCTAGCAAACACCTTTTGTGGGCAAAGCGTGGCAAAAAAACCCCTTTCATCAGCAGGTCACAACTAGCATGGAAATGAACATCTGCTAATGTGATGAGACAAATATACATAACAACTGGGATCTGAGCTGGTAATGACTGACCAAGAAAGTGATCTTGGGGTTGTGGTAGACAGCTCAATGACAATGTCAGCCCAGTGTGCAGCAGCTGTGAAAAAAGGCAAATTCCATGGAATTAAGAAAGGAATCGAAAATCAAACTGCCAGTATCATACTGCCCTTATACAAATCTATGGTGCGACCACACTTGGAATACTATGTACAGTTCTGGTCACCACACCTAAAAAAAGATATTGTAGAGCTGGAAAAAGTGCAGAAAAGGGCAACTAAAACTATCAAGGGCCTGGAGCAACTCCCCTATGAGGGAAGGTTATAACAGTTGGGATTGCTTAGCTTAGAAAAGAGGCATTTTTCTCCTTCTCTCATCATACTAGAACCTGGGGTCATCCCATGAAGCTGAATGGGAGGAGATTCAGGAGAGATAAAAGGAAGAATTTCTTTACCAAGCACATAGTTAAATGATGGAATTTACTAACACAACATGTAGTGATGGCCACCAATTTGGATGGCTCTAAAACGGGATTAGACAAATTCATGGAAGAAAAGGCTATGAATGGCTAGTAGCTTTGATGGCTATATGCTACCTCCAGTATCAGAAGCAGTATGCCGATGTACGCTAGATGCTCTTGCACTCATGTCCTACTTGGAGGTTTCCCATGGGCAGCTGGTTGATCATTGTGTGAACAAAACACTGTATTAAATGGACCTTGGTCTTATTCTGCATGGCTCTTCTTATGTTCTTAACTGCTGATCATGTTAGCAAGAGGACATGGACATGACAAAAGGACCTAAAAAACACAGTCCATGAGGAAGTGGGACTTGAAGTGGCTTAAGATCTAAATATAACTGTAGTCACAGGACCTGTTGCTGAACATTTGTGAACTCTGATTAGGGTTCATGCACTGTTCTGCTGAACTTCCTATATAGGTTTGCTACCACCACCGCATTAGTTTGCTGAAATTACTACATTGTTTGGATGACCTCAATTATTGCACAGGGAGTGGCCTGCAACTCTGTGCACTGTCTTTGCTCAAAATTGTATAAAAGGAATAGCTAGCAGACGGACATTTATAAACAAGAACTATCTAACACAATTAGGCTGTGTTGATTTAAGACAAAGGGATTTCTAGGCTTTGAAAGAAGGTTTCGTCAGTCAACTGACTCCAGGAGGGACTGCCGCTTCCATCATTCCAGACCCACTGTCCAGATTAGAATGACGTGATATCCAGTGGAAACTCACTGTGATCTAGCTGTACGTGGGATGAAGGACAGTTAAACAATCAAAGCAGGAACTGAGTATCTTTGGTCATAAGTAGATCAGATGGACAGAGCAGAATGAAGTTTACTGGAATGGAGATTTTTCTCAGTTTACTTCTGTGTTTCTTAGGAAAGAATATTCTCAGGAAGATGGGCCTCCTCCCCTGTTTTGGACAGAGTTATCATTTAAGATGGTCAAAATGCTATTGGGGAGGAACAGAGGATAAGTTCAACTAGCCCCGATGCAGCTAGCAGCCAACGGTGCTGGTGGTGAATGACGAATCCAATGTTCTAAAGATCAACACACCATAGGAACCTGGAATGTAAGATCTATGAGCCAGGGCAAATTGGATGTGGTTACTGGGGGGTAACAAGATTAAATATAGACATTCTGGGTGTCAGTGAACTGAAATGGACTGGAATGGGCCACTTCACATCAGATGACCACTAGATCTACTACTGTGGACAAGAGGACCACAGAAGAAATGGAGTAGCCTTCATAATTAATAATAAAGTGGCTAAAGCAGTGCTTGGATACAATCCAAAAAATGACAGAATGATCTTAATTCGAATTCAGAGTAAGCCATTTAACATCACAGTGATCCAAATATACGCCCCAACCACAGATGCTGAAGAAGCAGAAGTAGATCAGTTCTGTGAGGATCTGCAGCACCTACTGGATAGTACGCCAAAAAGAGATGTTATTTTCATTACAGGAGACTGGAATGCTAAGGTGGGTAGTCAAACAACACCTGGAATTACAGGCAAGCATGGTCTGGGAGAACAAAATGTAGCGGGACATAGGCTGATAGAATTTTGCCAAGACAACTCACTGGGCATAACAAACACTCTCTTCCAACAACCTAAAGACAACTTTATACATGGACTTCACCATATGGTCGACACCGAAATCAGATTGACTACATCCTTTGTAGCCAAAGGTGGCGGACATCTATACAGTCGGTAAAAGCAAGACCTGGAGACTGTAGTTCAGATCACGAACTTCTTATTGCACAATTTAGAATCAGACTAAAGAGAATAGGGAAGACCCACAGATCAGTTAGATATGAGCTCACTAATATTCCTCATGAATATGCAGTGGAGGTGAAGAATGGATTTAAGGGACTAGATTTAGTAGATAGGGTCCTGGAAGAACTATGGACAGAAGTTTGCAACATTGTTCCAGAGGCGGCAACAAAAAACGTCCCAAAGAAAAAGAAAACTAAGAAGGCAAGATGGCTGTCTGCTGAGACACTGGAAGTAGCCCAAGAAAGAAGGAAAGCCAAAGGCAACAGTGATAGGGGGAGATATGCCCAATTAAATGCAACATTCCAGAGGTTAGCCAGAAGAGATAAGGAATTATTTTTAAACAAGCAACACGCAGAAGTGGAAGAAGATAATAGAATAGGAAGGACAAGAGACCTCTTCCAGAAAATTAGAAACATCGGAGGTAATTTCCATGCAAAAATGGGTATGATCAAAAACAAAGATGGCAAGGACCTAACAGAAGCAGAAGAGAGCAAGAAAAAGTGGCAAGAATATACGGAACATCTGTACAGGAAGGATAATAATATTGGGGATAGATTTGACAGTGTGGTCAGTGAGTTAGAGCCAGACATCCTGAAGAGTGAGGTTGAACGGGTCTTAAGAAGCATTGCTAATAACAAGGCAGCAGGAGACAACGGTATCCCAGCTGAACTGTTTAAAATCTTGCAAGATGATGCTGTCAAGGTGATGCATGCCATATGCCAGCAAATTTGGAAAACACAAGAATGGCCACCAGGTTGGAAAGAATCAATTTATATCCCCATACCAAAAAAGGGAAACACTAAAGAATGTTCAAACTATCGAACAGTGGCACTTATTTCACATGCCAGTAAGGTCATGCTCAAGATCTTGCAAGGTAGACTCCAGCAATTCATGGACCGAGAATTGCCAGATGTACAAGCTGGGTTTAGAAAAGGCAGAGGAACTAGAGACCAAATTGCCAATATCCGGTGGATAATGGAAAAAGCCAGGGAGTTTCAGAAAAACATCTATTTCTGTTTTATTGACTACTCTAAAGCCTTTGACTGTGTGGGTCATAACAAATTGTGGCAAGTTCTTGGTGGTATGGGGATACCAAGTCATCTTGTCTGCCTCCTGAGGAATCTATATAACAACCAACTAGCAATGGTAAGAACAGACTATGGAACAACGGACTGGTTTAAGATTGGGAAAGGAGTACAGCAGGGTTGTATACTCTCACCCTACCTATTCAACCTGTATACAGAACACATCATGCGACGTGCTGGGCTTGATGAAGCCAAGGCTGGAGTTAAAATTGCTGGAAGAAACATTAACAATCTCAGATATGCAGATGATACCACTCTGATGGCTGAAAGCGAGGAGGAGCTGAGGAACCTTATGATGAAGGTGAAAGAAGAAAGTGCAAAAGCTGGGTTGCAGTTAAACCTCAAAAAAACCGAGATTATGGCAATCAGCTTGATTGATAACTGGCAAATAGAGGGAGAAAATGTGGAGGCAGTGACGGACTTTGTCTTTCTAGGTGCAAAGATTACTGCAGATGCTGACTGCAGCCAGGAAATCAGAAGATGTTTACTTCTTGGGAGGACAGCAATGACAAATCTTGATAAAATAGTGAAGAGCAGAGACATCATACTGACAACAAAGGTCCGCATAGTTCAAGCAATGATATTCCCCGTAGTAACCTATGGCTGCGAGAGCTGGACCATAAGGAAGGCTGAACAAAGGAAGAAGATGCTTTTGAACTGTGGTGCTGGAGGAAAATTCTGAGAGTGCCTTGGACTGCAAGAAGATCAAACCAGTCCATCCTCCAGGAAATAAAGCCAGATTGCTCACTTGAAGGAATGATATTAAAGGCAAAACTGAAGTACTTTGGCCACATCATGAGAAGACAGGATACCCTGGAGAAGATGCTGATGCTAGGGAAAGTGGAAGGCAAAAGGAAGAGGAGCCGACCAAGGGCAAGATGGATGGATGATATTCTGGAGGTGACGGACTCGACCTTGGGGGAGCTGGGGGTGGCAACGGCCGACAGGAAGCTCTGAAGTGGGCTGGTCCATGAAGTCACAAAGAGTCGGAAGCGAGTGAACGAATAAACAACATCATTTAAGAATGTGCAACTTACACAGAGCACAGAGCACTGATATTTGCTGATTTATCTTTGGAGGAACTGATCACTTCTCCATGGAATGTGTCAGTCAAACAGATAAGCTATCAGAGAGGGGGAAAAAAAGTGCAGAGAGATGAAAGCGAACATGCTTGGAAAATTTGGCTTTGCACTTCTTTCTCTCAGAAATGGCTGCTGAGAAATGGGAAATTTGGGCTTTTGCATTTGTACAAGTAGCATGTAGGAGAATCGCCCTGTTTGCACATAACGATGACAAATCGTGGATTACCTGTGGGTTATCTCACAGTGTCTGGGTTTGCAAATCATAAATTAATCATAGATTAATCTCTGATTGGGCCAACTGGAAGCTGCATATTCAAAATGGTGGTGGCATGCCCCCTGGAGCAAATCGTGGGTTTTTAACCCACAATCTGCCACCATTACGTGCGAGCTGGGTCGCTGTGCCTGTGCTGTGAAGGAAAAATCATGAATTGTGTATTCTCGTGCATATCCTAAAATATCCTTCAGAATCCTCTGCAATGCTCAGGAATCCTAGAGCAGATTCTCAAGGGCTCCCTGGAAAATAAAATGATGCAGGAATCTTTCCCTGGAGGCAGAACATTTGAAAGCATAGTGTTAAATTAACAGTAAATAAGCAAACATTTGGGGGTGGTGGAGGGTAAATAAATGCTTGGATTGCCACCAATTTCAGAAAAAAAAGGGACAACCCCAGGCTTCCTAATACAATTGGACCACAATCCAGCAGCAATTTGGAGCAGTCCCGAAATGCAGATTCTAAACCATAAGCATTCATCCAACATACACTCTTTCACAACTGACCTAGGCAAAAGAGTTGTGGGGAATCTTACAAATAATCAAAAGTGAACTGAGCAGCCTCAGAATGACATACTTTTTCACCACCAGATGAATTTATACAGCAATTTTCTTGAACGTTTAAAGCAGCTTTCCTCAACTGGGTGCCCTCCAGATGTGCTGGACCACAACTCCCATCATTCCCAGCCACCAACACATCTGGAAGGCACCTGGTTGGGGAAGGCTAGTTCAAAGCATTATAGATACATGATCTCAGTGATTCTTACACTAAAGCTGTAAGGCAGACCAAACTGTGTGTATATGTGTCGAGGGACAACTATTATTTCCACAGGAATACACATATATATGCTATAGTTATAACATAGATCAGAGAAATACTTTTCAGCCCATGGGCCAAATTCTAATTTGAGAAGCATCTCAGGGGCAGCATTTCAGCAGTGGGCAGAGCTAAGGGCACAGGTCTGAGGACAGATTAGGTTGGGCCAAAGCAAAGTGGCTGGGGCCAGATGTAATTTGTACTGATTTGGACATTTTCCCACCAAGCGTACAAAGCATAGCTCAATTCTACACATATCAACTCAGAAGTAACCCACAAAAATAGAGCACATAAGCAAGCTACAGAAACAGACTTTTAAAACACAGACCTTCAGTTTCCCTGCTTTCTCCTTACAGGCCTGGTTTAAATACCTTGCTCTTTAAATACCCCTAAAGAGCACGGTATTTTAAGTTTAAAAGCCTTTAAATGCATTCTTATCGGGAGTCCCCAGCACTGTGCTAAAGAAAGGCTGTCTTTCTTTAGTGCTCAGTAGGAAAATCACAGCTCTTATCTCCAATCAGTGACTCGAGATAACA
Source organism: Heloderma suspectum (assembly GCF_057233095.1). Taxonomy (NCBI): domain Eukaryota; kingdom Metazoa; phylum Chordata; class Lepidosauria; order Squamata; family Helodermatidae; genus Heloderma; species Heloderma suspectum. Next base: position 30,289,456 of record NC_139459.1, read on the forward strand.
GCAGGGTGTTCCTGCACAAGGGTGGAAGGAGAAGGGAAGGGCTACAGAAGAAGCTCACAGACCAGATGGGGAATCCCCACAGGCTGGATCTGGTCTGTGGGCTGAAAGTTCCCCACCCCTGACACAGAAGAAAGGCCTTTTGCAGTACGAAAGGTAACATGACCAAGTCCATTCCAAATAATGTTTCTGATTGTTTGTACTGCCTTGCTGAAGTAGTTTCCCTCCATTGCACGCACACGCGCGCACACATACGCACACCAGCCCAAATCAATCCAGTTGGTTTTATCATGCTGCCAAGAGAAGCACAGTGTGGCAATATAAAAGGATGGGAATAAATCTCTGGTTTGCAAGCATTTGTCACCGCGAAGCTAAAGAGCTGAGGGTTTTGGTTTACATTTAACTGACGGGCACACCCAGAGGTGGGTGCTTGTACGTCAGCTCTTGAGAAATTCTGGATCTTTCCATTCCTATTCAGTACTGCTGGCCCAAAAGACAACTGCAGAGCCTTTTCCGCCACACAAAGAAAGCATATGCTCCAAGGGCACCTCTCTAAAAGTCCTGATTTTCTGGATCCTATTCCTGGTATGTCACAGCACCTACTTTTGCCTTTTGGTAATCTTGTTAAAATGTTGTTAAGTGTGAATTGCTAGTAGTCATTCTTCAGAGTTCAGCTATAGCAGTTAAATGAGAGAATGAGTGGGATCCGTTTTCCTTTTAATGCACATTTTTATCTATTAAAACACTCTTCTATTGCAATGGGACAGCCTCACCCAACCTGACACCCTCCAGATGTGTTGGACTACAACTCCCATAATCCCCTAAAAGCATGCTGTCTTGGGGGGTATGGGAGTTGCAGTCCAGCACATCTGGAGGGTGCTGAGTTGATGAAGGTTGTGATAGGTTGCTTTATAAAAACGTTCCTAAAAGGCACACAACCAATGCATGCACAAACATTATGAGGACCCTGCTCAATCTAAGCCAGCATCCTCGTTTTCACAGTAGCCAGCCAGATGCCTCTAGGAGGCCCACAAGCAAGGCCAGCAGGCAACAGCTTTCTCCCACTGTTGCTTCCCAGCAACTGGCATCCAGTGACAGACCACTTCTGAATTTGAAGGTTCTATGAACATGCAGGCAATGGACATTAAGCTGCCAGGTAGCACACAGCCTATTTCACACATAGAGGAGGCTTATTTTGAACTTTGGGATCATGTTATTTTTCTAGTTCAGCCCTAGCCAACCTGGAGCCCTCCAGATGTTTTGAAGTCCCATTCCCATCAATCCCAGGCAGCTGGCATGGCCAATGGTCAGGAGTCCTGGGCGTTGTAGTCCAAAACATCTGGAAGGCACCAGGTTGGCGAAGGCTGTTCTAGTGTATCTTTACAACATGTGATGGGGGGGGCTTGAGAATCTCATACATGATATAAGAATCGGGAGTGTTGTATGCCTGTGCCTGTTCTCATCTGTGAGATGTTGGACAGTATGGAAAATAGAAGACCTGCAAAACATAACATGACTAAACTTCGCATCGACTTAGCTGTCAGGGAACTGCACTTGTAATGGGCTTACAGATGGCATTCCATGTCCTGCTTTATGATCACTTCCTGTTCTGGCCTGCATATCCTCACCAATTCCTTCAGCTCTTTACAGCAGAGTCAATGCAAATAAAAGAAACAAGGTGAGTCAATGCAAACAAAAGAAACAAGATGTCAACTCGACATCTTGTTTCTTTCTGTCTTGGGTAGCTTTCCCACAAACAAAAAACATCCCGAACGATTAACCAATGATGTTGGGGAAAATGACAAGAACATCTCAAGGTGCTGTAGCTGATCTTTATCTATTCCAAGAAGAGAAAGAAAAGAATTGACGTATTTTAAGCAAACACTTTGATTGCAGATAATTTCCATGCTGTTGAAAGCAATGACATTTTCATTGTTCTGCCCACTTGCTATCCAAAGCAGATATAAGACAGAACAAAAAGAATTCATTTCTTCCAGTAGTATAAAAGGTACCCTAAAGGAAAGTGCTTCCTTGAAACAGACTGGCTCTTTTCTGATGCTTAAAAAAACAACAACACACAGATAAATAATCAGCAATACACCCTGGAACATGCCCCTGTTTTGTAGCTCTCACATAAGCCAGACATGACTTCAAAAGCTTCTGGCTGTTTAAAAAAAAACAAAGGGGGGAAAATTACTGTGTTTCATAGAAAACAACACACATCCTCTCCATTGTCACCTGATTAGTGGAACCATCCAACTATAATGCTCAAGGCTGTGCGTTTGAATCCTGCTTGTTTTAAACTAGATGTCTTTCTTGGGAGCGCAAACATGCATGTGGATGTCTGATATATTGATCAAAGGAAGTTTAAGAGAATTGCATGCATTGTGAAGACCACACAGCAGGAGATATGCATTGGAGACACTAACTGGATAGTAGACAAATTACTCAGGGTGATCTCCATCTTAACAGTTAGTTGATCAATACGTGAAAGAAATAATTCACAGAGAAGGTATCCGGAGCAGAATCTTTACCTTTGTCTGTATTAGGCTTCTTTAAAGAAAACTGAATTGCTTAGAAAATGCTTTCGACATAGAGCTGTGTTGGCTGTAAGAAATTTCAAATGGGAGATTAGCATTTCACTTCTTTACACTTACAAGTGCAATTTCTCCTAATCCAAGCTGGGCACGTCCCAATGTCTGCCATGCCTCCCAAGAATGGTTATCTCTCTGGACAGCCATTTCTGCTGCATGCACTGCAGGGAACATTTCATGAAGAGACATCAGGACCTAATTAGGAGAAGGGAAAAATAAAGAGTAAGTCTTCAACCAACCAACCATATAATTTATTTACTGACAGCATTTTTATCCCACTTTTCAGACAATTCTTGTGTTCCAAAGTGGCTGACATCAAGAAAGAGAAAGAGAAAGAGAGAGAGATGCCCTGCCATCAGGCTGACAACTAAAATGACAAGCCACACAAGGGAAGGGGAGTAAAGGGAAAAGGAGAGAGATCAGTTTTTCAAGGCCAGAACAAGGTGGTGAGCTATAAGGGGACATTTAAATGCATTTTGGACCAGGCTGATCTTCCCTTGCTGGTGTTCTTGCTGGAATGAAAGTTGTGTTCTTTAGGGCAATGGATGGGGCTTAAGTGTTCTTTCCCCTTCCTTCTGTAGTCCCATGGCAATTATCAGTTGGAGCCAAATGTTTTTTTCTGGCAAGGAGGACGAATTTTAATATTGCAAAATCTCAAAGAGCTCAAAGGCGAGGAGGAGGAGGAGGAGGAGGAGGAGGAGGAGGAGGAGGAGGAAGAAGAAGAAGAAGAAGAAGAAGAAGAAGAAGAAGAAGAAGAAAAAGAGGAGAGACCTTGCAATGAAGATAATTTCTGTGGTAAGTTATGAGTTAGATAGTGACTTCCAAAAGAACTCATAATTGCATTAATTTTAAAAACACTTGTGTGCAGAAACAGAGATTGTCATACTTATCTAAAAGAGCAACCTGGTAACCACTTTGAAGATCTGTTTTATTCTGGCCAGGTCTGTAAGCTACATGAGTTCAAATTCCTTCTCATATTAATATCAGTTGAGAGCCCAATGACTACCACTCATAGACATTTCTGTATTTGGCCTGCACCAGGGTTTATTAGAGAGAAGTGCCTACCTAGAGAGAAGAGGAAGATGTTTGAAGGAAATCATCACCATATTGGAAAATAATAGTTCCTTGCTTCCCTTGCAGCACTGCAGACATGTCTGACAGCACTCAGATGAGATGACTAATGGAGACAGAAGTGGAATATAGGATGTCTTGAGCGCATCCTAGAGTTTATAAAAATGTTTCTTTGTTTAAGCAGAAAAATGGATACTGATTTAAATCAGATTTTGAAATAAATTACACTTCATGTCTTAAAAATAAGCTCAATTAAAATGAAATTTGAATGTAAGACAAGCAGCCATGATAAAGCTCACATACCACTCAGTAACACCTAAGGAGATGGAGGATCATCACCACCACCACCCGAGTCCCAGCTCCTAGAATTTACAACAAATCATGCCACAATCACAACTCCTTCCACACACATCTCTTGCCTCTGGCTCAGCAACTGAGGGGCCAACTGATGCTCCTCCAAGGGCCAGATTTGACCCTGGGAACTCTGGTTGCTTATCCCTAGTTTACATTTTCTCACACAAAATTGAATTTGTGATGTTCTATTAGACTCTCTGAGTTTAAAGCTTCTTTTCCATGTAAACAATGAATTCTGGATGAAGACATCTGTATTTTGAGGTCAAACATCAGTATAGTACAAGTGGTCATGTATACTATTTATTATTATAGATGATCCTGTGTTTCAAGGAGTACCAGCTCACTGAGGAATGAGGATCAAACTTTGAAACTATACAAGGCACCATCCTTTATCTCATCAGGACTGTCCACCAAGCCCAACTGAGCAGCCTAAATGAGCAACTTCATACTCCCAATTTTATATATACTAATTACTTGTTAATTACTTGTTAAGTACTTGAGTACTACAATGTGCTCAGTTTTCTAATTATGAATATTTAGGACCTGGGTAGTCCTAAAGTTTCCATCTTATGCAAAAACAATGATCTACCCAGTAACTACCAGACCTTGCTTCTGGAATGTTGTGGTCTCTTAAGAGTAGCTTCCGTGATGACAAGACAAGAGCATCCAATCAAGATGCATAGTCACTTTCACACCAGGCTCATCTTCACTGTTGATCTCATTTAAAGGGGACTTGCATAGGAAAGCTACACAAGCTATTGAGTGGCAAAGACTTAACCTAGGCTTCTACCTCAGAAAAAGCTGAATTTTGCAGAGGATGCGATAGCGGCTTGGCAAATCCAATCTCTCTCTGAGCCACTAATGAGTATTAATTCTTCCCATGTGACACTGAGAAACGGGAACAAATGGGAACAATTACAGGATACTGCTGGTTGTAAAGAAGCAATGCGGGAAGATCTTTCCAGGTCTTGTTTGTACATCACCTAGATCAGAACAATGAGCTCAGAAACACCCTCCTATACAATACAGCCAAAATTGGAAACCATTAGCATTGTCTGTAACAATAAAACATCCATTGATCCTTCACCTTTAGGTTATGTCTCCATGGCACAGCTGCAGCCTTTGACATGCTGAATCTTTATTTAACCTTTCACACACAGTAAACTTAACGTTTGCCAGTGGCAAGTAATGCTATTACCGCACATTGCTTGGGAGAAACAACCCATACAGATCCAATATATTGCTTCAAAATGCCATGAACAATAAGGTCATCGGACAGAAAAGGGTCAACACAAAGTTCTACCTCAGGGAAAGTTGGGTGCACAAAAAAGATATATGCAGTAGTGTGAACACCAACAAAAAGGCTTCAAAATGATTTCTTACTATTAGCCATTTATAGAACACTTGTAACATGCACAGAACCTCACAGCCTTTTAATGTTTGTCAAAACACTGAATAGTCAGACCAGTGGTGTAGCGGAACCAGGGCTCACAGGGACCAGTGCTAGCAGCAGTGGGGATGCTGATGTCATCTGCCCACGATTCCCTGTTCCCCCTTAGCTTAGCTGCAATGCTCACCGTAGTGGTGGGACGGGCAGGGGATGAATTCTCCCAACAGCAGTATATTGTTCCCTGCAGTGATGTAACGTATTCTGGGATGGCTTGGTCTTGAATGGACAAGACGTGTTAGTTTTACAAAAGGCCTGGTCCTGGTGGAGATGAAAACTGTTAGAACTGGTTTGTTGACATGAATCAACAGAGCAGTGGGCATTTTTGGACTTTCTTTGGGGGTGTGGCTATGAGGATTGTCATGATGAGTGCCTGCACTTTAAAATTTACCACTACACCACTGAGTCAGACACTCCAATACCGTCCTGAGGGGCTGGTATTAGATAGGCAGAAGCCCCGATGGTAATGTGGAGCTAGTCGTGTGAGTTGCTGGATGGTGATATCATCAAAGTTGGATCAGTTTAAACTCAGACTGGCTTTGGGTGTTTCAGAGAAGCCAGTAAGACAAGAAACACATCAGCCTCCTGATGTAACATTCAGAAGGGTCCTTATGGGGAAAGCGGGGTGAATAAGCTCTGCACATTTTCCCCAGCCCCACGAATTCCTTTGCAAACGTTATGGATTGGATCCATACTTGCACATGCATAAATGGAAGAACTCCTTCCATTTGTTAATGGGACTGGAATTCAGAGAGGGTGGGGCAACTGGATGTGTGTGCCCTGGGATCAAATTCTACTTCTGACAGTACTCACTGGTGGCCTTGCAGAAGTTGCACTGTCTCCACCTCAGTTTCTCATCTGCAAAATGGCCATAACAAGTACATACCTCCTACTGTTATGGTGGGGAAAACACACAATGAAAACATTTTGAGCACTACTAATGCTACATAAATTAAAACCATAAGCAGGACCAATAAGTAGGCTGGCAGGGTTAGAGAAATGGAGCAGGAACCAAGGTAGTGCAGACAAGGAGGCAGCCAAAATGTTTACAGCTGAGCACTGGCCTGAGCCAGGAAGTTGTTACAGGGACTTGCATTAAGCAGGGGGTTGGACTCGATGGTCTTATAGGCCCCTTCCAACCCTACTGTTCTATGATTCTATGACTGCCTGAGCAATCAAGAGATTTGGTCAGAGAAAAAAAGGACTTGAGGAAGGTCAAGTACTGATCAGCAAAAACAAAAACAAAAAATGATAGCTTCTTTGAGGTGGCTGTGGAAGGTCCCACACATCATTTTAAAGGACATGGACTCTAAGCCTCTTGAGTAGAGGTACCAGCTATTGAATGAAATATCACGGTTTGTTCTAAGCTTGTGAATGAGAAGCATCATTTTATAAAGAAAACAGCTATGTAAAATAAAGCCTGATGAGTCAGTTGGCCACATCATATGCTGATTAATCATTGTCTGTTTCTCTTCCTTTTCAGGCGTATCAACCAATTGTCTGCCACAACCATGTTCCTTTGATCCAGATAGCTGCTTGGTTTAAAGCAAGAAGCAGAAGCATATTGGTCTCTGTGTGACGCCCCTAACCCTGGCTTTTGACAGAATGCTGCACCCAGAAATATAATACAGTACTGTGTGGGCTGTGTATGTATGTGGCCCTTAACACCTCCTTCCTGCTTTAGGTGGGCCTTCCTTGGCAGGATGTTACATGGCCTTAGTGCCACAGCAGAGAAGTCCCTGTCCCTCATGGTCACTGATGGTGGTGAAGGGTCATAGAACAGGGCCTCCAAAGTTAACAATGCTTGGTAATATTCATAGGCAGTTCTCAAGATACGTTGTTCCTAGGCTAACCTTGCCCAATCTGGGGCTCTCCAGATGTTTTGAACTTCAACTCCCATCAGCCCCAGCCAACAGCCAATGTTCAGGAATGCAGGGAGTTGTAGTCTAAAACATCTTGAGGGCACCAGGTTGGGCAAGACTGACCTACGTTGTTCAATGCTTTGAAGGTCAGAAACAGAGTCAGAAATGAGCTCAGAAACAAACTGAGTCCTCCCAGCCTCTAAGTTGGAGGGGGGGGGGGCATGAGAGGCTCCAGGGAGAGGGAAAAGCCAATTTGCCAACAGTGTCTTTTGCACTGGCAGAAGGATACCACTGGCTACAACCCATAATATCAGAGTTCTATGATCCAGCCAGCAAGCCCTAGTTGACACTCTGGCAGCTGCATTTTGAACCAACCAAAGTTTCCAAAGTGTCTTCAGAGGCAGCTCCATGTAGAGTGCATTACAATAATTTACAGATGTATTACAGATGTGACTGGGGTATATGGAGGTGAGGACTGACTTCTCTACCAAAGGATGCACCTGGTGCTCCAGCCAAAGCTGGTAATATGAGTAGCAGCTACTTCTACAGCAAAATTTAGGGCATTAAAATACTATTTAACATTCACAGTCTGTATAATCAGAGTTAAGCAATACAATTATTAGTTATTTCTTTGCACAAATTACAGTTTGAATTGCTTAAGTTGCCCATCCATGAGGACACATTCCAAAATGACCTGATACCTTGTTCCATATAGAATTCAATTTTAATGAGAGGAATAAAATCCTTCATATCTGGGTTTTTATCCCTTTTAGTACTTTTATAACAGAATAGTCAATTACTGTTTCACTGGGTCATGGCCCTTTGTAGCTTCAGTCATCTATCCTTTAACTACAACAATTTGGTGTCACTAAGCCTTTCAAAGCATGTTCCAATTCGAAAGAACATTAAAAAAAATTAGAAGTTAACTTTGATGCTTCCTTAGGGTTTTCTGTCAGCACCATTCACTCTACTATATATTGCAAGAAGCTGACACACACTGCACTTAATACTGTGTTCTGTCAAAACTGTCACTCTTTTCCCAGGTATTTTAAATGTGAAAAATGGCAAAGTACAATTTAAGCATTAGGGTCACAATGTTTAGTTGAATAATTGCTTGACTTAAGCAAGTGAAAACATTTTGATCAACTCAACATATGCCTTCTATTAATAAGGCAGCATTTAAAAATATTATTTTAAAATATAAGTGCCTATACCATATACTTATAAGAGGCATTCCCCCCTGTGTGAGACATGATGCATGTTTCAATACATGGGTATCACCAAAAACAAAGGAAGAATGCTTTCTTTTCTTTAGAATGATTACATGGGGTGTGGTGTGGGGACAAATTCATGCAGTACTGAGTAATTAATTGATCAACTAAAACTCATATGATACACATGTGCTGTTGCATTCATGTCCTGCTTGTGGGTTTTCTGTGGATAGCTCTTCACTGTGTGAACAGAATGCTGGACTAGATGGATCCTTGGTCTGATCCAGCATGGCTCTTCTAATGTTCTTATATCTTTCATCGATTAAGATTTCTTTAATTGGGCAAAAGCCTTAATAAGTACTGATCTAACAGTAATGTCTTCATCCCTTCAATCATCACGGCCAGCATGGTGAGTGGTCATGCTGGGCAAGGATGATGGGAACTGCAGTACAAAATAACTAGAGGACTTGGTAGACCTGGGTTCTAGTCCCCAGTTGGCCATGAACCTCACTGACTTTAAGCCTAACCTACATCATAGGGTTGTTGTGAGGATAAAATGGAGAGGAGGAGGATCATGTACACCATCTTGGGCTCCTTGGAGGAGAGGTGGGATATAAATGTAACAAATGAATATGAGAAAGATGAAAAGAAAGAGATAAGGGGTGAGAGTTAGCCAGCCCAGAAATAATTGCAAAACATGAGTGCCATTACTTGAGGAACCCAGAGTATCTCTATTATGAAGCAGCCAAACTGGCAAGTCTCCTCCACCCTTTCCCGCAGTTGAGGTATCTGGTGCACCTTAAAGTGGCCAAAGGGACACTGCTCCCTGCTACTGTTTCCTCCTGGTAAGAGTAACAAGAGGCTCCCTAGGCTGCTGCTAAAAAAAGTGTCTGGAGCTGCTTCAAGTGCTCAGGGCCAAACTAGGTCCTGATGATCAGTTTTGGCTTGGCTAGCAAGGCCAGCCAAAAATTGTGGAACCCAACTTAAACAAATGGATAAAGGGTAAGTTTCAAGAGTCTCTCTCATATAATATGACACACACTGAACTCCCAGCATTCCTTCTACCTACTATTCAATAACGGAAGGATGGTGAGACTTTCGGCTTTGAAGTATCAGCCTCTTTGCCACCTTGTTAGACCCATAAAATATCATAATTAGAAAGTCCCCACATAAAGAACAGAATATAACCCAGAACCCAATGATGAAAGGAAAAGGATATAAATGAGGACAAAGTTAACAAAGGATATATGATGCTCCATTTCTCATCAAAAGGGAGCTCCAAAGATTTGTGTGAAGACCGCTTATGGCATTCCACACTGGTAATCCTTCCCTTCTGAATCAATACCAGACTGGAGAAAGGCACTTCTTAAGTCCAAAATCAAGCTGGGTTTGTAAATGTCTTTGGATTCTGACCTATGTACATGCTCCTGTAGAGCCCAATAGGCTCTACAGGAGCCTATTGTAGGCTTGAGGCTATGAAAAGACTTAACCGGCCTCCATTGATTGAGCATCACATTTATTCACCACACAGAGCTCACACAAACTGTTTGAGTGTGCCCCAAGGTTCTCTTTAGGGGGGATCTATTTATAGAAATTATGAAAAAGTTAATGGGAGTTTATTGTTCTCCATAATTTATGTAAAGATATAATTCACCTAATTACCAGAAAAAGATGACTAAATTAGATAGAGTAAACAGAGCTGACATTTAACTCCTTTATTTAAATATTTGAGTACTTCAAATTCAATTTAAATATTTATGGATTTCTCATTAGCCAGCATATTCATCTGAACTGATTCTTTAAAGAACATCACTGAGTCCCTTGCAACACATTACATTGCTACTGATAAAGTAAATGGCCCTGCACCGGAAAGCTGCATTTTTATTTTTATTTTTTAGCAAACCTAAGCATTGGCGTAAGTGGGTGGTGGATCAAAGGGTGAGACCTGTGATATTAGTTGCTCAGTTGACTTTGCAAACATATATAATTACTGAAGGAGTAGGGAAATGGACTTTGAGCATGCTCAAATGCATTCTCCTGTATCCCAGGAATATACCGCACATATTCAAAGGAAAACAGGTTCATTGTCAAAATGTTTTCTGTGAAAAGATCCAGACTTCATAAGGGTGAACTCTTTATTCTAGTGTCATTAACATCACACTTTAATCAGATTACAAAAGCTTTGGAATTAAAAAAATTAATGTACAAGATTATCAGGACATTTATAGCCATATAAAGGGCTAACAAATGCATACATACAAACTGCAAAAGAGCTATTTCTATGCCAATTTGTTTCAGGTATTATAACTGAGGCCTTGTGATCACTTCACAGTTTTACTCCCACCTTTGCTCTTCAGAACACTGAGAAACAGAGAGTAACATTCAACCGAAAATAAATTAAAAAAAAGGCTTATGAACTACCATCAGAATCTGGACTTTTTAACCCTGTTAAAAAGGGCTGTTCCTTCAACCCTTGCCCTTCCAAAAAAGAACCCTCTTAGAACAGTTCCACACTTTACCCTGCAGACACACTTGCTGTAAATATACTGGCATTACACTAGCATTTCCCACAACAACCTTGTAAATTATGGATTATATACCCAAGACTTAAAATACTTATGAACATGCATAAAGGTTCCCCGTCATGAGTATACAGGTGTTTAAGAGCATGGGCATATTGTCCATACTTTACTTGCTTGCTATAGGAAACACCAGTATATCAGCAGTGAACATGTTGATCACAAACCTTGCTCACTCAGTTTTATCCTAACACTTTTGTCACAACAAAACTAACAACAGGTAGAAACCGTTCATTAACATAACTATGGTTATCTGAATATTTTTAAATACACGTTGTTGTGTCTCCAAATCTCTGTGTAAACAGGACATTATTTATCCAGACATCTAGCTAACCAAACAGTGGTTCAATACAGACATCACAAGCTATGATTTGTGTTAACGGTGTAGAACTCAAACCATGCTTGAACTTCCAAACCTCCAAGCAAGTGGCGCGAGTGTTAGACTGGGAGTCGGGAGATCCGGGTTCTAGTCCACACTCAGCCATGGAAGCTCACTGGGTGACTTCGGGCCAGTCACAGACTTTCAGCCCAACCTACCTCACAGGGTTGTTGTTGTGGGGATAAAATGAAGAGAACGATTATGTACACCGCCTTGGGATCCTTACAGAGGAAAAAAGGCAGGATATAAATGTAATGAATAAATAAATAAAATGGTCAGCATTCCAGTTTCTAGGTATTGCGGAGCAACATTAACAACATTAACTATGATGCATTAATTCAGATGTCACACCAAACCATAGTTAGCACAAACCATGATCTGCAAACCCATTTCAAACCATGTATTTGATTCTGATGCAGACATCATACCAAACTGTGGTTCAGTTTCCTTAACCATAGCTTGGCATGATATCTGAACTGAGCTGACTTAACTCTGCTATTCTAGTAAGTGAGTTGGGATAGTGTTTCACTAACACAAGCTCTGTTTCATATGGCCTGACCATCCAGTGGTGTCTTTCAAACTCATAAATCATACAAGAAAAAGGAAGGTATGATATTCTATAATCAGATTTTTAAAAGGCAAAATAGTTATTGCCAATTGTCAACAGATATATTCAATGGCTTCTCTTGGGTATAATTTTACTTTTACTGAAGTATGCGTTCTCTTATTGCAAAACGAGTAGTATTTTTTGCTCTGACTGCTGTCAATATTAAACTCCAGTGATACATAGTTGTGGAAGCATTTTATGGATTTCTTTGTTCTACCACTTTTACTGTCTAGGTTATTGACGATATTATACCATGTATTCCCTATACTTCATCGTTTAGCTGCTGAATTCTTTGGAATGTACTTGCACTACTTTTTCTTTGTGTCATGGCCTATGGCCAGAACAAATCAATATCCACACATTTTTAAGCTGCTAGGGCACTGTCATGCATTACCTGTGACTTCATCTCATAGAGGGTAGCATCTTCTGGAGTTAACTGAAGTGCTTCATCCCATTTTTGAACAGCCTCCCGGTACCTGCAAGTTGTTAAACAATACATTCTTACTAAATTTATGGATGTTTTAAACTTTTAAAAGATGGTATTTTTACCATTTCGTCAAGGGACCAAAATGGTTTTGACTAGAATGATATTCATTGCAAACATGTCAAAAATATGAGTTAATGTTCCTATCACCTCATAAGACATGGAAGGCAGTCTATTTTAACTTTCTTAGAGAGCAATCCTATGGCCGCTAGACACTGTCTAGCAGGCCATAGGATATGCTCATTTCCAGGTACCGACCTCAGAGCTCGCGCTCCAAGGACAGTTCCCGGAAAACTGACTGCCCCTCGGAGGCAGCGCGGAGAAGCCTTGTCCTCCACGCTCGCAAGAGGAGTGCGGAGTGATTGAAAAGGGGCGGGGCTGAGGGTGTTCCAGGGTGAAGAGAGAGGAGCTGCACGTACAACACATCCTATGTGTCATACAGCAGCTTCCTCTCCTGGTTACCCCCCCCCCCCGCCGCCACTAGATAGCCGAAAACAGCTGACTAGCGAAAAATAGCAAGGCAGGAGAGGGACTTGTGGTGATCTCCCCGTGCCTCTCCTGCCTTGCTTTGGATAGGAAGTCACCTCCAAGGTCAGAGGCGGCCGCCTATCTAGTTAGGATTGTGCCCTTAGGGTGCAGTCCTATGCATGTTTAGACAGAAAAGCAAGGCTGGGAAATGCTGGGAGTTGTAGGATGCTTTTCTGTCTAAACATGCATAGGATTGCGCCCTTCTTGCATGGAATCAGAGCTGGACCTAGCTTCTGGTAAAGTTTGATACCAGGCACCTAGAAGCCACTAGCACCTAAAAAATAGTCCGGGTGACTAGCACCTGGCCTGCTGCAGAAGTTAGGAGGCAGGTGTCTTCTCCTATCTGGCTCCTAGAAAATCTCACTCATTCCTTAGATTCTACAAATACCTTTCCACCCTTGTTTCTAAGTAAAAGACCAGTAACCAAACATAACATGCCCTTTAAAAATATATTTTGTAACAATCTTCCCCAACCTGGTGCCTTTCAGATGTTCAACTCCAATCAGCCCCAGCCAGCAGGGCCAATGGTTGGGAATGCTGGGAGTAGATGTCCAAAACATCTGGAAGGCACCATGTTGGGGAAGACTGTTATATAAGCTCATTTTTCAGAGCTACCTAAACCATAGCAAATGAAGACGTGTGGTTCTCTGAGCTTACTCTGGTGCTCAACTTCTGGGCAAGCAAATCAGAAACGGAGCATGATGGGCTGACAGCTTGTCCTGAAAATCCTATGGTCTGGGCCTTAGAGAAACAAAGAAAAAAAGAAAGAGGTTCCCTGGTAGATCACAACAATGCCAGTGAACACAACAAGTGAGGTACACCATAGTTTGCCCACATAGTAGGATCAAACCAGTTTTGGGCATAGCAGCAAAGTATGATAGTCTGCTGTTCAACTAGAGCCAACCTCAGATATTAATCACGTGCAGGAGACCCATGTGAAGACCAGGTCTACACTCCTTTTGCCCCCCCCCCCTCAACATGCCACTGTCTCTTCCCTTGGAATCTGCATACTGATGCAGATGTCTGTGGAGTGGAAGGCTATATGGGGATCCTGACTGTGTCAAAGGCGGCTACGTGCAGGCAGCTTCCTCCCTGCAGATGTCTGCATCAACATGTGGACATTCAGGGGAATGGCCAGTGGCTCTATGGTCATCATGAGGACCCCTTTTCTCATGATTAATGTGTGAAGGGGGCTAATGAACAGAAGTCTACAGTTGCTGGGTGTGAAGGGAAAAAGGAGGGTGCATACAAGTGCTTGTGCTAACAGTAAACATGGTTTAGTTTTCATCCATACAACAATACAACCAAATAGGGCACCAGCCGTACAGAACCCAAAACAGGCAACACTAATAAAGCACACAACTGGAGAATGATCAAAATCACATGAGTATATAATTGTGGGGACACTCACATGAAATAAATAACAAGACCCGGTTAGTACATACCAACCATAGATGAAAATATTGCATACAAAATATGAATATGGTGTACAAAAATAGGCAGTACTCTTGGGGGGAAATACATATTAGGGAAAAATAATGAACTATCCTTTAACTGTTCTCCAGCTTCTGAAACTACGTTGCCTTCAAGATGTAATGCTAAACACAACCCTGAAGAGGCAGAGCTCTTCCAAACTCAGCAACAGAAATGTTCTGACAGTATCTTGATATACACATAGAAGATGATCTTGGTCTTTACAAGATCCTTCTATAATCCTGTTTGGCAGTGACCGTTCCTTTAGAATTTAGACTCCAGAGACACCTCAAAGACAACTCAGTCCATGGGAGCAATGATAACAGGGAGTATTCTCTGAATGTACTGCATCACAACTCACCACAAAACATATTGTGCCTCCAAAGCTAAAGCTCAAACCACAGGCAACTAATTGACTACAGGATCCCAGTATAATCCTGTTTCGCAGTGACTACTTCTTCAGAATTTAGACTCATAGACTATGAAAAAAACATACTTGTTATATGTATTCAGTAGTTAAGTCCAGTGTTTTAAACTTTGTTTTCATAAAACTATAGAATGTCTACATTTTTTTACTAACTGCTATCTTACAAACATAAACCATGTTCAATGGTTAAACATGCTATTTAATAATTATAAATACACACACACGTATATAGCATATTGAATGTTGGACGTGCTAGTGAAAATATCTGCAGGACAAAAAGATACAGCCATAAAATCGTTAGGACAAAATGGGTTGATTAAAACCATGACTTTCTAGCCGTAATCAAAGTTAAGCCCTTTGGGGGTTTACACTGTCAGCGAAATGAATGAAAAAAATGCAGGCCATGCTCCACGCCAAGCTGGAAGATAACGTATTCTTCTGTGTGCAAAATAGGAATAGAAAAACTTGCTGACTTTTAGAACTTGACAGTGGAAAATACATTTGCACACTTTAAAAAAGGGGGAAATTCAGCATCTCGATCACGGATAGCAAGCCGGTACCATCTACCTACAACTCCACTTATCCCCAACCACTAGCTGGGACTGATGGCTGGCTGGGATTGATGCGAGTTGTAGTCCAAAGAATCTGGAGGGCACCAGGTTGCCTACCCCTGGCCTAGTTCCTTCAAGACCAGAGGCAGCTGCAGAGGCTCCAAGCGCTCATCCAGCATAAACGGTGTGGAAAACTACAGGACACTTCCTGCTTCCCTTCAGCCATCTCTCAGGTCCAGTTTGGCTCCCAGATCAGCCACAAGATTGGCTGGTGAAGCATTTATAACCCTTCCTAACCTAGGCCAGCCCCAGCTGTGATCAGTTTGATAGTGACCTCCTACAGCCTATCAGAACTGCTGTATCTCTTTAGTTCAGGCTAACATAATCCTGTGTCTGCCTTGCCACACCTTCCCTGGTCTACGTCTTGGCCTCTGTGCATGCACTTTTACATGGCAGTGAACCTACCCAGTTTATGCCTCCTCCTCGGCCATGATAACTCCACTAAATGGTCAGAGATAACTGAATGTCTCCCCAGTCCACGCCTAACAGTCCAGCTACTGCACCACACTGGCTCTTGGCATACTTAAAACCACAGTTCTCAAGCTACCGATCATGGAGTATGTCAACGGTATTGTTCCTGACAACTGATGATCATGGACTCTACTCAAGATGGAAACACTAAGGCCATGGTGCAGTACTGCAAGGTCAATGGAAAATCATGTGTTGTGCTTTGCTCGTTCAGCTGTTCTTGCAGCTCAGTCTGGGCAGTTGTTTATTTACAAAGCAAGTCTTAAGGCACAATCCTATGTACATTTAGATAGAAAAAAAGTCCTACAACTCGCAGCATTCTCATGGCTGGCTGGGGGATGCTGGGAGTTGTAGGATTTTCTGTCTAAATATGCACAGGATTGCACCTTTAGTGTGTGTTTGTGTAAAGATAGCTAAATATAGGAAGAAGGCATCCCTGTATAGATTCTGCCTCTCAATTAGCTTTGAATAAGCATAGCTTCTTCGATCTTCTAGATTGAACTTCTATGCCCTGAGGAAAAATTCACTGCACATCAAGCCCCAGGAGATAAATCCACATAATCTAGGATTGCCCCAAGCAGATAACAAGATCCACAACACAAATGCTGTGTGTTTGAAGAAACTCTGCCTTTTTTTCAAGTGAACACCCAAGCCAGTATACTAAATTTGGTCTGGTGGATTCTCTCTCACCAGCTGCCACAAAGTGGACCGTGAAGGACTGTACCCTGCTTGTTTGTGTCAGCCGCTGCCCTTTATTTTTGTTGTTTTAATGTTTGCTCTTGATACTTTGCAATGAGCCGATCTTGAAATGTGTGTACATTTCAAAGATTGTGTGCAAATTACCAGTGGTACTCCCCTCCTCTATGCCTTCAGTGAGAGAAT
This sequence comes from Heloderma suspectum, assembly GCF_057233095.1. Taxonomy (NCBI): domain Eukaryota; kingdom Metazoa; phylum Chordata; class Lepidosauria; order Squamata; family Helodermatidae; genus Heloderma; species Heloderma suspectum. The sequence goes on from NC_139459.1 coordinate 30,306,430, forward strand.
AGGAGCCCACTGTTTAGGTGCAGTTTCATCACAGTCTAACCCCCCTCCCGCAATATTAGTCAAAAACTAATGGGGAGGGGTGGGAGTCACTTGATTTCTGTAGCTTTCATTTTTTCACATAAGGTACATATATTGCCTTAAACCAGGCTTCTCCAACCTGGTGCCTTCTGGATGTTTTGGACTATAACTCCCAGTATTCCTCCCCATTGGCCATGCTGGCAAGGGCTGTTAGGTGCTGAAGTCCAAAACATCTGGATGACACCAGGTTGGGGAAGCCTGCCTTCAATTGACATTTTTGAATAAAAGAACCAAATGTTCAATTCGGTGGCTACAGAAAGGGACCCAATTTAGCTCAAGTTAGTTGTGACTACGGCCTGATTCAGAGGTGATGGTGAAGGTTCACAAAACATTACTAATGCCGCATTCCTAGTGCCTGGTGTCTCATTTAAACAGAGCCACTGCATCTTCATGTGTAACATAAGCATAAAAAGAAACCAAGGCCTAAGCCAGCACTCAACTAGCGTACTAATGCTAATGCTTCACAGATAGCGGCAAAGGACCCACTTTAAACATAAAGCCACACTGGCTTCATCGGGATGTGCAGCCTGACTCCATGCATGTTTTCTCAGAAGCAAATCCCACTAGTTTCAACGTGACTTAATTCCAACTGAAAGTACATGAGACTGCAGCCTTAGGCATGGCTAACTATGGTTGGATTGGCATCCATGTAGATAGAAATAGGCAATCTTCTTAAAATATCCTGAGATTAGCACCTCTGTGTGACTACCTGGATCTAATTCAGTGACAACTTACAACAGTGCGGTTTTCAAAACTTGAAGACATCCGGTGCCGATCTACACTTACGGGTTTTTTTTTGCTTCCAATGAGGTTTTACCTCCCGTCTTTCACACTACGCAGTATCCGCCTCAAATTGGAACCAGAATTTCCCACTTCCGTGTTCCTGTTCTCAATACCCTTATATCCCGGTATTTCCCCTTAATGTGCTCTGATTTTCTGCCTTCGCTACCGTATCTGGTCGTAGTCCCCTCCCCTGCCTGTCCAAATACGGCAGTGTTTGTATTTCCCTCCTGTCCAATCACAGCTCTTGACAGCCGCATGTCGTCTTCCGGCTACTGATCACATAGCTTCCTCAGCACTCAATGTTTCCTCAGCAACAAGCAAAGGGCTGGATGTGCACGCGCTTGTCTGATCTCGGAAGCTAAGCAGGGTCAGTCCCGGTCAGTAGTTGGATGGGCGGCCACCTGGGAATCAGGCTTCCTGCATTGAGCAGGGGGTTGTTCTATCCCTTCAAATGAGACTAAGTTTTACCCTCTTCTATCCCCCGCGTTGTTGGCGGCCACCTGGGAATCAGGCTTCCTGCATTGAGCAGGGGGTTGTTCTATCCCTTCAAATGAGACTAAGTTTTACCCTCTTCTATCCCCCGCGTTGTAACATTGCATTGTTGCGATGGCAGGCACAATGTAGATCGGTCCCCAGTCACCTAACAGTTCTACACTCATCTCCATGTGTCTTGATATGCTGTCAAATTTGTGGCAGCCAAATCTTTCTATATCAAGAAATTAGCAGTTAACACGGAAGAAAATACTTTTGAAGCCTGGGAGCAAGTGTTGTTCCCAATGTTACACAGCAGAAATTTCTTTCTTTCTGTACATTTGCAAGTGTCGCACATCAGAGCAACAAGTAAACCAGCAATTTGCATCAGATATAGAACCCCTTGGCAGCAACAATCCAACTTCAGAAATATGGACCATTAGACATGTGTGGGCAAATTAAAGGTGCAAATTTAGCTAATAATTTCATGTGCAGTGGTATGCACTTACATTCCACTGATTTTAATTTGGAAAGTTTGGGTTTGTTTGCTTTTAAATTCAAAGTATTTTTATGAACAGAAGATTATTCAGGTGCTGTGTTGGTAACGTCTTTTGCACCTGTGGTGATATGCTCTAGAATGATAGCGTGTTTCATTTTCTTTCTTTTCTTAAAAAAAATAGGACCTTCCTGCTATCAGAAGATGGAGTTTGGATAAAAAGAAAATAATTGGTTGCATTTTCATTATGCTCTTTTAAGATTTTCAGAACTTTACTTAAATCCATCTAGACATTTCGCTTTCCATCCCAACTAATCCTATTTGAAGTTTTTTGCTACGCATAAACAGCAACATGCCACTGAGAACATTCATATTCACTCACTCAGGAAACACTTAATCTCTGCAGGAGGAGAACATTCTTGAGATTATATAACCAGAGATGGAACTCCACTGTCAGGGTAATTATATATTTAATTTTGCTTTTCTGAAGAGTCTACCTTTAGGACTTTCATTCCCATAACTTCTATAGTGTATAATTTTCTTTAAAAAAAAAAAAAGCATTCCAGTCTAAAATATATTGGCTGTTATGCCAAAACCCAAGTTAAACACATGCAGAAAAATCCACACATAGACTCATTTGGGACCTCTTCCCTAGCGATAAGCTCTAAGCATGGCTCAGCTACATAACAGACTCTTCTAAGGGCTTCTGCAACTCTCTTGCATATGCACCTTGGACCTTGAGATCACAGCTATCATGCAAAAGTAGCAAAGGGACAATCGAAACCTGCAGAACTGCCCATCTTGCTATTTAGTGTTTTAGAATACTGGAGCAAGCAAAAAGTGGAGAGGGTGGTGAGAGAGGACTGGATTATTGGCTGATGATGTCACAATGGCTTTAAATCTGTACTGCAATAGCATTTTCCTTATGAGTGTTCCTAGGGAGAGAGGCTTAGGACCCCCGGATTGGTTCTCCCAGTACAGCTTATTATTTCCCTTTTCTTTCAACACTCCTGACTGTATCAGTGAACACTCAGTCACAGACATCTGCTACAGAGATTAAGTATCACTGAAATCAGTTGAATTTACTTCTATGTAGCATGCACAGGATCAGTATGTTGCTGTCTAGAGTTTTGGAATAGACAGAATAGTTATAACAGAGGAGAAATACAAACCATGCTCACATTAACTTCTAGAAACTGGATCTAGAACTTGGCATGTCTGCCACATTACCAATGCTGTGAAATCATTCAATGTCCCTATATAAACATGGGCAGTTGCTGCTAAGGATACAAATGAAAGAAATCTTTCAGATTTCATATCTGCTGCCAACTTGTACTCTATTTACTTTGAGTACATTGAAGAGAAAGCATCCAGAATGCTTCTTATTTTAAGGAAACTGTAGGTGGATGTGTGCAGATGACCATTCCTGTACAGGAGAAGTTGGCAACATTTGGCCTTGAGGGCAGCTTGCAGAACCAGATGGAGGGTCAGGGGTCACACATGTCCACATATATACATGCAGCCCACACTTCACCTCTTCCCATAAACCAGACACACTGGAATGACTCGCGCCATGATGGTAACGTAAGAGGGCTAAAACTCTGGACTATTTTGTAAGAAAGTAGTATGAGCAAAGCACGGAGAAGACATGAATTGGCTTTCCTCTTACATAAAAGGAAACATGAAAGTAACATTTCATTGTGAATAACAACCAATTACCACCTCCACCACCAAGCTGGACCAGAAAATTAGATGTATGAAAAGGTCTCCAATGTTCAGTTTCAGGTACACACTTTAACAAACGGATAACTTCCTCATTAAAATCTATGGATGAATAGGATGGGGACATGTGTGGGGCTGGAGATTAAAATTCTGTCTCCTCTCCAGTCAAAAACTTCCTGGATACAACCTTGGGAAAGACCTGAATTGTTTTCCACATCACATACTATTTACCCATTACACACCAAGGGTTTAGCTCATTCGTATTTTCCAGGCGATTTGAATTGAGAGTTTAAAACAGGGGCGGTCAATCTCCAGCCTGTGAGCTGTATTCTTTCCCTCTATCCCCCACCCACCCTGGCACAGAAATTAGTCTCTTAAAAAAAAGTATCCATTGTTGCCAATGGAGGGTTTATAAAAACCCTAATTGCTGTGCAGGCGCAGCATTTTGAGGAGGGGAGAACTAACCCTCTACTGTGTGTTCAGACGCCCCTCAAAAAATCACTCCACACACAATGAGGGTTTTCAAAAAGCCTCCACTAGTGCAAGTGGAAGCTTTTAAAATGGCGAGGAAAGTTGGCTTCTATGTAGGGGGAGGAAAAAGCTGATACCCCCCCCAATTCCTTGCGCATTGTGACTTACTCCCCCCCCCCCCATGCGCATGGCACAGTCTTTCTAAAAGCTTCCACTGGCACCAAGAGAGTTCTTTTTAAAGCCTAATTGCTGCAGGGGGTAGGCCAAGGAGGGGAGGCAGCTGGGGAGAGACAGCAAAGGTGGAGAGGGAAAGAAGGGTGAATGAGAGGGTGAGAGAGAGGGGAGGGTGTCTCTGACCCCACCCACCACTGGCATGAGGGCCCCAGAAGGTTTCCATTGAAGGAATATGGCTCTCAGGCTGAAAAATATTTTCCAGCCCATTTACCTAACCTTTCCTTGAAATCTGTGACTGGTGTTTACTAAGGTTCATTTACTATTTAATGGCCAAACTAGACATGATGTCAGCAGATCCATATCCAGCGGAAGGGAAAGATTGAATCCCACTTCTCCAATGACTGGAATTTCTCCATACACAGAGACAACAGCTGCATTTGCCCTTTTAATAAAGGTCAAATCCTATGCATGTTTAGCCAGAAAAAAGTCCTAAAACTCCTAACATTCTCCAGCCAGCTACACTGGCTGGGGAATGTTAGGAGTTCTAGGACTTTCTTCTGGCTAAACATGCATAGGATTGCACTCTAAACTGCAGGTGATCTAATCACAGATCTCCTAACATCATGTCTCATTACATCCTGAACTGCTATGCTAAAGAGAAACCCAAACCAAAGGCAAGTCACTTATTCTAGGTCTGGAGTTCTCCAGTTCTGTTCTAGTGATCCTCCCCAATTCACAGTGGGGACCATTTTCTGAGCCTCCTTAAGATTAAATGAAAACAAAGCTAAGATGGGCAACCGAACAAGAGGCATTTTATTCTAGGTCTGTGAATGAGTAGAATACAAGAAATTGGACAGGACAAAACTTCACAGCTCTTTCACACTCTTCTAGCAAGGAAGAGTCTCAAAAGGCAGCAGCCTACAGAAAATACGATATCCCTAGATGTGATCTTGAGACATATCTGTCAGGGTTGGATCTGAGCCCATAGAGTCCCAAAGCAGCTCTGATTCTGAGGAAGAGATACAATCTGTGGGAGAGGAACCTGCTCGCTTTCCAGAGGTGCAGCTGGAGGGAGAGCCCCCCCCCCGCTCACATTCCTGGGAGCGACAGTGACCCTGGCATGGAGAGGGAGGGACAACTTGAGCTTCTAGACATGAGGCACAGGTGCAGAGACAAGCGGGAGGTTGTGGGAGCCGAGAGGAGGTGCTCAGCCCAACTGGCGTGACGACAACAGCTGCACCCCAAGGCCCCACAGGATGGGGGGGGACTCTCCCCTCCTACTTCTTAAGTTCAGAGATTTGCCGCGCTTTTCTCTAAACCAATTGGAGACCAACTGATGTTCCTAACGCTTAGAATCCCCTGGTAGGCTGCTCCTTTGAGTTTTCCACTTAGTCTCAGGCAATTAGCATCTGTAATTAGGTAGAATTCCATACAGAATTCCATTAGGTAGAATGGAAATAAAGCCTTGGAAAAGAGCCCTTTTGTCTGCATGTTGATTCTGGCTACTTGAAGATTTCATAAGGCAACAGGGGCATTCCTGACAATATGGTCTAAACGACAGTGGTTCAAACGTTAACACGCCCATCACTTAACCATAGTTCAGGGGTAGGCAATCTGGTGCCCTCCAAATGCTTTGGACTAAACAGAACTCCCAGAATCCTTGACCAACTGACCAAGCTGGCTGGGGCTTATGGGAGTTGCAGTCCAAAACTTCTGGAGGGCACAGGTTGCCTGCCCCTACAATAGTTAAACTGTCAGGGATGGGCTATGGAAACCTGGAAGAAAAATGTGTTCTTCCTTGAGAATGGTATATTAACCACAAAAATATTTACCAACAGTATAACAAAAACCAGTGGTAATACAAAAGCAGCTTTTAACCTATCATGGATGTGTTGAAGGTTTGAGTTTAGCTTTTCTACTGCATATTTGAATGGTCAGAGTTAACATGGCCAAGAAGGGAACATAAACTAGCTAAGGGTCACTGTCATGTAAAAATGCAATCAACAGTATACAGCTACTGAGCATGCTCAGACCTCAATAGGCATTTGGAGGGGGGTTACCACTTTAGGATTTTTTTAAAAAAAATACTAATTTGCGTTTACACAAACCTTGGGGTTTCCACAAGCATGCTCATGCCTGCCTCTTGTTTCTCAGTGGCCCCGTTTTGGCTACAATCCTGTCAGCGACCTGCTAATTAGAGGAAGCTCCCCTACAATAGTACTCCTGAACAAAAAGAATTGGCCATGCAGCATCACAGGAACATAGGCAGGTGCCTTCTACTGAGTCAGACCCTTGGTCCATCTAGCCCAGTACTGGCAGCAATGACTGGCAGCTGCTCTCCAGGCTTTCAGGCAGGAGCTTTTCCAGCCCAACCTGGAGATGCCAGGGATCGAACCTGGGACCTTCTGCCTGCAATGCACTGAGCCCCTCAGCAATTGTTTCCTGCAATACTTTCTTGCTTATGACAACAAAATCTATACACTCTGAGCTGGATTGGTTTGAATTGGCTATTACAATCCCACCCAGCTCATCAAATGCATAATTGCAATTGCAGTGAAAACCAGAAAGCACTAAAACCCTATTAAAAACCAATTTAAATTTGACAAAGAAATAACAAAGCTAACTTCACCCTTTGTCTTGACTTACCAGATGACCCCATCGTGGAAAAGCAAGCCTCACTGCAAGAGTTCTGAAAGGTGCTTAGGCTTAGATGTCAATGAGTTTCCAGCAGCAAGAGTTTCCACATTCGTGGAAAAATATTTGTGAGAGATGGCTCTCTACATGTTTCTAATGTGTCATACTGCAACATCGTCCCTTTTTTGTTCTTTGAGGCTGAGGTGGGACATATATTAATTATGAAAGACAAGGTACACATTTTAGTGCAACTAGTGCAGAACTGGGTATGTGCGATCATGTAGCCCTCTAGCTCTCATAAATTACTTTCCTAAATTCCAAATCCAGTGATTCCCAAGAAAGTTTCATATACTTTGGTGCCTCCTTGTGGCTTCAGTATAGCTGATTTTTTTTCTAGAAATAACCACAATTTGTGGGCCACCCTGCCAAATATTTCACATTGCCCCCCAATCCCCCCCTCTGAGAAGAATGGAAAAAACTTGCTTTTTTCCCATGGCCTCAATATTTCCAGAAATTTTACATCTCTATATTTGGTGCATGTGTGTTAGCTAGTTCATTTTGTTTGTTCGTTTTGTGATGTGTGGTTTGCCTTGGTTTTTTTGGTGTTATGTGCATTTTGCTTGTTACTGTTTTTGGTTTAGTTTGTATTTTGCCTGGGTTTTGTGTGTGTTTTGTCTGGTTTTGGGGGTTAATTATTTGAAATGTCTGGCTCTGCCAAAGTTAAATAGATCACCCACATAATATTTATAGTCCTGTGAACTTCAGACATCCCAGAGGTAGTCTGCAGAAGTATCTTTCTGTTTATCTGCAACCTTCCTTTAAAGAAGGAAGATTAATATGCTCTGTTTAAAACTTCGGGAAAAATGCTGTCTTATCTCTGCTCTTTTTAGTCTGTTTTCTGTTGGCAGGGTCCCTTTATGAATCTAGGTCTGTGCTTGTGACATTTTGTTGTACCTCTCTCAAATATGCATCAAACAATTGCCCATGAACATCTGGAGGGCACCATGTTGGGAAGGGCTGCTTTAGGAGCATAAAGTAGCCTTTCTGTTCCTAAAGTTATTTTATGTATAACTTAGTTTGCTCATAAAATTATCATTATATTTTAAAACTTTTAAGAGTAAACTCAGTAAATTTGTAATTATTGTCTAAATGGATTAGAACTATACTCAGTTACTACTACAGCATCAGAAACACCAGACTCTGTAGAACAAAACCCTAGCTATCAAGAATGCACATTTACTGTCAAGAATGCACAACAGTGACTCTACTCACATGTTAGGAAACTGAGCATAAATGTCTATCTGTAAAATATACTTTAGATCAATAATTTTAATTAGGAATTAAACAAATAACTACGTTGGGAATCTTATAGAGAGGATTAAAAAAAAAAAACATTTTTCTCCCATGGCTTCATTATTTCCAGACATTTTACATCTGTAGTCTTTCTATAGAAGTGTTCTTGCTACATAGTTAGAAATCATTTTGGGGGGAGTAAAGGCTGGGTAACAATATATAAATATGTTGTCTTAAATTCTAAAATAAATATTTCATAATCCACAGCTGTGCAATTTCTCTCATTTTTCGGAAAAAAACAAAAATGGTCCTTGGGGAAAAAAAGGGGGGGGATGTTTTTTCCCCAATTGTTTCCATTTTTTTCCAGGCCTTCACATCTCTAAACAAATACCCCACAAAAAACAAAAAACTCATGTAAAGCACAGGCAAAACACACATGCCTCGCTCCCCATCATCCCCTCTCGTCCCCCACAAGGGTCCCAACCACCCCTAACTTACCCTTTCTTTCTGGGCAGCTGGTAGCACTTCAAGGCAAAGCCCTGGGCTGCAGCCACCCACCATTTTTATTTTCTATGAGGCATTCACGGAATTAAAGATGGTACTGGAAGCCAGTGCTTCACTTTGCAGTGTGTCAGACTCCCAGGTTTGGTTTGGTTTGAAATTAATTTACAAATATTATTCAGAAATCAAGGTACATGCAAACATAATATATTGCTGAAATAAATCATAATTCTTCATGGCAAAGTGCTTGCCCAAACATTTTAAACACCTTACATTAACTTCATTACATTTCTATCCCCACTGACCTGGGAGTAATCCCCATTGAACTAAATGGAATTGACTTCTACATAGGCACATTCAGGATTGCACTGGTTGACTCTTGTCAAGTCATAATGGCTATATGCTACCTCCAGCTTCTGAGGCACTATGCCTCTGAATTGCCAGGTGCTAAGAAGCAACAGTGGGAAAGGGCTATTGCCCACATATCCCACTTGTGGGCTTCCCAGAGGTATGTGACTGACCACTATAAGAAACAGGATGCTGGTCTACATAGGCCTTTTGTATAATGTCATGGGAATCTTCAAAAATTCCTAACTCTAAGATGACCAAGTTCAGGGTTTGGTGAGCCTTCAGAACAACAGAGTTCATGATCTTGAAAGCCAATGCAGACATAGAGCTTTATTTATTTAGAAAATGTATAAAAACAAAAATACAGAAAAAGGAGATACAGGACTGCAATAATTTAGGGTTGGATCCAGGTTTAGGTGCGTGCAACTGGGCTGGTGGTTACAGACATCCCCACTGTTTCTCCCCATGGCAACGCCCTCCACCCCGCTGCCCCATGCTACACAAGAGGGTCAAGAGACCCAGCTAAATGAGGTAGGTTGTAGTATAGAGTGAAACGGGCAGCGCCCCAAATTGGGCAGAGGCATCTTCCATGAGTGAACCCTAGTACAAGGAGCTATTACTTTGCTAAGTTTAAAACTAATACATCTTTTTTCATTGGACAAAGATGATACAATAAAACCACCCCATCCAAGAGTCATATGTACAGGAACACAGGAATAAATGTACAGGAATAAATAAATGGAATGCCAGTTCAAAGATCACTGTGTGAGGTATATTACTCCTAAACTTGGCATAGTATCTGCTGTTTGATAAGAATATCCTGTTGCAACTTCTCAGCTTGATAAGAAAAACATTATTACTTCCGTACAAATCAAATCTACTCACTAATTAATCTCAAACCCTTCAAAAGTGAGCTAATCTTGGGAGATATCACATTGCAGGTGTCTGACCTGACATCTGTAGCTGTATTAGGTGTTCCCACAGTATGTTTACAACACACTCAATAAAATTATTCTCTTTCATCTTCTGATGTGTTGACAACCTAGCCTTGGTTTCGCCAGTAAAGCAAACCTCATTTCCGTTACAACCAGTGAGCAAAAACACAACTGAAGACTCAATGTTGAGCTGAAAGGACCATTGAGAGTTATCCAGCTTTCTTTTCCTTCTATAGAACACACGGGACAGCACAGGAGCTAGAGAGCAGCTTTTCTTATGGAAGATGTTTATCTGTTTAATTGGCTCTATATACATCAATGAAAGGCCGAAGGCCACACAGCACAAGCTAAGCCACACTAGGCATCACCAGAAACAGTTCAGACTACAACAGGAAGTGGCACTGCTGATTTAGTTGACGGCCCTCTTCGTTATAAATCACAATTACTTATTACAGACGTAATGACCTGTGATTCTGAGAGATGCGGCGCTGTTGAAGGCACCTCTAGACTGAGTCTTTGTATTTTGGTCATATTCAGTTCTTGGTAGGTCATATTCAATTCTTGGTAGTTAAAGGTCTCTCTAAAAACATATGTATTCCAGACTACTTAACACTGCAGTCATGGTGTATGTTTTTGACCTCTCAATCAAGAGGTTTTAAAAACCAAAAACAATGGCAACTGATCTTTCAATGCAAGCTTATGAGCGGAAATGGGGATTCTAACCTGCATTGTGTCAGCTGACTGAGGAAGGGATGTTTTACTGTTTTAATTAATCCAAAAATTAAAAAAATGTGGATTTATATAGGAGGCTTTGCTAACAATTTCCTGTCATTTTCATTGGCAAAGTGATAACCTCTCCTCGTCTTCTGTTTATAAACCACTGGCAGGAGCTGGGTAAGAAGCATCAGATCGTTTTTTTAAAAAAGAACACACAAAAAGCATACACAACCATATTGTAAAAAGTAGAAATACAGTAGAAATTGCTTTCAGAAACAGATAGTGAGAAAGCACAGATAAATATTGGCAGAACCATGCAGCTGTAAAGAAGCAGAATAGTCACTGAGTCCAGACAGTGGATCTCACCATTTTTATAGTTCTCTTATAAATATACAATATACAAAGAACAATATGCTACAACTAACCTACCATATGACAATAAGACAATAAAATCTATGGTGCAACACACTTAGAATACTGTGTCCAGTTCTGGTCACTGCACCTAAAAAAGGATGTTGTAGAATTGGAAAAAGAGCAGAAACGGGCAACCGAAATGATCAAGGGGCTGGAGGAACTCCGCTATGAAGAAAGGTTGCAATATCTGGGATTGTTTAGCCTAGAAAAGAGGCAAGTAAGGGGAGACATGATAGAGGTGTACAGTATGTGTGAACAGAATGTGGACTAGATGGACCCTTGGTCCATGGCCCTTCTTAAGTTCTTATCGCAACAGGCAGACAAGAATCCCAAGCACACTTGTTTGGAAAGTAATCACTGAAATCAATGAGACTTCATCATATCATGCTGCACTGAATGTTATTGATCCATTCTGCCCGGTATTGTCTAAGCTGACTGACAACCAGTGCACATGCATGATATCTTGCTTCATGGAAGATAAGGATTTCAGTGGCTACTACACATGATGGCTATATATTACCTCCAGTATCTGAGGCGGTATGCCTCTGAATACCAGTTGCCTGGGAACTCGGGCAAAAGGGAGTTAAAATGTTGTCAGGTCCTGCTTGTGGGCTTCCCACTGGCATCTTGTTGGCCACTGTACAAACAGAACGTTGGACTAGATGGCACTTTGGTCTGATCCAGGATGCTTTTTCTTCTATTCTTAAAAACAGGTTCCCTTGCCTGCACATGCAGCATTAAACGCACACCAGGAATCCATTATCTTTGAATTCCTAATCAAAACAGTTGCCATTTTCATGTCACTGGCACAAACAAGAGAGAGGAAGGCCAAGAGCAAGGATATTGACCATATGCTGTAAATGTGTATGTGTGTGTGTGTGTGTGTGTGTGTGTGTGTGTTGGGGGCACAGTTCAAAACCCAGTTTCTCCTGTTTGTTCTTTCATAATGGAGATAGCAAGTTCTGCAACCCACAAATGGAGTCTATATAGAAAACAACATCAAAAATACAGATTAGTCACTAATGCTCATGTCCTAAAGGTGTTACAATGCCTAGATGGCACAACAAGCTGAGCTATGACAAATGAGCCACATTTTTCAATAAGGCTACATCTTCTAGAAAGGACACCTATATTTTACTTTCCTCTTAACCTATATTCTAGTCTATTACATCATGATTCACAGCGCACCAGTATTCTCTTAACTAACTGGAAGGTCACATCTGTGGTCAGGATCTTTCCTTAAAAACACTGTTAGATGACATTGTGATTAGTAAGAAAAAAGCTAAGATACGTGGACATTTGAAAAATAAAATCTGCTGACTTTCTTGGGACGTCACATTCCATTTTCGGGAAATATTGTATGAGATTTCCTCCCTTTGGGTAAAGAATATTTCATTATGCAAAGCCATTTCAGTGTAAGGGGAAAACTGTATCAATGAAGAAACATTACAGTCAATCACGATTGCTCTCGTTGCTGTTCTTCCTGTGCACTGGTCTCTTCAAGACACTACACTAAGGATGTTAGCTCTAAGACACATCTTGGAAGTCATTAATATATAAGGCCCTTTTAGACCTTTATTCTATTATTTAAATGCACTTTGAATTATCTAGCACACTGTAGGGTTGCTGCTATAAAAATTAAATTAAACAACTCATCTTCCAAAGGCCTCTGGCATTGTTCTTTTCCAAGTTAGCCAACAGCCAATCATCCTTTGGGGGCACATGCATGATACACACACACACACACACACACACACACTTCCATTTGCAACCATATGAAACTTTTTACAAGGGTATTCAGAACTCTCTACTGGAGATCCTTTGACCTAAGCCAGCCTTCCCCAACCTGGGGCTCTCCAATTGTGTTGGACTGCAACTCCCATAATTCCTAGCCAGCATGGAGAGCCCCAGGTTAGGGGAGACTGAATTTATTTTCAATTCCATCATTCAGCCCTGGAATAAATTCTATTTCTATCTCCTCTTCACATCTAAAGAGAGTTCCCAAAATTCCATTACATTCTTGTGTGACCAGATGTGGCGCACCTCCTTACTTTCCCCATATAAGTGAATGGCTGCCATTGATGCCTGCGAGGAAAAATGCTGTTCTTCAAAATACTTTGCAACAAGGGCAAAACCTCCACTCCACCCCACCCCTGGAAGACTGGGGCCCGGCCCGGCCCAGCCCGGCCCAGCCCTCTCTAACAGATCCCATGGAGGGCACCATGTGCTTCTATATTCTCAGCAAACACAGAGGTACTCCGTTCAACAGAATTCATATGCTTCCCCCACCCACTACACACACACAAACTTATCATAAGGGTGTTGTTATTGTTTTGCTGATGTGACATAATGGCAAATAAGAGTACTTTTGGTATGGCAACCACAACTACCCCACAGCCTAGAACTGAGCTAGGGAAGCCTGTGATTTCCAGTCAGGCTTCTTCATGGGCAGCTTTCCTTTCAGTAGAGAAGTATTGCAAGTTCCTTGACACTATGCTCTAATTCAGCCTTGTATTTAACCACTAGCCTGGTTGCCATAAGTGACCAGTAAAGGCATGCAGGTGAGTGAACTAGTTGGTGGAGGAGAGATGGTGTGCTCCTGTCAGGGATTGCTAAGCCCTCCCACTGAGTAGTAAGGTAACAGAAACTTGCTGTGCAATCTACAAAACCTTTATTCAGTTACTAACACCTCTTCACACCTGTAGCATTATGCCTAATTAGCTAAAAAAGCAAGGCAGTTGCCTGTCAACTCAAATCTCGTCATGCCCATGCTTTTCCCAGACTCCTCCTTCAGGGAGGGTCCTCCTGACCCAACTTCTGGCAGGCAGCCAATCTGGCAGACCAGCTCCCACCTCCTCTCAACTGTGCCCGCTTAACTCTGCAACGAACTCTGATGTCTGTCAGTTCTGGTGCTCCCTCCCCCTCTGACAAAGGGCGAGTTCCCACCAGGAGGGGGGATGATGTCTCTGAAGCTGGGCCTCCTGTTCGATAAGCCCCTGGGAAGATTCATTCCTGCTTTCTGGATAGTCTTGGAGAATTTCCTTCCCAGCTCCCTGTCTTGACTGGGCTTCTTCTAGCTCTGCCTTCAAATCTGAATCAGAGTCCAAAACCAAACCAGGAAGCTGAAGCCCAATCCTGACAGCTCCATCCCTCCTCCATGCCCAGCATAGGAACTAAAAAGGCAGCTAGAAGGAATTCCCATCCTCCCCGGTCAGCATAGAAAAACAAAGGGCTGCTGAAAGATGGGTGGAGACCCCAACAAGCTAGTAATTTTGTGGGCTTATTCACAAGGCTCCTCTAATTCCCAGGCTTCCTCCACAGAAACCTTGATACTTACACTGGTTTACGTCTATACTGCAGAAAACTTCTAGATTGCTCTAAACACTGACACCCACTTGTTTCTGAAAGATACATTTGCTCCCAAACCATGGACAGGCTCCCACTTCTCTCATTTCCTGGTCTGTAAGGGTGGTTCTTTTAGGTATCATTCTGCAATTTAGGGCAATGTGAGGTTTAATGACTACTACTTCTGTACAGAAGATCTGCTCATTTAAGAGTGACAGGTCATTCAAGGTTTCAAGAGCCTGTGGGGCGGGGGGAGTTGCTTTGCAAAGATCAGTAGCAAATAATGTCACACCCTTCCATCTCTTTTGTATGCATTTAATAATTTAGCTCCCGGAAATCCACACACGCACACACGCTATACATCTACCATGGTAACCAGCAGCACTGCAAATGCATTTCTTTTCCTCTTTCAAGCAATTGTTGTCTCTGTGCTTTTTATTACCCTGGAAAAATAATGCTTTGGGGACCTTTCAGATGAGCTCATTACTACTTCTCTTTAGAATAACTGAAACAAGAAACAGCAAAGACCTGTTCAGTTAAGAGAGATTTCCATAACAATGAAGAGTCCAGTCTCCTAAAGGACAAACATTATTCATTTATCAAGGGTTGCATTTAAACATCTTAGATGACATGGTCTGTCATCAACCAGTTCAGGAAACTATCCTACAGACTTACAGGCATCCTCTGGACTCATGACTGTCAGTACATAATAGCCACTGTCCAAGTTCGCCTTGAGAAATTGCGTAATGGCTTCCTTGGGTTCTGGTGAGAACAGTGCCAGAGATTATGCAAAGTCGCCTTATTATGTTGTTTAGACAAGAGTTTCACCCAAGCCTATCCATTTGTCACTTCCTTAAGAACAGCTGACATTACTCTACCCTTACAGAATTTTTTTTGAAAACTCCTTCATTGTTTGTTTGTCACTTTCTTAAGAGCAGATGACATTACCCAACCCTTACACAAATTTTCTTGAAAATGCCCTCACTTTCAAAGTCAGTTTGCCATAAGGCACAGGAAAGGCTGCTGTTCAAGAGGGACAGGGGCCAGAGTATGCAATCGGAAAAATCACATGGTAAAGATTTTCCTGGACTATTACTGCTTCAGACTGCTTGCTCACCTTTAAAAAAAAAAGTCCTCTCTGTGCATAACAGAAAACAAGTATGTCAAGGAGAGGGACTGAACCCAACTTTCTCTAAAGATGCAGTATGGAGTCCCGCAGTTTCTGTGAGGCACTCATGCCCTCCTTCATGACACTCCATTACATCCCCTCCCCCTCCCAAGTTAGTCAAGCATGCTCAGTATTCATTGGACTGGGTTTGGCGGGGGCGGGGACATTTAAAGTTTTGTTTGTACTTCTACAAACTTTGGAGTTCCCGAGTCTACTGATACCTCCCTCTTGTGCATGGGTAGTGCCATTTAAGCAACAGCACTCACACTTGAACAATGGAAATAAAGTGGGACCTGCAATAACAGGTTGCAGTGTGCAGTGCTTCTGTTCAGGATTCCACCCACTCCATTCCACTCCTCCTGCCACCTGGGCTTCCATTTTCCCCCCAACTTATTCTGTCAACATTTCATGATCTCTGAGCATATTCAGTCTCCATTTGGCTGTTCTTGGGTTCCCCTCCCTTTATGATTTCCTCCCTACAGTTCCTTTGTACTTCTGCAAGCCACAGGGTTCCTCTAAGTCTGCTGATGCCTCTGTTTTGAGTATGCATGGTGCTATTTTGGGTACATAAGCGACAGCACTCATAGAACCGAGATCACTCTTAGTATATATGACAATAGCAGAACGAGATCTTTTTCAGGGCCTGTGGAGCCTCCACTGTCCAAGCAACCTACCATGCAAATCCTATGCATATTTATTCAGAAATATATCCCACTATGTTCAGTGGGGCGTACCCCCAGGAAAATGTGTAAAGGTCTGCAGTCCTAATCTTCCCCTTGTCACCTGCCCAGTTCTGTATTCTGCGCATGTAGCAACATGACAGACCTTTGCTTCTGCAAACTGCTTAGTCTCAGAGATTAGACAGAGGATACAGAGTACACACTGTCAGAAACACAGGACAGCCACCAAAGCGGTGTTTGGTCCTGAACTCCCTGCTGAGGGAGACTAGGTTGGCTCCCTCTTTGCTGTTCTTCTGCCGACAGGCAAAGATGTTTTTATTCAAGTAAGCCTTTGATGTGTATGCTGGTCTGTTGTGTTGGATGTTAATGTTGTCTTTTTAATTGTGCTTTTAATGTATTTATTTTATTATGATTTTAATCGGGTGGGTTTAATAGTTACAATAATGATTGTAAGCCGCCTTGAGTGCCATTTGCTTGGTAGAAAGGCGGGGTAAGAACAGAGGAAGCTGCCTTATACCGAGTCATACCCTTGGTCCATCTAGCCCAGTACTGTCAACAGTAACTGGCAGTGGCTCACAAGTTTTTCCTGGCCTATCTGGTAAGGCCGGGGATCAAACTCGGGACCTTCTGCATGCAAAGCAGGTATTCAACCACTGAGCTGCGCTCCTCCCCCCTAGAGTAGATGGGAGCAGAACTTGACACAGGGGTAGCTTTTTCAATGGCAGCCCCACATTTCGTAGCCTGTGTGGTTTGCCCAGACTGAATGAAGGGGTTTAACTGTTTAGGATCCAAGCCTTTGTTTTCCGGTAAATTCTCAGCCTAAGCAATGATCTCTCACAAGCCTTTATTTGTCCTTACAACTGCATGCCATGTTCTTCATTTCCTATCCTGTTGCATATTGTGTGCTATTAAACAGCTGCTACATTTCCCCTGAGATTATTTGGCTCATTAAAAATATCACTTCTTCATATTACATCGATGCAAGAAGTGCCAGCTTCCTCACCTGATTAAGCAGTTCTAACAACTTTGTCCTCTGCCAACATTCTACAAATCTAAAAGTAATTGATATCCCGGAAAGAACATTATTTAGGTGCTTGCATATCTCTCTGCAATTCAGTAGCAACAAGAGATAACATTACGTTTTCTAAGTATTATAAAATTCTAGGGAAGGAAACTCGTGTTTGGAATTTGCGTACCAACTATAATGGCCCCAGATCTCAAAACATGATAGCTTCTTATGCTGTGGTTATGCCAAACACCAGCTGATTAAGTAATCTGAAGACCTTTGTCCTCCATCATAACTTTTTAATAAAGCTGAGAAGCAATACGTAGGAAGGAAGCAAACTTGTTAATGGCTTCTGTATTTATCAATAATCTAGCGTTTAAGATTAAAAGGAAAACAAGAAAGAAGTAAAGGCTGAGAAATATATCCACATTCATAAGTATAGACTAGCTGTAGTAAAAGTGATGTAATGTGCTTATAAAACTTTTCACTGAAAAATATGTATTAAGAAGAGAATCTGTCAAGTGCAACTCCTTTCAAATATTTTATTTATTATTTTTGTAATATATTTATATCCCACATTTCTTCCAGGAGCTCAAGGCAGCATACATAATTTCCCTCACCCATGTTTATCCTCACAACCACCTTGTGAAGTAGGTTAAATTGAAAGATACTGACCTGGTTCGCACATAATGCTAATCCATGGTTTATTTAACCCATGGTTTGTTGGCCTACCCAGGGTTTGTCTGGCAGACAATGAAATGAACTGTTTGTTTGTTTATTTATTTATTTATTTAATGTATTAATCGCCCATCTGGCTGGTCACCCAGCCACTCTGGGCGATGTACAGAATATATAATAAAACAGTTTAAGACAATAAAATTCCACAGTAAAAATGTCATTTTTAAAAAAATACCCTAACCCAGCCCAAATGACTGCCTGAACAACCACATTTTTAATGTGCGGTGGAAGTTCATTAAAGAGGGGCCATGGCGGAGTTCCCTAGGGAGGGAGTTCCACAGAGTGGGGGCCACCACAGAGAAGGCCCTCTCCCTCGTCCCCACCAGCCTAGCTGTCCGGGCTGATGGGAAAGAGAGAAGGCCATCCAAGGCTGATCTTGTTAAGCAGCCTGTCTGGTGTTGCTGGAGGCACTCCTTGAGATAGGCTGGGCCGGAACCATATAGGGTTTTAAAGGTCAAAACCAACACCTTGAATTTGGCCCGGAAAACAGATGGTAACCAGTGCAACTCCTTCAGCACTGGAGTGATGTGATCTCGCCGGCGGCTGCCTTTAATCAGGCAAGCCACCGCGTTCTGTACCAGCTGCAGCTTCTGAACCATCTTCAAGGGTAACCCCACGTACAGCACATTACAGTAGTCTAAACAAGAGGAGACCAGGGCATGTACTACCGATGGGAGCAGATGGTCGAGAAGGTAGGGGCGCAGCCACCATATTAGATGGAGTTGGTACAGCGCTGTCTGGCTCACAGCTGACACCTGAGCCTCCATGGACAGCTGGGAGTCCAAAATGACCCCCAGGCTGCGGACCTGGTCTTTCAAGGGTAGCCGTACCCCATTCAACATCAGGTAAACATCCCCCAACCTCCTCTTGTCTCCCACCAGAAGTACCTTGGTCTTGTCAGGGTTCAGCTTATTGCACCCCATCCAGCCACTCACCGTCTCCAGACATTTGGACAGGGATTCTATGGCCAACCTTGGTGAAGATTTGAATGAGAGGTAGAGCTGCATGTCATCCGCATATTGATGACGCCGCACCCCAAACCTCCTGATGATAGCCCTCATCATCTATGTGTAACATCGTCTTCACATAGATGTTAAATAGCATTGGGGAGAGGATGGAACCCTGTGGCACCCCACAAGTGAGTGGCCACGGATCCAAAACCTCCTCTCCCAGTGCTACCCTCTGGTACCTGCCAGAAAGGAACCACCGCAATACGGTGTTTCCCAACCCCTCCAGGCGGTCCAGGAGGATACCGTGGTCAACGGTATCAAAAGCCGCTCAGAGGTCGAGGAGAACAAGGAAGGAGCATTCACCCCTATCCAGAGCCCTCCTCACATCATCCACCAAAGCAACCAAGGCCGTTTCTGTCCCATGCCCAGGCCTGAAGCCCGACTGAAATGGATCTAGATAATCAGATTCTTCCAAGTGTGCCTTCAACTGCATCGCCACCGCTCGCTCAATCACCTTGCCCAAAAATGGCAGATTCGAGACTGGGCGAAAGTTGTTCAGAACTTAGGGATCCAAGGAGGGCTTCTTTAAGAGTGGTCTTATCACCGCCTCCTTGAGGGCTGATGGCATCACTCCCTCCTCAAGGGAGGCGTTCACCACCGCCCTGATCCCCTCACCCAGCCTCTCTCTGGAGCTCATAATGAGCCAAGATGGGCAAGGATCAAGTAAGCAGGTGGTTGGCTTTACAAATGAAAGCACCTTGTCCACTTCATCAGAAGGAAGAAGCTGGAACTGAACTGTGGTTTGTTTTCTCACTTCCTGAGTTGTTTGCTTTCCTCCTCCTTTGCCCACTCCCTCCCTGTTTCCCAAATGCCTTTGCAGCGCTGTAGTACTGGCATGTAGAGCAGGTGTTTGGGGTTGTTTTTTTTAACTACTCTTGCCTGCTGCCTCCATAGCCTAGTGAAACAACCCACGCTTTTGGTTCACATGTAACAACAACCCATGGTTTAAACAACCCAGAGTTCAGAACCCAACAACAAACCCTGGGTTGTTCATGACTAACAAACCATCCTTCGTTAGCACGGGTGGGATCATGCATCATGACAACCCAGAATTTAACAAACCATGGGTTAAATAAACCATAGGTTTGTATTATGTGCAAGCCAGGTCACTGACTGGCCCAAGGCTATGCTGTGACTTTCATGGCTAAGTGGGGATTCGAACCTAGGTATCCCCACTCCTAGTCCAACACTCTCTCTCAGTTCATAGGAGTTTCATTGTTCTGTCCAAAAAGGATTCAATGTCCTTTCATAAATGAATTCTTAATCTGCCAATGAGACGTTGGTCTAGTACTCATTTTGACAAAAGTTTTAGGCCTAGTCTACACACACATCATGAAGCAGTAGGATATTGAGGTAGTAGAATGACTTATACTATTTTTAATACTCTTCCATGTTAACTCCCTGCAAATAGAGAACTAGCACAAACGAAGTGCTCAGCTATGACCTGTTTCACCAATATGCTAGCTTTCTATTTACTTAGAGGGTGTTGTTTTTCAACATAGAAGAGCATTCTTAGGTGATGATGTCCATTCAACGGCATGCCCGTGTAGACACAGCCTAATTCATTAAATATCCAGATGTCATCCATAACACCACAAAATGGGAATAGAAGGTGCTAAATCTGACAAAGTTTCTAAATCTGAATCTAAAGTTGCATAAATCAAACTCCTGCAGAAAATATCTCCCAAACTAGAATGTGCTTACATAAGAAGGGCTTTTTAAAATGCCAGCTTCCTTAAATAAGAATACAGTTACAGGTATTTTCAATGTCCAAAGCATTTAACTAAATAGAAAGTGAACCTACAAAGGGAGCCTCAGACTTTGTCCTAGTTGTCCTCCCTAAATCAAGTGCATGTCATCAGAAAGTTACACACTCTGAGATGCACACACAAAGGGTTGTATCGGATCTTAGTCCTACTTAGAGCAGACCAACTGAAATGAATGGGACTTGTTCATCATGACTAACTCAAGTCCCATTCATTTCAATGGGTCTACTGTAAACAGGACTAACATTAGACACAGCCCAAAGATACATGGCTAATGCAGAAGTCACCAACACAGGCAAAAGAAAAACTCTGGAGTAGTTCTTTTGGAGTCTGGTGGCCATATTTTTGCATTTATGGTGGTTCAATCTTTGGCAACAGAAAAGATGCATTTCTCATCTGGAGATGAGCAGTCAGTGATCCCATAGCATCTTGGGTTCTGCACTGTCTTCTCCAACTTAATGCCCTCCAAATGTGTTGGACTACAACTCCCATCTGGAGGGCACCAGAGTGGGAAAGCCTGGTTTCGAGGACATACATTTTAGAAAGCTGCCTCTAATTGTTCTTTCTGTTCAAGAACATATTTCCAACAGCAAGTAATTAGGTTTCATTGAGTCCCACAAGGCATTAAAAGGTGTACCAGCCAATCACTCTTAAAAATATGAAAACAGCATGCAGATGAATCTCTGTGTTAAGAAATGAAGCAAGCTCTTGCACAATGCTGCAGCTCAGGTGGCCAGATTGATAACAAAGAATATAGTTATACAAATACGTAGTTTCTGACCTTCAGTGTTGTGTGTGTGCAGGGGCGGGGGAAGGTTGTGAACAATGATTTGTTTCACATGAGAAAAGGTAGATAGACATTGCTACTGAATAAATAAACAATGAGAACTAATTCACATAATAAAGATATACAGACCATATAATTTACAAATACAATTATCTATGGATGCAGAAAAAACTTCCCAGTTACATCAGACTTTTGAGTGCAGGACTAAGGTGGTAAGTTCAAACTATTTTACACCTAGGACATTTCCCCAAAATAAATTACTACTGCATGCAAAGTAGGCATGAGCACTGATTTGACCAGTTTAGCATAATCTGACGGTCACTTCAAATAGTGGCACAATTTAGATCCCTGATTTTTCTACAGTGACTGAAATATATCTCTCAATTTCTGTCTGTGCTGCCTATTTAGATGACTAGCTGCCTTTCCATTATGCCTAAAGGCCTTCTTATTTAAAAGCTTGAGAACTTCATCAAAAGATAATGATCCTATCCTATTTCACTGGATTAAAATGGTCTCTACTGTCATCTAGTGGCTAGCCAACATTACTACTATACCATGACTAAGGGTGCAATCTTATGCACATTTAGACAGAAAAAAGTCCGACAACTCTCAGCATGCTGGGAGTTGTGGGACATTTTTCTGTCTAAATGCGCATAGGATTGTGCCCTAAATTTACTAACTTGTAAATTAAAATTTACCTCTTTTTTGACAACAGTCTGCTTTTGACAAACAGCAACTTCACATACAATACACGTGCAGGTTTAAACCTGAAATGTTTCAAGTGTATGTGTAAAACTGTGAAGTCAGAGAGGAACATCCATTAGAGAGGTGTGATTGGCTGCAGCTTCCTGCTGAGTGTATACACAGGAGCAAACTTAGGGTTGTCTCATGCAAATGTGAATTTGGTTATCACATTTTATATGGCAACTAAAACCAGTTCAGTTCATTTGTTCTGTGATTTCATTTTTATTTGTTTAAAACCAACAGGCATCAAAGAGGAACACAGAGACAGTCTGGAAACACCACTAAGGCTGCAATCTTATACATAGTTTCCTGAGAGTAGGTACCACTGAACTCAAAGGGACTTCTGAGTAGACTGCATTGTAAATCTTATAACAGATGGTCTATGTTATAAGGGTATATTCACCTCTACAAATTTAGCTCCAATTTTAAGTACAACACCCGAATGTAAAGTAGCTTTGTACATTACATGGAAATGGAATCACTGACTGCTATATAGTTCCATATGCCCCTTAAATACAGTGGCAGAGGAATATAAGCTGACCTTAATACTTGTTGCTGTAAATTGGTTGGCAAGCAGGGCTCAGAAAGCAGGAATCCACAAGACAGTGACTTGGTTCACATGCCATCCATGCCTCACCATGAAGGGTTACTTAACCCACAATAAGCCACGGTGCCTGCGACACCATTTTGCATATTCAACACCCAGCTGGAAATTTCCTTATCATGTGAACCTGCCTCCCATGCTTACACAAGGGTTGTTTGCTGGTTCTGTATGACACAACAACCCCCAGTATGCAAAATGGCAACAAGCATGCTCACAGCCTCACCGAGGGTTGAACAACCCACAGAGGGCTGTCATGTCATGCGAACTGGCCCAGTGACAGGTAACACACTTACCTAACACACTGTATTTCAAAAAGGATATTGTAGAGCTGAAAAAAGTACAGAAAGGGGCAACCAAAATTATCAGGGATGTAGAGCTACTCCCATACAAGGAAAGGTTACAATAAGCTTTTTAGTTTAGAAAAAAAGCACATAAAGGGCAGGGGAGGGGGGAATTATAGAAATTTATACAATTATACATACTGTGAAGAAAGTGGATAGAGAGAAGTTTTTCTCCCTCTCTCATAAGACTAGAATCTGGGGCCAACCAATGAAGCTGAATGGTGGGAGATCCAGGACAGACAAAAGGAAGTATATAGTTAAACTATGCAATTTGCTCCCATAAAATGTAATTTACACAGCTTTAAAAAGGGATTAGACAAATTCATGGAGAATAGGATTATAAATGGCTACTAGTCTTGATGGATGCATACTACCTTCAGGATCAGAGGTAGCATGCTGACTCTGAATGCAAGTTGTTGGCTATCCCCATCATGTCCTACACTGGGCTTTCTATATGCATCTGGTTGGCAACTCTGGGAAAAAGGAGGCTGAACTAGATAAGCCTTTGGTCTGATCCAGCAAGGCTCTTAAGTTCTTACTTCATATATGCCAAAAAGAGGGCTAAAGAATTGACATCAATATACTACAAAGAATCATGGAATTGGAAGAGGCCATTTTGGCCATCGAGTCCAACCTCTGCTCAGTGCAGGAATCAAGTATTTTGGACTGGTACAAATGTGACATAACTTGGCTACCTTACCATGATTAGGAATCAAGAGCAGCCCCACACAGGCTTGCACAATTCTCACTCCACCTTCTCCCAACCCCTTCCCTTTCTGTTTCAGATCTATCTCTGTGTAGTATTATGTTTGCCCTGATCTTACCACTTATCATAGTTAGCTAGGTTAGCATAGTTAGCAAGGTTTGGTGATAACTGCGGTTAGTGTTAAGATTAGTGCAGACATACCTCTAACTCTTAAGCTGAAAGGGAATCGGAATGCCATGTGAGAGGGAAGGAGAAGGAATGAGCAGGGAGGAGTGTGTGAGCACATAGGTTAGGCAAGTGGGAATACCTGCACCGGATCTCAGCAACTGCAGATTTCCTTAACCTAGTATGCTTCAGAAGACATTTTCCAATTAGAAACACAATGTGCACACCTGAAAAAAGAATGAGTCATCATGGGAAATTAAAAGCAGCATCCATACCTTTCATTTTCAGCCAAAATTGCACCTTCATCCTTTAAACATTTACTTTTGGCCAAGCTGTCTTCCAGAAGTCCCTTTTTCCTTTTAGCTTCAAGAAGCCAATCAATCTCATCATTGTCAACAAGATCCTGTTCATCAGCAGCCTGAGCTTCAAATTGCTGAGATGTTACCTTCGACACCTTCTCGCCAATCTTCCTCTTCCACCCAAAGGAAGCCATTTCAGAACACTGGAAAGAAGGTATTTTCAACTATTTACACCATTTTAGTTTTACATGAAAATTAACAGATTACAACTGAAATTAGTCCTAACTTAGGTAGCAAGGCTACTTGTTCACAAAGGGCTAATTTCTGCAACAAATTCTGGCCTTGATCTATGACTTCTAGATCCACATGCAAAAACAAACACATCCACCCCCCTAAAATGAAAGCCAAAACATAGACTTTATTTATTATTATTTATTATTATTTATTATTAAAGGGACATTTAGGTCACATTTCAGCTAAAGGAAGAGTTTGTGAACATTTCACTTCCACATTTATGCCCCTGAGGGTTCAAACAACCGTGAACAAACAGCAGAGTCCACCATTCCCAAGCTTCAACTTCCTGAATTTCCAAGCATCTGCAGAGGTGTTAACTCTGGACTTCACTTTGGTCAGAATCTACAGATATCACACATACATTTTTAAGTGGTTCTGAGTTGTCTGAATCAAGCCAAAACATAGGCTGTGCAGAAGAGCAACTAGTTTCCTCCTGAGACATTATTTTTTTAAACGAGAGCCTTTAAAACTTATTAAATATTCATCGGATTTTGCTTAGATGTGTAGTGGAAGAAAGGTCTCTATATCAAACTGCACAGTTAATTTTATATCTATTCAATCAGATATTAGATACTCCATGGTGCGGAGTACTTGGGGCCAGCTTCGGCTGATCCGCAAGCTACAGCCTTTCATGGAGAGGTATAACCTAGCCACAGTAGTAGATGCACTGGTAATTTCCCAGTTAGACTATTGCAATACGCTTTATGTGAGGCTGTCCTTGAAGACGACTTGGAAGTTGCAGCTAGTGCAAAATGCAGCAGCTAGGCAGCTGACCGGAAAACCTAATCAAAATCATATAACACCAATTTTAAAGGAATTGCACTGGCTGCCGATACGCTTCCAGTCGGAATTCAAGGTTTTGGTGATGACATTTAAATCCCTGAGCAGCTTGGGGCCTCGATATTTGAGGGAGCACCTCTCCTTATATATGCCTGCCCGAGGATTGAGATCTGTTGGAGGGGCCCTACTCTGCATCCCACCAGGGCGAGACATACACTATGGCAGGACACGGGAGAGCTTTTTCTGCTGTGGCACCCCGGTTTTGAAATTCCCTCCCCTTGGAGGTCTGATTGGCGCAGACATTGGTCTCATTTTGGCACCAAGTAAAAACATGGCTTTTTACCAAAGCCTTTGAGGGCTAAAATGCATTCCCTAAAGTAGCACACTGTTCTGTTTTATTGTTTTAGATTTTAATTGGTATTAACTTGTTTAATGGTTTAATATTTTTTAGCTGTTTAAATTATTTATTTTTTTATACTGCTTAAACTGATTTTATCTGTATGCTGCCCTGAGATCTTAATGATATAGGGCAGGATACAAATGTTTTAAATAAATAAATAAAAATATTTATGACATATCCATCCACCAGTCAGAGCAAGATCTATGTTTTCTGTAACTCCAATGTTTATAAAGGACAATGAAGAAGCATCTCCATTTACAGTGAAAAACTGAGCAACATAGGAGCAGAGCGGAAGAAAAACCAGAACTGGGCACCTCAAGGAAGAAGCAATAAGACCCGACCCCCCCCCCCATCCATTGAGGGACTGTGGCCATCACTGAGGCAAGGGAAGGAGACATGAACAGACACACACTCCCAGTGAAGGACCTGAGCAACCAAGATGGACAGTTGCCCATCAAAGGCCCTATAATGAAGAGTCTGGAAGGATCTTACTGAGAATCCAAAATGGTAATGCGATGGGCACGTATTTATTTATAACATTCATATACCACTCCACATCAAAAGATTTCAAAGCAGTGAACAGCAAAGACAAAAGGATAAAACACCATGCTAAAACAGTTAAAACGTTTTAAAAGAGACAAGTTCCAATAAGACTGAATTTAATAAACTGCAGCTTTAATAAACTCAAGGAAGGCCTAGAAAGCCAGGTGTCCTCTGTTACAGAGGTCTACCCTGTCTTTGAAGGGGCCGCTGTGGCTTAATGGTTGAGATGCTGAACTGCAGACCGGAAGGTCGGCAGGTCAGCAGTTCGAGACCCGAGTGCTGCGTGACAGAGTGAGCTCCAGTCTTCAGTCCCAGCTCCTGCCAACCTAGCAGTTCGAAAGCAAGAAATTGCAAGTAGATAAATAGGTTCTGCTTCGGCGGGAAAGGTAACAGCGTTCCGTGCGCCTCGGTGTTCAGTCATGCCGGCCACATGACCACGGAAGCGTCTTCGGACAGCGCTGGCTCTTCGGCTTAGAAACGGGGATGAGCACCGCACCCTAGAGTCGGACACGACTGGCTGGGGACATCTTTACCTTTACCTTTTTTACCCTGTCTTTGAAGGGCTGCCAGAGGACCATCCTCTATTTTGAAGGCATCCTCTATTTGAAGCGCCGTCCAGCCCCGGTCTGGTTTAAAGATAAAGAACCATCCAAAGGCAGAGCTGGGCCTGGGGCTTGCACCTGGGCAGCAGGCTGAACAGGCAGGCACGCAGCTCACCTGGTCCCAGCCTTCCGCACTATGGCGAGATGCACTGCTTGTCCATCTAAATGATAACAAGTATTCCTACGTTCCCATCTATCAAAAAAAAATAATAATAAGCACACATACAGGCAAATAAATGTTGGCAAATCAATGCCCCCGTGGCCTTCTTTTGGGGCGAGGCCTGAGAGGCCAACATACCGGGGGGGGGGCGGGGGGGATGCAGAGAGAAGGCTTTTAGAGGAAGGCCTTCTCTTCTGGGGGGGGCGCTGGGGGGGTCTGTAGGATAACACTTTATTCTCTCTACCCACGAGTGGCGTGGCGTGGCGTGGCGTGGGGGGAGTAAGGCCCAGCAGAAAAGAGGGCAGAGTTACCTGAAACCCCCCCTCTCCAGCTCTCTCTCTCTTCTCCACTGGATCAAGCCCCGCCCCTCCGGAAGCTGCAAAAACGGAAACGCCTACACTCTGCCAGTTTGGATACGCTGCGTCCCTGGCCGTCCACTCCGAGGCTTCCGGTCCAACCCGGAACGGGTTTCCGGCCGACTTCCGGCACCAAGTATACAGCCGCTAAATACACCAACGCCTTAGAACAACAGCGCCTTAGATTTCGCCAACTTTTACCGGAAGCTGAGGCGGTGTGTCACTCCCTCCTTTTTCTATCTCCGTGGCGCCGACAGCCGGAGAGCGCAGGAAAACTACAACTTCCGGCCTAGCGAGGGAGTCGCCCTGGTCTGTGCATGCTGCGATTACGCCCCAAAGCATGCTGGTCGATGTAGTGTGAAGGTGGCCGGCGAAATGCATGTCGCCCGGGCCGCCGATAAAAGCGATGTGACGAGGTCGCAGTGGCGGCTCTAGCAATCTATCCTGGGGAAGGTGAACTACGTCCGCTCACACCCCAGGGCTTTTAATCTCCTGAAGAGATTTTCATGTTCTGAAAATATGGGGAATTGTACCCGCTGTTTGTCTAGTTTAAGCGCCATTCGATTCAATGGGTCTACTCTAAGTAGGGGTAATACTGGATGCAGCCCTATAAAGACTTCCCCAACCTGGTGCTCTCCAGATGTGTTGGACTTCAGCTCCCATCCCCAGCCAGTATGACCAATGGTTGGGAATGCTGGGAGTTGGGGTCCAAAACATCTGGAGGGCACCAGGTTGGGGGAGGCTGCCATAAAGGCATCCATCCTGCTGATTTATTAAGGATGGGGGGCGGGTGTTAACTGGTTTTAAAGTACAATTATGATTCTTTGCTTTTTCCAGGACAGGGCATTATGCAATTAATCACTGATTCATCTTTTTACATTTATACTCCTGCAACCTTCAGCACAAACATTCTCGGGACAGCTAACAAAAGAGATAAAAATGATGCAATCAGTCGCTCCACTGGTACAGAACACAAGCACCAAGTTTTTGTTTGATTCCTGAACTGTATCCAGAAACCACGAGCAAGAATATTTACGTGTGGTTACTTCAGAAGTAAGAACCACCATGTGCAATGAAGTTGATGCCTAGATGAATGTGTCTCCAAACTGCAGCCTGCAATGCTTAACTAGGGCCACAAGCCTGTGCACTCTTACTTAGGAGTAAGCCCCACTGAACCCAAAAGGGACTTGCCTTTGTGGCAAAAACACAGCAGTGATCTGAAGCTGCTACACAGTCTCAGCTTTTCCACTTCCACTCTACTGAGGGAGACAGAATCAAATATACAAATAATATCATTCTCAGAGTATACTGCTTTATTATATTATTACATTTATATCCCTTTTTTCCTCTGCAAGGAACCCAAGGTGGCTTACATCGTCCACTTCCTCTCCATTTTATCCCCACAACAACCCTGTGAGGTAGATGAGGCCGAGAGTCCATGACTAGCCCAAAGTCACCCAGTGACCTTCAGGGCCTGAGTGGGACTAGCACCTGGATCTCATGAGTCCCAGTCCAACACTCTAACCACTACACCCTACTGTAGCCCAAACTGCACCACCCACATGAGGGAGGTAGAGGGATGTTGATAGGTGAGGCAACTGAAAAATAAATCTTTAGAACCTCCTTCTAGGGCAGGAAAGAACCTCAGAAACAGCCCAATGAGGACGGTGCTCACTGACTACAGAACGCTAACTATTGAAAAGGGAAGAAACAGAACAAGTATGGAAGATTCTGGAAAAGGGTTGGCTGGCACCCCGAAAACGACCACTCCATACTACAACATTTTGTTGCAAGTCCCACTTGTCCCAACTAAATTTGATTCCCATCAAACAGTATTTCAGAAGTGCTGTTCTGTTTAAAATTTTAATGTTTAAAAAACAGGTATCGGGGGAAAAAATGGCTCTTTCAAGAGTTGCAGCAGCAGGAACAATTTCTAGAAGGGTAAGCCGTATTTCTTGCCACAAAAGCAATGAAGTGTTGTGGCACCTTAAAGGCTAATAAATTTATTAAGGCATAAGGTTTCATAGACTCCCAATGAGCAACTGGAATTAAAAATTAAAAAAAATCATTTTAACTTCAGGTTGCATAAAACTTACTGCTGTAAGAATCACAATTTGCATACAGTGTGCTTATACATTTGGAAGCATTTGAAAAACAGCATTAGTGTCGCTGCAGGTATGAATTAACTGGAACATGAGCATTTCTGTCTGGCGGTAACCACTGCAAATTTAATGAGCTCCAGTTGCAAAGTCAAGGGCAATCCTTGGCTGCCAAGTGAAAACAAAAAGCTTTCATTTTCTCTTCCATTATCACTTTGCAAAGTTGTATAAACTTAGGGCCAAGTAAATCAGTGACCAAAAAACACATTCCTTGCATTCTACTGCTGTTTTCACATATTTCTCCTTGGACCAGGAGTTCTGATTTCATTATAGTGATGCATCAGTGTGTAATGAGCCTCTAGAGCAGCGGTTCTCAACCTGTGGGTCGCGACCCCTTTGGGGGTCGAACGACCCTTTCACAGGGGTCGCCTTAGACCATCACTACGACAACTTGGAAGGGCTCAGCTGGGTGGATTACAGCGAGCCCGGCGGCTCCGACGGGGCGCGCCGCGCGTCTCGCCAGCGCGACGCTTACGATACGCTCAGCTCCGACGGTGAGTGGAGGAGGCGTCGAGCCGACGGCGAGCTGCCGCCCCCGAGGGGGCTTTTCTGCCCGCCCCCGCCGGCTTCTCTCTCCCTCGCCACCCCGCTCCCGTCTCGCCTCGCTCTCATCTCTTCGCTACACAAAGGCGTCGCTGTTGTGTCCCGCTGCTCCGCGGTGAGCTCGGAGGGGCGCCAGGCACTGGACGGGACCGGCGGGGTTTCGTGGCAGGCTTCGTGGGCAGGCTCAGGGCTTGCCTCCGACCATGTGAAGAGTTCCGGAGACGGGCCTATCCAGGAGGCGAGAGAGGATAGGGATGGAGATGAGGAGGCCGGTCTTGAGCCAACCCTTCGAGGTTAACCGTCAAAAGAAGCCCAAAATCTTTAGGTAAAATCCAACTAAAGCCCTACTTAAGGTAGACGCGTTGAAATGAATGGGACAGACGTTCATAGAATAGTAGGGTAGGAAGGGTCCTATAAGGCCATCGAGTCCAACCCCAAGGTAGTCATGACGGTTTTAAGTCCCGTTCATTTTAATGGGTCTCCTCTAAGAAGGGCTTTAGTTGGATTTTATCCAGAGTTGCCCAATTGCCCAGCTGTGGATTTTGAAGTTATTGCCTGGCTTCCCGCCCCCGTCTTGGCCTTTTACGTAAAGAGAGGAACGGTGTCTCTGAGTGTGTGCAGAGTTGCAGCTGTGAGAAGATGCAGAGTAGGCCTCTTGAGCATGTGCAAAGGTCTTGGGCATGTGCAAAATGGCCCTGATGGAAGGGAACACTGGAGAGGAAGTCAAATGGGGTGAGTGGGCTATGGGTGTCATTAAGGCTGCAATTAAATGTGTGCTTATGTGGGAGTAAGCTTACTTGAGAGTAAGCCCCTATTGAACTGACAGCGGGGCTCACTTCCTGGGCAGGACCAAGGTATTTGGGTGCCTGAAGCAGAAAATCCAAACATAATTCTTCCTGCTACCAAATTCATGCTAACATGCGACCTGACCCAAGACATGCTCCTGCACAAGCCCCATTGAAAGTGCAAGTGCTTTCAGTGTGGGGCAAACACAGGGGAACGCCCTGGTGGGTTGTGCGCCAGAGATCAGACCATCTGCCTCCAACTGCTGTGTGTGTTTTAGTTTATAAAGTTTTATAGTAACTTTCAGTTTTTTAAGAGAGCAATGACACAAAGCAAATGACAAGATGTGGGGTGAGGGAGTAAGGGAGAAGGAAAAGGAAAAGACAGGGAGAACATAAAGATGCAGAGGGATAAAATCATACCATCAGAGTTGGAATGAACTCTGGTCCAGGGATGGGGAGCTGTTCTGGCCCCAGGGGCCGGATTGCCTCCTGGGACAACCTCTGGGGGCAGGATGATGTTGGGGCGGGCTCGCTCTCTCCTGAAGCCCCACCTCCTTTCTCCAAAGCCCCCACTCCTGACATCTTTAACTGCTCAGAGATATTTTTTAAAAATATGATAAGCGATAAATAAATCTATGAAATAAATAATAAAGAAACAATCAAAGTCTCTTTTTCCATGTGTTGAGAATATGATGAGGTGCTTAGCCTTCCCCAATCTGGTGCCTTCCCAATGTGTTGCACAGCATCTCCCATCATCCCCAGCCAGCTTGGCCAACTGAACAGGCTGGGGATGCTAGGAGTTGTTGTTCAGCACATCAGGAAGGCAGCAGGTTGGGGAAAGTGGCCTAGATAGAAGGTGAGTCTCTTTCACCACAGAGGATGTCTTTCATTCTGCCGAGATCCCTAATCAAGCGGGAAGATACCTAATCAAAGAGGAGGCTCCTGGACTTCCTGACCCAAGTGTCTTATTTTCTGACCATCTTGAATTCCACCAGCTGAGTTCATGCCTGATCTGATGGGTTATGTAAGTTGTAGATGCTGTGTGCTCCTCTCCAGTCCAATACTCCAGTCCCAATTTGGGGCTGTTATATTAAGACTGTTACCCATGCTACACCATACTTCAAGACAAAATTTCATTTATTTGTAATTAGAAATAAATATTTCACAATATATAATTACATATTGGCTTTGTGATTAATCACTATGCTTTAATTATGTTCAATTTGTAACAATGAAAATACATCCTGCATATCAGATATTTACATTACGATTCATAACAGTAGCAAAATTACAGTTATGAAGTAGCAACGAAAATAATGTTATGGTTGGGGGTCACCACAACATGAGGAACTGTATTAAAAGGTCGCGGCATTAGGAAGGTTGAGAACCACTGCTCTAGAGCAACTGATACCCATCTTTCTCCCAGAGAAAGATGTCCTTCAGGGGTAAACAGCCTGGTGTCCTCCAGACATTTTGGACTACTACTCCCATCAGCCACAGCCAGCATGGCCAATGGCTGGGAATGATGGGAGGTGTAGTCCAAAAACATCTAGAGGCACCAGGTTGCCTACATCTAAGACAGCAATAGCCAGCTTGTTTGTTAACCATAGGTTGTAGCTGTAATAATTTATGGTTAGCAGTAAGCAGAGACGTCCAAAAGATATCCGTACCCCTCTCTGTAACACTAAATCAGCTACTTGGGGCTTCTCGGGGGGGGGGGGCACTGGGGAGCCTGTGACCCTCCAGATGTTGATGGGACTACAAATTCCCCAGGCCAATCTGAGGGAGTCCTAAATCCCACTAGGAACCATAGTCATCATAATCATGGTTTCTGGATTCTCAGCTTCATAATGAGGCCATTGTTCAGTGACAGCACACATCCTGTGTGTGCATAAAGTCTCAGGTGCAATCCACTTGAAAGGTAGAAGGGGTGGGAAAGACTTCTTAATGCGAGCCAGGTCTTCAGCTCCAGAATCTGTATTCAGAAGCAGAGAGCTACTGCCGCTCAGTGACAACAATGTTGGGCTAGGTGGATTGAATCAATTCAGCTTCTTATGTTGAAAGAACCTTTGCAGATCTACTACAGGATGTTGTAGAGGATACCGGGATATGGCCTAAGATTCACTCAGTTCCCAAGGCAGTGGCCAGATCTTGTAGTCCTCAGTGTCACCTTGAATGTACCCTAGAACATGCTACCCAATGAACTGAGCGAGCACCTAGAATATACCCAACACATCAGCAGTGATAGACAAGTTGTCTTTTGGGAAGCTTGTCTGCCATTACTAATCATCTTATTAAAGACTCTCTGACAACCTTCTAGAAGCCCCGGGATTCCTATGATACAAAATGGTGGGGAATATACTTCTGTCACTTTTCTAAACCTGAAACAGGGTTTAGTGAATTCCCGAGCAACTGATATATTAAAATTCGACATAAAGAGATGAAGGAAACTAGGACACCATGCACACAGAGAAACATCACACAGATTTACTTGCATACAATTTAATGTTTGTTAAAAGTAACTAGTCATATACAGCTATCACAAGCAGTTTTTCATTCAGTATTGCCAAAAAGAAAAGAAAAAGGAAAGAAAAGCCCTCTGCAATAGAAGTAGGCACATCTTGTTTGTAAGAGAAGGTGGTCATCCATTTCTTAAGCTATACAATGGTAAAATCAATTGACAAAGTAAATCTCTCAAAGCTTGTACTGAAACACTTAAAATGTCATATACAAAAGTTGGTCGTTGAAAATATTGCACCATAAAGATGGACTTCTACCTTCTTACCAGTGTTAAGTCACATTGCACGTGGACAGTTTTATCCCCACCCACTCCCCAATCGATTATGAATTGCAATAAAAACAGATCCACTTGAAGGGCTTTACCAAAGGAACAAACTTGGAGAAACGCTATTTAAAAAAAGGTTCTTAGCCAGTTACACAATGCTCCCTATGACTACTTTCTGAAGATGGTATTAAGTAAGCCCTTTTTCTTCACAGTTCCAGAGCTGTCTCTCATCAAGCCGCTCCTCTATTTGTGTGACCTTCTACTGCCATTTCCTAATGGAACACTAAGAAAAATAGTAATAATAATAAAAAGAAATTATTTCACCATCAATATTTGACTGTTGAAAGGTTATGAAAAGTGATGTTTTTTGCTTGAATAATACACATTGGACAGCCCCAGCTATGGAAAGAATGTATTAAAAATGGCCAAAGGCTATTTTGAAAAATAAAAATAAAACTGACCATTTAAGAATAGGCAATTGTACCTTTCTGTTATGTAATTTAACCTCCATATCCCAAGATAAAAGTTAAAGCCTGGTAGCTTTTGAACAAACATGTATATATGTAAAAATTAAAGTTTGTTGCACCATGTAACTTTCCAGTGCAAAGACACTGGATGTGATCCAAGAGATGTTGCTGCCAGACACCTTCCATCCATTTCAGTGAGACTTGTATAGGAGTCACACCAAAACTGCAGTCCTAATGCAAGCAAAACTTAGGAGTAAAGCCACACTGAACTCAGTGTGATTTACTTCAGTGTAAACATGCATACAGTTGGGTTGCATGTCCCACTGGAATAGACAGACAATGTGCAGCAGTGGTGTTTATGGCTTATGCCCACTATTGTTTGATGTTTCCCAAAGCCAGAGTTTGTGGGTTACTAAACACATCCTAGGAGGCTATGCAGCAATTAAAAAAAAGGGGGGGGGGAATAGTGTGCGTTCATGCCATTTGCCAAGTGCAATATTAACAATTTCAAGATTAACACAGCATAACTAAAAAAAAATCACAATTATTGAATCGGTGCAGCAGAACTAGACATAAAAGTATGTTTATTTTTTGTAAATTAAAAAGGCAGGACAATTATGTGTTCCCCCAAGACAACCTCTCTCTTATGGTATTACAGTAGTACTACATACCCAATGGTTCCTTTTAAACTCCCCTGCCCCCTGCCCACCCCCTCTCTATACACATATTCTTTTTGGAGTACACATTAAGGACTTCTACTCAGGTTCCATTCTAAAGACTTAGTTGCATTCTGGAAAGTAATGTCATTGTTTCAAGAAGTGTGAAAATGTAACATGGGAAGACCACTATATATCTCTTGAAAACCAGCGCATGGCAAGATTCCAGCAGTGACTATGGAGTTTATGGGTCTTTGAAGACAGCACAAAATTTAAGGTCTAGCATCTACCTAATTAAAATACCAACAGACAACAGTACAAGCCCTGAATTCATGCAGCAGATGCAGGCATAAACTGCTGCATGTTTCTTCTAATTCAGTGCATCCTTAGCTGCAAGTATCAACTTGCTCAGCAGATACAGATTATTGTATGTCTATTTAAATAAGAGAATTACTTCCTCGGTTGTTCTTAATTTACTGCTGGCACAATCCAGTGGGAACCTCTCCTACCCACAGATTCCCACTGAAATGAAGGATTAAGAGATCTCTGTGTTTTCTGGCATCTGCACATGCTATAGGTCCTATACATATACAACACTTACCATGGTGTTTTTTTTCCTTAACCACATGAATACCTAAATCATAGTTAAGGGTTGGCTACAAACAAGGGTATGAAACCTTTGTTTGCAATGAGTTTGCATTAACCACGGTTAAAGTGTTACATCTGCAAGCAAACCATGGGTAAGGCAGTTTCCCCTGCCTCTCTGCTTGCAAGGTAAAAATAAGGTCTTGGTGCCTCCCTAAATGTGCTTTATGGGGGGCAGGGCTTAAGCTTGGCAAGTTACCCCCATAGCTTCACTGTGGTCTCGGTGGCACAGAACAGATAAGTCAGAATTCTGGAGAATCTGATTTATCATGAACGAGGTATGCTAGTACCTACAGCCCATTTGGTCCTCACTTCTAGCACAGTGGGTAAACAAAACAGGAAAGGTCTGTGTAGTGTGTTGTCTGAACTGGAGCTCCAGATTTGTTCCAAAACAAGCCAGGAATTATAAACTGAGAACATACCCTGGTTCACGAATCTGGGCTTGTTTTGGAGCAACAAGCTTGAATATCCAGCTCAGATGTCACACAGCAGTTGTGTTAGCAGGTAAATGGAAGTGAACAGGGTACATACACTAGCACCCAGCTCATTCACAATAAGCCAGAATTTTGTCACTCTGTGCAAACATGGCCTGCATGTTTGGGATCTTAATCAGAATTAAGGCATCAATCCAGGGTTAATGCTAACCATGGCTAGGTTTTGTGTCTGCACTGGGAAAGAATGACTGGAAACATATACTATTTCCACCTACATATACTTCTCTGTTTTTAATTTAGTCTAAATCAAGGATTATTTGGAGTAAACCTGTCTAATAAAAAAATTCTAAGATTTTTGGAGGAGCATTATGTCAACATTTGCAATAAACTACCAAAGGCAAGCTTGGTTTCTAGCAGCCAAACCTGCTCACTCATTTTTAACCAATGGATTTTTGTACATTCGAAAACTAAACCAAAGCTACTTGAATGATCCATTACTTTTAGAAATCTTAATTCCGTATAAAAAAGTGGTATAAAAAAGTGATTATGCAACACAGGCAAGATCCAAATCACCCATTACCAGACGAATTATTCTGCCAAAAAATCTGTATATGAACACCATATGAAAACAGGAGACACTGAATTCTCAGTGCAAGATTCCAAGAACTGCATGAACCAATCTTTTGGGGCTGTCCTATTAGCCACATGCTCATTGGGGTCAGGCACAGGATCCATATCCTGTATAGTAACATGCAAGAAGCTGCTTACTAACTACTAGTGTGACACATGGGCCAGTAAATCTGCATAGTTGTAAACCTAACAAGTATATTCTCGTCTTCATAGATCGGTTGGTGCCTGAGGCGAGAAAGCCTCTCTCTCTTACTAATCCTCAACCAAAACCCACAACCAGGATCCAAACATCTGTTTAGGGTCATGGAAGGGGCTTGCCCTCAGACAATAGGATTTTTCACTGCCCCCTACCCCATCCTTGAACAGCAGGCCCTCCCCCATGCCACAGCATGAACTGCTTCTGAAACTCACCACGTGCAGTGGCTGTTTGAGGAAAGTCATGCCTAAAGCCTCTGGGTGGGCTCACAGAACAAGTTCCAAGGTTCTTTAGATCTTGGCTCATTTCTTCATTCTTTTCATCGTACTGAACCCAACACTGCTTCCACTGACTATAGCTGGCCTTGCAGTTTTCACTCCTGTCCTGTCCCTTATGAGAATTCAAACGTGAGGATTTTGATTCTGGATTTGCCACAACACATTACAATTGGTAAAAAGCCAGATCGGGCCTGCGTTAGCCTCTACCACCCAAAGTGCATCGCTGGCTGCCAGAAATGTGGGACAAGTGCCAGACGTTTGAAGTGCTGTTTGACAAGGAGAACATTTATACTGATAGAGCAGGGTGCAAGTGAAGACTGGGATCCAAAAAGTCACCTTCATGAAACCGTAATCTAACAAGTGACCACTTGTACTGTAACATGAATATATAATCAGCAATATAAGGACAACCTACAAAAAGGTCCTTATGGTTAATACTCCACAAAGCCCCAATGTGTACACAATGAAAAATAAACCCTGCTCAAAAAGGCTGTCATTTCTTCTACCTGTATCATACCCGGTAGACTGTCTAATCATCATTTGCTTCATTACATTAAGAGGTCTAGACTGCTTTTAAATGTATGTTCAATTCCTGTGCAAATTGCAACGTGGCTAGTCTTCTCAGCGCCAAAGTTAACTGTAACTTGATTATAATTGGAAGCATTTGACTATGATTTTCTTTTCTTTTTTTAGGCATGCTTATTGCTGTAAAAAAAACAATAATAAGCCAATCTTACAAATCATTGTGCAAGTATTTTAATAAGATTTGCACACATCTCAAAAAATTCTATCGTGTGGCTCCCTGTTCTCGGGGTTAACTCAGTGGCGGAAGAGTCAAAGGAAGAGGTCACCGATGAGGTAAGAGACACATCAGAGGATTTCCCTTGAGCGTCACTGTCCAAATCCTTCTGACAAGATCTGTAGTTCGTCACAGAGCCTGACCTCTGGGGAGTGGTAGTCCCCGATTTCCCTTCAGTAATTTCATCTAATGCAAGAAAAGAGAACAAGTGAAAGGCCTGCCGGCACAACTATGTAAAGGAAGATAAGGCAAATAAACTAAGAACAGGTGGATCATTATGGTAATAACATATAACTGAGCCAATCTGGTTCAGTGGATCAAGTGTGACATTTTGGCCTGGATGTAATCCTATTAACTCACTGGGTGGTCTAACTCATTAGAATTGTTTGCTAGAGTAGACCATAGTTCATCTAGGCTAGCATTCCGTTTCCACAAGTGCCAAGCCAGGTAGCTCACAAGCAGATTGCAATGGCATTGGCCACCCCATTTGTTTCTAGTACCTGGTACTTAGAAGCACATGGCTTATAAACATGGAGTCTCCATACAGCTATCATAGCTAGCTACTGATACGTATTCTCCATAAAAGCCATGGCCAGTATCCATTACCACCTGTGGTGATAGTGAATTCTGTTTACATTTTCCATTATATTTTAATTTGTGTGACATTTTCTGTATTTTATTATTGCTAGCCGCCTTGAGCACTATTTTTAGTGGAAAGTAAGATATAAATAAAATGTATTTCCTTTCATCTCTCTTGAACCTGCTGCAATAACGTTCCATACTATCTTAAGCAACACATCTTTACAGCCTCAGATCCCACATCTGTAAAACTGGCATAACAATGACAAATTTGAGGGTAGGATAAAATATAGTAAGAATTAGAAAGCACTCTGCCTGACTAAGGGCCAAAGCACACATGTAACTGTGGAATAAAGTAGTTTTTTTCTTTTTTTTATTCTAGAGTAAGCGCAGGGGGTCCAGATCAAGACCCTAACATGGGGGATAAGGCAGTTAATCCTTCCCATCTGCTGTGCTTCCAACCTGATACACACAGACACCATGCCTGCAATACCTATTGCCTAAGAGTGATCCCTTTGCTTTAATAAATCTGTCAGGGTGGACACTGAGCCCATAGAATCCCAGAGTAGTTCTGATTCAGAGGAAGAGCAGTCGCTCCTGGGAGAGGAGCGCGCCCCTTTTTCCCAGGGCCTGCAGCTGACAGCGATTCCTCCCACCCACATTCCTAGATTAGAAAGCAGTCCAGGGAGTGACCCAGCACCGATAGCGGACTGGTTGGATGCGCGGCGCAGACGCAGAGAGCGGCGCCAAATGGAGAGCGCAGAAAGGAGGCATAGCGCCCGGTTGGCGCTCAAAGAACGGTTGCACCCAAAGGATCCAAGGGAAAAGGGGAGGGATTCTCCCTAGTCCTTATATTCAGGGGTCTGCCAGTAATTGCCTTTCAAACGGGGACCAACTGTTCCAACTTAGCGCATAGGGATGCTGCTGCTCAGATCTAGTTGCTACCTGTAGAGTTGTAAGTTGTAAAAGAAGAATAAAGCTTTGAAAAGAATCCCTTTGTCTGCGTCTGGACTTGGCTACTGGATTAGACTGAGAGAGCCCTCCAAGGAGCCCTTGACAAAATCACTATTTGGCAATATAAATTGAGGCGTGGGACCCCCAATCTAGATAGGGACAACAGCATGTGGGTAGAAGGGTTAATGCTCCCTCTACCATGCGAGGATCTTGATCCCTGCACTTATTCTAGAACAGAACAGAAGACAACATAGCTGCTAGCTACGTCTTTAAAGCAATGTGTACTTTCAGTCTGTAAGATTGCCTGAAAATAATAACATACCATCAATGCTACGAAAATCAAGTAGGTAAGTCCTACTGTCGACCTGGTATAACTGCAGGCTCATTTTGGAATATGTGCCAGTCACTGGATTCTTCCTTCGAACACGCAAGTAGTATGGATTTACAACCTAGGAAGCAGACCTGAAAGTTAATTTCCACCCCAATTTTTTTTTTATCAAGGAACACCAAAAGACATATTTTCTAAATCTATTTATGTGATTTCCATTTTAAAATACTGCCTACAGAAGAAAAAAAAACACTTGAGCAATCTCACCTTCCACTCATAATCCAACTGTTTGATTGCTCGACAAACTTCTGCCATTATGTCATTTGGCCGACTTTGACTCCGGATTCCCAAATGCCACTTAGCTCTTCTGACCCCCTGATGTTTGGACTTCTGTGGGTTTAGCTCATCAAGTGTATGGCGTGGCCTTGGTACTTCAGCAACTAAAAATGGCACTCTTTCGGGGTGGGGACGGGAGAAGTGATCATCAAGAAAGGAATCTGGTGGGCTTGTAGCCAAGTAGAAGTCCTTAGCTTCATTCATTATTCTTCTGTTATCTATAATTAGGTGATAGGCAACTGCTAACGGATCCTGGTGATTTCGGTTATACAAGCAGCTTAGCACTTCCTCCTCTGTGCATTCAAACTTATCACAGACCTCCTTTAAGGCTTCATCATCAATCATCGTCGAACTGTAAGATGGGTCTTCAGGAAAGAGATACTTGGGGAGGTCTTGCTTAAACCATTCATGTTCCCTAGATGCAAGACAATCTAGTCATTTTAAAAACTAGCTGTTCAAGTATTCAGTAAGCCTTTCACAAACAAAATATTGCAAACACAGATTTTGAAAACTGACTTAAAGACTGACTCGGGAAGCTAAAAGTATTCAATAGTATTAAAGTATTAAATAAAAGTATTAAAAGTATATATTTTAGCTCCCCATCTGCAGATGCCTAATTCTCTTATGGCGCAATCTTGTCTTCCACCCTTGATGCTCGTAATCTTCCAAACTCGGAGGCTTATGAGCATCCAGTGCAGAGCAGGAGAAGCAGCAGAGATGATCCATTGCAGAGCTCCTCCCACTCTGCATTTCTGCTAGATAGGCTTTTTTGCCTGTCTAGCTGGGGCATTCTGGAGGGGGAGGGAAGGAGACTGGAGAGGTCTTGGGATACCTCATATTCCAGCTTCTCCAGTTCCCCGCCCACCGAAACACCCCCTTACTCCCTCTCCAAGGCCAAGTCCCTGACCTTGAAGGGGGAGGCAGAGCATGGATTCCTGGATCTGAGGTTGGAATGCTGTCTCCATCCTCAGATCCAGGAATCTGAAGTATCCTATGATCCACCAGACACTGTCTAGGGGCCACAGGATTACTCCCTCCACCTCAGAGGTATCATCTCTGATGGATATGAAAAAGTAAATCTTACAATGTCATCCATACTTGTCTACTCAGAAACAAGTCCCACTGAGTTCAATGGGGCTTACTCCTGAGCAAGTGGGTATAGGATTACAGCCTTAGAGATTACAAGTCCAGTTAGAATATGACACAGAACTTTCTGTTTACAACTAGATTTCAAACGTTTTTATATTCTATAAAGTGCTTATTTTCATATTATTTGAGATGGATATACGAACGTTAGTTCTGAAAAATACTCAAAATTGCAATACAATCGAATATAAAAATCAACATATTATAAACCCAAACATGTTGTAAGAGCTTAAAATACAACAGCAACTTAAAAAATACTATCTAAAAGGGTTTCCTGCAAATAACTTTTTTTTAAAGTATGATTTCAAGAAGAAAGTTATGCAAAAAAAACCCACCCAAATAAATTGCAAGTAATTCTACATTAAAAATAAATATACTTTTTTAAAAAGTAAAATGTATTTCTTTTATATTAATCTACTAAGTACTGCATTAAAAGATTTATGAACTTAAAGCTTGCTGGGATCACAGTACAGGATGGGCTGGGCTGTACCAATTACAGTTTGGCCATAGAATCACAATAAAGAATTTCTGGTTCAGGTGGAATGGTAGCTTAGAGCTACAGGAAGAGGTTGGCAAATCTTGGTCTTTTATGCTTCCCATCCCCGTCTCTTCCTCCAGCATGGCTAAAGGAGGAGACTCAAAGCATCCACTTCCCGGTTTAAACTAATCACAGTTTATTACAGCCAAACCAGACCAAACTGTTAAAACCAGCATTCCCCAACCTGGTGTCCTCCAGATGTTTTAGACTTCAACTCCCATCAGCCTCAGCCAGCATGGCTAA
The DNA here is from genome assembly GCF_057233095.1 of Heloderma suspectum. Taxonomy (NCBI): domain Eukaryota; kingdom Metazoa; phylum Chordata; class Lepidosauria; order Squamata; family Helodermatidae; genus Heloderma; species Heloderma suspectum. Next base: position 30,348,462 of record NC_139459.1, read on the forward strand.
TAGACAGGAATTCTGGGAGTTATAGTTCAAACTTGCAGAAAACCAGGTTGGGGAAGGCTGATTTAAACTACAGTTTATTGAAACAAGCCAAGATCAAACCTTGAGTAAACTCACAATCAAGCCAAGTTTAAACTAAGTGTAGTTTGTTCTGTTTCAGATGCAATCACAGTCTGTACTTAGTGCAAATTCAGTTGTGTAAGGCCAAACCATGGTTAATGTTATGATCAAACTGGGACAATGTCACGCCAAAGGTGCAGTAAAGATGGTGCAAATATTTAGAAATAGGGTTGTGTCATGGTCTATATTCGAACCATCAGGTGAGAAATACCTTATGTCTCTGATTGTAGCTCTCTTCATGGGATCCACCTGCAGCATGTGTTTCAAAAGGCTAATTACTGCTGGATTCAGGTACTGAGGTGTATAAAATATACCATCACATATCTTCTTAAAAAGTGTTGGCACATGATCATCATCAAATGGAAGGGTTCCACATAACAAAGCATACAGAATAACTCCACTGCTCCAGATATCCACTTCTGGGCCCGCATATAACCTGAAAAATGGAGTTCGTAATTAATTTCATTCAAGTAACCAATGCCTACACAAAGCACTTCTTAAGTTGGTTGATACGTCTTTCAGCAGTTAGTGGGAAATATGATACAGAGCACTAGAATCCACATATTTAAGTTGTGTTTGTCAATATAAAATGGAGCCAAAATACTGTAATGAACTGAGTGCTGGAGCCAAGGTGACCTGGGTCCAAATCAACAGTGAGCCATAAAGCTCACTGGGTGGCTTTGGCAAGTCACTATGGGCTGGCATAAATGTAACACTGTGAAGGTTAAGGGATCAGAAACATGACATATGGTTGTACATCCTTAACCCCAGGTCTTTCCCCCAACAAACGCTTCCTCACTCCATGGTTAGTCATTACGTCTAAAACAACATACTTGGCAGGATTCTTAGTTTCAACAAAGTGGTTAGAAGCAAGCACTGGCTATCACTAACCATAGTTAACACTATATAATGGCTAACTCTAGTTATAGCTTGCAGGGGAATTTACATGCAAGACGGAATGCAGAGCACAATTCCATGCCCTGCTCATGGCCTGCTTAACTTACAGTTAGAGGACGGTCAGTGTTACACCTGCACTGGCCTTATCATTCAGTTTAACTTACATCATAAGATTAATTGTGAGGATAAAAATAAAATATGCCTATATGCTCCAACCTGAGCTCCTTGCAAGAATAGCATGGTACAAATGCAATAGATAAAATAATATGCTCAATATTAGCCACTGTCACATAATTACATTAAGTCCTGAATAAATCTGGGAGCTTTTCTAGCACATCTGACTTGAGGCAGAAGTATCCATATTCTTGCACCAAGTAGCACCTAACCACAACCATTAAGATAGGAAAAACAAAAATTTCCTACTAAGATAATGCATTTTCCACAAAGACAGCATCTATAAGAACCAACACCATGGTACAATAATTTAAATACAGAAGGCGAAGCCAGAAAAAAAAATCATAGGTTCCCAGTGGCCCTGGTTTCTAGGCACTGAAACAGTTTTTCCTGTTACATCCAAGAAGGTAAAAGTTTGACATCTTCTTTAAAGTGAGATGCTTGCATATTTCCACATATGTGAATTATGTATGCTGGTAAACTTGATTTTTTTTTTTTTTACCACATCAGCAGGTCAGAGGCTGTTTGCACATCACAGTAAATCATGGTTTAGCATGATGAGCGCCAGCCACAGAGAGCCTTGGGCTCGCATGCTCTTCCCTCTCCACCTCCATGTGACCAGAAGATTTTACTTTTTGTTTGTTAACTACAGTTTGGCATATTGTCCAGCCCTAGAATTGTGGTTAACATTAACAATGGCTAGTATACACAAGCCAGCTTCAGAAACCACAGTTTGGCTTGTTTGAAAATGCCCTCCGTTTGCATCAACCACAATTTGTCACGTCTGATGACACAACAAACTACAGTAAACTAAAACCAAAAAAGTAAATGCTTCTGAAGTCCTCCTCCCAGTCCTGTGTGAGGAAGCGAAGGGAAGGTAAGAATGCAAACATGACCATAGTCTTATACATAGGAAACAGTGAGACTAATCAAAAGAAGCCATCAAAGCCAGGAAGTTCAAATGTCCAAACCTGGAAGTTTAGCAATCTACCTTGCAGCTTTAACACTGAAGAGCAGGGCTTTGTTTTTGAGAATACATATATACATTTATCCAAGAAGAGAAACTACCTTCCTGAAATTACTTCTGGAGCAGCATAGTTAGGAGAACCACAGCTTGTTCTTAAAAATTCTCCATCTGACATCATATTTGAAAGGCCTGAAAATGCAAAAAGAAGTTCAAATAAAGATGACCAGGCCCAGATGACTAACACATATTAAAGCCTGCCACTGTGCTAACAAGTTATTAATTTATCTGAACAAAAAAGTTCTGTTGCCTGGGATTATCCTGCCTGGCACAAACAAAAATAATGACAATGGGACACCACACATACAGTAACTCAAAGAAATTGCTCTCATGGTACTTCTCTGGACTGAAGTTAAAAATGTAGTTAAATAAGTCTAAAAATCCCACCCCCACATCCTATATTTTAAGCTAAATGGAATTGGTATTTTAAGGGTGCAATCCTATGCATGTTTAGACAGGGAAAAGGCCTACAACTCCCAGCATTCCCCAGTCAGCATGGCTGGCTAAGGGACTGCTGGGAGTTGTAGGCCTTTTCTCTGTCTAAACATGCATAGGATTGTGCCCTTAGGCTAGTACAGGAATGGGGCAAGGCCAAAGTATTTTGGAAGGGAGTTTTTAAAGAGGCTGAACACAGAATGGCCTAAAAATACCAAATTCCTACAATAACTAGCAGCATTTTTTTTTAAAAAAAATCAACAACACTATCACCCAAAAGCAGGAGAGAGAAGATGCAGAGAAAATGTTCCTTTGCATCAATTTAAGAAGTTTCATATTAATTACATTTGCAACGTTACTGATAGCTAATGGCAGGCTTATTTGATAGATGTCACATACTAATTTTAAATCTTATAAGGAGGAAATGCTGCCTTATGTATCCTTCGCAATACAAAAAGTGGGGAGCGGGAACAAAGATAGCATGGTGGTATCATTCATTACAAGATTCTTTAAATGGATGTGCCACCACTTAAGTCCATGGCCTTTGAGACTTGCAAGTTGTGGCATGGGTTTGGGGGCAAGTTAAAAAGAGTTTGCAGCGAGGGAAAACGGCTGAGGTGTTCTTCAGCCAAGCTAGAACACACTGACACAGTTGTAGCTATGCCCAGTTCACACATAACGACAATAGATGGGTTGTTTAAACCATGGATTGTTGGGGCCGTGCAGTGCGCTGCCTCCCACCCGCTTGCCACTTTTGCTTTGTATCCACTTTTCAGCAACAACCCAGGAATGCCCCGTCCCTGGGTTGTTTGATGAGACGTGTGATTATGTTTCAGTATTTCCATATTTATATGCCATGAATTCTTTATATAGACAATCCACTGGACAGACATTTGTGGTGTTGCCCTCTCTAGTTCAGCCTTCCCCAACTTGGTGCCCTCAAGGTATTTTGGACTTTGGCTCCCATCAGCCCCAGCCCACATAGCCAGTAGTCAGGAATGCTGGGACTTGTAGTCCAGAACACCTGGAGGGTATCAGGCTGGGAAAGGCTGCTCTAGTTTATCATGTAAAAAAAAAGCTCAACTTTTTTTTTTAAAGTCAAAATTGGTTTCCAAAATGGCTTACAATTAAAATCCACAGGGATACAATATAATTAGGCATGTTTTGGTGGTGAGTGTTGGGAAGAGATTCTTCTGGCCCCTGGGAGATGGCAATACAGTCCAGGCTCTGCCCTCCAGAGGGATGGGACAGAAGGAAGCACAGATTGACAGAGGCTGGGTTTGAGTAAGATGCCAGCCCACAGAAGCAGCCCTTATAGTGAAGCATTGAAGACTGAGGCTGAAGTCTTATGCACGCTTACCTGGGAGTAAGCCCCACTGAATACAGTGGGAGTCACTTCTGAATAAGCATGCATAGGATTGTGCTGTTAAGGCTGCAATCCCATGCACTGTTACTTGGAATCAAGTGCCCTTGGAACTCAGGTGTGACTTTCTACTGAGTGAGTACACACAAACAGGATTGGGCTGCAAATCCCCTTACATAAGCGTGGTTAAAGCAACTTGTGGCATTAGCTTTGATCCAGTATAAATGGGACAGAACAGAAAGGAAGTTGGATTTAGTAAAACATTTGCTTTTCATCGTTGGTGGTTTATTCACCAAGTTGCATGCTGGGCATGCGTGCCTTTAAATCTAAATAAACCTGCTGTATTTCAATGTGAACAGCATACAGAATGCATTGCAGTGTTACATTTTACTCCAACAACCTTCACTAGAATATCTTGTACTGAGTATTTTAGAAATATAAGGTGTGCGCCTTACGTAGACACAAAAGGATTTTGCCTCAGTGGCAATTTGAAAAAAAAAAAGTAGCAAATGCATATATTAAAAAATATATTAAAAAATCAGCACCCAAAGCAGAGAACAGCAACAACATTGAGCTATACAGTTCCTATATAGGCAAAGTAATGTCGACTACCAGAAGGAAAAGATCTTTGTTATTTATTTCTTTATTTCATTTCTATACCGCCCAATAGCCAGAGCTCTCTGGGCGGTTCACAAAAATTAAAACCAAAGAGCACACAATAAAACAATACAAAATATATAAAACATTAAAACCACAGTATAACAATACAACCAGAATAAAACCAGAATAAAACCCAGCAGCAATGCAGGAATTTAAAATACAGATTTAAAACAGCAACGCTAAAAGTCTAAAGAGCTAAAATGTTAAAATGCCTGGGAAAATAAAAAGGTCTTCACCTGGCGCCAGAAAGAATACAATGTAGGTGCCAGGCGAACCTCACTAGGGAGCTCATTCCACAGCCGGGGTGCCACAGCAGAAAATGCCCTCCTCCTAGTAGCCACCCGCCTTACTTCCTTTGACAGAGGCTCACGGAGAAGGACCTCTGAAGATGACCTTAAGGTCTGGGCAGGCACATATGGGAGGAGGCGATCCTTCAGATAAACTGGCCCCAAGCCGTTAAGGGTTTTGAATGTTAACACCAGCACTTTGAATCAGGCCCGGAAAAGTACTGGCATACTATGAGCTCTTCGGTCAGTCCCTGTTAACAGTCTTGCTGCCCTATTTTGGACCAGCTGAAGTTTCCGGACCGTTTTCAAAGGCAGCCCCACTTATAACGCATTGCAGTAATCCAAACAAGAAGTTATCAGAGCATGGATAACTGTAGCTAGGCTATCTCTGTCCAGATAAGGGCGTAGTTGGTATACCAGCCAAAGCTGATAAAAAGTGCTCTGTGCCACTGAGTTTACCTGTGCCTCAAGTGACAGTTCTGGATCCAGGAGCATCCCCCAAACTACGAATGTGAGCCTTTAGGGGGAGTGCAACCCCCTCCAGAACAGGTTGAATATCACCTAGCCAGGCAGACAAACCACCTGCTAACAGTACCTCCATCTTGTCTGGATTGAGTTTCAGTTTATTGGCCCTCATCCAGTCCATTATCATGCCCAGGCCCTGATTCAGAACAGCCACTGCCTCACCTGGGTATGATGAGGAAGAGAGGTAGAGCTGGGTGTCATCCGCATATTGATGGCACCCCAGCCCACACCTCCGGATAACCTCCCCCAGTGGTTTCATGTAGATGTTAAACAGCATGGGGATAAAACACAGCCCTGTGGAACCCCATGGCACAATTGCCATGGCGCAGAGCAGTAATCCCCAAGCATCACCTTCTGGAATCGGCCATCCAAGTAGGAGCAGAAACAATGCAGTGCAGTGCCTCCAACTCCCAACCCAGACAACCTATCCAGAAGGATACCATGGTCGATGGTATCGAAAGCCGCTGAGAGATCCAGGAGAATCAACTGGGTCGCACTCCCCCTGTCCCTCTCCTGGCAAAGGTCATCCCACAGGGCGACCAAGGCAGTTTCCATTCCAAAACCAGGCCTGAAGCCCAATTGAAATGGATCTAGATAATCCATTTCATTCAACAGTGCCTGGAGCTGTCCTGCAACCACCCATTCAAACACCTTGCCCAAGAAGGGGATGTTGGCCATTGGCCTATAATTGTTAACATTCTCCAGGTCCAGGTTAGGCTTTTTCAGGAGTGGTCTGATTACCGCCTCTTTTAAAGAGACCGGCACCACTCCCTCTCTCAAGGAGGAATTTACAACCTCCTGGACCAAGCTGAACATCCCCTCCTTATTTGATTTAATAAGCCATGAAGGGCAAGGGTCAAGCACACAAGTGGTCGATCTGACTTGGCCAAGCACCTTGTCCGCATCCTCAGGCCTCAATAACTGAAACTCATCCAACAGAACTGGACCAGATGGTGCTCTGAATGCCTCTAACAATGGAACTGCATTAATCGTGGTGTCCAATTCATGGCGAATCTGAGCAACTTTATCTTCGAAGTGCCGCGCAAACTCATCACAGCGTGCAACCGAGGGTTCCACAGTCTCTCTCCCTGGCCCAGAATGTAACAAGCTGCGAACCACTCGGAAAAGCTCTGCTGGACGACACTGAGAAGATGACATGCTGGTGGAAAAGAACTGTCTCTTTGCCACCCTCACCGCCACAGAGTAGGCTCAGTAGTGAGCTCCTACCTGTGTTCGGTCAGACTCAGCACGAGTTTTCCTCCACCTGCGTTCTAGCCGTCTCCCCTCTTGCTTCATTGCCCTCAGCTCAGGTGTATACCAAGGAGCTCACCGGGCTCTGCTCAGAGGGAGACGGCGCTTGGGCGCGATCGTGTCAACCGCCCGAGTCATCTCTGCATTCCACAGAGCAACCTGGGCTTCAACAGGAGCACCAGCCATACCAGCAGGAAAATCCCCCAGAGGCCTCTGGAATCCATCAGAATCCATTAGCCTCCAGGGGCAGGCCATTTTAATATGGTCTGCCCCTTGCAGAGGAGGTAGGCTGCCAAGAGTCTAAACCTCAACAAGAAGTGATCTGACCAAGACAATGGGTCAGATGTTAATTCCTCCACTTTCAGATCATCATCCTCCTGCCCAGTCGACAAAACCAGATCAAGCGTGTGTCCTTTTACATGCGTTGGGCCAATGACATGTTGAGACAGCCCCATGGTTGTCATGGCAGCCATGAAGTCTGGAGCCGCCCCGGATACAGCAGCCTCGGCATGGAAGTTGAGATCCCCCAGGACCATCATCCTAGGGGTCCTCAACACCAAGTCTGAGACCACCTCCGTCAGCTCAGGCAGCGAGTCTGATGGGCAGCAGGGTGGGCGGTACACCACCAGAATCCCTAATCTGTTCCGGGTACCCAACACAAGGTACAAACACTGCACTCAAATGAGCAGGAAGCCTAGAGAGACTGAATTCCTATAGACCATGTCAACCCCCCTCCTTGACCCTCGAGTCGGTGTTGGTGCTGCACTGAGTACCCAGGAGGGCACAGCTGGGAGAGAACGACCCAGTTCCCCCACCCAGGTCTCAGTAATACATACCAGGTCAGCCCCCTCATCCACAATAAAACCATGGATGAGGGAGATTTTATTTTGGGCTGACCTGGCATTCAACAGCAGCACCACCAGACCCGAAGGCAAGCCGGTAAGGCTGCCAGGAACCATCTGGTTGGGGGAAGAACCAGAAGAGGGGACAGCTGTAAGGTGTCTAGCCCCTCTTTTCCTCAGCTGGCCTGTTAATCCCCCAACGCCATACCTCCCCCTGCCTGTGACCACAGTTATGGTGGCACCTCCCCGACCCCCTGAGTTGCGTGAAGGACTTCCCAGGCACATATTAAAATATTAAGATGTAAAATATAAAATAGTATAATGTTCAATAATGGAGTTCAACACAAGTAACTGAAACTTGGCTCTACCTAAATAATCAACATATACCAAAAATAAAGTTGCATTTCAAAGGAAACCTACCAAAATCAGCAATCTTAGCATTCATGTGTGCATCGAGCAGCACATTTTCCGGTTTCAAATCTCTATGGACTACCATGTGCCTGTGGCAATAATCCACACCAGAAAGGATTTGCTGGAACAGACGTCTACTCTCCTTTTCATCAAGCTAACAAAGGGGGTTGGGAGAGACAAAAAAAAGGAGTACATTTTTTAAACACACACACACCAAAAAACGCGAGCATTTCCAATATTTTCACAGCACAGCGAAAAATTCAATCTGGGTATAAGATATATTTTGTGGCATTAGAGAATGCCAAACATGATCCTTAAAAAAAAGGGGGGGAAGAGGAGAGGGGAAGACTGATGGAATACATTATAGATGCAAAAGAGCCAGTGTGGTGTAGTGGCTAGAGTGTTGGACTGGGAGTCGGGCGATCCGGGTTCTAGTCCCCACTCAGCCATGGAAGCTCACTGGGTGACTCTGGGCCAGTCATTGCCTCTTAGGCCAACCTACTTCACAGGGTTGTTGTTGTGAGGATAAAATGGAGAGGAGGAAGATTATGTACACCACCTTGGGTTCCTTAAAGAGGAAAAAAGGCGGGATATAAATGTAATAAGTAAATAAATAAATAGGTAGGTAGGTAGGTAGAAAAAAGAAAAGAGGTCCTTATGTTCTTGCTCACGTAGTGGTAATAGTGAGACCTCAACTGAAAACAATCCAGCCTCCTAAAAACCACCAGTGTGCAGAAGTCAACACTGATGCTTCACTATAAAGAAAACGGCTTCTTAGATTACTTGCCCCAATAACTTGTAACCTTAAAAGATCAACACTTTAAAAAGACAACAACCACAAAACATCTCAACAAAATTCTTTGAAAACCACTATACACTTTTAGTAATGCTAATATGGGAATCTGCAATTTCCATTTTAAAGAAGCAGCGCAGCTTCACAAATGCTATTAATCATACCGGTAGCAAAATTGAAGAGTTCCATCCTCTCTCATTTTGGAGTTTTAACAAATGCTGATTAGATCGATACATCCATCGATCTATCTCTCAACATCAACACAAAGCTCAGAATCCGCTCGGATGCAAATTCTGGTTCAATGAAAAGATTTAAGCTTTTCACCATGACTTATACTCAGCTCAGGGCTCTCGTGCAAAGCTTTCTCAGACCATACATGCAGCTTTCACTTGGAACGGAAGTAGCTCCATATTTGCAACTGAGATGAGAAACCAGAGCTGCCCCCAATGTATTCAATGGAAGAGCCCTTCTTTTCACAGGAGTTCAAGTATAACTCAAGTGTGAATACACATAAGGAAGCTACCTAAGGTCAGAATATTGCCTATCTTGCCTAGTATTTACTCTGACTGGCAACATCCAGCTGGGGTCTCCAGAAGGGGTCACCTGCTACCCAATACTTTTGGGACCTTCTGCAGGCAAAACATACAGTGAGCTATGAGACCAAAGGAGCAATCTGTAACCTTGAAGCTATAAGTTAGGCTGCAACCTAACTAAATGCCATATGGTTCAGTTTCTTACCAGTCTGAAAACGATACAAACATCATGCATTACAAAACTATTTGAAAAGAAACATACATGACTAAATGCCACTGGTAGTACAAGACTTTCCACCATTTACATTTCTATTTCATTATTAATTATTTTGCATCTGCTTCCAGGGGAATGAGTAAAAATACCAGCTGGCATACAATACAAGGATAGCTAGTATTAGAAGTGTACAGCTAATAAACAGAAGTACTGATTGTAGACACTCCCCTCACATGTCAACGCCAGAAACGGTAAGACACCATTGGTATTTGATTACTTCTGTGGTGAGCTTCCCTTCAAATCATATGTTAGCATTTTATGCACCTCATTATCTCCAATTACTACTAATAACAATCGCACTGCTTGCCTATCTACACATTCTCAGAGCCACAGAAATTTGCAATATGCAACAAAGGGTACCTTGCAAAAAACACTGTTCATGCAAGTGGCCTGTTCATGTGAGCAGTATAACACGGGCAAAGTGAACCTGTTCACTTCTGTAAACCGTGCAACTGTGATTTTACAAATCACAGGCCAGAATGGGGGAAAGCTCATGTAAGTAGACCACTCACAGGGCCACTCTTTTTTGCACAATTCTGCCTCAAAGTCATGTATAAAAGGCCCATCCATAAAAGGCCCATCCAAGGCTGCAAAAAGTAAAATTCACACTTTGGAGAAAGCTGGAGATTCTTACCCTTCCATTTTTACAGATGTAATCAAACAGTTCACCTCCTGAAACATATTCCATCACCATGAAAATGTCAGATGGTGTGCTGATAACCTGGTACCTGAGAAAGACAATATTATTGTTTAATTGTACACACTTACATTAATAAATAAATACACACCGCATATGAAGTTTAGCAGATTTGTAATTAAGGGCAGCATGTGGATGATCATCCCAATCACATGCATGTCCTGTTGGAAGCAAGTCCTGAATTCAATAAGGCTTATCCCAAGGAAGTGCGCAAAGATTAGTTAAACCTCAGGCACAGGAGTGAAATCTTTTCTTCTTCTTCTTCTTTTAGTCCCCCAATCAGTTTTTGGTCATGTCACATGGGGTGACATTTTCAAAAAATCTGTGGTAAATACCTATGACAAAGGATTTCAGTCTCAACCTTCTGTTCATCATGGTCATCTGAAGAGGCATTTGTGAGAATATGCAGAACATGCAAGAGAATATGCAGTTCTTTATGACTGTATGTGTACATGTGAAAGTGGACAGGTTGGCAAGTGGCCATATAAGGTTCCTAATCCTTGGTTCAAAGCAAGCTGTGAATCATAACCAAGATCTAAAGTCCTTCAGTGAAATGGAACTGGTGTCTGAACTGAAGCCTAAATCTTGGCAACTTTTGCTCCAATCATATGCCATGGAGAAAGATTCCCAATGAAATCAAACTTTCCTTTTTCCACCTGTTATAATTAAGCCAGGGCTGGAGACAGATTCATCCTGCTCAAGACAGTATTTGATCAGCTGACTGAACTTCGAAGCCCAATTACACAGAAGAGCATATTAGACAACAGTCCTGTTTAAGTTCACTGTAGAACTTACAGCTAGTTACTAAGATAACCATCAAATTACAAACCAACGTTGCAAATAATTATATAGCGTGGGTCATCCATGCCAGCTCTACTGCTGCTCCTATTTCCTCCCCTGCACTTCCTCTTCTGCCACCTGTCTGCTCCTGTTCTCTGTTATCCTATGAGCCAGTCCCAGCCTTTAGAAGAATGCTGGGAACCTCCGGATACTCCGGGGGGGGGGGGGGTCCCATCCAGCCTACAAGCTTCTGTTGTTGTTATTTCCAATCACTGATCTGAGATTTAACAGTATTTAACACTCTGCAAAGAATCGGTGAGGTCATAACGATTCTGAACAGTGCATTTTGCAGACAGGAGGCATGCTTACTGGCGAGTAGAAATGCAGAGGCTTGGTATTTGGGATGGTATTTGAAAATAATGCTGAGTGATTCAGTCCTGCTTACTTCTAAGTAGGCCTGAAATGGTAATAATCACCCAGTCAGCTTTGCCCAGTCTGCCTTTGGCCTTGCCCACAGAGAGAATGTGGCCCCTGAGACCTTTCCCAGTTTGCAATTTGGGCCTCAGGCTAAAAGGTTCCCCACCCCTGTTTTAGACAAAGGATACAGCTAGCCTAGGAAATGGCAGATAGGGCAAAAACGTAATGAGCCATTACTAGTAGGTGCCACAACTCTGCACTTGCATAGCTAAAGACTGAGCACATCCCAGGATTAAGGTCTCCACCTCTTTCTTCTTACACATAGTCTTGGTCAACTTATGTACCACATTATCCACAAATATTGTGCTCACAGGTGTTCACCCAAAAAGCCCAATAACCATGACTGTAAAACATCACAACATTACATTAACTCAGTTAGAGTTCCTTTAAAACATAACACAAGTTTAAACGAGCAAAAAAAACATGCCAACAGGTCAGTTAACAATATCCAGTAGAGACAACAACATTATAAGCATATTAAGCAACTCATTAGACAGCTAATTCTAAGAGATCTAACCAAGATACCTTCCCCAGTTCAAGCTCAACACAAAAAAGGAAAGATAAAATGATCACTTTTGACAGCCCATCCTCAAGCCAAAGAAAGAGATAACCCCCCCACACACACCTGACCAGGGTCCCATGCTCTGAGAAAGGCATCCTCATCCCCATGGCAACTCCCCTTTTGGCTTTCTCTTTGGCAGCAGAACAACAGGAGAGGCAAAATGGAAAAAAGACTCACCCTGGGAAGATGTCCTCATACAAACGCCTGCACACCCACCAAACATAGTCCCAGGGCCAATAGCATTAATGCCCAGTGGCCTTACACAAGCTCTTATAAAAGCTCTTAAGCGCTCAAAAGGCTACAAGGTTCCCTCACTGTTTTTTTTCTGGCAGCAGCTCCCTTACTAAAGCTCCTAGGTCGGGATGGACAAATCAGTCAATTTTGGGATTTTTTTTTTAAAAAAGTGTGCATAAAAAGCCATAAGCATTTTTGTGAACATTCCTCCCTAATACATGTATTTTTGTATGCATGCTTGTCTACTATACACATTTTTGCAAGCACTTTGCCTATCATAATGCATTTTAATGTTATTGTCCCTAATATACACTTTTTAAAAAAATGGAGAACTCCACTGCAAAATTTGGAAAAGTGTGAATTTCGAAGGATAACCAAATTTCTGTCTGCAGAGTGGTTCAAAGGTGCAAAATTATGTGAATGAATTTCTTCCCCCTGCCCCATACTTACGCTTAGGGCCAGAGCTGGGGCAAGGAAGGCGGAAACAGCCAAGCCTCGATAGCAACTGTTACAATTGTTGTGGAATTTTCTCAGTCAGGAAAAATACAGAGCAGCACTACAGTGGCTGGCTCCTAAGACCTGCAACAGCTGCTAGACAAGCCGGTAGTCAGTGGTGAAAGAAGGCACAATTTGCCATTCAGCTGCATGCCAAGGGGAAACTGCATTCCCAAATAATCAAAACACATTCCACACATTCAGTCTTGCTTTAGTCTCCCATTGCCTTCCCCAAACCTCAGAGGAGTTGTTTTCCATCCTTGTTATTGTTGTACTAAGAAGCTTTCACTAGACATTTTAGCTGAGTGCCTTCCAGCTTCATGCAAGTTAGAAATGGTTTCTTGCCATTATTGGTTTATAGCATCATGAAGAAGAAAGAGAATCACCCCAGAAAACCTGCCAATGTTCATTTTCCTACTGAATGGGGAAGCTCCATTTCTCAAGAAACACCCAGCATTAGAGAGACTATTCTTGAGCACAAACATCCACAAACTTACAGCTTAATTATGTGCGGATGGCGAAAAAGCTTCAGATTCTGAATCTCCCTGCGGATTTTCCCCACAACATCAAGGCTGCGAATCTTCTGTCTGTTCAAGATCTTCACTGCCACTTTGTGTCCAGTCAGCTCATGCTTGCCAACTACAATAAAGAAAGAAAAAAGTTTAGCCAAGTTTGACAAATTTTGTTTTTAAAAGCTCCAGAGACCTGGGGGTGCTCAAGTAGTCTTTCATTACAACTGTATCAATCCAGTTTGTTTACCATAAAAGAGGTGGAGAAAGAGAGAGTTTCTCTCAGATTGACTTCATGTGAAGAAAGACAAGGAACACTGGGTACTTCTACATGAATTATTCAGCAGAACATACTTTACGTCCATATTTATTTACTATATTTGTATACTGCCTTTTCTGCCAAGGCATTCAAAGCACTTTAGAATTTAACACAAAGAGAAGTTACAAAATACAAAAATAAAACAGCAGACTTGTCTCAGGCCATTGGTGGACTTTTCAGAAGCTGATGGCAGGATGAAGCACCCTGGCTTGGGCTTCTTCTCTCTGCCTTCCCCCAGGGAACACGGGAAGGGGAAGGGGTTAGGAAGACCCCCAACTGTTCTCTCAGTTTGTTGAAGTTCTCTTCAGAAGCTGATAGCATGAGCTCAGCTGATGTACAGTAGGGCCTTCCCTGGTTTTTCCTACCAAAACGGGAATCAAGTTCCATGAGGGCAATGCAGAGTTAAAGCATGTAAAGTGTTTCTAAGCTTAAGTAACCACTGAGGTGAATGCACAAAAAATTCAACCCCTCTCATGATTCTACAGTAAAGGAAGTACAGTAGGTAGCCTGACCTGAAGAAGAATTGCTTCCAGGCATTGACGCAGGGAAGCTTTTGTGAACTGGAAGAGAGCCAATTCTTTTAGTACACCAATACACCACAAATGGCTAGGAGGCATGTGTGTGAGCAGGTAGTAACAGCAACAAAAACAACAAACCTAGCGGTTCCTGGTCGACAGCTGGTTGGCCACTGTGTGAACAGAATGCTGGACTAGATAGACCCTTGGTCTGATCCAGCATGGCTCTTCTTATGTTCTTACTAGTAACTTGCACAGACTTATGTACAAAGCTGCTTAGAGCAGTAATTCCTGAAGAAGCAAGTTTGTAATAGTGTGTGAAAGCAACATGCAGCTAGAGTCACAAGTCAGCCAACACTCTTTATCGGCAATGGGGATAAGTGAGAAAGGTACTAAAACCAATTGCTGTCAAAGGGGGTAATCAATTAAGGGCACAATCCTATTGCTTCTGCCCTTGATGATCATAAGCTTCTAAATTCGGAGGCTTACAATCATTCAGTGCAGAGCAAGAGGCATGGTGGAGGCAATCTTCACCTCCTCATCCTCCCACACTGCTTTTTCACTAGATGGGCTTTTTTGTCCATCTAGCTGGGGCACTTTGGAGGGGGAGGGAAGGAGGCTGGAAAGGCTTCAGGATAGCTCATATCCTGCCTCTCCTGTCCCCTGCCCACCCACCAAAACCCCTCCTTTCCTCATCCTACAAGGTCAAGTTCCCAACCTCAGAGAGCAGCCGGTGCAGTTCTTTCCACACCAGCTGTGAGGGAGGGGGGGTCAGAGCGTGGATTACCCCTTCCAAGGTCAGAGCATTGTCTCCAACCTCGGATCTGGGAATCCGAAATATCCTACTGCCCCTCAGATGCTGTCTAAGGGTCACAGGATTGCTCCCTTAGTCTTGCACTTAAAGGGAAATAATTATTTTAGATGTTACCCCTTCAGAAAAAGTATCAGGGCAAGTGAAGTCATACTAAAAGCACAATACAGTTGCTCACTTTGGCGCAAGGCTAGTTGATGATCCTCTTAATATTGCCATACCATTTCATTAAGCTTCAGAAAGGACTACCCAATAGTACAACCTTTCTGTACAACCAGAAGAATGGGCAGACCCCATAAATGAACACTTACGAGTTGCTCACATAAGAGCCAAACCAGAATGACATAGGAAATCTATGATCAGGATCTCCAAGATCTTTTTTTTTTGATGTTTTTCCTCCTAGTAATTAGTAGCCCCACATGGCCGCTTTGAAGATCCCGGTAGGGGTGAAGGGGGGGAGGGCGTTAAACTTTTGCCTCCATACTATTTCCCAATCTAAATAATTCTCCCAAAGTTGTTACTGGCTCGGTGGGATGAAACATACACATACCCACTGCCCTATGCAGTTTCCCTAATCTTCAAAGTAGCCCTGGAGGATTGCTAATTACTAAAAACTGGAAGATCCTGATCATAGTTCTCCCATATTGTTTCTAGTTTGGCTGAAGATTACTTGGCAGTTTGAAACATAAGGATTATCACAGAGAGCCTGCATCCCCATTACTCCACGAACAATACAACACACATTGTTTTGTCTCCCATAATTTTCCACAGGCCTCGCTAGAGTAATTATCCACATTCTCGTATTGTGTTGTTTGGTATTAAGAAGCCTTCATTCCCAAGCTATGTTTTACTTGAGTGTATTTTTGGAATAGGAAAGTGTGGAGCTATATCAATGGTTGTTTGCCACTATTCGTTTATGGAGCAGAAGGAAGGGGCACAATTCTACCTGAAACTCTGCCAGCATTCATTTTACACAGCAAGAGAAATGCTCCACTCCTTAAGGAACAGTCTGTCTTATTGTTTACAGCACTAAGAGATTATTGTTGAAAAGAAAGAGCCATGGGAAGTAACTAAGGAAAGTGCGGTTATTCCACAGTGTTTAGGAAAAATTGGATTTATGAATCCATTAAGATCATCTTATTTTCAAACAATTAAGTTTATATGGTTATCCTAATCTCTCCTCCTATAAACATGAGGCAAGATTAGGGAGGCAGCAACAGAGACAAACAGCAAATTAAATTTCAACATGCTCAGCCAAATAAAGGCATTCCTGGTAAGTATTCTTTGGAAGTCTCATCCTTGGAGATTTGCCAAAGGCTGAGCCTGTACAGGAGGGATGGGGAACCTCCTTGAGCCCAAAAGCCAAATTCCATTTCAGAGAAGCTCTCAGAGGGCACATTCCAGTGGTGGGTGGAGCAGAAGACAAAAGAAGTGGGACCAAAATTCAAAAAAATACTAGTGTATTGTAGCTTGAAGTTCTTATTGCCAGTAATTAAGCCTTGGGAGAGGCATTCAAACCTTTAAGAATGGGGAAAAAACTGCACAAAACCTGGGAAACCAACTAACAAACAGTGGTTGGTGGAAAGGATGTAGCCATCTGGGGAACCCCAGAGGAACAGACTGGGACCCCAGGCCTGAGGTTCTCCATACCTGCCTCTATGGTTTCCAGAAGCAGCACCAAGAACAGGGTAGAATAATTAGCATATTGTTACCTGGCTCAAGTCCTTGAGATGGGTGGGCTGTTGATCCAATAAAAGTAATGTTTAAAAAATAGATGGACAGAGTGATCCTATGTTCCCTAGAAAGTTCCCTATGGGGGACATAGGATTTTTCACTTTCCTAACTCCAAGCTCAGACACATGGCTTCGAGCTCGGAGCCAGGAAACTGCGCTCCCCACCCCCTCCCCCTTGTAGCCGGCACGGAGACAACCACGCCAGCTGCCTCTCCACACTCAGAAAATGGAATGAAGAGATGGGGAGAAGAGGGAATTCATGGGGGAGGGGAGAACAGGGTGACAGTCCTACAGTCATTCTTATGGCCACCCCAGCTTCCTTCCCTCTCCCTCCCCAAAGCCTCCGCTAGATGGGCAAAATCACCTATCTAGCTAAAATGCAGAGAGACAGGCACGACACATACATAGGTTCCTCGGAAGCCTCCGAGTTCAGGAGCTGACAAATACTCGGCAAAATCCAAAGGATTGCGTCCTTAGCCTCGGAATATTTTTTTCCTCACAATTATAAGTGTAGAGGCAACTCAGGAGTCAATCAAAAGCAGTGCCCATGATCCAGTTCAACAGGTAGGACTCATTCAGCTGCTTGAAAGCAGTAACAAGAGAAACAGAAAACTGTCCAGAAAACATAACATAGTAATATTTAAATTCAAAAGTGTGAAAACTACTTAAAGAGAACCAAGAATGTATATCTAAGAAGGTCAAATCCATTCATGAAAACTGGGAATTATTTAATTATCAATAGTTACATTTTTTAAAAAATTACTAGCTAGACATTATCGTCAACAATTAGGTTTCTCACTGCTGAATAAAACTGTGTACAAAGAAGATATTGACCTAGTTTGCACGTCGGCAACAACCCACGGTTAACAAATCGTGGGTTGTTTGAAACACAGCAGGAGCAAGCGCGTGTGCTGCTTTCCGTACACGTGCTGCAATAAGCAACCCAGGGATGCCCCATCCCTAGGTTGTTTGCATGGCATCTGAACCTGGAACTGGGGGCTGCTGGGGGACAAAACAAAAATTTGTAGCAACTATGACAGGCTCCATGAGTGACATACATATGTAAAGAGGGGGGTAGGAAGAGCTGCTTCACTGCATTCAGTGTGCTTCACACATCCACTTCATGACTTTCAGACTCCTGTGCAAATGGCTTCTACTGAAACGTGATAGCAAAAGCCTCTCTGTGACCATTAATGCAAGAGCCGACTGATGCATCACCCATGCAAATCATCACTTGATTTTCGAGTCAAATAGTGATGCGTATGCATGTGCAAACTGGCCTTCAGTCTCTTCTGCTGGGCTCCCTGGGTTATGCTAGCAGCTGTGTGGCACAGCCTAAGTCACAGACAAGATCACCCACACCACAGTGCCAGATGCCTGAGGTTGTTGTTCAGTCGTTCAGTCGTGTCCGACTCTTCGTGACCCCATGGACCATAGCACGCCAGGCCTTCCTGTCCTGCGCTCTCTCCCGGAGCATGCTCAAGTCCATATTCATTGCAGAGATGCCTGAGGTAAAGCCCAGTAATTTCCTATGCAAACTCCCCAGTTGCAAAAATCTGTTACAGTAGGACTCCTTATGCCAACAGAGAAAATGTCCAAGGAAATATATGATATTACATAAAAATTATGCTGTGTGGATGGATCCTCCTGCCATTGGTGAATGGAGTTGCAATTCCCAGGACATGGCCAAATGTTTAAATGCAGAAAAGGGAATCCCTCAAAATGTGTAAGTAGCTTTCCCGCCCCCAAAGGATGTCTTGCAAGGGTTTGGGTTTTTTCTATAGAGGACTGCTAATAAGCAAGAAAAAAGCTGTCTCTTTGTGCCTAGACACTTTTTGGTCCTTGGCAGTTTCCTCTTAGAGTGTCTCAAACAGAAAATAATTTAACTTTATTGTTCCATTGCTAGAAGACCTCTAGAGGAACCAAATCAAGCTAATTTGCCAAATTGCAGGCTTTTAGAAATAAAAAGGCAGGCAGGCAGGCAAGAATTGTGAGAACCTCTGGTAAGCAGGAAAGTCCTGAAAGATCCTGACACAAAATTCACTAGTGACATATTGTTGGCTGCTTTCACCTCTGCAACTGAATTGTAAAGTTCAAAGCGAGTTTGAAGAGTTTGTGCCAATTGCTCAGTTTCTGTGGGAAAGTAAGAGAATGGCAAAAAAAAACCTTCCTTCCATCAAATTATTTCTAGCACAAAGCAAGGATTAAAAAAGCTTTTCTAAAATCAGACCATAATATGTTCAAATGCAAAATATTAACTTCCAAAGAGAGGCAGGTTCAGTCAGGCTAGCGCAGAGGTCCCTAACCTTCTTGAACTGGTGAGCACGTTTGGAATTTTGAGGGAGTGTCATGGGCATTCTCACGAAATGGCTTCCATGGTTTGCCCATCATAAAATGGCTGCCATGGTAGGTGTGGCCAGTCATAAAACACCCATTTCCCAGAAGACAAAACTGGTGAGACACTCCAAAACTTAAACCTGCTCTTTTGAACTCGCTTTGCAGTATGCCAGCCTCCCAGTTAATTCTTTTTCATTAAAAAAATCTTAATCAAATAAAAACCAGGTGGGGCAGCAAGACTGATGGGCACCAAGAGAGGGCTAGTCAGTGGGTTGGTTAATCAGGGGCTTCTGAAGAACCATCTTGCTCTGAGGGGAGAAAAAAGAAAAACAGCCTCTCCTCACCACAGCTGAACAGCCTATTTTACTCACTACAGCTGACAGCCTATTTACCAGCAAGAATTAAGTGGCTTTCAGTGGGCTAAACCTGAATTAAGATGGGATGAGGCAGATAGTTTCCAGATCTGGGGGACTGACTGACGACTTTCAACCTTCAATGGTACAGTATTTCTCTATAAATTGGAGATATATTCTTGGACTGTGTTCACATTACTCCCAGCTATCATGCCCTGTAAAGCACACGAACAAAGCCTGATTTTGATGCTGTTGGGAGTATGTTTAGCCTGGCACACAGCCTGCATAACGAAGTCCAGTTTCAACAAAAGTTTAAAAGCTATGCAGAACAACTTGAAGAGAAAACAGTAATGCCAGAGCACAAGTATTGTTTCTCACAACAAAGCATGGGCAGGATCCGATTCAAGATACACAAAACATAGCAGTACTGTCAACTCAGGTCAAAGTAGTAGCCTTTCTAAGACCATGCCTTGAACTGTTATGAAACACAAAGCATACAACCCAGCATGCTATAAACAATGACAGCAAGGGGCCACTGGGAGAAAAAATGGATTAGCCAATTGGAATTTTTATGCCAGGCTACGGTTCCTTAACAACTAGTTTATGATTATTGGGATTTATCGTTCACCCCCTTCCACGTACACAACTGCCTGGGGCAATGTACTTATTACAAACACACACAATAAAAACCAATCAGAACCACCATTATGTTTAGCATAGTAACTCCCTGTAAAGCATGGTTTGCACGTAACACTAACCCATGGTTTATTTAAACCATTGTTTGTTGCTCTACCCAGGGCTTGTCTGGCAAATGATGGAACAAACCATAGTTTTTTGTCTTCTTCCCTGGGTCGTTTGTTTCCCTCCTCCTTCGCCCACTCCCTCTGCTTGTGGCACTGCAGTCCTGGCATGTAAAGAGGCTGGGTTGTTTGACCACTCTTGCCTGCTGCCTCTGTAGCCTGGCAAAACAAACCTTGAACAACCCACAATTCTGGGTTTGCACATTACAACCCATGGTTTAAACTCACAGTTCACAGCCCATGGTTTAATCCCACAGTTCATGAGCCAACAACAAACCATGGGTTCTCTTCATGTGTTGTTCATCATTAACAACCCATAGTTAACCCATTCCAGGTTCATATGTAATGACAACCCACAACTCAACAAACCATGGTTTGACGTTACGTGTGAACCAGGTCTAAAACTAGCAACACCAGAGAAACATATTTCCAAAGGCTGAGCGGAACATGCAATTTTTTAATCATTTCCCTAACATTCAATAAAGGTAGTTCAAGATAAGGTGCTCTAGGGAGGGGGTTTCAAAGCCACTGTGCCATAAGAAGGCACGGTCACACACCCTCCTCGTATAAGCCTCCCTACCAACTGGAATGCAGAAGAGAACCTTTAGTCAGATATAAAGGCATAATTTTGCAACAACATTGTTCAGTTACTAAGGAAAACAAAATGCTGAGAGATGATGAGGGCAATTAAATAATCAGATTCTGCCCAGTGATTTCTAAGCTCATTTTATAATTTCAAACCTTTGGACTTTCTACATTAGGGTTTCTACATAAGGGTGCAGTCACACGCACACATACTTATCTGGGAGTGAGCCCAAATTGAACAGAAGGTAGGCAAACAGCACCTTAGAGCTCACTCGAGCCAGACTGTCCCATTCCCCCACAGGGCCACCTACCACCATCAGACCTGCGGGAAGGATTCCAGGAGAGAGATAAAAGGCAAGCAAATACCACTTCAGAGGCTGCTCCAGCTGGACTTCTCTGCCCCCACCCCGCCCAAATTCAACACGGCCATCTATCACCATCAGCCTGTGGAAAGGATCCTGATCACTTTTTAAACATGAGTATTTCTTATTGTTATTTTATTAATGATTGTTAATGTTAACTTGTAAAGTGCCTTGGAAGGATTTGCATCCTGAAAGGCAAGATATAAATAACTGTAATAAATAATAAACAAACACAGTGGGACTTACTTCCATGTAAATATGCATTGCACACTGCATGTGAAAGCCTCAACAGAAGACATCACCCGCACCCCAGGAAATCACCACTACACAACATATAGGGCAGAAATGGCCCACTTCCACACTCCCAGGGGCCACCCCATCCTCCAGCCACTAGTCCAGGGGTCAGACAATCCAACAGACTCCCAGATGCTAAGACTCTTGAACAAAGTTGGCAAAAACAACTTAGTGGCTTCACAGGTACTAAACACATGCAGCACAATATGAGATCATCAATACACAGAGAGATCATTGTTCCTCCAAAATGTTCCCCTCAAAAAGCTGTGGTCCTTTGTCTTAGCAGCACAACACAAGGACTTATTGCTCTTTTTCTTAAAACTGAAACTGTGAGCAAAATTTTTTTGTAATGACAGCTTGATTAACATTTGGTAGGATTGCAGGGGGGTGGAGGAGATAAAGTTGTTTCAGATGCTGGATGGCCTGCAGGCTGGAAGACAGCCATCTCCAATACAGACAGTTCACCTGAAGACAATAGCAACAAATAGTCTTGTGGCACCTTAAAGGCGAACAAATTTATTCTGGAATAAGCCTGAAGATAATGGACGCTGAAGGAAAGCCATCTCACTTTAAAGCAGAAAGACCAGATTTCTGGCTATGTCTCAAGGAAGCTGAACCACAAGCTCTTACTGGAGCGAGATTCTACTTGCTTATAAACTGAGTTAAACAAATGTAGTGCAATACAATAGCCACGCACATGGCCCCACAGGGCTGAAAACTCTCAGGTACCTGATTCTCTAGTGCTCCTAAAGAATCAATGTTGCCTCCAAAGCACTGAAATATTTGCAGAGCTCTCATTGACAGGAGTTGGGTTGACAATGAAACCAAGGACTGAATTAAGAAGGCTCTGCACCACAGCATAAAATGTTGTTTCTTGCCAAAGGCCGGGTTCTTTTTTGCAACACAATACAGAGCTCACCCGGTGGCAATTCAGCTGCAATTTCCTGTGAAGATGACACAGGAAAAGAACAAAGCATCTGCTGCATGCTGTCTAAATATTCACACTATAATTCTGACTCCACCAACTGGAGAAGTAAAAAAAACCAAAATGCTTCAGTGTTCTGTTGGAAGAGGAAAGGTATCAATGTTTTACACATACACACACACATATACAGGTGGCCACTTCAACACTTGCCTACATTTCGCAGATGTCCCCACAGCAAATCCCTATACACAAGGGTACTAACAACTTGTCTCTGACTCAGTTATTGACACTCCCCTTATACCAGTTATTTACACTGACACTCCCCTTATACCAATTCAGCTTTGCTGGTATTAGTCAGAGATGCTGGAAGAGAAATTGGCACTTTGATTTGTACATCTAGTGAATCATCCGATTCAAAATCCTGTCTCAGACTGCAGCAAGCACAACAGCAGATGCTTAATATATTGCTTAGAATTGTCCACAAAGCAACCACAGGAAGGGAGACAATTTCTTCACCAAGAGTGTTAACAGCTTATTCCACTTTCTTTCTTTTTTAATTACTTGACAGTCATGTTGCAGACATCGTCTTCCGATTCTATTTGTTTCTAAACAAGCCTGCTAATTATCTGCCTCATTAATGATATCCCAAAGCGATCTCGTCATGCAAACCTCACATGCACACATTAGGAACTCAAATGGATACCCTCTTTTAATAACTTCATAAAAGGCTGGAAACACAACAGCATTTCATAACCTAAGTCTACAACCCTATGCACACTTTTGGGGGAATAAGCCCCAATGAACACTGCAGGACTTCTAAATAAATGTACATAGGAGGATCAAGCTGCAAGGCGAACACTTCTGCTTTGTTGGCCAGAGTAATTGGGCCATGTTACAGTCCCACAGCAACCCAACGTGCCTACAAAGCATTCTCAAGTGTTGAAAGTGAAATAAAGGGGGCAAATTGAAATAGGACTTTGATTTTACATTCATCTTTGATACTGAGCTAATCCATCACCTTTAGGAAGCTGGTAATTGCCTTACAAGGTCCTTTGGAATACCACAGCTCATTACTTCCTACCCTTGGCTGACACACAGTATATAGTGTAAACATAGAATCATAAAGTTGGAAGGGGCCGTTTAGGCCATGTACTAGTTTGTTAGCACTATGCTGATTGTAGAAGATCCCATCTTAGCGCATGGGGCCAAGCTAGGCGTGGCCAGGCTATTGATTTGGCCATTGTGTTCTGCTGAGCAACATAAACAAAATGTTGACCATCAGACTGGAAAGCTAGCTAATACTCAGCTACAAACCAGTTCAAAGTTTATAGTCAAGTCCATGTGTTGATCATAATGAAGAGCAAACAAACTACTATGTTTTTTTAATATTCTTGGTGCAATTTAGCAACAGCAAGATATGGTGTTAACAGCAATTTATCTCTGCTTACAAATAATTACTGAACTTTCTGCCATTAAGTTATTTCAACAAGAAGCTGGGCCACTTGTCTGCACCTTATCTCCTTTAAGATAGAACATTTGAACAAGTAATGAGGAAGATCTTAGCTACCTTGTCCCTGCAAATTCAGAGTCTCTGATCAAAGGGTATTTTCCTAAACTGGCCTTCTAGTGCTGCTGCGGTCATTTGTTGTGACAAAAGCTTTTCTTGTCAGATATTAGGTGCCTACAGATCATGGCAACTTACTAATGCAAACAAAACTTTAACATGGAAGCACACTAGATTTAACCAGTTGCATCTGGTAAACTCTCTGCCACCCTTCCCTAAAGATAGTGATTTGCCAAAGTCACTTAGGGCACAATCCTATGCATGTTTAGCCAGCCAAGCTAACTGGGGAATGCTGGGAGTTGTAGGCCATTTCTCTGTCTAAACATGCATAGGATTGCACCCTTACAGTCTTGTAACTGTGACCAGATCGATTCCTACAAGAATGGCAGTTTGGAAGCTCTTGGTACAAAATTCTACCACCTGACTGCTAACCGGAGTCAGGCCCAAAAGACACATTATTCTTGTTCTGGTTCACTTGTAGCACAACTGTGGAATTCAAGATGCTGGTTACGACCTTTCCAGCACTGAATGGCCAGGGCCAGCATATTTGATGAAGCACTTTTGCCCATATGATCTACTGGAGAAGCTCTGCTCCAAATTAAGGGCCAGCCCAACCCAAAGTGCAGTACAAACAGCTACCTTGGGAATCAAAATTCAAGAGGCACCAGGTTATGAAAGAAATCATCAAGGGAGGAGTGGCAAACACCCTCTGAGAGCCTTGGGGCAACAGAGTATGGGGTGAGTGTGTCTGTCCCAATATTCCCAGTTGTAGCTCCTTCCTCTGACTCATGTAGCAGGGGGAAAGGGCTTCAATCAGCATAACCGGAGGAATTGCAATCCCACCTACACCTGTATACAAGATGCTGAAGGAGAGGGAAGCAACTAAGGGCACAATCCTATGCATGTTTAGACAGAAAAAAGTCCTACAACTTCCAGCATGCCCCAACCAGCATGACTGGCTGGGGCATGCTGGGAGTTGTAGGACTTTTTTCTGTCTAAACATGCATAGGATTGCGCCCTAAATCAGTTTTTAGCAAGACTGCAATAGAACTCATATCCACACTGGATCAAGTCAGTGGCACAGTTCACACATAATGGTCAAAATGGTGGTCTATGCATTGGGCTCACACATTCCATCCTACATTCCAGATCCCCTCTTTTGTTCACCATGGCTTATGGAAGGTATGAAACTCAGATGGGGGGGGATCCCACCCTCCTGGGTTCCCCAGAAGGCAACACCCCTTCCACTGATCCCATCCCCTTTCCCCCCAACCAAATCAATATGTTAGGATTTTTGGAATTTTGATTCCACCTCTTTTGCCTTTGGCCCTGGCCCTTTGCCTTTAGCCACACCCATCCCTGAAATGAGGCCCCCACAACCTTCTCCAAAATGGAATTCAGCCCTCGGGCTGAAAGAGGTTCTGCACCCCTGGCTTATGGTTTGTTTGTTTGCTTGCTTGCTTATGTATTACATTTCTATATCACCCTATCCATAGCAGAAGCTCTCTGGGCGGTTTACAAAAGTTAAAACATTAAAATACAATATACAAAGTTTAAAAGCTATTTACATAAAAGCATAGGGTCAGTATATACAAACAACCTATAACTAAAAACTTTGAACTAAAAACTATTTAACAAAAACAATCCATCAATAAAACAACACAGCTTAAAAATGGTATACAAGAGACAGAAAAACGGGTTTACCCAAATGAAATGCAAAAACACTTTGACTGAACCAGGAAATGAGGGAGGGAATTGTAGCATGCAAGAGCAAGATGGAGTGCAGGAGAGCCTGAAGTAGGCCCAATAACCAAATCATGGTCTGACTTACATGTGGGTGATAAGATAGGGCTCCCTCTATGGTGGCACCACAACTGGAGAATATATTCCCAGAGAAAGGGTGCCAGACCATAAAGATATTTGAATATGGAAGACAAGCAAAACCGCATTCAATTCAGCAGGTTTTAAATGTACGACTAGTTACTTCATCTTAATTATTTTAATGTTGCAATTATTTTACAGTGCTGGATTATTTGTGATATTTGTAATTCTGGTTTGCATATCACTTCAAGCCCAATTTCTGTAGGAAGCCAATGGAGTAATTTTTATTGGAACTGAGATATCTTGCTGGCAACAATGCTATAGATTTCATGACAAACCTTCAACCTTTGCTACATTTCATGAAGACCCTGAGACTTGCCTCTAAGAAAACATTCTTAGGCTGCAAGATCCAGGTCGTCATTAGCATGCCTCCAATTGTGATTTCAAGGGGGAGTGTGGGTGCAAGAAATAATAGAGAAGAAAATGCCTTCCTTGACATTCAACCTTAACTTTCCATTTAAAAAAGTTTTAGGAACACTACAAACTTCAGATTTGACACAAATACATAAATCACTTGGTGAAACATCCATAGTTAGCCCAGTTTTGCAAGAGAATTTAAATTCATTACCGCTGCAAAGTTTTTCAGACAGAGAGCACAACGCCCCTGATCCCTACCTAAACATGTTTATTGCCACTCTCACATCCCTATTTTAACAAATTACGTCTAGGATATAAACCTCACCAAAGCTTGGGGAGAGGGGGAAAGGGAGAGAGAACGAACATGCAACCTTGACTGGCTGAAACTGGATGGGGAAAGAACAGGGAACTCAGCCCTGGCTGGGAGACTGCAAGGTGACAGCTACTGGGAGAGTCTGAAGGTGAGTTCCCAGGACTACTCACTTTTGTCCCACATTCACTAATCTGAAATAACGCAGCAACTGTATACACACTTATTTGGGAGTAAGACACTTGGAATTCAGTGGGGCTCACTTCCAAGTAAACATGCATTGGATTGCACACTGGAATGCTGCAGTCCTGAAACACAGTTTCTAAGTAGTAAAACCCACTGAACTCACCAGGGCTTGCACCTCAGTAAACACGCTTAGGATTGGGTCATAAAAATACAATCCGATATGGTGCCCTGGGAGAAAAGCCTCAGTAGATTGAGGAAGCCTTGTTTCACAGCACACTAAGACTACAATTCTACACCCTTGGAAGCAAGCCCCATTGAATCCAATTTACTTGGAAGCAAGCCCTACTGAAACCAATGGAACTTACTTCTTAAGCATAAGAAAATCCATAGATAACCGTGCTGATTCATGAGGGGGGGAGACATCCAAAATCCATGTAGACATGTGGTAGGATAGCACTAAGGGGAGACCTGGGTTGTTGGGTAAGGTAGCTTGGTTGATTTCTGGGGATGTTATTTTTAAGCCACTCCTAACAGAAGTAATGGGCTGAAGGATGATGCAAAGGCGCATTCCGCCCTCTTAAATACATACCCTAAGAGCTGGAGTCACCTCTTCCCTTCCTCCCCAATGCAGCCAAATCATAGGTGAGTCCCGTTCTGCAAAACTTGGGGGGGGGGGCCCTCCACTGATGCAAGATCGCCGCCCGAGTTTGCTAAACAACCCCCCCCCCCATCTCACCCTTGCCTCACACACACCCCATTCCCTTTAGGAGAAGGAAAGTGCACCGGCGTTACCCCTTAGAGCCCACGGGGGAGAAAAGGACACAGACCCCTTTCTTCACCTTCACCCCAGACCCCGGAGGCGGCGAGGCGGCGAGCCTGCCCCTGCTCCAGCCGCCTCCACCGCCCGCCCTTTCAAGCGCTCACCCTTGACTTTGCCGAAGGTGCCCACGCCCAGCGTGTCCCCCAAGATGTAGTGTCCTATCTTCACCCGCCCGTGCTCATGTTTCTGTTTATCCGCCGCCGCCATCTTGCGCCAAGAGCCGAGCCTGCGCAGAAGAGAGCGAGGAACGAGACGGTCCCCCCCTCCTCCCCCCCAAGAGAAGGCGGGAGGGGGAAGCCAGTCGAGGCAAGGAAGGAGCGGCTCAACCACACAAGCGCCCGCCCGCTTCAAAACCACAGGAGCTCTACTGCTGCTGAACGGGTTCTTTGGTTGTTCCTCCTCTCCGAATGGGAGATGGGGGGGGGGGGAGCACCATGAAATGATTACTACTACGACTATTATTATTATTATTTCTGCTTCATTGACTACGCTCAAGCCTTTGATTGTGTGGATCACAACAAACTGGCAAATTCTTAAAGTGATGGGAGTACCAGACCACCTTACCTGTCTCCTGAGAAACCTGTACGAGGGTCAAGAAGCAACAGTCAGAACCAGACATGGAACAACCGATTGGTTCAAAATTGGGAAAGGAGTACGACAAGGCTGCATATTGTCACCCTGCTTATTTAACTTATATGCAGAGTACATCATGAGAAACACCGGGTTGGATGAATCACAAGCCGGCATTAAGATTGCCCAGAGAATTATCAACAACCTCAGATACACAGACGATACCACCCTAATGGCAGAAAGCGAAGAGGATCTAAAGAGCCTCTTGTTGAGGCTGAAAGTGGAGAGTGCAAAAGCTGGTTTGAAACTCAACATTAAAAAAACGAAGATCATGGCATCTGGCCCCATCACTTCCTGGCATATAGAAGGGGAAGAAATGGAAGCAGTGACAGATTTTATTTTCTTGGACTCCAAGATCACCACAGACGGTGACTGTAGCCATGAAATTAAAAGATGCTTGCTCCTTGGGAGCAAAGCTATGGCACACCTAGACAGCATAGTAAGAAGCAGAGACATCACCTTGCCAACAAAATTCCGTCTAATCAAAGATATGGTTTTCTCAGTGAAGCCATAAGCTATGCCGTGCAGGGCCACCCAAGATGGACAGGTCATGGCAGAGAGTTCTGACAAAATGTGGTCCACTGGAGAAGGAAATGGCAACCCACTCCAGTGTTCTTGCCAAGAAAACCCCATGGAACGTATCACAAGGCTAAAAGATATGACGCCGGAAGATGAGCCCCTCAGGTCGGAAGGTGTCCAATATACTACTGGGGAAGAGCAGAGGGTATTTCCAAGTAGCGCCAGAAAGAGTGAAGCGGCTGGGCCAAAGCCGAAAGGACACTCAGCTGTGGATGTGGCTGGTGGTGAAAAGAAAATCCGATGCTATAAAGAACAATATTGTTTAGGAACCTGGAATGTCAGATCAATGAATCAAGGTAAGCTGGAGGTGGTCAAACATGAGATGGCAAGACTGAACATCGACATCCTGGGAATCAGCGAACTAAAATGGACAGGCATGGGCAAATTTAATTCAGGTGACCATCATATCTACTATTGTGGGCAAGAATCCATTAGAAGAAATGGAGTAGCACTCATAGTCAACAAATGGGTGGGAAAAGCAGTACTGGGGTACAATCTCAAAAACGACAGAATGATCTCAGTACGAATCCAAGGCAAACCATTCCACATCACAGTAATTCAAGTCTATGCCCCAACCACTGAGGCCGAAGAAGCTGAGGTTGATTGGTTCTATGAAGACCTACAACACCTTCTAGAACTAACACCCAAAAAAGATGTCCTCTTCATCATAGGGGATTGGAATGCTAAAGTAGGAAGTCAAGAAATCACCGGGATAACAGGCAGGCATGGCCTTGGTGTACAAAATGAAGCAGGACAAAAGCTAATAGAGTTTTGCCAAGAGAACACGCTGATCATAGCAAACACTATTTTTCAACAGCACAAGAGACGACTCTACACATGGACATCACCAGATAGTCAATATCGAAATCAGATTGATTATGTCCTTTGCAGCCAAAATGGAGAAGCTCTATACAGTCAGTAAAAACAAGACCTGGAGCTGACTGTGGCTCAGATCATGAGCTTCTTGTTGCAAAATTTCGGCTTAAATTGAAGAACGTAGGAAATACCACTAAAACATTCAGGTATGACCTAAATCATATCCCTTATGAATATACAGTGGAGGTGAGGAATAGATTTCAGAGATTAGACCTGATAGACAGAGTACCTGAGGAACTATGGACGGAGGTCTGTAACATTGTTCAGGAGGCAGCAACGAAATCCATCCCAAAGAAAAAGAAATGCAAGAAAGCAAAGTGGCTGTCTGATGAGGCTTTACAAGTAGCTGAGGAAAGAAGGGAAGCGAAAAGCAAGGGAGAAAAGGGAAGATCTATCCAACTGAATGCAGAGTTCCAGAGAATAGCAAGGAGAGACAAGAAGGCCATCTTAAATGAACAATGCAAGGAAGTCGAGGAAAACAACAGAATGGGAAAGACTAGAAATCTCTTCAAGAAAATTGGGAGATCTCAAGGGAACGTTTTGTGCAAAGACGGGCATGATAAAGGACAAAGAAGGCAGGGACCTAACAGAAGCAGATGAGATTAAGAAGAGGTGGAAAGAATACACAGAAGAACTATACAGGAAAGATCTGAATGTCCCTGATAGCCATAATAGTGCTGTCACTGAACTTGAGCCGGACATCCTAGAGAGTGAAGTCAAGTGGGCCTTAGGAAGCATTAGTAACAACAAAGCTAGTGGAGATGACAGTATTCCAGCTGAACTATTTAAAATCCTAAAAGATGATGCTGTTAAAGTGCTGCATTCAATATGCCAACAAATTTGGAACACTCAACAATGGCCACAAGACTGGAAAAGGTCAGTTTACATTCCAATTCCAAAGAAGGGCAACGCCAAAAAGTGTTCAAACTACTGCACAATTGCGCTTATTTCACATGCCAGCAAGGTGATGCTCAAAATCCTACAAGCTAGGCTTCAGCAGTATGCGAACCGAGAACTACCGGAAGTACAAGCTGGGTTTCGAAGAGGCAGAGGAACTAGAGATCAAATCGCCAACATTCGCTGGATCATGGAGAAAGCAAGAGAATTCCAGAAAAACGTCTATTTCTGCTTCATTGACTACGCTAAAGCCTTTGATTGTGTGGATCACAACAAGCTGTGGCAAATTCTGAAAGTGATGGGAGTACCAGATCACCTTACCTGTCTCCTGAGAAACCTGTACGAGGGTCAAGAAGCAACAGTAAGAACCGGACATGGAACAACCGATTGGTTCAAAATTGGGAAAGGAGTACGACAAGGCTGCATATTGTCGCCCTGCTTATTTCACTTATATGCAGAATACATCATGAGAAACGCCGGGTTGGATGAATCACAGGTCAGAATTAAGTTTGCCAGGAGAATTATCAACAACCTCAGATACGCAGACGATGCCAGAAAGCAAAGAAGATCGAAAGAGCCTCTTGTTGAGGGTGAAAGTGGAGAGTGCCAAAGCTGGTTTGAAACTCAACATTAAAAAAACTAAGATCGTGGCATCTGGCCCCATCACTTCCTGGCATATGGAAGGGGAAGAAATGGAAGCAGTGACAGATTTTATTTTCTTGGGCTCCAAGATCACCGCAGACGGTGACTGCAGCCATGAAATTAAAAGACGCTTGCTCCTTGGGAGGAAAGCTATGGCACACCTAGACAGCATAGTAAGAAGCAGAGACATCACCTTGCCGACAAAGGTCCGTCTAATCAAAGCTATGGTTTTCCCAGTAGCAACACATGGCTGTGAGAGCTGGAGTATAAGGAAGGCTGAGTGAATTGATGCTTTTGAACTGTGGTGCTGGAGAAGACTCTTACGAGTCCCCTGGACTGCAAGGAGGTCAAATCAGTCAATCCTAAAGGAAATCAACCCTGAGTGCTCATTGGAAGGACAGATACTGAAGCTCAAATATTTTGGCCACCTAATGCAAAGAGAAAACTCCCTGGAAAAGACCCTGATGCTGGCAAAGATTGAAGGCAAAAGGAGGTGGGGACGGCAGAGGATGAGATGGCTAGATAGCATCACCAATGCAATGAATATGAACTTGAGCACACTCCGGGAGAGAGCGGAGAACAGGAAAGCCTGGCGTGCTATGGTCCATGGGGTCACGAAGAGTCGGACACGACTTAACGACTGAACAACAACAAGTTCCACTGCAACGCATGTGTTTTACTGCTGAGCTTGGGCCTCTCCTCCAAAAATGAGGCCAACCCCATCTTTTGCATTCCTGGCCAGCAACAGCCATAGCGGGGGCCAAAATAGAGAAATGGAACAGACCGGACTAGAACCCACATGATGCACACTGTAGGCCCACTCTCTAACCACTGAACCACAGCAGGAAACTCAAGTACATATTCTGCCATTACACCCACTCAAGCTGCATATCAGTGATCAGACAGCACCGGGACACCTTATCTTGACAATTTTCAGAGAGGAAACTGTGTTAGTCTATTGCAGAAAATTCAACAAAGGTCTTGTGGCACCTTAAAGCCTAACAACTTTTTTGTTGCATAAGCTTTTGTGGACACTAACCACTTCATCAGATGCATCTCATGATGTGGACAGTGTCCACAAAAGCTTACGCCACGGCAGTTTCATGCCTGTATCTGGCAAAAAGGGAGCATATGGACCAGAAAGAGGGAAAGACACATAATATACAATACATTCAGTAAGCAGCATAATCTACACTATGCATAAGGATTTCCCCTCTATATTCATATTTGTAATTCCAACACAATTGTTTTTGGTGTGCCCGTTTCATTTTTCTTCATTTTAAAAAGACAAATCTGGCATGACTGAGAAATACACATCTCAGTACCTTTATTAGCGTTGCTTTTAAGCTCTTTAACCCAGAGTTGCTGAATGTGCAAAGTCCTTGTTATGCTGAAATCAGAAATGTTGAGTTTACTCTTGCAGTGATCATTAACTCTAGGGGGGAAGCCCCCCCTACTGCAGGGGTGACTTAAATCTGTAAGAAAAATATGGTTTTGTGTGCAAGGGAGCATGTTGTATTCAGTGTTCATAATGGTGGAGTTAACTGGGGCAGTTACCTATGAATCTATTTTACAAGCCTAGGCATTTCCAGATAACATTACCTTGAAATGTTGCATTTTCCTTTTTTTTAAAAAAAGGCATATGAGGTTATTCCTCAAACATTTGAGACAAATATGAGTCTCAAACATGAGACTCATTGGGGACAGTAATATGTTCAGGCTTGAAGACTATCAAGACAAATCACCTAAGAAAGCCATAAATTAATGACACACTATTTTTGTTCCCAATTTCGTTAGTTTCAAGATTTTTAGTAACACTTTAGAGCAGATATGCAAACCCAACTCTGGCCCTCTTAGGTTCCCCAGATGGCCATGCCTCCTTCCCCTGGCCCCTTCTCTTTTCCCAGTCACAGATGGTCTGGTGGTTTCCTACCTGTTGTGTAGTGTGTGGGTGCATCCGCCCTCGCCCAATTCTAAAATACTGAAATGTCTCTCCTAAGGCTTAGTTATTGGCAGTAAAAGATTTAAACTAAAATATACTGATATATTTCATATTGGGGCCACATCCCATTTTGCCTTCAACCCTGCCTCCCACCGAAATGTGGCCAAGAGCTTCTCCTAAACTGAATTCAGGCCTTGGGCTGAAAGGGGTTCAAACACCTCTGATTCAGAGGCTATTTATTTATTTAGGGTGCACTCCTATGGCCGCTCGTCGGCGGCTAGACAGCCATAGGATAGGTCAGTTCCTGGGAACCGACCTCGGAGCCCACGCTCCAAGGTTGGTTCCCTGAGAACCAAACTCCACCCCCTCCTGTGCCACCTCATAGGCAGCGTGGATCAGCCCCACACTCCGCACGTGTAAGAGCAGCATGGAACAGTGAAAACAGGGCGTTCCCAGGGGCGGGGCGGTTGGAAATGCCAATATGACATGTCCTATGTGTTGTGCAGCTGCCTCTTCCTGCGCCCCAAGGTCCTGTGGCTAGATAGCTGAAATTGGCTGTCTAGCCACGGAAGCTGGGCAGAGGGAGCAAGGAGGAGATCCGCTCTTCACCACTCCTCCCGCCCTGCACTGGTTAGGCAGACGCCCCCAGGCTTGGAGGCAAATATCGATCCAGACAGGATTACTCCCTCCTTCCATTTCTGTTCCTCCCAATAGCTGAAGCTCTCTGGGTGGTTCACAAAAATTAAAACCACAAAGTGCAGCATAAAACAATATAAAATATGAAAGCTTAAAACCACAATATAGCAGTGCAACCAGAATAAAACCTAGCAGCAATGCAGAGATGTAAAATACAGAATTAAAACACCAAAGCTAAAAGACTAGGAAGGTAAAATGCTAAAATACTGGGAGAATAAAAAGGTCTTCACCCAGCACCGGCACCAGGCAAACCTCTCTAGGAAGTTCATTCCTCAGCTGAAGTGCCACAGCAGAAAAGGTCCTCTTCCTGGTAGCCCCCCACCTCACTTCCTTTGGCAGTGGCTCACGGACAAGGACCGCTGAGGACGATCTTAGGGTCTGGGCAGGCACATATGGGAGGAGGCAATCCTTCACATAACCTGGCCCCAAACTGTTAAGGGCTTTGAATGTTAATACCAGAAGTCTGAATCAGGCCAGGAAATGGACTGGCAGCCAGTGCAGCTGGAAAATACTGGCATAATGTGATCTCGTTGGCCAGTCCCTGTTAACAATCTTGCTGCCCTATTTTGGACTAGCTGAAGTCGCCAGACCATTTTTCAAAGGCAGCCCTACGTATAACACATTCTAGTAATCCAGACAAGAGGTTATCAGAGCATAGATCTTTATCTAATCTATGTATTTACTAGGATATTAAGCATTTTGAATGTGATTCATTTTGCATGGATTCAGTGAGTTGCTTTGGGGCCTGGTGGACCAGAGCTACCACAATCAAGTGGCGGGAAGTACCATTAACACAAGCATGTCAAAATGCACCCCCACATCCTTATTTGCCGATGGTAAATAATGCCAGGTGTTAACTGCAATGCGTTTAGGTTGCCTATGCTATGGGATGCTACTTTTGCCATGTTTAGTCCCAGGGCATAGTCTGAAGGTACATGAGGCAGCCACCTTGCTGAAGCTAAGCAGGTTTACGTCTGGTCAGTGCTTGGAGGCGAGACTATCTGGAAACCACATGTAGCCATCTTGAGTTCCATGATGGAAGAAAGGTGGAATATAAATGTAATAAATAATTTTTGATAAAGGGAACAGGCAGGGCTTTGCAGAGCTGAGGAGAGATGAAGAACATGCCTTTGATTTAAGAGATTAACATCTTTGACAGGGGTGGGGTGGGGTGGGGTGGGGGGCTGGTATTCTGAATTTTAAGCACTATACTTGCTTAAGCTTGGCCAACAAAGAGAAGCCCATCTTTTTATAAGGCTTTGGTGCAAATCAATTTACAAATAAATGTGCCTCTTGACCTGTTGTGCTCCAGAGTGTATGGGGGGGGGGGGGGAGAGAATCTATAAGTAGAATCTACTTGTCTACTGGCATTACTGCTCCTCCCCCCTTCACACAAACTAGGGCTCACTGCAATAAGCTGTCACTCCTAATGTCAGTAACCTAGAACTGGGGAGCCGCTTTTGAACCACTATCACGTCATCCCCACCTACCTGTTAAGGTTGCCACTTGGCACGTGGGGTTAAAGGCACACCCAACAAAGCAGCTACAAGGATCAGGGCTGGTGTCAAGGGTAGGTGTGACTGGGCATCTGCTCAGAGCCCACGCTCAAGCAAGGGGCCCACTGACAAGAGCCCTGTGGACTTGCTACACCTCTTCACCATGGCAACTCCCTGCAGTGTCTGGCCCTTGAACCCGAGTGTTAGTTGTGCTTGCCAACAGCATGGATTAGCTGATCCAGAAACGACCAAGGCTAAAGATGTTGTATACCACACAGAAGTGAGTTTAATTCTGAATAGTAAAAAAAAAAATGCTTTGAAATCCTTTTGTATCAGTTACAAATACAATTGATTTTGTGCTCCACCACCTCTATTTGAGCACGATGTGAATTGACCTCTTTCTAGTTGATGCCACAGACCAATATAGTCACATCAGTAGACCTGCAAGGCAGTATTTGTAAAGAGCTTGCCATTTTTCTCTTCAACTGCACATTGGATTTTCCATTCCATGGAGCAAATTGGTCAAAAAATTTATTTAGTCTGCTCTGTATTGCAACAGGAAGGTCCATCTCTTCCCCTTGAAAACCCAGAAAACTCCAGTCCAGTCCATGCCATGTCAGATACCATTTTAGACTACCCTGCGTTTTAAAGTTAGCCCTGCTTAAAAATTCCCTTCTACATGCTCTCATTTCAATGCTTCTTTAGTAACCATAGGTATTGTTTATATACTTAAGGGTGCAAGCCTATGCACATTTAGACAGAAAAAAATTCCTACAGCTTTTGGATGGCTGGGGAATGCTGGGAGTTGTAGGACTTTTTTGTGTCTATAAACATGCATAGGATTGCGCCTTTAGACTTCTAATCAATGAATCAATCTATTTTATTGTCAACACCCTGAAATAAGCAGACCCAGATGTTATCAACTGTCCACCTTTTCAGATCCCACCATCTACATCTTAACGATTATTTTCACAAGTGGCATATAAAACCACTTAGCACACTTGTATCCCGCTCTTCCTTCAGACAGCTTAGGGAATATACAGATTTCTCATCCTCACAATCACACTACCTAAGAACAAACTAAGAGCAATGCTGGATCAGACCAAAGACCTATCTGATCCTGTATTCTGTTCATACAGTGGCCAACCAGGTGCCTGGGGGGGAAGCACACAAATTGGGCATGAGTGCAACAGCGCGCGCGCACACACACACACACCATTGTGTTCCCCAGCAGCCAGCATACTGCTTCTGATACCAGAGCTAGCATATAGCTATTGATGGCCTTATCCTCCATGACTTTATCTAATTCCCTTTTAAATATCTCCAAATTGCTGGCCATCGCTACACCTTGCGGTAGGGAATTCTAGTTTTAAGGATGTGCTGTGTGAAGTACTTCTTTTTCTCTCCTTATCTCCCACAAAGCAGCTTCATTGGATGACCCCAGGTTCTAGTATGAGAAAATACTCCCTATCATAGGAATATAGGAAGCTGCCTTATACCAAGGCAGACCATTCATCCATCTAGCCTATTATTGCCAACATTGATTGGCAGCAGCTCTCCAGGATTTCAGGCAGTTTTTCCAGCCCTACTTGAAAATACCAGTAATAGAACCTGGGACCTAATGTATGAGAAGCATGTGCTCTATTCCCTCTCTCAATTTCTCATCCACTTTCTTCACACCACGGAGAACTGTGTACACCTCTATCCTGTTTTACCTTACTTGACTTTGTCCCAAGCTTAATGGTCCCAGACATTGTAACCTTTCCTCATTGGGGACTTGCTCCAACCCCTTGATCATTTTGGTCACCATTTTCTTCACCTTTTCCAGCTCTACAATATCCTTCTTGAGGTGCAATAACCAGAATTGTACAGTATTCCACATGTGGCCACACAATAATTTGTATAAGGACAGTATGGTAAGAGTTTTATTTTCAATTCATTTTGTAGCTATGCCCAACATAGATTTTGCCTTTTTCACAACAGCTGCAAACTGGGCCAGTATTTTCGAGCTCATCACCACAACTCCAAAACTGTTTCTTGGATGGTCAATGCTAGCACAGATCTCAGCAGGATATATACATACATGGTTGGGATTTTTCTTTTTGCCCCAAAGTGGATCACTTTAAACTTGCAAACATTGAAACATGTTTGCCATTTTAATGCCCGTTCTCCCAGTTTGGAGATTCTTTTGGAGAGGTTCACAATCCCTTTTTGTTTTAACCACCCTAAATAAAAGTGCTGTTATCACAAACTTGGCCACCTCGCTGCTCACTTCTAATTCCAGGATTATTCATGAACAAGTTAAAACCCACTGATCCCAATACAAATCCTTTGGGACCTCACTATTTTCATCCCTCCATTACAAAAATTGATCCCTACTCTTTGCTTTCTGCTCTTTAATCAGTGATCCATAAGTCCTCACCTCTTATTCCACTGCTGCCAAGTCTGCTTAAGAGTCTTTGGTGAGGGATTTTGATAGGAGTCCAAGTAAACAACATCTACTGAATAACCCATCCACATGTTTGACACTCTCAAAAATTCCAAAAACTCTTAGAGGGACAAGAGATACCTTTGCAGAAGCCATGTAAATCCTTTTAAAGCAGGAATTGTCCTTCTATGTGTTAGATAATTTTATCTTTCCACAGTTACCTGGAACAATGTTAAACAACTCACATTACATTGGCCATTCTCCAGTCCTCTGATACAGAGGCTAACCTTAGGGACTTTATTTTTTAATTAGATTAGCCATTTCACATTTCATTTCTTTAAGAACTCTAGGATGGATACCATCTGGACCCAGTGATTTGTCAGCTTTCAATTTGTCCATAAGGTTTAGAACTTAATCTCTTGTCACCGCTATTTGCCTCATTTCCTCAGACTCCCTTCCTGAAAATATCAGTTCAAGCTCTGACACCAGTCCTGCATCTTGTCATGAAAAGTCACAAATAATTCATTCAGGTTCTCTGCAATCTCCTTCACCTCCTTTAGTACTCTTTTGTCATCCAATGGTCCAACTCTCCAGCCAGTTTCCTGCTTCTGATATATTTAAAGAATGGTGTTGGCCTTGATGTTATTAGAGCGCTTTGGCTATTGGGCTGTATAGAAATGTAATAAAAAAATAAATTTAACAATATGCTCCTCAAAATACTTGTTGCATCTCTTATTGTCTGCTTGCATTTCCTTAGTGCAAGTTTGTGTTCCTTTTTGTTCTCATTGGGGAAAAACTTCATTTCTGAAGGACACCTTCCTCTCTCCAATAGTTGCCTTCACACTCCTTGTTAACCATGGTGGTGCCCTCCCAGACTTGCTCTTTCCGGACCTGCAGTATACATTGTTTGAACTTCTGTGATTGCATTTTTGAGTAACCTCCAAGCAATTGGGAGAGATTTAACCTTCTTGATTTCTCCTTTCAACTTCCTTTTTTTACCAGTTACCTCATTTTAGAGAAGTTTCCTCTTTTGAAGTCAAATGGGTATTGGACTTCCTTAGAGATTTCCTGTTTCAACACTCACACCTCTTACTCAGTTGGGTCACCTCCCCTCTGGTCTGTTCTAGGACAGTCATATCGGTATGGAGAAATTTAACCTCTTTGTTGTAACTGAAACATGCACTTATACAGTCAATGTGAGGGTAATCGAAGTTACCCATCACTTCATTTCCTTGTTTTGATGCTTCCCTGATTTCATTCTCCATCTCAAGATAAGCCTGAGTGTTTTGGTCTTGGGGACAACAGTACATCCCCAGTACTAAATTGCTTTTAGAGTCCGGCAGTCACTCACTGCAATTCCGGGGAATATGACTCTTTTAAGGTTTCTAGTTTGATACTATACCCTCTTTAACCCCTCTCAGAGACCTACCCATAGCTACCCAGATGAGCCAAGCATCCCTCCATCCAAACCCAACACATTAGTTATCGTACCTTACTGGACAGGGACTTGCACTCCCCAGTTGGGAGTCTTCAAGGAATTCTTCAGCTTAAGATTACACCATAGTACTGCAGTGTGGTTCTAGATACTGACAGTAACACTAGCAAAACTGGTGAGTAACAGCATCATTCTATACATGTCTCCTCAGAATTGAGTTCCGACTGAGTTCATGCCATTAGGAGGCAAAAGAACAAGTCTGTGACAGGTACAGTGGCACCCCAAACAACTTAGCCATGCAGTTATACAAAATACACTTACCTTACACATAATTTCTACTTGCACACAATAAGGTCTGTTCCCCCACAGGATTGGCAGTTTTGGCAATATATAAAAGCAAATACGATATGCCATATTATTCTAATTCACCAAGAGTCAGCAATTTTAGTAGGACAATAAAGCAAATGTACACTTTACTCACTATAACCTGACATACACTGTTGCAAGAAAAAATAATTAACATCTGAATCATTGGCAAAAAATGGAATGCTTCCTTATAATCTTATTGCAGTAGACATAAGCCTTATATAACTGTCTTTGTACTCTGACCTGAACAGTATTACTCCTACCAAGTTGAATTGGTATCCTTTTACTATATTTTTATTACGACAAGAGTTTTGCCTGCTTTAACGACAAATCTGTTTGAAAACTTTGATCCAGATGTCTTTGCCTGCTTCTGCTGTACCTTGGCTAGCCCCCTGGGAGCCTAGGTGACATATCCATAAGTTGTCCTGGGAGAGCAGCACACTCTGGCTTCTGGCATCAGCCTGGGGACCAAGCGCCACTGGGAGGGTGCATCCCCTGCTTCCCATGAATAACATCAAGCCAAGAGGGTGGCCAGCTAGGCCCATTTGCCAGCCAGAGGAGCAGTTTCAAGACATTCACCTCCCTCTCCTTGCCAGAAAGAACACTTGGCTCCAACTCCCTGCAGTCCTGACACTGCAAAAGAGAAAGAACACCCTGGCTCCATCCATTTGCCAAATAAGTCATCAATTGGTATTCAAGCAAAAACACCAGCAACAGAAGGTCAGCCTGGCCCAAAGTGCATTTAAATGCCCACTTACAGATCACCATCTTGTTCTGGCCTTGAAAAACTTATCTCCCTCCTCTTCCTTTTTCCTCCATTCCCCCTTCCCTTGTGCGTTTTTAGTTTGCAAGCCTGATGGTAGGGCCTGTCTCTCTTCTTTTTTCAGATGTGAGCCACTTTGGGCTCTTTGTAGTCTGATCTAAACAGTGTCACCCCTACCAAATTTTGTCTGAAAAGCAGGACAAAAATACAGTAAATAATAAGTAATAAAAGTTCCTGCTATATACTATCCCATTACTTGGAAGTCAGTGCTATAATAATACCAAATCTATTGAAACATCCTATACCCAATACAGTTCCCTGACAGCAAACCCAAAATGCAGAGATATTTACCCAAATCAAGTCCTTGGCAGCAATATAAAAACGAAGACATTTTGTAGCAACAACCAACAAACCTCATAAATAAAACAAGCACTCGAGGGCACCCCAGAGTCTTAGTACAAATCTGGAGTTTGAAAAATATGCGTTTCTTCTATGCAATTCGAACTTTGCTTACCATTCATTAACTGTGTTAATGACGTAAAGATGCAATCCTCTTATCTCAGGTATTACTGCACTTATTGGGCTGCTTCAGAATAAGCGAGTTGAGAATTGCAGCCTAAATGTGTTCAGCGTATGTGGATATACAAAGCTAGTGATGAACATTATTGAAAAATTAAAATAAATTTGCATTTTGTATGTTTCTTGATCACATTTTATCATTAGGTTGAGGCATATCCAATTACACATTACCCAAGCAAAGCTTCATTCAACAGCTACGAAGTTTTAAGAAATGTATTTCGTGTGTTTGAAAAGGAACTTTTGTATACTTGCCCATTAAATTTCAAATTATGCTCTTCATTAGTAACAATCTGAATAATCAGGGCAAACTTCTAATTATGCAGAAGACCAGACACTGAAGAATATATAAAGATGACAACATTTTTCCATGGTTCAGACCATTTATTTTAAACAGGCATTTGAGTCTTTAAGATGAGCTGGAAGTTGCAACAGCAGCTCTCTTGGGCTTTGGCGCTGTTCCTTCACGGAATCCATTCCTGTATATACAAAATAAGTAAGAGTCAGGACTTCCTGCAAGAGGGTATTTTCATTTTATTGGTGTGTTTTTTTAATCAGCTTATCTCAGTTACAAAATGAAATCACTTATGAACTCAGATGTTCAGACATTATTTTTAAGGAGAAACATCACAGATAAGCTGTTAAATCCATTTAACTTCTACTTTCCCAGTTGTGAGCCTCTTTCATCTTAAAACTTAGATAGTATTTGCAAGCAAACACTTCAGAATAAAAAAAAAGTACAGCCAAATAGACTTTATTTATTTATTTATTACATTTATATCCCGCCTTTTTTCCTCTTGCAAGGAACCCAAGGCGGCTTACATGATCCTCCTTCTTTCAGTTTTATCCTCACAACAACTGCCCTGTGAGGTAGGTTGGGCTGAGAGTTTGTGACCGGCCCAAAGTCACCCAGCGAGCCTCCATGGCCAAGTGGGGACTAGAACCCGGATCTCCTGGCTCCCAGTCCAACACTCTTGCCACTACACCACACTGGCTTTAGTGATATTTAAGCCAACTTGTAGGAAGTAGGCATAGTGTATTTTACCGCTATTTTTTACAGGGGTGGGAGAAAAGACCAAAGTTGACCAAAAGCACCACTAAGAATTTATATACAAACAGTAGTCAGATAAGTATGAGCTATTTTAATTACTCCAAGGCACAAGGATACCATTAGCATAGTCAAAAAGGAATAGGCAAGCACTCGAAATTGCAATTAAATGAGTCAATCCAAGTGCTTGCAAGGAACAATCACAACACCTAGTGTTTGACTCTAACAGGACTGTTTACGCATTCCTACAGCTAACTGCCTATGTCTTATTACCAACGGCATATCAAGAACTTCAGCATTATTTGTTAGCTTGGGTCAAATGTATTTGGTTACATCATGCCTAGACATCTGCAATGTGGTCTACGTGGGGCGATCCCTAAACTGTCTCCAGAAACTTAAATTGGTGCAAAATGCAGCAGCTAGAAGCACAGTATCAGAACCAGTCTTGAAAGACCTACACTGATTGCCAATTGCTTTCCAGGCTCAAGTCAAAGTGTTGGCTTTAAGCTTTAAAGCCAAAAAAGCTTCGGAGACCACCTGTCTCATTACAAACCTGTTCCAGTTATTAAGATCTGCAAGAGATGGCCTTTTGAGGACACCATTACCCGCAGAGGTCCATTGCCAGGCATTTGTGAAATGGTTTCTTCTTGTTATAGAATCATAGGGTTGGAAGGGGCCTACAAGATCATCATGTCCAACCCCCTGCTCAATTCAGGAGGCCTGATTTCCAAGAGGTCTCCCATCCAAGTACTAACCAGGGCTGACCCTGCTTAGCTTCCAAGATCAGGTGCATCCAGCCCTTTGCTCTACTCCAAACTGTGGAATGTGCTCCCTCAAGAACTATAATTGGCCCCCACTCTCTTGGCTTTTACAAAGGGTGTGAAGACATCTTTAGCTTATAAAATTATGCAGTTGTTTTAATGTTCTATTGTTTTTAATGTTCTTGTTCCTTATTGTTTTAAAGTTTTATTGTGGCTTTTTAGCAAATAAAGCAGTATATAAATGTTAATAAATGAATTTGTGCATGTATACAGAAACACAATCTGTGACAACTAACACAGTTGTTCAAATTGCAGCATTTTCAGTTGGATACCAAATTTCAATATGCACTGCTAGGTAAGAGTCCTATCTTCTTCCTAACTATGTACATATTTGACCATAAATAGATTAAGCTTCAAGGTTGCAATTTTATCACCATAAGCCACATATCTGCTCACATTATATTATCTCTGAAAATGTTTACACTTTGCTTTTCTATTAAAAAAGAAGAAAAACCCTAAAAGCTGTTTACAACGTAATTTCAAAAATACCAGCATCTCAATAATTGAAACTTACGTTAAAGACAAGTGTACATAAGGGGATAAGTTATATTAAAAGTACTGACATTAAATCTAACCATACAGACCTTATATAAAAGAATACACTGCATTCCAACAAATTTTCTGTAACACTAAAATTACATTACTGTACCTGAATCTACGGTAGACCTTTTTCAGATGCCTCATACGGCCAGTCCCGGTAGTATTGCGTCTCTTGGCTTTAGCACTCCAGTTATCTAGAAGAATTGTGTGAAGCATTAGACCAAAGATGCCTTTCCTCCCATGAGCTTGATATATATGGGCCCTCGGCTATCATTATCCTCACAACACTGTGAGGTAGGTGAGGCTGAGAGATTATGACTGGCCCAAAATTATCCATTGACCGACTAAGGATATGAACCTGAGCCTCCCCAGCTTTAGTCAAAACACTGACCCAGTTCACACATCACATCACAGCGGCAATTCCTGAGTTGTTTTGTGATGTCCAAACCCAGAACTTTGAGTTGTATAGGGATTAAACAACCCAGCGTTAACCCAACAATCACCCGTGGTTTGTTGTCAAGTTAACTCTGGGTTGTTTAATCCATAAACTACCCAGAATTTCAGGGTGTAGACATCACAAAACATCCCAGGAATGGGGCGTTCCTGGGCTGTTAACTGAAAACTGAAATGGCTCACACTCTACAACTCAGGTCATTCTAGCCACTACATCATGCTGGCTCTCTTTGAAAAGGCCAAGGGAAAAAATAGCAATCTCAGAAAATAATGTGGAAGTATTTTGTTAAGTTCTACTCCATATATTTTCTTTATTTTAATTTTATTTAAAACATTTGCATCCCACCCTATACTATTAAGATAGATCTATCTATCTACACACACACTATATATATATATATATATATATATATATATATAAAAGTAGCCTTG
The DNA here is from genome assembly GCF_057233095.1 of Heloderma suspectum. Classification (NCBI taxonomy): domain Eukaryota; kingdom Metazoa; phylum Chordata; class Lepidosauria; order Squamata; family Helodermatidae; genus Heloderma; species Heloderma suspectum. The sequence goes on from NC_139459.1 coordinate 30,392,574, forward strand.
TCAGTAAGCCCACAAAATTAAATTTTAAGCCCTTTTTTAAATTAGTTTGTGAAAAGGCTAGTAGTCTGAATTTCCGGGGGGGGGGGGGGGGATCTTCCACCAAGCGAAGCGGCAAGGAGGCATGATGGAGTGATATGTCCCTCCTCTGCCAGCCTGCTCACTTGCCTGCATGAAATTCCTCACTGCCCACGGCTATCAGACTTGTTAAGTGGAAGGCTGTATTAAACTGGCTACATAGTAAATATACAGGTTTCCTCACACAAAATATGTCTTATTATATTCAAGAAAGGCCAACATGGATTTGTCCAAAACAAGTCCTGCCAGACAAATCTGATCTCATTTTTTGATCAAGTAACCTCCTTTGTAGACCGTGGGAATGCTGTAGACATCATATACCTCGACTTCAGCAAAGCTTTCGACAAAGTGCCCCATGATATCCTGATGAGCAAACTAGTTCAAAGTGGACTAGATGAAACAACGATCCGGTGGATCCACAGTTGGCTACAGAATCGGACTCAAAGAGTGCTTATCAATGGGACCTTCTCAAACTGGGGAGAGGTAACGAATGGGGTACCGCAGGGCTCAGTCCTGGGCCCAGTGCTCTTCAACATTTTTATTAATGACTTGGATGAGGAGGTGCAGGGAATGCTGATCAAATTTGCAGATGACACAAAATTGGGCGGGATAGCTAATACTTTGGAAGACAGAAACAAAATTCAAAGTGATCTGGATAGACTAGAGCGCTGGGCAGAAAACAACAGAATGACATTTAATAGGGATAAATGCCAAATTCTGCACCTAGGAAAAAGGTACCAAATGCACAGTTACAAGATGGGGGATACGTGGCTCAACCACACTACAAGCGAGAAGGATCTTGGAATTGTTGTCGATCACAAGCTGAATATGAGCCAACAATGTGATGTGGCTGCAAAAAAGGCAAATGCTATTTTGGGCTACATTCATACAAGCATCGCTTTCAAATCCCGGGAAGTACTAGTTCCCCTCTACTCAGCACTGGTTAGGCCTCATCTGGAGTACTGTGTCCAGTTCTGGGCACCACACTTGAAGAAGGATGCAGACAAACTGGAGAGGGTTCAGAGGAGGGCAACAAAGGTGATCAGGGGACTGGAAACAAAGCCCTATGAAGAGAGACTGAAAGAACTGGGCATGTTTAGCCTTGAGAAGAGAAAACTGAGGGAAGATATGATAGCACTCTTCAAGTACTTGAAAGGTTGTCACAGGGAAGAAGGCCAGGATCTCTTCTTGATCATCTCAGAGTGCAGGACACAGAATAATGGGCTCAAGTTACAGGAAGCCAGATTCCGGCTGAACATCAGGACAAACTTCCTGACTGTTACAGCAATACGACAATGGAACCAATTACCTGGGGAAGTGGTGGGCTCTCCCACACTGGAGGCCTTCAAGACGAGGCTGGACAGCCATTTGTCAAGGATGTTCTGACTTGGATTCCTGCATTGAGCAGGGGGTTGGACTCGATGGCCTTGTAGGCCCCTTCCAACCCTACTATTCTATGATAAAGGCCCATGAATATGTATTTGCATTTATGTATGCAGTACCATCCTTTCCAAAGGAGAATATTTCATAGGAGAGAAGTGTGTTGTATTTCTACAAAGTTCTGTACTTACACTTTCTCTTGCGTTTAGCAGGATATCCACATTTCCCACAGGTGGACTTCTGGAGATGATAAGCTTTGGACCCACATCGACGGCACAAAGTGTGCGTCTTATTGCGGCGCTTGCCAAAGGACGATGTTCCTTTCGTCTGAAACACAGTTGAAAATTAGTTTATGCAAATGCTGCAATTGCTCTAACCCAGTGTTTTGTATAACTACAGTTAACAGGCCTAAAAGATTCTTAATGTTACACAGTTTTGATGAAGCATCAGTAGGCAACACAAGGGTTTTGCAGAAAAGAAAATGTGCTTTGCAGACAATACTGTAAAAGAGAAAAAAGCTAATGAGTTGGTGCAGCACAGCAGTTAAAAGTGTGAGCTGCAAAATCTTTATTTAGCTCTATTCTCTGGAATGAATTTGCTAGGTAGATTTAGGCAAACCACTAGTACGCCAGCCTTAGCTCTAACTTGCAAAATGGGGACAATGTTAGCCTAACCCACAGGCCTGTTGTCAGGATTGACAGATATATGTGAGAATCTCTTTTGGAACATTTCTTTGAAATGTACTAGAAGGCTATGGTAACTTTATAGCATGTTTGTGGGAATTTTCACATACTTTTTTCACATACTCTTTCCTAGCACTGCCCCATTATTATTAAAGGAAAGGCAACACTTTTCATAATACATGGCGATGCATTTTTATTATTTGAAATGTACTTCAAATATGCACACATGCTCCCTTTAAGGAAAGGGCAACCAAAATTATCTGAGGGCTGGAGCAATTCCCCATTGAAGAAAGGTAAAACATTTGGGACTTTTTAGTTTAGGAAAAAAGAAAGGGGACATGATATTAGTATATAAAGTTATGCACGCTGTAGAAAAAGTAGATAGCTTTTCTCCTCTCTCATACTAGAACCCAGGATCATCCAAATACGCTGAATGGTTGGATTCAGAACAGACAGATTTCACATACTGCAGTTAAACTATGGCACTTGCTGCCATGAGATATGACAGCCACTAACTTTTTGATGGCTTTAAAGGGTGATTAAACAAATTCTTGAAGGATAAGGCTATGAATGGCTACCAGTCATGATGAGTATATACACTACCTTCAGGATCTGAATACTAGTTGCTGGGGAACATCAATAGGAGAGGTCTACTAACCTCAGGTCCTGTTTATGGGCCTCCCAGAGGTGTCTGGTTGGCCACTGTGGAAAAGAGGATACTGGACTAGCTAGGCCTTTGATCTGCTCAAGCAGGGCTCTTATGTTCTTAACTAGGCATGCCATCTCTGCAGATTGAAAACTCTGAATGAGCAGAACCTATGGATGCAGATGCTCGCTTCTTCCCTGCTTTACAACATTTTTGTTCCTATGGTTTTGTCAATATTAACTAAAAACAAGTACAAATTTTTTTTAAGTAGGAATGCAATCCTATGCATGGTCATCACTTGGGAGCAAGTCACACTGAATTAAGGTTTCCTGTTGAGTACAGACAGAGAGGATCAGGCTGTAAAACATTTTCCTTTTAAGTAGTCCACTAAGACACCCTTTGACATGTTAATATAAATTATATACTATACAGGCCACAGCACAGTTATCAGTGCAGCCTTAGAGATTTAAAAGGAGTCACTTAAACATGAGTATGTACTTTGAGCCCTAAAAAAATATGTAGGAATGAGGTAACACAAGTGACACAAGGTGGAAGAGGAGTCGGTTGTGAGCTTCTACATCAGCCTTCCCCAACCTGGGCACACTTCAGATGCTTTGGACTTCAATTCCATCAGCTCCAGCCAGCATGGCCAGTGGTCAGGAATGCTAAGAGTTGTAGTCTGGAGAGTATGTCCAGAAAAGCTGCTCTACATGGTCTTCCTTACTTTCCCCATCATAAGAAGCCCCTTGCTAGATCAAACCAAAGACCTATCTAGTCCAGCTGTTACCTACAGTGACCAAACTCTGGGAAGCCCAGGAGCAGAACAAGGGCAATAGCACCGTTTGCTATGTTTTTCCTAGCAACTAGTCTTTAGAGGCATGTTCTCACCCTATGCAATGCCGAATCCCATTTAGGGCACAACCCTATGCATGTTTAGGCCGAAAAATGTCCTACACCTCCCAGTACTCCCCAGCCAGCCCTGCTGTAGGACGTCTTTCGGCCTAAACATGTGTAGTTTTGTGCCGTAAAAGCACAGTCCTATGCATGTTTAGAAAGAAAGGAGTCCTACAACTCCCAGCAATTCCCCAGCCTGGCTAGGGAATGCCGGGAGTTGTAGGACTTTTCTCTCTCTAAACGTGCACAGGACTGCGCCCTAAAATGTTTACGGACCGATCTGGTGCTACTGGTAGAGAAGAGGAGCCTACCTCGCAGAGGAGAGCCACAATACTCGGGCCGCACCTTTGAACAAAGGGCCCCTCATCATATAAAAAGCATCCCACATTCCTCCTCCCACTCCGAGCAAGACCTCGCGGGCACCCACGACGTTTCGCTCTTGGTCACACCCACGGGGGCCCTATCCCAGGGAAGCCTTTAACAGACGCTGCTCTCCCGGCCAGAAACCGCCCTCCCTAAGGCCGCTACGGGCCTGGACTTCGGGCCGGGGCTCAAGACTCCGGTTTGTTGCCCAACCGCCTCTCCTATGAGACGGACGGCGTGGCGGGGAAATACACAGCTCCCCCATCCCAGGAGGCCCTAGGCAAGCTTTCCCTCACGCGCCCCCGGCGCAAGGGCCGCGGATGGCGGCGGATGGGCGCGGATCCCGCGCCAGCCCCCGGCCCGCACTCACCATCTTCCTTCAGCCGCCAGAACGAAAGAGAGCTCGCTCCGCCCCCGGCTTCCGCAAAAGCCTCGCCTCGCTTCCGGCGAAAGGAGTGCGGCGGCTGAATCGCTCCGGCAGCGCTGCGCGTACACGGAAGGAGAAAGGGGTGACGCGAGGAGCTGGGCTAGGCGGGAGACGACGTCGCGCGGCTCGGGCTGGCTCAGGGCGCAGCTCGGAGATAAATTCCCTGCCCGGAGGCTGAGGTAAAGTTGGCGCTAGAGAAGCTGCGGCTTTCTCGGTGCCATCGTGAGGCGTGACTCTCTCTGCATCGAGCTTGCGACGAGGGAATAGGGCATGTGGCTGTGGGCCGAACTGAAGCTGCAGTAGCAATCATGCTAATAATTGTTATTAATAACAATGGTTATACCTGTTATTAATAACAATTGTTAGACGCTGAACTGCAGACTGGAAGGTTGGCAGGTCAGCAGTTCGAGACCCGAGTGCTGTGTGACGGAGTGAGCTCCCGTCTTCAGGCCCAGCTCCTGCTAACCTAGCAGTTCGAAAGCAAGAAATTGCAAGTAGATAAACAGGTACTGCCTCGGCGGGAAAGGTAACAGCGTTCCGTGCGCCTCGGTGTTCAGTCATGCCGGCCACATGACCACGGAAGCGTCTTCGGACAGCGCTGGCTCTTCGGCTTAGAAACAGGGATGAGCACCGCACCCTAGAGTCGGACACGACTGGTTGGGGACACCTTTCCCTTTTTATACCTGTTATTAATAACAATTGTTATACCTGTTATTAATAATAATTGTTATAAAAAGGGAAAGGTGTCCCCAGCCAGTCGTGACCGACTCTAGGGTGTGGTGCTTATCTCCATTTCTAAGCCGAAGAGCCAGCGCTGTCCGAAGATGCTTCCGTGGTCATGTGGCCGGCATGACTGAACACCGAGGTGCATGGAATGCTGTCACCTTTCCCGCCGAAGCGGCGCCTATTTATCTACTTGCAATTTCTTGCTTTCGAACTGCTAGGTTGGCAGGAGCTGGGACTGAAGACGGGAGCTCACTCCGTCACGCAGCACTCAGGTCTCAAACTGCTGTCCTGCCAACCTTCCGGTCTGCAGTTCAACGTCTTAACCACTAAGCCACTGCGGCCCTAATAAATGTTATAAAAGGTGTCCCCAACCAGTCGTCTCCGACTCTAGGGTGCGGTGCTCATCCCCGTTTCTAAGCCGAAGAGCCAGCGCTGTCCGAAGACGCTTCCGTGGTCATGTGGCCGGCATGACTGAACACTGCGGTGCACGGAACGCTGTCACCTTTCCCGCCAAGGCAGTACCTATTTATCTACTTGCAATTTCTTGCTTTCGAACTGCTAGGTTGGCAGAAGCTGGGACTGAAGACGGGAGCTCACTCCGTCACGCGGCACTCGGGTCTCGAACTGCTGACCTGCCGACCTTCCAGTCTGCAGTTCAGCATCTTAACCACTAAGCCACGGCGAATAATTGTTACCTGTTATTAATAATAATTGTTATAATTATTAATAATAATTGTTAGTAGCAGTAGTAATAATAATGGGTTGTATCCACTTTTAGTCCTGCTTAGAGTAGACCCAGAGCATTATACACCCGTAAGGTTCATAAGGTGCTTCTACAGGCAAAAGTGAAAAGCACAGGCTGCAAGCACAAAAGTACACAAATTGGCCCAGAGAGCTATCAGCAGCCACTTACACCGGCTGTTTATTTTAATATTGTAATACTTTGCCAATGGTGTAAAAATGCCGTTACCTTTAAACCAGCCTTTCCCAGCCTGGCTCCCTCCTGGTGGTGCTGGGCTACAATTTCCACCATTCCCCACTAGCATAATGCGTATGGGATGTTAGGAGTTGTAGTCTGAAAGATCTGGAGAGCACCAGTAGTTTAAACTATTGAAAGTTTCACACATGAAGTCCTAATTTAGCATTCAGAAACAGCATTTTCTTGTTTCAGAATAAAAATACCACTATACTTGGGGGACTGGATGGAGAGGGTATGGGATTGTTTTAAGGGCAGGTGGTTGGCTGTTTTCAATTTGTGCAAATGGACGCATTTTGAAGATTTAGGGTACAATCCTATGCATGTTTAGACAGAAGTCCTACAACTCCCAGCATTTCCCAGCTGGCCATGCTGGCTGGGGAATGCTGGGAGTTGTAGGACTTTTTCTGTCCAAACATGCATAGGATTGTGCTCTTAGAAAAGAGGGTGAAGGGCTCACATAGGAGTGCATTTCAAATTGTTATGCTGAAACTCACAATGAGCTGCAGCAGCCAACACTGTTCCTGACAGAAGCATTTGTTCCTTATGTTTCACGCTACAGCTTGTTATATGTCTCCAAAGATAGCTCTTTGGTGTTTAAAGGCTTTCATTCTTGCAGTATATTATTTTCAAATGTAAGACGTAAACCTTGAAAAAAACAGGATATCTTAAAATAGCTATGTGAAACTGAGATAATTAAAATGGTGAAATATTTCCTTGTAAACAATCTGGCCCACAGGTCTTGTTTTCATACTCCGTTTATCATCATATGTAACTATTAAGATTTTGTGTACTACCAAGCAAAATGCAGACCACACCAGCAATATACAGTGACCCAGCAGGGCTTGATAAACCTCCTGCTTTTGCAGCCTGCCTGGGACTGCTAGAACAGGAGAGTTGTCAAACACTTGGCAGTCCACCAGAATATATGGCTGTGGGAATGTATTTTGCTTGGTGGGTTAGATTGTGCAGCCCTAATGTGGAGAACGCAAACACAGATTGCCACTAGAGGTCAGTATATTTTCAGTTAACTGCTTGCATCTGCCCACTGGTGGGAAAAATCACTGATTCTAATTACTGTGATTTTAAAAAGGGTCAGTAGCGGCAAATTTAATTTAACATGGAGTCAAAGTGAATGATGAAGTGGAACACCTCATTGTAATATTTCTTTAGAAATATTAAGAAAGTTGATTGCTGCAAGTAACAAACATTCTCAAAGATTTCAAATATGCACAGTAAGAATGTAAGCTTTAAAGGATACTGCGGAAATAATATTTCTGTGTGTATTCTGCTGCCTTTTATTTTTAACACTAAGGCAGAGATTCTTAAACTTTGTCCTTAAATTGGTAACTGGCTTGTCTGTTCCCTCTTACTCCTGGGGAATATATTTTCGATGGATCATGATATATTTACGTACTCAATATTGCTTTATGAAAAATGAATGCCATTCAGTAAAGAAGCATTGCATTTATTTTGAAGGGGAGGTAGAAAAATAGAACACAAATAGAATGCAACAGGAATGTACTGAAATTTTTAAAACAAAACAGAAGAACAACAGTATATTTGGAACCATCTGAAATTCATCAGAAGCATGTTACTTCGCACAAGAGAACTGTAATTAATTATGTCTGCCTTTTTTTGGAGCTTTCTGTGTGTTCTCTTTTCTTAAATGAGCACTGTTAAATTCCAAGTTTAGGATATACAAGTCCTAAAGTGTAACCTTTTGTAAAAGTTTTAAGCATTTCAGGAAAATTGTGAGATGGAGTCTTGCTTGGTTATGAAACACAGTGCATAAACAAAAGCAGGAAGGATGACGTCAGAGTTCTAAATGATTATCTTCTTCCATGTTGGTGTCAGGTGCTGGTGAGAGAGAAGGTGGCAGCTCAAATGAGTCATACTCTGGCACTTTACCTCTTTTATTACTACTCCGTTGTTTCTACTACAGGCCTGGTAGACTGGGCTATGGCCTTCAAGGGTGCCATCCAGAACTGGCCCAGTGTGGTGTAGTGGCTAGAATGTTGGACTAGAACTGTGGAGACACAGGTTCAAATCCCCTCTCAGCTCACTGGTGACTTCAGGCCAGCCACTGAATCAGCCTAGTCTGAAAATAAAATGGAGGGAGGAAGAATCATGTATGTGGCCTTGGACTCCTTGGAGGAAAAGATGGGATATAAATGTAACACATAACTAAATGCCATTAGGTAAAGTGAGACAGCCACCTCAGGCAGAGGATGGCCAACGTGGGAAACAGGGTACTGGACTAGGTAGGCCTGTAGTCTGATCCAGCAGGGCTCTTCTTATGACAGAGGAAGGAAGGCCATGTAGATCAGCTTTCTCCAACCTGGTGCCTTCCAGATGTTTTGGATTACAACTCATAGCATTCCTGACCATAGGCTATGCTGGTTGGGGCTGATGGGAGTTGGAAGTCCAAAAGATCTGGGTGGCACCAGTTTGAAGAAAACTGCTTGATATAACAATATATTGTTGGGAAAATCCATTTCCCCCATAGCTAGTGTGAGGATTGCAGCTAAGCTCCTAGAGAAAAGAGAAGTCTGCAGGGGTGAGGGTGGTGCCAGATGACATCATAATTCCTGCCAGTCAAAAAGTCTCAGCGCTTTGACCCTGTGAGCCCTGGCTCCACTACACCACTGTGTCCTCAGTAACTTGTTCCTACTGTGAGAACACTGCTGCCATTCCCTGATTGCTGCCTTGGATCTTGACCTTTAAACTGTGGATCTGCCTCTGACTTTTGGGATTGATTATTGGATCCTAAGCTGTATGCAGCTTTGATTATGAACCTGCCTCTGGCTTGTCTGATTCCTGCTTGCTGCTCTTGAACTTGACCCTTGCCTGTTTTGAAATGCATGCCTGCCTCTGGCCTACTTGGGCTGAAACCCAAAAGGCTCCATCTTGGGGCAGCGGGGGTGGTGGTGGTGGAATAGAACACCATGAAGGCAGTTTTTGCAGGTCATTCAATACAAATCTGTGAGTAGCTGCAAATAAGCTGGAGGACAAAACAGGAGATTTCTTCTCAGAGAGCCCAACACCAAGCCTTCTGACTGCTAAGTTAAATTGGAGCTGAATTGGTTCTCTGTCTAGTAGACTTCCCAAATGAATCCCTGGCTTTTAGAATATAATTGTTTTGCCTTGTTGATGATTTTGGATCACAAGAGTCGTGACATTTTGTGGGAATGACTGAGGGCCACATTGGTGGTTTGCCAGGGAGAGGTTGCAGTCTTGTTCAGCGCCCCTGCCCCAAATGATTAACAGAATGAAACATCCCTTTTCCCCACTCCATCGTTTTTGTTTAAAGTGCTTTGAAAAACAGAAGATTTCCTTTGATTCATCTGACTAAGTACTGTTTCACATGATAAACTAATACAAATTCTAAACTGGCACCAAGTTCTCCCTCATTCTTCTCTCCACACTAAGTGTGCAGGTGGTGGTGGTGTGAGGAGGATGATTGGCTTGGCTCAGATTGTGGTCAACTGCACCATAGGAAGCCTTCACAATGTGGGTTAAGGAGGTGACATACTGTAATCAGCTGTGATAACCTATAATGGAAGCTTTAAACATTCACTTATCTGGAAGCAAATCGTGCAAAAGGTAATCTGGGCGGAAATAAGTACCCCTCTGCAGTAATGAGAATTAGCACATGATTCATCAAAATTTGAGGAGGAATCACAGAGCTAGTAGAGGCACCCAGTGTGCCTAACCTGAAGACCAGTTTAACGTGAATCCATTTGATCTCTAGAATAGTGAATTCAATCTAGCTTATCTAGATGGCTTTGCAAGGTTATGCTGCACACTAAATGCAGTGGGTTTTTTTTGATATTCTTGGTGCTGTACACAGGCACTTGTTACAAGAACTATACAAGTATTCTGCACGAGCACACGGTAAGGAAAAGGCAGGGCTGAATCACCACTTCGTATGCCCGTTTGGGCTCCCGTTGACAGGTAGATGATGGGGCTGGGGGGCAATTTTCCTTTTTGTTTTTTGAACTTTCCCCTCCCATGCCAGCTTCAAGGCTGGCATAGTATCCCCCTGTTCTGACGGCATGTTGGGGGAATGGGAGGCCCCCAAACTGCCCTCCAGAATGCCTGCAGAACAACTTGTTCTTGCCCTCTGTGCCATTTGACCTCTAATGTAGAGATGCATGAATCAGACTAAAACTAGTCCATGTCAGTCTTGTATATATTCAGTCATAAGTCCATGCCCATCTAATTTCCACATCCATCTGCAAGCGCACATGAAATGTGCATTAATGTTCACATGCAGCTGTCTAAGATACACATTTTATTTTATACACATTTGTACACAGCATTCCCTAACATACACGTTTTTATATGTAAATTTCCCCAATATTCACATTTTTTTGTACGCAGTTTTTGAGCCAGGAACTTCATCACAAAATTCAGCAAAGTGTTCAGTCTGAAGGATAACTGTTCCGATCCACATGCTAATCACGGAAGTGCAAATCAGGTCAATTTGCTTAAAAAATATGGATCAAACTAAATTCTCCCCATATCTATGCCGACAGTGGAGAGGCATCAGTGGTGGACCTTTCTCCTGTTGCATGGGAGGCTTCTGAAGGTGGTGCTCCTTTGCCCATGGACCTCCCTCTCTGTGGGTAAAGAGTTCCACTATATGCTATGGCCCTTGGGATGCCATCCTAGGGACCATAAGATACCTGCCTAAGTACATTTAATAACGAAATTAAAATTTAAATGCTGAATTGCTACCAATTTGAGGCAGGTTTACTTCTACTGTGGAATTTGGTAGGGTCGTGTCTAAATATTTTACATTGATTTATGATGCCAGTCTATGATTTAGCTCTCCATACACAGGGAAAAAAACCCTTTCTTGCTATGGGCCTACCTTTAGGATTTTCTCTTGTATACAAGATGCAAAACATTGCATTTTTTAATGGGGCATTGAACCTCTTGCACAAATGTGCAAATAAACCCTTTGTTTTCCTGGGATACCACAGAAAATTTAGTATATTCATAAAAGTCTGCTTCTATTAAGCCCTTTGGGAAAGAACCATTTGTATTGGAGAAAATAGCCAAACACTGTCATTTGACACATTTCCGAGATGCAGGTCTCCAGGCTCATTCAGTTAAGTTCCTGAAATGTGATCAATACCTTTAGAGCTTTGGCGCTAATTATAGCTAATTAGAAAAAGGCAGATGACATTTGCTGACAGAAACAAGTCCAGAAACTCTTGCTGAAAGCCAATTTCACAAGCTAAGAATTTAACAACCGGGTGTTCTCTCTCCTTCCAGCTGTTATTTGATCTTTGCCATCTGCAGAAGTAATAGAGGAAAAGAGCTGGCATCTGGGAACATAAGAAGATAATGAATGAAAAGTGGCATTTCATGTACATTAACAGCAAAGGTGCATCAAGGGATGAACTAGTTCTCCTTCAGCTTCAGTCCAGATCAAGACCAGAAAATCTTCTAAGACACATGACTTAAATCAGTTTTCATGGGTGTGATGTTGTTACAATCCAAGGACATTCGAAATTTAAGGAGGAACCTTCCTATCTGTTGTATAAAAAGAACCAAAAGCTAATAGGGAAATATAATAGACTCCCCACCAGAGTACACCACTTTCAGAAGAAGAGTTATTATGGTCTCTTGGGTAGTGCTTTCTGTTTTATCCCACTGCTAGACACCAGATGGAAGCAATCCAAAGACACCCAAGTATAAATATCCAATTAGTTCCTAGGCCTATAGTATTGTATATTTGTGAAGGAAGATTAAAATCAGTTGCACTAAACAAATAAGTATGGGGTGGCTGGTCAAGATGTCCTATAGTCTCTTTTTCCTCACTTCTTCTATTTCCCAACTTTCCTTTCCTCACCTGTAAGTTCCTCAACCGTCCCATTGCCCAGGCAGAGATTCTATCACATTGCCCAAAGCTAATACTTGGCTCTGAATAGGTGATGTGTTTGCCACATAATTATTTTTCCAGTTTTCCTGAGCTTGTTTTTTAATTTAGAAATAGCAGTGGCAGGGCCCCCCAATTGAGATTGTGATACCAACACCCCAGGGAGGTAGGCCTTTGACCTTTCCCCGTGCTATTTTTCCTGCTCCATTGGTACAGGGAGCTCAGCCTCATGGCCATTTCTAAGCATGCCTTACACACCTGTTGAGAGTCAAGGAAGGCTGTCCAAGCAAGGACAAGGAAGGTGCAATTAGTCCTTGCTGACCTTTAACTTAATTCAGTCACTAGGAATGACCCTCAGTGGTATGCTAATATGCATACACATGCATGCAAGCATGCACTCCAGGACATGCAGATGCCTTTCTGTTTACCCAGCCATTAACTTAAGCTGCCCAAGGAACATTCTGAATTCCCCAATCTAGAGCCCCAACATGGGGAAAACTCCATACCTGAAGTATTGCTGCTACCAGTAAATACATTAGCAGTTGTTACTTACAACCAGAACCCCAATTCAATTTTTCACAAGGCATCTGTGTCAAGAAGGCTTTAGGGACCTAGACTCTCTTTTCAATTTTGCATACCACCTCATGGTGTAGAATGGGATGGGCAACTTGTGGCCTTCCAGACGTTTTTGCCTACAACTCCTCTATCATCCTTCGCCATTGGCTATGTGGACTATGGCTGATGGAAATTGCAGGCCAATACATCTGGAGGGCCACAACTTTCCCCCATCCCTGTTGTAGAATATTCCTAACCTAGTCCCCCTTATTTTTGTTGATCTAGGAAAACCTGTTTTTTTCAATTAACCAAACCTATCAAAGATATCCCCTTCTAAACCTCAGCGTTCAGTCTGGTCAACCTGCAGTTCACCTCAGGTGCAACCTCAGGGACAAAGCAGACTGCTCTATCAGCCTACTAATCCGCTCTGCCTTTCTTTATCCCTTTCTCCTTGTGTTTCTGTCCCTTCACCATTTGTGTTGTTTCGAATTTAGCTCAGTTACGATTCCAGAGGAATGCACCACTATGCACTGCCACCTTCAGACCATTTTCACAGAAAGCTTTCCACATCATAAGGCTTCAGGGACTTGCAGGGTTCCTCACCAGCAAGGACCATCTAAGTTGCTCATGGTATCCTGGTGCTCAGGACAACCCCATAATCTGCTGATTTCCCAGGAAAAGTAGAACCATTCTTGTCCCTTGATCTAGGAAAGGTAATATTTGTATGTTGATTCCTTATCCTTCCATTTCCCCCCCTCTACTCTCCAACTTGCTGCTTCCCCACTCGCCCCCCCCCCCTTCTGAGCTCTCCCAACTCCCATGTCACCTATCTATCAAGTTATCCTATTGTGGTTAGACCTCCCAAGTGTTGCTCGGCTTCCCTAGCACCTCTCTACAACCTGATTTGGTGCATGCATATGCTTTCTACTTCACTTGGTATTCTGCTTGTCTTTTCCTCCCATCTCAAGGGCATCAATTATATAAGCTACCGATCCAAGTTGAATGCTGTGTATCTAACCAATTTTCCTATGTAGTACCAAAGTTGCATATTAAATAATCTGTTTGTATTCTGTAATAAAATCAATATCCTTTGATCCAAGCCTTGGTCTGTGTCCTACTTCTAATTTCGCTATGGTATAAATGTAGTGTGTGAGCTCCCTGAGGCGCACCATTACTCTAGGTTCAAGATCCTAAAATACACGCTTCAGTTGAGTACACGTGTACACATATGTGACCAGGGGCACATAGTAACAACAGAAGGACCTGATCAGGAGCACAGTGGGAGGCAAAGGGTTAAAGCCCTCCTGCCTCTCCACAGCAGAGTCCCTGTCAGGATTGGTCCCTTCCCCTTGCAGGTTACTTTTAGAAAGCCATTAATGCAATTTCTAATTGTGTGAGTTGCATCTCATCTGGTTTGACCCTCAGTCTTCAAGAGGGATCGCATGTTGTAAATAAAGAGAATGTCAAATAGGGTGATACCAAAAGGTTAACCTTCTCAGCCAGTAAATCTATGCTTAGGTAGCACAACTGGAATCAACGCACATCTCTTTATTTGGAAAGAACTATAACAACACAAAGGAACAGATGAAAGACGAACAGCACAAGCCAGCAGTTCCATCTTAAACGATCAGGTGAAAGCAGTTGGCTTCATGGACTGTCCAGGGAAAATGTGAAATAATAACGCTGAGTGATATTCAGGGCCAATCTTGGCATGCATCTCTTTTCCCCACCCTTTTGTCTAAATGATTTTGTGTTTTATGATATGAATAATACGGAGACTTAGTTTCTATAAATGCAAAAGGATTATCCAAGCGCATATCAAAGAACGTGTTTATTCGCCAGATGGCTAGTTTAACCCCCCTCCTTTCTCTTGATTCTTGCTGTATTTACAATGCAATCCTAGCCATGTTTACTGGGAAGAAGCAAGTCCTACTGTATTCAATGGCACTTATTCCCAGGTAAATGTTGCCTACCTGTGGAATAAATGATACTTGGTCAGATGGACCAACAGACCAATCTGCTGAAAGGCAGCTTCCGAAGTCGTCTTTTTTCTGAACTGTATTCCAGCGCTTTGCAGTGTACAAAGCCAAGCTTTGATTTATAAGCTAGAAGGATTTTTTTTTTTAGCACTTTAAGATACTTGAGAGGTTATGGGAACAGACTGTTTGCATCCCCAGAGATGATGAGATGCATTAGTCTGAACATTCCTCTGTGTTGCTTAAAGTCTCACTAGCAAAAGAAAAGCGAAACAGCCGGGCAGAGTCAGTCTCCAGAAGTTTTGAGACAGACAGACAGGCTGACGACTGCTCCTCCTGCTTCTGAATTGTATTCTTGTCCCAAAGGAGGAATGTGTTTTTCACTGCTAGTTGCTGTGTAGCTGAGTATTTCTCTGATCATGAAGGTAAGGTGCTCACTGAGCAAGTTTCTACCAGTGAAACAAATGCTAATGAAATAGGAATTTATATAGGGCAGATCTTTGGGAGAAAAGTTCAATGTGGTGGCGGAACTGTCAAGGAAAAAAAAGGAATGCACATGCACTTGATGCCAGAAGCAGCAATAACTGGAATGTATACATTTAGCATCAGTAGCATTGATAGCAGCATCTGTTGGTAGTAGAGGTCTGCCTGATCAACATCTGGAAAATCAGACCAAACATATACACACTTCAATTATAAGGAATAATTTCTCCCTCCCTTTTCCTTGTTTTAGACGCTTGAATTTTTCATTCTTTTGGAAATTATGGGCTCCTTTCCTGCTTTTACTAGGTAAGTGGTCCTTTGGCACTTGTAAGGGTTTTTTGTTTTAAAGCAAAATGTGTTTTATTTAGCACAAGTGAGACCTGTAACAGTATGCTGATGTGTATTTTCACAACCTATAGGAGTGCTCTTGTTAGGTTTCCCGCCAGCCATGCTCTGTTTCAGGATTCACCATTCACCTCCCCGAGTTTTCTTTCCCATCTGACACTCAACATTCTATGTCCTCTGAGCAAGTTCAGTTCTCATTGGGCTGTTTTGAGGGGTGCTTTTTTCCCCCTAAAAGTTTTTTTTTTCTTGTGCAAAGTTCAAGGTTCTCCCGGGTATGCTGATACCTCCCTCTTATTTCCCAGTAACCCCATGTTGACTCAATTTCCATCACCACTCACCACCTCAGTTCTTTATTAGGAGGAGGAAGGGTGTGTGTGTGTGTGTGTGTGTGTGTGTGCATGTGTTTTCAAGGGCAGGGACAGTGTGGCTGCTATTTTTCAGTTATATGGAATGGGTTGTGGATTCAAGGGGATCCCCTTTTTTTCTAGGTTGACATTTTTTCATTGGGGAGGTCTCTTGTGCCTTTAACAGCTGAACTACAGGCAGAAATTCAACTGTTAAAGGGATGGGAGGCCTGCAAAAAAGCTGGCTACTCAATGTACAATCTCTGTGCAAAACATGTTTCTTATTACAATGGTTAAGAATTGTGGAGAAACTATCCATGATATTTTTTGAGCATACAAAATGCTTTAAAATTCCTATCTTACTTATTTTGACAATGTTGTGAACTATGCCAATATGCCCACTTCCCGTGTGGTCCCTGCACTAGTAAGGGCCAAAACAGACATGGCACTGGAGAGGGAGAGTAGGGACTCTGAGTAAGAAAAGGAGAAAAATGGGTGGTTTACCCCCCTTCCCGAGCACTGTTGTCTTGAACCGAATCAGGGCCACGCATGCTTACACAAGAGTAGAGAAAGTTGCATAGCTATGCTGTGTGTGATCACTAGAACATTCCATTTGTCCCTTAGGCCATTGTTGTATTTAACTCAGTATTGTTTACGCACTGACTGGTGGCAGCTCTTCAGGGTTCTGAGCAGGGGTCTTTCCCCGTCTTACCTGGAGATCCTGGGACCTCTTGGATGCAAACCTCACGCTCTGCAATCAAGCTACATCCCTTCTCCCAATGTTGCAATGCCTGACAATACTTTTCCTTCTCCCTATATACAATCCAATAGAGCTTCTTCCCCAGTCCATTGCAGCTGGAATCCATTTGGTCCTTGGTCAGAATGTGACGGATGTACTAAGACTCAGGTACTAGAAACGCTTCCCATCCGTATATGAGCTGGGCACTCTGATCCAAAATCATGAGCTCAAGTTAAGAGCATGCAGGGAGCAATCCTATGGCCTCTAGACAGTGTCTAGATGGCCATAGGATTTTTTCGGTTTCTGGCAACTGAGCTCGGAGCCAGGGCTCTGAGCTTGGTTTCCAGAAACCTCACTCCTCTCCCCTGCTTCCTTGTAGGCAGCGCGGTTCATCCCCATCTCCACACTCATAAGCGCAGCATGAAGCGGGTGAAAAGGGGGCATTCCCAGGGATAGGGAGGGGAGGAGACCATGAAAGCATCGTTAGGACGCTTCCTATGTGCTGTCCAGCCTCCCTCCCTCCTGCTCCGATATCCCCAGCTAGACAGCCAAAATGGTCTGTCTAGCCACAAATGCAGGACAGCCGGAGCATGGGCCCTCCATGCTCCACCCGCCCTGTATTGGGTAGTCCGTCACCTCCGAGTTCAGAGGTGGCCGACTATCCCCACAGGGTTGGGCCCTTAGACTCATAAAGATTATTTCTCATCACAGATGTTAATCGGGGCCTTGAGGATGTGACTTTGCATACTTTAGAAGTCAGGTTCATTGAATTTAATAGGCTCACTTCCAAGGAAGTGAGAAGAGTAGTACAACCCAAGAGTACCATCTGAACATACCCCTAAAACTGGGGTGGGCAACCTAATTTGATGTGTCCCTTGGCCTGACTTCAGAAGCCCTTTGTGAGTGATCAGCTCAGACTTCTGGCAAGAGTGATTTGCCCCTTTTCTGGTAACCCACTGGGTGTGAGGGTAGAGGGAAAGAAGGAGGGATAGGGTGGCCAGGTGTCCTAATTTACAGAATGCAGCCCTTTATTTTGGAGAGCAGGCAGAGGACAGCCCTCTGTTTGAAGGTGTCCTGTGTTTGAAGGGCTGTCCAGTCCAAGTCCAGTTTAAAGATAAAGAACCATCAGAAGGGGGAGTAAGGAGGGGCCTTGAAGTTGCCCACCAATGGTTCACACCTGGACAGGAGACTAAGCAGGCACACAGCTCACCTGATCAGTCTTTGTTACTATGGGGAGATGTCTTGTGTTTCTATTCAAACAGTTATGATTTCTAAATGTGTGCCTATATACCTGTATTTGCTTGTGCAAATTATAGTCCTCTCTTTTTTGTGTGTGATGCAGTTTCTCAGCTTTGGCAATGTGTAAGTGGCCACCCTTGGGGGGGGGGGGAGAAAGAGAGAGGAACGGAATGGCAGAAAGGGAGAGAGAAAAGGTGGTGGCCATGCCCTGTTTTGGCTCTGCCCCTGGCCAATGTCAACATGTGGCCCCTGTTTACCCTCAAGTACCGGGGTGCAGAACCTCTGGCCTGCGGGGCACCCCAATCTGGCCAATCCAGCTCCTTGCAGTTCTTCCAGGGATGGGGCTTAGGCCCTTAAGGTGGTGGAGGACTCAGGGCAACCTCCTACTGCTATCTCTGATCTGAGATAACAGCAGGGATTCCCCTGCCGGCATGCATCAGCAGCAGAACCCCCACTGTTATCTCAGATTGGAGATAGTCTGCAGGGGGGAGAGCATTCCCTTTTCCCCTCATGGGAGAATCTCCTTCTGCTTCGCCCACCCTAGTTCCTTCACTTGTTGTGGGAAGGAGGTAGGGCTTGCAAAGATGGGGCAGAGCCAGCCGAGTCCCCAGTGCTCCTCCTCGGAGCAACAGGGACTCGGACAGCTTAGCTTTGCTGTGCATGGGACATCCCTAACTGGAAAAGCCCTTGCATAGTGAAGTCCGGTCCATGGGGCAAGCCTGGGGTTGATCCACCCAGTCCTTGGGTCAGGAAGCAAATAACATTAGGTAGGCATGGCCATACTCACTAATGTCAGGGCCATGCCCACTCACAACATATGGTTCTGGAGGGCTGGGTGGGGGTGAACACCCAGAACTAGTTCTGCACCCCTGGTTGAGGGAATTCATCCCTCAAGAGAAAAAAGGTTCCCCTTCCCTGCCCTAAAGGATTGTTTTTGGATTTAGATTCGCAGGCGGACCATAGCAATTTACGGACAGTTTCAAGGACATCCATGTTCAGGAAATTCATTTGAATCCCGTCCATGTGTTCCTACAAGAGGCTGCCCCACAGAAGAAGGCTGCGGTGATCGTTTTAGATGTTCATCGGGTATGTTGCTTCAAGAACCCACATGACCTCTTTATGGTGCCACAGGGAAAACCAATGGGATCTGCTCAGGACAAAGCAGAGGGAGATTTGGGGAAGCGGGGAGTTAGTTGAAGGTTTTGGTAGGGAAGACTGTGGCAAAGCAGCCAAAGTAGGGACTGCAGGATAGATCCAAAGCCTGGAACTCGAAGGAAGAGAAGCAGGGCCAACAGCCCATGACATTTCGCTGCCTGAGGTGAAGAACAAGATGTCACGCCCTCCCCCGTCCACAGACAGATGCTGACTTGACTGATATTTGAATCTTAATTCAACACTAGTCCTCCACCACATGAGGCCACAGGCCAGCTTACAGGGGGCCAGGAAAGCTTGTGCAGCATACACAGCTCTATTCTCTGACAGAGGGAACAGCTGGAGAGTTCAGGAGAAACAGCTGGGAGGCCGCTACTGGTCCCCCCCCCCCGGCATCTGAGGCAGTCACCTCACGCCATCTAATATTAAGGCCAGCCCCGAAGAGGAGATGGAAACAAGTTGCAGGAGCCTTGGTATTCTAACGTTTCCAAGCCTGGCAGTTGCCAGGGTTCCCTTTTGTCCCTGCTGAACTTCAAAAGCCAAATCAAAACACAGACAAGAGGCTTCTATCCACGGCTCTTTAATCCTTTACTTCAATGGGTCATACAGATGCAAATTGTCAGTAACTCACAGTCTACAAAGGAAAAGCCTTCAGAGAGTTCAAGGGGAAGCTACCAAGGTTGAAAGTTGCCCACCGTTTGAGAAAAGGTGGGCACGCTATCCTAACTTAAGGGGTGGGGGGGATCTCCCTCTCTCTCGTGAGGTCTCTACGCGTAGCTGTTCCCGCCGGGCCAGTCAGGCAGATCACCTCAGCTCCGCTCCTGCCATTGCTCTCTTGGCTCTGCGTCTGCACCTGGCGTCTAAAAATTCAGGCTCTCCAAGCCCCATCTCTCCCTGTTCGCTATCTCTCACAGGGGTGTGTGAGGAGAGGCCCTCTCCGTCCAGCTGGACCATTGAAACCAGAGGAGTCCTTCTCTCCCTGTCTGGAAGAGTCTGGGAAAGTTCCTCCCCCACATTTTGCGGTTCCTGTTCGGAATCTGAGCTACTCTGCCACTGCCTATGTTCAGAGGCACCCCTGACAGCAGTTGAGACATTGCTCTGCTAAAGGTCAGATTTGGAGACCTGATATGTCAGGTGTCGATGAGGCTTACTCTGATTCCACAGCTACTGCATGATGACATGTAAAAAAGGGCAGAAAAAGTGCTTTAATCTTTTTCGCATGATCTTGACATCTCAGGTCTGGATTGTTTGAAAGATGGAGAAGGGGTCGATTCTGTTCTCTAGCTGGGTCCAAGAGTTTCTTCACTGATGTTTTTATCTGTCTTTACCACCCCAGGACAGTGCATTAGCAAATTGTTGGTGTGCAATGGAGATCATGATTGCGAGGAGGATGGTGCTGATGAAGACCAATGTGATGAGGTCAAGACGGTGTGTGAAAACATTAAGCCCCCTCTTAAGCCCCCTCCTAATGTAGAGCTTACAGGAGCAGGGTAAGTTCCTTTATAGTTCTCATTAGTGCAATGATGATAAAGAAGAAGCTATATAGTTTTTATATCATGTAATTCCAGTGTTCAAAGCATTTCACGTACATTCTGTTGTGGTGGCCATATGAAGCGTGAAGTTGACTTTTTCACTAGGATTAAGAGCCAAAAGCGCTTCTATAATGGATCATTGATGGCTTGACCAATGTAGATCCCATTTGTTTGCATGAAAACTGAAGATAAATAGTGTGGAGATATTATTATTAATAAGAACAACAACAGCAGCAGCAACAACAACAATATAATGTGTCTTAAGTTTTCTAGCTACTGTACATATTTATTTATTGCATTTATGTATATCCCGCCTTTTTTCCTCCTTAAGAAACCCAAGGTGGCTTACATGATCCTCCTCCTCTCCATTTTATCTTCACAACAACTGAGAGTCTGTGACTGGCCCAAAGTCACCCAGTGAGCTTCCATGGCCGAATGGGGACTAGAACCTGGATCTCCCAACTCCCAGTCCAACATTCCAGCCACTACACCACACTGGTTCTAGTAGACATGATACAAAAAGAAAAAGTGATAGGGAAGGAATAGGAAAGCAAGCTTTATTTGCATTGATAGATTTATCTATCCCATAGGTTTAGGGTAATTTGCAATATTTGCTGCCATTTCCTGCTCCATAATCGTAGGAGTAGGTTAGGTATTCTCTTTAATTACCAGGAAGTTCTATCATGTGAACCATAGCACACCCACCGCCGAAAACACACACACACACACACGCACGCTTTAGCTAAGGGCACTGCTTTGTAGAATACTTAGCATAGTACTTGTGAATTAAAAAAAAGGCACACAACACCAAAAAAGAGGATGAAAGAGGATGTCTCTTTCAATAAAATTTGCATATGCTACCTTATATGTACGGATGCACATTTAGAAATAATTATTTTAATTATTCTATTATATAGATTAAATATATATATATATATATATATATATAAATAAAATTATAATAATGTAAATAGAACTACACTAATCTCATCCTAGTGTGTGCCTTCTCAGTCTACTGTCCAGGTGCTATTGATGGGCAACTTTAAGGCCCAGCTCTTCTTTCTGGTGGTTCTTTATTTTTATACCAGACTTGGACAGGACAGCCATTAAAACAGAAGATGCCTTCAAAATAGTCCTCTGGCTGCCCTTCAAATAGAGGACTGCCCTCGGTAAAAGATGACACCTGGCCACCTTAGATCAGAGTTAATCCAGCCCTGTAAGAGACTAGATTATATAGTCTAGGTTATATAGTCTAGATTAGCATGTAATACTGTTTTAGCAAAACATTGATCTAATCCAGTCAATCAAACCTCCTGGCTATGCAAGGGAAGGTGAAGGATGCTTTTAGCTGAGTCAGGTGACAGCCGGTAGTCTGGAGGCAGAGCAAGCAGCCTGATGGGCAGGCAAAGTCTGCAAGTGTTGCAGAACCCAGAGTCAGAGAGACCACGGAGTGAAGGAAAAAGAGATTCTTTATTTAACGCGCGGGCTTAAGGCTGGAATCGTTTCCAAAGAGCCAGAAGCCCCGATTTACATTAGCACATTGGTTTTATAGACATTGTGACACATATGAAACGGCTCCTCCTCTCCCTCCCGCATGGGGTTGCAATCCTCAACATTTTTTTTCTTAGCACTATTGTTTATAATACAAGAACTGGGTTATAGGGTAGCCATGATAAGGAGAGAACAGAAGAGAACAGCAGAGAACAAGATATACAGTTGTATGACCTTTGACAAGATAAGGAATTCCTGTGTCTCGTCAGCTTACAACAATATATTCAAGGGAGAAAGAGCTCAGCAAGAACATGAAGCATGAGACTGCATGAGGCTACTTAGTCTGACCCCCGATATGGCTGCTACATTCCCCCCTTAAATGCATAATTTCATTACAATTATAGCATTTCTGATAACTATACAAAGCTTTTTGTGACATACATATTAGCCTCTTGTTGGGCTATTAGAGCATAGAGGGCAGCAGTTTTACTAGCTGAGACATAAAACAGATTGGTTAAACAGCGCATAAGACAAGGAACGCAGAGACATAACAGAACTTTTATGAACAATACTGATAGAATTAGGATGAACAATGCTTTTAAGCTAGCTAAGATCTGGAAGCCAAGGGGTTAACTAATTGAGCTAATTGTTTTGTCTTATTGTTTTGTTAGCTACTATATTGTGCAGCTTGTTGATCTGTTCATCTACAGCATTGCCATTATCAGTTAAGTTAAAACAACAGAGCTTTTGGTGTGTCTCACAACTTAAATGATGAAGAAGGAAGAGGTAATCTATACCAGCTCTATTTTCTAGAACTGCACCTCTTAGATCACGCAACTCTTTATTTAACAATGACAATGCTCGTGAGGTGGCATTTATGCTTTTGGCTAAGCTGCAAGCTAACCGGTTGATTTCCAGACCATCAGCCACGGCTAAACCTGGAACCTCAACTAGTGACATTGCTAAGGCCAATTTTTCTGAGTCAGAATATAACTGCACATGACTATTACAATTTTTAGTTAGTTGGAGTGCTCGAGGCTGCCGTTGACGGATTTTCTCGGGCTACAGGGGAAGAATTGGCACCAGTTCAATTGGCGGCTGAGGCAACATGGGTGGTTATCAGACAAGTTGGCAGGAATGAATGACCAAGTGCGGGAATTACATGTCTAAAACCATCCATGAGGCAAAAGTATGTGGGCATCATTAAAAGATATGTTTTGAATTTTATTACAGTGGAAGGGGGCCAGGGATAGCTTTGTATTTTCTGGAAAATTTTTGACAATTAAGCATTCGTGCACACGTAGCATTTGTTTCAGCAATGATGGGGGTGCGTAGAGTGAACTCTGTAGGGGGTAGGATCTTTGCAACTACGCCCCAATTAGCATTTTGGGAATAAGTTAAACTTACACCATAAACTTTTAACATGGTATCTTTTTGAATGTTCCCAGGATGTTTACAGACAGGTATTAGGCAAGAGATAATAAGCCTGTTTGCAGGTATACCTCTTGGCAAACAAAAATGTTTTATTCTCGTGATGTTAGCCAGGTGAAGCCAGTAATTATCAGCAAATCCCTGGGACAAACTTTCTCTTTCAGGGGCTGGCCCCCCTTTTTGCACCTTATTAAGGAGACACAATGCAACACTACTAACACTACAACACACATGTTTGATCTTCTTTGGGATCTGACCGTACGCTGGGCAGCTATTCACCTGGCAAGCTGCAGTAGGGTCTAGTCCCCTTCTTCAATTCTCCAGTTGCAGGTCTGACCGTACGCTGGGGGACAGTCTCCCGGTGTGTCCACAGTAAGGTCTAGCCTGAGTCTTCTTACTGCTTTTTCAGAATGATTTTTAAAGGATTTTCAGGATTTCTGTTTACAGTCTACTCTCCCCCTCTCGCTCTCTTGACTCGTGTCCAATGTATCTAGGGTTTAACTCTAGCTGCTTTCATAGCTGCGGGGGTGGAAAGTATGACAGTTCTGAGTTCTTTCCATCTGGGAGTCAAAGGGTTATTTTTCCCTCTTTAACTCATACTTTAACTCTTGGTTGGAAAGGATGAACTTCTGTGATGGGAATTGGGGGCTTATTTTTTTAAGACAAAGCGACGCTGGGCTTGAAGACCTTTGCTCAGTGTTTGGACTTCTTGTTTAAGGCTAACGTTTGCTTGCTCTTGATGCTGCTCCAGTGTCAATTATGAAGTCAATGTCACGGCCCCTCACAGTCAATATCACGGCCCCTCTCAAGCTGTCTCCCTCTTCGCCCATTCTGGCCTCTTTGGTTTTTTCCTTTGTGTATTTGATTTATTTTATTTGGGCATTCATGCCACTAATGTCCATCTTGTCCACACTGGGCACACTGGTTCTTTTTTAAGAATCTTCTGCCTCTGCTGGGTCTTCTTCTTTTCTTCTTTCATCCATGTCTTCTTGGGCCTCTGGGTTAAGGGAGGTATACTGGCGATAGGCATTTGAAAGACGCTCCAAGTACGCTCTGGGGCCTCGGTGGCACCTTGCAGCACTTTAGACACTTTGGTCATATTAACTGACTTCTTCATACCTGCTTTCATGGCTTCTAACAGCAGGGTTTGATACTGGGTGAGGCGCTCTAGCCCAACTTGTGTTTTGGGATTCCAGCAGGGGGGGGTTACTTACAAGGAGACTTTATTGGGTAACTTACAGCACACAGGCGTACTTAATTTTTGGATCAGACAGCTTCTCTGAACCATGAGCTATTGCGCTAAATGGGTTTTTATACTATACATGTTACCCATAACACTAGCAAACATTTTCAGCATAGGCTAGAAGTGTTTGGTTCTCAGGCACAGCTTCCTGTAAACAACTTCGCTTCCCAAAGTGCTTGATAACACTTTTTATTTATTAGTATGGGAAGACAAATTTTTTTTTTCTTTTGCTTTCTTTTTCTTTGCTGATCTGCCTGTATTGCAGATCATGTTTCAAACTTTTTATATAAAACTTTCTGCTCCATGCACCAGCCTTGTCTCTTTATTTGTCTTTTTCAAGTTAAACTTACTTAAACCTTTCTGCCTTACACTAGTCCCAATGACACACATTTGGGATAGGCTCTTCTTCTCCTTCTAGTTACATTTTCTTTATCTTAAAGAACTATTACATTATTGTGGCTACTTTATTCCAGGTAATAAGCTCCAGGCACAATCAGCTGCTTTTAATTTACCCTGGGGGCAACTATGGCCACGCTTCTTTTTTTACAATTTTTTTTTTCTTTGCCTCTTGCCTTTTCTTTCTTCTTTTTTCTATCTGTCTTCTCTATCTGTCTGCTACTTTCTCTATTCTTTCTTTTCTACTTGCTTTTGTCTTTCTTTCCTTGTCATCCATTGGGAACCACACTTAGTATTATTTGGAGTTGCAACTAACACTAATCTGCAAATATCACATATATTTTATGATATTTAAGAAATCATAAAATATATACAACAAACTTTTTCTGCAATTTAACACAATGAATGGAAAACACTTCTTGCATGGTAAGGCATGATGGAGCAGATCCAGCAATTATACTGGTCTTCTGGCTGAAAGCTCAGGGCTCATCAAAATCAAGGGAAAGGCATACCCACACACGCAGAGTTCTAGGTCACCATTTTTGCATCAGCAACTCTATGCTGCATGAGTTTTAGCAGAAGGAAATTTAAAAGTTATAAATCAAACTTAGCCTGCTGTACACTGAGCTGACTACAAACATAGACACATGGTCCACAGCGATGAGAGCTCAAGTTTATCAAAAGCTTCACAGCACTGTCCATGGCAAGTCTTTGACAATTTAAAATTTTAGTTCATGTGCAGAGTGTCTCTAAAAAGCCCAGATGATGATGGAGGCAAACAGAGAAGGCCCTGGGCAATGAAGATGCGATGTTTCCAGCAAAGGCTCTCCACTTTTGCATGAGTTTAAAAAGGGAAAGTGTGGCCCTACACCCCTTTTGACAGACAAGGGCCTTTAACTTTTTAGCAAGGCCTCTGTCTAAACAGAGCGGCACAGCTCAGCTCTCTAGCCGTGACACTTTAACCTGGGCAACTCCTCTGTAAATTTTATTTTATTTCTGTCAGGTTCTCTCACAGACATTTTAAAAACTTACTTTTTTTTTCTTTTCTAACCTGGTACACAAAAGCACTGAAACACTGAGTGCCGAAACTCAGGACGCTGGGGGTGATGGGCATCGCCTTATACTTGCATTTTTCAGGCAGCCATTAATCTTCGGGGAGGCGGTGGGGTGATTTGCAGGACTTCAAAGGCAAGCTTCTCAGTTTGTTTGTATTTGTAAATCCTAAGCTCAAAACAGGACATGATGAGGTACAGGGCCACCAAATTCTTGCTTTGGCACGGGCAACAAATAACTCGGGTTAGCTTTCTTCGCTGGGGTCTCAAACAGGAAAACAGTCTTAAAGTTGTAACATCACTGACAGCGTCAGCCAGCCAGCTACACAGATCTCATTGTTTTTCAAGACAGTTGCTCCAATATCTTCTTTTCTTCTCAATCAGGTTGGGTCTCCCAGCTTACACAGTTTATTGCAGCTTCCAGGAGCATGGCAGTAGCGTGATTTTGGCTTGGCCAGGAACATGCTGTCTGGTTTCTCGGTCTCTTTAGCACACACACTTAGGCAGTGTAACACTGGACACTCAAATCAGTGAGATTTCTTCATTGCAGGGAATCCCACGGCAAAAGCTTAATGGTTACGCTCTTCAGAAATCATATAGCTGATGGTCAGTAGCTACAGGCTCTATGCAATTCTAACACAGTTCAAAGCTAAAAACGGTTACCTTGACAGAGATCTTCAACATGGTCTTTCCGCTTCATTCTGCTTTGGGACAGTCTTATGGCACACTTTTCACTCGAAGAGGGGTCTAGCCTGTGCTCTGGGGGCTGATTCTTCACCTTTATTTTCTATTTTGCCTTCATCTTCTGGGTCTTCATTTTCAGTTTCCATTTCTTAGGGATTTCATCTCAATTAGGCGAGGTGATGATGTTGCACAACTCAGAACGTTGTGGGCAATTTTCCTGCCCCCCCTCTCTCGGCGCGCTAGGCTAACAGCTACTTCTTTGGCCTTACACTCTCACGCTCCCACGCTTTGTTAAAAGCCAGACTGTCCTGCAACATTTTTCTAATTAACAGCCTCAGATCTTGTTTTTTTTCCTCTCAGCTCGACCTTGAGCTTTTTGCTGTTTTCTCTTTCTATTCTGAATCTTTAAAAAAACACCTTTTTCTTTCTTTGTTTGACATACATCTCAAGGGGGTGCAAGGTTTGCTTCCCCCACCACCCATAGCCTCCCTCCTAAATTGAAGACAGACACAATTAGGGAATGGGAATTGGTCAGTGAGTAAGGGGTCTCACTGGCCGACACAAGAGGATTTTTCACACCACGCACTTTGCTACTGGCCTGGGCACCCGGACGGTCAACGGTATGCGTCAGAAACCGCAGTAGCCACTCACACAATCATCAATCTCTCCACTACATCCATATGTCCCTGCCACCCACTTTTCCCACTTTTTACCAGAGCGGAAAACGGCTTCCCCAGCTTCCTCAGCTTCCTACTGAGTACTGGCGTGCTAGGTACTGGCGCCCACTCGGGGGTGTGATCAGGCCCCCCTTCTACCCGCAAGGAGTAGGTTCTTTTGTATACGTATACCACCAACACTGACCTTCTTCATAAGGCGGGGCCCTCTTTTTTTCTGCCCAGTGGCCTTTCTCCCTAAAGGCGGGGCCCTCTTTTTCCCATATACTTGCCTTTCTCCTGAAGGCTTCCAATGTGGGTTTCAACTCAATTGCAGCTGCGATACAGGCAGGGCTCAAGTTCCTTCCTCCGCTTCCCAAGGTTCTCTTGCTGCTCGCTGCCGTTTGGGCGATCCCGGTGCAGGCTTTCTCCCATTCACTCGACAAAAAGGTCGGTGGCGCCAAGAAAGGGAGGCATGCGCCGAGCTCGTCCTCCTGGTGCGGCGATCAAGAGCAGGCAACTGCCACCTGTCTGGCTCAGAGCCTGCCACATCCGAGTCACGGCACCATTTATGTTGCAGAACCCAGAGTCAGAGAGACCACGGAGTGAAGGAAAAAGAGATTCTTTATTTAACGCGCGGGCTTAAGGCTGGAATCGTTTCCAAAGAGCCAGAAGCCCCGATTTACATTAGCACATTGGTTTTATAGACATTGTGACACATATGAAACGGCTCCTCCTCTCCCTCCCGCATGGGGTTGCAATCCTCAACATTTTTTTTCTTAGCACTATTGTTTATAATACAAGAACTGGGTTATAGGGTAGCCATGATAAGGAGAGAACAGAAGAGAACAGCAGAGAACAAGATATACAGTTGTATGACCTTTGACAAGATAAGGAATTCCTGTGTCTCGTCAGCTTACAACAATATATTCAAGGGAGAAAGAGCTCAGCAAGAACATGAAGCATGAGACTGCATGAGGCTACTTAGTCTGACCCCCGATATGGCTGCTACACAAGCAGCCTGTTCTTGACTCACTCAACAAGCTGCGTAAACTGAGCAGCCAGGCCCACCCATGTTTTATGCCAGGCAGATCCCTATAGCCCCTTGTGTCACCTGATAGGTGCTGAGATAGCAAGTGCAGCACCACCTCCTGACCTGCATCACTGGCAGCGGTGCTCAAGTGCAGCAGAAAATGAGCCAGAAACTCCTTCTTCAAGAAAACCACCACAATGATGCTCAGAATAGGTTTGATTCTGATTGCCAAAGTCTCCCGTTTGAAGTTTTCAGGCCTCCCAGGCTGGCTTATTGAGTTGCTATGAGACAGCAAGTTGTCCCCTCAGACTAGCTTTTGGGCCCTCCACCATCTGATCTTATGAGGTCCACTGTCTGAATATGTTGGCTCATAGGGATGGCCATGAGCTACTACCGCTGTCACTTAGCTTTGTAGATCTGCACCCAGTGGATCTACAAGAACATCTAGGTTTATTACTTCAAAGCGAATACATTTCAGATTTTATGCAGCCTGGTGGATGTCACGTTCCTACTAGGGATGGCGGAGAATTCCGCCACGGACTCCAGTGAGGCCAGATTTTAAAGAATCCGGCCCCCCAGAGTCTGTGGCGGAACAGAAGACTTACCCCCGCCTCTGTGTGGAATCCGCTTCGGCTGGATCCTCCGGCTCCAGATTGCCAGCGATATGGCCACCGTGCCGTATCGCCGGCTGAAGGCATGCCATATCGCTGGTCCCAGATGCCATTTGTGGCTGCAATCAGTAGTTCCCTTCAGCCAGTGATACGGCACAGCGGCCGTATCACTGGCATTGCGGAGCCGGCCGGCAGCTCCGCAGAATCGCCACGAAGCGGAGCCGGCCAAAGAGGATTCCGGGGGGAGGAACAGATCACCTCCCCCCCCATGGACCCCCCCCCCCAGACTGGCAGGTAGGGGATTCATACATCCCTAGTTCCTACGTCCTCTCCCTTCACAATCAACACACTCCAGGAAACAAGGCTTTGGGCGAACACTACTTTATTAGTTAATGACTAGCTTCTTTACAAATGCACATTCTAGGAAACTCTCAGACTGCATAGAACCAGCTAATCCACACATCCCCGAATATCAATAGAGGATTCAAAGTGGAAGTTAGAGAAGTTGCCAGCAGTCTGGGCATAAACTTCATGGCCAGACGTGTTTCGCAGGGATGCGCCTCCACCAGGTTGGCCATTCCCTTCCACGAGTGGCCAGCCTGGCAGAGCCCTGCCCCTAATTTTTCCCACTTCGTTCTGCGACAGACTGTAGCGTCCCTCAAGTCATACCCCTCGCCCTCCTCTTCCTCCAAAACTTGAGTTCTCATGGTGGAGGAATGGGGGAGCAGTTCAGCCTGAGCCATCTATGTGTTAAAGTCTTGGGAAGAAAGTCTCGGCGTATCTGGGCTTGCTAGGGAGGGTGCCTCCCTCTGTTCTTGCTGTTCCCATTCTGATTCCAAATCTGAGCTGCCAGACATCTCCACATAGTCAGATTCATCCCTGACAGTGGATGACTTCAGTTCAGAGCGAACACATAAAAAAGATGGAAGGAGACTGGACATTCTTGTTCATCAAGTTGCATTAATTTTACCTAGAAATGTAACTTAGCAAGGACAGTTGCCATAGAGATAAAATGCATTCCAATTAGCAGGTACTTGCTCTCTGCGGTTGACACAATCAGGAAGACCAGTCTTATTTTCCCTGATGTAGCACACTATGATCTTTGCTATGGCTCAGCCAGTACAGAATTTCATCATAAACAACCCTGCTCTCAGCATAATTTAGTTTTGAATGAAGTCTGCAGATGTACCAGTATTTAGTTACACAACTGACTGTTCCTAAATCCAATGAATATTTTAGTCTTTGTCACAACTCTGGTTGGTTGCAGCTTTGATGCCCTTACTGGTGAGACCAAAGCTGGAGTCATTCACACTAAGAGTTTTGGTGGCCAGTGCAGAAAAGTGTACAGTGGTGACCAGAGAAAATATTATCGGCTGAGTGACAGCGTCCTTGCTTACACATTCCAGGTGTGTTTATTTTATTTTAGTCATGGTGTTATCTTCAAGATTCTCTTAAAAAAATAATTTAAAAAGGGGGGCGGGCAGGGGGAGAAAATTTGCATTATCTTGAGAGTTCAGGTTGAATTACACTGAATGGACATAATACAGCAAAAATTCATTGCAATTTGTGGCCAGTTTAGACATTAAGCAAAAAAAGGGAAAAGAAAATGGGTAAAACATTACCTGAATACTAATATTTCAAACCTCATTTAAAGATGTATTTTGACCCAAAAAAAATGCATTTAAAGACAAGTTTTGAGAGAAACCACATTTAAATATACATATTTTGAGAGAAAATGCACATTTAAATATGCATTCAAATTAGGCTGACCATACGTACCATTTTAAACAGGACAGCACCGTTTTTTTCATATTTCCCAACCGTCCCGTCATTTTAATATAAATGTCAATTTTGTCCCATTTTTAATTCTTTGTAAAAAACTGAACACGTTTATCATAAGGCTTTATGCTAATCAATGCGTGCAGTAAAACTACTAGTGTGACGAAAGAGGAAGTTCCATGTACTTTACCCAGTCAGAGCCAAGCTTCCTGAGACGCCACCCCCTTGCTTGTCTGCAGTGGCGGGGAATTTAAGAGGCGGTCGCTAAGCCCCATTCAGCGTGTGGGAGCCAGGAGGGTGAGTCTTACTGTTATTTCGTTCCGCACATAGAGATTCTTTCTGCCCTACATTCAGTTTGATTCGGACTTTTCAGACTCATATTTCAGTTCAATGGGCTGTTAGCTATTTTTTTATTACAGCGGAACTTTCCAGTGGGACATGAGCATATACCGGCTTGTGATAGCAGTCGGGGTGTTCATTCCTTTTTTTTCTTCTTTTTTTTCTTCTTTCTTCTTCTTTTTTTCTTCTTTCTGGTGTATGTTTACGATTTTTTGCAGTCTGGCCAGTGCAGTCCTGCATTAGAGTGTTCAGTGTGGTATGCCATACAGATTTGTTTACTGCTCATGTGGTATTTTATAAGTATTTTATGTATGTATATTTATGAGTGTTTTTTGTGTGTATATGCAATAAATTAGTGTTATTCATTTGCGCCCCTTTCCATGTCCTTTTGCAGTGAGTTTAGGTTGTTTTTTAAGTCTCTTATAGCCTGAGATACCACAAAGGGAGCTGCAGTTGTTTTGTTAGATTGTGTAGTACACAATAGGAAGTACAGCACCTGTCGAGAGAATATTTTCTGTTATGAATGATATGTGGTCAAAGGAGAAATCTAGATTAAGTGTTAAGACAATGAGGGCTATGTTAGTTGTAAAACAAAATTGTGTCATGGAGTGTGAGAAGTTTTATGATAAGGTGCTGAAAGACCGAAATTTGCTGTGTAAGATTTCTTCATCAGAAAAATATTCATGGTACGATTGTGGTGAAATACAGTCCCCCTCTACGTCTACCTAAATTTTTATATGAGTTTTGTCACTGAAGAATAATTGTTAACTCAATAAGTTCATGTAATAAAACTGTTGTTATCATCTTACTTTTTCAAGAATATGAAATATTACATAACCCCATCCCGTTTTTGTCATCCCAATATCCCATTTTTGTTTCAAGGAAATATGGTCAGCCTAATTCAAATAGGTATTTGTTTATATATTTAAATACCTATTTAACTACACATTTTGAGAGGAACTTTTAAAAGGAATCCATTAACAGAATGAAATTATGTATAAAACATAGTTTTTTTTAATACCTGTATATTTTTACACATGCTAAAAGTGCACTCACTTGCCCCACCCCCAATCTTACTGCATGCACAGTCCCCATTGACATGGCCCCCCGCCTTCACATGTTTAGTGCAAAGGACTGAAGGGGACTTCTATATGCATTCAGATTAATATGCTTAGAAGCCTCTGTGCAATCAGGAACGCTGATCCAGAAGGGTTCCCAATTGCCAGGAAGCTTCTAAGCACGTTCACCTGAAGGCATGTAGAAGTCTTCTTCAGACCTCCATGCTAAACATACGAAGACTGGGATGGAACTGATGGGGTATTGGGGGTGGGTCTAGCATGTATACCCCCATATCCCATTCCCTTTTTTAGCTCTCACGTGTTCAGATGAACACTTGAATAGACAAACTCCTAACATGTGAAGGTGACATACACAGGCTCATCTATTACTAGCAACGACCAAGAGGAAGGGTAGTCCTGTATCCTTACCAATAGGAAGTGACATCAGAGGTCCAGGGACGCTGGATTAACCTGTGCAGTGCTGCTGCCCATAGAACTGCACAGTGCTTATCTACTCTGCTCCTGCCATCACCTTTCAGTGTCCACTGATAAGGACATGGGGCTTCCCTCCCCATTGGCTGTCATTCAATTTCAGCTGTCAAATAATTCCTCCAACCCAGGACTTCGTGGGCTGTGTGGGTAGCTTTAAAAGAAACATAGTCCTATGGAGGTGGGAGCCCCCACAGAGAATCTTGGCAGGAGGAGGAGCTATTTCATTCAATTACTGTGGCATAATTTGTGGGCTTTTAGTTTTAACGTTCAAATGTCTCACTTATCTTTTTGGTAGTGTCAGCTGTTATTGCACCTCCCCTTAACAAAAGGCCTATTGCGGAAACAACCCATACCTGTGCCAAGAAGTAGAATGTAATTTTACATATTTTCTTACTTCTTAGAAAAAATAAAAGATTTATAAATTACGGTGGTTGTTCCTTTTTATAGGTGAAAATTCAAAATGACTTCAGCGCGGAGTTTTATAACAGTTCCTGGGCATATGTGAAACATACAGCGAATCGTGTAACTGCAAATAATTACCACCACTACACAACATCAAAAACTGAGGAAAACTATTCAAAGGTAAATACACCTTTGTGCTCTTCCTGTCCAAGTAGTGGAAAGATCAGAACAGAATTTACAGAGACACTTTCCTTGGAGGAGAGATGCTAGAAATGTATAGGCTGTGTGTGTGCAGAAGCAATCACACAGTGACATCCATCTGCTTTTACAAAATCCAAGATCTCCCAGTAGTCTTGATGAGCCTGCCAGGCTAGACAAAAAACCTGCTTTCATCCTAGTAGGTAGCGTGAGCATTCCAGGGTGGATTTAGAAGAAGAGCGTTGAACTATTTTCAACCTGAGGGTCACATTCCATTTCAGAGCTCTCGGGGGTGGGGGGGACATTCCAGTGTTGCATAATAGGAATTATTAAATATTGCTGCCTTCTTTTAAAAGCGCAGTTAGCAGAGAAAAACAACAGGCAGAACAGAATGAGTGTTTACTAGTCCCACATGCACACAAAGGCTAAAGAAAGGAGACCACACACTTCTTTAGTGAACAAAAGGTAAAATCATTTACTCACAGTTTCTTACATAAAAATGCAGGTATAGCATATAGTTTCAGACAAAGTTACTTCCTGTAACTTGCAGATGAAGTTGCAATATTCCCAGCCAAGGCCAAATGCAAAAAGGGCTGGGCTAAAAATTCCAGCATAAATTCCATGTTAAAGCCCTTACTGCCAGTAAATAAGCCATAGGAGAGGCATCTCAACCTTTTAGAATGGCGGA
The DNA here is from genome assembly GCF_057233095.1 of Heloderma suspectum. Taxonomy (NCBI): domain Eukaryota; kingdom Metazoa; phylum Chordata; class Lepidosauria; order Squamata; family Helodermatidae; genus Heloderma; species Heloderma suspectum. The sequence goes on from NC_139459.1 coordinate 30,426,552, forward strand.
AAAAGTTGCACAGATGCTAGGAAACCTCCAAACAATTGGTGGTCAGGGGGAAGGGGATGGAGCCAGCAGAAAGGGGTGTAGCTACTTGGGGAACCTTGGAGGGCTGGATCGGGACCCCAGTTGGGGCAGATTGGGCCTGCAGTTCTGTACACCTGCTTTAGAACAACAAAAACAGGAAAAGGGATAAACCCAACGTCGCACGAGTGGACTTCGGCTCACTCTACTTGCTCTCCTTCCCCTGCAGTCCCCCATATGCAAGGAAGCTTCATGGGGGAGGGAGAATCCATTTTCCCAGTGGTTTCCCTTCTGCTGGCAGACAGCCAGTATTGGATACAACCCAAATATCCCTGTAATTAAGCCCCTATTGTTTAGCATAAGCTGCCAGTCTGGACAAAAACTAGGCTAGGACTCAAAACTCCCTATAGCTATTTCATGACACCCAAAAGTGTTCAAAACTTACAGACCTCGATCACGAGCATTCCCCCGCTCCCCCCAATGCCGCATGGCAAATGACTTTCAAAAACTGAGGACAGTTGCAAAAGCAGTTTGTGGTATTTCTGCTGTTAAAAAAGATTAAGAACCTCAGTTAGCAAGAGCAAGTACGTGGGCTAAGTTCTTGATTGTAGAGCTGTATTTAACTCCTTGCCTGGTAGCCATAGGCAATAGGGGATTTCATGCAGGTGACTGGCAGGCTAGTGGAAGAGGGACAGATCATCCAATCTGTCCCTCTACCTCATCCAATTGGTAGAAGGCCTTAAAAAAAATAGCCTCTGGTAGTAGAATTTTGAAGCATGCAGAATCAAGCAGTCAACAAACTACTGCTCATTCAGTGCGTCCCTCCTATAAATGCTGTTCTGCCATCATGAAACTGCCTGAGGGAGAGGCCAGAGCTCAGTGCTAGAGCAAAAGCTTTGCATGCAGAAGGCCCCAGGTTTGATCCCTGGCATCTCCAGGTAGGACTAGGAAAAAATCCTGCCTGAAACCCTGGAAAAGTTTCCACTGCCAGGCAGTGTCGACAATACTGTGCTGGACAGACCAAGGGTCTGAGTATTAGGCAGCTTCCTATGTTCCTATGTTGACTTCTTTATTTTTGTCTTCCTAGAGTAACCACCTCATGGTTATTGAAAACAGTGTGGAAGTTGCTCAGTTCATCAATAATCGGCCAGAATTTCTAACTCTCGCTGAACCTTTCTGGAAGGAACTTGCTAACCTTCCCACCTTTTATGAATATAATGCATACCAAAAATTAATTGAGCATTTTGGAACACATTTCCTGCAGTCTGGATCTTTGGGAGGATATTACAAACTGCTGTTTCATGTGGCTACGGATAGTGCCAAAGCAAAAGGTAGTGTGTCAGGAGCAATACGACAAATGGGACCAATTCCCTAGGGAGGTGGTGGGCTCTCCCATGCTGGAGGCATTCAGATGAAGTTGGACAGCCACTTGTCAGGGATGCTTTGACTTGGATTCCTGCACTGAGCAGGGGGTTGGACTCGATGGTCTTGTAGGCCCCCTCCAACCCTACTATTCTATGATTCTATGAGTCTGGGGAGCCAAGCCGGCAAAAACTCACCAAGCGTCACCCCCCAAACAGAATTCTCTGACATACCTAGCCCTGGTTTTTGTTCTTCAGCCTCTGATTCACCCTCTGCATGTAATGAAATCAGACACTGGGGGTTGGTCAAAGGGATGTTATTGCAGGTTAGCTGCTTGTGTAACCCCTTCATGGATCACTACCTTGTTGTGGTGAAGGGGCTTGCATAACTCAGTGAAGCCATAAGCTATGCTGTGCAGGGCCACCCAAGACAGACAAGTCATGGCGGAGAGTTCTGACAAAATGTGGTCCACTGGAGAAGGAAATGGCAACCCACGCCAGTATTCTTGCCAAGAAAACCCCATGGAACGTATCACAAGACTAAACGATATGACGCCAGAAGATGAGCCCCTCAGATCGGAAGGTATCCAATATACTACTGGGGAAGAGAAGAGGGTATTTCCAAGTAGCGCCAGAAAGAGTGAAGCGGCTGGGCCAAAGCCGAAAGGACACTCAGCTGTGGATGTGTCTGGTGGTGAAAAGAAAATCCGATGCTGTAAAGAACAATATTGTTTAGGAACCTGGAATGTAAGGTCAGTGAATCAAGGTAAGCTGGAGGTGGTCAAACATGAGATGGCAAGATTGAACATCGACATCTTGGGAATCAGCGAACTAAAATGGACAAGCATGGGCGAATTTAATTCAGGTGACCATTATATCTACTACTGTGGGCAAGAATCCCTTAGAAGAAATGGAGTAGTGCTCATAGTCAACAAAAGGGTGGGAAAAGCAGTACTGGGGTACAATCTCAAAAACGATAGAATGATCTCAGTACGAATCCAAGGCAAACCATTCCACATCACAGTAATTCAAGTCTATGCCCCAACCACTGAGGCCGAAGACGCTGAGGTTGATCATTTCTATGAAGACCTACAACACCTTCTAGAACTAACACCAAAAAAAGATGTCCTATTCATCATAGGGGATTGGAACGCTAAAGTAGGAAGTCAAGAAATCTCCGGGATAACAGGCAAGCATGCCCTTGGTGTACAAAATGAAGCAGGACAAAGGCTAATAGAGTTTTGCCAAGAGAACACGCAGATCACAGCAAACACTCTTTTCCAACAGCACAAGAGGCGACTCTACACATGGACATCACCAGATGGTCAATATCGAAATCAGATTGATTATGTACTTTTCAGCCAAAGACGGAGAAGCTCCATACAATCAGTAAAAACAAGACCTGGAGCTGACTGTGGCTCAGATCATGAGCTACTTCTTGCAAAATTTCAGCTTAAATTGAAGAATGTAGGGAAAACCACTAAACCATTCAGGTATGACCTAAATCATATCCCTTATGAATATTCAGTGGAGGTGATGAATATATTTAAGGGATTAGACCTGATAGAGTGCCTGAGGAACTATGGATGGAGGTCCGTAACATTGTTCAGGAGGCAACAACTCAATCCATCCCAAAGAAACAGAAATGCAAGAAAGCAAAGTGGCTGTCTGATGAGGCTTTACAAGTAGCTGAGGAAAGAAGGGAAGCGAAAAGCAAGGGAGAAAGGGGAAGATCTATCCAACTGAATGCGGAGTTCCAGAGAATAGCAAGGAGAGACAAGAAGGCCTTCTTAAATGAACAATGCAAAGAAATTGAGGAAAACAATTGAATGGGAAAGACTAGAGATCTTTTCAAGAAAATCGGAGATATCAAGGAAACGTTTTGTGCAAAGATGGGCATGATAAAGGACAAAGAAGGCACGGACCTAACAGAAGCAGATGAGATTAAGAAGAGGTGGAAAGAATACACAGAAGAACTATACAGTAAAGATCTGAATGTCCCTGATAGCCATGATAGTGCGGTCACTGAACTTGAGCCGGACATCCTAGAGAGTGAAGTCAAGTGGGCCTTAGGAAGCATTACTAACAACAAAGCTAGCGGGGATGACAGTATTCCAGCTGAGCTATTTAAAATCCTAAAAGATGATGCTGTTAAAGTGCTGCACTCAATATGCCAACAAATTTGGAACACTCAACACTCAACAGTGGCCACAAGACTGGAAAAGGTCAGTTTACATTCCAATTCCAAAGAAGGGCAACGCCAAAGAGTGTTCAAACTACCGTACAATTGTGATCATTTCACATGCCAGCAAGGTTATGCTCAAAATCCTACAAGCTAGGCTTCAGCAGCATGTGAACCGAGAACTACCAGGAGTACAAGCTGGGTTTCGAAGAGGCAGAGGAACTAGAGATCAAATCGCCAACATTTGCTGGATCATGGAGAAAGCAAGAGAATTCCAGAAAAACGTCTATTTCTGCTTCATTGATTGTGCTAAAGCCTTTGATTGTGTGGATCACAACAAACTGTGGCAAATTCTTAAAGAGATGGGAGTACCACGCCACCTTACCTGTCTACTGAGAAACCTGTACGAGGGTCAAGAAGCAACAGTAAGAACCGGACGTGGAACAACCAATTGGTTCAAAATTGGGAAAGGAGTACGACAAGGCTGCATATTGTCACCCTGCTTATTTAACTTATATGCAGAATACATCATGAGAAACGCCGGGTTGGATGAATCACAGGTCAGAATTATGATTGTGGGGAGAATTATCAACAACCTCAGATATGCAGACGATACCACCCTAATGGCAGAAAGCGAAGAGGATCTCAAGAGCCTCTTGTTGAGGGTGAAAGTGGAGAGTGCCAAAGCTGGTTTGAAACTCAACATTAAAGAAATGAAGATCATGGCATCTGGCCCCATCACTTCCTGGCATATAGAAGGGGAAGAAATGGAAGCAGTGACATATTTTATTTTCTTGGGCTCCAAGATCACCGCAGACAGTGACTGCAGCCATGAAATTAAAAGACGCTTGCTCCTTCGGAGGAAAGCTATGGCAAACCTAGACAGCATAGTAAGAAGCAGAGACATCACCTTGCCGACAAAGGTCCATCTAATCAAAGCTATGGTTTTTCCAGTAGTAACGTATGGCTGTGAGAGCTGGACTATAAGGAAGGCTGAGTGCCGAAGAATTGATGCTTTCGAACTGTGGTGCTGGAGAAGACTCTTACACGTCCCCTGGACTGCAAGGAGGTCAGATCAGTCAGTCCTAAAGGAAATCAACCCTGACTGCTCCTTGGAAGGACAGATACTGAAGCTGAAGCTCAAATATTTTGGCCACCTAATGCGAAGAGAAAACTCCCTGGAAAAGACCCTGATGCTGGGAAAGATTGAAGGCAAAAGGAGAAGGGGACGGTAGAGGATGTGATGGCTAGATAGCATCACCGATGCAATGAATATGAACTTGAGCACACTCCGGGAGAGAGCGGAGGACAGGAAGGACTGGCGTGCTTTGGTCCATGGGGTCACGCGGGGTTGGACACGACGTAACGACTGAACACGACGTAACGACTGAACACATGCTTGTGTAAACAGGTCCTGGGAATGATGCCAGTTCAGAGGGAAGAGCTCTAGGCATTAGTGTGAGCCCACTGTGGAACACCTGTGTTCAGTCTTGGATGGAGACAGAGTATATAAAAACATGGAATAACATGGAATAACAATGGGGTCCTTGGTGGCAATTGTGGGATTTCGAAGTATTTGATAAAATTATCTATAGACCCTATTACCTATTAGACCCTAACTTCAAGGCCCGGTTCTTCCTTCAAATGGTTCTTGATCTTTATACTGGACCTGGACTGGACAGCCCTTGAAATAGAGGGCAGTCCTCTGGCAGCCCTTCAAATAGAGGACTGTCCTTTGTAAAAGAGGAGATGTCTTAGATTCCTGCACTGAGCAGGGGGTTGGGCTTGATGGTCTTATAGCCCCTTCCAACCCTACTACTCTATGATTCTATTAATAAACTGCCTGCTTATTCTTACATCTAAACAAGTGAGCATTTCCAAAATATGATTCTCCATTTTTTTTTAATGTAGGAAAAGTTATGTATTCTAGTAACCACGGGCACGTTCAGTGGGGACGTTCTCCTGAGCAAGATTTACTGAAATGAGTGGGAGTGGCACATTTGAACAAACATTTACTTGGATCGGCCTGGTCCCACACTACCACTTTTGCAGGCTGAGAGTCAAAGTAGCCCTGCTGATATCTTAAGACCTTGCAGAGGTGTTTTTTTAAAAAAATAAACAGCAGGCATGAGGGGGGTGGGGTGGGTAGAAGACCCCCACACCCACACACAGGAGGGTTACAAATGGAAGATGCTGTAGCAGCCATATCGGGGGTCAGACTAAGTAGCCTCATGCAGTCTCATGCTTCATGTTCTTGCTGAGCTCTTGCTCTCTGAAATATATGTTTGTAAGCTGACAAGACGCAGGAATGTCTTATCTAGTTAGCAAGGCTAAGGTCAGAATAGTGGATATCATGTTCTTGCATATTATGTTCTTGCATTGATCCTTCATTGCATAGTCAGAGTTAATGATTGTATCTTGCACTAGGTTTGAGCATTTCTCTCTCTAGGCCCTGCATGCTGGAAATTTAAAATCTGAAGTCAGTGAGCATTCCATGACATCACAGCAGCTCCAATAATGGTGGGAGGGGCTTCTTTTCACTAAAAGCTCTTGAAACCAATATATTTAAAAGTGTCAGATACTGTCCACTACAATTATATTTGATATTTATTCTCTTAGCAATTTGGCAAAATCACTGTGGGATAAATTGAGAGTGCTAGGTCTGTTCTGTGTACAGAAGGCCTTTTTTTCTGAGGGTTAAACTATATGCTACGTTAAATGCATAGCATGTTGCTAATCTCAACATTTTTTTCTACTTTAGTGCAAGTGCGTGGGTGCCCAATCTGGACTGGGACCACCACACATGGGTAGGGGTGGTTAAACCTTCCCACCCAGCCTCCCCACACACTTACACTAAGGTTAAAAAAAAGGGGTTGGGATCAGCTAGACATTACGCATTTAATGTATTGTGTAGTTTAACCCTGACTTAGAAAGGCTGCTTATGTGATGGCACAGAACTAGGCTATGTTGGGGCGCAATCCAGCAGAAAGTTCTTCTGCTCGTTGGAAATTATTGCATTGATCCTTCATTTCATAGTCAGAGTTAATGATTGTATCTTGCACTAGGTTTGAGCATAATAGACATGCACAAATGCTCTTCATCAAGCAAGAATTACATTTTCGCAAAGAAGTCGAAAAAAGAATGTGAAAAACTGGATGAGCTATTGCAGGAATCTTCAGGTAAATGATTGCATGTACATTCTTGAAGGATAAAAAGAGGACAGGAGGCATGTCTGCAGGAAAAAACAATGGAGAAAAGAAAATGGAGAAATTCCAGGTGCCTATAGAAAAATCCCAGATGCCTATTGACTACAAGAGAAGCCCCCGAAGAAGGAAATCAGCATTTCTGGAACACATCAGGCCAATATAAAAGAAGTACAATAAACCTTTTTCTATAAGCACCTGGGATTTCTCCATTGTCTTTTCTCCATTGTTTGTTCGTGTCTATTCTTGAACCAGCTTTCCAGGGGTAGTATCCAATGGAGCCCTTGTGCAGGCGGCCCATGCCCGCTGGCCTCAGCAGGTGGGCAGCCCTACCGCCAGTGATGTAGCGCTTCCGGGGGGAAGCACTGCAACAAGTGGAAATGCTCGTTTCCGGAAGGGGCGAGCCCTGCCCCTTCCAGAAACAAACATTTCTGCTCATTGTGGCACTCCCCCCGGAAGCACTACCTCGCAGCCACTGGCGGGAGGGGCCGCGCGCACGCTGGCAGGGCTGGCCACGTGTGCACCGGGGCCCGGAGGCTTGGAATGTCCACAGAAGGGCCCCGTTGGACACTACCCCAGGTTAATGAACTAAATATTTCACCAGAGCAAGCAGAGTTGGGCCCCTGTGTTTTTAAGCGGGAATGTCAGCAGGCTAGTGTGCCAGCTGTGTCTCTGTAGTTATCCGTGCCCTGGTAACATCTAGATTAAAGTACTGTAATGTGCTTCATGTGAGGCTGCCTTAGAAGAATACCTGGAAACTTCAACCCAGGCAACGCGTAGCAGCCCGATGGTTGACTAGCTGCATGGAATAAGTGTTAAAACATATTAGCCAGTTAAAATGGTTTGATTTTCCCAGGCTTTGAGTGAACCATTTTGTTAGCCTTTTATTGCCGACGGTGCTGCTTCACTTCGTTGCGTGTCTCTCCGCTTAGTGGCATCCTGTCTGCCGCTCTCTGCACCATTGGGCAGCTGTGCTGGAGCCAGGGGCGTTTGGCTCCTTAGACTCTGAGGAAGGTGTTGTGAGGATCTAGGCTGAGGCGTGGCAGGCTTAGGATCAGTGTCAGGAGCCTGGTCCAGCCCTATAGCAGGGGCAGTACTGGCACCAGGTTTGGGAGAGTCCTTGGACAAGACACCCTCGGTGGCTCCTCCACCCTCAGTGAGTCCACCTTCTGCTCTTGCTCCTGGTCTTCTTTCTCCCCGTGGCTCCCACTTACTTGCTTGACCGGCAGAGAGCCTGCGAGCGAGTGGATGGTGGCATCTCTTGCTCCTCTTCCTCACCACCACTGTTGGTCCAGAGCGAGAGGCAGGTGAACAAGCAGGTTGCAATGGTGACGAGGAGGAGCAACTCCAGAGGGTTCTTGTCAGTGGGCCCCTGCTTGGGTGTGGGCCCTTAGCAGATGCCCAAACATGCCTACCCTTGATGCTGGCCCTGAGCCTGTGGCTCAGCCACCTAATTCTCCCCCAACTCTTCCTCTGAGCTTCCTCTGAGCTTGAGGCTGGGGCCATGTCATGTAAAAAGGTAAAAGGTAAAGGTGTCCCCAACCAGTCGTGTCCGACTCTAGGGTGTGGTGCTCATTTCCATTTCTAAGCCAAAAAGCCAGCGCTGTCCGAAGACGCTTCCGTGGTCATGTGGCCGGCATGACTGAACACCGAGGTGCACGGAATGCTGTTACCTTTCCCGCTGAAGCGGTACCTATTTATCTACTTGCAATTTCTTGCTTTCGAACTGCTAGGTTGGCAGGACATGTAGTCCCTTCTTAACTCAGATTTTGCTGCTGAGTGATATAGACATAATAGACATATATGCAAATAAGCGCGTTTGCAAAATTGCACACATTCACATATATGCAAAATGGGGCCATTAATGGCCCGTATACACAAGATTACAGGCAAGCAAATTTTCAAAACGTGGTAATCACGGAGCTTTACAAGGCCGCCTGGGTGAATGTAGGTGGCTCAGCGAGCGGCTGGGAGCTTGAGTGTGGGTCCTGGTATGCACAAACAGGGGCATGGGCTGGGTGGCCTGGAGATCCCAGGTGGAGGGGGCACCCATCCCTGTGCTCTCCCTGGCACTGGTAAGTCACAAATGCACACCACCCCTTACTCACGCTGCTGCCATGTACCAGCAGGGGAATCCCCACTGTTATCCCTGATCTAAGATTGGAGATAGCAGTGGCAAGTTGCTGTCAGACGGAATTCCTCTACGGAGCGGGGCTTGGACCCTAAGCCTTGTCTTTGGAGGAACCTCAAGAAGCTGCATGCTCCAGATTGGGATGTCCCTTGGGCCTGATTAGACCAGTGGGCAAGAGGTTCTGCACCCCTGGTCTAAAGGAACCCATCATGCCATAGGATTTCCTGCAGGGAGCAAAGTCAGCCCTCTGCTTCCTTTCCACATCTAGTTCCAGCACAGACTGCCTAGTACACAGGGAGACTTGGCTTGCTTCTATTGCCTTGACCCCAGGCTCAGCACATTCCTTGGGGATGGGGGAGTGCAAGATCAGAATGAGCCATCTCCGCCCTAGACTATACCTTCTTAGGCCATCGCAGCTCCCATTAAAACACATCAGCAGAATGTGACCGGCAATCCGCTGTCTATTGTCAGATCTTCGGGACTTGTTGCTTCCAAGCGTCTACACCGACAGCTTTACTTATAGAAACCTTAGAATCCAGAATTGCACAGTTAAATCTCTTTTCAATCAGAAGCCCTGGGCTGTGAGGGATCCCTGAAAGGCCATGTAGACTGACTGCAAACACATAACACGGAGTCTCGGACAATAGAAAACGCTGAATTTTTTTAATATGCTGTACTACACATGTTCTTCCAGGTACCAGCAGCCATCAGATTAAAGCTGACCCCTATGTAGAGGGAGGTAGTCCAGGAGAAGTGGCTGGCCTAGTCTTCTTGGACATGCAGAATCCTGTTGCAAATTCTGATCGATATTCTCGTTGGGCTCGATCTGTGACTCTCTATCCTACCGTAATTAAGCAAAAGGTAAGAGATAGATTTCTTCCCTTGATTCGACGAGCCCATTTCACCCAGTCGAAAGGCAGGGATTCTCAGCACTTGGGAAGGGATCAGTGGGATGGTGGTTGCTGACCCTGCTTCTGACCTTCACGAATTGATCCGAACTTCTGGACAGAGCCTGCACGTGTACAATTTGCACTCATGTCGGCTTTGCACAGGCGATCTGGTGCTCTGTAAAATGCTGGGTTCCCAACCACGTAACAGGAGCCTTGCGTACCATGTGTACGCCCATAGACTCTGATCACGGAGGAATGGTCAATGTCGGGAGCTGAGACAGTGGATCCCCTCCACAGGTGGAGCATCCCTAGGTTTTGACCACATGAAAAGGGCCATGAACTTCTTTCAAGTGGGAAAAAGGAGGAATGAAACTGGCAGGCATCCTGAGAAGTGGTTGGGGGGCTTATGTGTCCTTATGTTTCAGTTCAGCATCACTCTATATGTCTTGAACTCCATACACTGAACAGCTCTTTGCACAGCTGTTGTCACCCATATCATTTAATTCCTCATGAAGGTTGGCTGTAGAAACCCTGTCCAAGTGTCTGGAGTCAGTGAGTGTAGGGATGGCGGAGAATTTCTCCACGAATCTTCGGGAGGCCGAGCGCCGAGGCATTCGGCCCCCCGAAAGTGTTGGGGAAATTCTCCGCCGGCTCCCCGGCCCCCCCCCGGGATGGGACTTACCTTCAGCGAATGTCCCTCTTGGCGGCGGGTCCCGGCGGCATTTCGGCGGTGTTTCGGTGGGGGCGGGGGCAGTGGCCGGTCTCCCGACCGGCTGCCGCTGCCGCCATTACAAAATAAAAAAGTAAAAAAACAAAAAACAAAAAAACACCCGTGATAGGCTACGTGACGATTTACGTAGCCTATCACGGCTAGATTTCCAAAGTCAGCCGTGATAGGCTACGTAAATCATCACGTAGCCTATCACGGGTGACTTTGGGGGGGGGGGAAAGCGCGTACGCAAATGGCAGCGGCCCATGGGCGCCGCCATTTGCGTTCCTTATTTTGGCGCATCTAGTCTATGTAAAGGTTTACGTAGACTATGGTGAAAATAAGGGCAATGCAAATAGCATTCCCTTATTTTCGCCGTAGTCTACGTAAATCTTTACGTAGACTAGACGTGCCAAAATAAGGAACGCAAATGGCGGCGCCCATGGGCCGCCGCCATTTGCGTACGCGCTTTTTTTCCCCCCAAAGTCACCCGTGATAGGCTACGTGACGATTTACATAGCCTATCACGGCTGACTTTGGAAATCTAGCCGTGATAGGCTACGTTAATCGACGTTATGTAGCCTATCACGGGGGGGGGGGGTTGTTTTACTTTTTCTTTCGCGGCCGGGGAGACGGGGCGCTTCTCCCCGGCCTGAATTTCAGCCGGGCGAGGCGGGGTGTCTCACCCCCCCGGCCTGAATTTCAGCCGGGCAAGGCGGGACGCCTCCCCCCCCTTGCCTGAACTTCGGGGGGAGAAGCGAAGCGCCTCCCCCCCACCGCGAAAAAAGCTGCGGGACAAGATAAGTCCCTTTCGTACATCCCTAAGTGAGTGGCTGGATGGAAAGGACTACGCTGAAACTGAACCCCGACAAAACCGAAATACTTTTTGTGGGAGACAAGGGGAGGTTGAGGGATGCTGACCTGGTGTTTAATGGGGTGCAGCTGTCCCTGAAGGACCAAGTCCGCAGTCTGGGGGTCTTTTTAGAGTCCCAGCTGTCCATGGAGGCTCAGGTGTCAGCCATGAGCTGGGCAGCGCTGTACCAACTCCATCTGATAAGGCAGCTGTGCCCCTATCTCCCTAACCATCTGCTCCCATCAGTAGTTCATGCCCTGGTCTCTTCTTGCATAGACTACTATAATGCGCTCTACGTGGGGTTACCCTTGAAGACAGTTCAGAAGTTGCAGCTGGTGCAGAACGCGGTGGCCTGCCTGATTAAAGGCAGCCATCGGCGAGATCACATCACTCCAGTGCTGAAGGAGTTGCACTGGTTACCAGTTGTTTTCCGGGCCAAATTCAAGGTGTTGGCATTGACCTTTAAAACCCTATATGGTTCCGGCCCAGTCTATCTTAAGGAGCACCTCCAACAACACCAGGGACACCACTCAATGAGACCAGCCTCAGTAGTCCTTCTGTCTGTCCCATCAGCCAGGACAGCTAGGCTGGTGAGGACTAGGGAGAGGGCCTTTTCTGTGGTGGCCCTCACTCTGTGGAATCCCCTCCCCAGTGACCTCCGCCATGCCCCCTCTTTGATGAGCTTCTGCTGGGCTTTAAAAACCTGGCTGTTCAGGCAGGCATTTGGGGTAGGTTAGGATTTTTTAGAGCGGTGTTGTTTTGTTATGTTGTTTTGTTCGGTTGATTATGTAAATGTGTTGTATTTCGTGTTATTAGTATTGCACGCCGCCTAGAGTGGCCAGCTAGCCGGCCAGATGGGCAGCTAATAAATCTAATTAATACATACATACATACATACGTATCAGTCAAGTCTTCCCTTTAGGGCAAGCTGATTTGAAGTCTGATCTCACTCCCTCTTGCTTAAAACAACCAATCCTCTCGCTTTGCTTTCCCACTTTTGCTGTGGTTCCCTAAAAATGCTACAGAAGGTCTTAAGGACCTGAGCTGACCTGGCTAAGTCAATGAAAAGGAAATCAAAGGAAAGCAGCTTCTCTGTGATCATCGTAGCTTGTTTGCAAGTTAATTAAGGAGCATCTGGCTCGCTCAGATCTAAGGCCTTAGAAGCAGAAATGTCAAGATGTCTGATTTAAGCAGTGGAGGCTGGTGGCTACGATGTCAATGGGGCAGTGATTCTGCTCCAAGTTTCAGTCAGAACCAGTCAGAACTCTAAAGGAGCTATCCAAGAAACTCCTCACTAGCCCCCACCGCCATCTGGGTTAATCCCAGAGAGTCCGATTGGGACCCCAGGCAAGCCAGACCTGGTCCATTCTCCTGAGGTTCAACACCTGTGTTAACAATACAATGAGGTGAGGTAAGACGTTTCTAACTCTTAAACAATTGGATAGCTCTTCTAGAGTTCTGACTGAAACCTGGCGCAGTTTCACTGCCCCACTGACATCGAAGCCACCAGCCTCCACTGGATTTAAGTGAGGCAGCAGCTTAAATGTTTTGGTTTTTAGCATCATTAAGATCCATGTTCCAAGGGCATACCGGACGTGCAGCTCACAGGAGCAGACTCTGTTATGTATAGGCATCACAGAACAAAAATTATCTTAGGTCAATAAGTAGCTTTATCAATCTCTAAATAAATGCAAAAAACGTTTCTCTCTCTTTCTCTGAAGCATCTTTCAGAAGGTGGTTTCCTTTTTTATTATATCAAACATTTATTAAATTTAAATCCAGTAGAAACCTACAAAATTAAATATTAATTCTTAAAATATTGTAGTCTGTGGTGGAGTTGCTTTAACTCTTGGTTTTATTTTGCTGTTCGTTTGTGTGTGTGTGTGTGTGTGTGTGTGTGTTTAATCTCTTGGCTTTTCTTATTGTGTTATTTATTTATTTTTTGCATGCCACCTTAAAAATATTATTTTACGTTGAAAGGCAGGGTATAAATGCAGAAATAAAGAAGCTGAAAAATCTACTTTTAAGGTAGATCAGCAAACCTTGAGCTTGTTGAGCTTCTCCGAATCCCACTTCGAAGCTTGTTCTGACTCGTGCTGGCATCAGATTGCAAGCTTTGTTTTTTTCTTTTTGCATGAAAATGTGCACGTATTTTCATATACATTTCCCCAAATGTACGCATCAATTGTATGCATTTTTGAAATGTACACATTTTCCTCCCACTAATTAAACCATGTTTATGTGTATTTTTCAAAAGTATGTATTTTTCTATGAACATTTTTCAAATGTACGTATTTTTCAAATGCATTTCTTCATTCCACGAATTGTGTCGCAAACTCACAGCATGGATTTCAACTGCAGATTATGTTTAGGTCCATGTTCAGTTCCAGGAAGTGCGAACTGGGTAAATTCTGATTTTAAAAAATGAACTGAAATGAATGTATCATATGTCTCTAGTACAGAGAATAGTCTGAAGATGCTGAATAACTCTGCCACTGCTAAGCAGATCTAAGCCTAGCCGGGTCTTGTGTGGGAGACCCCTGGAAAACTCCATGAGCAGGATTCAACCAAAGTAAAGGCCATTTAAGTCCCACTGATCTTAATGGGAGTATTAAGCACATGCTTAGCCCTCTCACACTGTAGTCAGTGGGACTTAAAAGTGTTTAACTTTGGCTGGGTTGTGCTCCATGAAAATGGCTTTTTACTCCTATATAAAAAGATATAAAACGAAAATAAAGTTCCAGTCTGAACGACAATGTTTTTAAAATCTGAACATGTTCATTATATATAGCTCACACCACTGTATGAATTGGTGAAGGAAGTACCGTGTGCCTCAGTCAAAAAGCTTTACCTGAAACAAGCCATTGAGGAGTACTTGAGTGAAAATGATCCCTGCAGATGCCGGCCATGTGCAAATGGGGGCCAACCAGTCATTGTAGGAACTCAGTGCCTATGTTTCTGCAAACCGTATACGTTTGGACCAGGTTGTGAAGTGGGAACTCTTGTACAAGACCAGCCAGGCAAGTAATATTTCTTCTGTTTTAGATATGAGGTATTTAAAACAAGCTGGGCAATGCGCATTGCTAGTCGCCTTCTAATCTGTTCCTGAACCCAATTCAAGATGCTCATTTTGACCTATAAAGACCAAAATGGCTTGGGGCCAGGATATCTGAAAGAGCACTTCCTCCTGTATGAGTCTACCTGTACTTTGTGGACTTCATCAGAGGCTCTGCTGTATATCCCACCACTACCAAGAGGCTAGGGTTGGTGGTTACGTGAGACAGGGCCTTTTCTTTAGCAACACCCTGGCAATGGAACTCTATCCCAGTGGATAACCCAGGGATCTTAACACAAAACTTTAAAACAGACCAGAGGCTTTTCTGCATGAGACATTTGTTGTGAGCTCATCATTCTCTACTTATGTTTGTTTACAGGCTCTTTAGACGATGTTGTGACCCTCCAATTTCACTTCTGTTTGTAAACAGCACTTTTTGTGAGCAAGGAAAATGTGGTATTATTTCTGATGGCCAAAAAAAGTGCAATTTCCTCTTGTGTACTTGCTCTATTCTACTATACCACAGTGCCACCTAGAGGTTATGTAGTGGAAAAGCAGGAAAGCACACACTCTTCATGTAGTGATCGGACCTCAATTCTGCGAGGAAACCAAAAGTAGATACAGTGGATTAACAGCCTCGTGTAGAAAAGGTCCAGCAGAGCTGCACAAAGACCTGGTCAAAGACGACCAGTGAATACACATAGCTTTAGAGATGGAGAACAGTGAAATAGAAAGAAAAGCAATTGGCATAAGGCTGGATGTGGCACATAATTTTTTTCGCTTACTATTTGTTAAAACTGTTGGGAGTTAGCAACTCTTGTAGATCTACTGTAAAGCACCCAGAGATAGATCCTGATTTATCTTCTCCTTGCTTCTGAAGCAGTTCCAACCTAGTCTGAAATATATAGCCAAGCAATGCTTAACAGCTCACCCATTTTCAACAGCTGAACAGAAGCCTGTGGTGGACAACTGAAAGCTCCTACAGAACTTTCCATCATTAGTTGAGAGTAAAAGTGCTGACATAGTCCAGGCTCCAGGCTTTTCTGTCCAGTGGGAAGGGGCTGCATGCAAATTTTGGGACTGGCTAGCGTCTGATTGCAAGCTGAACATAAGCAAGCAGTGTGATGTGGCTGCTTCAAAAGTTAATGCAGTCTTAGGCTACATGAATAGATGCATACTGTCCAGATCTCAAATTGAACAGCTTTGGATTATGAAATACTTCCTTTTAGAATTTAAGGCAAAGTATTTATATATTGTTGCCCAGCCTTTATTCCCCCCAAAATGATTTGTAAAAACTCTATAATAAGAATGCTTCTATCGAGAGACTAGAGATGTAAAATATCTGGAAATAATGAAGCCATGGGGAAAATATGTTTTAATCCTTTCTGTAAGATTCCCAGTATAGTTCCTTCTTTCATTCCTTATTAAAATTATTGATCTGCTCAGTTTCTCAACATGTGAGTAGAGTTACCATTGTGCATTCTTGACAGTAAATGTGCATTCTTGACAGCTTGGGTTTTGTTCTGTAGGGGCCTGTGATTCTGATGCTGTAGCAGTCATTTAATGTAGTTCTAATCTATTCAAACAATAATTACAAATATACTAACTGAGTTTACTTTAAAAAGTTTTAAGATATAATGATAATTTTATGAGCAAACTAAGTTATGCATAAAATAACTTTAGGAACAGAGGGGCTGCTTTATGTTCCTAAAGCAGCCCTCCCAAAACCTGGTGCCCTCCAGATGTTTTGGACTACAGTGCCCAGCATTTCTGACCATTGGCCATGCTGCCTGAGGCAGATGGGAGCTGAGTCCAAAATATATGAAGGGCATCAGGTTGGGGAAAGCTATCTTAAAGCAACAAAGTGATTTTAGATCTGTAAAGAAGGCTAGAAAACATAAGTATTGCTTATTTTTCGATTTTCCCAAAATTTCCAATTTTTCTGAAACCCCCTGAAAAAAAACATTTTTTCCCGTGGCCTCAATATCTCCGGAAATTTTACATCTCTGTGCAGGAGTCATTGATGGAAGTTGGAGTTGCTGGTCGTCTTGGACTCCTTGTACAGCAGGAAGGAAAACAAGACAGCGAAGCTGTAATAATCCTTCCCCAAGCGGTGGCGGAATGTCCTGCATTGGAGAAGCGTTTGAAAACCGTCAGTGCGAGGATGAGGAGTTGCAGCATTTTCGGTAGGGATACCACTGGGATACCCCATATTGATAGATAGGTAGGTAGGTAGATAGACACACACACACACACACACACACACACACACACACACTAAAAGAGGATGTGTGTCTGCCCATCTATCCATCAGTGCTACAGTACTGTGAAACTGTGAAACCTAGACACCTGAAACTTGGCATGCATACCAAAGTGACTTTTAGGGGTATGCGCTTTAGGGTTATTCTGTTTTTAAAACACATGGAGGGAGCAGTCCTATGGCTGCTAGTCAGCAGCTAGACAGCCATAGGATATGTGGTTTCTGGGAACCGACCTCAGAGCCCACACTCCAAGGTCAGTTTCTGGAAAACTGACCTTCCCCCCTTCCGCACTGCCTCACAGGTGGCGCAGAACAGCCCCACGCTTGGAAGATGAGTGCAGATTGGCCAAACAGGGCATTCGAGGGGACGTTCCGGGGTAGGGAAGGCAGAAATGCCAGTACGATACATCCTATGTATTGTCCAGCAGCCTCCTCCTCTGCTCCACCTTCCCACAGCTAGAGAGCCAAAATCGGCTGTCTAGCCGCAAATGCAGAGCAGGAGAAGCGTGGAGAGAATGATCCCTTCAGCGCTTCTCCTGCCCTGCATTGGATAGGTGGTCGCCTCCGAGTTCGGAGGCGGCCACCTATCCCCATAGGATTGTGCCCTAACTCAGTTTTATTAATTTAAATGTGGCCAAGTGGTTGAAGCCTGCAGTAATAACATCAGCCCCTAAGGGCAGACTTCCCTAACTAGAACTGTCTTTGCAGTCCTTACAGTGTAAAGCGATGGGAGATTAGTAGGCTGAGGGACAGCTTCTTACCACCCTGAAATGAAGACAGATCCTTTCTGCGGGGGGCTATAGGGACACACCATGGCAGGGGCCATGCCTAAGGTCACCAGAGGGCCTGGCTTCACTCAGGCGGGTGGGCGCCATGTGTCCAGCAACTGACAGCTGCATAGGTTTGCTTGAAGGCTTTGCTGCATCAAACTAAGGGTTATTCCAAATAGAGCTGTGCACAAAGGGCCTCTTGAAATTCTCCACCCTATTTGAGGGCAGAGAAATTGGGGGTACAATTCCACCAAATTTCTCCATGGGGAGGAGAAGTTCTCAACCATTTCTCATAGGTGGGGCTCACCATTGGCTGAAGTACAACTTCTTTTTTACCTAAAGGTTTTGGGGTCTTTTGTGCTGCAACAGCATCAGCTGTGTTGGCAGGCTGGCAGCCCCCAGTGCCAGTTTGCATCCACCACAATGCAGGTGTGAGAGGTGCAGTGTTGTGTCCAGCTCCAGGGAAAAGGTGCTGAGCCAAAATCTGTCCTCCAACTTCCTGAAAGTTTTCTTCCCCCATGAAAGAGGATTCTGTTGTTCTGCCTCGTTCTTAGGGTGTTTTATCATCCATTTTTGTGATGCTTTTGAGCTTCCCTAATCACTGCAAGGTGGCTGAGGGTGCTGCATGTGTCATGTCTTTCTATTACACATCTCTCCATTGGTCTGCAGCCTCTCAGGCTGTCTGTGCTTCCTGATCTGAAGTAGCCCTATGGGAGGAATTACCTCATGGTGCTTTAAACTGGGCTTTAATTGAAGTGTAGGAAGCTGAGGAGGCTACAGGCTGCCAGAGAGATACTTGCACAATGAAAAACAGGACACTTGTGCTCACTCCTCGGCCACTTCCTAAGTAAGGTAAGCCCAAGAAACCCAAACCCAACCCATGAGAATTTCTCTGAAATTCTTCACCATTGAATTTCTTTTTGAAAGTGATTTCTGTCAAACTGAATGAGAATGGTTGAAAAAATGTGGGAGAAATTTTCAGCACCCATATGAAATCCGGTCTGTTCACTAATACAGACACATGTAATTAATTGAAATTATCCTTTAGGCAAGTGCAACTTCGAATCTGAGTGTGACTAGGAAAAAGCCCTTGCTCAAAGTAACATTTTCATGTGAGGTTCAAAGGGCTGGGACATTTTATTTACACTGGAATAAATAAAAGGGGGATGTGGGGAGAAAGTATTGTGTTCCCCTCTCCCAACTCTGCATAGCGTTCCCCTCTCCCAACCTCTAGGTGATCATCATTTTCATCTGATTGAAGTTTAATGGCCTTACAGAACTGACCTCCCTGAGAAGTGAAGCATTTTGAAATGAATGATGACAAATCTCTTCAACTCTGGGAAATTAATAATGATGATGATGGTCTTTTTAAATGCTTTGCTTTACAGTTCAATAGAACCACACTGCTTTGATATGTCTGCATTTGGCACAGAATCCTGCCCACCACCTCCTACCTTAGAAAATGGATATGTTCAAGTAGGTGAAGCAGAAGAGAATTTTTTCCTTATCTAAGTTCTATGTGTAAGTAGAGTAGTATAACTTAGGACTCCTTCACACGGAGCTTTTCTCCTGCGATTGAGATTGCTCCTTCATGGAAGTTTGCGGGCTGTTTACATGACGCCGTGACCCTGCCGTGACCCTCCTGCACTAAATGCCCTTTGTTCCGTTTTTAAATGGATCGCAGATAATGAGCTATCAAATTACCCCGTTGTATTCCGCTTCAGTTTCCTTCATGAAAAGAGAAAAAGCAGCAAGAAGAAGAGCGAGATCAATGGAAGATAATGGAAGATTCAGATACGGGGAGCAGGAGGGGAATGGGGGTCGGGGGAAAGGAAGCATGTGAAAAAGTGATCCTGCATTTACAAAAGAAGCAGAAACCCCTGTTTTAAATGCAGGATTTTAGGCTGGTGTAGAGATGCCCTTCTAGACCCATCTACTCAGGCATAAGCCCTGGTGAACTCAGTTGGGAACTTCTTAGTAGATATGTAGAGGACTGCACTGTTGGTTTACTACAAGCATACTACTAGTATTTACTAAGTAGTATAACTTGAGTATGCCATCTGATTTAGGTTACATTGGAGTAAAATAGTATTTTAATGTACAGTTGTAGCCTGCCTTCCTTCCTTCCTTCCTCCCTTCCTTCCTTCCTTCCTTCCTTCCTTCCTTCCTTATATGCCACATTTCCTTTTCTCCCTGAGCAAAATGTCTTTTTCTTCCTTGCAAAATTGCCATTTTTTTGCCGCCATTATTGTGGCAAATTTGGCACCAGTGGGAGCAGGGGTGCTGCAAAAATGGCCACGAGGGGCCCTATTCCTTAGCTCTGGGTTAGGAGGTAGAGGAAGCACATTCTCTCTTGGGGTTCTTTTTCATACAAGGAGGTATCGCCTTGTTTGCTTGTTGGCAGACAGGCGAGAGGTGTTGGTGCCTCAATGACTGCTTCCTCAGATGGTGCAGAGGGTGGGTCCACTCCATGGCCAAGTTTCTCAGTGTCCCAGAACTCTTCTCTTGAAGCAGAAGTGCCCAGGCCCTGGGCCATGACACACATCAAAAATGCATGAAAGCCATAACATTGTATCTTCTGATGAATTCTGTAAGAATTATTCCAGCACGTAAGGATTTTGGAGGGGTCATTGTCACCTTCAGTGATTCCCAAGTTTTCTTCTTTTTAGGATGCTGATTCATCATATCCCGTGGGGAAAAGCATCAGCTACACCTGCAATAATGGATATGCTCTCGTAGGGGACCGGATTGCTACATGTGTTGAAGGCTTCAAGTGGGTCATGGGACAGATAAGGTGCCAGGGTACGTATAAGAAAATATTAGACTTCAGTTGGTGGGTCATACCTAAAACTGGCCTATGGTTTATTCAACCTTTTACTAAACCATCCTTATCTTGTTTATTTGTTTACACTTTAAAAGAAGGAATGAAAAAACATGTAGAGAATAGGAGAAAGACAGAAAGAGGGAGAGAATGGAAAAAATAGAGAAGAGAAAGATGAACATATGTAGTGGAGGGTGGGGGGAAATAAGCATGGATCCCATTGTTTCTGGTTGAGGTTAAAGATAGGTCCTGGGTCTGAAAAGGTTGAGGACTACTGACTTAATAAATATAAACCTTCCAAAGGAGAGAGAAAAAGAACTTCTATAGCAATAGAAGATATTTGTTTTTGCTTCTCATTGTTTAGAAACAGCTTGTGTCTTACCTGCATTGGAAGGAGGACTGAATGGAGACCCAGTGAAACCCTCATATCAGATTGGAGAGAAAGTACGCCTGTCATGCCCAGATGACATGCAGCTTGAAGGAGCAGCTCTCCTTTTGTGCGAACCTAGTCTGAGATGGTCTCCTAATATCAATGACATCCAGTGCAGGAGAAGAGGTATGTCCCATGATGATTCTTGGTTCCAGTTAGGGACAAAATAGCACTCTTCCTGCAGGAACTAACTCACCCCTCCCCCATTCTATTACACCGATAGCTTACACTTCCTGCAAAAAATTCAGTGCAGCTTCTGTGGGCCTCCAGGCGTGCTTCCATCCAAGCACTGACCATGCTGAGATGTGCTCCATTTTAGCCATATAACAACATCTTCTACCACTGAAGATTATTTACTGGGCCCAGGGAAGTTTAAATAATATTGTCTCTTTGAAAGAGGGCAAGTTCCTCCTTTGTGTGTGTGCGCCCAACGTGGCTGGGCACTTGCTGAGGGCCCACACCGCAACAGGAGCCCATTCACAAGGGCCCCCCGGAGTTGCTCCTCCTCTTCCCCATTGCAGCCTGCTTGTTCACTTGCCTGTCTCTCTGGCCCAGACAACAATGGTGGTGAGGAGGAGGACTAGAACATGCTGCTGCCTGCTTGCTCACTGGCCCTCTTCTGTCAAGGAAGCAAGTGGTGGCATGATGAGGCAGAAGAGGAGGAGCAATAGCACCTGATGACAATGGTGTTATGAAGGTAGGGTCACTGAGGGAGGGGCCCCCATTGGGGGAGTCTGGCCTCAGAAACCTCCAAAACCTAGAGCTGGGACTGTATGCAAGAACTACCTCCCACAAATATTTGCTTTTTAGGAGCCAGCTCATAGTCTTAACTTTTCTCTGTCACTGTTCCATTGGGAGGGGGCTCAGTTTCAAAATACTGCAGTGCATGCTTGCTGCAACGCCCAGGGAGCCATGGACGCTACATTTCCCATGGCTCCCAGCATTCTTGAATTGTGCAGCAACAATACGCTGTAGCATCCAGGTTCTCAGTCCTGGCTGTAACGGCTCCTGGAGCCCTCTCTACCATTCCATCTCTCCTTGCATTGGTAAGTTGCAAAGTGTGTGAGAATGATGGTGATGGGAGGCTCCAAATAATGTGGTGTCAAGGACTGTGAGAGTTAGAGACCCATATAAGATTGGGCAGTGGACTCTAGAAGGGTTGGGATTCAGTTCAAGAGTGCCTCCTGGGGAGAGGGGGAAGATACTTACAATTTGTTGTCCTCACTCCCCTGCCCTGTGTTGGAGTTTGCCCCACTACCACTTCTAGATCTGGGGTTTCTTACCTTGGTGCGGGCAGCACATATGACATTTTGAGAGAGTGGTGTGGGTGCTCTCACAAAATGGATGCCATGGTAGGCGTGGCCTCTCACAAAGTACCCATGTCCCAGAAGGCAAATTGGTGAGGCTAAACAAAAAGTAAATTGTCCAAGAAACTCGACACAAGGTGAAGGTGGGGTATCTGAATCCCAGAGGCCAAATCACATCTTGACCCCCCACAAAGCACAACAAAACAGAAGGCAAACTGATGATGCTCAGCAAAAAAACACATACACACAGGTAGGACACCCACACACATGCACACCCAACACAGCCATACCAAGAACAAAATAAAACAAGCAAGCAAACAAACAAAATCATTGATTGTTTTTTTCCTACACATTGGGAGTAGGAAAACATCAATGGACCAAGGCAATAAACAGTGAATGCTTAAAAAAAAAACCACCTTAAAGTACATCAGATAAGATGTACAAAAGAGCTACACATGTGTGCTTAAAGCAGGTATATTAAAGCAGGTATATTAAAAATGGATGAGCTGGATTAATTGTCTTTGGGAGAGGTTCTAAAGTAAACATAGCTGGCCTTTCTGAGGCATGGTAGAATGAAAGGAATCAATAGATTCCTTTGTGCCTCTCTGTAAACTAGAGAGAAAACTGCCCAGAAGTCTGCAAAGGGGGTGTTAGTTAATAATATATGATGGGAGTTGAGGTCCATCGCATCTGAAGGTCACCAGGTTGGGGAAGGCTGCCTTAGGGATTCACATGGCAGCCTTTCGGAGCTGAGAGCATGGCTCTGAGGCTAGCTTCAGGCCCAGCACCTTCCACTTTAGACAGCAGCAGCAGCAGCAGCATCCTTGTTGTTGTTGTTGTTGTTGTTGTCTTGATATAATAGTTTCAGATATTCACAGCACTTCACCTAAACTATCTAGCTGTTATCCTTACAATAACAATGTAAGCTAAAACAGTATCATCTTTTGATACTGTTTTTAACCATTCCCTCCCCCATTGTGATTGCAATTAAAAAATCCCCCCCCCATTAGGAAAAAAGAACTCCTGTTGTTGCAAATGGAGGCTTAAAAAAAAAAAAAACTTAAGTGCAGCATGGGTGGGGGGCAGTGGAGGCTGGTGGCTTCGATTTCGGTGGGACTGTGAATTCATTCCAGGTTTCAGTCAGAGCCAGACAGAACTCTAAAGGAGCTCTCCAAGGTGCTGAACCTATTTTGGGGATAGGGCTCAGCACCTTGGATAGCTCTTTTAGCATTCTGGCTGGTTCTGACTAAAACCCAGAACAGATTCACAGCCCCACTGAAATTGGAGCCCCCAGCCTCCACTGGCACACTTGGGGGGATGGGGACAGCAATGTTAATAGTGATTACAGTAGGGGAAGAAAGGGTTAACCCTCCCTGTGCACTGTGGTGCCAATAAAAATTGCTCCTCCAAAGTCTGTAATTAAATGAGGATAAGATAAATTGAGGATAAATTGACAAAGTCATTGAAAGTGATGCAGTTAACATGTAGTTGGGCCCTTGTTATGCACTGTGTCAGGGCTGCAGAACCTCTTTTAGCACAAGAGCTGAATTTAATTTAGGAGAAGCCCTCAGGGGCTCCATTCCAATGGTGGGCAGTGCCAGAGGCTTCTTCACATGGAGCTTTTATCCTCCTATTGAGATTGCTCACTCATGGAAGTTTGCGGGTCCTTTTCATGACATTGTCAACCTCCAGGGCACATCCAGAGGTATTTCCTGGTTATTCCATCTCAAAAAGATCTGGAAATAATTAACTATCTTCATTATTAACTATTAAGCCAGATTGTAACACTATTAAAACAGCTACTAGATGGCATAGATTGATCTCTGTGGAACCTTGAAAATTAAAAACTTCCCCGCTCAGCAATCACGTGGTCGCCGTCTGGGAACTCACTGTAAACATGGAAAGGCTCCACAATGGGAGGACTGCAGGCTTTTTCTTTAGTGTAAAGGCAGCCAGAGCATGGCCCCCCGCCCCCCCCCCCAATACCAACATAGTGTGGCTTTAAGCTCTTATTACCACTACCTAAGTATTTCAACCTTTTAGAGTGGAGGGAAAACTGGAAAGGCGGGAAATAATGGGACTATTGGTTGTTGGGGGGAAGGGGGGCTGGGGGGAAAGGGGTGTGGCCAGTTAGGGTTAGGGTTTTTTTTTTAAGAACAGTGTTGTTTTGTTTAGTTGATTATGTAAATTTGTTGTATTTTGTGTTATTTGTATTGTACACTGCCTAGAGCGGTCAGGTAGCTGGCAAGATGGGTGGCTAATAAATCCAATAAATAAATAAATAAATAAAATCTGGGATTGGGCCCCCATGAAGGCCAGATTTGGCCCCCAGGCCTATGGTTCTGCACCCCTGCAGTACATTAACACCAGCTTTGCAAATTAAATGTGAGCTTGATCCTTGGTGAACCCTGCCTCAAAATGGCCCTGTGAATCTCCTCACTGAAGCCAGAGAGAATTCTGGAAGAAATGTGGGGGCCCCTCTCTTTGCCTTTCTATCCTTCTCTAGAGCTTGTGTTTCTTCTTTTACCCCAGCTCCCATTGTGGCTACTGAACCCACAAGGACCGAATGCCAACCATGGGAGAAAGTTCAGGAGACGAGATGTGTGTGTAAGATGCCATACGAATGTGGGTAAGTTGCAAGAGATCTCTCATTTTGATTGAAAACTTACATTTCCAAGGGCATGAGCCCATGACAAATTAGGGAGCTTTGGAGACATCATCTTTGAGCTTCATTTACCTTTAAAAAAACCACTCCCTCAGTCTCCCCAGCTCTGTCCCATCATTTTACCTGGCTTCAAAGAGATGTCATTTGGTGTTAGCTGAGATGGGATTTAGCTCAGTGAACAGAAGTCAAAAAGAGAGCTTTGGATGTACTTGATCTGTAAAATAGGGGGAGGCCAGGAGGAGGGGCATGGCCTCCTGGCAGTGGGGCTGGTGGGTCTGATGTCAGCGGGGTGGTGAATCCACTCCAGGTTTCAGTCAGAACCAGTCAGAACTCTAAAGGAGCACCTTGGATAGCTCCTTTAGAGTTCTGACTGAAACCCGGAGCGGATTCACTGCCCCACCGACATCGGAGCGCCAGCCCCACTGCCTCCTGGGGTTCCAATACGGCTCATATTAACAGTGTGACTTCCTGCTTTCCTTTTCAGCTCTTCCCTGGACATCTGTGCGACAGATCAAAGAACCAAGAGAAGCACATTGCTAACAGTTTGTAAGCTGCATGCCCTCAAGTGCATGGGCAGGCAATATGCTTTGGTCGGGCAGGAAAACTGCAGAACTCCTGCTGCAGCTGAGAGAACTTGTGCCTCGTGTCAGATGTGGGAGACCTGTGATGGTAAGAGGTTTTCCTTACATCCTGCCCCAGCAAGTGGGATTGTGGGTGCTACAACCTCTACTAGACCCCCTTCTGTCCATGAATTTGACTAGGAATAGAACTAGCATGAGCAATCTACACATTTGGCATCCTAGGCTTAATGCAGGATTACCCTAGGGGGAAAATTGTCCAAACTTACCTGAATACATTTCCCATATTCTCTGACATGCGCTTCAGAACAATGAAGATGGTGAATTATGAATCATTACCAGAGACGAGAGGGAAGCAACCAGAAGCATTGCAGTGCTTTTCAGATGTACTGTCCTTGGGGGGGACCCTTTTCACATCAGTTTGTTGAGGAATACCAGCATAGAGACTCCTAGGGGTGCATTCCCAGTTTAAACGGGGTGCTGGCCATGCCTGTTTGCCATTGCCTCAAGCAAAGTAAACATGCACCCAAGAATATTCCGAATTGCGGCTCTTCTACATTGCAGAGAAGAAGGATAATAATGGATTCTGGTCTCATCCAAGGGACCCACCAACAAAAGTGTTACCAGCACTTCTTCAGAACACATTTGGAAGCTAGGAGGGGTACAGACAGGCATTGTTCTCAAGGCTGTGCCTGTTATTCACAACCAATGATAGCTCTCTCTCCCCATCTCAAAACTATTAATTGGCTGTTCTTTAGGAATGCGGAAACTGCTTTCTTAGATAAAACCATGGCCTATAGGATGAAGTTCCCCTGATTTATGTCATATTTGCTCTATAGGAAAATAGAACAAATGTCCTGGTTTTCTGCTTTTGGCCAGTGGTGTCGTGGAATCAGGGCTCACAGGGTCGAAGTGCCAGGCCATTTGATTAGCAGGGACAATGGCATCATTTTCCAGGGCACAGTCTGAAGGCACATGAGGCAGCCGCTGTGCTGAAGCTAAGCAGGTTTGGGTCTGGTCAGTGCTTGGAGGGGAGACCACCTGGGAACCACATGTAGCCACCTTGAGTTCCACAATGGAAGAAAGGTGGGGTATAAATGTAATAAATAAATACAATTTGCCTCCCCGCTCAGACTTCCCTGTTCCCTTTGAGTGTAGCTGTAATTTCACAGCAGCTAGCGGGAAATGGATTTTCCCAGCAACAATAAATTGTTGTGAGTGATCTCTTTTTTAACACAAAGTATTTGGGGGTGGCTTTGTTTTGAATGGGCAATTAGGACACACCAGCTTTACAAAAAAGACCTGCTCATAGTGGAGATAGAAATGCTAGAACAGTTTGGAGATAAAATGTTTCTCCCTGGTGTTGGGAAAAGAAACTCCTGGAATATACATACATACGTATAGACGCCATAGCTGCCTGCATTTTTGGGCTCTCCTTGGGGATGTGGGTACGCCGACTGTCATGATGAGAACCCACACTTTGAAATTTACCACGACACCACAGCTTTTGAAACACTGCAGTCTGGCTTATGTAGTTGTCCTGCCCCATGGCAGAGAAGTGGACTGCTTGCTGTTCGACCCAGGCATGGCCCATCAGGAGTATCTCTATACCAGCCTAAAATCTTGCACTTAAAACGGGGCTTTCTGCTTCCATTTTAAATGCAGGATCACAGTGGACTCCCTTTACACATGTTTCCTTCCCCCCCTTTCCCCCTCCTTCTCTCTCTTATCTGAGTCTTCCATTGTCTTTCATTGATCTTGCACCTCTTCTTGCCACTTTCACTCTTTTCATGGAGGGAACTCAAGCGAAACACATGCAGGGTAATTTTGATAGCTCATTATCTCCGATCTATTTAAAAACAGAATAAAGGTCATTTAGTGCGGGAGATGCCCTGGAGGTTGACAATGTCATCTAAAGTACCCACAAACTTCCATGAGCAAGCAATCTCAATGGCAGGATAAAAGCTCTGTGTGAAGGAGCCCCAGGACATTACCTTTTGTGCTGCTGACCAGCACTACTTCATGGATGGAATACCTTTGTGCCTGTGTAGAATTCGACATGCCTTGGCAGCTCCACAAATCGTTAATGCACGCAGGGCATGAACTGTCCCTCCTGTCTTTGGTTGCCGTTTGTCAGTGATGTCCTGCAGCATATTATGAACCTCCAGTGGGCCCCAGCTGGTTGGGTCCCTTCTACATTTGTGCTCCTGCAGTTTGAGGAGAACCTCTGAGGAAAAAGACTTTGCATTCTCCCTAGTCAGTTTGTTCCACTGGTGAACTGTTTAACAGAAATATTCTAACTCAACTCATTGTATTGTTGACAGCAGGGGTTTGAACCTTAGGCCCATGGGCCAAATCTGGCCCACCTGGGGTCCCAGTCTGCCTCTCCAGGGTTCCCTGGATGGCCATGATCCTTCCTTTGCCCCCCCCACCATGCCCCCCCCCCCATCGTTCAATGGTTTCCTGGCTTTAGTGCAGTTTTTTCCCATTCTGCATAGTTGAAGTGCCTGTCCTAAAGCATAGTTACCTGCAGTAAAAGCTTTAAGCTAAAATATGCTGATATTTTTATCCCCATCCCATTTGCCTTTGGCCCTACCCACTACTGGAATGTCCCCCCCCCCCCCCGAGTTTCTCTGAAATTGAATTTGGCCCTCAGGCTGAAAGAGCTTCACCATTCTTGGTGTACACCCATAGCTATTTGTACTACTGTAATATGCTCTACGTGGGGTTACCCTTGAAGACGGTTCAGAAGCTGTGGTTGGTGCAGAAGAGAATGCAGCGGCTCACCTGATTAAAGGCAGCTGCCGGCGTGATCACATCACTCTGGTGCTGAAGGAGTTGCACTGGCTACCAGTTGTTTTCCGGGCCAAAATCAAGGTGTTGGCATTGACCTTTAAAACCCTATACGGTTCCAGCCTAGCCTATCTCAAGGAGCACCTCCAGCAATACTAGACAGGCCGCTCAACAAGATCAGCATTGGATGGCCTTCTCTCTGTCCCATTAGCCAGGATAGCTAGGTTGGTGAGGACAAGGGAGAGTGCCTTCTCTGTGGTGGGTCCTGCTCTGTGAAACTCCCTCCCTAGGGAACTCTGCCATGCCCCCTCTTTAATGAGCTGCTGCCAATGGATTAACTTACTGATTTGTGGTTGTTCTTTAGGTCCAACCAACCAATGCACATGCAGAGAAGCTGGACGGTGCAGTAGTGCAGGAATAAGCATTTGTGTTGACGTGGATGGCAGCGGTGCCCAGCAGACTATGACAGAATGCGAGGCCGGCATCCTCAAGTGCCAGGGAGAGAACCTCCGTGTTGTTAGCATAAGGCCCTGTGTTGTACAGAGACCCCAGTAACCAAGATGCATCAGTAGAAGGACAAGTTTTACAGTGTGTTGTGCATTGAAGGGGACCAGAGAATGGGGACAGGGCAATTATCAGCACTAGCAAACAGATGACCCTCACTCTAGATGTGATATGGGGAGAGAAGGCTTGTATATTTCAAGGACCCCTGGTATATTTGAAGGACCATCATTGTATATGTGCTATGGGGAGAAAAGACTTGTATATTTGGAGGACCCATTGGACAGGTGTCTGGGGAGGGGAGAGTGCACCCTGGGAGGGTCCTTTCCCTCCTCCCCAGATACTTGTTGAAGAGGGGAAGGCTACCCAATGTCAGATGTAGGATAGATTGTGCCCACACTACAAGTGCGATCCCAAGTGTGGTGCTTTATTTTTTCCCAGAGGAGTGAATGGCAATTGTCCATTTATATGGGAGAAAGTAAAGGGGTGCATATGTTGTTAACGACTGACATGTTGTTAAACCGCTCTTTGCACCTGCTGATCCCACCCATTGAGAATCAAAAGCCTCCTCCCATTTCCTGGGCTTATAATTTAGTTCTTTTTCTTGATGACATGAGAGCATTTCGCCTTCAAATCTTAGTTCAGGACCAATAAACCAAGGCGGATCACAGCAGTGAGAACACCACCATTTAGTTGTTTTGTTGTTGTTGTTAAGGGTTCCTGGGGGGTTTTTAAAGAGAGGAACGAAAAGAAAAAAGGAAAGAAAGAAAGACAGACAGACTGAGAAAAACAGAGAGAAGCAGAGAGCAGGAAAGGAAGGGGGGAAGAGACTGAGAGAGCGGGGGGTGGAGAGAGAGGAGAAAAACAGACAGAAAGATGGACATGTATGGTTTAAAAATTAGGATTCTATGGTGCAGGTTATTGGAAGACCCATAAATGAGGCCCATGCTCCAGGCTGGGGCTAGAGAAGGGTCTGTGAAAGTTGAAAACAACTCTGATAGAGTGTGACAGAATGTGGCATATAGACACAGTAGGGTCACCAAGTGCAAAGAGTAGCTGGTGCGTCTCCTGCAACTCTGGCAGTTGTGCAGAAGAGGGAGCTTCTTCAACTGGCACCAAGTTGCATCATGATCTTCCAAAACTCCCTCGGCTGCCCCAGCTACAGGAGCCCTTTAACTCACAGAATCAGACTGGCTGTAGGATAAGTATACAGTCCTCAGGTGCGGTATGTCCCTGTATTCCACTTGCTGGGGAACATGAGCAGGTGTGTACTGTTGCACTCATGTCCTGCTCGTGGGCTTCCTATTGGGGCATCTGGTTGGCCATGGTGGGACAAAACGCTGGACTGGTCTGATCCAGCAAGGCTCTTCTTACCTTCTCATCAGGGACTTAGCCACAGGTCTCAGCATGCTACCCAGGTTTGAACTCACTCTTCACAGTAGAATGTACAACTTTTAGAACTCCTCACCACACCGTGTATCTTTAGTCTTCTGTGCAGTTGCAAAGGAGTAAAGGTTATGGTTGTTTGCAAAGGTTATGGTTGTTTGTTTGAGATTGCTTGCTTGAAGTTGCTTTAGATATATGTTCTCTTGTGTATATTGTCATGTGTTTTTTATGTCAGTGGCTTTTAATCTCTGTATACTGTATTTTTAATGTTTTTAATCTTCGTAAACCACCCAGAGACCTTGGGCTATTGGGCGGTATATAAATGTAATAACAACAACAGGTCTGTCCCCAGATAGGTGGCTACTTCTAAATTTTTTCTCTTAAGGCATGATCTAGCTCAAGTTAAGTCATTTTGAGTTCAGGGAGAGAGTTAAGAATGTGTTTCAGTCTCTCCTGTTGAAATTAGTGGGGGTTATTTGGGCTGGAGTGTGCACGTACCAAAGAATTACATCTAATGTGGGATTAATAGCTTCCAACAGCATGCAAATTAATCAGGAAGATGACCTCTGTATAAGACTGTAATGGGCAGTGAGAGGACCAGAGGGCAAAGGAAGGGATTATGAATACAATAAGTGAAGCCTGCACCATTTCTTGACCCGCCAAGCCAAAGATTGCTTGGCGTCATCAGCCATATATGACTGCTCAGAAAACCTGGAATTAGCAGGATGGACACGACTGGTTGGGGACACCTTTACCTTTTTACCTTTTATCCATACTTAGTGGGCTGTATTTGCTTCGTTGGTCATTAGCTGCGTAGGCCAGCAGTAAACCACATTTATTTCCAATTGCCCTATTAAAGGAAACGGAAGAACTGTACTATGTGAGACCTTTTCAGCAATCCTGAAACCCTCAGAGATGATGACAATATGTATCTCATATCAATAAATAATGTTTGTTTTTAAAAAAATGCAGCAGCGCAATTCCTGTTCATAAATTAGTCTTCTTACGACTAATATTCCCATGTATTCCACAATCATTTCAGTATGGGTTTCAAACACAAAACCTGGTATTGATAGCGTAACATTAGTTAGCATACAAAGCAGGGGTGAGGAGCCAGCTGCCTATGGGGACTCCCCAACCAGCCTTTCCCACATCAGTTAGACTTGAAAAAAGCCTCCCAGCGGAACCAATGGGAGGCTTTTTTCAAGTGTAATTGCAACACAGAGGGGCAGGTTGGGGGAGGTGGAAAGGGTTAACCCTTTCCGCATGCTGCACCCCCCACCCTGAAGATCCCCCAGGTAAGCAATTAGGACTTTGTAGCCCCATGTGTCTCCAGCGGGAGGCTGTTCTGAAGCCAAATTGCTGCGTGGGGGGTGAGTGCGTGTGTATGGGGTGGGTACTACATGCTTGTGGAGGTCATGCCACCGCTGGCATGCAGCCTGTGGAGTGAGAAAGTTCCCCTTCCTGCCCTGATGCAGAGGGTTGTATCCAATGTTAGTCTAACTTAAGTCCCATTCATTTGAATGGGTCTAATCTAAGTAGGACTAACATTGGATACAACCCATTGAGTGCTTTAGATAAGTTCTCTTCATTTAAATAATAGTTACTATTTCTAAATTAGAACCCATATATAAAAATTAAATTAGGGGATACTGCTGACATGCTATTAACTCTTATATAAATTTGCAAATGCAAATGTTATGCAAATTGGTGTCCTCTTTTGGTGATGCACTTCCTCTGTTTTGGCTGCCACAGGCTGGTCCTGCCACAGAACTGGTCAGAAATATGTCGTGCTTGATCAGGTTAACAAATATAAATACCTAGGAGTGACATTTTGAAGTTCAGGATCTTGGTCTGAACATTTGAAGGAAATAGTTTGGACAACTAATGTAACAAGTAATGCTATACTTCGGTTTGCTGCAGGACCAGGTGGTAAGATGGCGGCCCCTTTAATCGAGCTATACAAGGGTAAATTACTTCCCCAAATATTATATGGGGCACCTGCCTGGACCCCTGCAAATACAGCTTTACTGGAGTTAGTGCAGCATACATTTCTTTCTAGAGTACTCGGGGCTCCTAGATCTACATCTAGGACCATTGTACGACTAGAAACAGCTTGTCACTCAGTGGGAATGCTTGTCCAAAAAGCTGCCATCTTCTTCTGGTTAAAGATAATGTTTCAACTGCCCCCCCCCGCCCCCCCGGTTCTATTGGCACATGAAGCAATGGGAAAGAGATCGTGGGCAGACAAGATAATTACATCTATCTCTGACTTGGGCTTTTCACAATCATATTTGCTCACAAGGGGATATGATAGAGCTCGGGATGAGATCTTAAAGAGATTGCAAGATGTGGATTTCCAAATATCAATGGCTGGTGCTGCTGAAAGCCACTCAAAATCTATAAAAGTATCATGACCTCTCCGGGGAAGATTCCCCCGTATCTAATATCTATCACCTCACATGAATTGAGATGGCTCATGATGACTAGGTGCAGACTGAACTCACTCCAACTGATGGAGGTGAAGGTACGTTACAAGACCCATCATGGTATGAGTGCAGATTGCCCAGCTGGCTGCCCCAAGAAAGAGAACATGATACACTTCCTAACAGAATGCCCACTGTACACTAACCTGAGGAAGCAATACCTCGAACCACTATTAGATGTGCCTGAGGATACCTCTGGTGTAAGCATAACCCGATCATTATTAGCTGGAACAAATCGTTCTATATCATATAGGACTGCTAAGTTTGTCAGCCGAGCCTTGGAGAGGCAAAAGATATTAACTGTTACAAAAGAACAAAATCTGCAAATATGGCAACAACATGCCAGCAAATATAGTTTTAAGACTTTTAAAAAAATGTTTTTAATTTGTTTTTATTAGCTATTTATTAACAATTTGCATCCTGGTTTTTTCTCTGGATGTTATGGAAAATTGTGACTGTTTCTCTATGCGGATGGCCTGGTTGGCTAAAAAGCAATAAACTATGTATGTATGTAAAATTAAATTAGGAGACACTACTGATATGCTATTAACTCATATAAATTTGCAAATGCAAATGTTATGCAAATTGGTGTCCTCTTTTGGTGATGCACTTCCTCTGTTTTGGCTGCCACAGGCTGGTCCTGACACAGAACTGGTCAGAAATATGTCGTGTATGGAAATGTGACTATTCCTTCATGCCCTCTCTAACTGGCCATAAGCTGCTGAAGCTGTGTGAACAATCTCCTTCTCCCCACCCCATCCCCCCACCCACATTTCTTTCTTCCTTAAATAAACAATCATTGTGGGAACATAGTGTTCCTGCTGCCCTGTTGCGATCAATTGAAGCTTTGAAGCTTTGACATGAAGGCTCTCTAAATGCGTTATTTTGATTCATGAGAATCTAGTAACTTCAGGAGTATGCATTTTGGGAATAAGCCTCATTGGTCACAATGGGAGTTACTTCTGAGTAGACACTAACTGGTTTGTGCTGGGAAACACAGAGACAGGAACCACCCTTTAACCAGGGACATGGTGAAAGGCACACCCTTGGGCGGGGCTAGCATACCCAAGGTCAGTGCAGGGGGTGGGGCACACAACAACTATACCATGGAGAACCCGACTTAAGGAAAAAAAACAGACTTTAAGCAGTCTCAGGAAATCCGTTTTTTCGTGATAAGCTTTGGGGTGGCTGCTGGGTGGCCATGATGTCATGTATCCCTAATGACCTCCAGATGAAGCCACTGTGGAGTAAATCACTGGTGGAAACACCACCTGGACAGCAGACTGGGCAAGGCACACAGGACACCTGGTGACAGTCTATGACAAAATCGTATTTCTATTTAAATTATATAATTGTTTCTAAATTGCATTTATACATATGCATTAGCATATACATATTTTATGTAAACCTGTGTCCTCTGTTGTCCTCTTTTTTGGCGCAAGCCTACTAGCCTAGAGTCTTTGCAGCTGCAGCAGTTTTCCCAGAAGGGAATGTCACAGCTCTGTGGGAATTACCTAGACATTCCCAGGGCAGTTTTCATGTTCCTGATAATATCATTGTTTCCTAGCAATCAGAGTGTGTGTGAGAGAGAAAGGTCCCATTTGCATGTAACAGCACCACGATTTGACGCAGCACATGCCTGGTGCATGATGCCACCATTTTGAATATGCAACCTCTAATCGGCCCGATTGGAGGTTATTCCATGATGTGCAAACCAGGGACACTATGGCTTAATTGTGGGTTAAACAGCCCACAGTTAACCTATGATTAGTTCTTAAGTTAACTGTGGGTTAACCCATAGTGTCTGGTATAGGCTGGCTGGTGTAGAGATTTTAGGCTGGTGTAGAGATGCTCTGTGTGTTGCTTTTAAAAATGAGTTTTCATTCAGCTTGATTGAAAAGAGGTGTGTGTGTATGAGGGAGGGAGAGATGGACTTTTTCATTCAGGTGTGAAAACATCTGAAACTGGCTCTGCTCGTACTTCAGGCTAAAACAGAGAAAATCATACTACGAGTGAGGGAGGTGAAGAATGTAACCAGACAAGCTGTCTTTTCCTGGCAGGAAATGTATCTCTGTGTTTTTTCAGCTAAGGCCATTTACGAGAAAACCCACAATTGCTATCACCCTGTTACACAGTGAACAACAAGTTGCATAACAAACATCAACACTGAGTTTCATTTTTATAGAGACTGAATCACCCCAAAGCATAGCCAACTGGGAAAAATGATAATGCTTCTCCTATTTCAGAACGGTATTTAAAGATATGGCATATTGCTGTTATGTCGAAGGTTACTTATTATTTGAGAAATAAAAGGGGGATTAATAGGGATGTATGGGAAAATGGAATCTGTTTGTAGAATGTTGGAATAATAACTTTCAGGATGCTATTCAATGTTCATTTTTTTCTTTGTGAATAATTGTGATTTTTTTCATACTGTTTAGACATTTAGGAATCATTTATATTAAAGCTGCTTGATTTGTAATGATAATGATAATAATATGTATTTTATATTGATTTATAGCTTATGTATCATTAGCTGAAATTAGGTCTTTTTCTAAATACATAATTCTGTTTTTCTACATACATTAAGTTTTTTAAAATGCTCACCCTTCCAGTTCAAAGACTGCAGTGTGCAAGAGACCTACCTAAATATGTTTCCCAGTCATAACATACATTGTATCCACAGAGTTCCTTCCTTGAGCTGTTTGCTGAAAGGTTTGTCCTTTCAATGGTCCATCTGCAGCTGGTGGTACAGTGGCAAAGTCCAGAATGGAGGAAATGGAACTGTTCCTCACCTCTGCACCTATCAACAGCTAGATTTTGTAAGGGCTTGCTTAGCAGCTGCATCCAGTACACAGATATCTTCCATGTCAAGACTGTCAAGAGATCAAAGCTAGAACTTGGAGAGAATGTTGTTTTCCTGCACAGCTGGCATTTTTACCATTGAATTCATTACCTGGGCATCTCATCTTCCCTGACTTTTTTTATTTGTGGCATTCCAATAACTTCCAATATTATTCAGCAACCTGTGTGTGGATGATGTGCAATTATGCCTGCACAGATCACCATGCATGAATACCCACACTTCTTGTCAGATGTTATCTTTAACATCAACTTAATAAAGAGGAGCCAACAGTCTGACCTATCTGTCATTAGAACGTTATTTAGGCTGCAGTCCTATATGAACTTACCTGGGAACAAGTCCCAGTGAACCTACTGGGGCTTACCTCAAAATAGACAGGCATAGAAATGTGTTGTAAGGTGTGTCTCTCTGTGTGTGTGTAGATAATCTGGGACAGAGCCTTTTCAACAGTGGCACCAATACTTTGGAACTCCTTTCAGAATTTGAGAAGGTTTTCCTTCTGGATTTTTTTTGTCTTAGAACTCTTCTGCTAAATTTCTTTGCTGGTTTGCTGCTGTTTAATTGATTCAATTTGATTGTTGGTTTGTTTTTTTATATTATTTTATATTATATTTTTCTTTCTAAAAAAGTATTCCTTTGTTATTAGCTCCTTGTAAGAACTTGCTGGCCCCAAACATAAGGATATAAATATTTTAATAAACAGGGCCATATCCAGGTTTGAGAGGACCCAGGCAACCCCTACCTGTTACTGTGGACACAGACTCTCCTGTTATCCCTCTCCTTCCCCCTATAGCTGTTTGCTCACTCTCTCTGTCTCTCCACTACCCATAGCTTCTCTCTCTCTCTCTCTCTCTCTCTCTCTCTGGGATCCATCAATGCCAAACATCCTAGTCCATTGCCTCTCCTACTGCTGGTCATCCTAGCCCAGCCTAACCCAGCCAGAAGGATGGGAGAAAGAGAGATCAAGTGGAAGGGGGGAAAGTGTTTTTTCTCCCTCTCTAGTAATACTAGAACCCAGGATCATCCCATGAAGCTGATTGGTGGGAGATTCAGGACAGATCAAAGGGAGCACTCCTTCACAAAGCGCAAAGCCAAACTATGGAATTTGCTACCACAAGATGAAGTGATGGCCACCAATTTGGATGGGTTTATAAGGGGGTTAGACAAAGTTAGAGGGGAGAAGGCTATCAATGGCTACTAGACTTGATGGCGATATGCCACCTCCAGTACCAGAGGCAGTACACCTTAAAGTGTACACCAGTTGCTGGGGAACATGGGCAGGAGGGTGCTGTTGCACTCATGTCCTGCTTGAGGGGTCCTGGTCAACAGCTGGTTGGCCACTTTGTGAACAGAATGCTGGACTAGATGGACCCTGGGTCTGATCCAGCAGGGCTCTTCTGATGCTCTGATGTCCTTAAAGTGTGCAAGTGCATGCACATGATTGTGCATCCATTTCCAACAATCAGGGGAGAAAGCTGAATTGAGCTGAGCTTATCAAGCAGCAGGAGAGGAGATGGACTGGGGTGCATGGCAATGATGGGTCCAAGAGGCCCTCAGAGAAGTGCTGGGCTAGGCAGATGGACATTCTTGGGAAATGCCAGGACCTGTCTGGTGCTTCTTTCAGCACTGGAAAATATTTAAAGAGACCACTGTGGCTGGAGGGTGGGCAGCATCGTCAGTGGTGGGCCCTGTTGGGGCCTTGGGGGCCCCACATTTGCTGACCATGCCATGTCCTGATGTTGCTCCTGATAAGGACACAAATGCATAAGGCTGCACAAGGGACAGAGGAGAAGCAAACTGCAGAGTATTCCTGCTCTTATCATTGAATACAAGGCTGGGGAACCTCTTTCAGCCCAAGGACTGAATTCAGGTTCAGAGAGGTTCTCAGGGGCCATATGCCAGTGGAGGGTGGTGCCAAAGGCAAAAGGGGTGGGGCCAAAATACCAGCTTATTGTAGCTTAAAGCTCTTGGTGCCAGTAGGTAAGCCTTGGGAAAGGCACTTCAACCTTTTAGAATGTGTGTGTGTGTGTGTGTGTGTGTGTGAATGTGGAGAAGTTGGGAAAACACCAAAGGATCGGCAGACAGGGGAAAGACAGTCAGGGGAAGGGGTGTGGCCGGGGAAGAGCTGTGGCCGGGGAAGAGTTGTGGCCTCCAGGGGAACCCTGGAAAGCCAGACTGGGACTGCAGGCTCTCCAGGTCTGGCCTGCAGGCCTGAGGTTTGAAACTGCTGATCTAATCTTCAAGCTGGGCTGGATCTCCCTGGCATGCGCGTGCATGCACGCACACACAAACGCACACACAGTGGCAGCTGCTTCCAGAGGGGCTGTGAATCCATACAGAGTTTTAATCACCACCAGCCGGAACTTCAACAGTGCTATCCAAGGTGCTGAATCCATGGGGGGGGTTCAGCACCTTGGATAGCACCTTTCAGCACTTTGAAGAATACCGTTAGAATTTTGGCTGGTGGTAACTAAAACACTGAATGGAATTAAAGCCCCTCCGAAACCAGAACCACCAGCCACCACTGCACACGCACACACACACACATGCACACACATGCTTTTGCAAAGCATTCATCTCCCAGGAAAATGGGGGAGCGATATTTGGAGACTTTTCAGAGAGACAGGCAAATTCAAGGAACATTTGTGTGTGTGGGGGTCTTACCTTTATCTTAAAAAGCCACTTCAACTGGGAACTGGCCAGCTTTCAGCAGCCCAGACACATGTCTGCGATAGAATGCCCCTTTGGAACGGTATTATGTCATGATGCAGGATCATTCCCAGAGGCATTCTTGGGAGGAAAAGATGCCTGCCTCATTTGTGGCCAACCTCCAGGGGGAAACTTCTTCCCATCCTTGTGAAACTTGCAAAAAAAATACTTCAGCCCAGCATTTGCCTCATGCGGTTCGGAACACACTGCGATCCACCAAGCTGAAAGTAGCCTACCAGTCACATAATAACCATCCTGTTTTTTGCTGTCTTTCTGGACCTGGAACAACAGAGAGGTTGTCAAGCACCTAGCAGCCAGAAGACCTGGCTGATGGGCAACATTAATGTCATCACAGGGATGGATGAATCTATCAATGCTCTTTCCATCCAAAATACAAAGAAATGTGTGAATTTTTGTAAATTCTTTTCCAAACTGAACTGAACTGAAATGGTTACCCATGTCTCCTGCCAAATTCAGTGGGTACAGCTGTTATTTGTTTATTTTTTCCTTCTTCATTTTTTAAATACTGCTCAGGGTGCAATCCTCTGCATGTTTAGACAGAAAAAAGTCCGACACTTCCCAGCCATGACTGGCTGGGTCATGCTGAGAGCTGTGGGACTTTTTTCTGCCTAAACCTGCACAGGATTGCACCCTTAATATTCTAAAAATGGTAACTGGAGCACAACACAATTCATATATAATAAAGTTATATATGCCAGCATGGAGATGACCATATTGTACCAGTCCACCATATAGCTATTAAAGGTGATGAGCCTGTCAGAAAAAAGAGGTGGCAACCCTGGTTCAGCACTAACATGTTTCAATACACACAGGGATTCAAAGCCAGACTTTTAAGAGCAAACTGCTCAAAGCCCTGGGCCTGGATGGACGAATTTCTCAGTTTCGGCTTCTCCCACATTAAGTTTTTTGAAATCTCAAGTCCTTTCCATTCTTACATATGAAGGCATTTGTGAATTTTAGTAAATGCATATCAAAAAGAAACTGAAACCAAATTTTCATCCATGCTTCTTACTTACATGCAGTCTTCCTCAGGAGACAGACACACTGACACTCCACACCTTTCCTCCAAGCCTGCAATTGCCTCTGGAATGAGTTTGCACATCTGAAATTAATTTTATTTTTAGTAAGACTCGCACAGTGGCAGTTAACAGACACAGCCATCAAGGTGAGCTGACAGGCAGATGTGTCAAGTTTCATTGTCCTCACTTGTCTGGAAGAAGAATAGAATTTAGGT
This sequence comes from Heloderma suspectum, assembly GCF_057233095.1. Taxonomy (NCBI): domain Eukaryota; kingdom Metazoa; phylum Chordata; class Lepidosauria; order Squamata; family Helodermatidae; genus Heloderma; species Heloderma suspectum. The sequence goes on from NC_139459.1 coordinate 30,465,775, forward strand.
CTGTCTGCAAGGATTACCATGCTCAAGGATGAGGACATTATTTTTAGATGAGGTTTTTCGTATTTCTATGTCTATTTTGAAGAGACCTTCACAACTTGTAGCCCCCCAAGCTCAAGGCACAACCCATCAACTGCTTAACATTGTATAAACGATGCTTGACACCAATGCAGGCTGGTGGTTCCGATTTCAGTGGGGTGGTGAATCCATTCTGGCTTTTAGTCAGAACCAGCTAGAACTCAAAAGGAGCTATCCAGGGTGCTGAATCTAGTTTGGTGATAGGGTTGGGCTCCATGAATAGCTCCACTGAAATCTGAGCTATCAGCCTCCACTGGGTTTTTCATAATTCTATCTCCATTTTGAAGAGAACTTCCCAACTTGTAACCCACCAAGTGGAAGCCACAACCCATCAACTGCATAACATTGCATAATTACTGCTTGGCACTCCCTAGTTTGCAGTCTCAGGCAGGTAGCAAGGCAGGTTTACTGAGCCCCTGGTGGGCTCAGTCCTTGCTGTTGGGCTGCATGCAATTGATAGGCTGAGAAAAAAATGTGTTGGCTTGCTTTAGACAAGGGGTGCAGGCCCAGAGACCCAGTCTGGCCCTTTGGGGTTTCCCCAGGCCATGGTACCTTATGCTGGCCCCACCCCCTTTCCCCCAACGTAAGAACATAAGAAGAGCCCTGCTGGATCAGACTAAGGGTCCACCTAGTCCATCATTCTGTTCACACAGTGGCCAGCCAGCTATTGACCAGGAACCCACAAGCAGGGCATGAGCAAAACAGCTCCCTCCTGCCCATGTTCCCCAGCAACTGGTGTACACAGGCCCACCGCCTCTGGTACTGGAGGTAGCACATAGCTATCAAGACTAGTAGCCATTGATAGCCTTTTCCTCCAGGAATTTGTCCAACCCCCTTTTAAAGCCATCCAAATTGGTGGCCAGCACTACATCCTGTGGTAGCAAGTTCCACAGTGTAACTATGTGCTGTGTGAAGAAGTACTTCCTTTAATCTATCCTGAATCTCCCACCAATCAGCTTCATGGGATGACCCCCAATGGTTTGGTAGTTTTCTGGCTTATGGGCATCCCCCCCCCCAATTCTAAAAGGTTAAAATGCTTCTCCCAAAGCTTAGATTATGAGCTTCAGCTATTGGGCAGTGTAGAAATGAAATGAATGAATGAATGAATGAATGAATAAATAATCATTACTGGCAGTAAAAGCTTTACACTAATATATGCTCATATTTTTGCTGTTTGGGCGTTTGGGGGCTCCATCGCTTTTGCCTTCGGCCCAGCCCACCACTGGAACGAGGTCCCATTCTCCAAAATGGAATTTGGCCCTTGGGCAGAAAGAGGTTCCTCACCCTTGCTTTAGAATATATGTCACCCCCACTGAGCCTTCAGCATAGGATGGCATGAGAGAAAACAAAAGAAAAATCCGAAACTACACAGCAAGCATTATGCCATGATTGCAGAAACTGGTATTCATAGGTACACACGTTTCGTGCAAGTGAAACAGGGGGCATCCAGGACAGATCATCCCCAAAGAGGCAGCTCTTTTGGCCACTAACAATGTAACCATCTGGGCAACACAACTAGATGATCTCCCCACTGTCTGGTACTGTAATTTAAATGGGGAGAGCTTGATGGCATTGGAGACTGATGGTGAAGCAAGCTGATGCTGGTGTTTAAGAGAGATGAACTTGGACTTCTGAATGTTCACCATTGATTGATTGATTGATTGATTGCAGCCTTTTTAGATTGCCCATTATCTAAACACTGTGTCAGTGGTGTACAAAAATACCAGAAACCATGCAATATAAAAGTACAACATAAGGACACATTAAAATAGCATCTGAGTAAAAGCAGAATATATCCAACAGCAGATATTAGTGCCAAAGATCTAAAATAAAAATAAAAATAAGTCAAATGTATTTTTAATACTGAAAACCCTGGGGAAATGAAGTACTCATCACCAAGCACTGAAAGGAACAGAAAGTAGGCACCAGGTGAGCCTCGCTGAGAAAGTCATCCCACATCCAGGACACCCCAACTGAAAAGACCCTCTCCTTAGCAGCTCTCCCATTACTTGGTCTTACTAATGACTGGAATGGAGTGGGGAGAGGTGGGAATCACCATCTCATCTTGAAAATGTAATATGAGAACTGGGCTAGTCCAACAGTTTTCTAAGCAGAAGGGTTGGACTAGCAGGAGCAAAACTGAGTTGACACACAGAGCTTTTCTACATGAGGCCTTTATTGTGCACTCATGATTCCTCACTTATGGTAATTAGTGGGTCCTTTACATGATGTTGTCATCCTTGAGAGCCTCTCCTGGGTTTTGAAACCATTTGGGGGGGGGGAAGGGTTCTAACCAGGAAAGTCTGGTATTATTTGTGAATGGTGGGATAAAGCCTAGTGTAATTACGCAATTCTGCTATATCAAAGCACCACCTAGTGCTTGTGTAATGGAATATAAGGAAAGGAAGAAAAAGAAATCCCCTGGGAAAAAAAGACATGTAAAGGAACCAATCTTAATCCTGCAAAGAAACCAGAAACAAAAGCCTTGGTAAAGTGGCAGGTTCAAAGTCTCATGTAGAAAAGGCCTGGGGGGTTGACAACTTCTTAAATTATGTCATGCTGATTGTTGAATGGCCTCCCAAAGAAAGAAGTGGGAAATCCACAGGTTGAAATGCTAAATACTAGACTGGCCAAGGCACCTGAATCCACATGGCATACTGTTGAAGATAACACGGCCCTTGATCTATTTGGAGTAGATGGTCAAGCCCCAATGTTTTGCAATTCCAGCCCTCCTTCCAATTTATTGCTATATAGGTCAGCCTTTCCCAGTCCGGTGTCCACTCCTATCATCTCTAACCAGAATGCCTGAAGATGTTAGGAATGGTAGACCAAAACACAATATGGGCCTTCTCAGAAACAATCCAACCAAAACAAAGACCCAACTTATGTTCACAATACCTTTACTTTCTCCACTGAATATATGTTCGTGTAAGTGTATTGTGGATGTATATCGGGAGTGATAGACCAACACATCTGGAAGGCACCAGGTTGGGGAAGGCTGTTATAGATAATAAATCATTTAATTCCTCTTCTTTGCATCCAAGCGATTCTTCTGCTTCTTACGTTGGCACTTGACTCTCTGTTGAATCCAGGTTTTGTCTGGGAGGCACCTGAACAACAGATACCCTACGACATTATAGCCACTCAGCTGTCAAGGTTCCCCTTATGATCTGGACTCCCTGAGCAACTCCTTAAGGATCTCTTGCCTTCGTAAGAGTCCTGCCTTCCTTCTTTTACCTCCCCCTTTCCAATAACGTGGGGTTTAGGCTGGAGATGTAGGGTGATTGACACTCTAGACACAGGGTTTAACCACAACGGTGTACCGGTAAATTAAAGCAAGCAAATCACAACTAAAAGTATTTACACAATAGAGCTGAGTAATACAAAAGGCCTTAAAAGAAAATAAAAGTTGCGAAATGCAAGTTCCCTTACCCTCATTCTACTTAGACTTCTCCAGGCTGTTTCTTCCTGTTGCCTCTTCAGGCTCTTGTCTCCCTGACTCTGCTCTATTGTGTAAATACCTTTCATTGTGATTTGCTTGCTTTAATTTACCAGTAAACTGTTGTGGTTAAACCCTGTATCTAGAGTGTCAATCATCCCATGCCCAAACCCCACATCATTGGCAAGGGGAAGGTAAGGAAGGTATGACTCTTAAGGAAGCAAGAGATCCTTAAGGAGTTGCTCAGGGGGTCCAGGTCATAAGGCAAACCTTGACACAGGCAAACAACTTCTGGTTCTTGTGGGAATATTGGGAAGTATGCTTCTCCAATACAATACTGTGTTTTCTCATTGCTGCAAGTAGAGTAAAAATAGTCATATAAATGGAATATTCATTAGCATGAGCTATAGATAGATGACCTCGAGGTCTAGTGTTTGGAGAGACAGAATCATTTCGGTTGTTACAGCAGGGCCAGAAGATGCCAGGAGGTCAAGTTGTCATCCAAAGCTATCAATGGAATGAGGTTTTAGAAAATCAGGATAATATTCTGCAGAAAAACTAAGCAGGTCAGAATAAAAGCTGGGGGTTGTGTTAAAAATATCCCCAATGCCTAGGAATGAGGAGAGACATTATTGCAGAGTCATCCTGGAGTTGGGTCCAGATTAGTCAGAGTAGATTAACTAAAATCAATGGGAGTCATGGCTCACTACAGTCCCATTGATTTGAATGGGTCTACTCTAAGTAGACCCATTCTACTTAGAATGGTTGGACTTAGGACTACTTAGTTCTAGTTAATGGTTAACTAGTACTTAGTACTAGTTAATGGTTGGACTACTTAGGGTTGGACTACACCTAAATCCAACCCCTGGTCTTGTGTGTCAAAATAGATTAGTGGGCACAGCAGGGGGGGGGCAGTGTGCTTCTAAAGGCTGACAAATAGTTTGAGGTAATTTGAGCAGGTGTGGAAGTGAGCAGAAGGATAACAGCCCAAGCTGTATCCACTCTGCTAGCAAGTAACTCAACAAAAATACACGGAAAATATGACAAAAAGCAGGGACTCCAGATAAAACACAACCTATAGATAAAACAGCTACTTAGCAAGGCACTAGCCTCTCGGAAAAAAAAAAATGACTTCATCAGCTAATGAAAGATATTCAGACAGAGAGGAGCCCACCTGCGTGCCATGGGGCAAGGTCTTGGTGCAACCACCGATGGTCCCTCATGACCATCAACCACGCCTCCACCCGTAGTGAGATGCAGAGAAAGGCTCTCCTTCTGATCTTGGGAGCAGGCAGGTTAGTATGGGAGGGGGCATCCCCTGAGGCTGGCTGGCATGTAAGGCAAGAAGAAGTTCATGGCTGGACTGAGTTCTGAACTGGGGTGAAAGTCCTAGCTCAAAACTCTTATTTCAACCACTACACTACACCATATCCAGAAGGAAAACTAGGAAGATTGCTAATTATGTCTATATACATCTATTCAAAACAACAAATGACAGATTTTTTATATAATGCAAGCAAAATCTAACTGAAAGGATTAACAATTGGTTCATATATCATGCCATTTAGACTTCAAGGGATCCTCCCTTTTAAAATCTGGAGATGAATATGCTTTTTAATACCTGTACAAGAAGCATACAATTCCCATCTATCTCAAAGGCAGCTTTTGTTCTAAAGTTTGCAAGAAGAACTGAGTTCTTTTTCCCCAGTACAAGTGCTCCCATATTTTATAACATTTGCCGCAGCCTAACCTTCTACTGACACCCCTGCAGGATTTGTGTCAGGTTCCCAGGATAGGACAAGTAGAGGAAGAGAAGGACTGTGGGGGGATCATGAACTGCCAGCTCTTGTGCTAACTCCCCTCTGCAAATGCCAGAATTAAATGCACTTAAGCTGCCAAATGCTGTTTGGGGTTACTTCAGCTCTGTGCTGTAGTAACTCCTTCCAGAACAGCACCTGACCAATCATGCACTGTTTACACAGGGAAATGGGCATAGAAGAACATCTCCACCTCTGAGACAGTGAGTTTTTTCTACACGAGGCTGTTAAACACTGTATCTACTTTGAATTTCATCACAGAATTCAGATCCGAGCTCTACACAAACAGCTTTTCCTTTCCTGCTTTTCTGCTTTATAGCCTCTAGGTGGCACTGTGCTATAGCAGAATATCCCAATTACACAAGTAGTAAAATACCATTTCTTTTGCTTTCAGGAATAATACTCCATTTTCTCTGCTCTAAAAGGACCCAGAATTGTTAAAATACAGAAGCAAAACTGGAGGATCACAGCATTGTCTAAAGAACCCATACGCAACTGTGAGTCAGCTCATGAGTGCACAATAAATGCCTCATGTAGAAAAGCTCAGGAGCGTCTACTCAGGAGCTTCTGTAGTAAAAGATAAATAATTGAATAGCCCATTACTATAAGCTTTAAGCTGAAAGCAGCTGAAGCACCACATGGGGAGTTTCTTTGAATCCTTTCGGTTCATTTTGTTCTGTTTTTTGAATTGTGCATGCAGTCTCTGAAAACAAAGGCAAATTGCATGTTTCCCATTTGCTCATGCACCCAGTGTATGTGATTAACTTACTTAACTTACTTATCCTGGGACTGCAGACTCTGGCCTCATCCATCAATTGGAGGACCGAGGGCCAGTGGGGGGCTGTACCTCCTGCCTCCCAGGAAGAACATCATCACAGGGGAAATTTTTATTTATTAATTAAATTTATTAATTGCCCACCTGGCCGGTCACCCAGCCACTCTGGGCGATGTACAAAAATAAAAAAAGTTTATACAATAAAATTCAACATTAAAAACATCACATTTCTAAAATTACCCTAGCCCACCCCAAATGCCTGCCTGAACAACCAGGTTTTTAATGTGCGGTGGAAGCTCATTAAAGAGGGGCCATGGCGGAGTTCCCTAGGGAGGGAGTTCCACAGAGTGGGGGCCACCACAGAAAAGGCCCTTTCCCTCATCTTCACCAGCCTAGCTGCCCTGGCTGATGGGACAGAGAGAAGGCCATCGGAGGCTGATCTTGTTGAGCGGCCTATCTGGTGTTGCTGGAGGTGCTCCTTGAGATAGGCTGGGCCAGAACTGTATAGGGTTTTAAAGGTCAAAACCAACACCTTGAATTTGGCCCGGAAAACAACTGGTAGCCAGTGCAGCTCCTTCAGCACTGGAGGGATGTGATCTTGCCGGCGGCTGCCTTTAATCAGGCGAGCCATCGCGTTCTGCACCAGCTGCAGCTTCCAACCGTCTTCAAGGGTAACCCCACGTAGAGCACATTACAGTAGTCTAAACGAGAGGAGACCAGGGCATGTACTACCAATGGGAGCAGATGGTCAGGAAAGTAGGGGCGCAGCCGCCATATCAGATGGAGTTAGTACAGCGCTGTCCGGCTCACAGCTGACACCTGAGACTCCATGGACAGCTGGGAGTCTAAGATGACCCCCAAGCTGCGGACCTGGTCTTTCAAGGGTAACCATACCCCATTCAAAACCAGGTCAACATCCCCCAGCCTCCTCTTGTCTCCCACCAAAAGTACCTCGGTCTTGTCAGGGTTCAGCTTCAGCTTATTCCTCCCCATCCAGCCACTTACCGTCTCCAGACATTTGGACAGGGATTCTACAGCCAACCTTGGTGAAGACCTGAATGAGAGGTAGAGCTGCATGTCATCTGCATACTGATGACACCGCACCCCAAACCTCCTGATGATAGCCCCCAGCAGCTTCACACAGATGTTAAATAGCATCGGGTAGAGGATGGAACCCTGTGGCCACAAGTGAGTGGCCACAGGTCTGAAACCTCGTCTCCCAGTGCTACCCTCTGGTACCTGCTGGAGAGGAAGGACCGGAACCACCACAATATGGTGTCTCCCATGCCCAACCCCTCCAGGCGGTCCAGAAGGATACCGTGGTCAACAGTATCAAAAGCCGCTCAGAGGTTGAGGAGAACAAGGAAGGAGCATTCACCCCTATCCAGAGCCCTCCTCATATCATCCACCAAGGTGACCAAGGCCATTTCTGTCCCATGCCCAGGCCTGAAGCCCCACTGAAATGGATCTAGATAATCGGCTTCTTCCAAGTGTGCCTTCAACTGCATCGCCACCACCTGCTCAATCACCTTGCCCAAAAAAGGCAGATTTGGGACTGGGTGAAAGTTGTTCAGAACTTGGGGATCCAAGGAGGGCTTTTTTAAAAGTGGTCTTATCACTGCCTCCTTGAGGGCTAATGGCATCACTCCCTCCTCAAGGGAGGCGTTCACCACTGCCTTGATCCCCTCACCCAGCCTCTCTCTGCAGCTCATAATGAGCCAAGATGGGCAAGGATCAAGTAAGCAGGTGGTCGGCCTTACAGATGAAAGCACCTTGTCCAATTCATCAGAAAGAAGCTGGAACCGATCCCACAAAACTGGTGTGCCACAGACCACCTCCTGCTCACTAACTGTATCCACAGCGCACAGAATAACACTCCTAATCCGATCAATTTTATCTGCAAAGTGCAGCATCACAGGTAGGGATGTACGAAACTCACTTACCTTTTCGTGGAATCTTTCGCGGTGGGGGGGGAGGCGCTCCGGCCCTCCCCCCGGAATCCTCGACGGGGGGAGGCGATCTGGTCCTCCCCCCCGGAATCCTTGACAACCGGCTCCACTCCACGGCCAGGCTGCGGAGCAGCCGGCCAGGGCCGTCCTCAGCCGGATTTCTGGCCGCGGACGGGCTGCTGCGGCCGCCATTTGCATCCAGCCAGGCAGCTGTGAAAGGCTACGTAAGAATTTATGTAGCCTATCACAGCTACCCCCCACCCAAAAAAAACCCCAGCGTACGCAAATGGTGGCGGCTACAGCAGCTGCCATTTGCGTTCCCTATTTTTTGCCGATTTATCTTACGTAAATATTTACGTAGGCTAGAACGGTGAAAAATAAAGGAATGCAAATAGTGCCCACTACGCTATTTGTGTTCCCCTTTTTTTCGCTGTTTATCTTACGTAAATATTTACATAAGATAAATCAGTGAAAAATAGGGAACACAAATGGCGGCCGCTGTAGCTGCCGCCATTTGCGGACGCTGGGGTTTTTTGGGGGGTAGCCATGATAGGCTATGTAAATCTTATGTAGCCTATCACGGCTGCAAGGATAACAATGGCGGCGGCAGCAGCCTGGCTGCAGCCGGCCAGGAGACCAGCCACCGGAGCCACCGCATCCGCCCCAGGTAAGTGCCGTCCCGGGGGGATTCTGCGGGGGGGGGGGCAGGAGGCTGTTCCGCCACGGATTCTGGGGTGCCACATTCTAAAGAATCTGGCCTCACTGGAATCCGTGGCGGAATTCTCTGCCATCCCTACTCACAGGAGGCCTTAGAATGCTCCAGCAGTTCCGGAGCAACTGGACCGACCAGGCTCTGGACCACTTGGAACAGCCTCCTGGGACAGCACTCTGCAGACACAATAGAGGCAGCATAATATTTCTTTTTTGCTGCCTTCACCACCACGTGATAGGCTGAAAATACAGCTCTAGCCCGTGTCTGATCGCCTTTGGAGTGAGACTTCTTCCACCGGCGCTCTAGCCGTCTCACCTCCTGTTTCAGAGCTCGTAACTATGGATTGAACCATGGTGCAGTCCGAGCCCTGTTCAGTGGGAGAGGACGTTTCAGAGCCACCCCGTCTAATGCCCTAGTGACCGCAGCATTCCAGCCACCAGGGTCTTGACCGAGTGGCCATTGGCGTGCTCCAGAGAATCCCCAAGTGCATTCAGGAATCCATTCGGATCCATAAGACGCCTGGGGCGGACCATTTTAATGGGTCCTCCACCCCTGCGGAGGGGTTGTGGAACCGAGAAGTCCAATGTCACCTGATAGTGATCTGACCATGACAAGGGGGGGGTGAATATACCCCCAACTTCCAGATCACTCGCTGCTTCTCCAGAAACAAACACAAGGTCTAGTGAATGACCAGCTACATGGGTGGGTCCAGTTGGAATATGGTGCAGCTCCCAGGAAGCCATGGTCTCCATGAAGTCCCAAGGTGCCCTTGTGAGGACGGCCCCCGAATGTACGTTGAAGTCCCCCAACACCAACAAGTTAGGGGACTGCACATGCACATCAGAGACCACTTCAAGCACCTCAGCCAGGGAGTCAGTCGTGCAGCGGGGTGGACGGTATACAAGCAGAATCCCCAGACTGTCCTTCGGGCCCAACCTCCAGTACATGCACTCAGAAACCTTGGTCTCCCGGAGAGGGGGTCTGGTGAAGACCAAGGACTCTCAATAGATAACAGCCACTCCCCCTCCCCGATCCCCAGCCCTCCGCTGCTGTGCATATGAAAATCCAGCTGGACACATGGCCGCAAGAGTTGGAGCAGCGGCCTCGGCCAGCCAGGTCTCCGTAATACATGCCAGGTCTGCACCCTCATCCAGGATCATGTCACGGATGAGGGAGGTTTTCTGGGTAACAGACCTGGCATTGCAGAGCAGCAAACGAAGGCCAAAAGATGGGGTCACGCCTCCCCCAGCCATCCTTTGGCTCTGGACAGGCCTCGAGCAGGGGACAGATACTACAAATCTCTCCCTTGTTCCCCTTACCTGGCATGGCCTGCCCCTAGCGCTCCGCCAGCGCTTGCCACCCATCCTTGGTATGTTCTGGCCCCCAACACTCCCCCCACTGCCTCCATCAGGTGGACACATGGCCCCTTGCTTCCGCCTATCAGGCAGGCTACCCACCCCTAAAAACACAACAGAGCCCCCCCCCAATTTAAAAACAATTTTAAAATCCCCTTTAAAAATACTGCCAGGCAGCAGTCCACAGAGGTGGGGGGGTGGCAGCAGCTTCTCCTGCAGGCCCTGGCTCTCCCAGGCCACCTCAGCCAGCCAGCTTATGTAGCCCCTCCAGGAAGGGGCAGGTGGAACAGTCAGCACAGCTGGCTTATTACCTGGGGGCCTGGTCCTGCAGGGACTGGTGGTCCACCAGGCAGAAATCCACGGGGAGGACTGGTATTGGTGCTGGCGGTGCTGGCAGCAGGCCCAGCAGCAGCAGGCATGCCTCTTCCCCGGTGGTGGTGGTGGCTTCTCCTGCAGGCCCTGGCTCTCCAACCTAGACCGACCTAGCTCAATACATGGGTCAGTGATGTATTTGCTCGCCTTCCCCTCCTCCCTCCCAATCCCTTTTCCTTTTGCGTTGTGTTTTTTAGATTGTCAGCCTAAAGGCAGGGACTGTCTTAATGTTCATCTTTGTAAGCCACTCTGGGAGCCTTTTTCGGCTGAAGAGTGAGGTAAAAATGCCCCAAATAAATAAATAAATACTTGTTCTTTAACACATGGGTTACGTTCTGACCGGTTGTCCCAGTCGCTGAGCAGGCAATTGGTGGGGCATGCTTGCTGGTTACACACCCAATATTCACTCCATCTGCAAAACGTCTCACAAGAATTCTTAAAATAATATTCACCCTGGTCTCTCACCCTGCAAAGATGAAGATACTTTCAAGTAGTGCTGATTTTTATTAGCAATATTGATAAATCTTGAAGTGGTTTACAAAAGAATTAAACAAAACAAAAAGCAAACAAACCCCACGTGCACACACAATAGTATCGTCACGTTGGTTCAAAGATAGCTCGTGGTTGGAGGAAAGCAAAATAAACAGATATATTTCCCCAAAAATGCTGAAAACACGCCAGACTGAAGCCTGGCATACCTCAGAGGGGAGATCATTCCACAGGGTGGCTACGATCACAAAGAAGCCCATCTCCGCATCACTGCCAAATGGAAATCTGTAGGCATGGACAACAGGGCCTCCTCTGAAGATCGTAGCGGCCTGGAAAGTTGGTATACCGTTTCCTTAGGGAAACTGAGTCCTGATTTGTACAGGGCTTTGTATACTAGCACCAGCACCTTAATCCTAGTTTGGTAACTAACTAGCAGCCAGTGTAGATCTTTTGGCACAGGTATGTGTGTGAGAAGATACCCCAGTCAGTAACCTAACCGCTGCGTTCTGCATTAGCTGCGGCTTCCAAACCAGCCCTAAGGGCAGCCCCCCCACCCCCCAGCACAGTATACTGATCCAGTCTTGAGGTTACCAGTGTGTGTATCACAGTGACCAGACTATGCCTGTCCAGGAACAGGCGCAGTTGATGTACCTACAACAAGCCTAAGCTTGTTGTAGGTGCTCCTAGCCACAGGGGTCACTTGGGCCTCCAATGACAGTGATGGATCCAGGAGCACCCCCAAACTGTGATCCTGTTTCTTTAGGGGGAATGAGTATGCTTGATTAGGCTTTAGGGTTCTAAAGGAGCCTGGACTACTCACTTTACTTTTCACATTGTTGCCAGCCACTTTTTACATCAGCTAACAATACATTTGCATGGCTTGAACGTTGAAGTTCTTTTGGCATTGGATACTTTTCCTTGTATTTTGTGTGTGGCTGCACATTTTGAAAAAGCCCTAACAGCATCAGAGAACAGGCCTACCATTTCTGGTAGATCTGGTGACTGAGCAGCGAGAAGGTCTGGGCAGCAGGTCTCCCAGGACAGGTAGACTGAGATTCTAAGAAACACGTATACCAGGTCTACCCCTCTTGTTTCTCACTGGGTAGAACTGCTGTCCAGACAATGTCTTTCCACCCAGGGCTGAAACCCTGGGTTCTTTCCATGACCCTTCCCCCCTGCAATGGCCCTTCTGCTCTACAGGTAGTACACACGAGATTCAGGCACCTTCACAAGAGGTTTCTTTATATTTCTACAATACATGAGAAAACGTGTCAGGGTTGGATCGGAGTCCAGAGAGCCCCAAAGCAGTTCTGATTCTGAGGAAGAGATAGAAACCGCGGGAGAGGAACCCGTGCGCTCTTCAGAGGTGCAGCCAGGGGGAGAGCCCTTCCCGGTACACATTCCTGTGAGTGATAGTGACCCTGGCAGGGAGAGGGAGGCACAACAGCAGTTTCTGGACACTAGGCGCCAATGCACATTCAAGCGCGAGATGGCGGGTGCTGAGAGGAGGCGCTCAGCCCTCTTGGTGCGACGGCAACAGCAGTGCCCCGATGCCCCACGGGAAAGGGGTGGACTCTCTTCTCCTAGCTCATAAGTACAGAGGTTTCCCGCCTTCCCCTCCAAATGGAGATCAACTGATTCCTAAGGTTAGAACCCCCAAGTAGGCAGCTCTCTTAAGTCTTACTTGTAGGATCAAGCAATTAGCATCTGTAAGCATCACTAGGTTGAATGGGAATAAAGCCTTGGAAAAGAGCCCTGTTGTCTGCGTGTTGATTCTGGCTACCTGAGGATTTCAGAAGGCAGCAGGGGCGACCTCCCGACAAAATGCTAATTTCTGTGGAGCTGCATAACACACTGTCTCAGCTCCAAGGCCAACAGTAAGAGAGAGATGGGAAGAGGTTCCACTTGGGCCTCCTACAAGAGCTAAAATTGGCATTCTTTAAGCTCGCTCTGTGTGTGTGTGTGTGTGTGTGTGTATCTATCTCACAACAACCTGTTCTAAACCTTAATGAGTTGCACTGCTGCTACAATCCATTTCACAGCCCCATCTGCTTTTGCCTAAAGCACCAACTGTCCTGTCCTGAGCCTTGCCCGTTTGGCTGGAAACTGAAAGTAGAGACAGACGGGGCAAGCGCAGCAAAGTAGACCTCTTGCTGCTCTCGGGATGACATAATTAGTGGAATCTGGGGGAGGGGGAAGTTGCACCCCCTTGCCCCTGCGCACAGATGCCCATGGCAGCTGATAGATCCTGTTCCATAGTACATGTACGTAATTGTTCAAAATACGGAATTGTTAGAGCCTTGTATCTGCATACACTCATGTTTTCTAAATACAGGAGAGCATTTATGCTCACTTGTTTCAAGGTATTGCCCGCTGCACTATTAAATTGATAGTTTAATAAGATCCAATTAACAAATGTTTGTGCAGAATTGGAGTAACATAGTCTGCTGATCTGCTGTATTCCTGAATTGTAGTTTGTGTAGAGAGTGCAGAGAAAGGCTGATTCTCTATTAAGAACTCTCCTGGGATGACCTTCTGAAGATCTGGTATTGTTCTGCTTAAGGGATAATTCCTCCTATCTCCTAAGAGAGTTGCTAATTATTTCAATGTAAATTAGTAGTTTTTGTTGTTGTTTCTGGCTTCCTTTTAAAACATGTTTGTTTTTATCTATTTATTCCTAACTAGTTCTATCTGCTCTTTCTACTAAAAAATTTTTATTGGTCTGTGACCATAAAAAATAATTCATACTTTGATATATGCAATTAATTGTATTATCTGTGATAATAGCTTACAATGTCCAATTGCCAAAGATCCCAGGCCCAAGCAGTTGAATGGCATAGACCCAGAACACCCTTTGTACCCCTGTAAAGATCTGCTGTTTTCTTTTCTCATAGGCTGCAATCCTATGATTGCAGGCACACTTCCCTGGGAGTAAGCCACAGTGAGCACAGTGGGACTTACTTCTGAGTAGACATGCACAGGATTGCACTGCAAGGGTAGTTCCAGATGGAGGGCTCCTAGTGATAGGAATCCTCGTCAGGAAGCATTGTGTAACTATTCCTCTTTTTCTCCTTCATGGTTTTTCTTTGATAAGAAAAAAGATGGACCAAGTGGTGGGAAAGCATGGGAGAGTTATGTTTGGAAAATTTAAATGTTGGTATTTAAAACTTTGTAGTCTATGTCTTTTCAGGTTACCTAAACCCACATCTAAAAGCCAGCCCCCACACTACCCAAGGTAGATACCTGAGAGACCCAGACAGGTTTATGGCTGATTTGGTGGAGGCAGCCAGGGGGGGGGGGGGGAGATTTCTATGTGGTGGCAGCAGCAGAAGGGAAAGGGAAGGAGTGTGGGCACGCTATTTTGCTGTTTTCCCATCCACTCACACAATGGGGTGTTGCGGGTCTGTAACAGGGGGATTGCCAAAAGTAGCCCAGTGAGGATGGAGTATGCTCAGTGGGCATGCAATGCTGACTGACTGTTGCGGGGACGAAATGGAAAACTGGATGGGCGAGGGAATGGACTAGAGTGGCTGGAAAAGGAGGGCAGAGGGAGAGACACATAGATATACAAAATAGAGAGAACCATCTCATTGTTTGGATAAAAGCATGGCTGATTGATTGGAACCTGCACACGAGCACTCTTAGTTTTCAAGAACTCAAATAACCTCACAGACACACTATGTTAGAAGCAATGGCACTATTCATTGACAGGTGAAACTAAGAGCACAAAGCAACAAGGCATTCTCCCACACATGCTCTATCTAAGGGCCAAATTACATGTGACAGTATTCATATTTTCAAAAGGCATGGTCTTTCAGATGCCATTAGCCATAACTGGTGGGACCGGCAACAAAGTGTTGCAATGCATCCTGATTTTCTAACAAAAGCGCTGCTGTCACATCCTCCTTCAGCAGATCTTTCCATCCTGCCCGCTCCTAGTTTTCTTTTCCACTCTCACTCAATATTCTGTGTCTACTGAGCATGCTCAGTCAACATCAGGCTGTTTGTTTGAGGGGGAGTGCCTCTTAGGTTTTTTAAAAAATTGTACTGCAAACTTCAAGATTCCCCATAGCGCATCAAGACCTCCTGCTTCTTTCTCTGTGTCCCCTTTTTGGCGCCATTTCTGTTGGCACTCACCAGCTGAGCTCGCTATTAGAGAGAGGGATAGCTAAATTGAATCTCTGTGTTCAGAGGTAATACCTCACTGAATTCCAGATGCTGGCACAAACAAGAGGGGAAGGCCATTTTCATGCCCTGCTTGTGAACTTCCCAGAGCCATCGTTAGGCTGTTGAATTAGATGAATCTTCTTGGTGTGATCCAGCAAGGCAATTCTTATGTTTGTTTATTAATACATATATATAACCTAACATAAACATGCAGTAACATCTGTAAAAGAAGGGAGACTTACCCTGGTAGTCTAAAAACCATGTGAGGGAAGCCACAAAATGTCAGGTCTGGTTGGCAGTATAGTAAAGGAAATGGCACTGTATGTATGAGCTACTTGAGCCCTAATTCAAACAAACAATCTACTCTTAACAATTAGCTCTTTTCCGGAAAGCCTTCCTTGGTTAATCAGCCTTGGTTTTATTGGCACTCTGTTTTTTAAAAGAATAATGTTAAAATCATGTTTCATTCTTCTTATGTTTTGTTCATTTTATCTCTCGTTGTTCACCGCTCCAGAACCTGTTTAGATGTGGACCGATATATAAATGGTGTAAATAAATATATATATAAATAAGTTTTTAAAGCAATCCATGCAAACAAGAAACATAATTGGCCTTTCTGATCAAACATTTATTTGTATTAGTTAAGTTTTAACAGAACAGAAACTTAACTCCAGACATTATGTAAGCCAAGTGGACCCTAGGTTATAATTAATGTTGAAAACATATTGTTGAGACTGCAGACAACCGTTTTGTGCAGAAGGAATTCTATAAAATAATACAAAAGTCATATGTCCTATTCAGGATTTTAAACTATGCATTCTAATCAACGCAATGTGCAAAAACATAGCTTGTTCAAAAACAGAACCAAGTGGCAATTCTATACACATTTACCTGGGAGTAAGTCTCATTGAAAGCAATAGGGCTTACTTCTGAGCAGACACATGATGAAAAATACCGTTTTACAATATAATCTTGAAAGGTTTTTCTCTCCCCTTTAAAAAAAACAAACTAGGCATTAAGCTCACTCTTCTGGGTTTTACCCCTTGCTAGTGAGTGATCAGAAGCTGGGGAAAGCTTGCAGTTTCAAGGCACACCTGGACTGCAGCCTTCTGCACTCTTGATTGGGTGCCCAGGCAAAGGCAGCAACCATATGAACTTACGAAGCTGCCTTGGAGTGCATCACGGCGCTGGTCCACCTAGCCCAGTTTGATCTATGCCAATTAGTGGTGGCTCTCCAGGTTCTTTGGCAGAGATCTTTCCCCAGCCCTGCTTCCCAAGATCCTTTTTAGTGGAGATGGTGGATGTCCAACCAGGGCAGCCAATGTGCTCTACCATTGAACTATAGCCCTTGCTAGGAGCTAGGGTAGTCAGGTGTCCTCTTTTACAGTCTTCTATTTGAAGGGCTGCCAGAGGACCATCCTCTACTTGAAGGCACAGCAGTGTATCATGGAGAAGGTCTAGGGTGGCCAGGTGTCCGCTTTTACAGAGGACAATCCTGTGTTTGGAGGACTGTCCACTATTGGAACCTATCCTCTGTTTGAAGGGCTGCTCAGTCCAATTCCAGTTTACAGATAATGAACCATAAGAACTGCTGCCCATCAGCAGTTAGGTCCTGGGCAGCAGACTGAACAGTCAGGCACACAGAGTCTTCCACACTCTGGTGAGATGTATTCTTTCTATATAAATTACAATAATTATTTCTAAATTGCATATACATTAACATATGCACATGTTATGCAAATCACAGTCCTGTCCTCTTTTTTGGCGATTCATAATTGGTCACCCTAGCTAGGAATCTGCTCTGCAGAATGTAAGAAGCCAGCCAGCTGAAAGGCACAGATTGCCAGTTCAGACGAGCTGTCTAAGGGCCGAACCACATTGCACCCGTCATCACAACGAATTCGGTGTCCTGTCGGGTTAAATGCTCTTGCACTAAAACGTGATTATCCACACTGAGCCATTTTCCCCATTGCGGTACTTCATCGAATGCGTGAGCTTGGTTCACATTCAAGCGCTGTGCTGTTTTCCTGCTCTTAAAGATGGAGGCTCTCATTGGAAGATCAGAAACTCTTCCTGTTTCTGCTGATTCCACGCCCATTGCGCAGGAGAGGCTTGTTGTTTTCAGCATATTTTCCTGGCCTTGGGGAAAACGACCAGCTTGTCCGTTGCTGCCACCGCCGCTGTAGCAGGTGGGAGTGGAGGGAAGATAGAGGCACCTATCCTCTTCTCCCCCCCCACCTGCTGGAGGCCAGGGTGAGCGGCTGGGGGGTGTCTGCCAATGCTGTTTTCCCTGCGCCAGCCCAGCCAGTGCAAGGAAGAGGGGGAGTGGCAGCAGCACCCAGCGCTCGTGCTGGGTGGGGGGCTGCTGGCATCTTCGAAGATTCGAAGCTTCACGTCAGCCCCGTCAGTAGTTGGATGGGCGACCGCCTGGGAATCAGGCTTCCTGCTTTGAGCACAGGGTTGTTCTATCCCTTCAAATGAATCTAATATTTACCCCCTTCTATCCCCCACTTCAGCTTTTTTTAAAAATTGAGGTGTTATCTTTGAAGAATCGTGGCTTCTCCACAATTTTTTCCCCCTAATTCAGGCATGATCTTTGAAGATTCGAAGATGTGAAGCTTTGAATCTTCAAATCTTCAAAGATCATGCCTGAATTAGGAAAAAAAAAAATCACAGAGAAGCCACAATTCTTCGAAGATAACACCTTAATTAAAAAAAAAACTGAAGCGGGGGATAGAAGGGGGTAAAACTTAGTCTCATTTGAAGAGATAGAACAACCCCCTGCTCAATGTAGGAAGCCTGATTCCCAGGCAGTTGCCCATCCAACTACTGACTGGGGCCGACCCTGCTTAGCTTTCGAGATCAGACAAGCGCGCACACATCCAGCCCTTTGCTTGTTGCTGAAGAAACACTGAGTGCTGAGGAAGCTATGTGATCAGTAGCCGCAAGATGACATGCGGCCGTCAAGAGCTGTGATTGGACAGGAGGGAAATACAAACACTGCTGTATATGGACAGGCAGGGGAGGGGACTACGACCAAATATGGTAGCGAAGGTGGAAA
Organism: Heloderma suspectum; assembly: GCF_057233095.1. Classification (NCBI taxonomy): domain Eukaryota; kingdom Metazoa; phylum Chordata; class Lepidosauria; order Squamata; family Helodermatidae; genus Heloderma; species Heloderma suspectum. The sequence continues at coordinate 30,483,986 of NC_139459.1, forward strand.
ATCAGAGCACATTAAGGGGAAATACTGGGATATCAGGGTATTGAAAGCAGGAGCACAGAAGCAGGAAATTCTGGTTCCAATTCGAGGCAGGTACTGCGTAGTGTGAAAGACGGGCAGTGAAACCTCATTGGAAGCGAAAAAACCCGTAAGTGTAGATCGGCCCTAGACTAGCAGCGGGCTACATTTGTCAAGTGATAAGGCCAACCGTTCCATGTAGCACCATGAGGTGGGGGGAGAGAGATGAAGGCAGGAACTGGTGTCTGAATAGCACAGCAAGACTTTTTAGAATATTCGCCCTAGCAGAGGGAGTACCATTTGGGATCCACTTCAGGCAGCAAAATATTTTGGGCTGGCACTCCCATCTGGCCTCCATTTTGATTGTTTGGGATTTTTCCTTAAGTCTGTACTTTCTATATCTTAATGCTTATGCTCAGAGGCACTGCCCTTTGGTTTTTATAAAGCTGCTTCCTGCAAGAAAAGCACTCTGCACACACTCAGAGGCACTGTGTCCTCAGGCCCATCTTGTTAGAACAGAAGCTGGTTTCCTTTAAACAAAAGATGCTCTGCACATGCTGAGAGGCAGTCAGCTGAAGAAAAAGTGAACTGGCATGTCCCAAACACCATGAATATTTAGGTTGCAGGGAGAAGAAATGCTTAGGGATGTTGGAGAAATCTGTTTGTGGGTGGAGTTTGATGAGTTTTTCCTAGCTCCCCCAGACTTCGTTTTGGTTCCTGCTGTGGTGCCCCACTCGATCTGCAGCAAGTTGGGCCAATTCACAGATTTTCCAGGAATTCTGTGCATTTTTGTTTTTTGGTAGTTTCTGCAGTTTGTGCAAATTACAGCGGAGTTTGCACAAATTACAGCCACCATTTGTTCAAATTCGGTCATAATTTGCGCAAATGGTAGAACCTTCCCCCCAAGATGGGCAAAAAAGTTCCCGGAGTTTGGGAACCAGCCTGCAGCTTGGCTCCCAGATGCAAAGTGAGTCGTACATGCCGTGGAACTCCATCAAGCCAAAAAAGAATCGGATTTCCCAGCAATGGACATTGGGATGCTGGATCAGGATGCTCAGCCCCTGAAATCAGAACTGTCCATAGAGGCCCAGAACAAAAGCAGCCACTAAAGTGGTGGACGGCCCATGGATGCCCTTGATGGCTGTTAGTCTGAACAGCTTCCTTCGTGTAACACTGCGATGTTCATATTGGCGCATTTCATCGCCCCCAGCATGCAGAGGCTGGCCGTCTTCTTTCTTGACCTAACCTGGATGCAGAAAACGTTGTCTTCACCACCTTGTGGGCACTGGTTAGGCAGCAGGCAGAAGCACTGACCACGTGATTCTACGAAAGAAAAATGGGTTTCGGTTTAGTGTAAATGTACCCAGAGACATATTTTGAAAGGGCTGGAAATGTTGTAAAAGGATCAAGAAAGGAAGACAGACTGTAGGCTCCTTCATGCAAGGGCACCATATGTAGAACAGGGCTGCACCTCTCGCCCTTCCCAAAATTGCATGATGCTCCCAGACACCTCACCTGTATGTGTTAGACCTCGATGTCTGCAAAGGATGTGTAATGTGTGTAAACCTCGATGTGCGCAGGCTTTTCATGCATCCTGATTCCCTGCACAATCAGGGTTCCAGAACTTATGCGCACAGAGGTCTATGTGCATAAGCTTTCCTCTATAGACATCCACGCCTAATGGTGGACATCTGGCTGCTCCATAAAAGCAAACGAACAAAGGCCAGTGGAAAGGGCTAGTGTGGAAGCAATTAATCCATATGTCTTCTGTCTGTTTGCAGCACTCAGAGGCACTCAAAACTACCTCCCGAGGCCTCATGGACCCAATCTTTGCTGAGAAATCTATCCAGCATATTGGGCCACCTGTGTGCATGGTCATGCTTCCCAAATCTGCTAGTCCATCCCACTCCCCATCCCATCCCATCCCATCCCATCCCATCCCATCCCATCCCTCTTGCTTTTGTGTTGGCGGATAATCTAGACTGCAACAAGGCAGCATCCATTTCCCATGGTGCCTTTCAAACATTACACTGGCACCATGAGAGTCACATTGCCGTAGGTTGGTCCCAGTGCCTGAGTGTAATACAGCCTTTCCCAACCTGGTACCTGCCAGGTGTGTTGGACTGCAGCTCCCATAATTCCCGGCTGGCATTGGCTGGGAATTATGGGAGTTGTAGTCCAACACATCTGGAGGGTACGAGATTGGGGAAGGCGGGCCTAATGTTTAAAGGCCCACAACCACATGAGTGGTAATATTTGGCAAAGTGAGGCAACTGCCACAGGAGCACTGTGGGAGGTGCTTTTCTAGCAGGTGCTGAAGGGTGGGCAGTGGCATTCCCCTCTACAGCTGTTCCCATCCTCCTGAGATGGCAGCCTTGTGGAAGTGATGCTTGCTTGTTGCTGGCCTGGGCTGACTGGGGGGCTGGGCTGGGGGGCCGGGCTGGGGGGACGGCTTGGTCATCTTTCTCCAGTGTGTCACAGTCAGCACTGCTGGGAAAGGTGCCTGACCAAGCAAGCAGGCAGAGAGGCAGCCAGCCCAGGCCACACAATCCAGAAGGCACTGCACATATGCATCCATCTTGCCGCACATGTGGTGCATAGTGGTGCTGCTGTACTGCAGCATTTGTTGGAGTCGGCAGCAAGCAGGTGCCAGGCAGAGGGGAGAGTGAGCAGGGGCGAGGTGTTGGGACGGCAGAACTGTGCATACCCTGCCCTGCACCCCCTAAGCTAGCCAAAGCTAAGCTCTCTGGTGTGGCAGAGGACACTCCCAGATTGCCAGTGTTGAACTAAGATTCAAATCCGGTCAGCTTCGGTTCTTGGAATGGGGCTGGGTGGGTGCCATCTTGTCCTCGGGCAGCAACTTACTTTATTTGTTTGTTTGTTATATTTTTTTCCACCTTTCCTCCAAGGAGTCCAAGGCAGTGTACATGATTCTCCTCCTGTCCATTTCATCCTCACAACAAGCCTGTGAGGTACGTTAGGCTGAGAGTCAGTGGCTGGGTTCACACAACATGCTAACCCACACTCAGTGGTTGTTGTTGAGCCATGGGTTGTTGTTGAACCGTGGGTGGTTGTTGAACCATGGGTTATTGTGTTGTCTGAATGCAGTGCATTTTCCGCAGGATGGCTTGTTAACCTTGCATTGTGGGTTGTTAACCACCCTGAACAACCCAACAATAAACCATGGGTTCTCAAGGTGGCTTTTTCAAGAAAAATAAGCCACCCTGTGTAAAATGTACCACATTCAGACAACATGATAACTCACGGTACAACCACCACCCATGGTACAACAACCCACATTCAACCACTGAGTGTAGCTTAGCGTGTTGTGTGAACCCAGTGACTGGCCGAAAGTCACCTGCTGAGCTTCATGGCTGAGTGCAAACTAGAACCCAGGTCTCCCTAGTCCCAGTCCAACACTCTAGCCACCACATCAAAGTGGGCCACAGAATGTCTTGGGCCAGCCCTGGCTCCTGACATAAGAGTTTCCAGGTCTCAGATGGTTACCAAGCTATTCAGCTCAGCTCACCAGTTGAGAAACAGTACACTAAATACTGGCTGATCCCAGAGGGAGGGGCGGCATGTTTCATCCAATGACATTTCTTTCCCACAAACCACCCTGCTCCTGATCTCTGTTCACACAGAACTGTCACTCTGCCCCCTTTTTTTTTGGCAGGACTATTCTGTGCACTGTGCCAAGCGACAAATATTTCATAACCTTATGGGAAAAGCCATGAGCATTTCCCCTTGTTGCACAAGAATGGTTGTACAAACAATCTCATGGGGATTTTGCTTCTTGGCACATGCACGTACACCCACACAAACAAACTACAGCCTCTTCATTAAACAGAAAACATCTCCTCCTGGCCCTTCCAGCTGTTCGTAAAAGATGGGTTTATGATTCTGTGTGGGGAGAAGGAGATCACAACTCTAATAAGGGCATGCTGGAATTTCCAAGGGTGACCCAGAGAACTGACAACAATCGCTTGGTAAAATGAGAAGAACTGCAGATCAGATCAGTCTGGAAATCCTCCTGTCTGAGCTGCAAGATGTCTGCTCTGCCCTGTTCTCTTGGAGGCTGCTTATGGTTAGGGTTACCCAGTGGAAGGAACACATGCAAAATATGCTCAGAGGCTCCATCTCCTCATTACCTCACATGTTCCGAGACTGAGCTGTAGAACTGAAAACAACTTCAGGGGCAAAAGTGTGAGGAGGGTTATTAGCACCTCTTTTGCTTGACAGGGCTTCTTTTAATGTGTTCAAAGGCAGATTTCCTGGGACAAATTCTAACCTCAGTTAAAACTACCCAGCGAGCCAGGAATCCTGGTGTTTAGCCAGTTGAGCCCTTCTCTAATCCACTATTTTGCCAAAGGATATTGACATCCCACATTCTCTTACCTGGAAAAAAGTGGGGTGGGTGGAACAGGCTGTTGAAATAGGTTCTATGGTTTCTGCCACAGAAGCTCATTCCTAAAGTGTCCTCAGAACCAGGCGGAAGACTTTGAGCATTGCTTCCTAGGATGCTCTGGGGATGCTCTAGGAATGGGGCTCTTATGGCTGGAACCATAGAGCCTGTTTTTAGAGCATTCTTCTTTTTTTGCCCCTGGGGGTTTTGCCTTGGGGGCCCAGCAGACAGGGATTGGTGGGGCATCTACGACCCACAGGCCAAACTTTTTGCACCTCTGGTGCATAGAATTGCAGCCATAATTTATTAATGTTGCAGCTCTAATCGGTACAAGGAACAGTGCAATATTAAGGATTAGGGTGTGCCTCAACTAGGGATGTCAGAGAAATCTGCAATGGAATTAAATGAGTTCGGACTTCTATGAATCTGACCCATGGATTCTGCAGTGCACTGGCTTTCCCCAAGTCACACAGATTCTGCAGATGTCCGGACTGGGTTTTTTTGTCCTTTTGGGAATTGTACACAAATTTAGTTGTAGAAAAATATGTAAAATAAAAAAACACTGGCTGAAAATGTGTATTTCCCCTATAGGTTAAAGCATGAAAATATACATTTGGGGGAGAGGGGATCTGCGGATTTGAGGAGGATTTACGCATTTGGGGGTGGCATTTGTGCAATCAGATTTCTCCAATTTCCTGAATGTGTGCAAATTAGCATTTGCACAAATTCAGGAAATTGGAAAAAATCTGATTCCATCAGTGAGAAGAACGATGGAACGAAAGGCACCTGACAATCTGTGAAACGCAGACAGAATGGATTTTACAAAATCTATACAACCCTAGCCTCAACCCAGAGCAATCGCAATATCCAGGAGCTGTACGTACCTAAACATTTCTCCCAGTCATAGCACGTGTCATAGCCACAGGGTTCACGCTTTATGCTGCCTGTAGAGATTTTGACCCTTTCTAGGGCCCAGCTCAAGTCAGTGTCCCTGTGGCAGGGGCCAGAATGCAGGAAATGGGGCGAATTCTCTCCCAGGCATTTTTCTGCCAAGAACTGGCAGCTGGGCTTTGTAATGGCTTGTTCAGAAGCTGCATCCAGTACTACACAAACATCTTCAGAGTAGTGGCTGCCAAAGGACAAAGAAAAACTTTATTGGGTAATAGAAGGATGAAAGGAACACCCACAAGGAAGCATTCCCCAGATTTGTTTACAATGTCAGGAACACTTGAATTTGTTCTGGAGGCTGTTGACCAGAGTCATCTCAATCTGGCAAGCCAAGTCAGGCATTCCAGATCAGTTTAGCCACCATTAGATACAAAACAACAGTAGTAAATTTGCCAGGCTGCCTATGGAGGTGACATTAAGGCAAGTGCAAGAGTTGCACAGATTTACTTCAAGGCTAAAAAAAATAAAATTAAACTTAATTCTGTATGTGCAGAAAAACAAGTACGGGGCAAGATGGGGTAAAACACAGATTACAACAGTCCGAAAGCTCCTCCTTAAGGGACAATAGCTACCACAGCCCTTCCTTCACTTTACTGAAGGGAGCACATAGACATTCTGAGCATGACCAGTTGACTCCAAACTGGAGAATTCTGAAGTGAAGGAGGGCAAAGAATTAACACACTTTTAGGACTGTCTGTTGGGAGACGGATGTCTCCCAGTAAGATCCAGGGAAAAGAAAAGCTTGAGGGAAGCCTCTTGGAATGGGGTGACGGTGGCAAACTTCAAAGCAATTGTTGGTGGGAAAGCATTCTATACAATCCATTTCCAGTTGCCCAGAACTACGACCAGTAGATATCCAACCCTGGATAGCTCATTTAGAGTTCTGACTGGTTCTGACTGAAACCCAGAGCAGATTCACCACCTCACTGACATTGGAGCCACCAGCCTCCACTGTCTACAACACAGTTGATTGGAAAGAAGGAACCATCGAGGTTCTGTCACCTTTACAGGGGGTTGTATGCCCTGTCAGATCAGATGATTGTAAAAGATCTGAAGCCTGCCCAGCCCTATTGGAGAGGCCTGAAGGAGTGAGGACTTCCTCAAAATCTAGGGAACTGAATACCACTAAGTTTACCAGACAGCGTTATGGGACCCGTATAAATCAGACACGAAGACAGAAAATACTTTGTTTTTCAGAATGTTGCAAGTCATATGTGAGAAGCAAGCATCGTTGCCCACAGAGCGTACAGTAATCCCATGAATGCCTCTGCTCACACAGGTTTGTAGGGGATTTTGGGGGTAGCGTTTCAAAAACCTGCAAAACCTCTTTGACCAGAGGTCAATGGAACAGAAGTAAAGGAACCGAAGTAATGTGTGTGTACAACAATGCCTCTAGTGCCACTTTCATCAGCTCTGTTAACAACTATTGTCTCCTTCCAGCCTCTTTATTTGCATATGGAGCTCCCGTCTTCAGTCTCAGCTTCAGCCAACCTAGCAGTTCGAAAGCAAGAAATTGCAAGTAGATAAATAGGTACCGCCCCAGCGGGAAAGGTAACAGCATTCCGTGCACCTCAGTGTTCCGTCATGCCGGCCACATGACCACGGAAGCGTCTTCGGACAGCGCTGGCTCTTCGGCTTAGAAATGGAGATGACCACCACACCCTAGAGTCAGACACGACTGGTTGGGGACACCTTTACCTTTACCTTTTTAGGAAATTCAAGACTCCTTGAAAGTTCATTAAAAGTTCCCAGAGTCAAGCTCTCCTCATGCATTCTTCCAAATGCTGCGGGCTAAACCTAGGGCTCGGCTCGGGCAGGAACAGGATGGGTCAGACAGAACTCCGAGTTCCCGATCAGACTGACTGTCCTACTCGTCATCAAGAGAATGCAAGCAGAACTCTCCTGCAGACCATGCTGCACCACAGGGCAAGGCCAGGGATCTGAAGGGAGGGGGAGTCCACATGCATGGGGAAGCTGGGGGTGCAGCAGTGCTGGCTCCAGGTTGCAGGGGGCCGTTGGGTGGGAGACCCTCAATGGACAGCCTCCGTCGGGGAGTCTGCCTCCTCACCAGCATTGTCACCAGCTGTTATTGCTCCTCTTCCTCTTTCACATCATGGCTACCACTCGCTAGGCAGGCAGAGAGCCAGGGAGCAAGTGAGCAGGGGCACCTACTCCTTCTCCCTCTCACCACCTCCACTGCCTGGACCAGAGAAAGAGAAGGGTGAACAAGTAGGTTGCAATGGTGCAGAGGAGGAACAACTCCAGGGGACTTGGCCAGTGGGCCCCTGCTGGGGTGTGAGCCATTGGCAGGTGCCCGACCATGCTTAGCCTTGATGCCAGCCTGAGGGCGGAGCCAGCATGTGCAGCCCCGCCCCCAGTTTTAGCTCTCATGCATTCAGGAGAACCTATGAACTCAGCTGGAAGCAAATGTGAATGTTTCTGTTAAGAGCTAGAAACATTTCCAATAGTGTGCAAACACAGTGAAGTTCTTCTACATATACCTTACCCACAATCCTCTGTTGGGGACATGCACACACATTGGGATCCAGCCTGTTTTTGGCCTGGGCTGCAACTCCCTTGAGCGTGATCCGCTGCAAAAGTAAGCGAGGCCATGAGTTTGGGAGGCACAGAAATATGAATGCCGCTGTTATACAAGCCCGATTCACACATTATGCCAGCATTTGTTTGAAAGGAGGTCTTGGTGGACCCTAGATTACTAAGGGTGCAATCCTATGCATATTTAATCCTATGCATATTTAAGCGGGAAAAAGTCCGACAAAAAAACCCAACATGCTGGCTGGGGAATGCTGGGACTTGTCTGACATTTTTTTCTGCCTAAATATGCATAGGCTTGCACCCCAAATGTGATTTATTTCTTATGTTTTTATACCAGCCTTCCTCCACAGAGCTGAGGGTAGCATATATGGGTGCTTCTCCCCCTGCCCCCATTATTTCTTCACAATAGCCCTGCAAGGAAGGTTAGGCTGCGCGAGTGTGACTGACCCTAGGTCACTCAGTGAGCTTCATGGCTGAGCGGGGGATTTGAGCCTCGGTCTCCTGAGTCCTAGTCCAACAGCCAAACCACAATACCACATGGACTCTCCCAGTTCCTTTTACCTTTCTCGCAGGTAAGTAGTCTCAAAACAGGAGGGTTCCAGGATGGGCCTTTCCCACAACTGTATCGTGTGGGGCCATTTAGGATAAAGGTTGGAGGGCAGCTTAGCTGGATGGTTTCCCCAATCTTGTATTCACTCTTGTATGGAGTAATAGTGACGTCATGAGATGCTGACAGCCTGGGGCAAGCAGATGCTGGAGTAAAAAACAAGCTGAGATTAACAAGCTCATCCTCACTAGGGAATACTGGGAGTTACAGGACTTTTTTTATGTCTAAACATGCATAGGATTGCACCTTAAGATGCACCAAAATATTTTGTAATTACTTTGTTGCTAAAACTTCAAATGTTAACTTTCTTTTAAATTAAATTAAATTTATTTCTTTCATTTTTATACCGCCCAATAGCCGGAGCTCTTTGGGCGGTTCAAAAAATTAAAACCACAAAAATACAACAGAAAACACAATATAAAATATAATAGATTAAGGGTGCAATCCTATGGGGATAGGCATCCACCTCCAAACTCGGAGCAGACCGCCTATCCAATGCAGGGCAGGAGAAGCACAGAGGGGATCATTCCCTCCACACTTCTCCTGCCCTGCATTTGCAGCTAGACAGCTGATTACGGCTGTCTAGCCACAGGAGGGCTGAGCAGGGGAGGAGGCTGCTGTATGACACATAGGATGTGCTGTACCGGCCTTTCCGCCCTCCCCGCCCTGGAATGCCCCCCAGAACACCCCATTTTGGCCACTCCGCACTCCGCGTGCAAGCATGGAGCACGGGGCTGTTCCACGCTGCCTGCGAGGCAGTGTGGAAGGGGGGGAAGGTCGGTTCTCCAGGAACCGACCTCGGAGCATGGGCTCTGAGGCTGGTTCCCGGAAAACCACATATCCTATGGCTGTCTAGGCGCCGACTAGTGGCCATAGGATTGCTCCCTCCAACTACAGAATAAAAACACAACCAGAGTAAAACCTAGCAATAGTGCAGATATTTAAAATGCAACAGCAGATTTAAGACAGCAGAGCTAAAAAACTGGAATGCTAAAATGCTAAAAACGCCTGGGAAAATAAAAAAGATCTTCACCTGGTGCCAGAAAGAGTACAATGTAGGTGCTAGGTGAACCTCTCTAGGGAGTTAATTCCACAACCAGGGTGCCACATCAGAAAGTGCCTTTTTCCTGGTAGCCACCCACCTTGCTTCCTTGGGCGGGGGCTCCTGGAGAAGGACCCCTGAAGATGATCTTAGGGTCCAGGCACGTACATATGGCAGGAGGCAATCCTTCAGATAACCTGGCCCCAAGCCATTTAGGGCTTTGAATGTTAATACCAGCACTATGAATCGGGCCCAGAAAGGGACTGGCAGCCATTTAATCCATTTTGAAAATGGACAGCCTGATCTTATGGGAGTAAGCTTCCTAGAGAGCATGTGTTTCCATCCACGGGAGGTAGCATTTAACTATTTCAAAATGTTTAAACATTTCTGTACTGCTCCTTCATCATCAACGGCAATCCCAAGCTAGTGTATATAATTATAAAAATATAATTGAGCTACAGAAATAAACAAAGGCATAAAAATCATAAATCCTGCTAATAAAGAAACAATTAAAAATTAATTTAGAAAGCAATCCTATGGCCACTAGACAGCGGTTAGACAGCCATAGGATATCTTGTTTTCCAAGAACCGACCTCCCCCCACTTCCGCGATACCTCGGAGGCAGCGTGGAGAAGCCCCATCCTCTGTGCTCGCAAGAGGAGCGTGGAGCCGCCAAAAAGGGGCATGTCTGGGGGCGTTCTGGGGTGAGGAGGACGGAAATGCCAGTACGACACATTCAATGTGTCGTACAGCAACCTCCTCCCCTGCTTAGCCCCCCTGAAGCTAGACAGCCGAAATCAGCTGTCTAGCAGAAAATGCAGGGCAGGAGGAGCGCGGAGGGAACAATCCCCTCCATGCTTCTCCTGCCCTGAATTGCATAAGCTGAAGCCTCTGAGTTCGGAGGCAACTGCTGATCTGAATAGGATTGTGCCCTTAGACTGTATTTTGAAACTTCAAAATTCTCCTCAAAATGCCTGGGCAAACAGGAGGATTTTAATGTGGGGCTGAAAAGAATAGAGTGGCTGCCAGTCTTAATACCTTCAGGAGGGCATTTCAAATACATATATGAGGATGTGTTTCTGTCTGTCTGTCCTGTGTCACAGCGCCAAGACCATGAACACAGGCACGTGAAACATGACATTCATACTAAGAGGACCCTAGGGGTGTGCACTATGGGGTTATTTGGTTTTTTAAATGCCTTAATTAATTTTAATTAATTACTTAATTAAGTACATTTCTATACTGCCCAATAGCTAAAGCTAATTAATTTAAATGTGTCCATATGTTTGAAGCCGGTGGTACCACATATAGTCACTAGGTGGCGGATTTCCCTAACAAGCACACAGCACTGCAATTTTGCAAATGACTCGGTTTGAAGCCAGGAGAGAGTCGTCTGAGAGACAGAGTGATATGGCTTCCTTCTCACCCTGCTGTGGGACAGATCCTTCCCACAGGAGGATGGAATGGACAGATCCCTCCCTCGGGGGGGGGGGGGCAGGCAACATAGCAGGGGCTATGCCTAGAGGTGCTAGTGGGTGTGGCTTCACTTAGATGGGGCAGGCATAATATATCCGACTCTGACAGCTGAGTAACTTTTCTTGAAAGCTTTGCTGTACCAAACTACAAGCCAAGTCTGTTCGCCAGCATGTGTGTGTGTGAATGGATAGATATTCAGAATACATTACAGTGTTACACACAACCCCTCATACTTTCATGCAACGTATGAGGGGGAGCACACCAAATATCTCCCCCTCACCCTGGCTACATGTTCAGCTGCAGTGAAAATGGATCCTATGAGTATACTATGCTTGCATAGAATTCCTCCACATGAGGGGAGAGACTGGGCCAATCAGGAACCGGCTCCCTCTCAGGTGCATGCATACATCTGTATCCGCATAGTAGGGTCTCTTCCCACTGTGGCCAGTGAACACACAGCAGGCAGGTGGCATGAGTGGCTAGGGTCTCCATGGAGCTCATCAGTGTAACCCCACAACCCCCTCACACATTAAGTGAATGCATGAGGGCAGGTCATATGTGCCATGTGTGTTTACCCCTATTATTATTTACTTTCTTCAAGTTAGCAGTAATTTGTTTGGCTCTTACGCTGGCATTCGACAGGCTGTTGTGCCCACGTTTGATCCGGCAGACAGCGAATGTACTGATACCCAACAAGATTATATCCACTCAAACACACAACTTCTGCATCTTCCCCAACTGCGTAATGGTTCTTTTCATTCTGAAATCAACATTGGGAAATCATCCATTCATTGACAGAATGCACGGACAATCAGAAACCACACGGAAACGTTTGACAGATAAGAGCTTAGGTTCATATAGGAACACAGCAGCTTTTCACAGAACTTTGTTTCAGGGTATTGCTGGCCGGGTCCTTCTTATTTATTAAGTAAGCACAAGGGCTCTCGGGGGGCTAACAAATCCACAGGTTCACCTCCAATTCTTTTCTCCTTGCAACAAGCCTGCAAGGATGGTTAGGCTGAAAGAAAGAGTGACTACACCAAGGTCAACCCAGTGAGCTCCATGGCCCAGTCAAGATTTGAACCTGGATTTCCCTGGTCCTAGTCTGGCATTCTAACCACTACCCCACACTGGCTCTCAGGACTATCTTGTACGTTATCTGAAAGGCAGTAAGAATGGCTCTGAGCATATAATATAACTGCAGTGTTAGGCCCGCCATGATCTAAAGCAGGGGTGAGCAACCTGCAGCCCACACCACCCTGGCAAATTCGGAGCAACCTGAATTAAAATATATATATTTTAAAGAAGGGGAAAGAAGGGAAAGAAGGTGTCCATAGCTGCTACAGAGTGCCCGAAGGGTCAAATTTAGCTTGCAAGTAAGCTAAATTTCACCCTTTTGGTGCTCTACAGCAGGTACAGACACCCTTTTTCCAGGAAAAAAAATGTCATCTCACTCTGCAAATTGTGGCCCCCAGGGGTGCTGGGGTGTGTGTGTGCAAAACGGTCCCTGAACCTCCTGAAGTTGCACACCTCTGATCTAAAGCAAGGGCTTTCACTCATATATTTAGAGGCAAGTCAGATAGAACTGCACAGTGCTGCCTTACTTTCTTCCCACACAGCTCTTACGGGATGCCCATTAATTCAACAGGCTTGCAGCATCCAGGAAAACCTCCCAATAGGATATGCCTGTCACTATTACAGTGTTAGCCTCCACCGTGGTTTACTAACGCCCATTTCAGTTAGCACTATCCAGATAGGAACCTCACAAGTAGGGCGTGATGGCAATGGCCATTTTGTCTCCAGCATTCGGTCCTCAAAGGCGTAGTGCCTTTGTACATGGAGGCGTTATTTACTAGCTAAAAGTTGTCGACAGACTTGTTCTCTACGAAATTGTCTGGCCATTTGGAAAACCACCTAAGATAGCAACCTCCGTCACTCTAAGGGCTAAAACAGGCATTACTTTAAATATGTGTCTAGCAGTTATATCTTCTTTTCCTTTGGTCCCAATCCAGATCTTAAAAGGCCTCCTACCTCCCATGCTTGGTTCCTGGTCCAGATCAGGGCCCCTGCACCTTGTTGTTGTTCAGTCGTTCAGTCGTGTCCGACTCTTCGTGACCCCATGGACCATAGCATGCCAGGCCTTCCTGTCCTCTGCTCTCTCCTGGAGTGTGCTCAAGTTCATATTCATTGCATCAGTGATACTATCTAGCCATCTCATCCTCTGCCGTCCCCTTCTCCTTTTGCCTTCAGTCTTTCCCAGCATCAGGGTCTTTTCCAGGGAGTTTTCTCTTCGCATTAGGTGGCCAAAATATTGGAGCTTCAGCTTCAGTATCTGTCCTTCCAATGAGCACTCAGGGTTGATTTCCTTTAGAATGGACTGATTTGACCTCCTTGCAGTCCAGGGGGCTCGTAAGAGTCTTCTCCAGCAACACAGTTCGAAAGCATCAATTCTTCGGCACTCAGCCTTCCTTATAGTCCAGCTCTCACAGCCATACGTTACTACTGGGAAAACCATAACTTTGATTATACGAACCTTTGTTGGCAAGGTGATGTCTCTGCTTCTTACTATGCTGTCTAGGTTCTTACTGTTGCTTCTTGACTCTCGTACAGGTTTCTCAGGAGACAGGTAAGGTGGTCTGGTACTCCCATCTCTTTAAGAATTTGCCACAGTTTGTTGTGATCCACACAGTAAAAATGAATAAAAGTCATAGCTGCTAGACTCCCATTCAAAGTAATGTCTGTTTTGCCCCTAACTGCTGCAGCCAGGAAGAGTAAGACTACACTGCTAATTTTTGCGTAATGTTTTGCCTTCCTGGCTAGCAAGCATCCCAGTTGCTGAGAAGCTCCAACACTCACCCTGATGAATCCATATTCTGGTGGGACTGGTTTAAAGCATCCAGATTCAGGCTGGCCGACAAAAATGTCCCTCTCCTTGATTGTGTCATCATCATTTATACACAAGGCCCCCCTGAAAGAACAGAACTGTGGAGTTGGAAGGTGTTAAGATGGGCATCTTTTTCAACCCTTGTGGGAGGGACCATAGTTCAGTGGTAGAGAACAACCTGTGGTTTGCATGCAAAAGATCCCAGGTTTGGTCTGTTTCTGGTCCATGCCACCAAGCCACTTTCGCGTGCATCCACCCATATCTCCAGTTAAAAGGCTCCAGTAGCAGGTGGTGTGAAAGAGCCCAGCCTGAGACCAGGCGTGTTGTCCATAGTGAAGCTGTGACCAGGTGGAGTTGTAGTCCACAGCTTCTGGAGGGGAAGGCTGAATTAGACGAACCTGAAAGGGGCGATTGCTGTGGCATATTAGAAAGGCTCATGAATCCTTCCTTCTCTGGAAAAGACTTACAACAGCCTTTTCCAACATGGTGCCCTCCAGATGTGCTGGACTACAACTCCCAGCATCCCCCTGCCAGCAAAGCTGGCCTAGGATCATAGGAAGCTGCCTTGTACTAAGCCAGACTATTGGTCCATTTAGTTTAGTATTTCCGACACTGACTGGCAGCAGCTCTTCAAAGTTTCAGAAAAGAGTCTTTCCCAGCCATACCTGTGTCTTGGCCCCAGGAGCGTAACCTGTAGTGTTAGAGGGGCCTAGAGATCCATAATGCCTTGCTTAAGTTCATTATTGGTGCAGTTCCCTTGTTAGTAAGCCTCTGAGCATGTGAAGATGAGTCAAAAGGCTGATAGCACAGCTCAGCGCATTCCATACTAATGAATGCTAGAAGGTCTTATCAGGCCATGCCTGAGAAATGAAGCTATGTGTTTATGCTGAACTGCAGGTGGCTGTGCTGGGAACCACGCAATGCTAGTCTATGCTGGGAATGAACGCTAGGGGGTGCTTGCTGCTGTTATGCTGCTAACATGTATGCTATAAAACCCATGTTATCCCATGGCTCTGGGTTCCGAGAAGCTGTCTGATCCAACCGTTGGGTACGCCTGTGTGTTGTAAGTTATTCAATAAAGTACTCCTTGTAAGTAAACCTGGGTCTGATTTATCACTATCTTGGCACCTCTAAATTAAGAGGTCGAAGCTCACGGCCGGAGCAATACAACCTGGAGATGCCAAGAACTGAACTTGGGACCTTTCATCTGGAATGCACATGCTCTATGGCTGAGCTATGGCCCTTACCTCAATCGGCCCTACATTTTCTCTCTTACTTGTCAGCAAATATGGAGAAGTAACACTCTTCCTCTTGCTCCTGTTCACTCTCACACGGCTTCCCTCCATTTAGTGGTGAGGGATTGGTACAAACACGGCTCCTCCGCCTCTTATGGGAGGCATCGCAGGGACTCCACGCAGACCAGCAACTCCAGTAACCATCCACAGCAACTGAAACAGAGGAAGAGCAAGCCTGAGCAGGTCTGGATTAACCATGATGCTCTTCACAATGTAACTCCAGATGCTAGGGACATGTCTCTGTATACCAAAGACTTCAAATTGGCTCAGGACGCAATCCAAAGCAGAGCGGGAGGCGCGGTGGAGGCGATCTTCTCCTCCGCGCCCCTCCTGCGTTGTATTTTCGCTAGATGGGCATTTTTGTCTGTCTAGCTGAGGCATGGGGGCGGGGGAGCAGGCAAGGAGGCTGGGCAGGAAGGCCTCTGCCAGTTCCAGTATCAGCCACCTGGCCTCCCACGTCTTGCCCTGTGATGGATGCTCTGTGCTACTGATCCTTGGACTGTTTCTTAATCCTGCTTCTGGACCGCGTAACGTACCTGACTGACTTACTGTGTTTGACCCCTTGCTTGTTACCTTGACCACTCCTGCTGTTGCCTGATCCTCGTCTGCCTGACTGGCTGCCTATGTTCTGACCTCTGCCTGAATTTTGACCACTCCTGCCTTAGCCATTGGACTGAAGCCTGTCTGCTTAACCATCTGCTGGCCAAACTGACTATTCTACTGCTTAGCTCCCTGTATTTGCTTGCAAAGAGCCAGGACTCAGTCTAGAGCAGGATACCAGGTGCTAAAATGTCTAACTGACATCTTCCATCATCACTGATCACCTGAGATAGTCTGGCATCTTATGCTCTTTGTTCTAGGCTTCTCACTCCTTTTTAGGGTGGCCACTTATGAATTCCACCCCCCACTCCCCAAAAGAGAAATGTTTCACCAAAAGAGGGTGGTGATTTGCGTAAATAACATTTGCATATGTTTATATTTGCTAACATTATATATATTTGCACTATCTATATTTGCATCCATAGATGCAAATATAGACAGCGATGCATATACATATATATATATATATATATACACACACACACACACATTTAGAAATAATTGTTATACTTTATGTAGAAACACAGTACATATCACCATAGAGTGGAAGACTGTGAACAGGTAACCTGTGTGCTTGCCTGTTCAGCCTGCTCTCCAGGTGCTAACTGTGGATGGACAACCGTTCTTATGGTTCATTATCTTTAAACTACAATTAGACAGGGCAGCCCTCCAAAACAGAGGACACATTCCAATAGTGGACAATTCTCTGGCAGCCCGTCAAATACAGGATTGTCCTCTGTCAAAGAGGATGCCTGGCCACCCTAGAGCTTTGCCATGATACATTGCTGTGCCTTCTCAGAGAGGTGAATGCAGAAGAAAGGCTCTTCCAATTGTTCCACAAATGCTGACAGTATCTAATGAAGCTGCTAAGGCCTTGGCTGGGAGGAACCTACAAGAATAGCTGAAGCCCTGGTGGTTACTCAGGAATCTGGAGCTACTTTCCCCTTGGTGCTCCTGCTTGGTCTGGGGCAAGGCTGCTGCTAAGTGGGATAGGAGGAAGGCTGCTACGACATCCAGGATCTAGGGAAGGCCTAGAGTAGCTGCAGCTTCCTCCTTTCCCACCACCACTTGCTCCCCTTCCTCAACCTGAGCCAGAGCTGGGGCCTAGCATGGAAGGTGCCACCTCTCACAACATTCCGTCCCCTTCTGACCTATTTGTTGCCAGCTGGGAAGATCAAAATGGGGAGACACAAGATTAACCATCAGCACGTTGCTCAAAAGTACTGTTTGTCTACTTTGCTACAGCAAAAACACTTTTACCACCACACCACTCTATTAACACATTATACCGGATTTGTAGTCGGGCGCTCGCATCTCACAGTTATCACCGTAAGTACCAGCCTGGCATACACAGAGGCATTCCATTCCAGATAGCACAGGCCTGCCATTGTTGGGACATGGAGCACATCGGCAAGGGTCAAATCGTTCCATGTATTCAATAAGAGCTCTCCTGAGATTACGACGCTTTGTCACCGCACAAGGGAAGTTCTTCACCAAATCCAAAATGGGAGCCAGCTAAAAAAGCACGTACACAGGAGGCAATTAGGACTAAAGCAAGCGATATTCCATGTGGTGGTGGTTTCACCACACAGGATCAGGCATCTGTTATCTGACCTATGATTTAGTGTTCTGAATCTGTTCTTCTCCTTCTAAAAAAGTGCCTAGCTCTGTTGATTGTGAAGAACAGTTTGGGGAAATGCGCAGACCATTGTAACTACATTAAATTATAACTGACTTCTCTGTTAGAATTGTCACCCTAAGGCCTTCATCAGTCCTGAAATGATAGAAGACATTACCTCTAACAGCACAATCCCATACAAATCTACTCAGAGAAAAGTCCCATTGATTTCAGTGCAGCTTACTGGGTATAGGATTGCAGTCTAAAATTCACCAGCCAAATGTGTTTCATTTACAGTCTTTGTCAGGGGAACTGGTTAAATGTAGCAAACCCATTATTTTCTATGTGCTCTATTGCAAAGTAATGTGGGGCTGAATAAATCATATTTTAGAAATCATGAAATCTAGAAATCGTGAGAGATGATTTCTTGCTTAATTCCATCTATGTTTAATGATCAAATTTAGACTTGGAGTTTGGGGCTGCCCTATCCCCTCAACTCTGCAAGTGTATCCTTTCAGAGTCTCCACTGAGTTTTCTCCTCTCTGGAAATTAAATTACATTGAATATGAATGGAAAACATACGTGGCAAAACTTCAAGATGACAAGACTCAAGGCACCAGTAGCCAGGGCTGGCCAATGGTGGCAGACATTTTGTCCTCCCAACAATGCCCCTGCAAATGATGCTATGTCATGACAAAGTGCTGTTTCCTATTGGGAAACAGGAACTCCACCCAGCTAGGGATTACAGCTCTGCCGTAACCTGAAGTGGCAGCAAAGCCTTTTTTATTTTTTGTTAGAGAAATGGTAGACCCCCACCCCAAATAAATAGATTTCAACTACCCACTCCAAAATAATTCAGTTTTTCTAAAAACCTCTCCCCCTGCCCCCCACTGAAATTACTGGAAAAGTGTGGGAGGAATACTTTCTCAGAGCACAAGTATCATCTCAAAAAGTTTTAAGTTTGATATGTTTGTGGATTACAGGACAGATCCATTTTAAACAAACATTATACTCATAAGTGAGATAACATGGTGCCATTAGAAATTAAAATTAAAAGTGTTTGGTTGAAAAGGGTTTGGTACGTTGAACTATTAGCTTTCCATTTCAACATCTCACTGCTTAGTGATGAGCATGATGCTTGTTTGGAAGCTATATGTCCTGTAAGTGTATTTGCATATCAAACTTTAAACCTTTTGAGATTATATCAGAACAGGCGAGGCCTGCAACAAAATGTTGCAGTGTGGAGTGCTTCTTCAGGATTTCAGTCACTTCATTCCAGTCTTCCTCTGCTGCTGGTTTTCTGGTCCTTCCCCCTCCCAACAGTAAGTCAGCATCCTGTAGGCACTGGATGTGCTCAGTTCTCATTGGGCTGCTTTGGGTTCCTGTCTTTGGTTCCCTCCATTTTTCTGTATTACAACAAATCTTGGGGTTCCCCCAAGTTTGCCGATGCTTTCCTCGTGTGTGGGGTGGGTCAGTGGGTTTTGCTGTTTTGGCTACCTAAGCAGCAGCACTCAATGCACAAACACTAGAAATAAAGAGAATGATTGCCTTAGTAAGATATATCCCACCATCTTTTCATTAAAAAATATGTATCTGAGTCTGCGTGATTTTTAAGATGTATTTCTCTGTCTGTCTGTCTGTCTGTCTGTCTGTCTGTCTGTCTAGACTGCTTTTTGTTGGGAATATTGTGCTCTTCCGCTTTCCTCTTCCATTCTCTCCCTTCCCTTCCACCATTGCTGGGAACACACGTGTTTGCTCTCTCTCCTGCTGGTGTTATAGAACAAAGAAATGGACTGAACAAACTTTGTCTGAAACTCACTGTACCTGCAAGAATATTGCGAGTAAAACATTTCAACCCTTTTTCTTCACTAAAGAAGAGTGTGGTCTCCTTTTTTTTAGCCTTTGTGTGCATGTGGGACTGGTAAATGCTCATTCTGTTCTGCCTTTTGTTTCTCTCTGCTAACTGCCTTTTTAACAGGACACAGCAATACCTAATAATTCCCATCACTTTTAAGGGTAAAACCCTCTGAAGTGGGTGTCAAGGTTAACCTGGTGTTAAAGTGTAGTCATTTTGAAATTATTTAAAATAACTTAGAATTTTATCCCTGGTATAAACAGATGTCAATAATGGAAGACAGTGTACTTTGTACAGGTCAGAATAATTGTTATTTCTTCTCATTTGCTTTCTTCCTTTTTCTTATTTTTTCCAGCAATTAGTCTCTCTTTTATCTGTATGCAGATTGCATACAACAATAACAACAAAACTTTGAAAGCTTCACAACTTCAAATCTTCGAAGATCATGCCTCAATTAGAAAAAAAAACATCGCGGAGAAGCCCCGATTCTGAGAGGATAATGCCTTAATTTAAAAAAAAACATCTGGAGCGGGGGACAGGAGGGGGTAAAACTTAATCTCATTTGAAGGGATAGAACAACCCTCTGCTCAGTTCAGGAAGCCTGATTCCCAGGTGGTCGCCCAGTAGCCCATCCAACTACTGACTGGGGCCGACCCTGCTTAGCATCCGAGATCGCACAAGCGCACGCAGGAAAACAGCAGGAAAACAGCACAGCGCTCAAGTGTGAACCAAGCTTGTGCATTCAATGAAGCACTGCAACAGGGAAAATGAGTGAGTGTGAATAATCACGTTTTAATGAGAGAGCGTTTAACCCAATGGGACACCGAATTCATTGCGATGGCAGGCATAATGTAGATCGGCCCTAGGTTACACGAAGCTTTCTTCCTATTAGTAGTATAATTTTAGGGCAAGAGAGGAGTCATTTTGTTGCTGTTATTGTTAAAACGATTGGGAATCAGAAATTGTTAGTGATCTACAGTCACCCAGACATCCACCAGCATTAGCATTAGCAGATTCAGGAACCCCAAGGTTTTTAGAAGTACAATATACACACACACACACACACTTCAGTGTGAAAAACAAAACCCTAAAGAGAGGGGAACCCCAGAAACAGCTCAACGGAGACTGAGCAAGCTTAGTGGCCACAGAATCCTGACAGTCTGTTGGCGGGGGGAAGGAAACACATGTGGGAGGTGGAATGGAATGGAGTTTCCTGAAAGTAGGTGTGGCCAACTGACTGCATCAGTGTTCTACATTGCAACATTTTGTTGCAGCTTCATTTCGAAATAACAGCATTTTACTGTATTCTGTACCCACAAGAATTGCAGCCAGGCTAGCAAAACTTTGAACAGAGGGATTTAGGATCTATGTTCAAAACACTTTAAAAAATAGCAATATCTTCATGTGCCAAACCAACAGATTCTTTCATGCTTTTTCCTTTCTGTTTTCCTACCTCAAAGTCAACAACGATTGGATTGTCCTTGGCCGATTCCAGCCAATTGGTATACACAATGTGTTCAGGCAAAGATCCATTTTTTTCCCAGGCAAGAGCTGCAGCATATTGGGACCTCCCGCCTTTTACTAACGAGATCGACTTTTCAGAGGACTGCAAAAATGAACCTGAGGCAGATTTGAAATTAGTGAGTTTTCAAGAGCTTGGCTACCACAGACATGATCAAATTCACAATATCCAAGACAGAAAATGGTGTGCAGAGGACACCGTTGCAAACTGGCAGGAAGTAAAGAGAGGTATCTTCACCTACTCTATCTTTGGCTAATTTTGTTTGGGTGGATGTTATCATCACTGTGCCAGAAGACTTAAGGCTTATATATGCCACTGCAACATATCACTAGAATTATATACATGTTCTGAAAGTTTAGCTTTGACTGCACTAACAACACAAGAAGAGCCATGCTGAATCAGACCAAAGGCCTATCTAGTCCAGCATTCTGTTCATGCAGTAACCAATCAGCTGCCTGTGGGAAACCCACAAGTAGGATATGAGTACAGCAGCACCCTCTTGTATGTGATCCCCAGCAACTGGTATACCGAGGCCTACCACCTCCCAGACTGCAGGTAAAGCCATCAGGACTAGTAGCTGTTGATAGCCTTCTCCTCCCTGAATTTGCCCAATCCCGTAATAAAGCCATCCAAATTGGTGGCCAGCACAACAACATCTTGTGGAAGTGAATTCCATAGTTTTAAATATGCGCTGTGTGAAAAAGTCCTTCCTTTTCTCTGTCCTGAATCTCCCAGCAATCAGCTTCATGGGATGATCCCAGGTTCTAGTATTATGAGAAGGGAGAAAAATGTCTCCCTGTCCACTTTCTCCACACCATGCATAATTCCGCACATCTCTGTCATGAGTCCCCGTACTCGCCTTTTCCCAGGCTAAACAGTAGCAGATGTTGTAACCTTCTCTCACAGGGAAGTTGCTCCAGTCTCTTGATTGTTTTGGTTGCCCTTTTCTGCACCTTTTCCAACTCTACAATATCCCTTTTTTGGTGCAGTGACTGGAACTGTACACAGTATTTCAGGTGTGACTGCACCATAGATTTGTATAAGGACATTATGATGTTGGCATTTCTATTTTCAATTCCATTTCTGTTATACCCAGCATAGAATTATGTCCAACATGGAATACACAGAGGATTAATCCCTGAGAAAAGGTTGTTGTCAGGGTTGTGTGTATACTACAGTTCTGAAAGATCACCACTCACATGCAGTTTGATAATAGGTACAGATTTTGGCACCCTGAGAATCTTAGCTTTCTTTTCTTTTCATTTTTTAAAAGCAAGTTTCTAGCCCTCAGGTAAATTTGAAAGTGTCTGGTAAAATTTCTGAAGCCGGAGGTAGACTGAGATTATGAGAGTTCAGGGGACTTGACTTCTATACTTTGGAAATCCTTGTTTAGCTCACTATGGTTTGCCAAAGCCAAGTAAATTATGTGAAAGAAGGCAAATTCAGTGACAGTGCAATCTTATCCATGCAAAAGCAAGCCCCATTTAGTACATTGCAACTTACTCCTGTGTAAGTCTAGATAAGATTGCAGCCTGAAATTGTGGATTGCATGCAAGTTGCAGAATGGAGCTTTTTGTGATCCATTTATTTTAATTTATTTACATTATTGAATGTATTTACACTTTTTCAGTCTAAACTCTCAGGGCCAAAGTAGATGTGACTTTAAATACATCGTTGCAATTAACATGCACATTTTAAAAAATACATATAACATCTATTATGGGAAGATTTCATCCCAATGCAAAGAGCCGCTTCAGGGGAGGCATTTTCTTCTGGTCCCCAGCAGGGAAGCACCTGCTTCAATCCCGCCCCCCCACCCCCGCCGCCAGCTGATGCTATTTGCATTTTTAAAAACCTGCATGCTCAGTGCAAGGACTCATTTAACATCACATGTAGTTTGTCCCTCAAGGTGGTTTACAACAATAAACGTTTTGACTTTTCTAGGACACAATCCGATTAATTAAAAAAATTAGCACAAAGTATATGTAGCCCTGGATATAAGAACATCAGAAGAGCCCTGCTGGATCAGACGATGGGTCCATCTAGTCCAGCATTCTGTTCACACAGTAGCCAACCACCTGTCGACTAGGAACCCACAAGCAGGGCATGAGCGCAACAGCACCCTCCCACCCATGTTCCCCAGGAACTGGTGTACATAGGCTCACTGCCTCTGGTATTGTAGGTTGTGCATAGCCATCAAGACCAGTAGCCATTGATAGCCTTCCCCTCCAGGAATCTGTCTAACCCCCTTTTAAAGCCATCCAAACTGGTAGCCATCACTACTTCCTGTGGTAGCAAATTCCATAGTTTAGCTATGTGCTGTGTGAAGAAGTCCTTCCTTTTATCTGTCCTGAATCTCCCAATATGGTCCATTGTGTCCTCTTTACATGCATTTGCACTTGGAAGATGGCAGGATACTGAGATATCCAGCCAGTGTTCAGGCTTCAGCACGGTGGTCCTTGTGTTCATATTGTTCACCATGACAAAACTCCTGGACTATTGAAAATGATGGTATGTATTAAGTGTAACACATTTTCCTTTATAGTCACCTTCATGGCGAGCACTCATTGTATTGTGTTCGCATCTGGTATGCACTTTCTTTTTCTTTTTCCAAAGGAAACGCTTCGTTGTTTCTGTCCGGACACACTCTTGAGATTCTTGCTCTGTTAAACCTATGGGAGAGAAGTCATTTCTATCACACTTTAAAAGCCATAAAACAATCTGGCACTCAATCTGGGAATTTCCCCCTCCCCCTCCAGAAACAACACTACAAGCTAGGTTATATCTATTTTACAGATAAGGCAACAGAGACTTGAGGACAGCTTCTTGCCTAAAGTCATGCTTATTGATAGAGAAGAAGAGATTTTGTAGCTTTCTCACGAACAACTTTAGACAAATTTTATTCTGATGCTCAATCCTATGGTGGCTGGCTGTTAATGCTGATTTCTAGCCACAAGTGCCCCCCTCCCCCCCCCACGGTAATTGTTTGAAGGCTGAATAATTCTTGTATATGCTGACTTTTATCATGCAGCTCAGAGTATGGATGGATGAGAAATTAATTTTGATTCGTTTTTACCTCACATTTTCTTGGTTCACAACCCCGAATGCTAACAGGAGTGCAGTTTTCCAAAAAAAGCTCACACGTTCCCAAACTTGCATTCATGTTCAAAAAACACACATTCTCAAAAATGAGCACTTTTAAAAAGTGCATTAAAAAAACCAACAACCATGCATTTTCATGTTTTCACTGTTTACAGCAAGTACTCCAATGTTCTCATTCCATCTACTTGGTTTCTCTCCTATCTATACTATAAAATTATATTTGTTTTTGACACCAGTTTAATGGTCAAGGCTGCCCCGTGAAAAGTCTTGGAATTGTAGGCTGTGGACAGACCACAGCAGGAGTGAGGTTTTCTGCTCTGGGGTGAACTCTGCTTTCCCAAGGTTCAACACTGGCTCCCTTTGTCAAGGTTCAACACTGGCTCCCCCCCGCCCTTCACCACTACCATCGCTGCTTCAGATGGGCAGTCAACTTTGTTTTTGTTTTCTGAGCACCTTGAGTATTTTTTGCTCAAGCATTTGTTTAGTGCTTTGTTGGGTTTTTTTTTTTTTAACTCTTTATTTTTACACTTTAAAAACTGCTTTGAGAAGAATGAGGGAGGTGGCTTCATGGCTGACACAAACACCAGCCAATCGGTGCTGTGCATAGCCGCACTCTGAGGAGAGGGAAGGTGGCTTCATAACTGACACAAGGACTGGCCATTCAGTGCTGTACAAACCTGGCTTCCAGTGAAAGCCAGAAAAAATAGGTTTCCTGTGAGCTCCATCTGGGGGAGATGTGCCCAAAACACAGTGAGTGCATTTCCACGCTGGGCTTATTGCTAAATAAGGTATGTACCTAACATTTGGTGAGAAATGCTAAAAATTCCCTTTTAGCAATCTCTTGCCACCCTCACAAAACTACAATCCCAAGAGTCCCCTGGGAAGCAGGAGCATTGTTAAATCAGTGGTGTGAATATGCCTTTTCAAATACCCCCTTCTTTTGTCAACATTACAGCTACACAGCCTCCAAAACTTTAAATGAACCTGCCCAGAATTCAGGGCCTTCTGTGTAGCAGCAGTCCTGTTGTAAAACTCCTTTCCCGAGGGGTGTGTAAGTGTATATTAGCTCCCTCGATATTGGCCTTCAGACAGCTGTTATGAACCTGTACTGCTCTGCTGAGCTTTTAGCGACTGCCGCTCTTTGATTTTAGAAGGCGCCTTGTTTTATTACAATGCATGTATTTTTACCAGTTTTGTTGTATGTTTCATGTAGAATTGTTGCATTTTATTGTTTCTATCATTTTATTGTCTATCACCTACAGCACCCCTGAGTGAAAAGACAATTTTTAAATACAAAAATCAATCAGTCAAAATCCTCTCTGTACTTTCCATGCGAAATCTGAACTTCTCTTCCTGAGATACTTTGGCAGAAATATTCCCTTTGTCACATTCAGCTTTATTATCTCATTCAAAAAAGGTTTCCGGAAAAGAAAAAAATTACAGTTACTGCAGATACTGAAATTGTGGGCTGAGTTCACCCCCCGCCCCCCCCATTAAATATTTGGCTATCGCACACAGGGTAGATATGCATGATAATTTTGTTTACTTTTCTGTAAGTACATGTGGCCCTGATTTGGATTGGGACCATGCCATTCCAGGGAGGAGGGTTAAACTCCCCCCCCCCAAATTCCACCCACATGCGGGGAATTAGAAAAAAGGGGGGGGACCTCCATGGACTCCAATGGATATTTTTTTCCTTTCTTTAACATTCCCCCCCCCCATGGGGGGGTGGAATTTTGGGGTGAAAATGGGTGGGATGTTTAACTCCCCCTCCCAGAGCACTGTGGTCCCAATCTGAACCGCAGCTATGCACACTTACACAAAGGTAAATAAAACCATTGCACATAGCTATGATAGGTGTGACTAGTCAAGTGTTTAGTTTGGCCCTAAGTGGGCTTCCCTTGCCCATGGCAGTATACCTGAATTTTTCATTTCTTCAGCACTGTATTGATAGAGGAGGTCATATGTACCCCCCATTGAACCAGATGTGTAGTAATGAGTCCCGAAGTCATCAAATATCTGGCTGTAGAGGGCATAGTTATATTCCAGAGGCAGGCTGTTGAGGGCCTGTAAGAAAACTCCAGAGAGCTGCAAGTCTGACTCTTTCACTGTGAAGTTTAATACTGAAATCACCTTATGGATCCTAATGAAGTTGGAGTTCTGAAAGAGAATAATAATAAAAAATACAATGTTCGGGTTGATAATAAGGTGTAGAGTTTCTTGTGGCAGAATGCTATGGACTGGTTCACATGCGCGTATATTTTCATTTTTATTCCACCCTTTCTTTGGAAAGGGTACATTGCTCCTTTTCCAAAGCTCCTCTTTGGAGCAATGCACATAGTTCCACCACCCCAATTTATCCCCCCCACCTTAAGAGGTAGGTTAGGCTGAGAAATAGTCAGCCAGCCATGCTGTCCACCATGATTCTATAAGATGTAAGAAGCCCAAGTAGGGCTTTCCGCTCTGTCCTCACTGGGCTGGTTTTTGTCCCCTTGGGTTTTTTTAAAGGTATTTTGTAGGGTATTTTTATTCCCCCAATCATGCCAATATCTCTTGTTTCTCAGTGGTCCCATTTTGGCTCCATTTTTATCAGCACTCCTTGGTTCATTATTAGAGGGAGTGATGGCTAACAGTCATTTACAGATCTGTCCTCCATGAATATGTTTAATCTCTAGGAATAGATGAATCTGTCTGTTTCATTTTTTATCACATTCAATTTTTTTCAAGCACAAGTTAATTCCATCTCATTTCTCCATCACCTTGCAAACAAATTTTTAAAAGTCGCTTGGATATTTGTATGCATTTTTGTTATTTTTGTGTGCTTGAAAATCCATATACCTTTTTGTTACGTAATTTCCCCTAATATACACATTTCTTGCAAGGACATTTCCTTAACGTATGCCTTTTTGAATGCAGTTGTCCCTGATGTATACATTTTTGTATGCATTCTTTGACAGGGAAACTGCATTGCAAAATTTAGAGAAATGCAAAAACCGAAGGATACTTGTGCTGCAGGTCATGTATTAGTTAAGGAAGTGCAAATTAGGAAGGTTTGTTATCAAAATGCAGACCAAACAAATTTAACCTCCCCACCCCCCCATCCTTCATCTTTTAAACCCAATTTAGCTAGTGAGTCTTACCACACCTTATGGCAATGAATTTATTAGAGAGAGGCTTAACTTTAGTTCTTTGTTGATTTGTGATGCCTTTAATTGTAAATTGCAATACTCCTGGCTATTTGTAAATGGCTGATCCCTGCCCGCAAATACCAACAGTTCCTTTCTTATTAAAACTTTTCCCATTTACAATTCTTGGTGTCTGATCCTGCTGCAATACAGGATTTTTATTTGTTTATTTACTTTTTGGTCAAGGAAAAGCTTATCTCTACACAGCACACACTAAAACAATTATGTTCATATTCATTTCTCTTGGGAAATGTAATTTAGCCTTTTATTAAACAAATTCCATCAAGCACACTTTTTAATTAATGGTTTTTTTAAATTATACATTGTATAATGTATAATAAATACATCCATATAATATTATTTTTTATAATGAATATTATACATATATTCATCCACACTTTTACTGCAACATTAGCTATTGTGAATTTATTTAGGATTTACATACATACATACATATATTTTAAAGACAGCACAAATGCTGCATGATAAAAAATAAAGCTATCACATAGAATATGCTTTTGAGAACCAGGTTTTAAAAAATCTATTCCATTTATATACCATCTTCCCAGCAAGGAACTCCACACAATGAACATGCTTGTCTCTTCCATTTTTTATCCTCAAATCAACCTTGACACTTGGGTGAATCATTATCTCTCAGCCTAACCTAGGCTGAGAGAATGATATGTGCAAAGGTTGACATATGGTCAACCAAGTGACCTGCATGGTTGAATGGGGATTTGAACCCGGGTTTCCTGAGTCCCCGATTAACACTCTTGCTACTACACCACACTGGCTTTCCTCTTAACTACTGCCAGATATATTAGAATTGCAGGTACCCAGATCTAGCATTGGTGATGTCTGTTCAGAACCAGGCTTTCATGGGGAGATATCCTCATGGGTTGGGTCATGTGGAAAAATGGGTGCTGCCTGCATATACAGTTCCCATTCCTGGACTCCTGGATCCAGCACCTGGATGCAAGTAGGAAGCCAATAGAACAGACACAAAATTGGAGTTATATGTTCTGGCATGCACGTGCCAGACAGAAGTCTGGCCACCATATATTGGATCAATTGAAGCTTCTCAACTATCGTCAAAAGCAGCCCCATGTGAAGAGCATTACAGTAATCCAGCATGGAGGTAAGGTAGGCATGGATGGCTGAAGCCACGCCCTAGCTTAGGCCATCTAGTCCTAGTCCACTTTGATTGGCAACACATTTCCAAAGTCCTGCTGCAGTGCCGGCTCCAGGTTTTTGAGTGCCCTTGGGAAAGGCACCATCGATAGGCCCCCTCCCTAAGTGAGTCTACTATTTCACCACCATCATCATTAGCTGCTATTGCGCCTCATCCTCATGCTGCCATTTGCTTGCTTGACAGATAGACAGCCAGTAAGCAAACCTCTACTGCTCCTCCTTCTCACCACCCCCGTTGTAAGTGGTGGTGAGAAAGGCCAGAGCGAGAGGCAGACGAACAACCAGGATGCAATGGTGAAGAGGAGGAGCACCTCCATGGGGTTTTTGTCAGTGGACCCCTGCTGGGATGTGGGCCATTGGCAGGTGCCCAACCATGCCTACCTTTGATGCCGACTCTGATCTGCTACCCGAGAAACCAGATAGCGCTGTGCTGAAAATTTCAACTCTTCCATTTTCAGCATTTCATGGGGGTGGGGGAAAAACAAAAACTCTGGAGAAAGAGGCTGGGAGAGGTGAGAATTTCAGAGAATTCTCTCTTGGGGAGGGGAACAGGGTTTCCACAAACCTTTTTAAGTGCAGGCAATTCTTGAGGGGTCTTCTTTCTATTTTTTTTTTTTAAATACCCCCTGCACTTGCAGGAGCCCAAGCCTCTTCTCCAGCCTGGCTTCTCCAGTTCTTTCTGAACTCCCATGAGACCATGTGACCTCACCTTCTCCAATAGGCATTCAGGAAGGACTCCCGGCTGGTGAAGAGGCCTCAGCTCCTGGAAGTGCAGGGGGTGTTTTTTAAAAAGTAAAAAATAGGCAGAAGTCCCCTCAAGAATCTCCTACACTTAAAGAAAAAAAAAAGGTATGTGGAAACCCTGTCTCCTGCCCCAAGGTGAAAATTCTCCAAGATTCTCCCCCTTCCTGCGAAAGAGGCAGAAAAAGCAATGGGAGAGAAGAGGTTCCCCAAATGGGAATTCCCCAATGGGAATTTCACAGGGAGAGAAGAAGTTCCCCAAAATAGAGGGCAGGTTTCAGCACAGCACTAAAACTAGAGGTGGAACCTGAGACTTCATGCATGTGCCATGAAGGAGCTACTGGTGAGCTTTGGCCCCTCCCAATCGATCCCCTGTATTCGAAACACTGGAATGCATGGGGCAGCCTGTGCCAGCAAACACACAGCCACAGATCTCCTGCTGATAACCTCAACCTCAATGCTGCTGTGTTTTCAGCAGACTTGCATCCCAGAATTTTATGATAGTGATATTTTTCCATTGTAATATAGCTAATGTCATCAGTGTCTCCTGCTGAATCAGTAATCAATAAACAAGGGGAGATTGCTCTTATTCAGATGGTATTCCAGTGGTTTCATTGGGTTTGAAAAACCTAATTTCATCGACCAGAACTCTTCTGAAATGAGAAATCAGTAACCCACATATGAGACGTTATGTCTCTGTTTCCCCTACCTGCCCTCAAATGAACCAGATGGCCTTCCCTTAAATTGTAAAGTAATCTGCTTCGACAGACATTTCAGGCCTACCAGGCCGTCTTCTGCTGTCTACGGTACGGGGAATTCGATGCAGGAATGTGTTCGAGTTAGCAAGACATTAAACCATCACCTTTTCCAGATCTGTGATTCCTCAAGCCAGAAGTGGACTCCAGTGGATGGAGACCAAAAGACAGAATGAAAGAATGAATTCAATACCTTTTTATATGAAGCTTGTACAGCTTCCTTGAAGGAGGACGAGCGTGTGACCTTTACTTTTTTCTTTCTGGAGAACAGAAACGGGATTCCAGAAGAGCTACGGCCAGAGCCAGAGGAAGAATGCAAGTTAGTTACTTTGGACTCTAGGGGAATTAAATCCTTGTAGAAATCGGATGCTACGTCATCCTCCTCATTCTCTACCTATAGAGAAGTAAAAAAAACAGAGAGCCACTGAGTGATAGGCACACTCGATTAAGGGAAAACACAATGTTAAGATGGGGGGTTCAGACCAACAGCCCTCACACATTCTTTTGTCTAACATGAGGGTGAGGAACCTTTTTTCTGTCATGGGCAGTGGTGTAGTGGAGTCTTGGTTCACAGGCACTTGCTTATTAGCAAGGATACTAACGCCATCTGCCACTGCCACCCATCAGACTTCCCTTTGAGCTTAGCTGCGACCCTCACAGTAGTTGGTGAAGAATTTTCCCAGCAGCAATGCCCTGTTCCCTGTTGTTACCCAAAGTAATTTATTTAGGGAGCAATCTTAGACAGAGTGGGTGGGGGTGGCATAGGATATTTTGGATTCCTGGATCCGAGGTCAGAGACGCTGCTCCGACCTCAGAGCAGGGAAGCCCAGTTCCCTCCTGCTCACAGCCGGCGCAGAGAGAACCCTGCCAGCTGCCTCTCCGAGGTCACAAAAGCAACCTCGGAGGGAAGGTAAAGCGGGCGTTCTTCTCGGCAGGGAGGGAAGGGGATTGGAGAGGCTGGCTTATGCCATATCAAGAGGCAACTCCAGCCTCTGCGACACCTTACCTAGATGGGCGAAAAAGCCCGTCTAGCTGAAACACAGAGCGGGAGGTGTGGCAGAAGTGACAATCGCCTCTGCTGCAGCTCCCGCTCTGCACTGGATACTCGTAAGCCTCCAGATTTGGAGGCTTACAAGTATCAAGGGCAGTTCCCACAGGATTGTGCCCTTGTTTATTTAATAATGCTTCTTTATCACTTCATATAACAAAATCTCTAAGCAGTTTACATGACAATTTTGGGGTGACTTGGTCTTGAAGGGGCAATGAAGACTTTTACAAAGGTCCTGCTCCTGGTAGAGATGAGAATAGCTAGAACTAGTTTGTTGATATGGGTCAACACGGCTGCTTGAATGTTTGGAGTCTCCATGGGGGCATAGCTGGTGAGGTTGTCATGATGAGCACCTGCACTTCAACATTTACCACTATACCACTGGTCACTACACGCATTCCCTCAGGAGTAATCTGCTAGTGGATTGCCAGCACTGGACTGGGCCTAAATTTGTGGTGGGTGGAGCTAAAGGCAAAAGTGGGTGGGGCCACCCCATTTCCCTCTTTCTGACACCCCATTCTCTCTCTCCTCCTCCTTTCTCTCTTCCTGCCCAGAGGGCTGCAGAGGAGGGACAGATGACTCTTGCCAGAGATCTGGACTTTTTGCTTGTGGAGGGCTTTTGAAATTAGGCTGAGGGCTGCTGGTTGCCCGCCCATTTAAATGCAGGTTGGGGTGGGTGGGGGCAGGTTTAAGCACCTTACTTAAGCACCCAAGAGCAAGAAGCATAAAAATTAAGCAATGCCTGGTCTCTTAAGCTGCTTCCTAGCTACTGAATAATCTTGAGTTTGCACTGGAAATTCTTGGGCAAAGGAAGGTTCAAATCTCTTTCTTAATTGAGGAAACGCAATGAAATAACATTTCAGACCTACTTGTCTAGAAAATAGTATTGCCCCAAAGAATGAAGGGAAACCATTCAGAGTGACATTCATGAGGTCCATACTCTGAAATCATCCTGGAAAAGCCCCATATTGTTCAACAAAATAGTCTTTGTGGATTCTAACTTGTGGATCCCGATCCCAGGTCCGTGTGCATGCGGCAGCTGGAACTGGGCTTGCATAGCCATAGTCAGATAAGCAGCACGTAGAACAGAGGTGGGCAACCTGTGGCCCTCCAAGATGTTTTGGCCTACAACTCCCATCAGCCAAGATAGCCAGCATAGCCAATGGTGACGAATCATGGGAGCTGTAGGCCAAACCATTTGGAGGGCCACAGGTTCCCCACCCCTGACATAGAGACTATCAGCTGTTTGACAGAGAGTGAGGATCCAACCTACTTCTGCCGCTCCTGAGTAACGATCAGAGCTATTTTTGCATGCTTGCCTGACCAGAGTTACTCACATGTGGCCCCGTTAGCTGGATTGAGCCAGGAAATGCACACGAAGCTTCCCTTTGCACATAAGAAGAGCCCTGCTGGATCAGACCAGAAGGGTTCATCTAGTCCAGCATTTTGTGCACACAGTGGCCAACCAGCTGTCAACCAGGAAACCCACAAGCAGGACACGAGTGTGACAGCACTCTCCTGCCCATGTTCCCCAGCAATCAGTGTAGATAGGCATACTGCCTCTGATATTGGAGGTAGCATATAGCCACCAGGACTAGCAGCCGTTGATAGCCTTCTCCTCCAGGAATTTGTCTAACCCGCTTTTAAAGCCATCCAAATTGGTGGCCATTACTACGTCTTGTAGAAGTGAATTCCATAGTTTAACTATGCGCTGTGTGCAAAAGTCCTTCCTTTTCTGGGATATGCTTGCAGAAATATCTGGTGTGCACACATGCCCCCAGCTGGATCATGGCAGTAGTCTACCAGCCTTCCCCAACATGGTGCCCTTGAGATGTGTTGGACATCATGGACTTTCAGGCCAACATATTTGGAGGGTACCCGCCTGGCAAACGCTGGTCTACCATTTCATAGAGCAAAGTGCTCAGGCTCTCTTGTGCTAAGTTACCTTCCCATGACAAGAGGGATGAAGAAGGACACAGGGCCAAATCTAGAAAACCCAGATTCTACACCAGCATTATGCTAATAAGTCACTTCACATGAACTTCACACAAACAAATATTAAAATGACCACTGCCCTTTCCCCACAATGCACTTTCTGAACACTGTTTATGTTAGCTCTTCTTGTTGTATGCAACCAGTGAGCCTGGCTGGTGATGATCTAACCTGATTTGCAGCAAATTGAACACGATAAACATTGGGCGATACATGGGCATCTTTTCTGCAGATCTCCCCTGCGGGACTGGAGCAACTGATATTTTACAGAACTGGGAGGTTGTTGTTGTGGTTTTGAATTTGGGGAAGTTCTTTCTTTTGTAAACAGCAATATTATTATGGCAGGACAAGAGAAGTTTGGATAACTGATAGGCAAGAAGAATGCATTGTTAGGAGTAAAGTGACTAAAGCTCATGAAGCAGACATATATCCGCCCCATAGATTCCCCACTTCTTAAAGGCTGGAGCCTACTGCAGACCTTGTCTGCGGGTCTTCAGAATAAATACCCCCTTGCAATCATGAGGACGAGAAACTTCCTGTTTAAAAAATTGAGATTCTCAGGATTCTGCACCAGTTCTCAAATTTTACCAAGCTCTGTATAAAATACCATGCACAAGGAAAACTGCCAGAGCTCCATTGCGAAGGCTAGGCACTCAAGCGATATCACTTGCCTTATAAGCATTGTAGATAGTTCTTATCCAAGATGTGATGCTTAATACCTTTTGACCATTACCTGAAAGCTGACAGCCTCTAAGTTTGCAGGAACACGAAATGTTTTCCTCGTGTCGTTGTTTTTGACCAGTGTGCATTTGCCTCCATTGAACGAATTGCCGAGGACTTCTCCTCGGTTCTCTCCTGCCAGAAGGTGAAATCTAAAGGAAGAAAATATTTCAGGAGGTCTAGCAGGTCACAAGCAGCACCAAGGGCTCACTCTTCAGTCAAGCAAGGTTTTCTTCCTCCTTTGACTGGCAGGTGACTTTGCAGAAGAATAAATAAAGCTATCTGCCTAAGCAAACTCACTGGGAAGTATGCCCCACTGACAGTCAATGGGACTTACTTTTGAGACTGGAGTGTAAATCAGCAAGTACGTAAACAAACAAAAAACATATTCATTTAGAATCATCAGCCCTCCCCAACCTGGTGGTTTTGCACTACCATCATCCCTGACCATTGGCCATGCTGGATGGGGTTGATGGGAGTTGTAGTCCAAGGCCCCTGGAGGGCACCAGGGTGGGTAAGGCTGGAATAGATCTTCTCAACTTTTCCAATATTCATGTCTGTCCTACCAGGTCCTTTTTGTTTCCCATGTATTAATGTCTGTCAGCCTCTCTCTCTCTCTCTCTGGAACAGTGCAGGAGTAACTCCTGCTCCCTCTTAGCCAAGGTTAAGAAATCAGACACCAGCCTTGAGGACACACTCTATCTCCCTGCAGCTTTTCCCACCTTACTCAGTTATGCAATTCGTTGCCCTGGAAATCAACCATAGTTAATATTGACCAGGGAGCTCATTTAACTAACATCTGAAACAATAGTTTCAAGTGGGTTTCACACCCTAGGTTGAAGACTTCTGATCAAGTTAAAAGGCTCTGAATAGGATTAGCAGGAATTTTCCATGCCCCCTCCTCCCCGCATCTCTCTATGGAAAACAAAAGTAAGTGGACTGGTACCCTGTTTCATTCTCTCCCCTGCCCCCCCCCTCTGTTGAATGAAACATTCAATGGCAGACATGGGTTTAGGATAGCCAGTCACCTCAGAGCAACTGCGAATTGTGAGAGGATACAAGTTGTAATAGAGAAACAGGAGTGCTTAACCCAGGGGTTCCCAAAGTTTTTGGACTCATGGGCACATTTGGGAATTTGAGAAAGTGCCATGGACACCACTACAAAATGGCTCCCATGGAGGAAGTAGTTAGTCACATAATGGCTGCTGTGGGTAGGGATGGATGAAAGTCCCTTACCTGGTCCCACAGCTTTTTTCGGGGGGGGGAGGCGCTCCGTTTCTCCCCCCGAAATTCTTTGCGGGTGGGGAGGCACCCCGTCCCTCCCCACCGAAATTCTGGCCAGGGGGGAGGCGCCCCGCCTCTCCGGCCGCGAAAGAAAAAAGTAAAGTAAAAAAAAAAAAAGTGATAGGCTACGTAAAGATTTACGTAGCCTATCACGGCTAGATTTTCAAAGCCAGCCGTGATAGGCTATGTAAATCTTTACGTAGCCTATCACGGCTGACTTTGAAAAAAAAAAGTGCGTACGCAAATGGCGGCGCCCATGGGCGCCGCCATTTGCGTTCCTTATTTGGGCACAGGTAGTCTACGTAAAGTTTTACGTAGATTACAGCAAAAATAAGGGCAATGCTATTTGTGTTGCCCTTATTTTCGCCGTAGTCTACGTAAATGTTTACGTAGACTACACATGCCAAAATAAGGAATGCAAATGGCAGTGCCCATGGGCGCCACCATTTGCATATGTGTTTTTTTTTTTTTCAAAGTCAGCCGTGATAGGCTACGTAAAGATTTACGTAGCCTATCACGGCTGGTTTTGAAAATCTAGCCGTGATAGGCTACGTAAATCTTTACGTAGCCTATCACATTTTTGTTTTGTTTTGTTTTACTTTGTAATGGCGGTGTCAGCAGCCGGTCGGAAGACCGGCCACCGCCATCACCGCCGCACCACTGCCGAACCGCCACCAGGACCCGCCGCCGCGAGGGACATTCGCATGAGGTAAGTCCCATCCCGGGGGGGGGCGGCGGTGTCAGAGAATTTCTCCACCAATTTTGGGGGGCCGAATGCGTTGGCATTCAGCCTCCCAGAGATTCATGGAGAAATTCTCCGACATCCCTAGCTGTGGGGGCCTGGCCATCAAAAGAGGTGGTAGGAGAGAAACAGCCAGGCTAGAGGCTGGGAGGGA
Organism: Heloderma suspectum; assembly: GCF_057233095.1. NCBI lineage: Eukaryota > Metazoa > Chordata > Lepidosauria > Squamata > Helodermatidae > Heloderma > Heloderma suspectum. The sequence goes on from NC_139459.1 coordinate 30,519,723, forward strand.
GGGGCAAATAGCACAGCAAAGCCATAGAGGAATGAGAGACAGCGAGGCTGGAAGCTAGGAGGGGGGATAAACAGAAAGATAAAGAGGTGGAGGAGAGAAATAGCAAGGCTAGAGAGGGGGAGCTGAGAGAAACAGTATGATAAAGGGGTGAGTGGGACAGAAAGAGCAAGGCTAGGGGATAGGAGGAGAGAGAAAGAAGATGGCTAGTGATGGGGAAGGGAGAGAAATAGCAAGGGAAGGGACTGGGTGGAGAGAAACAGCAAGGCTACATATGATTGCTAGAAAGTTGTAGTTTCAAATGTAGATATTAAATATGTATTCATTGATAGAATCACAGAATAGTAGGGTTGGAAGGGGCCTATAAGACCATTGAGTCCAACCCTTATGGATATATACAGATCCATGTATGATATTTAAAACACAGGTGGTTTTTTTAAAAGCTTTGTGGGTGCCCACAGACATCACGTTGGGGACCCCTGGCTTAACCCTTCCTCTACCTGTTAAGCGTAATTAGTGATAGGCAAGCTTTTCCCAACAAAGATCGTAATTTGCTCGCCAGGTTCCAAATCCTGCTATCTAGTCTCAGATGAAAGTTCTCTATCATTCTGAGTTCTCGTTTTGGCTATACGACCTAGTACAGAAAGACAGATCTCCTCCTCGCCCACCAGCCAGGCACCTGAGCCTGCATTGCTCCTCTTCTTTGAGACGCCATGTGCACGCCCTCCTAGCAAGCACCACCATCTTCAGAGATGGTGTTTCAGCCTGGCAGCACTTCCAGGGATGCTCATGTTACCACCCCATGTGACGTGGCCTGGAGCAGTCACATGACCACTCCAGGAAGTCCCTGCCAGGCTGAAATGCTATGTCTGAAGGCCACCAAAAGGAGGCTCCCTAACATAGGAGAAGTTTCAGAAAAGCTCCTTTTGTGTGTGCAGCTGCGTGGCTGTCTTCAGCGTTAGCATTTCAGTCCCTTCCTGGAACGGCCAGGGTGCTTCACATGGGCCTTACACAACATTTATGTGCTCGTAATTAACCTCAGTTTGAATAATGAAGTTCATTGCATAGCCATCCCAGCTTGGGATACAGATGAGCATTACAAACACTGCAGATTTGACTTATGGGCTGCCTAATGCCAAGTTTCACTGGCATCGCTACCTGTGATGCCCTCCCCCACAACATAACAGATATGGAGGAAAGCTATGAGTATACGGCAAGTGGTTGTTGAGAAGGGGGGCTTGAGGGGGAGAAAGTGGCAGGTGGGGGAATGGGTAAGCACCTCCTCCACCAACACTTAACTCCCTCCCTTCCCACTGCCACTTGGTGACTGTCTGGCAGTGTCCCAGGGCACATCTAGACGTGCCTTTTACTCTGGGGCCGGTGCGAGTGGAGGTCTTTTTGATTAGACGACGCAGTCGCCACCTCGCAGTCTTCCATGGTTTCCGCCCAGAAAATGCAGATTTCCAAGGTGTAGTTTTCCTCCGAATCTTTCAGCTGCTGAGGTTCACTGGAGCAGGGTGTGCTGTCTAACCATCCCTCAGGGTGACAGTGCGGTTTGCAGTGGGTGTGGAGTGGGTGGTGAGCGACAGTGTGACGCCTTTTTCCTCTTCCCCTCTCTTCCCCCTCTCTCTTCCCAATCACTTCCCATCCTGCCCGCAGTTGTGATGGGAGAGGGAACCGGAGCTTCGTGCTGCTGCTGCCGAGAGCAACTGCATCCTTCTCTGCCAGGGCTCTGCTCGGCAGAGAGGGACGCAGCTGCAATGGGAGAGGGAACCGGAGGTTCATGCCACTGCTGCCACGAGCAACTGTGTCCCTCTTTGCTGGGCATCGTTGCTCATGGCGGCAGCGACAGCACTCAGTGGGCTCCTGCACCGCAGCAAAACTGCGCAGTAACTAGCCCCTGTATATCTAGGTCGTTGAGCATCCACAGCGCAGGACCTGCGCAACTCCAACGATACAATAGACCCACTTGGCGCCATGTAGATGGGGCCCCAGTTTGACTCTGCTGCCAAACCTCTAATATTAGGGGGCAGGGAGAGAGAGAGAGAGAGTCTATGCCCAGGAAAACAGAAGTTGCAAATGTTTCTGCAAGATCTTTCTATATAATCAAAGCATGCTTGAAACTGTGTTTCAGCCTTTGCGTAGCCCTCCTTTTTCCAGGACAATAGTAAAATATGAGTAATTTACCCATGGCCCATTAAATGCACACCAGGAATGCTCTCATGCTTTCTGTTGCACACAGCCCGTACACGCCGACAGTTCCTTTCATCTGAATTGTCCTCGCAGTCATTTTCTCCATTGCATTCCAAGCTTCGGCTGATGCAGCGACCTATCGCAAAGGAAGAGCAGAATCTCAACTGGATTCTTTTTCAAGCCATAGCATTAGGAGTGAGAAGCTCCAAGAGGAATGCATTCATGTATTAAGCATTGCAGCATTGTGCAGGAAAAGAAAATATGAGTCATGTCTAGTAATTTTTCAGATTCAAGGGGCCAAGCTAAGTATTGGAGTAAATGGGCAGCTGTCTCTGAAAATAGCAGATGTGGTTCTAGAGTGCAGGACACGGAATAATGGGCTCAAGTTGCAGGAAGCCAGATTCTGGCTGAACATCAGGAAAAACGTCCTGACTGTAACAGCAATACGACAATGGAACCAATTACCTGGGGAGGTGGTGGGCTCTCCCACACTGGAGGCATTCAGGATGAAGCTGGACAGCCATCTGTCAGGGATGCTCTGACCTGGATTCCTGCATTGAGCAGGGGGTTGGACTTGATGGTCTTGCAGGCCCCTTCCAACCCTACTATTCTATGATTCTATGAAGCCCCAAAATGAGAGGAAACACTCATTTCTGGAAGGAGGCAGGTTGGTGGAGCTCCCTTATGGGAATGCCACTGATCTGCCTCCTTGCAGAAATAAGCATTTCGGGTTGTCCTGGAATTACTAAACTGCTGTTGGGCATGCAGTGGTGGCCGCTTGCACAACAGAATTGGTGGGCAGAAGAGAATCCACGGGGATGTAGGCACACTGTTGTATTCTGCCCAAATTTAAGACATACCATTACTAGGAGTCCCCTGCAGTGAGAACAAAGCCAATGCCTGTTGATACCAAGCACCTACCAAGAAGCACTTTTCATTGGGTGGATCTGGTGATTTATCTACAGTGTTCTAGTCTTTTTGAATAGCAAAAGTTGCTTACAGAGATGCCTGGCACTGGTGTTATGCAGTAGGAAGTATTTTCTATCAATCATCTTTTCCTCTGTGTTCCTGCCCAGAATGGCTCACCAGCCACTACAGTTGCCAACCAGAATGTTGCATCAGATTATGGATATTCCAGGAGGATTTTATTAAGAGTATTTAAAAAAATAAAATAAATAAACAATGTTAAATTATTTTGAATTAATAGATTTAAATCTAAACCAGGAGAGGATAAAAATGAGAGTTACCATTTTCACACTGGAATTTATTCTCACAGTTTACTTCCTCTATGTTGCAAAGTTTGGTTGGGTAGCACCTCCGGGAGTCTACTAACTGCTCGTTACAGGGTTGTCCCCGAAACTGAGATGGTCGGTTCAGGGATCTGGTACGAAACTGCAAGGCAGAACAAGGGCTTAATGAAGTACAAGGAGGGGGTAGTAAGATTTTTCTCCCAGGACATTCAAAGAAAGAACAGTGCATACCACAAATTTTATATAAAGTTGCTGTTTTTCAGACAGGAAATGCTTAATAATACTGTTACAAATGAACACAGAAAATGCACTGAAGAGGCACTTCTACCAGACAGAAGATCTACTATCCTACATCAGGTCCCCAGAGAGAGGCTCTGATCTCCAAGGTGCTTCTTCATCAACCAACACTTGATTGTTCACTCACGGTAGTTTGCGGGTCCTTTATATGATGTTGTCATCGTCCAGGGCTTCTCCCACTCTTTGCAACCATTATTGCAGGTACCTCATTCCACTGATTCATCAGCACGTTTACCTGGAATTTAGTCTCATTGAACTCAATGGGGCTTACTTCTGACTGGGCATGCATAAAGGACTGTAATGTTAATCTCCAATTCCCCCTCCCCCACAAAAAAACTGGTATGAGATGCCTTTTAAACCTTTGGTTCTGCTTTCAAATAAAGCATTGGGTTTTTGCAAGGAATTCTTATTTTCTTAGATAGAAAGAAATCCAAATGTTAAAATAGTCTTTTTCCCCTCTATTGTTTTAGGTTGAAAAATAGAATGGCACACCATGACATACGTATATGTGTGTGCTTGTGTAGCCTGCTTCAATCACTGGTCTTTCTTTCAGTGGGTATCTATTGAGTAAAATGCGCTGCTGGAGGAATGATCTGCCTACTCTGTAAAAGTGTGTATATTTTCCTGTTTATATTCATAGCTGCTGTAAACAATAATGGTACCAATGAGAGCCAGTGAGTGGCAAAGGAGGAAGCCATTTTTATGACAGCAGCCATTTTGAATTTCCCAAAATTCAAAAAGCACTTCAGAATAGGGCTTTCTGAGAAAAACAAAATGGTGGTGACTTTGATTCTCTTCTCCTCAAAAGAACTTTGCCTCAGACCTAAAACAGAGCTGAAACAAAACAGCTAATTTTGAGGAGGGTGAAATGGCTGATAAATGGTCCTTGTCAATTTGGAAAAGCCCTACTGTAAGCTACTGTAGCATTATTCCTCATGACAAATTTTTCCTTGTCTAGGGATGAGATTTTTTTATTTAACTTGATCACGGATCAGCAGGAAATATATCCCATGCCATATCCTAAGAACAAAGTGCCACCTGGAATGCAGGTTTACTGACTTCTGTTATTAACACACAGAAAATTTAACTGGACTCTGAGACCAGGCATATCTTTATATCTTTTACTTCAAAATCTTAAGCAGTTTTTACATCTTTCAAAATTGGATATAAGAACATTTGAACATATATTGAAAATACCAAGTGGTTGCAAGCAAAGCAAATTTCAAAAGCTTTCTGAGTTTAGTTTTAGGAGCATGTCTTCTTTTAAAAAGAGAAGGGTAAAGTAGCTTACCCCAAATACATTTCTGAGCTGTTTTAAAAGGAGTAGAGAAGCTGATGAGGACAGGTGTTATGTCTTAACTTTCTTCAGCTCTGGCTCTCATATTTATATAATTTTAATTAGCTGCTTATGTACCTTTTCATAAAGAATGGAACTTCGGAGCAGCACTCTTTAACAGTGAGTTGCTATTTCTTCAAAATGTCCAGCTATGAATTGGAAATAAGGTACTTCATATCCTTGTCAATACTACTGAGCCACATTTCCTTAAGCTTTTAAACAGGACACCTTCTGCATTCCCTTCTGCAGCTTTTATTGTCTTGCTATTTTAAATTTGACGTATTTTTCAGTTCTGTTTACTTCCTGAAATACTTTATGTATCTCTAATGATGTATCACTGTATCTATGTATAGATGATGTAATGATGTATCTAATGCTGTATCTATGTATCTTTATGTATCTCTTTATGCATCTCTACATTAAAGAAAAGACCCACAGTCCTACCATTGTGGAGCCTTTCCACATTTACTGCAGGCTCCCAGATGGCCACCATGTGATTGCTTAGAGGGGAAGTTTTTAATTTTCAATGTTCCATAGATCTCAATGAAACAATGCCACCTAGTGGCTGTTTAATAGTGCAACAACTAATACACACAGTAGGGAAAATCTGGGATATTTAAATACCTCTTTATCTCTGGATCTTTTTAACATGGACTAACTGGGAAATACTGCTGGATGTGCCCTGGAGGTTGACGACATCGTGAAAAGGACCTGCAAACTTCTGTGAGTGACCCACCATGAGTGCACGATAAAAGCCTCATGTGATGGTGCCCGTTGTCTTTACTCATTTACGTCATAAGTTGAACATATGAACAATACTACACACTTGAGAAGGAAGGATGTTCGCTTATCTGATGGACATGTTGCTTTTTCTTTACTGTACATGGGAAAGTGGCTCCACTTTGTCTTCCCATGTTACTTTAACAATAGCAGACTCATAGGTTAGCGAGAAGGTCAGCAAAATGTTACAGCATGTCAACATTTACTTGAATCAAACTCGTTCAATCTGAATATGGGAATACATCTTAATATTTAATATGGTTGTTGTGGCAAAACTAAGAGCATACATATGAACGTGCAAAAGGGCACACAAGGGGGCTGCACTGATTCACAAAGCAAACAGCAGAGTGAAAAACACACAAAAAGTGCATCAATACTTTAATGATATGTAATCAAATGTAGTCTTCTGAAGAACTCATCAAAAGAACCTAATGTTATCCACTTGAGCCCAGGTGAACACAGCCAGACCAATCTCATTGAGTGTTCCCTGAGATTCTCCCACATTCTAGGAAACATGGGGCAGTATCCAATGGTGTCATTCCAAAACTCAAATAGTGCTAGTGGAGCTCCGCTGAATTTTTCCACTGTGCAAGCAGTTGCCCATTATGTTTGTGCAACCAGTTCTGCAACAATTAAAGTTACGTTTCTGCAAGACATGCATTATACTTGTGCAGCATGTTGAGCAACAGGTTGCACAAGAGTTTTGCGCAATGGGTTGCACAAGAGTTATGCACAAGCATAATGCACAACTGCTTGTGAAACTGAGCTTGTGGAACCATAGTTTTAGTTAGATTTTTCTCTTTCACATAGTTCAGAACCTAGTTTCTGCTGGCGTTAACATTATTTGCACTAATGGAATGACACAGCTGGATATTGCCCATGGAGGTTGCCTTTTACCAGATCAGACTGCTTGTCCATTTAGCCCGGGGTGGGCAACTTGTGGACCGCCATGAGTTGTGGCCTACAACTCCCATCAGCCCTAGTCAGCATATCCAGTGGTGAAGGATCATAGGAGTTGTAGGCCAAAACATCTGGAGGACCACAAGTTGCCCACCCCTGATCTCAATATTGTCTCCTCTGACTGGCAGCAGATCTCCAGGTTCTCAGGAAGAGGTCTTTTCCATGACTGGCTACCTGATCCTTTAAATGGAAAATTCCAGGGATTGAATCTGGGACCCTCTGGATGCAAAGCACATACTCCACCACTGAGCTACAGTGTAGACTCTTCTTATGTCCTGCCCCAAATACTTTTGTTCTCCAGTACATGGAAGACACAAATGGTCATACCTATTTCCCACTGCTTCACTTTTCTACCCACATCCTCCCCACTTTCCTTTTGCACTTACTTGTTTTTTAATACATGGGTCACATTCTGACCAGGGGCCAAAGTCTCCAATCTGGCAGTTGATAGGACACATCTGCTGGTTGCAGGCCCTGGATTCCTGAGTGGTGCAAAGTTGGGCACAGAAGTTTTTGTTGTAGTACTCATCCATCCTTATTTGCCTAGAATACAAAAACCATCATTGTGGCCCGGAGGTCCTGTCAAGTAACAGAATGTGCACCTTGGAATCTGCTAACTGAAGGGGACAAAGGATGGATGTTAATCAATGTGCAATTAGCTGCTGTGCACATACTTTGTCTTAAGTATCCCTGAATTGGACCTGGGATTTTGGAAGTAATCCTCAGCCCACAAGGGATGGAGGGTTAAAATATGAATCTGGTCTGACAGAGGAATGATATTAAAAAACATTTTGCTGGAACAGTTTGGATGTTCCTAACCTATAGGGGAGGGGGGCAGAGGAGGAAAAAATTGCAGATCAAAGAGCAAACTACATATTTAGATGTAATTCATCTAACAAAGCTCCAACAGCCATTTTATTAATGAAAAGCAGTTTTAAGAGAGGGTGTTTTGAACGGAGGTCTCTCCCACACCTTCATGGAGTTCTAAATGCATGTATATCTTTGCAGGTATTTACCCTCATGGGAGTGAGGGAGCAGCTCAGGGCAATCTGAAGCAGAAAGACAGCCACACAGGTGAGCACATGTAGTTCCATTCAGACAAATGAGCAAACTGGCAAAGGAAGAATGGATGGATCACTCTTGTCATGGATCTGCCACAAAAGGTTGGTGGTATGGTCGTTAATGGTGGGTCTTGGGAGAGGGCCTTCTCTGCTGTGGCACCCCGGTTGTGGAATGCCCTCCCCTTGGAGGCCCAATTGGCACAGACATTGGTTTTCTTTCAGCGCTGAGTAAAAACATGGCTTTTTACCAAAGCCTTTGAGGGCTAAATCATTCCCTAAAGTAGCACACTGTTTTAACTGTTTTATTGTTTTAGATTTTAATTGGTATTAGCTTGTTTAATAGTTCAATATGTTTTTAGGTGTTTAAATTATTTATTGTTTTATACTGTTTCAACTGATTTTATCTATATGCCGCCCTGAGATTGTAATGATATAGGGTGGGATATAATTTTTTAAAATAAATAAATATAAAATTATTACTGAAGGAAGTGACTATCCCCATCCCCCACCGCCCTCCAAAAAAGCTAAATTTGTCTTGTCATGGAGCTGCAAGCAGCAGGAAATTAAGCATGTTGCATAAAAGGTATTAGGAATCTAGAGAATTAAATAAATAATAAGGTAACTGGTAGTAAAAGGGGAAATACTACGTGAGTTCACAATGAACTTCATATAACTACGTTATCAAAATGTAATTGTCAAAGCAGTTTGGATAATATGCAAAGAGAAAATGCTGAATTATAGCTCATCACTAAATAAGAAAAGGGTTATGTGAGAGATGGAGAAATATCAAACTGTGTACAGGGTCAAAGTGAACCTGATATTTCTAGATGAGTATTTAATGAGTAAACGTTGAGAAAGAAATCACTTTGTCAAAGGCATATATCAAAATTAATTGTATCTAATTTGAAAGGTGTATGTTTAAGCTTTTGTATGTGTGTTTTGGTCATGAAGGTTTCTTTTAGAAGTCAAGAACGTGAGCCCAGATTTATGAAATAGCAATTAGTACTGACATGTTTACAATGAGGCAATATTTTAGAAAGTGTATAAATATGGCCTGATTTGGGAGGCAGATAGCTTCTTCGATGTTGAACTCCCTTGCCTGTGATACGTGCGGCCAGACAACTCTGCAGAAAAGTCTAGGTAAGCAAAATGGGCTCAGCAGTGCCCCCTTTGTAACAAGAAATGCTTTGGAAAAAGTAACTTCAGAGAGAGCAGTCCTATGGCCCCTAGACATCTGAGGATATTTCAGATTCCCAGTGTGGAGTTTGTAGACAGCACTACGACCTCAGCGCTGGGAATTGGAGCAGGGAGAGGAGGAGACCGAGGCGGCCAGCTTACAAAGAATCCTCTGGCTGCCCCAGACTCCTTCCTTCCCACTCTGCAGAGCCCCAGCTAGACGGGCAAAATTGCCCATCTAGCAAAAATGCAGAGAGCGGGAGCATCGGGGCGAAGATCCTGATAGGTTTGTGGCCTCAGTTGTTTTGAAATACTTCACTATTTGTATTTTAATTGGAAATGTATATTTGTATAAATAAAAGAGAGAAATAGATTCAAACATTCCTGTACTATAATTACTGTAGTGCAAGTCCTGGATTGTAACCCACCAAACAATCTTATGTGCACACTTTGTTTAGAAGTGCTTTTATCTGCTGTAGAGAGTTAACAGGCAGCCAAAGACTCCCAAGAATACTGAACTATAACCAAATAGCTCATAAAAGTAAAACCGTAACACTCCGTCCCTCAGCTGCTTGGCACAAGGTGATTTTTTTACTTGCCTGCTCATAGCTTACATTTCCACTCTGGCCACAGGGTGTTCTTTGTGGACCACATAGAAATGTGTGCTAGTAATATCTGTGAACTTATTTAGAAGGCTGGGTTAAGCACCCCCCTTAATGGAAAAAAACCCCTTCGAAATTTGTTTGTTTGTTTGTTTATGTTTGTTAAATGCCTAACAACAAGTTCCCTAGGCATCATACAAAATCAATTAAAAACAATGTAGATATGGTACATTGTGCGTATTATTTGAAATATTCCTTAACCACACTTCATCGAAAAGATTTGAGGGCAACGTATAAAAGTGTGAATTAAACAATTCACCCAAATATAGAAAATAATATATTTGAAAAAGCAAACAAATAACCGTAACAGAATACAGGAAGCTATTAAGAAGATTTAAAAAACAAAGCAGATTAAGGGTATGCTTGTTTAGACAGAAAAATTGTATGCATGTTTAGACTCCCAGTTGTAGGATTTTTTCTGTCTCAACATGTATACAATTGTACCCTAAAGCATACAAACAAAGAAAGTGAAATTTCTTCCAAACTGCCTGGGCAAATAGGAAGGTCCTTGTTTGTTTGTTTGTTTCTATACCGCCCAATAACGGAAACTCTCTGGGCAGTTCACAAAAATTAACCTGGTGTTGAAACTACTGTAGTGTCAGTACCAGGTGAGTCTCTTTGCGGAGATCATCCCAGAGTCCCCACCACAGAAGAGGCTATCTCCTTTATAAATACATAACACACCTCTGGTAAAGAGGGTAGTCTTCAGAAGGATTACTACAGAAGATCTGAAGACATAGGTAGGCTGGTATAGGAACCGCTGCTCCTTCAGGTAGTTGGGTTCCAAGAGAAGCACCAACACCTCAGATTGGGCTCAGAAGTGAACAGGCAGCTAACGTAATTTTTCAGAATAGGCGTAATGTGAACATTTATGTCTGAGCCAGTAAAAATGTGGGCCGCTGTGTTCTGCACTAACTAAAGCTTCCAGGCAGTCTTTAAGGGCAGCCCCATGAATAATGTGTTACAGTAATTCAACCTTTAGGTTACTAGAACATGAATTATTATGGCCAGGCTATCCCTTTCCAGGAATGGCCACAGCTGGTGAACCCGCTGGTAAACCCAGCTGAAGCACACCCGCCCTTTCAGGGGAGTGCAACCTCATGCAGAGCAGGCTGAACACCAGTTTCCCAGATCCAAGAACCACCTACTCTCAGTGCCTCCATCTTGCTGGAGAACTTCTGGAAGTACCCCTGGTGTACCTTTTCTGGAGTGTAGAGGTGTTGAATCTCAGGCCAAGAGATCCAGTCCAATCCACCTGGGGTCTGGATTCGGCCCTCCGGGGTTCCCCCAGATGGCCACACACCCTCTCCCCCAACCATCGATCAGTTGGTGGTTTCCTGACTTTTCCATGGTTCCCCCATCCCCCTTCTAAAAGTTTGAAATGCTTCTCCTAAGGCTTAAGTTACTTAAGGCACAATCCTATGCATGTTTAGACAGAGAAAAGGCCTAGAACTTCCAGCATGCTCCAGCCAGCTGGGAGCATGCTGGGGCATGCTGGGAGTTCTACGCCTTTTCTCTGTCCAAACATGCATAAGATTGTGCCCTTAGAGTAAGAACTGTACATTAAAATATGCTGGTATTTTTTTGACCCAGCTCCTTTTGCCTTCAGGCCCATCCACCACTGTAATGTGGCCCCGAGAGCTTCTTTGAAATTGAATTTGGCCCTTGGGCTGAAAGAGGTTCTGCACCCCCGCTGATGTCATATCACACTTGACGTTGGGAATAAAAAGTGAACATCATGCAACAGCAAGATGTCATTGTTAAAAATGTTTTTGAAAGGGGGAAACTCTAAAGAGAGAGATGTTCCCATCAGACAACCTGAAAGATGAAAAATTTATCTGTTATGTAATCAGTGCAGTGATTTCTCACCTACCTCTGCCTGCTTTGAGTCCCATAATTACAGGTCCTTGAACAGCTAGACCAGGGAGTCCATGGATAATGATCACAGTAGCATCCTTCGCTGCATTCCATTGTGGCATGCAACAGGATAAGGAGTAACCAATTAATTTTTTTGTCCATAGCTATAGCCATGAAGCTAGCAAAGTCAATGAAGCCTACAATGGAAAGGGGAAAAAATGGCCACAGTTAGAACAGTTTGACTTCCATTTTTATAATAGGGCTGCCTAAGAGGTAATCTACAATGCATTGCAGTGAATGACTGACGGCTGGATCAAACTGTGATAACTGTTGAAAATGTTAAGTGAAAGCAGGATGGGACCACCAAAGCCATTGATTTGCACTACTAGGCAAACAAGCATGAGGAGAATTCAGCAACTCACCAGACGTACAAGGAGCAGCCATTAAAATGCCTATCCCAGACCCTTCGCCCAAGGAACTGCCAAAGCATCAGACTGCTGTGATACATGCCTGTAGGATACAGTCCCATCTAGATTTTATTTATTTAATATTTATATACTGCCCCTTTTTGCCAAAAAGCCACCAAGGTGGTACTCTGCCAATTGAAAATAAAAACATAAAACCATAAAAATATAATAAAATCATTGAAACACTAGCCCACTAAACATAATGTCAAAGGCCTAGGTTCAAGAGGTGTGTCATACACCATTGAAAGCCAAGAGAGTAGGGTGCAAATTGTAGTTCTTGAGGGAGAGCATTCCACAGTTTGGGAAAGATGAAGGACACAGTTTTTTTCCCACATGCAGCCCAACAAATGGGCCTTTGTGGGCAGTGGCGTCCCCAGCAGGGCCTCTCCTGCAGATCTTAATAACCAGACAAGTTCATAATGAGGCATGGGGTCCTGCAGATTATCCAGAAGTGGGAAGTAAAATATGCTGGATGGTTGTTGACTCTGTCAGACAGCAAGTCACGAGCCATAGGGACAGGATGTCAAGTATATTCAATAAGCAAAAAAACATTTTGATTTAACACGTGTTAAGGGCTTTCCATGTTTACGCAAGCTAGCTCACACGCTTAACAGATGCATTATTAAGGCAATATGCATATGGTATGGTATCCTATGCTGTGGTTAGTTCCAGTTTCACCATTTCCTTGGAGATGGATGGCTGCCATATGTGTCTATATGTCAGGATAAGATGTACATATTCCTAGATCAGGGGTGAAGAACAAATCCAGCCCTCCTGGGGTTCCAATTCCCCAGATGGCCCCATCTCTTTCCCCCAATGGCCAGTTGTTTGGTGGTTTCCTGGCTTTTGTGGGCTTTTCGCCATCTGAAGGTTTAGCCACTGACAGTAAGAGCTTTAAGCTGAACTATGCTGGTATTTATAATCCTTTGGCCCCTACCCTGTTTTGTCTTTGGCCCCGCTCATTGCTGCACTGCAGTCCCCAAGAGCTTCTCCAAAATTGAATTCAGCGCTTGGGCTGAAAGAGGTTCACCCCTGTCCTAGATAACACATTGCTTTGGGGAAAATCAAGTGGGATCGATTCATTGTTAGTCTATGGCCAATGACATAGAGAAATCACAATTCAAAGGATCCCTGAGCAAAGGCAAATTTGTCACAATCTGATCAATCAAGACTGAATCCATATAAGTAATTCTCTGTCTCTGTCTTGGAGCAGTGTGGAATACTTTGGCCAGATCTATACCTTGGGCTCCTTCACACTGGACTGTTATCATGCAATTGAGACTGCTCCTTTCACAGAAGTTTGTGAGCTCTTTACATGATGCAGTGATCATCGAAGGCATCTCCTACACTAAATGGCATTTGTTCTGTTTTTAAATAGATCGCAGACAATGAGCTATCAAATTACCCCATTTGTGTTCCACTTCAGTTCCCTCTATCAAAAGAGTTAAAGCGGCAAGAAGAGGAGTGAGATCAATGAAAGATACTGGAAGACTCAGCTATGGGGGAGAGTGAGGGGGGAAAGGGTGGGGGAGAAGGAAGCACGTGAAAAAGGGAGTCATGGTCCTGCATTTAAAACGGAAGCAGAAAGCCCCATTTTAAATGCAGGATTTTAGGCTGGTGTGGAGATGCCCCTTGTGTCATATCATTACGATCCCATCGTGATAACATTATATCCCTCTTGCACATTTATACCTCGTAGGACACACAATGACATTTGTTGTGATATTTTGGATAATGTGGAATAAAAAGCAGGAAATAACACTACAAAAGCGGTATATCAAATGTATAATGTGCCCCAACAGTTATCAGTGCACTTCAATACTGCTGTAAAGCAGCAGTGTAGATCTAGCCTTTGACAATAGAACGGTTCGAGTGGGATATCAACAAAATATTACAGCATATCCCCACTCACGAAAAGACAGGCTCCTGGTCAGGGCTCCAGCACCCAGCCTGGGAAAGGAAACTATGCAGTGCAATCCTAAACATTTCAACTCTAAATTAATCCCCACTGAGTTCAATTGGACTTACCCCCAGGAAAGTGTCCATCAGATTGCAGCCTTCAATAGTTTATCTCATAATTACATTCTGCTGTTTATGATGAAATTCATCTCATCATTAACAATTATTCTCCATCCTTAACACATTTAGTTTTCATATTTTCTATTAATGTTTACCTCTGTTTACAATGTTTCAAAGATTTGGTCCATATCTGCTAGCCTTGTTACTTGTTTCGTTACTGGCCTGAGGCACAGTAATTAAGCTAGTAGAGCTTCTGCCCTGCCAACACTTATCGCAATGCTATGAATAGTTTCAGCAGCTGAATTTTTGTGAGTCGAGATGCTTTTAAAGGAAGAAGGGTAGGACAAGGAGGGAAAGCTGGGAACCCTAAGTTCAACATTAACAAAGCTATAAAGAACACTGCAGTCCTTCCAAAAATTACTAAAAGGGCTGCCAACTAATTTTAAAATTCTCATTGTGGATTCTTGCTTCTCTCATTTTAACTTAAACCCATTATTTTCCCTGCATCCACCACATGCTGTAGTAAAGAAGTTCACAGAGAATTCATTACAATTTATGAAATGAAAAATAACCCATGAAGTTCTCCTACACGACAACAATTAGTTTGTGTACTTACTTACAGAGAGAAAAATCAGAATTCATTAGTAGTTGAACTGGAATTATAACTTCTCTTATTCCCTAAATACGTTCTCAGCTTTGAAATCAATTGCCAGTGTGGCAAACCACAAAAGGCTAATCCCAGCATTATTTGGTGCATTCCTTAATCTACTAGAGCATATCTATTTTATCCTTTAGAAGAGCCACACAAAATATAGGAGATGTGCTATGTATGTTCATTCATCATGGTCACAAGTCAAGCTGTATACTTACATGTACTAAAACCTTACCCTTACAGTTTGTGTGCAAGGAAGAAATATAGTTCACACGGGGCTCCTGCAGGCAAAGTGAACCACTTTGGTAGCACCTGTAGCACCTGGTTGCCGAACATGGCTCTTTGTTGACCAAAGAGCAGTGTTGACATCAGCCCATTAGAACAAGAGGCATACAGTGATGGTGCAATGCAGGGGTTTTGTTTGCACTCAGTTAAAATATAACCAAGTATGCAATTGTAAACATGCTTACCACTATGGAAGTAAATCTAATTGAAATCACCAAGGCTTACTTCTGAGTAAACATGGTTACAACTGGACTGTAAAACTAAGAATAGCTACTTGTACTCCGGAACGGTGGCCGCGTAGTCTATAGCCACAAAAATACAAAAAAGTAAGGAGAAATAATAAGTAAACAAGTGACAGATATTATTTACTACTACATTCCTATCCTACCCTTCTTCCAAGGAGCTCGGGGTAAGATCCATGGCTTTTGACCCCCTTTAATCCTCACAACAACCCTGAGAAGTAGGTCAGGCTGAGAGATGCAGTCTCTGGCCTCTGGTCAGCCAGTGTGAACTTCATGACTGAGTATAGTTTTGAACCAGGGACTTTCCAGTCCTAAAGTCAATTCAGGATTTTGATGTATAGCTGTGATATGGGAAGTGTGAAGAAGGAATAAGTTTGCATCAACATCTTAGTTCATCATTCTGTTTCTCATGGCGGCGAACCAGATGCCTGTGGGAAACCCACAAGCAGGACATGAGGGAAATAGCCCTCTCCTGCTGTTGTTCCCCAGCAAATGGTATTGAGAGGCACATTGCCTCTGACCATGGAGAGAGTATATAGCAGGGGTAAGGAACCTCTGGCCTGCAGACCTCATCTAGCCTGTGGAACCTTTCAGTCCGGCCCACATAGATTCCCATCCGTCAGCCCTACACCCTCCATCTGCTCCCTTAATAGTGTTATGAGGTGGCCAAGCATGTGTGCGCATTCAAGTTCTTGCTTACAACGGTCCCCCTGCAGCATTATGCAAGCTCCTACGCTTCCTGAAACCTCTTCATAGGATGTCAAAGTGCGGGCAGCCTAGGAGATGCCTGTGCGGTGCCTGAGACTGGTACGAGTTGTTGTTGTTTTTAAGTTAAAAGCAAGTCCTTTAGGGCACAATCCTATGCATGTTTAGACAGAGGAAAGGAAAGGCTTGCTGGGGAATGCTGGGAATTGTAGCCCTTTTGTCTGTCTAAACATGCATAGGATTGCATGTTTAGACAGAGTTTGTCTAAAGTTGTCTAAAGTTTGTCCTTAAAGTTTTTTTTTAAAGTTTTGATACAGTTTGAGGTCCTCCCAAAGGCTTTCAGGGAGCGCAAGTGTAACCCACTGGTATATTTTTCTTTAAGAATTCTGAGGGAATATTCTGCACATGCTCAGTAATGGAGTGAGTTAGGGAGGGGGCCACCATTTTAGGCAGTTACCAGAATTGCAGAGTGGAAGAAGTTTGTTTTCTCTTCCCTGTAAGACAGGTTAGCAGGGAGGTTTCCTTTTGAATTTTTTTAAAAGAGTTAATGATTTTTTTTACAAACGCTATCAGTTCCGTGTTTGTGTATGCTCTTTTACGTTGTATAAAGGGCTGTTTTACGTTGTATAAAGGGCTGTTTTACAAAGTTCCCATGTTGCTAGATCCTTGGTCCATTTTGAGAAGATTGCTGTAGAACTGGACTGAAGAGTAGAGACTGTTTCCTTCTTCGACCAGCAGAAAAACCAAGCTTCAGAGAGACGTTTTATTTATATTTTTGTTGAGGACTCAAGGCGGCGGGGGGGGGGGCAAACCTTTGGGAGGACTGTGCTCTGTTTCATTGTTTCGGTGGGCTATGCATGTAAAATTATTACCTGTACATTATTATTGTTTGAATTAAGATACTAAAATATATGTTAATTGCCCCCATACAAAGCCTTTGCGATGGGTCCCTTAATGAGCCTGAAGAAAAGTGTTACACGGGTAGTGTGTGTCTGTGTGAATGCCCCACCTATGTTTGTTTCCAGCCGCCCCCAGAGAGCTTGCCCATAGGAGAATGCAGCCCTTGGGTTCAAAATGTTTCACCCCTAGTTATCCATTTGTAGCTTTATCCCCCAAGAATTTGTCCGCCCCCCTTTTAAAGCTTTCTGCAGGACTGACCCAACCACTAGGCAGAGGGACGTCGCTGCCCCCAGCAGCTGAGGCTGGGTGCTGAAGCGGTGGTGAAGGATTGGAGGGCAGAGCTGTGGGTGTCACCAAGCCTGCCCTGTGCCAAACTCGCCTGTTGTCCTCAGGTGCAGTGAAGGATGTAATGCCATTGCCAGCCTCAAAAGAAGATTCATCTGTCAATCTGGTTGGCTTTGTACAAGGAACGGAGAAGGGCACTATCTTGTCCTTTGCACCAGGCAGCAAAATATCATGGGCTGGCCTTGTTGTTGAGAACCATCACCACGTCTTGTGGAGCAAATACTTTCGCTGTGCACTCTGCAAAGTAGTACTTCCTCTGCCTTGAATCTCTCACCATTCAGCCTCACCGGATAACCCCAAGTTCTAGTTTTATGAGAGGTGGAGGAAAACATCTCTCTATTCACTTACTCCACACTATGCAGAATTTTATACACCTTTATCTTGTCTCTCCCTCTAGCAGGGAAGTCTGATCTGGGGGCTTTCCATGAAGAACCTTCACTACTTGCAGAGATACTTGATGTTCCACCCTTTGGGAATGGAGAGCGGGGGAAGAAGTTGAAATGGCTTAAAGGGGGAGCATTTGCTGGGCAGGATCAGGTGAGAGATGAACTGAGCACACACCTGCTGAGAGCCGGTGTGGTGTAGTGGTGAGACTGTTGGACTGGGAGTTGGGAGATACGGGTTTTAGCCCCCACTTGGCCATGGAAGCTCAGTGGGTGACTTCGGGCCAGTCACAGACTCATCAGCCCTACCCACCTCACAGGGTGGTTGTTGTGAGGATAAATGGAGGAGGAGGATTATGTATGCCACCTTGGGTTCCTTAAGGAGGAAAAAAGGTGGGATATAAATGTAATAAATAAATAAAATAAAATGTTGGCTTGCTGAGATGCCCCTGCATTAATATGCTGTGGCCCCATGTTTTGCCCTGCAATGTATCGCTTTGCCCTTGGGCAAACCAAAGTTGCTTAGAATTTCTAGATAAAAACAGAGCACTGAAAGGTTAGTGTGATTTCTCAGTGAGGATTTTTCATTGCTCTAGGTTTGCTTGTTCTTTAAATGCAGAATGCCTGGAATATTAATCTTGCAACAGTCAAAGGCTTGCTCCCATACATGCTTCTCAAAGCCGCAACAGCTTGCTGGAACATTTCTCAATCCATTACTGGAAGTCCAAGTCCACTCTCTTCCCTCCCCTACCTCTCTCTCCCTCTCTAAACACACATGTGCACACACACACTCCTTCTTACCTTAAAAAAATCAAGCCACGGATTTGGAAGAGCTGCTGAAGAGAAGATATTTTGAAAACTTGTTATTCTTTTCTCTCCAGTTACTCCTTGAAAGTTTCAAGAAATTTGGCTGAAGGGACTTGAGCAGATTCTGAAGGCATGTCACCTTCTCCCTTATTATTACTAGAGGGGGCGGAGGAAGTGTCAGAAAAATTGCCAGTCAATTCTTAACAGGATCTGCCGGGTGCAATTTATAATGCTGCTTTTCAGGAAAACTGAAGAGTGGGTTTAGAGAAGGGTAACCATGTTGGATAGGGCTTAGATTTTAAAAATAGTAGCACCACTCAACTTTTCTCAGCTATGGCACATCTGTTGGTTGCTTGTTTCTGCACAACTGTAAGATGCATATTGTGATGGATGTTTCTACACAAGGCATTTATTGTGTGCTCAAGACTGGTCATTCTCGGAAGTTCATGGGTCCTATACACAACGTTGTCATTCTCCAGGGCACCTCCTGCTCTTTGCAACCTTTATCACATTTTTTTTTCATGGCAATGAAAGTCCTCCTGCTGCTATGAACCACGGTAAATCTATGGTGTACTGATGAAATAGCACTTTATCTCAGCGTGTCACAGTGCCATCTGGTGGCTTTATGATGAAACATGCAGAATTTGCATAGAAAGAAAAAGGAAAAAGCTATGTGGAAAGGAGCCGATTGTAATCCCGCAAGAAATCTGGAAGCGGAAGCCCTGGTAAAGTTGCAAGATTTTAGCTTCATGTTGAGAAGTCCTCAGTCTATTTCCATTTTGTGATACTTGCACGTATGTTCACTCATAGGTAGTGTTGACGGAGAATTCTGCTATGGACTCCGGGGGGGGGCAGATTCTTAGAATCTGGCCCCCCTGGAGTCCATGGTGGAACGGACCACCCCACCCTGCCACCCCACGAAGTCTGACCTGGCCAGATCCTACCTGGCACCTCCGGGTCCATCTGCGGTGGTCTTCGGACGCAAATGTCATCTGGCATAGCGGACGCCATTTGCGTCCCTTTGCCTTACCATGATATGCTACATAAATCTTTGCATAGCCTGTCACGGTAAGGCAAAGGGACGCAAATAGCGTCTGCTACGCTGGATGCCATTTGCATCCGAAGACCAGCTGCGGCCGGAAGTCCGGCAGCGACCACAGTGGCTCTGCAGACTCGCCACAGCGCGGACCTGGCCGGGAGGGAGGAATGGATTGCCCCCCCCACGGACCCCCGGCAGAGCCAGATAGGTGGGGTTCATACACCCCTAGTCATAGGTCCATTCCTCCTCATTTCCACATTAATGTGTGGTTCTTAAAAACAAATCTGCATGACAATTTGCATTTAAAATCTGTGTGAAAATATGTATTTATACTATGCATGAAAATGCATTTTAATACATGCCTTCATATTGTAAATGTGTTTTCCCTGAAATCATACATTTTAGATGCATTTTAATATGTCTTTGGAGCCACACTCTTTGGGAAATCTGAATGCCAGTAGGTAGCCAAGTTTCAATCCACCCATTATTTTGAGAGGTGTGGACAAGGTCAGCTTGTAATGTAACTTGCTGATCCTGAATTCTTGACGCATTCCCAGATCGTTTCTCTTGCAGGTACAACAGGTACAGCACCTGTGAATTTCCTGGAAGTTGTATAAGTATTCTTTGCATGCTTACTACTGATGTCTGGGGAGGCATTTACTTAGCCACTGTTGGCACCAGAATGCTGGCTTTAAATGGTCCGACCCAACAAAACAGGTTTGTCGAAACATATTTTTGTGCTTTTGTTATGTCAGAAAAGCAGTGTGCATGTCTCCTCTAGATGTGACGGAAGCACACACTTCCTGTTCCAGTGGTTCTTGTAACATGAGCCCTAGTCAAGAATTCTCACTGAATGCCTGAGGGCACAATGGACTCACGCCCCTGATGATTCTCCTGCACCTGTCCTGCTTTGACTGTAACAAAGTCTAACTACAGTGAAGTCAGCAAACCTTAAAGCCTACAGTTGGTTATCCAGTGGGGCTCAGGCTACAACAGAGGTGGTCTAAATCCAGGCAGAAGTCAGGACGCAGGCAGGCAGGCAAGAGGATCAGGCAACAGCAGGAGTGGTCACAAAAACAAGCAAGAGGTCAAATGCAGTAAGTCAGCTACGCTGGGCAGTCCAAAAGGTCAAGAAACAGCGTATCCATCACAGAGCACAGTTAAAGCAGCTGGATGGACCAAGTTGTTCCAACAGTGGCTGGGTTTTCAGTGAAGGCTTTTTCAGCACAAAGCCTGCTGCCTGGGCCCCACTCAGAGCTCAGCTGCAGCAATCAGAGTTCGCTTTCCCGAGCCTTACTCCTGAGTCACTTTCTCCCAAGGACACCTTTTCTGGAGGCCAGCACCCCTTTGCCCAGGAGCCCTACTAGCCTGTGGCTTGAGGCGGCAATGCTCCTGGGGGTCATGGAGTGGCTCAGCCTCTGCCTCAGAGGCTGAGTCCCTTTCTTCTGACAGGGATGGCCCTGCAACCATCTCCCCCAAGGGCTCAAGCTCCTGTGGCTCTGGTGGCGGTCCTTGGTCTGGGGTACCCTGGCTTCTGGGGCCTCTTCCCCTGAGGAGGACTCCTCCAGTCGTGGCAGGACATCCAGTGCGGCCATGACAGCATTCTTCAACAAGGGGCGTCCACTGCTTACGCAAGGGAGATTTAGTGCTTCTGGGGGCAACCTGAAGCAAGCAGAAATGCTTGCATAAGGGAACTCTGCCAGCCTCTCTCCTTCTGTCCTGCCAGCATACAAAACGTGGCTTACGGGTGCAGATCTGAACAAAGCAATTATACACAGACACAGAAAGCGTACAGTAAAGAGGATGTATTGCCTTACATGTCCCTCTGTCACTGGGGAGCCCCTGAAGTTTACAGCAACAGACGGGCCCCTTGGCCAGGGCTCCAGGCATACACTGCAGCAACTGCATCCACGGATGAGACTCCAAGGACTCGGGGGTTATATCCAGGGATCGTATAGGCATGGTATGACTAAGCATTCTCACAGGTGTTACAGGTTGTTCTGGTTACATGCACATAACAATTTACCAGGCTCATCTGGGGGGTGTCTCCACAACAACGGAAGGAGAAACTAATGGTGGCTTACCTGGATTTTTCAAGGAACCAGCTTTGGTCCGTGCAGGGCTCCACGAACAAATGCACCGCACAATTCTAAGTCACTTCACAGGAACATACTTCCGGGTGGGGTGGGATGCTTAGCCTGGAGGGGCCCCCTTTCCTCCTCCATGAGAACCTAGGTCTTGGGGGGGGGGAATAGTGAGGGGTGTGACTTGAGGGCTGCTGGGGCACGTCGCAGAGCAAAGTGGGAAAAGTTAGAGGCGGAGCTCAGAGGCTCCTCCAGGTTGGCTGTGCGTGAAAGCCTATGTAGGAGGGAGCCACCATAAGGAAGGGGCATCCCCCCTAAGCTAGTCTGGCCAAGAAGTTCTTGTTCAAACTGCTGGCAACTTCTCTAACTTCCACTTTGGCTCCTCTTGTTGTTGTTCAGTCGTTCAGTCGTGTCCGACTCTTCGTGACCCCATGGACCATAGCACGCCAGGCCTTCCTGTCCTGCGCTCTCTCCTGGAGCGTTCTCAAGTTCATATTCATTGCATCGGTGATGCTATCTAGCCATCTCATCCTCTGCTGTCCCCTTCTCCTTTTGCCTTCAGTCTTTCCCAGCATCAGCGTCTTTTCCAGAGAGTTTTCTCTTCGCATTAGGTGGCCAAAATATTTGAGCTTCAGCTTCATTATCTGTCCTTCCAATGAGCACTCAGGGTTGATTTCCTTTAGGATGGACTGATTGGACCTCCTTGCAGTCCAGGGGACACGTAAGAGTCTTCTCCAGCACCACAGTTTGAAAGCATCAATTCTTTGGCGCTCAGCCTTCCTTATAGTTCAGCTCTCACAGCCATACGTTACTACTGGGAAAACCATAGCTTTGATTAGACGGACCTTTGTCGGCAAGGTGATGTCTTTGCTTCTTACTATGCTGTCTAGGTTTGCCATAGCTTTCCTCCTAAGGAGCAAGCGTCTTTTAATTTCATGGCTACCGTCACCGTCTGCGGTGATCTTGGAGCCCAAGAAAATAAAATCTGTCACTGCTTCCATTTCTTCCCCTTCTATATGCCAGGAAGTGATGGGGCCAGATGCCATGATCTTCGTTTTTTTAATGTTGAGTTTCAAACCAGCTTTTGCACTCTCCTCTTTCACCCTCAACAAGGGGCTCTTGAGATCCTCTTCGCTTTCTGCCATTAGGGTGGTATCGTCTGCATATTGGAGGTTGTTGATAATTCTCCCGGCAATCTTAATTCCGACCTGTGATTCATGATCCAACCAGGCGTTTCTCATGATGTACTCTGCATATAAGTTAAATAAGCAGGTGGACAATATGCAGCCTTGTCGTACTCCTTTCCCAATTTTGAACCAATCGGTTGTTCCATGGAGTAGCTGTTTCCTGTGTAGCCTGAGAGTTTCCTAGAATTTGCATTTGTAAGGAACCTGGTTGTTAACTAATGAAGTAGTGAGCCTGAAGCCTGGTATCTTGGAGAGCGTTGATTGCGAAGGGGGAGGACGAAGGAACATGAGAGTGTGTGAAAGAGCAGTCAAAGTTTAACAGACTACATAGGCAGGCTCCTGTTCCTACAGAGGAGAAATGTGTACAACCTGATGCTGACATAACTCACTGTTCCCTACTTCTTGTGGCAATGTAAAAGAAAAGAACCAGTCTGAGAACATGGGCAACTACCCCTCTCACTTATTTCTTTTTCCTAATATATGCTGCTGCTAATCAAACCAGTTGCCTGCCTTTCAGTGACAGCAGCTTCCTAGGTATATATATAAAAATACGTTATGAATTTGAACTTTCAGTATCAATCAAAATTCAAACACTGGAAAGCCATGCAATCTTTGATCATTCAACAAAAATCCCAAACATGAAGGTCTCTCTCTCTCTCTCTCTCTCTCTCTCTCTCTCTGTCCATTTCATAAGATTCCTGTTGTTTGTTATTAATTAACCAGCCAATGACCCATAGGCAGGATTACAAGGACTTGTAAGCACTTTAGCCTTCCTCTTGAATCCTTAGGCAACATTTAGTGTTTAGAGGGCCTGAGTATAGACTGTGAAATATCTTCCTCAAAGGGGAATTCCCTGGCTTTTCCCATTTCAGTTCTAACACAGTGACTTCCTGCCTGAGCGTCAAAATAATGTACATGAAGTCCATGTATACTGGGGCTTTGCCAGGCTCAGTAGTAAGATTTACCCTTTACTTCCCAAGGTTGGTTTGTTTATGAGGAGCTTATTTAGGCCAGCCTTCTCCAACCTGGAGCCCTCCAGATCTGTTGGACGACATCTCTCCACATCCCCAGCTAGCATGGCCATTGTAGGAATGTACAAAAGTCACTTACCTTTTCTCAGCTTTGATTTACGGTGGGGGAGAGGCGCTCCGGCCCTCCCTCCAGAATCCTCCCTGGCCAGCTCCACTCCGCAGCAGCTCCGCAGAGCCGCCAGCCAGGGCCATCCACAGCTGGAGTTCCAGCCACAGCCAGCTGCTGCGGCTGCAAATGGCGGCCGCCATAGCGGCCACCGTTTGCGTCCTGCCAGGCTGCTGTGATAGGCTACGTAAGTATTTATGTAGCCTATCACGGCAAAGAGCAGGGGCGCAAACGGCGGCCGCTACACCGTTTGCGCCCCTGCTCTTTCCGTGATAGGCTACGTAAGTATTTACATAGCCTATCATGGTAAAGGCAGCTACGCAAATGGCCATTTGCGGCCGCAACAGCCGGCCGAGAGACCAGCTGCTGTTGCTGCCACCGCCAGAGCTGCCACTGCTGGAACATCCGCCCCAGGTAAGCTTCGTCCCGGGGGGATTCCGCGGGGTGGCAGGGCGGGGAGGCTGTTCCCCCATGGGTTTTGGGGGGCTGAATGCCAGTGCATTTGGCCTCACTGAAATCTGCAGCGGAATTCTCCGCCATCCCTAGGCCATTGGCCTGTCTTCTCCAGTATCCCATTTCCCCTAGTGGCCAACCAGATGCTTGTAGGAAGCCCCAAAGTGGGACTTGTAGCACTCTCCCACTCATGTTCCCTAGCATGTGCCTGTGCCTCCAATACTGGAGATAGAATTTAGCCATCTTCATTAGCAGCCATTGATAACCTTCTCCAAGAATTCGTCTAATCCCCTTTGAAAGCCATCTAAATTGATGACTGTTACCCCCATCTTGTGGAAGCAAATTTTGCAGTTAACTGTGAGCTGTGTGAAGGAGTACTACCTTTTATCTGTCCTGAATCTCCTACTGTTCAAATTCATTGGGTGAGTCCAGGTTCTAATTTTATGACAGAGGGAGAAATATCTCTCTCCAACCAGTTTCTCCAACTCTGCATAACCTCACCCCATTGTTCTCCCTGTTTTCCCTTTTCTTCTCGATTCACCATTGCTTATTATTACATGTTATTAAAAGATACACTCATCTAGATTACTTATTTACTCCTGCAATTGTTAACTCCAGGAAATAAAAGGGTTTCGGTCTCATGAGCATATTCAAGACTGTGTAGGTGGGTATTTAAGACAATTGAATTATATCCATCATATTATGCAAAGTTCTGATGAACATACTATATCATTCTTAATATTTTGTCTGTTATGAAAAAACTCAATAAAATATTAAAAATACGAAAGACTATGTCCTGCCTTTGATAAAAAGATCTTGTATTACTGGTTTTTCCATACTTGCTGCTCTGAATAAAGCAGTTCATATATTTTCTCAATATGAATTTAATTGCATTTCAACAGTAGGAAGTCAAAACCATTCTAGACTGCCACTGAGTGAAATTTGTCATCTCACTACCTTCCATGGGGCTGCTAGGATTGCAGTCTTTTGGTCATCAGAATCCTCACTTCATTTACTTTGGGATGGGGAGGGGACCCTAGTGATTCAGGCCTGCTTACTTCTGAGTAGACATGCACAGGCTTGTCCTGCTTACTTCTAAATAGACTTAAAATCAGTAAGAATAATATTTTGGCTCCAACTGTAAGGATTTACAGACCCACTCTGCCTTTGGCCCCAGCCATGGATGGAATTTGGCCCCGAGACCTTTCTCAGACTGGAATTTGACCCTTGGACTGACAACCGTTTCCCACTCCTGGACTAGAGTATCTAGAATGGCACTCTGGTTCTCAGATTTAGGGTCGAACTAGATATGATGTTGGTCTACCCTTTTGTCTACAGGAAACCCTTCTGCAGGCCTGTGTGTAGAAAGGGTGGCCAGGTGTCCTATTTTACAGAGGATAGTCCTCTATTTTGGTGATCTGGTTGAGGACACCCCTCTGTGTGAAGGTGTCCCCTATTTGAAGAGGTATCAAGTCAAAGTCTAGATTAAAGGATCTAATTATTCATCATCATCATCTACTTTATTTCTATAGCGCCCCATAGCCAAAGCTCTCTGGGTGGTTCACAAAAATAAAAATAATTCAGGAGGGATTGGAAATAAGTGTGCCACTCCACAGTTGATAAATTAAGGCCTGCTTTGTGTACATATGAGTCGGGGGCTGATCCTAGGAAGCTGCACATATTTTCCATTTAGCCCTGTGTTGGCTACTCTAACTGGCAGCGGCTATAGTCTCCACGGTCTTAGCAGAGGTCTGTGACATCACCTGCCCCCTGATGCCTTGAACTGAAGATGTCAGCGAATGAATGTGGAGCCTCCAAAGCAAGTGCCAGGGAGCTACAGTCTCTTGTCTGCTTATGTCTTGAAAATATTTCCCAAGGAAATATGCCAATTTATCGATCTGCACAAACGCATCTGATGTGCTATGCATATGCTTCGCGCTCAGGTATATGAGAACAAAAATGTAAGAAGCAACAATGAGGGTGTATACTTATGCAGAAAGGCTGTAGCTCACTGGCAGAGCACATGCTTTGCATGCAAAAGGTCCCAGGTTCGATCACTGGCATCTCTAGGTAGGGCTGGAAAAGATTCCAGTCTGAAATCCTCTTCCAGTGAGCATAGACAATGCCGAGCTAGGGAGATCCATGATCCAACTCGGCAGAAAGCAGCATCTTGTGTTCCTACACGTGTGGTGTATGGAATCATGTTTGAACAAGTGGAGGCTGCTGCCTCTAACTTCAGTGGGGCTGTGAATCCATTCTGGGTTTTAGTCAGAACCAGCCAGAATCCTAAAGTTTTCAGTCTAAGGTTCAGCACATTGGATAGCTCCTTCAGAGTTTTGGCTTGTTCTGACCAAAACTCAGAATGGATTCTGAGCTCCACCAAAATCAGTGTCAGCAGCCTCCACTGGTTTGAACTGCCATGTGCATTCCATCATGTAAATCTGCGGCGGGAAGCCACAGTTATGCTCATAATCCATGACATCTTAAATTAGCCCTTTCTGTTGGAAGTACGACTTCCAGACTGAATAGCTTGCAGAATCTGTGATATTCATACCAGCCATGAGATATGACCATAAACAGGTTGTGGCTAACCATTTTGATCTTTTCTTCTGTAAGGCCATGCATGGCCCAATTCATACATTAATGGAAATGTGGGCTCTTTCCAGCATGGAAAGAGCCTACATCTGCACAGGTGCTGCCGAAAGGCATGGGGCTGTTTTGTTCGGCCTCTGCTGTGGCATGGGCTTGGTGTTGTTTAGGCACTGGTGAGGCCTGGGTTGTAGGGTTGCCCTATGGATTGTGTTTTTCAGTGAGGCCAGGTTTCAGAAACAGGAATAGAATGGCATCATGGAAAAGTCTGAAGGTTGTTGGGGCAGGAAGCCTGACAGGTTAGTCTGTATATTGCTCCAACATGTAGCAGATTGCAAATGAGCCTTAAGTAGCCATTCGGCTTCCTTTAAGGTGGTTAGTCCCATCCCATCTCCACACTGACTAAGGCCTTTTATCTCAGGCTGCAATTATTTAGGGGTGGCTGTACTCTGCTGGTATCTGCATGGCTGGAGCCCTCAGAGTCTGAGGATGACAATGCGACCCTCCTCTGGACGCAGGGGGGCAGGTCTTTGAGGTGTTCCTGGAGAACTGCATCCTGAAGAAGTAGAAGCCTTGTGACATCTTTCTGTAACAGAATTCTCTTCCTGAACTGTTCACTCAGGGGCCTCTTCTTCTGGGAACGAGGGATTGGGATCTTCTGAGGACAAGGGTTCAGGGTCCTGGACCCTGACAGGGACTGACCACAGTGAAGCAGTTCACACTGCTTGAGTAATGGATGACTTGGGCCTATAACATCAGTTCAGGCCATTATCTGAAAAAATGGTACATTATACTTAAAGGCAGGAAGGACTTCGTATAATCTTTATTTTTTTAGCCTGCTTTGCTTCTTTCGCCCCTGGTTTTAATAAATAGTTTAAAGGATTTTAATAGAAGCTGTTACCATGACAACTTGCTATAGCAACTAAGCAAAAATGAAAGTTTTGCACTCAAAAAAGAAACCAGTCTTTACTTAAATATATACTGTTGCAGGATTAAAGGGACACATTAGCATTTTTCTGTGCTTGAGTCCATTGCTTGACCTCAATTTAATACAATGCTGAGCAAAAACGAATCCAGAATAACAGAAATCTTTTCATTACAGCCACATGTTTACAGATAAAACCATGAGCAGCCATATTGACCCAGCTAATAATAATAATGATAATGATAATAATCACACGGGTGAGTGAAATAATATATGTTATTACAACCAACTAGTGTTCAAAATGCAATATGTGAGCTTTTGGGTTACAGTGACAGAGCTCTTCCCCATAGCTTTGTCAAATTCTGTAGCTTGGATGATCCTGTTGTGAATCTTTTCATTTCCAAGCAGAGATGTTATCAGCACCCAGAACTCGGAAGGAATTAGGGGAGGGGGAGCACAGAATCTGGGTTTGACAGGTACTTTCACCCTGCCAGAGAGGACTGCCTTTGAATAAAGTTAGTTGTTTCCTGCTTTATTTAGAGACATGGGTTCATACCATTCCCATAAGCTCTTTTAAATGAAAATATACTTTTATTGAAAAGTATATGCATTATAAACTTTTTGCATCTGTTCCATTTATAAACAAGCATAATAGCTGGAGAATAACACAAAGTATTAAAGTTACAACAAGTCTCTCCATCTTTGTTTAATAGTCTGCTATTTCCCCTTTAGGTATTGGGAAGTCCCAAATAAGTATCTCAAAATGTAATCTTCCCCTTTCATCTATTAGGTCTTAAAACGCTTCTTTTGCTCTCTCCCTAACTTGTAAGCCAGCTAAAACCGACAGCCCAAAACTGAGAGCCAGTATGGTGTGAGAGCTAGCGTGGTGTAGTGGCTAGAGTGTTGGACTGGGAGTTGGGAGATCCGGGTTCCAGTCCCCACTCAGCCATGGAAGTTCCCTGGTGACTTTGGGCCAGTCACAGACTCTCAGCCCAACCTACCTCACAGGGTGGTTGTTGTGAGGATAAAATGGAGAGGCGATCATGTACGCCACCTTGGACTCCTTAAGGAAGAGAAAAGGCGGGATATAAATGTAATAAATAAATAAATATGGCAGGGGTGTAGAGACTTAGGCTCAGGGGGCAAAATCCAGCTCACCAGCTGGCCCTGCCCCCTACTGATCATTTGGTGGTCTCCCAGCTTTTGTACAGTTCCCACCCCCCCTTCTGAAAGGTCAAAATGCCTCTCCTAAGGCTTAATCACTGGCAGTGAGAGCTTTAAGCTACAATAGGCTGGGATTTCTGGCCCCACCCCTTTTGCCTTTGGTCCCACCCCCTTTGTCTCCATCCTCACTCACGACTGGAATGCGGCCCCTGAGAGCTTCTCCAAAATTGAATGTGGCCCTCGGGCTGAAAGATGTTCAACACCTCAGGTGTTGTGGATGTTCCCTTCAAAAATAAGCAGAACCTCTAGGCCAGCTTTCCCCAACCTGGTGCCCAGGCTCCAGATGTGTTGTACTACAACTCCCATCATCCCCAGCCAGTGTGTCCATGTAGTGGAAGACAATTGTTATTTCAAGGAGTTAGTGGTATATGATAATTGCCCCTTTTGGGCCTCGACTTTTGGTTGGGCCTGTTTCTTTAAGTTAAGCAATGCTGCTGCTTCTTATTCGTTCCCAGAGAAAGTTATCTGTCTGAGACTGAAAAATGAGAGGCTAGGAGATAAGCCTCTGGTGAGCTCTCAAGGGTAGTCAGAGTAGCTGGGATCGAGTTATCTATGCTGGCTCACTGGCAAAGGTTCTCAAAGTCATTGGAGTAGAGCTTCAGAATAGGGGTGGCGTTTATATGAGCATAATAGTGTGTGTGTGTGTGTGTGTTTAATACATTTGTATCCCGCCCTATCTCATTCCGATCTGAGGGTGATCATACAGAAAAAATAAATTTAAACAGTAAGAAACAATAAATAATTTAAACAGCTAAAAGCATATTAAGCCATTAAACAATCTATTACCAATTAAAACATCTAAAACAAAAAAACCATTAAAACAGTGTGCAACTTTAGGGAATTCAATAATCCCTCAAAGGATTTGGTAAAAAGCCACATTTTAACTTGGCACTGAAACGAAGCCAGTGTCTGCGCCAATCGGGCCTCCAAGGGGAGGTCATTCATTCCACAGCCAGGGTGCCCCAGCAGAGAAGGTCCTTTCCCATGTCCCACCATAGCGTACATGAATCCCTGAGACACTCCCAGGCTGGGATCTCAATGCAGGCTGATCCAGAAAGGTGCTGTGAGTAAGCCAGGCCATTAATGAAGTCATGTTCATTGCCATTTTGATGGATCCCCCAGCAAGTGGAGGGACGTAGGCTTAGAATCTTGCTCTATAGTGTTTTGCTTTCTTCTGTGTTGTTAATTTGCTCCTGCTTAATAAAATCTTTAGCCTTTGCCCATTAGTGTGCTCATACTATCCTGAATCCTAAAAAGAACCATTGCCTTTTAGCAATGCAGTCCATGACAGGAACTGCAGTTGAACACATCTGGAAGGCACCAGGTTGGAGAGGGATGCTGTAGGCCAAGTTCATCCTCACAAAGACCTAGCTTAGAATTTATCCATTGTCTTGTTGCGTTTGGGGCATAGCTCATACAAGGTGGCTTACAATACACACACAAACACGTGTATGTGTGTGTATGTGTGTGTGTGTATATATAGATAGATATAGATACACACACACACACACACAACAAAAACAGCAGCATATAAAGACATGGACTAGATAAACTGTTATTTTAATAAAACAGCAGCTTGAAAACTCCAATGAGCAAGATGTACATTAAGCACATTTTTGAAGACAACTCAGTAGAGCAGCATTAAAACCTTTTTTAAAGGGCCATCTGAAATAAATAAGTCTTTAAAGTGCCTTTAAAGGCCCGCAGTGTCAGGATCAAACGCAGCTCAGTAGGAAAGTAGATCTGTGCTTTCGGACTGGTTCCACTGATGATGATGTCTCCAAATCCAACTTCTGTGAAGAGGGCATTACCAAAAGGACAACCCTCCCCAGTGGGATGCAGATTTAGTTAGAGGAGACCGACTGAAATCAGTGGGAGGTAAGTTAGTTATGACTAGATCTGGATCCAATCCAATATGTACTTGGTACTGGTGCCAATATATATACATGTTCATTCTTGCTCTCAGCCTGGGTCTTCATGAGGATAAAATTGGCCAAGAGAATTATATCTGTAGCAGATGTCCACACTTCTCATATTTGTTGGGGATGTCCACACTGCCATACACAATACCTGTGAAATTAAAACCATCAGTGATTGGACCCTAGATCCTAAATACCCAAACGCTGTCAGTTGCTTGCAGTATATTCTCATCAGAAGGTTTTAAGCAGGGCTTTTTCTTAAACAGATGGAACGGACTCACAGAAATACAAGGACTCACGTTCTTCTGTTCATGAAAATATAGTAATAATCATTTAGATGATTAAATTAGACAGAAGATCAAGGGAAACAGTTTCCTCTGTTCTGTACAGACATTGTTCAGTTTATTTAAATATACCCAGACTGAATAGAGCTCATTAAATGGTGACGGGGATATAGAGAAAAAGACTATGACTTCAATCAGAAGGGAATAAACCCCATGGGGGGCATTATTAGAAAGAAATCCCATCCTGTTGAACTCAGTGGGACTTACTTCTGAGCAAGCATGGTTAGGATCACACTGCATATCTCCAAAAATGTCAGGCGAAAGATGCCCATCTGAAAAAGATCCAGCTACACTAACTGTGCAATCCTAAACATGTCTGTTCAGAAGTCCCATGAAGTTCAGTGAGGCATACTCCCAGGTATACCCACGCACCTAAGAGCAAGTCCCGTTGAACTCAATGGGGCTCACCTCTGCGTAGACAAATAGGATTGCACTGTAACTGTAGTATTACTCCCTTGGCCTTGGTAATTACACTCAAAATGGCAGAGGACTTTTTGTCCCACAACCATCACATTGATATATGTTCAAATTGTTATTCCATTTTTAATTGAAATCTTCCTCAATCCATCCTGCATTTACCTTGTCTTTCCCATGTGTTACAGTTTACAGCTGTGTTTTTAAATCTAATTTTGTTACAGCCACATCAGCTCTCCAGCTGACTGAGACTATTTTGAAATATTAGTATGTCCTCTAAAATGTTTGCATTTCTTCCCAAGTTAGTACCAACTAGTACACTGTCTACTTTTTCCATCCATGGCATCCATTCAATTGCTACTGGAATTAGTGGGATTAGAAGTGTCTCTGTATAAATGGATCTCCTCTTTTTCTTATGTTCCTCTTGAGTCTGAGAGCATGTGCAACTTCTGAATTATATGGTCTCCAGGTGACTTGAAACATCTCCTCCCCAGGTCACCAACAGTCTACAGAAGTAAATACACTGCTGCATTTCTGATATGCTGTATTGGATTCCTCAGACAGACCGTATTCTGATGTATGCAGGTGATTCATTTTTGCTCTCTCAGTTCTTCCATTTTTATTTATGTAGTTTACAAGATACCACTTATAATTCCTGTCACACATCTGTTGTGAAGCTGTAATCAATTCTCATCTCTAAAGAATTTTAATGCTAGGAGCTTGAAAGTGCGAAGCTTGATTATTATTATTGTAATGAACCTAATTTGTTGATCACACAACAATGCAGATTGAAACTGATGCTACAGTAAAACATTGCACAAAGGGACTCTCTCCCCAAATTGATTCTAGCACTGCAATGCATTGTGTAAATCTGACAAGACATTTATCCTTACCCTCCCACACTTTGCTGCACACTTGTGCCCCCCTCCAAAACATTCCTAGTTTGACCTTCTGAATCAATATCCCACTACCTAATTCTTGGGGCAGTATCCAACAGTGTAATTCCACAAACTCAAATATTGCTAGCAAAGCTCTGCTGAATCTTTCTATTCTGCAACTGTGCTTGTACAACTGTAAACTGACCCAGGGCATAGTCTGAAGGCACATGAGGCAGCCATCTTGCTAAAGCTAAGCAGGTCTAGGTCTGGTTGGTGCTTGGAGGGGAGACCACCTGGGAACCACATGTAGCCACCTTGAGTTCCATGATGGAAGAAAGCTGGGATATAAATAAATAAATAAATAAATAACCTTTGTTGGTTCTCCTCTTGTACATAGTTCAGAATCCAGTTTCCACTAGTGAAATGTAATTTGCACTAGTGGAATGACAAAGTGGGATACTGCCCTCTGTTAGGCTTCTTGAGGTACAATTCCATGCTTCAGGACAGGAACACTCTTTGCTAGTCTTTGTAAAATTTGCAAACCACAGCTACCCCTTGTATTTATCAAGTTAGTTACCTGTGGTGAGACTGACAGTTATTTTGACAATTTAGCAAAAAAAAACCCCACCCCATTTCAGATATTGGTGTTTTGTTTTGGTTTTGGTTTTCAAAGCAGAATCTGATGAGAAACAAAATTATAACCTGTGAGCCAGGAAGTCTGTGGTTCACATTTTGCCTCAGATGAGGGTTGCCAACTCTCCCCCCAAACCTACCTGGCCTGCTTTTGTGCCTTGATCAGCCACTTGGTATGTAGAAATCGACAGATGAGCATTTTCGCAGCATAGAGGTCAGCATTATCATATGCTCAGGACAGTTTGCATGGTTCTCATCCCTCTCTCCATTTTATCCTCACAGTAGGTCAGGCTGAGAGGTAGTGACTGGCCTATGGTCATCTAAAGGTCAAACTAGACATCACAGTAAACGCATTGTTAGCAACTACGTCCGGGTTTTTAAAAGTTTAATAATAGGTGTGGGATAATTTTAATTGGAATTATCAATTAATTATCAATTAATTAATTAATTAATTAAGCATGTGCAGAGGGAAGATTTAACACTTTCCACTCCACTCCAGCCACAATCCTGATAAAAACTGTGCGCCACTGCACTGCCACGCTGCCATCCAGCAAAGTCATTCTTGTTCAGACTGCCTATTGGTTTTTAAGCTGACTCGTTTGCTAAATCAGGTTTTACCTGTTGGGCTCTCTTTATTTCTTTTCTTTTTTACTCATAGAATCATAGAATAGTAGGGTTAGAAGGGTCCTACAAGGCCATCGAGTCCAACCCCCTGCTCACTGCAGGAATCCAAGTCAGAGCATCCCTGACAGATGGCTGTCCAGCCTCGTCTTGAATGCCTCCGGTGTAGGAGAGCCCACTACCTCCCCGGGTAATTGGTTCCATTGTCCATTAAAAACGCAAAAACAAACAAAAAAAATTGGTTCCATTAAAAACACAAATAAAATACTGATGTATTGTATTTGTGTTTTTAATTGATTTGTTTTTATATTATAGATTCATAGATTCATAGAATAGTAGGGTTGGAAGGGGCCTACAAGGCCATCGAGTCCAACCCCCTGCTCAATGCAGGAATCCAAGTCAGAGCATCCCTGACAAATGGCTGTCCAGCCTCGTCCTGAAGGCCTCCAGTGTGGGAGAGCCCACCACCTCCCCAGGTAATTGGTTCCATTGTCGTATTGCTCTTACAGTCAGGAAGTTTTTCCTGATGTTCAGCCGGAATCTGGCTTCCTGTAACTTGAGCCCATTATTCCGTGTCCTGCACTCTGGGATGATCAAGAAGAGATCCTGGCCTTCTTCTCTGTGACAACCTTTCAAGTACTTGAAGAGTGCTATCATATCTCCCCTCAGTCTTCTCTTCTCAAGGCTAAACATGCCCAGTTCTTTCAGTCTCTCTTCATAGGGCTTTGTTTCCAGTCCCCTGATGATCTTCGTTGCCCTCCTCTGAACCCTCTCCAGTTTGTCTGCATCCTTCTGAAAGTGTGGTGCCCAGAACTGGACACAGTACTCCAGATGAGGCCCAACCAGTGCTGAGTAGAGGGGAACTAGTACTTCCCGGGATTTGGAAGTGATGCTTCTATGAATGCAGCCCAAAATAGCATTTGCCTTTTTTGCAGCCACATCACATTGTTGGCTCATATTAGAATTATAGATTTGTATTTTATTATCATTAACCATCTTGAACACTATTTGGGTGGAAAGGTGGGATATTAATAAATAATAATAGCCTTAAGGGTGGAAAAAGCTCCCACTGGTGCCAAAGGGAGCTTTTCCCCCTAAGGCTAATAGCATGTACGGGGTGAAAGTTTGTGTGTGTGTCAGGATCAGGCTCCATGTGCCTGTTATTAACTTGTAACTAAGTAGGGACAACATGCTATCCACCATACTACCCCTCTTCTGGATGATAGTATGGAACTTCTTTACAGGGTTGTTGCAAAAGTGCAATCATTATCATGTCTGCAACTGCAGGCATGACACTGGATTAGAACAGAAAGAGAACATTTCCCCAAAGTAGTTTCTTAACTTGATCACAAGGTTGCTGTGTTTGCTTGTCTTTTACTTGGCCTGTGTTTATAGCACATGACACTGAAATTTAGCTTTCTCCATCACTTATCTCCAGACTAACAAAAGCTGTTTGATTTGTAATTTTTGCTCTTACGAGCACAAGATCAGGGCCAGCAAAATGGTTGGCAACACTTCGTTCATGGGGAAAGAAACAATGCCGCCGCCACTTTAGTTACACGGGAGCTTCAGACGTGCTGGCTTTCCGACACTTGTAGTGTGTGATACGGATTTAATTGGCATTACTTTGACTCCTTGGCTCAAGAAGCCATTTTGGTTCCAGAATGCACAGCCTGAAAAGCTGCCAGGGACATTGTGAAGGTTCTGGAACCCCACAGCAGAGGCGTGGGAGGCAGCCATACAATATATGTGCTTCCTCCTTGATTAGATGAGAGGGAGTTGTCCTGTGTAACTGTGGAAACGTACCAAAGCCTGCCCTGATTGTCAGCACCCAGCTGACTAACCCATGGCCATTCAAAAGCCCTAGTAGGAAAAATGACCCAATCCTGAAGTATCCCCGCCTCCTAGACAGCAAAGTCAAGTGTCACCTGAGCACCGCTGAGAAACCCTTGTGTTTTGAATATTGAGCTGGGTGCTGTTCCTTTTGTTTTGACCTCTGAAGGCTGGTGCCTCTGATTTTGGTGGGCTGTGAATCCATTCTGGGTTTCAGTCAGAACCAGGCAGAACTCTACAGGAGCTATCCAAGGTGCTGAACCATATCCTCAAAATAGGGTTGGCACCTTGGATAGCTCCTTTAGAGTTCTGCCTGGTTCTGACGGAAATGGATTCAACCCCCCACAGCCTCCATTGGTTTTGACCCATCCAGGGTCCAGCTTCTGAGTCATCCAGCTCTTTGTTCCCTTTGTTTTGAATCCTATCACTGCATTGGCATTTGGGCAGTCATGGTTCATTATTTTTGTTTTTGCATCCCTCATGCTGGTGTCCCAGCTCTGAGAATACCTGGCGTCCAATTGGCTTTAATATCATTTCTTGTGACTCTTTCCTAGGCTAGAACAATTCTCTGTTCCACTCTGGTGCCTGCTCCATGTCCCCAAGGTCAGAGTTTCCCTTTGTGCTTTCCAGTTGAACCACCTTAGTGCTGCATTTGCCCAGACAGATCTGTTACCTTGTACATCCATAGAGAACATTTTACCAACCCTGGCCCATTCAGTCCCAAAGGCAGGTTCCATACATGCTGGAACACAGTTCGATCCACAAGGACACACATGTACTCTGCGAGTTCTATGTGAGCTGTCAGCTTGGTCTCCAAGGGAGGTGGTCCAGAAGTGAGTTTAAGATATTGGAAAGTGGGTACCAAAAAGTCTTGAGCAGAATGCAGAATCTCTGAATTCTGTTGTGAACACTAAGAAGAAGGCCCATTGGCAAGCTAATGCACATTCATGCAAGTGCAAATGTGCACAAATCCACCCACAAAGGGGGGGGGGAAAGCTCCACAAGTCCACAGAGTCCGCGCAATTTGGGAAAAACCAGTCAGCTGTGATGTCCACAGGTTAGATTCATAGAAATTTGAACTCATTTGAATCCAGTTTCTCTGATATCTCTACTGAATGCTGAGTTGTCAGATGTTCACCTGATTTAATTGGAAAAAGCTGTGCCTGAAATCTCGGGGGTTGTAGCCTAAAGTATGCATTCGCTACTGGCCAGGTTTAAGGTTTTAGTACTAAAAGCCCTAAACAACTTGGGACCAGGATACCTGAGAGAGCGACTTCTCCCTCACCAACCTGCCCGTTCACTGAGGTCATCAGAGGACATGTTTCTGGTGGTTCCACATGGACCTATGGCCTGACTGGAGTCCACCAGGAAAAGAGCCTTCGGTGTGGTGGCTCCTTTCCTGTGGAATTCCCTCCCTGCCTTTGGAAGTCAGGTAGGCGCCAACGTTATGTTGCTTTTGGTGCCTCCTTAAAACATTGTTAATTCAGGAAGTCTTCCTTGAGTGAGTGGCCACAGTTTATCAAACTTGGTTTTATCAGAACTCTGTTTCTTTTTTAAATTAAATTATTTTAACATAGTGTTTTTATTGTTTATCCTGTCTCCTATTCACCACTCCAAAGTCTTTGGATGTGGAGCAGTATACAAATCCTGTAAATAAATAAATGAATAAAATGTAAGGTGCTTTCACATTAGCTATCACATTAGCTCCCACTGCCCCCATCCCAGCATTGACATAATTTCCACACTCATTTATTCTCAATAAGCCAGATGCCGTTTCTTCCACACTGTCGCATTCTTGGTGTCTTCCCAGTTTTAGTGCTGGCTCGTAATGATTTTTGGAATTTCTGCTACCATTGGGGGTAGTCTTCTTTGCTGTTGCTTTTGTTAAAGAATTGGGAATTGGAACTCCGTGCTGATCTATTGGGATATTCACCCCAAATATCCCTTGCTCCAAATGGTTCCTGTCAGCTCTACCAGGAGATTGGCCAGAATACTAGCAGGCAGGAGTAGATTTATGTCTTACTGAGCAACTAGGTAGAATACAGACTCTATGCTTTTCCCTTATGCCTCCATAAGATAAAGAGGCTAGAAGCAGCAGCTTGGCTGAGCATTCATGGAAATGGCATAGACCTTTTGCACTGGATATATAGGAACAGCCAGTGGGCTCCTTCACATGGGGCTTTTATCCTGCTATGGAGATTACTTACTCACAGAAGTTTGTGGGTCCTGTACACAATGCAATCCTCCTCCAGGGCACCTCCCACTCTTTGTGAGCTCTAATGCATTGTTTTCCATGATGATGAATGTCCGGCATTTTCCCTCCTCCCACCATGGAGTCGATGTAAATGTGGGTATACTGTGTAAAGTCGCTGTACTGCAAATTAAACAACAGCGCCACCTAGTGGCTTTATAATGAAACACATAGACCTCATTGAGAAGTTTAGTTCTCAAAAAAAGCCACGTAGAAAGGACCCGATCTAATCCCACAAAGATACAGGAAGCAGAAGCCCCGGTAAATTGCAGGATTTTTAACCTTGTGTGATGAAGCCCAGTATGTACCACGAGCTCCTCAAGCTGACTATGGGTGCTTCCACACAACAAAAAACTATTACTTCCTAAAGCTGTACAAGTGCTGCTAAGAGCTGCTTGACAGCAGGACACTCTGCCTCAGGAGAGGATGGCTCTCCTACACTTAAGGTATTCAAGCATTTAGTGGATGGCCTTCCATTAAGGGACAGTCCTCTAGCTTAAGGGCTGCCAAAGGACTGTCCTCTAGCTGAAGGTGTCCTCTATTTGAAGGGCTTTTCTGTCCAACTCCAGTTTAAAGATTATGAACCATAAGAACTGTTGCCCATCCACAATTAACACCTCCTGGACAGCAGGTTGAACAGGAGACACACCACTCACCTGCTCACAGTCTTCTGCCATATGGTGTGATCGACAGTATTTCTATTTAAATTAATGTAATAATTTCTAAATTTGCATCTCTATATATAAAATAGCATATGCAAATGTGCAAATTGGTGTCCTCTTTTTTGGTGGTGCATTTCCTCTGTTTTGGCGATTTTTAAGTGTCCACGCTAGGTGTAGCTATACCCTGCATTGTAGATCCTACATTGAGCAGAGCTTTGGACTAGGTGACATCCAGGGCTTCTTCACATGGAGCTTTTATCCTGCTATTGAGAGTGGTTACTCCTGGAAGTTTGCGGGTCCTTTAGATGATGTCGTCAACCTCCAGGGCATCTCCCGCACTAAATGACCTTTATTCCAGTTTTTAAAAGAGCAGTGATAATGAACTATCAAATTACAGCTCTTGAGTTCTGCTTGAGTTCCCTCCTGAAAAGAGGAAAACTCGCAATAAGAGGAGCTAGACAACAGTGCCATCTAGTGGCTGTATAATGAAACATATCAAAGACTCAGATAAGGGGGAAAGGAGTGGGGAAAGAGGCAGCGGGAGAAAGCACATGTAAAGGGAGTCTGTCATTATCCTGCATTTAAAACAGAAGCAGAAAGCCCCATTTTAAATGGGGGATTTTAGGCTGCTGTAGAGATGCTCTCAGTGTACCTACAAATCCCTTCATTCCATGATTCTATGTAGTCCTCACACTACTGAATTATTTCTTAAGAAGGGATAGCTAAGAAGGGATAGAAGGAAACATCACCCACCTCTCGCCTCTCAGCTAGAGCACTCAGCTTTGGTATTGCCAGGGAACCATCAACTGCCCATCTCTTTCCCACTGCCCACTTTCACTACTGATGCTGTTCCTGACCCAGGAGTGAGGAGGAGGAAGTCACTTTTCCTTTAGCTGGAGATCCTGCCATTCACTGCTTCAGAGGGGAATTTTCCCATGCTTTCCCATGTGAAGCGACAGGATATAGGGACATGTCCTGGGTGCAAAATGGGCAAAGGAGACCATATACTATAATGTCAGTTCTTAAAATGCCATGAATTGATGTAATATTAGGGAATAACTAAGTTTCTTTTCAACATGGTAGGAGAAAAGCCAGTTATCTGCTTGCTCAGAGGCTTCACAAGGGCAGCATGCCAGACAGAGTGGCACCATTGCAGGTTCTCATTGACTACACTCTACAACAGTAAAGCAGATTCAACCACCGAATGAATACTGCTGGCAGGGAAGCAGAAAACGGGAGGCACGTGGCACCAGATCGCAGCAGCTAGCAGGTCTTCTGTAGAAGGCTTCTATGCAAGAGCAGGCTATCTGAACAATGAGAACTTGGCATTTGAGCAGCATTATTCTGAATGGTCCACAACCACTCTTAACTTGTCCCAGTAGTGCAGGTTCTTGGGGTGGAGTGTGTGTGTGTGTGTGTGGGGGGGATAGGATCGGGTGCCTGTCCCTGGCACAGAAATGTCTAGCTAGGTCACTGTTGTGAATGAATTCCTGCAAGGAGTTAACAATGCTGATAGCATTCCACCACTGTTATAATGATGAGAATGTTGGTGTATATGAGGCCTGACAACCGAAAAGGCTCCGGACCATAATTTATAAATATATCACTATGATTTCTGACAGGCATCTCCCACCCACCGCCTCAGCAGCAGCGCTATCCAGAGGACCATTTCTGTAATGCAACACAATAAAGAAAGTCACGGTGGCATCTGCGCCTTGTTTATGGCTCCATTAGCCTTTCCTGAACTGCAAATTACTTGGCAGCAGCTGGGGAAGCAGAGGAGAACAACCACAGGAACTTCACAGCCCATTCAAGCCCTTTTGAGCTTGCCCTATCTGCAAAGGTATACACTTACCTTTTGCCATTTGTAAAAACTCATTCGTGGGGAATACATTTATGGCACATGGATAAATGCAGTGCAGGTGACTGTAAAAGAAAATGGAAAATGCTTTGGAAGGGCTTTAAGTGCAAAAGCTGTCATCATGTTATGGTGTGTATGTTACGTGTGTTTTTATTATTCCAATATATAAAATAGGCCAGCTGATTGTTTTTCTGCTCTGCAGATAAGAGGGAAGAGAATAAAGCACAGTTGGTTTCTTTATTAAAAACTACAACTACAACAGCAAGAAACTTGGGCTGCCCTCTGTGCCTTTAACTGCAGACTTGACACATAAAGATGTCGCAGTTGCATCTTTTCCTGGCATGGCAGTAAGTAGTAGGGAAAAGCATAATCTACTACCTTTCTGTGTGTCACACTGCTATTAAAGGCACAAGAGCAGGGCCAGAAAAAAATAGAGATGGCAATCCTAGAATTTGGCTGTGGGTTTTTTTTTTTTAAATGTTACGTGGCTATTTTGCTAAATGGCACAAGTACAGCCAGGGACGGGGCAACAGCTTAGTAGTAAAGCACATGCTTTGCATGCAGAAGGCCCCAGGTCCAGTCCTTGGCACCTGCAGTCCCCCAAAGGACCTGGATTTCCTACATCGGGGAAGGGGATGGTCTTACAAGATCCTCAGAACCCTTTGACTCTAGGTAGCAGGTGACGCAAAGGACCTCCACCTGTGGCTACAGACAGGACTGGGCTAGATCAGAGTCCCCAACCTTTGTTGATCAGTGGGCAGCATTTCCCCTTGATGGATCACTGCCTTGTTGTGGCGAAGGGGCTTGCATAACTCAGTGAAGCCATAAGCTATGCTATTCAGGGCCACCCAACACGGACAGGTCATGGCGGAGAGTTCTGACAAAATGTGGTCCACTGGAGAAGGAAATGATAACCCACGCCAGTATTCTTGCCAAGAAAACCCCATGGAACGTATCACAAGGCTAAAAGATATGACGCCAGAAGATGAGCCCCTCAGGTCGGAAGGTGTCCAATATACTACTGGGGAAGAACAGAGGGTATTTCCAAGTAGCGCCAGAAAGAGTGAAGCGGCTGGGCCAAAGCCGAAAGGACACTCAGCTGTGGATGTGTCTGGTGGTGAAAAGAAAGTCCGATGCTGTAAAGAACAATATTGTTTAGGAACCTGGAATGTCAGATCAATGAATCAAGGTAAGCTGGAGGTGGTCAAACGTGAGATGGCAAGATTGAACATCGACATCTTGGGAATCAGTGAACTAAAATGGACAAGCATCAGCAAATTTAATTCAGGTGACCATCATATCTACTACTGTGGGCAAGAATCCCTCAGAAGAAATGGAGTAGCACTCATAGTCAATAAAAGGGTGGGAAAAGCAGTACTGGGGCACAATCTCAAAAATGATAGAATGATCTCAGTACGAATCCAAGGCAAACCATTCAATAAGACAGTAATTCAAGTCTATGCCCCAACCACTGAGGCCGAAGAAACTGAGGTTGATCGGTTCTATGAAGACCTACAACACCTTCTAGAACTAACACCAAAAAAAGATGTCCTTTTCATCATAGGGGATTGGAATGCCAAAGTAGGAAGTCAAGAAATCACCGGCATAACAGGCAAGCATGGCCTTGGTGTACAAAATGAAGCAGGACAAAGGCTAATAGAGTTTTGCCAAGAGAACACGCTGCTCATAGCAAACACTCTTTTCCAACAGCACAAGAGGCGACTCTACACATGGACATCACCAGATGGTCAATATCGAAATCAGATTGATTATGTCCTTTGCAGCCAAAGATGGAGAAGCTCTATACAGTCAGTAAAAACAAGACCTGGAGCTGACTGTGGCTCAGATCATGAGCTGCTTCTTGCAAAATTTTGGCTTAAATTGAAGAACGTAAGGAAAACCACTAAACCATTCAGGTATGACCTAAATCATATCCTTTATGAATATACAGTGGAGGTGATGAATACATTTAAGGGATTAGACCTGATAGACAGAGTGCCTAAGGAACTATGGACAGAGGTCCATAACATTGTTCAGGAGGCAGCAATGAAATCCATCCCAAAGAAAAAGAAATGCAAGAAAGCAAAGTGGCTGTCTGATGAGGCTTCACAAGTAGCTGAGGAAAGAAGGGAAGCGAAAAGCAAGGGAGAAAGGGGAAGATATCTAACTGAATGCAGAGTTCCAGAGAATGGCAAGGAGAGACAAGAAGGCCTTCTTAAATGA
The DNA here is from genome assembly GCF_057233095.1 of Heloderma suspectum. Lineage (NCBI taxonomy): Eukaryota > Metazoa > Chordata > Lepidosauria > Squamata > Helodermatidae > Heloderma > Heloderma suspectum. The sequence continues at coordinate 30,562,374 of NC_139459.1, forward strand.
GCAATGCAAAGAAATCGAGGAAAACAATATAATAGGAAAGACTAGATATCTCTTCAAGAAAATTGGAGATCTCAAGGGAATGTTTTGTGCAAAGATGGGCATGATAAAGGACAAAGAAGGCAGGGACCTAACAGAAGCAGATGAGATTAAGAAGAGGTGGAAAGAATACACAGAAGAACTATACAGGAAAGATCTGAATGTCCCTGATAGCCATGATAGTGCGGTCGCTGAACTTGAGCCGGACATCCTCGAGAGTGAAGTCAAGTGGGCCTTAGGAAGCATTACTAACAACAAAGCTGGTGGAGATGACAGTATTCCAGCTGAACTATGTAAAATCCTAAAAGATGATGCTGTTAAAGTGCTGCACTCACTATGCCAACCAATATGTCAACAGTGGCCACAAGACTGGAAAAGGTCAGTTTACATTCCAATTCCAAAGAAGGGCAATGCCAAAGAGTGTTCAAACTACTGTACAATTGCGCTCATTTCACATGCCAGCAAGGTATTGCACAAAATCCTACAAGCTAGGCTTCAGCAGCATGTGAACTGAGAACTACCGGAAGTACAAGCTGGGTTTCAAAGAGGCAGAGGAACTAGAGATCAAATCGCCAACATTCGCTGAATCATGGAGAAAGCAAGAGAATTCCAGAAAAACGTCTATTTCTGCTTCATTGACTATGCTAAAGCCTTTGATTGTGTGGATCACAACAAACTGTGGCAAATTCTTAAAGAGATGGGGGTACCAGACCACCTTACCTGTCTCCTGAGAAACCTGTACGAGGGTCAAGAAGCAACAGTAAGAACCAGACATGGAACAACCGATTGGTTCAAAATTGGGAAAGGAGTACGACAGTGGAGCCACCAGCCTCCACTGCTGAGTTGGGAGGTCTAGATTTGGATAAGGTGGGTCAGAATTATGGCCTAGCCTGGCAAGTCCAAACTCACTTGTTATCAGTTTCTTCGCTATAGTTCTGGACTTCCTTGTCATAGAGTTCAGGAAGGAAGGTGACTCTTTGCATGGTCGTCATGGGTGAATTGAACAGTCAGATCTGAGTGTGCAAATCTGGTTCTGAAGCATGAGATCCATTGCAAGTATAAGAGTCTTTGGATATAGGTCAATCCTTTTTTGAAATGCTTAAGCAGGGGATGAATTTGGTCCACTATAGAGTTTTTGAGCATCAGCCTAAAATCCTGCATTTAAAACAGGGCTTTCTACTTCCATTTTAAATGCAGGATCACAACAGATGCCCTGTAAATGTGCTTCCTTCTCCCCCTCCCCTTTCCCCCACCCCTTATCTGAGTCTTCCATATCTTTCATTGATCTCGCTCCTCTTCTTACAGCTTTTCATTTTTCATGGAGGGAACTCAAGCAGAACATAACTGGGGTAATTTCATAGCTCATTATCTGCAGTCTATTTAAAAATGGAATAAAGGTCAATTAGCGCAGGAGACACCCTGGAGGTTGACAGCCTGCAAACTTCTGTGAGTGAGCAATTTCAATAGCAGGATAAAAGCTCCATGTGAAGGAGCCCTTTGAACCCACACACAGCTCTGTTCTCCTGTCCTCTAGTCTGTGTGCTTAGTTGAAAAAGCACCTCAAGCCTTTCCTTCACATCTTATTCATCTCTGTCTTCACCTAGCAAGGAAATGCCTCTTCCTTGTTAGGATCCCCACCTGGAAACTCTTAGGCAGTTGTGACTGACAGTACCTTCTAAGCTGCCTGGGCAATTATCTTCACATATCCTTGAGTGAATGCCGCCCCCTTTGTCATCTCCTGTGACATTTCTCTCAGTTTTGATTGTGGAAAATCTTACGTCCTCTCTAAGTTCAGAATGTTGCCTGGTGAGAAACAGGGGCATGGGGGATTTTAGTGTCTGCACATTGATCTCCAAAGATACTCCTAGTTCTGCACCAACTACAATATTGCTGTTAGCACAGAAAAGAAGATAGGCCTGCATAATTGGATACCCTTAACTTCCAGCCATAAAATGCAACAGATACACTCACAAGCTGACAGCAAGATGAGGAGCTGCTGAAAGGAAGTAGCTGAGGGAGGCACACAATCTCTTCGGCAAGTGCTATGCAGATTATGGAACATGGTTGCAGGTGTGCGCTCAGCCACCCACAAGTGCTTACACAGCGCATAATTAGAATTACTTCGCAATTTCTCTCTTAGGCATAAACAAAGCACGGTACCTTTCCTTCAAATTGCTTCTGGCAAGCAAAGCATTTGCAACATGCATGGATGGAAATAAAACAGAACTGAGAATTGAAAAAGGGTGTTTCATTGAGGGCTCAGCCCAGCCACATCCCACATTTTGCTGTCTTTTTTCGGTGAGTGTCAAACAGTGGAGAGTAAATTATTCGTGGCTGTTGGAGTGAATCCCCTCTGAAAAATGCCACCTCCAGATCCATTTTGTCAGAGCAAAACAATGGATTTCTTTCTGTCGGCATTTAGAATTTCAGACATTAGAGACCTGCTGTACTTTTATATCAGGGGTGCAGAATCTCTTTCAGCCTGAGGGCTGAATTCAGTTTCAGAGAGGCTATCGGGGGCCACATTCCAGTGGTGGGCGGGGCCAAAGGCAAAAAGGGCAAGGCCAAAAATGCCAACATATTTTAGCTTAAAGGTCTTAGTGCCAGTTATTAAGCCTTAGGAGAGGTGTTTCAACCTGTTAGAATGCGGGGGAAAGCATAAAAGCTGGGAAATCACCAAATGATTGGCAGTTGGGGGGAAAGGAGGAAGTGGAGTCAGGAAAGGGGCATGGCCTTCTAGGGAACCCTAAAGGGCCGGATTGAGACCTGGACCTGCGACTCAATACCCCTGTTTTGTATGGACAGTTTCTCTCTTTTATCACAGGAGCCAGGACTGTTCTAGGACATCACAGATGTTTCCATGTGTGTCTTGTGCACTGAAAAACTAAAGAAAACAAAATTCACCTGGCTGCTCCTTGGGCTGCCTTTACATTAAAGTAAAAACCTGCCGTCCTCCTGTTGTAGAGCCTTTCTGCGTTTACAGCAGGCTCCCAGACCGCGACCATGCAATTGCTGCGAGGGGAAGCTTTTAATTTTCAAGGTTTCATAGAACTCAATGAAACAGTGGCATCTAGTGGCTGTTTTAATAGCATTACAATCCAACTTAAATAGTTCATTATTTCCGGATCTTTTTGAGATGGAATAACCAGGAAATACCTCTGGATGTGCCCTGGAGGTTGACGGCATCATGAAAAGGACCCCCAAACATCAGTGAGTGAACCATCTCAATAGCAGGATAAAAGATCCGTGCGAAGGAGCCCTTGCATCTCCTTTTAAAGATGGGAGTTGGGGTTTTCCTTATGCTTGGAGGTGCTGCAGCAGCTGTCAGTGCCAAATATCAGGACAACTGCACAAGTTGGTATGATTGCCTCCCAATGCATTTTGAAGAACTCTTTATCAAGGGAAAGATTTCTATATTCCATAACAAAAACCACTCGGACTAAAAATGTGTGCTGTGGCACACCAAATCCAGCCAAAGCAGTTTTTGTATACTGCTGCCAGTGCACAACTACAGGAGCACTAAATTTATGTGTGTGCATCTTTTCTCGCAGTCACGCAGAATCATGGGTTTGGACAATTTAAAGTTGCATGAGCTATTGGTACTTTTCACACATGACCATTGCAAGCATTTCTTGGAACTACATGTTGTAATAGATCCAATCAAGGCAGTGTGGATTTGGGCTAACTCTCCTCATACACACTTCCTCAGGAGGGGAGCCCCCAATTTTAACTTGAATTCCATTTTAGAAGGAATTCAGCACCAACTGTAGATAGAAAGATAGAAGACATTCCAAATGCTTCAGCATTATAAATATTTCTCAGTGTGGATTTTTTTTTTTTTAAGTGAATGCTCTCCCTGAAGTCTCAGGGGGTTACAATTAGGAACACATAATCAGTACACATGTTTACACAAAACACCAGCTGCTAAAGACTCCCTATTGCTTCTAATGTAATGCTGTGGAATGGGGGCTTTACTGGTCGTTGGAGACTGAGAGTTATAAATGTGGATAATTCTGTAATTCTAGCATACTTTGATCCAGTGTGGAAATGCACAATGCAAAATATTAAAGCAGACTATATCAACAATATCTGGCTGATAAGGCCTGGGCAGTTGAACATGACACGCAATAGCTGGTAAACATGAGACAAGAAAGGAGAGCCACAGAAACAGGTTTCTGTAACACTATGATTGGAAGAAGATTGGCATCCAACAGAGTGCCAACCCTACAAAGATGCCTGTGAAATAAAATTAAGTATCTGCTACAAAAAGTCTCACAAACCTGCCTTCCCAGTCTGCCATGGGTCAATCTTCATCAACTCTGTCATGGATATTTGGTTAGTTATTTCTTTTATTTGGTATTTAATTAAAAACAAATTAATACATTTATCCTAAAAATTTGCTCTGGTGTAGTCTTTCACTGATGAAAGACTCTTGCAATTATTGGTTATGCCTAAAGGGGAAAAAAAATGTTACAAGTTTATGCTAGACAAATTCATGGAGCTTAGGGCCATCAACAGCTATTAGTCATTAGTCATCGTGACGATACAGGTGAAAACTGCAACAAAATGCTGCAGTTTGAAGAGCTCCAGCTCAAGATTCCAGCCAGTCACACACACCCTTTTCCAGGATGCTCCATTCCATCACATTCTTCCTCACCTCCAGTTTCCTGGGTCTTTTTTAAAAAAACCTCTCCCCAGTCAGTCAGCATTCTGTACCCACTGAGCACGCTCCATCTTCGTTGAGCTGGTTTGAGGGGGGGGCGCCCCTTCAGGGTTTGCTGGGAAGAAGAATAAGTAAGGGCACAATCCTAACCCTACTGAAGGAATGTTCCAGTGTCAGAGGCCTCCAAATATCCAGTGATCTGCAGGCAGAAGCCCAGCAAAGCAGAAGGAGTAATGGAGGCCATTTTCACCTCTCCGTTCTCATAGTTTTTTCCCCTCTAGATGCGCTAGAGGAACAGTTCTGGTCCCACAGGTGCGGCTGGGGGTGGGACTGGAGCTGGAGAGGCCACAGGATAATGTGAATTCTGGCCTCTTCCCTTCCCTCCCTGCCCACCCCTTTTTTTTGCCTCCCTGGGCCTCCTCTATATGGCACCACTTTAACCCCCCACCCCATTGCAACTGCGCAGCAATGTGGCTTCAAATCAGCAAGCCCTGTGATACACTGGCCATGTACTGCGCGCTTCCCTAACAGACTCACCATGCCCTTTTCTTTCTTTTTTTTGCCATTATACTCAAATGCACAGCTGTGCAGTCCTGTGAGTGTGGGAGCACAAGATTTGAGTGGCTGTTTCTTAGGTACAAAGTGGGTATTTTGTGCTCCTTCATTTCTGCACCATCAGTTTTTGTCAGTCCCCCAGCCTGAGACTCTCCCGATGGTTCGCAATCACAAGCATGAGCACTACGTGCCTAGCCATCACTCCAAAATGGTGGCTGGAGTGATGCTGGTCCTCCCCCAAGACCCCCCCTCCCAGCCCTTGGGTACTGAGTCCAAAAGCAACCGTTGCGAAGATATGAAGCTGCAACAATGTGTGAAAGCATGATTAAATAGATGAAAATGCCTCTCGGTGTCTCTGTAACTGCACAGCTGCGAAGGGATGGGGGAAGTAAAGGGGTGTCACAGAGTGACGCAGGCACTACGTATGCCTACAACACGCCCACTGCAAAATGCAAAGTTGGTTTGGGGAAGGGATAGATAGCTCACAACTGCAGGGAAACCCTTGGAACTCTGCATTTTCTGGGAGAAAACCACGGATGGCTGCAAAGTTGTGACTACATCATCTATCATGAGGGACCTCGACTCGCACCCGCCCCAGAGTAAAAGCTGGGTGTAGATGGACCCCGGACAGCAGTTGGGGGTGGGGGGAGAGTCAGAACTCAGAGTGTCTATGGAGACAGAATTGTCTACGGCTTTAGGAAGGGGAATCTGAAAATTCCTATGGTCTCTGGAACGCTCTCCCAATGACCATAAGATTGCTCTCTAAATGTTTTTCTTTTTTTCTCTTTTTTTTCCCAATGGAAATTGAGGCTGTAATTTCTAAGAATGTGAAGCTTCGTATGAGTTTAGTTTATTTTTTATGGGAATGTGTGGTTTGGTGTGTGTTTTTGGTATATAGTAAGTACAGTATCTTATTTGTCATTTGAAAATTTTCTAAGATAATTGAACGCAAACATACCTTACTGGGGAAATAATTTTCAGTTGGTTGTTCCTGGGAGAAATTAGCTTGTTAGAATTCTTTTTGTTTGTTTTAAATGTATTAGCTGGTTGTGTTTTAAGGTTTTAGGTAGATTATATATGTATTTTTATGTGCTCCTAGATTGCCCTTGAAGAAGGAATTCTGCTCCAAAACTTGTTGGGCATAAATAAATCAACTTGGCACTTAAGGCCAGATCTACACGTTGTGTCATATCATTACAACCCCATCATACTAACGCTATATCTCTCTTGTGCATTTATACCTCGTAGGACACACAATGACATTTGTTGCAGTATTTTGGATAATGTGGAATAAAAAGCAGGAAATAAGCTACAATAGCAGTATATAGAATGTGTAATGTGCCCCAACAGTTACCAGTGCATTTCAATACCACTATAAAGCAGTAGTGCAGATCTAGCCTTAGAGAGAGAAGCATTTCTCTATTCCTGCATCCAGTGCCTCTCTCCATTTGGTTTTGAGTGAGATTTGAACCTGGTGCTTCCCTGCTCACGCTTCTCTTAGGGCACAATCCTGTGCATGTTTAGACAGAAAAAGTCCTACAACTTCCAGCCATGCTGGCAGGGGCATACTGGGAGTTGTAGGACTTTTTCTGTCAAAACATGCATAGGATCGTGTCCTTGGTCACTGTGCTGCTCATTGTGCACCTTTGAGGAAGGGCTGTAGCTCAGTGGTACAGTAATTGTTTTGCATACGAAAGGCCCCAGGTTCAATCCCCAGCATCTCCTGGTAAATCAGGGCCGTGTTTCCATGACAACAGAAGGAGAAACTAATGGAGGAGTACCAGATTCTTTAAAAAAGGAATAAACTTTGCTGCACTTTGGTCCATGCAGGACTCCACGAGCAGGTTCTCCGCACCAGTAAAAATTGCTTCACAGAACATACTTCCAGATGGGGGTGGGGGGTGGCATGAACATCATCTGACTGAGCAATGATGTTATTTCTCAACCAATAAGAGAGGCTTCCCCCCTCTCCGTCCCTTTCTCCTTTCCCCTGAAAGTCCAGATGCACCTGCATTTCAGGAGCAAGTCTTACGGAGCACAGTCGGAGTTACTTCCAAGTAGATACACATATGCTTGTGCTGGGAAAAGGGAGGGGGAGAGAACACAAAGATGGGAAACCAGCCCCCATTTTAACCCACAGGATCTCTATAATGAAGGGTGGAAGTAGTTACTTCCTAAGGCAATAAACCAAACAAAGGCGAATCAGAGCCTCAAGATCGCACTTCACTTAGGGAATTGGGCTTTAAACTGGGCCATGTCAACTGAGGGCATTCAGAGGGCAAGCTCATGTGGGCATTCAGAGGGCAAGCCTCATTCAGCACAATGGGAGTTACTTCTGAGGAGACACTAATTGGTTTGTGCAGGGACGGGAAACACACAGGAAGCGCCCTTTGACCAGTGATCATGGTGAAAGGCACACCCCTGGGCAGGGCTCACATACCTGAGGTACATGCGGGGGCTGGGGCACACAATAACTATACTGCTGAGAACCTGACTTGAGGAAAAGAATCGGACTTTAAGCAGTCTCAGGAAATCTGGTTTTTCCCTGATAAGCTCCGGGGTGGCTGCTGGATGGCCACAACGTCATGTATCCCTAACGGTCTCAACATGCAGCTGGATTAAAACACCCCCCTGGGAAAGTCCCCTGCTTGGAGAGCCCCTGCAGCCTTCCCCAACCTGGTGCCCTCCAGAAGTTTTGGACTACAACTCCTAGCATTCCTGACTATTGGCCTTGATGGCTGAGGCTGATGAGAGCTTTGGTGAGTAACGCTTAGGATCTTGAGAAGTTTTAGTGAGCTAGTTTGAAGTTTCATTTTATTTTTAAAAGCAACTGACTGTTTCTCAACTTCTTTCGACTTGATATTGGATTGGAAACTGGAGTTGATTTGATCCTCTTGTCTAGCCTGGACATTGGTCAACCCGTGCACTGGACTGCTTGGCAAATAAACTAACCAGGTTGCTGAGGAGTTGAAAGGAAGCTCTGAAAAAGGGGGCTAGCATTCTTCATATATACCAGCCAAATGCCCTGTCTTCTCCCGGGGGCAGGAGAAGGGATATTAAAATCACATGGGCCGGCGGTGGTGGTGCTATCTCTGAAGAATAGAGACACATGGTTGTCTTGCAGCCTGGCCTACCTTACAAGGTGGAGATGCAGACATACCGCTGCAGCATTCTTCAATGTGGTGCCCTTCAGATGTTTTGGACTACAGCTCCCAGCATTCCTGACCATTGGCCTTGATGGCTGGGGCTGATAGGAGTTGAAGTCCCAAAGAATCTGGAGGGCACCAGGTTGAGGAAGGTTGCAATACTGGGCTAGATGGACAAATGGTATGACTCAGGAGAGGGCATCTTCCTGTCTAATGTCCGATTTTGCTCTTTACCAGGTTGCATTTGGCAGAGACGGCAAAGCACCACTGCTGGGAGATCAAATGCTTAAATATTATTTTGTTCCTCATTGAGCTGACTGCTCGGGAATTTATGAATTTGAACAATGGTCAATTTCCCCCATAACCCCCAGAGAAAGCTATAAAACCGGGTTTAAATTAATGTAGTTGCAGGAGAACATTGTTATCGAAATATTGGGGCTTCATTTGTATGCAGCACCATTAGCCTTTATGCGATAAGGACGGGAGGGGGGCAGTCATGCCGTTTTATTAGTTCGCCTTCACCTTTTGCCACCAGGGCTAATTTGCACTGAGATTGCTTGAATCGATGCCACGAGTAAATTGCCACCTCTCATCATTTGTAAAGAGAACCATTTTTGAAGCATTTTGAACAATTTGAAACCATGAACGCAAGAACAGAAACAGGGAGAGAGGCCCATCGCTTTGACAAAAAGCAAGTGATGGGAATGATTCAATTACATTTTGTGTGCTGACCTATAAAGCTCTGTGTGTGCGTGTTTGTGTGTGTGTTGCGCAGTGGAGGGAGGTGGAGGAGAGAGCACTTTGTAGGGGAGAACATAAGATGGTGCTCTAAATTTTGCCGAAGTGTTTTTGCTCTGGCTTTCAGGTAGTTCGTGGCTGAGTCTCCGCTTCAACGGGACTGTGATCGAGATAAATAGAGGGGGATACTACTGACAAAGGGCTGCAGTGGCTTAATGGTTAAGACGCTGAACTGCAGACTGGAAGGTCGGCAGGACAGCAGTTCGAGACCCGAGTGCCACGTGACAGAGTGAGCTCCCGTCTTCAGTCCCAGCTCCTGCCAACCTAGCAGTTCGAAAGCAAGAAATTGCAAGTAGATAAATAGGTACCACTTCGGCGGGAAAGGTAACAGCGTTCCGTGCACCTCGGTGTTCAGTCATGCCGGCCACATGACCACGGAAGTGTCTTCGGACAGCGCTGGCTCTTCGGCTTAGACATGGGGATGAGCACCACACCCTAGAGTCGGACACGACTGGTTGGGGACACCTTTACCTTTTTTACTACTGACAAGGCTCTGTGTGTTCCACAGTGCCACCTGTCTGTCTCTGCCTGTGAGCATCCTGACTATTCTGTATTCTGCTATGTATGTGCATCTAATTATAGAAGTCTACAGTCCTTGAGATTCTGGAGGACTAGTCTGAGCCAAGGAGGCCCCACAACCTGGGGACAGCTCAGATGACTCCCAAAGGGCACCAAAGAAAAAAAGGGGCATCCAGAACAGCACCCCGCTCCTCAGGAAGAGAATTTACTTGGGCCTCCCTCAAGATTGGCAGCGGCTCTGAGCCTTTGCAGTTAGTTACTGTGCTCTTGAAATACAATTGTGTTTATTATTATTACATTTGTGCTCCACCTTTTTCCTCTGGCAAGGAAGCCAAGGCAGCTTATGTGGTCCTCCTCCTCCCCATTTTATCCTCACAACACCCCTGTGTAGAAGGTTGGTCAGTGGTTGGCACAAAGTCACCAATGGAGCTTCATAGCCAAGTGGGGACTAGAACCCATGTCTCCTGTGCTCCAGGGGGCCATCTACACGGCACCACTTTCAATGTTCACTCCGTCGTAACAGCGCAGCATTGCAGCTGCAAATTAGCTTCTGCTGCGGTACACACGCGATTTACTGCGGTCTTCTCCATTTGAAAAACCCACTGTGAACTGCGGCAGTCGCGCTGCTCTTTTTTTTCTTTTTTACCATTATATTTAAATTTTTAATGTGCAGCTGCGTGGCCACGTGAGGGTGGGGGTAGGATACTTCATGGTTTAGTGGCTGTTTTGTATCTTAGGGGTTCTTTTGTGTCTGTCCATTCCTCTTTGGTAAGATGTCTGCTCCTTCATTCCCATGCCAGCTGTTTGGCATGGTAACTCTCACGACGGTTTGCACATGCAAAGGGGCATGCCCACATGAGAGGTACGTGCCTACCCATCATTCCAAAATGGATACCTCTCTGTTACTGCGCAGCTTCAAAGGAACAGGGAGGAACAGGGAGGAGTGAAAAGGCGTCACAGAGTGATGCAATCACTAAGCACACCTACACCATGCCCACCGCAAACTGTAAAGTCAGATCAAGGAAAGGACAGACAGCTCAGCAACTGTGGTAAACCCGCAGCAAGCTAAAAAAATCGCAGCACACAATGCCTCTGCGGAAATCTGCACTTTCCCTGTGAAAACCACGGTTAGGCTATGAAGCGGCAACTGCATCGTATGTCCCAAAGGTCCTCGGATGGCAGCAGCCCCCGAATAAATGGCTCACATAGATGGGGCCCGAGTCCAGCACTCTAACCACTACAGCACCCTGGCTCTCAGTACTATGCGATTGAGGTTTGGACTGGATGATCTCTGGGATCTTTTCCAACTCAGTGATTCTTTGACTGTAAGATTGGGGTCTAGGCAAGAGTCTGGTAAAGGGGTCAAACCACGACAAGTAACTCTTTAAAAAAGAAAAGAAATGATAGGCTATTTGCTCAGAAGAGATAGCCTTAACGATGGCTAAGGAAATAACAGGGGATTCTTCTTCAGCCCACTCCCACTGGGGATGATGTAAGCAAGGAGTCTCTGTGTTAAAAGGACAGATGGGCAGTTTGGAGTCAAAGAGAGAAAGGACAGAGGGAGCTGGGTTTGCAGAGCTCTGAAGCTCCTTCATGTGCTTGCTGTCTCCCTGGAGATCTGATGGGGGAAACAGTGAACTTTGGGATATCTGTCAGAATGTTTAATGCTATACCTTCACCTATGCTCCAGCTGCAGATTTGTAAATTGATGAAAGTATCACAAAACGCCAGAAGCCTCCAGTGACTTCGTTCTAAAGGAGACCAAAACCAGGGGAGCACAGTTGTACCCCTGAAACTTCTCACCGCTCAGAGGTTATGTGGCTCAGCAGTGCAGCGTGTACATGTGCCAGTTAATGCACAGAGAAGTGCTGCTTACCTCTGTTCAGAAGCCTAGACTCTCTCACTTTCTCTCCAAAACCATAATATGCAGTGTCCCCATGAGCTTTCTCCTACCTTATCCCAGTGTTCTTCCAACCCCAACCCAGCACAGTACAGTTGCACAGAGACAGTTGCGCTGGAGCAAATGATTACAATGATGTTTTGTTTTTTAAAGCCTCCACCTCTGATGTCAAAGAATGCAGATCTCCAAAGGTGAAAAGCCAATTCATCATTGGTGATTAGTTTACATTTTCTAGCATCTTTCATCCAGCGCAGCAGGAAAAGTCAAAATTTATGGACTACCATAAAGTCACTTCCTCATGTAGTAGCAGAAAATGCAAATTGTCCTCTGCAATAGTTTCTTAGCTTCAGAGGGAATACTCGCTGGTATTTAGGAGGAAGGATAGCTTGTGTGATTATTATGGATATCCATTTTCTCTTACTTGCAAACTTTTCAGTAGTCCTCCCTTTTCACTTTTTTTTTAAATGTAAAAAATAAGTTGGAAAACTGCTCCGGGGATGGTGGCAGGAAATGGGTGCTAGCCAATAGGCACCTGCTCAGCCAGTTGTTTCCTGGCTTAGAGTGAACTGCACTGAGAACTTGCAGAAATGGTTTCTCAAAGCTTGGCCCAGCTTGAAAAAGGTATGTTTGTACTGAATGAAAGGGCTCATAGCTGAGTATAGGGATGTTTTTGAGAAAGCAAGTAGGGATGCTCGCATAGGCGAGCAGCACATCTATTCAAATTAGGGTGGCCTACATTACAGAGGACTGTCCTCTCTTGGAAGGCATCTTCTATTTGAAGGGCAGTCCAGCCTAAATCTGGATGAAAACCTAAGAAGGGAGAGCAGGAGACCTTGAAGTTGTCTGTCAGCAGTTAGCACCTGGACAGCAAACCAAACAGGCACACAGCTCATCTGGGGCATTTCTACATGAGGCTTTTATCCTGCACCTTTACCAAAGGTTCTGCTTCTGGATTCTTTGCAGGATTAAGATCAACTCCTTTACATATGCTTCTTTCTGGGGGGGTTTCTTTCCCTGCCTTTCTTTATGTTTCATTATACAACCACTAGATGGTGCTGTGGTATAGCAGAATTGTGCAATTACATGAGGCTCTCATTCCATCATTTCTAAATAATAACCAGACTTTCCTTGTTAGGAAAAAAAAAACCCGTGATAATGGTTGCAAAGCATGGGAGAGGCCCTGGAGGATAACAGCATTGTGTAAAGGACCCGCAAACTACGGTGAGTGAGCAACTGTACAAGTGCACAATATATGCCTCATATAGAAAGGCTCTGGGTCACAGTGAGATACATTGTATTTCTATTTAAGTCATAGCAATTCTCTCTAAATGTGCATCTATACATATAAATTAGCATGGACAAATCTGGATCATCTTTTGTCCTCTTTGTTGGTGATGCATAAGTGGCTACCTTAGGTCAAATTCAGGGTGGGTAGCACAACCCATCTCAAGCAGACTGCCTACCTCGATTCTGCACATGCACAGCTATCAGCTCCTCCATCCTGGCCCCCAAGGGGGAAAAGTTTACCTTGGGAGCCAGGGCAGGGTAGCAGGGAGCAGATGCTCCCTTGAAGATAAGAGAGGTTATCTTCCTTTGTGCTTCTTTGTAATCTGAAGAAGACGCTGCCAACATAGTGACACTGGCATCATCTCTCTCCACCCACCCCAGTGAAAATGGGAGAGTGGCGTTTGACACCCATGATCCCTGGAAGAAAAACACATTGCCTGCATCATCGTGTTGGCAGCATCTTCAATTTAGAAAGTGCCTTTTCCATTCAAGCAGCTATCTGGACTAAGTAAGTTTTGGTAGGGGAAACCGAGTTGCACTCTGTATGAAACCATCTTATTCTGGGACCTCGTTGTACTTAGGAACTGGACAAAATCATCCAGACAAGATGATGGGTACCAGGGCTTTATTAGACATTTCACTGAATACAAAGAAACATTTGTTTATTTTTACATTAAATGCACATTCTTGTAATAAAAATTCACATTTGCTATACAGAACTATAGCCATTTATTTATTTATTTATTTTTGATGCAACATTTATTACAGTACCCAGATCCTAAAAGAAAGAAAGAAAGTGCACATTTCAATTTGAGCCTTTGGTACACATTGCCATTTGAACTGACTTAATACATTCACAATTCCCACCCAGCCTAAAATATCAAATCACTCTGATGCATTAGCAAAAGTAAGGAGTTCTTAGGGCCAGATTTCAGTGTGCATTTTCCTGGAGAAACCATGGCATCCAATGGCAGTAACTCAGAGACTATTACCTGGGTAGAATAGGAATTAATGCTGGTCCGTAAAAAAACAAAAATCCATTTGGATTCCCTTCTTTGTTTCTGAATAATGGTTATAGCCCCAATCCAGCTAGTTAATTGTGCTCAAGTCCCATTGAAAGCAATAAATTAGCCACCAGGCATGCAACAGACTTGTTCCATTGATTTCAATGGGGCACATTGCCTGAGTCTATACTCAGAAGCAAGTCCCAGTGGGACTTACTCCCAAAGCCTTAGACCCAACCATTTTTAACCTGGCTAGGAGGACGACCGTTTTCAACGGCAATCAGTGAAACGTTAGGTGCCATTTGTGGCTTCTGGAATCCCATAAGGCCACTGTAATACTGGTCAAAGCGAACACAGTTGCAATGTGGCATAAAAGCACCAGAAAAGCCACTTAAATCCCATATCCATCACTGCACTGTGTTTGTTTCAATGGTCAATGTGGACCTAGAATAGAGCTGGGCTGGTGGAAGTGGCAACACTATCAGTGCGTTGCACAGACTAGCTTCCCAAATTTGATGGCATAAAGTGGTGCCTATCGGTATGAAACAATCCAATTTCAGCAAACAGGGTCATTGTTAGCTGATCAAAATTATGGTAGATTATGCAACACCTCGAAGTTCCCACAGCTGCAGATCCATTTCTTTGTTACAGCTGGGGAGAAGATTGCCTCCCACTGCACTTTCAGTCCGTGTAATGGATCCACACAGACAATGTGCCAGGTGAGAAGACAGCCACTTAAAGCAATTTACAGTGGTCCCAACAAGAAAGCTGGAGTGTGTAAATAGGCCCTTATTTTCAACTGAATGTCTGTAACGGGATTGTATTCACACTTGCAGGCCTAGCCATAGAAGTGACTCTAAAAAACATATAGCGTACTCCTATGCATGTTTACTCAGAAGTAAACATGCAGATTACCCATCATTTTTAATGGGACTTACTGTTGCTTTAGTGGGTATAGCCTTCTACTGCTATCCTATGGATGTACAATTAAAAAGGAAGTACTACTGTGTTCAATGGGACTGCCTCCCTGGTAAGTGACTTTTGGATTGCAGTCATGCTGGCTGGGACATGTAGGCCTTTTTTCTGCCTAAACATGCATAGGATTGCACGTTTAATCTATTTTTCCTCCTGTGACAGGCGGGTCAATCTCAGTTCTATGCCTGCCCAGAACGTCAAAGATCAGCGTAGTCAACCAACATCCAGTCCACCCACTCCAGTTTTGGTAACGCTGGGGGCCTGCCGCCAGAAATGTTGCTGGAGAATTGGAACTGGGCAAAGAGAAGTTGGTAAGTTGAAAAGAGAGGGCATAGGCTCCATGCAGAACTTCAGATAATCATTTTTAAGGGTGGGGTCAGCCCATGTCATCACACTCCACCCTCGGATGCATTTAGTAACCAAAGACTGTCGATGTGAACAGGGATAGTGTGTATGTGTCAAAATAAAGGCCAGTTCATAGAATCATATAATAGTAGAATCATAGAATAGTAGGGTTGGAAGGGGCCTACAAGGCCATCAAGTCCAAGCCCCCGCTCAATGCTGGATCCAAGTCACAGCATCCCTGACAGATGGCTGTCCAGCTTCATCCTGAATGCCTCCAGTGTGGGAGAGCCCACCACCTCCTTAGGTAATTGGTTCCATTGTCGTATTGCTGTAACAGTCAGGAAGTTTTTCCTGATGTTCAGCCAGAATCTGGCTTCCTGTAACTTGAGCCCATTATTCCGTGTCCTGCACTCTGGGATGATCGAGAATCATAGAATCACAGAATCATAGAATACTAGGGTTGGAAGGGGCCTGCAAGGCCATCGAGTCCAAGCCCCTGCTCAATGCTGTTTGTGATCACCCATTCTTTCCCCTGGACATGACAAATAGGTCACCTGAATCATTTATCGTGCACTCCTATTCATGTCTGCTCAGAAGTATGTCCCATTGAGTTAACTGGACCTAACTCCCAGGTAAGTGCACATAGAATTGCAGCCTTAGAGAGGTTTTGTAAATTGACCATACTTTAGTGCTGAAATGAATTTTCATTGGAATTTGAAAACTGATTAATTCCTCCATATCCATTATAATTGGATTCTATTCTGAATATTCAAGAACAATCAGAAATCTAGCAAAATGATTTATTTATTTATTTATTACAAATCGTAGCCCCCCTTTCCTTCCAAGTTCAAAATCCAGGTTTCAAGAATAAAGCTAGGACTTCTGTTATCAGACATAGGTTTCAAACGTTACAGCATTCCTGTGCCCTCCTTCCCAGGTTTGAAACCAACCCGATGGTGAAACACACACTGATGATGAGTTTCAAATTCTATGATAAATATCTAATTTCATCGCCATTAAACCTACAAATACATTATTCCATTTCAGATTTGTGGCTGTCGATTTGAAGTTGATTTTTTTTTAAAGCCCATCGATTTTCATCTTTATAATAAAAACTTGCATACGAAGAAGGAAAACAATCGAACCTTAAGGCTGAAATCCAAGGGGCCGTATTAAGAATTCCATGCACTTGGTGGACTTACTTTTAAGGAGCTCTCTGGATCTCATCCCAAATACATAAATCCTCAACCACACATGAAACTTCAAGATTGCACAAAATTAAGCAGATCCAGCATTTAAGAAAGATAAGACAACTACCCTTTTCATTTAGGATTAAGTTGCTAATTCTCATATATTGTACAATGTACACAACCCACACCGCTGCGTGTGCGTGCACACACATACACACACACACACGAAAACTTACAGGAACACTGGCACGATTTCCAAAATTAGGAGGGTTGGGGGAGGAATCACCGAACTCCAAACAAATTTTGTAATCAGTACATTTTACATAGTATACAGCATATTTTAGCTTTTGTTGTCAGGTAAACATGTACAGTTTGGAACAATGTCAACACAGAAGCTACTGTAGTGCTATGCCACATATATTGTATAATACGTTACTAGCTTTTGCTTCACTGTAAAAGAAAATGGACTCCTAAGATATCGGCTGAGCTCTTATGGTCCACACAGAGGGCCCTCTTCAGGCAGCTGTGCTTTTATCTCAAGGTGCCCTGTTTGAAATTAAAACACACAGAAGCTGTTCTGTGATGCAGGCTGATAGCGCATCTTCAGAATCATTCGCTCGAAGGCCTTGCAATGAGCCCACTGCTTTTTTCTCTCCTACACACCAGTCAGGAGTATCTCTGGATACTCCTTTGAACCACTGAAAATCACACTAGGTTTAAATGGGTGTAAAGAAACATGGGATTAGGCTCAAAGAAGACAAACATAGAGAGATGCCCTTCCCTAACCGTACTGGCTCTGTTCTAGCTGGGATCATGCACAACTAGTCATGTGTAACAACAATTCACGGCTTGGGGTGTGGGAGCAGATTGCCACATCAAAAGATGTCTCCAGGAAATTAAATAGGGGGTTTGGATGAGCATCGCAATATGGATGAAGATACCTGGATGCACATCTGTATGAGGAACTGTTATGGAAGGGTGCTTATGCTCACATAATTCTCTTACTGGACTAGAGTAATTTCTGCCTGCATAGAGTATGTTCCCAAAAGTTAAAAACCCACTTCTTTTATTTCTTCCCATAAAATATTGGTGCAGGGCGGGGGTTGGGGAGGTCCAGGGGCCATTTTCACCCTTGGACACCCCCCCCATGGGTTGCAGTGCATCAACCCCAAAATGATTTCTAAAAACTATTTTTTAAAGGAAAAAAATTGGCATCCTCTTCACTATGGAGCCCCCCAAAGGTCAAAAGTAGCCTGTTTGCAAGGTACATTTAACACTTTTAGGGCTCTGTGGCTTGCAAATTTGACCTTAGTGCTATGGATGCCATTTTGTTTCCTTAAATAATAAAATGAAATGTTCTGTCTTTTAAAAATTGGGGCACAGGAGCAACAGTGGGGTGGTAGGAGCTGCATGCAGCCTGCTGACTACACATACACACCTCTGGTATAGAATGATAGTAGGGATTCCTGTGGCCCAGTTAAAGAGACAATACTGGATTATAAGCCATCTTTGTACAACCAGCAACAGCATCCCCTAGCTGCCTAGCATCCTTCAATGAATGGATTTCTCTTGCCACTAGAGGTTAACTTAAGGAAGGGGTCCCTAACCTTTTTAGGTCAGTGAGCGCATTTGGGCTTTTGGGAGAGTGTCATAGGAACTCTCACAAAATGGATGCCATGGGGACACTTTGCCCATTCATAAAATGGATTCCATAGTGGGTGTGGGTGGTCACAGAAAACTCATTTCCCAGAAGCCAAACTGGTGAGACTAAAAGAAAAGTAACTTGGCCAAGAATCTAAGTATAACTATAAGACGGAGGTGGGGTCTGAGTTCCAAAACACAAAACCACTCTTTTGAATCCCAATAAAGATGCTGGAGGGCAGCACTTTACTTTGCAACAAGCCAGCCTCCCAGTCAGGAGGGGCAGGGAGAGAAGTGCCCATGGGTACATTGGTGCCCATGGGCACCATTTTGGAGACCCAGGAGGTAAGACAAAGGTTTTCAGACTGCATATTGGGGGACCAGGGTTTCCTTGGATGCTTATCAGGGGTCCTCAATGAGATCAGTAATGGTGTGCAAGCTTCCCTGTGTCAGCTTGTCCACTACCACTGATGTTTGCTTGCAATACGTGGCCGCAGAGCATGCTGGGGATCTTCTCTCTATTCATGCAGGACCATGAGGAGATGCAACAGGCCTGGCTGGTGCTCCATATGGACCAGCTCTACACCATGCCTCAGGTGTTTCTGCAACGCACGGGAATTTGCGTGCAGACAAATTCCTTGGCAGACACCCCAATGCAGAAAGGGTATTCCAAATGTTCAAGCACACCGATTTAAGGGATGGAGGATTAGGAGCTTGAAAGTACAGCTAATGAACATTGATCTGTTTATTTCATTTATAAGGTAGAATCAGAGTTGGACAGGATCTCAGAGATCATCTAGTCCAACCCCCTGCTCAATGCAGGCTCTGCACTGCCGTGTGCAGCTATAGCCTCCCTGACAGATGGCCATCCAGCCTCTGCTGAAATACCTCCAGCGAAGGACACCCCACCACATCCCGAGGCAACATATCCTGCCTTCTTAACCAAGCAAGGTGATGAGGTTGCTGTGAATTGCTTTATGATCAGGTCACTGCTCTGTCTTGCCCAGTACTGTTCACTGTGACTGGCAGTGAATCTAGAGCAGGGTTAGGTGACCTGGCGCCCTCCAGAAGTTTTGGATTGCCGTTCCATCCTCCCCAAACATTGACCATGGTGGCTGGGGCTAATGGGCATTGTAGTCTAAAACATCTGGCAGGCACCTAGTTGCGTACCCTGCTCTGGGGATTCTAATATAAAAATGGTCATTTCTCTCTTCTGTTCCTAACAGGGGCCTGTTAGCTATGGAGACTGCTATGTTTTTATTGTAATCATGTCCTGTTAGTCTGTTGTAGCAGAAACACACAAGAGTCTTGTGGCACCGTGAAGACTGATAAATCTATTCTGGGATAAGCTTTCATGCAATCTGATGAAGTAGACAGTGTCCCCGACAGATTATGCCATAATAAATTTGTTAGTCTTCAAGGTGCCATGAGATTCTTCTTTTTGTTTTATTATTATTTTATATTCTCAACAACGGGGAATCAGCCGTCGTGTTTGTCTCCTAGTCTAAGCATTCCTGACATCTGCACAGTACCTAGGCGAGCCTAATGTAACTAAAGCTTCCTTTTCTTCCTACATTCCATCTCCTAAGACTTTGACCAATGCAAAATGCATGGCTTTAATATCAAGCCAGCTTCCTCTTCCACCCAACTTCTGCTTAAAATCCAGCCTTATGGAAGGGTTCTGGAGAAATCAAAAGATGGCTCACTGCTGTACTGTGGAGTTTGGATTTTTTTCTTATGGGCGAACATGGCTGCTTTTGCTCTTCAAAGTGGGAGGGAGGTCAATAACTAATACACACACACACACACACACACACACACACACAGCCCAACATTTCTCCAAGGAGCTCAGGGTGGCGGACTGGGTTTCCCACTTCCTAATTGAACTTCAGAATAGCCCTGGGAAGCCCCTTTCTATTGAAAGATGGTGACCAGCCCAAGGTCACCTGGTGGGGCAATTATGTATGTGGGAGCAGCACACGTTGAAGAAGCAGATGATTGGGTGGGGGCCTAATTTAAAAGGTAAATGGTAAATCAAGGTGAAATATTTAATTGGCGGACAACCCTGTCTTCTCTCTCTCTCTCTCCTTCTCCCTCCCTCTCTCCCACCCTCTCTCCCTCACACACACATTCTCTCTCTCACACACACACTATAACTTAGGTGAAAAATAAAAGAATATTCCTAATTGTATTGTGATGTGTTGACATGTGCTTCTTATCTGCCTTAGGAACCCCACTTCATGGCACAGAAAGCTGGGAGAGAGATATGATAGAGGACCCCAATCCAGCTCTACTTACATGTGAGAAAAATGTTAGTGCATGACTTGTTGTGCAAGAATGGGGATGGGGACAGGCTTTTAAAGTAATGTGCACCAGGAGGCATCTCCCATTCAAAGCAATGCCACAGCAAATGGACTGTTTCCTCGCTCGGATGTGCCTCGGAATGTGCACCCAGGTTATGCCCACGCTACCCTGTCCAGCAAATCTTTTTTAGACACACGGATCTTTGTAACTGGATCAGAGTGACAGTAGCTTTGGAGCCAGAAGCTAAGAGTGCAGGGGGCAGGAGGAGGTCTGCGCTGATGTCCCATTCATCACGTAGGTGAGGTCACTGGTCCAGCAGGCACTTCAAAACCAATGCCTGATTTCATGGGGGCTCTATTCATGTGACTTGACTCTCTCTGGAAATGGAAGCAGATTGCAGAAATCAGGGATGGGGAATGTTGTTGGATTAGAAGTTGTTGGACTACAAATCCTATCACCCACACCATTGGCTATGCTGGCTACGGCTGATGGGAGCTGCAGTCCAGCAACATCTGGAGGGGCCGCATGTCCCCCACTACTGGTATAAACAGTGATTGGGGTTTGTGTAGCGTGCTTAGCTCACAGGCAACATTTGCATGGTGGTGTGTGCCAAGCTGGTAGCTCGCTCTCTGTCGTCTTTGTATTCCATTCTACTTCCGAGGCTTTCTTGGTAGCATACACTAGGGATCTCTCCCTTCCCCATTTAGCCTCACGTTAATTCAGTAAGGTAACTTAGGCTGAAAGAGTGTGCCTGCTCAAAGCTTCACAGTGAGCATTGTGACTGAGCTGGGCAGGGATCTGAACCCAAATTGCCCTGGTCCAAATCTAATAGTTACCATATTAAATGCATGGACTGGGAGAGAGAATTTGGCACTCTCCCACAACTGGCTAGACTCTTGCCTGCTCTTCTTTGGTTACTGGTAGAGAAGAAGGGGATTAATCAGTTTGTAGTAACACTGAACGAAAATTCCCTCCCGCAATTTTGGGGGACAATTCATCCCCATGAAAGCGGTGTGTGTGTGATTTCTGCTCCTTTGGGGGGCAGCTGAATTTCTATGATGTTTTGTGGGGGCTGAAGATTGCTGCTTTTCCTCCTGACCAGGCTGAATTTCCTGCTTTGGGTGGCCAGATTGGAATGTCCTGGCCCATTCAAGGTAAGCCAACCCTCCATGTCCCCCAAATCATAGAAATTTGCCAGCCTCCCATCTTGTTCTGTTTTCACCTCTCACCCCTGCAGATGGCCAGAGGGAAAACAGTTGAAAATATCATTTCAGCATTAGCTGCATATCTCCTACTATATCGATCTGATCTGAGGGGTAGTAATATTCAGACAGAGCAAAAAGCCTTCCTTTGAAATTGTCTAGCTCTTACCAGTGGCATCAGACTGTTATGTCAATTGTGTGCTTCTGAAGATGCTACCAGACATGCTCACAACTTCTGTCTGTCACTGGCCAATGAACAAAACATGTCATTTTGTATCTCCTCCCTTAATTAAGGCAAATTTATCATTCCCATAATATTCTGTGCTTCTCTACTTGGAAGGAGATGATTAGTTACATGAAAACACACACCCAGCAAGGTCCCTCTCTCTTGCTCGCTCTCTCATCTCCACAGTTCCGTAACAGCACTAAAATAAAGTTTCTAAAGAAACAACATATTTTTCTTGTATGTTACCTCCGCAGAAGCCTTGGTTCTTACTGCATTTTTCTTAATTTTCCCAACACCCAATCAACAAACACAAGTTATGCTAAGCAGACATTTTAACAATTCCAGTAAGCTCAAGACACAATATACCTACATATATTTATATATAATACATCTTTAAATACACAGTGACATCCTTCATTTGTGTATATTAGAAATAAAACCACTGTGGTGGTATTGTCTGTAGGCTTCACTGCGGGGGAGGGATTCACACACACCTTTATTCACTGAAAGCACAGTTGAAGGAGTCGTAGGGTCATGGCAACTAGACCCACTCCACTGACAGTGGAGCTTTAGCCATGCCAGTTTCACATTTGGCAGCGATGTGAAAGGTCCCTACACATATGCCAACCTACTCGCATAGCACCCCTCTATGTGTAGTGGGCAACCTAGCTAATCAAGAATCCATATTGCATTGAAAATAGGGATGTCTGAGAATGTCATTGATGCTGGAAAAATGGACAAAAATGCCCTGCTTGCAACCCTGAACGCAAGCAAGAATGCAACTGCAATTTTCAGAAAGAGCTCGTGCATTCCCGAGCTTGTGTTTGCGTTTGTAAAATGCACTCTTTCTGGAAAATATGCACTTTAAATTGTGCATTTTCCAAAAAGGACCTATTTTCACACTCTAATTAATGGCGGCGGGGGCGGAGGAGTGCACATTTGAGTGCATGTTTGGAAAAGGGTGCATTTTTCCTGCTTGAAAGTGCACACTTTCCAGCTTGGGGGAAAAAAATTGTGTTCACAATTGAGAGGGAAGTGAAATGAGCATCAGGGTGGGAAAAGAGCCTTGACAAGCTTGAAAATTGCTCATTTGCCCCTTCCGTAATTGAGAAGCCCTATATGTATATGGGTCCCATGGAACATGCATGTTGGCAGGAGGTGTAACCAGCACATGCGTGGGTGGCAAGTAGACAAAGCTGGACAGTGTAACCCCACAACTCCCTGACATGTGCTTTCAGTGACCTGGTGCACACGTAACAACCCAGAGTATGAGTTGTTGTTGAATCGTGGGTTGTTATTACGCGCAAACTCCGAACTATAGTTTAACTATGGATTATTAACTACAAACAACCCAGAGCTCACAACACAACAACAAACCATGGCTTCTCTTCCTGGGTATGGTTAACAACCCATAGTTAAACCACAGCATACGGTTGACACGTAACAATCCATGATTCAATGAAATCCCACACTTAACCCATGCTCTGAGTTGTCATTACAAGCAAATCAGGCCAGTGCATGAAGAGGGTTGTGTGAACAGCTCTAGTAAGAACTTGGCATTGTGGTCCTTAGGTCCAAATGACACTGGATATTAAGCATGTGGTTTCGCATTGTGGGTGTATCTTTTAAAAACTACAAATAGCAGCTGCTGCAGGACCCAAACAAGATCAGGACCATGGCACATGGGAAGGAGAGTTTAACCATTTCCTCCAACACTGTGGTCCTTACAAAAATCTCCCCCCACACACACACACACTGCTTTTTGGCACTATAAGTAAGCTCTTGTTGGCATCACTAATAGCCAGTGGTGCAGCTAGGTCCTTTGAGACCCTGGTCTTCATGGTTTCATGGGGGGCCCTTTAGATGGCCATGTGTATTATTTCAGTTGTGAAGCACACAGCCAACATTGTTCTTCCCTGACTCCGACCTCCATTCTGTGCTTTCAAGCTGCATCTACATTCCTGGCATGTTAGAACAGCAACAACAAAACTCTTTTCCAAAGTGATTAAAAAAAAAATACTCTGAGTATGTGCAGTTAGGCTTTTTTTTCACTTAAATTATAGCACCATCATGGCTACAGGAATAAAATGGAGTTAGCTTCTGCACTTGCTGCTCTCTGGGTGGTCATTTCGGGGGCTATGAGCTGCAGGGCCCTGGACTTTGGCACCTAAGTCCAGTCCGAACTGCACTACTGCTAATGCAGTGGGGATCACCCTGGGGGAGGAAAAGGGTTCCTCCCCCCTTTCTCTGTGCTGTGGTCCCAGTTCAGATTGGGACCCCCCAGAAGCTGCTATTTCTTGTTTCTACAAAAGATGCATGCACCACCAAACTATGCGCTTAACATCACCTATAGCCCTTGCGCTACAGTCTGGAATGGAGTCATGAGCAACTTGGACCCTCTGAGTTCAAGGGAATGTAACTACATGTAAGCGAGGGCATGTAGGATTGTAGCCTTAAAACAGAAGCAAGAGTTGTGAGCCAAAAAAACCAGTCCGATGCACAGCCAAACCTATGCATGTTTTCCCGGATGTACGTTCCAATGAATTTAATGTGACTTCAGTCCAATACAGACATTACTTTAAATGTGTGCCTAGCAGCTTCACCTTTTTATTTATTTATTTTAATTGTTACTCTAGAGTAGGCTCAGGGCCCCTGATCCAGATTGGGGCCCAACATTGGCGGGGGTGGGGGAGGTAGGGAGGCTTTTAAAATCTGGACTGGGGACCCTGTGCCTACTCTAGAGTAAAGATAAAAAAAGACATAGCTGCTAGACATGCATTTAAACTGAGCTCTGTTTTGGCCCTTTTTTCTAGCTGTGTGTATACAAACATAAGATCCCTGCTTGATTGGACTGAAGGTCCAGCTATTCTAATTCTGCTTCAAAATGTGGCTAGTGAGATGTTGCTGGGGAGTTTAAAACAAGGTCTGAAGGCATCAGCATAGGATTTCTGCCTTATTTCTTCATCCTAGCTAAAAAACATGTAGCATTAATTTTTCTTAAAAAAAAAATATATAGTATGAAGTTAAAATATGGGACATTTATTTATTTATTGAAATGGACAATGGAAATGCAGGCTAATGAATAGGCAACATTTGCTCTGCCTGCAGTAGGCACTACAGAAAGGGTGCAAAAGGCCATTCTTTGATTCGGGGGGGGGGGGGAGGCTTTCTTCATGCACGACATATAAAATAGCAATCAGGCCTAGCTCTGACTTTGCATGGGCCTTTGGCATATCCCCACCCCACCCCACCCCACCCCGACCATTGCAATAGGGCTCCCGTTCTCATCTTCTCCCTCTCTGTCCTGTAAGCACCCACTATCAGCCTACAGGAGGCGGGTGGGTGGAATCTTCTCGCACACAGCATGGACAGGAGGAAGGGGAGATGCTGGAAGCACAGCTGGAGAGGAGCAGGGGAAAGCAGCGAAGAGGTGCCATTGGGCCGTCAGCAGCTGCCTGACCAGTGCTGCTGGGCCTGAAAGTAATTCAGTGTTCTTTTACACCGGCAGAGTCCCATTGAGGTCAATGGGAGTATGCCACTGCATAGCAGTCGTTGAATTCCTATGCTAAAAAGAAAAGCCATGGATGTTGTGACCATTATTAGCACTCAGTAATCTCTCCTTTTGCTTGGTATTATTTTTGATTTCTGTAACACTTCCAAAACTTGTAAATGGATGTCACGTATGAGATGTTACCAGGCCGTTGGGAGAAATGGGGGAGAAAGGGCCAGCTTACATGATCATGGTGAGACTTATGGCACTCAGCACACTGCTGAGAGCCATGTGGAACCTTGTCTTGTGAACGGGTTTGATGCACCCTTTGGAACCCACCAAAGGAGCCAAGAGTGATGGTGGGATCAGGCATGACTTGAACCCATCACATTGCCCATATTCCTTTGTGATGTTGGCGGTTGAGTGCTGCCTCTAGGTCTGAGAACCAAAGTCTAAAAAATATATCAGCTTTATTGACCAATGATGCGTGCAGTGCAGCCATTAAACCTATATCTTATGTACTAAAAATGGCAGTTAGGAACATAGGAAGCTCCCTTATACTGGACCACTGGACTATCTAGTTCAGTATTTTCAACACTGACTGGCAGCCGTTCTCCAGGATTTCAGGCAGGATTCTTTCCTAGCCCTACCTGGAGATGTCAGGGACTGAACCCAAGACCTTCTGCATACACAGCATGTGCTCTTCCATTATGCTACTGGCCCTATAAGCTTTCCTGTATGCTATTCACAGAGCTGCTATGATGTCACAGAATGTTAGTGAACATTCTAACTTCTGATGAGGAAGGAATTTTGTTAGTCATGGAACGCTGATAACCAGTGGAGTTTTGGGGGGCAAAGTGGCAAGTCCATTTGACTTGGGGTATGTGGTGGGGGAAACCTCACAAAAGGACTAAGAACAGGAGGACTTAGGAGATGGAGGGCTGAGGGCCAAGGAGCCAAGAGAACATATGAATGCAGTGGAGAAAAAAATCATACAGGACCTAGTGGCTGGTGGAACTGTGTGCTGCAGCATGGAAGGGTTGCAAGTGATGGCAGCTGAATTTCCCCCTATTGATTTAAAATAACTAGCTTAATTGTAGGACATAGATCATTGGTGTCCAATAAATAAACAATCATCTATCTCGCTGGGCAGCCTGCTTGGAAGGAGACATTATTTAAATTCCTTGTAACATCTGGCACTCTTAGGAATGAAAATACATCTATACAGGGCAGCAGACAAGCAACAGTTCCATAACACATTTGTCTTCAAGATAAATGCCTTTCAGTGCATTATGTCTCATGAATCTTCAGATGTGCGTATGCCTCCTAGAAGAATTATCATACTTTTCAAATGTAATTTGAAAAATAATATTTAAGCTGGATTGATCTATCACATGGAACCCGTTTCTATTAATTTTACTGAATGTAATTCTTAGTAAGTGTGCTAGACTCACAACCAAACATACTTGCAGTGAAAGCCAGTTGTATACAAGCTGGTTGTAAAACCAGCCTGCGTTATCTGCCCGGCAGATGGGTGTGACTGAGAATGGTAGTGATGGTGTCCATACTGTGGCAGGCACAGCCTAAAAAATAATACCCCACTAGTTATCTTTTAAAAAGGTACATTTGAATATAGGATGGTTAATGCCCTGATAAAGCTGCTAAGATGATCACAGATATTTATTGGGAGGAAGGTTCCATATTAGCAAATGGGCACATTCATAATTGCCTCCCCCAACTACTGAGCTCAATGGTAGCTACTCATGGAGCTGGATGAAGGATTCCTAACCTGCATTAAGGTGTTAAACTACAGCAAGGAGAGGGAGAGGAGTGTCTGTGTCCCTTGGGAAAGAGGGGTCAAGAAGAGATGCTGAGGACTGTGGGAAGGAGGAAGTGAGCTCAGTCCCATGATGCAGCAAGTGGAGGGAGGAATCATCTGGGAGGCAGGATTGTGGGGAGATGAAGTGACTTGGCAATTTTCCAGTCATGATGAAGCAGGGAGTGGGGGGAGTCAAAAGAGGAACAAGGATGTAAGATCTGGATGCAGGAAACTAGTAACAGGAGGAGCAGGTATGCTCACAAAAGATCTGATCTGAACTCAGCTAGGCTGTTTATCAAGTTTCTCAGAGGGAGAAAACTTGAAATCCCAATCATATATCTGGCCTCTTCTTTTACATCCACTGATGAGGTCTGAAGATCATTCCAGCTAATTATTCTGGGGTTCCACATCCTCCAGCAGTACATTTAAATTCTAGGCCAGAGTATGATTGAGTTTATGGGGGTGGGCAGGTGGGTGGAAGAGAGCTATTATTTCCTTAAATCATCAACTTTGTCACCTCTTAGCATTTTGGATACTCCCTTGAGAACAAAGGGAGTGGGAGAGGCTTCCATTGTAATGTGCTGCCAATGGTGTGTTGAGAACAGCTTTTTGTCATGCATTATTTCACCCAGACAATGAAAGGTTATTATAGCTTAATGTTATTAACCACACACTGACCTATTCCACTCTTTAAATAAAATTATTTCCCCACTGTTGAATAGGTGCCTTTTGCATTTTTCAATTGGAAGTGAGCTGAGACAACATTTTATTTTTTATTTTTTTATGTATTTATTTATTGCATTTATATCCCGCCTTTTTTCCTCTTGCAAGGAACCCAAGGCAGCATACATTATCCTCCTCCTCTCCATTTTATCCTCACAACAACAACCCTGTGAGGTAGGCTGGGTTGAGAGTCTGTGACAGGCCCAAAGTCACCCAGTGGGCTTCCATGGCCGAATGGGGACTAGAACCCAGATCTCCTGGCTCCCAGTCCAACTCTCTCACCACTATACCACACAGTCTCTGTGCTTACAGCTCTTTTAAATAGAAATATATACTACTTTTCTGTATTATCAAAAGTCAGTATTAGGGGTGTAAATGATCCTTTCTAACAAAAATCAAAAATCAGTGGTTTAGATCCAGATTTAGTCATGCTTAGAGTAGAACCCTTGAAATCAATGGGTCTAATCATGACTAACTTGTCCCTTGATTTCAGTGGGACAACTCTATGCATGTCTAAGTTTGGATCCAATACTTATTTAAGTGTATCCCGGCAGTTTTATTAAGTGCATTCATTGTTAAATATTAAATAATTATTTTTAAGTGCCAAAATGGTGTTTTGTACTGCTTTCTGTACTTTTTCAAAGAGACTGTTACTGCAATTTTCAGTTTGCGATTACTTGGATATCACCTTGGGCATTTTTGTGGCTGGAAGATTATTAATATATTTTACAATCTATCTAACTACAGCTGCAATCCTATACCCACTTTCCTGGGAGTAGGTTCCATTGAATGCAATGGCACTTACTTCTGAGTAGACATGTATAGGATGGTGCTTTAACTAAGGGAGCAATCCTATGCAAGTTTAGACAGAAAAAGCTGTCTAAACAGCTGGCTGGGGAATCCTGGGAGTTATGGAAACTTTTTCTGTCTAAACATGCATAGGGTTGCTCCCTAAAAGTGGCAAATGAATACAAGGAATGGTTTCTGTTGTCTTGCGGAGAAGCCATAGTTTCAGATATTAAAGTGGGATCACCTCTAAAAATGTTTATTAGAACTCTGTCCCAAAATGTATGGCAGACCTTCTGCCACTTGCAGGAGGACAAAGTTGGATGAACAATGAGGGCTTCTTTTAAAAAACAAAACAAAAACAAAAGCAATAACATATTCAAAGTGATTACAGTTCCTGGAAAATCATCACACTAGACATTGGAACTGCAACTCTTTGCTAATTTTTGGCTGGTCGTCAATGTTAATGGCATATCCTTCCCACCCACCTCAGCTGAAAAATCTCATGCCACCAATTAGTGCAACCATAATATGTGGAGCGCCCTGGCTGATGGAGCATATTGATGGAGTAATATAGTGTTTTTGTTTAGTATCAAAATTACTAATGATAATGGAAATCTATTGCACAGAGAGAGGGCAATATATGGCCTCCATTTATAAATGAAGCGTAGTAAATCAATATGGCCAAAGCCACATCTAGTTGCTGATGGAATATTTATTAATGGCTTTCTCATTAAGATAACTCAAGTAATAAAACCTGGTTGGGTTTCATGAGACACGAGCTAATCAATGTCAAGAAATGATCATGTGAAAAAAACACGTCCCCCTTTCACCTACCCTTTGACACATCCAAAAGAAATTAATAATATTCAGCATGTGCTTGCAAAATCTGTTACAAGATTACAACCTAACCTAACACAACTGGAATAAAAGTTCCACTCTGGCACATATCAGACACGTTGTGGTACAATACAGTATCAAGTCCTTACGGCTTCACCTTCATCCAAGATGTAGTTCAGTTTTATGACTGTGCTGATAAAGTCGCCAAGTTCTACAAAGTCCGCAGTGACAATGTTGATACCGCTTTCACCTGGCGTCTGAGTCCGGACCCACTGCATCATGGCAGGAAGTGCTCTGCAGAGGAAAAAGGACAAGATTTACCCATGAATGAAAGCAGAGAAAAAAAAGACCCAGTATCCTGAGCTGGGAGGATTCTGTTGCTTTTCTCTGCCTTTTGGATCTGCCTACAGTTCCTTTTGCACCAAGCTGGCAAAACTCAGTATTATCCAGGTAAATTGAGCAGTGGCACTTCCAGAGCAAGGGTGTAGGTCTGGGGCTCATGTCTCATGACACCAAACCAGGGTAGGGTAAAAGGGGTTTGCTTTTACAAGCAAATTGGCTAGGAGCAGGAGCAATTGCCGCCCACCCCAGGGAAAAAGGAGGGTTTCCAGGATGGCAGGGTGATGGAGCTGAGCCACTCCTGCCCAGGTTAAAAAAAGAAAGAAAAGAGGACTGTCAGGGCAGCAGGAAGGAAAGCAACTGACCCTGGGGGCCCTCAACCCTAGCGGCACCTCTAGAAATGGCCATGAGTCCGCCCCAGGCAAGACAGCTATATCTTAACTGTTTGCTACTTTCTCAAATAAAAGGTTCCAGCTAGAATCTGTACCAGTTTGTTTAGAAGAAAATAGAGGTGGTGTCATCCTCTGCAGAACCATGGAGGGGAAAGAAAGCAAGGGCATGGTGGCACTAGTCCATGTTTACCATTATGAGAATGAGCCAAGCCTCCCGCAGGGCGTATGCACTCCCCCTCCCCTCCCCTCCTCCAGTGTTGGCCATGAGGAGATCAGAAGTTTCCACTTCCATTTCAGATTAACCATGGTTTATCATGTGTGACATATGCCCTGGTTCTCCTCCCAAAAATAGTTGTCATCTTAGAGTAAGATGAATTCTTCACTCTAGATATTGGTCATAGTTTTCTATTTCCAGAAATCACTCTCTCAGAAAAGATCTGTCTTTTGTTTCTTTACTATAAAAATATTAGCACAATAATACTAAATACAAAACTTATACATGCATAGATTCAAACATCTGATACATTCAACATCATCTCAAGTTAAAACTTTGCATGCCCCGGCCATGGGCTGCTAAGGTTTGGAGGTGTCACGGAAGTGATAAGCCAGTTCCAGGTTTGCTTACAAGGAGACTTTATTGAGTACTTACAGCACACAGGCGTACCCAATGGTTGGATCAGACAGCTTCTCTGAACCCAGAGCCAAGGGGTACAAAGGGTCTTATACCATACACATAAGCAGTGAGGCAGTATGACAGAAGCAAGTGTTAATTAGCGTTCATCTACGACTTTCCCAGCATGGACTAACAGCCCCACATCAGAGGGGAAACAATCAGAACTTTCCCAGCACAGACACCTGTAAACACAACCTCACTTCTCAGGCACTTCCCCGGCCCTGATAAGATAAATGGTTCACAGCTTGTTAGTATGGAATGTGCTGAGGTGGCAATATCGACCTTTGATTCATCATACCAGCCAGGAGGTCCACAAGCAAGAGAATTGCAGCCCATGAACCAAAGCCAAGAACATTATAGATTTCTAGGTCCCTCTAAAACTGCTGGTCACTTGGTTACAGGCCTGGGGCTTCTAAGGCTTCTAAGAGCAATCCTATGGCCACTACACACTGTCTAGAGGGCCATAGGATTCTTTGTTTTACTGTCTCTGAACTGTCAGGAGCGCCCTAGCTCCTCTTGCAGTCCCCTCCAATAGCCAACTCAGGACACAGACGATGAGGATTCTTTCCGAGGCTTTATTCCTTTATTACATTATGACTGTTTCAGATACTAATCACTAGCGACTAAGCAAGGAACAGCACTGGGGAAAGATAGCAGAGTACTCTAAGCTCCAGGTAAGGCAGTTGGTCCCCGTTTGAAGGGGAACCACAGGAAGACTCTGAACTTATGGGCTATGGAGAGATCCTCTCTCTTTCCCTTGGGTCCTCAGGACGCGACCGTTGTTTGAGCGCCAAACAAGCGGTACGCCTCCTTTCAGCGCCCTCCATCTGTTGTCACTCCCTGTGTCTGCGCCGAGCGTCCAGCAAGCCCCCCTCCAGCTCTCTCTCACTGCTAGGGTCACTATCTATCCCAGGAATGCTGGCAGGAGGAATCTCTGCCAGCTGCTGTGCTTGTGAGAGATGAGTGAGCTCCTCTGCTATGGATTGCTGTTCCTCCTCAGAATCAGAACTGCTCTGGGGCTCTATGGGCTCAGTTTCCACCCTGACATGAACTCAGAGACAGTGCTCCAAGCTCTGAGCCAAGAAACCATGCTCCTCTTCCCCCCTTGTAGCCTGCATAGAGAGAACCATGGTTCTCTCTCTCTCTTACGTCTCTCTCTTACAAACTGGAGAGGGTTCAGAGGAGGGCAACAAAGATGATCAGGGGACTGGAAACAAAGCCATATGAAGAGAGACTGAAAGAACTGGGCATGTTTAGCCTTGAGAAGAGAAGACTGAGGGGAGATATGATAGCACTCTTCAAGTACTTGAAAGGTTGTCACAGAGATGAAGGCCAGGATCTCTTCTCAATCATCCCAGAGTGCAGGACATGGAATAATGGGCTCAAGTTACAGGAAGTCAGGTTCCGGCTGAACACCAGGAAAAACTTCCTGACTGTTAGAGCAATATGACAATGGAACCAATTCCCTAGGGAGGTGGTGGGCTCTCCCACACTGGAGGCATTCAAGGCAAGGCTGGACAGCCATCTGTCAGGGATGCTCTGACTTGGATTCCTGCACTGAGCAGGGGGTTTGACTTGATGGCCTTGTAGGCGCCTTCCAACCCTACTATTCTATGATTCTATGATGCTATGGTGCCTGCCTCTCCATGCTCATAAAAAGGAGTGTGGAGAGAGCAAAAAAGGGGTGTTCCCAAGGGAGGGGAAGGAAGGTGACCATGGAAGCCCCTTTATGCTGCTTCCTATGGAGTCTCCATACCTGTTCCTGCCCCCTCTCTGAAGCCCCAGCTAGACACACAAAATTGCACGTCTAGCCAAGAATGCAGGGCAGGTGGAGTGTGGAGGAGAGGATCCCTTTTGTGCTCCTTCTGACCGGCTGCATAGGATAGTCACCAGCCTACAACTTTGGAGGCTGGTGACTATCTCAATAGGATTGTGCCATTTGCAGATCAAGAACAGTATCAGTCTCAATGATCGTCTGCATAAAGCTTACCAGGCTTGTTCTACAGGCAGTTAAAGATGGGGGTAAGTTTCTCCTTAAGATAAACCCTCAATTTCATGTGTTCAGAATCCCCTTTATATATTCTTTTGAGGCTATTACACATGCTGAGATTGTTTTTATGTCATAAATTTATGTTCACATTCCTAAGTCAACATTTCCATTTTAAATCAACATGTCTAAATAATAATGTTGAATTTCAAACTTCTTCTCAAGAGAAGTGACTGTAATCACATATGTAGAAAAACATTCCAAAATCCCATGACGTTACACAAGAATTATTTCTCTGACTTCAACCTGTGAGTGTGTCTTCTCAAAACATGTCTCTTGTATTTATGGTCTGGGAAATTCCCTCCTCTTACCTTATCTGATGGCATACCTGGTTTATTACCAAGCTAATTGTTTTATGGTTACCCTAATTGTTTTTATGGTTGTTTTTACACTACATCAAGGGAGATGTTACTATAAATCTAATATGGGCATTGACCTCCTAGTGCCCCAGCTGCAAAACCAGGCACCTATTGTTTGGATTCCTTTCTTATCAGTAAGGACTATTAATGAGCCAATAATCAATTACTGATGGCCTGGCCCTTTTGTTTCCCATCTGAAAACCTCAAAGACAATATGGCTTTAACTACTGTCATGCCAAGAGGCCAAGGTGGATTGCATTAGCTACTAGGATGCCATTCTTTAATCCAGAATTCTGCTAGAGACATTTAATTATTGAATTTCTTAACTGGGCAGGAGGAGTAAGGTGGTGCAAATATGAAAGATTTGCCTGATCTGCCACACATGCTGTCTGAACTTTCAACTTTCTTAACTATGGTTAGGGGGGAAAGACAGCTTCATAAACTATGATTTGAAGTTGGCTTGTTTCTCACTAATCATAGTTAAGATTAACCACAGTCTGTGCGGGTTAGCTGCAATCAATCCAAAATTGAAGTGAAAGCTTCCAGACTCTTCCTTACAGCTGTGCTGGAGGAGGATAGAGGAGGTAAGCCTGCAACAGGTAGAAGGGAGTGCACCAGTAACACTTTGCTGAGGACCCCCTCAAGCCCGGAACCAGCCCTAGATTAAGGCATAAGAGTTACACAGGCCATTCCCCACCCCAGGTCAGTTGACAGCCCTATTATTACTACTTCCAATGTGGAATGTACAGAGTAGCCCCCCAAAACGGAGAAAGCAAAAGTATTGGAAAATGTGCAGCATGGAGTCCAATTTGCCGCAGTTGCCAAAAGCCTTCTTCAATTAACTCTGCACAAGATGAGAAGTTCATAAAATGGATAGTGTCTTTCCCCTTCCACAGATAATGAGTCAACACCCAGGCCATGACAAAAACTCCGAACCATTTTTCAGAGTTAACGGAAATATCCTATATACTGATGTCAATGATGGGAGTAGGCCGGATTCGGTGTTTTCCCCATGTGTGAGTTGGGGGGTGCTTTCTGGTGGCCATACAAAACATGTTTACCCTTCCCTATAATTTCAAGTCTCTGCATGCCTCAAGCCTTGTAATTGGCCTCATTAAGCATTTTAGTCAGGGGAAATGCAGACCCTGCTGAAAAAGCAGACAGCTACCGACATAGCGGGATGCTTTCTGAAGCCTAGAATGGCTACATTAT
The DNA here is from genome assembly GCF_057233095.1 of Heloderma suspectum. Classification (NCBI taxonomy): domain Eukaryota; kingdom Metazoa; phylum Chordata; class Lepidosauria; order Squamata; family Helodermatidae; genus Heloderma; species Heloderma suspectum. The sequence goes on from NC_139459.1 coordinate 30,596,845, forward strand.
ACACCCTGACATTAGCAAACACCTTCTGGCTGCCTATATATGAGGACGTGAAAGCAGATTATGAGCCTGGCCAGACGTTTTGCTTTCCCAGTATAAAATCCTGCAGGTAGCCAAGAAATGGATTTCACCTGCTTTTGGCAAATCAAGGAAAGATCTCTTTATTCATGTAAAAACAACGAGTCTGGTTACACCTTAAAGACTAACACATTTACTTGGCATAAGCTTTCATGGACCCTGTCCACTTTATTAGGCGCATGAATTGTTTAATCTCAAATAGGCAGATTTATATACTCATGTTCCGGATGGAAATGTAAATTGTGTTGACAGAGGAATTGAAATGCAAAAAAAAAATACAGATAGTGATGATTACCTTAACTGTGGTCATTCCTAAAGCATTGTTGAAAGGAATTTAAATGAACAGATACCTACAAAAAATTGCTGAAGTAAAAGAGATTCGATTCTATTTCTTGCGGTTTGAATAAGGATCAAGGTTTTGTTTTGTTTTTAGTCACACTACATATGTTCATTGGCACACCATTGCAACCATCTCTGTGTTATCACCCAATGTTTTGTGAATGGCAACCGTCTAGGTAATTTCCCCCCCAAGCCTAATTAAGAACATAAGAAGAGCTGTGCTGGATCAGGCCAAAGGGTCCATCAGCATTCTGTTCACATGGTGGCCAACCAGCTGCCTATGGAAAATGCACAAGCAGAGGGGTGATTTGGGGTGGGGGGTAACAGCAGGAGAGAAGAGGACTAACCCTCCCCTCCCCACATGCTGTGAGTCCTCCTAAACAGTTGCCCCCACATGGGAATTAGGCGTGAAAAAAGCCTCCCAGTGGAGCCCTTCAGAGGCCTTTTTCAAACCGAATTGTAGCATGGGGGTCATCTTTGTGTGCATGTGTGCATTATGTGTGAGAATGTGGATGCATGTATGACTGTGTGCACATGGGGGAGTGTTCCCACTTTTGGATCTGGACTCCACCACTGGAACCATGCATCCCCCAGAAGGTTACCCACAAGGGAATATGACCCTTAAGTGAAAATGGTGCCACACCTCTGCCCTAGGGGTCTTTTTGCAGGCAGAAATTGCCAAACAGCACATGGTTTTCTCAATAAAGGAACTGGTCTAACTAGTATAAACAAACAAACAAATAAATAAATAAATGGGGCGAATCTGCTGGTGGCTGTTGCAGAGGGGCTACAATGCTCCCTTTCAGCCTTGAAAGGTCAAACTGTGCCATCTGATTGAATATTCTCCCATATTTTATTCTATCCAGCAATTACAGGGTTCTGAATTATGGATAATCACTTCAGGGAAACGAATCCTATGGCTGCCGAATGGTAATTTAGGAAACCTGAATATGGCAACAGGTTCATAAATTTGTAACAGTGACTTCCACTTGTTTCCTGCAAGTCTGACATTCGTAAGGATAAAGAGTTTGTCATTGCTGGTTCCCTTAAAAATGCAGGATTGCTATGTGACCAAGCTGCAGCTGCACCCTGGAAACAGCCATTTCATTAGGCGGCAGCAGAGAGAAACGGGAAGCAGCGCCATTTCACCAGTTCTGCAGAAAGATCAACTCTGGTGGAGCTCCCTGAACTGTTTCCATTTCAGCTGGGCATTACGAGTACTCAGTGCTGGCTCCAGGATGTTGAGCAGGGGGTTGGACTCGATGGTCTTGTAGGCCCTTTCCAATGCTACTCTTCTATGATTCTATGATGTTGAGGGCTGTTGGGCAAGACACTCTCAATGGGCCCCCTCCCTCAGTGGGTCTACTTTCTGACCATCATGGTCACCAGCTGCTATTGCTCCTCATCCTCTTTCTCATCATTGGTATCACTTGCTTGCCAGGCAGAGCCAGTGAGCAAGTAAGCCGTGGCATCTCCTGCTCCTCCTTTTCACCACTGCTGTCTGGATCAGAGCGAAGGCAGGTGAACCAGCAGGTTGCAATGGTGAAAAGGAGGAGCAACTCCGGGGGGCACTTGTCAGTAGGCCCCTGCTGAGGCATGGGCCCTTGGCAGGTGCCCACTAATGCCTACCTTTGACACCGGCCCTGCTTTGAGTTCTCTGGTGGAATTTACTCCAAGGCACATCTCCCCGCTGCTGTTATGGCTTAAAAGCATCTACAGCCCTCATCACAACTTCAGACATTCACCAGTTCCCTCAATGAATCTACCTTCTCATTCTCACATTGTCACTGGCTGCTCCTCCTCCTCTTCATCATTGCTACCACTTGCTTGACAGTGAGCAAGCAGGTAGTGGCATCTATTGCTCCTCCTTCTCACCACCACCGCTATGTAGGTGGTGAGGCAGAGCAAGGCAGGTGACCAAGCGGGTTGCAGTGGTGGAGAGGAAGAGCAACTCCAGGGGGCTCTCGTCAGCAGGCTCCTGCTGGGGTGTGGGCCTTCAGCAGGTGCCCGACCATTCATAACCTTGACCCTGGTCCTGTAGGTACTCAACTTTTAAGAACTGGAACTCGAGTTTGCTTCCCAGCCCTCCTTCCCTCTCCATCTCTTTTCTCTTTAGTCCCATGTCTTTTAGATTGTAAGCCTGTGGACAGGGACTGCCATGTTTGTATTGATTGTATGTAAGCCTCTCTGGCAGCCTTTTTGGCTGAATTATGGGATAAAAGTGCTTTAAATAATAAACAAACTAGCAAATAGATACAGGTACATCATCTTCCAATGTATCGCTCCCCAGTCCTTTGGCAATAACTTGGAGCCAAACAGCAAATACTAGGCATAGAAAGAAAGGAGGGCGTGGAAAGAGCTCCCCAAAAGATGGGCCAAGCATACCAGTGGTATATATTCTGAATTTCTTTTTCACTAATTAAGGTAATAATAAACTTAATCCTTCATTCTGCTGCTGCTGAGAGCTTCACGTAATTATGCACACGGACAGTTTCAGCAAACTCTTAATCTTGTTAATCTCTTACGTGACAGGAAATGGCTGCTGGCGCTGTGTTCTTTCCTTCTGGCAAAGTGTCCCCAAGAACAGTTTCCCTCAATTATTACTTACCATTAACATTTACATCCTGCTTTATTTGCTAAAAAGCCACCAACGTATGGAACACTTTGGTTCCTTCCTACTTTAATATCACCGTGACTACACTCACTGTTACATTTGTCGTCGTCGTCGTTATTTTATTTTAACTGGCTCTGCTCTTCTTCCTTGAACAGCAACCCATTACACAGAAATTAAAAAGGTCCATCTTCACCCATCACTTTATCTCTGTGTCAGGAAACACGGTATGGCACTCTGTTAATTGTCAGGCCATCCTTCAGTTTCGATGTCGCTCCTAAAAAATGGAAATCCTTTTCCATGCACATGCACAGTGCTGGCTCCAGGTTTTTCAGGGTTCTTGGCCAAGACACTCTCAACGGCTCCCCTTTCTCAGTGAGTCTACCTTCTCACTGCCATGGTAACCAGCTACTATTGTTCCTCATCCTCTTTCTCGCCATTGCTACCACTTGGTTTCTTTGCAGGCAGAGAGGCAGTGAGCAGTGGCATCTATTGCTCCTCCTTGTCACCACCACCACCATTATCTGGACCAGAGCAAAAGGCAAGTGAACAAACAGGTTGCAATGGTGAAGAGGAGGAGCAAATCCAGGGGGTTCTTGTCAGTGGGCCCTTGCTGGAGTGTGGGCTCTTGGCAGGTGCCTGACCATGCCTACCCTTGCCAGCCCTGCACACTTATTGGAAGATGCCATAAACCGAGTCAGACAATTGGTCCATCTAGCTCAGCATCGTCTGCACCGACTGGGATTCTATTTGGGTTTCAAACAGGAGTCTTCCCCATCCTGACATAGAGAAGGTAGAGAATTATCTGCTCTACCACCCAGCTATGACTAGGGATGGGCAGATCAGTGCAGTTCTAGTCTGAGTCAGTTTTTCATGTGTTCATAAGTCTCTTCTGTCCTATTTCCACATTAATCTGTAGGTTGTTTTTTTTTAAAAAAAAAAACTGCATAAAAAATCATTTAAATATATGTTTTCCGTTGTATTTTCTCACAAAACACACATTGTTCAAGGTATGCTTTGTCAAAGTGCACGTTTCTAAATATATTTCATTCTTTTAAAAATTCATTTTATACACCATGCTGAGAGCTGTATCGCAAAATTCAGTGAAGGGCAAAATGCAAAGGATAACCGTGTCGTGATTTACACATTAGTCCGGGACATGCAGATCTGGCTGGCTGCCTTTGAAATGCCATACCGGCTAAAACAGGGGTGGTCAACTTGTGGCCCTCCAGAGGTTTTGGCCTACAACTTCCAATCATTCCTCACCATTTGTCTATGCGGTCTGGGATTGGTGGAAGTTGTAGGTCAAAACCCCTGGAGGGCCGCAAGTCCTCCGCCTTTGTTCTAAAGGGAGAGTTGCCACTTGCCTTTGAACTTGAAGCAATCATATTTTCAGGCAATAGAGTAGATGGCTCTTTTGCATTTGCTGTGTTGCGTTTCTGCCTTTCTCCCCACCCTGCTCACTTGAAAGCTGGGTGATGAATAACTGATGTTCTCCACCACAAGAGGCATTAGAATGTTGCCATCATTAACATTCTATCGCATTGTCAGAACATTATGACTCAGACACAAAACTTCAGCAGGCCAGGAGTGAATATTCATCTTTTCTTTTCTCTACTAAATGTTAATGTGATTAGCTTTGCCATAACTTGACTCTCAAGAATTGATAGTGCTGGTTTCCCTCTAGCCTCTTTCAGATGAAAATACCTCCAGTTTATTGTTTCAAAAATGGAAAAGCCTTATGTATTGCCCCTGCAGTGGGCTTTGAACTCTTGGGTTAGAGGTGCCAAGATAGTGATAAATCAGATCCAGGTTTACTTACAAGGAGTACTTTATTAAGTAACTTACAGCACACAGGTGTACCCAATGGTTGGATCAGACAGCTTCTCTGAACCTAGAGCCATGGGGTAACATGAGTTTTATACCATACATATTAGCAATGAGGCAGAATGACAGCAGCAAGCGCCCCCTAGTGTTCATTCCCAGCATGGACTAACAGTGTTTGGTTCTCAGCACAGCCACCTGCAGCTTTAAGACAAACAAACTTCGCTTCCCAGGCAGAAGGCTTGATAAAGCACTCTACTCATTAGTATGGAATGCGCTTGAGACCACTGCTATCGGCCCTTTGACTCATCCTGGTAAATCAAGAGGCCTGTTAGGGAAAACAGCCTGCCAACTGACCAAAGTCAGAGAGCATCTAAGCACTCTAAAACTACTAATAGCTTGGTTCAGGCCTGGGTCCTTACACCTTATTCCACCCCTCACCCCAGGCCAGATCTTGTGCCACAACTGATGGGCGGGAGATTCAGGACAGATAAAAGGAAGTATGTCTTCACATAGTGCATAGTTAAACTATGAAATTCTCTACCACAGGATGTAGTGATGGCCACCGATTTGGATGGTTTTGAAAAGGGGTTGGAAAAATTCTTGGAGGAAAAGGCTAGCAATGGCTACTAGTCCTGGTGGCTATGTGCTACCTCCAGTACCAATGGCTACTAGTCCTGGTGGCTATGTGCTACCTCCAGTACCAATGGCTACTAGTCCTGGTGGCTATGTGCTACCTCCAGTACCAGAGGCAGTAAGCCTATGTACCCCAGTTGCTGGGGGACATGGGTGGGAGGGTGCTGTTGCGCTCATGTCCTGCTTGTGAATTGCTGGTCAAGAGTTGGGTGGCTACTGTGTGAACAGAATGCTGGACTAGATGGACCCTTGGTCTGATCCAGCATGGTTCTTCTTACATTCTTATGTTCTGACTTTCTGTATTGAAATTCAGAGACTGGAAAGGTTATAACAGAATATTCAGCTTCTAACAGTGCTAGCACAATCTTGGTCTTTGATATTCAGGGCCTCCCTGAGACATTCTGCTACCTCAGGTGAAGGATAAAATGGCACCCATCCTGTTCAATAGATTGGCCATTGAATCTTTCTTCAAAACTGCCAGTGGGTCAGCATCCTCCACCACTCATGAAGGCAATAATAGGGGGTGAAGAGCAGGCCAGGTGGGACACAGTTATTTCCTCCAACACCTGGCCCCACCAACATTTTTAGGGATGCAACCTTTCTTTCTCCTCTACTAAAGTCAATGGAGACAGAAAAGTTACCATTGATTTGCAGAGGTTGAAGGAAAGGCTTTACTCCTGAAAATGGCCGGATGGGGGCCGGGGCAAAGCCCAATCCAAAAAAATAACTTGGAAGTGGTTAATTTGGATTAATTTTAATTTTAATTTGTATTTATTATTTATTTGTATTTATTTTTATTTCATATTTCTTTTGCTTCTTCTTTTGGGTTAAACAAATGCATGTCCCTATTGCAGCCTTCCCCAACCTGGTGCCCTCCAGATGTGCTTGGACTGCAACTCCCATCATTCCCAACCAGCATGTCCACTGGCTGCCTGAGTGCCTTGGCACTCATTGCCCAGAATAATGGGAGGCAGCAGCAGCTTTACTTCTTAGAGCAGTAAGTTGCATGCTGGGTAGTATTATTTCTCCATAAGTAAAAGAATGGTTGGTGTGTGCGTGTGTCTGTGTGTGTGTGTGTGTGTGTGTGTGAGAGAGAGAGAGAGAGAGAGGCGCATTCGTGTGCATGCTGAACATTCAGAGGTGGGGGAGGGAGATTGCTTGAAGGGTCCACATTGCCAGATTTTCCCACATGTGGCTACAGACCTCGACAGATCTGTGGGGGGAAATTGCTGGCTTCTGCACAAACCCTTAAAACATGACCGAGGTTGAATGAAGCATGTCTGGCTGCCTAGTCATTGAGGTCTGTCGTATTTCCAAGTTAGCTGGCTGCAAAGGCATACCTTATGTTACTATCAGGCAGTCTCGCAAGAGACCAAGAAGGCTCTGACTCTGTGGCGTCTATTCCCATCTACGAGCTGCGCAACTTTCTCTGGTGATAAGAAAACCCTCTGTTCAAACTCCCACAGGCACAGAGAAGAGACACAGGAGGCCACTTGACAGAGCATTCTACATTTGTGTACAGCGTGAAAAACCGATTCACACTGTATTATATTGTATTATATGTATGTATGTATGTTTTAATGTGAACCACTTAGGGATATCTTTCTAAATATTAAGTGTTATAGAAGTGTTTTAAATAAATACAAGAAGGAAGGAAGGAAGGGAGGGGAAAAGAAAGAGAAAAGAAAAGAACTGAGTTGACATGACAGAGTTCCAGTTTGCGGTGTTAATTACTTGGTTCATGAATGCGATCATTGAAGGGAAGTGTGTAATTCTGTTGGCCACCCACATGCAGGTGTATGTGGCCGAGCCAAGCAACATGAGGTTCCTTACAGTTCACATCCTGTCACAAAAACAGTTTGTTGATGCTGAATTTCTAGCATTGATTCCTGTGGCAGCTACATAGCCCCTGGAGATTTCCCCACAAAGTCTTGACCAGACTCAACCTGTCTTTGCTTCTGATCCCTGACAAGAACACGGCTGGAGGTACTTCAGCTCTGGGCAATTACAATAGCCCTGATCTGCCTTCCTGTGCACAGCATGTGTTATCCCCTGAAATAAAGCCACTATCAAGCACAAGACTGTTTCCTCGGCAAGGGGGAGCCAGTAATGAACCAATTCATCCCTGTGCTGATACGTCCCTGTGCTGTTGAATGCATTACCCTTGCTGGAATAATCAGTGAATAACCAGGACTAGCAGCCAAAGTGACATGGTTGATCATGCAGCTGTGAAATGGGGCACTGATGTGAAAATTCAGGAAACTAAAACTAGCTAGCTCAGGGACCAAAGTATATGTGTCACTGAGCAATCAAGAGAGATATAATGAAACAGCAGGGGGGCAAATGATGAGATGTGAACAGAGAATGGGGAGCAAAGAGAGGTTAGATTTTTATACAATGACAACAGCCCAACAAAAGCTTGGCAAGATGTTACAAGAAGGGTGGGGGAGCGGGGGGAAGGCTAACTTGATGTTGAAGATGTGAAGGTGCATGGTCAGAGTCTTAAGATAAAATGTGGAAGGAGGGTTTGAAGACACTCAAATTAGGCTCCACCAGGTGATGTGATGTTTGCAGGTTGGACTGATGGTTGATCCTCCATTGAATATATTTTTAAAAAAATTGGGGATCAACCATTGTTTGTTCATTTTTTTTCACCCCAGCAGACCTGGGGTTGTCCCTCTTTTTTTCTCTTCTCTCCCCACACCTCCTTTTTGAAACATCATTCCTGAAGAAGAGAGCCAGTGTGGGGTAGTGAGAGTGTTGAACTGGGACTCAGGAGATCCAGATTCTAGTCCCTGCTTGTCCATGAAGCTCACCAGGTGACTTTGGGCCTGACACTGACTCTCAGCCTAACCTATCTCGCAGGGTTATTATGAGAATAAAGTAGAGAAGAGGTGGATCATGTACACCACCTGGGGCTCTTTCTTAGACAGATGGGATGTAAGTGAAATAAATAGATAGGTCTGGAGAGCTCAAAAGCATGACCTTTTCTTGGTGGTGCATTTCCTCTTTTTTGGTGATTCATATGTAGCCACCATATGGGGGGGTGAGGGGAGAGAGAGGGGATCCCAGAAAATTGGTCAGATGGGCCTTCAGCAAGTGGAGCCCTTCATCTTGTGGAAGGGCGATCCTGGATCCAACCCTATGCATTTATTTATGTGAAATATTTTTACTCTGTCCTTCAGTATAAAATTCCCATGGCAGTTGACAACATCTTTTAAAACCTATTAATGACAAAACAAATAAAACAACAGCATGTTCATTTTCAATAGCAGCAGAATCCTCAAGAGCCATTTAATATGGCTAAGCAGATAAAACAACAAGACACTGGGCCAATTAATAGCCATTAACACTCAGGAAAACAGAATCATTTTTACGTGAGGCCTAAAACTCATCCAATTTGGCACCAGGTGAGCAGACAAGGAGAGGGAGTTTCAGTAGCTAAGGCACCACAGCCAAGAGGGTTCTTCCTCTGAAAGGCACCTGGAATTGGGCCTCTAATGATGATGTCAACAGGTGAGCCAGTTCTAGGGTGGCCACTTATGAAATGCCAAAATGGTCCTATCCCTTTCCCCCTGATTACTAAGCGTTTGGTGGTTTCCTGGCTTTTGCATGTGTTTCCCCATTCTTAAAGCTTAAAATGCCTCTCCTAAGGCTGAGTTACTTGCAGTGAGAGCTGGAAGCGAAAATATGTCAGCATTTTGAGGGGGTAAATTTGACCCCACCCCTTTTGCCTTTGGCGACACCCTTCACTGGGATGCAGCCCTTGAGAGCTTCTCTGAAACTGAATACAGCCCTCAGGCTAACAGAGGTTTGGCAGCCCTGGTTTGAACTATGTGGTAATTGCACATAATTCACTTGTGGTTGCACTTGTGGTTGCAATGGCACTGTGGTCCCAAGACATGGTCTGAAGGCACATGAGGCAGCCAAGGTGCTGAAGCTAAGCAGCTCTTGGTCTGGTCAGCACTTGGAGGGGAGACCACCTGAGAACCACATGTAACCACCTTGAGTTCCACAATGGAAGAAAGGTGAGATATAAGTGTAATAAATACATTACAGGATTATATCGCCCTCCAGTTTCAAAATTCAACTTGCGCACACACACACACACACACACACACACATATATATATGTATATGTATATAATTTAAAAAGAAATACAATACATCTCACCATAGCAGGAAAGACTGTAACCAGGTGACCAGTGTCCAGATGCTAACTGTTGATAGGCAACTTCAAGGCCCCTCCTGTCCCTTATGGTCCTTTATCTTTAAATTGGCCTCAGACTGGACAACCCTTCAAACAGAGGTTGCCATCAAACAGAAAACTGTTCTCTGACAGCCCTTCAAATGGCCACCCTACACCCCAGGTGAAATAATTTCAGGCCTCCAGAAAACAAGGGATGATGAAATTGTGGTTTCACATCCTGGTTTGTTTGGTTTGCCTCCAAAGCTCCCTTGACTGCTTTGGAGGCTAATGAAATAAGATAATCAATATGTGGTAATAGCCTTAAAGGATTATATCTCCCTACAGTTTCAAAATTCAACTTGCATAAAATGTGCATGTATTCATATATATATATATATATAGAGAGAGAGAGAGAGAGAGAGAGACAGACAGACAGACGCAAATTCAGAAAGAATTAGTATCATTTAAAAAGAAATACAATACATCTCACCATAGTGGAAAGACAGACCAGGTGACTGGCATGTCCAGATGGTAACAGCTGATGGGCAATTTCAAGGCCCTTGCTCTCCCTTATGGTCCTATATCTTCAAATTGGCCATGGACTGGACAGACCTTCAAACAGAGGATGCCTTTCAGACAGAGAGCAGTCCTCTGACAGGCCTTCAAATGGCCACCCTACACCCCACGTGAAATCCTTTCAGGCCTCCAGAGTCCAGCAAGCTCAGATCTAAAAAGCTACTCCTTCCCTACCAGTAGCATTAGAACAGCTGGATGCAAGTCACTAACCGATATTATCATTCATTACACTTATATTCCATTTTTATATCTGAAGAACTCACAGTCTCCCCCTGCCCCCATTTCATCCTCACAACAAACCTGTGAGGGAGGTTAGGCTGAGAGAGAGTGACTGACCCAAGCTCACCCAGCAAAAATCATGGCTGAAAGGAGATTTAAACCCGCGATGGGTTTTGCAGTTCGAGACACCTAGAGGACACCATTTTGCTGCAGGCTGATCAAACACATGAAGGACACATCTGCTAATATTAGGCCTCCTCCTCATGCAGACCTGTGCCTAAGGGAACCCTTTGTATAGTTCCAAAATCTGGGTCAACCCCAAATTGAGTTGGATTTCTTCATCAACCCCAAAATGAATTGTATTTCTTGTATGATAGCGCCACTTGTCCTCCTCTTCCAATTGCAGCCACACCCAGTTACAATGCATTGATTCCATTTCCAACCAGCTCTGCCAGTCCCACGGTGATGTCCAGCCTCGTAGAGATGGTGGGTGTCCTGCATGACGAGGCCACCAAATTGATTTTAATTGTCCCTTGTGAGGCGGCAGGCTTCCCCTCTCTCAAATCCGTGCAGTCTTGCAATGAACTGAGCGGAGGTGGTCCCACACTAGGCTAGACACATTCGGGTCACACAACACACTGCCATGACAGCTGCTCTCAACTGTGCCTGCGGCTGCTGCTGAATCCTTCACTACTGCCGCCAGATAACAGAGGGACCCCACTGAGAGCTTCCAGAACACAAAGTTACAATGGCTGATTCCTGTGCCCATGTACTGGATTTTTTTTTAAAGGCTGCCAAAGGGCTGCAGCTCAGGCACAGCACATGCTTTGCATACAGAAATTCGCCGGTTCAGTCCCTGGCATCTCCAGTTAAAAGGTTCTCAAGCAGCAGGTGATGGGAACACTGGACTTGACGGACTCGTATGAGGCAGCTTCCTACATTCTGCAGCCTTAACCAAATATCCATGCTTTTTTCATGTAACAATTCCATATTGGATTTATCAGTGCTTTCTTTAACTTTTGTGCATGGATGATGCCGTTTTGGCTGCATTGTCAGTGGAGAATGAGTTCGGTATTAGTATTGCCTCCCACACTTGAATGCCTCCCACGCTGGAGGCATTCAAGATAAAGCTGGACAGCCACCTGTGAGGGATGCTTTGACTTGGATTCCTGCACTGAGCAGGGGGTTGGTCTCGATGGTCTTGTAGGCCCCAGTTCCAATCCTACTATTCTATGATTCTAAGACACACCTTCTGACTTGGAAGCTCCCTCTTTTTAAACCTCTCAGGTGTGATAGAGCTGCTTGGGATTAAATCACAGGCTCATCAGCCATGTCTTCTGGGTTCCCATCACTTAGCATTGGACTACTTATCTAAAGTAGCCCTGTCAGAGAGATGCAAAGTGGTACAGTTTTACCAGCATCCCCTGGGGCTAGCAAGAAAACAATCTCCTTCACCCAAATCAGCTCTAGGATGCCCTGAACTGGCTAAATTAAATTGCCTTTGGTTTTCATACACTCATTAAGCTGGAGCTGTGAGTGTATACCCTTTCCACACACACACAAATAAATAATAATTTAAAAATTAAATTACATGGTGATAGGTGAACTTACCCCAAATGAATCTGTTATTTCCTCAGAAAATAATGAATTTATCTGTGCAATCTCAGATGAGAGTTCTCCTTTAATTTGAGATCTCATTCTGTGTTTTGGCACATGCAAAATACCAAATCACATCTTGGGAGTTGTAGTTTGGAATCATGTCATGTGTCATGACATAATGTGTTATGTACCCCCTCCTGATTGGTTGTTTCCACATGGCTTTTCTATGTAATGTTTCCGCAATCACTGATCAATATATGAAGGAGAGATATAGGGATCGGTATATGGAGGTGTATAAAACCTATGTGGCTGTCTCTTTGAGCATGATTGGTTTGTGGAAAGAGTTCAAATACTAACCCTTCCCTAAAGGATTAAAGTGACATCATCACATTTCCTCCTGAAAGAAAAAGGTTAAAGCAACCAACTCAGCATATGTGCAGAAATGCCGTAGTTTAGATTATATTGTGCATGCTCTAAAGCTCACAATCTATTCTGAAATTAAGAACAAATATGTAAGACAGAGATCCAAGTTTGCTACAAAGGTAAGGATTACGAATGCATGGGTTTTGACCAACAAGCTGTCTAATTACAAACTTTCACAGCATCACTAGTTGGATCCAGGACAGTGAAGGCTGGTGGCTCCAATTTTGATGGGGCTGTGAATCCATTCTGGGTTTCAGTCAGAACCTGCCAGAAGTCTAAAGGATAGCTCTTTTAGGGTTCTGGCAGGTTCTGACTGAAATCCAGAATGGATTCACAGGCCCACTGAAATAGGAGCTACCAGCTTCCCCTGATCCAGGATCTGCCTTCAGTGGACAAAACGGCTCCACTCACAGAAAGTGCTTCTGGCCAAATTTGGGGGATCCTCCCTCCCTGCACACACCACCACTGAGCAGCATTTTCAGGGGCTGGAGGGGCTGCCCTGGGGATCAGGGCAGCAGAGAAGTCCTCTCCAAGCAGCCATATTGCATGCACCTAAATCTGGATCAAAACCCCATGTCTAGGCCAGCCTTCTCCAGCCTGGCACCCTCCAGGTATTTTTGGATTACAACTCTCAGAATTTCTGGCATTGGCCATGGTGGCTGGGGCTGATGGAGTTCAAGTCCAAAACATCTGAAGGGCACCTTGTTGGAGAACGCTGGCCAAGGCAAGCTGTAGAAGTGGACTTCTGCAACTCTACTCTCCAGAGTCTGAGAGAGAAGTCTTTGCCATCAGCTGCTACCTCATCCTTTTAACTGAATGTGAAAAATTGTATACCAAGTCAGACCACCCACAGTAGATCACAATTGTCTGCCCTTACCAGCAAAAGCCTTTCCAAGCCCGACAGCTTGCGATCCTTTTTGACTGGAGATGCCAGAAATTGCACTTAAGGCCCCATGCCGGAAAGCAAAAACAAAATCTGTGGTCTGCCACTGACCTATGAGCTCTCCCCATGGCAGTGCAAGCTCTCAGTCACATGGCCAATTGCCAGTGCACAAATTTGGTCAAGGCATAGAGAAGAGAGTGCTTTGGAGCATGTATGTGACTTTCCGCTGTCACTGAGTAGACAAGGCGGGCCCAAAGACACTGGAGATCACAGGCGAGGATTCTTGGTCTGAAAGTCTGGCTTTAAGGCAAGGTTGTCTTGGTACCATGCCCCTGCTTGCCACCCCACCACAAATTAACCTTTGCCTGTCAATTTTTTTTCTGAAATAGAAGCAAGAGGCAGCCTTTGCAAGGAAGGGCTCTGCCATGCCAATCTTACTTCAAGGCACCATTATGAACTCATTGGTGGTTTCCAGATTGTGTTGTTTTTTGGGATGGCTAATGCTTCATGCTATGCATTACTATAATTGTCTTAAGACTTTGGAGGGAAAACCCTCATCTCTGATGAAGTTCAGCAAACAAAAGGATGGACCTGGCAGATCTCCAAGGCTCATCACCAATCATTTTTGCTTCACTCCTTAATGCCACTTTACCAAGCAGTAATATATTCTACATGACAGTTGCTAAGCTACCAGAACTCTTGTTCTGATGGCTCTACCATTTAGAAATCTCGCCAGAGGTCAAAGCCTGTTGAACAATCCTCTGACTGCATTACGCCCATCCATACATCCACATCCTCATTGTTCATTCTTCTACCAGTTCAAATCAAGAAGAATGGACGAAGCTTCATTGTAACAGCTTATGCATCTGTTCCAGTCCAAGCTTAATGTGTCTTCCCATGCAAAAAGCCATTTCTTTCTTTCTTTCTTTCTTTCTTTCTTTCTTTCTTTCTTTCTTCAAAAGTATCTCTCTTACGAACTCCTCTTATGCACCTTTTATCTCTTTGCCTATGAAATTTCATTTCAGGCAAAATTGGGGATTTATACACGGCCTGAAACTGAATTTGCTTCTCCTCCCACCCCCAGAACACAAGGAAAGTGCAATAAAATTGGATTACCAGCTCTTAAAGGAACAAAAGCCCAAACCCAATAATAATAACAATGAAGAAATTACTGCATTTTATGCTGCTATTTGAAATAAAACTTCTGCATTTGTTCCTGCCATGAAAAATAATAAAAAGTGCCTTGCAAACATTAATGCGTTTAGTTTCACACAGCATCAATATGGTGTCATCATTCACTCTTCACAGGGAAGAAAATGAGATGTGAGAGGCCAGCTCTGGAGATATTTTAGTTTTACCAACGTTCCTGTACGTGAGATGCAAATGCAGTAAGGCAAAATGTGAGAATTCCTATATTAATTGCTTGCCTGCTTTTTATTGATTTACTAACAAAAGGACAATCATTAAGATGGGTGGTGTTACTGATCAGTTCAACCATGATGGCTTTTGTACATGTGTAGCATGTTATTGTTGTGAACTGCCCAGAGAGCTTCAGCTATTGGGCGGTATAGAAATGAAATAATAATAATAATAATAATAATAATAATAATAATAATAATAAAAATTGCATTTGTGTTGGCATCACCCTAGCACCTTGTCTAATATTTCTTTTGTTCTGGGAAAGTCTGCAGGGGTAAGAGGCCCATAGCAACTATGAGCCAGAGGATCAAGATGCTAGGCTATCTGCCTTTATTCGTTTATTTGTTGCACTTTTAGACTGCCCCGTAACTGAAGTTCTCTGGATGGCATAAAGGTAAATTAAAAACATAAAATACAAACAACAAACAACAAACAATGATTAAAAACAGTTGCAAAGGGTAAAACCAATGCAGTGCATAAAAACAAAGTAAAACCAGCAGCAAAATATAAAGAGTAAAAAAGCCTAAAAGCACTAAACATGTTGTTTATTCGGTCAGTCGCTTCCGACTCTTCATGACTTCATGGACCAGCCCACGCCAGAGCTTCCTGTCGGCCGTCGCCACCCCCAGCTCCCCCAAGGTCGAGTCCGTCACCTCCAGAATATCATCCATCCACCTTGCCCTTGGTCGGCCCCTCTTCCTTTTGCCTTCCACTTTCCCTAGCATCAGCATCTTCTCCAGGGTATCCTGTCTTCTCATGATGTGGCCAAAGTACTTCAGTTTTGCCTTTAAGATCATTCCCTCAAGTGAGCAGTCTGGCTTTATTTCCTGGAGTATGGACTGGTTTGATCTTCTTGCAGTCCAAGGCACTCTCAGAATGTCTTCTGCTGTAACTTAATCAAAGGAGTTGCCCTTCTGCAGTCTACAAAGCTTGGGAATACTCGTTCCCTGCAAATGCTTTCCAGTCTGCCAAGCAGCCATACTAGTCAAGCAAGCATAGCTTTGAGTTGGCCACTCTATAGCCTTGACAGGAAACATAGTTTAATTTCCAAGACAGACTGGCAGGTTAAAACACCCCCCCCCCATTGTACCCTTTTGTTTTGTATATCTCTACCTGGGGCTCTTGGGAGCACAGCAATAAAGCACAGTGAGTTCGCTTTAATTGGATCAAGCAGTCAAGGACCTCCTTTAGTTTCCCTTTCATTCCCCATGGTCAAGGTATGAATCCTTTGATCTACCACCCCATCCTGAATCCTCCGCAAAGTTATCACTTTGTGGTCCCATTTTGGCATCTATAACAGCCCTTGAGTTCAGGCATTCAGCTCTTCTACTTTGGATCATGGGACCCAGCATGGAGAGACTTGGTCACACCTCTCCAAGATAAGTCTGAGGTTTGCTTGGCTCTCAGCCACATTCCTCATGTGTTCCTCTCCTTCTGCTACTCTGGTTCCTAACCCACATTTCCAGGGCCAGAGTTTTCCCTCTTCCTTTTGCTTGAAACACCTCATTGTGTCATATGCCCAGGTAGTTCCATTGTCTTGTAGACCCAGATAGAGCTTCACATCCTGTCGAGCACCTGTTACTGCATTGTGCCTCCAACCATTTCAGCTTGGCCACCCACCTGCACTGGAGGTCCACTTGCTTGTCACAAGGGGTGATGTTGGGACCTCCACTTGGCCACTTGGCAGGCATAACGCCATTTATGGGTCTGCAGAACTGGGTGGCCTACCCTCTCGGACCTATGGGGCAGCCATGTCCTGCAGAGGGGCATTGTGCAGTTGGCCTCAAGCCAAGGGCAACCACACTGACACCCAGCTAGCTTTCTTTCCTTGACACCTCTCCCACATTCCCTTGCATCTCTCTGTGTGTGTGTTTTTTCTTGGAGTACTTACCAATAAATGTTTAAATTACTTTACATCGATCTAGTTCAGCATAATCCCTACAACTGCACCTCAGGCCCAGGGGCCAAATCCGGCCCTCTGGGAGTTCCAATCCAGCCCTCCAGGATACTCCAAAAGGCCACACCCTTTCCCCCAACCACCAATCGTTTGGTGGTTTCCTGGCTTTTCCTTGGTCTCCCCCCAATCTAAAAAGCTGAAATGCCTCTCTCCTAAAGCTTAGTTATTGGCAGAAAGAGCTCTAAGCTACAATATGCTGGTATTTTGCCCTGCCCTCTTTGCCTTCAGTCCCACCCACCACTGGACTGCAGTCCCCGAGAGCTTCTCTGAAATGGAATGCAGCCCACAGGCTGAAAGAGGTTCTGCACCCCTGCCCTACAATTATTCATTAATTTAATACAAGGCATTACTCCAAATAAAATGTCCTTACTATAATAACTTTTGTTTTTAATTTACACAGCACATCTCCATACCTTTAATTTTTTTCTCTATTCCTCATCCAAGATGTTACTTTAACAGTTTTAATCAAAGTCCAACATTTAATTTCCCGATCAATCATAGCTGGTACTTCTGGGTGTTTTCCCCTAATGCTAGCCTGTTAGAATTTATGCTGTCGACAATAAATAGTACACTAGTTCTTTATCCAATATCCAGTTCCTCCCATATAACCCTGAGGTGGGCAACCTGCAGCTCTAGGGCTGCATGTGGCCGTCGGCTTAATGTCATGTGGCCCTTGGCTTGGTCTAATTTCAAAAGCCCTCTGCAAGTGATCAGATCAGACCTTGAATGATCTCTTCCCTCCCCAGCAGCTCACTCAGTGGGGAGGAAGAGGAAAAGAGAGAAGGAGGAGGAAGAGTAGGGGGGGGAGAGGGAGAAAGAGGAGGGAGTGGCCCCACCCATCTTTGGCTTTGGCCCTGCCCACTGCCAGCATGTGGGCCCCAATAGATGGCCCCTGAGGGAATGCAGCCCTCAGTGGAAAAAAGGGGGCCCACCCCTGCTACAGCCCAATAACATTCTGACATGGTTGAAATCTTCAACACTCGGATAGCCCTCCTGTTCAAAAAATTCCAGAGAGACCTGTAGAAATCCCCAGTGGTGTAGTGGTCAATTTTGAAGTGCAGGCACTCATCATGACAATCCCCATTGTCACACCCGCACGGCAGGCAGCTGCATCGATCCATATCAACAAGCCAGTTCTAGGAGTTTTCATCTCCACCAGGAGCAGGTCTTTTGTGAAGCTAATAGTCATAATTGCCCACTCAAGACCAAGCCACCCCTTTACTTTACAACAAGGAACAATATATCATATTATATATCAACCATTAGCAAGAGATCTCACGTGTGAACATCCTGGGCCATTAACATTCTTTTTCTACATCCCAAACTCAGAGCAGACCTTACTTCAAGGGAAAATCATGCCTACGGTCCTACTGACAGTAATCAGACAGCAGCAAGCCCACAACAATACATGAGTGCTAGTCTATGACTATTCCCAATTGCTTCCATAATGAAGATGACTTAAGATTTGTCACACTTAATTCCCACCTCCTCTCCAAGCAATTCACGACAGCTTGTGTTGGCTTCTTGCATTTTTATCCCCACGACTTGAGAGGTGGTTGGATATTGCAGAGCTGGGAAAGGCGCAGGAAAGGGCAACCAAAATGATCCAGCAAATGGCAACTCCCCTGTGAGCAGCAATGGTGGGACTCTTTGGTTTAGAAAAAAGGCAAGTAAGGGGCATCAGGATAGAGGTGTATAAAATTACGCATGGTGTGCAGAATGCAGACAGGGAGAGGTTTTTCTCTTTCCCTCATACTACTAGAACCTGGGGTAGTGTGGCTACTTATACATCACTCCCCAAAAGGGCATGCATCACCCCAAAAGAGGACACAGTTTTGCATAACGTTTGCATTTGCTCATTTATATGTATAAATACAAATTTAGAAATAATTACCAAAATTTAAATAGAAATACAACACATCTGACCATCATGGGGACGACTGTGACCGAGTGACCTGTGTACCTTACTCAGTCAGCTGCTGTCCAGGTTCCACCAAGGCCTGTGAGCTCCCTCCCTTTTTATGGTCTTTGATCTTCAAACAGCCTTTGGACTGGGCAGTCCTTCAAATACAGGACACCTTCCAATAGAGGACTGTCCTCTGTAAAGTAGGACACATAGCCACCCTAAGTCCCGGGCTCATCCCATGAAGCTGAATGGTGGGAGGGTCAGGACAGAGAAAGGGAAGGACTTCTTCACACAGCACATGGTTAAACTATGGAATTCGCTGTCCCAAGATGTTGTGATGGCCACCAGCTTGGATAGCTTTAAAACAGGATTAGAGAAATTCATGGAGAATAAGGCTATCGATGGCTACGAGTCCTGATGGCTATATATTACCCCTAGAATTCTTGATCATCCCACAGTGCAGGACACGGAATAATGGGCTCAAGTTACAGGAAGCCAGATTCCGGCTGAACATCAGGAAAAACTTCCTGACTGTTAGAGCAATACGACAATGGAACCAATTCCCTAGGGAGGTAGTGGGCTCTCCCACACTGGAGGCGTTCAAGACGAGGCTGGACAGCCACCTGTCGGGGATGCTCTGACTTGGATTCCTGCACTGAGCAGGGGGTTGGACTCGATGGCCTAGTAGGCCCCTTCCAACCCTACTATTCTATGATTCTATGAATTAGAGGTGGTATGACTCCCAATACCTGTTTCTGGAGAACCCAAGCAGGAGGGTGCTGTTGCACTCATGTCCTGCTGGTGGGCTTCCCACAGGCAGCTGGTTGGCCACTGTGTGAACAGGGTGCTGGACTAGATAGGGTTTTGGTCTGATTCAGCAGGGCTCTTCTTAAATCCTTAGGTTGGTAGAGGCTTCATGGCTCAGTCAGCAGCAGCCTAAAACCCCTGTTTCCCACAGCCAAGTCCAACACTTCCAGCCACTGTACCACCCTGGCGCCGTTAGAGCTAACGTTACTTAATCTTTATCCCCAGCTCTGAAAATAACTGTGCCTTGGAGGAACTCAAGCAGAAAAAGATGTAAGAAGCTTTGATGACAAAACTCAAGTATATAAAAGTTAGAAAATCTGGATCAGAGCAGATGCCTGTAGAGGGATCATCTCTGCCTGTTCTCCTAAGTTAAGAAGGCTCAAAACATAGTTGGGTTGCATCTGGATCAGCTTCCCATGTCCTGCAATCAAGAGCTGGGCGAATTAGAAATGCTACGGGAGGAAGTTTTACATTGGTCGGAGAAAATGAATGTGTGTTTTTAGTTTAATCTTGTGTGGGTGATCTACTGGCCAGAGGCAACAATGTGTGAGACTGGTCATTTGTTGCGTCCAAGGGGCCGCTGGGTGACTTGTTATCCATTTCCACCACCAATCAAGATGGCTTTTAAATGGGTTTCTACAAATTCCTGAATGATAAGGTTATCAATCGCTACCACTAGTTATGATGGCTGTGTAATATCTCCGAGATCAGAAGCAGCATATCTCTGGATCTCATCTGCTGATGAACAAGGAGACAGGGCTATTGCACTCATGTACTTCTTGTGAGCTTCCCAGAGACATCTGGTTGGCCACTGTGGGAAAAAGAATGCTGGACTAGATAGCCCTTTAGTATGATCCAACTTGGTGCTTCTTATGTTCCAGAATGGCATGGAAGAGAGATCCATGCATGTTTTGTTAGGTCCCCACTGGATACAAGCTGTTCTCTTGATTCCTAAAGCATTACACTTACCAAGAAAGGTGAGCATTTTTTTTGTTTAACAAGAATCATTCAGATGAATTAACAGCATCAGAATTGCAAGCTGTTTTTGTTTCCTACACTGGCCAGTCAGATCCCCCAGGAAGCCATCAAGCTCATGCCAGGCATAAAGATGATGGCCACTGTGACTCTGAGATGCCCTTCAGAGTCCATTTCTCTACAGCGACAAGCATCCCTGACCAGGACAGCTGGCCTCCATAGGGCTCCTTGAATGACACATGTATTTCTCAGGCTTCCAAATCCACAAATTAGCAGAGTTGGGCAAAGCATCCCTCTTTTAATTAACACTTTCCTAGCTTCATCTGCCAGTCCAGAAGGAGAGAAAAAGCATTTTCCTGCCTATCTGTCATGCATCGGATTGTGCAGCTACTCCTGTCTTCCTGCTGGCCAAAACTAATAAGGGCATGATCCTATCAGGTTAATTGGCTGCCTCCGAACTCAGAGGCGGCTGACTATCCAATGTAGGGCAGATGGAGCATGGAGGTGATCCTCTTCTCTACGTTCCAGCCACCCTGCATTTGTGGCTAGACAGCTGATTTTGGCTGTCTAGCTGAGGACCTCAGAGCGGGAGGTGAGGAGGCCGCACGGCGCATAGGAAGCATCCTAATGATGCTTCTGCAGTCTCCTCCCCTCTCTGCCCCCCTGGGAAACCCCCTTTTTGCCTGCTCTATGCTGTACTTACAAGCATGGAGAAGGGGAAGAACTGTGCCACCTATGAGGAGGCAGGGGAGGGGAGCGTGGTTTCTGGGAACCAAGCTCAAGGCCTTCACTCTGAGCTCGGTTCCCAGAAACCAAAAAATCATATGGCCATCTAGACACTATCTCATGGCAATAGGATTGCTCTTCCCATGTGGAACATGTCCCTTTGTTCACAGGATGGTCACTGGATCCCTGACGCTTCTCCCGACCAACCAAGGACGCTGCGTGTTTTGCAACTCTCCAGTTGAGCTTGCATTGTGAGTATCTCTGCCTCAGAGACATTTAGCACAGGTTTAGCAAGCTTCAGGGGTGAATCAAGGCCATGATGGGCCCTGGGGCTAGCTGTCTATAATACCTCCCCCCAACTCTGCACCTAATGCTGAACCCACACATGACATTTGTGCATACAGAGAGACAGAGAAAGAGAGAGAGAACAACGTACAATAATAATGGGGAAACATTTTCACTACATATTTTAGTGGAACTCATCTTCCATGCTTTCCTGGAAGCGAAAGACTAATATCTCTTCCATGGTAGAGAACTCAAATACAAACATAAACGTCCCCTTTTAGAGCATGGGGAAGACACAGCACACAGACACAGAAAACAGAAGCACACATCAAAGCAATCTCTCTCTTCCACTCTCTCTCTCTCTCTCTCTCTCTCTCACACACACACACACATACACACACTCACTCACAAACTCAAGGAAGAGACACAGATTGACTCGCTGTCTCATTCAGACACAAAAGACAAACAGGACACACACATACACAGCCAGTGCTGGCCAAGGACATTTTTCTGCCTGAAGAAGACCAACAAATGCTTCCCATTTCTCACTGGATGATCTGAGCCACTACCTCTCAGCCTTGCCTACCTCACAGAATTGTTGTGAGGGTAAAATGGGGAGATCTTTAGTTCCTAGAGGAAAGGCAAAACATATAATATAATATAATATAATATAATATAATATAATATAATATAATATAATAAATAATTCTATACTAGAAAAACATAATTGTCTTACCCTTTGTTCATAATAAACCTCCGTAACATGTAAAATAGCCATATGTGCAAGCTTGCATTACTGTGTGCGCTCATTTACATGCATGTGCACTAGAGACAAGATGCATCCAATATCCCACTTGGAAATTTATCTTAGAGAGATCTTATAGGAAGCCTGAAGACTGACACCAACTCTTATAACTCATATTAAACATTCAAAATTTGAAAAATACTCCCTTGCTTCTCAAATGCCATACACATATGTCTCCATCTTCTGCATGAACATTAACAGTAACTTAAAGAAGCTTTATTAACAGCAAAAACAACAAGGAACATTTCCACATGAGGCTGTTAATCGCTGGATCTACTTTCAGTTTTGTCACAGAATTGAGATCCAAGCTCTACACAAAGAGCTTTTTCCTTTCCTGCTTTTCTGTTACATAACCTCTAGGTGGAGCTGTGCTATAGCTGAATGGCACAAACACACAAGTAGAAACAGCAGTTTCAGAAATAATATCCCATTTTTCTCCTGCTTAACCCCCGTCCCCCCAGGAAAGTACTCTGAAAAAGCAGAAGCAAAACTAGAGGCTCATGACGTTGGCTAAAGAAGGAATCATAAGCAAACAAAAAATGCCCAGTGGTGGCTGGTGACTCCAGTTCCAGAGGGGCCGCTTTTCTATTCAGGATTTTAGTTACCAAAAACTCTATCTGTGCTATCCAAGGTAGTGAACCGTATCCCCAAAATGGGTTCAGCACCATGGATAGCACCTTTCGGCATAGACTTTTGGCTGGTGGGCTCCAAGATCACCGCAGACGGTGACTGTAGCCATGAAATTAAAAGACGCTTGCTCCTTGGGAGGAAAGCTATGGCAAACCTAGACAGCATAGTAAGAAGCAGAGACATCACCTTGCCGACAAAGGTCCGTCTAATCAAAGCTATGGTTTTCCCAGTAGTAATGTATGGCTGTGAGAGCTGGACTATAAGGAAGGCTGAGCGCCGAAGAATTGATGCTTTCGAACTGTGGTGCTGGAGAAGACTCTTATGAGTCCCCTGGACTGCAAGGAGGTCAAATCAGTCCATCCTAAAGGAAATCAACCCTGACTGCTCATTGGAAGGACAGATAATGAAGCTGAAGCTCCAATATTTTGGCCACCTAATGTGAAGAGAAAACTCCCTGGAAAAGACCCTGATGCTGGGAAAGACTGAAGGCAAAAGGAGAAGGGGACGGCAGAGGATGAGATGGCTAGATGGCATCACGGATGCAATGAATATGAACTTGAGCACGCTCCGGGAGAGAGCGCAGGACAGGAAGGCCTGGCGTGCTATGGTCCATGGGGTCACGAAGAGTCGGACACGACTGAATGACTGAACAACAACAACTAAAACCCTGAATGGAATTACGGCCCCTTCGGAACGGGACTCATCAGCTACCACTGTATATGCCTCATGTACAAAAGCTCTCTAATTCACTATCGCAGACATGGGGAGACTTTGGTCTGATTTGGTATGGCTCTTCTTATGTCACTGACAGTAGTTTATCCCCCAGCATCTGGTGCTCAGAAGCACAGTTGTAATAAAGGCACCCACCTTCCTGTCTGCTGAATTGTAAAACTGAAAGAAAGAAAGAAAGAAAGAAAGAAAGAAAGAAAGAAAGAAAGAAAGGCAGGCAGGCAGGCAGGCAGGCAGGCAGGCAACAAAAAATGGCAGAACCACGATTAATTTGGAAGGAGCAGTCTGCTAGCCAAAGAAACGAACTTGGCATGTAAACTCTGTACAGCAGAACACGTGATGTCTGAAACAGATCGTGAGTTCTCCACATTTCTTAAGGAAGTCTAGAAAGACAAAATAACGTGCAGGCGCCTGGCTGAGTCTTGCCATTCAGCCATCCTTGCCAACTGCTGTGGCATACAGTGTTAAACCAGGCTGCGTTTGTGAATTTAGAAAAGGGCTTTTAGGCATCTTCCTCTCCTTCCTATGCATGGGAACAGACATTATTATATCTCCGCCCTTCAAATTATTAGACCCCAGGGACAAGCTGCCTCTGGTATCCACAGCAGAGCTCTTAAAAGAACATTATCAGCCTAAAACAGACATGGTGTATTGGCTATTGAGCTGTGTTTTAGGGAAGACCCGGAGACTCGCTTTACTCTTATCTTGATTACACGGTGCTCCTGTATTGTACATTTACTGTGCTGCTTGTGTGTGTCTGTGTGTTGGGGCAGCGTGGAGGAGGGTGGGGAGGAAAAGCAAAGCCATTTTTCATTCTGGGGAGGACAGACAAACGGCGCCCTTGTAATTCCCATCTGTATTAGAGAAACAGCTTTATGGCAGGTGGGACTCTGCTTGTGAGTCAGCACACGGCGTCAGCGCACGGTGTCAGCGCAAGCTCCTTTGTTGTGGGTATGCACTGTCATTCCTTATCATTGGACAGAACTATCTGCAAAGACCTTACAGACCTGCAGAGATTTCTGTTCTCCTGCCTAATTCACATTTGGAGGGTTCTGGTCTAAGCATGTGTATTTAGCAGCTATAAAAGATTTCAAGTCAGATAGAATAGCTGTTAGGGCAATCGCCTACTTAAAGACATTGGAGTGGATTCATCTCAGGAATTTTTAATCACTGGATTCATTGTTTGATGAAGGCTGCAAATCCTGTATATACTCACCTGGGAATAAGTCCCAATGAACTTAACAGGACTTGCTTCTGAGTCCTTATATATTTATATATAAATCTGTAAATCTGTACATATTTGCAAATGCTAATAAACTGTTGTTTGGAAGGGGGTGGGGAGACCATACTTCTTTTGTTTTTAAATAGCCTGCACATATGTCACAGCAGGTGCCATGTTAGAACAGGCATTTCTTTCTGTAACAAAATATTAAGAAAAGAAAAAGAGGCACCCCTCCTCTGTGTGTGTGTGCATGAGAGAAGGGGAAATGCTCCTAAGATAGTGGCTGCCATCTACCTTTGTGAATGTCCTTTACACCGATTTTTTCTGCATCTGAAGACGTAATTACAGGAAGGAAGGGGTAGCTGTACTACCAAATGCTCTGGGCATGACCAAACTCCATTCCAGATCTCACTGAGCCCCAGCTTCCAGAAAGTTCCAATTCGAACCTGGGTTTAGAAGATGGATTCTGGAAAGGCCCTCTATCAGTCAGATGAGGATGCATATTATAGAACTGCTTGTGATAAATGGGCTATTTCTAGGTCAAAGGTTTTAAAATTACCTTTTGATTGGTGGGAGTATGAGCCAGGAGGTACAAGGCATACTAGTTCACCTCCCTGTATTGCCCCAGCCGTAGGCTTTGAACTCTTAATTTAGAGGTGCCAAGACAGTGATAAATCAGATCTATGTTTACTTACAAGGAGTACTTTATTGAGTACAATCAGCACACAGGCATACCCAATGGTTGGATCAGACAGCTTCTCTGAACCCAGAGCCATGGGGTACAATGGGTTTTATACCATACATGTTAGCAGTGAGGAAGCATGACAGCAGCAGGCGCCACCTAGCATTCATTCCCAGCATAGACTAGCCATGCTTGGTCAGAAGGAAACTTTCTCAGGATAGCCACCTGCAGCTTTATGACAAACAAACTTCACTTCCCATGCTGGTCTTGATAAGATCTTCTAGCTTGTTAGTGTGGAATGTATTGGCCTTTGACTCATCTCATATGCTCAGAGGCCTACTAGCAAGAGAATTGCACCAATAATGAACTTAAGCAAGCATTATGGATCTCTAGGCCCCTCTAACACTGCAGGTGACTTGGTTACACTCCTGGGGCCAATACATTCCCAGCTCAGTGCAGGAGCAGCAACAGCATCCCTGAAAGATGCCCATATGGAAAGGGACAGTGCTATCCATCCTCAGTTCAGGAATTCATGATTTCTTCTCTCTCTCTCTCTCTCTCTGTTGCTTCACTCTAATGGAACCTACTGTCTGCTCTTCATTCCTCTAATTACAAAACCTGACCCATTACCAATAATCCTAATGGGTTGAATCCAGATTTACCCACACTTAAGAGTAGACCCATTGAAATCAGGGGGGCATGACTAACTTAAGTCCCATTGATATTAATGGGTCTACTCTAAGTATGAGTATATTTGGATCCAACTCATTGTCTTGAGGGTTAGGATTAACCAATGAAACATACCCATCATGAACCATTCCTAGCAACCAATATTTCTTAATTTGGCCCCCCCAAAAGAGAAAAATCTAGCTTTTATTTTTAATTTAAAAAAAAAAAAAACAGAACATAAGAGAATAGAAGAGGCTAAACAATATTTTTAACGATATCTCTAGGGCTCACATATACAGCTTTTGTGTCTGTTCGTGGAGGCAGGGGTTAGGACAGAAACCTGAAATATCAATTACTGCTTAGCAAA
Source organism: Heloderma suspectum (assembly GCF_057233095.1). Taxonomy (NCBI): domain Eukaryota; kingdom Metazoa; phylum Chordata; class Lepidosauria; order Squamata; family Helodermatidae; genus Heloderma; species Heloderma suspectum. The sequence continues at coordinate 30,623,398 of NC_139459.1, forward strand.
TCAAGGTCTTCAGATAATCCATGCATAATTATTAATTAGGGTTTGAAATACATACAATAATGATAGGATCAAATTCCTGATAGAAAAGATACAAATAAGTGATACACCAAAAGTCTTTAAAGCTTAGATGTACTCCAACCTCAGATAGGCATCTGAACTTTGATCTTGCTCTATTTTCTTCTAATAATATTGCAAGGGGGCACAAGAAGCAAACTAACTTCTCAAGGGAAGAAAAATGAATTTCTGCAGCAACCTTTGTACTACTAGAAGTGTGTGTGTGTGTGTGTGTGTGTGTGCACGACCGCACACATACACACACACGCACATACACATATTCTCCCAGTAAAAGATGCACAGATTGGTTGGGCACTACCTGAAGAATCAGCTTCAAAATATCCCTGCAAGGGGATTTTTTTTCACAAAAATATTAATTATTCTTATGGTAAAAAAGAAAGAAAAGGTCTTTAAACAATAAAACCCTTTGAAAAAAGGGAGATTATGTGACAAGAAGAAAGATGTGGTGGATCAACACATGCATATACATTCAGGGCCGGACCTATCACTAGAGTGAGGTGACCACCTCAGATAGCTCATGCAGTAATGGCAGTGAGGTGTTAGAAGACAGCACTGTGTGTAGCCCTCTCTGCACCTCCTATGCTATCACACTGCTTTCAAGTTCAAAGGAGGACATACCGGTCTTAAGGTAAGACTCAACTGCCAAACCACTGCTTCTGTATGTGGAATGAGGGGACCATCTTGTCCTCTGCCTCAGACATCAAAAGTCCAGCCCTGTATACATTAAGAACTTAAATTAGTGTAATAGTCATTACCTCTCCTTGGGGAATGGAGGGAACTGTAGTTCTGTGAAAAGGGCTAGGAAGCTTCTAACAGAGAAGCCTCAGCATCCTCACCAAATGACATTTCCCAAGATTCTTTGGGTGAAAGCCATTACAGTTGGAGAGGTATAAAGCCAATATAATCTACTCGTGTAGATCTGTGCTGAAGCTAAGCAGGTCTGGGTCCGGTCAGTGCTTGGAGGGGAGAACACCTGGGAACCACAGGTACTGTAGCCACCTTGAGTTCCACAATGGAAGAAAGGTGGGATATAAATGTAATAAATAAATAAATTTTATTATGACTTGCAACTAAAGATGTGATTAGCTTCCAGTTGAAAGTAACGTATCTGAGGCAATATGAAATCTTCATCTGTAATACTTGGTCTGTGGCAGCTCTTTTAAACATTCCTGTGTGGAAAGAGATCTTCAGCCCCTCAGGAACAGAGAGTTCCCTACTACAGTCAGTTGCTTTGGTCTGTACTAGCCTTCTTCTACCCAGCTCCTTTCTAGGACTCACACCTGAACACTCCAAGAGTGCACAATTTTGGCCTCCTGCCAGATATCTATGTTAAGTTAACTTGCTAAAAACTGATATTTACTAATCGTGGATGGATGCCCTAGATGTAGTTGATCATAGTTCTCTATTCTATACCTTGTGGTTCTTGAAGTCAAGTCTCAAGATTAAACTTGTCTTGAGCTGTGGCTCAGTGGTAGAACACATGCTATGTATGTAGAAGATTCCCAGGTTTGATCCCCGGTCTCTCCAGATAGGGCTGGAAAAACTCCTGCCCCAAACCCTGGAGAGCCGCTGCCAGTCAGTGTCGACAATACTGGGCTGGATAGACCAACAGTGTGACTCAGTGTGAGGCAGCTTCCTATGTTCCTATGTCCAACACTTCCCTTCTCTCATTTTTCAAAGGATCTCAGAAACCAGGCAAGTTGCACAAACATTCCAACATGTTTATGCTGGGGTCATACATTGGGCTGGATCCAGATTTAAGCATACTTAAAGTAGACCCCCCCCCTTCATGGATCACTGCCTTGTTGTGGCGAAGGGGCTTGCGTAACTCAGTGAAGCCATAAGCTATGCCATGCAGGGCCACCCAAGACGGACAGGTCATGGCAGAGAGTTCTGACAAAATGTGGTCCACTGGAGAAGGAAATGGCAGCCCACTCCAGTATTCTTGCCAAGAAAACCCCATGGAACGTATCACAAGGATAAAAGATATGATGCCGGAAGATGAGCCCCTCAGGTCGGAAGGTGTCCAATATACTACTGGGGAAGAGCAGAGGGTATTTCCAAGTAGCGCCAGAAAGAGTGAAGTGGCTGGGCCAAAGCTGAAAGGACACTCAGCTGTGGATGTGTCTGGTGGTGAAAAGAAAATCCAATGCTGTAAAGAACAATATTGTTTAGGAACCTGGAATGTCAGATCAATGAATCAAGGTAAGCTGGAGGTGGTCAAACATGAGATGGCAAGATTGAACTTCGACATCTTGGGAATCAGCGAACTAAAATGGACAGGCATGGGCGAATTTAATTCAGGTGACCATCATATCTACTACTGTGGGCAAGAATCCCTTAGAAGAAATGGAGTAGCACTCATAGTCAACAAAAGGGTGGGAAAAGCAGTACTGGGGTACAATCTTAAAAACGATAGAATGATCTCAGTACGAATCCAAGGCAAACCACTCAACATCACAGTAATTCAAGTCTATGCCCCAACCACTGATGCCGAAGAAGCTGAGGTTGATCGGTTCTATGAAGACCTACAACACCTTCTAGAACTAACACCAAAAAAAGATGTCCTCTTCATCATAGGGGATTGGAATGCTAAAGTAGGAAGTCAAGAAATCACTGGGATAACAGGCAGGCATGGCCTTGGTGTACAAAATGAAGCCGGACAAAAGCTAATAGAGTTTTGCCAAGAGAACACGCTGCTCATAGCAAACACTCTCTTCCAACAGCACAAGAGACGACTCTACACATGGACATCACCAGACGGTCAATATCGAAATCAGATTGATTATGTCCTTTGCAGTCAAAGATGGAGAAGCTCTATACAGTCAGTAAAAACAAGACCTGGAGCTGACTGTGGCTCAGATCATGAGCTGCTTCTTGCAAAATTTCAGCTTAAATTGAAGAACGTAGGGAAAACCACTAAACCATTCAGGTATGACCTAAATCATATCCCAAATGAATATACAGTGGAGGTGAGGAAAAGATTTCAGGGATTAGACCTGATAGACAGAGTGCCTGAGGAACTATGGAAGGAGGTCTGTAACATTGTTCAGGAGGCAGCAACGAAATCCATCCCAAAGAAACAGAAATGCAAGAAAGCCAAGTGGCTGTCTGATGAGGCTTTACAAGTAGCTGAAGAAAGAAGGGAAGCGAAAAGCAAGGGAGAAAGGGGAAGATATATCCAACTGAATGCAGAGTTCCAGAGAATAGCAAGGAGAGACAAGAAGGCCTTCTTAAATGAACAATGCAAAGAAATCGAGGAAAACAACAGAATGGGAAAGACTAGAGATCTCTTCAAGAAAATCAGAGATCTCAAGGGAACGTTTTGTGCAAAGACGGGCATGATAAAGGACATAGAAGGCAGGGACCTAACAGAAGCAGATGAGATTAAGAAGAGGTGGCAAGAATACACAGAAGAACTATACAGGAAAGACCTGAATGTCCCTGATAGCCATGATAGTGCGGGCACTGAACTTGAGCCGGACATCCTCGAGAGTGAAGTCAAGTGGGCCTTAGGAAGCATTAGTAACAACAAAGCTAGCGGAGAAGACAGTATTCCAGCTGAGGTACTTAAAATCCTAAAAGATGATGCTGTTAAAGTGCTGCATTCAATATGCCAACAAATTTGGAACACTCAACAATGGCCGCAAGACTGGAAAAGGTCAGTTTACATTCCAATTCCAAAGAAGGGCAACGCCAAAGAGTGTTCAAACTACCGCACAGTTGCGCTCATTTCACATGCCAGCAAGGTGATGCTCAAAATCCTACAAGCTAGGCTTCAGCAGTATGCGAACCGAGAACTACTGGAAGTACAAGCTGGGTTTTGAAGAGGCAGAGGAACTAGAGATCAAATCGCCAACGTTCGCTGGATCATGAAGAAAGCAAGAGAATTCCAGAAAAACGTCTATTTCTGCTTCATTGACTACGCTAAAGCCTTTGATTGTGTGGATCACAACAAACTGTGGCAAATTCTTAAAGTGATGGGAGTACCAGACCACCTTACCTGTCTCCTGAGAAACCTGTACGAGGGTCAAGAAGCAACAGTAAGAACCAGACATGGAACAACTGATTGGTTCAAAATTGGGAATGGAGTACGACAAGGCTGCATATTGTCGCCCTGCTTATTTAACTTATATGCAGAGTACATCATGAGAAACGCCGGGTTGGATGAATCACAGGTCGGAATTAAGATTGCCGGGAGAATTATCAACAACCTCCGATATGCAGACGATACCACCATAATGGCAGAAAGCGAAGAGGATCTAAAGAGCCTCTTGTTGAGGGTGAAAGAGGAGAGTGCAAAAGCTGGTTTGAAACTCAACATTAAAAAAACGAAGATCATGGCATCTGGCCCCATCACTTCCTGGCATATAGAAGGGGAAGAAATGGAAGCAGTGACAGATTTTACTTTCTTGGGCTCCAAGATCACTGCAGACGGTGACTGTAGCCATGAAATTAAAAGACGCTTGCTCCTTGGGAGGAAAGCTATGGCAAACCTAGACAGCATAGTAAGAAGCAGAGACATCACTTGCTGACAAAGGTCCGTCTAATCAAAGCTATGGTTTTCCCAGTAGTAATGTATGGCTGTGAGAGCCGGACTATAAGGAAGGCTGAGTGCCGAAGAATTGATGCTTTCGAACTGTGGTGCTGGAGAAGACTCTTACGAGTCCCCTGGACTGCAAGGAGGTCAAATCAGTCCATCCTAAAGGAAATCAACCCTGACTGCTCATTGGAAGGACAGATACTGAAGCTGAAACTCAAATATTTTGGCCATCTAATGTGAAGAGAAAACTGTCTGGAAAAGACCCTGATGCTGGGAAGGACTGAAGGCAAAAGGAGAAGGGGATGACAAAGGATGAGATGGCTAGATAGCATCACCGATTCAATGAATATGAACTTGAGCACACTCCGGGAGAGAGCGCAGGACAGGAAGGCCTGGCGTGCTATGGTCCATGGGGTCACGAAGAGTCGGACACGACTGAACGACTGAACAACAACAACACTGATAACTGTTAGGGCACATCACACATTCCATATACCACTTCTCTAGTGTCATTTCCTGCTTTGTATTCCATAGTATCCAAAATATCACAACAGATGTCATTGTGTGTGCTATGAGGTATAAATGCACAAGAGGGATATAGCATTACCATGATGGGATCGTATCGAAATGACATGAGGTGTAGATCTGACCCTGGACGCACACTTTACTTCATGCAGGATACTACTACAATAGTTAACATCTGAACCCACCTCCTGCAGTTAATAAATATAAATGTTTGCCAATAAAGAAAAAGGAAGAGAAACTTGTATCCAAAATATTCATTATCTAATTTCTGGCCAATTAAACCCCTTGCCAAAGTAACAACAACAATTTTTTTTTCTTCCTTTGCAAGGTTTCAGCATTTTGGCCATAGATGGAAACTAGGGAAGAAAACTCCAATAAGAAAAGGATCTTCACCTCTTCTCATAGGAGTTTACAGCAGGGATGGGCAGAAGTTTGAGCTCCAGATGCTTTGGACTTCAGCTCCCAGAAGCCCCTGCCAGCTGGCCAATGGGCAGGAATATGGGAGTTGAAGTCTGGCAATCAACCTTCCATCCACCTCTGGTTTACAGAATGTACATAGGTTCTGACATGTACCTGAACACACCTCACTATGTAGGCACTCACCTTTCTGTGATTGTTTCTCTGAGACCACTAGTGACGCCTTTGACTACAGTGCTAGCCTTTGGGGTCAGCACCACCTGAGATATAAAAAAAGAGCCCGTCTTCCTTCTCTCGGTGACTGATGCCTGGAGAAACTGGATCAGTTTTTCTGGATCTGTCGTGTTTGCCCACGGGGCTGGCATCATCTGCCCTGGCCAGAGAAATGGGACTTCCAAAGCCACCGGACTGTGGTAAAAGACCAAAACTTGATAATCCTTCTCCCACAGGTACTGGAGACAGACTTCGTGAGCAAATATGGCAGGGCACATTTTATTCCCAAAAGTGTCTTTGAGCATTTGGACCAGTTTTTCATGGTGGAATTTCTGCATCCCATAGAAGTGATTAAAGTCCAAAAAGACCACTTCCTTATGGTGGTCCACAAGAAAGGCACTGATCTCCTCGAGGCCCTCATTGACTTTGGCACTGAATAAACCATGAGCAAAGTAGAGTTCATTGTCAGGGTCTCTGGGCTTTGTGGAGATTCTGAGGTCGAAGTACCGAATGCCTGCTCCCAGCTGACTTGTGAAATTCATTGTCTGTGTTGCCAGCCATTTTCTCATCAGCTTTTTAGCCACAGTTCCAAACACAGAGACAAAATTCTGGACAGTTTCTGGTTGCTCAGGTCCAACTGGAGAGGCCTCGTCAATGTAGAAGCTAAATGAATCATGAGACCCTAGAGATAATAAAGAAAAGAAATTTTTTGTTTCTTAAAAAACCAAAGCAAGGTTTGTAAACGGTGATACATAGGGCTCAGCAAGGTTGCCTAAATCTTTCATAGAAATTTGCTGAAGGTCAATACAATTCACTTACCTCCTTCCTTGCTCACTATTTTAGCATCGGTTCTTTTAGCAAAAAAACATGTCACTAGTAGCAATTAATGAATGGAAGTGGGGTACTTGGGACTAGAGAATCATCAAATAATTAATTTTTAGAAGGCGCTTTTAATGAACATATATGCTCCTTTTCCTTGATTGATTCACACTTGTGTTGGTGTTTAACTTGCATCATGTGAGATACTGGTAGACAGTGACTGGGTTTGGATGACACACTGAGGCTGTTTAACACATGACAAGCTGTACTGCCCTAAAATAGACAACGGGTTATGTGAGGGTTGTTTAACCCGCACATAACCCACACTCATTGGCTTTGCACAACACAACAACCCCTGAGCAGGGGTTGCATATTCGAAATGGCAGCCGCACATGCCCCTGCATGCCCCACCCCACATGCCCGCAGTTATTTAACCCACAGTGGGCTGTCATATCATGTGAACAGCCCCAGTGGGTTGGATCCAGGATCTGAATTCTATGAGAGGAAGGGCTCCACCCACAGAAGGTCCCCCACCTGATTTTGGGGGATCCCCCCACACTACAATCACCCCATTCACAGGGTTTCCTTTCTCTCTGTGTAGCATTTTCAAGGGGCTAGAGGGGCTGTCATGGGGAAGAGGTGAAGTCCACTTCCCCCAGTGCAGTTAATCCAGCATAAATCTGGATCCAATCCAGTATTCATTTGCACATTGCAAAGTCAATGTTGGAGGCAGCTTTGGTGTTATTGTATTTTACTGTGTGTTTGAAGGTCAAAGCACATTGTTAGCAGTGGGGGTGGGGGAGAGGAGAAAATTATTGAACGGACTCCTCATCTACAGCTGGCTGTTGCCAAAGTCTGCCTGTGCTGAGTCTCTTCTGAGCCCTGCTTCTGGCACTGCATACAATTCAGCACTGACAATTGCTTGATTTTTCATTCCATAAGCCCTTGATGTGTTTGAGCAGGTCTTACTGGTGTCATTAGTCTTGCAGGAAACACATGAGGCTGATCTAACTCAGTGTCAGTGAGGAATAACTCCAGTTGATATCAATCCAGTGTATATAAATCCAATACCTGTTTAAATTATATGGGAAAGGAATTAGGGCTAACATCTGCAGCAACAAATATGTGCTCAGTTTGTGCCACTGCAGCATCACAAAATGTGACATTGTGCTGGCATTGTTGAGTTACTGGTACAAAATTTTAGGTAGACAGAAGGAAAAGGGCACGGTTGCCATGTTGGTCTCACAGGCTGAGAGAACTAGAGCTTTATAGATTATGCTATGGTGCATGAGTCTATCTGGCTTTCCAGGTGAGGGGGAGAAACTGGACTATTCCATTGGACTCGGATGAATGGATGAATCAAAGATTGATAGATCTGTCAGATTTGTAACCTACACATGGTCTGAAAAGCACTGTGCTAAATTCTGGTGCTGGAGGTGTGTGTCACAAGATGCAGTGATGGCTGCAAACTTGGATGGCTTTAAAAAAGGATTAGACAAATTCATGGAGGAGAACGCTATCAATAGCTATTTGACATGATGACTATATGCTACCTCCAGTATCAAAGGCAGTATAGCTATGTATACCAGTTGCTGGGGGACTTGCACAGGAACGCAGAAATCTATTTTATCCTAGCCTGAGATGGTTTCTGAGTGCTAATTCCCATATGAATGTTTATCATATAACGTAACTGAAGCATCGAATGGTGGCTTGCCATCCTAAATCAAGTGCCATAAATGGATATCACTTAACATTGGAGCCAGTTCAGACATACATAATATGGAAAGTCAGCAATAATTGCAGCCTTTGGTCTTCCTGATAACTTTCACCAGCATTTAAGCTATCATTGAAATAGTTCCTACCAACTTTTTTTTTTAAAGCATACCTATCTCATGCTTTTCCTGTAAGCATTTTTATTTTGAGCTTGCTACAAAGGCAACCATATGAATGTATGGATTTAAACATATTTGTGCCTGCAAGGAAAGTAATATGGCAGGCTTGGCTATTCTTTCACTTAATTATCTACTGATCTGAGATTGTCTTACTCCCACATAACGATTACGTTTAGAAAACCCAGGTCTATTCATTCACATGAAAATACTGCCTTCTATTAATCTGGTTTTGGTTTGTTTGTTTGTTTGTTTGTTTGGTATTCCTTCTTAATTGAAAAATGATCTGTTAGAATAAATGTCTGTAGCAGCATTTTACAACATTGTGTCCTCCAGATGAGTTGGACTACAATTCCCATCAGCCAGCAATGGAGTTGTAGTCCAACACATCTGGAGGATATCATGTTGCCTACCTCTTGGTTCAAACCCCTGTTCAACCATGAACTTCACTAGATGACATCCAGTTGTGTCTCTCCACTGATGGAATGGCATTTGCCAGGAGAGTTGATTTTCCACCCCCTGCGGCTCCCTGATCACCCCCAATCTGCTCCAGAGGGTTGGGGGACCTTTCAGAAAAGATATTGGAGACACAATGAGGCTGCAGGGAAGGAGAAGATGGGGAAGTTCAGCTGTGCAAGAAGAACTCTGTTCACAAAAAGTGGGATGTAGCCTTGTGTGACCCTGAGCCAGTAAGCGGAACATAGGAGGGAAAAGAAGGGTTTCTAGAAAATATATTTACTTCACTTTCAAAACTTTATTTCTGCAAAGGTTTACAGAGGTATCAGTGAAAAAATAGATTGTCCCTAAACCCATCCTTCATTATATGAGAAAAACATTATGTCTGGGGCTCCGTCAAACCACCCACTGCTGATGGACCTGCCTTTTTTCTTTAATGAGGGACTGGTAGCTGCCATTGTAAGACAGACATCCTGAAACAAAGTAATTTGACACAGGCTTGTGAAGGATGGCCTTGTTTAATGTCAGATGCCATCACATCCCAGTGGTCTCACCAGGACACATAACGTAGTAAAGGAATATGAGGCACTGCAAGCACAGAGAAGTAATTTATTATATGGTTTGTTCTGATTTTTGTGTCTCCATCCAATCTTTGCACTGAGAAACAGCCCACAAAAGCCAAGCAAAAGACATGTGGTATGTGTGTGTATGGCTCTGGAGGGGGCATAACTCATTGACAGAGGCCAGGCTTGGCATGTGCAAGGCCCCAGGTCTGTAACTAAATGAGATGGATGGATGGATGGATGGATGGATGGATGGATGGATGGATATGGGGAGAAAAGGGGAGATAGGGCAAGAGAGAGAAAGGGGGAAAGAGGGGGAGAAAGGGGGAGAAAGAGAGAGAAGGAGTAAGAGAGAAAGAAAGGGGAGAGAGAAAAACAAGGCAAGAAAGAGAAGGGAGGAGAAGGGGAGATGAAGTAAGTGAGTGAGAGAGGGAGTGAGTGAGTGAGAGAGGGAGGGAGGGAGAGAGGGAGGGAGAAAAGGAGAGAGAAATGGGGGAAAGAAAGGGAGAAAGAAAAGGGGGACAGAAGAGAAGATACAGCAAGAGAAAGAAATGGTCACAGATGGTAAGAGAGGAACGGGAGGGAGGGAGAAAGAGAAGGGGAAGAGAAGGGGAGAGCGAGAGAGAAAGGGCAGAGAAGGGGAAATAGAACAAGCAAGAGAAAGGGGGAAAGATAGTCAATGGGGGCAGAGAAGGGGGGAAAGAGAAGGGGGAGAGTAGGGGAGACAAAGAGACAGGGTAGGAGTGAGAAAGAGAAAGGGTAGAGAGAAAGAGAAGGGGGAAAGAGGGCAAGACAAAGAGAGCGGCATCTCTGCCTGAGAAGACTCAAGCAGGAAGAGCGAAAGGATAAATTAACTAATTATTCTAATTATTCCCTACGAACTTTTGGTTTGGCTTTGGCCATGCCCTCCAGGAGCATGCAGCCCTTTGGGAGTTTTCCTGGAAAAACTTGAATTTCACCTGTGCCTAGCACACAAGCCAGTGGGCCAAATTGCCTGGGCTTTGGGGGGTGCGATGCCCTCGAGGGGGGCTGGGAGGGGCGAAGGTATCACATGCGCGTGTGGAAACAGGGAGAAGTTACAGCTATTTGCTTTGAGAGTTTTTGTGGAGAAAATTAAACTTTAGCTGTGCTCAGAGCAGCAACCACTGCATAAAATACATTCAAAATACTCATTTAGTGTGTGCTAGAAATAAAGAAAAGCAGATTAAAAAAAACCTCTTCCAGCCAGCCTGCCAGGTAATGTGTGTATTCAGTAGGGATGTACGAAAGTCACTTACCTTTTCAAAGGGTGACATTCGCGGTGCGGGGGAGGCGCTCCGTCCCTCCCCCCGAAATTCTCTCCGGCTGGCTCCGCTCCACAGAGATTCCACAGAGCCTCCAGCCGGGGCTGCCTGCAGCCAGACATCCGGCCACTGGGCAGCCTGCAGGGACGCAAATGGTGGCTGCCGTAGCCGCCGCCATTTGTGTCCCTGTATTTTGCCGTGATAGGCTACGTAAATATTTATGAAGCCTATCACTGCAAAAAAACAACAACAGCGAACGCAAATGGTGGCGGCTACAGCGGCCGCCTTTTGTGTTCCCTTCTTTTTTGCCGTGATAGGTTACGTAAATATTTACATAGCCTATCACATGGCAAAACAAAGGGAACGCAAATGGCGGCTGCCATAGCCACTGTCATTTGCATTCCCTTAGTTTTGCTGTGATAGGCTACATAAATACTTACTGAATCACTGGTTCAGCCTCTCTATGGCTGAATACTAGGGATGTCAGAGAATTCCGCCACGGATCTCGGTGAGGCCAAATGCCAGTGCATTCGGTCCCCGAAACACGTGGTGGAACGAAGCCCCCCGCCCCCCCCACACAAAATGGGCTCGGAACAGAGCACCTACCTGCTGCCTTCCGCGCTGCATTGCGAATGGCGCCCGTGTCTGCACTGCGAATGGCGCCATTCGCTTCTTCCATATAGCCGTGATAGGCTACGTAAGTATTTACGCAGGGACGCAAATGGCGTCCCTGCGTTAGGTGTGATAGGCTACGTAAGTATTTACGTAGCCTATCACGGCTATATGGAAGAAACGAATGGCGGCCGCGTTTGCAATGCAGCGCGGACGGCAGCAGGTAGGTGCTCCATTCTGGGCCCATTTTGCGGGGTGGGGGGGGCGGGGGGCTTCGTTCCGCCACATATTTCGGAGGCCGAATGCACTGGCATTCGGCCTCACCGAGATCCATGGCAGAATTCTCTGACATCCCTAGTATTCAGCCATAGAGAGGCTGAACCAGTGATTCTTCTGAATAAGTTTTGCACTTCAAAGAAATCTGCAGCAGAGATTAGGGACCTTTGCTTCCGCACACTTTCACTTCCGAGTTTGGTCTGAGTTTCTTTGAATATCAAATTCTACCTGCGCCTAGCACACAAGCCAGTGGGCCAAACTGCCTGGGTTTGGGGGCTGGTGATGCCCTCAAGGGGGGCTGGGAAGGGCCAAGGTGTCGTGTGCATGTGTGGAAACAGGGAGATGTTTACAGCTCTTTGCTTTGAGAGTTTCTGTGGAAAACATCAGATTTTAACTCCACCTAGCACAAAAACCACTGGGCCACACTGTCTGAAATTTTGCACATGGCCTCCTCTCCAGGGGGGTGGAGAGGTCCCCAAATTTCATGCCTATATCATAAAAACTGGAAAAGGTATTACCATTTGTGTATTCCCATGCAAGTGAATGGGAAAACGCAAAAATGGGTGATCCGGATATCCGAATCTCGCTTCGGATTCAGATCCGAGTCAGAGCAGAGGGGGTCCGAAACAGATAGGGGTCACTTCTGAGGATCCAAAGTGGCATCAGAAGCGGATCGGGGGGTCCATGCACAGCCCTAATTTAAAGTAATGTCTGCTTTGGCACTAACCTAATCTTTAGCACAAAAGCAGAGAATGGATTAGTTTGGACATAATGGTAAACCATAATATAGGGTTATATGCATGAGCAGAAAGGTGCCCATAGGAAGCACTGGACTTTAGCTCTCCCCCCTCCCCGGCATTCTTTTTCCACATAGCTGGAGAAGGAATAAACTAGTTCACTTTAGCAGCAGCATGGCTTATTGTTACATGCAAATCAGGAATTGTGGTTTAAAATAAACTCTTGTCAATCACTGTCTTGTCAATCACTAAACAAACCAACACCAAACCCTTAATTGCTTTTGTCATTAGTTTAGCAAACTAGGGTTTATTTTAAACCACAATTCCTGGTTTGCACATAATGACAAGACAGGGATCTGCTCAAGCACAGGTGAGGAATCTCAGGCACGAGAATCCAGCCCTCCTGGGGTTACAGGGGGCTACGCAACCTTTTCCTGGCCCCAAATTGTTTCCCCCAATCACTGATTGTTTGGCGGTTTCCTGGCTTTTGTGCAGTTTTTCCCCATTCTGAATTGTTGAAATGCCTCTCCTGAGGCATAATTACTAGCATTTAAGAGCATTAACCTATAATATGCTGATTGTTTTTGTATTTTTGGCTCCATCCCTTTTGCTTTTGGCCTGACCCGCCACTGGAATGTGGCCTCTGAGAGCTTCTTCAAAACTGAATCCAGCTCTTGGGCTGAAAGAGATTCTCCACTCCTGTGTAGGGATGTACGAATCCCCTACCTGCCAGTCTGGGGGGAGGGGGTCTGCAGGGTGGGGAGGCGATCCATTCCTCCCCCTGGAATCCTCGCCGGCCAGCTCCGCTCCATGGTGACTCCACAGAGCCGCTGGCTGGCTCCATAGAGCAAGTGATACGGCAGCCATTGCCGTGCCGTATTGCTGAGCACTCACTACAGGAAGGGATCCGGACGCAAATGGCGTCTGCTACGCCATTTGTGTCCTGTTTTTTCATGCGATAGGCTACACATTTGTATTTATATAGATATTTGCATAGCCTATCACGTGAAAAAACAGGGACGCAAATGGCACAGAGGACACCATTTGCAGCCGTAAAGCTGTTAGATTGACATAAATGCAGCCATTTACGGCTGCATTTAGCTTAATCTAAGACCTTTATGACTGCAAATGGCGTAGCAGATGCCATTTGTGTCCGGATCCCTTCCTGCAGGGAGTGCTTAGCGATGCGGCATGGCAATGGCTGCCGTATCGCTTGCTGTATGGAGCCAGCCGGCGAGGAGGATCCTGCTCCGCACGGGTCCGGCGGGAGGTGGAGGCAGGTGGACCCGTTCCGCCATGGACTCCGGAGGCTGGATTCAAAAGAATCCAGCCTCAATGGTGTCCGTGGTGGAATTCTCGGACATCCCTACTCCTGTGCTAAAGCAAAACTGAAGCCTGGTTTATTCCTCTTCCGGTTGCATAGGAGGAAGAGCCCAGTACTCCATATGGGTTTGTTCCTCCTCATGCACATAACTATAAATTATGATTTACGGTTATGTGCAAATGCAGTCTTTAGAAGCTTTGGCATGTTTGTTTGTTTGTTTACAATATTTCTATACCACTCCATATCTAGAACAGGATATGTTCTACCACAGGATGTACTGATGGCCACCGATTTGGATGGTTTTGAAAGGGGGTTGGACAAATTCCTGGAGGAGAAGGCTATCTATGGCTACTAGTCCTGGTGGCTATGTGCTACCTCCAGTACCAGAGGCGGTGAGCTTATGTACCCCAGTTGCTGTGGAACATGGGTGGGAGGGTGCTGTTGCGCTCATGTCCTGCTTGTGGATTGCTGGTCAACAGCTGGTTGGCCACTGTGTGAACAGAATGCTGGACTGGATGAACCCTTGGTCGGATCCAGCATGGCTCTTCTTATGTAACAGATTTCGGAGTGGTGAACACAAGAGATAAAACAGTAAAAGGATAAAAAGATTAAAACACCAGATTAAAATTATGCTATTTCTAAAAACAGAATACCAATAAAAACCGTGATTGGTCAATCAAGGAATGCCTCCTGGAACGGTGCTGTTTTCAGAGTGCAATGGATGAGCCTCACCCTGGGAAAACCACCTTTATGATCATGGTGTCTCCCCTGCCAAGCAAGTTGCATAATGGCCTTGTATGTTAAGAGATAGCGACACATCAACAAAGCTAGATGTGGCTATTAATAGATAGAAAGGATTTTTCTCCATCTCTTGTAAAACTAGAGTGCAGGATTGTCCAAGAAAACAGAGTGGCAGGAGATTCTTCACACAAGGCATCATTAGTTTGCTGTCACAAGCCTTGTAGACTGAACTGTGTTCCTCAAGGGCATTATCTAGGTTGCAATATAAGCCCTGCCACCCAACTTAGCAGTCAGTGAGATGACTCAAAGGACCAACTGAGCTCTACCACACCTGATAAAACCTCAGTCTCAGAACCTTGTCTTCAGCCTGAGCCACTTGACTTACTGGAGAGGGCCCGACTTGGTTAAATTCTTGCTCCCTTCCCCTACTTGACTTGCTTCTAAATCAGCTGCTACTTCTGGAACTTGACCCTCTTGACCGCCTGCCTGGGTTAGACTACATCACTTCTTTGAGCCTTTCTGCTCTTTGGTTTCTGCTTTTAGTCTGCCTAGGACTCCATGTCTCTGGTCCTGCCTGCCTGATAGCTGGCTCCCCAAAAACCTGACCACCAGTGATGTAGTGGCAAATTTTGAAGTTCAAATGCTCATCGTAACAGTGCCCATAGCCATGCCCCCAGTGAGTGTCCAAAATTCAGGCAGCTACATTGATCCACATCAACAAACCAGTTCTAGTAGTTTTCATCCCAACTAGGAGAGGTCTTCTGTAAAGCTATTAGGTCTTAATTGTTCATTCAAGACCAAGACACCCCAAAATACTTCGCATTGCAACAGAAACAATATATTGTTGCCGGGAAAATTCATCTTCCCCCAGCTTCATCTTCCCCTAGCTACTGTGAGGACTGCAGCTAAGCTCAGGGGGAACAAGAATTCTGAAGGGGGAGGCAGATGATGTCAGTGTCCCTCCTAATAAAAAAAGACCTGGTGCTGTGTCCCTGTGAGCCCTGGTTCTGCTACGCCCCTGTTGACCACTACCAAACCCGGAGATGACGTATGCAGCACACTGGGGGCAAAAGAGCCCCCAAAAGAAATGTGTGCACTTAATTTACAGCCTCACTGATCAACTAAGGGCACAATCCTATTCAGATAGGCGGACACCTCCAAACTCAGAGGTGACCACCTATCCAATGAAGGGCAGGAGAAAGACGGAAGGGATCGTTCCCTCCGTGCTCCTCCTGCCCTGCATTTTTGGCTAGACAGCCGATTTCGGCTCTCTAGCTGCAAGAGGGCCTAGTGGGGGAAGAGGTTGCTGTACGACACACTGGATATGTCGTATAGGCATTTCTGCTCTCCCCACCCCAGAATGCCCTCTGGGAACGCCCCTTTTTGGCCGCTCCACGGTCCACTGGTGAGCGCGGAGGATAGGGCTGTTCTGCACTGCCTCGCAGGCAGTGTGGAAGTGGGGGGAGGTCAGTTCTCCAGGAACTAACCTCAGAGCGTGGGCTCCAAGGTCTGTTCCTGGAAAACCAGATATTCTACTGCCATCTAGCTGCTGACTAGCAGCTACAGGATTGCTCCCTAAATCAATCAATTAATCAACTAAAACTTTAGCTGATGCATCTATCAATGGCACGGATTAAAGCAAGGAGCTCTTGTAGTAAGAGTTACAGGTCCCAGGGCATAGTCTGAAGGCACATGAGACAGCCACCTTGCAGAAGCTAAGCAGGTCAGGGTGTGGTCAGTGCATGGAGGGGAGACCACCTGGGAACCACATGTAGCCACCTTGGGTTCCACAATGGAAGAAAGGTGGGGTATAAATGTAATAAATAAAATAAATAAGAGTTAAAAGCCCTATACCAGTCAGGAACCATTTTGTCACACAGCAGCTTGTCCAGGTGAAAAATGTTATCGGCAGTAGCACCCCTCCTTGGGGAATCACTAGTGTTTGCATTTTCCCCTCCCCTGAGCTCCCTCAAGAAGCATAGCAAAGCTCAGATGACCTCAGGCAGATCTGCTCTGCTGAGCATGTGAGACAGCATGTCCTTAATGCTGCCATTTCCCCATCATCCTTCTTGTTTGTAATAATCCCGATGCTTCTATTGACAAAGTAGTTGGGAAGGACAGTCTCTTCTGTTAAATAAAAATGATGAAAATGCTATATGGTCCTGCCAAGGTGATAGTAGCACAGCATTAAGTGAATGAGTGTAATACTTTCTAGTAAAAAGGAGCAGAAATCAATGAATGTTATTTTTCCCTGAGCTGTCCCTTACTTGATTTGTGATATCTGTAACAAGAACGATGCTTAATAGATTTTGCAGCGGAGGGAAAAGAAAAAAGAAAAACACTGAAGTACAGTGCTTGTGATGACACAGTTGCTGAGCAAAAATGGCCTTCGTGCCAATTACTGGAGCTCATCACCAAAGGAGACCTTCTGGATCTCTGGCTTATTTTTTTCCACTGTAATTTTCCTTCAGTATGATCTGTACAGCCCTTCCTCACTGCAAGGCGGACTTGGATGTATATTTTTAGACTCCCTACAGAATTTGTATGGTACTTTCATCCATCACTTGTGTAGTAGGTTCTATTAAGACTGTTAAATAATTCCAGAGTCTATACCATAGTTACATATTATTGGTCTTATCGATTCCAGTGCTGTTTGTTGTTTTGAATGCCATTTTATTTTTATTTTTTAAATATTTGTATTGTATTTATATGCTTAAATGTTCTATCAGATTTTTAGTCTTCTAACTGTTTGCCCTCTGCCCACCCAGAGAACATTAGTTATTGGGCGGACTGGAAATGTAATAAATAAATAAATAAATATTCCAATGTCAAAAGCATGAATTCCCTTCCCCCTGATTCTTTGACTGGTGTTAAGTACGCAAATCAGACACACTTGCATGACTTGACTTTTCATCATTTGTTTTTATTGTTTTTCCCAGGATTTGGAGCTCTTTTTGCACATCTAGCTCAGGAAAGAAAGCAGCATATGGACTGGGAGGGCATATCATATCACAGGAACATGTTTGGTGGGTGTGTCTTGTCTGAAGCAAATTCAGCCTGGCTTCACTTCTGAGTACTCCAAAATAATGATGATTGTATGTTTGACCCCAGTATAATGACCCCAGTATAATGACCCCAGTATAATGACCCCAATATAAAACAGGAGGACGAGGGGAAGTAAAGAGCCCCTAATTATCCAGGGGCTCACTTCCTTCCTTTCCACTGACTTCAGCTTCTCATGAGGTCCTTTTTATTATAGAAATAAATCAGAGAGTGAAGCAAGTGCTGGGAATAATATCTCAAGTTGGGCAAAGAAGCTTGAGAACATAAGAAGCTGCACACCTGACCAGACTATTTGTCTACCTAGCTCAAGATTGTCTACTCTTACTGGCGGCAGCTCTCAATTTTATTTATTTCTTTATTTACTTCTTTTCTATACTGCCCAATAGCCGAAACTCTCTCGGCAGTTCCCAAAAATTAAAACCAAAGGGCACACAGTAAAACAATATAAAATATATAAAACATTAAAACTACAGTATAACAATACATCATGAGAAATGCCTGGTTGGATGAATCACAGGTTGGAATTAAGATTGCTGGGAGAATTATCAACAACCTCAGATACGCAGACGATACCAACCTAATGGCAGAAAGCGAAGAAGATCTAAAGAGCGTCTTGTTGAGGGTGAAAGTGAAGAGTGCAAAAGCTGGTTTGAACCTCAACATTAAAACAACAAAGATCATGGCATCTGGCCCCATCACTTCCTGGCATATAGAGGGGGAAGAAATGGAAGCAGTGACAGATTTTATTTTCTTGGGCTCCAAGATCACCACAGACGGTGACTGTAGCCATGAAATTAAAAGACGCTTGCTCCTGGGGAGGAAAGCTATGGCAAACCTAGACAGCATAGTGAGAAGCTGAGACATCACCTTGCCGACAAAGATTCGTATCATCAAAGCTATGGTTTTCCCAGTAGTAATGTATGGCTATGAGAGCGGGACTATAAGGAAGGCTGAGCACTGAAGAATTGATGCTTTCGAACTGTGGTGCTGGAGAAGACTCTTACGAGTCCCCTGGACTGCAAGGAGGTCAAATCAGTCCAACCTAAAGGAAATCAACCCTGACTGCTCATTGGAAGGACAGATAATGAAGCTGAAGCTCAAATATTTTGGCCACCTAATGCGAAGAGAAAACTCCCCGGAAAAGACCCTGATGCTGGGAAAGACTGAAGGCAAAAGGAGAAGGGGACGGCAGAGGATGAAATGGCTAGATAGCATCACTGCTGCAATGAATATGGACTTGAGCATGCTCCGGGAGAGAGCGCAGGACAGGAAGGCCTGGCGTGCTATGGTCCATGGGGTCACTAAGAGTCGGACATGACTGAACGACTGAACAACAACAAATGCGAAGAGAAAAGTCACTGGAAAAGACCCTGATGCTGGGAAAGATTGAAGGCAAAAGAAGAAGGGGATAGCAGAGGATGAGATGGCTAGACAGTATGCAATGAATATGAACTCGAGCACACACCAGGAGAGAGCAGAGGACAGGAAGGCCTGGCGTGCTATGGTCCATGGGGTCACGAAGAGTCGGACACGACTTGACAACTGAACAACAACATAACAATACAACCAGAATACAACCAGAATAAAACCTAGCAGCAGTGCAGGGATTTAAAATACAGATTTAAAACAGCACGTGTCTTTCAACTGTCTCAGGCGGAGCTCTTTCATATCCCCTGCAGCTTGAAGACCCTTTCTTAATCTGGAGATGCTGAAGACTGAGCCGAGGACCTTCTGTGTGCAAAGCATG
Organism: Heloderma suspectum; assembly: GCF_057233095.1. Taxonomy (NCBI): domain Eukaryota; kingdom Metazoa; phylum Chordata; class Lepidosauria; order Squamata; family Helodermatidae; genus Heloderma; species Heloderma suspectum. The sequence continues at coordinate 30,642,681 of NC_139459.1, forward strand.
TTCTCTTCCCCACGGTTCCTCCCAAGTTTTATTGGGTTGAATAAGATCATATGATGGGCTGTGAAGTTACCACTGAACAAATTCAGGAAGCTCCCCTCCTGAGGAGAAGGTGCTGGGGAGACCATGGCCCTCGGACTCATGACTGTCCATATGTCCTCAAAAGCAGTCTATGGAGTCCTCCAGTGAGAGCCAAACTACATGTTACCCTAAGCATGCAGCTACCACCCAAAACAGCTGCTATGGCTTCCAGTTTCCTGCCACTTCCTCTTCCATAAAATTTAGCAGCTTTTGCCTCAAGTTTTGACATCATAGCATCCCACATTTCTGCAACTCCACTTCCTGATGTTGGCCAGGAAACACCAAAAGCCATGATGTCATGATGAGATAAGTTCCACTAGATATCATTGAGGGGGAGGGAAGAACCAGGCACACAATTGCTGTTTGGAGTGGCAGCCATATGTTTATGGCAATATATCATTTGAAGAGGAGGCAGAATCATCTCCAGGCCCTAACATATCCAGCACCAATTCAGAGGTCACCTTCCTCTCAGATCAAACATTGACCCCTTCATCCCTGATGTGTACATCAAGCAGCAGCTCTCTCGGAGTTTTCCCCTTCGGTTCCTCAGTCAGCGATGCAGTACAGTCAGGGCTTGTAGGGAAGTGACCCTGGTACTTTTTTTTTTTTTTATTAGCAGGCACACTGTCCCCTCTGAGCTTATTTGCAATCCTTGCAATGTATGTTTAAGTTGTTGCCACCTAGTAGTAAAAAGGCAAAAGTCTTTCTTTTAGTGAAGATGGAACTTGGCATGCTCCAGGCCTGTGCTTTTGGATGTGGTTCCAACATGGATGCCAAACAGAAAACTGTATGAAAAAATAAACCAGTTATTGTTTCACCTCACTGGTATAGGCTGCCTATGTTACACTGGCGATGAGGATGAGATTGGTCATGTCATAGCACAGGCAGGGCCTCTTTCATGGATGGTGGAATTGCCAGATGGCAGGTGTATTCGGCAACATCATCATTAAGTGCATTTGAACTACAAAGAAGAGATTCCAGCAGAGGGTTCACAGGTTGAGGTGGAAGAGGAAATCAATGTGGAACCACTACACTGTCCACTTGCCACAACCACAGAGACAGGAAGGACCACAGTGCCTGCATCAGATCATACCACTGCCTTAGGTGTGTCTCCTGATGAAATACCTTCAGAGACAGAACATCCAGTGACACACCTGTGGATGAGTCAGGAACACCTGCAGTTAAAGAGAACCCCCAAGCCCAGGAAGAGCCTGAATTTGTAAACACAAAGGACTTTTGTGGGTTAAGATTAAGAATAGTTAATCTATTAACTAGTTCAGTATATTTGGATATTAATTTATTTTCAGTGTTTTCATTTTCCATTTGTTCTTATTGCCCATATGTTGATAGTAAATGAAATGGGGGGGGGGGGAGTGTAATATATGTTTAAGTTGTTGCCACCTGGTGGTAAAAAGGCAAAAATGTTTCTTTTAGAAAAGTTGGAACTGAGCATGCTCCAGGCCTGTGCTTTGGGGTGTGGTTCCAATATGGATGCCCGAACTGAGCATTGTATGAAAAAATAAACTAGTTATTGTTTCACCTTACTGGTATAGGCTACTTAGGTTACAATTCTCACAATAGCTGGGGGCAGGGGAATATTAATTTTCCGAGCAACAATATATTGTTCCCTGTTGTAATGCAAAGTATTTGGAAGTGGCTTGGTCTTGAATGGGAAGTTAAAACCCGGCAACTTTACATAAGACCTGCCCTTGATAGAGACAGAATTGCTAGAAGTGCTGTGTTGATATGGATCAACACAACTGCCTGCCATGTTGGACTCTTCTTGGGGGAGTAGCTATGGGTACTGTATGGTGAGCACCTGCACTTCAAAATTTATCACTGTGCCACTGCCCTCAGCTACCATTGCACACCGTTATGCATCACTGATGACTTTACTCTGCCTGTGATATGCGGAATTTGTTTACTCTGCCGTAACCCAGCCGCTGCAGATTTAAAAACTAACCCAACAGTGTTTGTTCTTTTGCCTAAAGTTATCCTTGAAAAATGTAATTGCCTGCAATGTGTTCTCAACACTTCAGAATATACCTCTGCAGCTGTAGTGGGTGAAATATCAAGCTGTGCTCAGCCTGGTGCTTTCATGTTTCATGTTAACGCACATGCATTTATAATATGCATAGTTGCACCAGAGTCGAGCTGCATCCAGGCCCCACTCAAGGATTTATGTTCTAAGGAGCCCCGGGAGTGAGATAAATCTTGAAGGATAATGAAAACAGCTCTAGCAACTCACACTAAGAAGGCAACCCCAAAAGACATAAATAGCGATAAGGATTTAGAAGGGGCAGGGACCACGAAAATAGGGACTATCTGTAAAGTTACTATAATTTGGATGAGGAGGCGCTGATTGCAATCACTCCAGAGACAAACTGCTAAATATTTAACAGTATTTACTTAACTTTAGGATTTCTGGTAAATAACAATATTAATGAAATAACAAATAGAACTGAATAAAACAAATATGAACAACTCTAACTTTAAACCACAGTTCACAACAAAACACAGTGACTGGGTTTGCACAACACACCCGTTGAGGGTTAATTAACCCACAATGAGCCACAGTGCCCGCAAGCACCATTTTGTATATGCCACCGTATTGTATGAACTCGGTTATCGTATTGTATGAACTCAGCAAGTGTGGGTTATGCAAGAGTTAACAACCCTTGCATAACCCTAATGCAGATCATGGGTTATGCAAGGGTTATCCCTCACTTAACCCATGCTCACTGGGTTTGAATGACACAACAAAGCCGAGCAGAGGTTGTATATTCAAAATGGCAGCCACATGTGCCCTGGAGCCTCAACATAGGTTAAATAACCCATGGTGGGCTGTTGTGTCATGTGAACAGCCCCAGTGTTGCTGTTGTTAGACCAGCAACAGTTGCTTGCCCCACTTCCTTCAGCCTGTTCCTTTGGTCTGTTGTTGCTGGCTTCTGTTGAGGCTGAGGAAGCAATAAGGGGAGATATCGGCCAATATTTCTGTTCCTTCAGTGTATTGGAAGAAGGAGCAGCGGAGCCTTTGGCCTGTGTTTCAGGTTGTGTAAGAAAAAGCAAACAAGGTGAATAATAATGGCGGGGGGGGGGTCCCTTTGGATCAAGAGGCTTGTCAGCCCAAGACATATTGCTACCTGAAGTGGAGCCAAATGCCATCCACTCCCTCTCAGGCCAACACTTTAAAATAGGGGTCCCCTATGCAGTGCCCATGGGGACCTCCAACATCGCCCACAAAGCTGCCCCCTCCCTGCCCCCTCCAAAAGAACTGTTTGAAGAAAAACCTTGGAAAATGTTAGGGCAGTCTTCTTTCTCTCCCTTTCTAGCCTCTAGCTTTCTCTTTCTCTCCCCTCTACCTCTCTGCCTTGCTATTTCCCACTCCCCCCAGCCTTCAGCCTCACTATTTCTCCCCCCACCTCTTTAACCTCACTGTTCCTCCCCATCATAGCCTCTAGCCTTGCTCTTTCTCTCCCACTTTGCCTTGCTGTTTCCCTGTCCTTTCCACCTCTAGCTTCACTATTCTTCTCCCCACCTCTTTACCTTGCTGTTTTTCTTCCCTCCCAGCCTCTAGCCTCACTAGTTCCCTCCTCCACCACTCTTTAGCTCATTTTTGACTAGCCAGGCCCAAGTGGCAGCTATTATGTGACAATCCACATTCTCTGTGGGAGCCATTTTGTGGTGGTGCCCACAGCTGTTTCTCAAATTCCCAAATGTGCCCAGAGGTCCAAAAAGGTTGGAGACCTTTTACAAAATCTGTCTGCACTATTCAGACACCAATTCCTTCCTTCACCTTAAGCAGGTGGCATCACCCTGCTATAGGGCAGGGCTGGGCCTTGCATCTGCTCAGGAGGTATACAATACAGGTGGGAGGGATGGAGATTAAGGGGCCCTGGGCTGTCATTTGTTCACCCCTTCACAACATGAAGTGTCCACTCTGGTGCATTAGCAGCTTCTTCATGCTAACGAACAAATATACATGTTGATCAAGACATAATGCTCTCTCACAACAATGCATCAGAATTTTTCCGGATGGTTATTATAAAGTATGAATTAGGGCTAATTCAAGCATGTCAGTAACAGAATGTGCAAAGTGGCTCAAAGGAGAATGAGAGAGACTTTGTGCACATTTTAATTCTTTATGACTGTGCTGGGATTTTCACCCCCCTTTCAAAACCCATTTTACAGTTAAGAGAGCGAGAGAACAAGAACCATTTCGTTCATTGTTTATATCCCTCTATAATTATTATTAACAAAAGATTGCAGGTTTGGAGCTTTAAAGAAGTAAAGCAGAATTGTTTTGATACTTTCTTTTCAATATTTCCAAATGCCCAACTATACACAAAGAGCAATGTGCATTGTCTAGAGCTGAATAGAACAATATCCACAAAATCTGTATCTGTTAAAGTAAGTTGATTTCATAGCAACCATGTTTAGATCAGGGAGCTCTTATATTGTCGCAATGAGCCTTCTGAAGGACAAACAAATGTGTGCGTGTACACACAGCTGTTCAAGACTCCTCTGGTATAACTAAGGACTAGACTGGCCAGGTACGAATCCCCAAAACGGAGGATATACATCACTAAAAAAGGACAAAAGAAGACAGTGATTTGCATAAAATTTGCATAGATTGTGTGTCTGCCTGTTCAGTCTGCTGCCCAGATGCTAACTGTTAATGGGCAACAGTTCTTAAGGTTCATTATCTTTAAACAGGAATTAGACAGAACAACCCTTCAAATAGAGGACTGTCCTCTGTAAAAGAGGATACCTGGCCACCCTTCTTTATACATTCAGTTTTTCCTGGAATGTACCATTTCACCCCCTTCATGGATCACTGCCTTGTTGTGGCGAAGGGGCTTGCGTAACTCAGTGAAGCCATAAGCTATGCCGTGCAGGGCCACCCAAGACGGACAGGTCATGGCAGAGAGTTCTGACAAAATGTGATCCACTGGAGAAGGAAATGGCAACCCACTCCAGTATTCTTGCCAAGAAAACCCCATGGAACGTATCACAAGGCTAAAAGATATGACACCGGAAGATGAGCCCCTCAGGTCAGAAGGTGTCCAATATGCTACTGGGGAAGAGCAGAGGGTATTTCCAAGTAGCGCCAGAAAGAGTGAAGCGGCTGGGCCAAACCCGAAAGGACACTCAGCTGTGGATGTGTCTGGCCGTGAAAAGAAAATCCAATGCTGTAAAGAACAATATTGTTTAGGAACCTGGAATGTCAGATCAATGAATCAAGGTAAGCTGGAGGTGGTCAAACATGAGATGGCAAGATTGAACATCGACATCTTGGGAATCAGCGAACTAAAATGGACAGGCATGGGCGAATTTAATTCAGGTGACCATCATATCTACTATTGTGGGCAAGAATCCCTTAGAAGAAATGGAGTAGCACTCATAGTCAACAAAAGGGTGGGAAAAGCAGTACTGGGGTACAATCTTAAAAATGATAGAATGATCTCAGTACGAATCCAAGGCAAACCATTCAACATCACAGTAATTCAAGTCTATGCCCCAACCACTGAGGCCGAAGAAGCTGAGGTTGATCGGTTCTATGAAGACCTACAACACCTTCTAGAACTAACACCAAAAAAAGATGTCCTCTTTATCATAGGGGATTGGAATGCTAAAGTAGGAAGTCAAGAAATCACCGGGATAACAGGCAGGCATGGCCTTGGTGTACAAAATGAAGCAGGACAAAAGCTAATAGAGTTTTGCCAAGAGAACATGCTGATCATAGCAAACACTCTTTTCCAACAGCACAAGAGGCGACTCTACACATGGACGTCACCAGATGGTCAATATCGAAATCAGATTGATTATGTCCTTTGCAGCCAAAGATGGAGAAGCTCCATACAGTCAGTCAAAACAAGACCTGGAGCTGACTGTGGCTCAGATCATGAGCTGCTTCTTGCAACATTTCGGCTGAAATTGAAGAACGTCGGGAAAACCACTAAACCGTTCAGGTATGACCTAAATCATATCCCTGATGAATATACAGTGGAGGTGAGGAATAGATTTCAGGGATTAGACCTGATAGACAGAGTGCCTGAGGAACTATGGACGGAGGTCCGTAACATTGTTCAGGAGGCAGCAACGAAATCCGTCCCAAAGAAAAAGAAATGCAAGAAAGCCAAGTGGCTGTCTGATGAGGCTTTACAAGTAGCTCACGAAAGAAGGGAAGCGAAAAGCAAGGGAGAAAGGGGAAGATATACCCAACTGAACGCAGAGTTCCAGAGAATAGCAAGGAGAGACAAGAAGGCCTTCTTAAATGAACAATGCAAAGAAATCGAGGAAAACAACAGAATGGGAAAGACTAGAGATCTCTTCAAGAAAATTGGAGATCTCAAGGGAACGTTTTGTGCAAAGACGGGCATGATAAAGGACAAAGAAGGCAGGGACCTCACAGAAGCAGATGAGATTAAGAAGAGGTGGCAAGAATACACAGAAGAACTATACAGGAAAGATCTGAATGTCCCTGATAGCCATGATAGTGCGGTCACTGAACTTGAGCCGGACATCCTAGAGAGTGAAGTCAAGTGGGCCTTAGGAAGCATTAGTAACAACAAAGCTAGCAGAGATGACAGTATTCCAGCCGAGCTATTTAAAATCCTAAAAGATGATGCTGTTAAAGTGCTGCATTCAATATGCCAACAAATCTGGAACACTCAACAGTGGCCACAAGACTGGAAAAGGTCAGTTTACATTCCAATTCCAAAGAAGGGCAACGCCAAAGAGTGTTCAAACTACCGCACAATTGCGCTCATTTCACATGCCAGCAAGGTGATGCTCAAAATCCTACAAGCTAGGCTTCAGCAGTATGCGAACCGAGAACTACCGGAAGTACAAGCTGGGTTTCGAAGAGGCAGAGGAACTAGAGATCAAATCGCCAACATTCGCTGCATCATGGAGAAAGCAAGAGAATTCCAGAAAAACGTCTATTTCTGCTTCATTGACTACGCTAAAGCCTTTGATTGTGTGGATCACAACAAACTGTGGCAAATTCTTAAAGTGATGGGAGTACCAGACTACCTTACCTGTCTCCTGAGAAACCTGTACGAGGGTCAAGAAGCAACAGTAAGAACCAGACATGGAACAACCGATTGGTTCAAAATTGGGAACGGAGTACGACAAGGCTGCATATTGTCACCCTGCTTATTTAACTTATATGCAGAGTACATCATGAGAAATGCCGGGTTGGATGAATCAGAGGTCGGAATTAAGATTGCCGGGAGAATTATCAACAACCTCCGATATGCAGACGATACCACCCTAATGGCAGAAAGCGAAGAGGATCTCAAGAGCCTCTTGTTGAGGGTGAAAGAGGAGAGTGCAAAAGCTGGTTTGAAACTCAACATTAAAAAAACGAAGATCATGGCATCTGGCCCTATCACTTCCTGGCATATAGAAGGGGAAGAAATGGAAGCAGTGACAGATTTTACTTTCTTGGGCTCCAGGATCACCGCGGATGGTGACTGTAGCCATGAAATTAAAAGACGCTTGCTCCTTGGGAGGAAAGCTATGGCAAACCTAGACAGCATAGTAAGAAGCAGAGACATCACCTTGCCGACAAAGGTCCGTCTAATCAAAGCTATGGTTTTCCCAGTAGTAATGTATGGCTGTGAGAGCTGGACTATAAGGAAGGCTGAGCGCCGAAGAATTGATGCTTTCGAACTGTGGTGCTGGAGAAGACTCTTACGAGTCCCCTGGACTGCAAGGAGGTCAAATCAGTCCATCCTAAAGGAAATCAACCCTGACTGCTCATTGGAAGGACAGATAATGAAGCTGAAGCTCCAATATTTTGGCCACCTAATGCGAAGAGAAAACTCCCTGGAAAAGACCCTGATGCTGGGAAAGACTGAAGGCAAAAGGAGAAGGGGACGGCAGAGGATGAGATGGCTAGATAGCATCACGGATGCAATGAATATGAACTTGAGCACGCTCCGGGAGAGAGTGCAGGACAGGAGGGCCTGGCGTGCTATGGTCCATGGGGTCACGAAGAGTCGGACACGACTGAACGACTGAACAACAACAACCATTTCACACTGTAGACTTGGGGATTGCATGTCTGAATGCCACACACACACAAACACACACACACACACACACACACACACAACTGCTGCATGGAAGAATCATGCATTGGAGAGAAAATTAGGTTGGATACCTCACCCTGACATGCTGATTTTCTGCATGCTGTGAGCTTATTTGTTTCCCCTCAGGTGGAATGTTCAAATATGCAACACCCACTGACAGCCTGAAATGGTACAGTCCAGGAGAAAATTACATACTTGACTATGCTGAATGAAAAAATTAGCTCTAAGGCAAAGAGCAGACCTGTGTTTTATCTCACCATGTCTACTTGTCTCATTAGCAATGGCATGAGCAAATGGAAAGAAAATCGAGCAGGGCTGTATGAGAACATAGAGAAAACATGAAAAATGTAAGGAGTTCCACCCCAATGACAACAGCATATTCAGAACAAAGTGACAATTATGCCAAAATGTGCACATACATCGTATTGATTAATTCAATTTATTTTGTCTGCAGAATTTGACTTCCCGTTTGTTGGTTAACATTTTGCATTTCCATTTTTTCAGCATTTCCAATGTTGAGGCATTGCCAGTACCAAAGCTTATATAAACATAAACCTGTTTGCACCATGGCTCCTGTCCATAGTGTATATGATTACTGTAATTATCTAAGCGCAATGTTCTGTTCTAATATGGTTTACATAAGCTCTTTACATTAGCTGCAGTTAGGAAAAATAGCAGAAGAGTTGCATAATTAAGTCCGACTGTGCATATTTATTTATTTATTTAAAATATTCCTTGGCTGCCTTTCAAGGTAGGAGCCCACCCAATAAAACACATAACAAAAAACGATGGAGTGATAAAAACAGTAAAAACACAATAAAAACAGCAAACATTCTAAAAAGCAACTGACACCAGCATAAAACAAAACTTACAACAGAGCAAAACTTAATGATGACTGTTATATATAATGATATGGTATGCACTGACCACAAGATTTGTCTGGGACCCTGATTCAGCACTTTGCAAACAGGCCCAATTCTGCTTGGCCATCCACTTCAACTTGGGCACTGAACCGGAGGATTCATATTTTCATTGACTAACATGGGAAATTAGAAAATGGCTGTTTTTCTGTTTGTCACAAATGGATGAAATTTGCAGGCACAGTAGCCCCTTGGGAGGGGATGATGCCTGGTATTTTTCTTTGAGCGTGTTGTTTACTGTTTACAGCTCTGTAAACTGAACTTGTAGGCTACTTTCACTGCATGTTAATGTAGAAAAGCAATATATACATAATGTAAATCAGGGGTAGGAAACTTTTCTGGGCTTGCAGGCACATTTGCCTGGTGCCAGGCCTGATAGCAACAGGCACAGTCCGGCCAACAAGAAGCCCCTTTAAACCCCATTGATTTCAATGGGAGGGTTGTATATGCTTATACCTTTCCCAGGGAAATCAATGAAACATAGTGCTTGACGTTGGTTAGATTGGGCCCAGTGCTTGAAATATATGCCCCCTTGTCCAAAAATTGTGGACAAGGAAAGCTGGGAAAGATCGAAGGCAAAAGGAGAAGGGGACGGCAGAGGATGAGATGGCTAGATAACATCACCGATGCAATGAATATGAACTTGAGCACACTCCGGGAGAGAGCGGAGGACAGGAAGGCCTGGCATGCTATGGTCCATGGGGTCACGAAGAGTTGGACAAGACTTAACGACTGAACAACAACAATTATTTCTAAATTTGCATCTATACATATAAATGAGCATATGCAAATATTAAGCAAATATGTGCCCTCTTTTGTCCTCTTTTTTTGGCAGTGCATAAGTGAACACAATAGTGCCTGCAGATATGGGGTAGTATCAAACACTGCACTGAAGCTGCCGTGAGCCTGGATCTAAATTTATAGGCCAGGGGACAAAACAGAGAGAGAACCCTCTCTCTCTGGTCTTCCCCAAAGCCCCACCCTTGCTGAGCTCAACCATTCCCTGATTGGCTCCCCCCTCCAGCTCAGGCCCAGGCTGGAACCTGGAAACCTGCAGCACCATGGCAGGGCCATGATGAGCCACAGCTGCCCTCCCTCCATCCCTGCAACCACATGCCATCACAAAGGAGGTTCCCCGGCGAGCAAGGAACCATTGCTTGGTACCGACTAGAGATAGTTTATGTGAGTTGTCAAGGTTCCACTTATGAGCTGGACCCTCTGAGCAACTCTTTAAGGATCTCTTGCCTCCTGGAGGGAGCAATCCTATTGGGATCGACGGTCGCTTCCAAACCCCGGGGGTGACCGCCTATCCAGTGCAGGGCAGGAGGAGTGGTGAGGAGTGGATCTCCTCCATGCTCCTGCTGCCCTGCTTTCGCAGCTAGACAGACGATTTTGGCTGTCTAGCCGCGGGACCTCAGAGAATGGGGAGGGGCAGTTGGATGACATATAGGAAGTGTCATACCAGCACTTCTGACCTCCCCACCCTGGCCTGCCCCCGGGAACACCCCGTTTCCCCTACTCCGTGCTGCTCTTCTAAGCACGGAGTGTGAGACCGATCTGCACTGCCCATGAGGAGGCGTGGAAGGAAGTGGAGGTCAGTTCTCTGGAAACCGACCTATCCTATGGCCATCTAGCCTCTGACTAGTGGCCATAGGATTGCACCCTAAGAGGCCCACCTTCCCCTTCCCAGTAACATGGGGTTTAGGCTGTAGACATGGGATAACGGACACTCTAGACAAAGGGTTTAACCAGAAGAGTTTACTAGTATATTTAAAGCAAACAAATTACAACTAAAGATATTTACACAATAGAGCTGAGTGATACAAAAGGCATTAAAAGAAAATTTGCAAAATGCACATTCCTTTACCTTAGCTGGTTTCTAGGCTGCTTCTTCCTGCTCACTCTTCAGACTCTGCTCTCACTTCAGGCTCTGGCTGTCTCTCTACTCTTCCTGGCTCTTTCGCTCTCCTTATATACCCTCTTCCCTCAAAACTGAAAGTACTGCTTCAAACCTGACGAAATGAAACTTACAGGGAATTGAAACAGAAGCTTAACTAGAAAAATGAAACTATTCTTCTCCTCCCAACCTCCTCCCAACAGAAAACTCCAGGTCTCTAAGCCTGACCTTTTTTGCCTTTGCCTCTGTAGGCCTCAAACCTTTACACAAGCACAACATCATTTGCATTAGCAGTAGTATTCAGTAGTGCTGAATACTACCCACTGGTTCTCTCAACTGTTGCTACAGTCACCTACAGCCTTCTGAACACATGGTGCCTGGTTCACACATTCCTGTGAGAACTGGATCTGTGTTTCATAAGGGGGCAATATTCTGTTCTGAGAGAAGACAGACTGTATCCTCTCATCACTTGATATAGATATTTGGTCCCAAAGAAGGTTTAGATTGTGCAGCAAAATGTCCCACTCTCAAAAATACAGAAGTTGGGCATCTCTGACATAGTGTATCACTCCACAACAAGGCGCACCACTAATATTTTGTCCTGAGCTATCAAGGACATTCTTCCCTTGATGATAGCCAAGAAAGCACAGCATGCTTGCTGTGATCCGAGTCACTTGCTAAAGCATTGCAGGATGTACCTGTTCCTTGTAGCCGCATACCAGATGTCCTGCTAGGTGAGCCTGCAGTTAATAATCAGAGGTGTCTCAACCACCTATCTTTCAACTGCAAAATTTCATTTGTAGCCTTAAGCACCTACCCTTCCCCAAAGAATCCTGGGAATTATCATTTGGTGAGGATTCTCTGATACCGTCCATCCTTCACAGAACTAGAATTCCCAGTGTCCCCTGAGGAAAGGGAATGACAGTTTAATGAATTTAAGTCTCTAATTTGGATGCATCCTAAGGCTGCAATCCCATTTACACTTACCTGAGAGTAAGCCCAATGGAATGTTTGAATATAGGAGTGCACCATAAGTCTTTTTTCAATACGGCTATTCTCTCTGCTTGAGCTGTTAAAAAGGACTTTTTATTCTGAAGTCTAACAAAATCCGGAGAAGGTCAGTCATAACTTGTGTGTGTGTAGGGGCGGGGGGGGGGGGTTTGCACTGCATTATAGGTAATAAATGTCTGTGACAGAAACTATTTTCAATAGCAGACATTTATTTATATCAATTCCCAGTGTTTGCCTCATTAAAATGGCTTAGCTACTATACATAAATTGGTGCTTCCTGGCTCAAAGTCAGAAATTAGAGTAAACATTCATCTCAAAAGGTTTGGGGCACAATTGACTATCTTGCGCAGGATAACTTGTGTAGGACAGCCAATGTGGTGTAGTGGTTAGAGTGTTGTATTGGACCCAAGACACCTGGGTTTTAGTCCCCACTCAGACATAAAGCTCACTGAAGGCACAATCCTATGAAAGTTTAGACAGAATAAAGGCCTACAACTCCCAGAATGCCCCAGCCAGCATAGCCTAAGCTATGATTTCTAGACATCTTTTCTGTCTAAACTTGCATAGGATTGCTCCCTGAGTGACTTTGGGCCAGTCACTGATTCTCAGTCTAACCTGCCTCACAGAGTTGTTGGGAGGGTAAAATGGAGAAGAGGAGATCATGTACGCTGCCTTGGGCTTCTTGGAAGAAAGGTGGGATCCAAATGTAACAAACAAATAAATAAAGTAACTTCCTGGTAGACTCTGTCCATTTCAATTTCAGGGAAATTGACTGGAACATGTGTTACTTGAAGTGTTGGCAAACACCTTTACAGTGCAATCCTAGACGTGTCTCCTCAGATGTCCAACTGAGTTAAATGGGGTGGACTCCCAGGTAAGTGGGTGTTAAGCCTTAACCGCCCTTAAGGGTTTTGCTGAGTGATCAACCAAAGGTGTTTGTACATATATGCTCTTCCCTTGGTGAATGCAACATCATCAAGTGCCATCTTGCATGGGTGAACACAAGGAGCTCAAATAAAAGGCCACAGATAGAACTTGTATCCTCTCAGGTACAAGGCTTATTAATGGAGTAATCTCACCCGTTCAGCTGAAAGTCATGCAGTGTAGAGGAGAAATGCCACCCAATTTAGTAACTAGCCGTTCCAGAATACAAATTTGCCCAGCTCGTGCTCAGCTGTACCCTTCCCAACCTGTGCAATCTCCCTCCTCTTCTTCACTAGTTCAGATCCTAATTTGAGCTGGAAAGGAATTTACTAATTCAGCCCTGCTGCTCCCTTCCCACTTGCCTGGCAGCATCCGCTAAGACAGGTCCTCTTTCGGCCCAATGAGTAATTTCAATTTTGGAGAAGCTCTTGGGGGCTGCATTCCAGGAGGTGGCAGGCCCAAAGATGGAAGGGGGCATGGCCAAAGGCAAAAGGGGTGGGCCAAAAATAACAAAATTACCTGCATAATTTAGTTGATAGCTCTTAGTGGCAGTAACTAAGCCTTTGGAGAGGCATTTCAGCCTTTAGAACTACAAAAGCCAGGAAAGCACCAAATGATATTTGGCCTGCAGGCCTGATTTTCAACCCCCCTGCACTAAAACAATACCAGTGGAGAAGGACAGCTAGAGGCCTTAGACACTTCCCTCCCTGCACCTTCCTCCCTTCTTTCTAGCACCAGGAACATTTGTGCCCCAGAAATCAGGGTCGTAGTGCCTGGAAGGCTAAAATTACAGGCACTAAAGAGGAAGGAGGAAGAAGGGGGAGGCCTCTGACCCCTCCCTGTCTTCTCCTTTACTGCTGCTATTACTGTAATGAAGGGGGCAGTGGGAGACAATGGTCAGAGCTCATGAGGGTGGCATTTAGTAACCTTGCTGTGCTCCTGGTGATCAGCAGTGTGACAGGGTTTCCAAATCTGGAACTGGAATAAGAAAATCTGAACCATTGTTCAAATCTTTTAGGAAAACCCCATCCCAAATTGAGCCCATTGGGAAGGGAAGGAGGGGGAAAAGAGGAAAGACATCACCCCCAAAGAGGACAGTGATCTGCATTCTATTTGCATATGCTACTTGATAGCTATTGGTACAAATTTAGAACTAATAATTATTGTTTCAATAGAAATACAGGACATCTCACCATATTGTGGAAGATTGTGATGAGGTGACCTGTGTGCCTACCTGTTCAGCCTGCTGTCCAGGTATTAACTGTTGATGGGCAACAGTTCTTAGGCTTCATTATCTTTAAGCTGGGATTGGATAGGAGGGCCCTTCAAACAGAGGATGGTCGTCCGGCAGCCCTTCAAATAGAGGACTGTCAGTAAAGGAGGACACATGGCCACCCTATCGCCACACCACAGCTCATCCCTTTCAGCAGGGTCTCCTGACTCTGTGTAGCATTTTCAGGGGGCTGGTGGGATTTTCAGAGGGCAAGGAAGTCCACTTGCACCAGCACAGTTGATCCAGCTTAAATCTGGAAGACTGTGAGCAGGTGACCTGTGTGTCTCCTGTTCAATCTGTTGCCCAGGTGTTAACTGTGGATGGGTAACAGTTCTCATGGTTCACAGTCTTTAAACTGGAATTGGGCAGGCAGCCCTTCAAACAGATGGCTGTCCTCAGTTAAAAGACAACACTTGGCCACTCTGCGCTGTCACATGTTGAAAAACCCAGGGATAAGCAATCAGGTTCTGTACATGCATATCTGAGCCCGCCCAAAGTACGCATCATTCCTATTTGATCCTTTCTGCAATGTTCCCGCGAAGCCCTTTCCAATGACAATGTTGCAAAATCAATCTGCACTATCATACTCGACACTGGGAGGAGGGGAGGAACATTATCAGCAATAGAGACACAGATGAAAGAACAATGACCTGCAACACACTTCAGTGTCATCTCTTTTTCTCTTCGCTATTATTGGGTCTAATAATGTCGTCAGTGATGCCATCTGGGGCTCTTTCTAAGGTCTTATATGCTTTCACTGGCAGCTGTTTACAACAGTGAAACAGGCCTGTCCCTGTGTAACAGAGTAATTAGGCAGAAAGCACACAGAGAACAACAGGGGAGCAGTTCAGTCATTCTGGACATCGCTACCTCTGTTGTTGGTGTTGCTGTACTTAAACACAAGATTTTGGCCTGGTTTGGATGTCCACAAGTTGCTCACTCCTGCCTTAGAAGGATGCTAGATCAGCAGAGACTGCCACTGAACATCTAAGAGTAAAGAAAATCTGGTTTACAGAGCAAATGGATTCAAAATCTATGCACGTTTAATGCTGTCCAAACTAATGGTGCATGTTCGCATTTCCCAAACAGCAGACGTTTATTCCAGCAGTAAAAAGTACTTCACCTCTATTTTGCTCACACCCCAGAAGCCTGAATGCGACTTTTACCTTTCATTTATTCACCGCACAGCGTGCAGGCAACCCGATGACTCCAAACTAATGTGTTTTGCTTCCCTGCTTTTATTAGATAAAAGTGTATTTTTCCTCCAACCACCCCTACCCTGATTATTTTAAGGTTCCTGCTCTCTTTTATTTATCAACCTGACTGAAGCCAGAACCATAAGACACTGCAGGTGTCTGCTGAAATCTTGTGAGTTTGTTTATGTTGGTTTTTTGTCTAGAGGTCAATAAATGAAACAATTAGACAGCCCCTTCCTCTTTGGCCATTCCCTTCATTTTTTGCACTTCATGGCATTTTCTACATACAAGGATGCCCCATCCAGAGCATACAGCTCATGTGTCACTTCTGTGAGGTTGTTCTCTTCTTCACACATCCCCCTCCCAGTATTTATTCAATAAGTTTCTTGCAAAGGCAGCCTTCCCCAGCTTGCTACCCTCCAGCTATTTGGGACTTCAACTCCCATCAGCCCCAGCCAGCACAGCCAATGGGCAGGAATACCGGGAGCTGTGATCCAAAACATTTGGAGTGCACCAGGTTGCGGAGGGTCATGCCAAGGCAATTCTTTGTACTTTGCAGTTACAAAGCTCAAGAGAATGCCTACTAATTTATAACCCACCAACGGATTTGCTTATAGCACAGTCTGCTCACAATGCAAAGTTCATTGATTCCTTCCATTCCACACTACAAATCCTATGCTGCTGGGAGATCTCGGAATATATGAAATACACGTAACAAACGCACTTGTGTGATAATGAATTGAAAGAATTCAGGAGCAGGCAAGCCTGAACATGCTAGAGGAAATTCTCTTCCTCATTCCAGATGAGCAAAACTAAGAATGGATTTTGATGTGGAAGGAAGGGGGCTTATTCAAAGCAGAGCAGATTTAGGGACCTGGAAAGCCCTGTTCAGGTTAAAATAGGTAGAAGAGTGGAGCCATGCATGCTGGCCCTGCCCCTCAGTTCAGACCTTGTTGAATTGGCAAGGTCTGAAAGGGAGTTGTTCTAACTAATGTTAGTTAAAACAAACCAGGATCAAAACATGGCTTGATATCCTGGTTTGTTAGAACAATCACAGTTCCCTGATCTTGTATGTAATGTGAAACTGTAGTTTAGTTGTTGTTTTTTTAAGTAGAAGCTTTCATTCTCTTTCTGTTGTGCATGAAGGAGGAAGAGAGGGGAAGGGGAGTGCATGATTTAGATGATCATCTGAACTGGACCTCTTTTTCAGCCTTTTTATCTGTAATATGTGAATACAATATACATAGTTATCCTGTCCTTCAGTCCTTGGACTTTCAGAGATGCTTATATAAAAGGGAAAATAAGAAAAAAATAAATGCTTATTTTAAAACAGCATCTCAGCACAGTCTCAGATTAAAACAGAATGACCTCCTCATCCATGAGTACGGAGAGAATTATGTCAAGCAGTTTGAGCACATAGAAAAAGTGCTATATCAACACTTGCTACTATCGAAAATGCAGTTTTAAAAAAGAAACTGAGATTTATTTATTTTTTAAAACCCTGACGTATATTAAAATTGTGATTCAGAATATTTATCTCAAATTGCAGGGGAAAGATGCACAGGATATTCTTGACAGAATAGTATCGAGTAAAGTTTTTTTTTTCTCATAAGGAAACATATGCTAATTGCTTGGGGTTTACAGTCCTCTGTCATTTGTACATGAAAACAAGGTACACTCATGGGAGTTGTGCACCAGATCTTGGAACAGAAAAAGTTACTTTAATGGTAAGCTTTGTGAGGGCCTCGAGGACGTATGGGAGAGGACTAGGAGAGCAAGGATGGCACTCTTGATGTTCAGGCAACAAAATGGCTGAGTTCAGATATCATAGTAAACCATAGTTTAGCATAAGAATGACCCCCAGAAAGACTTGAGCTCGCATGCTCCCCCTCCGCTCTTTTCATGCACAGTTGTGGAGAGATCAGATGTTCTCACTATTGATTTTGATGAATCACAGTTTAGAGTGACAGCAGATCCCTAAATTGGTTCATCTTAACTATGGCCAGTTAAAAGAAGACAGCTGTATAAGCCACAGTTTGACGTTTGCTTGTTTCAAACAAACCATAGCTCAGATTGACCACAGTTGTCTACCCCTTTCTAAGGGTGAAAATGGACATGATGTTGGAGTTTCATGGCTGGAACTCCTGACATCTTTTTCTTTTACATAAATCAGCAATGCTGCCCCCATCCCAATGTGGATCAGGACCACAGCATAGTGGAAGGAGGGTTTAACTCTTCCCCCATGTCATCTTCCTCCTGAAAAATGGTCACTCCAAAACTAATATTTGCCCCAGTTAAAAGAAATAGTTGGGCACACAGGATGGTGTCTGTACATTTTTCTGGTTGGGGAAAATAGCAGCTTCGTGGGGGCAATTTTCAAAAGGAAAACACATTATGGTCCTGATCCAAATCAACCACTCCAGTGCTGCTTTTTATCTAGTATAAGTTTTAGGGCCAGCTTATACACACCTCTACATTACTTGATCTCCCATTAGATCATTGCCAAACCCTGTTTCTGCTCAGACACAATGGGGTCATTCACACAACATGCTAACCTACACTCAGTGGTTTAGGGCACAATCCTATGGCTGCTAGGTTCAGATAACCCAATGTCCTGGGTTCAGACAACATGCTAACCCACTCTCAACAAACAACCCACGGTTCAACAACAACCCACACTCAACCATTGAGTGTAGGTCAGCATGTTGTGTGAACAGCCCCTTTGGGTCTGAGGTGTCATGGCTAGTTCATCTGTGACAACACATTCACACATGCAAGCCATCGCTTGATGCTGCAGTGTGTGAAAGATCCACAGTCTGAATGAACCAGCCTCAGGCATCCAATGGAACAAATGGCTGGCCACGGAAGCATATGTCTCTCTGTGAGGCATTTGACTAGGGACAGACGAATCTGTCAGTTTTGGTTTCTCTCAACTTCTCATTTTTCTAATCTTAAAGGCAGTTCATCCCAAACTTTGAGAATTACTTTGTAAAGTTCATATGAAAATTCATGAGCATTTTTGTCTTAGGGATGGTGCGGGTGGCTGATTGGGTCCGGGAGTTTGGGTCCAGAGAACCGGGGAGGGGGGTGCACAGCGGTTGCCCGTCCATCCCTATTTTGTCTACATTTTTCCTAACACATGCATTTTTGCATGCATTTTTGCCCAATAGACACATTTTTTGCAAGCAATTTTTCTAATATAATACATGTTTCCACATTATTTTCCCTAATATATAATATTTATTTTTGTGTATATTTCTCCTACTACATGCATTTTTGTACATGTTTTTTGACTGGAGACCTCCGCTGAAAAATTCAGAGAACTGAATATCAAAGTATGCCCGCGTTTCAGTATTCATAACTAAATGAGGTGCGAAATTAGATATATTTACATTTAAATGCGAACCGAACAAATCTTTCCCCATCCCTAATTCAGATGTCTTTTTGGCTGATCAAGGAAGAATCTAGCTCACTGTTATTTTGAAGATCAAGATCCTCAATCTGTGTTCAGTGCTGCATACACACTATGGCCAGTGGTGGCTCCAATTCCGGTGGGGCCATGATCCCTTCTGGATTTTAGTCAGAACCAGCCAGAAGTTTAAAGGAGCTCTCCAAGGTATTGAACCTTATCTCCAAAATAGATTCGGTACCTTGGACAATTTTGTTAGAGTTCTGGCTGATTCTGACTGAAACCCTAAGTGGATTCACAGCCCCACCGAAATCGGAGCCACCAGCCTCCGCTGACTATGGCTAATTTTTGTTTTATCATTTGCAGGTGTGTGGATGCTGGCAGCGAAATCTGCCCCAGTGCCCAAGGGCAGAGGGGAAGCTAGCTGCTTTCACTTACACGTTCCCCCCTTTCACTCTGGTTTCAGTGCATGGCCTAGAACAACTCTTGGCCGCAGTTACAGCATGAAAATACAGTGAAGTGACAGCCAACCTGTGATATTGTAAATCTTGGATGCCACTCTAACACAAATTACATTATGGAAGGGACTCTAACGCAATGCAAGTAGCGTTCGCTTGTGTAACGGGTTTTCCAAGGACAGCAGTCACATAAGCTCATGCCATTGGCATTGCACTAGAGGTCCTTTACGCTGGGCCAGTGTAATTTGTGTTAGTGGGATGGCATCGTGGACACTGTGTAATGGTGGCAAGGAATGGTTCTAAGTCTTGAAGAAGACGATTAATAAAGGACATACTGTATTTGAAAAGATGCCAGAGATATCAATCAACTCCCTCACCGCACATAACCATATAAATACTGTGACTTCCTTTGTCATTCTTGTCACGTAATGTTTGATGACTTCCTATAGATTTTTGCATCAAAGTTACAACATGGGCTACAAATCCAAGGGGGAGAAAAATCTGATGTTCAAAAATTGAACAAATGGAGGAGGGTGTAAAAGATGCTCCTCACCTGAGAAACCATTTGGTTAAGGGCCAGCCTTCTTGACAATCGTAGACGCCATACATAACTGGTAGAATGTGTTTGGTTTGGTGCATCACAAATAGTGGAGGCCTAGCAGAGGATCAAAGTGCACGCTGTGTGCAGATTTTTAATCTTTCCCTCCCAAATCGTTCTCACATACAAATTTGCCCCCCTCACACAGCAGCTAAAGGGGTGGGGGGAGCCTCCATTGGCACCAAAGGAGACTTTTTTCTTTGTAACTGCTGCATTGGGGGGGGGTGAATTTTGGGAGGCAAGCAGCTGAGATGGGAAGGATTAAACCTCCCATCCCCGCACACAGTGGTCCCAGTCCAGATCAAGAGCCTACATGTTTATTTCAACATAAAACAAAAACAGACACAGAGCTGCATGAAGCTACATCTTTAACTTACGATGCAGTTTGACCCAGAAAGATAAACTACACAGAGTCTCCTGGAGGTATGGAAAAATATAATGCTTAATATCTCCTTGTCTTAACTGCTGCATTGACATAACCATCTATCAGGTTGGATCCAGAGATCCATAAGTGAGATTCTGCTCATGGAATGGGGTTCTTTTGGCTCACAGGAAGAGGGGATAATTGTTAATGATTCCCCTTCCTGCTGCAGCCTCCTGAACTCCAAATCTACTCCAGAGGATTGGGATCATGTGCACAAGAGGGCTGCCAGGAGAAGAGGGAACTGGCAAGAATTGTCTTCCCCCCTCTTTCCATTCACAAGATTGTTCCATGAATGGCAGAACACTTTTCATGAATGGAAGGACACCTTTGTATCCAATCCAGTGTACTGTTAATTTTCAAAATGCTGGTTTGATTTAAATTCCCCAGTATCTTGGACATGCAGGGTTTGTACAGATTAGAGATTTGTAAAGTCAGTTATGCTGATGTAAGCAATAGAATCACTGCCGGCATAAGCCCCGACAAATTCCAACCCATCCCAATTCCATTGTTCCCGATTTGTAGCAGGAAGCATGTCTGCTCAGAAGCATGTGCAGCATGTCTACTCAGAAATAAGGAGAAAAGAATAGGCAGTACTTTCAAAAAGCATCCCAAACCTGTGCATGCCTACTCAGAAGTAAGCAAAGAAGCAGAACTGAATCACTCAGCAACTTTGTCTCCTGCTTTTCCTCTAAAGAGGAAAGCTCTTGTCTCTGCACAGCAGCTGATCAGACACAAGTGCGTTCCTCTGCTAAGCACTGAGCAAGGCAGCTTTTTTTCAGTGCTAAGCAGGGGAAAGCACTTATCTCCGATCAGCTGCTGATCAGAGATAAGAGCTTTTCCCTCCATGGAAGAGATATTGAGGACAGGGGAAGAAGCTGCCAGGCTAGATGGAAGTTCCCTGTCTCTGGCATAAGGAATAAGGTGTGTAAGACATTTTAAAACTATACATTAATGAGCTTTTCTACATGAGGCTTGTTAATCCTCTGTATCTGCTTTTGGTTCCATCAAAGAATGAGATCTAAGCACTACATGAGGAGTGTTTCCTGTCCTGCTGAGTACATAAGCAGAGGCTTGGTGTTTTCTGCTATAAAACCTCTAGGTGGCACTGTGGTATAGAAGAATAGCACAAGACTGCAGGTACAAAAAGTACAAAAAGTGTTTTCTTTCGGTTTTATAATTAAATATCACACTTTCCCTGCTCTAATGGAAGTCACCGAAAGTGCTCTTTAGACACAGAAGCAAATCTGATGGGTCATGACATCGTCTAAAGAACCTGTCAACTCTGAACAGGGAATGATGAGTGCACAGTAAATACCTCATGCAGAAAAAATATTATTATACATTTCCACTGTGCATCTTAAAAATATCACCATTCTCTACGATACTCTTGAGTGTGTGTATGTGTGTGTGCATGCACACCCCCCACAGTTTAAAAAAGAAAGAAAGAATTATATTAAGGTAGCTTTTTCAGACAGTTGCTAAAAATAAATGTAAAGGTTTCCAGGTAGTTTTAAATAAGTTGGCTCTACCCCAGTGGGGCATCTTCACTGCAAGCATTGGTTTTCTGGGACTTGTGGTTGCAAGCAAAGCACTGGACTCTCAAGCCCCTTTCATCTTTCAATCTTTTTAAGATTCCGCAGCAGAAAACTGGGCTAGTTTGACCTAGCAGTTGCTTGGTGTCTTTTCCAAACAAGCTTGTTCCAATACTTCCATCTTTGGAGTTCAAAAAGGAAGAGGAACTACCCATTTTTGATGAAACGTCTTTTTTATTTTATGTTTTGCAAGCAAAGAAGGCTCATATATGTCCCAGATAGAAGATATTACAGAGAGTCAAATCAGGACAGGCAAGGCCTATAAAGAGCTGTTCTTGGTGGCCGTTCACAAGGGCTGCCTTTTTCAGCTGACACATCCAGGGTGAGTGAATGCACATGACAGGGGGCCCAGTGTATATTCAGTTGAATGGCTGTATGGTAACTCTACACACATTGAGTCCTTTCCCTGTGATTAGTAAGGTAGCCTTTCTTAGTAGCCATTCAGCTGATGGTGCATAGGTCAGGGGCACTCTCTGCCCCCCCACCCCAGATACGTCATCTAAATAGAGCCAAAAAAGTCGTATTTAGCCTGTAATCTTATACACACTTAGCTGGGAGGCAGTCCCATTGAACTGAACAGGGCTTCCTTCTGAGTAGACATAGGGTGGCCAGGTATCCTCTTTTACAGAGGAGAGTCCTCTATTTGAGGGGCTGCCAGAGGACTATCCTCTATTTGAAGGGCTGCCCTGTCCAATTCCAGTTTAAGGATAATGAACCCTAAGAACTGTTGCCCATCAACAGTTAACACCTGGATAGCAGGCTGGACAGGCAGCTATCCATCTGGTCACAGTCTTCCACATTATGGTGGGATGTTGTTGTTCAGTCGTTAAGTCATGTCCAACTCTTCGTGACCCATGGACCACAGCACACCAGGCCTTCTTGTCCTCCGCTCTCTCCTGGAGCGTGCTCAAGTTCATTTTCATTGCATCGGTGATGCTATCTAGCCATCTCATCCCCTGCCGTCCCCTTCTCCTTTTGCCTTCAGTCTTTCCCAGCATCAGAGTCTTTTCCAGTGAGTTTTCTCTTTGCATTAGGTGGCCAAAATATTTGAGCTTCAGTTTCAGTATCTGTCCTTCTAATAAGCACTCAGGGTTTATTTCCTTTAGGATGGACTGATTTGACCTCCTTGCAGTCCAGGGGACTCGTAAGAGTCTTCTCCAGCACCACAGTTCGAAAGCATCAATTCTTCAACACTCAGCCTTCTTTATAGTCCAGCTCTCACAGCCATACATTACTACTGGGAAAACCATAGCTTTGATAATACAGACCTTTGTCGGCAAGGTGATGTCTCCGCTTCTTACTATGCTGTCTATGTTTGCCATAGCTTTCCTCCCAAGGAGCAAGCGTCTTTTAATTTCACGGCTACAGTCACCATCTGCAGTGATCTTGGAGCCCAAGAAAATAAAACCTGTCACTGCTTCTATTTCTTCCCTTCTATATGCCAGGAAGTGATGGGGCCAGATGCCATGATCTTGGTTGTTTTAATGTTGAGTTTCAAACCAGCTTTTGCACTCTCCTCTTTCACCCTCAACAAGAGGCTCTTCTGCCATTAGGGTGGTATCGTCTGCATATCTGAGGTTGCTGATAATTCTCCCAGCAATCTTAATTCCGGCCTGTGATTCATCCAACCCGGCGTTTCTCATGATGTACTCTGCATATAAGTTAAATAACCAAGGCGACAAAATGCAGCCTTGTCATACTCCGTTCCCAATTTTGAACCAATCGGTTGTTCTATGTCTGGTTCTTACTGTTCCTTCTTTTCTTGTCCCTCATACAGGTTTCTCAGGAGACAGGTAAGGTGGTCTGGTACTCCCATCTCTTTCAGAATTTGCCACAGCTCGTTGTGATCCACACAATCAAAGGCTTTAGCGTAGTCAATGAAGTAGAAATAAACATTTTTCTGGAATTCTCTTGCTTTCTCCATGATCCAGCAAATGTTGGCGATTTGATCTCTAGTTCCTCTGCCTCTTCGAAACCCAGCTTGTACTTCCGGTAGTTCTCGGTTCACATGCTGCTGAAGCCTAGCTTGTAGGATTTTGAGCATCACCTTGCTGGCATGTGAAATGAGTGCAATTGTACGGTAGTTTGAACACTCTTTGGCATTGCCCTTCTTTGGAATTGGAGTGCAAACTGACCTTTTCCAGTCTTGTGGCCACTGTTGAGTGTTCCAAATGTGTTGGCATATCGAGTGCAGCACTTAACAGCATCATCTTTTAGGATTTTAAATAGCTCAGCTAGAATACTGTCATCTCCACTAGCTTTGTTGTTAGTAATGCTTCCTAAGGCCCACCTGACTTCACTCTCGAGGATGTCCGGCTCAAGTTCAGTGACCGCACTATCATGGCTATCAGGGACATTCAGATCTTTCCTGTATAGTTCTTCTGTGTATTCTTTCCACCTCTTCTTAATCTCATCTGCTTCTGTTAGGTCCCTGCCTTCTTTGTCCTTTATCATGCCCGTCTTTGCACAAAACGTTCCCTTGAGATCTCCGATTTTCTTGAAGAGATCTCTAGTCTTTCCCATTCTATTGTTTTCCTTGATTTCTTTGCATTGTTCATTTAAGCAGGCCTTCTTGTCTCTCCTTGCTATTCTCTGGATCTCTGCATTCAGTTGGATATATCTTCCCCTTTCTCCCTTGCTTTTCGCTTCCCTTCTTTCCTCAGCTACTTGTAAAGCCTCCTCAGACAGCCACTTTGCTTTCTTGCATTTCTTTTTCTTTGGGATGGATTGAGTTCCTGCCTCCTGAACAATGTTACGGACCTCCGTCCATAGTTCCTCAGGCACTCTGTCTATCAGGTCTAATCCCTGAAATCTATTCCTCACCTCCACTGTATATTCATAAGGGACATGATTTAGGTCATACCTGAATGATTTAGTGGTTCTCCCTATGTTCTTCAATTTAAGCCGAAATTTTGCAAGAAGCAGCTCATGATCTGAGCCACAGTCAGCTCCAGGTCTTGTTTTTTACTGACTGTATAGAGCTTCTCCATCTTTGGCTGCAAAGGACATAATCAATCTGATTTCGATATTGACCATCTGGTGATGTCCTTGTGTAGAGTCGCCTCTTGTGCTGTTGGAAAAGAGTGTTTGCTATGATCAGTGTGTTCTCTTGGCAAAACTCTATTAGCCTTTGTCCTGCTTCATTTTGTACACCAAGGCCATGCTTGCCTGTTATGCAGGTGATTTCTTGACTTCCTACTTTAGCATTCCAATCCCCTATGATGAAGAGGACATCTTTTTTTGGTGTTAGTTCTAGAAGGTGTTGTAGGTCTTCATAGAACCGATCAACCTCAGCTTCTTCGGCCTCAGTGGTTGGGGCACAGACTTGAATTACTGTGATGTTGAATAGTTTGCCTTGGATTCGTACTGAGATCATTCTATCGTTTTTGAGATTGTACCCCAGTACTGCTTTTCCCACCCTTTTATTGACTATCAGTGCTACTCCATTTCTTCTAAGGGATTCTTGCCCACAGTCGTAGATATAATGGTCACCTGAATTAAATTCTCCCATGCTTGTCCATTTTAGTTCGCTGATTCCCAAGATGTCGATGTTCAATCTTGCCATCTCATGTTTGACCACCTCCAGCTTACCTTGATTCATTGATCTTACATTTCAGGTTCCTAAACTATATTATTCTTTACAGCATCGGATTTTCTTTTCACCACCAGACACATCCACAGCCGAGTATCCTTTTGGCTTTGGCCCAACCGCTTCACTCTTTCTGGCGCTACTTGGAAATACCCTCTGCTCTTCCCCAGTAGTATGGTGGAGAATTCCGCCACGGATTTCAGTGAGGCCAAATGTCAGTGCATTCAGCCCCGCAAAATCCGTGGCGGAATGGCCTCCTGCCCCCCCCCCCGCGGAATCCCCCCAGGATGGCACTTACCTGGGGTGGATGCGGCGGCAGCAGCAGCTGGTCTCCTGGCCAGCCACGGCCGGGCTGCTGCCGCCACCATTGCCATCCTTCCAGCCGTGATAAGCTACGTAAGAATTTATGTACACTATCATGGCTACCCCCCCAAAAAAACCCCAGCCTACGCAAATGGCGGCGGTTATGGCGGCCGCCAGTTGCATTCCCTATTTTTCGCTGATTTATCTTATGTAAATATTTACGTAAGATAAATCGGCGAAAAATAGGGAACGCAAATGGCAGCCGCCGTAGCCGCCACCATTTGCATATGCTGGGTTTTTGGGATGGGGTTAGCTGTGATAGGCTATGTAAATTCTTACGTAGCCTATCACGGCTGCCTGGCTGGACGCAAATGGCGGCCGCTACAGCGGCCACCATTTGCATCCGCAGCAGCGCATCCGCAGCCGGAAATCTGGCTGTGGATGGCCCTGGCCCGCTTCTCCATGGCCTGGCTGTGGAGCAGAGCCAGCCGTCGAGGATTCCGGGGGGGAGGACCAGATCGCCTCCCCCTCCATCCCCCCCACTGCGAAAGATTCTGCGAAAAGGTAAGTGGGTTTCGTACATTCCTAGTATATTGGACACCTTCCGACCTGAGGGGCTCATCTTCCGGCGTCATTTCTTTTAGCCTTGTAATACATTCCATGGGGTTTTCTTGGCAAGAATACTGGAGTGGGTTGCCATTTCCTTCTCCAGTGGACCACATTTTGTCAGAACTCTCCGCCATGACCTGTCCATCTTGGGTGGCCCTGCACGGCATAGCTTATGGCTTCACTGAGTTACGCAAGCCCCTTCGCCACAACAAGGCAGTGATCCATGAAGGGGATGGTGGGATGTACTGTACTTCTATTTAAATTATAATAATGATTTCTAAATTTGCTTCTATACATATAAATTAGTATCTGCAATTATCATGTAAATCACTGCCCTCTTTTTTTTGGTGATTCATAAGTGGCTATCCTAACATGTTTGCACTGCTAAAGACACTTTTCTAATCCAACCATCTTGCAGACGGATTAGGAAAGTATTATATGACCTGGAGTTATAATGGCAGAGGAACTGAGATTTTAGCATATTTTAATTTTAATTAAAGTTGCTAGGGATTTTGTTGCTGGGAAAACTGGTTCTTTTTTGGAGTTCCATGGCATGTACAACTCGCTTTGCATCTGCAAGCCAAGCTGCAGGTTGTTCCCCAAACTCTGGGAACTTTATTGCACATTTTGGAAGGGTCTGCAATTTGTGCAAATGTCTGGGAAATTCACACATATTACAGCCAAATGTGCACTAATTTCAGGAGAATTTGCACAAATTGCAGTCAAATTTGCACAAATCACACGACTCACACATAATTGTGGGAAAACTGTTCAGAAATGTGCACAAATTGCAGAACCTTCCAACCCCCCACCCACCACACACACACACACACACTTCCTGGAAAATTGATGAACTGGTCCAATTTGCTGCAGATCAAGTCAGACACCACAGTGGGAACCGAAATGAAGTCTAGGGGGCAGAGCCTAGGAAAACTTGTCAAATACCACCCCTCAAATGGATTTCTCTGACATCCCTCACTAGATCCTCATGGCATTCCAGTCTCCCCCACCACCACCACTCCCCCTCAGCTTCATGTTGTTCTGGTCCCCGCCCCCCAGTGAACTTTTTGGCGGTCCCCACTCACTGCCTCCAGCAAGGTTACTGGGTGGTGGAGGGGAGGCTGCTGCAGGGCTGCCAAGCCTAGTGCTTCTCCTTTCAGTGCTGGGTCTTCGAAAGGGGGAAAAACACACACACCAGGCCCAGCCAGATCCCACTGGGCCTGCACACCTGTTTCTTTTTCCTTTCAAAGGCTCAGCACTGAAAGGAGGAACAGCGCTGCAGCGGCCGCCATCTTCTCTCCCCCAAATGCCTCTCCTCATCCCCCGAACATTGCTGTGTTGGGGGCAAGGCCCAGAAGCATTTGGAGGAAAGCAGACGGCACACCGCGCTACAGCAGCCACTGGGCCTGAATTTTTGTCAGTGCCACCCTTAAAAAGATATTTAAAATCCTGGCATGGGTCCCAGTGGGCCATCTGAGGACCATGGACCCTGGCATTTGTCCAAACATTCCAGGTGGTGGTGCCAGGCCTGAGGCAGAGGGCCATGCAAGAGAAAAAATTTCACTGCCAAATGAGTGATATGCATAGAGGCAAGCCGATATCAACATTGGTAAGAGGTGGCTAAGGATGTACAAACAGTGGGATGTTAATGGCTGTCCATCCAACATAGAACATCATGCAAGATCCGATTCATATTATCCCAATGACCTAAACATAAATGACTGAAAAGGCTGTCAATGAGGTGAAGCCCAAGCACCTATTATCATTTTAGCACATTACTTTTGTTCCTTCAACTCCAATAAGTTATAAGGAGAGATGTTTCCCAAACAACACCACCCAACCTCTGGATAAGGGCAATCAATAATAACACTCGAGACACCAGCCTGTCTGAATTGGTCTAATGGAAATGGCTGTGGGAGGGGGAACCATGCAAGATCAAATCCCAGCCACGGCCATGTGAATATACAGCTGGATGTTTCTAAATCCTAACAGGAAAATAATAGTACTGCAGCAGAGGTATAAGCATTCTATGGGAGAGTTTGTAGGGTTATAAAGGTTTGCCATCCATGGATCTGCATTTAATAGCGGCCTGTCATATAATTTATATTACAATATAAAACATTGGAATGAATGTTGTGTCACTGTTTCTATGGAAATTACTGGTGAACAGATCTACAGATCTGAGTGCTTCTAAATGAACACGTTGCGTAACATGAAAAGCCATTTTGAGCAATTCTGTGGTACTGGCCCAGTTCACACATTACGACAATCTGGATTGTTGTTAGGGTGGCCACTCATGAATTACTAAAAAAAGAGGGGAGAGGGAGAGGAAACGCATCACCCATAAAGAAGATGCTAATTTGCATAAAATTTGTGCATGCTAATTTATGCATACAGATCCAGATTTAGACTAATACTTATTGTTTATATAGAAATACAGTACATCTCACTATAGTGTGGAAGACTGTGACCAGGTCATTCATTCATTTATTATATTTCTATACCGCCCCGTAGCCGAAGCTCTCTGGGCAGTTCGCAAAAGGGTGACCTGTGTGCCTTGCTCAGTCTGTCGTCCAGGTGCTGCGATGGGCAACTTCGAGGCCTAACTCTTCCTTCTGATGGTTCTTGATCTTTATACCAGATTTGGACTGGACAGCCTTTCAAACAGAGGATGCTTTCAAAATAGAGGACAGTCCTCTGGCAGCTCTTCAAACAGAGGACTGTCATCTGTAAAAGAGGACACATGGCCACTTTAGTTGTTGTGAATGAGGTAGCATACTGGTACACACTGCCCCATTGCTCCCACTTGCAATGAGACCACCTAAACAACCCAGGGTGGACTGTTTAAGCTTTGCATCTGAACCCAGACCTCTCGCTTGTCTCTCCCCCAACAAGCCAGAGAACAAACCTGGTGTGTCGGGTTGTTTATTTTATTCATTGATTGATTACATTTCTGTATCGCCCATTAACCAAAGCTGTCTGGGCGATACACAAAACCGTGTTTCTCTGGCTTGTCACGAGAGGAACAGGATAGAAGTCCAGGTCTGGATGCAACACTAAACAACCCGGAGACGGAGCATCCCTGGGTTGTTCAGCTGCTCCTGCTTGTAGTGGGAGCAATCGGGTGGTGTTCTCCAGCAAGCTTGCTCATTCCCAACAACCCAAGTTTAAAAAGCCGACCTGGATTGTGGTGACACCCAAACTGGACCACTGTAAGCTCCCTTCATGCATGAATCTGATAAGGGGGCCACTGTACAAGTATGGGGAGTAGGGCTGCACTGCTGACCCACCCCCCAGACATCCACATGTTGGCATAGCCTTTCTCTATGCAGTCAGTTGATGCCAATGTGTGGACGTCTGGGCGGCAGGGCCAAAAGCGTGCCCTATGCCGGGGTGAGACCAACAGTGCCGCTCCACTCCCAGTAACGGCATACTGAGATTCGTGCATGAAGGGGGCTCTAGACTGTAAGAAATGACTCATGTCTACACATCTCTGTCCTTTTGCTGTGAGTCACCTGGATAAACTTGCCAAGTTTATTTGTACCATCTGAAGTCTCTTTCTGTGTGCTTATCGGAGTGTGTGTCCTCCCGTAAGGGGAGAAATAAGAAGCCCAGACAGAGAGAATAACCCAGCCAAACTCTGGCAAGGTTCACTGCCTGTGAGCGAGTACCTGACAAGCTTAACAAGTTTGTGACCATCGTCTCAGGGATGCTCATTTTCCTTCTGAGAGT
This sequence comes from Heloderma suspectum, assembly GCF_057233095.1. Lineage (NCBI taxonomy): Eukaryota > Metazoa > Chordata > Lepidosauria > Squamata > Helodermatidae > Heloderma > Heloderma suspectum. Next base: position 30,672,796 of record NC_139459.1, read on the forward strand.
GCCTTACCATTAGTATGAATAGCAAATAGGGTATTAAAAGTGTATGCACACACATTAGTTTCAGCTTGATTAACACAGAGCTGATGAATTGTTCATTTTTCCTTATTAACTCATTTTATAAAAGTACAGAGAGAGAGAGAGAGAGAGAGAGAGAGAGCGCACACTAAATGCAACTTGGCTTCTGGAAGCAGAGAGACATTCTTGGATGCTGGGAGAAATATCCCTCCCCTCTCTATCTGAGGATCAGTAAAGTATGTTGTGACGAAACACTGCACCTCACACTCCCAGCTGTCACTACAAATGCCTCTCTGGGCCCCTCAATCTGAGGCTGATTCAGCTGTGTGACATAGAACACCCACTCCCCCACACCACATAAACCATGAAGGAGATTTACAATTTAGCCTGATGTTTGTTGGAGTACTGACCCCTGTTAGAGATAGACATTCTCCCCTGCCCTTATTCTAGATCATATCCTACTTTGACTCACTTTCCTAATGCCCCACTCCCCTGTGGAGACAGTAGGGTAGCCATGTGTCCTCTTTTATAGACAGTCCTCTGTTTGAAGGGCTACCAGAGAACTGTTCTCAGTCCTGGGGCCAGTGCTCTTCAACAGTCCTGGGGCCAGTGCTCTTCAACAGTCCTGGGGCCAGTGCTCTTCAACATTTTTATTAATGACTTGGATGAGGAGGTGCAGGGAATGCTGATCAAATTTGCAGATGACACAAAATCGGGTGGGATAGCTAATAACCTGGAAGACAGAAACAAAATTCAAAGTGATCTTGACAGACTGGAGCGCTGGGCAGAAAACAACAGAATGACATTTATTAGGGATAAATGCCAAGTTCTGCACCTACGAGAAAGAAACCAAATGCACAGTTACAAGATGGGCGAAACTTGGATCAATGTTACTACAAGTGAGAAGGATCTTGGAATTGTTTTAGATCACAAGCTGAATATGAGCCAACAATGTGATGTAGCTGCAAAAAAGGCAAATGCTGTTTTGGCCTGCATTAATAGAAGTATAGCTTCCAAATCACATGATGTACTAGTTCCCCTCTACTCAGCACTGGTTAGGCCTCATCTGGAGTACTATGTCCAATTCTGGGCACCACACTTTAAGAAGGATGCAGACAAACTGGAGAGGGTTCAGAGGAGGGCAACAAAGATGATCAAGGGACAGGAAACAAAGCCCTATGAAGAGAGACTGAAAGAACTGGGCATGTTTAGCCTTGAGAAGAGAAGACTGAGGGGAGACATGAAAGCGCTCTTCAAGTACTTGAAAGGTTGTCACAGAGAGGAAGGCCAGGATCTCTTCCCTATCATCCCAGAGTGCAGGACACGGAATAATGGGCTCAAGTTACAGGAAGCCAGGTTCCAGCTGAACATCAGGAAAAACTTCCTGACTGTTAGAGCAATACGACAATGGAACCAATTCCCTAGGGAGGTAGTGGCCTCTCCCACACTGGAGGCATTCAAGATGAAGCTGGACAGCCATCTGTCAGGGATACTTTGACTTGGATTCCTGCATTGAGCAGGGAGTTGGGCTTGATGGTCTTATAGGCCCCTTCCAACCCTACTATTCTATGATTCTATGATTTTGAAGATGGCCTCCATTTGATGGGCTGTCCAATCCATGTCTAGTTTAAAGATCAAGAACCATCAGAAAGAAAAGTTGGGCCTTGAAGTTGCCCATCAACAGCTAGATACATACAGGTCTCCTAGTTAAAGTCTTCAACACTATGTATTTCTACTTAAATTATAATAATTATTTCTAAATTTGCATCTACACATATAAATTAGCAAATGCAAAGTTTATACAAATAAATGTCCTCTTTTGTCCTCTTTTTTGCTGATGCATGTCCTCTTTTTTTGGTGATTCACAAGTAGCCACCTTAATGGTAGCTCCCTGTTTATGGAATAAGCTCCCTGACGAGGCTGGCCTGGCGCCAACATGGTCATCTTTTCTGCACCATGTTAAAACTGCCCTCTTCTCTCAGGCATTTGGCAGCATATCATGAGTCTCTTGATTGTCCCTGGCTGATTGTTTTAACTTGTTTTAAATATATGTCGTTGTGTGTGTTATTTGTCTTATATTATTATGCGAATGGTTTTTATATTTTATTTAATGTATTTTAATGGTTTTTAATTTTTGTGAACTGCCCAGAAGGCTTCGGCTGTGGGGCGGTATAGAAATATAATAAATGAAATGAAATGAAATGGAGATGGGCCGCAGCTCGCTGGTAAAGCATGTGCTTTGCATGCAAAAGGTCCCTGGTTCAATCCTTAGCATCTTCAGGTTGTGCTCAGAAAGAGTCCTGCCTGAAACCCTGGAGACCAACGACAATCAGTGCAGATGATACCAGCTAGATGTACACAATGGTCTGACTTCATATAAGGCAACTTCCTGTGTTCCTACTTTCTTGGCCCTGCCACCTTCTTAAATCCCAGCATGCTCCTTTCCTATGCCCTTCTGCACCCAGCTGTTCTGCCTGGACTGACCCTGGACTCTGCCAATGTTAGCCAGAGTCTCTGTGACACAGGGAAGCTCAGCCAATCGCTTTCAAGGGCTTTATCAACCCAAAATTCCTGAGTGCATTGCAATATATAAAAATGAAAATGAATCTCATACCTTTTTGAGAGAAAGCCAAAGCATCCTTTTCAGAAGAGGCCTGCTCAAAAACCTAGCTTTCAAAAGATGTCTTTACATACAAAAATTTAGATCCAGCCATCCTGGCTTTTTTTTTTTCTTTTTTGCATTAAGAAACCAACTTTCACTTTGTCACATGAAGCTCTAACGTGCTCTTCTTATGAAACTAGATTATTGAACTCATGGAGCACCAAATAACAGAAATCAGAGAGTTCCTACCAAGAATGCCATCCTCATATATATAAATGTCAAATTTCCATTGAAGCACATAATGTGTTTTAAGATCTGTAAGGCATGGGGAGTATATTAGGGCCAGCATGTCTGTGTAGGCAGCATGAATAGTGAGAACAGAAAAGCAAGTACAGTGGTAATGGCTTGGGTTGGGTTTTTCCCCTTTTCATTTCCCATAAAAGCTGAAGAAATTACCATACAAAACCACTGAAAGAAGGGGAGGGCGAGAAAGTAATGTGATCCCATAAAGTAATGATGCCCTGCTAAGCAACAGCATATTAATGCACACTTTCAAGGATCTGTGCAAATTAAGGAATGAAAAGGAATCCTTCTGCAGCCAAGGAATTATTGCATTAATTGGTGTTTAAATGACAGCAGCATCCCACCGAACCTCTGTTTTCTACATTATGGCACAAAGCATCATTATTGTCACTCAGAGTGAAACAATGGCCTTGTACTAAAAAGAAAATTACATATGGGGAATTCCTGCTTTGAAAGGGTTTGAAAAGAGTAGCCCCTGAAGAACAATTTCTTTAAGATTGGTTTTTCTTTTTCTTTTTTGCTTCTTGCAGAATTTCACTCAACAACAAGGCTTAAACCATAGATTGGCGGCCACAGACTGGGGCCAGAGCTCAACAGGAACTGGCTTGTATTGTGTCAGTCTACTGGATGGGCTGCAGCTCGGTGATCAAGCATGTGCTCTGCATATAGAAGAGCCCTGATTCAAGCTGATGTGCCCAGTTAAAATGGTCTCCGATAGCCAAGAACAGAAAGAGAGCTTGACTAGGTCAGCCCAAAGGTCTCTTTGGTCTAGTCTAGTATCTTTCTGCCTGGAATGGCCAACCAAATGCCTCCAGGAAGCCCACAAGCAGGGGAGGTAATAACCCCATCTATCTATCTATCTATCTATCTATCTATCTATCTATCTATCTATAATGTTCCTTGACAGCCTTTCAGGGCAGAAGCCCTCCCAACATGGCTTACAACAATAAAATACATAACAACAGTTAAAATATTAAAAGTGATAAAAACATAGAAACAATAAAAACAACAATAAAAGCTAACACTAAACTAGCAACAGTGTTAACAGCAGTAACAGCAACAATAGCAGTCATATCAATACAAGGCCAAGGTAAAATAATATGTTTTCAAGGCCTTCTTAAAAGTCTGCAATGACAGAGCATGGCAGACCTCCGATGGCAGCTTGTTCCAAAGATGTGGGGCCACTGCAGAGAAGGCCCTCTCATGTGTGATCACCCACCTGACTGCTCTCATGAGTGGGCAAATGAGAAAGGCCTCTCTTTCTGATCTTAAAGTGCAGGCAGGCTGATATGGGTGAAGTCGGTCCTTCAAGTAACTTGGTCCCAAACCATTTAAGGCTGTAAAGGTCAAAACCAGCAATTTGAATTGGGCGTGGAAACGCACGGGTAACCAATGCAGCTGGCACAGTGTAGGCGTTATGTGATCTCCACCAATACTCAGGTGGCCGCATTCTGCACAAGCTGGAGTTTCTGAACCATCTTCAAAGGCAGCCCCACATATAGCGCATTACAGTAGTCCAGCCTGGACGTGACTAGCGTGTGGATAACTGAGGCAAGGTCCGTCCAGATAGGGCCACAGTTGGTGTACCAGCCTAAGCTGGTAAAAAGCGCTCCTGGACACCACAGACCCCTGGGCTTCCCCAGTTAGCTCAGAGTCCAAGAGGACTCCCAGACTGCACACTTGGTCTTTCAGGGGGAGTGCAACCCCATCTAAGACCAGTTGTAAACCTTCATCCAAAGTAGTTGGTTTCCCAACCCACAGTACCTCTGTCTTGTCTGGATCAAGTTTCAGCTTGTTCACCCTCATCCATCCCAAAACAGCCTCCAGACACTGGTTCCAGAGTTCCACAGCCTCCCTGGGATGTGCAGATGGAAACAAGAGGTAGAGCTGAGTATCATCCACATACTGATGACATTTATTTATTTATTTATTTATTTATTTATTTATTTATTTATTAAATTTATTAATCGCCCATCTGGCCGGTCACCCAGCCACTCTGGGCGATGTACAACACACCATACAACAATTTAAAACAATAAAATTCTACCATAAAATTTTTTTAAAATACCCTAACCCACCCCAAATGCCTGCCTGAACAACCACGTTTTTAATGCACGACGGAAGCTTGTTAAAGAGGGGGCATGACGGAGTTCCCTAGGGAGGGAGTTCCACAGAGTGGGGGCCACCACACAAAAGGCCCTCTCCCTTGTCCCCACCGGTCTAGCTGTCCTGGCTGATGGGACCGAGAGAAGGCCATCCGAGGCTGATCTTGTTAAGCGGCCTGTCTGGTGTTGCTGGAGGCGCTCCTTAAGATAGGCTGGGCCGGAACCATATAGGGTTTTAAAGGTCAAAACCAACACCTTGAATTTGGCCCGGAAAACAACTGGTAGCCAGTGCAACTCCTTCAGCACTGGAGTGATGTGATCTCGCCGGCGGCTGCCTTTAATCAGGTGAGCTGCCGCGTTCTGTACCAGCTGCAGCTTCCGAACCGTCTTCAAGGGTAACCCCACGTAGAGCGCATTACAGTAGTCTAAACGAGAGGAGACCAGGGCATGTACTACCGATGGGAGCAGATGGTCGGGAAGGAAGGGGCGCAGCCGCCGTATCAGATGGAGTTGATACAGCGCTGTCCGGCTCACAGCTGACACCTGAGCCTCCATGGACAGCTGAGAGTCCAAAATGACCCCCAGGCTGCGGACCTGGTCTTTCAAGGGTAGCCGTACCCCATTCAACACCAGGTCAACATCCCCCAGCCTCCTCTTGTCTCCCACCAAAAGTACCTCGGTCTTGTCAGGGTTCAGCTTCAGCTTATTCCTCCCCATCCAGCCACTTACCGTCTCCAGACATTTGGACAGGGATTCTACGGCCAACCCTGGTGAAGATTTGAATGAGAGGTAGAGCTGCGTGTCATCCGCATATTGATGACACTGCACCCCAAACCTCCTGATGATAGCCCCCAGCGGCTTCACATAGATGTTAAATAGCATCGGGGAGAGGATGGAACCCTGTGGCACCCCCCAAGTAAGTGGCCACGGGTCCGAAACCTCCTCTCCCAGTGCTACCCTCTGGTACCTGCCGGAGAGGAAGGACCGGAACCACCGCAATACAGTGTCTCCAATGCCCAACCCCTCCAGGCGGTCCAGGAGGATACCGTGGTCAACGGTATCAAAAGCCGCTGAGAGGTCGAGGAGAACAAGGAAGGAGCATTCACCCCTATCCAGAGCCCTCCTCATATCATCCACCAAGGCGACCAAGGCCGTTTCTGTCCCATGCCCAGGCCTGAAGCCCCACTGAAATGGCTCTAGATAATCAGTTTCTTCCAAGTGTGCCTTCAACTGCACCGCCACCACCCGCTCAATCACCTTGCCCCAAAATGGCAGATTTGAGACTGGGCGAAAGTTGTTCAGAACTTGAGGATCCAAGGAGGGCTTCTTTAAAAGCGGTCTTATCACTGCCTCCTTGAGGGCTGATGGCATCACTCCCTCCTCAAGGGAGGCGTTTACCACCGCCTTGATCCCCTCACCCAGACTCTCTCTGCAGCTCATAATGAGCCAAGATGGGCAAGGATCAAGTAAGCAGGTGGTCGGCCTTACAGATGAAAGCACCTTGTCCACTTCATCAGGAGGAAGAAGCTGGAACCGATCCCACAAAACCGGTTTGCCACAGGCCGCCTCTTGCTCACTAACTGTATCCACAGTGTGCAGAGTAACACACCTAATCTGATCAATTTTATCTGTAAAGTGCCTTGCCAAAGCCTCACAGGAGGCCTTAGAATGCTCCAGTGGTTCCAAAGCCACAGGACTGACCAGGCATTTCAGCCCAAACCTCCCGATGACTTCCCCCAGTGGTTTCATGTAGATGTTAAAAAGCATGAGGGACAAGATAGAACCTTGTGGCACCCCACAGGCTAATGGCCATGGGGTGGAACCAAAGTCCCCCAGCACCACCTTCTGAGACCGCTCCTCCAGAAAGGACCAGAACAAGTTTAAAACTGTGCTTCCCAAGCCCAATCCAGATAAACAGTCCAGAAGCATACCATGGTCAATGGTATCGAAAGCCGCTGAGAGGTCCAGAAGAACCAACAGAGTTGTACTCCCCCCATCCTTTCCCTGGCATAAGTCATCAACCACGGAGACTAAGGCTGTGTCCGTCCCATAACCAGGCCTGAAATCTGATTGGATTCTACTGCTTCCCAGCAGCCAGTATTCAGTGGTGTGGCACTTTCACACAGCCATCATGACTAATGCAGGGAATGACCACTCCCTGAGTAGGCATGAGTGAATCTGTCAAGCTCAATTTCACTCAGGTTTTCATTTTTTCAGTGTTAAGTTAATTCTATCCTGATTCCACACCCGATTGTGAAATATCTATTTCTAATCGACATGAAAATGTGTATGTATTTTCATGTGCATTTTAAAAAAATGCATATTTTTGCATGCATGCTTTTCAAATGTATGTATCTTTGCATGCACCTTTTCATACGTATTTTTTTCAAGTGATTTTCCAATGAATAAAGTATTTTTGTGCACATTTCTAGTTCAAATATACATGTTTTTGTGCACTTTGGGCAGGGGGAATGTATGCATTTTTGTGAGGGGATATTCTTGTACACTTCATCACAAACTTCAGAAATGTACAGATTTCCGCAGCGAACTGCATTCCAGTTCATGTTTAGGATCAGGAAGTGGAGAATTTTGATAAGTTGAAATGTGAAATAAATGAATTTCTCCCTGATCCCTAAGCCTGAAACCTTGGATAGCTGCTGCCATGATCCCCATGAACTCAGCTAGAAGTCTTTCACTGCTACCTGAAGTCCTTCAACTCAAGATCTCCCAAACTGATTTCTAGCTGGGATTGCTGAACATGCATTGATGCAGCCATAGCACAGATCAGCTGCATTGGAGGTAACTATAAACTTGTAATACCTACACTCAGACACAGTGTCTAGATTCAGGGTTCTCTTTGGAAGTCTGTAAAAAATATATTGTTTCTCCTGGGTAGAATGTGAGTGATAGGGAATCCCCACCGCCACCCCACATAGAAAACCATGGAGAGATCTAGCATTTTAGCATAGCTTGCTTCTTGTAGCAGAAAGTTTTCTCCCAACCCAGCAACTAAAGTCTTGGTTAAGCAAAAGACAAGGTCCTGTGCAAAGCAGCGGGTGTAGCCAAGAACTATGGCCCACTTCTGCCAAAAAAACCACAATGAAGTAGAATGGAACCACAAACAGGAAAAAAGGGGAATTCTCCAAATTTCCCGAGTTATAGCAGACTTGGCTTCTTTCAGGTAACCAGTAGGTCCTGATCCAGACTGCACACTAGTGATCACCTCCTTTCAAGTGGGTATGAGGAAGGGATGGTCTCAGGCTACGAAATGAGCATGGTATCCCTGCTACTGCATGCTGGCATGGACCTATCACTGCCTGTGATCCTTTGCTGCTGGGGTTGATGGTGAAAGATCTGGAGTTGATGTGGGGATTCCATTATGGGGTACTGGGTTCCTCTATGTCACAGCCTCCTGGGAAGAAGTGTCATCTGAGGAGGCGGCCTGAGGTTGTCCCTCATAGGGTGTTAATGCTCCACAGCCCCAGTCTTTGGACCAGAGCCACCCATCCCTTCCCAGTAAGGTCTTTGTCCTCCATTTCAGAGGAAGCCACACCAAGCTTGGAATTCTGGCACAGGTCGTTCTTGACCCCTAGCCACTCATGACCTCCACAGCACCCCTGTACAGCAGGGGTGTTGAACGTCTTGCAGCCCAAGGGCCAAATTCAATTTTGGAGAAGCTCTTGGGGGCTGCATTCCAGTAGTGGGCAAGGCTGAAAGCAAAGGGGGCAGGCCAAAATACCAAAATTGCCAGCATTTTTTTAGCTTAATTTATTTACTAATTTATTTATTTATTAAATTTCTTAATCGCCCATCTGGCCGGTCACCCGGCCACTCTGGGTGATGTACAATAATACAAACAGTTATAAAAAAATAAAATTACACATTAAAACATCATTTTCTAAAATTTCCCTAGCCCACCCCAAATGCCTGCCTGAACAACCAAGTTTTCAACATGTGGCAGAAACTCATTAAAGAGCGGGCATGGTGGAGTTCCCTAGAGAGGGAGTTCCACAGAGTGGGGGTCACCAAAGAGAAGGCCCTCTTCCTCACCAGTTCTTACTGCCCATAACTAAGCCTTAGGAAAAGCATTTACACTTTTTGGAATGGGGTAACAGTGCCAGAACCACCAAACAATCAACATTCAGGGGAAAGGGATAGAGTATGACCATCTGGAGAATGCCACAGGGCCTGACTGGGACCCCAGGAGGTCCAGATTTGGTACACAGGCTGAGGTTCAACATGCCTGGCCTACAGCATGCTTAATTGCAGTAAATTCTAGGATATACAGAACCAGTGGAAGCTGGTGGCTCTGACTTCGGTGGGACTGTGAATCCATTCTAGGTTTCAGTCGGAACCAGCCAGAACTCTAAAGGAGCTATCCAGGGTGCTGAACCCTCTCCCCAAACAGGTTCAGCACCTGGGATAGCTCCTTTAGAGTTCTGGCTGGTTCTGACTAAAACCTAGAAGAGATTTGCTGCCCCTCTGAAATCTGAGCCATCACTGTACAGAACCTAACTTTTAATTCAATTACTAAGTTCTTTCCTGAACATATGTTGTTCTGCTTTCCCTTGTGTAGATAAGCATCACGTTCGCCCAGAACCTTCCACTGTGCCAAAGCCCATTTAGCGCAAAGCTTGCCTGAGGGTGGAGGTGGATGGACACGGCTGTGCTAACAAAACCTTTGCAAACACTTTGCAAGGAACCGCTCCATGTAACAGGATTCACAGTGGTATTGGCTTCCCACTGTCTTTTCAGCAAAGGACTAGTGGGAAAATAACCTGGGGCTTGATCCAGCACTTTTCTAAATTATCCAATTGCGCAATTACCCATTACATAAATGTTTAACAAGTCCCCCCCACACACACCATTAAAGAAGTTCACAGTATTGACGGCAAAGCTCCAGGTTCAATCCACTGATTGGAATAAGTGCTTCAAAATAATATAAACAATGGCCAAGAACATTGAAAATCATTCTCTCATTGTACATGCCTGACTTGGCCAAGCACTGAAGAATTCCTGGAGCAGCACAATTGAGTTTGGTTTCTTTTGGAGCACAGAGCACTGGAGACTTATCCTGTATCTGTAATATTCGTTTTATTTATAAATGTACAAGTAGAGCATAAGTGGTGCTAAGGAGGCACAGCCACAGGGCGGCAGAGCCATTACTCCCCTTCAGAGAAAAACTGCATCTCCAAGATGCCGTCACCCAACTCGCATCTCTTCATCTGCCTGTTTCTTCCAAACTGCTGTGTCTTCCAGTCAATCTTTTAACCATTAGCTCCCATGAGCTGGCCATTTTATTTTGTTATTGCATTTATTATTCCACCCTTCCTCCTTTTATATGCTCGGGGTGGCATGCCACCCTTTGACCCTCACAACAGCCCAGTGAGGTAGGTTAAGCTAGTGTCTAGCCCAAGTTTACCTAGTGCAGATCAGGGATGAGGAGCCTCTCACCCTCCTGGGCTGTTTATCCGACCCTCTGGGGTTCCCCATGTGGCCACGCCCCCTTCCCCTGGCCCCACCTCTTTCTCCCAACCACCAAATTTGCGGTGGTTTCCTGGCTTTTGTGCAGTTTTTCCCCCCATTCTAAAAAGTTTAAACACCTCTATGACTATGTATAAACTTACTCAGCAAGTGAAACAAGCAAGGAATCCTAACTTTAAGGAAGATATTATGGCACCGTGGTTTCCATTTCTTTCCTTTGTTGAAGATCTTCAACCTTCTGATCAAATTCCAACCAAGTACAGTTGCCTATATTTTTTCTGACTAATACACAAAAAATAACATTTGCATACACTGTTTTTATATGCTGTATAAATTGTACTTTTACTCTTTCATTAGGTATTGAGCTCCGACTTACTGTAGATGTTTCATAAGCATATCAGTTATAGACTAAGAATTATTATAGTAAATTCTTTAGTTTCTTTAGTGATCTTAATTCATTATTATATATGTTCTTCTACTTCTTTTTGTTGCCTTAATTTTGTTAACTTCATTTTGAAACAAAATAAAATGTCATGGGGAAAGAAAGAAAAGAAACACTTCTCCTAAGGTTTAGTTATTTATTTTCTTGGGCTCCAAGATCACCACAGACGGTGACTGTAGCCATGAAATTAAAAGACGCTTGCTCCTTGGGAGGAAAGCTATGGCCAACCTAGACAGCATAGTAAGAAGCAGAGACATCACCTTTCCGACAAAGGTCCGTCTAATCAAAGCTATGGTTTTCCCAGTAGTAACGTATGGCTGTGAGAGCTGGACTATAAGGAAGGCTGAGCGCCGAACAACTGATGCTGTCGAACTGTGGTGCTGGAGAAGACTCTTACGAGTTCCCTGGACTGCAAGGAGGTCAAATTAGTCAATCCTAAAGGAAATCAACCCTGACTGCTCATTGGAAGGACAGATACTGAAACTGAAGCTCCAATATTTTGGCCACCTAATGCAAAGAGAAAACTCACTGGAAAAGACCCTGATGCTGGGAAAGATTGAAGGCAAAAGGAGAAGGAGACGGCAGAGGATGAGATGGCTAGATAGCATCACCGATGCAATGAATATGAACTTGAGCACACTCCGGGAGAGAGCAGAGGACAGGAAGGACTGGCGTGCTTCATGGTCCATGGGGTCATGAAGGGTCGGACATGACTTAACGACTGAAAAACAACAAAGTAAGAGCTTTAAGCTACAATAGCCTGGTAGGTTTTTTGGCCCCACCCCTTTTGCTTTTGGACTGCCCCTTTTGCCTTCAGCCCTGCCCACCACTGGAATGCAGCCCCTGAGAGCTTCTCTGAAAGTGAATTTGGCCCTCATCTACTCCTATTGTAGATGAATGGAGATGTTAGCCTTGGTCTCCCCAGTCTGTCACGTTCCTTCCTTCATCCTCACACTTCACAATCCACACAGTCCAGGAAAGAAGACTTCAGGCTAACTCTACTTTATTAGTTAATGACTAGCTTCTCTACAAATGCACATTCTAAGAAACTCTCAGACTGCAAAGAAACAGCTAATCCACACATCTATGAATATCAACAGAGGAACTGAAGTGGAAGGTAGATATGTTGCCAGCAGTCTGGGCAAGAACGTCTCATTCGCAGGGATGCCCCTCCTTTAAGGTGGCTCCCTCCTACATTAGCTTTCACGAGTGGCCAACCTGGTGGAGCGTCTGGGCCCCGCCTCTAAGTTTTCCCGCTTCGCTCTGTGATGGACCCTAGCATCCCTCACATCATGTCCCTCGCCCTCCAAACCCTGGGTTCTCATGGTGGAGGAAAGGGGAGGGCCATTCAGGCCAGGCTATCTTTGTGTCAAGGTCTTAGGAAGAAAGTCTTGCTGTATCTGAGCTCACTGGGGAGGGTGCCTCTCCCTGTTCTGGTTGTTCCCATTCTGAATCTGAATCTGAGCTGCCAGACATCTCCACACACTCAGATTCATTTCTGACACAGTCCTAGTCCAATATTCTAATCACTAGACCACATTTGCTCCCATTCTAGGCAGCTTTTCCCAGCTTGCTACCCTCCAGTTGTTTTGGACTACATAGACAATGGTCAGGGATGACAGGAGTCAGGGGCATCATTAGAAGAGGGCCCACCTGGGCACAGGCCCCAGATCTTTTGAGCTGTGCTCCAGATCTTTTGACCTGCCTTAATTCCTTTTTTTTTTTTTTACATTTTCCCATTGACTTGCATTGGAGAACAGAAAAGGCCATAACGTTTTTCTTTATATGATAAATACATGACATTTGGAGACCTGGCAGCCCCTATATAGATGACTGAATCTGCCAAATTTCAGACAGTTAGATCCAGTGACTTTTGTGCTAGCCATGCGTAAAGTTTCCTTTTCTCAAAGACTAAAACAAAAAGTAAAAACTGCCAAGCTACAAAGGGGATTAGAAATCCTAATCAGAAGGTGTTTAAGGTGACCATTAGGAGGTCACTGTCCCTAATCTCTGGTGTGTGTGGGGGGGTTGAGGTGCAAAAAACCTCTCTCCCCCTACTTTTCTGCTCTTAAATGCCCACTGTTGGGAGCTTGCTTGCAATGAAATTTTGAAGAGGGAGAAGGAAGGGAAGAAAAAGCTTCATGTGAAATACTGGTATTTCACACAGCACCTGATTTTACTGGCCCAGCGTGGAACCTTTGGCTTCTGCAGAAGTTTAGTAGCTTCAGTACAGCAAAAGATCCAATCAGGCTCCACAAACTTCCTTCTCCCCTTCCACTTTAATTTCTCCTAAATAGCTGTAGGACTCAAATTATTTCAAAAGGAGGGTTAGGACTATGTGGCATCATGATCAAGGAACTGCTAAGGCTTTAACAGGTTCTACAGTTTAAAAAAAGCTAGAAAAAGCCCTCAGCCACCTCTCCTCAAAAAATTCATTTCAGTATGTGCAATCCTTACAAACCCTCCACAGCCTCCTAAATTCCTCTTAAGTACTACCTCTCTGAAAGGAGCCACTTGGCTTAGGGAATTCTCTCTACCCCACCCCCGCATTTCCAGTCACCATTCTTCTTTTCTTCTTCCCTCCCCTATCCTGTTCTTTCTTTCTCTTCTTTATTCCACCCAGAGCATATGTTGAAGAATTCTTAAAGAGAATTCTCTTCGGGGGGCAAGAGGAGTTCTGAACTGTATTTGACTTGATACAAACAGACAAGAGGGTTGGGTTTTCTCCTTCTCACTCAAGTCTTTGAGAAGAGTGGGTTCACTTGGTTGTGGAGAAACAAATCTGAGGCTGTTTTGTTTGTCAGTTGCCATTATCCAGCAATAGGAAGGGCTGTAGCTCAGCGGTAGAGCACATGCTTGGCATGCTGGGTTCAATCCCCAGCATCTCCAAGTATGGCTAGGAAAGAATCCTGCCTGAAACCCTGGAGAGCCGCTGCTGACAGTCAGTGTTGACAATACCAGGCTAGATGAACCCAGGTCTGACTCAGTAAAAGGCAGATGGACTAGTAGCCATTGACAACCTTACCCTCCATGATTTTGTATATCTGGTCCAGCATTCTCTTCACAGAGTGGCCAACCAGATGTCCATGGGAAGCCCCAAGCAGGACATGAGTGAAATAATATTGGCATAGTGCAACAGCATAGTGGACGGCATGTGTGCAATAGCCCTGGCAATGAATTCAATAGCACTGGCATACAGAAGTCTTTTTAACCCCTTTTAATACAATCCACATTGGTGGCCATCACTACATCTTGTGGTAGTAAATTCCCTAGTTTAAGTATGCACTGTGTGAAGACATACCTTTTATCTGCCCTGAATCTCCCCACCATTCAGCTTTGTTGGATGACCCCAGGTTCTAATACTATGAAATGGGAGAAAACCTTCTCCCTAATCACTTTCTCCACCACACCATGTACAATACAGTGGAGTTGAACACACATTCTCTTCCCTGAAAACACAGTGCCTTGGAATACAGCCAGTGCATTTTTTGACTTCTTTTTTATCCCTATTCAGTTTTTGCTACACGTGTATACTAAATGTGCAAAGTGGGGTGGGACCATGCTTAGCTGTCCCTGCCCCACCAACCATGCCTTGAGCAGGATGTCTGAAAAGGAGTGCCTATGCAAGTCCAGTTCTATGCACATAGAGACAGTGCAAAATCAGGACCCTTGCACAATCAGGGGCCTCATTCATGTGAAGCACCTATGTTCATACAACTGTATGTATATAGCAGGGGTACACAGCCTGCAGCCTAGGGGCTGTATGTGCCCTCCCCCAGCCCTTAACTGTGCCCAGGCCCTTAGCCAGCCTAAAAGGTCCAGGGGAGGCACCAAAAAGCGGGGGGGGGGATTTCATCTTGTTTGCTGACCTTTTAAAGACACGCATTGTAAACTGTTTTTTAATGGGTTGTGTGTTAAAAATGGGGGGGGCAGAGAACATTTAAGGGGCAGCCCCCTCCCCAGCCCACCCATGGCTATAGGCCCAACTGTGCCCCCTCCAATGGGGCTAGCCTTTTCTCCTCCCCCTCCCAAAGGGATCTTCATACAGATCACTCTTTTCCTGCTACTGGTACCAGTGAGGAAAGAGTAATACGTATTAGGATTACTGAGGGAGGGGATGGAGAGAAAGCTCTCCACTCCCTTCCTGGCTGCTACTAGCAGTGACGTATATCAGAATTGCTGGAGAGGGAGGGAGAGAGGCTGGGGGGAGAGGGGGGGAGAGAGAGAGAGAGAGAACACGTCGTTCCCGAGCCACAAGCCAGCATCACGTGTGGCCCTCAGGCCCAAAAGGTTGTGTATCCCTGGTATAGCAGCATCCTTGATGCAGCAATACTGGAGGCAGAGCCAGCAGGGCATAGTTGCGCACCCTCAATGTGTGTGTTCTACATTTGACGGGACAGCTAATATGGCTTCTATGTGTAGAGCAGGGGTGTTGAACCTCTTTCAGCCCAAGGGCTGGATTCCATTTCAGAGAAGTTCTCGGGGGCCACATTCCACTGGTAAGTGGGGCCAAAGACAAAAATGGTAAGGCCAAAGTACCAAAAATGCTGGCATGTTTTAGGTGAGATTCTGCACTCTGGTGGAGAGGATTTTGCTATTTTGAACACAGCTGGAGATTTTAGTCCAAAGCTATCAGGTTTTAAACAACATGCATACATTCTATGAGAGAGAGGGAGAGACAGAGAGAAAATTAGGCCAAAATGTGGAAAGCTGTTTAGTAATTATCTGTTTTATACATCTGCTGCTCATAGTCCTTTTTTAAAAAAAGGATTCCAGATGTCATCTTGACATTAGTATCATATTATTAGCGCTGCATATTATTAGTTTCTGGTTTTATCCATTTTGTACTCTGAATATTTTCTTATGACTGTTATTCAAATTATTTATTAAGTAGAATGGTGGTATTGTTCATTTTGCTTTTTGTCTATTGATAGTTCTAGCTGCCTCTGGTGAAAACATTTGTTGACATACATTGAGCAATTATCTTTATTAGGCACACAATTGAGATTCACCTCCTTTCCCCCTCCCCTTTTTTTTTTAGTTAAGGACATAGGAAGAGCCGTGCTGGATCAGACCAAGAGTCCATCTAGTCCAGCATTCTGCTCACACGGTGGCCAACCAGCCGTCTGTGGGCAGCTGGGTTTTCTAGTAACAACTGCCAAATTTGTGACCAGTTCAAAATCAGCTTCCCTGTCAGGGTCTGATCAATACTGGAGAAGGAGCAGTGCCAGGAAAGTCATAGCTCAGAGGTAACTCAGTGGTAGAACACCTACTTTGCATGCAGACAGTCCCAGGTTCAATCCTCAGCATCTCCAGGTAAGGCAGGAAACCCTCCTGCCTGAAACCCTGGAGAGCCGCTGCCAGTCAGTGTTGACAGTACTGGGCTAGATGGACCCAGGGTCTGACTCAGTATAAGGCAGCTTCCTGTGTTCATATGTCAATGTCATGGTATGTATCCTTCTGGCAAGGTGCTTTTAACTGTTACAGTCTGATTTGGGACACAGTTATTGTATTCCTTCTCGTTTATGCATGCCATTTTAGGATGCTTTCACCCTTTGGGAGATTATCTGAATTCCATCAAAACCAGAAGTACAGGAGTTTTCTTATGACTAAAGGAAGGTGTTTCTTCTATTCTTCTATTGCTTTTAAGCCATCCTGGGAATGCCGATTGACATTGTAGGTGCAGGGTATACATTTTAGAAAGAAAGAAATTCCCCTGAAAATGTAATTGTTCTCCAGAAAAATGGGACTAGTTATGATAGCTGTGGATCTTAGAGAGTTATGAAAAAGTAGTCCTTTTAAAAAAAAAATGGAGAAACTGAAATATTTAATAAAATATATGTTAACCTATTAGAAACTTCCTCCAGTAATTGATTCTGTCCATACTTGTCTTTGTTTGTTTGATCATTTATATAATCTATTTCTTAGTTGCCTTTCAAAACCACAGCTTACAGCATGAAAACAATAATGTTGATTGAGAAGGGTCAAACGGATAACTTGGGCAAGAGCTATAATTTGAAGTTGGCTTTATTCATTTATTAAGTTGGATGTGATAAAGATTTACTGCCTGCCCTTGTGTTTTCTCCTGTGTCATTATACTGCATAAAAGTAAGAAAAAGAGAATCAAACAATAAAGTAGCTCCTTGGATCCCAGCCAGTGCATGGTTTGCCATAAACCTATCCCTCCTAACTCCACTAAGTAGACCCTTAAATTGCTTTTATCCCTAGCATTTGGCTGTATTTCAGCCTGGTTTACTATCTTTTTGTACTCGTGCTAGCGACATGAAACTGCCAAACTTGGATCTCTTGTTCATATAAAAAGCCATATTGCTAGATGTATATACAGTCATAGGCACACTATGAGGCCTTGGCTTCCACATTCAGATAATAGCACCCCAGCAATTTTGAACCATGGAGTCAGTTTCTCATTCTAGCTACCCCGTGTTTCAGAAAATCACATTACAGGACTTATTTCAATGGGTGGAATAGCTCCTCTTCCTCCCTGTCTCATTCTGAACAGCAAATTTTGTAATCCAATAAACCTTCTCAATAGGATTTTGCCTCCCTAGCAACAGCAGCCTGTGTCATACATCGCAGCTGATCTGCAGGGCCCTGTTCAAAAGTGCCACATATCGAGTGCGGCTTAGTCTGAAACTGACACGGTGAAAAGTATGTCACACTTTCCACAGTGCCCAAGATAGGCAGAATTGAAGGTCAGGTGGAAGAGAGATTAAACAGCCTTTATAAACGAGGTAGAAACAGTTCAGGCCAGAGTGACCGTCTTAAAGGCACACGGCACAGCAGGTCTGCACCTGGCCAGATGAGGGAGGGGAGACCACCACTGCCAGGGAATTCATGTATAGTGCTTTGAGTTCAACAGAAGCAAGGTGGGGCATGAGTATCATCATTAAATATGTTCTGAACAACATTCAAGCAACGTTACATCACTAATAAAGTTTAATCTGGATTCTGGCCAAGGTGTAGTTACTTATTGCAGGGATGGGAAAACTGTGGCCCTCCGGAGGCCGTTGGACTCAAACTCCCATCAGCCCCAGCTAGCATGGCCAATGGTCAGGAATCATGGGAGCTGTAGTTCAGGTGGCTAGGTGTCATAGAATTATAGAACAGTAGGGTTGGAAGGGGCCTATTAGACCATTGAGTCCAACCCCCTGCTCAGTGCAGGAATCCAAGTCAGAGCATCCCCGACAGATGGCTGTCCAACCTCGTCTTCTTGAATGCCTCCAGTGTGGGAGAGCCCACCACCTCCCTAGGGAATTGGTTCCATTGGTAACTGGTGTCCTCTTTTACAGAGGAAAGTCCTCTATTTGAGAGCATGCCAGAGGAGCATCCTGTATTTGAAGGAGTCCTCTGTTTGAAGGGCTGCCCTGTCCAGTTCCAGTTTAAAGATAATGAACCATGAGAAATGTTGTCCATCCACAGTTAACACCTGGACAGCAGGCTGGACAGGCAGGCACACAGGTCACCTGGTCACTGTGCTCCACCATACGGTGAGATGCACTATATTTCTTTTTAAATAAAAGTAATTCTTTCTAGTGAGAGCCAACGTGGTGTAGTGCCTAGAGTGCTAGACTGGGAGTCGGGAGATCCAGGTTCTAGTCCCCACTTGGCCATGGAAGCTCACTGGGTGATTTTGGGCCAGTCACAGACTCTCAGCCCAACCTACCTCACAGGGTTGTTGCTGTGAAGATAAAATGGAGGAGGAGGATAATGTACGCTGCCTTGAGTTCCTTGGAAGAAAAAAGGCAGGATATAAATGTAATAAATAAATAAATAAATTTGCATCTATACACATAAATTAGCATATGCAAATGTTATGCAAATCATTGTCTTCTTTGGTCCTCTTTTTTTGGGCGCACTTCCTCTTTTTTGGTGATTCATGAGTGGCCACCCTAGCTGCAGTCCAACAACATCTGGAGGGCCAGAGTTTCCTCACTTCTGACTTCTTGCTTTCAGTTTGGACCTTAGGAGGTACTCCTCCTCAACAAGGCAGGATGTAGGCTCCACCTCAGGCTACATTTGGGATGCAATTTAAGAGCTGTAAATCTTGGAAACATTTTGTCCCAGATATGCTATTCTTAATTCACTGGCTTCAACTTCTTCCAGAGGTGAGGAAACTTCTCTAAAGCAGCATTTGCCATATACATTTTGAACAGTTTTCCTAGAGGTGTTATGATCTAGAAAGACACCATCTTGTCAAAGATGGGCTGGTTTGCACAATTGCCGCAGCCCATCATGGCCTATTTAAGCCATGGTGGATTTGCAGTGTGTGCTGATGGCCATTTTGAATATTCAAGATTTAGTGAGTGGTTGCCGTAGCTTATCATGTTGTCCGAACCTGGTGAGGGTGGGTTGTTGGCATGGTTGTTGGTGGTTTGTTAACCACATCAACAATCCTCCCCTCGCTGGGTTCAGACAACACAATAAGCCATGGAACCTGCCTGCCATGGCTTGAATATTCAAAATGGCCACTGGCACACACCACAACCCACAATGGCTTAAATAAGCCATAGTGGGTTGCAATGATTGTGTCAGCAGCAGCATCAACCACTTTAGAAGTGATAAGCAAACTCCACTTGCCCTGTCTTGTCTTGGAGAGGCTTTCTCCTGCTACTAGAAGAGGAGAAATCAACCAAGAGCAAGGAAGTGGACAGAGGATGGCAAGCAAGACAATTCAGAGTACAAATTGTACAGCATAACCTAAGCATATTTACTCAGACGTCCCTCTAAGTTCAATGGGACTTACTTTCTAGTAAGTGTGGTTAGAATGGCAGCCTTACTGTGCAAACCTATGCATGTTTACTCAAAAGTAAGCCCCACATTGTTCAATGGGGCTTACATCCAAGAGAGCATGGACAAAGGATGCTGAACCTCTTTCAGCCTAAGGGGCAAATTCCATGTCAGAAAAGATTGGGGGGGGCACATTCCAGTGGTGGATGAGGCCAAAGGCAAAAAGAGTTGGGCCCCAAATGCTACTGCTTTTTTTTTTTTTTTTTTTTGCCATTCTCATTCAATTGGATAGAAAAGAAATTGCTTTTGAAAATAAATTCAAAGGAGGAGAAATTTCAGAGAAATTCTCATGGGCTGGGTTTGGGGTCCTTGGGCTTACCTTGCTTATGAGGTGGCTGAGGAGTGCACGTGAGTGTCCCATCTGTCATTGTACAGTCATCTCTGTGGCAGCTTGTAGCCTCCTTGGCCTCCCACACTTCAGTTAAAGCCATTGTGAGGAAGATACCGTGAGGCAATTCCTCCCATGGGGGAGGAATTTTTCAGTTCTGGAAGTGCAGGTGGCCTGGGAGGCTGCAGAGCAATGGAGAGATGTGCAATAGAGAGAGAAAACACACCCAGCACCCTTGGCCGCCTCGCAGTGATTAGGCAAGCTCAAAAAGACCACCAAAAGAAATGCAAAATTCTGCCTCAAAAGTGGAAGCCTCAACACAGTTGAAGCTGTTGTCACCTACAAAAGAAGTGCAAGAAACCAAAACCCGTTAGGAAAAAAGAAAGAACCTGTGCTACAGCCCCTGCCAAGAGTGAGCCCTCTCTGTGAGAAACTGTTGGAGGATTTATCCTCCCCTATGAGAAATTAGGTGAAATTGTCCTCCCAATTTCTCTGCCCACAAATAGGCTGGAGAATTTTGAGAGGCCATTAGTGAACAGCTCTACCAAATACCAACAATACCAGCATATTGTAACTTAAACCTCTTACTGCCAGTAACTCAGCCTTAGGAGAGGGATTTCATTTTTTTCAGAATGGGGACAAAACTGCACAAAAGCCAAGAAACCACTAAACCATCAGTGGTTAGGATAAGGAGGATGGGGCCAGGGGAAAGGGGTGTGGCCAGATTGGGAACCCAGGAGGGCTGGATTTGGCCCCCAAGCCTGAGGTTCAACACCTCTGACATATAGGATTCCAGACTTCATCATCTTGTCCTTGGTAATAATAAGACAGATAAAGCTGCCCTGGAGCTCAGACCATGAATCTTCCTCTGGTAAGTCAAGACTCTCAACTGGGGATACATTCTAAAAAGGATCACACCAGCAGACCCATCACCATTTCGTGTGTTGTTCTTTAAAGTTTTCTGAGAAAGAGAGAGGGGATGAATGACAGACATATGTGGTGACACATTAGAAGTAGACCAAGACTTACATGTTGTGGTTAAGTGTGAGTCCAGAGGAGAGACCATCTCCTCTTTTTATATTTCATCACAAATTTTAATATCAACCGAGAAAACCCACTGGACCAAACCATTTCTGCTGCAAATTTGAACACCAAAGGAATATGCAGAGGTATTTTACATCTACATCAAACCGCTGGGGGAGGTTATCTGGAGGTGTGAGCTGAGGTGCCATCAATATGCAGATGACACCCAGCTCTACCTCTCTTTCTCACCAAACCCAGGTGAGGCAGTGGCTGTTCTGAATCAGTGCCTGGGCACGGTAATGGACTGGAACTCAATCCAGACAAGATGGAGGTACTGTTCGTGGGTGGTTCGTCTGCCCGGCTAGGTGATATTCAACCTGTTCTGGAGGGGGTTGCACTCCCCCTAAAGGATCACGTTCGTAGTTTGGCGGTGTTCTCAGACCCAGAACTGTCACCTGAGGCACAGGTGAACTCAGTGGCACAGAGCACTTTTTATCAGCTTAGGCTGGTATACCAACTACGCCCTTATCTGGACAGAGATAGCCTAGCTACAGTTATCCATGCTCTGATAACCTCTCGTCTGGATTACTGCAATGCGTTATATGTGGGAGTGCCTTTGAAAATGGTCTGGAAACTTAAGCTAGTCCAAAATAGGGCAGCAAGATCATTAAAAGGGAGTGGCCAATGAGATCACATTACGCCAGTACTTTTCCAGCTGCAATAGCTGCCAGTCCATTTCTGGGTCTGGTTCAAAGTGCTGGTATTAACATTCAAAGCCCTTAACAGCTTGGGACCAGGTTATCTGAAGGGTTGCCTCCTCCCATATATGCCTGCCCAGACTATAAGATCATCCTCAGCGGTCCTTCTCCATGAGCCCCTGCCAAAGGAAGTGAGGCGGGTGGCTACCAGGAAGAGGGCTTTTTCTGCTGCAGTACCCTGGCCATGGAATGAGCTCCCTAGAGAGGTTCGCCTGGCACCTAAACTGTATTCTTTCTGGGGCCAGGCGAAGACCTTTTTATTTTCCCAGGCATTTTAGCTTTCTAGTCTTTTACCTTTGGTGTTTTAAATCTATATTTTAAACCTCTGCATTGCTGCTAGGTTTTATTCTGGTTGCATTGTTATATTGTGGTTTTAATGCTTTTATATTTTATATTGTTTTATCCTGTGCTTTTTGGTTTTAATTTCTGTGAACCACCCAGAAAGCGTCAGCTATTGGGTGGTATAGAAATGAAATGAAATGAATGAATGAATAAAAATTTTGGCATCGGTCCCACAACTGTGAACAACCTCTCCCTGCAGATTCTTCAAATGTTGACCCCCTAGCATATGATGGAAGTACTGCAAGAAATTCAAGTTTGTCCCAATTAGGGTAAATTGAGAGTTCTGTATAAGTTGGATCCCCCCATATATAAATAACAGGGGACATGACCCTTGAGATACCCTTATAGCAGCTTTCCCAAACCTGGTGCCCTCCAAATGTGTTGGACTACAATCCCCCAGCCACATGGCCATCCACCCTTTGCTTAGTTACCTTCCAGCACAGGAGAGCCCATCACCTCCTGAGACAGTCTGTTCCACTTTCGATTAGGAATTTTCTCCTAATGTTAATTGAAATCTGTTGCTTCACCATTTCCATCCATTGGATCCATTGGATGGAAACGGTGAAGTCCTGCCCTCTGGAGCAACAGAGAAAAAGTCTGCTTATCTTCTGCATGTCTTCTGATGTTTGAAGACAGCTATCATTGTTGTTGTTGTTGTTCAGTCGTTCAGTTGTGTCCGACTCTTCGTGACCCCATGGACCATAGCACGCCAGGCTTTCCTGTCCTGCGCTCTCTCCCGGAGCGTGCTCAAGTTCATATTCATTGCATCTGTGATGCTATCTAGCCATCTCATCCTCTGCCGTCCCCTTCTCCTTTTGCCTTCAGTCTTTCCCAGCATCAGGGTCTTTTCCAGAGAGTTTTCTCTTCGCATTAGGTGGCCAAAATATTGGAGCTTCAGCTTCATTATCTGTCCTTCCAATGAGCACTCAGGGTTGATTTCCTTTAGGATGGACTGATTTGACCTCCTTGCAGTCCAGGGGACTCGTAAGAGTCTTCTCCAGCACCACAGTTCGAAAGCATCAATTCTTCGGCGCTCAGCCTTCCTTATAGTCCAGCTCTCACAGCCATACATTACTACTGGGAAAACCAGAGCTTTGATTAGACGGACCTTTGTCGGCAAGGTGATGTCTCTGCTTCTTACTATGCTGTCTAGGTTGGCCATAGCTTTCCTCCCAAGGAGCAAGTGTCTTTTAATTTCATGGCTACAGTCATCGTCTGCGGTGATCTTGGAGCCCAAGAAAGTAAAATCTGTCACTGCTTCCATTTCTTCCCCTTCTATATGCCAGGAAGTGATGGGGCCAGATGCCATGATCTTCGTTTTTTTAATGTTGAGTTTCAAACCAGCTTTTGCACTCTCCTCTTTCACCCTCAACAAGAGGCTCTTGAGATCCTCTTCGCTTTCTGCCATTAGGGTGGTATCGTCTGCATATCGGAGGTTGTTGATAATTCTCCCGGCAATCTTAATTCCGACCTCTGATTCATCCAACCCGGCATTTCTCATGATGTACTCTGCATATAAGTTAAATAAGCAGGGTGACAATATGCAGCCTTGTCGTACTCCTTTCCCAATTTTGAACCAATCGGTTGTTCCATGTCTGGTTCTTACTGTTGCTTCTTGACCCTCGTACAGGTTTCTCAGGAGACAGGTAAGGTGGTCTGGTACTCCCATCACTTTAAGAATTTGCCAGAGTTTGTTGTGATCCACACAATCAAAGGCTTTAGCGTAGTCAATGAAGCAGAAATAGACGTTTTTCTGGAATTCTCTTGCTTTCTCCATGATGCAGTGAATGTTGGCAATTTGATCTCTAGTTCCTCTGCCTCTTCTAAACCCAGCTTGTACTTCTGGTAGTTCTCGGTTCGCATACTGCTGAAGCCTAGCTTGTAGGATTTTGAGCATCACCTTGCTGGCATGTGAAATGAGCGCAATTGTGCGGTAGTTTGAACACTCTTTGGCGTTGCCCTTCTTTGGAATTGGAATGTAAACTGACCTTTTCCAGTCTTGTGGCCACTGTTGAGTGTTCCAGATTTGTTGACATATTGAATGCAGCACTTTAACAGCATCATCTTTTAGGATTTTAAATAGCTCGGCTGGAATACTGTCATCTCCGCTAGCTTTGTTGTTACTAATGCTTCCTAAAGCCCACTTGACTTCACTCTCTAGGATGTCCGGCTCAAGTTCAGTGACTGCACTATCATGGCTATCAGGGACATTCAGATCTTTCCTGTATAGTTCTTCTGTGTATTCTTGCCACCTCTTCTTAATCTCATCTGCTTCTGTTAGGTCCCTGCCTTCTTTGTCCTTTATCATGCCCGTCTTTGCACAAAACGTTCCCTTGAGATCTCCGATTTTCTTGAAGAGATCTCTAGTCTTTCCCATTCTGTTGTTTTCCTCGATTTCTTTGCATTGTTCATTTAAGAAGGCCTTCTTGTCTCTCCTTGCTATTCTCTGGAACTCTGCGTTCAGTTGGGTATATCTTCCCCTTTCTCCCTTGCTTTTCGCTTCCCTTCTTTCGTGAGCTACTTGTAAAGCCTCATCAGACAGCCACTTTGCTTTCTTGCATTTCTTTTTCTTTGGGATGGATTTCGTTGCTGCCTCCTGAACAATGTTACGGACCTCCGTCCATAGTTCCTCAGGCACTCTGTCTATCAGGCCTAATCCCTGAAATCTATTCCTCACCTCCACTGTATATTCATCAGGGATATGATTTAGGTCATACCTGAATGGTTTAGTGGTTTTCCCGACGTTCTTCAATTTCAGCCGAAATGTTGCAAGAAGCAGCTCATGATCTGAGCCACAGTCAGCTCCAGGTCTTGTTTTGACTGACTGTATGGAGCTTCTCCATCTTTGGCTGCAAAGGACATAATCAATCTGATTTCGATATTGACCATCTGGTGACGTCCATGTGTAGAGTCGCCTCTTGTGCTGTTGGAAAAGAGTGTTTGCTATGATCAGCATGTTCTCTTGGCAAAACTCTATTAGCTTTTGTCCTGCTTCATTTTGTACACCAAGGCCATGCCTGCCTGTTATCCCGGTGATTTCTTGATTTCCTACTTTAGCATTCCAATCCCCTATGATGAAGAGGACATCTTTTTTTGGTGTTAGTTCTAGAAGGTGTTGTAGGTCTTCATAGAACCGATCAACCTCAGCTTCTTCAGCCTCAGTGGTTGGGGCATAGACTTGAATTACTGTGATGTTGAATGGTTTGCCTTGGATTCGTACTGAGATCATTCTATCATTTTTAAGATTGTACCCCAGTACTGCTTTTCCCACCCTTTTGTTGACTATGAGTGCTACTCCATTTCTTCTAAGGGATTCTTGCCCACAATAGTAAATATGATGGTCACCTGAATTAAATTCGCCCATGCCTGTCCATTTTAGTTCGCTGATTCCCAAGATGTCGATGTTCAATCTTGCCATCTCATGTTTGACCACCTCCAGCTTACCTTGATTCATTGATCTGACATTCCAGGTTCCTAAACAATATTGTTCTTTACAGCATCGGATTTTCTTTTCACCACCAGACACATCCACAGCTGAGTGTCCTTTCGGGTTTGGCCCAGCCGCTTCACTCTTTCTGGCGCTACTTGGAAATACCCTCTGCTCTTCCCCAGTAGCATATTGGACACCTTCCGACCTGAGGGGCTCATCTTCCGGCGTCATCTCTTTTAGCCTTGTGATACGTTCCATGGGGTTTTCTTGGCAAGAATACTGGAGTGGGTTGCCATTTCCTTCTCCAGTGGACCACATTTTGTCAGAACTCTCTGCCATGACCTGTCCGTCTTGGGTGGCCCTGCACGGCATAGCATATGGCTTCACTGAGTTACGCAAGCCCCTTCGCTACAACAAGGCAGTGATCCATGAAGGGGTACAGCTATATCTTCCCTTAATCTTTCTCTTTCCCAAGCAAACCACAGCTTATTGATTTGACTGATCTATAACCCACCTTAGATCTTCAAGGTGGCTTACGAGCAAGTTTAAAATACATTTGTTTACAGTCACAGCAGTTGTGGGCTTCCACACATAGATCTCCCACTCTAGAACAAAGAAGCAGATGCCCTCCCTTTAGGCCTGCCTTGGTGGTAGTGTAAAGAGCAAGCTCTCCCTGCAAGCATTTGCCCTCCGCTCTGAGATCAAATCTGGGAGTGGAGCGGATGACAGTGTCTGGATCTGGAGGTCAGGGCTGCTCCTGCCACACAGTTCTGGCTTGCTGGTAATTACATCCCTCAGAGGAGGAGGCTTAGCAGAGCTGTCCTCTGCTCTCACCAATGTTGGCTTCAGCTACCTTGACCTCAGCAGTAGCAAAGCGTAACCTTTCCCCAGAAGCACCTACCCTCCCACAACCAAATCAGGGAGCAGAGCAGATAGCAATGCCTGGAACAGGGGATCGGGTCCTTGTAGGGTGGCCACTTATGAATCACCCCAAAAAGAGGACAGCGATTTGCACGATAGTTGCATATGCTGATTTGTATGTAGAGATGCAAATTTAGAAATCGTTATTGTCATTTAAATAGAAACACAGGACATCTCACCATGCGGCAGAAGGCTGTGACCAGGTGACCTGTGATCCTGCCTGTTCAGCCTGCTGGCCAAGTGCAAACTGTAATGGGCAACAGTTCTTAAGGGTCATTACCTTTAAACTGACTTAGACTAGTCAGTCTTCTGGCAGTCCTTCAAAGAGAGCACCATCCTCTGTAAAAGAGGATACCTGGCCACCCTAGATCCTTGGACAAATCCCCACTTAAGAAGATATCTGGCAGCTAGAGGGCTACCAAGTCCTCCTCTTTTGGGCTCCTCCCCCACCCTCCGTAAATTATGTGAATGAGGCAGAGTGATGGTATGATAAAAACTGCCTCATCTGGAAGCACCCCTATTGATAAGATATTGGTTTTCCTATCAGTAGGAAAACAAACAAACACTTCCCATGGGAATACTCCAATTTCTCCAACTCCAAGCAGCTCAATACATGTGGTCACAGAATGGGCTTGTAACATAGGACTACCAGAAGCATTATAATGTGTTATTTGGAAAGAAATGCTAACTCAACCAACCAGGCTCCAAAGAGTGGCAAGTTTACAAGGAATGCAGAATCTGTTTCTACCTCTGTGTTTTATTTTCACCAGGAAAAAAAAGAGATGAAGCTTAATCTCTTCCCCTCGATAAAATTACACTGCTATTGTCAGGTTCTGTGGAGGAGAGAAAGCATTTTTTGCCATCAGGAATTGTTATTATATATCTACCTCGTTTGTTTTCCATTTAATGTTAAATCCTTTGCAACAGGAAGCTTTTCTAAATGCACAGAGCAGTAATTCAGAAACGAAGTTGCGGACAAGTGTGATGCCAAAATATGGTTCTTTATTATCCAGGAAGAACTTGAACTATAGGACAGCCTTCCCCAACCTAATGCCCTCCAGATGTGTTGGACTACAACTCCCCTAGTCAGCAAGGATGCTGTAGTTGCACCTGCATTGCAGGGGTTTGGACTAAATGACCTCCTAGCTCCACTCCAACTCTAACATGATATGATTCTGTGAAAGGCTTATTTTCTGAAATAAGCCTTTATTTTCTGACGCTCATGTCAGATTGGCTTGAAAAATAAGCCAAATTCTATCTGATTTTCAGGAAATGGCTGATTTATCAAGCCAATCTGACATGAGCGTTAAAACAGCTTGCCTGTCCCTAGTTTTATGCAAAGCAGCCTCAGCATCGAACGTTGAAAAGGCAGAATGGACAAATACGTCTATTTCTAATCAATGGCACTTTTGTAGGTGTTCACTCATGACTCTGTTCTGTCCTGTTTCTGCATTAATCTGCATTTTGCTTTAAAAAAATTAAGAATGCACTACAATTTGCATTTAAACATGTAATTAAATACACAATACTCCATCTATTTTCGATGTGTTTTCTGAGTTGAGAATTGTGTTGCGAGAAGTGCAAAATCTGATGGAGAGCCACCCTCCAATCTACACATTAGTCCAGGAACTGTGGAGGAGGTCAGGTCATCTCAAAATATTAATAAATAAAATTCCCCAAGCATCCCTATGGAAGGGTGGGGTTTAAATGCCTAAAAGGAACAAACAAGCAGTTAAAAGAAGGCATTGGGGCAGAGCAGGATGGCCATACCATTAAATCAGGGGTGTGGAACCTCTTTCAGCCTGAGGGCTGAAGTGCATTTCAGAGAAGCTCTTGGGGGCTGCATTCCAGTGGTGGGTAGGGCCAAAGGCAAAAGTACCAGACCAAAACTACCAGGATATTTTAGCTTAAAGCTCATACTGCCAGTAACTGAGTCTTAGGAGAGAGGCATTCCAACCTTTTACAATGGGGAAAAAACTGCACAAAAGCCAGGAAACCACCAAATGACAGGTGACTGGGGGAAAGGGGAATGCTGGGGAAGGGGCATTGCCATTTGTGGAACACTAGAGGGCCAAATTTGGCCCCCAGGACTAAGGTTCTGCACCCCTGCATTAAGCCCTTGTTCTAGGAAATGGGTCAGGCTTTCCGCCATTGGCGAGGAGCTCAGATGAGGTTGCCAGTCATCCATTTTTAGGAAAGATTAAAAATGAAGGCTCTGCAGCCAACAGGCAGAGGTGTTGGCAGGCTGAGTTGTAAATGTGAGAAGAGCAATTGATCATCCAAGGTTAAGTGACCAAGGTTAAAATTACTAAAAGCATACTGCCAGTACAGTCAGGGAAGAGCTTCCTTGAAAATGGGCAAATATTCTGACCAAAACTGGAGAGACAAAATAGTTTTCAAGCGAGCAGAAAGTAGCATGACAGAGGCAGTGCTATCCATGATGTACACACGGTATACCACAATATTTCCTTTGTCCAACTGTTACATCTAGTCAAACAGGTTTTGGACCTGCAAAACGTATTTGCCCTGAGACAACAGTGAGATGAGTGTGTACTTAGTGCACCATACGGCATACACCTAAGACAGCAAAGCATTTTTTCACATGCCACCAACTCTCTGAAATAACCAGCATGTGTCTCCAACCAGACACACAAGCAATTTTCCCCATTATGGGATGACTCTGCAACCATCTCTTGATAGAAAAATCCAATTAGGACTGGGGTATGGAAATGGACTGCAACACATCACAGAGACTTCCTGAATTCTTGTTAGCACATGATATCCTAACACATATTAGATTTTCCCCACAAACGTGCTCCATATGGATCTCCCCACATGAGGCAATTACAGAAAATTAAAATTGAGAGTAAAAAAAATATGGCTTGGTAAATCCACTTCTCTTGGATGACCAGAAGAGTAACATTCAGATATGAACTGATACCAGAACTTATCCTCCTTTAACTGCCGTTATATGCGCATGCATTGATTGGCTTTGTCATGTTCAATGGCATCAACCTACCCTCCAGCTCAAAGGACAATCCCAATAAGGCATCTCCACCCCCCTTAGTAAATCCTTCCAACCAGAAGATACAGCTTTACCTGACTCATTGGATTTGGAGGACTCTGTCCCGGCACAGCCCACCATCACCCCTTCATCACAAGAGCCAAAGATTGTTGAATAAAGCAATTGCCCTTTAAGATCCTAGGTAGCTTCCCAGCAGGGGCAAAACCTCCAACACTATCAGGCTTGTCAGCCTTTATAGGAAGGCCTTTACACATCGCTGAAGCAACAGCTCCCCTTGCTGTAGGTGAGAAGCCTCCAGCCAGTGGTCTGTCCAAGGTCCTGAACTGTTCTGACTGCTTCTAGCCTTAGTCCAGCCAAGCCCAAGGCCAGGTTTGCTGACCAAGATTTTACTCTCCCCCAAGCTTTCTTTTGGTATACTTACTGGAACCTGCCTTGTTTACTGTGATTCTATCACATCTCCTGCTACGCTGTCCGACTATGAGGTACCACAACCATAACTCATTTCCATGGGGGCTCAGAACCCAGCCAGGGCAGGAGATGTCAGGTTCCTTGTGGGAGAGCAAAAAAGGAGTGAGTGCCCAGATCGTGTGTGTAGGGATATCCCTTCGGTAGGATCTTCAGCTCATCACCCTTCTTTTATATCTGATTGCTTTTGAATGAACCACAGACATGTGCATGAAGTGGAATAAGTAATTGTCTGTTATAGTGGAAAATATAGTGGAGAATTGTCTGTTGTAGTGAAACAAAATGCATGGAAATATTTAACTAGGAAGTTTATAAAAAGCAGAAGTAGCACCAGCAAACATACAAGGCTAGAGCTATAGGGTGGATATAGGGAAGGGACATGTCTCAGTGTGATGGAGCACATGCTTTGCATGTGTAAGAACCCAAGTTCAATCCCCAGCAGGTAGGGATGGAAAAACTCCTGCCCTGGAGAGCTGCTTCCAGTCAGTGTCAACAATACTGGGCTGAATGGACCAATGGTTTGACTCATTATAAGGCAGCTTCCTATGTTTCTATATATTCCGTATTGGGTCAGACCTTTGGTCAATCCAGTGCTGACCAAAGTGCTGTTCCTGAGCAACTGTACTCATATGTGTGGTGGCCATTTTGATTTCTCTGCAATTCCGGTGATGCATATGTCATCGGCACTGCATTGTGGAGATATTAAAATGTTGGCCTTTCCAGAAAGTGCATCCACACAGGCCAGGCGTTCCTGTCAGTGAGGCTAGCAAGCCATCACTGTGCTGCCACTGCCCCATGAACACTTCCCCAGCAGCTGTGCTGAAAGAAGTGCTGAGCCTGAGTGACTTGTACTTGTAGGCATCGCAGACACTGCATTGTGGGCTAACCTGGCATGAAGGCTAGGCATGGCTGGGCACCTGCCGAAAGCCCACACCCCAGCAAGGGCCCACAGTGAGAGCCCCTTGGAGTTGCTTCACCTCCTCACCATTGCAACCTGCTTGATCACCTCAAGTATGGCCTCTTGCTCTGGCCCATACAACAGTGATGGTGAAAAGGAGGAGGAGGAGATGCCATTGCCTACTTGCTCACTGGTGTTCTGCCTGTTAAGCAAGCAAGTGGTCGCAATGATGGGAAAGAGGATGAGGAGCAAAGCACCTGGTGGCAATAGTGTTGAGAAGACAGATTCACTGAGGGAGGGAGCCCATTGAGGATGTTTGTCCAAGGGCCCTCCAAAACCTGGAGCCAGCCCTTGTATTGTGTGGAAATTAAAACAGCTGCTGCATCAGTACGTCTAGTCACACTGGCACAGCACTTTTGTCAGTACTGCTATGGGGCCACCCATGCCAGGCTCCCCACCACCACTGTTGTCAGGCCCCCAGTAAGCTCAGCAAACCAAGGAGCAGGGGGCCTGACTCTGGTGGTGCAGCCACAAAAGGCACTTTGCCCAGCGCCTGTGAAGCATGATGCCAGCCCTAAAAGTATGTACTCCTACTCCAGGATTGATTGATTGATTGATTGATTACATTTATATCCCGCCTGTCCTGGAAGGAGCCCAAGGTGGTGTACGTGATCCTCCTCCTCTCCATTTTATTCTCTCAGCAACTCTGTGGGATAGATTAGGCTGAGAACCAGTAACTTGCCCAAAGTCACCAAGCGAGCATCATAGGCAAGGAGGGACTAGAACCCAGGTCTCCTGCGTCCCAGTCCAACACTCTAACCACTACACCACACTGGCTCTTGGTGAGAAGGAAACTCTAAGTCACTTGGATACATTGTATCGAATGCATATTCAGTAGGCTCCTATGACAAATAATTGTCCCAGACATTTTTGATTTCTAAACATCTTGTAAAACTCCTGCGCCAACCTGAATAATAAGCTCCCCTGCAAATATTTATCCTAAATAAAGAATTTGCTCTCTACATATCTCTCATAAGAAAGCAAATGAAATATTAAAATGTATTCCTAAATGAAGTTCCAATCAGTTTGATTCTAGGAAATGCATTCCTGCTAACATGATATGGCTTTTCACTGATGTCTAAGCCTGTTTTTGTTAAAGAGACATAGGAAAAACAAGGGTGAACCATTTTCCCACCAAAAGAACTGTGTGCCTCAGGTACAATGTCTGAAGGAAGGATGACTGCTTACATGTAGGTTTCATATGTTCTGCTTATGACGTAAATGAGTAAAGAGGACATGAAGTATTTGGGATGTAAATAGAACTGAAAAACACTTCAGAGTTACAGTAGTTCAAAACAATAGACCTGTGGAAGAGACACAGATAAGACTTGAAATCAGGTATCCTGTTGTGGGAACCTAAGGAAATGTGTTGCTCAGCAGTGCTGACAAGGTTATGAAGTAAATATATTACTTCCAAATCATAGCTGGTAATATTGGGGGGGGGGTAGTTAATTGTTAAAGAGTGCTGCTCAGAAGTTCTGTTCTTTGTAAAAACATCACATAACCAGTTCATAAGAAATCATATAAATATGAAAGACAAAACAGAGAAACCTTAGGACAAAAACACCTGTCCTCATTGCCTTCTCAGCTCCTTTTGCTACAGCTTAGAAATGTTCCTTGGGTAAGGCATTTTAATCTTTTTAAAGAAAGGCATGCTCCTGAAACAATTCTAAGAAAGCTTTTTTCAATGTGTTTTGCTTATAACAACTTTGTATTTTTAATGCATATATTCCTTGCTTTTATTTATGCCACATTTTGGAATATGTAAAAAAAAAAAAAGGTAAAAAAATTTGCTTAAGATTTTGAAGTAAAAGATGAAAAGACATGGCCAGTCTCAGAGTCCTATATAAAAATTCTCTATGTGGTGAAACCAGGAATTCTATGGATCTACAATTTCCATGGTGACCTGTTGTTCTTGGGAATTTTAACGAGGGGAGTTACCTGCTGGCTAAATACTGAACCCTCATCTCATAGAATTCTTAAGCAATGACAAATTCATCACACCCCTCATAGCCTGATCCTATCCATGATTACTGAAATAGGTTCAACTGTGTTCAAGTAGTGTGCAAAGGATTGCAGCCCAAGAGTGACAGGGCCCCCTTTACCTCAGGGCTGCATCACAATGGTTCTGTCAAGTGCTTCAAACTGGGGAAATTGATAGAAAGGGTGGGGCACCTTACTCTCTGTACCACTGAGACAACTCTCAAGCAGAGAGAGCTTCCAGCTTGATCCCTGCTGCACTGCAGCGCCACCCCTGTAATGGCCAGAGATGGTACTACAGCTTTGTCAGTCCAGCCATACCAGGTAACCCAATGTGCCAGTAAAGGCCAGCTGGCTCCATAATTGTTGCTTCAGTCTTGATTCTTCAGCCTAAGCAACTTTTCTGTGAAGGAATGGGCTTAGAAGACAACTTGCTTTCTCCTGACCAGCACCTCATCTGCCTCTGGCCCTCAGGATCCTTGTCCGACTACTCCAGACCCTGACCAATGGCCTGACTGGACCACCTAATTTCCCTCTGACTCTGTTGGGTCCTGACAACATTGTCACCATTCTGAAGAATGATATACAGCTTGTGTAAAAGCACATGTTGCACTGAACACTAATAAAAACCATGTGTGGATGGTTTGAGCTTTAGCTATTGGGTCCAACTCTTTGTCCATTACGCTTCACCCCTAACCTGACATGCTGGTAGTCTCTGTTCAATCACCTACCAGGCCCCATCCCTTGTACCAGCTGTAAGAACACAAGTTCCACACTGATGCAGGTTCTGTAGAGACCTGGCAACTCCATGTATATGCAAAAAACTTACAGTAGTGTTATACTACTTTAGCTCAAATTACTCCCCTCCCCTCCATAAAAGAATCCTAGAAATTGTAGTTTAGGGAGATGCCAAACAGTCTTTGTTAATGATCCCTAGACTCCTCACAGAACTATAGCTCCCAAGGTTCCTTAGGAAGAGGAAGTGACTGTTTAACCAGTTTAAGCTTGTAGCATGGATGTGGCATTGTTTACTTTCCTCAGGTGGTATCAAGAAGGTTTTTATGTGCTCAGGAAATAGCCTGAGCACATAAACAAGTAACATGTGAAGTAGACACGCTTTTGCCAAATGCCCAGCAGTTGGACAGGCAGGTGGCATCTGGGAATGTAAATAAATACACGCTGTCTGATTGCCAAGATGAGTTTTCGTCCTTCCCATCATGATTCTTAGGACATCCTCTGGAAAAGTAATGTGGAAAATGTCCCTTACTTGTAGGCCAGTATCATTTATCACATTTTTATCACACAAACTTCGTTAGGGTAGACAAGAGTATTCTATTTTTTCCTCATGACAATCCAGTGTAGGAGGTAGGTTAGGCGAGGTGGAAAGAAAGACAGACCATGCTCAGATGTAATGCTAAACTATGCTTTAGCATTATGTGCATGAATCTTGGTCTCTTCCCCCCTTTCTCTCCTCTCCTCCTTCAGTGTGGCCACTAGAGTGGAAACGTTCACCTCCATTTTTAACTAATCACAGCTTAGCATTATGTCTGAACCAGAACCAACTAAATGATTAGTCTATTTATTTATTAGATTGGGCCCAAGCTTTCTACCAAGAAAATTGGCACTCAAGGCGGCTTACAATCATAAATAAAACTTGATTAAAACAATAATCAAACGATACATTAAAACATCATAAAACACAGCAATAGCAGAATAAAAACAGCATCCAACCCAACAAACCTGCTTACACACCAAAAGCCTGCTTGAATAAAGACGTCTTTGCCTGCCGGTGGAAGGGCAGCACTGATAAACTGTCATTCTGCCTCCACAAGGAGTTCCACAACCTGGGAGCAGCCACCAAGAAGGCCCCCTCTCACATAGTCTTAACTATGGTTTCCTGAAACAAGCCAATTTCATATTGTAGTTTATGAAGCTGGCTTGTTTCAATAAACCATTGTTAAGTTTAATCACAGTTTAGGGTTCTGACATAATGTTAAACTGCATTTAATTGAAAATGGAAATGAAAGCTTCTGATCTCCTCCTTGGAGCGACATCAGGGGAGGGGAGGGGGAGCACATGGATTGCACCTAATTATGTTATTCCACTGATAGAAGCAACTCTGTCAGAGGAAACAGGAGGGGGGATTCCCCCTCCCCCCCAATAGCCTCCCGCGTACCCTCAAATCTGCTCCAGAGGCTGGGAAACCCTCTGCAGAAGATTTTCAGGCAGTGCAGAGAGATGCAGGGGGGAGGAGAGAAGAAGTTCTGTTGCCCTAATAGACTTCTGCAAGCACAACATTGGATTTAACACTAAGAGCCCAATGCTCATGCATGTAATGTTAAACCACAATCTTGTACTGCATCCAAACTAGGCCCCAGTGATTGGTCCAAGGATGCAAACTTAATGACTGACTAGGAATGTGAACCCAGTTGTTCCCAGTCCTAGCGAAATACTTTGTTCATTTTAACCATGGTGGCTCTCAGGGATGGTAATGGAATATTTTTAGTGGCAGAACAGTAGCTATAATCAGGATAAACTGGGTGGGGATGGGTGGAGAGATGAGCCCCCGAGGAAAATCCACATGGAAGCCAATTTTGAAATTCTCAGTTATTGTGTATGAACTATTTTCTATTCATGCCGACACTAAAATAGGAAGAAGCATTTCAGCAATATTAAACAGCTGAATAGCATAATTTCTACATGCTTCAATAGCCCCCCAAACGGTTAAACAGATGTTCTTAAAACTTTCCAAGAAATCTTTGATTTTGGCCAAATATAAGCCAATGAAATGTCAGCCTAAGAGGTAATATACACCAGCAATTTGAAGATGCCAAAAGCAGGGCTAGAATTAAAATGTCGAGGAAGAGAAAGAGAGAAAACTCCTGTTGTATGCTACAATCTATATGAAGAAAAATATTCTATTATATATTAATATACAAGAAAATGAGCCAACAAATACAATAAGTTGGAATACAGAACATGTACAACATTATATATGTATTGTGAACTGCTTACAGATTTTAGTATATTAAGAGCACAGTCCTATGGACTGTGCCCTCATTACTTAAAAGCTCCCAAACTTGGAGGCTTCCAAAATTCCTATGCCCTGCCAGGCAGAAGCTAGCAGGGTGGGAGGAGTGGTGGAGGCAATCTTTGCCTCCCTGTCCTCAAATCTCCTGTATTTTTGCTAGATGGGCTTTTCAGCCCATCTAGCAAATGTGCTTTGGAGAGTGTGGGAAGGAGCCTGGAGGAGACTCAGGGTAACTCATATCCTGGCTTCTCTGGTCTCCTCCCCTCCTACCCAGCAGAATGTCCCCTTTCCTCCTCTTCTGAGGTTGCTTTTCCGAACTCAGAGAAGCAGCCACTGCAGTTCTTTCTGCACCAGCTGCAAGGGGTCATGGTTGGGGTTGGATCTCTGTCTCCCCCTTCTGAGGTCAGAGCAGTCTCTGATCTCGGAGGGGTTTCTCAAGCCATCCTATGTTCCCTGGGACACTCTCTAAGTGGTAGAAAGTAAAATAAATAAATAAATAAATAAATAAATAAATAAGCAAGATTGAACTCTAAGTGGTATAAAGTGGTTGTTGTTGTTGTTCAGTCGTTCAGTCGTGTCCAACTCTTCGTGACCCCATGGACCATAGCATGCCAGGCCTTCCTGTCCTGCGCTCTCTCCCGGAGTGTGCTCAAGTTCATATTCATTGCATCGGTGATGCTATTTAGCCATCTCATCCTCTGTCGTCCCCTTCTCCTTTTGCCTTCAGTCCTTCCCAGCATCAGGGTCTTTTCCAGAGAGTTTTCTCTTGCAATGGGGCTTACTCCCAGGTAAGTTTCTCTAGAAATACAGTTGTTTATACGCAGATGTTTATAGTAACGATCAAGCTAGATTACAGATCAAGTTTAAGGCTGCAACCTGAAGCACTTATGTACATGGCTGTAAGCCTCATTAAACACACTGGGTTGGATCTAGACTTTTCCTTGCTCCGAGTCAACCTATTGAAATCAATGGGACCAACGAGTCATGACTCATTTCCGTCCTGGTGATTTTCAAGGGGTCTACTCTTGGCTCAACTAAGTCTGGATCCAACCCATAGGGATTTATTTCTGAGTACACACACGTAGAATTGCGTGATTAGATTTGTGGCACCAACATACAAAAGCTTAGGGTGCACCAACATCCACACTAGAACAGCATCACGAAGAACTACTTTCCAAACCTTAAATTTCTAAAATTCCCTATTAAAGTTAGGGCTGCACCAAATATTTGCCCTTTTCACGGGGGATGGGGGGCAGGGAAGAGTTCTGCTTGGGGGCAGAATATTTCCTATGGGAAGGGCCACAGATCCGTGTGGCACAGCACATGCTTTGCATGCAGAAAGTTCCAGCTTCGTTCCCCGGCATCTCCAGGGATGGATAGGAAAGAGTGCTGCCTGAAAACCCAGAGAGCCTCTGCCTGTCAGTGTCAACAATATAGGGCTAGATGGACCCAGGGTCTGACTCAGTACAAGGCAGCTTCCCATGCTCCTATGTAACTTGTTCAGTATGTTCTATCTTTTTGCTGACTATTTTGGTGCTCCAGCACCACCCTTTTTTTTAAATGACTCATCTTCTGTGCATTTCAGCTAAGATTTGAGACAAATCTGAGTAATTACTTTGTTTTATATTTTCAAACATGGAAGCATCGGCCAATATACATTTGTTTGTCCCAACAGTCCTAGGTGTAACCTGAAACCAGGTGGCCATAAGTCCTACTTTACAGAGGTCAGTTCTCTATTTGAAGGGCTATCAGAGGACACTCCTCTATTTGAAGGCATCCCCTATTTGATGGTCTGTTGCTCCAAATCTGCTTTAAAGATGAAGACCCCTAAGAAAGTAGAGGAGAGGAGAGGAGAGGAGAGGAGAGTCAAGTAGAGTCGAGTAGAGGTCTTGAAGTTGCTCATTAAGGGTTAGCATTTGGACAGCAGACTGAAGAACAAGCACACAGCCAGTCTTCCCCACTATGATGATCAGAACTTGTTTCTTTTAAAAATGTTTTAATTGTTTTAACATGGTGTTTTATTCTTTTATCTTTGCTGTTCACTGCTCCAAAATCTTTTGATGTGGAGCGGTATAGCAATATTGTAAATAAATAAACAAATGAGATTATTGCATTTCTTTTTAACATAGGGCCGATCTATATTGCGCCCGCCATCGCAATGAAGTCAGGGTCCTGTCAGGTTAAGCTCACTCACATTAAAACATGATTATCCACACTCACCCATTTTCCCCATTGCGGTTCTTGATCAAATGCACGAGCTCAGTTCACACTCAAGAGCTGTGCTGTTTTCCTGCTCTTAAAGATGGAGTCTGTCATTGGAGGAGCAGAAACTCTTCCTGTTTCTGCTGATTCCCTGCCCACTGTCCCTCTCTTCCTCTATCCGTGTGTGTGTGTGTGTGTAGGGATGGCATGAGCATCCTTTTGAGGCTCGAAGGCTGCTTGTCCCTTGCCACCGCCGCTGTAGCAGGTGGGGGTGGAGGGAAGAAGGAGGCACCTATCTTCTTCTCCCCCTGCCACCTGCTGGAGGCCAGGGTGAGAGGCTGCGGGGTGTCTGCCGATGCTCTTTCCCCCGCACCAGCCCTTTTCAGCCAGCGCGAGGAAGAGGGGCAGCGGCGACGGCACCCAGCATTCAGGTTTGTGGGGGGGTTGCTAGTGTCTTCGAAGCTTCAAAGCTGAGCAGCTTCGAAGACTGTGAGATGACCTTGCATAGGTTCCTCAGCACTCCAAGCTTTATTGCCAGCAAGGAAATGGCTGGAGGTGCATGTTCTTGTCTGTTCTTAGAAGCTCAGCAGGGTCAGCTCTGGTCAGTATTTGGATAGAAGACCACCTGGGAATCAGGCTTCCTGCACTGAGCAGGGGGTTGTTCTCCTCCTTCAAATGACACTAACTTTTACCTCCTTCTATCCCCCGCTTTGGCTTTTTTTAAAAAAAATTAAGGATCACAACTGAGTGTTTTTACACACGCTGCCTTCCCCCACCCTTTTCCCGCATTCTCCCGGTAGCTTAATTGGTGCTGTAATGTTTTCTCATGGCCCCAATCCTGGGCACTCGCTTACTCGGGAGTAAGCCACATTGAACTCAATGGAGTGGGAGGGGACTATGACCTTATAAGGTAATGAACATGGAAGAGCAGAGCACATGAATGGGAAATACCGGGATATCAGGGTATTGAAAGCTGGAGCATGGAAGTGGGAAATTCTGGTCCTAATCCAAGGCACGTCCTGTGTAGTGTGAAAGACGAGCGGTGAAACCTTATTGGAAGCGGAGGGGGGGGTAACGTAAGTGTAGATTGGCCCTTATAGTCATTATGTCGAAATCAGTATCTATACATATACAGCATATGCAAATTTTATGCAAATTAATGTCCTCTTTGTCCTTTTTTTGGTGACACGTCCTCTGCTTTGGCAAAGTATAGGTGACCACCCTAAACTTGCATGACATCTATCAGAGACTAATCCGTAAGTCTGCAACTCGTTCTCTAATTCATTTTTGGACACTGACCATGCAGGCTTCATGACTTCAACATCAGGTCAGCCTTCCCTGCCCCACACTTCTCCCCATTCCTTCCCCAAACCTGCTTCTTGTAACATCTTGCTGGATTGAGAGATCTGGAGATCTTGAAAGGTTTCCCCAGTTGCATGCATATTTTCTTGGTTCTAGTAATGACTGACAGTTGGCTTTGGGATTTTTCAGAGTAAACAATTCACGTTTGTTCAAAGTTCAGATTAACATAACGTTTTGGATATCCGACCCACCATCTCCTAGACATGCAAGAGAAGTTGGTCGGAACAGCCAAGTCCATTTGAAATTTAATTTGGGAGTTCCAACAAGAAATGGACATAAGGAAGGCATTCCAAAATGTTGTTGATATCATACAACAATACTGGTATTTGTACTAGTTTCCAAACGTG
This sequence comes from Heloderma suspectum, assembly GCF_057233095.1. Lineage (NCBI taxonomy): Eukaryota > Metazoa > Chordata > Lepidosauria > Squamata > Helodermatidae > Heloderma > Heloderma suspectum. The sequence goes on from NC_139459.1 coordinate 30,712,727, forward strand.
CTTCACATTTTAGAAATCTCTTTCATGCAAAGCCTCAGCTTCTATTGGGTGAGGGGGCAGGTTGAGGGATGGAATATTTAACTGCTATTTCAACCAGATGTAATGGAATATTTAACTGCTATTTCAACCAGTCAGTAAAACGAAACCTCATGGCATTGGAGGATGCATTTAAATTATCCCTTTTCCATGCTGGCAATCCACGTTGGCGATGCTGGGCTAGATGGACCAATGGACTGACTCAGTCTAAGGCAGTTTCCTATGTTCCTATGCAAGGGAAAGTGTTGTCCTCCAGATGTTGTTGGACTGCAGCTCCTATCAGCCCTAGCCAGCATAGCCAGTGGTAAAGGATGATGGGAGCTGCAGACCAACAACATCTGGAGGACCACACATTCCCCACCCCTGCTATATAGCCCAAGCCCTCCCCAACATGACACCCTCCAGATATTTTGGACTACACATCCAGAATCCCTGACCATTGGCCATGCTTGCTGGGGCTGATGGGAGTTGTAACCTAAAATGGCTGCCATATGGTATGCTTTTATCTGGGCAACAGCTAGTAGCAGCCTTCTACATATATCTGTCTCCCCTTTGCTTTATTGACTTCAGGCTGTTTCAGCATCTGCCAGGAGTGGCCCTATCATTAGGCAGAGTGAGGCAACCGCCTCAGGTGGCAGATGCTAGGAGGCGGCACTGGTACTCCCTCAGCCATTCTACTCTCTTAGGAGGACAAAGGTCTGTGTGTCTCACGGCCTTTCCTGCATCCCCTAAACTAGACTGCTTCCCTCAGGTGTGATGAAGGACTCTGTCCTTTTGCCAGTGTTGAATTAAGGTTCAAGTGCCAGTCCAGTTGGTTTCTGTACCTGGAATAGAAGGAGGCACCATCTTGTCCTTTGCCTCAGGCAGCAAAATGTCTTGGGCCACCACTGAGATCTGCCCCCTTACTGCCTGCTCACCCACTTCCCATTGTTCTACAACCTGCTTCCAGCCCCCAAAACAGTCAGTGTGGCTCTGACCTTGGCAAGTGACTGGTCCTTGTACTGGATTAACCTTCGGTGGGGATGTCATCATCTCCGGCCTTATTGGATCCAGAAGACAGAGGTTATTGTTCAAATGATGGGTGTCAGGCTGATGGCTGATGTATTAACTCTAATACTGAACTCTCCGGAAGAGGTTTATCAAGGGCAATCAAATTATTGTGATTACAAAAACTCTCAGTAGCTGCAAACCTGCTCTGCTCTTCCTCGGCACTTGAAATCTGCATCAATTGAGTGGATAATTAAGGTACTGGACATCACTGAAATGGATCCATTAGCAGATAATGTGTGCAGAAGAAACGGACGCAGAGTGGTTTCGGGTGACTATGGTGAGAAAGGGACTCAGTTCATTTCTTATTGGAATAATCATGGTAACAACTTGAAAACAGAATGAAAAGCCTTTTTTGTAAAGTTTGAATTTAAAAACAGTGTGGTGTAGTGGTTAAAGGGTCAGACTAAGACTAGGGAGACCCAGGTTCAAATCCCCACTCAGTCATGAAGCACACTGGACAATCTTGGGCCAGTCACTCTCTCTCAGCCTGACTTCCCTTGCAAGGTTGTTGTGTGGATCAAATGTGTGTTTGTACATGTGGGCAAGGGAGAGAGCCATGTATGCTGCTGCCTTAAGCTCCGTGGAAGAAAGGTGCCGCATAAATGTAATAAATGAAATTAATGAAAATGACTAAAAGACGTCAACAGCATGATTCCTGCATGATTGGCTACAACAGGCGTCCCAACCCTTTCGAGGTCTGTGGACACATTTGGAATTTTGAGAGTGTGTTGTGAGCACTCTCACAAAATGGCTCCCATGGTGGGCAAGGCCAGTCACAAAATACTCATTTCCCAGAAGGTAAACTGGTGAGACAAAAGAAAAAGTAACTTGCCCAAGAACCTAAGCACAAGGCAGAGGTGGTGCCTGAGTTCCCAAAACACCAAACCAGACTTTTGAACCCCAATAAATATGGTGCTGAAGGGAAGCACTTCATTTTGCAGCATGCCTGCCTCCCAGTTAAAATTAAAATATTTTTAATTTTTAAAAATCATAAGAAATAAAAATCAGGAAGGGCAGGGAGCCTGGCAGCACCAAGCAAGGTGCCTACAGGCACATTTCTGCCCACAGGCACCACATTGGAGATCGCAGGGCTACAAGGCCTCACTCTGAATCCCTATGGGAAACTGCAGTGGCAGCTCCTTGGCAATGCCCCACTGCCTGACCCTCTTCGCATTTCACCCACCCAGTAATCCAGATCTGATGTGGAACTCAACCCAATGCATATTTTCTTGGCATTAAGTCCTGCATATGGTTTCAACCTAGCAGCCTAATGCTATAGCTGTTTACGGAAGGAAGGGCCAATTTACATTTGCTAAAGTGATAATGAGACAGCAGAATCCCGCAGAGATAGAGTGGGCTACATAGTTTTGGATTATAAGTTGGCGGGGCACATTTTCAAATGCTTTAAAAACTCCCTGCAAGTAGAAATCTAGCACAGCAGGAAGAGGACTGAAATAGAACCTTTCTCCCTGTGCTAGTTCATTTTGTTTGGTTTTTATTTGCTGGGAATACTCGCTTAGGCATTTAAAAAGGGCATCTCCTAACAGCGTCCTGAAATGGTGCTCCACGACTTCATGATTCCTCCACCTCATTTTGCTGCATGTGTAGATAAGGCCTATGGTTGAAATCCTATACACACTTACCTAGGAGTAAGTCTCACTGAAGTTGATGGGCCTTACTTTAGAGTAGTCATGAATAGGATTGTGCTGCAGGCCACATTAAATTCGACTGGGCTTGCTCCCAAATAAGTACACACAGAATTGTGGCTGGTGATCAGCGAGCTGATCCTGGTACAATTTACAAGCTCAGCTGAATGGAAACTATGAAGATAGCCATCAGGACAAATAGCCATTGATAGCCATGAATTCGTCTAATCTCCTTTTAAAGCCATCCATTGGTGGCCATCATTACATCTTGCAGTAATGAATTCCATACTTTATGCACTAGGTGAAGAAATAGTTCCTTTTATCTGTTCTGAATTTATTTATATACGATCACATTGATATGATCACATTGGCCCGTCCCCATTAACAATGTCGCTGCCCTATTTTGGACCAGCTGAAGTTTCCAGACCATTTTCAAAGGCAGCCCCACATATAACTAGTGGTGTGCCGAAGATTTCTCCCACATTTTTTTCGATGGTTCTCATTCAATTTGATAGAAAAGCAATTGCTTTTGAAAAGAAATCCAAAGGAGGAGAAATTTCAGAGAAATTCTCATGGGCTGGGTTTGAGGTCCTTGGGCTTACCTTGCTTATGAGGTGGCTGAGGAGTGCACGTGAGTGTACCGTCTGTCATCTCTGTGGCAGCCTGTGGCCTCCTTGGCTTCCCGCACTTCAGTTAAAGCCATCGTGAGGAAGACACCATGAGGCAATTCCCCCCATGGGGCTTTTTCAGTCCAGGAAGTGCAGGTGGCCTGGGAGGCTGCAGAGCAATGGAGAGATGTGCAATAGAGAGAGAAAACACACACGGCACCCTCAGCCACCGTGCAGTGATTAGGTGAGCTCAAAATACCACCAAAAGAAATTCAAAATTCTGCCTCAAAAAGTGGAAGCCTCAACACAGTTGATGCTGTTGCCAGCTACAGAAGCAGTGCAGTAAACCAAAACCCATTAGGGAAAAAGAAAGAACCTGTGCTACAGCCCCTGCCAAGAGTGAGCCCTCTCTGTCAGAAACTGTTGGAGAATTTCTCCTCCCCTATGAGAAATTCGGTGAAATTATCCTCCCAATTTGTCTGCCCAAAAACAGGCTGGAGAATTTTGAGAGGCCATCTGTGCACAACTCTACATAACATACTGCAGTAACCCAGACATGAAGTTACCAGAGCATGGATAACAGTAGCTAGGCTATCTGTGTCCAGATTGGATTGTAGCTGGTCTATCAGCCTAAGCTGATAAAAGGTGCTCGGTGCCACCAGGGCCATCTGTGCATCCAATGAACATAAGAAGAGCTAGGTAAACATGTTTAGCATCAGGGCAGCAGAAGCAAACTCCATGTTATACCTGGAGTCATGATGGCACTATGATTTCAGTGAGTTTAAAATGCAAAACTGCACATGCTCAGAGGAAGGCCAGGATCTCTTCTCAATCATCCCAGAGTGCAGGACACGGAATAATGAGCTCAAGTGACAGGAAGCCAGATTCTGGCTGAACATCAGGGAAAACGTCCTGACTGTTAGAGCAATACAACAATGGAACCAATGACCTAGGGAGGTAGTGGGCTCTCCCACACTGGAGGCATTCAAGACGAGGCTGGACAGCCACCTGTCGGGGATGCTCTGACTTGGATTCCTGCATTGAGCAGGGGGTTGGATTTGATGGCCTTGTAGGCCCCTTCCAACCCTACTGTTCCATGATTCTATGATTTCTTGTTTTTATCAGGGTTGCAAACAGTGTTTTTGGGAGGGGGGGACGCTCTAACATGTCAGGAATCTAGATGCGGTTGTAAAGCACAAAACGGTGGGGGTGCTGTGTGTGTCTGATTCTGTGTGAAGAGAACAGAAATGTGAGTTCCGTTCTTCACAACGGAAGGAAGAATAGACATCACTGTCTAAAGGGAGGGCCCCAAAAGACCATTGGGAGTCCAGGGTCTAAAATCACCTAGCCCCACCACTGGGTTTTAGAGAAGCATCTTTCTCAGCTCTACCTGGAAATGCTGGGAGTTGAACATGGACCTCATTTTGCATGTAAATTATGTGCTTTTCCACTGAGCTATGAAACGTCTTGGGTCTTTTCAACAGCATGATGAAATGACATCCACCCGCAGATAGCCATTGTCTGTTATTGTAAGTGTAGTTCAGGCCAGGGCTATAAACTTTGCCCCCTCCTCAATGCCATTGGCTTCTGTCTTTCAATGGCTTGGTGTACATGAAAGCTTATCCAGTCTCAGGCATCCCAGCCCACTTCCCCTGGCTGATGAGTTCAGGGCTTAAGGTACTCCGGGAAAACAGGACTTTATGCTGCTGGGCAGAGGAGATAGCAATAACTGTGTGTTTCTGTTTGTAAATTTAACTAGCCGGATAAACACATCTCCAGTCAACAAGCTATCCACTTTCTATGTCAGAGCAATTAACCTATTTGCATGCATTAGATTTCAATTAGCGTATATTAGATTTCAATTAGCAATTAGCATAGAATCCTTTGTACTGCAGGATACAAAAGATTCTCCCCCCCCCATTTCTGCCCCCCTCCAAATTTTATTGCAGGCAAGTTCAAATCAGGTAATTATTCAGAGTGCCTATGAGAATTTATCCCCCCCCCCCAAGAAGCCACCTGATTTTACCTTTGTTCTGCCTCCTGCTGATACTCTGCTCTACACATTGGCAGTTCATAGGCAGACAAATATTAACATTATCATTGGTTTCTACAACAACTATGCATCACTTCTCTCCAGCTTGTGTGAATTTTGAACCACCCGTGGCCATCTACATGGAAGCTTTTCCATGTTTTAGCTTAATTGATGTCACCAAATTAGCAGACATCTTTTATTCTGCAAAGCACTCCAAACTTTAAGGTCATGTCCTTTGTTCCAGGTCAGCCAGACCACAATGGTGTCCCTTATTTCATATACACATAAACACACACCCAGATCGTTTGCACACTCATTTCTTTCCTGAATGCTACAGGGACCATTTATTGTGCATTTGGCATTTTGGCTTCGCAGCATGCACATTGCATGTAGGGCATTTTGACAACTGAAGCTTAAAGCGTTCCTTGCTTTGATGTATTTGTAATGCAAACATAAAATCTACACTGGTCTGGATGCTCATTTGCTTTATCTCCTATGCCAGTCTTCCCCAGTCAGGTGCCCTCCGGATGTATCAACTACAGCTCCCATCATCCCCACAATGTGTGGGAGTTGTAGTTCAACCAATCTGGAGGGCAGAAGGCTGTCCTATTCTAAAATCATGCAGGTATTCACATAAATAGCACAAGGTAACAGAAACCTTGCATATGAAAACAGGATTGGTAGTTGAGATGTGAGAATAATAGAACTGGCTAAAAAGCAGGGGGGGGGGGCTTAGTCATTTGGACAAATGACTCTAAATGACTAATTTGATTTTCAAGGTAAGGACAGTCTTTCTGAAGCTGCATTTGGAGTGGGGGTGGTGGAATCACTTGTGTATGCTATAACATTGGCAACAGTTTATTCCACTCCATCTGCCAAGGGCATCAGAGGCTTATGCAATTTATCTTCATAACAACCCTGTGAGGCAGGGATCGGGAACCTGTGGCCCACCCAATGTTTCTGAACGCCAGTTCCCATCAGCTTCAGCCAGCATGGTTAATTATCAGGTATGATGGGAGCTGTAGTCCAACAAAATCTGGATGGCACCAGGTTCCTCACCCTGGCTGTGAGGTTAAGTCAAGGCTGAGACAACAACTGAGATACCTGCATGCACATATGAACTACATGCTTGAGAAAGCACTCAGACCCTCCAAATCTCCCCCATTCCAATCCCAGCACTTCTCTCCATTGCATTACACTGGCACGGGCATCAAGGAGGTCATTTTCGAAAAGGTACGCTGTCTGTGGCAATTGTTCTTGGGTAGACTTTGAATGATAGGTGAGTTTCCCCCTTCATAGAGTAAAGCTATCAACTATGCAACGCCAAGAGCAGCTTTCCCCCGTGCCACCAATATTTTGGACTACAACTCCCAGCATTCCTGACCATTGGCTATGCTGGCTGGGGCTGTTAGGAGTTGAAGTCTAAAGTTTCTGCAAGGCACCAGGTTAAGGAAGACCTTAAGGAAGACCAGTCAAGTGCATCCACCCTGGCAGACTTCCCCTACCTGCTCCACACAAGCCTCTTAGCCCATGGCATGGAGCACCATTCCATTTGAATGGCTTGTTCTCTGTCTCTTGCTTCTTATACAAACACACACGCACGCACACGTTCCTACCTACAAAGGCTGGTTTACACATGCACATCCATCTCTTGATCACTGCACCATCAAGCAAACGTGTGAATGGATCCTACAACAATACACCAAGCCGAGGCAGAGCTTGGATTTCACCTCACCTCGCCTGAAATGCTTCGCTTTCCAGCCTGACATGCTCAGGGCCAAACTGAGATACAGCAGTGGCTGTTCTGAAGGTTTAAACACAAAACTGCCGCAATCCTGTAGAAAGCAAGGAGGATGGGGGGGGGGGAGCAGGTGTGAATGCGTGCCTGCTGGGGGCATGTGTCCAATTTTAACCCCCAAATCCTTTGGGCTGCCAAATGCCTAATATGGCCCCCTCGGCTGCCAGTCGTCAAGGTACAGTAAACAGATGCAGAGAATCAAATATGTGCATGTGTGAACCAAGCCAGAAAGATTTACGGCACAGATAATCGCTGTATGGGACGCATGTCAAGGTGCCATAGATTCTCTCCCTTGTGTAGTTTTTACAGATCCATCAGAAGACAGCCGCTTTTAGGGGGGGAGGGAGAGAAGACAGAGAAATGGTTCCATGCGCCTGAACTTTCCTCCCTCCTGTGCTCTGAGCGAGACTCGAGGAGAATATTAAGATCCCTGAACAGTCGAGGGCTGGATAGCGATCTCCTGGCCATACGGGCAGAGGAAGAAGGCAAGGGACTTCTCTAGACATGCACACACAGGGTATCGCATATAAGGGGGCACATGTCACGCTCCCCGGTTCTCCATCACACACGCCAGCCAAACCCCGTAAGGAGAGCCGCCACCTAGCAGGTGATGCTAACGGAGAGATCTCCAGGCAATGTCACCTTTCCGCGGATGCAAACAAAGGCTGAGAGGTGAGGAGGGGATGTTCGAGAAAAACCGTCCCTTCTCTCGGGCAAGCCCAAGTCCTTACAAGAACAGGAGCCCCCGCCCCCAGTACCAGCCCTCGCTCCGGGGGCCTCACTCTCCTACCTGGGATCGCCAGGTTCGACAGGGGCACGTTGTGGATGCTTCCCGGCAAAGTTGCCATCCAGTCTGCGAATTTCAGCTCAGCCTTGCCTTGCGATGAAGCCATGCTTGCCGCTGGAAAGAGGGGGGCGAGGGGGAGATTATAACGCTGCTGCTGCTGCTGCTGCTTTCTCGTCTCAGCTGGTAGCAGCAGCTTCCTCCTCCTCCTCTTTTCCTGGAGCCGTGAATCGCAGTCTGTTTGCTCCTCGCCAGCCCTCGCTTTGCTCGAGAGTTTACGCGCGGCGCTGCGCCACACCCACGGGCTGATGGCGTAGGCACATGCTAATTCGAATTAGTATGCCAAACGCTCCAGGCAGGCTCCGGAGCCCGCGTAGCCGGGGGAGCTGGCGTGGTGCACGCAACAGCCCCCCCCCCCGTCTCAAAGCAACGACGGTCCTTTGGGCTCCCTCGCCGTGCCGCATGATGTGAAACCGCGGGTTGGGGAAAGGGGCGCGCAGCGCTGCCGCTTTTATTCAGAAGGGAGGAGAGAGGATCAAACAGTAAACTCTCAAGAGCAATGTGGAGAATCCAGCTTTAGTCCGATGGAGCAGACCCGTTGACATGAATGAAACGCAGTCATTAACATAACTCCCATTCATGTCAATGGGTCTACTCTGCATAGGACTGACATTGGTTACTACCCAATCTCTCCTTCGTCCCCTTGTCCCTTCAGCAGAGGTTGGAATGGAGGGGAGAGAGATACAGACAGCGGAGGCTGGGGCCCCAATGTCAGTGGGGCTGTGCATCCGCTCTGGGTTTCAGTCAGAACCAGCCAGAACTCTGAAGGAGCTATCCAAGGTGCTGAAACCTATGCCCAAAATGGGTTCAGCATGTTGGAGAGCTCCTTTAGAGTTCTGGCTGGTTCTGACTGAAACCCAAAGAGAATTCACAACCCCACTGACATAGAATCATAGTATCATAGAATATTAGGGTTGGAAGGGGCCTACAAGACCATCGAGTCCAACCCCCTGCTCAATGCAGGAATCCAAGTCAGAGCATTCCTGACAAGTGGCTGTCCAGCTTCATCTTGAATGCCTCTAGTGTGGGAGAGTCCACTACATTCCTAGATAATTTGTTCTATTGTTGTATTGCTCTAACAGGAAGTTTTTCCTCATGTTCATCCCGAATCTGGCTTCCTGTAGCTTGAGCCCATCATTCCGTGTCCTGCACTCTGGGATGACCGAGAAGAGATCCTGGCCTTCCTCTCTGTGACACTCTCAAGTATTTGAAGAGTGCTATCATATCTCCCCTCAGTCTTCTCTTCTCAAGGCTAAACATGCCCAGTTCCTTCAGGTTTCTCCTTGTAGGGCTTTGTTTCCAGTCCCCTGATCATCTTGGTTGCCCTCCTCTGAACCCTCTCCAGTTTGTCTGCATCCTTCTTCAAGTGTGGTGCCCAGAACTGGACACAGTACTCCAGATGAGGCCTACCAGTGCTGACTAGAGGGGAACTAGTACTTCACGGGATTTGGAAGCTATACTTCTATTAATGCAGCCTAAAATAGCATTTGCCTTTTTTGCAGCCACATCACATTGTTGGCTCATATTCAGCTTGTGATAGACAACAATTCCAAGATCCCTCTCACTTGTAGTATTGTTGAGCCACGTATCCCCCATCTTGTAACTGTGCATTTGGTTTCTTTTTCCTAGGTGCAGAACTTGGCATTTATCCCTATTAAATGTCATTCTGTTGGTTTCTGCCAAGCGCTCCAGCCTATCAAGATCACTTTGACTTTTGTTTCTGTCTGCCAGGGTATTAGCTATCTCGCCCAATTTTGTGTCATCTGCAGATTTGACACTGAAGCCCTCACCTTCCAGTGAATACAGATACACACACACACACACCCTTGCAACTTCTGTTCCCCAACCTCCACCATGTGCCTCCAATAGGGATGTACGAAAGTGACTTACCTTTCGCAGATTATGTTGATGGGGGGGGAGGCGATCCGTTCCTCCCCCCCGGAATCCTCAATGGCCGGCTGTGCTCCGTGGCAGCTCCGCGCCCAGCCCAGCCCAGAGCTGTCCGCAGCCAGATTTCCGGCCGCGGAGGGCTCTGGGGAAAAAAAACACACGTACGCAAAAGGCGGCGTCTACGGCTGCCACCATTTGCATTCCTTTTTGGCCGTCTTAATCTACGTAAATATTTACGTAGACTATGACGGCGAAAATAAAGGGGAACGCAAATAGCATAGCGGGAGGTATTTGCATCCCTTTTTGATTCACCATTTTAGCCTATTTAAATCTTTCTTCTTCTTTTTTCCTACGTAAATCAGGGTGGGAAAGGCATCTCTAGAGGGAGAGCATGCGCAGACACCTATAGACACCTCGCTCACCTTCCTTCTCTGGGCAGCACAGTATGGATGGAGCAGCCAACTCATTCCCTCAGTTGCTCACCTGTGCACGTTCTCTCTCTCTCTCTCTCTCTCAGATTACCATGATGATAGGGGCTGAGCCCAAGTAGCCCAGTTCTCTAGTTCAGAGTTCCCCAAAGCGGCACCCACAAAGCTCTCTACTCCCTTCCTTCTTCAAATAAAATTATTAAATCAAAACCTTGTATAAATATTAGGGCAGTCGTCTTTCTCTCCCTTGCTCTTTCTCTCCCCCTTTGCCTTGCTATTTCACTCCCCACCTCTTTAGCTTACTGTTTCTCCCCCTTATAGCCTCCAGCCTTGCTCTTTCTCTCCCCTCTACCCCTTTGCCTTGCTATTTCCCTCTCTCTCCCAGTCTCCAGCCTCTCTATTTCCCCCCACCTCTTTAGCTCATTGATTCTCCCCCTCCCAGCCCCTAGCCTTACTCTTTCTCTACCCCCTTGCCTTGCTGTTTTCCTCCCCTCCCTGCCTCTAGCCTCACTATTTCTCTCTCCACCTCTTTACCTTGCTGTTTCTCCCCATCTCCAGCCTCCAGCCTTGCTCTTTCTCCCCCCTCTACCCCTTTGCCTTGCTATTTTCCCCTCCCTTCCAGCCACTAGTCTCACTATTTCTCTCCCTCCACCACCTCTTTAGCTCACTTTTGATGAGCCAGGCCCCCACGGCAGCCGTTATGTGACTAGCCACATCCTCTATGGGAGCCATTTTGTGGTGGTGCCCACAGCCCTTTCTCCAATTCCCAAATGTGCACACAGCTCCAAAAAGGTTGGGGACCCCTGTTCTATCCAATGAAAGATAGTGAGTGAGCAGGCAAATGTGGCAGCTGTTTTTCCAAGGAGTAGCTTTTGTTTGCTCCCCCGCCCCCTCTGGATGGCTCGACTCAATTATTCCCACTACATCACCCCCAAACAGTTAGGATGTTTCCTGCCAAGAGAAGTAAAAACTGAGCAATTGTGTGGAGGAAGCAGCTGCTTCCTCTTGCGCACTCCACTCTCTCTCAGGGTGGCATGCTTGGGAGGGGGAGGATGCAAGCGGGAGAAGGCAATGGCTGCTCCTACCGCCTCTCTCTTGCTCCCCCTCTTCTTTAGACACTGCAGCAGGGAGAATTGGGCCCCAGAGCAAGAGAGAGCACAGCTCACAACCACCCCTGTCTCTGGTTCATGAAGCATACCAGGTCATCCTAGAAGCAGCAGCCCCCTCCGGGCTGCACAGTGGGGGGGGGGGTTGCGTGTATTGAACCAAGTCTGCCCTGCTTTGGCACCCATAGAGAAAGGGGGAGCAGGAGGAGGCAGCCTCTGCCTCCACACCATCACTCCATCTTTCTTTCCCTGCACAGCAAAGGTTGGGCAAGTGAAGGTCTGGGATTGCTCACTTGCCCCCTCCCTCTGCCACACTCTACCTGCAGGCGCTTCCTGTCTCTGTGAGCGACACAGCAGGAAGTGTTGAGCTTAGCAGGGCCATCCAGATGGAGAGCGGGAGCAGAAGGAGGTGGGGGCCTGCTCTCCCAGCCCCCCCCCCCGCTTCTGCCCGCCCACTCCATCTCTCTCAGCAGGTGGTGCAGAGGAGAGGGAGGAAGAAAGCAAGCAAGTGGTGGCTGTTCCTTGGAGGAGCAGCCCCTGACACTGCCTGCACACCCTCCGTCTCACTGGGTGTTATGGAGGGTTGGGCTAGTTGGGCCAAATTCCCACCATTTGGGCGAGGGTTCAGCACCTTGGATAGCTCCTTTAGAGTTCTGACTGGTTCCGACCGAAACCCAGAGTGGATCCACAGCCCCACTGACATGGGAGCCACCAGCCTCCACTGATTATGCCACAGAGAGACAGAGAGAGAGAGAGAGAGAGAGAGAGAGAGAGAGAGAGAGAGAGGACACATGCAGGTGCATGCAGGTGCAGATGCATGCAGAGGATGAGGTGCCTGCTCCTGTATGCTGCACTGCTGAGAGAGAAAGCAAGCAGGCAGAGGAGTCTCTCACATTCTCTCTAGGCCAGGGATGAGGAGAAGCCGAGAAGGTAGATCTCCAGATGCTTGGGACTTCACCTCCCAGAAGCCCCTGCCAGCGTGGCCAGTGGTCAGGAATGCTGGGAGTTGAAGTCCAAAATATCTGGAGATCTACTTTCGGGCCACCCTTGCTGTAGGCAGCGTTGTGGGCCCAACGTTCCCTGCTGTGGTGCCCAAAGAAGGTGAGCAAGAAAGAGGAGGTCAGAGAAGCCACTTCTTCAGCTTCCCTCGGAAGTGGCCAAGGGAGACACGCAGGGGGTGGGAGCTGAGTAGTAAGACTGACTGTGCGGCTGCAATCCTCAACATAACCTTTGGCTACTGTGTTGAGGATAAAAGCTCACTGCCTATAATGCAATGGACTGAAGACTTAATAAAGCTAGCAGCATTTGAAAGAGTGGTGTATGGGCCTCACTTGCAAATGGACTTACATTTGGATATCTGGTCTGCTTTTCCTGATGTTTGTGTAACCTATTCTTTCTTTTTCTCCCTAGAATATTGTAATATTTGATTGAGAATTCTAGAATATGTTGTTATATTTTTGATTTTTTTTGTTTTTGTTATTTGTGTTTGTTTTGTTAAAACTCACAATAATTTTTTTTTTTAATAAAAGAAAAAATATTAGGGTATTGTGGGACTGATTTCCAAATAAACCTGCACAAATGATTGTTCAGCAAAATATTGCAGAATGAAACACTCCTGTTCAGGGTGCCAGTCAATTATGCTTTCTTTTTAGGATTCTTCCTCTCTCTCTCTCTCTCTCTCTCTCTCTCACACTCTCACGCGCGCGCACACGCACGCACGCGCGCATGCATGCACGCACACACATACATACATTTTCCATTTTTGTCCCTCCAATAGTCATCCAGCATTCCATTCCTACTGAGCATGCTCAGTCTTCATTGGGATGAATTTGGGGGTTTCCCCCTCTTAGGGTGAAATCATATGCATGTTTAGACAGAAAAAAAGTCCTACAACTCCCAGAAATCCCCGGCCAGCAGGGAATGGTCTGCAATCATTCAAAGCTCTGAACAGCTCTGGACCAGGATACCCAGCTGACCGTCTTTCCCTATATACACCAAATCAACCCCTGAGATCTTCTGAGGAGGCTGAGGTGGTGTGTCATCAGGTAACAGCATGTAAGCGGGTCTTGTCGGAGTGGCATCCACCCTCTGCAGTGCTTTCCTACATGTGGTCAAAGGGGCATAAATTGTGGAGAGCTTTAGATGCCTCTTGAAGACATCTCTGAACTCAGAGGCTCACAAGCAGAATCGTAGAATCATAGGGTTGGAAGGGGCCTACAAGACCATCAAGTCCAACCCCCTGCTCAATGCAGGAAGCCTGATTCCCGGGCAGTGACTCATCCAAGTACTAACCAGGGCTGACGCTCCTCCTCTCCTATCCTCTCCCCTGAGAACACCCCCTTTCCCCTCCTACAAGCTCTTGTTTGTGAGCTCGTAAGAGCAGCATAGTTCTCTCTGCACTGGCTCCCAGGGGGAGGGAGAGAAGGCGGGGAGCACGTTTTCCTGGCTCAGAGCTCCAATCCAGGAAACCTAAATCTCCTATGTCCCCCAGATGCTGTCAAGGGTAGACAGGATTGTTCCTTCCATGTATTTATTATCTTATACTGTTTTTATATGGACTTTTATATCATATTTTATTTGTTTTTATGTAAACAGCTTAGAGATCTTAGGCTATCAGGTGGTATACAAGTAATTTAAATAAAATAATTAACTAAATAAACCTCGGGGGTCTCCCCTCCAGCCTGTTGATATTAAATAAACCTTGGCAGTCTCCCCTCCAGCCTGTTGATATCTCCTTCTGTTGCATCAACAGCTTTGGCTACATAAGGACCCACACTCAGAGAAGAAGTTCACTAATCCTTTATATAGGATAGTGTGGCATCGCATATGATGCCATGTTTTTCTTTAAAAAAAAAAAAAGGTAAAGATGTCCCCAACCAGTCGTGTCCGACTCTAGGGTGTGGTGCTCATCTCCATTTCTAAGCTGAAGAGCCAGCGCTGTCCGAAGACGCTTCCGTGGTCATGTGGCCGGCATGACTGAACACCGAGGTGCACGGAACGCTGTTACCTTTCCCGCCGAGGCAGCACCTATTTATCTACTTGCAATTTCTTGCTTTCGAACTGCTAGGTTGGCAGGAGCTGGGACTGAAGACGGGAGCTCACTCTGTCACGCGGCACTTGGGTCTCGAACTGCTATCCTGCTGACCTTCCAGTCTGCAATTCAGCGTCTTAACCACTAAGCCACCGTGGCCCCTTATGTTTTTCTTTGGGGGAGAAATAATCCGGTGTGTTTTCAGGGGGGTAGGTGAACAGCCAAGTGTCAGTTTGCTTCAGTGGCTTAGTGGGGGCAGCAGGCTAGGCAAAGGGAGTGACACCATTATAGCATCTAATTTTCGAGATTGCAGCCTAACACAGCAGAGCACATTTGGCCATTGAATATTACTAATGGGAAGAATAAAATTATACATGTGGCTCTGGACAGCCAGAGCTAGTTCTTCAGCAGTTTCCATAAAGGTCCACAACCAATTGTCCCACCTTCCATCAGTCCTTCTCCACAGTGGTCATACTCATGTTTCTACTGTTAACCTCTTTATCTATTATATATAATATCTCAGCAATATTTCTTTTTTTGCAGGTAGGTTGGATGAATCAGAGGTCGGAATTAAGATTGCTGGGAGAATTATCAACAACCTCCGATATGCAGACGATACCACCCTAATGGCAGAAAGCAAAGAGGATCTAAAGAGCCTCTTGTTGAAGGTGAAAGAGGAGAGTGCAAAAGCGGGTTTGAAACTCAACATTAAAAAAACGAAGATCATGGCATCTGGCCCCATCACTTCCTGGCATATAGAAGGGGAAGAAATGGAAGCAGTGACAGATTTTACTTTCTTGGGCTCCAAGATCACCGCAGACGGTGACTGTAGCCATGAAATTCAAAGACGCTTGCTCCTTGGGAGGAAAGCTATGGCCAACCTAGACAGCATAGTAAGAAGCAGAGACATCACCTTGCCGACAAAGGTCCGTCTAATCAAAGCTATGGTTTTCCCAGTAGTAATGTATGGCTGTGAGAGCTGGACTGCTATTAATAATAGCCGAAGAATCGATGCTTTCGAACTGTGGTGCTGGAGAAGACTCTTACGAGTCCCCTGGACTGCAAGGAGGTCAAATCAGTCCATCCTAAAGGAAATCAACCCTGAGTGCTCATTGGAAGGACAGATAATGAAGCTGAAGCTCCAATATTTTGGCCACCTAATGCGAAGAGAAAACTCCCTGGAAAAGACCCTGATGCTGGGAAAGACTGAAGGCAAAAGGAGAAGGGGACGGCAGAGGATGAGATGGCTAGATAGCATCACGGATGCAATGAATATGAACTTGAGCACGCTCCGGGAGAGAGCGCAGGACAGGAAGGCCTGGCGTGCTATGGTCCATGGGATCACGAAGAGTCGGACACGACTGAACGACTGAACAACAACAACAACAACAAGCCATGTTGGTGCAGTAGAAAATTGGATATTGTTATGCTGTGTTCATTCTGATGTTAAAATGAGTTTGACTATTTATGGTGACTTTTTCAATAAAGTTTAAACTAAAAATAAAAAGATAAGGTTAAAAATAATTCCAGTGTCCACAGTATGGTTATGACTCAACAAGATGTTGCAAAATTGTGAGCAAGCTTTTGAGTTCTCCAGAGTTCTTCATCAGGTTGGATGTTTTTCTTTCCCCTCTCCCTTATTTTATGTAACAGCAGCTAGCTTGCTGAAGAGTTCTGGAGAACCCAAAAGCTTGTTCACAGCTCCATGACATTAGGGTGCTAATTATGGTATTACCACACTTTGGATTTGTCAGGATATTATTCCAGACTGTGGGTTTGTTAGTGTGTGTGTTGGGTTTTTTTTAAAAGTGTGGTGCTGTGCTCTGGAGGGGGGCATCCAAATGGAATTTGCTCTGGATGTAGAAATAACTACTAACTGCACCTACACAGGCCAGTAATTGCCACTGGGTGGCAGCAAAGAAGGCCACACAGGACCAGGAAGTGAAGATGCTGTCAGGAGGACGCCCCTGCATGCATCACAGCATGGTCTTAGGAGACTAGCAGCCATCCCCTTATCCATGGACCCATGGTCCTCAACCACCCACTTGGAAAAAACTCTTTTAAAACTAATTGCATTAATCACCTCTGGTGACAGTGGTAGCAGCAGACCCAACAGCAGCCACTCTGAAGGTCTTGGCAGCAGTGGCTATCAGTGTCTCAGTGGTGTGTCCTCAGTTGTGGTATCCTCCTCATTAATCCCAAGGAGCTCCTCTTCAGGGTTTACAGCCTAGGTGAAGTTGGAAGCCCAGCCAGGTCCCCTATTTATGCTCTAGAATGGGTAGGCAAGATAAGAACATAAGAAGAGCCCTGCTGGATCATACCAAGGGTCCATCTAGTCCAGAATTCTGTTCACACAGTGGCCAACCAGCTGTCGACCAGGAACTCACAAGCAGGGCATGAGCAAAACAGCACCCTCCCATCCCTGTTCCCCAGCAACTGGTATACATAGGCCCCTTGCCTCTGGTACTGGAGGTAGCACATAGCCATCAAGACTAGTAGCCACTGATAGCTTTTTCCTCCAGGAATTTGTCTAACCCCCTTTTAAAGCCATCAAAATTGGTGGCCATCACAACATCCTGGGGTAGCGAGTTCCATAGTTTAACTATGCTCTGTGTGAAGAAGCCCTTCCTTTGATCTGTCCTGAATCTCCCACCAATCAGATTCATGGGATGACCCTGGGTTCTAGTATTTTGAGAGAGGAAGAAAAATGTCTCCCTATCTACATTCTCCACACCATGTAATTTTGTACACCCCTAGCATGCCTCCCCTTACTCACCCTTTTTCCAAGCTAAACAATCCCAGCTGTTGTAACCTTCTCTCATAGGGGAGATGCTCCAGCTCCTTGATAATTTTAGTTGCCTCTTTCTGTACCTTTCCCAGCTCTACAATATTTTTTTAGGTGTGGTGACCAGAACTGTACACAGCATTCCAAGTGTGGTGGCACCATAGGTTTGTATAGAGGCAGTATGATGTTGGCAGTTTTATTCTCAATGCCTTTTCTAATTATGCCTAACATGGAGTTTGCCTTTTCTTACAGTGGCTGCACACTGGGTTGACATCTTCATTGAGCTGTCCACCACAACCCCAAGATCTCTTTCTTGGTTGGTCACCGCTAGCTCAGATCCCATCAGGTTATACTTGAAGTTGGGATTTTCCCCCCCAGCATGCATCACTTTACACTTGCTTACATTGAACCACATTTGCCATTTAGATGCCCATTCTCCCAGTTTGGAGAGATCCTTTTGGAGCTCTTCACAATCCCTTTTTGTTTTAACCACCCTAAATAATTTGGTGTCATCTACGAACTTGGCCACTTCATTGCTCACTCCTAATTCCAGATCGTTTATGAACAGTTTGAAAAGCATTGGTCCTAATACAGATCCCTGTGGGACCTTACCATTTACTTCCCTCCATTGGGAGAATTTACCAGTTATTCCTACTCTCTGCTTTCTGTTCTTTAACCAGTTACTGATCCATAAGAGAACCTGTCCTCTTTTTCCATGACTGCTAAGTTTGCCCAGGAGTCTTTGGTGAGGGACTTTGTCAAAAGCCTTTGGGGAGTCCAAGTAAATAATGTCTACCAGATCACCCCTGTCTACATGTTTACTGACACTCTCAAAGAACTCTAAAAGGTTAGTGGACAGGACTTACCTTTGAGGAAGCCATGTTGATTCTTTTTCAGCAGGGCTTGCCCTGCTATATGCTTACTAATTTTATCTTTAATAATGCCTTCAGCCAATTTACCCAGAACAGATGTTAAGCTAATCAGCCTGTAATTTCCCGGATCCCCCCTGGATCCCTTTCTGAAAATAGGTGTTACATTGGCCATCTTCCAGTCCTTTGTTATAGAGGTTGATCTTAGGGACATGTTGCATATTTTGGTTAAAAGATCAGCAATTTCATATCTGAGTTCTTTGAGAACTCTAG
Source organism: Heloderma suspectum (assembly GCF_057233095.1). Classification (NCBI taxonomy): domain Eukaryota; kingdom Metazoa; phylum Chordata; class Lepidosauria; order Squamata; family Helodermatidae; genus Heloderma; species Heloderma suspectum. The sequence continues at coordinate 30,731,123 of NC_139459.1, forward strand.
GATGAATACCATCTGGGCCCGGTGATTTATTTGCTTTCAAATATGGTGCTCTTGGACACCTTTCTTGGCCCCCACCAAGGTACCTTCCCCCTCCCCCTTGTTTTAATTAACACATTTTCTTACCAGCAGCTGGGATTGTATCAAAGCAAAGTGAGGGCCTCCAGACGCTGCCATTTCTCATGGATGCCTCTGGGCCTCATGTGGGGTTGAGAGATATTCTTAGGAAATGAAGATGGTGGCTGGCTGCAAGCCAATGCTTTCCTCTGCACCATGTCCAGCCACTAAGAAAAAGAAGGTGGGTGGGGGAGAAAAAATGGGATCCCTGTCACTTCTGCCTGGTAAGCCATGCCTCTGATGGCAGCCATTTTAGGGTGGTGCCCAGGACAATTTCTCACATTGCCAAGTGTGCCCACAGGCCCCCAAAGTTTGTTTACTCTTGACCTAGGAGCAGATCAGAGGGAAAAGGTTCCCTCTCCAGTCCACACCAGGGGGCCCAGGAAACAAACAGCACAGCCAATTGGCTCCAGAGATGGGCCTTTGGCTATGGCACGGCTGGGCAGTGACCCCGTTCAGCGAGCTGCCAGTCACATGAGGGGGAATATCACCTCACCTCCTCCCCCCCACAACTGCCCATGCAACAGGCACAATAAGGGACCCAGGGGAAGGGGGCTCCCAGGGTTTGTGTACTGTATTCAGATGTCAGGCCTGGCGCCTAGCTTTATGACAGAAAACCCAGTAATCTACCCGATCGTAGGGCTGTGCACCGCCTCAGTACACAGCCCAAATAACGAGGCAAAGCGGGCTGATTTGGAGGTGCCTCATTGTGATACGGAGTGGATCAGACCCAAAGGCGCCCCGAAGTGAAGTGGTTCCTCCATGAAGTGCTTCATCTGCCTTGTATATGGGGAGCTCTTCTTATGCCTTCTGAGCAGCCTAGACAAGCTGTCTCCAAACAGAATCAACTTCTGAAGGGGCAGGAAGAGGGGCAGGAGGAGGAGGAGGAAGGGGGAAGGCGAGAAGGTGTAGAGGTGTCAAATGTATCAATTTGAGAGAGATCTGGCCACTGGGAGAGGCAGGGGAAGGGGAGAGGAGAGGAGAGGAGAGGAGAGGAGAGGAGAAGGGGGGAAGCTTTGCTGTGAGTCATGCTCTGTTTGCTCATTTTGAGAGAGGTGGTGTTGCTGGAGAGGAGAGGACTGTCTGAACGTTATTTGGCTAGAGCAGTGGTCTCCACCGTGGGGTGCACACACCCCGGGGGGGCACAAGATGATCCATTGGTGTGCGCGAGCCACCTGATAGTTGAGCAGCCTCCCGCTGCCCAGACGAACTGCCGTGATGTGCAATGATGGTGATGGGCAGCAGTTTCCCTGGCAGAGCCTTCCCTGGCTGCGCCTTCCCTGGCAGCACCAGCAACAGTGGCAGCAGCGGTTCCCCTGGCAGCGGTGGCGCTCCCCCCCCCCCGGAACAAGGGCCCAGGCAAGGAGCTGGGGGCTGGGCGGCGTGTTTTGGGGGGGGCAAAGCGGGATTCGGATGTCCAAATCCCACTTCGACTTCATAGGCCGAGGCGGGTCAGGGGCCCCCTGAATCAGCCCAAGCTGAATTGGGCCTGCTTTGGAAGCCCCGAAGCGGCTTCCGAGTCGGATCAGGGCGTCCATGTACAGCCCTACTTGAAAGTCCTTACCTCTACATAATAACGTATAGACCATCTTCAATATCCACCATCTTCCTCTAGAGGTGACACTATAGTTCAGCCTTCCTCAACCTGGTGTCTTCCTGAGGTGCTGGACTACAACTCCCAGCACCCCCCAGCCAGCATGCTAGGAGTTGTAGACCCACACCTCTGGAGGACACCAGGGAGGAGAAGGCTGCTATAGATGTCTGCAAAGGATGGGTATGGGGGGAAAAAACCCACCAGCTCTTGCTAGTCTTCATAGCCCCTTTTTTAAAAAAAGCCAAATCAGTTCTTGCTTTGGTGTTACTAAATGAGACTGAATCCACCCCTCCCCCGGCTGTTTCTAGCTGTGTTGCTCAGCACAGCTAAAAGGAACCAAAAGAAGTATTTTTATCTCTGAAGTGTCCTGTTGAACATGAAGGTGTCATATTTACACAGTCACCAAAAGGATGTGTAGGATGGAACCTGGAGGGTTGTTTTTTTTCACCCCTCTGTCTCTTTCACATTTAACTTTAATTTGATAGCAGACTTCAAATAGGAATGCAACATTCAGCTCACTCCAGATTTTTTAAAAATAGGATATGTTTATGAAGCGAACAAGCGGAGGAAAGCCATGAAGAAGGCAACCAAAGTGATTACTTAATACCAATTACAAAACTGTTTTCCTTGATAGGAATTAAGTCCAAATTGATTCAAGATCTGCTCATCCTTATGTAAGTATGCCTGGTATTGTAGTTTGAGGGCCAGACTAGACAAGGTGAAAAATGCGTGGCTTCGCTTCCATCTTTTAGAACTTTTAGTGACAAAAATCAGTCAGAGGGGACTTTGATCAAGATTGAGACCAAGGCACGGGTGCAGCAGTTTAACCCTTTCACTCTGTGACATTTTCCCAATGAAAATCTTCCCTCCCTAAGTTGTCATTTGCCTTAGGAGGGAAAACATATATTGGCTGGGGATAGGGATGTCAGAGAAATATGTAATGTATTCAAATGAGTTAGGATTTTTATTAATCTGACCTGAGGACTACACAGTAGACTGGCTTTTTCTGAGTCGCGTGGACTTGTGGGCTATTTTTTTAAAAAAATGGGGAGGGATTTGCACAAATTTGCATTAGCATGAATGCGCATATGCACTAATGTGCATTAACGCTAATGCACAGTTGTGCTGATGCACACTTGTGTAAGTGGAACATCCCTAAAAAAAATCCAGTTCTGTCAATGAGCAGATGACGGAAAGGAAGATGCTTGACAATCCACAAAACACAGAACTGATTTAACAAAAATCTGTACATCCCTAGCTGGAGACGATGGGATTTGTAGTCCAACACATGTATAGGGCGCCAGATTGGGGAAGCCTGATACATGTTTCATATATGTTTTTACTCCCAGGAAAAGAACAGCAGGGGGGGGGTCCCACACCATGCCCCTGAACCAGATCACATATACACAGCCGCAAGGGCTGAAGGCTGAGACTATCTGTTTGAGGTGGCCCTGTGAAGGCAGGAATTTGTGTCCTAGTGGTGCAACAAGACTTTTTAAAGTGTTGGTCCTAGCAGGGAGATGGGACAGAATTTGGACTCCACTTCACGTGGCAAAATGGTGTGGGCTGGCAGCAACTTGTGGCTGCTATTTGAAAGAGAGAGAGACGGAAATGCACACACTTTTTTTCTGTCTTGTTTGGCATTGATCTTCAGCATGTTTACTTATATGTATATCCCAATGGAATTTCCTGAATGTATTGGCAGTATACAGCCTTTCTTTTCTTACTGGAAAGCTTGTTATCTTAAGGATATGTTTTAACCTTAATAATTTAAGAACGCAATCCTATGGGGATAGGCGGCCACCTCCAAACTCGGAGGTGACCACCTATCCAATGCAGGGCAGGAGAAGCACGGAGGGGATCGTTCCCTCTGCGCTTCTCCTGCCCTGCATTTGCAGCTAGACAGCTGATTTCAGCTGTCTAGCTGCAGGAAGGCAGAGTGAGGGAGGAGGCTGCCGGACAACATGTAGGATGTGTTGTACCGGCATTTCAACCTTCCCCACCCTGGAACACCCCACAGAACACCCCACTTTGGCCACTCTGTGCTCCTCTTCAGAGTGCAGAGCGCAGGGCTGTTCTGTGCTGCCTGTGAGGCAGCGCAGAAGGGGGAAAGGTCGGTTCTCTGGGAACTGACCTCAGAGCGTGGGCTTCAAGGTCAGTTCCCAGAAAACCAGATATCCTACAGCTGTCTAGCCACTGACTAGCAGCCATAGGATTGCTCCCGTCATGAATAATTTTAACTAGTGATCATTGTATTCTTATGTAAATTTATATATGTCCTCACCAGATTGGCCACTTGTCTATCAGTGGAGCACAGAGTAACTTCTCCCCACCTCTGCAGCAGGAATTGATGTTGTGCTCATACAGACATATGAAACTGCTTGCTATTTTAAGATTATGTTTCATCCTTAACAATTTTAGCAACTAATTTTAACTGGTGGTTATTGTATTTTCAACTAAGTTCATGTAAATTTTGTTACTTGGTTTTGTGCTACTATGGTCTAAGGACTAATGCAATAAATGTTATTCCGTCGTTCATTCTTACTGGAAAAGGGAAAGACAATAAAAACTGCTAGTATCGTAATTGTTGTTGTTGTTGTTCAGTCGTTCAGTCGTGTCCGACTCTTCGTGACCCCATGGACCACAGCACGCCAGGCCTTCCTGTCCTAGTATCGTAATACACTTGCACAAACCTCTGGTGTATGGAGCACAGTTAAAATATTCCCAGAAAGGATTAGGGTGGCCATTTATGAACCCTCAAAAAGAAGGAAATGCATCACCAAACAATAGGACATAAGAAGACACACATTTGCACAAAATTAGCATATGCTAATTTATAACTATAGATGCAAATTCTGAAAACATAGTGAACATTTAAATAGGAATGCAATACATCTCATCGTAGTAGAAAAGACTGTGAGCAGGAGACCTGTGTGCCTGCTCTCCAGGTGTTAACTGTGCGTGGACAAGAGTTCTTATGGTTCATGATCTTTAAACTAAAATTGGAGAGGACAGCCCTTCAAATGAAAGATTGTCCTCTGTAAATAAAAAAAGGGCACCTGGTTATCCCAGTGCTTGAAAAGGTTCAGAAAGGGTCACGTCAAATGATATGGGGCAGGGGATGGAGCAAGTTCCCTAGAGTGTGTGGGATTTTCAGTTTTTTTTTAAAAAAGGTGATGGAGGAATGATGGCTGTTTATCAAATTATGCATAATGAGGAGAACATTGACTGAGAGACTATTTTCTCCCTCGCTCGCAATACTAGAACCCAGGGTGATTCAATGAAATGAATTAGCAGTAGGTTTCGGACAGACAAAAGGAAGGGCTTCTTCATCTAATGCATAGTTAACTGTTGAATTTGCTGCTAGCATTAAAAGGCAACAGCATTAAAAGGCGATTCAGCAAGTTCATGGAGGATAAAGCCATCGATGGCTACTAGGAGTCATGATGGCTCTATGGGACCTCCAGGTTCAGTATACCACTGACTTCTAGCTGCTGTGTAGCAAAACAAGAGAGGTCTATTACCTTCACGCCTTGCTTGCCAGCTTCCTGGAAGTGTCTGACTGGCCAGTGTGGGACACTGCACTAGCTAGGCCTTTGGTCTGCCTGCCAGGGTTATTGTGCTTTTGTCTCCCCCATCCAGAAGATTATGTATAGCTTATACTGCCTTGTGATCTCATCAGTGTTCTCATGGTCTGTCCAATCAAGACATTCAACTTGCACAAATTTGTATCTTTTTTTTTTACCTTTTTACTAGAAAGGGAGAATTCTTTTTTGTCGTGTTCCATAGTGCCTTTTAAAAAGAAATAAAGGCATTGCACAAATATGCATTCTTTCCTTGTTTGACACAGACATCAGGGTTTTTAAAAATATGTTTGGCAGCAGGGGATACGAACCTCTTTGTATCAGGTTGAGGCTCAAATGGCTGCAGATCCCAGTTTTTGCCAGCACTGAAGCCATACATCAGGATGAGTGGCTGTTAAACCTGATTTCTCCAACTAGCTGAGTCAGCATTAGTACTGCTGGAATGTGTACAGTTTTACCCTGCTGCACCATCTCCAAGGCAAGTATCAACTTCTGTTGTGCTTCTCTGAAGTTCTGCAACTTTTCTTTTGCTAGATCAGCATTGTCAAGTGCTTTTAAAAGACAGCACAGGGCTAGGCCTTCCTCTCAGCAACAGCCCAACATTAAAGAGTTTTTCCTTTCAGGTTTCCCTCCAGAGTGAAATTGATTGGACCAGAAGCAGCTTAGACGCAGCCTAATCAATTTCACCACACTGTTAACTTGCACAGGACTAGGAGGCAGCGGCTGAAGTTACCTAGACTTTGCCATTAAATCTGTGCCATTGTTAAGCTCCCAGTGTTGGGTTAGGGTTATCACTATAGTACTAACAAAGGGGGAGCCAATCCTGTTGCTCGACAGAAATGTACAGAACCCCCAACATTTGTATCTATGCTGCACTGCTCCAGTTCTGCCATATACTTTTTAAAAAAAACAGAAACACCTTTAGAGATGCCAATATTTTATTTATTTATTTATTTATTTAAACTATTTGTATACTGCTTGATATGATAAGATCTCTAATAGTATAGGAATCAGTTTCCGCTATAACTAATACATGGTCGATGCTATTTTGAAATATTGGTTCTGGACTGAATTCTGTCATTAGTTTGTATTATCTACTACAAGTAGGACAGTAACAAAATGCTGCAGTGTGGAGTATTGCAGTGTGGAGTGTTCCAGTCAGTCAGCAATGCCATCCTTCGGGATATTTGGTTCCATTCCCCTTCCCTCCCAGTTTTCTGGGTGGGGGAAAATTCTCTGTCAGCCAATGTTCCATGGCTACTGAGCATGCTCAGTCCTAATTCAGCTGTTTGGTAGAGGGGTACATCCATCGGGGGGGGGGGTGTTGTTCCACCAGATATTTTGTACAAATGGGACATTATGGGGGAAAGATGGAGTCAGACTTGGGTCACATGTTAGGGCTTCACCTCGTGCTGGGAATCCCAAGCCTTCTCTAGAGACATGCAGCCAGTGGAGGCTGGTGGCTCCGATGTCAGTGGGGCAGTGAATCCACTCCAGGTTTCAGTTAGAATCAGTCGGAACTCTAAAGGAGGAGTACTTGGGGCCTTCACCATGCAAGGCAGTTGCTCTGCCACCTAACAGTATGGATTCTCCAGTGGAGGCTGGCAGCTCCAATGTCAGCGGGACACTTAATCCACTCCGGATTTCAGTCAGAACCAGTCAGAACTCTTAGATAGCATATACCCTGGATAGCTCCTTTAGAGTTTAGAGTTCAACTCATCACCCCACTGACATCGGCGCCACCAGCCCCCACTCTATGCAGCCAGTCCCTTGCTCTTATTTTGTTTACTCCCACTCTCTATGTCCTTTGGCCAGTGGTGTAGTGGAGCCAGAAATATTCAGGGATGCAGTGCCAGAAGTTTCTTTTATTAGCAGGGACACAGATGTCATCTGCCATCCCTCCAGAATCCCTGCAATAAGAACATAAGAGCCCTGCTGGATCAGACCAAGGGTCCATCTAGTCCAGAATTCTGTTCATACAGTGGCCAACCAGCTGCCCACAGAAAACCTATCAGCAGGGCATGAGTGCAACAGCACCCTCCCACCCATGTTCCCGAGCAACTGGTGTACACAGGCATACTGCCTTTGATACTAGAGGCAGCACATAGCTATCAGGAGCAGTAGCTATTGATAGCCTTCTCCAGGAATTTGTCTAATCCCCTTTTAAAGCCATTCAAATTGGTGGCCATCACTATGTCTTGTGGTAGAGAATGCCATAGTTTAACTAGGTATGAAGAAGTACTTCCTTTAATCTGTTCTGAATCTCTCACCAATCAGCTTCATGGGGTGACCCCTTGGGTTGTAGTGTTATGAATAGGGGAGAGAAAGATCTCCCTATCCACACCGTGCATAATTTTGTACACCTCTATCATGTCTCCCCTTTCTCACCTTTTTCCTAAGCTAAACAATCCCAGATGTTGTAGCCTTTCCTCATAGTACCTGGGGAGAAATGAAGTTTCCCAATAACAATATATTGCTTCCTGTTGTAATGCAAAGTCTTTTGATGGGGCTTCGTCTTGAGTGGGCAATTATGGCCCATTTGTTGTTGTTGTTGTTGTTGTTCAGTCGTTCAGTCGTGTGGACTCTTCGTGACCCCATGGACCATAGCACGCCAGGCCCTCCTGTCCTGAGCTCTCTCCCGGAGTGTGCTCAAGTCCATATTCATTGCATCGGTGATGCTATCTAGCCATCTCATCCTCTGCCGTCCCCTTCTCCTTTTGCCTTTAATCTTTCCCAGCATCAGGGTCTTTTCCAGGGAGTTTTCTCTTCGGTGGCCAAAATATTTGAGCTTCAGCTTCAGTATTTGTCCTTCCAATGAGCAGTCAGGGTTGATTTCCTTTAGGATTGACTGATTTGACCTGCTTGCAGTCCAGGGGACTCGTAAGAGTCTTCTCCAGCACCACAGTTCAAAAGCATCAATTCTTCAGTGCTCAGCCTTCCTTATAGTCCGGCTCTCACAGCCATACGTTGCTACTGGGAAAACCATAGCTTTGATTATACGAATCTTTGTCAGCAAAGTGATGTCTCTGCTTCTAACTATGCTGTCTAGGTTTGCCATAGCTTTCCTCCCAAGGAGCAAGCGTCTTTTAATCTCATGGCTACAGTCACCGTCTGTGGTGATCTTGGAGCCCAAGAAAATAAAATCTGTCACTGCTTCCATTTCTTCCCCTTCTATATGCCAGGAAGTGATGGGGCCAGATGCCATGATTGTTTTTTTAATGTTGAGTTTCAAACCAGCTTTGGCACTCTCCTCTTTCACCCTCAACAAGAGGCTCTTTAGATCCTCTTCGCTTTCTGCCATTAGGGTGGTATCATCTGCGTATCTGACGTTGTTGATAATTCTCCCGACAAGCTTAATTCCGACCTGTGATTCATCCAACCCGGTGTTTCTCATGATGAACTCTGCATATAAGTTAAATAAGCAGGGCGACAATATGCAGCCTTGTCGTACTCCTTTCCCAATTTTGAACCAATCGGTTGTTCCATGTCCGGTTCTTACTGTTGCTTCTTGTCCCTCATACAGGTTTCTCAGGAGACAGGTAAGGTGGTCTGGTACTCCCATCTCTTTAAGAATTTGCCACAGTTTGTTGTGATCCACACAATCAAAGGCTTTAGCGTAGTCAATGAAGCAGAAATAGACGTTTTTCTGGAATTCTCTTGCTTTCTCCATGATCCAACGAATGCTGGCGATTTGATCTCTAGTTCCTCTGTCTCTTCGAAACCCAGCTTGTACTTCCGGTAGTTCTCGGTTCACATGCTGCTGAAGCCTAGTTTGTAGGATTTTGAACATAGCCTTGCTGGCATGTGAAATGAGTGCAATTGTACGGTAGTTTGAACACTCTTTGGCATTGCCCTTCTTTGGAATTGGAGTGTAAACTGAACTTTTCCAGTCTTGTGGCCACTGTTGAGTGTTCCAAATGTGTTGGCATATTGAGTGCAGCGCTTTAATAGCATCATCTTTTAGGATTTTAAATAGCTCAGCTGGAATACTGTCATCTCCGCTAGCTTTGTTGTTACTAATGCTTCCTAAGGCCCACTTGACTTCACTCTCGAGGATGTCCAGCTCAAGTTCAGTGACCGCACTATCATGGCTATCAGGGACATTAAGACCTTTCTTGTATAGTTCTTCTGTGTATTCTTTCCACCTCTTCTTAATCTCATCTGCTTCTGTTAGGTCCCTGACTTCTTTGTCCTTTATCATGCCCATCTTTGCACAAAATGTTCCCTTGAGATCTCCAATTTTCTTGAAAAGCTCTCTAGTCTTTCCCATTCTATTGTTTTCCTCAATTTCTTTGCATTGTTAATTTAAGAAGGCCTTCTTGTCTCTCCTTGCTATTCTCTGGAACTCTGCATTCAGTTGGATATATCCCTTTCTCCCTTGCTTTTCGCTTCCCTTCTTTCCTCAGCTACATGTAAAGCCTCACCAGACAGCCACTTTGCTTTCTTGCATTTCTTTTTATTTGGGATGGATTTCATTGCTGCCTCCTGAACAATGTTACGGACCTCCGTCCATAGTTCCTCAGGCACTCTGTCTAACAGGTCTAATCCTTGAAATCTATTCCTCACCTCCACTGTATATTCATAAGGGGTATGATTTAGGTCATATCTGAATGGTTTAGTGATTTTCCCGACGTTCTTCAATTTCAGCCGAAATTTTGCAAGAAGCAGCTCATGATCTGAGCCACAGTCAGCTCCAGGTCTTGTTTTTACTGACCGTATAGAGCTTCTCCATCTTTGGCTGCAAAGGACATAATCAATCTGATTTCGATATTGACCATCTGGTGATGTCCATGTGTAGAGTCACCTCTTGTGCTGTTGGAAAAGAGCGTTTGCTATGATCAGCATGTTCTCTTGGCAAAACTCTATTAGCCTTTGTCCTGCTTCATTTTGTACACCAAGGCCATGCCTGCCTGTTATCCCGGTGATTTCTTGACTTCCTACTTTAGTGTTCCAATCCCCTATGATGAAGAGGACATCTTTTTTTGGTGTTAGTTCTAGAAGGTGTGGTAGGTCTTCATAGAACCGATCAACCTCAGCTTCTTCAGCCTCAGTGGTTGGGGCATAGACTTGAATTACTGTGATGTTGAATGGTTTGCCTTGGATTCGTACTGAGATCATTCTATCATTTTTGAGATTGTACCCCAGTACTGCTTTTCCCACCCTTTTGTTGACTATGAGTACTACTCCATTTCTTCTAAGGGATTCTTGGCCACAATAGTAGATATGATGGTCACCTGAATTAAATTCGCCCATGCCTGTCCATTTTAGTTCACTGATTCCCAAGATGTCGATGTTCAGTCTTGCCATCTCATGTTTGACCACCTCCAGCTTGCCTTGAGTCATTGATCTGACATTCCAGGTTCCTAAACAATATTGTTCTTTACAGCATCGGATTTTCCTTTCACCACCAGACACATCCACAGCTGAGTGTCCTTTCGGCTTTGGCCCAGCCGCTTCACTCTTTCTGGCGCTACTTGGAAATTCCCTCTGCTTTTCCCCAGTAGTATATTGGACACCTTCTGACCTGAGGGGCTCATCTTCCGGCATCATATCTTTTAGCCTTGTGATACGTTCAGTGGGGTTTTCTTGGCAAGAATAAAAGACCTGTTCACGGAGGAGATGAAAAGTGCTAGAACTAGTTTGTTGATATGGATCAACACAGCTGCCTGCATTTCACCACTGCCATTGGCCATGGCAGCTGCAGCCTTTCTGGCCAAAATTGCTCTAGATTCTGGGAACTCCCCGAATACTTAATTCTGTAATGCTGCATCGAGCAGGGGGTTCAACTCGATGGTCTTATAGGCTCCTTCCAGCCCTACTATTCTATGATTCTATGATACTGATCACTTCCAGAGCTAAAGCATCTACACATCTTGGCTGTGTGAAGGATTGTAGCCTCAGCCCTTGGTTAGCCACTTTCTTCAACGGGTCGAAAACTAGATGTGACCAAAGCGATCACATCCTGCAATGGAACGAGTGGTTTGGTCTTCCTTTAAGTTTCAAAAGGAGGCTGCACAAGCAGGCAAGGTCGGATTTAGAGGTGGGTGACCCAAGCAACCTTCTGAAGCACCAGGTTCAAGCCGGTGCTGATCTCACTGGGACACCTGTCGTGGGCTACCTTCTCAACTATCCGTTCAATTTCTGAAAGAAACAGTTCATCCTCATTTGTGAAGCTGACAGAACTGCCCTCTTAGTTATGTTGATGAAGATGATGTTGATGTTGTTTGCTAAAACGAACCTTACGTTAGTACCAATTCAACAAATAGTTTGATGTGTGTGTGATCAGATGTATGCATGTAAAGTTATCATCTGTGACAGGAACAATTCACACATGCACACTGCGCATCCAGGTCACAAAATGTGCTACGGTCCGGATGCAATTAAAAAAAATAAGATACTCAATAGCAGAGCAAATGGAAGGGGAGATGCTGAAGATACTCCTTGCCTGGGTTGCCATATGGCAGGAGATAGGCAACTTAGTGCCCTCGAGATGTTTTGTACTACAGCTCCCATCATCCTTGACCACTGGCCAATCTGGCTGGGGCTGATGGGGGTTGTAGTCCAAAACATCTGAAGGGCACCAGGTTGACTACTCCTGCCATATCATTGGATCCCTGCCATATCCATTGGATCCCTGCCCCTGCCATATCCATTGGATCCCTGCCATATCCATTGGATCCCTGCCCCTGCCATATCCATTGGATCCCTGCCCCTGCCATATCCATTGGATCCCTTTCCAGTTCCATAATTAGTAGCATTAAAGCTTAAGTGATCAAAGTCATTGAAGAAAGAGACTTTGTAATTAGCATACTTTCTCTCTTTCTCTCTCTCTGATTAAACTAATTAAATTAAACTAGAAAATAATACATTCTCCACACTTATAGAAGAGGCGCTCTTGATCTATGAGAGAGCTTGAGTGGATTTTACCACACGATGTGTGCTTGCAATTCATCTTAATTATGACAAAATGCCATTAGGCTATGATTATTTATGCATTTCTGATTTTTTTTATTCTATCTAGGGTCATAGGAAAGGCAGCCCTGACCCTCCAGAGAGAACCTTGTTTTATTTATTATCTGAGTAGCGATATTGTAAAGGAGGCTTAGCCAGAACTCTGCTGATAAAAGACTCTTGACACGGGATTCACATCTACGTGCCAAAGTTATTGAATGAAACAACAGACCAAAAAGCTGCTTAATTAATAACAAAATGGATTGTTGCTTCTTAGTGGTCTTTTGGGGCCTGATTCAAGGTCTGTTAATGAAAGGGCTGCCTTGTAGATCAGTACTCTTTCATGTAGTGAAGATCAGCCATCTGCTAAAAATAGATACATGGTCCACTACACTTGCCTAGGCAGCCACACATACGCTGCAAAAGCTGGTAAGCTTCTGGTGTATATGGCCATCTATTGGAGAAGGCGTAGAACACCGGCTTTGCATGCAGAAGGTATGTAGGTTCAATGCATGGCACCTCCAGTTAAAAGGATCAGGTAGCAGGTGATGGAGAAGACAGTGGAGGTTGGTGGCTCCGATTTCAGTGGGGTTGTGAATCCATCCTGGGTTTCAGTCAGAACCAGCCAGAATTCTAAAGGAGCTATCTAACCCTAGCCACAAAAAAGATTCAGCAGCTTGGATAGCTCCTGTAGATTTCTGTCTGGTTCTGACTGAAACCCAGAATGAATTCATTGCCCCACCGAAATTGGAGCCACCAGCCTCCACTGCGAGAAGATCTTCTACCTAAGATCCCAAAGAGCCACTGCTGGTCAGTCCAGAATATACTGAGCTAGGTGGGGTGATGGTCTGACCAGGGTCAGCCCTGGTTAGTACTTGGATGGGAGACTGCCCGGGAATCAGGCTTCCTGCACTGAGCAGGGGGTTGGACTCAGTGGTCTTGTAGGCCCCTTCCAACCCTATGATTCTGTGATTCTATGCTCCCTGGTACTGAGGAGTGCAGGTCCAGGGCTGGAAACAATACCACCTCAAATGCACAAACCAAGAAAGAGAGGATGTCTCCAGTGCTGAATAATGATATGAACACAAGAAAGGTTAATGTCATTATTCAGCACCAAGTATATCATCTCTTTCCCTGGTAATGGATACAGCAGGGGCCCCCATCCTTTTGGACCTGTGGGCACATTTGGGAATTTGAGAAACTGCTGTGGGCACTGCCACAAAATGGCTCCCATGGAGGATGTGGCTAGTCACATAATAGCTGCTGTGGGGGGCTGGCTCATCAAAAGTGAGCTTAAGAGGTGGTGCAGGGAGAGATTGAGAAACAGTGAGACTAGTGGCTGGGAGGGAGGGGAAAATAGCAAGGCAAAGGGTAGAGGGTAGAGAAAGAGCAAGACTAGAGGCTGGGGGTAGGGAGAAACAGCAAGGTACAGAGGTGGGGAGAGAAATAGTGAGGCTAGAAATGGGGAGTGAAGGGGAAACAGGAAGGCAAAGGGTAGAGAGCCTAGGAGGGGAGAAACAGTGAGCTAATGAGATGGGGGAAACAGCAAGACTGGATGCTGGGAGGGAGGGGAAGACAGTGAGGCAAAGGGGTAGAGAAAGAGCAAGGCTAGAGGCTGGGAGTGGGGAGAAACAGTGAGCTAAAGAGGTGTGTGTGGGGAGGAAATAGCGAGGCTGGAGGCTGGGAAGGGAGAGAAAGAAGACCTGCCCTAACATTTTTCCAAGACTTTTATTTTAATTTTTTGTGTGTGAAGGGGAAAGGGAAGGGAGATCTTCATGGGCGCCGTTGGAGGTGTCTGTGGCTGCCATGTTGAGGAATCCTGGGGTACAGGACTGCAGCCTTAAAGGCTTGAGGCATGGATGGGGAACTTGGTTCTCCATCTGGCCCGCCAGCTTCTCTACTCAGAGAAAGGCAGCCTTTATTTAGCACTCAGCAGGGAAAGATAGTCCCCTTTCTTTGTGCAGAGAGGAGCATGGCGTGATGGATCCAGCTTCTCTCTACAGTGTAGGGTCTATGTAGAGGAAGGAATCTGATAATGTCAGGGCACATGGGTTTAGGGGAAAGGGGCCTGCTCCCAATGTCACCTGGCCTCCAGGATGCCAGAATAAGGGCAGCATTCAATGTTAGTCCTATGTAGAGTAGACCCACTGAAATAAATGAGACATATGTTAATTGTGACTAATTCAAGTCCCATTCATTTCAGTGGGTCTACTCAACAAAGGACTAACATTGGACACTATCCATAGTTTCCTACCCCTGACTTAAGGGATGCTGTCATCATTGAGGGTTGATGCTGCTTTGGGTCTAGCATTGCCTGAGTGTATTTGCTTGCTCAGCCCTGCCCAGCCTATATATTTGTAAAGGAACAGATTTTACAAAGCATCGTAAGTCTCTAGTGTTCTGTTTTCCAGAGGAAACTGACCACCGCCGAGAACCTTCCCTTGCCCATGTGCATGAAACATTAGAGACCTTCCTCACTGGTTTATTCTGAGGAACATCATACAGCATAAAGATGGTAAAGAGTTTTGGGAAACCAAAGCGGAATGCTATAGAGCAACACTGGAAAACCTAGAGCCCTAAAATAAATATCACTCAGGGTTTTTCCATAGCTTTCTACTTCTTTGCTTCACGGCTGACGAGCTTCCACCATTTCCTAATTTTGGATGCCCAAAGGGGCTATTCCTCTTTACATGGTAATAAACCACTCCCCAAATGTGTTGAGAGTGCCTTCAAGGAGCCTAATGAGATTTTATGAAAGCCTCTCAAATCAATACACTGGTTTCAGTCCCAAGCACAACTTGGGGGTGGGGGGAGGTTATGCTGCCTTCTGCAGTGCATGCTCTAGAGCAGCAGTCCCCAACCTTTTTGGAACCAGGGACTGGTTTCGTGGAAGACAATTTTTCCATGGACCAGGGGGGATGGTTTCGCTGGCGGACTTCTGGTCAGTGGGATGCAAATGGCGTCTGTGTAGCGGACGCCATTTGCATCCCTGTTCTTTGCAGTAATAGGCTACGTAAAGATTTACATAGCCTGTTACTTGAAGAACAGGGATGCAAATGGCGTCTGCTACATGGACGCTATTTGCGCCCCAGCGGCTGGAAGTCCACCAGCAGCCGAAGCCGGCCAGCAGCTCTGCGGACTCGCTGTGGAGCAGAGCTGGCCAGGGCTGGCGAGGATTCGGGGGGGGAGGGACGGATCGCCTCCCCACCCCCTGCAGACCCCCGCGGACCCAAGGTAAGGGGGGTTCGCACACCCCTACCATGGCCCGGTTCCTAACAGGCCACAGACCGGTACCGGTCTGCGGCCCGGGGGTTGGGGACCTGTGCTCTAGAGTCATGAAGACCAGAGAGGCCTAATTAAGTTGTTTCCACATGACTGTGGTTTTCTGGGCATCTAGCCGCCACCACCACCACCCTTCCAGGATTTTACTGTCCTCTTCTGTCTTTATGGGAAATGCTGGCTTCAGTATTGTTACTGATCAGCATTCATCTAACACAGGATTGCACAAGCACAGGCGCACGGGCCAAATCTGGCCCACCTGGTGGTCAAATCTGGGGAAAGAGTTCCCCACCCCCTTGTCCCAGGCCCAGCCCATTTCCCCTGAGCCCACCCATTTTCCCCCAACCACTGATCACCTGGTCATTTTACAGCTTTTGTGCAGCATTTCCCCCATTTCTAAAAGGTTGAAATGCCGCTCCAAAGGCTCAGGTACCGGCAGCAACAGCTCTAAGCTAAAACATGCTGGTAGTTTTGGTACATTTGCCTCTGCGCCCTTTGCTTTCAGTCCTGCTCACAGCTGGAATGTTGCCCCCCAAATCTCCTCTGAAATGGAATTTGGCTCTCCAGCTTGTGCTCTGAGTCCGTGCTGTAGGGTTGGCTGACCGTATGCAGGCTGGAACTGCAGCCTAGAGGGCACCTTGAATCTACACAACCTAAGGACAAATCTAGACAGGATGTTAATTGCAATTTATATACTTTTTTTTTTTTTTGCTATGTAAATAGTAGGGATGTCGGAGAATTTCTCCACGAATCTCCGGGGGGCTGAATGCCAACGCATTCGGCCCCCCGAAATTGGTGGAGAAACGGTCCGCCACCCCCCGCCACCCCCCCGGGATGGGACTTACCTTCAGCGAATGTCCCTCGCGGCGGCGGCGGCTCCCAGTGGCTCCCAGCGGTGGTGTGGCAGCGGCTGGTCTTCCAACTCGCTGCCTCCACCGCCATTTCCAAGTGGGAAAAAAAAAACAACCCAACAAACGTGATAGGCTATGTAAAGATTAACATAGCCTATCATGGCTAGATTTTCAAAAAACACCGTGATAGGCTACGTAAATCCTTACGTAGCCTATCACGGCTGACTTTGGAAAAAAAAAAAAAGCGCGTACGCAAATGGCGGCGCCCATGGACGCCGCCATTTGTGTTCCTTATTTGGGCACGGGTAGTCTACCTAAAGATTTACGTAGACTACAGCGAAAATAAGGGCAACGCTATTTGCGTTGCCCTTATTTTCGCCGTAGTCTACGTAAATCTTTACGTAGACTACCCGTGCCCAAATAAGGAACACAAATGGCGGCGTCCATGGGCGCCGCCATTTGCGTACGCGCTTTTTTTTTTTTTCCAAAGTCAGCCGTGATAGGCTATGTAAGGATTTACGTAGCCTATCACGGTGTTTTTTGAAAATCTAGCCGTGATAGGCTACGTAAATCTTTACGTAGCCTATCACGTTTTTTGTTTTTTTTTTAACTTTACTTTACTTTTTTCTTTCGCGGCCGGAGAGGCGGGGCACTCCCCCCCGGCCAGAATTTCGGCGGGGAGGGATGGGGCGCCCCCCCCGAAAAAAGCTGTGGGACCAGGTAAGGGACTTTCGTCCATCCCTAGTAAATAGCAGCCACAGGAAAGGCAAAGCAGCTTCAGAAACCCGGAGTTGGGATGGGGAAATGTAACTCTTTCTCTCCCTGCCACAGTCTGGACCCCACCCTCCATCCCAAGCCTCTCTGAAGCTGCTGTATGTATTTTGAGAATAGCTCTCACATTCTCACCAAGGGAGGCTGCTCAGACTTTCCCAGAGCTATTTGCTAAATAATAGCCAAAGGTCTCTGGGCGGTTCCCAAAAATTACAAAGCATAATGTGCATGTATATAAACATATGACATTTAAAAACAAATTATAACAGCTAAAAACAAATACTACCAGATACTGGGACCTGATAAAACAATTAACTTTGCATGTAGTTTGTCCCTCATCTACCAAGTTTGCAGAGGGACCAGAATACAGGTGGTTCTGGAGGGAAGGTGTTGAAAACTGGCTGCTAAAGGCCTTCTTCTAGATCATGCTTGATGTCTTGCAGCCAGTGCAAGCCACTATAGCATGGGTGGGGAACCCCAGGCCAGGGTGCCAAATCTGACCCTCCTTGGGTCCCAATTTGGCTCTCTGGGGCTCCCCAATTGACCACTCCCTTTCCCCCCGGCCCCAGCCACTTTTCCCAGCCACCCATCATTTGCCATTTCCCAGTTTTGTGCATTTTTTTCCATTCTAAACAGTTTACATTCTTCTCTTAAAGCTTAGCTACTGGCAACAAAGCTTTAAGCTACAATAGGCTGAGTTTTTTGGTCCCACCCCTTTTGTCTTTGGCCCTGCCCACCACTGGAATGCAGCCCCCAGAAGCTTGTCTGAAACTCAATTCAGCCCTCGGACTGAAAGAGGTTCCCCACCCCTGCACTGTACATCTATGTGGAATGAATAAAGAATAATATATGTGTGGCAAATCATCACAGCCCATATAGTGCAAAGATCGGGCCTTCCCTTCAGCGGTAGCGGCTTGGTAGTGGCAACAGAAATTTCCACACTCACCGTTGTCTGAGTGATGGCTGATGGTGAGGTTATGTGCAAACCACTGATTTTATTTTACTTTAAATCTGCTTTCCAAAAACTGGCAATTTATTTTCTGTGGTTCCATTTTGCCTCTTTACCCTCTTTCCCTAAAAATAGCTTTCTTTGGTACATATTTCAGCCTTAACTTTTTCTTTCTTTCTTTCATTCTTCTTTTCCTTTTTTTTTTTTCTTCACTTTTTTTTTTCTTTTTTTCTTCACTTCTCAAAAGAGAAGTTGGTGTTACCTGGAAACAGTTTAAATGCATATGTTGAAACATTTTCAGTAGTTTTGGATTAGAAAGACAATTGGGTGTTGAAAATTTAACAACAGAAGGGAAAATAAGAGATGAATTGCTAATAAAAATTGTGTTCCCTGTGGGATTAGATCTCATTAGTTTGTTTTAATTTAAGCTATACATTTTAACTACGGGGTCTTGCACAGTAAATGTACCTCCATTAGCAGAGACGGATTAAATAGGAGATTTCTTCAGTTTTCCCCTGCAAGTGTAAGAATCTTATTTGGAATTTAAAATAAATGAAGGAGGACTATAAAACACAAATGCGTCAGAGTAAAAACTCCAGGAGTGCTCACTTGACAGGCTGTATTCTATAAGCTGATACTGAAGCTGAAGCTCCAATATTTTGGCCACCTAATGTGAAGAGAAAACTCCCTGGAAAAGACCCTGATGCTGGGAAAGATTGAAGGCAAAAGAAGGGGACGGCAGAGGATGAGATGGCTAGATAGCATCACCGATGCAATGAATATGAACTTGAGCACGCTCCGGGAGAGAGCGCAGGACAGGAGGGCCTGGTGTGCTATGGTCCATGGGGTCACGAAGAGTCGGACACGACTGAACGACTGAACAACAACAACAACAACAACAACAGTTCTATAAGCTAATAGCAAACTCATTCCACAAGTGTGGATCCTTATGAAGTTAAAATGGCACTGTTTGAGCACAAGGAAGGGATCAGCAAGTTTAGAGGGACCCCAAAGTTTGCAGAAGTACAAACGATCTTTAGGAAAAGAAACGGGGGGGGGGGAACCAAAATCAGCCCCTTGAGGATAGAACATGCTCAGTGGATGCAGAAAGCTCAGAGTGATGGGGATAGCAGACAGAAAATTTGGGGTGGGGGTGGGAGTTGGAAATGGAATGAAGTATCCTGGAAGAGAGCATGGTTGGTTGGCTGGCTGGCTGAAGCCCTCAACAGAGCACTCCACTCAGGGCCAGAGTCAAAGGTAGGCATGGTGGGGCACTTGCCAAGGTCCACACCCCATCAGGGGCCCACTGACCAGAGCCCCTTGGACTTGCTCCTCCTCTTCAGCATTGCAACCTGCCTCTTCACCTGCCTCTTGCTCTGGCCCAGACAACAGTGGTGGTGAGAAGGAGCAGTAGATGCCCCGGCCTCCTTGCTCACTGCCTCTCTGCCTGTCAAGCAAGCAAGTGGCAGCAATGGTGAGGCTGAGGAGCAGTAGTAGCTGATGACAATGGCAGGGAGAAGCTCATCTCGCTGAAGGAGGGGACCCACTGAGGGTATCTTGTCCAAGGGCCCTCCAAACCCTGGAGTCGACCGACACTGACTCCACACTGCGAGACTTCATCATTGCTGCCTGCCTTCGTTTTGAAAAGATCACGGGGTTGTCACACACAACTGGCAGGGCAGCCTAAATAGCTGATGGGCCAACTTTGGTTTGATGGGTCATAATTCTCAAATCCTGCAGTCCTGCAGTATAGCATAGGTCCTACTGCTGTCTTTACATAGATGCCTGCCTTTGAACATCAGGGCAGGTTAGCCAATGGCACTGAGAGTTGGGGCAGGTAGAGAGATCAGAGGTCAAGGGGGAGATTGCAAAAGAAAGGTCAGAGGACAAGGAAAGAAAGAAAGAAAGAAAGAAAGAAAGAAAGAAAGAAAGACGGTTGAGAAGGAGGTCTATACATACCCCCTTGATGTTGGAGGGACTAACATCAAGGGGTTGAGCATTTCCATCTGCCTCACCCTACCCACCACCTTGGGGCCTGCTAAAGCCTGCTGCTTGAAGACCAGCGGTGGAGAAGGGCTGCTTGGTGGAGAGAGACTGAGTAACAACAGAACTTTGTGGCTACGTGGCGCTTGAAGGAGGGCTGGCAGTCTTTACCTCCCTGGGTAAGAGATGGGGAAGGGACTATGAGAGGAGACCCAGATGAAAGATGGGAGGAAGTAAGGCTGCCACAAGTGAGAGGTGTGGCTGCCCGCCAGTGTTTGTAGACTAACTGTGGAGAACCCATGTGGAATTTAATTACTTTTGTAGGAAGCGTTGCTTATATTTCTGGGTTATACTTTATTCTTTCTCCTGTTTAGAAGTCACTTGTTGGATTAGATTAGTTCATTTGTACTGTTTTATTGGATATTGTTTTATTGCATATTAGATATTTATTGGCCGGCATTATGGCTTTTTGTAATTGCTTCTATTGTATTTTTTGAATATTTATTGCTGTTTGATATGTTGTAAATTGTATTTACTGCTGTTTATTTGCTATGTTATGAGCCTCTTTGAGCACAACTTTGCGGAAAAAATGGCATATAAATAGATGAGACATACTGCTATGCTCTTGGCTAGTGCGTGGGGGTGGGTGGGGTGACCTGTGTGTGCACACAGGTGCATATAATTTATTTACAACATTTGTATACTATACTTCATAAACATTTATCCTAGAGTGGTTTACAATGCAATTTAAAATCCAAAACAGCCACACTATAAATACAGAATAAAACATTTAAAATCAATAAAGCAGTAAAGCCATGAAAAAAGCAAAGAGTGGAAAGCTTCAAAAATAAAGCACTCATAAAAATTAATCAAGTTTAATGAACTCATGAAAACGCCTAAGAGAATAAAAGCGTCTTAACCTGGTACCTGAAAGATAATAAAGTAGATTCAAATGAGTTCAGGTTTCTATACCTCTGACCTGCAGATTCTACAGTGGAACAGCTTTCTCCGAGTCACATGGATTCCGCTAACTAGTGGACTAGTTTTTTACTTGGGGGGGGATTTGCATTAATGTGCATTAGCGATAATGTGCATTAATGCTAATGCACATCAGTACAAGTAGAACAGAATTCTGGTTTAAAAAAAACCCATTTTGTCAATGAACGGATGGTAGAACGAAGGGCCTGATAATCCATGAAATGTAGATGGGATGGATTTAACAAAATGCATGCATCCTTAGTGCCAGGTGAGCTTCTTTGGGGAAAGTATTCCATAACTGCTGTGCCAGAGATGAAAATGCTTCATTGGCACACCTTATCTCTGGTGGCAAGGTTATGCTGGGTCTCAGTTGAAAATCTTAGGGATGTTCATACAAACACCCCTCACATGTTGAGAAGGCAGTGGGGTTGTACGCTGCAGACACTCTGTCCCCTCCACCAATGCACATTCAGACGGCATGTGAAGTGGTCTTACGCATATAACCAGCCTCCTTGCATAGAGAGTCTCCATGCATTGATACATTGTAGCAGAGTCTCTTTTCATGTGCATTGAGCATGTAGCAATCGGGATGGTGTGGCCACTGGGCACATCAGCAGTGGGAAGCAGGGCTAGCCTGTGTGGCCCTGTGATTCC
Source organism: Heloderma suspectum (assembly GCF_057233095.1). NCBI lineage: Eukaryota > Metazoa > Chordata > Lepidosauria > Squamata > Helodermatidae > Heloderma > Heloderma suspectum. The sequence goes on from NC_139459.1 coordinate 30,752,831, forward strand.
CCCCCATCCCCATTTCCCTTGTGTGTGTGTGTATGGGAGTCATTTGAACCCCCTCTCAATATTCAGGTTGATAAGTGAGTAGGTACTCCTTATTGATTTATGATTTACCTGTACAACACCCAGAGAACTTCAGTTATTGGGTGGTCTAAAAGTGCAAATTATTATTATTGTTATTGTTATTGTTATTATTAACATTTCTATAATGCCCAGTAGCTGGAGCTCTCTGGGCGGTTTACAAAGATTAAAAATATTAAAAATACAATATACCAAGATTAAAAACCATTTACATAAAAAACACATGAACGGATAATATACACAAAATAAACATATATCTAAAACAACTTCAAACAAACAATCTCAAAAACAAACAACCATAGCCATAAGACATTCCAGGATCGATTAAACACTTATCATATACTGCCGAATGCCTGGGAGAAGAGAAAGGTCTTAACCTGGCACCGAAAAGATAACAATGTTGGTGCCAGGTGGGCCTCATTAGGGAGATCATGCCATAATTTGGGGGCCACCACCGAAAAGGCCCTCTCCCTTGTTGCCGTTTTCTGAGCTTCCCTCAGTGTAGGCAGCTGGAGGAGGGCCTTAGATGTTGAGCGTAGTATACAGGTAGGTTCGAGTTGGGAGAGGCACTCCGTCAGGTATTGTGGTCCCAAGCCATGTATGGTTTTATAGGTTAAAACCAGCACCTTGAATCGGGCTCGGAAACATACAGGCAGCCAGTGCAAGCAGGTCAGAGTCGGTCTTATATGTTCGGACCTTCTGGTCCCCATTATCAATCTGGCCACTGCATTTTGCACGAGCTGCAGTTTCTCTGAACCATCTTCAAAGGCAGCCCCACGTAGAGTGCATTGCAGTAATCTAACTTGGAGATTACCAGAGCATAGACCACTGAAGCCAGGTTATCTCTGTCCAGATAGGGGCATAGCTGGGCCACCAACAAAAGTTGGTAGAAGGCACTCCGTGCCACTGAGGCCACCCAAGCGTCAAGTGACAAAGATGGCTCAAGGAGAACCCCCAAGCTACAAACCTGCTCCTTCAGGAGGAGTGCAACCCCATCCAAAACAGGTTGAGCACCCTCCATCCGGTCAGAAGAACTACCCGCTAACAGCATCTCAGTCTTGTCTGGATTGAGTTTCAGTTTATTAGCCCTCATCCAGTCCATTGCCACAGCCAGGCACTGATTTAGCACATCCACAGCCTCACCTGAAGAAGATGAAAAGCAGAAATAGAGCTGCGTGTCATCAGCATACTGATGACAATGCGCCCCCAAACTCCGGATGACTGCACTCAACGGTTTCATGTAGATGTTAAATAGCATGGGGGACATAACTGACCCCTGTGGTACTCCATACTGGAGAATCCATGGGGCCAAGCAATATTCCCTAAGTATCACCTGCTGGAGCCAACCATCCAAGTAGGAGTGAAACCACTGCAATACAGTGCCTCCCACTGCCAGCTCACACAATCGTCCCAGAAGGATACCATGGTCGATGGTATAGAAAGCCACTGAGATATCAAGGAGAATCAACAAGGTCACACTCCCCCTGTCTCTCTCCCAACATAGGTCATCATACGGGGCGCCCAAGGCTATGTCCATGCCAAAACCTGGCCTGAACCCCGACTGAAATGGATCTAGATAATCCATCTGTCAGGAGCGCCCTAGCTGCCTCTTACAGTCCCCTCCAATAGCCAACTCAAGACACAGACGAAAAGGATTCTTTCCAAGGCTTTATTCCTTTTACAACTTAATGACTCTTTCAGATGCTAATCACCAACGACTAAGCAAGGAACTGCACTGGGGTAGTTAGCAGAGAATCCTAAGCTCCAAGTAAGGCAGTTGGTCCCTATTTTAAGGAGGAGGGCGGGAAGACTTTGAACATATGGGCTATGGAGAGGTCCTCCCTCTTACCCTTGGGTCCTCGGGACACGACCATTGTTTTAGCGCCAAGCGAGCAGAGAGCCTCCTCTAGGCGCCCTCCATCTGGCGCCGCTCCCTGCGTCTGCGCTGAGCACCCAGCAAGGCCCCATCCCCCGCTTTCTCACTGCCAGGGTCACTATCTTTCTCAGGAATGCAGGCAGGAGGAATCCCTCCTTGCCGCTGTGCCTGTGAGAAATGAGTGAGCTCCTCTCCCACGGGTTGTTGCTCTTCCTCAGAATCAGAACTGCTCTGGGGCTCTATGGGCTAAGTTTCCACCCTGACACCATCTCATCCAAGAGTGTCTGGAACTGATTGGTAACCACCCACTCAAGAATCTTGCCCAGGAAAGGAACATTTGCCACTGGCCTAAAATTACTAAGATTATCTGAGTCCAGGGACGGTTCCTTTAGGAGTGGTCTCACTACTGCCTCTTTGAGGTGGCCCGGGACCACCCCCTCTCGCAAAGAGGCATTAATCACCTCCCTGACCCAGTCAGCTGTTTCTTTCCTGCCAGTTTTTATCAGCCAAGAGGGGCAAGTATCCAGTACAGAAGTGGTTGCATGAACCTGTCGAAGCAACTTGTCAACGTCCTCAAGCTGTACCAGCTGAAACTCATCCAGGAGAACAGGACAAGGCTGTGCTCTGGATACCTCACCAGATTCACCTGCTATAACACTAGAGTCTAAGTTCCGGCGGATGCAAGAGTTCTTATCCTGGAAGTGCCTAGAAAATGCAGTACAGCAGGCCTCAGAGGGATCTGCAGTGTCTTTAGGGCCGGCATGTAATAGCCCCCAGATGACTCTGAAAAGCTCCGCTGGGCAGCAGACAGAAGATGCAATAGAGGCAACAAGATGATTTTTTTGCTGCCCTCACTGCCCCTGAATATACTTTACCATAGGCACATACCAGCATTCAACTGCATCCACTAGGAGTTCTTCTCCATCTGTACTCAAGCTGTCTCCTATTTTGTTTCATCTCTTTCAGCTCTGGGGTATACCACAGAGCAGTTCGAGCTCTACTCAGGAAAGGGTGCTCAGGAGCAATCATGTCAACCGCCCGGGTCATTTCTGCATTCCACAGATCAACCAGGGTTTCCACAGGAGAGCCCGCCATATCAGCCAGAAACCTCCCCAGAGTCCTCTGGAAACCATCCGGATCCATTAGCCCCCAGGGGCGGAGCATCTTAATAGGTTCCCCACCCTTGCAGAGGGGAAAAGCTGCTGTAAGTCTAAACCTCAGCAGGTAATGATCTGACCATGACAAGGGGACTGATGCAAAGTCCTCCACCTTCAGATCACCATCTCCATGTCCAGTTGCGAAAACCAAGTCTAGAGTATGCCCAGCTACATGCGTCGGGCCGATGACATGTTGGGACAGTCCCATGGTCATCATGGAGGCCATGAAATCCTGAGCCGCCCCAGACAAGGTGCCCTCAGCATGAATGTTGACATCCCCCAGAACCAACAGGCTGGGGGATCGCAACAGCACACCAGAGACCACCTCCATCAGCTCAGATAGGGAGTCTGTTGAGCAGCGGGGTGGGCGGCACACCACCAGAGTCCCCAATCTGTCCTGCTGGCCCAACACAAGGTCCAGAGCAGTAGTCACATGGACAGGGAGCCTGCAGAGGAAGATGGAATTCCTATGGACCACAGCAACAACCCCTTCCCAGCCTGCAGGTCTTCCCTGATGCTGAACCAAGTACGCCAGTGGGCAAAACTGGAAGAGACTAACTCCTCCCTGCTCACCCACTCAGGTCTCGGTTATACATGCCAGATTGGCCGCCTCATCCCCTATTAAGTCATGAATGAGGGAGGTCTTACTTTGAATCAATCTGGCATTTAAAAGCAGCATCCAGAGACCCAAGGGCAGGCTGATAGCACAACCACCATGCCTGTGGCTGGGGAGAGGGCTGGAACACGGCACAGCCATTAACTGTCTGGCTGTGCCCTCCTCCCAACACCATATCTCCCTTGACCCGTACCCACACTAATTGGGGCCCCCTCAAGTGCCCCGACTTGGCCATATATCCTCTCACCCAGGCACATAATAGGATCCTAGCAAAACAGACACAAAGCAACACAAACACAACAACAACCAACACCCACACGTAGAAGCCACAAGAACCAGTCAACCCAGTGTTAGGGAGGTGGCCTTTGCCCTTGAGTCTCCCCCTGAAGCAGCTCCCCTGCCTTTGGCGGCCCCGCCTTTGGTCAGAGCTTGGCAGATAAGAGTCTTCCCAGGGAGCTTGGGCCCAACCGGCTCGAATCAGCCATAATTCGCGAAGGGAAGTTTTTTTCTTTCCCTCTTCTTCAGCTCCAGCCAGGGGGGTGGCTTCTCATTGGCAGCTACACAGTCCCAGGCAGGGCCAATTAGGTGGTAAGTTGGCACACCTGCCTCTGTTGGACGTCCCGGCTGCCTTCCCCTGCCTGGTCCAGGCTTCGAATGGCTGACTCGGCATCAGAACTGGGCAGATAAGAAATGATGATGACTAAAACAATACTGCCAACAACACCTTATTAATCCAAGCTATCAAATGCCAGATCAAACAAAGCATTTATTTTAACTAAAAATACACTCGAAGAACTATTCAAGTTCAAAAGGTACAAAATAATTACAGCCTTTAGATAAATATATGCAAAAATAGTTTGGGTTTCTTGCCAAAATGAAGTCTGATAGACCTTCCCTCTCTATATGTCTGGTATTCAAAAAATGACCACTGCTCCTAGAAGATTCTTGGGCATATGGAAAGCCTCCAATAGGAGGGAGCTAAATAATGGCGCAGCCCATGAATGATGTGGCTCAGGAATGCTCTTCTATGCATTGCTTGCCCAGCACTGATGGTCAGATATCTAACACAGGGTGTCAAATGCAAAATACAGTATAGCCAACTTCAAACATAGGATATCAAATACAAATGTTAACTACCCAAATTTGAATGTTTATTAGATGATTGATCATAGAATCATAGAATCATAGAATCATAGAATAGTAGGGTTGGAAGGGGCCTACAAGGCCATCGAGTCCAACCCCCTGATCAATGCGGGAATCCAAGCCAGAGTATCCCCGACAGATGGCTGTCCAGCCTTGTCTTGAATGCCTCCAGTGTGGGAGAGCCCACCACCTCCCTAGGGAATTGGTTCCACTGTTGTATTGCTCTAACAGTCAGGAAGAGTGATGCAAGAGCCCACTTAGTGCTGGGCTCTGTGGAGTCTTTGTGGGGGAAGAATTCATTTCAGTGTGAATATTGGGGGGTATCCAAGAGGACCGTTCCACCTCTGCTGGCTCCATTGCACTCACGAGAGCGACCACATGCACAATGGGGCTTTCGGACTTCTAAAAATAACCCCTAAAATGAGCAGCAATCCTTGTTTCCGGATTGGGGCAGGTCAGTGGAGCAACCTTCTACAACCTCGGCTGATCTGACCTGTTTTGGAAATGAGCGGTTTTGCTCATTTGGGGTTATTTCAGAAGCACAAAAGCCCTGTTGCACAAGGGGTTGCAACCGTGAGTGAATGGGCACAGTAGGATACTGCCCTAATCAGAGCTGTTTTCCCCCACATCATGGTGATGTAATGTTTGGTTCTGTACAGAGAACAGGCATTATTATTATTATTATTATTATTATTATTATTATTATTATAAGAAAATTTATGTAAAGTTATGTTGTTCTGAGCCATAATAATAAGCTTGGAACAATTCAGATGAAAACTCTTGTTATTTCAGATTTTTAAAGTAGTTTCTCTTGTGCAATCACAACAGCACCATCCTTGACAGCCCATAGACTCTACGTGCTCCTCTAACTCGCTCTTTTGAAATCTCCAGCCCCCACTGTACTGATTGTCGGAAAATAAAGAGACTCTCTTTTTACAATGACATTTCACAGCATCTTTGTTAATTAGCCACATCAACTGGCATTCATTTTCTTAAGTGCATGTTAACTCTACATTACCCTATGTTTTCCCAAACATATCTCTAAGAACTGCTGAGTTCGAGTACATAATGGAGGTGTGCGTACAACAGATGCACCTCAAGTCCTCAGAAACTATCCAAAGGCCATTTGTAAAACTTGTTTGGTTACAAAGAGAAATGAAGAAGTTAGGATGGAGAATATGTGAGCAAAATAAGGCCTTTGGTTAGGGACGTATGAGAAATTCATTTCAGTTTGTTTTTGATCCGGATTTATCCAGGTCACACCTTCCGGACAGAACATGGACTTGAATGCAAACTGCATTTTTCCAACAGCATGCGTACATTTGAAAAATGCACATAAAAATGTGTACTTTTGAAAAAAATGCAAAGGAGATCATTACCTTGTTGTGGTGCTGGAGCTTGAGCTCCTCAATGACGCCATGAGCTAAACCATGAAGGGACACCCAAGACGGGAAGGTCATGGCAGAGAGGTCAGACTAAATGCGATCCCCGGGGAAGGAAACGGCAACCCACCCCAGTATTCTTGCCATGAAAACTAAATGGATCAGTAATCATGGATGATATTCTGGAGGTGATGGACTCGACCTTGGGGGAGCTGGGAATGGCGACAGCCGACAGGAAGGTCTGGCGTGGGCTAGTGCATGAAGTCACGAAGAGTCGGAAGTGACTGAGTGAATAAACAACAACAACACACTTTAATCAATGGGGAAATATTTTATTTATTTATTTATTTATTTATTTATTTCATTTCTATACCGCCCAATAGCCGAAGCTCTCTGAGCGGTTCACAAAAATTAAAACCAAACAACACACAATAAAACAATTTAAAATATATAGAACTTTAAAACCACAATATAACAATACAACCACAATAAAACCTGGCAGCAGTACAGGAGTTTAAAATACAGATTTAAAACAGCAAAGGTAAAAGTTTAGAAAGCTAAAATGTTAAAATGCCTGGGAAAATAAAAAGGTCTTCACCTGGCGCCGAAAAGAATACAATGTAGGCGCCAGGCGAACCTCACTAGGGAGCTCATTCCACAGCCGGGGTGCCACAGCAGAAAAAGCCCTCCTCCTAGTAGCCACCCGCCTCCCTTCCTTTGGCAGGGGCTCTCGGAGAAGGGCCGCTGATGATGATCTTAAGGAAAGAATGTGTATGTTTCAAAAATGTGCACAATAGAGGTATACATTTGGGGAAATACGCACAAAAATATGCACACATTTTCATAGGAAAAGAAAAAAAATCTAATATGGACACGAGACAGAACGAGCTTTGAAGTGGAATTTGGAGAACTTTGACAAACTCAAGTTTTATGTACACCATCCCTATTTTTGGTCAACCTTGACTGTTCAGCATTCCATTAGTTCTTTTGTCAATCTGGTTGCAACCAGTGGTGAAGCGCATTTTGAAGTGCAGGCGCTCATAACGACAACCTCCATGGCTGATGGGAGTTGCAGTCCAACAGATCTGGTGGGTCCAGACTGGGGAAAGCTGTTCTAGTGATTTTTTAGTGGCTACATACAGAAAAGTACCCTGTCCCATTGCATTCTTTTTCACTTCTTTCCTTTTATTTATTTTCTCGCACTTCCCTTGCATATGCATTTCCTTCTCTGAAAATTATGTGTTTGGGGTTCCCCCACCCCACCCCACACATTTTGTTCCTTTATAAATGCTCATTTTCACTTTTTGCATTCAATAGATTTGATGCAGTTTAATAGGGGGAAAGGGGACAGACTCTGAGTGATTATAAAATAGCTTTGTTCTCCCTGTCCAGCTCCCAATGTAGGTCATCTACGAGGGTGACCAAGGCTGTCTCTGTCCCAAAACCAATCCTGAAGCTAGACTGAAATGCACCTAAGTAATTGGTTCCATCCAAGAATCCCTGAAGCTGACTTTCCAACACCACCTTGCCCAGAAATGGAATATTTGAAACTGGTTGGAAATTCTCCAATGTGGTGCAATGCGGAGAGGGTTTCTTCAATACAGATCTAACCACAGCCATCTTAAGCTTCACTTTCTTCAAAGGATGCATTAGCCACTCTCCTAAGGGAGCAATCGTATGGCCACTAGACAGCGGCTAGACGGCCATAGGATATGGTGTTTTCCGGGAACCGACCTCGGAGCCCATGCTCCAAGGTCAGTTCCCGGAGAATCAACCTCCCCACACATCCATGCTGCCTCAGAGGCAGCGCAGAACAGCCCCATCCTCCGTGCTTGCAAGAAGAGCATGGAGCTGCCAAAAAGGGGCATGGCTGGGGGCATTTTGGGGTGGGGAGGATGTAGCTGCGTGTACAACCCATCCAATGCATCGTACAGCGGACTCCTTCCTCGCTTCATGCTCCCGTGCCTAAAGAGCTGCAATCGGCTGACTAGCCAAAGAAGCAGGGCAGGAGAAGCGCTGAGGGAAGGATCCTCTCCATGCTTCTCCTGCCCTGCTTTGGATAGGCGGTCACCTCCAAGTTCAGAGGCGGCCACCTATGTAGTTAGGGTTACGCCCTAACTCAGTCAGTCAAGCCTCCTTTGGTTAGGGATGGGCGAGAATTTTATTTCAGTTTGGTTTTGATAAGAATTTACCAAAAATTTTCAATATTCAGAACAAAAAGAACTTCAGATTTTTTTTATTTTTTTTTTGTTAATCAAGTATGGGAGAAACTGAAACTACCAGATTGATCCACCCAGGCCCAGGATTTTGAGTGCTTCAGGGTGCAAACCTATGGAGATAGTTGTCAGCCTCTGAATTCGGAGGCTGATCACTGCCCAATGCAAGACAGCCAGAGCACAGAGGTGATTGTCACCTCTGTGCTCTGGCCACCCTGAATGTTTGGCTAGACAGGCAATTTCGTCTCTCTAGCTGGGGAGCTTCGGAGCTGGAGAAGAGAGGCTGCGTGGTGCGCAGGAAGCTGCATAACACAGGTCCCACAGTCTCCTCCCCTCCCCGCCCCCAAGACCACCTCCTGTTCCCCATCTCCATGCTGCATTTCCAAGCACGATGTAGCGGGTGCAGAGAGAGCCATGAGAGAGCAGGGAGTATGGTTTCTGGCCTCCCAGGTTGAAGCCTTGATTCAGACCTCAGAGCCCAGAAAATTAAAAAACCTATGTCCCTCAGACACTGTCTGGGGGACGTAGGATTGCTTTCTCACTCTTAAAAGTCAGCATTTGAATCCCTGTGCATTCAAGCATGTTAGTGCTGAATTAGGGTTGCCACCTCTTTTTTCTGACCAGCTCCTCACCTTTTACAGTTATATGGCAAGCCAGTACATATGGGAGAGAAATTAACTCACTTCACATTTTAATGTGAACTTACATGATTTCAGACTTTCAAACCACTATGCAAACCGAAACTCAGGTTATCCTTACAGATTCACACTTGTCCAAGTTTTACAATGACCAAATTCTCCAATCAAAAAATGCATACAAAAATGTGTATGTTAGGAAAGATAATGTTAAAAATGGAGTACATTAGGGAAATTGCTTGTATATTAGGCACAGGTCATACAAAAATGCATGCATTAAGCAAAATGTGCACAAACATACAGATGACTTTTCCTACAAACCTTTTTAAAAGGATCAAAGTTTGGGACAATACGTGTACAGATTTTCATGCTTTTTACCTTTATAAAAAAATCTCAGTTTTTAAGATGAACCAAAGTTAAGACTGGAAAAGTGGGTAATGGAGAGAAACCAAATGGACATATTTGGCCATACCTCTCTCCAGGACTTGAGCAGAGGTTTTTCCAGTGCTGCTTCTCAGTCCTCTTAAACTGGAGATCCCAGTGGATGCTGGTGGCTCCAATGTCAGTGGGGCAGTGAATCTGCTCCAGATTACAGTCAGAGCCCGCCAAAGCACCTTGGACAGCTCCTTTAGAGTTCTGACTGGTTCTGACTGAAACTCGGAGCAGATTCACCACCTCACTGACACTGGAGCCACCAGCCTCCACTGGGAAGTCCCAGGGATAGAACATGGGGCCGTCCACACACAAGACAGTTGCTCTACCACCTAGCTGTGTGGATTCTCCCAGCAATCATTGCCTCTTCCAACCTCTCTTTTGTACAAACTCAACTGGAGGCCTTACTCCCAAGGAGCTGTTCCTTGGTGTGCCCACTCCCTTCCAGGAGGAATGGTCTGACTTTCGTTTGGAGTACACTTCTCCCCAGTCCCCAACTCTCTCATTTGAGCCAAACCATCCATAGCTGAGTGAGCAAAAAACCGAGTGGTCGCTTTAGGGGGTGGGGGGATGAACTCTGCACCTTTTGCTGAGGAACTATTTTTTTTCTCTGTTTGAACATTGCTATTTATTCTATAAACAGCAATGTTCAAACAGAGAAAATGGGCCATGGTGGCTTAGTGGCGGGCCGCGGTGGCTTAGTGGTTAAGACGCTGAACTGCAGACCGGAAGGTCGGCGGGACAGCAGTTTGAGACCCGAGTGCCGCGTGAGGGAGTGAGCTCCCGTCTTCAGTCCCAGCTCCTGCCAACCTAGCAGTTCGAAAGCAAGAAATTGCAAGTAGATAAATAGGCGCCGCTTCGGCGGGAAAGGTGACAGCATTCCGTGCACCTCGGTGTTCAGTCATGCCGGCCACATGACCACGGAGCGTCTTCGGACAGCGCTGGCTCTTCGGCTTAGAAATGGAGATGAGCACCACACCCTAGAGTCGGACACGACTGGTCCTTTTGGTGGACTTTACCTTTTTTACCTTTTATTTATTCTATACATAACTGGCCAGGATAAAATCTGAACATTCCCTTTATGGGAAATATCAAAGAGGTGTACTACAACCTAATTTATTCCAAAGTCCTGGAGAGATCCAGAATGATATATTTATTAAAATGTCCTGCTTACAGTGGCACAGGAACAGAACCCCGGGGATTTAGCCAGGGTTAGTATTAAAGGCATGGTCAGTAGGCAGTCCAAGGTCCAGGGAAGAGCCAGGTAATCAGGGAAATACAAAACAAGGAGCTGATGCACAGACATCATTCCACCATTTTATACCTAAGCCTGAGTCTTCAGAGCTCCATCCAGAGCACAGCTACAGGCCATCAGTGTCACCTGAAGAATGGTCTACTTGTGAGTAGAGCCTTGCTCATACCTTACTCACAAGGAGGCCTTATTCCTTAGGTGGGTGCTTCTGTGTGTGGTAGCCAGCTGAGCCCACACCTTTAGGTACCTGTGCTTCCTGGAGCTAGTGGTTGCTTAGCTCCTGCCCCTGAGTCCAAGAGGGGGCTTAGCGTGGAAAATATGACAGCAGTCTCTTCCGAGGGCCCAGGATCCCCTGATCTGCCTCAGGGTCCCACAAAGAGGCGTCGGTGTCCTCTAGAGGGGGCAAGTCATAGAAGCCCAAGGGCAGTGATGAGCCCCCTAGGGGGCAAGCAGAATGGAAAAGCCAGCGTGAGTGAAAGCAACAGTTATGGCAACATCAGAGTCAGTGCTGGAGAATGAGTTGTTTATGTATGAAAGATGCATTTTTTTCCTCAAAGCCACAGTTCATTGTATTGGCCCATTAAGCTGGTAAATTACAACTGTTTTGTTAATGTTCTTGGATCAAAACAGATAGGTCGCTGCAAAAAGCTGATCACCAAAATAGACTGATATGGTTTAGTGGCGTCTTTCATGGAACATATGCTCTCTGAAACATGGAGAAATGCTTCTTTGTTAATCCAGTTGTTCGATGTCGAAAAATGCAACATGGTTTCTCGCATTTTCAGAATCTTTTTTTTCTTTTTTCTTTTGAGGGAGCAGCTCCCAAAAAAACCTGAAACAGAAGCTTATGGAGTCTGCTTTGAAGGATTACCGTCTTAAGATGTACATTGTTTTGGAAGAAGTGATATAACGGGGAGAGAGAGAGAGAGAGAGAGAGAGAGTTAAGGGGATTGTGTTCGGATGAGAGTGAAATATTTATAAAAAACAGATTTGTGCCAAAACTACATGAAAGCCACAGGGGAGAACAATAAATCAATGCTTTCAGCGTGAACTGCACTCATACCGTGCATGATTTAGAGCTCAAGCCAGCGAAGAGAAAATTATTGTGGTGGGTGGGGCAGAGGTTGCAGGGGACCGGTTGGTTAGCAGGGGTAATACCTGTACTAGATGGAGTCACAGTCTCCTGAAAGGATTGAGGGAGGGTGCTTCTGCACTTGAAAACATGTTGTGAAACATTTCTTGGGAATATGAAGGGTTGTTGTTGCTGGGGCAAGAGAAATGGCCCAAAGAGTAGAGCACCCTTCCCCATTCTGGTGCCCTCCAGATGTTTTAGACTACAACTTCCAGAAGCTCCAGGCAGCATGGCCAATGGTCAGGGATGATGGGAGTTGTAGTTGAAAGCATCTGGAGGCACCATGTTGGGGAAGGATGGGGTAGAGCTTCTTCCCAATGAAGGGCTGGTAGAAATTTGTAGACTCATAGAAGTTTGTACTTGAATGATGCTTTGAAGAGGCTGAGGCAGTAAAAATCACCTCCAGAGGGTAGCTATGCCTGGCCCGCGCAAAAGACTTCTGGAAGACTCAACCAGCTGCATTGACATTATAACTTGGGAAACTATCTCAATGAATCAGCTTCATTGTTTAATAGTATGCATTGCATCCCTAGTGGATGATTTTTCACCCTCCTTCAGCCCCCTCATTGGTAACACTATCAAGCTTCAAATGGCCTGGGTCCTGATTATCTCCGGGAGCTTCTCCTCCGCTGTGGAAAACACACTCTCCCAACATATAGAGGCCCTTCTTACAGTATTAGAATGATTTTATAAGCAGCATCCCCCCTGTCCCAAACTAGGTGGTGTTATCTGTAACTTGGCTTGTTGCTGTTTTGTTGTGGGGAAGTTCCTGAAAAATAAGCAACACCTCCAACCAATCAGTGGTGCTGTTCCATGATCTTTGTGCTAAGCTAAGGTTCTATCTTCTCCTTGGAGAGGCTCCTGAAAAGTGCAGATCTACGCTGGAGGCCTGTGCTGCTTGGATAATGTGCAAGTCATGGATAAAGTCCCTAAGCAAATATTACAGTGTCTTATGTGGAGAGTTATCCCCACGCCGGCCTTTTCCACTGTAGCCCCAGAACACTGGAATGCCCTTCCATAGGGGAGATCTGATGGCCGTTTCCACGCTATCCTTCCAGATTCATTTTAAGACCTTTTTTTTTCTTCTTTTTTTTGTCCTAACTATGTTTCAGGCTTCAACTCAGAGAGACGCAGTCAGACCTTGTGGAGGATGAATCAAACCACTCATCAACTCCTATCCAAGAGATTTCCAGCGCAGAAGGAGGCAGGTACAAGACAAGACCACTCAGTCACACTATACTGCCAGGTTTCAAGCCAGAGTACCACCTTTTGAAGCCCCTGGAACTGCTCAAGGGGAGTGCACTCACAGGCGCTGTACTCACTGTTGCACATAAGGGCTCAGCAAAGCTCTAGGTTTTGTTGGATCAGCATCTGCCTTCCCTAGGAGCTCCCACTAGAATCTCTGACAGGTCCTGCGGAGCCTGAGTCTGACACTGCTTCTGTCGAGTGGTTCTAGGTACTCTGGACCTGTAACACACAACCTGAAACCCATTACTTGCTTCGGAGCGATTCTAGCTTTGTACCTGCCTAGTCTGGCAGAGTGCCCCATCTTAGTCTAGCAGGGTCAAGGCAGGGTGGAAGGAGGAATTGTCTGGATTGGCATGCTTTGTCCACTCTGGATCCAGCCATCAAAAGAGTCCAGGTTCTGAGCAGTCTGGCTAGCACATTTAATGCTTTCTCCAAGCTTCCTTGTCCAGTCCCAGTAAGCACAGGGAAGCAAGGCTTCCCACCATTGCTACCAGCATTTCAGACTTGATTCAGCCAGTACCCCTACACTTGATCCAACCAATGGCCCTACACTTCCAGACACTGAAAGATTTCAGAACCTAGAGGTCTAGTCTAGCCAGCATCTTCACCCTTCTCTCCAAGCCTTCTCACCCAGGCCCAGTAAGTACAGGCATGTGAGGCTTCCCACCATCACTATCAGGCTTGATCCAGCCAGTGTGCCAATATTTTACTATGGCCTTGCAATATACGGGACATCGGAGATCCATGATCAGATCTCTCAATTTTTATATTTTTACTTAAATCAACTGCAGGTGGAGGTAGGTACTCAATTGGATTGGAGTTTTAACCCTTTCCATGCTCCCAAAGACCCACCAGAAAAAAAATAGGTATGATACTTGAATTATTTTTCCCAGCAGGCAAACAGGGGCTTAAAGGGGGGAGGGGGAGTTAGATTTGGATAACAGTTAAAGCACAAAAGGTTACCCTGGCCCTGTTCCTGTTCACAAGCTCCTTTTCAAATCAGAGCCTCTCCACACACACACACACACACACACACACACACACACACCAGTCCCTGTTGGCAGAACAGTGAGAACCTGACAAGGCTGAACTGTGTGGAATCCTAGCTAAAGGAACACATTTTACCCTGGATAACTCACACTGGGTCAAAGGAATAAGAAAGCTTGAATTTATTACAGGAAATACATGCTGTATAGGAGGGTCCCCAACTCAAGATGGAGGGAGACCCAAAGAGATGTCTCCTCTCTGAGAGGCAAGAGCACAAAGAAGAAGAAGAAAGCAGGAAGTGAGGTCAGCAACCCTAAGAATATCAGTCTAGCATTGGAAGGAAGATCAGCACAGATCAGAGGACAGTCCAGGGCGCTTGGAGTTCCTCTGTCTATCTCTTCTCTTTCCCTGCAGACACATCAGTCCTTTTCTTTTCTTTTTGGAGCTTGCTGAGTTGCACCCACATTTCCAATAGTCCCGTGGCTGGGTTTAAATAAAAAGTTAAAAGCTGGAAAATCTGACCTCCAGAGCTCCCATGCTAGATGTAGTTTGGCCCAGTGTAATTTTCAGCTGCCTTTTAGGTCTAAGTATGAAAACACTCTAACTAAAAAAACTGCTTTCAATAAGCTTGACTTTGCTGAGCAACAAGGCGTGCTGAAAAGTCAAGCCGAGCCAGAAAGGTAAGAAAGCTAACAGTTTGCAATTTTCACAGCATACATCCAATAAACACCTGCTTTATAGACCAAATCAACAATATAACTTTTTTAAAAGCTTCTACAAAATATAAAGTATTTGGGCAGAAAGAAGGTGTGGATAAAAGAAATTGCTCATTTCATAGGACACCCAGCGATGGCAAAATGGAAGCCCTGCTAGATTTCTTAAAGTAGTTGTGGATGTTCCCTCTAAACCTGAGGTATTCCGTGAAATGTTATGTCTTATTCATAGCTCAGGGGAAGGGGCCAAGGATGGAGAAATGGAACAGTACCTTCATTTTTCTCATGCTGAGGTTGCTATACAACATTTCTCATTGTTTAGACAAACTTGTTTGCAATCTCTAGTTTATTTTCTCCTGCCAGTTCATCTGGTCTTACCAGGAACATCATTTAGGGAGAGTGAGAAGCATCCTTCATCTTCTCCCCACCACATTTCCACCCACAGATGATTATCCACAGCAGCTCTGGCAAATGCAACAGTTCTACACATGCTATTAAACAGGCTTACACAGGAGATACTGTATGTGTGCTAACGGAGGCCCAATCCCTGACATTCCCACTTAAATGAACTCAAGTTGCAGGGCCGGAAAAGATAGCTCTGACTCAGTATGTTCATAACAAAGGTTTGGCAAAGTATGGAAACTGTTTACAGCGCACAAAATATCTAGGGCTGTATTGCACCTTAATTTCAAGGATGATTTCTTGGGGTAATGGTTTCTGGTATATGTTGACTCTGCAAGGGGGATGTGTAAAAGGCCTGCTCAACTTAGTCATTCATAGAAAGGAAGAGGAAGAGAGATGGTTAGTTCCAGATTTAGTCATACTTAGAGAGACCCATTGAAATCAATGGGACTTAAGTTAGCCATGATCAACTTAAGTCCCTCCGATTTCAGTGAGTCTACTGTAAGCTACTGGATAGCTTCTTTAGAGTTCTGACTGAAACCCAGGATGGAGTCACCAGCCTCCACTGGCCTTCATCATGGCAGGGTATGTGACTGTGAAAGAAGGGTGTAGGGTCAGAAGTGTTCCTTTATTACATTTCTATGCACTCTCCCTTGTTGCCACCTTCCGAGCCTCCCTCGGAGGAGGCACCTCAAAGAGTACCATACAGCGCAATCTTATGCATGTTTAGACAGAAAAAAGGCCTACAACTCTCAGCATGCCCCAGCCAGCATAGATAGCTAGGGAGTGCTGTCTAAAAATGCAGAGAATTGCACTATTAGATGATGAATGTAGTATTCGAGTGTGTGTGTGTGTGTGCGCGAAAGAGAAGGGAGGAGGGGGAGCGGGGAGGGAGAGATGATAACTCTTGCTGTCTCTGGGACAGAGACAACTCTGGGAATGCTGTAGACATCATATACCTCGACTTCAGCAAAGCTTTCGACAAAGTGCCCCATGATATCCTGATGAGCAAACTAGCTCAAAGTGGGCTAGATGAAACAACGATCCGGTGGATCCACAGCTGGCTACAGAATCGGACTCAAAGAGCGCTTATCAATGGGACCTTCTCAGACTTAGGAGAGGTAACAAGCGGGGTACCACAGGGCTCAGTCCTAGGCCCAGTGCTCTTCAACATTTTTATTAATGACTTGGAGGAGGAGGTGCAGGGAATTCTGATCAAATGTGCAGATGACATAAAATTGGGCAGGATAGCTAATACTTTGGAAGACAGAAACAAAATTCAAAGTGATCTGGATAGACTGGAGCGCTGGGCAGAAAACAACAGAATGACATTTAATAGGGATAAATGCCAAGTTCTGCACCTAGGAAAAAGGAACCAAATGCACAGTTACAAGATGGGGGATACGTGGCTCAACAACACTACAAGCGAGAAGGAGCTTGGAATTGTTGTCGATCACAAGCTGAATATGAGCCAACAATGTGATGTGGCTGCAAAAAAGGTAAATGCTATTTTGGGCTGCATTAATAGAAGCATAGCTTCCAAATCCCAGGAAGTACTAGTTCCCCTCTACTCAGCACTTGTTAGGCCTCATCTGGAGTACTGTGTCCAGTTCTGGGCACCACACTTTCAGAAGGATGCAGACAAACTGGAGAGGGTTCAGAGGAGGGCAACGAAGATGATCAGGGGACTGGAAACAAAGCCCTATGAAGACAGAGTGAAAGAACTGGGCATGTTTAGCCTTGAGAAGAGAAGACTGTGGGGAGATATGATAGCACTCTTCAAGGACTTGAAAGGTTGTCACAGAGAAGAAGGCCAGGATCTCTTCTTGATCATCCCAGAGTGCAGGACATGGAATAATGGGCTCAAGTTACAGGAAGCCAGGTTCCGGCTGAACACCAGGAAAAACTTCCTGACTGTTAGAGCAATACGACAATGGAACCAATTACCTAGGGAGGTGGTGGGCTCTCCCACACTGGAGGCATTCAAGATGAGGCAAGACAGCCATCTGTCAGGGATGCTCTGACTTGGATTCCTGCATTGAGCAGGGGGTTGGACTTGATGGCCTTGTAGGCCCCTTCCAACCCTACTATTCTATGATTCTATTAACTCCCTTGGCGATCTGTTGTCCATACGGTTTCAGTTCTCAGCCATGGAATCACTGACTCCTGCAGTTTGGCTCATTTCCCTGAGTTATCTACTTAACATTTGACATTTTCTGGTACAGGTTGCCCCAGGGCTAGCCTCACCCAGTTTTGAGTGATGCACTTTTAGTTCTTGCTTTCTGTTTGTGACATAATTGTGTTTGTGACACAATTGAAACCTAGATTGCTAGGTTGATCTCTGCTGGTATGATAATTGTGTAGCATGGTACAGGGGGATTGTAAACATATACTATAACTATACACTTTAAATCAGGGTTGGGCAATTTGTGGCCTTCCAGCTGTTTGCCCTACAAACAGCCCTAGTCAGCATAGCCAGTGCTGAGGACTGATGGGAGTTGTGGCCTTCCAGATGCTGTGGCCCACAAGCTGCCCAACCCTGCCTTAAACAAACAGCATTTTCTACTAGGTTGCACCCTAGTACTAATGTTTTGTTATTTTAAGGGTTGGCAAGCTTGTGACATCACCAAACCCCCTCCTATGACAACACCAGGACCCACTTCATGAGTCTCAGGCTTTGGGATGCTGGAAACCTCACAATTGCATTGTAGTCTGCTTCTAGAGAAAACTTGGTCTTCTTTTTGGGCAAGATTGTCAGGTATTGTTTGTATGGAACTAAAGCTCACAATAGATGTTTCCAGGCAACAAACTATGGGTGAAGTCTATTTGGCTCAGTTTGGAACTGGCTCAGTAATGATGAGCTTTCTTAAAGTCTTATCTTTCTTTGAGAGTTTTCTTCTGGCTCATAATAGAGGTGCATGCACGCATGAGCATTATCATATTGCCTCTGGAAATCATAATATTCAATAGCCCTTCTCCTAGGAACAAGAGGGATTCGATCAGATCTGGACAGGGAACAGCAAGAAACAATTTAGAATTGACCTAAGACAGCGTAGTAAGAAGCAGAGACATCACCTTGCCGACAAAGGTCCGTCTAATCAAAGCTATGGTTTTCCCAGTAGTAACGTATGGCTGTGAGAGCTGGGCTATAAGGAAGGCTGAGCGCCGAAGAATTGATGCTTTCGAACTGTGGTGCTGGAGAAGACTCTTATGAGTCCCCTGGACTGCAAGGAGGTCAAATCAGTCCATCCTAAAGGAAATCAGCCCTGAGTGCTCATTGGAAGGACAGATACTGAAGCCGAAGCTCAAATATTTTGGCCACCTAATGCGAAGAGAAAACTCTCTGGAAAAGACCCTGATGCTGGGAAAGACTGAAGGCAAAAGGAGAAGGGGACAGCAGAGGATGAGACGGCTAGATATCATCACCGATGCAATGAATATGAACTTGAGCATGCTCTGGGAGAGAGCGCAGGACAGGAAGGCCTGGCGTGCTATGGTCCATGGGGTCACGAAGAGTCGCACACGACTGAACGACTGAACAAAAAAGCACAGAAGATCTTCACCAAACAAAGGGCTGCTTTGGTGGGTGGTCTGCTCATGTCATTTCAGAGCATCATCAAGATTAAGGGGCTAACATTAAAAAACAGTTGCAGATGTGCCCTGTTCAGCCTGAATATTGATAATGAATGTGCGGAATCTTGTTTTGATCAGGGGGACCCTGGGCCATTGCAAGAGACAGCTGTTGACCCTCATGAAGGAGTTAGCCCCCTTTGGGACTTGGCGGCAGACGTAAACAGCCACCTAGGCCAAGCAGTGCAAGTGCCTAAAGGTTCAGGTTCAGCAAGATGCAGAAATGCCTGCCTGAGGAATAAGGACGGCACACAAGGAAGTGTATACTCTTGAGCAAGGATCTGCTTACAAGCAGACCATTCTTCAGGTGGCATTGATGGCCTGCAGCTATGCTGTGGCTTAGAGGTCTGAAGGCTTAGAGGCTAGGCACAGAGTGCTGGAATGACATTTGTGCAGCAACTCCCAGACTTCCTGCCTTGTATCTTCCTGATAAGCTAGCTCTTCTCTGAACCTTCCTGTGTTTGGACTGCCTACTGACCTTGCCTTTGGAACTGACCCTGACTAATTCCCTGCAGCTCTGTTCTCGCACCACCACACGTAGGACACCTAGGCCAGATCTACACCTTGTGTCATATCATTACAATCCCATCATGGTAACGCTATATCCCTCTTGCGCATTTATACCTCGTAGGACACACAATGACATTTGTTGTGTTATTTTGGATAACGTGGAATAGATTGTAGGAAATAACACTACGATAGTGGTATATCGAATGTGTAACGTGCCTCAAGAACTATCAGTGCACTTCAATACCGCTATAAGGATGGTCTCCATGCATACAAGGATGGTCTCCCCTGCATGTGTAGAGGGCAATGAGAATGACAGAAGAGGGGCAGAGCTAGTCCACTTGTCCCTACTCCCCTCCTCATGTGTAGACTTATGTATAATTACAACACTGGAATTGGGGTCTAATAAAGCCAATACTGGCAGTGAGTCCAGGGTAAAGACAAGGCAGTACTTCTTTAATAGGGTTGGATGCCAACTCAGCCATATTCAGTATAGGCCCATTGACATCAATGAGATTTATATTAGTCATGATTTCCATTGATTTCAGTGGGTCTGCTCTGAGTATGATGGAGTCTGGATCAAACCCATTATGTAGAATTCATATTCTAGAATTCGCTACCATAGGGTGTGCTGATGGACCACTAGATGTATTTGAGCCTGGTTGGTTTGTTTTTTAAAGAGATGTGAAATTCATGGAGGATAGATCTATTGATGGCTATTATCCAGAACAGCTAAATGGAACCTTTAAGCTCAGAAGCAGTAAACCTCAGAATATCAGATGCTGGGAACAAATAACTGAGGAAAACCACCAACTTCGTGCCCTGCTTATGAATATACCACAGGCACCTGGATGTGTGCTCTTGTGAACAGACTACCAAACTAGATGGACTTTGATCTGGTCCAGCAAGAGGTGGTGTTAAGTTCTCATTTATGTAATATAAATGAAACACTCACTTGTAGGCCCCAATAACAAAAGGCTGTTTATTGAGGAACAGGCTAACACTGAACTAAATAGAAAAATGAAAGTATTCACAAGCTAAAGGGGCGGAGTCTTAATTCCAACCCATAATAACTGGAGATCATATTTAACCCTTTAGTTTCCAATTACTGCAGGTGGGATGCAATTTATTTATTGAATGTGAATGGCTTTTTATTTGATCATCTAGATTTGGTTCTCTCATCTGAATAAATAGCTTCTTTAAAGGCCGAGGGAGAATCCAGAGGTCTGAATTTAGAGGCCTGCATTTGGCCCATGGACTGAAGGTTCCCTACACCTGTTTTACAAGAACAAAGATAGATTTTAGCTGCTGCCCATGGCTGTGAGGTGTCAATTCATCAGCAACACCTTTCCCAAATTATTAGTAAGCAGATCCTACCAGTTTATTGTTCCCTGGCTGTAGCAATTGTTTTGAAGAATCAAGGCCCCTAAGTAGCCCTTTAGCCAATATAGGGTCACAGAGGTTCTGCGTATAATTTCCCTGGGCAGTGCTAAAGCATTATGGATTTACCCTGTAATTCTATATATCTGATTAACAGGTGTCATAATTGCAGTAAACTGGCCTATTTGTCAGTGCTTTTTAACAGAGAGGGGAAGAACTTCCTACCCAATTCTCTCGTCAAAAGCTAGAGAGCTGTGTACAGCTGCCTCTTGTTATTCTTAGACCATGTAGTCAATAACATTGCTATCTTTTACCAAGCTAATATTGTACCTTTCCAGTTACACGCATCCTCATTTAGCAAATCAAATCAATAGATGTCCGTAACTGATTAATGTCATTGCTGTATTTGGATTTCTCCCCCATGCGATGTTCTAATGACACCCCATAGAATAATAAACATCTTGTTTTATTAAGGGTGAAATTGATCCCTCAAGGCAGGGCCAGAGAAACGTCTATTTGTTCACAGATGCTGTTTCACGATCTATGTTTGCAGGCTGTTTTTAATCTCACTAGTTAGTCATTGAGTGCCACTATGGATTTGTGGTCAAATTACTGGAAAATGGAGTTCACATTATGCTCAGCCAGCTTTTACTGGGTGATCGACCATAAGCAAATCATGATCTCCTGGTCTCTTCTCCCTATCTTTAAAACCAGGGATCACAATCTTTCCACATAGTTGGTGTGAGTCTAAATTAACTAAATTAAACGTTATTTAAGATGTAGATAGCCCACAATAACCACCACCAATGGCTAAAACATAATAGCTATAATTCAGATAAGCAAGAGTCAAGGCAGAACCTCATGCATAGACAGAGCTTTCTTTGACAATTGTCTTGCTTTGTATCAGTTCAGCAAGAGAGCAATTCAAGGCAGTAGTCAGGAAACAGGCAATGGTCAAAGGCACAGTATTACCAGGCAAGAGGACGAGTTCCAAAAGACAGGTCTGAGGCAAGGTCCAAACACAGGTGAGTTGTCCAATAACAAATACAGTCCAAGAGGCAGAATCAAGCAGGAGATCAGTGGCACAGTGGTTCAGTCAGAGAAACAAGGCACTGGAGATGGTAATAAGTCATCATTCCAGCAGCTCTCAAGTTCCAGAT
The DNA here is from genome assembly GCF_057233095.1 of Heloderma suspectum. Lineage (NCBI taxonomy): Eukaryota > Metazoa > Chordata > Lepidosauria > Squamata > Helodermatidae > Heloderma > Heloderma suspectum. Next base: position 30,774,774 of record NC_139459.1, read on the forward strand.
GAGAGCTGATATAGCTAGAGCTTCCAGAGCCCCACCCAAAAGTTCAGCTGCAAGTCCGCTGCACCTTGGTAAGAGTGTTACTCATAAGGAGCTTCTTTACTCCCTAGTAGATCTGCATTCATGAGTTGTCTGGTTGCTATGATTCTTGAGGTGCAAACTTCATCTTTGGGTGGCAATCTCTGCCTTCACCTTCTGGGGCCAGTGTGCTGAGGGTTGAGTGGGCACTCAGTTTCCTCTTCTGCTGCCATGGGTGGGTCCCTCAGAGTCTTGTGCTGTAGAAGGGGCTGATGCATCTTCTCTATTGATGCCAGAGGTGCTTGGGGTCTCACTAGCATCAGGGAGCCCACAGGGAGTGTGCACTCTGCTGGCTCATGCTCTTTGCCTGATGCATCATCCTGGATGATGTCAGAGAGCTTTTCTACACGAGTCATTTATTGTGCACTCATGCTTCCTTACTGATAGTTGTTTATGGGTTCTTTAAACATGATCCTCCAGTTTCACATCTGTTTTTTAAGAGCACTTTCCCAGGGTTTTTTTTAAGTGGGGAAAATGCACTATTATTTCTGAAAGCAAAAGAAACGGTATTTTCCTCCTTGTTCAATTGTGTTATTCCACTATAGCACAGCACCACCGAGAGGTTATGTAGCAGAAATGCAGGAAACAAAAGCTCTTTGTGTAGAGCGACAAAACCGGAAGTAGATACAGCGATCATGTAGAAAAGCTCCATGTTCGACATGACAGACTTGAGCAACACTGCAGTTCCCACAGTCAAAGAGACAAGCCACTCATAGGTCTAAGGACGGTTTGTCTCTATGGCAGTGGGAGGTACTACAGCACAAATTGCATATGTAAAAGCCATTTCTTGGATTCTGTTTGGCATAAGCCAGGGAATGAATGAACAAACAAGCCTCGGACTTCTGCAGAAGTATGTGCTCTGTCACTTATTCCCCTCTTTAGTGGCAGTAATATAGACATCTCAAAGGTAATTCCAGTGCCCTGGTTGCTATCTGCCATTTTCCCAAACTTAATTTTTGAAATGTGGAACAATCAGCTTGTCCTTGGGAACAAACTTCCTTTCAAAGAAGTTCCCTGGGCTCAGTCAGACTCAAAAGCAAAATCATGACATTTGCCATTCTTTTGAGGTATCCTTTCAGAATACACACGCACAATTCCCTATATACTGTTGACAGTGATAAATAACAAGAGAACTTTCCATTCTGATGGAATGTAATTCAGCTGGGCAGGCAAGCATTTAGCATTAACAAAGAAAGACAGCACGGTGCTCTTGTCATGTAGTGTCACTGTATTCTAGGAAGACATGATCCTTTAAATTTCTATTGGTAAGAAAGAAATACAATTCACACAATAAAAAGCCTCATGTTCTTTCCTCCCTCCCTCCCTCCCCTATCTCTCTGTCTCTTTCCTCACCTTTCTTTCTCTTAGCTTTTCTACATGAGGCTGTTAATTGCTGTATCTACTTTCAGTTTCGTTGCAGAACCGAGATCTACACCAAGAACTTTTCCTTTCCTGCTTTTCCACCAGATAACCTCTAGGTGGTCCTGTGCTATAACAGAATAGCACGAATGCACAAGTAGTTCTTTCGTTTTCAGAAATAATACCCCATTTTCCCTGCCCTAAACAAACAAACAAACAAAAAACCAACTGTGAAAGTGCTCTTAAAAAACAGAAGCGAAATTGGAAGATCACAATGTCATTAAAGAACACATAGACAACCACAAGTAAGGAATCATGAGCAAACAATGAATGCCTCATGTAGAAAAGTGGTCTAACTCACTATCGCAGGAGTGGGGAGACCTCAGGCATATAGGATCTAGTTTGTTTGTTTGTTTTTACTAGAACCCCCTGAGATCCAGCAACTGGAGCCTGTTGCAAAAGACATACACTTTGAATAACAGAAGTCTAAGCACAGAAATTTGTTTTGAGTATCATAACGGGATGGAGCTCACTGTCCTTCCACACAAAAATACCCAAGTTTTCTTCATTTCATCACTGTGATTTATGGTGGCAGCAGGGTATGTGTGTGTGCCAATTTGCTGCTGCTATTATTAAACAATTGGGAATCAGAAATCCTTACTGATCTACTGCATATCATCCAGATCTACCTTCTGCTCACCCCTGCTTGATCCTGATGGCCCACTAACTTGGAAAGGCTGTAGTTTATTTTAGACAAGTTAATCGAGCTGTCAATGGCTAGTAGTTAAATGAACTGCCATATTCAGAGGTGGCTTCTGAGCATCAGGTGCTTGGAACTAGAGATGTCACAGGAGTTCACCCAAGCCAGGGCTGGAGAAGAACCTCGGGGATTCCAGAAACCTGCCCCCAAAGGAATGGAAAGTCTTCTAATCTCTGCACTTCCTCTCCTGCTCAAACCAAAATCCAAGCACTCAGAAAGAAGTCCTGTCTGTCTCCACCACCTCCTGTACCCCTCCCTAAAACCATCCCTCCATAACACCAGCCCCAGGTATACTCCTCCCTTATCTTGTCCATAGAAGTAGCACAGGAGCAGAGGTACCAAAAACAGTTAAAAGGGAGCTTTCCCCCACTTCCCAGACAAAAAAGAGCAGTGGGAAGCAGTGGGTTGTGGTACATGTGGCTATTTTCAAGAGCTCTGAGAACTACATCCACTGAAATCTACCCCTGCACTCTTTTCTCCCCAAGCGATGGAGGAAGGAAGAAGGGTGGAGGGAAAGATCCTTTTTTTTAAAGAACTCCTCTGTCACTGCAGTGCTACAAAGGACAAGGGAGGACGGAGAGTGTGTTTGAGTGCTGGAGGTGGCAGGGACAGATCTGTGTGTGTGTGTAATGTACAAAATCTGGCATTTTACTCCCTTGTGGGACTAGATTAACTAACATCCCAGAAATCCAATTCAATTAGTCTATGAATCCAAGCCTACAGCAAAGTTGTCACGACCTTTTTTGACACTGAAGCCACTGTCCTAGCTCCATTTTAACACTCTTGTCTGCCATTCTCATGTTTCTATTTAAAGTTAAACAGGCAACAGCTTCAGAATACTAAAATTAGTCTTTTCAGTTCTTGAATGAAAGCAAGTGTAAAGCTATAGCCATTAATGCAAAGCGGCAGCCATTTTGTCTTTGACTGGCTAAACACTCACACCTTCCTGATGTAGCAGAAATGTGCTTGGGCAGCAATATTAATACGGGGCCCAAACCACTAGGGAAGGCTCCTGCCACAACACTATTTCCATAGGGTTTTCTACTCATTGTGATTAGGTGCTTTGCACAGGCGCAGGCACTGAACGGTGATAGCCATGGGTGCTTCCCAAACTCACTGCTATTCTTGTATTTGTAATGCATTCAATCCATCCATTTTCTCTTCTTCCTCATTGTAAATCTTCCCTCCTGGCTGCCAAAGCTCTTGTGAATAAAGAGTAGCACTGGGGCTATGTTGTAAAATAACAAAAAAAAATCTTACTGTAGCTCAAATAGAAACAATATAATTATTAAAGGAATTCCTCAATAGTACCACTTCTAAATTGATCCCTTTTTAGGCCAAATCTGTTATCCAAAGCATACTTTCTTTGTTTAAAAAACCTAGTTGCATAGCAACCTTTCTTGATCTCTCTCTTACTTCATTTACATACATGAATCCCAGTCTTTTTAGGGCAGGTTTCATTTAATTCACTTATATGCTTTTCCACTTGCCAGTTTTGAAGAGGTAAGGACATAAACCTCCACCGTCTTGCAGCTTGGCTATTATGAGCTTTCTTATGAGCATTTGGGGTGGGGATGGGGGACTGTTTTCAGACAAAGAGTTGTCTCTTGGGATGCCACGTGCACCTCATCATATTACCTCCTTGGAATTTTATTTACTAAAACTGGTTATGGTGAAGAACTCCTTGGAAATTCAACCCTTCTCCTCACAAAACTAATATATTTGGGAACAAGAATAGATTGTGTATATATAGGGGTGCAAAAAGTGCAGGGTATCCATTCCAGGTTTCAGTCAGAACCAGCAGAACTCTAAAGGAGCTATCCAAGGTGTTCATGCTATTTTGGGGATAGGTTTCAACACCTTAGATAGCTCCTTTAGCATTCTGGCTGGTTCTGACTGAAACCTGGAATGGATGCACAGCCCCACCAAAATCAGAGCCACCAGGACTCCCAGACTTCTCAGGGGGGAAATGAGAAAAAAGGGGAAATCCTCTAGAAACAGACTCTGTAGTTCCTACCACAGAAGCCCCATTCCTAGAGTACCCCCAGAGCATCCTAGAAATCAGTGCTTGAAGGCTCCTGCCTGCTTTCTTTTGGAAAATCTGGTGTGACTTACAGCAGAGTTGCCTTAGATAAAGAAAGTGTGGTAACACAGCATTTAGTATTAGAGGGAATAAACACAGGCCAGAGCCCTTTAGAAGACATTCAAGTCAACTTACTTTATTAGAGCTTTTATACACATTGTAAAAGAAGGCTCTCTAACACTGGTCAGCTACAAGCACCATCTAAAGCTGGGTGTGTGAATGTAAGTAAGCAAAGGGATGAGCTGTGTTACTTGCTTCCATCAGGGAGCGAGTACATGTTGCCTGTTGCAGAGGTGAAGAGGAAGGGGAGGGAGTATGAGAAAGGCGCTTACTTTCTAGGATACTAGAAATGAAGCTTCTAGGGCAAGAACCATGCAGCTGGTTCCTAGAGAGTTGCTTCCTCTCTTTTTCCTGAAACTTATGGGATGTCATGGATCCTTCAGTAAGTGAGTGGATTAGAGGAGGGAGAAGAGCAGGAGCCAGGATCCCTGGACAGCTGGGTGGTTTGAGAACCCAGGTTTCTGGAAGAAGCGTTGGTTTTATCTGATCAAAGTAGATGTTAGGCCTTTGAAAAGCTCTTCGGAAGGAGTTAGATGTGAGTGAGTGATGTGAATGAGTGTGAGAGAGATGTACGTTCACATACAACTTCCATACAACGTACATGTATAGATGGCCCCTACAACCCCAACAGACATTTGATGTAGCCCTTGGGGCTGAAAAGGTTGTGCATCCCTGCTATATTTTGATGGGGGCAGGAAGCACATAAAACTTTTGCCAGAAACATTTGACCCAAATAGAAAATATATTCCCCAAACAAAAGGCTACTTGTTGGTTAGGCCTAGTTAGGCCATGTAGCTTGCAGCAGTAAAACAGATACTCATTGAGAGTATACATGTTTTTAAACCTTTCTATTTTGCATGAGGCCAAACTACACATTATGATAAACATGCCTTAAAAAAAAATTCTGCTTGGACTGGCCACTTTTGTTTTGAAGAAAAGACATCCACTAGACCCCAATCCAGAATCTGGATCAGGGCCCTGCAGCAGTCCTCAACCCACCCAGCTTCTATTTGCCCCCAAAATGCTCCTTGCCTTTGGGGCAGATAGCAAAAGGGGGAGTGAAAGGCCCCAATCCAGATCAGAAAAGGAAAATACTCCATTTTGGGGCCCTACTACTTCTGTATTCTCTTCAAAATGAAAGTGCTCTGAGCCTGGAGAGCAACAGAAACAGCCTTGTAAAGCCAGCCAGACATACAGATCAACAGCCTTATCAGAAAAGAAAACAATCCTAGTTACCTACCTGTTAGATTGGAGTTCATTAGCTCCAGGGTGAGGGATCTGTGGCCTTTGCAATGTTGGACTCCAGCTTCCATCATCCCCAGCCAGTATGGCCAGTGGTCAGGGATGATGGGTGTTGTAGGCCATCAACATCTGGAGGGGTACAGATTCCCTACTCCTGCATTAACCCATTGAATTCAAAAGCTTGCTCACTTCATAATCTCTTTAGCTGACACTAACAAAGGTATTACTCTACCATTACGTATTGTATTTTTAATTTTGAGCCAATAAAGTTTTTGCTACTCTGAGTCCATTCTAATGAATTCCCTGCTTAACCAAGGGGACTCAACAGTCTTTAAGCCTAAGTGTTTGACTTACTTGCCTTCTGGATCAGCCTGCTAATAGGTAAGCCCGCTTTCTCCTCATTAAATCATTCATACTTTCCATCCACACTCTATTTTTAGCACCTTCATACAAATAAGTGATTGCAAAAAAAAAAAAAAAAGCAACACCAACTCTCTCCCATTCCCTCCAGGAGTCAGCAGTATGTTAATTGGCCAGCTATTCACACTGCAAATTATAGCCCTGGTACAACATTTTTGCATTTTTAACCTAGCTTGCATCCTTGTTTATTATTTGCTTATGTGAAAAGAGCAACAACCAGGGACTTGCAAAGGTAGGTGCCAAATCCCCAGGGGGACACCTTATGTTCCATGAGCTGTGAGAAGAAACAGAGTTAGAGGGAAGTGACCTTTTTATTTCTGCAGCCACGGAATGGAGAAATGTTAGCTGGGATTTGAAATAGCCTAAATTAAAAGTATCTTTTCAGTAAGCTATGCCAAGGAGGAAGGCCATTTGGTTCTTGCTTTTTCTTAAAAAAAACAACAACAACAAACAGTTAAAAGACTCATAGTTTGACCTTCCCAAAATAAAACCCTTTTAGTATAAAAGATTTTGTCCCAAATTGAAACCAAGGGTTAGTATAAGGTGGTTGTTATATTGCCCAAATTACACAAGTATTGAAATATGCAGTTTCAATGGTAGATCTTTCATTCAGTTCATGGAATTGTGGTCAGTGTACCTTATGAATTTTGGAAAGCAATCCTGTGGCCCCCAGGCAGCATCAGAGGGCCACAGGATCCAGAGGAGTCCCCCCCCCCAAGGCTGTACACAGACCTACAATCTTGAAAGGAAAATTTCCCCCTAAGCCCCTCCCAGCTGCTGCAGAAAACTCTGCTATGGCTCACTTCCCTGAGTTTAAAGCTACAACCTCAGTGTCCTGCTATGGCTGGAGTGGGCTCAGGTTAAACTAAGGGGCAACCCAAAGGCTAGGCAAGTCAATCAGCAGGCAATAGTAAAAATCACAGTTTTATCAGGAAAGAGGGACCAGTCCCAAAAGAGAGGTCTGAAGAGCAGCCAAGGTCAAAACAGATAAACAGCCAGATACAATGCACAGTCCAAGAAGCAGAGTCAAGCAGGAGTCCAAGGTCAGTAGCACAGAGGTTCAGTCACAAGGCATGGTCAGGAAAACCAAATATAACAGTAGAAGTTGGTAAAGACGTTGTTTCCAACACTAACCAGACAGATACTGAGGGCTTTTAATATTAAAGCCTGCTGAGCCCCACCCAGGACTCAGCTGCAGTACATTAGAGTTCTCTGGTTAGAGCCCAACTCATGAGGAGTCACTTTCTCCTGAGGAGTCCTTCTTTGCGAGCAAGCACTCCTTCTCATGGGAGCCCTACTGGCCTGTCACTTGAGACAATGACACTCCTGGGGGCCAGGGGGTTGCTCAGCCTCTGCTTCTGAGGCAGAGTTCCCTCTGCCTGACAGGGACCTGCAGCCATCTCCCCTGAGGGCCCAAGCTCCTCCAGGTCTGGTGACAGTGACTGATATGGGGTGCCCTCAGTTTTTGGGAGCTCTAGGAGTCCTTTAAGGAGGATTCCTCCAGTGGGGGCATGTCACTCAGGAAGAAGAAGAAGAAGAAGAAGAAGAAGAAGAAGAAGAAGAAGGGCATACCAGTGGGTAGAGGGCAGATGCCATGGATCTACTAGATCCAAAGGACTCTCAGCAACCCTCCCCACCCCTGGAAAGGAAGTCCAATTGGAGCAGACCCTCATGTTCCCTTTGCCTGTTCCTGTCTCCCTCACACCTTAGCAACCATGGGTTTGAGGGCTGGATCCAGATTGGGACTGTGGTGCAGAGGGAGGAGGTTTAATTGTTTCCCTATGCCATTCTCCTGCTAAAAATCCCCCCCGCCCCGCTGCTACAGTTTGTCCTCAAAGATGCCATTGCAGCAGAGGCCACCTTGAAGGGCAAATAACAGATTTGGGGGCAATTTTCAGAAGGAAATGGCACTTGGGGAAAGGTGAAAAAACAACAACCTGGCTCTGCCATGGCCCAAATATGGATCCTTCCCCAGAGCTGCTATTTTCTGGGTGTGGGGGACACATCAGAAAAAGTAGTTGCTCTCTGGGTGCTGTCCAAGGTGCTGAAAGACCTATCCGTTGTCTAAAACACCCACCTCTGCCTTGTTTTCCTGTCTCTGGCTTCTAACTTCTAATGCAGCACCTGCCTACTTAGCTCCTGCTTTCACCTTTGCTGTAGACCCATGGGATCTGCTTTTCTTAACCCTTCCACAGGCTCTTCTTTGCCAGCACTGGACCCTCAAGATGGTTCCACCTAGCTTTCTTCTTGACATGCTACTTTTGACTGTGCAAGCAGGGTTTCCACCACCACCTTAGGGACACACTGAAATATTCAGCCCCACCCCAGCCTGAAGCAGTTTGGTCCAAGAAAAGGCATACTGTGTGATTTTATAGGAACTAGAGATAAGGCAGTGACCTGACGCAATGTAAAGGGGGGAAGCCCCAAAGTATAACACCCATTCCTCTGTGAATAGTGTGTACTCCCAGATGTGACGCCCTAAACCTAAAATACTTGCTGAAAGGGAAACAAACCGCCTGCATTTTTCATCTTCACATTATGTTTTTGCAGGAATTGAGATGCAGGAATTGAAAGACATAACCTGTGAATTTTCTCTCTCCCACACCTTCCAAATTACTCAGCACCTCAGCTTACCCCTGGCCTTTCTATACCTGTTTCTGTTTCTCACTCCAAAATTGGCTCCAGAGAACTCTTCTCATTGCTCTCTCCTTTCACCCTTAATAGTGGAGAGGAGAAAATAAGATTCAGATTATAAATACAAATCATGTTATTGCCGCAAACAGAGAAAATAGAAACATAAGAGATGCAGTAACATAATAAACCTTTCTCTAATCTGGGAGATGGCATGACACATCCAATAAACATAGTGACTAATATATTTCTTTGGTACCAGCAGGGAAAGAGCTTCCCTCCCTATGGGAACTGCCAAGAAAGAAAGAAAGAAAGAAAGAAAGAAAGAAAGAAAGAAAGAAAGAAAGAAAGGAAGGAAGGAAGGAAGGAAGGAAGGAAGATTCCCTAAAGATAGTGAAAAGGGTTAATGATTCTTTTTAAAGCACATTGGACCATTCATCCAAACCACCAGCAACCCATGCATCCCTAAATTTCCATTAGATGGTAACTCCTTGATCTGCCACACTTAGGGTGCAATCCTATGCATGCTGAGACAGAGAAAAGTCCTACAACTGCCAGCATTCCCCAGCCAGCCACACTGGCTGGGGAGTGCTAGGAGTTGTAAGATTTTTCTCTGTGTAAACATGCATAGGATTGCAACCTTAGAGCATAATCCTATGCATGTTTAGACAGAAAAACGTCCTGGAGTTGTAGGACTTTTTTCTGTCTAAACATGCATAGGATTGCACCCTTGGCCTGCAATCCTGTACTCAGTGAACTCAGTGGGCTTACTTCTGAGTAGACATGTATAGGAGTGCACTGTTGATTGGTCATGTTTCTTAATCTGGCCTCACTTTTTTTCTTTGTAAAAGGAACCCTGAATCACAGCGAGATTTCAGCGTGCATGATACACAAAACTTTGTCACAGTTAACAAAAACAGCTTCAAACACTGCCCAAAACTTTCAGCAAAACCAGTTTGCACAAAACTGTGGCAAGTACCTCCCCCATTTCCTCCTCCCCCCCTCCACTCAATATGTAATATGGAAATGATAATAATATGAAATATTCCTGTCCCTATTTATGAGGGACAGTCCTCTTTGGGGGGAGGGTACATGTTGTTTCCAGGGATGGGGGGTGGATGCAAGAATATTTCCCTCTTTTCATTATTCCATTTGTCTCCATTATTTAAATGCTCATTCATTTAATTATTTATTTGTCAAAAGAGGTCACATGGCCACCCTAATTTCAGGGTGGTTTGAAAATAGGATTGCTGCTCGTGGTAATGTGTGTGCTGTTGGCCTTGGACAAACAGCTAGCCATTTTAGAGGGTCATTATGCTTGACAACTGAGGAAATTCTAGGCCAGAAATAAGAGGGTGGAAACCAAAATAGGTGACATAGCAGTTCAGTGTTTGAAAAGGAGGATTCATCTTTAGCAAAGAATTTCAGCAGTCTTAATTACTAGAGACTTCACTCACATAAAGATTTCAGTCTCAAGATAGTGAGGCTCACACAAACATAAGAAGTTTGGAGAAGGGTGAAAAATATCATTTAGTAGTAGGCTTACTTAGATCAACCTATAACATCTAGCTTTGGTTGCTATGTATTATTTTCCCTGCTATGTAGATTTTTTTTTTTTTGTATTTCTCTTTTGTTCGGCCTTCATTTGAATTATTATTGGATTGTTTAATCTTAGTGTATATCTGTTCTGAGGTGTTTACTTATTTGTATGACCACCTAAATGTTGCCATGACTTCTAATCGTTAATGGATCATCTGGAAATGTTGCTGTATTTTATTGTGTAATTTTTCCTAATGTTGCTGTAAGCCGCTTTGAGCATGGTTTTACCATGGAAAAGTAGCATATAAATTGATGGCTACAAATGTTGTATATTTTGTATTCTCAATCCGCTCATGGACTGTAATAAACAGATTTATATTTGTATTTCACATTTGAGCTGTGTGCAAATGGTCTCTAAAAATTCTCCACCTTATTTATGGGCAGAGAAATTTGGGAGACAATTTCACTGAATTTCTTGAGGGGCAGGAGAAATTCTCAACAGTTTCTCCCAGGTAGGGCAACCCATTGGCAGGGCTTGTAGCACAGCTTCTTTCTTTTTTCATAAGGGGTTTTGGATTTTTCATACTGCAACAACATCAACTGTGTTGGCAGACTGGCCCCCATTTTGCATTCACCACAATGCAGGCATGGGGCGGGGGGGGGGGAGGCAGAGCTGTACCAGCTGAAGGGAAGAGGTAGAGTTAGTGCTGAGCCAAAATCTGTCCTCCAGGTTCCTGAAAGTTTTGTTCCCCCATGAAAGAGGCTTCCATTGTTCTGCCTCATTCTCAGGGTGTTTTATAATTCTTTTTTGTGGTGTTTTTGAGCTTACCTAATCACAGCTAGCCTCCCAGGCTGCCTGCATGTCCTGATCTGAAAAAGCCCGATGGGAGAAATTACCTCATGATGCCTTCCACTGGGCTTTAATTGAAGGGTGGGAAGCTGAGGAGGCTACGGGCTGCCAGAGAGATGAAAAACAGGACATTCGCATTCCCTCCTCAGCCACCTCCTAAGGTAAGCCCAAGAAACCCAAACCATGAGAATTTTCCCAAAATTTCTTCACTATTGAATTTCTTTCCAAAAGCAATTTATTTTCTATCAAATTAAATGAGAATGGTCGGAAAAAAATGCGGGAGAAATTTTCAGCACAGCACTACTACAAATGTGAGAGGTGCCAGTGGCCTCAAACCAGGGAATCCGACAGCAGGGCCCAGGTGCCCCCCTCCCTCCAGACCACCAGAACAACTTCCAGGTAGAGAGAGTAGTTGGCTTGAGCCTTCCTGCTCCACAGCGCCCCCCCCCGACACTGGCAGGAAGAGAAATTGCAATGGGCTAGCCCACAGGGATCAGGTGACCTGGGGAGCCAATAGACCCCCATTGGCCTTGTGTAAGAACAGTCTTAGGCTCCCCATTTTCCCGACTAACCATACAGGCTCCTGTGCCTCATTTCACCCTGCCTTGCTTCTGCTGCCTTCTGGAATCTGACCATCTGCCTCTTGGACCATGACACCTACCTCTGGCCCCTCTGGTCTTTGTCGACATGCCTGGAATCTGACCATTGGTCTGTTTTGGACTACACTGCCTGCCTCTTGCCCTGCAGATGCTCCATTGCTGCTTTCGGGCTTGACACAATGCCTGCCCTGCACCAAACAGTTTGCCTCTTACCTGCTGGGCCCTGACAGTATGGAACCAAACTTGGGCTCCAGATTAGGTGTTTTCATCTTTCCATTGACTTATGAGCTCATGTATGTTGATCAGGAAATTTCTAAGACCGTCTGAGGTTTCCCCCCAATAAAAATGAAAGTCAAAACACTAGTCAGGTAGCCACTCTGAGGAAGATTTGTCTGGGTCATCCTTCCTGTCATGGCATCTGTAAGTAACACCTGTCACAACCTGGTTAGCTGATGACAAGACTTAATCTCCTTTTTGAAATTCTTTCTGGTTCTTCAGGTGCAACCTCTACATTTTTAACTCATTATCATTTTTGTCATTATCATCTTAGACCTCTTAGCAAAATTTTATATATTCTTTTACTTTGTTTGAGATCTGTCTGATTTGTCTGTAACTGTTCCAGCCCTATAGTTTGTTAGCTGTGTGGGGTTTTCTTCAATACTGTACAAAATAACACACTGTTCATCACCACTGAGGTGGGAAGGTTTCAAAATTGTTAGTAAACTGTATTAAAATTTGACTTGACTCTATTGATTCTTGTTAAAATTGGCCTTATAGGATACTGTAAACTGATTCTGAAATGGCAGGGGTTTGGGGGGTGGGGGGGGTTGCACACTTGAACTTAGAAGGCAATATATATTAACTGAGGCAGAGCAGCATAGGTGAACAGCATAGTCATCCCACTTCTACCTCTGGTAAACAGGTTTTGCAGGTTCTGGGTTTGTTTCAAAAACCTGGAGAACCTGTTGGACTGTGGGACAAAAAAATATGTAAGTGTACACACCATAGAAAGTAATGCTTCTCTCGAACCATTTTCAGCTGTTTCACTTCTAAACAATGGTCTGTCTCCAACCAGAGAGATTGCTGTCAGAAACAGAATACTGAGCTTCATAGACCTTAGTGTGATTATCCTTTAAAATGTTGCAGCAATCCAAATCAACAGTAATTGGTGGCAGTTAAAAAGACTGCTACTAGCCGAGCATCTGTTTTATAAAATGGAATCGAAAGCACAAGGAGACCTAGATAAAGATCTCCTTCACCAAAAATTGCTCTTCAGCTGTTGACAGAGGATCATGCTGGAAACTTGGTGGACAAGGACAGTTCCTGGAGGAAGTACAGGAGAAGATGAATAGCTAGACTTGAAAAGGTTGGAGGCTTCTGTGTGGAAAGAGTTGTCTTAAGAGTGGCTGGGAATTCAACACTCGAGGGTAACTCTGGTAGCAGCTGTTGCATTTTAATGAATAGCAGGCTGAGGGCCTAGGCTGTGCCATCAAGACATGATTGATAATTCCATTAGAACATATTTTGTTCTCTGATGCAAGGTGGAAAGAAAGGCCTCTCTCTAGGGTCAGTAGAGCCTGGTAGTCAATCAGGAATAATCAATGTTTATTATTGGGGCAAATTTGTTGTTGTTCAGTCGTTCAGTCATGTCCGACTCTTCGTGACCCCATGGACCATAGCACGCCAGGCCTTCCTGTCCTCCGCTCTCTCCTGGAGTGTGCTCAGGTTCATATTCATTGCATCGGTGATGCTATCTAGCCATCTCATCCTCTGCCGTCCCCTTCTCCTTTTGCCTTCAGTCTTTCCCAGCATCAGGGTCTTTTCCAGAGAGTTTTCTCTTCGCATTAGGTGGCCAAAATATTTCAGCTTCAGCTTCAGTATCTGTCCTTCCAATGAGCACTCAGGGTTGATTTCCTTTAGGATTGACTGATTTGACCTCCTTGCAGTCCAGGGGACTTGTAAGAGTCTTCTCCAGCACCACAGTTCGAAAGCATCAATTCTTCGGCGCTCAGCCTTCCTTATGCAAATAGTTGCAGCAAAAAACTATGGCCCCAATCCCATTAAAGTGAGCTATGAACAAGGCTCCAATCCTATGTACACTTACTTGGAAATAACTCCTATTTACATCAGTGGGACTTAGGTCTAACTAACCATGTGTAGGACTGGACACAGCAAGTTCCACTGAAAGCCTTTGGATTCAGTTAACTTGTTCTATTCATTGACTGACAACTAACTGTATAGTATAATCCTATGCATGTTTACCCAGAAGTAGGTCCTATAACCCCTATTAAATGGGGCTATGCCCAAGTAAGTGTTTATACGATGGCAGCCTTAGATTGTGGGGGGAGGGGCTCTGTCCCAGGCCTCTAGGAGTACATCTTGAATTGCCCAACCTGCAATGGGTGTGGACTCAAGGGGGTCACGTGCTGCCCATAACCTGCCCCAGTCAACTGTCTGGCCACGGTGTTCTGGACCAGCTGAAGTTTCTGAACAGTTTTCAAAGGCAGACCCACATAGAGAGTGTTACAGTAGTCCAACTGGGATGTAACTCAGCCATGTATGACCATGGCCAGATCAGACATTTGTAGCAATGGGTGTAGTTGGTGCACTAGCCTCGATTGTGCAAATGCACTCCTAGCCATGGCCGAGACCTGGGCATCCAGGTTCAGGGCTGAGAACAAGAGTGCACCCAGACTGTGAGCCTGAGTCTTCATCCAGTACAAGTTGAATCCCTGTTCTCTGATCTGCCTTTCAAGTAGGGATGTCAGAGAATTCCGCGACGGATCTCGGTGAGGCCGAATACCAGTGCGTTCAGCCCCCTGAAACCCATTGTGGAACAAAGCCCCCGCCCCCCTCACCCCACAAAAGGCACGCGGGACGAAGTCCCCGCCGCCCCTACCCCACGAAAGGCTTACGAAACGGAGCACTTACCTGCTCCTGTCCGCGCTGCTTTGCAGATAGCGGCCGTCCTGCGGCCACCATTCGCTTCCTCCTCTTCAAGCTGTGATAGGCTACGTAATTACTTGCGTAGCCTATCATGGCTAACGCAGGGACGCCATTTGCGTCCCTGCGGAGGCTGTGATAGGCTACGTAAGTATTTACGTAGCCTATCACAGCGGGGGGGGGGGACCCAGTGTACACAAATGGCGGCGGCTACCGCCATTTGCGTACACTGGGTTTTTTTCCCCTGCCGTGATCGGCTACGTAAGTATTTACGTAGCCTATCATGGTGGTGGTGGGGGGGAATGACTGCTGCCATTTGCGTATGCTGGGGTTTCCCCCCCCCCTGCCGTGATAGGTTACATATTTACATAGCCTATCACGGCTCAATACAGGGACGCAAATGGCGGCGGCTACGACAGCCGCCATTTGCATCCCTGCAGGGCTGCCCAGCGGCCAGATGGCTGGAGCCAGCTGGTGGCTCCGCGGCTTGGCCGCAGAGAGGAGCCAGCCGGCAGGATTCCGGGGGGAGGGATGGAGCGCCTCCCCTCGCGTCGAGGATTCCGGGGGGAGGGACGGAGCGCCTCCCCCCCACTGCGGATGCCCCTCAGCGGAGCAAGGTAAGGGATTTGTACATCCCTACTTTCAACTGACCAAAAGCACTTCTGTCTTGTCTGGATTAAGCTTCCATTAAGCTTCCCCTGCCCTAATCTAGGGAATATATTCATGCATATTTTTCCAAATGCATGCATCAATTGTGCGCATCTTTGAGATGTACACATTCTTCTCCCATTGATTAAAACACATTTGTGCACATTTTTGAAAAGTACACATTTTGTGTGTGCATTTTTCACACGTACGCATGCTGTTGAATGCATTTCTTTGGTCCACGAATCACATTGCAAGCTCAGAAATGTATTGGCTTTGACTGCAGATTGCGTGTTTGAAGAGCCAGCGTGGTGTAGTGGTGAGAGTGCTGGACTGGGAGCTGGGAGATCCGGGTGCTAGTTTAGTTCCCACTCAGTCAAGGAAGCTCACTGGGTGACTTTGGGCCAGTCACAGACTCTCAGCCCAACCTACCTCACAGGGTTGTTGTTGTGAGGATAAAATGGAGAGGAGGAGGATTATGTACGCCGCCTTGGGTTCCTTGCAAGAGGAAAAAAGGCAGGATATAAATGCAATTTTTTTTTTTTTAAGTGCCAACAGGGTAAATCCTGTTCAAAAATGAACTGAGATGAATTTCTCATACATCCGTAAGCATGGAAGACTGTGACCAGGTGACGTGTGTGCCTGCCTGCCTGTTCAGCCTGCTGTCCAGTTTTTAACTGTTGATGGGCAATAGTTCTTATGGTTCATGATCTTTAGACAAGACAGCTCTTCAAATAGAGGACTCCTTCAAATACAGGACCATCCTCTAGCAGTCATTAAATAGAGGACTATCCTCTGTAAAAGAGGACATCAGGTTGCCCTACATCCCTGCCACCCCCATGCACACGCATAATGTGTAGTTTGGCCCTTGTATCCTTGAAGATTTTGAATGCTGATATAATGTTGTTTCATGAACCTGCTTCACCGAGGGAAACCATTAGCTGAAAAGCTTTTCTAGCAACAAAATTCACAGTGGAGACTCTGCAGCAAGAAACACTACATCCCCAACAGCTAAAAATCTATAGTACAGCTAGATTATCCTGAAGTGCATGATTATTTTTGAACAGCCTGTGGAGGTAGTGTAGTCCCTAAGGTGGCTAGATTTCAATCCATTAAAAGCCATGTGGACTGGGATCATGCCAAGCTTATTTTTAGGCTTGTGTGTTTACATCCCTGATAGTTACTTCAAGGCTGAACCCCTTACTAAGAACCAACTCTTAGCCCAAACATTTGTTGTGTATAAAGAGGCTGAAGCTTCATGGTGTGGTTGAACAAAGCATTTTTACAGCAGTGTAGCCCTGCAGTATTTTTGCCAACAATGGAAATGTTTCTGAGAAACACTTCTTTAAAGTGTTTCTCTGGCCACAATGCTATAGAATAATGCATGCTTTGCATACAAGGGGTCCCTGGTTCATTTCATGGCAACGCCAGTGAAAAGGATTTCCAGTTGGAATGCTAGGGAAGACATATGCTCAAAGCCTGTCAGAATACATCACCTTTCCCCAAACTGGTGCCTTCCAGTTTTGGGGACAATAACTTTTTTCAGCCCCAGCCAGGGTGCCCAATGTTAAAGGATCATAGGAACTGTAGTCCAAAACATCTGGAGGGCAGCAGTGGGGATGTACAGATTTTGTAAAATCTGTTCTGTCTTGGTTTCATGGATTGTCAGGTGCCTTTCATTCCATTGTCTGCACATTGACAGAATTGGATTTTTTTCCCAATTTCCCAAATTTACACAAATTTGCATTTGCACAAACACACACTTGTGAAAATGCACAGATCCCCCCTAAATATGCAAATCCCCCACAAAGTGCGCCAGTGGTTTTTTATTTTATATATTTTTCTACAACTAAATTTGCATAAAATTCCAGAAACTTGTGTACTTCCCTACAAATAAATACACGTACATTTCGGGAAAGTAAAAAAAACCCCACACATTTGAAGGCCCATGGACTCCATGCGGCCTCGGGGGGTCGCTCCACAGCAGATTCCACAGGTCGGACTCTTAGAAATCCGAGCTCATTTTAGTCTGTCTCAAATTTGTCCAGCATCCCTAGTGCTGACTTCCATTTGTCAACAGCCCAATACATGACGTTTATCACTCTGGCACATAGGAAGCTCTATATTCCATGTGGTGAATACCAAGATGAGAGTGCCTGGTAAACAATGAAATGAGCTTTTTGTAGAAGAATCCATATTTGATCCTTTTAGGGCGCAATCCTATGCATGCATAGACCGAAAAAATGTCCAACAACTCCCAGTATTCCAGCATGGCTGGCTGGGGAATGCTGGGGAAGTTGTAGGATTTTGTTCTGTTTGGTGAGCGAGTGAGCATGAGTACATGGTAAAGCAGTTGTCCAACTGCTCCAACATGCACCCCAGACTGCAATGCTCCATGCCATGGTTTAACCAGTTTGCAACATTCATCAACTGGCTCCAACACTCTGAATCACACCCTGGGGTCTCTAAGGTATACATTGTGCATGGAAATGAAGGAAGGTGACTTAGGAGGGTTATAAAAGAGCTATTTCTCCTGTGTCTGCGAGAAACCAGAAGTGGGAGAGCAATGGAGAGGATGAATTGTTTTATGGACACCTTGCTTTATAGATCCTTCAAACTTCCATTGACTCTGGGTTTCTCCAAACTACAACTAGTATAAACCATTTTGAGGATGCTCTCTTCTAAGGGTATATCTAAGGACTTTTGCCTCCCCTCCATCCCATTAATCACACACATACACATACACACAAGCACACACGCAAAGAGTGATATAGAGACAGACAGACAGACAGACAGACAGATCAAAGTACATAAAATGCACATACTGATATTGAAGACAGAATTCAAAAGGTAAATTCCCTAACTGGTTAACACAATTTAAAAACCAATAATATTCAGACAAAAGTATTGATTACTTAACCAACAGGTTCAATCTGACACTCAACCTAGCCTACTGATCTCTTAATAAAATTCATTATTAGATAATCAACATATAACTTCATATTATCCATACAAGACAAAACCATGCATTATTTTAGCAAACTCCAAAAACACCCGTATATCGTATCCCATACCAGTACTCTTAACGACTTGCCTTTAAGTAATCCTGAAACACTAAAAGTTTGAAATATTATCAAAAATACCAGTGTGAGTGCACTCCTTTTATGAATTCTGTCACTAATCTCATAGGATCAAGATGCTACTGAACAGGTATTGTTTGGCCCATTGAGGTTATCGGTCAAATGGAAGGATAGGGCTGCTATTTATTTTGGGCTAGACTCCTGTGCATTCAGGACAGCTGCATGACAGACAAATGTTCAACAGGTGAAGCTTCAGCTGCTTCCCCATGCAAAGCTGAGAAATTTTCACCCAACATGGCAGCATTACTCTGGCCAGCATGGCAGTATTGCTTTCCTACACTTTGGAATAAATTCCATTCCATTCCATTCCATTCCATTCCATAAGGTTTACTTCTTAGTAGACATAAGACTGCACTCCATGGTACCAATAGGAAGGGTTCATGAATAATTACATAATTGGATCCACATTTAAGAATTACAGAAAACAATTTAAAATTATACGACTTAGTAAATCTCTAAAGCACTGCTTACTACTTAATAGGCAACCAAATCCACAAGCTAATAAACTAGCAGTGTGTTATATAGTGGATTTTACCCTTATAAAGGAAAATGGCTGACAGACTGATGGATACTGGATGGAGAGGCCCAACACACAGCAAGGTGTTAGACCTGATAGGAGATATCATCTTTTCCACAATGAGAACTTCTGATTCCACAAGTTCTCATTCAAACCATGGAATGTAAAAGAGGTTTGTTGGGAACATACGTACGTTTTAGAAATCATTCAACAACCATTTCCTATGACCGGGGGGCGGGGGGGGGGTGTCACAATTTCTCAATAACTGCAACAGCTTAATGTTCCTTCAGTCATCCCTGTTGGACGTCAGCAACAGGAACTTTAGCTATAGTCTAGGCTTAGCAGCAACTACAGAAGCTTTTCTACCAGACGGCTTATTAGCAGTTAGGTACATTTTATGCCTTCCCTCTGGCTGAGGAAAGCTGGCTTTTAATGGGTTTCATGTCTCTCCTGAACAGCCCTAGGGCTTATCTGTTTTCTCTAAAATGGCCCACGTGCAATCAGTCCAGAGAGCCTTCTGGCCCATGCTTCCTAATGCAGCTTATGATCCCAACAGCTTCCTTCCCTGGGCAAAAAAATTGTTCATCATCTTTCTTCTCTAAACAATGGCACACAAACAGTTCTCAACATTATGACTGTGTGTGATAGCTATTATCTGTATGTCCGTTTGGATATTTTTAGTGGGGGAGATAGGGTGACATTGGAATGCATGTGGTTTGACGGGTGTGTTGGAAATGAAAACCACTGATGTCAGAACAGCCAGGAAGCCTACTGCGGGCAAGGTATGCCTTACATCATACCACTAGTGCATCCAAGGCATGTTGTCCCTATTGTGTTTCTGCTCACCAACTCAACTCCTTTCCACGACTAATCCACAGGTCAGCAACAGTCTTTATTACCCTTCTGCCAGTACCGGGGGGATCAAGAGGCAATGCGTAGGTACCTTGATACCTCCTATATGCAAACATTTTCCCATCACTCCCAAGTTGTTCAATGGTCATCCCACTAGACAGCTATTCTGCATCAAAGCTAGGATTAAGTCATCAGTGCAGCGGCACCAAAAAACAGCCACTGCCACATCAGAACCTATGAGCTGCTGCCTTAAGTTCAGAAGTCCACAAAAACAGGATTTCACTCCCCCTCCCTGAAATGAAGGAGAATAAAGCTGCAATCATATATGCATGAATTAATTAATTAATTAATTACATTTCTATACCGCCCAATAGCCAAAGCTCTCTGGGCAGTTCACAAAGCTGTCTGGGTGGTTCACCCTCTCTTATCTGACAGTAAGTCCCATTGACCTGCATAGGACTTACTTCTGAGTAGACATGCCTATGGTTGCACTGCAAGCTGGCTTAAGTGGAGGTGATCCAAACTAATAATTGAGATCCCCAAATCATTTGCTTCTTGGCATGTCCGATGTAACACATTTCATGCAGAGCTCCAGATGCTGCATAATTGAACCACTGAAAAAGGAAATGAAGTGATTCGAGCTCTTTGCTTTCCTTTGAAAATCCAGAAAGCGTGGCTTTGGTAATTCCTTAACTTAAATGGATCTTTACAAATTTCCTCTTCGTGCCAATGTCTCCCCTGAAAGATTGCTTAAACCTGCTTCCAATCAAAAGATCCAGGTGTTGTGTACATTAGCTATCATGATAGAGCCAGCACGCTTGCTGTACAGTGGGAAGATCATTTGACAGGTTATTACTAAATTTATTTTGCACTGACACATAATGTCAGAGCCACTCGGCTATATTTTCAATCATCATTTTCGTTTCCTTCTTTTTTAAAAAAAAAAAATTGGGGAACGTCTGTTTTTTTCCACTCTTAAGTTTTCAGAGAAGTTATGATTGAGATAGCTATGTCTCCTGCTGCAGTTCATCAGAAGTCGTAGTTTTCCATGGTGGAGAACTTTATGAAATGAGTTGTTGAACTTGGTCTGTTCCCTAGGAAGCAACAGTCTTATCACAAAACTGAAAAAATCCTTCACACCTAACTATGCCTACTCAAGACTAAGTCCAACCAATTTCAGTGGGATTTACTTTCAAGGAAATAGCTTGGGATTTGGGGTGAATATTGCAGGCAAAGTCCTGTTCAAAGACTGCTATGGAACTTTATTAGACAGATTGACTATGAGTAAGAACATAAGAAGAGCCCTTCTGGATCAGACCAAAGCTTTATCTAGTCCAGCACTCTGTTCCCACAGCAGCCAACCAGATGCCTTTGGGATTATTATTGTAGTGTAAGGGTTGGAATGTCATTAAACTTCTTGCCATTGCTGGACATGTCTGCCACTGGTTGTCGTTTGAGGTGGGAGACAAAGGCCAGAGGCTATCACCACATGTTCTGGTCCAACAACTGTTGCCACCTTAAGAACAGCCACTTACATGAGTTAATGGTCTTTCTGGGTGTTATGTGTAAATGGCAAGGCATTTATGAGGAGCATTCCACTGAGACATTGTCTTTATTTTTCAGCATATCAAGTGACTGGTGTGGAAATGCCACCATATGACTAAGGGGTGCCGGTCTCAGAGAAAGGTACAGGAAGGTTATCATGAGTAGCTGGGTCTATGGCTCCTCTCCCTTTGATTACAGCTACAATCCATCTAAACAATAGACGTATGTGACCATTGCTCTCTTGACATGGTTAAAATTGTGCAGGGTCCCCAATTGTCGGGAGAGTGTCTATTCATTCTGCAAGCTTCCCCTTTACAGACAAGATCCCTCACAAATGGGAAATGGTGGCCTTCAGGAGTCATCGGGCGGTCACTTATGCATCACCAAAAAAGAGGAAATGTGTCACCAAGAACAGGATAGAAGAGGATACTAAGTTGCATATGATTTGCATGTGTTAATTTATATGCATAGATGCAAATTTGTCCCTATCATGCCCAATAGAGTTAATTCTTTCAGAGCAATCATGAGGCTACTTCAAATGATGGAGAGGACATAAGTGGCTGCTGTGAGTCCTCAGGAGAAGCAAGAATACTTTTCCCTGTTGTTTTATTTCTTACATTTTTATCCCAAAGGAAGTTGGGCAGCCTACAGTTATATCCAGTGGAGGCTGGTGGCTCTGATGTCAGTAGGGCAGTGAAGCCGCTCTGGGTTTCAGCCAGAACCAGTCAGAACTCTAAAGGAGTTATCCAAGATGCAAAGCCACCAGCATACACTGCTTATACTTCAACCCTGTCAGCTGGTCTGAGAGATGGCAACTGGCTTAACGTCGCCCTGTGAGCTTCATGCCTGAGGGGAGCCTTGAAGAAAGGTCTCCCCAGTCCAAATCAGACATGCTGTCCACTGTACCACATTGGGGTGGAAACAGAAGTTTTCCAGGATCTGAAGTTGCTGTGAGGAGACCGGTACTGAGGGCTTTGTAGGTTCAGCCTTTCGCCCTTTCAATGCTGAGACAAGCCCACAGAGTCGATAATGGGCAACTTCCCTCTTTTTCCCTCATGTGGTACTGCTATATTATAGACACTACTTGAAGATTTACGCAGTCCAAAGCAGTGGTTACGGAGTCTTCACCAACATTAATTCAGCGTTTACATTTGGCAAGTATTTGTATAGCCCAAGAGGTGACCCACCCCGCCTCCACTTCTCATGAGTATAGGTTTCAATAAACCAAATAAAGAAAAGAAAAATTTGTATTAAAAGAAATAAGAGATTCCATCATTAAAGTAGGCTCAGCTACTTTCAGTTTCCAATAAAGGCTCCCCTGGTAATTGTCTGTTTAGCACAATACTGTCGGAAGGTGGTTTATATTCTTTCTCATCACAACAACCCTCCTATGCCCTACTTAGCAGATAAATATTATTCCTGTTCTGGGAAATCCTTCCAGCCCAGTGCACTGAGAAGCAGCAGGTGGCTGAGTCTAGTTGCCATTTTAATTTCCCACAATTCCCCTGATGTAGTGTCACTTGGGGCATTGGGGGAATAGTCCTTACAGCTACCCACTGCTACCACTGCTGCCAGGTAAGTCCTCCAAGGCCCACCAGATTGCACTTTGCCCAGCCCTGCCCCCCAAACCTGAAGCTGGCCCTGTGAAAAAGGCAGAAATAGGGACAAAATAGGGACAGTGCTTTAGCAGGGACAGGTGCTAGAAAACCATGGAGGGACTGAATCTGATAAAGAGAGACAGTTAGAGCTTATGCACTTCCTGCATTGTTGGAGTGGCAGTCAATTCTGTGTGGGCCCAGATAACTGACTTTTGTGGGCTAATCCTCAACAGGCCCAGGTAGAGATGTAACCTGCATGCATTTTGTGCACTCATATTAGAACAAAAATGTACCTTGGGAAGAAGACAGACATAAGACGGAGGAAAAAGTCACAGTATGATCTTCAGCCCCTCATGCAAGACCAGATTCGTGATTTATTTAATAAATGTTCTGAACTCTAATTCATCCAATGGGGTCACAGACTCAAGCAAAGCTCTAGTGACACTTCTGGTTCCCAACTGAACACGCCCAAGTGTAAGGCTCTTCACAATGACCACATTCAACTTTAAACTGGAAGTGTTGCTAGAACTCCATTGAATCTGTGATTCCTTGTGCAGAACTCACATGCGCGTTCCAGGACATGTTGCTTCTAGGCCGGGGAGGGTATGGTGTTCCTTGGGCCACTGCCAGCAGCAAAAGGCAGGTGTTTGAGTTTTTAAGGCTCAAAGAAAGAATAAAATTAAGAATGTAAACTCTTAGCCACAGGTATTAAGTAAAGTGAGTGCCAACCCCTCAACCCAAACATTTATCTACCCCAACCCAATTTTGGGGGGTGACTTCTTTTCACTCCTTCCCTCTCACAGGAATCGCTAGGGGGTGGGGTGGGGAAAACTTGGCCAAAATTATCAGAACAGGACTAGTCCAAATATCTTTATATTCAGCTGCAAAGGATTAAACCATGAACAATCAAAGATTCATATTATTTAAGATCAATTTGTTGTGCAGAAAGTAAACTTCTTCACATGAATATGCCTTTTAAATAGCAGATCAGTGATCAAAACCCTGAAATTGTCATTTACATTTGTAAGTTGATGGATTTGATCTGAAAATGCCAACAGTCTCTGAAAGGTATTTGTCAACCCTTCTTTTCTTCTAGACATTAATGACATTCAATCCTCCGGCAAAACATTTCCAGCAGTGCATAGCACTATGTGCTAAGTTTATATTACAAGCATTTACTTTTATAGATGAGATGCTGCACTCTCCTCTCAAGGACTTTTGTTTTGGTGTCATCACCTATTTGTTATATAAACTATGATCTTCTGTGCAAAGCAAGACAAGGTGGGTAGGATCTGGTCAAAGACCCCTGCACCAAGATCCCATCTTAGGTTGCAATTTTGCCCCAAACCTATCAGGATATTGCAACAACTGCAACATCTCAGTGCAGTGCATGACAAGCAAAATGGCAGCGCACTGTGGCTGTTCCAAATACTCAGACTGGGGCTCTGGCTAGGAGGGTTTTTGTACACAGCATTGACTGATGTTCCAGTTGCAGCACTTCCTGGAAAAGGCAGACTAGGACCGTTGTCAGCGCATGCTTTGTTCATGTCCGGGTTAGATTACTACAACATGCTCTACATGGGGCTGCCTTTGAAGAGTGTTTGAAAATACAGCTGGTCAAGAATGCTGCTGCCAGAGTGTTATGTGGGGGTGAGGGGCTAGTTCTATAGACTAGTTCTTCTTATTCTTTGTATCAGTGCAATATTAGTTGATCTGTACTGGCTTCCACTTTGTTTCTGAGTCCAGTTCAAATGCTGGAATCCTAAATGGTGTAGGTCTAGAATATTTGAAGAAATGCTTCATCCCTGCATGCCTGCCCATAAAGATCTTCTGAGAAGGCTCTGCTCCATGTTCCCAAACCATTTGAGGTGAGGGTACATAGGACAGGGGCTTCTCAGTGGTGACATCTAAGCTCCCCAACTCCCTCCCTCCCTCGCTCCCTTCCTCAGGAGGCCCATTTGGCTTCTTCCTGTTTTTGATGCCTTGTAAAGGCTATCTTATTCCAAAGGGCTTTTGATGGTTGTTTAGCTTTTCTCCTGGATTAAGTTCTGAACACTGGCTTCTGTTGCTAAGATATCTATTCCAAGAAGATCTTTATTGATTGCTGTCTTTCGATTACTTTGTTGTATTTTAATTGGGTTCACTTTAAATTGTTTTGTGGCTGCTTTGGAAGTCTTAGGGAAGAAAAGTGGCATAGAAATGCTGGTGTGAAGAGAACACACACATCCTTATTTAAATTTTCAAACAGGAAAAAAACATTCCCAACTAGGAATGTGCAAGTCCACCTGGGTCCAGTCCAGGGATGTCCACTGCAGGGAAATCTGACCCCCTGGATTTCCTCAGAGCCCCTGGCCTGGCTTGCGGATTTTGTCTAAATTTTTCCCTTAAAAAAAAGCAAGATACGTACATTGGGCAAATTACGGCAGTAATTAGCATATCTTATGCAAATTGCAGCTGTAAAGTGCTTAGTTATGCATAAACTGCATCTAGTTAGTTACTGTTGAACAACAACAACAAAAATGGTTGTATGAGCAAGAGAGGCTTTCCTCACTCCCTAAATGTTTTAAACAGTGAGGGAGAGCAATGCAACAACTACCTATCTTAGGAGTCAAGTGGAAGAAAATTGTCTAAGGGTGCAAGACAGAAAAAGATAGAAAAAGTCCCAGTATTCCCCAGCAGCATTGTAGAGCTTTTTCTGCCTAAACATGCACAGGATTGCGCCCTAAAGGAGTTCCATCCACAATTATTTTTTTGCAGCCAACGTTTATTACAAAGTAATCGTTTAAAATTATGTGCAAACAGCCTCTCAAAATTCTCCACCATATTTGTGGACAATTTGGGGTCCAAACTGGGGGTACAATTTCACCAAATTTCTCCACAGGAAGGAAAAATTAGGGATGTACAAAACTCTTACCTGGCTCCGCACCGGGCAATCCACGGTGTTGTTATTATTATGTTATGGCATAATGTTGTTATGGTTGCTGGCTGATTAATTCCTGTGCTGGGTGAATTGCCTGGCAGTAGCCAAGGATGACAGATATTTCGTCAATGGAATCCTCCCTGGCCGGCTCCACTCTGCAGTGACTCTGCGGAGCCGACGGCCGGGTCCAGCCACGGCTGGACATCCAGCCGCTGGGCTGCACAGGGACGCAAATGGTGGCCGCCATAGCCACCATTTGCATCCGTGTCTTTAGCCGTGATAGGCTATGTAAATATATACGTAGCCTATCATGGCTAAAGACACGGACACAAATGGCGGTGGCTACGGCGGCCGCCATTTGCATTCCTTCCTATTGCTGTGATAGGCTACGTAAATATATACGTAGCCTATCACAGCTAAAGATACGGACGCAAATGGTGGTGGCTATGCCATTTGCATCCCTGCCCTGAGCCGTGATAGGCTATGTAGATACTTACGTAGCCTATCATGGCTTGCCAGGGACACAAATGGCGGCCAGCCTAGCGGCCGCAGCCCAGCAGCAGCTGGAGCCACCGGAACTGTTGCTGCCGCTGGAGCCACCGCCAGAGCCGCCGGAGCCACTGCCAGAGCCGCCGCCGGAGCTGCAGCCAGGTAGGCTCCGTTTTGCGGGGCTTTCGCGGGGTGGTGGGGCAGGTTGCTCCGTTATGCCACAGATTCCGGGGGACCGAATTCACTGGAATTCGGCCTCCTTGGGATCCGTGGCGGAATTCTCTAACATCCCTAGGAGGAATTCTCAACAGTTTCTCACAGGTAGGGCAACTCATTTTCAGGGCTTGTAGCACAGCTTCTTTCTTTTTTCCTAAGGGGGTTTGGTGTTTTCGTACTGCAACAACATCGACTGTGTTGGCAGACTGGCCCTCATTTTGCATTCACCACAATGCAGGCGGTGGGGGAGGCAGTGTTGTACCTAGCTGAAGGGGAGAGGTAGAGTTAGTCCTGACCCAAAATCTGCCCTCCAGGTTCCGGGAAGTTTTGTTCCCCCATGTTCCATTGTTCTGCTTCATTCTCAAAGAGTTTTATAATTTATTGTTGTGGTATCTTCGAGCTTGCCTAATTACTGCGAGGTGGCTGAGGGTAGTGTGGGTAGTGTGGGTGTGCTTTCTTTCTATTACACACCTCTCCATTGCGTTGCAACCTCCCAGACAGCCTGTGCTTCCTGATCTGAAAAAGCCTTATAGGAGGATTTTTTTTCTATCAAATTGAAAGAGAATGGTCAAAAAAATGTGGGAGAAATTTTCAGCATTTTAGCACTATTTAAAATGTTGTTATGGTTGCTGGCTGATTAATTCCTGTGCTGGGTGAATTGCCTGGCAGTGGCCAAGGATGACAGATATTTCGACAATGGCAGCTTATGACAGACAATGATAGCTTGATAGGTGAGAATCTCTCAAGAGACTTATCCAAGCTTGGAAAAAAGTGACGCCCCACAAAATAGCTTCTTGCCGTTTCCTTTTCCCCTTCCCCTTTGCTGGAGTTTGAATTTGGAACAGAATGAAGAATTTATAGCTAGAATTAGCTGGAACACAGGTGCAGCCAGGATGAGCGAGGAGAGGTAGAATTTTCCAAGTTTATTTATGTATTTATTTATTTTTTTAAAATCAGTTTAACCTGCCTTTCAGGGTGCAGTGCCCTCACAAGATGGCTTACAATATTACAAAAGCATTAACACACAAGTTACAATTAAACACACATGCACACACAGCAGTGGCAGCTAATGGTTTCTAAAGCACTAAATGCAGAGTGGAATTAATGTGTCTTCAGGGTTGTTTTTTCTTTTCTAAAGCCAGTAACGATGAGGTCATACATATTAGTGCTGTGCCGAAAATTTCTCCCACATTTTTTTGACCATTCTCATAGGGATGTCAGAGAATTTCACCACGAATCTCGGGGAGGCCAAATGCCAGCGGATTTTGCCCCCCGAAATTGGTGGCAAAACGGTCTGCCCCCCCGCCCCCCCCGGGATGGGACTTACCTTTGGTGAATGTCCCTGGCGGCGGCGGCTCCGGTGGCGGTTCGGCGGCGATTCGGCGGCGGTTCAGCAGTAGTTCAACGGCGGCGGCTGGTCTTCCGACCGGCTGCCACCGCCGCCATTTCCAGTTAAAAAAAAGAAAAAGAAACGTGATAGGCTACATAAAGATATACGTAGCCTATCACGGCTAGATTTTCAAAAAATACCGTGATAGGCTACATAAATGTTTACGTAGCCTATCACGGCTGAGTGGGGAAAAAAAAAAAAACGCGCGTACACCCATGGGCGCCGCCATTTGCATTCCTTATTTTGGCACGTGTAGTCTACGTAAACATTTACGTAGACTACGGCGAAAATAAGGGGAATGCAAATACGCTATTTGTGTTCCCCTTATTTTCGCTGTAGTCTACGTAAATGTTTACATAGACTACACGTGCAAAAATA
Organism: Heloderma suspectum; assembly: GCF_057233095.1. Lineage (NCBI taxonomy): Eukaryota > Metazoa > Chordata > Lepidosauria > Squamata > Helodermatidae > Heloderma > Heloderma suspectum. The sequence goes on from NC_139459.1 coordinate 30,803,025, forward strand.
AGGAACGCAAATGGTGGCGCCCATGGGCGCCACCATTTGCGTACGCGTGGTTTTTTTTTCTTTCACTCAGCCGTGATAGGCTACGTAAACATTTACGTAGCCTATCACGGTTGACTGCAGGGACGCAAACGGCGGCGGCTACGGCCGCACCATTTGCGTTGCCAGCCGGTTGGGATTCGCGGCTGGAGGGACGGGGCGCCTCCCCCCCGGCCAGAATTTCGGGGGGGAGGGACGGGGCGCCTCCCCCCCGGCCAGAATTTCGGGGGGGGGACGGGGCGCCTCCCCCCCACCGCGAAGCAAATTTCGTCAAAGGTAAGTGACTTTCGTACATCCCTACATTCTCATTCAATTTGATAGAAATTGCTTTCAAAAAGAAATTCAGTCGTGAAGAAATTTTTGAGAAATTCTCCTGGGTTGGGCTTGGATTTCTTGGGCTTACCTTACTTAGGAGGTGGCCGAGGAGTGCACAATGAAAAGTGTCCTGCTTTTCATTGTGCAAGCAATTCTCTGGCTGCTTGTAACCTTCACAGCTTCCTACACTTCTATTAAAGCCCAGTTTAAGGCACCATGAGGTAATTCCTCCCATCGGGCTTTTTCAGATCAGGACGAGCAGGCAGCCTGGGTGGCTTCCTGTGATTAGATAAGCTCAAAAACACCACAAAAATACATTATAAAACATCCTGAATGAGGCAGAAAAATGGAAGCCCCTTTCATGGGGAGAGAAAACTTTCAGGAAATTGAAGGACAGATTTTGGCAGGTCACTAACTCCACCTCTTCCCTGGAGCTTGACACAACACTCCCCCCACCTGTTCCAGCACAAACCTGCCAAAACCCTTAGGAAAAAGGAAAGAAGCTGTGGTGCAAGCCCTACCAACGGGGAGCCCTACCTGGGAGAAACTATTGAGAATTTCTCCTCCCCCGGAGAAATTCAGTGAAATTGTCTCCCAAATTTCTCTGCCCACAAGTAAGGTGAAGAATTTCAAGAGGACATTTGTGCACAGCTCTAATACATATCTCCTTGGGAAGGGAGTTACAAAGGTGTGGGGCCACCACTCTCACAAGACTTCTAGCTGCCACATTCTAGTTGCTCTGAAGCAGGCCAGTATCAAAGGTAGGCATAGCTGGGCACCGGCCGAGTGCCCACAACCTAGCAGGGTCTCACTGACAACAGCCTCCTCAACTTGCCCCTCTCTTCATCACTGCAACCTGCTTGTGCACCTCCTTCTCGCTCTGGGCCAGACAATGGTGGTGGTGAGGAGGAGGAGCACGAGATGCCCCTGCCTACTTGCTCACTGGCTCTCTGCCTGTCAAGCAAGCAAGTGGTGGCCAGTAGTGTAGTGGCAAATTCAGAAGTGCAGGGTCCCTTCATGACAGTCACAGCCACGCCCCCTCACAGCCACGCCCCCTTCTAAGATTATACAACCTTGTAAGATATACATCCTTCAACTGGGATCCAAAAACAGTGCAGCTGAGAGTAAGGCAGTGGCATTTCAAGTGGACATCTGAGAAAAAAAATGCAGGGGTGTTAAAATCTTTTTCACTCACTCACTCAAACACAAACATTTTAGGTTTTCAAAATATGATACTCTAGGGAAGCTTCACCCTCTCAACTCAGCCCTCATGGACAGATCCCTTCTCATTTAAACAGCCCCCTTGCACACTCCCTTAGAGGACCAACATTGCCCGTTAGCCTTCCATAAGCTCCTTCATTATATCTCCCCCCTTCCCCTCCAACGGAAATGTCCACACACCCAGTGGTGTAGAGGTAAATTTGAAAATTCAGGAGCTCATTGTGACAGTCTCCAAGGGCAGTCCAAAAATTTCAGGCAGCTGTGTCTATCCATATCAACAAACCAGTTCTAGGAGTTTTCATCTCCACCAGGAGCACGTCTTTGGTAAAGTGAATAGGTCTTAATTGCCCATTCCAGACCAAGTCATCCCAAATACTTTGCATTCCAACATGGAACAATATATTGGTGCTTGGAAAATTCATTCCCCCCACAGCTGCAGTGAGGATCGCAGCTAAGCTCAGAGGGAACAGGGAATTCTGAGCCGGGTGGCAGATGACATCAGAGTCCCTGCCAATGAAAAAGTGCCGGGGCTGCGTCCCTGCAAGCCCTGCCTCCATTACACCACTGGTGGCAGCAGTGATGAGAAAGAGGAGGAGGAGCAAGAACAGCTGGTGACAATGGCAGTGAGAAGGTAGATTCGGTGAATGAGGGAACCTATTGAGGCTGTCTTGCCCCAGGGCCCTCAAAAACCGGAAGCCGGCAATGTGCTTAAGCTACCTGCTATAGGAATGCCTATTTGACTCCATTATGCTCTGCTGCATATTTGTAAATAAAACTAATATTAGTAAGCTTGCAGTGTTCTCCCATTCAAAGGAAACTAAAGCCTTTAGCATCTCCTTTGTACCCACTCACTGCTCAAATACAGGGAGGGAGCAATCCTATGTGGATCCACGGTTGCCTCTGAGCCCGGGGCTGACCGCCTATCCAGGGTAGGCCAGGAGAAGCGGTGAGGAGTGAATCTCCTCCTCACTTCCCCAGCCCTGCTTTCGTGGCTAGACAGCTGATTTCAGCTGTCTAGCTACAGGACCTCGGAGAGTAGGAAGCGGCAGCCAGGCGACACTAGGGATGTACAAAAGTCACTTACCTTTCGCGGATTATGTTGATGGTGGGGGGGAGGGGCTCTGTCCCTCCCCCCGGAATCCTGGATGGGGGGGGAGGTGCTCCGTTCCTCCCCCCCGGAATCCTGGCCGGCCGGCTGTGCTCCGCAGGGATTCTGCGGAGCCGCCGGCCAGCTCCACCAGCAGCTGGACATCCGGCCGCTGGCTAGCAGGGACGCAAATGGCAGCGGCCGTACCCACCGCTGTTTGCATCCCTGTAGTCAGCCATGATAGACTACGTAAATGTTTACGTAGCCTATCACATCTGACTTTAAAAAAACAACGCGCATACGCGCGGTTTTTTTTTTTTTTTTAAGTCAGATGTGATAGGCTACGTAAAGATTTACGTAGCCTATCATGGTTTTTTTTTTAAAAAAAACCTAGCCGTGATAGGCTACGTAAATCTTTACGTAGCCTATCACGTCTTTTTTTTTTTTTTAACTGGAAATGGCGGCGGTGGCAGCCGGTCGGAAGACCGGCTGCTGCCGCTGCCGAACCACCGCCGGAGCCGGAGCCGCTGCCACCAGGAAGATCCGCCCCAGGTAAATCTCATCCCGGGGAGGGGCGGGGGGGCAGACCATTCCACCACCGATTTCGGGGGGCCGAATGCGCTGGCATTCGGCCTCCCCAAGATCCGTGGCAGAATTCTCTGACATCCCTAGACGACACATAGGATGTGTTGTACCAGCATTTCTAACTTCCCTGCCCCGGCCCTCCCCAAGGAACACCCTATTTTCACCACTCCATGCTGATCTTACGAGCACGGAGCCGATCCACGCTGCCTATGAGTCAGCACAGGAGGGGGTGGGAATCGGTTCTCCAGGAACCGACCTATCCTATTGCCATCAAGCCGCTGACTAGCAGCCATAGGATTGCACCCAAAATGACACAAAACAACTCCAGTGAACTAATTGTTTGCCAATTAGTGTCCTAGACTTCATTAACTACAGTAGGATCCTTTGTGCTGTGTCAAATGAATACAGATTCGTTATATCGACTCTATTAAACTATGTGAATCATATTCTAATTGGCTTGAATTTCTCATTGGAGTCTTGTTCATTCACTGCGTCTAGCTTCACAAATGCATGGCCCATGCTTGCTTGCACCATACACTTTTTACTGCATAAATACCAATCAGTAGGAACATGACCATGTGATTACTGGAGCACAGCCCTTTTGGGCCCAAAGGTAGTGATTCTAAGAGGAGTTGAAGACATGATGCTAATGTTGTGATTAGCGATCATGATGTTGTTTGTTAATTAAATACTGTGTGTGTGTGTGTGTGGTGAGGGGTGTGTGTGTGGTGAGGTTCCCCCCCCCCCAATACTAATTGAGGCACAGGGAACATGCAATTTTTACTGAGATCACAGCTGGAGAGGGAAGGCTTAAAACTCCCCTCCACATGTGCTGTGTGGTGCCAACGACCATCAGCCTGGGCACTCACTCACACCTGTGCCTATTTTATTTTAAAAAATCAGTGACATGGTTGCTACCCATGTCATTAGGATCATTATGTAATTATGCCAAGTGATTATAGAAAGGGAGTAAAAAAGAACCATCCAGAGATGACCATGAGGAGAGAGCAGCGACAGCTGCTTCCTCCTGTCCTCACACACAGCATTTATTCAGCCCCACCTAATGAACAGCTCTGGGTACCTCAGAGAGGTTGGGTACAAATAGCAGTCGCAAGGCGGGGGATGTTGCCCAAGCTAGGTAGAGCCAAATAATTCCCCTTTTTAGTCTGTGTTTTTTGTGTATAAAAAGACTAGCATATTCAGTATATTTTGCAGTAGTGGTGGTTTCATTCCGTTAGGAGACTGGCCTGATTTGCTCTGCTGTTTTATACTTTTAGCTGGTTAGCCAGAGGACTATGAAACAGTAAAGTTTGACAACCCCTTCACTTTCTGGATTATGTCTGCTTTATTTAGCTACTTCAGCTAACAAGCATGTGCTCTGCTACTGAACAACAGCCCTTCCCCTAGATTGCTGTCACCACCAACCTCCCCTCTCTGATTTAGGAATAACAGTGATTTCTTGGGGGAGGGTCATCCTAGCATACCTGATCCTATTGACAGGAAATGCCAGGGTTTGAACCTGGGACTTTCTGTGTGCAAAGCATGTGCTGTAACACTAAACTGTAGTCCCTTCTCTTGTTTACTGCATGTACACCATTTCTCACTTCTCATGCCTGCTTCACCACTTGGTTCCCAAGCATGCATTGCTTCCCAACTACAACTTCAGCTTATTCTCCAGTAAAGCTTTTATTTTTTTCCTTTTTGCTTCAGTCCAGATGGGTCTTCTTTATGCAACAGGGCAAGAAAGATTCCTCTCAATTTCTGAAAAAAGCCATAGAGTCATCATTAATTAAACACACTGTGATGTCAACATGCAGAAGATGTCTCCTATCACCCAGCATGCCCTGGCCAAACCCTGCCTCCTCGGTTATTTTCTGAACATTGCTACTAAAGGAAGCAATTCTCTAGAGCAGGGGTCCCCAACCCCCGGGCCGTGGACCAGTACCGGTCCGTGGCCTGTTAGGGATCGGGCTGCAGTAGGGGTGTGGGAACCCCCCCTTATCTTGGGACCGTGGGGGGGAGGCGATCTGTCCCTCACCCCCCCCCGCCCCAGAATCCTCACCAGCCCTGGCAGGCTCCACTCTGCGGCAAGTCTGCAGAGCAGCCAGCTGGCTCCGGCCCTGTTCTTTGCAGTAATAGCCTATTAATGCAAAGAACGGTGACGTAAATGGCATCCGCTATGCGGACGCCATTTGCACCCCAGCGGCCGGAAGTCCTCCCCCCGCCAGAGTTGGCCTGCAGCTCCGCGGACTCACCGCGGAGCGGAGCCAGCCAGGGCTGGCAAGGATTCCGGAGTGGGGGAGGGACAGATCACCCCCCCCCGGCGGACCCAAGGTAAGGGGGGTTCCCACACCCCTACTGCAGCCCGGTACCATCCCCCCCTGGTCCGTGGAAAAATTGTCTTCCACGGACCGGTCCCTGGTCCCAAAAAGGTTGGGGACCACTGCTCTAGAGGTAGTGTTGCATTTTCAGTTCCAGTGCTTACCTTTGGTGCTTATTACAACTCCACGCGCAACCACCCCATTGTTTAATACTATCCATATTTCAAAGTGCATCACGTTTCAACTGAGTAGTTGCATACATCATAGGCATTAAAAAAAATTCCATTAAAATGTGAATATGCTATAATCTGAACCCATTAGTAAACAAAAGACATTCTCTGGTTGCCTGCAAATGCACTACTGAGAGAGTGATGGAAGCAATTTCACTGCTTTGTGAACATTGGGTTGCATTCCCCCTCCCCCGGAAGTCCCCTACATGCCCTCAAAATCTATGGACAGTTGTGGGACCCTCTGTAAAAGATATGGAGGGTGCAGGGTGCAGGAGGGGAAAATACCATTGTGTGAGCAGAAGTCCATTCATGCAACACTGGATTTCACCCAGATGTACAGAAGTAAGCTCCTAGAAAACAATGGTTGTGCGGTTTCCCAGGTGGTGGAGTCTGAACAGAAAGATTTGCCTTTGAATATTGCCTATTGGATGGGACTTGGTGATGTGAGGAACCCACCTCCCCCAGTTCCTGGAGCAGTTAAAATAAGGGGAAAGATGGACACATAAAGACAGATGTGAATCTGTGGCATTTTAAAAAATAACATAACAATGAACAGAGTAATGAAATGAAACATAGTTCTTTGCACACCCATAGAACCTGCTATGACATCTCTGGCTTTGTTTACAATAGTCAGAGTGTGTGTTCCTTTTTTGAAAGCAAGGCCTATATTGCAAAACCATTTGTTTTCATTTATCTTCATTGTGATACCTATGTGTGTTGATTACATTTTTATTTAGATATGTTATATTGTCATTTATATTGGTGATTTTTATTTGTGATTCATATATTTCTGGAAGCTGCCTTGGCAACTCGTTGAGTTAAAAGATGGGATATACATTATCCTAATAAAATAACGGCCATAATTTATAATTGAGAATTTCCATCTTTTTGTCCGATGTCTTTTCTAGCATCATATGGGAAAGGTAAAAGGGGCACTGAAGAATGATACTCCAAAGCTCTGTCTGAATTAAACTATAAGAATATGGTCATTAGGAATAGCAGACTGTTTGGTTAAAATGCATCAAAGCAAATATAGTCAAGATGCAATAATTCATAAGCAAGACGCCTGTCAACGGATAAGTCCTGCAGCTGCTATTCCTGGCAACCTTATGCTCTCTCAATTATAGCAGCTCAAATTGGATTCTTGTATTCCAGAAATTTGATACGAGGAGAGGATCTGACAAGCTGTGCGCCTGATACGGAGTACCGCATTTCTTGCAATATACATCTATCAAGGAACACATGAAAGTTTAATTTGAAACTAACATAATACGCTTTGGAATACGGCTCGAGCACAGCATGTACAAAAGAGTAGATAAAAATACAAAGTTGATCTAAACAGCAAGTAAGCAAAGCCATTCAAATGTGTATTTTGGTATGTATGAAAGGGGAAGAGGAACTGAATGTTCATTGGACACAAGACAAGGGAACATGCAGAGACAAGACTAAATAAGAGAGGTGGAAAGAGAACAGGAGCAGTGGCATATTTCCCTCCTTGGCTACACTTCAAAGGCCATGTATTTGTGACTAAGGCATGTCAAATATTCTCTAGCTTTGATTTTCAGATCAAAACCAGTGATTTGGATGAGATAGAACAGTGGACATTCATAAAACCGTTGTCAGTAATAACACCGGTATCCTGGCATTGGTTGTTGACACCACCAATTGTTTTACAAATGGTCACGGTTAATAACATAATTATTAACTGTTGATACTTTTGCATTTCTTCTCCCTCTGACCTGTTTACAGTTCCCATCCCCAGCCATGTGCATATAGGCATGTAACTCAGGATAATGATTCATGCATCTGATGACGTGAACTGTAGTCCATGAAAGCTTCAGCCGATGATCTGGAGCACGAGTGGGGCATGGGGGGAAGTATGAAGTTATGACTGACATCAAGCTATGCATTAGGGGATGTTACCAGGAGAACTGGATGTGGAGATGCCATTTCCGGAGGTAGTCCCACATCTGGGCCAGGGCCCTGCACACCTACACTAAAGTTTTTAAAGTGAGGATCCACTACACGCTACACATTTATCGCAGCGTATAGTTTAGCCTTTAGTCATACTTAGAATAGACACCTTGAAATCAATGGGATTTAAGTTAGTCATGACCAGCTTAAGTCCCATTGATTTCAATGAGTCTACTCTTAAGTATGACGAAGGGTTGTATCCAGGAATCTACCTTCTACTAGAGGATGGTCCCTCTGCCTGATTTTTGGGAATCCCACAAACACACACACACACACACACACACACACCACAGCTCACCCCATTCAGCAGAGTCTCCTCTCTGTGTAGCACTTTCAGGGGGCTGGAGGCACTGCTGTGAGAAGGAGGAAGGTAAGTCGACTTCTGACAGCACAGCTGATCCAGCATAAATCTGTATCCAACTCCAAGTCTGTATCCAAACCACTGTGTTCATTATACTTTATTGTGTTCATTATATATAGTGTGCGTGTATATATATATATATATATATATATATATATATATATATATACACACACACACACACACACACACATACACATATACACATACATACATACACACACACACACACACACACACATACACACTGATATTCTGGTGGCTGCTCTGAAAATACATGTATCCAAGGTCAAAAGAGGAGGGCACATCAAATCATAACATGGGATATGTGATCCTGAACATTCTAGGGGAAAGGTTGGAACTTAGCATAGGGTGACAGTTTCATCCACAGCCCCATAGCATAACATCTAGTTCTGCTATAAGAGACTGCTGATGATACAACAACGATAGAACAGCTTCATAAATGGTAAAGATGTTCACAAAACTCTAGAAGCCTCTTCCTGTCTTCTAATTTTACCCTAATTTTATCATTAGGATAATAGAGGTCATTGGTCTGGGTTCTTTATATGAATGCAAATGAATTCTGGATTGTAGTCTTAACTATCACTACTGGGAAGAAAAAGCCCATTTTGATTAATCTATTTAAAAAAAAAGTTTACTGGCCAAGTAATGGATAAAAAAGAACAGGTTGACAATTAATTTGTACTTAAAGCCGGCCTTCTGGAAAATTACTTTGGAAGATATTATTAAAGAAACAATTACCCACAGATGGAGTGTGAATGTCCTAAAGCAGACACTAGCTACCCAAAATAGGAACAAAGTATTTAGGCCTAGATCCAAAACCCTGCAATACTAGTTCCTCATCTCCCAGAGAGCTTTGGACTTATTTCTCAAACAGCAGCCCCCTATGCTACAAAGTCCAGGAATGTTAACCCCCACAAAGCAGTGGGTTGAAAGCAATTTGAAACAAGCTGAAATTCACACATAATTGCAACTTGGTCTCTTGAACAATCCAATTTGGGCAACGGCTGCCATCTTGGAAAAGGCAGCTATGCAATGGGCGTCTACAATCAGGTTTTCAGTGTAAATCCTAGAATCCTAGAATAGTAGGGTTGGAAGGGGCCTACAAGGCCATCGAGTCCAACCCCTGATGAGAAATTTTCCTCATTTCCTCCAATAGAAGGGGGGAATGAGGAAAATCATGTTTAAAATTTGATCACTGGATGAAAGCAGGTTTATTTCATTTGTCACTACGGTGTGGCATTTCCTTGAAGGAAGGATGTGTCAGCTAAACCAACGGTGATCATCTGCAGAGAGAAAGTGGGGTTGTTCCCCCTGTCATCGCTGACTAAGTCAATGAAGACAAGAGGAGACACAGAGACTGTTAATCCCAACACATCATTTGTGTTGTTACAAGCGAAGCAGAGTTGTCATCATGTCTTGCCTACATAGATTTGTCATCACTTTTTGACGGCATATCTATGAAGAAAGCGAACAAAGCACGATTGGTTATCTATTGCACCCTTTTGTATGGCATCTTGTTGCTTGCAACTGCAAGTCTGCCTTCAACTGTGCCTGCGAATGCAGACCACCTGGTCTGTTATGTATTACAGCAGAGGCTGATGTTTCTGATGAAAACAGTGAGACCCATGACACAAGTTCAAATAGGTGCTGTGGAATGCAATCAGCAAGTGTGTGAGAACATAAGAAGAGCCATGCTGGATCAGACCAAGAGTCCATCTAGTCCAGCATTCCATGCAAACAGTGGCCAACCAGCTGCCCAAGGGAAACCCACAAGCATGACATGAGTGCAAAAGCACCCTCCCACCTGTTCCCCAGCAACTGATGTACACAGGCATACACTGCATCCAGTACTGGAGGCAGCACATAGCCATCCGGACTAGTAGCCATTGATAGCCTTCTCCTCCAGGAATTTGTCCAACCCCCTTTTAAAGCCATCCAAATTGGTGGACATCACTACAAATAGGCCACCATGACAGCAGCAAGGAGGCAGATCCACCCAGTGCATCTTGTCCCAGCCCAGCCTTCCTCAAAGTGGTGCCATCCAGATGTTTTGAACTACAACTCCCAGATGGGATTGCTCCCTTAGTTGTTTTAAACTTTATGTGTAAATTTTGACATTGTATAATAGTATTTTACATTTTAATCTTGCATCTTTTGCAATGACCTTTGGACCTTATAAATCCCGGGGGAAGGACTCTGTGGCTTGGACTCTGGAGGGTAAATGAGATGTTAACATGTCATTTTAACCATTATTTGTGTACTGTTTTTAAATTAGTTTTTATTGTATTTTATCCATTGTGTGTTTAAATTGTGATGGCCTATGGCTTTGAACAATAAAGGCTCAGTCATTGTTTCCTTGTTAAAGACTTAAATCAAGGGTGAGGGGTCCTTTTTCAGCCAGAGGGCTAAATTGGCTCTGGGCAAGCAAGTCAGACACACACACACACACACACACACACACACACAGACTGAGAGAGAGAGAGAGAGAGAGACTTTTCTTGGGGAAGAACATAGGAAGCTGTCTTATACTGAGTCAGATCTTTGATCCATATAGCACAGTACTGTCGACACTGACTGGCAGCAGCTCTCCAGAGTTTCAGGCAGGAATTTTTCGCAGCAGGAGAGGGGAAATTTTTCTAGGGGGGTCACAGCATTGGCCCCTTCCTCCCCAACAACAACTGATTGCAGCAGGGGAGGGCCAAGAGAGACCCTCTCCCCCAAATACCTCCACCCTATAACTAGGCATTTTAATGCCTCCATTGCCCAGAAGCTTCTCTCTCTCTTACACACACACACACACACCCCTACCTGAAAATCTCCTCCTCCCTGTATAGCAGTTATGCTTTAAAATGCTTCCATCAGCACCAACAGAAGCTTTTAAAAAGCCTGGTTGTCACGGTGGAAAGGTGGTTTTTTTGAGGTGGAGTGGCAGTGTTGGAGAGGGGAGGGTTAGCATTAGGAATTTGCAAATCTTCAAGGAGAAAGGAGCTCCATAACCGCAGAATCTACTGTGTACCTCTGTAGCCTATTTAAAGTAAGAAATTTATAACATTGGCATGAGAAAAGAAACCTTTATATTGTGGGCCACTCTTCAGGATCTTAGGCAAAAAATGTCACATCAGCAGGGTATCCTATATTAGGGCAATCCAGAAACTGTATTGCAAAGTTGCAATGCTTTTTTAAAGAAGTGGACTTGATTAAAATGATGAAAGCTTAAATCTGAGCCAAACAAAATTGCAATATAATGACTAGGGCTGCAGTATTTACTTAGGGCGCAATCCTACTGGGGTAGGCAGCCGCCTCCAAACTCGGTGGCGACCACTTATCCAATGCAGGGCAGGAGAAGCGTGGAGGGGATCATCCCCTCTACACTTCAGTTACCCAGCATTTGCAGCTAGACAGCCGATTTCGGCTGTCTAGCTGCAGGAAGTCAGAGCGGGGGAACTGGCGGCCGGATGACACGTTGGATGTGTCGTACTGGCATTTCCAAGTTCCCTGCCCTGGCATGCCCCCAGGAACGCCCCATTTTCACCACTCTGCACTCCTCTTCTGAGCACAGAGAGTGGGGCCATTCCGTGCTACCTACGAGGCAGCGCGGGACCGGGGGGAGGTTTGTTCTCAGGGAACTGACCTCAGAGCATGGGCTCCAAAGTCGGTTCCCAGGAACCAACCTATCCTACGGCCGTCTAGCTGCTGACTAGCGGCCATAGGATTGCTCCCTTAATTGGTTAATTCACTTAGGGCACAAATCCTATGCATGTTTTTAGACAAAAAAAAGTCCTACAATTCCCAGCTGGCTGGGGAATGCTAGGAATTGTAGGACTTTTTTCTGTCTAAACATGAGAATAGCACACTTAAAATATTTTACAGTGGAATCTTATGCATGCCTACTCAGAAGTAAGTCCCATTGAGTTCAATGGGGCTTAGTTCTGGGAAGGTACAAACAGGATTGCAGCCTTGATTGATTAAGAAGAGCCACTGATTAACTGAGCAGCACATATTTTTGAAATGTTATTTTTAATACAAAAATGTAGAAAAACTGTAGGTTGTGGGCTTCATCTTAGCTGCCCCTTCTCCCTCACATGTGAAGAAATAGCTCATCTAAAAATAAGGGAAAGATGTGCTTTTTTCTTCAGATATTTTCATTCATGTGTAAATCTATGCAATTTAAGTGATTATTACACCAAAAACCGTATGATTGATGAAAGTTTCTTTAAACAGGTGACAATCCTAATACAACAACTTGGGACAGGGATACCTGAGAGGGCGCCTTAGAATCATAGAATCATAGGGTTGGAAGGGGCCTACAAGAAGTCCAACCCCCTCCTCAGTGCAGGAAGCCTGATTCCCAGGTGGTCTCCCATCCAAGTAGTAACCAGGGCTGACCCTGCTTAGCTTACGAGATCAGACAAGATCGGGCACCTACAGCCTTTTGCTTGGTCTCCTTTACCAACCTACCTGATCACTGAGGTCATCAGAAGGCGTGCTCCTGGAGCTTCCACAAAGACCTACGGCCCAACTGGAGTCCACCCAGAGAAGAGCCTTCAGCATGGTGGCTCTCGCCCTATGGAACTCCCTGCCTCTGGTGGTCAGGCAGGTGCCAACACTGGGTTGTTTTCGGTACCTCCTGAAAACAGCTTTTTTCCAGGAGCCTTCCTTGGTCAACTAGCCTCAGTTTTATTGGCACTCTGTTTTTTTTTTTTTGTTTTTTTTTTAAATCTTCATATCATGTTTCTTCTTTTTATCTTTTGTTCATTTTATCTCTTTTTGTTCACAGCTCCGGAATCTATTTAGATGTGGAGTGGTATACAAATGTTGTAAATAAATAAATAATGACACAGGTTTCATAACATTTCTATTTACCAAGAAGAAATTCATGTGAGAAGGCCAGATTTAAATTAGCTCATAGAATCATCCCTTATGGCACAGATCAGGAACCTACAGCCCACAGGAGGTCCCCATCTGGTTTTCCAGCTTCCATGCTGCTGGGGAGTAGATCCGGGAGTGGTGGTGGGGAGGTGTCAGAGAAAAGTTGTACATGCAAAAATAATCTCCTCTATACAAAATGGCTAAAAGTACACGGTAGAGCTGGAAAATGTGCATAAAAGGGAAACCAAAATGATCCAAGGGGCCAGAGCAACTCCTCTAAGAGTACACAACATTTGAGGCTTTTTAAGCTAAGAAAAAAGGTGAACAAGGAGGGGGCACTGATTAACATTTATGTTATTATTATTCATGGTGTGGAGAAAGTGGAGAGGGAGTTTTTCTCCCCCTGCCATATAATGCTAGAACCCAGGATCATCAAATGAAGCTGAGTGGTGGGCAATTTGGGCCAGATAAAAGGTAGCGCTTATTCACACAGGACATAGTCAAACTCTGGGATTCACTACCACAAGTTGTAGCGATGGCCACCAGTTGGACAGCTTTAGAGGGATTAGACAAATTCAGGAAGGATAAGGTTATCAGTGGGTACTACTCATGATGGCGATGTATTACCTCCAGTATCAGAGGCAGCATACCTCTCAGTGCCAGTCGCTGGGGAACATGTGCAGGAGGGGGCTTTGGCATTCATGTCTCATTGTGGGCTTCCCAGAGGTACCTGGTTGGCTCCTGTGGGAACAGAATGCTGGGCTAAACAGGCCTTTACTCTGATCCAGCACGACCCTTCTTCTGTCTTCATGTAAAGAAGCACCATCAGTGTAGTGGAATCAGGGGCTCACAGGGTTGAAGTGCCAGGACTTTTTGAGCAGGGACATTGATGTCATCTGCCCCCCTGCCCCGCCTCCGACTCTGTTCCCTCTGAACTTAGCTGCAATTCTCAGAGTAGGTGTGTGGAAATGAATTTCCCCAACAATATATTGTGAGCTATCCTTGTTATAATGCAAAGTATTTTGGGGCAGCTTGGTGTTGAATGGGTAATTAGGACCCATTATCTTTACAAAAGACCACACACACACACACACACACACACACAGACTTTTCTTGGGGTGGAACATAGGAAGCTGTCTTATACTGAGTCAGACCTTTGGTCCATATATCACAGTACTGTCGACACTGACTGGCAGCAGCTCTCCAGAGTTTCAGGCAGGAATTTTTCTAGCCCTCCCTTCTAACCTAGGGCTTTCTGCATGTAAAGCAGGTGCTCTACCACTGAGCCAGAGCCCCTCCCCTTAGTGTGATTGGCAACAGGGACTGTCATGATGAGTGGTTGTATTTCAAAATCTACCACTACACTACTGAGCACCAGCCTTTTACATTTGATAACCTGGGCATTTTGTAAATAGCCCATTTGGAGTCAACTGCTTTGACCAAGGATCGCTCTTGCACAAGTAATGCAATGCCCTTCTGTCGTCCCACCTTCTCCATTTTTGTCTGATTTTACACTTCCCAAATCAGCTAGAGTAATCACAGAATTATGCAAAATGGCACCAACCTTTTGATATCATCATGTCCCGCAACCAGTTGATTGCTAGAAAGTGCAAAATTGCTGTTGAAAAACTCACTCTTGTTACCCAACGAATTAGGCAATGGGCAGGAGACTCTGATCCTCAAACAGCTCCACTGCCATAAAATTGCCATTGGTCAATTCAACGCAATAGGAGAGTCCTTCCCATCGCTGCCGCCAGCACCAACCAAACCCGTTAACACTCATGCAACAACGCAACATTTCCTGCCTTTATGGTTAAGAAGAATCGGTTTGGTGCCCTTTCACTGGACTAAAAAACCCCCCTGCTTTATTATCCTTCCCATATGTATTCAGGGAACCATATTTCTCTCAATGGTTTTCTGTTATATGATGGTCTATATCTGGAACAGCTTTGTAGTGTTAATAACCCTGCATAAAAAACCTTGCAGTACCAGGGAGTCACTGAATCAAAATTGCTAACTTTTAGGCTGCAGGAAGTCTTGCTCCTGAGAGGATTTTTGTGGTATCGCCAGTTTCTCTCTCTCTCATTTTTATATTATCTTTGGGGGGGGGGGGTTAACCAATTTGTCCTCCCCTGCTGCATGCAAGTCCTTGCTTTCCATTATGGTCTGTTCCAGAACGTTCCTCAATTCTCAATGCTGACATGGGGTGGGGGAAAAGTGAGGGGCAGTAGAAAAGCTCCATGAGCAAGCAGAACACCACCAACCCTTTGGATCTAAGTTATTTTCTATCAGAAAGTAGTTAACAGCGCAATCCTATGGCTCCTACAGAGCATCTGAGGGACACAGGATATTTCAGATTCCTGAATCCAGGGCTGTGTTTCCACCAGCTATTTACTCCGAGCCGGCTGTGTTGAGGTCATTAGGGATAGAAGACGTCATGGCCATCCAGCAGCCACCCTGGAGCTGATCAGGGAAAAATCGGATTTCCTGAGACTGCTTAAAGTCTGATTCTTTTCCCCATTTGGGTTCTCCCCGGTATAGTTGCTGTGTGCCCCAGCCGCCACATTGACCTCGGGTATGCCTTTCACCATGCCCCCGGTCAAGGGCTGTTTCCTGTCTCCCATCCCTGTGATTCCCAGCACAAACCAATTAGTGTCTACTCAGAAGTAACACTGTGCTCAGCGAGGCTTCTTTCCCAAATGCCCACATCGGAAGTAATTCATTCTGCCTCCCCCCCATTACAGCAATCCAGTGTGGCAACAGGACAGAAAGATTGGGGCTTGTTAGGAGGCTTCTCTCTCAGCTGCACACATCAGAAGTAATTAATTCCTCCCCCCCCCCCGCCCCGTTACAGCGATCCAGCACAGCAAGAGTTTTGAAAGGTTGGGGCTCATCAGGAGGCGTCTCTTGTGCACATCAAAAGCAATTACTTCTAATTTGTACCCTCATTAGGGAGAAAGGGGATGGAGAGCCTGGAGGGAGGGGGAGCCTCTCTTATTGGTTGAGCGGCCCATACCACTCAGATGAGGTTCACTTCAAGAACCCCCACCCCGCGAAGTATGTTAGGAGAAGCAACTTAAAGTGGGGCAATGCACACCCCCGTGGAGCCCTGCCCGGACCAAAAGCGGCTCCTAGAAAAATGCGAGTAAGCCACTTTTTCCTTCTCCTTCCGTTGTCGTGGAGACAGGGCCCAAGGTGGGAGACAGTGCTCTGACCTCGGAGCAAGGAAACCAAGCTCCCCGCCCTCTCCCCCTTGCAGCTGGCTTGGACAGAACTGTGCCAGCTGCTTCTATGAGCTCACAAACATGAGCTTGTACAGGGATGAAAGGGGGCATGTCAGTGGGCGTGGAGGGGAGGAGATTGGGGATGCAGGGATCCGAGCTATCCCCAGCCTTCTTCTCGCCCCACCTCCAAAGCCTCTGCTAGATAGGCAAAAAAGCCCAAATCGCTAAAGTGCAGTTCGGAGGCTCACAAGTACCCGGAGTGGATCCAATATGATTGCACCCTAAAATGGCCTTGCTTGGAGCACGCTTGGAAGTAAAAATGCAGAACTCTGGGAAATGCATTTCTGAGGGAGTTTCACACGAATTTATTTCTGAGTACACATGTATCCAATAACCCCATAAGTTACTCAAGATCACACCCTTCCCTTCTGTGAAGTAACTGCAAATGGTGCCATGGTTTGAATGGTAATCCTGCCAGCAGAACCATCATCGTTTTATTCATTATACAGCACCCAGCTCTTATCAGGTGTTTAATAGGGATGTACGAAAGTTCCGCCACGGATCTCGGGGAGGCCGAATGCCAGCGCATTCAGCTCCCCGAAATCGGTGGCGGAACGGCCCGCCACCGCCCTGCCACCCCCCCGGAACAGGACTGACCTGGGGCGGATCTTCCTGGCGGCGGCAGCTCCGGTGAGGCAGCGGTGGCCGGTCTTCCGACCGGCTGCCGCCACCGCCATTTCCAAGTTAAAAAAAAAACATGATAGGCTACGTAAAGATTTACGTAGCCTATCACGGCTAAATTTAAAAAAAACACCGTGATAGGCTACGTAAATCTTTACGTAACCTACCACGGCTGATTAAAAAAAAACACGTACGTACGCAAATGGCAGTGCCCATGGGCGCCGCCATTTGCATTCCTTATTTTGGCACGTCTTAGTCTATGTAAACAGTTACGTAGACTAAGACAGCGAAAATAAGGGGAACACAAATAGCGTAGCATCTACACTATTTGCGTTCCCCTTATTTTTACCGTCATAGTCTACGTAAATGTTTACGTAGACTAAGACGTGCCAAAATAAGGAACGCAAATGGCGGCGCCCATGGGCGCCATTTGCGTACGCACGTTTTTTTGTTTTTAATCAGCCGTGATAGGCTATGTAAACATTTACGTAGCCTATCACGGCTGACTGCAGGGACGCAAACGGCGGTGGCTACGGCCGCCGCCATTTACATCCCTGCTAGCCAGCGGCCGGATGTCTGGCTGCTGGCAGAGCCGGCCGGCGGCTCCACAGAATCGCTGCGGAGCACAGCCGGCCGGCCAGGATTCCGGGGGGGTGGAGGAATGGAGCACCTCCCCCCCCAGCAAGGATTCCGGGGGGAGGGACAGAACGCCTCCCCCACCACCACCATCAGCATAATCCCCGAAAGGTAAGTGATTTTCGTACATCCCTAGTGTTTAATCATTATTAATAACTTATTAATTGCAGAGGTTAGGAACATAGGAAACTGTCTTATATTGCATCAGCCCAGTATTGTTGACACTGACTGGCAGCGGCTCTCCAGGTTTTCAGGCAGGAATTTTTCCTAGACCTACTTGGAGATGCTGGGAATTGAACCTGGGACCTTCTGCCTGCAAAGCAGGTGCTCTACCCCACTGACCTACAGTCCCACCCCAAAGCTGTCATAAAGGACATCTGTTTCCCAGAAGTCACGTTTTCCTTAACAATACTGAAAGCAGTAGACTATCTTCATGTGATTTGTTTTATTGACTGTTTGCAAGTACATATAAAAGAGACCCGGACACACAGTTTAAAGTACATTCATTGGCTCGGTCAACTGTTCCTTTTTTTTTTTTGGTCAATGGACAGAATCAAAAGCATGACACACAGAACATGAAAGCAAAATCTAGTGAACGAAGGGGTGCAGGAACAGCATCACCTCTGTTGTTATTCTGTATACACTGCCTGAAATTTTAACAGAAAGTTCCTTGTGTTGTAAGAATGCAAGAACAGCCCTGCTGAATCAGACCAAGAGCAAGATCCACGGGCGGCCTGCCACTGAGGGTGAGCGCCGCTAGTTCCCAGTGTGCGTGCAGCCAGTCCCGGAGGCAGCGCCATGCATGCTGCTCCTAGCGCCAGAGGCGGCAATGTAGCGCTTCCGAGGGCAAGCCCCTGAGCAACCAGAAGCACACATTTCTGGATGGCAAGACCTACTGGTGTTCCCAGTAGTTTGGGGGCTTGCCCCTGGAAGTGCTACATCACTGCCGCCGGTGGTAGGGGCCACGGGCGTTGCCACAGCCAGCTGCACACGCACCGGAAACGGGCAGTGCTCACCGCCAGTGGCAGGCCACCATTGGATCCTACCTCATAGGTCTATCTTGCCCAGCTTCCTGTTCCCCCACACTGGTCAACCAGATGAATCTGGGAAGCCCACAACCAAAGCTCGAAGGCAACAGCTCAGCCTCCCCAACCTGGTGGCCTTCAGAGGTGTTGGACTATAACTCCCATCATCCCCAGCTAGCATAGCCAGTCATTTTCACACATCTGGAGGGCACCAGGTTGGGGGAGGCTGCAATTGTTCTTTCCTGTTGTTGCCACCAGAAGCTGGTATTCCCTCAACGGAAGTTGAAGGTGTATATAGCTGTTCTAGCTTATAGCCATCGATAAGACTTCTCCATTCATCTAATCCCCCTTTAAATCCTAAGTCACCAGCCATAAACACACCTCATGGCACCAAAGCCATAAGTTACCTATGCCTTGTGCAAAGAAAGTCCTCCTTTTTCTCTGTCCTGAAGCTACTGTCCTTCACTTTCATTGGGTGACTCCTGCTCAATGTTCTAGCACAGCATTTTCCAACCTGGTGCCCTCCAGATGTTTTTGACTTCAGCTCTCATCAGCCCTAGCCAGCATGGACAATAGTCAAGAATGATGAGAATTGTAGTCTGAAGCTTTTGGAGGGCACCACACTGGGGAAAGCTGTTCTAGTGTAATGGGACTCTACCTCCTTTCAATGCACCATACATAGTTTCATTAACATCTGTTGTGTGTCCCTACGACTGGCAACTTTTCTCTAAACTAAGATGCCCCAACAACCATCTCCTCCTCTTGTGAAATGCTTTGCCATTCAAGGTGACAATGTCATCTACTAGTCCTTTTGCAGGCTTCCAGATCTTAATACACCATGAAGGAGAAATGAAACATTCCAGTTTTCATCTTTCAAAAGCCTGTCATGGCTGGTACCTAATTTATATATTTCAGGAACATATTAAGTCTAACCCAGTACTGGGGCAGGGTGGGAGGGGGGTACTGCCTTACATGAATCCAATTGTCCATAGGGGTGGGCACCTCCTGCTGAGAAGTTGATTCATTTGCACTGTCACACAAAATGATGGCACAGTAGGACACATATCGATATGAACTTATTCGACACCGATGAATGAATGCCAATATCCATGCTTGGTTTTAAAGTTCCTAGGGAACAGTATAGTACTTGCCCTGAAAGTAGTAAGTTGATTGGATCCAGATTTAGCCATGCTTAGAGCAGACCCACTGAAATTAATGAGACTTACATCAGTCTTGCCTAACTTAAGTTCCACTGATTCCATTGGGTCTACTGTAAGCATGGCTAAGTCTGGATCCAACCTCCTGGAAGCCCACCCAACCCAGTGTAGGCTGCAAGAGGAGGTGATAGCTTCTGGTAATGATGACTAGAAACTGGGGACGGAACAGACTGAGGCATAAATTTTCAACTCCCATAAAAGGGTGCAAGAACCTAAAGAGTTAGTTCAGCGGCAAGTTCAATATAACCTTTCCAAGGTTATCCTACAAAGCAGTCAGTCGCGAAAAAAGAATCCCACCCTTGTTATCTCCTGCTTCCCCACCACCACGAAGGAGGCAAATTCTGGCAGAAGACGGATGGAGGACGAGCCCTTCTCAAGGACACCTGAGTGCACACATGCAACACAACAGAACCACTGTCCACAATAATGGAGAAGAACACTAGCACATGCATCTGTTGAACACAGTTCAACTGATGCTCAAGAACGGCACAACAACCCTGTGAGGTAGGGTAGGATGAGAATGCTTTGCTCCAAGACTATCCAATAAGCTAATGGCTGGCCAGGGATTTGAAACCAGGTTACGCACATCCAAACCTACACTACCCTGGTTCTCAAATTAGACAAGCCAACTGTCTCAAATTAGACAGATCAGCCACCAGTTATAACACGCAGCTCCCTTCAAGTTGTGTGTGTGTGTTTTTTTTTAACTTAATTAGGTGTTGGATCACCGTAACTATTTTGTACATCTCCACCTTATTAATCTCTCATCTAAAGAAGCTTTGAACTGGGGGAAAGGTACAGACTTTTAGAACTGCCCAGACCAAGAAAGAAAGAGAGACATTGTCTGCCACTGTTTTAATTCCAATTTCAGATGGTATAACAACTGTACAACACATAGATGGCATATCAATTGCAATAGAAAAGACCCTGCCTGGCTCCCATTGATTTCACTAGATGGTTGTGCGAATGCAGCATTGTTAACAATAGAAAAGCAGAATCCATACATTAGATGTGCATGTGCAATTGTGTATGTATTTATTAAAAGGTCAGTAAAAAAAAAGTCACAACAAGATCATTATGACAATCAACTTCCATTGCAACAGACCTGCCATTATCTGAAAGCTGAGCAATGCACAGTACATTTCCTGTGCAACCCAGGGCTGTGTATATTTCGGCAGCTGAAGTATCACAATCCTATGCCTCGGCAATCCAGACTTTTCACAAAGAAATTACAATGTATGCAAGTTAAGCAAATCTGTATGCTTACTTTGCATACTTTAATGTGCTAGATCTTTTATGTATAACCAGTACCATCAGCAAATGTGTTTTCAGCACTGCTCCTAGGGAAGGAAAATGCTATGCAGAGCACAGAAGCCTCATCCCCTCACCACTAGAACTCTCAAAAGCAAGTATTTTTCCTTGTTTTCTGGAATTGTACCAGGCATACCCCAGACGTTCAAGCCTCTCTTCTTTGCAGCCCTAAGGACTAGAAACTTGATTGTTTAAAAAAATACCGATTCTTTGATCACAGAATATAAACAGTCGTGCATATAACCTTTTATTGAAATGACCTTCTGTAATTAGAGTACCCGAATATCCAAAGTTCTGATTATTCAAATGGTGTAGGTCAACAACATGTTGTCCTGTGCCTCTTAGTGTGTGTGTGCAGTTGATGTACAGGCACTTGCAAATTAGCATGGTCGGTGTGAGAAAGGGGCCTCTGCCTAAAATGACAGCATTAAGATCACATCTAGAAGGTACTGGCTACATTCAGATGGGTTGAAGTTGATTTAAGATCCTGGATTGTTCTGAAGTAGGTAACCATGGTTTCCCGGCTTGGACAAAATGGAAACTGTGATTAATTAGACACTTCCTGGTTTAATGACGGCTCGCGAAAAAGAGTTGCATGCATGGGGGAAAGGCCTGCACATATCTCAGCTCAACAAACCGAAATATGTTCATCAAAACTGGGCCATTGCCTCTTGCCACTGTGTATTGACAGTCAAACCTACAATATGATAGTTATAAATATCTAGGTACAAAACTGAGTTTATTTTTGGAAACTACACTGTACTGTTGTGTGCGAATAAACATTTATGGAGTTATATTACAGTCAGCCTGATGCTAACTACCAAAGAAACTACTTACAAGGACCTCTTTAAAATGCATAATTGCAAAACAGACATTTGATTCCCCTTCACTGGAAGTATGGAAGATAATAAGCCCAGTCTACTTCTCAGGTTGAAATCTGCTTCATTGGTGTGAGGTTTGGTGAAACCTAGTGAGAGAGAGGGGGGAAAAAATGAATGGGCAAATAATGCAGAAATTATTTCCAGCAGACTTGTAGCTGTATGAAGTAGCTTTTGGTAATGCTAGGTACCAGCAGCATTAATGTCTGTGGCGTGTATTACATAGGAACAGAAGCAAAAGACTGGAAACTGCTGGAGGCAGAAACCTATCTCAATTTCAACACCAGAAGAAATAACAGAAGAGAGGATGGAAGGCAGAGACAAGGCTAAGAAGGGATGGATATGAGCACTTTTGAGACCTCTTGATATACAGTGGATGGGTTTTAAGCCAGGAAGTCCCCAGCTCAAGGTCACCTCTGCCATGAACTCATTAGACAGTTTCGCTAGCCCCAAAAACCTATCAATAAAGGAGCTGAAGGAGAGTGGGAATTCACTCACATAGTCACAGTTATGTACTGCTACTAGACCAATAAAATTTAACAGTTATTGTGGACAGTTCCCAAAAGGTCAATGCAGCAGCTGGCCCAGAGAAGGAGGTTCCATAAGTTTTGAAGCAGCAAATGCTCAAATGCAAAAGCTTGCTAGCCTAGCACCTACTGTATACTTGTGATCTAGTTAGAAAGGCGAACCCCAGCGACAATAACTAATCATTCATCTTGGAAAGAAAGATTTCACAAACTGTCTTGCCATTTGTTTAGGTTCTGGTTAGGATGTTATGGAAAACAGTGGCCATGTTACGAGAGCTGGTTCCTAGTTCCACCTCTGCAGGTTATAGGCTTGAAAACTCCATCTTCCTGGAACCATTTCCTCATGTAGTGGAGTTTCTGGTCCATTATCTCACCAGTCCTAGACACGAATGCACTGCTTCTGCTGTGCTTTTCCATCCTTTTTACAAGATGGACCCCTGCTTCATAAGATGGCTCCTCTGCACCGTAAAGGCACGGGCCTGATGATGGAGTAAGAGTCTCAGGCAACACGGCCTTACCAGCAACACAGAGATAATAACAATGTCCTACCTTACGAAGCCGAGTGCTTTGAACACTCAAAAAGTGCCATATAAATGGTCAGAGTTTGGGATTTCATAGCATTTTGGGGAAGGCAGAGCCGTACAACTAACGAATGCATTTCTTGTATTCTTTTTACAAACTAATTTGCAGGAGACCCATGTAACTTATGCTCTTTATGGTCTCAGCAGGCTCACGATTGGGCAGCACGGTATTCTATGCCCAGTGAGGGTACACACCCTCACCTCTAGGATTTCATTCTGCTACTTTTGATTTGCATGTGTAGTACAATTACCACAGATAAAAACTGACACAATGGCCTAGTTTGCACATAAGGCTATTGATGAATTCTGGGTTGTCATGATGTGTGAACGTGAGTACACTAACAAGACATGGTTTGTTAACCATGGACAACCCAGAAAGAGAACCCAGGGTTTGTTGTTGGGTTGGGAACTCTGCATTGTTTAAACCATGGCTTGTAGTTATATGCGAACCCAGAACCATGGCTTGTTTCGCCAGGCTACGGAGGCAGTGGGCAAGAGCAGTCAAAAAACCCAGCCACTCAACATGACAGTACTATAGCACCACACAGCATCTGGGATACAGGGAGGGAGCGGGCGAGGAGGAGGGAGACAAACAACCCAGGGATTGAGAAAACAAACCAGTTTGTTCGATTGTCTGCCAGACAAACTCTGGGTATGGCAACAATTTCATGGGTTAAGTAAACCATGGGTTTATGTGTTGTGTAAACCAAGCCACCAAGATTTTACATCAATGTAGCCATGTCACAAGCCATTTTCTACTCTCTAAAAAAAAGATTGTCTCCAACTGTAGATGATCATGAGCTACAGATGTATCAACAACAGATGATCAATGCTAGCAGTTGCACAAGCAAGAATGTAATTATTACATGAGAAACATTTGCTCCCTCTACTTCCAGCTGGAGGCAGTGAGGATTCTAGTGCATACCCCATGCTCTTCTGCTTGCCAAAACTCCCTCATTCACTTCAATTGAGGTAACAGAAACAAATCTATATGTGTATTAATTTGTATGCGCAAGCAGCTCTATACACCGAAGTAAACGGGAAAACCTGTATGCACAAGAACTCTGTGTGTGCTCCAGTGTACAGGGGAGCTCTGGAACAAGGAGATGTTATGAAAACTTGACCTACAACTCCTTTTACCAAATGGCTAGAATACTATATAACTAGGAATTAAGTTTATCTTTCTTCTGAAAGCCACTTTGTTTGAAGGATGCATTGGAATCGTAGCCTAAATCTTGTACAGATCTATTCAGAAGTAAGCCCCGCTGAGTTCTGTGGAGCTTATTCCCAGGTAAGTATTACACAGGATTGCAGCCTTAATGTGTTTTTGTGTCCCCTAACAGAGAATCAGGCTTTCACAGGAAGACAAGGCAGCTAAATCTTGATGTGTATGGAACTCACTTGATTGTAAATTAGTTACATTATAAAAGAGTAATAACAGTTAAGGCTTTCCATTCTGTTTTTTATGGTGTTGTTATAATTCCAATTATAAATTTGTCCTGTAAGCCAGAACAGATTGCCCCACGAGGATGATCTACAAGCTAAGCTGCAGATCTGATTTAAGGGTACATGAAAAACACACACGAAGTTTGTCTTTGCAGCCAAGCAAAATCCAGAATGGATTGCTTATTCTTGCTTATTAATGCCACCTTCATAACAGTGATGGGTCACTCTAAATCACTTCTCTCTTCTTATGGGGCTCCTGCATATGTGGTCTAGCAGATTTTTTTTTTTTTTAAGCTGTGAAAATAAGCATGTATAGCCACATCTCTTCCCCAAATCCACAGTAGAGCTATGTAGTTTTTCTTCTTTATTGCCGCATTTTAAAGCAGGGGTGTTGAACCTTTTCCAGCCAGGGGCTGCATTCCAATTTGGGAAGAGCTGTGGGGGCCACATTCCAGCAGCAGTCAGGGCCAAGGGCACGGTGTGGGTTAAGGGCGGAGAACCAGCAGTGGCCAGGACCAGATGTAATTCTTACCAATTTGGACATTTTCTCACCGAACATGCAAAACATGGCTCAATTCTAAGTCTACTCAAGAGTAAGTTCCAGTGCTACTTATGAACCAGAAACAGACTGCAGTTAAGCAGACAACAACTTACTGTGAAGTCAGCACCAGTGCTTTTCTTGATGTCATCTACCGACAGGCCTTCCCAGATTTCAATCAGACTCAGTCCCTTTTCCTTATCGACGTCAAACACAGCCTACAAGATTAAAAGGAATTGTAAAATAGGTTTAGTCTGCAAAGGAAAGAAGGGGAGCCTTACTAGTTAAACTAGAGGCTTGCGGCCAATGTTTCAAACTGGTAAAACCAATGCATTAGTTACATTTCTATACCGCCCAATAGCCAAAGCTCTCTGGGCAGTTTATGAAGATTAAATCCCTAAAAATACAATGTAATAACATTATATAAAACTATTTGCATGCAATAATATAAAGCAATTTTGCACAGTCAACAATCTGGTGTAGTGGCAAGTGTTGGACTGGGAGTTGGGAGATCCGAGTTTTAGTCCCCACCTGGCCATGGAAGCCCACTGGCTGACTCTGGGCCCATCACAAATGCTCAGCCCAATCTACCTCACAGGGCTGTTGTTGTGAGGATAAAAGGAAGGAGGATTATGTACGCTGCCTTGGATTTCTTAAAGAGGAAAAAGGAGGCATATAAATGTAATAAATGAATAAGTAAATATCCCAAGTCCCGCTAAAAATCTTATCGTATGCTGTCAAAGGCCTGGGAACAGAGGAAGGTCTTAACCTGCCAGTGGAAAGATAGCAATGTTGGCACCAGACAGGCTGTGCTAGGGAGAGCATTCCACAATCACGGGACCACCACCAAGAAGGCCCTCTCCTTTGTTGCCATCCTCCAAATCTACCTTGCAGGAGGCGCACAAAGGGTCTGTCAAGTACTGCAGTCCTGAGCCATACAAGGCTTTACAGGTCAAAACCAGCACTTTGAATCGGGCTCAGAAACGTACAGGCAGGCAGCGGAAGCGGGCCAGAATCAGTACCATGTGGTCAGACCTTCTGGTCACCACTATCATCCAAGCCACTGATTTTGCACAAGCTGCAGCTTCTGAACTGTCTTCAAAGGAAGCCCCACACAGAGAATGTTGCAGGAATCTAACTAGGAGGTTCCCAGAGCATTGACTAATGAAGCCAATCCCCCCACTCCCCACAAGTCCCTGATGCATGGCCTCTGTCTTGCTGTCCACCTTCTTCCTCATCTCTACCCTAGTTCATTAAAGTTGGCGGTGCCAGTGGAGGAACAGGTGGGAGCTCCCTCTCCCTCATGCGCTGCTAAAGAACGTGCCAGACTAGTAATCCTCCATGATGACCTGTGACAGCGCAGAGGTCTCATTTGCGCTGTCATGGGTCATCATGCGCAGTTCCTATCCCCTCAAGAGAGAAATTGAAGGGGGTGGCGGGCAAGCATGCAAGCCGGTATTGTTGTGGAGAAGCAGTATGGTCAAACATTACAGACACAAGCCTCGAGTTCATGCACTTCCCCATCTTCCTCTGCCATGACTGCTTCCACTTCTAAACTTAACCAGAGTTCCCTGAATTGGGACATAATGGGAACCACTCTGTGGCTCATGCACATCACAGTAAACTATGATATTTAACTAAGGCATATCTGAACCGGGCCACGTTCTTGCAGAAGATGGCAGTAGGCAGAGAAAGATGAACAGGGGGGTTGAGCAGGGGGTTGGACTCGATGGTCTTGTAGGCCCCTTCCAACCCTACTATTCTATGATTCTATGAACTGGGGAGTGTTCTTTCCCCTCCCTGACACATACAATAGGGAGGCTTCACTGCCACAACCGCAAGACAATCTAAGGTGACATTATTAAAATATGCATCTGCAGAGGAATATATTCACATGCCCTTAATTTCTTCATGATAGCACTGAGCAGGGGATTGGACTCAATGACTCAAATGGCCCTGTCCAACATTATGATTCTATGATGGCACTTCCATTGGGTTCTTTGGGTCAGAAAGGACTGTACTCCAAATACTTTGATTTCATTTAGGCTCAGCAAGGGCACAATACTAACATAATTACAAATACTTACATTATTGAATAGAAAGTTAGTATTAATATGCACAAATCATTCACTGAGGAAACTCCTCTACTGATGCTACAATGAACAGCCTCATGTGATATATTTGTTGCTGGACTGTACCACTACACACTGCTGGGGGGAAAGAATGGGGGACTAAGTTTTTGAGAGTGCTTGCATTATATTTAAACTCCCTGAAGGTACAGAACTAGCATGCCAAGAATCTAGCACGCCAAGATTTTAACCCAGTTATCTCCCTTATAGGCTGGTTTTTAAGCTTGTAAGACAGGGTTTGTGATCACACAAAGATTTCTACTCGTGTTCAAGCACATGCAAGTAGAACTCTCTTTCAGACCTTGCCGATCCAACATGACAAGGTCTGATCTGAGGTGGGTAGAGACAGCACACCCCGAGATTTGGGGGCGGAGCCAGCATGAATAGCCCCACCCCTCTACCCACTTTAAGCCTCCATGTGTTCAGTCAAATGC
Source organism: Heloderma suspectum (assembly GCF_057233095.1). NCBI lineage: Eukaryota > Metazoa > Chordata > Lepidosauria > Squamata > Helodermatidae > Heloderma > Heloderma suspectum. The sequence goes on from NC_139459.1 coordinate 30,830,675, forward strand.
CTGAGCAAGGTTAAGGTTGCAGTGTCAAAAGAGCCAGTCATGGGGGGGGGGGGGGGTTGGGCGAGGAGAGACGGGTTTTCTTATACTTGAGGGGAGGTGGGAAAGATACCTACTTGTTCTTCCTGAGCCAGGATAGAAATGGCCATTCTCACAGAGGGAGCTTGTGTATTAACATTCCAGAGTTTGTCTTGGGCAACTCACAACCTAACCTACCTTACTGGGCTGTTGGAAAGATAAAAATGACCCTCTGAGATCCTTAGGGAAAAGACAGGATTTACAGAAGTAAAATACATTACCTTTTCTGTTATGATGCGATTCACACACTGTTTCCCAGTAATTGGCAAAGTGCAGCTTTCCAAAATTTTGTGGGCATTGCCCTATAATGAAAAAAGACACACAAATGAACAATCACCTTCCAAGAGAAACTGTTTGCTTGAAATTCAGAAGGCCTCACAGTAAACAGCTTCAAAACACACCACAAATATATATAGATTCCATCTGCGAAGCTTCCACGGTGGTTCATTGAGCTTTTTATGGAAGACTCCTTAAACCAATGCTTAAATATTCTAGGCCACCCTAGTGCCCTCCACTGTTTTGGACTACAGCTCCCAGCATTCCTGACCATTGGCCACGCTGGCTGAAACTGATAAGAGTGAAGTCCAAAATGTCTAGAGGGCACCAGGTTGGGGAAGGTTGTTCTAGGCTCACTTATTCATGTCACAAATATGCCTTACTCAACACGTAAAGACTTCTGCAAGCTGTTTTACAGATCGAGAATTATTTGCCTTACCTTCCTAATTCCTGCACTTAATGTCCTTCCCCCTGCTAATTTCCAATGCACCATTAATATACGCACAGAGGAACCACATGGGTTTGGCAGATTATGTAGTTTCCTCAAATGCCAGCAATAACGGTGGTCAGAAGGAGCAATGCTGCCCCATTGGTGGGAGGAGTAACATACACCAGACATTACTGATGCATTCTGGGACTGAACCACCCAGAAGCAGCTTGCAGTGGTGCTATCAGACAATGTGGCTACCTTGACTTCTTAAAATAACTGGGCAAATGAAACTTCAGTTTATGAATAGAACAGTGCATTGTCCAGGAGGACATTTCTTAGTTCTATTGCCTAAATACGCACCAATTCTGTGCTAATCTCTTGTAATCCAAAAGATATATAGGCCCTAATATACCGCTGTGCAAGAATGCCATCCTGTACCCAGGAAGAGGCAACACTTCAAGGACAAAAGTAACAGGGATGAGAGGTTAACTGTATAATCTTTCCCTTTTTTGCCCTGTTGTCTCACTCTGATTGGCACATCCAACAAAAAAAAAAAACAAAGCAAAACCCACCACTGTCATCTGTAATATTTTTCTCAAAGTCTGATCTACTCTCCAACTCCTTGAGGTTGTCCCTATTGCCCCCAAATCAAGGTTTTCTGGGTAAACAAACACTGTCCCTTCGCCCACTCCCAGGTTTAGCTCCTTGGCCTTCCTTAGAGAAGCTTTGGCCTTCCTTAGAGAATTAGTTAAAGACATCTGAACTATTTCAAAATTGTAGGCCACTCTGAAAGTCTTCAGACAAGCAGAGCAGGATGTCTACTAACTAAATAGGTATCTAGGGCATTTTTATACACGAGCCAGGTCAGGTATGTGTTAAACCTATATTCATGTTAAAACCAGTGATTGATATAAGTTGCAGATTACAGTCTCTGAATCTGGCTGCAAAGAGTTACAAGTCAATACCAACCAGAGAAGCCCCTTTAAAATTTCCAGAAGTGTGCTTTGACATGTCTTAATTAACAGTAGGTGAACAGCTTTGGTTATATTTCGCTCTTTTTACTTTCATCTCCACTTGTTCATTTGCATTTCTATACTTCAAGAGGCAACTTAGAAGAATGTTGCAAGCTTATATTAATCAGTAATTAATTGTATGGATTTTATACTGATGATGGCTCTGCTTATCTGCAGAGGAGCAGAGGGTATTCTCAAAGAGTCCCCCGCCTCTTTTCCCCCCTTTGCTGTAGGGAATAATAGTTTCATTCTTATTTATACCAGTTAACATTTACATCTGCTATCAACACAGCCAGCACTCTCAATGAAACTGACTGGTATTAAGGAAAAATGACTACAAGACCACGACAATGCTTAATTCAAGCACCTTTCAAGCACTCCTCCTGGCACAGTAATGATTTGACAGTGCTATTTTTAAAGGAAAATGTTCACCAACCCATCAGGTATACTTTAAGGTCACGTAGTATCTCCTCTAAGCATCCCATAGAGATTGAAATGCACAGACTCGTGGAAAGAGATGGCTTTCAAGACAGCCGTTGTGACTCCAACGTCACAGAATGCTACGGTTAAAGATTATCTTGCTGCCACCCCATCATTATTACAGAAGTGGTTAAAACCTATCTAAAGCTGTATCTACAGAAAGCCATCAAAATGGGAACGAAAGAACAAAGAGCTCGGCCAATACCAGGTCTTTGCAAAGTGGATGCGAGATCTCCCAGTGGGGACATGAACCAATACTAGGGGATGACACACTCTGTCCCTTGAACCCCATACCCAGCCCAGTTTTTGTGGATCAAGAGTTGCAAGGGTTATTCTTTCTAAAATATCAAATAAATAAATATTTCGGTCTGCTTTTTACTCATTCCTGGGACTAATTAACTGCTTACAGAAACAATGCATGTTTTCAATCTAGGGGCAGTATCCAACTGGGCTGCTCCACCTCTGCCGGTTCTGTTGCATGCACAGGAGCAGTCGTTTGCACAATGGGACTTTTGCACTTCTAAAAATAACCCTGGAAACACTAGTTTGTGGACTGGGACAGGTCAGCCGAGCTCCCTTCTGCGAGCTCTGCTGATTAGCCCCGTTCCGGTAACGAACATTTCCACCTGTTTCAGGTTATTTTCAGAAGTGCAAAAGCCCCATTGCATGAGCAATCATGCCCACAAGGGCATGGGCACAATGGGATACCACCCAATAAAAAACATGAGGAAGAGGATATTACTTTTTTTTTTTTTTACCTTTGCCGAGTGCTCCATAGTGACAACCACTTTAGTTCTTGAGCTGGATACCAAGTCCATGGCACCACCCATTCCTTTCACCATCTTACCCTAAAAAACACATAATTCAAGCAAAACAGGCTTAAACAGAAATACTAAACAGAAATGTATTAAAGTTCATCGCTGAGTGAGTGAAATGTGGGAAGGGTGTGTGTGTGTGTGTGTGTGAGAGAGAGAGAGAGAGAGAGAGAGAGAGAGAGAGAGAGAGGAGACTGAGCGTAAAAGGGCTGAAGCTTGTGGGACAGTGGGTACAGCTGCCCTAAAGTGAAAGCAGGCATTTCCTGAGGGGTTTGTTTTTCAGTTTCAGAAGTGGAGGCTGGAGAAAAAGTGGAACCCAGGCGAGTACACCACAGTGGCCACTTAGGATTCACCAAAAAATGATCACCAAAAATGATGAAATGCATCACCAAAAAAAGAAGAGGACAAAAGAGGGTACTGATGTACATTAAATTTGCATGTGCTAATTTATAGGTACAAATGCAAATTTAAAAATAATAATTATAATAGAAATACAGTACGTCTCACCATATTGTCGTGAGACTGTAACCAGGTCGTGCGTGTGCCTGCCTTTTCAATCTGCTGCCCAGATGCTAACTGTTGATGGACAACAGTGCTTATGGTTCATTATCTTTAAACTGGAATTGGTCAGGAGAGTCCTTCAAAGAGAGGGTGCCTTCAATTAGAGGACAGACCCCAGGCAACTCTACAAATAGAGGACTGTCCTCTGTAAAAGAGGGTATTTGGCCACCCTATAAGTGCTAGTTAAACAGAGCTAGCTTTGCAATGTGCAAAAGTACCCAAAAAGGAGTTAAGTGAGATTTTACTTAATACTCTTCTTCCATGGAAGAAACTTGAAAGGCTTAAAAATAACTGAACAAAAACCAGTGCTCAGCAATATGTTATTTTTGCAGGTTTAGAAATCATTAAAGTCATCAACAGCTGACTGTAAGGAGGCCCTGAACAATTTCCCTTCTTACCCAAGGGAATATGTTTCAAACAGAGCATTTTCTGTAAAGCTTAAAGAACATTAATATCCATTGACCAATATTACAGCTTGAGATAATAAAAAAGATAACAGCCCCCATGTATTCCAGTACTTTGTTTTCCATTTCCTCAATAAAAAGTACATGGCTGGACAGAACCAAAGATGAATTGCTTTTGAAATATATTTGTTTGCTCTGTCATTTTTTCCCCCATTGACTACCAGCTGCAAAATGGTACAATTACAGAATTATTGTCATCATACTGCCATCTCAGACAGGTAGATTAGATTTGGAAGAAGGGAAAGGGAGAGAACATTCGCTGCATCATGGAGAAAGCAAGAGAATTCCAGAAAAACGTCTATTTCTGCTTCATTGACTACACTAAAGCCTTTGATTGTGTGGATCACAACAAACTGTGGCAAATTCTTAAAGTGATGGGAGTACCAGACCACCTTACCTGTCTCCTGAGAAACCTGTACGAGGGTCAAGAAGCAACAGTAAGAACCACACATGGAACAACCGATTGGTTCAAAATTGGGAAAGGAGTACGACAAGGCTGCATATTGTCACCCTGCTTATTTAACTTATATGCAGAGTACATCATGAGAAATGCCGGGTTGAATGAATCAGAGGTCGGAATTAAGATTGCTGGGAGAATTATCAACAACCTCCGATATGCAGACGATACCACCCTAATGGCAGAAAACGAAGAGGATCTCAAGAGCCTCTTGTTGAGGGTGAAAGAGGAGAGTGCAAAAGCTGGTTTGAAACTCAACATTAAAAAAACGAAGATCATGGCATCTGGCCCCATCACTTCCTGGCATATAGAAGGGGAAGAAATGGAAGCAGTGACAGATTTTACTTTCTTGGGCTCCAAGATCACCGCAGACGGTGACTGTAGCCATGAAATTAAAAGACGCTTGCTCCTTGGGAGGAAAGCTATGGCCAACCTAGACAGCATAGTAAGAAGCAGAGACATCACCTTGCCGACAAAGGTCGGTCTAATCAAAGCTATGGTTTTCCCAGTAGTAATGTATGGCTGTGAGAGCTGGACTATAAGGAAGGCTGAGCGCCGAAGAATTGATGCTTTCGAACTGTGGTGCTGGAGAAGACTCTTACGAGTCCCCTGGACTGCAAGGAGGTCAAATCAGTCCATCCTAAAGGAAATCAACCCTGAGTGCTCATTGGAAGGACAGATAATGAAGCTGAAGCTCCAATATTTTGGCCACCTAATGCGAAGAGAAAACTCCCTGGAAAAGACCCTGATGCTGGGAAAGACCGAAGGCCAAAGGAGAAGGGGACGGCAGAGGATGAGATGGCTAGATAGCATCACGGATGCAATGAATATGAACTTGAGCACGCTCCGGGAGAGAGCGCAGGACAGGAAGGCCTGGCATGCTATGGTCCATGGGGTCACGAAGAGTCAGACACGACTGAACGACTGAACAACAACAAAAGGGAGAGAAAATGGGAAAGAAGGACTCAAGGAACATTACTAAAGAATGCTAGGAAATTACTATAGTGGCATTTTTGTTCTGCAGTAAAAAGAATAAAAGAAACCATAGAGTGACAACTGGTTAAAGATCCTTAAAATGCGATGCAGAAAGACGTACACATGCACAGTCAAAACTTCAATTAAGATGGACACCCATTCCACCCTTCTTCCCGAACCCTTCGGAGCAACCCTGCTTTTCAACCTGCCGTTATTTGCAGACACCTACATGCACCCCTGACAACTACACTTGCTACAATTCACAGAATTGAGTTGCATGTGGTATGCACAAAACCGGCATGCTTTCTTTGCCATTTCTTCCACCTGCATTCCTGTGGACAAAGAGGCAAACCATAGTTCAATTTTTTAAAGCATCCTTTAGAATAGGGGTGTTAAGCCTCAGATCTGGCTCACCTGGAGACTAGATCTGGCCCTCCTAGGCTCCCCAGACAGCCACCTCCCTTTTCCTGGCCCCACCCCCTTTTCCTTGTCTGCTGATTGCTTGGTGGTTTCCTGGCCTTTTTGTGGTTTTTTTCTCCATTCCGAAAGTTTGAAATGCCTTTCCTAAGGCTTAGCTACTTGCAGTAAGAGCTTTAAGCTAAAATATACCACCATTTTTGGTATTTTGGCTCTGCCCCTCTTGTCTTTGGCCCACTTATCCCTGGAATTCAGCCCCTGAGAACTGGTCCAGAAATGAACTTAGCCCTCAGGCTGTAAGGAAAAACACCCCTAGTTTAGAAGTATCTGCTTCTTCTGTGGTGAAACCTCAAACCATCTGCATGCATGTACTGCAGACAGACTGTGGCCATAGGCCACAACCTAGAAATAAATGCACGGGGAAAATCTCTGTGCATGGAACAGCCCCTTCCAACCCTACTATTCTATGAGTATTCTATGATCTTTCTTCCTGTGTCACAGGACATCCATAGCACTTAGGAGGAGCTTTGGGAGGGAGGCTGCATGAGCATGATGGAAACAAGGGAAGGAGCTACTATGTGCACATAAGGTGGCTCACTGCATCTCAACCACGCATAGCCAAAGCTACTTAGAGTAACAGCATTGAAGGGGGTCTTGTAGGTCATCTAGTCTAACCCCCTGGTCAATGCACGAAACCCACAGCATCCTTGATAGATGGTTGTCCACCTCCCCTCTAGGAAATTGGTTCCATTGTCAAACTGCTCTTACTTGCATCCCAAGTCATGAAATGAATTCCCGCTTACATCCTCAATGTCTTAGCTTACACTGACCTCTACAGATAGTAAAGCAAACTGTAGCAATTAATATATCTAACTTGACCCATCTTGTGGCTTTGGTGGGAAACAACACATAAACAGAGGTCTGTTCACACAAGCTCTGGCAAGTTGTGTTTTTAGCCGCATCTGTATCAATGTTCTTTGCTAAGCCACACCACACATTCTTCTTCCTTGTTGTTGTGATAACTTCCAGTTATCGTAAGGAGTTGCTGGTGTCCTCCTCCTCTAATAGATCAAGCTTGAAAAGAGGCTGCAGCCAGCAAAAGCGGTCTCCGAGAAACCAGGGAAGCTTCAAGTTCAGCCTTCTCCAACCTGGGTCTCTCCAGATGTTATAGATGATAACTTTAATCATTCCTGGCCATTGGCCATGCTAGCTGAGGCTTATGGGAACTGTAGGCCAAGCATCTGGAGGAACTCGTGTAGGCGAAGGCTGCTTGAACTGTCCTCCCCCCCCCCCCAGATGTCAGTACACTACATATAACTAACATAAGTCAGTCTGGGCAGGGAGATACATTAAAAAAACTTTTGTGGATTCTTTTCTTTTGCAAGGTTGAGACAGAGTATACTACAACAAAGCAATTTAAGATTGCAGCTAGCAACAGGTTAAGGAAAGAGCTCATTTCCTACATACAAGGATGCCTGCAATTTCGTGTGGACTATGCTGCCTATTCCAAAAGTTCCTAAGAGCCACATACTTATTCCTTACTTATTTAATATGTTTTTTTTTCCCCTGCCCGTCTTCCATCATGGAAATCAAAGCTGCACACATGGGATTCCCAGGTCGGTTCCAATCCAAGCACTGACCAGATCCAAACCTCCTTTGCTTCAGCTGGATGCCTGTATCATATGTCCTTAGATCACCTTTCAGGTGTCCAGAACAAAGATCTTCTATCACCTCTCCTCTCCCGCAAATCCCTACTCCTATCACCCTCATTGGAAGATCTCCCCACCATCTGCCATCCAACCTTCCAATCTCTGGCGCATTCTGCCTTGCAACCCCTCAGATTTCACTTCTGTCATTGCTTGCTTCAGGGGTACATAACCTGGTGCCCTCCAGATGTTTTGGAGCACTACTCCCATAATCCCTAACTATTAGCCATGCTGGCCGGGCCTTATGGGAGTTGTGCTCCACCAACATCTGCTGCTTATCTACACCAGGGGTGGGCATACATTAGGCTTGCAGGATCTACTTTGTTTTCCACTAGAACCCCAAGGACCACCTGCCAGAGACAGGTGCAAAACAGTGGCTCAGGAAAGGGGACATAGAACTGAAGAGCAAGGTGCCTTCTTAGTACATGCTTGGCCCAGAAATTCTTTTTCAGAACCAGAACTGAAATTTGCGCACAAATCCTTTTGTACAGACGTCTACTCTGGTTTTCTTCTCCAAACTTCCTTGATTTCAGCAGCCTTAGGAAGAGAAAAAGTGGTGTGTTGTTGCTGTCGTTCTACCATTAGGAGTTGGGACTGCTTGCTGATCTACTGCAAATCTCCTGGAGATCTACCAGTAGATCTTGATTCATCTTCTGCCCACTCTGAACTACCACTTACTTCCTCTCACTGTGGTACTCCTTCAGTTACAATGAAGCTAGAGGAAAGGATAGCAAAGATCAAATTCCCAATCTCAGAAAACATACTCATGAAGAAATTTGAGAACCAATTCACACATGACAAATTTTCCCCCTGTGAAGGAATGTGTTTGAGGGTCAATGCACAAGTGAAAATTCATACACAAGGTGCTGGATTTCCAATCCACAGATGTGCAGCAAACGAAACGGTAATGCCAACTTTGCACTTATTTTTTGTTTTCCTAAATGGAGGCTCTCTTGGTACCTGAAAAATGTCACGGTCGTCCTTGTATTTACTTTGGGGGTAACTGAATCTACCATTTTTTAAGTAGAAGAGTCACGATAAGGTGACTTTTCCTCCCACAATATTCACTACCTCATAAGGGTGCTGCGACAATAAATGAGATTAGGAACTTAAAGGTTCTTTTAAAATGCATCATGAAGATTACTACAAAGAGCCCAGAAAGGTCTCTGGCTGAGTCCCTGGAGAGCTACTGTCAAGAGTAAATTGACCAATGGCGTGACTCTGTATAGGCATCCTCGGTAATAAGATTTTGCCCAGGATAAGCTACCAGAGGCACACATTTCATAAGAACTATTACTGAATACAAGGGCAGCAGCTAAAAGTTGGCAGCAATTTTCTATATTTATATGCTAACTGTAGGACTTTCCCCAGATTTATTCTTTAGGATTCATCAACTGTTAGCCTCAGGGCATATGTCAGTGGTTTATTCGCCCTTGCATCAAATCAGCAACACCAGTATTTATGGTATTAATATTCATAAATCTGTAGGAGACCTCATCCATCACTTTTAATCTCTCCTCCACCTCCTGCCCCTCTGCTCTTAAAATGTGATCTTCAACGGCTTAGGGCTATTTTCCCAATATAAAGGCATCATTAGTCAAAGAAATTACAATATCATACTCAGTGCTTCTCTCCCTGGCCCCCATTTTTTTTCCAAGGCAACATAACTTATAGCAATATGTACTTCATGATGATGCAAATAGGCAAACAAAATCCATCACAAAAATAATCCCAGTGCATTGCTTTTTCTAAAAACAAAACCGTGTCCTGACTTCCAGTTAAAAAACAACATTTATCAACAGTAAGTAGCATCTCCAATAGCACTGTTAGTGAATGTCCAGTTTTTCCAAAACAGATATGCCAGAGAATGTGGTGCCCACTATAAATCATGCAGCTAAATAGTTAAGAATAATTTCAGCAAATTGTATGATTTTTCTCCTGTTTAAAATAAAGCTGTATCTTAAGTCTGAACATTTCCCCTTCAGTATCACCCACATGTCATTCATGCAGATAGCTCCTCTCTCCAAAGGCCATTGTTCACTCTAGTCATCAGTGGCTATAGAAAACAAGCCAATACCTTGCAGCATGGCTGGTGCCAGGTTTCGTGGGCCTTCAGCACCTCCCCGCCTGCCCCCAAGGTTGGGCCCCTCCCCTCCTCCCCTCACCAGTGTAAGGGGCACAGCAGCAGCACCCGCCCCCCCCCCCCAATTAACCTGGCAAGTTCTACTGTCCACTATTTTAATTGCTCAACAATGCCTCTGGGGCCCTGATGTAGCATTGCTCCAGAGCCACTGGAGGCCATTAAAAGGACAGGCACTAGCCACAGCCATCTGGATGAAGGAGTTCTGAGAGAATGGCTGGATCTGGGTGGTTGCAGCTGACTTTTCGGGTTGTCAACAAACTCCAGAGGGATCTCCAGAGGGCTGGATCTGTTGGCAACTGCCCAAGAGTGCCGACCCCTGTTTCCTTCCTTCCTTCCTTCCTTCCTTCATTTCTATACCGCCCAGTAGTCGAAGCCCTCTCGGCAGTTCACAGGTGCCAGGCCTGATGCTAGGCCTGCTCTGCAGCCACCATCCAGAGGGCTCCTTGAGATGTGCTGACTGGCTATGAGTGCAGTACACTTAGGGATGTCAGAGAATTTTGCCACGAATCTTGGGGAGGCCGAATGCCAGCGCAGTCGCCCCCCCAAAATAGGTGGCGAAACAGACTGCCCCCTCCCCCCGGGACGGGACTTACCTTCGGCGAATCTTCCTGGCGGCGGCAGCTCCGGCAGCGGTTCAGCGGCAGCCGGTCTTCCGACCGGCTGCCACCGCCGCCATTTCCAAGTTTAAAAAAAACAAAAAAAGTGATAGGCTACGTAAAGATTTACGTAGCCTATCACAGCTAAATTTTAAAAAACACCGTGATAGGCTACTATCATGGCTGAGTAAAAAAAAACAAAAAAACCTGCATGTATGCAAATGGAGGCGCCTATCGGTGCCGCCATTTCCATTCCTTATTTTGGCACGTCTTAGTCCACGTAAACATTTACGTACACTACAGCGAAAATAAGGGGAACGCAAATAGCGTAGCGTCTACGCTATTTGCGTTCCCCTTATTTTCGCCGTCTTACTCTACGTAAATGTTTATGTAGACTAAGACGTGTCAAAATAAGGAACGCAAATGGCGGCGCCCATGGGCACCGCCATTTGCGTACACACGTTTTTTTTTTCTTTTAAATCAGCCGTGATAGGCTACATAAACATTTATGTAGCCTATCACGGCTGACTGCAGGGACGCAAACGGCGGCGGCTACGGCCACCGCCATTTGCGGACCCGGCCGGCCAGGATTTGGGGGGGTGAGGGACGGAGCGCCTCCCCCCCGGCCAGAATTTCGGGGGGGGGAGGGACGGAGAACCTCCCCCCCCGGCCAGAATTTCGTGGGGGAGGGACAGAGCGCCTCCCCCGCCGGCCAGAATTTCGGTGGGAGGGACGGAGCACCTCCCCCCCATCGCAAATCAATTTCGTTAAAAGGTAAGTGACTTTTGTACATCCCTATTTATAGCAGCCTTCCCCAACCTGGCACCTTTGAGATGCTCTGGACTACAATTCCCATTATGCATGACCATTGGCCAGGCTAGATAGTAGTCCAAAACATCTGGAGGACACCAAACTGGGGAAGGCTGCTTTAGACTAATCTTTTTCAAACAGAAGCTCCTGATGCTGTGTTGCAAAATGCCTTGTACCTTCAGTATAGTTGGGGGCTTCTGTTTGAAATAAATAATAATAATAGTCCCACACCACACATACAGCATCGTCTAGTATGAAAAGAACAGCAATATTCTTATCGTGTAGTCTTATACACGTCTACTAAGAAGCAAGGACCATTGTATTTGATGGGACTTACTCCCAGATATGGGATTGCATCCTAAGGCTTCAAGGGAATGGCTAAACCAGCCTTCCCCAACCTCCAGATGTTTTGGGCTACAACTCCCATCAACTTTGCTTTTCTTTGGATGTGAAGCATGTTTGGAAATAACTAGAATACAAAGCAAAGAGAGAGTCTAAACATTAGGTTATCTTCACTTTTCCTTAGACAGGTCTTGAGAGTGAACCAGAGTATTTTTCCAGGATCCCTAAATTGGTGCCAAGAGATGATGCCTAAAGGCTTAACTGCCAACAGTGAAATATCACACAAGTTGCAAGCTCACAGTAGGAAGTGAATTGACTCTGAACTCCAGTCTTACACAGTAATAGAAGGACATTCTTGCAAGAAGAAAACTGTCAGATGCGGTCTGATAGCCTTCTTCCCTTTTCTTTTATTACAGATGTGTTTACCTTTGGAAATTTATTAAATTCCTCCAGTCACTTATATTTTAGGCTCTTGCCAGTTTGGCTATGAACAGCTGGATTCCTTGCTGAAAAAAACGAACACATCTGGAAATAACTAGAATATAAAGCAGATACTAAAAAATGATTTAGTTGGTAGGTGAAGGTTTCCAACCAACCAACTGTATCAAAAAGCGAGAAAGTGGGTGGGAACTTTAGCCTAGGAAGCAGTCCCAAGTTGTGGGGGTATGGGGGAAACCACACCCTTCATGTATGGCTGCCAGTCCATTTCCGGGCCTGATTCAAAGTGCTGGTATTCAACATTCAAAGCCCTTAATGGCTTGGGGCCAGGTTATCTGAAGGATCACCTCCTCCCATATGTGCCTGCCCAGACCCTATGGTCATCCTCAGAGGTCCTTCTCTGTGAGCCCCTGCCAAAGGAAGTGAGGTGGGTGGCTACCAGGAAGGGGCTTTTCTGCTGTGGCACCCTGGCTGTGGAATGAGCTCCCTAGAGAGGTTGCGCCTGGCACCTATGTTGTACTTCTTCCGGCACCAGGTGAAGCCCTTTTTATTCTCCCAGTATTTTAGCATTTAGCTTCCTTGTCTTTTTGCTTTGGTGTTTTAAATCTGTATTTTAAATCTCTGCATTGCTGCTAGGTTTTATTCTAGCTGTACCACCAAATATTGTGGTTTTAAGCTTTCATATTTTATATTGTTTTATGCTGTGCTTGGTGGTTTTAATTTCTGTGAACCGCCCAGAGGGCTTTGGCTATTGGGCAGTATAGAAAATGAATGAATGTATTCTGAAGGTCAGCACCAACAAAGCAATGACCAGAAGTTCAACTGTAGGCAAGTACTCTCTCTTTCCAGATTTGGGGTCAGGCAGGTGAAAACAGGGGTGAATGAACTGTGCCCCTCCAGATGTTGCTGGACTACAAGTTCCATCACCCCTGACTATTGGCCATATTGGCTGGGGATGGGATTTGAAGTCTGGAGGGCTACAAGTTCCTTATCCTTGGGTTAAAGAGTTGGTTCACACTTTCTGTGTGTGTGGGATGCCTTGTAGAATAGCTACTTTGATTACTCAATGAGAATATTTTGTTGAAATGAGTCACCAGCACCCATCTTACTCGGGCATGATTTCATGAACTGACGCTTGATTTTATTTTTTTTTTCAACAAAGATCCTCAGTTACGAGACAAAAACATAGTATTGAGATCACTGTTGGGCAAATTGTGGAGACAACCTTTGCCAATGAAATGTGCGTGCATCCAAAAAGAACCATATATTTTCTTTTTAATGTTTGTTGCAAAAACAGATTTTAGCGAAGCACCTTGTGCAAAGGCATTTATAAATCACCTCAAATTAAATGCAGTGATAAAAAGGTAAAATATTAAACCTTTATCTACTTACAGGGATCATCCAGTTGGCTAGATCACCATATTTAGATACTTGCATTGCTCCAAGCATAGTCAGATTAACATGTCCCCTGTTAAAACAGCAAACCAGGAAATCAACACACATGTGGAAGAGCAACATCAAGAACTCTGGCATGCTCTTCAGTTCCATTTACAAACCTGCTAAACATTCTTGAATAGTACCTCCATATCAGCAGTAAGTGCAGCTGGATAAATGTGAAGCAAATTCCATGCACATTTATTTGGGAATATGTTGCATTAAACTCAGTGGCTTGGGATTGGTTCTCTATGGGTCAAACTTGGAAGACTTGAATTCACTTAACAAGTAAAAAGTAATAATTATAACAACATCAAAAACAAAGTCGTAATTTGCATGGATTCATTGCAAGAGCATCTTTAGTAGGTTATCTTTAGTAGGTTATCCTGCTCATATAATGCAGGAATTGGCAATGTCAGAGGCTCTGGGGGCCAATTTCAATTCTCCAGGGGTCACACCCCTGCAGCATGCCGCCAAATTTCGGCAGCCACAACATCAAAACCTCCGGCTGTTTGCTGCCAAATTTCAGCAGCAAACTGCAATGGTGGCCTCAGAAGCCCAAATTTAGCTTTGAACAGCAGCAAATTTGGCAGGGGCACACTTATGGCTAGGTGGGGCCTCATGTGGCCCACAAACCACACGTTGTCCATGGGATAGAATGCAAAGGATTCGTAGAAACAAGCTCTGTTAGACAACTGTTAGAGCTGGCAGAGTGGATCATTTTGAGCTCCGATATCCAGTTGCTAAACCTACTGAGTTCCAATATCCAGCTACTGATTGATTGCATGACTGTTTTGCAGGAGACTGGCAGTCACTTTGCAGAAGACTACTAATAAGTTCAGGGGCCGCGGTGGCTTAGTGGTTAAGACGCTGAACTGCAGACTGGAAGGTCAGCAGGTCAGCAGTTCGAGACCCGAGTGCTGCGTGACGGAGTGAGCTCCCGTCTTCAGTCCCAGCTTCTGCCAACCTAGCAGTTCGAAAGCATGACACTGCAAGTAGATAAATAGGTACCGCCTCGGCGGGAAAGGTAACAGCGTTCCGTGCACCTCGGTGTTCAGTCATGCCGGCCACATGACCACGGAAGCGTCTTCGGACAGTGCTGGCTCTTCGGCTTAGAAACAGGGATGAGCACCGCACCCTAGAGTCGGACACGACTGGTTGAGGACACCTTTAACTTTACTAATAAGTTCAGCTACTAGCTGGGCCTGTGTTCTTGACATTTAGCAAATTCGGCCTTTTCATTACGTACCCTCGAATCATTGCAAAAGATTCATCACTAGAGAAGTAGGAAGCTCCTGGAAGTACAGTGACTGTCTCTTTACCTGTAGAAGAAACAAGGTGTTAAGCTTTATTTTATTTATTACATTTCTATACCGCCTCATAGCCAAAGCTCTCTTGGCAGTTCACAAAAAAAAGACCAACTGGCCAAAGCTCAAGCTGATACTGATGATCTATTCTCTCTGTGTCAAGAAGAACGTACTTGAACGACATGGCTCTGCAAAGCTTTAATTGGGGGGGAGCAGGTAGGGGGAGTGAGGTCAGAAAGGCAAAAACAAACATTTATCCTGCAGCGACAAGAGTCCAACCTGCTTCAAGGGAAATATTCCAGTGGAAGAGGTCTGAGAACAGAGATCCTCATCAGTGACTCAGAGAAAGTGATGGTTGCATGGTATGCCTTCAGATAAAGATCTTCAACGTTAAAAAAATATGCTGCACAGAAAAGAAAGCTTGTGTAAAAGCCAGTGTGCAGGAATGCTGAACCTCTTTCAGTCCAAGGGCTACATTCAATTTCGGAGAATCTTTAGGGGCTGCATACCAGTGGCGGGTGGGCCCAAGGGCAAAGGGGACGGGGCAAAAGACACATAAAAAATAACAGCATGTTTTAGCTTAAAGCTCTTACTGCAAGTAGTTAGGCCTCAGGGGAGGTGTTTCAACATTTTACAATGGAAAAAGAATCCGTAAAGGCCAGGAAACCACCAAACAATTGGCAGACGTAAGAACACGAGAAGAGCCCTGCTGGAT
Source organism: Heloderma suspectum (assembly GCF_057233095.1). NCBI lineage: Eukaryota > Metazoa > Chordata > Lepidosauria > Squamata > Helodermatidae > Heloderma > Heloderma suspectum. The sequence continues at coordinate 30,846,129 of NC_139459.1, forward strand.
CAGACCAAGGGACCATCTAGTCCAGAATTCTATTCACACAGTGGCCCACCAGCTGTTGACCAGGAACCCACAAGCAGGGCATGAGCGTAACAGCACCCTCCCACCCATGTTCCCCAGCAACTGGTGTACATAGGCTCACTGCCTATGGTACTGGAGGTAGCCCATAGCCATCAAGACTAGTAGCCGTTGATAGCCGTCTCCTCCAGGAATTTGTCTAACCCTTTTTTAAAGCCATCCAAAATGGCGGCCATCACTACATCCTGTGGTAGCGAATTCCATAGTTTAACTATGCGCTGTGTGAAGAAGTACTTCCTTTTATCTCTCCTGAATCTCGCGCCAATCAGCTTCATGGGATGACCCTGGGCTCTAATATTAGGAGAGATGGAGAAAAATGTCTCCTTGTCAGAGGAAAATTAGAGCGGGGGGGAAGGGGAAGGTACGTGGTCATCTGGGCAACCCCACAGGGTCGGCCTGAGACCCCAGGCGGGCCAAATTTGGTGCTTGGGGCTGGGGTTCCCAACTCCTACTGTAGTGGATCAAGTGCTGAATTTGAATCAGGGAGGCCTGGTTTAAAGTTCCTTATCAGAAATGAAGTATACTGGAAGACCACGAGGCACTCAGTCTCTCACTCTAACCGACCTCAGGGTGTTGCCAGGAGGATAAAGACGAAAGTTGTGCATATTTCATGACCCAGGGATCAGACCTACAATCACGAGAAAGATCCAAGGAGAGTGATCACTGGATGCTGGAAATGGCCCCCAAATGGTGTCAGGGTTGGATCTGAGCCCATAGAGTCCCAAAGCAACTCTGATTCTGAGGAAGAGATACAATCCGTGGAAGAGGAACCTGCTCGTTTTTCAGAGGCACAGCTGGAGGGAGAGCCCCCCCTGCTCACATTTCTGGGAGCGGCAGTGACCCTGGCATGGAGAGGGAGGGACAACTTCAGCTTCTAGACGAGAGACGCAGAGACAAGCGAGAGCTTGCGGGCGCCGAGAGGAGGCACTCAGCCCGGTTGGCACGACGACAACAGCTGCGTCCCAATGCCCCAAAGGAAAGAGGGGGCTCTCCCCTCCTACTCCTTAAGTTCAGAAAGTTGCCACACTTTTCTCCAAACGGAGACCAACTGACGTTCCTAATGCTCAGAATCCCCTGGTAGGCTGCCCCTTTGAGTTTTCCACTTTGTCTCAGGCAATTAGCATCTGTAAGCATCATTCGGCTGAATGGAAATAAAGCCTTGTAAAAGAGCCCTTTTGTCTGCGTGTTGATTCTGGCTACTTGAGGATTTCAGAAGGCAGCAGGGGCATTCCTGACAAACAGACCCCTGGAGACTCTGCTCAGCCAGAGACTTTGGTAAGGGGAGCACGGCAGGAACTAGCCCAGCCGACACCAACCATGGCCTAAGGAGGTCACTCTGCCCACCTCCACTAACACTCACGACTTCACCTGTAAAGGACCCACCACCACAGCTCCACTGGAGCCAACAGCTGGAGAATCAAGTGTAGCCCCTTTAAGGGCTTCCACTGCGGGGGTCAAAGCTAGAAATCCTGACTTGCCTGCAGCCTATTTAAAATCTCCATTGGCTCCTTCACTGGAGCAACATCCAAGTCTGCTGCCCCTGGATCTCTGGATCTCACCTGAATTCTGCCCAGCTTCACAGTTTGTTTGTTTATTTCATTTCTACACCGCCCAACAGCCAAAGCTCTCTGGACAGTTCACAAAAATTAAAACCACAAGCACAGCATAAAACAATATCAAATATAAAACCTTGGAACTACAGTATGAAGTACAGCCAGAATAAAACCTAGCGGCAATGCAGATATTTAAAAGACAGTAACAAAGTTAAAACAACAGAGCTAAAAGACTAGAATGTTAAAATGCTAAAACTCCTGGGAAAATAAAAAGGGTTTTCCTTGGTGCTGGAAAGAATACAATGCAGGCACCAGGTGAATCTCCCTAGGGAGCTCATGCCACAACCGAGGTGCCACAGCAGAAAAGGCCCTCTTCTTGGTAGCCACCCACCTCCCTTCCTTTGGCAGGGGCTCCCAGAGAAGGACCCCTGAAGATGATCTTAGGGTCCAGGCAGGTACATATGGGAGGAGACAATCCTTCAGATAACCTGGCCCCAAGCCATTTAGGGCTTTAAATATTAATGCCAGCACTTTGAATCAGGCCCAGACATGGACTGGCAGCCAGTGGAGCTGGAGAAGTACGGGCATAATATGGTCACGCTCGCCAGTCCCCATTAACAATTTTTCTGCCCTGTTTTGGACCAACCGAAGTTTCTGGACTGTTTTCAAAGGCAGCCCAATCTATAATGCATTGCAGTAATCTAGACGAGAGGTTATCAGAGCATGGATAACTGTAGCTAGGCTATCTCTGTCCAGATAAGGGCGTAGTTGGTATATTTACTTGATAAAAGGTGCTCTGTACCACCGAGTCCACCTGTTCCTCAAGTGACAGTTCTGGGACCAGGAGCTCCCCAGACTATGAACCTGATCCTTTAGGGAGAGTGCAACCCCCACCAGAATAGGTTGAACATCACCTAGCTGGACAGACGAACCACCCACTAACAGTACCTCTATCTTGTCTGGATTGAGTCTCAATGTATTGGCCCTCACCCAGTCCCTTACCATGCCCAAGCACTGATTCAGAACAGCCACTGCCTCACCTGGATTTGATGAAAAAGAGAGATATAGCTGGGTGTCATTCGCATATTGGTGACACCTCAGCCCACATCTCTGGATAGCATCCCCCAGCAGTTTCATGTGGATGTTGTACAGCATAGGGGATAAAATAGAGCCCTGTGGAACCCCACAGCATAGTTGCCAAGGCACATAGCACTTATCCCCAAGCTCTACCTTCTGGAACTGGCCATCCAAGCAGGAGCGGAACCACTGCAGTGCAGTGCCTCCAACTCCCAGTCCAGACAACCTATCCAGAAGGATACCATGGTCAATGGTATCGAAAGCTTCTCCACTTATGATCGTAAGAGCAGCCATGCTGGGTCAGATCGAGAGGCATCTTGTCAGGCATTCTGCTCCCACAGCGACTCCTTACCAACTGCTCTACGGCACAGTTGTTTACAGTATCTACATGTTACCTCTTTGCTGTGACCAGAACATGCATTTATCCCATCTGATTGAGGGTAACTGAAGTCACCCATTACTACAACACTTTCTCCTTTGGATGCCTTCCTGATTTTATTTTCCATCTCAAGATCACCCTGAGCATTTCTGTGCCGGAATCTGCCCCTTTTGAGGTTTTTAATTAGTTTGACAGGAATCCCGCTTCAACATACAGAGTCCATCAGTCACCCCCCACCCCCAAGAGCCCTTCCCTGTCCTTTCTATAGAGTTTGTATCAAGAGATGACTATACCCCACTGGTTCTCTCCATCCCACCAGTTTTCTATTATGCCCACTATTTTTACCTTCTCCTTTAAAACCAAGCATTCCAACTCTCCCATCTTAGCTTACAGGCTTCAAGCAATAGCACAGAAACACCGCCTCTAAATGTCTCTGGTGTGCACACTTCCCCCTTATGGCCCTTTGGCAGACTATTATATTCTACTGTATGCTCATGGGTATTTCTACCGCTTCCCCATTTGAGCTATCAAAAACAATTTCACCCTCACCCTATAGGATGATTCATCCCAAATGGGACACTCCTCAGCTCTGCTGGCCTGAACCCCTGCTCCATCTCCTTGGTTCTCCCTGTGGACTCTGACCAGAACAGGACAGTACACTACTTGAAGGAAGGCCAAGATAGAATTGGGAATGACAGACAAAACAAGTTTACCTGCATTGATGAGGTCAGGGTCAACTTCATTTTCATCTGGATAAGGTCCCTAGTTTAAAAATATATATACAGAATCAACCTTCCAGGCAAACATTTTAATGGTATCTTTGGACAATGCTCCTTTCTCCCCATGATGTAGTGTTTTCTGTAACAGCATCCATATTCTATTCTTACCAAGCCAAGGACTCCATTTTCACTCTGTAGATGAACCGTTATGTCGGGACTAATGAAGTTGCTGGCAAGCAGTGGAATGCCAATACCAAGGTTAGCTTAAGAGAATTAGTCAAGGTTCAACTCAGCCTTTACAAAATTTTATTCATGCATCTATGCCTTCAGCAACAAGAATAGGCAAGGACATTCAGCACAGCCAAAGGATACCATACATGCCATCCTCAAATTCAAGAGCTGCTCGCCTGATGATCCGCTCTCTCACATTATCACCACTTTTCTTCTGCTTGCTTTGGGTATCTTCAGCTTTACGGAGCGATAATCGCTAGAAAAATATAAAAGGAGCCAAAATGGTGGCATTTATCACACCCTTTTATGAGACATTATGGATAGGCAGATATTATATCATAGCCCTTACACAAACTGACGTTTCTTTACAGTCACGAAAGGTTTTGGGCACCTTGAAGTAGTAAGAAATAGAGTTAAGATGGGTTGGGCTACTTTATGTTAAGCGCTGAATCAATAGAACAACTAGGTAATTTTAGACTCTGGACTTAAGCTTTTTACCCGTCCATTCAGATGGTAATGTGTATTACTTCATTTACTTGAAATGTGGAAAGCTGGCCCTGCTGTATTTGGGGGCCCTGGACATCTGCCTCAGAAACCTGTCCTGACCACACCACTGTGATCAGGCCCATCTAAGAAGGATCTCCTGCTGAGGTCTGATTATTAAGACTAGCTTTCCCCAACCCAGAGTCTTCCAGATATTTTGGACTACAACTCCCAGAATTCCTGACCAACCCACCATGTTGGCTAGGGCCGATGGGAATTGATCCAAAACATCTGGAGGGCATCAGGTTGGGGAAGACTGATTTATACTTTATACATTTATATATGTGCCATGTTTGCTCTTCAGTCTAAAGTTGTTTGTTCTCACTCTCCAAATCAGTAAGTAAATAAGCTTCCAGTTTCATTGCCTATTACATGAGTAATATGTAAATAATGTAATATAATATGTAATAATATTACTATTACATGAGTAATATGTAAATGAGGGCCCTAGCATGGCCCTCATTTCTGCATCAAAAGATCAAAGAACAGTAGTATTTCCCAAAACGTGGACAAAGTTGAAATACTGATAGGATGGACCATAGAGACCATTTGCCCATGCTGTGTTTTTAGTATGGATCCAGTCTATGTTATTAGAAGACCACAAACATATGTTTTAGCAAACACCTTCTCAAAGTCTTTTGAATCTGGCTCTGAAGAGGACACCAACCTCCCCAAACTACCACCACTCTGCCTTGGGTGCTGGAATACCAGGGCCTGGCTGTCTTTTTCTCAACCACCCAACATGACCTTTTAGGACCCCCATTCCCAAAACCGTATCAGCTAGCCATCTTATGCCAGGGGTCTACAAGTCACCTCCTCCTTGCTGTCCAAGGTTCTTTATAAATTTTGCCCAGGTATCTGTGGAATATAGGAACTTATTTTATACGAGGTCAGACAATTTGTCCCCCTAGTCGAAGGATGATAGCCTCTCTCTCGAGCTGAGCAGAAAAACCCAGCTCTTATCCCTGGATCAGTGACTGGAGATAACAGTGGGGTTTCTCTGCTCACTCCCTTTCTCTGTGCAGAGAAAGGCACAGATCCATCACTCCATGCCTCTCTCTGCATAGAGGAGTTCAATGACACTAAGGAATGTGGCTTTGAGCAGAAGGGGAAGGAAGGGGCCACCCTCTGATATCATCCAGCCCCTAGGGGGTGTCCCAGGAGGAAATCCAGCCTACAGGGCCAAAACAATTCCCCACTCCTCCTCTAGCCTAACATCTTCTACCCTGTCCATGCAATCCAGGGACTGAGGTCCTTCATATCACCTGTTCTGTAATCCTTTTGACTGGAAATGCCAGTACTTTAATCAGGGACCTTCTGCTTGCATTGCTACCAGTGTGCAATGGTCTCAGCCCAACTGGGCTACTGTTCACCTATCCCTTGAGCTAATGGATAATTCAGCACTCTGCTCCTTCCTTTCCCTCCTGCATCATCAGGTTATTCCTGAGCAGCAGAAGCACATTCACCAAGCATAGCAGACAGAGTCTCTTCCAGCTTTTGTTCCAACAAACGTTTTGCTCCAGGCTGCCATCTGCTGTTATGAGCTTTGTATAATATTCTCTTCTGCCCAGCCCAAAGGGACACTGGCCTCGCAAAAGATATTCTCAAATGGTGGATGGGAAAAACACAGTCACCACCCTCATTCGCTGAAACCAAATGCCCAGGGAAACCTTTGCTAGAACTGAACACAGGCAGAGAACAATGAATCGCAGTAGCAGCAGAAAAGATAAGAAACCTTCCAGGCTCAGTGCATAAGTGAACTTTAAAAAATGAATCATGCACAGACTGAATGCTCAGTGGGATCTGTATTATTTAGCAATGTTGCTGATGTTGTCCTCCTTCCATAGATAGCACCTCTGCTGGCATACATCTACACAGATTCACAAGGAGGCCAGGGCAAACTCTCAAGTTAAAGTCGACTTGGATTGGAAAGATAAGTGGACCGTCAATTGATCCAATAAGTAAAACCAAGTGCTTCGATTACAGCCAGTGTGGACCCATTGACATCAGTTTATATGTGATAAAAGTGCTTCCACTTAGGACCAATCTTTTTAAAAATCCTTTGCAATCCCTCCTCCCCAATATTGGTTGAATAAAACACTGCTCTGTTTGAATCTCAGACATGTGGATTTATTCAGCACAGGGGTGCAGAATCTCAGGGCCCGGGGGGGGGGGGCAAACCTGGCTCACTTGAGGGCCAAATCCAGCCCACATGGGTTCTCCAGAAGGTCCCACCCCCCCTCCCCCAACCACTGATGGTTCCCCGACATTTGTGCAGCTTTCTCCCTCATTCTACAAGGTTGAAATTCCTCTCCTAAGGCTGAGTTACTTGCAATGAGAGCTTTAAGCTACAATATGCTGGTATTTGGGGCATTTTGTCCCCACTTCTTTTGCCATTGTCCTGACCAGCCACTGGAATGCTTCTCTAAAATGGAATTTAGCCCTTGGGCTGAAAGAGGTTCAACACTCCTGATTTAGGAGAACAGGTTTTCAATAGGGGCCGGAGTAGGGAAACAAAGAGTTATTTAATAAAAGTTTAAATAAAAATTAGGTTTCCTGTTGGCTGTTTTGCTCTCTCTTCCACAGCCAGGCCAGATATATGACTACAATTATTGCTCTTCAAATATGATAAGAGTGTATCTTCCTTCTCCAGGCACTCTAAGTTAAATCTTCTTTCTACTGGATTCCTCGCCCAGCACTCTGGTGGAAAACTGCATTACATCCAATACAATTTATGTTTGGAAAATGCAGTCAGAACCTCCGAGACAGATGCTATTTTTATAGCCTCTCCCTCCCTCTCCCCACCAGCTCAAGTCAGTAAATAGAGAAGCTTGTGGTTTCATCGCCTATTTGACAAGACCGATCCCTAGCAGGATTACAAAACTCAGCAGACCAAAATTAATCCCTGCTGTAACTTTGGTCTAGACTATATAAAACACTTAAAAATGAGACTGCAAAAAGTGTGCGCGTGGGAGCTGAAGACAGAAGGAAAGCAGAGCCGGGGAAACGAAGAAATAGAAAACAATAGCAGATATAGCTGTATAATGAAAAAGATCTACATCAACCTTCTGATCCAAAAAAAGGCTCCATTATAGCTGTCCAGTCAAAGAACCAGGAGAAGCATTTGAGGACTGGCCTTAAAACAAAATATGGTAAGCTTTTTTCAGCAGAACTATTTGGCTAGCACACAAAATATATATATTATTCATTACACTTATATCCCCCTTTTCTTCCTTTGTGGAACTCCAAGTGGCCTACATGGTCCCCAGCGGTCTCCCAACCAGGCACCAAGTAGACCTAGATCTGCTTAGCAGCAACGAAAGGTGACTACATTGTGTGCCCTTCGACCTTGACCTAGGACCAAAGTACCTATTGGGACAGGTGGCGCTTCATAAGCAGATGCAGAGACCAGAGTATGTAATAAGGGAAATGGATTTCAAGCTTTCTATCTTCAGGCAAAACATTCCATATTGACATGTCTGCTAAGGAAGGCCCGCATGTCTGCTATGTCTGCTCCAGGATGCCATCCTGGAGTTTCTCCACCAATACTCATCTTCTCCTTCAGCGGCTCCCGATAACTATAACTATCCAAGGAGCCCCAAGATTCCTCAGATGACCTTATGAAAACCACTTATAGGCATTCAATTCCAGGCAAAAACGTGTCAGAAGAAACACAAGGCGACCTAGTTCCATCCTGCTATGAAACAAGATCATCTAGTCAACAGACTCTTCACATATCACCCTAGGCCACGGGTGGGCAACTTGCAGGCCAAAACATCTGGAGGGCCATAAGTTGCCCAACCGTGCCCTAAGACATCCAAACTACACTGTGTCTCTAGCAGAGAACAGATGCCCAAATATGCTTGCAGAGTAAGTAGACCAGTCAAAGGACCCAAGGGTGACTACACACAGAAACACCACACCAACCAATCACCTCCCCACCACCCAATCCTAGGGTAACTAGCCAGCTTTCTTCTTGATCTAACTTACAGCAATCATCAGGTCTCAAGCATGCGCTCAAACGCACTCACCAAGTCTTACCAAGGCGGATTTGATGCAGCCGTGTCTACAGGGACTAGAAAATGGAGGTCAGACATGACTAATGAAGAGCAAGGGAGTGGGTGTTCTGTTTAGTGGGTAGCATCAGACTTTACCTTTCATTTACAACTGGGTATGGATAGGGCGCTGTGTACGAAAAGGTTCCACAGGAGCATAAAAAGTGGTGTATTGTTACATAATCCAGTTTTGTGAGAATATCAACGTTTGTTTAAAGAGAAACAAGTTTCTAGCCCTGAAGGAATACCTGAAAGCATATGTGTCTGCTGCTATTTTAGAAGTCAACAGGTGCTGGGCTAAGCAACATTTCCTGTGCTTGAGGACATAGCTTCAGTGCTCTGCACAGCTGCTTGCCCCTCCCCATGACTAGCAAAACCAGAATAAATTATGCACAACAACAGAAATTATGCAGATGTGCCCACACTGTATGGGCAAACTCACAGCATGGCCCCAAACCCGTTGGAACATACCTCAATTCTTTTTTCAAACTTATCCCCTTTGATGAGGCGATGGACATAGATCTTGGGGACATGAATATCTTCTGGGGCAAATGACCCTACATCAACGATTTCTTCTACCTGGAGAGATATGAAAAACAGGAAAGATCCCATCAGAGTTGTACGCAATAGGATTCATCAAAGGACTAGCAGAGAGCAACACACTGGGTCCTTCAACTGCCTTTGAGGATTTAAGTATGGAAAGGAGATGGGGAGAGCCAAGATGTTACAGTAGCTCCAAGCATTAGCACAGGGGTGGGCAAAATGTGGCCCGCGAGCAACATGCGGCCCCACAGGCCTCTAGTGTGGCCCCTGCCACTCCCACTGCTTGAAAACACGCTACATTTGTCCCATTTAAGTGTCTGAAGTTTGGTGGCAAACCACAGATTATTTTGCCTCCACTGCTGGATTTTGGTGCTGTGGCAGCAGGAGTGCGGCCTGAAGGGGTGGAAAGCGGCCACAGGACCCCCCAAAGTTGCTCATCCCTGCTTTAGTATCTCCTCCCCAGGAGCAAATGTTAATTTATGAAAGCAGCTGAAGGCTCTGGAGCTTTATCCTTTACTTAAGATAAATTTCTCTGGACGTTGTACAGTTCAATTTAAAATAAATAAAATTGGTTGCAATTCTTAGGCTACTTACCTGGAACCAGGGCTGGCCCTACCATTAGGCAAAATGAGGCAGCCACCTCAGGCAGCAGATTTGGGGTGTCATGAAAGGTTAGCAAATAGTTTGTTACTTATGTTGTTATTGTATTTTTACTGCTTTAGATGAAGAGAAGTTGATCTTTGGGATGTTCTGCCTCATGTGCCAAAATCAGCTGGCTGACTTTGGGTACTACACACCTTGACCTGGGGGTGGAGAGGAGGGATGCCATTTGCTGTTCTGTCTCAGGCAGCAAAATGTCTTTATTTTATTTATTAAATTTATTAATCGCCCATCTGGCTGGTCACCCAGCCACTCTGGGCGATGTACAAAGCATATAATAAAACAGTTTAAAACAATAAAATTCTGCAATAAAAACATTTTCTAAAATACCCTGTTGTTGTTCAGTCGTTCAGTCGTGTCCGACTCTTCGTGACCCCATGGACCATAGCACACCAGGCCTTCCTGTCCTGCGCTCTCTCCCGGAGCGTGCTCAAGTTCATATTCATTGCATCCGTGATGCTATCTAGCCATCTCATCCTCTGCCGTCCCCTTCTCCTTTGGCCTTCGGTCTTTCCCAGCATCAGGGTCTTTTCCAGGGAGTTTTCTCTTCGCATTAGGTGGCCAAAATATTGGAGCTTCAGCTTCATTATCTGTCCTTCCAATGAGCACTCAGGGTTGATTTCCTTTAGGATGGACTGATTTGACTTCCTTGCAGTCCAGGGGACTCGTAAGAGTCTTCTCCAGCACCACAGTTCGAAAGCATCAATTCTTCGGCGCTCAGCCTTCCTTATAGTCCAGCTCTCACAGCCATACATTACTACTGGGAAAACCATAGCTTTGATTAGACCGACCTTTGTCGGCAAGGTGATGTCTCTGCTTCTTACTATGCTGTCTAGGTTGGCCATAGCTTTCCTCCCAAGGAGCAAGCGTCTTTTAATTTCATGGCTACAGTCACCGTCTGCGGTGATCTTGGAGCCCAAGAAAGTAAAATCTGTCACTGCTTCCATTTCTTCCCCTTCTATATGCCAGGAAGTGATGGGGCCAGATGCCATGATCTTCGTTTTTTTAATGTTGAGTTTCAAACCAGCTTTTGCACTCTCCTCTTTCACCCTCAACAAGAGGCTCTTGAGATCCTCTTCGTTTTCTGCCATTAGGGTGGTATCGTCTGCATATCGGAGGTTGTTGATAATTCTCCCAGCAATCTTAATTCCGACCTCTGATTCATTCAACCCGGCATTTCTCATGATGTACTCTGCATATAAGTTAAATAAGCAGGGTGACAATATGCAGCCTTGTCGTACTCCTTTCCCAATTTTGAACCAATCGGTTGTTCCATGTGTGGTTCTTACTGTTGCTTCTTGACCCTCGTACAGGTTTCTCAGGAGACAGGTAAGGTGGTCTGGTACTCCCATCACTTTAAGAATTTGCCACAGTTTGTTGTGATCCACACAATCAAAGGCTTTAGCGTAGTCAATGAAGCAGAAATAGACGTTTTTCTGGAATTCTCTTGCTTTCTCCATGATGCAGCGAATGTTGGCGTTTTGATCTCTAGTTCCCCTGCCTCTTCGAAACCCAGCTTGTACTTCCGGTAGTTCTCGGTTCGCATACTGCTGAAGCCTAGTTTGTAGGATTTTGAGCATCACCTTGCTGGCATGTGAAATGAGCGCAATTGTGCGGTAGTTTGAACACTCTTTGGCGTTGCCCTTCTTTGGAATTGGAATGTAAACTGACCTTTTCCAGTCTTGTGGCCACTGTTGAGTGTTCCAGATTTGTTGGCATATTGAATGCAGCACTTTAACAGCATCATCTTTTAGGATTTTAAATAGCTCGGCTGGAATACTGTCATCTCCGCTAGCTGTGTTGTTACTAATGCTTCCTAAGGCCCACTTGACTTCACTCTCGAGGATGTCCGGCTCAAGTTCAGTGAGCACACTATCATGGCTATCAGGGACATTCAGATCTTTCCTGTATAGTTCTTCTGTGTATTCTTGCCACCTCTTCTTAATCTCATCTGCTTCTGTTAGGTCCCTGCCTTCTTTGTCCTTTATCATGCCCGTCTTTGCACAAAACGTTCCCTTGAGATCTCCAATTTTCTTGAAGAGATCTCTAGTCTTTGCCATTCTGTTGTTTTCCTCGATTTCTTTGCTTGTTCATTTAAGAAGGCCTTCTTGTCTCTCCTTGCTATTCTCTGGAACTCTGCATTCAGTTGGGTATATCTTCCCCTTTCTCCCTTGCTTTTCACTTCCCTTCTTTCCTCAGCGACTTGTAAAGCCTCATCAGACAGCCACTTGGCTTTCTTGCATTTCTTTTTCTTTGGGATGGATTTCGTTGCTGCCTCCTGAACAATGTTACGGACCTCCGTCCATAGTTCCTCAGGCACTCTGTCTATCAGGTCTAATCCCTGAAATCTATTCCTCACCTCCACTGTATATTCATCAGGGATATGATTTAGGTCATACCTGAACGGTTTAGTGGTTTTCCCGACGTTCTTCAATTTAAGCCGAAATTTTGCAAGAAGCAGCTCATGATCTGAGCCACAGTCAGCTCCAGGTCTTGTTTTGACTGACTGTATGGAGCTTCTCCATCTTTGGCTGCAAAGGACATAATCAATCTGATTTCGATATTGACCATCTGGTGACGTCCATGTGTAGAGTCGCCTCTTGTGCTGTTGGAAAAGAGTGTTTGCTATGATCAGCATGTTCTCTTGGCAAAACTCTATTAGCTTTTGTCCTGCTTCATTTTGTACACCAAGGCCATGCCTGCCTGTTATCCCGGTGATTTCTTGACTTCCTACTTTAGCATTCCAATCCCCTATGATGAAGAGGACATCTTTTTTTGGTGTTAGTTCTAGAAGGTGTTGTAGGTCTTCATAGAACCGATCAACCTCAGCTTCTTCGGCCTCAGTGGTTGGGGCATAGACTTGAATTACTGTGATGTTGAATGGTTTGCCTTGGATTCGTACTGAGATCATTCTATCATTTTTAAGATTGTACCCCAGTACTGCTTTCCCCACCCTTTTGTTGACTATGAGTACTACTCCATTTCTTCTAAGGGATTCTTGCCCACAATAGTAGATATGATGGTCACCTGAATTAAATTCGCCCATGCCTGTCCATTTTAGTTCGCTGATTCCCAAGATGTCGATGTTCAATCTTGCCATCTCATGTTTGACCACCTCCAGCTTACCTTGATTCATTGATCTGACATTCCAGGTTCCTAAACAATATTGTTCTTTACAGCATCGGATTTTCTTTTCACCACCAGACACATCCACAGCTGAGTGTCCTTTCGGCTTTGGCCAAGCCGCTTCACTCTTTCTGGCGCTACTTGGAAATACCCTCTGCTCTTCCCCAGTAGCATATTGGACACCTTCCGACCTGAGGGGCTCATCTTCCGGCGTCATCTCTTTTAGCCTTGTGATACGTTCCATGGGGTTTTCTTGGCAAGAATACTGGAGTGGGTTGCCATTTCCTTCTCCAGTGGACCACATTTTGTCAGAACTCTCTGCCATGACCTGTCCGTCTTGGGTGGCCCTGCACGGCATAGCTTATGGCTTCACTGAGTTATGCAAGCCCCTTCGCCACAACAAGGCAGTGATGCATGAAGGGGCTAAAATACCCTAACCCACCCCAAATGCCTGCCTGAACAACCACATTTTTAATGCACGGCGGAAGCTCATTGAAGAGGGGGCATGGCGGAGTTCCCTAGGGAGGGAGTTCCACAGAGTGGGGGCCACCACACAAAAGGCCCTCTCCCCCATCCCTACCAGTCCCTCGTCCCCACCAATCTCCCTTGTCCCCACCAGTCTGGCTGATGGGACAGAGAGAAGGCTATCCGAGGCTGATCTTGTTAAGCGGCCTGTCTGGTGTTGCTGGAGGCGCTCCTTAAGATAGGCTGGGCCGGAACCATATAGGGTTTTAAAGGTCAAAACCAACACCTTGAATTTGGCCCGGAAAACAACTGGTAACCAGTGCAACTCCTTCAGCACTGGAGTGATGTGATCTCGCCGGCGGCTGCCTTTAATCAGGCAAGCCGCCGCGTTCTGTACCAGCTCCAGCTTCTGAACTGTTTTCAAGGGTAACCCCACGTAGAGCGCATTACAGTAGTCTAAACGAGAGGAGACCAGGGCATGTACTATCGATGCGAGCAGATGGTCGGGAAGGAAGGGGCGCAGCCGCCGTATCAGATGGAGTTGATACAGCACTGTCCGGCTCACAGCTGACACCTGAGCCTCCATGGTCAGCTGGGAGTCCAAAATGACCCCCCGGCTGCGGACCTGGTCTTTCAAAGGTAGCCGTACCCCATTCAACACCAGGTCAACATCCCCCAACCTCCTCTTGTCTCCCACCAAAAGTACCTCGGTCTTGTCAGGGTTCAGCTTCAGCTTATTCCTCCCCATCCAGCCACTCACCGTCTCCAGACATTTGGACAGGGATTCTACGGCCAACCTTGGTGAAGATTTGAATGAGAGGTATAGCTGCGTGTCATCCACATATTGATGACACCGCACCCCAAACCTCCTGATGTTAGCCCCCAGCAGCTTCGCATAGATGTTAAACAGCATCGGGGAGAGGATGGAACCCTGTGGCACCCCACAAGTGAGCGGCCACGAGTCTGAAACCTCCTCTCCCAGCGCTACCCTCTGGTACCTGCCAGAGAGGAAGGACTGGAACCACCACAATATGGTGTCTCCAAAGCCCAACCCCTCCAGGTGGTCTAGGAGGATACCGTGGTCAATGGTATCAAAAGCCACTGAGAGAAGAACAAGGAATGAGCATTCACCCCTATCCAGAGCCCTGCTCATATCATCCACCAAGGCGACCAAGGCCATTTCTGTCTCATGCCCAAGCCTGAAGCCCGACTGAAATTGGTCTAGATAATCGGTTTCTCCAAGTGTGCCTTCAACTGCATTGCCACCACCCACTCAATCACCTTGCCCCAAAATGGCAGATTCGAGACTGGGCAAAAGTTGTTCAGAACTTGGGGATCCAAGGAGGGCTTCTTTAAGAGCGGTCTTATCACTGCCTCCTTGAGGGCTGATGGCATCACCCCCTCCTCAAGGGAGGCATTCACCACCGCCCTGATCCCCTCACCCAGTCTTGGACCATCCTGCCTGGAAGTAGGTGTCAGATGTGGATCGTCCTTCCCCCTTCGCAACCAACACCACAAGGAGACAAAGCTTCAGGTTGTCACTACTTTATTTTGCTAGGAACTAGCCTCTTTACAAATGCAGACTCCAGGAAACTCTCAGACTGCCTCAAGCTCCTAAACCACTAATCTGGAATTCCTAATTAGAGATGAACCGGGGGAGGGTGGGGATAAAGAAGTTGCCAACAGTTTGGGCATGAACCTCTCACAGCCAGACTAGCTTCGCAGTGATGCCCCTCCCTTAGGGTGGCTCCCTCCTACGTTGGCTTGCAAGAGTGGCTATCCTGGCAGAGCATCTGAGCCCTGCCCCTAACTTTTCCCACCCTAGCATCTCTCAAGTCACGCTGTTCTTCCTCTTCCTCCTTGGAAACTTGAGTTCTACTGATGGAGGGATGGGTGAGGGACTCAGCCTGGGCCATCTGTTTGTCAAGGTCTTCTGAGGAATCTCTCCCAGTGTTTTGGCTCACTAGGGAGGGCTCCTCCCCCAGCCTCTGATCTAGCTGGTCAAAGTCGGAGATGTCAGACGTCTCAGTGCACTGGGACTCATCCCTGACATCAGGTCTCACTGGAACCAATGGGTTTTACTTTCTTCCCTATTGAGTTGCAGGCTAAACGTAGCCCACCCTTCCTCAGGACTAATGGCTAACATTTTTACAATATTTTCTTAATAAAAATGAAGCATCTGGACCATATTCTTCCTCACATCATTCCCTTGACATCACCTGTAATTTTAAGTTCATGAAGAACTGAAATGACAGTTGGAGCAACCCACCATGACTCAAGGTGCTGTTGCAGAACCCAGAGTCAGAGAGACCACGGAGTGAAGGAAAAAGAGATTCTTTATTTAACGCGCGGGCTTAAGGCTGGAATCATTTCCAAAGAGCCAGAAGCCCCGATTTACATTAGCACATTGTTTTTATAGACATTGTGACACATATGAAACGGCTCCTCCTCTCTCTCCCGCGTGGGGTTGCAGTCCTCAACATTTCTTCTCTTAGCACCATTGTTTATAATACAAGAACTGGGTTATAGGGTAGCCATGATAAGGAGAGAACAGAAGAGAACAGCAGAGAACAAGATATACAATTGTATGACCTTTGACAAGATAAGGAATTCCTGTGTCTCATCAGCTTACAACAATATATTCAAGGGAGAAAGAGCTCAGCAAGAACATGAAGCATGAGACTGCATGAGGCTACTTAGTCTGACCCCCGATATGGCTGCTACATTCCCCCCTTAAATGCATAATTTCATTATAATTATAGCATTTTTGATAACCATACAAAGCTTTTTGTGACATACATATTACTTAGCCTTTTGTTGGGCTATTAGAGCGTAGAGGGCAGCAGTTTTACTAGCTGAGACATAAAACAGATTGGTTAAACAGCGCATAAGACAAGGAACGCAGAGACATAACAGAACTTTTATGAACAACACTGGTAGAATTAGGATGAACAATGCTTTTAAGCTAGCTAAGATCTGGAAGCCAAGGGGTTAATTAATTTAGCTAATTGTTTTGTCTTATTGTTTTGTTAGCTACTATATTGTGCAGCTTGTTGATCTGTTCATCTACAGCATTGCCATTATCAGTTAAGTTAAAACAACAGAGCTTTTGGTGTGTCTCACAACTTAAATGAAGAAGGAAGAGGTAATCTATACCAGCTCTATTTTCTAGAACTGCACCTCTTAGATCACGCAACTCTTTATTTAACAATGACAATGCTCGTGAGGTGGCATTTATGCTTTTGGCTAAGCTGCAAGCTAACCGGTTGATCTCCAGACCATCAGCCAAGGCTAAACTTGGAACCCCAACTAGTGATATTGTTAAGGCCAATTTTTCTGAGTCAAAATATAACTGCACATGACTATTACAATTTTTAGTTAGTTGGAGTGCTCGAGGCTGCCGTCGACAGATTTTTTCGGGCTACAGGGGAAGAATTGGCACCAGTTCAATTGGCGGCTGAGGCAACATGGGTGGTTATTAGACAAGTTGGCAGGAATGAATGACCAAGTGCGGGAACTACATGTCTAAAACCATCCATGAGGCAAAAGTATGTGGGCATCATTAAAAGATATATTTTGAATTTTATTACAGTGGAAGGGGGCCAGGGATAGCTTTATATTTTCTGGAAAAAATTTTGACAATTAAGCATTCGTGCACACGTAGCATTTGTTTCAGCAATGATGGGGGTGCGTAGAGTGAACTCTGTAGGGGGTAGGATTTTTGCAACCACGCCCCAATTAGCATTTTGGGAATAAGTTAAACTTACACCATAATCTTTTTGAATTTTTCCAGGATGTCTACAGACAGGTATTAGGCAAGAGCTAATAAGCCTGTTTGCAGGTATATCTCTTGGCAAACAAAAATGTTTTACTCTTGTGATGTTAGCCAGGTGAAGCCAGTAATTATCAGCAAATCACTGGGACAAACTTTTCCTTTCAGGGGCTGGCCCCCCTTTTTGCACCTCATTAAGGAGACACAATGCAACACTACTAACACTACAACACGCATGTTTGATCTTCTTTGGGATCTGACCGTACGCTGGGCAGCTATTCACCTGGCAAGCTGCAGTAGGGTCTAGTCCCCTTTTTCAATTCTCCAGTTGCAGGTCTGACCGTACGCAGGGGGACAGTCTCCCGGTGTGTCCACAGTAAGGTCTAGCCTGAGTCTTCTTACTGCTTTTTCAGAATGATTTTTAAAGGATTTTCAGGATTTCTGTTTACAGTCTACTCTCCCCCTCTCGCTCTCTTGACTCGTGTCTAATGTATCCAGGGTTTAATTCTAGCTGCTTTCATAGCTGCGGGGGTGGAAACTATGACAGTTTTCAGTCCTCTCTATCTGGGAGTCAAAGGGTTATTTTTCCCTCTTTAACTCATACTTTAACTCTTGGTTGGAAAGGATGAGCTTCTGTGATGGGAGTGGCTTATTTTTTTAAGACAAAGCGACACTGGGCTTGAAGAACTTTGCTCAGTGTTTGAACTTCTTGTTTAAGGCTAAGGTTTGCTTGCTTTTGATGCTGCTCCAGTGTCAATTATGAAGTCAATGTCATGGCCCCTCACAGTCAATGTCACGGCCCCTCTAAAGCTGTCTCTCTCTTCGCCCATTCTGGCCCCTTTGGTTTTCTCCTTTGTGTATTTGATTTATTTTATTTGGGCATTCATGCCACTAATGTCCATCTTGTCCACACTGGGCACACTGGTTCTTTTTTAAGAATCTTCTGCCTCTGCCAGGTCTTCTTCTTTTTTCTTTCGTCCACGTCTTCTTGGGCCTCTGGGTTGAGGGAGGTATACTGGCGATAGGCATTTGAAAGATGCTCCAAGTACGCTCTGGGGCCTCGGTGGCACCTTGCAGCACTTTAGACACTTTGGTCATATTAACTGACTTCTTCATACCTGCTTTCATGGCTTTTAACAGCAGGGTTTGATACTGGGTGAGGTGCTCTAGCCCCACTTGTGTTTTGGGATTCCAGCGGGGGGGTTTTACTTACAAGGAGACTTTATTGGGTAACTTACAGCACACAGGCGTACTTAATGGTTGGATCAGACAGCTTCTCTGAACCACGAGCTATTGGGCTAAATGGGTTATTTATACCATACATGTTACCCATGAGGCAGCACAACACTAGCAAGCATTTTCAGCATAGGCTAGAAGTGTTTGGTTCTCAGGCACAGCTTCCTGTAAACAACTTCGCTTCTCAAAGTGCTTGATAACACTTTTATTCATTAGTATGGGAAGACAAATTTTTTCTCTTTCTTTTGCTTTCTTTTTCTTTGCTGATCTGTCTGTATTGCAGATCATGTTTCAAACTTTTTATATAAAACTTTCTGATCCATGCACCAGCCTTGTTTCTTTATTTGTCTTTTTCAAGTTAAACTCACTTACTTAAACCTTTCTGCCTTACACTAGTCCCAATGATACACATTTGGGATAGGCTCTTCTTCTCTTTCTAGTTACATTTTCTTCATCTTAAAGAACTATTACATTATTGTGGCTACTTTACCCCAGGTAATAAGCTCCAGGCACAATCAGCTGCTTTTAATTTACCCTGGGGGCAACTATGGCCATGCTTCTTTTTTCTACAAATGTTTTTTTTTCTTTGCCTCTTGCCTTTTCTTTCTTCTTTTTTTCCTCCCCTTTCTATCTGTCTTCTACTTTCTCTATTCCTTCTTTTCTACTTGCTTTTGTCTTTCTTTCCTTGTCATCCATTGGGAACCACACTTAGTATCATTTGGAGTTGCAACTAACACTAATCTGCAAATATCTAAGAAATCATAAAATATACACAACAAACTTTTTTTGCAATTTAACACAATGAATGGAAAACACTTTTTGCATGGTAAGGCATGATGGAGCAGATCCAGCTGCTACAGTGCCTATTGCCACATCATAGTTGGAGCACAACAATTTCCTACAGAAACTCTAAACAGGTTTGAGAAGCACAGTAAAAATCAAATGTGCAATTTCCAATTTGACAGAAGCAAATAGCCAAGCCTCCTTCCATCCTGCCATAGTTTGTATAACAGAGGTAGGTACACAGCAGAAAACTGAAGCAAAAAATCAAAGCCAAAATTATCTTTCTGTTCTAATCCTGTAAAAACCCCACTAAACCAACCGTTTCATCCCAGCTGCCCATATATCAACATCCTTAAACTTTCAAAAAGAAAAACAAGGGAACTAAACTACTGCTCTGTAACAGTAAGTAGACAGTTTCCTATAGCCAAAACCTGGAAGAACAACATAGCATCATGATCAAATCGTTGTATGAACCAGTCCCATCTGGTGGATCTGGAAGCCATATCCATGTTTTTGACAGGATAATGAGCAAAGACTACAATTTATTGTTATTCATCATTTCTATAGGCATTACCTATTTACAAAAGGCTAATTCTTGTACATCAGCCTCCCGCACCCTGATGCCCTCCAATGTTTTGGACTTCCATTCCCATCAGCCCCTGCCAATATGGCCAATGGTCAAGAATGCCGGGAGTTGTAGCCCAAAACATCTGGAGGGCACCAGGATAGGGGAGGCTATTTTATATCATTTATCCCCACAACTCCAAGGGAAGTAGATTAGACTAATAGCAGCTCACCCAAGTTCACTGTTGAGTAAGTACAAATCCACACCTCATGCTGAATTAAATGGCGTTTGCAATAGTAATAGCTGAAAAGTTTGAAATTGAGACATGGCTGTGTAAACTTGAAGTGGGCACAAGCCAGGCAACCACAGACCATTGGGGCTTTCTGGCACAGGTCCCCGCATGGTTGCAATACAAACGTACTTCACACTTCAAGATATTTACTGCTGCAAAGGCTGGTACGTTGACAAGTCTGCTAGATCAAGGATGAACTGGTCCAACGTGTCACAACTTAATGGAGAGTTGAACCAAAGTCTAGAACAAGGATGGGGAAACTTTTTCAGCCTGAGGCCTGCATTGCTTTGTGGCTAACCTTCCAGGGGCCACACATCAGAGGTAGGCACCCTAGTGGATGGGGTTAAAGATAAAATTGGTGTGGCCACCTACTGTCTCTCCCATACACACGCGCAGAGATATACATCCATTCCCACACATCACACCCATTCACATACACCCACACTGATACACGTCTACAAACAAACACACACCCATTCAGTCACACACATTCATATACAATTAGATATCGATTCTCATCCATCACACACTCACCCTTCCTCCCAGCAATTCAGCTTGGAAAAAAATGGGAAACTTTCCCCAAGCTTAACTGCTGCATGGGGGGCATTTTTAGTATTACATTATATAATGCTGTGGGTACTTCTAGCTTCACCACTACCTTGGAGCTGGATGGCTGTCAGTGGCAGAGTGGTCGATCTAAGTCACAGATTTTTCTGCTCACCTTGGATTGGTGGAACTGAACACAAGATTCCTACTTTCCAAGTGTAATTATATTTAGGCTGAGCAGTGAATCTGGCCACTCTAAGAACTGGTTTGGGAGTAATGTTAAACCATAATTTAGCATTTATGAGAATAAACCTAGCTTCCCCTCAGGCTTACATGCTCTTCCCGCCTCTCTCTTCCTCCAGCACACCCATGGGGAGATCAGAGGTGCCCCTTCCATTTTAAGTTAATCACAATTTAGCATGCCATCCAAACCCTAACCAGTGGTTCATGAAAACTAGGCCACTTCAAAGACTGTAGTTTGAAGACAGTTTCTTTCCAGTAATCATAGTTAAGATTAACCACGGTTTGCATGAGTTCAGACAGCACAGTAAGCTGTGGTTGATACAAAATGGAAGCAGAAGCTTCCAAACTCCTCCTTGTGGCCACACCAGAGGAGGGAAGGAGGAGTTTACAAGCCAGGGATGCTCATTCTCATAATGGTAAACTATGATTTAGTGTTCTGCCTGAACCAGCCCTTAAAGTGGCCAGATTCACTGTTCAGGTGTGGAAATTTTAGGTCCTAAAGTGTCCAGGTTAGGAAAGATTTTGTGAAGGCCCAAGTGGCTGATTGTCAAGCTAATGATCTGTAGTAAGTATTACCATCGTTTTTATATTGTATTTTATGTCACTTTTAATATTTGTTCGCTATAAATGGTTATAGCGAACAATATAATGTAACTCCTTTAGTTGACCAATAAACGGAACAGAATGGAAACCAGTACATTTTAGCTACTGAGGACACAAATCTAAACTGAACTAATAGGGTATGATCCACAATCCCTGCTGTGTTAACACTGCTGTGCTAACACAGGTATGCACAGGGGGGCGGGGGGCAGACTAACACCATGTAGGCTATCAGCATTTCCGGGCATCTTTTCAAGGCCAATTCAGAGGGGGTTGAAAATATCCTTCTTTAATCCTTTTAGAAAGTGGGACACGGGCACTTCTCAGACTTCTACCTCGCAAGGTAAAGTTAGAATTAAGAAGACACAAGAGCTAAGGCTTAATTCATTATAAGTGTACATTTATAAGCATGGCCATTTATCAGTGCCTCAACGTTAACAATAAAAACAAATGCCAAAATGTTAGGTGACTAATGGATCCAATTCATTTCTGTCCCAGAATGTAATGAGGTCCATTGTATCTGTGATAGCAAAATGATAATGGAGCCGGAGTGTTGTTGCTAAGCAACTGGGGATACATTGTAGGGTTTTTAATTACATTTGCTTAATTAGTTATGGGTGAAAGAGCATTTCTGCACACAATTCTAACCCTCCCCCGCCACATGTTCCTCTTTCTTCCTAACTCAAACATCATCTTACAGCCCTGACTATTCCATAATAAATGCACGTCTCACAAATCTGAGAAAACCTAGACCTGTGTTACTCTAGATTCTTTCTTTGGCAAGAAAATTTTCCATTTCAAAAGTATACTACGAAGAGAAAGGGAAAACAAACATCAACAACAGAATGGACTGTGAAAAAGGTGAAGGGAAAAGAGGCAGTTGTGTCAGAAATGGAATCAGGATAGAATTACTGAACATATGACATTTCATTATACAGAGTCAGAACATCATTAGTCAATCCAACTCAGTATTGTCTAGTTTAAGTGGCTACCGCACTCCAGGATCTGAGGCAGCGTGTCTTCCCCAGTCCTACTATCCAAGATCTTTTTAAAAATTGGTGATGCCAGGGGGCCAAGGCCAAGAAGGCCAGGCAACCTACATTCACCATTCTCATGTCAGAAACAGTCCCCGGCACAGGCTTTAATGGATAGTAAACTTCGTAAGGGAAATACAGAGAATTCTGTTTGTCTTTGTTCCCCAAAACCAACTCTGTTTTGGGCCTAGCTTTCACAAGGTATGATTGTGGATCATACCCTATCAATTTAGTTTAGATTTGTGTTCTCAATATCTTAAGTGCATTGCTTTCCATTCTATTCCGTTTTTTGGTCAACCAAAAGGTGTGGAGATTGTGGATAGGGAGATGTTTTTCTCCCTTTTTCATAATACTAGAACCCAGGGACATCCCACGAAGCTGATTAGTGGGAGATTCAGGACAGATCAAAGGAATCTTCACTTCTTCACGCAGCACATAGTCAAACTATGGAACTCTCTACCACAAGACGTAGTGATGGCCACCAATTTGGATGGCTTTAAAGAGGGGGTTAAACAAATCCTGGAGAAGGCTATCAATGGCTACCAGTCCTGATTCCTCTATGCTACCTCCAGTAATCAGAGGCAGTTACTGGGGAAAATGGGCGGGAGGGTGCTGTTACACTCATGTCCTGCTTATGGGTTTCCCATCAACAGCTGGTCGGCCACTGTGTGAACAGAATACTGGACTAGATGGACCCTTGGTCTGATCCAGCAAGTCTCTTCTTACATTCTGTGCTGGCTGCCAGTCCAGGTACGGGCCTGATTCAAAGTGCTGCTATTAACATTCAAAGCCCTACACTGCTTGGGGCCAGGTTATCTGAAGGATGGTCTCCTCTTATATGTAACTGTCTGGACCCAAAGATCATCTTCAGGGGTCCTTCTCTGGGAGCCCCTGCCAAAGGAAGGGAGGTGGGTGGCTACCAAGAAGAGGGCCTTTTCTGCTGTGGCACCCCGGTTGTGGAATAAGCTTCCCAGAGAGCCTTGCCTGGAGCCTACATTGTGCTCTTTCTGGTGCCAGGTGAAGACCTTTTTATTTTCCCAGGCATTTTAGTCTTTTAGCTCTGTTGTTTTAAATCTGTTACTGTATTTTAAATCTCTGCATTGCTGCTAGGTTTTATTTTGGTTTGTACGTTTATACTGTAGTTTTAAATTTTTACATTTTATATTGTATTTCATGATGTATGTTGTGCTTTTAATTCCTGTGAACCACCCAGAGAGCTTCGGCTATTGGGCAGAATAGAAATGTGATAAATAAATAAAGCAAACAAATATTTAAAAAGTGACACAAAATACTATATAAAAAGGACCACAGTGCTTACTGCAGATCGTCAGCTTGCCAATCAGTCATTTGAACCCTCATGAAATACTTCCTGAGTTTTTCAGGCCTAAACAGTGAATCTGGCACTTCAAGGGCTGACTGAATGCTCATCCATAGCACCCCCCCCCTTCACATAGAAAACTAGCATGTGTGAGAGTAGAACCCTTCTTCCCGACACTGTTCCTCCACATACAAAAAAAATAAATCCCTCCACATAAAAAAAAGTCAGCAAGAAAAGTTCTCACCTTGCCTTCTTGAGATCATGCACATTTTCTATGTGAAGAGGTTTTTTGGTGTGTGGAAGAACGCTCGGACATGTGGGCCTCCTCCACCTGCAACACAGGGGCAGGGAACCTGCTGCCCAAGGCCATATATGGATCTCGGCCTAGTTGCAAACCTCATAGAATCATAGAATAGTAGGGTTGGAAGGGGCCTACACTGCCATCGAGTCCAACCCCCTCACCTGCTTTGGCTCTGGCCCCACCCCTCCTGAGCCCCAAAGACTCTGACTGAGATAATGCAGACCTTGAGAGGAAAAACATCCCCCTCCTGCACTGCGGTGGAACAGCTCAGGCCTCCGGTGAGCAGAAGGCCTTTCTTATTCTTGGAAACAGGTGCTCAGTTTTTATATTTAAGTAAATGAAGCAGCAGCCTTTAATCATTCCATTCCTGCTGTAAGTGGCAGCAATACCAACAACACCCCACTGTCATCAGCGGTTTGTATGTACATGATATACCTTTGAGCTCTTCACAAAGGTCTACCAAAGGGAGGCAAAGAACAACACACTCTCACACATGGACAAACATGAAACTTTTGAAAAGCAAATAGCCAGTGTTTCAAGGACGCATGATGTAGTAGTAACGGGGGACTTCAATTTCCCCAATATTTTTTGGGAGACAAATTCTGCAAAACATGGCCCCTCCAGGAAATTCCTGACTTGCGTGGCAGATAACTTCCTCCTACAGAAACTAGAGGAAGGAACTAGAGGATCGGCTATCCTTGACTTGATCCTAACCAACAGAGATGACTTAGTGGGTAAAGTAGCAGTGATGGGAACTCTGGGGGAAAGCAACCTCATTATACTTGAGTTCATGTTTCTAAAGGAAGCAAAAGCAGAGTGTAGCCGAACCCATACCCTGGATTTGAGGAAAGCTGATTTTAATAAACTCAGAACAATGATCAGTAAGGTCCCATGGCAAGCAACTCTAACGAGAAAAGGAGTCCAAGGTGGGTGGGAGTTTTTAAAAAAGGAAATTCTCAAGGCACAATTACAAACAATTCCAACAAGAAGAAAAGGTGGAAGACAACAGAAGAAGCCAATGTGGCTTCACAAAAAGCTTAGGGATGACCTGAAAACAAAAAAGGACACATACAGGAAGTGGAAAGAAGGCCAAGCAACAAAGAAAGAATACAGGCAGGTAGCAGAGAATTGCAGGGATGGCGTCAGGAAGGCTAAAGCTGAGAATGAGCTGACGTTAGTGAGGGATGCTAAAAGCAATAAAAAGGCTTTCTTCAGCTACGTGCATAGTAAAAGACAGAGGAAAGAAATGGTTGTTCAGCTATTAAATAAGGATGGCAAAATGATAACAGATGACAAAGAAAAGGCAGAAGTGCTCAATTCCTACTTTGGCTCTGTCTTCTCCCAAAAGACGGTCTAGGACCCCCCTGGCAAAGGCGAAGTACAGGCTGAAGGGGCAGGATTGCAGCTTGAAATCGATAGGCATATGGTCAAGGAACACCAAATTACTTTGAATGAGTTCAAATCTCCAGGGCCAGATGAACTGCATCCTAGAGTAATAAAGGAACTGACAGAAGAACTCTCAGAACCACTGTCTATTCTCTTGGAGAAATCATGGAGGACGGGTGAAGTGCCAGATAACTGGAGGAGGGCTAATGTTGTCCCTATCTTCAAAAAGGGTAAAAAGGAGGAACCTGAGAACTACAGACCAGTCAGTCTGACATCAATTCCTGGGAAAATTCTGGAGCAGATGATCAAGCAATCCATCTGGAAGCACCTTGAAAACAATGCCGTGATTACTCGAAGCCAACATGGATTTGTCAAGAACAAGTCCTGCCAGATGAATCTGATCTCATTTTTTGATCAGGCAACCTCCCTTGTGGACCGTGGGAATGCTGTGGAAATAATATACCTCGACTTCAGCAAAGCTTTCGGAATATCCTGATATCCCAGGATATCTTGATGAGTAAAGTAGCTCAAAGCGGGCTAGATGAAACAACCATCAGGTGGATCCACAGTTGGCTACAGAATTGAACTCAAAGAGTGCTTATCAATGCGATTTTCTCAAACTGGGGAGAGGTAACAAGTGGGGCACCGCAGGGCTCAGTCCTGGGCCCAGTGCTCTTCAACATTTTTATTAATGACTTGGAGGAGGAGGTGCAGGGAATGCTGATCAAATTTGCAGATGACACAAAATTGGGCGGGATAGCTAATATGCTGGAAGACAGAAACAAAATTCAAAATGGTCTTGATAGACTGGAGCACTGGGCAGAAAACAACAGAATGACATTTAATAGGGATAAATGCCAAGTTCTGCACCTAGGAAAAAGAAACCAAATGCAAAGTTACAAGATGGGGGATACGTGGCTCAACAACACTACAAGCGAGAAGGATCTTGGAATTGTTGTCGATCACAAGCTGAATATGAGCCAACAATGTGATTTGGCTGAAAAAAAGGCAAATGCTATTCTGGGCTGCATTAATAAAGCATAGCTTCCAAATCACATGACGTACTAGTTCCCCTCTACTCAGCATTGGTTTGGCCTCATCTGCAGTACTGTTCCAGTTCTGGGCACCACGCTTTAAGAAGGATGCAGAGAAACTGGAGAGGGTTCAGAGGAGGGCAACAAAGATCATCAGGGGACTGGAAACAAAGCCCTATGAAGAGAGACTGAAAGAACTGGGCATGTTTAGCCTTGAGAAGAGAAGACTGAGGGGAGATAGGACAGTGCTCTTCAAGTACTTGAAAGGGTGTCACAGAGAGGAAGGCCAGGATCTCTTCTTGATCATCCCAGAATGCAGGACACAGAATAATGGGCTCAAGTTACAGGAAGCCAGATTCCGGCTGAACATCAGGAAAAACATCCTGACTGCTAGAGCAATACGACAATGGAACCAATGACCTAGGGAGGTGGTGGGCTCTCCCACACTGGAGGCATTCAAGACGAGGCTGGACAGCCATCTGTCAGGGATGCTCTGACTTGGATTCCTGCATTGGGCAGGGGATTGGACTTGATGGCCTTATAGGCCCCTTCCAACCCTACTATTCTATGATTCTATGACCTCTTCCCAATTTAGCCGCAGAGAGCATTTGTGAAACCAAGGGTTTGTATCAGAAGTAAAAGAAGAGAGACAACTCTTGAAGTGATGGACTGGCGGAGCAGTGGTGCGCAACACAGAGCCACAAAAACAACGGGCAACAGTTGCACCGTAACATGAAATTGCACATTAACTTCTTGTTCTATCAATAAATTGTACAATGACAGTGCTTTAGCTTTGAGGTAAAACATACAAACAGCTCGGGGCGGGGACACACCAATATCTGTTCTAGCTTACCTCTACAATAGTTGTTCTGGCAGCTTTGCACATGGGCTGGTTAAAATTTCTTGCAGTTTTTCTATTTGAGGAAGAGAAGAGGTGGAGAAAGAGTTAAGGGGGCTGATGGAAACAGATACAAGAATACATTATGTTCAGATTCATGGTGCCATAAAATCAGGAAAAGCACCGAGTCAGACTAACAGAATTAAGGTACAATCCTACGCATGTTTAGACAGAAAAAAAGTCCTACAACATACTGGCTGGGGAATGCTGGGAGTTATAGGACCTTTTTCTGTCTAAATAGGTGTAGGACTGCGCCCTCAGGGGGAAAATATCAGGAGGCCATGCCGGTTGGGAATTACAGGAGTTGCAGTCCAACACATCTGGAGTGCACCAGGTTGGGGAAGGCTGCAGCAAGGAGTTTTATTTTATTATTATATATACATAGTGTGTGTGTGTGTGTGTGTGTGTGTGTGTGTGTGTATGAATGAACTGAGATTGTTTTCAGCCATTTAATTGTTTCATACTTTGTATCTTAAAACATTTCAGACCACATTTTATTATAATGTTGCATTATAATGCTTATAATATTGTTGCTTTTGTATTTATTTTTATGAATTGTTGTGAACTGCCCAGAGAGCCTCAGCTATTGGACAGTACAGAAATGAAATAAATAATTAAAGACCTTTGTGTAGCTGGAATAGGTTTAAGGAACATAGTTAATTGGCAAACTACAAACAGTTTTCCATGGTTGGGGTAGGCGTGGGGCAAGGATGTCCTTGAAAAGAAAAGAAGCATGTCTAACAGTGCAATCCTATACATGCCTACTGAGACACAAGTCCCACTGAGTTCAATGGGAGTTATTCCCAGGCAAACGGGTAGGGGATTGTAGCGTGACAGTCCTTATGGAGTCACAGAACTAATCAGGGCAGGTTTCAAGATTCTGGGGGGTTCCAGGCAACAGTGACCCTTTTTAACCTATGATAGGGAAAAGAGAGACATACGACCTGAGAAGCACTCTGAGTGGAATCCACCCAGATGATTCCCATAAGCAAACAAGGGAAAGGGCCTTCTCAGTGGTGGCCCCCAATTATGGAATGCTCTCCCCAGTTAAGCCCTTCCTCTACCGGCATTTGACAGTATATGGAAGGGTTTTAAACGGGTCCTGAGATTTCTTATTGTTGATTATTAAAATTGTTTGTATTTGTTGTATGTAAATAGTTTTTTTAAAATAGCATGTTACTATATTGTATTTTTAAGGTTGCTAAACCTCAAAAAAAACAAGATTATGGCAACCAGCTTGATTGATAACTGGCAAATAGAGGGAGAAAACGTGGAGGCAGTGACAGACTTTGTCTTTCTAGGCGCAAAGATTACTGCAGACGCTGACTGCAGCCAGGAAATCAGAAGACGTTTACTTCTTGGGAGGACAGCAATGATAAATCTTGATAAAACAGTTAAGAGCAGAGACATCACACAGACAACAAAGGTCCGCATAGTTAAAGCAATGGTATTCCCCGTAGTAACCTACGGCTGCGAGAGCTGGACCATATGGAAGGCTGAGCGAAGGAAGATAGATGCTTGAACTGAGGTGCTGGAGGAAAATTCTGAGAGTGCCTTGGACTGCAAGAAGATCAAACCAGTCCATACGCCAGGAAATAAAGCCAGACTGCTCACTTGAGGGAAGGATATTAAAGGCAAAACTGAGGTATTTTGGCCACATCATGAGAAGACAGGATACCCTGGAGAAGATGCTGATGTTAGGGAAAGTGGAAGGCAAAAGGAAGAGGGGCCGACCAAGGGCAAGATGGATGGATGATATTCTGGAGGTGACGGACTCGACCTTGGGGGAGCAGGGGGTGGCGACGACCGACAGGAAGCTCTGGCGTGGGCTGGTCCATGAAGTCACAAAGAGTCGGAAGCGACTGAACGAATAAACAACAAGTAGTTGTAGGACTTTCTTATTGTCTAAACATGCACAAGATTGCACACTAAGCCTCTTACTTCTGGAATTTCTGCATTTTTCTTTCAAGCTCCTGAAGGAGACATTGTTATTCTGAAATTTGTAACGCTACATGGGTAGAGCAATCCTATGGCCACTAGAAATCATTCAGACAGCCATAGCTTTTTTTTGGTTTCTGGGAACTGAGCTCAGAGCCAGTGCTCTGAGCTCAGTCCCCAGAAACTGCACTCCCTGCCCCCACAGCCTTGTAGGCAGCACGGTTCTTCACCATCTCCGTGCTTGTAAACCTAGCGCACCGCAGGTGAAAAGGGGGTGTTCCCGGGGGCAGGGAAGAGACTATGGAAGCGCCATTATGACACTTGCTACATGCCGTCCAGCTCCCCTCCCCCCGCTCCGACGTCCCCAGCTAGACAGCCAAAATTGGCTGTCTAGCTGCAAATGCAGGGTGGCTGGAGTGCAGAGGAGAGGATCCCCTACGTGCTCTGCCTGCCCTGCATTGGATAGGCGGTTGCCTCTGAGTTCAGAGGAAGTTGCCTATCCCAACAGGATTGTGCCCTGAAGGTTTCTACTATCGCTCAGCACCAGAGTCTACACAGACGACATTGCCTTGGGGTGGGCAAGCTCTCTTGCACTGTAAGTCTTCAACAGATGGATTTCCTGCACTAAGCAGGGGGTTGAACTGGATGGCCTACACGACCTGCTCTAACTCTTATGATTTATTATTCTTTATGCACCCAGGCCACATCCCCTGGGCCCTGGTGACTGCTCTACCTCGCCATCACCTGAAACCAGCCACAGAACTAGTTTCATGATTCTTTGGATCACAGTTCTGGATTTACTTTTGGGGATAGGCTTTCTCTGTCTCCATCAAGAAGAAAATAATAATTGCTTTACATTCTGGTCTCCAGGCTGAATTCAGGTCTGAGAGTCAGGGTGGGGTAGTGGTTAGAGTATTGGTTAGGCCTGGGGAGACCCAGGTTCAAATCCCCACACACAGCCATGCAGTTCACTGAGTGACTTTGGGCCAGTCACTGACTCTCAGCCTAACTGACCGCACAGGGTTATTGTGAGGATAAAATGGAGAGGAGGAAAAGGCAGGATATAAATGTAAGAAATAAATAATCTGCTTAACCATATGCTAACACTGTTCAGAAAAGCAACATTTTCACTGCATTACTGGCATTGTAAGAATATTTAAGCTTTTTCTCTACAAATCTTCCTCCAAGGTCCTCCTAACATGTCCCAGTTTGGATATCTATAGTAATGTTATAATGATTACGTTTTATCTGTTTTAAGCACTGCAATCATATGGATGTGGACTTTTCTGATAACGTGTCTCCACTGATGGCGTAAGCCTTAGCAGAGAAGGCTCACAACATTAACTGAACCAAAGAATGCTGTTTTCTAGATATTTCTCTCTCAATCCTCATACAAGGTAGAAAATGTTGGGTTTCTACTGCCCCCTCCTGGTTATTTTGTTTTGCCAAATACTAAATGAATACACGTGGTCAGCAAATTCAAAATGTAGGTTGAATTCAACATTTAGGATGAAAGATTCTGAAACCCCAATAAAATGTCAAGCTCCCACTCCTTTTTCATAAAATTAATTATTAAATTAATTGTCAGATCGAATTACGTTTCCATTGCATCATGAGAAGTGAGGAAGTATTCAGGTCTGTGTTTTTCCAGAGATTGTCATTGCCATGGGATTTCACAGGCAATTATGTTAAGAACCTCTCTTAGAATGCAATTCTATGCAAGTTTGGACAGAAAAAGCCCTACAGCTCCCAGCATGCCATAGCCAGCATCACCGGCTGACTGGGTGTTGGGAGTTGTAGGCCCTTTTTCTGTCTAAACATGGCTAGGATTGTGCCCTGAGGGCACAATCTTAGGGGGATAGGCGGCTGCCTCCGAACCTGAAGGCAATCGCCTATCCAATGCAGGGCAGGAGAAGCACAGAGGAGATTATTTATTTATTTTATTTCATTTCTATACTGCCCAATAGCCGAAGCTCTCTGAGATCGTCCCCTCTGTGCTTCAGCTGCCCTGCATTTGTGCCTAGACAGCCAGTTTCGGCTGTCTAGCCGCAGGAAGGAAGAGTGGGGAGGAGGCTGCCGGACGACACATAGGATGTGTCATACCGGCATTTCTGCCTTCCCCGCCCTGGAACACCCTCCAGAACGCCCCATGTTTGCCGCTCCACGCTCCTCTTCCAAGCGCATAGCCATTCCAAGCTGCCTGAGAGGCAGCATGCAAAGGGGAGAAGGTCAGTTCTCTGGGAACCGACCTTGGAGCGCGGGCCCCGAGGTCGGTTCCCGGAAACCCACATATCCTACGGCTGTCTAGCTGCTGACTAGCGGCCATAGGATTGCTCCCTTAGAGGCTATACAAAATTCAATGTTGCCAAAAGATCTAAAGACCACCTTCCAAGGAGCCCGTAAGGGAGCCGTGTTCCTCTTTTCCAAACAGCAGCCACGCCCCCATTCTTCCCTGCAAACTGCTTCTTAAGCACCTCTCGGGTAACCACAGCAGCCTGCTCTTCAAAAAAGAGGAAAAACTCAATTGTGGGCACTGACACAGCTGAATGGAGGATAAATCAAAATATTTCTGCAGCCCAACTCAGGGACACTGCGCAAGTCCTCTGTGGGCCCGAGCCTAGCAAGCTGCCTGGGACTGTGTGCATTCAGATGTTAGAACCCTCGTCATGCACAAATAGGCAATATCAGGCTACATGACTGGCAGGTGTCATTAGGTGCTGGATTGTCCAGGCCTGGCGTAAGTATCAAGAGTGTAATCTTCCACACTTACCTGATCAATGGAGCAGGGTTTCCTACCTACTGCACTCCTGGTGTAGTAGCCAACTTCAAGGTCCCAGGGATGGAAAGTACCGGGGGGGGGGGGCATAACTCAGTGGTAGAGCACATGGTTTGCATGGAGAAGGTTCCAGGTTCAAACCCCAGCAACTCCAGAAAGGGCTGGGAAAGACTCCTGTCTGCAACCCTGGAGAGTCACTTGCCAGTCAATGTGGGCCAGTCTTCTCTGGCCTGGTGCTGTCCAGGGAACCCTGTCCTCAACTTGCTTGCAGAGAAGCACCTGTGCCTCTGCTACAGAATCCTGGCACTGCTGCAAAGGATTCTAGGGCATATTTTAAACAGTACTCTGCTGTCTGGTTTTTCAGCTGTGTGGTTTTTAATACTGTCTATTAATTCTGTATGTTGTCTTGGTAGAGTGGCCAAAAATATTTTAAATACATTAATTAAAAATAAATATACATGGTGTGTTCGCCACATAGACCTCCACAGTTGGTTCGTGTGAACTGAAGGTGCATTCCTAACACAAACCAAAAAGCCCCCTGGAGCTGACCCCTGCTGATGGGAGTTGTGGGCCTCCAGATGTTTTGGCCTACAACTTGCATCAGCCCTAGCCAGCATAGCCAAGAGTGAGGCTGTAGGACAAAACAGCTGTAGGACCACAAGTTTCCCACTCCTGTGCTACAGGAGTTTAATGATAGTCGGCCATGTGCTGGTAAGCTCTTTGCCCAGCATTGCTGATCCTCTCATCCAGGATGCCCACAGAAGCTTCCAAGGAACTCCCAACATTTCCTGGAAAATAGTTTGAGAGCCATGCTTTAGAGAAAACCATGTATGCTCTGTGAACATACCATACCTGAAGATAATGTTCCCAGCACGATCAGACTTCCACGCCTTCACTAGGGCGAAATCTCCTGTAATGGATTTTTCCATAATATAGTGTCGGCCATCAAACTCCCTCACCTATAGGAAACAGGGGTGGGGGGGAAGACCTGTAAAATGATTTCTCACTAAAATGGTCTGTCCCCATACTAGGATTTAAAGAACAATCCTCTTCCAGACTGCCATACAAAGGAGCGGAGGGGAGAGAGAACAGCAGCAGCGGCAAATCACGTTCAATATTTGGATGTGTATTTTAGAAGAGCAGAATAGCGAAGGCTCTAATTCAGCCTAGTGTACAACCATGAGAATGCCACTGCTAGTGTCACCAAGTTTACCATTCAGTAAGCTCAACTCCTATTGGCAGACATTATGATTACATGATAATTGCCAGCAGTTGATGTGGCGTAGCGCGCAGGGTGTTATACTTCGACTGAGAAAGCATGGGCTCAAATCCTCTCTCACTAAGTGCAAGTTCACTCACTCTCTAATTCAAGGGTGTTGAACCTCAGGCCCAAGGGCCAAACCCAGCTGGCCTGGGAGCCAAATCCAAGGGCAGTATCCAACGGTGCCATTCCATTAGCACAAATGATGTTGCACTAACAGAAACTAAGGTTCTGAACTACGCGCAAGAGAATAATCCAAGTAAAGTTACATTTGTGCAAGCACCGTTGTGCATTATGCTCGTGCAACCTGTTGTGCAACTGGGCGCACAAGTGGTTGCACAAGAGTTGTGTGCAACGGGTTGCATGAGCATAATGCAGAACTGCTTGCACAACCGTGCTTGTGCAAACGTAACTTTAGTTGTTGCATAACCAGTTCTGCAAGTGTAAAAGGCAACCGCTTATGCAATGTAAAGGTTTGGTAGAGCTCTGCTAGAGCTATTTAAATTTGCGGAATGACATTGTTGGACCCCAAGATTCCCCAGATGGCGACACCCCCTTCCCCACATCACCAGGTGATTCCTGCTTTCCTCTCCCATCCCCCAACTGCCTATCATTTGGTAGTTTCCCAGCTTTTGAGTGATTTCTCCCCCATTCTAAAAGGTTGAAATGCCTCTCCTAAGGCTTAGTTACTGATAGAGTTTTAAGTCAAAATATGCTAGTATTTTTGGTATTTTGGTCCTGTGCACCACTGGAATGTGGCCCCTGAGGGCTTCTCTGAAACTGAATTCAGCCCTCAGGCTGAAAGAGGGCCTACACTAACTTACAGGTTGTTTCAAGGATGAAAAAGAAATAGGATCACTTCACGTACCAGGCTCCTCAAAGGAAGTGTGGGATACAAGTGTAGTAAGCAAAATTAACACTCATAATATCTCAACTACAAGATCATTTCACATGAAAAGAGACAGCCATCACACAAAAGCAGCTGCCTATATCTGAGTTTCCTAAGATGGCTGTGCCCCCTTCCCCTGGCCCCCACTTCCTTTCCCCCAACCACGGATAGTTTGGTGGTTTCCTGTCTTTTGTGCAGTTTTTTCCCCATTCTAAAGGGTTGAAATGCCTCTCCTAAGGCTTCGTTACAGGCAGTAAGAGCTTTAAGCTACAGTATGCTGGGGTTTGTTTGTTTATTTGGCCTTGCCCCTTTTGCCTTTGGCCACACCCACCACTGGAATGTGGCCCCCAAGAGCTTCTCCAAAACTGAATTTGGCCCTTGGGCTGAAAGAAGTTCCTCACCCCTGCTATCAATAAAGTAATCTCCGTAAATGTTAAAGATTGCTTAAGAAAGAAGACAGTCTCACAGATGTGTAGGATCCAAGCCATATATACTGGGAAATAGCAGAGCAGTGGGGAAATAAGACAACAGGACTCCCTCCTCCTCCACCCAGAGTACAGTGCTGGCCTTAAGACATTTTTATTCTTGAAGCAAAAGTCAAAGCGATGCTCCCAGGCTCTGGACCGGAGCTCATTTGTTAAAGTGACTGGCAGGAAAAAATAGTGCCCACTCTGAAACATGCTGCCAGAATAAAACCAGGGGCCCATGATGCCAACAGTGTCATTTCTTTGTTGTGGAGGCAGAACTCTCCGCTGTCTCTAAACGACCTGAAGTCCACCTTCCTTGGTCTTGAGAGTTATTGCACAAAACAGAACTGCAGAAAAGGCTTATGCAAAGAACTGGAAAGCTCACCCCCTTCCGGCCTCCAGCCCCTAATCCCTCCAGATTTTTTGGCCTGTGGCACCCATCTACCCTAGTCAGCACAGCCAACGCTGAGGGCTGAGGGGAGTCGTAGGCCAAAACAGCTGGAGGAACACAAGTTGCCCACAACTGCCCTAGTCCTAGCCCAGTTCAAATCCATGGGAGCTTTACCTCTCTTGGCGCACTGGCAAGGGCAACAGTACCATCTTTGTTGTATTTGATCGGAGATCCTCCTTCTTGCACGAGAGTTCCATAGCCCGTGCTGGTGAAAAAGGCGGGAATGCCTGCTCCTCCTGCTCGGATCCGCTCAGCAAGGGTGCCCTGGAACAGAAGAAATCAATAAGGACAGGCACAGATAACAAAGAAACAACAAACCAGCTGACTGAAAAGGAATTCTGCAGGGACAAAGAAAAAGCCACAATGGCAAACTCTCCACTAATTCTCTTCTTTGACTCCTGCCTGCCTCCATCAATCAGCTCCAATATTTCTCCAGTGGTACAGACTCACAAGCTACCATTTGAATGCAGCGGTGCACAAACAAAACTTAGGGTGCAATCTTGATAGTTGGCAGCCTCCAAAGTCAGAGGCTGACAAGTATCCAATGCAGGGCCCTCTCCCTCGTCCTCACCAGTCTAGCTGTCCTGGCTGATGAGACAGAGAGAAGGCCATCTAAGGCTGATCATGTTAAGCGACCTGTCTGGTGTTGCTGGAGGCACTCCTTGAGGTAGGCTGGGCCGGAACCTTATAGGGTTTTAAAGGTCAAAACCAACACCTTGAATTTGGCCCAGAAAACAAATGGTCACCAGTGCAACTCCTTCAGCACCAGAGTGATGTGATCATGCTGGTGGCTGCCTTTAATCAGGTGAGCCGCCGCGTTCTGTACCAGCTGCAGCTTCCGAACCGTCTTCAAGGGTAACCACACGTAGAGTGCATTACAGTAATCTAAACAAGAGGAGACCAGGGCATGTACTACTGATGGGAGCAGATGGTCGGGAAGCTAGGGGTGCAGCCGCCGTATCAGATGGAGTTGGTACAGCGCTGTCCGGCTCACAGCTGACACCTGAGCCTCCATGGACAGCTGGGAGTCTAAGATGACCCCCAGGCTGCGGAAATGGTCTTTCAAGGGTAGCCGTACACCATTCAGCACCAAGTCAACATCCCCAACCTCCTCTTGTCTCCCACCAAAAGTACCTCACTTTTGTCAGGGTTCAGCTTCAGCTTATTCCTCCCCATCCAGCCACTCACCATCTCCAGACATTTGGACAGGGATTCTACGGCCAACCTTGGTGAAGATTTGAACGAGAGGTAGAGCTACATGTCATCCGCATATTGGTGACACCGCACCCCAAACCTCCTGATGACAGCCCCCAGCGGCTTCACATAGATGTTAAATAGCATCGGGTAGAGGATGGAACCCTGTGGCACCCCACAAGTGAGTGGCCACAGGTCCGAAATCTCCTCTCCCAGTGCTACCCTCTGGCCAGAGGGGAACCACCATAATATGGTGTCTCCAATGCCCAACCCCTCCAGGCAGTCCAGGAGGATACTGCAGTCGATGGTATCAAAAGCCGCTGAGACATCGAGGAGGACAAGGAAGGAGCATTCGCCCCTATCCAGAGCCCTCCTCATATCATCCACCTTTCAACATGCCTGCAGTCTTGAATACCTTTGTAAAATATACTTCTTTTCCTAAATAAGGCCTGAACACTCAGAGAACAGCCAAATAAGAAAATGCTTGTGTATATGTCGAATGTCAGTTTTAACCACAAGAGGGCAGCAGCTATATTTATTCAGAAGTACCTAACAAAAGAACTCGGTATTGGAGGATTCCCATCTGCCCCCTCTCCCAAATACACGTGTATAAAAGTGTGCCTTACGGGCCATCACCTCTTGTAACCTCATCCTATTTATTGAAACCTTCCACGTGTGTTTTTGACATGCATGGTTCAATACTCTGCATGCTAGTTCTGTAGTTGCTGGCGTTGCAAACCTTGGAACTGGGGTCAAAGACGGAAGCCAAGATTGGTGCTATTAGCTCCAACAGACCCCTTCAAAGGAGAACCAGCTAGCTCCATAAAGAAACCATTTTACCTGTGGCGTGAGCTCAACTTCCAGTTCTCCACATAAATACTGCCGCTCAAATTCTGCATTCTCTCCAACATAGGACGACACCATGCGCTTGATCTGCTTGGTTTGAAGTAAGAGTCCAAGTCCAAAGTTATCTACCCTGCACAGAAAAAGTTATTGGACAACAGTCACTACAATTTATTTATTTATTTATTAAATTTATTAATCGCCCATCTGACTGGTCACCCAGCCACTCTGGGCGATGTACAACCCACCATAAACAATTTAAAACAATAAAATTTTACCATAAATTTTTTTTTTAAAAAATACCCTAACCCACCCCAAATGCCTGCCTGAACAACCACGTTTTTAATGCACGACGGAAGCTCATTAAAGAGGGGGCATGACGGAGTTCCCTAGGGAGGGAGTTCCACAGAGTGGGGGCCACCACACAAAAGGCCCTCTCCCTCGTCCCCACCAGTCTAGCTGTCCTGGCTGATGGGACAGAGAGAAGGCCATCCGAGGCTGATCTTGTTAAGCGGCCTGTCTGGTGTTGCTGGAGGCGCTCCTTAAGATAGGCTGGGCCGGAACCATATAGGGTTTTAAAGGTCAAAACCAACACCTTGAATTTGGCCCGGAAAACAACTGGTAACCAGTGCAACTCCTTCAGCACTGGAGTGATGTGATCTCGCCGGCGGCTGCCTTTAATCAGGCGAGCCGCCGCGTTCTGTACCAGCTGCAGTTTCCGAACCGTCTTCAAGGGTAACCCCACGTAGAGCGCATTACAGTAGTCTAAACGAGAGGAGACCAGGGCATGTACTACCGATGGGAGCAGATGGTCGGGAAGGTAGGGGCGTAGCCGCCGTATCAGATGGAGTTGATACAGCGCTGTCCGGCTCACAGCTGACACCTGAGCCTCCATGGACAGCTGGGAGTCCAAAATGACCCCCAGGCTGCGGACCTGGTCTTTCAAGGTTAGCTGTACCCCACTCAACACCAGGTCAACATCCCCCAGCCTCCTCTTGTCTCCCACCAAAAGTACCTCGGTCTTGTCAGGGTTGAGCTTCAGCTTATTCCTCCCCATCCAGCCACTCACCATCTCCAGACATTTGGACAGGGATTCTACGGCCAACCTTGGTGAAGATTTGAATGAGAGGTAGAGCTGCGTGTCATCCGCATATTGGTGACACCGCACCCCAAACCTCCTGATGATAGCCCCCAGCGGCTTCACATAGATGTTAAATAGCATCGGGGAGAGGATGGAACCCTGTGGCACCCCACAAGTGAGTGGCCACGGGTCCGAAACCTCCTCTCCCAGTGCTACCCTCTGGTACCTGCCGGAGAGGAAGGACCGGAACCACCGCAATACGGTGTCTCCAATGCCCAACCCCTCCAGGTGGTCCAGGAGGATACCGTGGTCAACGGTATCAAAAGCCGCTGAGAGGTCGAGGAGAACAAGGAAGGAGCATTCACCCCTATACAAAAGGAGCTGTACGATGTCATGACAATTCATGTGGGGACAGCCTGCCTCCCCTATTCCATGTATCGGGAAGCTACATGGGTTTACTGGTTGTCTCACTCCAGACTGCACTCTCTTAGGAACACAGGAAGGTGCCTTATACCGAGTCAGACCATTGGTTCATCCAGCCCAGTACTGTCGACACTGACTGGCAGTGGCTCTCCAGGGTTTCAGGCAGGATTTTTTCCTAGCCCTACTTGGAGATGCTGGGGATCGAACCTGGAACCTTCTGTATACAAAGCATGTGCTCTTATCACATTGAGCTATAGCATGGAGAGCCAGTGTGATGTAGTGGTGAGAGTGCTGGACTGAGATCCAGGAGATCCAGGTTCTAGTCCCCACTCAGCCATGGAAGCTCACTGGATGACTTTGGGCCAGTCACAGACTCTAGGCCCAAGCTACCTCACAGGGTGGTTGTTGTGAGGATAAAAATGGAGAGGAGGAAGAGGAGGATGTAAGCCGCCTTGGGTTCCTTGCAAGAGGAAAAAAGGTGGGATATAAATGCAATAAATAAATAAATGACACCTTGCTTCTTTCTGTCCCTTTCATGCACTGTTGGGTCTCTCTCTCTCTCTCTCTCTCTGTATAGATGGAAAGAATGGAAAGAAAAGTGTGCAGACAGTAACCAACTGAACTGTGCACTAGGAATGGAGGAGGAATTCATTTGGTCTGAATTTTTATACGAACATAACCAATTCACACCTCCTAAACCTATAAACAAACTGGAACACAATTGCACATCGAAATCCACACTTTTCAGAAATTTGCAAACCAGTTCGCAACTCAAAAAATGCACATAAAAATGTGAATATTAAGGAGAAGTGCACATAAAAATGCATATATTAGGGAAAATATACACCCCAAAATATAAAATGGGGTGGGAGAAGAGAATGCTTACATGGACTAGGAGAAGTGCATACAAAGAGTTGGAGAAATGTGGAGATTTGGAGTATAAATTTTCATGCTATTTTTTTTCTGCCAAATTCACAAAGGGCTGTGGAACAGGCTGAAATGAACTTCCAGTTAGGAAACTGAGCAAAACTGAAACTGACAGATTCCCCCATCCCTACTGTGGACAAAGAATAGAATTAAATACACATTTATACCAAACTAGCTGTATTGATACTGAACTAAATGCATTTATGATTTCCTACCCCCTTAACCCCCTACCCCCAATAATACTGGCTATTAAGCCTCATTTTGTACAAACAAAAGTAACTGATAATCAACAGCATCGGTTCACTTATTCTTCCCGAAGAATAAAAATGAAAATATGACTGAGAAAAGCAATGGAGGGAATGACCGTTCAAAACCTACTGAAAAGATGCCTCTTCATTATACTACAGGGATAGGCAATGTGGCGCACATGGGCACAAGTGCACCCTTGAACATCTTTCCTACCCCCCACAAGGTGCCCTAATCCTACCGCTATTTTTTAAATTAACACATTTTCTTACCGGCAGTGGGTTCAAAGGAGTTGCTTAATGTGTTGGGGCTTAGACCCACCTCTGCCTTGTACTCAAATCATTGGGCAGGTTACTTGTCCTTTGTGAATTGCCATGCCTCCCATGACAGCCATTTTGTGGTGGTGCCCAGGACAGTTGCTCAAATTGCTAAATGTGCTCACAGGTCCAAAAGGGATGCCTATCCGTTATAATACAGTGATGGCTACCTAGGGGCCCATGACCAAGATCCAGTCCCTGAAGTCATTGTATCCAGTCACTAGCAGCCCTACCGAATTCTAAAACAATATGTGGTAAAAAGCTTGCCCACAGCTTCCCGTGTAAGATAAACTGTTTTCAAATTGTTAAGAAATAAGGAAAGAAATATTCTATAGTTTAATGTTACATCACTCTTTGTGATTTATAATACCGCATGTGCCACAACTGTGAGGCCCTTTACTGCTAGATGGTGTCAAGTTTACTGTACAGCTGAACCACTCACAAGCCAATCATTGTGTGAACAACTTAAGGCTCACAATAGGAAACTGCTTTGAAACAAGTCAGATTATTGGTCCATCTACCTCGGTATTGTCTACACTAGAAATGGGGAACCTTTTTGGGCCCGAGGGCCAAACTGGCTCCAGAAAAGTACATCAAGGAGTGCATGCCAACAATGGGTGGGGCGACAGGCCAAGTAGGTGGGGTTACCCACTGCTGGCATGTGACCCCAATGTGCTTCACTTGCATACATGCATATATAGACACACACATCATTCATTCATTCATTCACACACACACACACACCCATATTCTCTCACAAATTCCACACTTTCTCTTTCTCTAATTCATGCACACACGCACACACCATGTTTGGCTTCTGTGCTGTGAGGTGGGAAGAGGGCTTCCCTCCTCCCCACACAACACAGAAGCTCAGTACTCTTGACCTGGAGTAAGAGAGCTCTTGCTCTTTTCAAGGGGCAGGGCTTCCGTGAGAGGGAGGGGCCTTGGCTGAGACTCAACAGGCCATATGGGGAGGCCTGGTGGCTGCATTCGGTCCACTGACCAGAGGTTTCCCATCACTGGTCTTCACTGACTGTCCTCCGCTCTCCAGGTTTTCAGGCAGGCATCCTTCCCAGCCCTATCTGGAGAAGTTGGGGACTGAACCCAGAACCTTCTATATGTAAAAGCATGTGCTCTACCACTACGCTACAACTCTTCCCTTCTGCCTCTGGATCACTGCCTGGAGAAGAGAGGGGGGCCCCAATGACTCAGAAGTTGACAAAACCTGCTATAAGAAATATTCCTGTCAAAGTGTAGGCGGAGGGGCCAGTATCTTAACAATGTAATGGGAAATCAAAGAGGCATAGGACAGCAAGACAGTCACTCATGGGAAAAGAGAGAGAGACAACCTCTGTCCAGTAATAATTCTTCAGCTAACCCTCATTGTCTATTGTATCGTGACCAGAAGCAAGAGATGTGTATACACTGCTTCAGCCTGCATATGGCACACAGAAATGGCTCAGTGGGGAACAGTAGCGAATAAAAAGTCGAGGACAGATTTGTTAACTATTAGAGAGAGATTTCTACCTCATGTTATCAAGGGCTCCTCTAATCCATTGGTTTGCTTGACTCAGTACATTGGCCATTACCGGACCTGAAATGGCG
The DNA here is from genome assembly GCF_057233095.1 of Heloderma suspectum. Classification (NCBI taxonomy): domain Eukaryota; kingdom Metazoa; phylum Chordata; class Lepidosauria; order Squamata; family Helodermatidae; genus Heloderma; species Heloderma suspectum. The sequence goes on from NC_139459.1 coordinate 30,887,981, forward strand.
TTAGGACTAGCAAAGGGATTTCTGTACGTAAGCAGACGCAAGCTTCAATTTGACCAAAATCTGACCCAGACAAAATGAATGCCACTCAGTGTAGACTAAACAGTCATGGAGCTACTGTGAAATTGTCCTGAGTTAGCCACACTACACTGAACTGCTTGCTTATTTCCAAGGAAACTGTTATTTTAGAAAAGGGGTGGAATCCATATATTTTTTTAAAGAAATAAATTTACAGTTTAAAAGAAATGTATTATTATTTAAGGAAAAGAACAAACATTTGGGTTCTTAAGGTCATAGTGTAGTGTTTCCCCAAAATCCAAAAATTAAAAAAAGAAAGCCAAAAGGAGCAAGTGCAAATGTCATACTGTTTAGTGAACCCAGCACTTCACCTGCCCTGAACTCCTGCTTTTGCTTGACATTCTGCTCACGCACTCTCTCTTGCGCGCGCGCACACACAGACACACACAGTCTTACTAGGTTGCAGAACTAACCCATCCAGCACAATAGCCTGCAAGCGGTATTCACATACACACCTTCCTCTTGCTCCTTCCAAGCTGTAAAGTCACAATGGCATGTCATCTGCTTAACAGGGTCAAAAGTCCTCAATTCAACATGGAATCTGCTTGGTGGCAGGTTATAGGCATCAGGATAGGCAGGATTTAAGATGTCTCTAAACTTTAAAGAGCTGGATGTGAACAACAGGAATACCTGCCATTATTGCCCTGCGCTTTTATTTTAAGCTAGCTATTATCGAACGGCATACAGGAGTAGATGGACCTAGCTGTGATTCTGAAAGCCAGTTAAGATCACTAAACCATACTACTAGAATGTGTTATCAAGTCCACACCAGCGCCTGTAAGCAAGACCACCCCAAACACAGAGTAACCCGTATAAGGTAACAAGCAGAGAGTAAGAGCAAATATGCACTACATCCAGATACTTGAAAATTTGTATCAACATTTAGGTATGCAGATGAAGAGAGAAGCAAGGCTATGTATTCAAGTCATTTCATCTGTAATGCACAATATCCCCATAACTTTGATGTCTGCGTGTCACAGGCATAACAAGCTTCCTACGCTGCTGCAATTAGATTTCCAGGTAAGAAAAAAAAAAAAGACAGAAGATGCGGACGGAGAACACACGAGGGTTCCAAACTGAAGATGACATCTTCTCAACCCCCTGTAAAATTCCATGAACGAAGCAGGGTGACTGTAGGATAAAGATATCGTTTGGAAGCACCCTAGCTCACGGTCCAACATTGATCTGGGGACAGAGGAATGGGACAGGTCTCTGCATTCCTCCAATTTCCTTCTCTCCTTTTCTCCACGCCTCCCCCTTTCATTGCAGGACATTTATGTGCACGCTAGCTAGAGAAGCTTCTGCTTCTAGGTCAATGTGAGCGTGGTGGAAGCTGTCGATTGCTTTTTTCCGTGTTCATATATGCATCATGTCTTACAAAGTCACAATCATCACAAGCCTAGTAAATGAAATATAATAGGGACCACAAGCCAAGATTAGGCACTCCTGCATAACTCACTGTTCTAATGCAGGAGTTGACTTCAGCTTGGAAAAATCTCCAGTGTTTCCATTACTCACTGGTAGCTTGAATTACATACAAGCATGTCAACAGTGTGGATGTCAAGAACACCGGCCTGCTTTTCCACCATAAGGCCAGGCGTGGGGGTCATGTCCACAGCAGCCACCTGGAACTGGGTGTTATCTCAAAGTTCCTTGGCCCTGTTGCTCAAGGCCAGGCTCAGTCCTTGCTAACTGGGAAGAAGGTAACAGCTGAGTTGGTGGGAAGATGCTGACTCTGCTGGGGTGAGGGTGGTCCCCTTTGGGCCTGAGCTGGTGATTCGTTAGAGGGAAATCTGCCCTGGGCCTTAAAAGGAAGTTGGGAGAGGGGTGTGGTGTCTCCCTTCATCATGGTGGTTTTGGACCTGCTGTCAGATAGATGCTATCCTGGGAGGCCCGTACCTAGGTATGGGGAAGGATAGGCTAGCGAGTTTGACTATTTTGCTTGGGGATACAATATAAAAGCTCTCTGTGCTTGAGGGTTTTCTGTAAGATGTATTTCAGCTTGTAACCTTCTGTAAACCTACCATCTCTAAATTCTCCTTTTCCCCTATTCCCCTTTATGGAGGCATCAGCAGGGCTCGTGGAAGCCTGAAGGTTTGCAGAAGTCCAAAACCTACTTAGGGGGAAAAAACTTAAGGAGGAGGAAACCCCAAAAAGATACCAGTGAGGAGTGAGCATTCTCAGTGGCCACAGAATGCCAAGTGTTTGTTGGGGGAGAGGAAAGACAGCAATCAGGGATGGGTGACAGTGGATTGGAGTATCACGGAAAAGGGCATGAATGCCTGGCCAGCCTCCTGAACAGAGCACTCCATACTACAACACTTTGTTCCACATTGTTGGTACTGCTTGTGTATCTTAAACAGCACTCATGTGCAATATCTGTGTTAATATAAAGTCATTTTAGGAAAGCACTAGTTATGCCTCATCTGCAGTACTGTGTCCTGTTCTGGGCACCGCTAGGGATGGGCGGAACCTCTACCTCTACCTTTTGTTCCAGGGGGGTTCTGCGGGGGGGGGGGAATCCGTCCCTCCCCCTGGAATCCTCTTCGGCCGGTGCCGCTCTGCAGCCATTTCATGGAGCTGGCCGCCGGCTCTGTATCGCCAGTGATACGGGCAGCCACCATTGCCGTCCTGTATCGGGCTGACTCCAGCTGCAAATGGCACCCACTATGCCATCTGCGGCTGTAAAGCTCTTAGATTAAGCTAAATGCAGCCATAAATGGCTGCATTTAGCTTAAACTAAGAGCTTTACGGCCGCAAATGGCATCCGCTATGCCATTTGTGTCTGTGGCTAGCCTATCACGTGAAAAACCACAGATGCAAATGGCATAGCGGACGCCATTTGCAGCTGTAAAGCCGTTTAAGCTAAATGCAGCTATTTACGGCTACATTTAGCTTAATCTAAGAGCTTTACGGCCGCAAATGGCATAGTGGATGCCATTTACAGCCGGTGTCAGCCTCAGCTAGCGATACAGCATGGCAATGGTGGCCGTATTGCTGGTGCTCTGGAGCCGCCGGCAGGGAGGATCCAGCCGGGGAGGATTCCGCGGGAAGGTAGAGGTAAGGGATCCTTTCCACCATGGACTCCGGAGGCTGGATTCTTCTGAATCCAGCCTCATTGGGGTCCATGGAGGAATTCTCCGACATCCCTAGGCACCGCACTTTACGAAGGATGCAAACAAGCTGGACAGGGATCAGAGGAGTGCAACAAAGATGATCAGGGGACTAAAACAAAGCCCTATGAAGAGAGACTGAAAGGACTGGGCATGTTTAGCCTTGAGAAGACTGAGGGAAGATAGGATAGCGCTCGTCAAGTACCTGGAAGGGTGTCACAGAGAGGAAGGCCAGCATCTCTTCTCAATCATCCCAGAATGCAGGACACGGAATAATGGGCTCAAGCTACAGGAAGCCAGATTCCGGCTGAACATCAGGAAAAATGTCCTGACTGTTAGAGCAGTATGTCAATGGAACCAATTCCCTAGGGAGGTAGTGGGCTCCCACACTGGAGGCATTCAAGATGAGACTGGACAGCCATCTGTCAGGGATGCTTTGACTTGGATTCCTGCATTGAGCAGGGGGTTGGACTCAATGGTCTTGTAGGCCCCTTCCAACCCTACTATTCTACGATTCTAGGATTCTTTTATTTCAATGTTGTACCAGGATGCAGTTCAAGCAGGCTCTGAAGGCACACAATGCAATGTTTTTCGGCAGTACCTGGATGGAATACTGCCTGAGAATGGCAGGGACAACACTTTGGGTTCCACAGAAGAAACAGAGTATAACCCCATTGTAAGTGGGCACTGGGGATGCAAGAGGTGGTACCCTACATAAAGTGTTCAGGGAGAGCCATAACATGCCTTCCTAATTCCCCCCACCCTTCTGGCATACTGTGAAGTGGGGGTGGGAGAGCATTTCAGTGATTTTGGAGGCAGCAGCATGAAAAGTCAGGAGTCTACCATGAACTTACCAGCACTAGCTATTGTGTTCTGGGCATCCTGGCAGGTTGCAGATGCCATTTTCCACCCCAACAGGCTACAGATTGACTTCACATTGATGCCACATGAAGACATGGTCACCGTGAAGCCAGCGTGAGGGCATCTGGAGCTTTTGGGGACAAAAATGGTGCCTGTCAAAATTCCTGGGTGCACAACTGCCACCAGCAGCAAGGTAAAGCCACCCCACTGGATCCCGAAACATTTCACCACCATCTCCAAAGCCCACGCATTTTCTCAAGGCTTAAAGGTGCCAAGACCACCCTTTCAGCCATACCCTAAGCTACCCCTACTCAGATCAGCTCTGTCCCAGATAGCCATTTAGATAAGCCCAGTTCTAAAGGAGCAATATTAATTTCCACCCAACTGCTAGAGTCCCAAATCTGGTGTTACATAAGCAGGTCAAGTGGGTATAACTGGGTTATCTGTAAGGAATGATTCTGAGCATGTGGAGATAGTTAGCAGCTCAGATTCAGATTGGGGCCAGCCAGAACTGGGGGAGGTGTCCTCCCTAGTGAGCTCAGATATGGATAGGCGTTCTTCTCAGGAACTTGGCTTGCAGATGGCTCGACCTGAAGGCCCTCCCCTTACTTCCCCTGTGAGAATGAAGGTCTTGGAGGAGGAAGGAAAATGTGGGGTGTGACCTGAGGGATGCTAGAGTGCAGCACAAAGTGAAGCAGGAAAAGTCAGAGGCGGAGCTCAGACGTTCCACCCAGTTGGCTATGCGTGATAGCTTACGTAGGGGGGCACAACGATAAGGGAGTGGCATTCCTCCCTAAGTTATTCTGGCCGGCAAGTTTTTGTTCAAACTGCCGGCAATGTCTCTGATTCCCACTTGGCTCCTCTATCGATATTCGTAATTATGTGGAGTAGCTGTTTTTGTTTGTAGTCTCCAAGGATTTGCATTTGTAAGGAACCTGGCAGCTAACTAATAAAGTAGTGAGCCTCAAGCCTGCTGCCTTTGGAGTGTGTGATTGCCAACGGTGAGAACCAAAGGATCTGACATTATCTTCAGTGTACTCCAAAGCAAAGTCAAACTTTAAACATCAGGAGGGCTCATTCAGGCCATTCTTCCTACACCTGTGTACAAAATTAGACCTGACCTATTCAAAACAGCAGTCACTGTGATAATCTATATATTAATACAGAGCAGGAATTTTTGTTCACTCCATTTCGACCCCTAAATATTATCCGAGCGAGTTCAGAATGGTCTCAAATTAAAGTTGCTGATGCCTAGATTTGCAGAAAAATAATCACTCCCCCGAATATAAATTGACAGCTTCACTATTAATTGTTACAAGTTTATAATAGAACCCCCCTCTTTCCTTACAACAGAGGAGGGGTAGGTCTGTCTATGCTTTCATGTTCTTATTGGAAAAAGGGAGGCTAGTTGTGTGGATGAATGAGAGGGAGGGAGGTGGGTTGGAAGACCCTGTTTGCTATGGTGGGGGAGGCTTGCTTTAATTTATGGGAAGAGGTCATATTACTGGGGTGCTCATTGAAGGGAAGCCAATGCGGGACATAATTGAATGATGAGAGGAAGAGAGAGGGAAAGTCGGAGCCACCAGCTTCCACTGCACCATCCATACAAAGCTGTGAAATCTCAAGATCGGGTAAAACAGCCAATTAACGAAATTATGAAATCGTAAGTTACACACACATGGCTGCAAAATTTTTCACAACAGGTACAGCTAGTACTATCTTACTAGCAGCAGTCTTCAGACATTTTAGACCTGTGACCCAACTTTAGCCTAAACAGGTAGTTGGGGACCCATTTTTTTTTTAACCATATATTTGTATGGTGGTAGTGCTGCAGTTGCAACCTGCCATAGGTAAAGCTGCAAACTAGGAATGGGTCCCGACCCACCAGCTGAGGATCAATGAGCTATACTATGCTAATTTCCCAGCTGTGGCAGGAAACAACCCCAGAGTTCCAATTAAGCCCAAGCTGAATTTGCTGATAAATCATCATCCCTTGCACCGAGAATGGCCTGTTTGTCCTATGTACACAGCAGAAGGGCATTATTTGCTGGCGATTGTCCCACTCTAAACTGAGTCATGGCTCTTTGCTAGCCAATACAGGGATGTAAACAACAGAGTGGTCAATTAAGCAGGCAAATGGTCAAGTATAGACAAGCAGTCAGATACGTGGGGTCAAGGTAAAGCAGCAGTGGTCAGAAGAGCAAGCAGAGGTCAAAACACAGGCCGTCAGATACAATACACAGTCCAGAAGCAGAGTCAAGAAGAAGCCCAATGGTCAGTATCACAGAGCATCAATCACAGGGCAAGGTCCAGGAGGCGAGGCACAAGCCCCTCGAGCTGCTGGGACAGTGTTGCTCCCAACGCGGGCAGACGCTAAAGGCTTTTAACAGCAGAGCCCGCTGCCCCATCCAGAGCTCAGCTGCAGTATGTTAGAGCACTCTGGTCGGAGTCCTACTCACGAGGAGCCCCTTTCCTCCCCAGCAGACCTCTGCTGCAGGCTGGCACTTCGTCGGGGTTCCCCGAGTTGGGCCTGCTTCCTCTGGCATCGTCACTCCCTGGGACTCGGGGGGTGCTCAGCCTCCTCCTCTGAGGGACAGTCCCCCTCTTCCTGAGCAGCTGGTACCTCAGCAAGCTCCTCCACAGACTCAGGCCGCTGTTGCAGTGCAAGCCCTGGCAGGAACAGGGCATCATCCTCCACTGGGGCCTCTAACTCTTCCTCGGAGGAGGATTCCAATAGGGGCATGAGAGTGATGGCATATATCACATTGAAGAATGAGCCGGAGAATGCACCGCTGATATTGTTAAGTCTTGTAATATTAAGATCTGCAAGAGAGGCCCTTTTGAGGGCACCATTACCCACAGAGGCCCATTTGTCAGGCACATGGGAAAGGGCTTTCCCTGTGCTGCCCCAAAATTATGGAATGCACTCCCTCAAGAATTACAATAGGCCCTGACTCTTTGGGCCTTTAGAAAGGGTGTAAAGATGCATCTTTTCAATTTAGCCTTTTAAAATATGTACTTTTAAAGTTTTTACTGTTTTTAATGTTTTCATTTTTATTGCTGCAAGGTTTTATTGTTTTAAATTGTTGTATACCACCTTGATTCCGTTTTAGCAGGTAAGGTGGTATATAAATGTTAATAAATAAAATAAAGTTGCCCGAACAGACACAAGGAAAATGTAGCATCTACGTTTGTTGCAGGGCTTAGTCCTTGCCTCTGATAGTCCAGTTACTGGTGAACAGCTGTTTCAAACTGGGGGCTGTCTGTAATCAAGGGCAAGTATACAGCCAGTGCTCTTCAACATTTTTATTAATGACTTAGATGAGGAGGTGCAGGGAATGCTTATCAGTTTTGCAGATGACACAAAATTGGGTAGGATAGCTAATACGCTGGAAGACAGAAACAGAATTCAAAGTGATCTTGATAGGCTGGAGCGCTGGGCAGAAAACAATAGAATGACATTTAATAGGGATAAATGCCAAGTTCTGCACCTAGGAAAAAGAAACCAAATGCACAGTTACAAGATATTTGGCTCAACAATACTGCAAGTGAAAAGGATCTTGGAATTGTTGTAGACCACAAGCTGAATATGAGCCAACCATGTGATGTGGCTGCAAAAAAGGCAAATGCTATTTTGGGCTGCATTAATAGAAGTACAGCTTCCAAATCACATGACATACTAGTTCCCCTCTACTCAGCACTGGTTAGGCCTCATCTGGAGTACTGTGTCCAGTTCTGGGCACCACACTTTAAGAAGGATGCAGACAAACGCGTTAAGGTTCAGAGGAGGGCAACAAAGATGATCAGGGGACTGGAAACAAAGCCCAATGAGGAGAGACTGAAAGAACTGGGCATGTTTAGTCTTGAGAAGACATGATATGATAGTGCACTTCAGGACACGGAATAATGGGCTCAAGCTACAGGAAACCAGGTTCCGGCTGAACATCAGGGAAAACTTTCTGACTGTTAGAGCAATATGACCATGGAACCAATGACCTAGGGAGGCGGTGGGCTCTCCCACACTGGAGGCATTCAAGACGAGGCTGGACAGTCATCTGTCAGGGATGCTCTGACTTGGATTCCTGCATTGAACAGGGGGTTGGACTCGATGGTCTTGTAGACCCCTTCCAACCCTACTATTCCATGATTCTCTGAACCCCAGGCCTGCATTAGATAAATACTGTGGTCTAGGACGCACTGCTGCAGGATAGGTTCAGAGACTAAAGTGATACCGCTTGTTGCCACCTACAGCTCCAAAGAGGAACTTGAAGGGTTCTACTCTTAAAGGCAGTCTAAATATCATTTTAAATAAATACAAAATAAATGCTCCAGTACATCGATTGTGCATACCTCACCCTGGACAACAAAATTTCTCCCAAAAACCTGAGCTCAAAAAATGGTAATATTCAGAGAACTATTCGGAGAACATCTTATTTTCCCAGGACACTCGGCTGCTGACATCAGTCACCATATTTCGATAGTCTTCAAAGGGAGGCCCCAGCGTGAAATTCCTGAACAAGAATTAATCGACATATTCTATTCAACTCACACTGAATCAGGACTCTGGGTTGCTTTTCTATGTGTTAAAATAGCATAGTGTAGCTAGTAAGATAGATATGCTATTATCACAGTGACTGCTGTTGTGATAATATTGTGTTCTAATGTCGTATACATTAGAAAGAACAGACTGAGTGAATCTTCCTGACGTTATACGTTTTGTATACATGTATATGTTTGAGCTCTGCTGCAGGAAATGTAACAGACCCAACAGCTATGCCAGGCATTTCATGACCTTTTGTCCAGTAATTAATTCCGCATTTCACCACCGCCACCCCAATATCCATGTATACATCTGCCAATTGTGATCTGGAGATGAAATGCTGGAAGTCCCAATGAAAAATAAAACTCTCTTGGCAGATATCCATACCTAATGGTTTGGAGAAACACTACCATGTATCAAAGCTAGAGAATTATTTTTTAAAAGGGAAGAGAAGCACAGAAGTTACTCAATTCTACAGTAGTTCCTAAATATTTCTCAACTCATTACCAAAAAAGAGAAATGAAGTAACTAAAAAAAATCTGGTATTTCTTAAGCCTCTTGAGCATCATTTCCTAAGGACAGTTAAATATACCATTTTATATATTCTCAGTATGCCGTATCAACTTTCCAGCAAAGACATCCAAATTGGGTAATGAAAAAAAGACTAAAAGTGTCTGAATGATGGAAGAATCCGTATTATCTTATCATTCAGCTACAGTGTCAATAGTAGCACTGATAAGTGAGAGAAAAAACGTTATTAATGTTTAACTTGTAAAGCGTAACATTCAAGGAAAGCATTTTGGAATAGCAAATCTGAATCTGGCCTTCCACACTACAAAGTAAGCATTCAAATCCCACTGTTGTTTGGTTTGAAACACTTGTTAATACTGATAACATAGGCCAAAGTTAATTAAAGGAAAATGTAGGTCTTTTTGTTTTATGTATAATCCTAGGAGAGAGTATTTCTTACCTGGACAATGAGATATATATCCCTTTTATATATAAAAGGGATACATGATCCCTTTTTAGCTTAGGTTTCAATAAGCCATGCTAACCATTTCACCTATCATGACATACCAGCATCTGCTGGTAAATAATACCAATATTTTACCCTCCTAAAATTAGGATAAAGAATAAAGGATATTCAACATTCTTCAGGCCTTTAAATAAGTAGGATGTTAGCTGCAAGGGGTGGGGATGGCAATCAGTTAACTGAAGGCAGAAGACCTGGGCCAGATTTTTTAAAATTGCATTTTTATACAGCTCAATAGCCAAAACTATGCGTGCGTGCGTGCATGCGAGAGAGAGAGAGAGAGAGAGAGAGAATGAATATGGATGGATGGCTTTGGCCTCGCCCACTTTGGGGTTTAGGCCCTGCTCAACAGATTATCCCCAAGGTAATGCGGCCCGGACGGGGGGGCAAGGTTTAGGCCATACACATGAAAGAACTCTTCCAGTTATTTCCCCAAATTGTGACCATAGCACAGAACAGGATGTGCCTTAAAGAAGAGCCACCTCCTGTTGTGGGCACTTGGTTGCTAGTACTATTTGGACTTGATGGTAACTGTGTCACCCACTGGGCTAGCAGCCATTGGCATAGCATCAGTGTTCTGAACATAGGGAATGCAATGACCTGTACTCCAATTCAGAACTCTGATCACTTGGCAACAATCTAGGTCAGAATTAAATGTGCAGAAGCCCATCAACTGCCTTAAGCATGCATAGCTCTGGCTGAATTCAGGCATCATATCATAGCTCCCCACAACAGATGCCCCACCCTTCTACGCCGGTAGCAAAAGATGGTTAAATCAATGTCTGAATCAGGGCTAGCTATGGGTAAAGCTAACTAGGATTGCCCGAAACTCTGCTCTTCAGGTCATGCCCACTTCAAACCCTAGTTAAACCAGGCAACGCTGGTTGGCCCCAACCACAATTTGTCTCAATATGGATGTCACAACAAACCACTGTTAAAGCTAACTATACAAGAAGAGGAATCGGTACATGAGAGGATATCTGAATTGGCCCTCTGTACTGATTTTGTCCACTGTCAGTCTAAGAGACCATCTTCCTCATATACCAGATTACAACGGAGTGCCAGGAATGAAAGAAAGAAAAAAAATCAAAGGGCCCACAGTAGCACTGTAGCTCCTCCTTCTCTCAGTCCCCAGTAAGCCCACCAGGGGTGGGGGAAAGCTCAGGGTCCTTGCAAACCTGGAGCTGACCCTGGGCTAGAGAAGGATCAACACTTGGATAATTGAGTTTGCTATTATTATGCATAATTTTATTATTTTATCTATTGTTGTTGTTGTTTATTCGGTCAGTCGCTTCCGACTCTTCGTGACTTCATGGACCAGCTCACGCCAGAGCTTCCTGTCAGCCGTCGCCACCCCAGCTCCCCCAAGGTCGAGTCCGTCACCTTCAGAATATCATCCATCCATCTTGCCCTTGGTCGGCCCCTCTTCCTTTTGCCTTCCACTTTCCCTAGCATCAGCATCTTCTCCAGGGTATCCTGTCTTCTCATGATGTGGCCAAAGTACTTCAGTTTTGCCTTTCATATCCTTCCCTCAAATGAGCAGTCTGGCTTTATTTCCTGGAGGATGGACTGGTTTGATCTTCTTGCAGTCCAAGGCACTCTCAGAATTTTCCTCCAGCACCACAGTTCAAAAGCATCTATCTTCCTTTGCTCAGCCTTCCTTATGGTCCAGATAAATATATTTTATCTATATTATGTTCCTATTTTTCAGGGCAATTTGTAAACTTCAGTAAAAAGCTAGCTCCCATAAGAGATAAACATATCTCTCAATTTTTCATATTTTGTAATGCTGAGGACCCTTCATGAAAGTGGAAGTTCTGCCATTCTGCAGTCAAATGCCCCCTTATTTCAAAGGAGTTCTTCTTACTGTAGAAGACATAGTTATTATTTCCATTTATCTCACACCCTTCATTTAAAACATTAGGGCAGGCAAAAACAACATTAAAAAGTCCAAGTATAAAACAATACCAGGTGGCCCAAAAGTAGGTATACAGTTGTTTAGAATGTTGATGGGAGAGGGAGAGAATGTGTGAGTAGAAGATGCGTGGGTGGAGTCAGAATGACAGTTGGGAAGAGTGAGTGACAGTTAAATCAGTTAAGTGTAGAGAGTGAGGGGAGTGAGGCCCTTAAGTGGTTATACAGTTGTTTAGCTTTTTAGTTATTTTTTTTTTACTGATATTGTGAATGATGGCAGCGAACCTGAGTCAAGAACAAAGCAAGTGGATTCTAAAGCAATACTGGAAGACTGAAAATGCCAAGCAGGTGCGCACAGCGTGGCAAGAAGCATCTGACACTCCTCCACCAACACGTCTGACAATTTATCGTCTTAGAGATAAATCTGAAGCAACAGGTGCAGTCGCTAATGCACCGAAATCTGGACGTCCTAGGACGTCTATGACAGAGGACAATGAGATGAGAGTCGCTCTGACATTTGTGAACAGTCCAAAAAAGTCCACACGACATGCGTCTAAGCAGCTATCCATACCTAGAACGTCCTTGCAATGCTTAATGCATAAATTGAAATTGAAGCCGTACCATCCAAGACTGTTACATGGTCTTCTGGAGGACAACCCAGACCATCGGTTGCAATTCTGTGAGATGATGCGTAACCAAATCTCTAACGAACCAGACCTTCTTGATAAGATCATCTGGTCAGATGAGGCTTCTTTCAAGTTGTCAGGCCACGTGAACACGCATAACTGTATGCATTGGGCAGATGAAAATCCTCATTTGACTCTCACATCTCAACTGAACCAGCCAGACATCACAGTGTGGGGTGCACTGTCCAGCAAAGGTGTTGTAGTACCAGTTTTCTTCGATACAACTGTGGATAGTAACAATTACCTAAACACGTTACGCAACGTGGTAGTGCCACAACTCAGAACCAGGGCTAACTTCGCCGAACTGCTCTTCCAACAAGATGGGGCATCTCCTCGTTATGCTTTTGCAGTAAGGGACTATCTTGACAACACCTTCCCACAGCATTGGATCGGACGATGTGGCAGTATTGAATGGCCGACTTAGCACCAATGGACTTCACCCGACTTAACACCATTGGACTTCTTTTTGGGGGGCGTAGTAAAGAATAAGGTTTTTGAGAGGAATCCCCAGACAGTGGATGAATTAAAAGAGTTCATCTCGAAAGCAATTATGGACATTGATGCGGACCAGAATTTGTGTCGTACTGTGTGTCACAGTGTTCTGGACAGGTTGAGGAATGTTGCAACGTTGATGGGATACATTTCGAACTTACGAGATTAAACAGTGTTAAACAAATGTAAATGTAATAAACAGTGTAATAAAATGCAAATAAACTATACTGTATACCTACTTTTGGGCCACTCTGTATATTAAAAACTCTATTAAAACCAAGTAATCAGCAACAGAGCTAACCACTCATAAGTGCCCAGGTGAACAAAGGGGTCTTAGCCTGGCACCAAAATGATAGTAAAGTTGGTTCCAGGTGTACCTCTTGGAGCAGGGCCTTCCAAAGTCGGGGCACCACCACAGAGAAGGCCCTACCTCATGTCACCACATGATGCACTTTCCCCCACAGTGGTAGGACAATGGGATGGGCCTCCCCCACATATCTAAGAGCACAGGCAGGCTGATACATGGAGTTGTTCCTTCAGATATATCAATATTGTTAATGTAAACATACCCAACAGAATGACTAGCCTACCCTGTGCTGCAGCAACAACAGCTTTTTTCGACAATGCACTGCCATGTAATAGCCCCCCAAATAAACTGCATCGAAATAACTACAGGAAGAGAGAAGAATATAACCAGGCACAGTACTTGGCAGTTCAGACTTCGTTAAAACTTACATAATGCTTATAGAGTAGTCTTGGCTTCATCATTTCACGTTGCAAGATGGGTTCTTTCAGAGGGATAAGTAGGGTACTTCCCACCACGCAAGATCAGTTGTGTAAAGAGAATCTCAATTAGATTTTGTATAATTGGTGTTCTAAGAACAGATGCATACCTACCCTGCATTGTTGCTGACAGCGGTTATCCCTTTTACACCAGTCTTCAACAGAGCTCCTATGAGGTTCTCAGGAATTCCACAGAGCCCAAAACCTATGCAACACAAATTATTCAGCAGTAAACAACTCTGTTGCAAAAATGCAACCACCTCAATCAATCCACACACCTGAGACAAGGGCTGGCTGCTGCTCAGTATAGCCGGAAGGAAATCCCCCCTGCCCCCACCCAATCCCCTAACTCAGAAGAAGGGATCTCTCTCATACCATGATGGACTTTGAAGCAGACAAGAGAGGTTCAAAGGATGGCAACAATGGACAGGGCCTTTTCAGAGGTGGCCCCCAGATTGTGGAATGCTCTCCCCAGTGAGACCTGCCTAGTGCCAGCTTTGTCATCATTTTGGCAGCAAGTTAAGACTTCCCTCTATTCCCAGACATTTGATGGCATAGGATAGGCTGTTTTACACATCAGTTGAACTGTCTCTAGTCATCACTGCTATTTTAGCTGTTCTAGAAGGTGGCTGTATTTTAAGGGCTAACTGTTGTAGCTGTTTTAAATTTTGTATGTTTTAATTTAAGTCACCTTGGAACTTTTTTTTTTTTTTTTTTTTGAGGAATGCATCTTAAGAAATTTTGAAGCAACACAAGATAACCCCTCAGCCCCACTCCACATTCTTTGGCATACACCCAGGAACAGGCAACTTTGGGGGGCTGGGGAGCACAGTTGGCAATTTGAGAAACCACCACAAAATGGCTGCCATTGGAGACATAGCAAAGGATAAGTAACCTGCCCCAAAGACTAAGAACAAGGCAGGGTGGAGTCTGAGCCTCAATACAGTGAACAACTCCTATGAACCCACAGTTTTCAGCACCAACTGAAACCAATTTCACAGCAGACCCAGCTGCTGGTAAGGAAGTGTGCTAATCTAAAAAAAAAAAATAAGTGGGACAGGTAGGACACCTCGGTGGGAGTCAAAACAAGTCCGCAGCTAGCACAATGTCTACCCCTGGCAGACATAGAAGACTTGGAACCAGCAGAAACTGCAAATTATGGCTCGCTGGCAAGCCATATTTACGAGCTCCTATGAAAAAGTCAATGCAATGATCCAAGTATGTGCATTGTGAAAGGGAGGCTGGGGGAAAACAACTAGCAGCTGAAAGCATGGATGGTAACAAAGTGTTTTCACATTTAGAAATTTAACTATGCCCTTCACATTAGAAGGAAACAGTCGTCCTATAACTGCTCCTTCTTTATTGTACAAATGCAAACCCACCCCCTTCCCCGTCTCACTGACCATGGCTTCCTTATTTAGTGAACTATGTACTGGTTTCTCTTTTCTGAAACACGGGCTTGCGACACCAGTAGAACACCAATAAAACTTATTCAGCAATACAATCATCTATGCAATGCTTCCTCTACTTATCTTTCTATCTACCTAGGCTGTTGATCTCCCAGAGCAATTCTCTTGGTGATGAAGGTATACTTCTGGAGTCAGCCAAGATCTTTTACAAGCTCAACTTTTAGGGATTGTTATGCCCCATCACCCACATTCTGAGGACCCAGCTTCTCCAAGAAACCTTACTTCCAGAAAGTTACTTTGTGCTTGCTTCTACCCTGAATTGCACCTATAACTTTCTAGTCTAAGTTTTCAGGGGCAAAGATGACAGTCATGGTTACCATCCCTGAACACATACAGAAACCCACTGAAGACAATGGGTCTGTGTATACACAGGTGTTTTTGCAACCTTAAGAGCACTGGAATGGCTAATAACTTGAGTTCTTGTAGCCAAGAATGGTAGGTGGCAAGACATAGTAGCCCATGTTGAGGGACAGATGCAGACTGATGCTCAGCTTCAAATCAAAATATAAGGCCTTTTAGGATCTTCTAAATCGCATGAATACAAAATGCATGGAGGTCGAGCAAGGTCATGCCCACTGTCTTCACCTCCTGACCTCCACAGAGTGGGTGGAAGGTCTGAAAAGGGTCTTTTCAGACATGCCATACAGCTGTAGACATGTAGGCTCTCCACAAGATTGTCCTGGGTCCCAATCTGGATTCCCAACACCGTGAAGAGCCTATGTGCCTGGAAGCCACTTACAAACCTTCTGCCAAACACATATGGGGCATAGCCTGAAGACACACTGACACCAGTGGTATAGTAGAGCCAAGGCTCACAGGTTCGATGCCCCGGGGCTTTTTGATGGCAGTCACAGGGAAATCCGACCCTTTTGGGGCTCACTGGACTTTCTCAGAGCCCCCAGTTTGGTTTGCAGGCCACAGGCTTCTTCCCAAAATCCGGGAACTTTCTTGCGGGGGAGGTCCCCTTAAGTTGCCATTTCTGCAAACTGCAGCTGCAATTTGTGCAAATTACAGCCAATATTTACATAAATTATGTAAACCGCGGCCGCAATTTCCATAAATGGCGATTTAAGAAAAACAAAACCAAAATCCATGAGCTGGCCTGAACTGATACAGATGAAGTCAGGCCAGCTCACGGGTAAGAGAACAGGAATCCAGGGGGCCAAGTTGCTGAAAGCTCGTCAGACTTTGTCTCCCCTGGACGGATTCCTCCGACATCCCTATCTACTACCCCCTCAGACTTCCCTGTTCACTCCAAGCTAAGCTGCAATCCTTTCAGTAACTGGCGGGAAACTGGATTTTCCCAGCAACAATATATTGTTGTGAGCTACCCCTATTACAAGGCAAAGTATTTAGGGGTGGCTTGGACTTAAAAGGGCATTCAAAAGGCCTGCTCCTTGTGGAGGTGCAAACTGCTAGAACTGGAGTGTTGATACGGACCAATACAGCTGCCTGCATTTTTGGACTGTCCTTGGCAGCATGGCTATGGGGGCTATCATGATGAGCGCCTGCACGTCAAAATTTACCGTTACACCACTGAATGATGCTGGGGTCTCCCCCTGCGCATTCAGTGAACATGTGAGAAAAGTCTGAGCAGACCTATTGTATGCCCATTCAAGATGGACATGGTGGAATTCAAGTTAAACACCATTCCTCTATCAACTGCCCGAAAATCCTTCAGTAAGTTCCATTGGAAACTTTGAAAACCTAAACGATATCATTTACTCCCAGGTGTGGAGGGAACTGAACAAGTAATTTCTTTGGGGAGGAGCAGTAGATTCCAGTACTTACCACCCACAAGGAGAGTGGACCCACTGGGTATGTCTTTCACCGCTTCCACTGGATCAGTATAAAATTTGGTATTGTGACAGCTGCTGGTAGAAAAATAGCAGCTGCAAGTCTAGAAGAGTAAAAGCAAAGGGGAAATTGTCAGGGTACAATATTATGCACTCAAGCACAATCCGGGATCTATCATCGGTGGTTTTTAGAAAGACACACACATAGAATTTGTGCTGATCTACAGGTACAAAAAAAAAGCATCCTAGAGCATCATATGCAAAACGATATTACAGTGGAGTGTGTTGATATGGTTAGTGTTGGATATACACTGCAATTTTACATAGCTGAGGGGAGGGGAGGGGAGGGGAGGGGGGACACATTTAATGGCTAGCTCTTAATCATCATAGCAAATATTTAAGAGTAGTAGAAAGACTGAAATTATCATGCAATTGCTTATACTTTGCTAATTGAAAACAAGGGTACTGAACAGTTAAAAAGAGAGAAGGGTTACAAATGTCAATACCCTTAAGCAATATAAATGTTGTAATCCTGGATTTTCTTACAGACTCGAAAGCTACAATTGTGATGTCTATCTGTACATCTGGCCACATTTTAAGTGTAGAAAACAGCATATAACATATTCTAATACTATCTTAAGCAACTCCTGGGAAATTTATTTTATGTAGACATGCAACAAAAGCATATTTCAAATCTGACACAATGCCAGCAGTTCACAAACTTGCTGAATCTGAGTTAATACTACAATCCTAAAAAGACTTGCCTAGGAGCAACTGTCATTGATTGTGACTTAGGGCAC
Organism: Heloderma suspectum; assembly: GCF_057233095.1. Taxonomy (NCBI): domain Eukaryota; kingdom Metazoa; phylum Chordata; class Lepidosauria; order Squamata; family Helodermatidae; genus Heloderma; species Heloderma suspectum. The sequence continues at coordinate 30,905,543 of NC_139459.1, forward strand.
AATCCTATGCATGTTTAGACAGAAAAAAGTCCTACAATTCCCGGCACGCTAGCCTGGGGATGCTGCGAATTGTAGGACTTTTTCTGTCTAAACATGCATAGGATTGTGCACTTATTTTACTTTCAGTTCAGGCTGCATCCTTTGTGTACATACTAGGAAGTCAGCTCTACTGAAGTCAACAGAATTCAATTCTGATTCATTCATTCATTCCATGTATTATATTTCTATAAAAGGTAAAGGTGTCCCCAACCAGTCGTGTCTGACTCTAGGGTGTGGTGCTCATCCCCGTTTCTAAGCCGAAGAGCCAGCGCTGTCCGAAGACGCTTCTGTGGTCATGTGGCCAGCATGACTGACCAAGAGGTACACGGAACGCTGTTACCTTTCCCGCCGAGGCGGTACCTATTTATTTACTTGCAATTTCTTGCTTTCGAACTGCTAGGTTGGCAGAAGCTGGGACTGAAGACGGGAGCTCACTCCGTCACGCAGCACTCGGGTCTCGAACTGCTGACCTGCCAACCTTCCAGTCTGCAGTTCAGCGTCTTAACCACTAAGCCACCGCGGCCCAATATATTTCTATACTGCCCTATAACTGAAGCTCTCTGGGCAGTTCACAAAAATTAAAAAACCATTAAAACACATTACTCAAAGTACGAAAAAAGCATTTACATAAAAACCATATAAACAGATGGCACCCACACAGACAACCTATATCTAAAAACAAGTTTTTAAACTATCAGCCAAAGACGATCCAGGTTCTAATTAAAAACTCATTATATGCTGCCAAATGCCTGAGAGAAGAGGGCAGTTTTAACCTGGTGCCAAAAAGATAACGTTGGTGCCAGGTGGGCCTCATTGGGGAGATCATTCCATAATTGGGGGGCTATTACTGAGAAGGCCCTCTTTCTTGTTGCCATCCTCTGAGCCTCCCTCAGAGGAGTCACCTGCGAGACAGCCTTGGATGCTAAACGTAGTGTACGGGTTGGTTCCTGCCTGGAGAGGTGCTCCATCAGGTATTGTGGTCCTGAGCTGTAAGTCTTCATAGGTTAAAACCAGCACCTTGAATCGGGCTCGGAAACATACAGGCAGCCAGTGCAAGCGGGCCAGAATCAGTCTTATATGTTCGGACCTTCTGGTCCCCATTATCAGTCTGGCTGCTGCATTTTGCACAAACTGCAGCTTCTGATCCATCTTCAAAGGCAGCCCCATGTAGAGTGCATTGCAGTAATCTAATCTGGAAGTTACCAGAGCATAGACAACTGAAGCCAGGTTATCCCTGTCCAGATAGGGGCGTAGCTGGGCCACAAACCAAAGTTGATTGAAGGAACTCCGTGCCACTGAGCCTCCAGTGACGAAGAGGGTTCCAGGAGGACCCCCCAAAGCTTTGAACCTACTCCTTCAGGGAGAATGCAATCCCATCCAGAACAGGTCGAGCTCCTTCCATCCGATCAGGGGAACCACCCACTAACAGCTTCTCAGTCTTGTCTTCCAAGTAATCACACTAAAGATCACGCTTCAAGCGTGCTTAGGATCACATTCTCTCCAGACACCAACTGTAAGCAACAGGGAGAGAAAGCCACGACCAGTGCTACGTCAGCTATGGCCACTGGATAACAGCAGCAGACGTGGCCAACCCTGTATCTTTTATCTAATTATCATCGCTTTGTCATGGAGGATAAGGCTATCAATAGCCATTCGCCATGATGGCTACATATTACTTCTAGTATCAGAGGCAGTGTGCCTCTCAATATCAGTTGCTGGGGAACACGAGTGAGAGGGAGCTATTGCCCTCATTCTGCTTGTGGGCTTCTCACAGGCATCTAGTTGGCCACTGTGAGAACAGAATGCTCATTTAGAAGGCCTTTGGTCTGACTCAGCAGTCATAAGAGCACCCCTTCTAATAGCAAACTCAGGTGGTGAGTGCCAACAGGATTATAGCTAAAACAGAGCCATGAGAAACAAGAGGAAGTCTTCAACATGCTTGGGAGAACCCCAAGATTTAGAGAAGTACAGAAAATCCTTTTTTAAAAACCTAAGAGGGCAAAAAGAAAAATCAATGCATTAGCCATGAAATAGAGAGTAACAGTTGGAAAATAAAAAATGGAACACTGGGGTGGGGTAGGGGTACTGGAAGAGGAGTGGGGAATGCCTTGCTTAAAGGAAATGGCTGGAATCCTAACAGGAACACTCTTTAGGCAAGAGGATATACTGTATTTGTTCTTCTCTAAAGGCAAGATCGTATTTACTCCCACTAGCCTTTGAAGATAGAAGCTGACTGCTATATCCCACTTTTTGCAGTTATTTTTATCTGGCTTTAGCTAACCATTTTAGTGTGTGTGTGTGTGTGTGTGTGTGTGTGTGTATGTGTTGTATTTTAAATTAGTAAAACTGATGTAATATAAAGAGCAGTATATAATTTTAAATAAAATAAATAAGGGCCAAGATTTTGCCAAAAGGACACCAAAATCAGACACAGCATTTTTAACATTGTTGCCATCTGAGTAACCAACATAAAACGTTACCTGTCCAAGATTCTTAATTAGTAAGATTTTGAGTGTGTTGTTTTTATATATCATATTGTGTGTCAGTCGGTCACTTTGTGGGTGTTTTTAAATGGGAATAATAAGTAAGATTACTTGCAGTGAAAACAAATTTACTCAGAAGCAACTTCCACTGTGTTCAGTGAGACATACTCACTAGTAAATGTACTTAGAAATGATTATGTACACTTACCAGGGAGTAAGTCCCTTTAAACTCAATGAGGCTTACTTTTTAGTAGACATGCTTAGGACTGCCTTGCTAATTAACAAAACTGTAAGTCCTCCACACATTCCTATGACATTAGCACCACTTTTAACCCAGTTTTTAAAGTATTTGAGATGTCTCCTGGCCGGATCTACTAATTGAAAGTGCACTGTGTTTGTAATCAGGTTATTAAACAGAGAAAATAATAGCAAACATGAAAAGGCAGATCATTTTCCCCATTACTAAATGCAACAGGAGAAGAAATAATACTGCTTAACGAAAAGCTTCTGGCAGTATTATGTGTAAGATACTTGAAACAGAACAAACCAGCCAACAGTTTATTCTCCCCAGCATGGAAAGTCACATGCCAGGTTTCATCAACAGTGGCACAACAGCAGACGTCCCAAGAAACCGGTTCATCGCCTTTCACTAACAAGGACACGTTTCTCAGTCAAACTGCGTGGTCTAGGTCTGAGTCCTTTATTACTTAACACAGAAAGACAGTCTTGAAATTAATTCTGCAATATGGGAGCCTAAACTTCCACAAGTGGAAACTTACAGAACCAATAATATGCACTTTAAGAACACTGGTCTAGTGTGTAACTTCAAAGCAGAGGTAGGCAACCTTGCAGGGGGGCACCCTGGCTACTGCCCAGCTTTTGGAGGGCTTGCATGAGTGGGCAGGGCTGGTGGTGAGTGGGGCCAGGACATGCACACCCTCCTTCAAAAACATCCATTCACACACACACATATTCAGGAGGAGGATCATGGGGGTGGGGAGGTTGTTAACGCTTTTAACCTTGCCACCCCCAAATGACCCTGATGCAGGATCGCTGGGGGAGGGGAAGAGGCTTCAACCTCCCTCCCACACCCCACACCCCAACAATCCTGGTCAAGGCTGCAGTTTCTAGCAGTCAGGAAACAGCCATCTGTTTCCTGGAGCCCAGCTGATGACTGATCAGCTAGGCTATGGGGAGCAGGAGGCAGGGTTCTGAGGGCTGCACAGATAGCAGCAGAGGGCCGCATGCAGCCTGCAGGTTGCCCACGTATGCTTTAAACATAGGATCAGCATTACCTTTGCACAGAATCTGGAACTGGGTGAAGCGGGGGGCACTGAAAAGACCAAAGGCAGCATCCCAAAAACTGAAGCATGCTAGGTACTAGCACATGACAACCCACTAGCTCGTAGAGCATGAGCTGCCACCCTCTGTCACAATGCCATACATGACACAAGCAGAGGGGGGCTGAAGCACTTCTGGAAAAAAGCAGAAAGACCCACAGGGCTGGCTATGGCACAGACAAAGGCCTATGCTGCTGCTGCTTCCCCATTCCCCAGTGGTGCAATCTTGCTTCCTTCTCAGTATAGTAAATTAAAAACAGGACCACATAAGGCACATATGGGCAGCCTGCAGGCTCCATGCATTCCCTGGCCAAACTTCATGTGGCCCCCAGGACTCCTTACCACTCCCCTGCTGGGAGTGGTAAGGAGTCCTTCCACCTCCCCAGCTGATTGGCTCTAAAAACAGTTGAGGAGCACACCACCTGTTTCCAGTGGCGATCAGCTGGGCAGCGAGTAAGGCACGATGGAATCTCAATGCACCAGGAGGGGAGGTTTAAAGAACACTGCCTTGTTGTGGCGAAGGGGCTTGCGTAACTCAGTGAAGCCATAAGCTATGCCATGCAGGGCCACCCAAGACGGACAGGTCATGGCAGAGAGTTCTGACAAAATGTGGTCCACTGGAGAAGGAAATGGCAACCCACTCCAGTATTCTTGCCAAGAAAACCCCATGGAACGTATCACAAGGCTAAAAGAGATGACGCCGGAAGATGAGCCCCTCAGGTCGGAAGGTGTCCAATATGCTACTGGGGAAGAGCAGAGGGTATTTCCAAGTAGCGCCAGAAAGAGTGAAGCGGCTGGGCCAAAGCCGAAAGGACACTCAGCTGTGGATGTGTCTGGTGGTGAAAAGAAAATCCGATGCTGTAAAGAACAATATTGTTTAGGAACCTGGAATGTCAGATCAATGAATCAAGGTAAGCTGGAGGTGGTCAAACATGAGATGGCAAGATTGAACATCGACATCTTGGGAATCAGCGAACTAAAATGGACAGGCATGGGCGAATTTAATTCAGGTGACCATCATATCTACTATTGTGGCCAAGAATCCCTTAGAAGAAATGGAGTAGCACTCATAGTCAACAAAAGGGTGGGAAAAGCAGTACTGGGGTACAATCTTAAAAATGATAGAATGATCTCAGTACGAATCCAAGGCAAACCATTCAACATCACAGTAATTCAAGTCTATGCCCCAACCACTGAGGCCGAAGAAGCTGAGGTTGATCGGTTCTATGAAGACCTAAAACATCTTCTAGAACTAACACCAAAAAAAGATGTCCTCTTCATCATAGGGGATTGGAATGCTAAAGTAGGAAGTCAAGAAATCACCGGGATAACAGGCAGGCATGGCCTTGGTGTACAAAATGAAGCAGGACAAAAGCTAATCGAGTTTTGCCAAGAGAACATGCTGATCATAGCAAACACTCTTTTCCAACAGCACAAGAGGCGACTCTACACATGGACGTCACCAGATGGTCAATATCAAAATCAAATTGATTATATCCTTTGCAGCCAAAGATGGAGAAGCTCCATACAGTCAGTCAAAACAAGACCTGGAGCTGACTGTGGCTCAGATCATGAGCTGCTTCTTGCAAAATTTCGGCTTAAATTGAAGAACGTCGGGAAAACCACTAAACCGTTCAGGTATGACCTAAATCATATCCCTGATGAATATACAGTGGAGGTGAGGAATAGATTTCAGGGATTAGACCTGATAGACAGAGTGCCTGAGGAACTATGGACGGAGGTCCGTAACATTGTTCAGGAGGCAGCAACGAAATCCATCCCAAAGAAAAAGAAATGCAAGAAAGCCAAGTGGCTGTCTGATGAGGCTTTACAAGTCGCTGAGGAAAGAAGGGAAGTGAAAAGCAAGGGAGAAAGGGGAAGATATACCCAACTGAATGCAGAGTTCCAGAGAATAGCAAGGAGAGACAAGAAGGCCTTCTTAAATGAACAATGCAAAGAAATCGAGGAAAACAACAGAATGGCAAAGACTAGAGATCTCTTCAAGAAAATTGGAGATCTCAAGGGAACGTTTTGTGCAAAGACAGGCATGATAAAGGACAAAGAAGGCAGGGACTTAACAGAAGCAGATGAGATTAAGAAGAGGTGGCAAGAATACACAGAAGAACTATACAGGAAAGATCTGAATGTCCCCGATAGCCATGACAGTGCGGTCACTGAACTTGAGCCGGACATCCTCGAGAGTGAAGTCAAGTGGGCCTTAGGAAGCATTAGTAACAACAAAGCTAGCGGAGATGACAGTATTCCAGCCGAGCTATTTAAAATCCTAAAAGATGATGCTGTTAAAGTGCTGCATTCAATATGCCAACAAATCTGGAACACTCAACAGTGGCCACAAGATTGGAAAAGGTCAGTTTACATTCCAATTCCAAAGAAGGGCAACGCCAAAGAGTGTTCAAACTACCGCACAATTGCGCTCATTTCACATGCCAGCAAGGTGATGCTCAAAATCCTACAAGCTAGGCTTCAGCAGTATGCGAACCGAGAACTACCGGAAGTACAAGCTGGGTTTAGAAGAGGCAGAGGAACTAGAGATCAAATCGCCAACATTCGCTGCATCATGGAGAAAGCAAGAGAATTCCAGAAAAACGTCTATTTCTGCTTCATTGACTACTCTAAAGCCTTTGATTGTGTGGATCACAACAAACTGTGGCAAATTCTTAAAGTGATGGGAGTACCAGACCACCTTACCTGTCTCCTGAGAAACCTGTACGAGGGTCAAGAAGCAACAGTAAGAACCAGACATGGAACAACCGATTGGTTCAAAATTGGGAAAGGAGTACGACAAGGCTGCATATTGTCACCCTGCTTATTTAACTTATATGCAGAGTACATCATGAGAAATGCCGGGTTGGATGAATCAGAGGTCGGAATTAAGATTGCTGGGAGAATTATCAACAACCTCCGATATGCAGACGATACCACCCTAATGGCAGAAAACGAAGAGGATCTCAAGAGCCTCTTGTTGAGGGTGAAAGAGGAGAGTGCAAAAGCTGGTTTGAAACTCAACATTAAAAAAACTAAGATCATGGCATCTGGCCCCATCACTTCCTGGCATATAGAAGGGGAAGAAATGGAAGCAGTGACAGATTTTACTTTCTTGGGCTCCAAGATCACCTCAGACGGTGACTGTAGCCATGAAATTAAAAGACGCTTGCTCCTTGGGAGGAAAGCTATGGCCAACCTAGACAGCATAGTAAGAAGCAGAGACATCACCTTGCCGACAAAGGTCGGTCTAATCAAAGCTATGGTTTTCCCAGTAGTAATGTATGGCTGTGAGAGCTGGACTATAAGGAAGGCTGAGCGCCGAAGAATTGATGCTTTCGAACTGTGGTGCTGGAGAAGACTCTTACGAGTCCCCTGGACTGCCAGGAGGTCAAATCAGTCCATCCTAAAGGAAATCAACCCTGAGTGCTCATTGGAAGGACAGATAATGAAGCTGAAGCTCCAATATTTTGGCCACCTAATGCGAAGAGAAAACTCCCTGGAAAAGACCCTGATGCTGGGAAAGACTGAAGGCCAAAGGAGAAGGGGACGGCAGAGGATGAGATGGCTAGATAGCATCACGGATGCAATGAATATGAACTTGAGCACGCTCCGGGAGAGAGCGCAGGACAGGAAGGCCTGGCGTGCTATGGTCCATGGGGTCACGAAGAGTCGGACACGACTGAACAACAACAATCTCTGCATGGTGAGATATGGGGGGGGGGAGGCGCAAGGGTAAATGTGTGTGTGGGTCTGTATGGAGGGGGCAGGGAGGCTACGTGTCTGTTTGAGAAAGAAAGATGGGGGAGCCCAGGCCTCCAGCCACACCAGCTCTGACCCACCCCTGCATGTGGCTTGCATGTGGCAAGAAGGTTGCTGACCACTGACATAAGGCAACATTGCATATACATGGGGGGGGGGGGAGATGCATTCAAGTGCCTACTAGAATGGGCCTATCAAATATTTGGATTTGATTTTACCATTGGCCCCCGCTAGTCTAAAAACTACATAATCCTGACTGTCCCATTCCTACTTGAAACTTTCAACTGAACTCCAATATTTAAAGGTATGCTAACATCACACTCTAGATAAGAAAGAGCCAAGAACTGGCAGAGGCCGCGATACTAAAGCACACAGGCTTGGAAGCAAAAAGAATCAGGAGGACTTATTACCAAGCCAAGGTGCTGGAGTGCCAATTGGCACCAAAATGCTTTTTTTTGCCGAGTCCTTCCTTGTTTGTGCAGCAAAGTCATCCAGGAAATATTCGTAGGAGAGCAAAAATATCTGTAGGAGAGCAGGTGCTGTAACCCTGCTGGCCCATTTTGCCCAGAGTTTCTTAGGCACGCAAATCCCACAGGCCGCCAACCTACTGAAAGAGTTGCACTGAAAGGCACAATTCTACACACACACTTCCTTTGGAGTAAGTCCCATTAAACTCGGTAGTCCTTCCTGCGGAGTAAAGCATGCGTCGGCTGGACCGGGCTGTTGGAAGGCATCGGTCCAAGGCCTTCAGAGAAACGGAATTGAGCCGCCACCTATTTAAAGGGGCAAGGCGTCCTCTACACTAGGCCCACCTTGCTGCTCCCACCGCCCCGCTCGTATCCTCCATCCGACCAAGCCAGACACAACTGGAGGCGGAGTGGCCGCGGCCGCACAGCTCCCTCCCTCCCCAAAGTCAGCCCAACACACGGGCGTCTGCTATTTGCAAGAGCTGAAGGACGCGCAGCAATGAACCCGCCCGGCTGGTCAAGCAGGGAGGGCGCGCAAGGCTGGAGGCGCGTCACTCATTCAGCAGCGGAGTCGCGGGGAAATCTTCGGGCCTCTAGTTCAAGGAAATGTTCTTGCCCCAGGGGGGGAAGGCGGAGCCCTCGTCGGTGGATACGACCCCGCTAGGGGCAAAGGGAAGCAGGCCGGGCTAGCTAGCGGGTAAGAGGCATGCAAGCAGAAAGAGGGCAAGGAAATGTCAGTGGTGGGCGTTTCGCTAAGGGTTGCCAGGGAGGGGAGAGAAGACAGCAGCCCAGCCTGCTCCTGTGCCTTTCACAGAATCATAGAATGGTAGGGTTGGAAGGGGCCTACAAGGCCATCGAGTCCAACCCCCTGCTCAATGCAGGAATCCTTTTAAGGATTCTTTTAAACCCTTCAAGATTTCAGGGTTGAGTTCCATAGGTGAAGCTCTGTATTATCGCATGGGGCCAGACAAAACCGCCTTCTAATTGCGGCAGGTCGAGCGGCGAAGGGTCACACCACCCCTACTGAAGGCTGCGACCCTAAGCTAAGCGCACGCTCAACCGGCCGAGGAGTCAATGGGTGGGATCCAACGTGAACCCTACGTGGAGCAGACCCATTGAAACGAATGAGACTTGACTTACTACCTTGGCTCCCATTCAGTTCAGTGGGCCTACTCTACATAGGACTAACATTGGTTACTCGCCCCTAAGCCCCTCTCCAATAAACGCGGCTTACTTCCGAGCAAGCGTATGCACCGGATCGACTCCCTCGCCCAGAAAGCAAAGCCGAGGGCGCGGAGGGGGCCGTGGGCGCCTCCAAACGGCTCCCCGCGCCGCTCTCACCTTCGCCTGGGCTCCGAGGACGAGCTGCACCGTCCCGCGTCCGGGCCCCCGGCGGGAAGCGGCGGGGAGGCGGCGGGCAAACCGGGCGAGGAGGCTCTGAGCCGCCATCTTCGAGCTTGTGTGGTGTGCAAGGCGAGGAGGAAAGAGCCCGGGCGATCGGCGGCGTTGGAGACGAAGAAGCGGCGGCGGCGGCTGCTGCCCACCCCCCCGGCGCGATGCTGCTGCTGCAAAGAAAGCGCGCCCAGCTGGCAACGGGGATCGGAGGCGAGGCGATGACACAGGCCGGGGGAGGGTGAGGGGCTCGGCCTTGACGTCTAACTTAACCCCTTCCGAGTGTGGGTGGGGAAAGGGAGCGATCCACGGGAGGAGGGCGGCTCAAGGGCGTAAGAGGTAGAAGATTTAAGGCAGCGTTGCCAACCGCACAGGCAAAGCAGTCCTCCGAAGATTTACTCTGGAGTAAGCCCCACTGTGTTCAATGGAGCGGACTCCTGCGAAAGTGCGTCTAGGGGGTTGCGGCCTTAATTGCGCCGACGTGAATGCAGCTTGCTTTCCGAGGGGACGGGAATGCAGCCTTCCCCAGCCTGGCGCCCTCCAGATGTCTTGGACTAGAACTCCCAGCGTTCCTGACCGTTGGCCATGCTGGCTGGGGCTGCTGGGAGTTGAAGTCCAAAACGTCTGGAGGGCTCCAGGGTGGGGGAAGGCGGGCCGGTATAGGCTAGGGCTGCAGGGCGACGTATGCTTAATTCGGAAGTAACTTGGGACTTACTTCTGAGTTGGCGCGTTTAGGATGGCGCTGCAATGACTGGGAAGTACGAATCCCTGACATCTGAATCAACTTGGTTAAGGCTACAAGAAGAACTCCCACACCAAATCAAGTTGAAGAATGGCGGGTGATGGTTTGGCTTTAAGGTTGCCCACTTTCGAACCGGCCTCTATATGTGCCTCTTTAGAAGCAGCTTGAGCCGCAGAAACTGGGAGGTTTTTGTTTCGTTTTTAAGTTTGGCTCCATGGCGTGAAAAGTTTCACCTCCTGATTTCTGCATATCAGAGCTCTGTTGAAGGTACAGGTGCAGGCCAGGCTGTTTTGTTTTCCTAGATAGTTGGCAACCCTATTTGGTTTTGGTCATGCAACACCCCCCCCCCCCAACCATTCTCATAACCACAACTTCTATGCATTCCTGCAGACTGTATTTAGAAAAGAAACCAGACCTTTCCATTCACTATTCTGTATTGAAACATGCTGCCTAGGGAGGTTGTGGAATAAGAACGTAAGAGTCCTGCTGAGGCAATAGTCCTCTCCTGCAGCTGTTCCACAGCAACTGGTAATTCAGAGGCATCCTGCATCAGATCCTGGAGGTACCAGATAACCCTCACGATTAGTAGTTAATGGGCCAGTTCACACATATCAACAGCCCATGGGTTAAACAAGCCATTGGCTGTCAGGACAAGCAGGAGTGCTGCCTGCAGCACGTCAACACTTCACTTTTAATCAACAACCTACAGTCAGTTCCTTCATAGGTTGTTGAGCATAATGTCTGAACCCAGACTGATAGGTTGTTCAGGGACTAAACAAACCACTAGATAACCCAGCAATGAACCATGGGTTAACTACTGGGTTGTTTAGGGACTAACTACTACTGGGTTGTTTAGGGACCGATCCGGGTTTGGACATCATGCTCAACAACCTATGAAGGAGCTGACTGTGGGTTGTTGAATAAAAGCAGAAGTGACAGACACATGGGAAGCAGCGTGCTCTCTCTCTCCCGTTCGTGCACAACAACCCATGGGTTGTTTAAACCAAAGGTTGTAATTATGTGCAAACCAGCCTTATTCTCCATGAATGTGTCCTCATAAATCCCCTTTAAAACCAGTAATAAAACACATTAAAAAGTGTTTTAAAAGCAGCAATGAAAATTCAGCATTTAAAAGAGATAAATACTTGAGCAGCTAAAAACAGATGCTTTTAAAATGCAGCATCAAATATATATAAAAAAAATTGCAAAAACTAGGTGCTGTGTGAAGCATTTCTTCCTTTCATCTGTCCTGAATCTCCTACCATTCAGCTTCACTTGATGACTTTCTCCACTCCATGTATAATGTTATAAACCTCTATCATGTTTTATTTTTGGTAGTTTTATTTTTTATCGCTTTCCTAATGGTCCCTAATGTGGAATTCACCTTTTTCACAGCTGCTGCACAGTGGCCCAAAGTTTTCATTGACCATAGCTCTAAGATCTTTTTCCTGGTCAGTCACTGCAAGCTCAGACCCCGTCATTGTCTACGTGAAGTCAGGATTTTTTGCCCCAGTCTGCATTGCTTTCCCTAGCGGTTTTCAACAGCGTAGGCATTGGCTTCTGTTTGGGAGTAGGGGATTGGGATTAAATGGTCCAAATAGATCCATATTGAGTTTAATGGGATAATCCTAAAGTGCTTACCCTGGAGTAAGCCCCACTGAACTCAATAGGACTTGGATCACAAATCTAGGAACATACTGTTATTTTCTAATAACTGTACTCAGGAATGTAGCTGTGCAATCTGAATCCAGTGGGACTTACTTCTGAGTAAAAATGCCGAGGATTGCCTAAAGTGGCTCCAGAAAAGAAACGTTGGAAAATCTGTCCAGCATATTAAAGGTAAAGGTAAAGGTGTCCCCAACCAGTCGTGTCCGACTCTAGGGTGCTCATCCCCGTTTCTAAGCCGAAGAGCCAGTGCTGTCTGAAGACGTTTCCGTGGTCATGTGGCCAGCATGACTGAACACCGAGGTGCTCGGAACGCTGTCACCTTTCCTGCCGAGGTGGTACCTATTTATCTACTTGCAATTTCTTGCTTTCGAACTGCTAGGTTGGCAGAAGCTGGGACTGAAGACGGGAGCTCACTCCGTCACGCAGCACTCGGGTCTCGAACTGCTGTCCTGCCGACCTTCCAGTCTGCAGTTCAGTGTCTTAACCACAGCATATTACAATCTTGTTGAACAGAAAAGTCATTGTTTCACTTTCTATTTTTCTAATTCAGAGAAGCTGGGTAGGGAGTTTTTGGTGTGGCCATTTGCCCCCAGTGCTACCTATAACATTTTCAGAAGTGGTTCTAAAATAAATAGTTCAATGTCTTACATCTATCAGTTGAATTAAAGAGCCCCACAAATACCTCTACAAGGAAGAGGTCTTCCCTGGAGAGGGAAATGGTAGCAATGAGGTACAAAGTACTAAAATATGTTAGTCTTTAAGGTGCCACAAGACTCTTCCTTGTTTGTCCCAAAGACCAGTACATTATCTCCCTTGCTCCTTACGTTTTCAATATTTTTGGACTTGTGGGAGCTATTACCCCTTTTTTGCATGTGTCTCATCTCTTTTGATCCCTTACTCATTAAAGAGGCCCAATTATAGTATCTAGGCTGACATTCACCAAATCCTAAAGCTTGGCCTGTGAGAAGTTATGTGTGCAACTGTGGATTTATCTGAGGATTTATCTGTGTGTTCAATGACCCAGGTACGCCCAAATGCATGTAGTCCATCACTGTGAAGCCCTTAGTGCTGGACAGCACTGAGTTTACTATAGAGTACAGCACAATTCCCTTCTGTCTCTCTTATCTATTATCTGCAGAAAAGAGCAGACACATACAGGAAGTGGAAAGAAGGCCAAGTAACAAAGGAAGGGTACAGGCAGGTAGCACAGAATTGCAGGGATGGTGTCAGGAAGGCTAAAGCTGAGAACAAGCTGAGGTTAGCAAGGGATGCCAAAAGCAACAAAAAGGCTTTCTTCAGCTACATGCATAGTAAAAGGCAGAGGAAAGAAATGGTGGTTCAGCTATTAAATAAGCATGGCAAAACGATAACAGATGACAAAGAAAAGGCAGAGGTGCTCAATTCCTACTTTGGCTCAGTCTTCTCCCAAAAGAGGGTCTATGAACCCCCTGGCAAGGCAAAGTACAAACTGAAGGGGCAGGATTGCAGCTTGAGATCGATAGACATATGGTCAAGGAACACCTAATTACTTTGAATGAGTTCAAATCTCCAGGGCCAGATGAACTGCATCCTAGAGTAATAAAGGAACTGGCAGAAGAACTCTCAGAACCACTATCAATTCTCTTTGAGAAATCATGGAGGATGGGGGAAGTGCCAGATGACTGGAGGAGGGCTCATGTTGTCCCTATCTTCAAAAAGGGTAAAAAGGAGGAACCTGGGAACTACAGACCAGTCAGTCTGACATCAGTCCCTGGGAAAATTCTGGAGCAGATGATAAAGCCATCCATCTGGAAGCACCTTGAAAACAATGCCATGATTACTCGAAGCCAACATGGATTTGTCAAAAACAAGTCCTGCCAGACAAATCTGATCTCATTTTTTGATCAAGTAACCTCCCTTGTGGATCGTGGGAATTCTGTAGACATCATATACCTCCACTTCAGCAAAGCTTTCGACAAAGTGCCCCATGATCTCCTGATGAGCAAACTAGCTCAAAGTGGGCTAGGTGAAACAACGATCCGGTGGATCCACACTTGGCTACAGAATTGGACTCAAAGAGTGCTTATCAATGGGACCTTCTCAAACTGGGGAGAGGTAACAAGTGGGGTACCGCAGGGCTCAGTCCTGGGCCCAGTGCTCTTCAACATTTTTATTAATGACTTGGAGGAGGAGGTGCAGGGAATGCTGATCAAATGTGCAGATGACACAAAATTGGGTGGGATAGCTAATACTTTGGAAGACAGAAACAAAATTCAAAGTGATCTGGGTAGACTGGAGCGCTGGGCAGAAAACAACAGAATGACATTTAGTAGGGATAAATGCCAAGTTCTGCACCTAGGAAAAAGAAACCAAATGCACAGTTACAAGATGGGGGATACGTGGCTCAACAACACTACAAGCGAGAAGGATCTTGGAATTGTTGTTGATCACAAGCTGAATATGAGCCAACCATGTGATGTGGCTGCAAAAAAGGCAAATGCTCTTTTGGGCTGCATTAATAGAAGCATAGCTTCCAAATCTCAGGAAGTAGTAGTTCCCCTCTACTCAGCACTGGTTAGGCCTCATCTGGAGTACTGTGTCCAGTTCTGGGCAGCACACTTTAACAAGGATGCAGACAAACTGAAGAGGGTTCAGAGGAGGGCAACAAAAATGATCAGGGGACTGGAAACAAAGCCCTATGAAGAGAGACTGAAAGAACTGGGCATGTTTAGCCTTGAGAAGAGAAGACTGAGGGGAGATAGGACAGTGCTCTTCAAGTACTTGAAAGGTTGTCACAGAGAGGAAGGCCAGGATTTCTTCTTGATCATCCCAGAGTGCAGGACATGGAATAATGGGCTCAAGTTACAGGAAGCCAGGTTCTGGCTGAACATCAGGAAAAACTTCCTGACTGTTAGAGCAATACGACAATGGAACCAATTACCTAGGGAGGTGGTGGGCTCTCCCACACTGGAGGCGTTCAAGCCAAGGCTGGACAGCCATCTGTCAGGGATGCTCTGATTTGGATTCCTGCATTGAGCAGGGGGGTGGACTCGATGGCCTTGTAGGCCGCTTCCAGCCCTACTATTCTATGATTCTGTGAGCAGTCCCTGAGGATATGCAGTGTGGACACACCCTGGTTTAGAGCATTCAGCTTTTAGTTGGCAGAACATGTGATGGCTGCAAGTGACCCTCTGAAACCAGGATCTAATGCCCAGTCATGCACCATGTGGTGTCATTTTTCAGTGAACAGGAAAAAAATTAATGGAGGGAAAGTAGGAGTCATTAGAGCACTGCAAATTAGGTCTCAGTTTTTTTTTAATATGCCAAGGCAAAGGAACAATTAAATGGCTGCACATTATAGTCATCGCATAGCTCCTTCCAATGTTGCTTTTTTATAGATGAGCAACAATCAGCACCAGCAAAACCTACCACCCCGTATGCTGACACAACTGTTGCCTGAACTTCAGACGAGCCACAACAACATAATCCCCCTTCCTCACCCCACCCCACACAAGTGTACAGAAATGTGCCAAGTTGAGGTTAATGCTTTGCGCATCTAAGGAAATGGACAGTGTCCACAGAAGCTGATGCCATAATAAATGCGTTAGTCTTTAAGGTGCCACAGGATCCTTTGTTATTTTTGCTGCAACAGAGTAACACAGCTACCCCCTCTGGATATCATATGTATGACTCCTTTTCAATCCTCCCCCACCTTAAACTAGGGCTGTGTAGTGTAGTGGCTAAAGGTACAATCCTATGCATTTTTAGACAGAAAAAAGTCATAAACTCCCAGTATTCCCCAGCCAGTCATGCTTTTTTCCTGTCTGAATATGCAAAGGATTGCGCCCCATAAATTGTGGCTTAATTACAAATCAGGAAGTCCCTGGTTTGAATGTTGTCTCTGCCATGAATTTACTAGGTTGCCTTAGGCAAGCTGCTCTCTCTCAGCCCCTTTTCCCTCCCAGCTGCTATATGGGGGATAATAACACTGACTTACCTTAAAGGGTGGTTGTTAGGATTTCAACTATGCCTGTGAAGTACTTTGAACACTCGAAAATGCAATACAGATCTTAAGATTTATTGATTATTAAATCTTTCTTAGTTATCTAGCTAGCTCTCTGCCCGGAAAGGCCTTACAGAAATACATTAAATAAGGGCACAATCCTATGCATGTTTAGACAGAAAAAAGGCCTACAACTCCAAGCATGTCCCAGCCAACCTTGGCTGGCTGGGGCGTGCTGGGAGCTAAATAATGCATTTTCCTCCTATAGACATTTTATTGCTATCTGCCCAACTTTCCAGATTGAGATCATTTAAATTTTTATCCTGTCCTCACTTTCTCCTAGGGGTTTTTTTTTTAAATCATCTGTGAAAAGACCTTGCCTACCTATCTCCTATTGCTTTCAGAGTATGCTATTTCCATAATTCCTGTGATGACTGATGAACCAGAGCTCCAGTTTGTTGAGCTGACACTGGGAGAGAGCTTTCAATGAACTCTCACTGAAGTAGCAAGCCTATTTTTAACTAGTACTTGACATTGAATCCCCTTTACTTATAAATATCGCTCTTTCTCTAGAATTAATAAACTACTTCAAAAAAAAGTTGCACAAGAAGTAGCAAATCCTGGGAGATTCTTGATATTTTCTGTATTGTGTGTCATCCTGTCTTTCAGTCTCTTCCTGCCATCATCCAGGTTATGACCAGAAATGTGTGTGGATTTTTTTTTACTATTTGCAACTTAGGGCGCATTCCTCATGCTGGCTGGGGCATGCTGGGAGTTGTAGGACTTTTTTCATGCTGGCTGGGGCATGCTGGGAGTTGTAGGACTTTTTTCATGCTGGCTGGGGCATGCTGGGAGTTGTAGGACTTTTTTCTGTCTAAACATGCATAGGATTGCACCCTTAGCATCTCAGTGGCCACCATCCAAACAAAGTCATGACTATGACAAACCACTCTTGATTAAGGAGATCTGCTTATATTGTTTTTATTTACTCTTAAGCATCCACAGAGGGCTATTACTTTGGTCAGAATTGCTGCTGGTGAAGGGATTCTTGGCCTGCATAATTTCCGCAACCCATTTGCCCTAAAAGGCTGCTATTAGCCCTACCAGGGAGAGGGAGAGATATAGGTTGGTACTAATATGGGTAGGGGGGTATATTGGATAAACGGGAGGAGAGTATATAAAAATCACCTCCCTACCATGTTGCTTCCCAGTCAAATTAGCAGCCCTAAGAAGTCTCATGGGTCATGTGGCCCTAAATCATATTGCAACCAATAAGATTTTAGATAATTGCAACCAAGTTGCTTTGCATTGCTTTCAAAATTTCGGTAGGGCAAGCAGCTCTAACCTATGCATGTTTACTCAGAAGTACATCTCCCTGAGTTCGATTAAACTTACTCCCAAATAGGTATACATACAGGGATTACAGCATTAGTCATGATTTAACATGATAGCAAGGAGAGACAAGAAGGCCTTCTTAAATGAACAATGCAAAGAAATCGAGGAAAACAACAGAATGGCAAAGACTAGAGATCTCTTCAGGAAAATCGGAGATCTCAAGGGAACGTTTTGTGCAAAGACGGGCATGATAAAGGACAAAGAAGGCAGGGACCTAACAGAAGTAGATGAGAGTAAGAAGAGGTGGAAAGAATTCACAGAAGAACTATACAGGAAAGATCTGAATGTCCCTGATAGCCATGATAGTGTGGTCACTGAACTTGAGCCGGACATCCTCGAGAGTGAAGTCAAGTGGGCCTTAGGAAGCATTACTAACAACAAAGCTAGTGGAGATGACAGTCTTCCAGCTGAGCTATTTAAAATCCTAAAAGATGATGCTGTTAAAGTGCTGCACTCAATATGCCAACAAATTTGGAACACTCAACAGTGGCCGCAAGACTGGAAGAGGTCAGTTTACATTCCAATTCCAAAGAAGGGCAATGCCAAAGAGTGTTCAAACTACCGCACAATTGCGCTCATTTCACATGCCAGCAAGGTGATGCTCAAAATCCTACAAGCTAAGCTTCAGCAGTATGCGAACCGAGAACTACCGGAAGTACAAGCTGGGTTTCGAAGAGGCAGAGGAACTAGAGATCAA
Source organism: Heloderma suspectum (assembly GCF_057233095.1). Lineage (NCBI taxonomy): Eukaryota > Metazoa > Chordata > Lepidosauria > Squamata > Helodermatidae > Heloderma > Heloderma suspectum. The sequence goes on from NC_139459.1 coordinate 30,923,513, forward strand.
ATCGCCAACATTCGCTGCATCATGGAGAAAGCAAGAGAATTCCAGAAGAACGTCTATTTCTGCTTCATTGACTACGCTAAAGCCTTTGATTGTGTGGATCACAACAAACTCTGGCAAATTCTGAAAGAGATGGAGTACCAGACCACCTTACCTGTCTCCTGAGAAATCTGTACGAGGGTCAAGAAGCAACAGTAAGAACCAGACAAGGAACAACCGATTGGTTCAAAATTGGGAAAGGAGTACGACAAGGCTGCATATTGTCGCCCTACTTATTTAACTTATATGCAGAGTACATCATGAGAAACGCCGGGTTGGATGAATCAGAGGTCGGAATTAAGAGTACTGGGAGAATTATCAACAACCTCAGATATGCAGATGATACCATCCTAATGGCAGAAAGTGAAGAGGATCTAAAGAGCCTCTTGTTGAGGGTGAAAGAGGAGAGTGCAAAAGCTGGTTTGAAACTCAACATTAAAAAAACGAAGATCATGGCATCTGACCCCATCACTTCCTGGCATATGGAAGGGGAAGAAATGGAAGCAGTGACAGATTTTATTTTCTTGGGCTCCAAGATCACTGCAGACGGTGACTGTAGCCATGAAATTAAAAGACGCTTCCTCCTTGGGAGGAAAGCTATGGCAAACCTAGACAGCATAGTAAGAAGCAGAGACATCACCTTGCCGACAAAGGTCCGTCTAATCAAAGCTATGGTTTTCCCAGTAGTAACGTATGGCTGTGAGAGCTGGACTATAAGGAAGGCTGAGCACTGAAGAATTGATGCTTTCGAACTGTGGTGCTGGAGAAGACTCTTACGAGTCCACTGGACTGCAAGGAGGTCAAACCAGTCCATACTAAACGAAATCAACCCTGAGTGCTCATTGGAAGGACAGATACTGAAGCACAAATATTTTGGCCACCTAATGTGAAGAGAAAAACTCTGGAAAAGACCCTGATGCTGGGAAAGACTGAAGGCAAAAGGAGAAGGGGACGGCAGAGGATGAGATGGCTAGATAGCACCACTGATGCAATGAATATGGACTTGAGCACGCTCCGGGAGAGAGCGCAGGACAGGAAGGCCTGGCGTGCTATGGTCCATGGGGTCACAAAGAGTCGGACATGACTGAACGACTGAACAAAAATAAAACTTTGTACAACATTTTGCAGGAAACAGTAGCTACGGTTTTCAACTTCTAATGCTGAACGGAGATAATTTGCCACAGTTAATGTGACAAAAGGAACTACATTAAGTCTGCTCTAAGTTAATCATCACACACACTGATCATATAATATATTTAATTCTTAACCAAAACACTTAAATTCCATGGTGAAGCTCACTTGGTTAGAGCAATATTGGAAATCATCCAGAGAGAACAGGGCATTAGAGGCATTTGTTGTTGTTGTTGTTCAGTCGTTCAGTTGTGTCCGACTCTTCGTGACCCCATGGACCACAGCACGCCAGGCCTTCCTGTCCTGCGCTCTCTCCCGGAGCGTGCTCAAGTTCATATTCATTGCATCGGTGATGCTATCTAGCCATCTCATCTTCTGCCGTCCCCTTCTCCTTTTGCCGTCAGTCTTTCCCAGCATCAGGGTCTTTTCCAGAGAATTTTCTCTTCGCATTAGGTGGCCAAAATATTTGAGCTTCAGTTTCAGTATCTGTCCTTCCAATGAGCACTCAGGGTTGATTTCCTTTAGGATTGACTGATTTGACCTCCTTGCAGTCCAGGAGACTTGTAAGAGTCTTCTCCAGCACCACAGTTCGAAGGCATCAATTCTTCGGCGCTCAGCCTTCCTTATACTCCAGCTCTCACAGCCATACATTACTACTGGGAAAACCATAGCTTTGATTAGACGGACCTTTGTCGGCAAGGTGACGTCTCTGCTTCTTACTATGCTGTCTAGGTTTGCCATAGCTTTCCTCCCAAGGAGCATTAGAGGCATAGGTATTCACAAGTTCTCCAGAAACATTCCTGTATTCATCTCCTCGAATGGAGTTCAACATTTAGGACCCGAACCAATGGGTTCAAATAATAAGAAAAGGGATTTAGACTAAAAAAAAGGAAGAAGTTCCTGATGGTTCAAGCTGCTCAACTGCCCCAGAAGGTAGTAGAATCTCCTTCATTAGAGGTTTTTAAGTAGAGGTTGGACGGCCACCTCTGAGGGATGTTGTAGTACTGGATTTCCTGTGTTGGCAGGGGGCTGGACTAGATGACTTTTGAGGTCCCATCCAACTCTATAACAAGCTATGGTGAGAAGAGGAAATGGCAGGAAAATCAGCTAGGCCAGCAAGGAAGGAAGTATCTCAACAACACTAGGACAAAGAGGCTCACGTCATATTCCCTGACTCCTGTAAAAGCTTCCAGGACAGGCTTTCTTACTAGTAGAGAGTAGAATATTGGATGAGAGTAGACCTTGATTCTCATCCACTTTCAGCTGTGACCTTGGGCCAGTCACCATCTCTCAGCCTAATCTACAGCACAAGGTGGTTGTGAGGATAAAAGGCGGGGAGTGTCAGGGAGAGAATCATGTATGCTGCATTGAGCTCTTTGGGGGAAAGGATTATAAATGTAGTTAAACTAGGAAGATCTTGCTTCTTGCTGTGCTAGCTACAGATGGCCTTTCTTGTTACAGGAACCATATCTGATCATTAACTTTGGGTAGTCTTGAACAGCATGTTTACTTTTAATAGGAAAAATTGCTATATAATCACATGTAAACATGGTGAAGAGATTGGAGCTAAAACTATAGTACTGCAGCTGACAACCAAAACATGACCATTCATGTCTAATACAACTAAGAACAGGATTTGCATGATTCTAAAATTAAGATTCAAAGTACTTTGCCTATTCCCACACTCCTCATGTAACACGGTGGATGTGTTACAAACTGCATATAACCTCTATGGTGCAAGCTCATTTGTGAAGAGGGTGAGGTTAATCTGTTGGGTTCTTAGAAAAAATGCAGAAAAGTGAAGACAGCTGCAGAAGAACTGTTATTTCCTAAGAGAGATCATTCCAAGCTCTCCTATTTCAGGTGACATATTTGAAGCTGCTGCCTTATATCGGCCCAGTTGGCACACAACGATAACAACATTTAAAAAATAAAATAAAAATCTGGGTTATCATGAACCAGGCAATGCTCTTGCTACAAGCAGGAGCAGCTAAACAAACCTTCTGTCTATGGTTTGGTTAGCGTTACATGCAGACCAGGAACGCTGGCTTGTCTCTCTCCTGACAAGCTAGAGAAAGAACCCAACAACACACCATGGGTTCTTCCTGTGGCTTGTCAGAGAGAAAAGCCAGGGTTCCAGGTTTGCACATAACGTGTCACTAACCAAACCATGGATGGAAGGTCCATGGTTTCTTCAGCAGCGCCTGTGTGCAGTGGGAGGAATCAGGCAGCATGCACGAGCATGCTACCTCCTTCACAATAACCCTGAGTTAAAAAAAAAATCTGGGTTATTGTTCTATACAAACTGGGCCTCTGAGTCAGAACATTGATTCATCTTGCCCAGATTGCCTATTCTGGCTGAGGCTCTCCAAGGTCTCAGACAGAGAGGTCTTCTGCATACAAAGCATGTTTTTGACCGCTGACTTATGTAGATCCGCTCCTAAGAGCGCAGTCGTATGGGGATGGCGGGAACTTGGAGGCTGATGGCCATCCAATGCAGAGTGGGAGGAGCCTCCGCACTCCTCCCACTCTGCATTTCAGCTAGACATCTTCTCTGCTACCTGCGTGGGGGAGGGGAGTTCGGACTCCTGGGTCTGGGGTCAGAGCACTGACTCCAACCTCAGATCCAGGAATCCAGACTATCCTATGGCCTCCTAGATGCACCTCTAGATCTAAGTAGAGGTGCATGCAAAGTTTTGAAGAATACTAACAGCTCCCACAAGGAGAATATTTTCGTTATATGGTTGTCCTCATAGGATCATTGAATTAGAAACACCGAATTTTAGAATTGGAAGGGCATTTGTGTCATCTTGCCCAACTCAATTCCTGCTCAATACAGGAATCTCTGGGCAATCATCCATAAAATTTTGGATTTGCTGAACACATTGCTGCTATCTAGTGGCCTCTCAATAATATAACTGCAAGAACAAAACTTTTCTACTCAGACTTTTCTAAGAGGTCTTTCCCGGTAGCTGGCAGGATGAGTTAAACAGTGAGAGAGGCCCCTCTAGTACCATTCACTATCCCTATGTTAGCTCCACAATGAGGAGGTTTTTCTGGGGCACAACCATAGGACTGAATGACATGAGAGTTCAAGTTTTTTATTCTGGACTTGGTAGTGCAACATGATGATGAAGAAGAAAAAAATAATTCACTACCATGTTGAGATATCCACCAGCAGGCATGGGGTTGCTTTAGAACCCAAGATGCTTGGTGGGGATAAAACAGGCTAGATGGGACGGCATTACAGTTGAACTTATCATGCTGTGATAAGTTTGCAAGGCACTTTGAAGATAAAGTCACTCAGATTCGTCATGAATTGGACACCACGATTAATGCAGTTCCAGTGGTAAAGGCATTCAGAGCACCGTCTGGTCCAGTTTTATTGGATGAGTTTCAGTTACTGAGGCCTGAGGATGTGGACAAGGTGCTTGGCCAAGTCCGATCGACCACTTGTGTGCTTGACCCTTGCCCTTCATGGCTTATTAAATAAAACAAGGAGGGAAGGTCTGGCTGGGTCCAGGAGGTTGTAAATTCCTCCCTGAGAGAGGGAGTGATGCCTGCCGCTTTAAAAGAGGCGGTAATTAGACCACTCCTGAAAAAGCCTAACCTGGACCCAGAGGATGTTAACAATTATAGGCCAGTGGCCAACATCCCCTTCCTGGGCAAGGTGCTTGAGCGAGTGGTTGTAGGACAGCTCCAGGCACTGTTGAATGAAACGGATTATCTAGATCCATTTCAATCGGGTTTCAGGCCTGGTTTTGGAACGGAAACTGCCTTGGTCGCACTGTGGGATGACCTCTGCCAGGAGAGGGACAGGGGGAGTGCAACCCTGTTGATTCTTCTGGACCTCTCAGCGGCTTTTGATTTTTATTATTGCATTTATTATTGCATTTATATCCCACCTTTTTTCCTCTTGCAAGGAACCCAAGGCGGCTTACATTATCCTCCTCCTCTCCATTTTATCCTCACAACAACAACCCTGTGAGGTAGGTTGGGCTGAGAGTGTGTGATTGGCCCAAAGTCACCCAGTGAGCTTCCATGGCCAAGTGGGGACTAGAACCCGGATCTCCCGGCTCCCAGTCCAGCACTCTTGCCACTACACCATCGACCATGGTATCCTTCTGGATAGGTTGTCTGGGTTGGGAGTTGGAGGCACTGCACTACAGTGGTTCCGCTCCTACTTGGATGGCCGATTCCAGAAGGTGGTGCTGGGGGATTATTGCTCTGTGCCATGGCAATTGTGCCATGGGGTTCCACAGGGCTCTATTTTATCCCCTATGCGGTTTAACATCTACATGAAACCGCTGGGGGAGGTTATCCGGAGGTGTGGGCTGAGGTGCCATCAATATGCGGATGACACCCAGCTCTACCTCTCTTTCTCATCAAATCCAGGTGAGGCAGTGGCTGTTCTGAATCAGTGCCTGGGCACGGTAATGGACTGGATGAGGGCCAATAAACTGAAACTCAATCCAGACAAGACGGAGGTACTGTTAGTGGGTGGTTCGTCTGCCCAGCTAGGTGATATTCAACCTGTTCTGGAGGGGGTTGCACTCCCCCTAAAGGATCATGTTCGTAGTTTGGGGGTGCTCTTGGATCCAGAACTGTCACTTGAGGCACAGGTGAACTCAGTGGCACGGAGCACTTTTTATCAGCTTAGGCTGGTATACCAACTACGCCCTTATCTGGACAGAGATAGCCTAGCTACAGTGACCCATGCTCTACAGTGATCCATGCTCTGATAACTTCTCGTCTGGATTACTGCAATGCGTTATACGTGGGGCTGCCTTTGAAAACGGTCCGGAAACTTCAGCTGGTCCAAAATAGGGCAGCAAGATTGTTAACAGGGACCGGCCTGCGAGCTCATATTACACCAGTACTTTTCCAGCTGCACTGGCCACCAGTCCATTTCCGGGCCCGATTCAAAGTGCTGGTATTAACATTTAAAGCCCTTAACGGCTTGGGGCCAGGTTATCTGAAGGATCGCCTCCTCCCATATGTGCCTGCCCGGACCTTAAGATCATCGTCAGCAGCCCTCCTCCGTGAGCCCCTGCCAAAGGAAGTGAGGCGGGTGGCTACTAGGAGGAGGGCTTTTTCTGCTGTGGCACCCCGGCTCTGGAATGAGCTCCCTAGTGAGGTTCGCCTGGCACCTACATTGTATTCCTTTCAGCGCCAGGTGAAGACCGTTTTATTCTCCCAGGCATTTTAGCATTTTAGCTTTCTGAACTTTTAGCTTTGCTGTTTTAAATCTGTATTTTAAACTCCTGCACTGCTGCTAGGGTTTATTGTGGTTGCATTGTTATATTGTGGCTTTAATGTTCTATATATTTTAAATTGTTTTCTTGTATGCTGTTTGGTTTTAATTTTTGTGAACCGCCCAGAGAGCTTCAGCTATTGGGCGGTATAGAAATGAAATGAAATGAATAAATGAATGAATGAATAAATAAATAAATTGAAAATATAAGTGATAAGTGGAAAAGTTAAGTGCACTTTTTCAGCACACCACTTTTCTGCTTCAAATTGCATCCTCCCAATACCTCTTCACAACAGAAAAGGTATGTGGGTTAAGTCTGTAAACTCAATTGTCTAACTTGATATTCTATGTAAACCCCTGTGTGAACGTTTTAGACAGAAAAAGGCACTGGCCTACAAATTCAGACCTGTAAATATCAAATCAAATACTCTTTATTCCAGTCATTTAGACCCGTTCAAGTTAAAATACACAGGCTACAGTTTCTTCAGTTTAACTAATACAGTCAAACATGGCTCTTGTTCTCATGGTGATTAAAAAGAAATTAGCCACTTGTTCAGCGACATGTGGGATTTTATCTGAGACAGTTGATTACCAGTCTTTCATCTGGATGGCCTGGGAAGTTAATCAGAAGAGGATAAACTATGTGGTGTCTCAAATCAGAGTAGAAATTACAATATAAAAGTAGGTGCGTCAAAGTTTCAGGGACTCCTGTTTTGCGTGGACACAATCTGGTTTGAAGTGGAGTTTTAAGAAATATGCCCTGGAGCACTACTGCTGGTAGAACATGTAGTCTTGTTAGTATAAAAGCTATACAAGCTTGTACATTCCTAAGAGATGTCAAATAAGAAGGTGAGATACCTTAACTGGGCAGAAACCCATGGGCCACTGGGGAACAAGTTCTGTTCGCCAGAGAGTACAGATCTTGTCTTTCAGATAATCTCCGGATCAGAACTTTGGAGGCTTGATGTTGCTCAAGCATTAGAAGGGATTCAAATGAAACACCAATTGAGCTTATTTTACGTGAAATTATATGGAACCATTTACTACACTGTTCTGTTAATCATTAAGCAACCCAGTTGTGCTCAAATCAATGCATTTCCCTCCCCCACCTGGCCAAGATACTCCGTTTCTTGGCACCACTAAAAAATCTATGAAACATATTATTTTCAAAACTTGCTATGACATTTTTCGTTACTAACACTGTAGCCATTTAGCTTGTCCAGACATGTTTCCTGCATAGAGAACATGGAGACGCCAGGAACCCTTGAATATTGAACCCCAGAAAGGCTGTAAGCCGAGTCATGCCTACATACTTTTAAAATGAACTAGAAAGGGAGAGCCTGCTATAGCTCCTGCGAATGTAAGAAAAGATGCAGCTGTGGTAAAGAACATACCTGTAGACATTTTTACAGAATTCCTGGAAAATTTGAGGAGGCTGTAAGCAGCCTGTTAAAACAATGAAGACCATCTGCAATAAGCAGTTCAATAAAACGTTAAGGAAGAAAGGAACTTTACATCTATATAGATGTACTGCCAAATAAGTTACAACTGCAGTTTTCACAGAGCTATATATAGATTTTAAATATAAAAACAAGTGCTCTGCAGAAGGAAAGAAAGGTGTTTCTAAGCAAGACTAATACCAAACTAACAAAAGTGTGTGTGGGGCGGGGGGTAGCAGTTGGATCCTGACAGTCTGTGTAGTCCCTTGCTTGATCTGTGGCTTCTACATCTCAGTGTAGGGATTAATGATACAGGGGCAAGCATAGTTTTTGGGAAACCCTAGCAAGCATTTTAAATGTGTCTAGGGTGAAGGACCAGATTGCAGGTAAACTTGTATTAAGTTTTAAACATAAAAACAAGTGTTCTACAGGAAGAAAGAAAAAGGGTGGGGTGCTGCTAGACAGCTTAATATAAAATGCTTTTTTGACTGGGAAACCTCCTTTTCTGTCTCCATAAGGCTTGCCCCTAGTAGCTCTGTGAAAACTGCAATGGTAACTTTTGTGGCAGTACACCTATATAGATGTAAAGTTCCTTTCTTAAAGTTTTATTGAACTGCTTATTGTGGATGGTCTTCATTGTTTTAACAGCTTACAGCCTCAAATTTTCCAGGAATTCTGTAAAAATGTCTACAGGTATGTTCTTTGCCACAGCTGCATCTTTTCTTCTTAGATTTGCAGGAGCTATAGCAGGCTCTCCCTTTCTAGTTCTTTTTAAAAGTGTAGGCATGACTCAGCTTACAGCCTTTCTGGGGTTCAATATTCAAGAGTGCCTGGCATCCCCATGTTCTCTATGCAGGAAACATGTCTGGATTAGCTAAATGGCTACATTAATCGAATCTGACTGCCCCTGCTTTTAATTGGTTGGTAGGAAAGGTTGTTGGGGGGGAGGGGACTGTCCCTATTGGTCAGTGGGGTGGGGTGTGACCTTACAGGGCCACCTGGGCCCTGCACATGCCAGGGGGCTAAAACCTCTTCCTATTGGCCCACGGTGGCATAAGAAGTTCATAGAGGGGTCACATGACCCCTCTGGGCCAATCTGGGGAGGGTTTGGAAATGGCCCTTTGGGCCATTTCCCCACCTGTACTTGTTAGGGCTCTAAAACCTCACCTGATTAGTCCATGGTAGCATGACAAGTTCGTAGAGGGGTCACATGGCCCCTCTCAAGTGACCCTGAAGGTCATATGACCTGGCCAGCTGATTGCTCCTTCTGGGGCAGGCCTTCCCGAGGTGCGACTTCCAGCTAGGGTGGGAGTTCCGGTCTCCAAAGGGGGCAGGGCACCTGTCATTTTTGAAAGGGGGCGTGGCTTAGAGCTTGATGTGGGTACCGCTGTTTCACCCCTTCCATCAACCGGATTCTCGTGCAAAAGACATACCCTCATAGTGTATGCCTATACATGTCTACTCAAAAGTAAATCTCATTGATTCCCTGGTGAGATGATATAGGATTACACTGTTAAAAATAAAGAATTCTGAGCCCAGAATTTGTTTTGAGCATCAGAAGTGAATGGAGCTCACAGTTCTTCCATCTTAGAATCTACACTCTTGCTTCCCCCGCCCCTTTTCTTCATTTCAGCAGTGTAATTTGGGTCAGGGAGGTAGATTGTTACCGTTGTTAAACAATTTGGAGACAGAAACCGTCGCTGAATTACGGCAGATTTAGGGGTCATGCTAAGGCTGAGAAAGAGGTTTACAACAACCCTGCAAAGTAGTCCAATATTATCCCCTATTCTAGGTCCGAGATAAGGCAAAGTCTGAGAGAGTAGCATACAACAACCCTGCAATGTAGTCCAGTGCTGTAATCCCCTCCCTGTAGGTTGAGGAAGCATGGCTAAGAAAAAGGCTCTTACAAGACTCTTGCAATATAGCCCACACTTACTATATCAGGTCAGCTGTGGGGCTGAGACTGGTTTGAATTTCTGGCCCCAACCCCCCCCCACACACACACAAAAGACCCTTGAAGCCGCCTCCCAATCAAAATCCAGGGCTCAACTGCACGCAAAAGCGTGGTGTCCCATTGCGTTGCATGCAGATACATTGCACTTTCACGCCTGCAATCCTATACGCGTACCTGCAAGAAAGTTCTTTTGAACTCAGTGGGACTTAGTTCTGAGTAGCCATGTATAGGATTGCACTGTAAATTTTTAAAAACGAAAAAAAAAATAAAATCACAAGAAGTAAGACCCATGCTGGGAAGCAGAAGAACTCGTGTCTTCGCAGCAACTTTCTGGTTTTTTGCTACGCTATCTCAAGGACCATCCAATCCTGAATTTCTTCATTGAGTTCGAGAGACAACTCGGGTTTCCTTCCTAAAGAAGGGGGGGACCCGGAAACTAGGGTGAGCTGTCACTCTACCCTTTTCCTATCTCTTGTGGCTGCTACCCCGCCCCCATTTAGGGACGCCGCAGCGGGAGGCTTTTCTCTCTTCTATACACCCCCTGCGCGGATAGGGCACGTCACGTGACGGGGGAGGGGCCGGGGAGAGTGGTCACGTGACAGAGCCAGCGGGGGAGGCCACGTGACGCCAGGAAGTGTGCGGAGGCGGCGTTCCTTATGGCTGGGGCTGGTTTTGCTGCTTGCCTGCAGCAGCGGCTTGCGGGACTCCAAGAGAGACTGCACCGCTGGAGACAAGGCGAAGACTCCGCCGGTAAGAGGGGCCACTCGGCCCCGGTGCGCTGCCTTGCCGTAGCCTCCCGTATTGGTAGTGGTCCAACTCGGCGCTGCCCTCTCCCAAAGCATCCGTCCCATTCGGAGTTTTGGGTCAGACCTTGGGTTGAATCCAGTTTTAGCCATACTTGCAGTAGACCCATTAAAATCAGTGGGTTGTGTAAGTTAGTCATAACTAGCTCAAGACTGGATCCAACCCCAGTCTGTTTTCCATTCCAGGGAACAGGTTTCGGACAAGTGTTTTGGACTACAAGTCTTGTTATCCCTGGCCATGCTGGCTGGGGTCGATGGGAGTTGTAGTTCATAACATCTGGAGGGCACCACTTTGAGGAAGGCTGGGCTGGGGCAAGATGCACTGGGTGGATCTGCCTCCTTGGTGCTCTCACGGTGGCCTATTTGTAGTGATGTCCACCAATTTGGATGGCTTTAAAAAGGGGCTGGACAAATTCCTGGAGGAGAAGGCTATCAATGGCTACTAGTCCAGATGGCTATGTGTTCTCTCCAGTATCGGAGGCAGTATGCCTGTGTACATCAGTTGCTGGGGAGGTGCTTTTGCACTCATGTCCTGCTTATGGGAAAGACTGAAGGCAAAAGGAGAAGGGGACGGCAGAGGATGAGATGGCTAGATAGCATCACGGATGCAATGAATATGAACTTGAGCACGCTCCGGGAGAGAGCGCAGGACAGGAAGGCCTGGCGTGCTATGGTCCATGGGGTCACGAAGAGTCGGACACGACTGAACGACTGAACAACAACAACAACAAACCTGCTTATGGGTTTCCCTTGTGCAGCTGGTTGGCCGCTTTGTGTATGGAATGCTGGATTAGATGGACCATCTGATGCAGCATGGTTCTTCTTATGCCATGGTGTGAGATTTCTTGCTCTGTTCATGGGGTCAAGCCATGCTTGACTTTAAAGATGTAGCTGCTAGTGGTGTGTCTGCTTTTTCCGTTTTTTAAACTCAGAAGTGCAGGGGACCTGGACTGGGTTGGGGTTAGGGGGCATTAACCCTTTGTCCTCTGCTGTGGTCCTGATCTGGATTGGGAAACCTGCACTTGCAACTGACGTTGCTGAAAAGTGACCCATTGGAACAAATGCACCACTGCCCAGAATGAGAAAGTTAGGTAAGTGGAGGCTGCTGCTGCTCCTGTCTCTTTCTGCAGCTCATACACTTGGAGTGGGCAAGTGGACAAGCAGCAACAGTGGGGAGGAGGAGGAGAGGAACAGGGCCAGTGGGCTCTGGGGATCTCAGTGGACCCTTTGCTGGGGTATGGGGATCAGCGAGTGCCCTGTAGTGCCAACTCTTGACTCCAGCCCTGCTCTGAGTCTAAGTAGAACCAAAGCCTACCCTGTGCAAGTGTAGGTTTCAGGATGATCAAAGACTCTGCAGCTCTCCTTTTAGGAATTAATTGCCTTTCTCTACTCCTCGCTCTCATTCATTGCTTCATGGATCTCTAGCTTCCATCCTTCTATTCTTTCTCCCACACCTTAAGAACATAAGAAGAGTCCTGCTAGATCAGACTGACAACCTATCTAGTACAGCATCCTCTTTCCTGCTGTGGCCAACCAGATGCCTCTGGGGAGCTCACAAGCAGGACATGAGGGCAATAGCCTGCTGCCACTGTTTTTCCCCACTGCTGGGTTTATGGGATAGAGACTTTCCTGATGGGCATGGAAAGAATGCTGCAGTATATTGGTTGCATGGTTAATTTAGTTCTGTTTTAATGAGGTCTTTGGTCTCCCCTCATCAACAGATGACTTCTTAATGCAGGCTTCCACTACACTGGAAAGTCTGACCGAACTTTCTGAGGAACCCAGAGAAAATTCCACACTTCCCAGGCTTGTGCAACTTTATACACAGGTATTGTGCAGTAATGCATTTTCAGCATCTTATGCTACAATTCCAAGCTTGCTTCTCATTGAAGTCAAAACCTACTAACCATCCTCTCATTGGGGCATGAGAGAGATTTTCTTATTGAAAGAGTAATTGCAGAGTATGAAATGAATGCTTTTACAATTGACTTGAATCGTGATGTCAACTGTGTTGAACTGGAATGGAGTAAAAATGAATGGCACCGGGAATAAAACTTAGGTGTGGACAGCCCAGTCCATGAACCAATTTACGTTGGCCAATTGATATCTGTTGATTGAGCTGAGGTTGTCAAACTTGGTGACAGAACTGAAAAATGAATTTGATGGTTTGTCGTTGCAATTGTGCTCCTGTTGGCTTCATTTGCTTAAAGCTGCTTAACGTGCACATTTTCTGCCTTGATCTGCAAGTGAACAGAGCAATTTCACCATTCAATAGTGCAGGTGGGGAGTCCTCCTTGCCAAAAATGCCTGGAGCAGGGCGAAGTCCACCCTCCACCAAGGACCACTGGGGCAACAAGGTCCTTGGGAGGGCTTACCTTGCCCTTCAGCCTATTTCCAGCAGGGGAACTTTTTCTTGCCCTGTGTAAAAGAATTGAGAAATTGCTCTACTTGCTTGCATGGGGACTGGGAGAGAGAGAGGGAAGAAGGAGCCAGGGGGAGAGAAGGGGATGAGAGAGAGTAGCACATGCACAGGGTACACATTCATGCTTACACACGGACACAACTAACATTTTTGTGATTGGCCCTCCATCCCACTACAGCAGCTAATTTGTGGTGGTACCCAGGGGGTACCCAGGGCACTTTTTCAAAATGCCAAACATGCACAGGGGTCCAAAATGGTTGGAGACCCTGATATAGATCACTTGTGTTTTTGACTTACTTTGTGGGTTGACTGTTATCTTTCTAAAAAAAACAATCACAGGAATTAAAATAGCAACAATAATCACTGTTAGATTTGTTCAGATTGCTTTCCCGCCAGACTGCCCCAACTGACTGTATGACTTGAGTAAGTGGTTGATAAACACAGCCATACTTTCTAACGCTAATCGTTGCCGCCACATAGTGCTAGCACCAAGAGGGAAGCTGCCTTTTATCAGGCCAGACCATGATGCCGTTCGCAAACAACAGTGGCAAATTGTGGGTTAATTAACCCACAATTCGCCAGGGTGCGTGCTGCTTCCACTTTGAATAATCAACCTCTGATCAGCCCAATCATAGGTTGATTTGTGATGTGTGAACCAATTATTGGTTAATTGAGGGTTAAACAGCCCGCAGTTAACCTGCAATTAGTTCTTAGATTAACTGTGCATTAATTCACAATTTAGTGCCATTCCATGCAAAAATTTGTTGATCTAGCCCAGCCTTCTCCAGCCTGGTACCTTCTAGGTTTTTTTGGACTACAACTCTGATAATCCTTTATGGTTGACCATGCTGGCTACGGCTGATAGAAGGTGCAGCCCAGAGCAGCTGGAGAGCACCAGTTTGCGGAAGGCTGACTGTCCACTCTGACTGGTAGCAGCTCTCCAGAGTTTTTTTTTTACCACTTGCTATCTAATCCTTGTTTTAACTGGAGATACCAGAGACTGAACTTGAGACCTTCTGCAGACAAAACATGTGTTATACCATTAAGTTATGGCCTCTTCCAGAAGAGCCTTAAAGCTGATGAGTTGGTGCAAGGAATCTGATCAGAATGGCATGACAGTGCAGAGAATGACCAGCCCATTACACAAGCATCTGCAAGAGTGTGCTTAATTTCAGAATACTGAAAAAGGGATATCAGGAGGACTCCCTGGCCCAGAAAGCATCTAGGAAGCCCTGAGCTATAATTCTAAGCATATGATAGGTAGTGGTTACTGAGTGTTGAGGTATTTTGGACCTTCTCGATGACGCTTTTATTTCTTATTTCTATATTCCAAGATGCAGGCCAGGTCTTGGAAAAAAGAGTCCAGGATGCAGGCCTGTGAGCCCTCATTCAAACAGAGTCCAGCCCATAGTTGAGCTTAGTAAACCCATCCTTAGCACTGTGTTTTTAGGAATCCTTGGGTATGGAAGAAGGGGAAGTGGAGAGAAGGTTGCACTCAGCCCCAGGCCTAAAACCCACCTTTGCTTAGTGCAGGTCTTGCCATGACAAGGTGAGGTCTTGCCATGACTAAGCACTTTGCAATTTACAGAACTTGTATTCTTCCACCTTTCTAAAGGCTGTGCTGGATATCACATACTTCGAAGAAAACCAGCTTGTCGATGAAGAATTTCCAGAAGAGTCTTCATTGTGGAAAGTTGAGGATCTAATTCATGTACTTTCAGAGCCGGAAATCTTGGTTAATGAAAGTGGTGCTTCCCAAGAAGTGAGTACTAAACCTGAGCCACAATGGCTCTGTCAGGGTTTCGCCTATGACCTGGACCCCCTGAGCAACTCCTTAAAGATCTCTTGCCTCCTTACGAGTCCCACCTTCCTTCTTTTAAACTTCGCCTTCTCAGTAACGTTGTTACAAAAATTGTGTTCTTTCCCTGGTAGACTTTCCAATTTGTTTACCAAGAACGAGAGGAGGCAGAGATCTGGTCCAACATGATTTTATTCTGCAGAATAAGGCAACCTTTGGGGCTAACGCTCCAACAAAGGTCACAATCAAGTAATGTGATCCAGAGACTTATATACACAGTCTCTGGGGGCTGTCTTACGCCTGCTCTCTACTAACTTCTTTGTCTAGCTGGCACAAACAACACCCCTCAACACTCAAGCATGTGCAGAGAGACAGCAGAGAGATAGTCACGTACTCTTGCATACTACATTCTTGACATTCCTCAGTCTCTGATAAGGCGCTGTGTCTTTGCCAACATGGCAGTTTTATACAGAGGTACATAGAACACACACAAAAATTTAGCTACATAGAACAACCTAAGCTAAACTAGACATATTAAAGCTGAAATTTCTATAACAACATGGGGTTTAGGCTGTAGACATGGGGTGACTCACACTCT
Source organism: Heloderma suspectum (assembly GCF_057233095.1). NCBI lineage: Eukaryota > Metazoa > Chordata > Lepidosauria > Squamata > Helodermatidae > Heloderma > Heloderma suspectum. The sequence goes on from NC_139459.1 coordinate 30,938,948, forward strand.
AGACACAGGCTTTAACCACAACAGTTTAGTGGTGAATTAAAGCAAACAAGCTACAACTAAAGATATTTACACAAAGGGCTGAGTGATAGAAAAGGCATTAAAAGAAAACAAAAGTTGCAAAATGCAAGTTCCTTTACCCTAGCTGTCCTTAGACTTTTCTAGGCTGCTTCTTCCTGCTCACTCTTCAGACTTCGGGCTCTGGCTATGTCACTCTCGCTGTGGCTGCAGCCTAGTCTTTCTGGCCCTTACTGGCTCTCTCACTGTCTTTATATGCCCTCCTCCTTCAAAACCAAAGGTATTGCTTCAAACCTGAAGAAAGGAAACTTAAGTGGAGAGATGAAAGTGACATTTAACCAGAGAAATGAAACTACTCTTCTCAGGGTTACCCCCTCCCAGCAGAAAACTCCAGGCCTCTAAGCCTGACCGTTTTTCCCTTTGCCTCCCTAGGCCTCAAACCTTCACAGGCTTTTTTTTTTTTTTTTAAATCTCATGTGCAGTAGAAAAAAATCCAAACAAAAATAAACCCGTTCCATCCTCAAGTGACCTCCCTCAATTTCTCATTCCTATTCTCCTTGTCTTGAATTTTGCAACATGTGGCCCAACAGCTGGCCTTAGTCCTCATTTTATGCAGGTGGCAGTGTGGGGGCAGGGTGTGGAGGGGGAGTAGCAGAAAGAGAGAGAAAGGGGAGGGCAGAGAGAGAGATAAAATGTGTGCCCTGCATGCTTTTAGCACTGGTCCTGCCCACCTCCAGCTCTGGTCCCACCACCTGCAATGGGGCCCCTGATAGATGATGCCCAAAGGAATGTGGCCCGTGAAAGAAAAATGGTTCCCCACTCCTGCTCTATAAGAACAATCATTTGAAACAACCAGGCTTTCTGTATCTTGTGAACCTAGTCCCTGTAAGTATAGCATGCATCCATTTTAAAAATCTGATTTGCTTCATGCCATTAGGCATTCCCATTAGCAGGCATGAAACTATCAGTAGGTCCCAAATACGTTATGTTTATCTCTCTTATTCAAGGCCCAAGCGTTGTAACTGATGGGCGGGTCTTTTTTCTTCCTCTTTTTTTTAGCCATTCACAGTGCTTAGTACAGAATTGCTGGAATGTCTTTATTGGAGAAGAGGAGCCTTGATCTACATGTTTTGTCACACGGTTAAAGGAAGGAAAGAATGGTTAATGAAGAAGACAAATTTGCTTAAAAAGGTACTGCCCCTTAGGTTTAAAAAACAGCTGCAATAAAACAGGCTGCTCCTGTAAAGGCAACTGTGAGAAATGTATGTCTGCTTGGAAGTAAAGTAAAGGAGGTATAGGATTACAGCCTGCATTCCCTGGAACAAATCAGAATAATGGTCAAACTACACATTACGTTAATTATATAATGTGCAGCTGGCCATTCTCCTAGTTTCTTTCAGCCTTGATGGGACCACCATGCACCGGGAGGAGAGTGTTGAACCTCCCCCCACAGCTTCTTGTATCCTGATCTTCGCTGCCACCGTTTAAAAAACAAACAAAAAAACTCACTTGGCATCAATGTTGACAGGGTGGGGGAGAAAGACAGAGAGATCAGGAAGCAAGTGCAGGGGGAGGAACTTTTAAACCTTCCAGTTTGCAGTCGTCCTGATCTGGATCAGGGCTGCATGCTCTTGTTCCTAAAGAAGGAGAGGGAGTCAGCTAAGTGCTACATAATCAGTGCAACATGTAGTTTGACCCTGAAGCTTGTGGAAATTGAGCAGTAAAAACTCCCCAGATGATATGTCCAGTGCTAAATGAGTTGACAGTTCTGCAAACTTGGTAAACCTAGAGGGTTTAGGATCGTATAAATACTGCACTTCTTGTTCCTATTGACTCTGGAGAGGTATTGTACGGGTACAGTGGGATGCAGAACATATGGGATTACTAGAGTTCTGCCCTGTAGTAATTCCTTCCTTCTCGCCCATCCATTGTTGAGGACTGGAGTCCTCATGCTATCCGTTTGCCAGTGTAGCACTGGCATAGAGAGATTCTACCCAACGGACTCCTTTGCCTTCTTTGTCCTTTTGTAAATCAGTTTTAAATCCAATTACCTGTCTTTGTGAACTACTGCTATAACTCCCCAGTGAAATCATCTTTATGATCATCTCTCTTATCGACTTTGTGAGCACGGACATAGAACTCAGAGGAGCACTAGCTGCATCTTTGGCATGTAGGGCTTGGCATGGGCGAGGAGTGGGGAACCTGTTGTGGCGCAAGAGCCAAGTTCAATTTCAGAGAAACTCTTGGGGCCTGCATTCAGCTGAGTTTGATGTGCAGCATCACTGCTTGACCGGGAGATGGAGCGGCCTCCAACAGCCCAGGAAAGGCCCCCAAGTGGCCTGGGTGGCAGTGCCTGAAGCCAAAATGGCGCCTGCCTGAAAAATAGTGAAGATACAGAGCATGTACTCCTAAGTGTTCTCTCTTCTCCTTCAGTTCCTTAATGAAGGAATCCATTACTTGGTGAAGATGCTTGAATTTAGATGTTCGGATAACCCAGATGAGGAATTCTTGTCTCAGGATGCCGCCGCAGCTAGACTGGTCCATGAAGGTAAATCTTCTGCGTGGTGCTTTTCCCCCATCCCTCTCCTTTTAGTTTGAAGGATTTATGGAAAAGAAACATGACTAGTGGGTGGGAAGGAAGCATTCCCAACTCTGTTACAAAAACAGAGGGGGCATGTCCCATTAGTTGTCTGTCATCTTTTGCATCAGACAAACCTAACAGAAAAGCAAATGGATCCAGTGGATACAGCAGTAAGCTTCTAGTTCTTATCTCAGTTTTCCATGTCACATTAGTAGTTTGTGAGTCTTTAGTCCAGCCTTTCCCAAGCAGGTGTCTTCCAGATGTGTTGGACTACAATACCCATCATTCCCAGCCAGCATGGCCATTGGTGGGTAAAGCACACAGTAAACAGGCACAGCTGTGATTATTTTGTCACATGTTTTTCTTTTAGTTATGAGTGCAAGATCTGATTTTCACATTATCATTAGCTGCTTCTGGTCTCCTTATTTTCAGTCCATCCCTGTAATCTGTTCACACAAGCAGTGAAATGAATAAGCCAGAAATTGAAGGAAAACCAACCTGGGAACTTCTTTGAAAGTGCTGTGCCAAAAAAAATCCCCACTTTTTTTTCTACCATTCTCTTTCAGTTTGAGAGAAAATGAACTGCTTTTGAAAAGAAACTCAGTGCTGAAGAAAATTTGGGAGAAATTCTCATGGCTTGGGTGTGGGGTTCTTGGGCTTACCTTACCTAGGAGGGAGCCAGGCAGTATCCTGTTTTTTATTGTACAATCATCTCTCTGGCCTGTAGCCTCCTCAGCTTCCCACAATTGAATTAAAGCCCAGGGGAAGGCATCATGAGGTAATTCCTCCCATAGGGCTTTTCCGGATCAAGAAGTGCGGGCAGCCTGGGAGGCTGCACAGCAGTGGAGAGGTGTGTCTGTGTGTTCTCTTTGTATTACACACAACACCCTTGGCTACCTCACCATGATTATGTGAGCTCAAAAACACCAAACACAAAAATTATAAAACACCCTGAGAATGAGGCAGAATTATAGAAGCCTCTTTCATGGGGAAAGGAAATTTGCAGGAAATTCGAGGGCAGATTTTGGCCCAGCACTAGCTTCACCTGTTCTCTGGAGCTAGACACAACACTGTCCCCTGCTCACACCTGCATTGTGGTGGATGCAACATGGGGGCCAGTCTGCCAACACTGTTGGTACTTTTGCCACTTGCACTGGCAGCACAAAAAACTAAAAGCTCTTATGAAAAAAGAAAGAAGCTGTGCTACAACCCCTGCCAATGGTGAGCCCTACCTGTGAGAAATTGTTCAGAATTTTTCCTCACCCTGACATAATTCCGTGAAATTGTTCCCCCCAATTTTTCTGCCCCCCAAAAAAGGTGGAGAATTTTGAGAGGACCATCTGTGCACAGCTCTTTTCTTTGATCAGAAGAAATGCTTCTTAGCCTCTCTGAAGACAGATGTTGCTTCACTCGTAAATTCTCATCCGGGACCCTCTTTATGCTTCTCCCTCCCCTGCTTTGACACATCTGCTGCTGCCCTCCCCGTAGTTTTTTCAAGCTCAACACTTTCTTTGTGGTTTTCAACAAGCATTCTACACTTTGTGCAAAAGGATGTCCTTCCAACAACAAACAGGGCAACACAAACATAGTATGAAAATTGAGTATATATTTGTAAATATGGCTAATTCGGTTGTTTTTAATTTTGGCTGGATTCTGCATACAGCAGGGGTGGCAACATGCTCTCCCTCTGGCTGTTTTTGTGAGCCCTCACTGACCTGAAACTCCCTCATGCCAGGGGGAAAGGCCCCATTTTAAAAGGAAAAATTGGCAGTGCTGTGGCAGAAAGGGGCTATTTTAAATCAATATAGCCCCTTTTTCCACATTGTTGAATTTGGGGGGCTTGGTGGGTGTGTGGCTCCCAGTGGGGGTCCAGGGGACAATGCGGCCCCAAAAAGCTTAGAAGTTGCCCACCGCTGGCCTCCAGTGTGGTCTCAGCTGGGAAATCTATTTTATAATTTGGAAGTGCCAGTTTTATAAATTGGTAGCACCATGGCAAAAGGGGCTATTTTAAAACAATATAGCCCCTTTTCCTGCTGCCACATAGTTGAATTTTGAGGGCTTGGTGGGTGTTGGCCACCAGTGGGGGCCTGGGGGGCAATGTAGCCCCCAAAAGCCTAGAAGTTGCCCACTGCTGGCCAACACTGTGGTCTCAGCTGGGAAGACTAATTTAATTATTTTATCATTTTCACCCAAGATTGGCTGTCAAAGCCATTTACAATTACATTCCACACACAAAAATAGAGATAAATACAGTCTGTTCTATTTAGGGATGTATGCAAATTTCGTTTTTTGCTTGAAGAACATGTGAGCATGTCCTGTTCAAAGCCCCATATACAAACTGAAAATGTTTGCGAATCGTCATACACATACTCGCATTCATCTCACAGTAAATTTTGAGAGATTTGCGCAAATCTTGGGAGACGTGCGCAAATCTCCCATTTGATCACTGCTCCCTTTCCATACATTTCCTGTTCCCACAAAGTGAGCAGCGATCTCAAGCGAGACGATATTTGGAGCATTCTGGCAGCCTTGAACATCATTCATAGAATCATAGAATAGTAGGGTTGGAAGGGGCCTACAAGGCCATCGGGTCCAACCCCCTGCTCAATGCAGGAATCCAAGTCAGAGCATCCCTGACAGGTGGCTGTCCAGCCTCGTCTTGAATGCCTCCAGTGTGGGAGAGCCCACCACCTCCCTAGGGAATTGGTTCCATTGTCGTATTGCTCTAACAGTCAGGAAGTTTTTCCTGATGTTCAGCTGGAATCTGGCTTCCTGTAACTTGAGCCCATTATTCCGTGTCCTGCATGCTGGAATGATCAAGAAAAGATCCTGGCCTTCTTCTCTGTGACAACCTTTCAAGTACTTGAAGAGTGCTATCATATCTCCCCACAGTCTTCTCTTCTCAAGGCTAAATATGCCCAGTTCTTTCAGTCTCTCTTCATAGGGCTTTGTTTCCAGTCCTCTGATCATCTTTGTTGCCCTCCTCCGAACCCTCTCCAGTTTGTCTGCATCCTTCTGAAAGTGTGGTGCCCAGAACTGGACACAGTACTCCAGATGAGGCCTAACCAGTGCTGAGTAGAGGGGAACTACTACTTCCCAGGATTTGTAAGCTATGCTTCTATTAATGCAGCCCAAAATGGCATTTGCCTTTTTTGCAGCCACATCACATGGTTGGCTCATATTCAGCTTGTGATCGACAACAATTCCAAGATCCTTCTCGCTTGTAGTGTTGTTGAGCCACGTATCCCCCATCTTGTAACTGTGCATTTGGTTTCTTTTTCCTAGGTGCAGAACTTGGCATTTATCCCTATTAAATGTCATTCTGTTGTTTTCTGCCCAGCGCTCCAGTCTATCCAGATCACTTTGAATTTTGTTTCTGTCTTCCAAAGTATTAGCTGTCCCGCCCAATTTTGTGTCATCTGTGAATTTGATCAGCATTCCCTGCACCTCCTCCTCCAAGTCATTAATAAAAATGTTGAAGAGCACTGGGCCCAGGACTGAGCCCTGCAGTACCCCACTTGTTACCTCTCCCCAGTTTGAGAAGGTCCCATTGATAAGCACTCTTTGAGTCCGATTCTGTAACCAATTGTGGATCCACCGGATCGTTGTTTCATCTAGCCCACTTTGAGCTAGTTTGCTCATCAGGATATCATGGGGCATTTTGTCGAAAGCTTTGCTGAAGTCGAGGTATATGATGTCTACAGCATTCCCATGGTCTACAAGGGAGGTTACTTGATCAAAAAATGAGATCAGATTCATCTGGCAGGACTTGTTTTTGACAAATCCACGTTGGCTTCGAGTAATCATGGCATTGTTTTCAAGGTGCTTCCAGATGGATTGCTTGATCATCTGCTCCAGAATTTTCCCAGGGACTGATGTCAGACTGACTGGTCTGTAGTTCCCAGGTTCCTCCTTTTTACCCTTTTTGAAGATAGGGACAACATGAGCCCTCCTCCAGTCATCTGGCACTTCCCCCGTCCTCCATGATTTCTCCAAGAGAATAGACAGTGGTTCTGAGAGTTCTTCTGCCAGTTCCTTTATTACTCTAGGATGCAGTTCATCTGGCCCTGGAGATTTGAACTCATTCAAAGTAATTAGGTGTTCCTTGACCATATGTCGATCGATCTCAAGCTGCAATTCTGCCCCTTCAGTCTGCACTTCACCTTTGCCAGAGGGTCATAGACCCTCTTTTGGGAGAAGACTGAGCCAAAGTAGGAATTGAGCACCTCTGCCTTTTCTTTGTCATCTGCTATCGTTTTGCCATCCTTATTTAATAGCTGAACCACCATTTCTTTCCTCTGCCTTTTACTGGGCACACAGCTGAAGAAAGCCTTTTTGTTGTTTTTAGCATCCCTTGCTAACCTCAGCTCGTTCTCAGCTTTAGCCTTCCTGACGCCATCCCTGCAATTCTGTGCTACCTGCCTGTACTCTTCCTTTGTTACTTGGCCTTCTTTCCACTTCCTATATGTGTCCTTTTTTGTTTTCAGGTCATCCCTAAGCTTTTTGTGAAGCCACATTGGCTTCTTCTGTTGTCTTGTCTTCCACCGTTTCTTCTTGTTGGAATTGTTTGTGATTGTGCCTTGAGAATTTCCTTTTTTAAAAACTCCCACCCATCTTGGACTCCTTTTCTCGTTAGAATCGCTTGCCATGGGACCTTCCTGATCATTGTTCTGAGTTTATTAAAGTCAGCTTTCCTAAAATCCAGGGTACGTGTTTGACTACACTCGGCTTTTGCTTCCCTTAGAACCAAGAACTCAAGTGCAACATGGCCGCTTTCCCGCAGAGTTCCTCTAACTGCTACTTTATCTACTAAGTCATCTCTGTTGGTTAGGATCAAGGCAAGGATAGCCGATCCTCTAGTTCCTTCCTCTACTTTCTGTAGGAGGAAGTTATCCGCCACACAAGTCAGGAATTTCCTGGAGGGGCCATGTTTTGCAGAATTTGTCTCCCAACAAATATTGGGGAAATTGAAGTCCCCCATTACTACTACATCATGCTTCCTTAAAACATTGGCTATTTGCTTTTCAAAAGTTTCATCCTCGTCTTCTCCTTGGTTGGGTGGCTGGTAGTAGACTCCGACCACCAGGTTCCTTTTATTCTTTGCTCCATTTATTTTGATCCAGATGGTCTCGATGGGGCTACCAAGCTCATCCTCCTGTATTTCTGTGCAGAGATATGTATTTTTCACATACAGCAACCCCACCTCCCTTTCTGTTCCTCCTCTTCTTTTTGAACAAGTTATATCTTTCAATGGCTGTATTCCAGTCATGAGAGTCATCCCACCAAGTCTCAGTTATACCTATCAAGTCATAATTTCCCTCCTGTATTAAGAGTTCAAGTTCGTTCTGTTTGTTTCCCATACTCTGGGCATTAGTATATAGACATCGAAGACCATGTGCTTCGTAGTCTGGCTTTCTTCCTACATGTGTCTGAAGACTATTATTGGGCGCTATCAGAGCTGTTCTCTCTGTTGCAGTGCATGTGCCTACATCCATTGTTACCCCCAACATTACATCTCCCTTCCCCGTAGGATTCAGTTTAAAGCCCTCCTGATGAAGTTCTTCATGCTGTGGCCAAACACATTCTTCCCATCCTTTTTGAGGTGCAACCCGTCCCTTGCCAACAGACCATCTTCCAGGAAGTATAGCCCATGGTCCCAGAATCCAAATCTCTCTCGTCGGCACCACCTTCGTAGCCAGTCATTCACCCGGAGTATTTTTTCATTCCCTTTCTATCCCTCTTTTAACTACTGGAAGTATGGATGAGAAAACTATCTGGGCCCCAAAGTTCTTGAGTTTCCTTCCCAGAGCTTCAAAGTCTGACGTGATTTCTTCGTAGCTCTGCTTGGCAGTATCATTTGTTCCCACATGGATGAGAAGAAAGGGATACCTGTCAGTGGGCTTTATGAGTGCAGGCAACCTTTCAGTCACGTCTCTAATTCGTCCTCCTGGGAGACAACATACCTGGCGAGTCCACGGGTCTTCGCGACATACCTGGGTCTTGATCCCACGCAGCAAGGAGTCTCCCACTACTACCACTCTTCTCTTCTTCTTGTTATAGGCCTGGGTTTCATCGCCTCTGTTTGACTGACCTTCAGCCTCTTGCTCACTCTCATGTAGGTTCCCCTGTGATTCTTCCTCTGCAGGCTGTCCTCCAGTCTCATCTGCAAGTACCTGGAATCGGTTCCACAGCTCCACTGCTTCCACTGGCGCAGAGTGGCATCTAGTTCTTCTTCTCCTAACTGTCACCCTTTTCCAAGGAGTATCCTCTACTCCATTTTTCTTCACCTCAGCATTTCCCACTGCCTCATCTTGCTGTTGCTCTTCAAGCTTCTGGTCTTCCCTTTGCTGCTGTAGTTCCCCCATTCTGTCTAAGAACTCTTCGTGTTCTCTTATTCCCCGGAGGGTCGACAGTTGCCGCTCCAGTCCACCTACTTTTTCTTCCAGCAGCGTGATCAACTTGCACTTGTTGCAGGTGTAGGCCATGTTGTTCTCAGGCAAGAAAACAAACATTGCACACACCTTGCAGGTCACCACCACTGGAGAGTCTTGTCCTTCCATAGCCTCTTTTCCCTTTTTGTGTCTAGCTTTGTGATTGTTCTAGACTAGCCTGTGCCTGCTCCTCTACTCAGTAGAGGTGAAAAGCAGAGTCCCACTGGTGTGAAAGTGTGTGTTACAAGACAAATAAATGGAAAAAAGTTAGGTAAAAAATAAAATGAAAAAAAATGTTAGGGGCCTCCCCCTTGACCTCCCCTGCTGAACTCCCCTGGCCAACTCCTCTTTGCTCCCCCTATTCACTCACTCTGGTCGTTCGCTCTCTGGGAGCTTGCTTGCTTCTGTAGTCCCTGGACCAGCTGGAGCAGCTTGCTCTGCTCTGCTCTGCTCAGCTGGGAGGTGGGAAACAGACTGAAGCTTCCTGCCCACTCAGCTGCTGGGAGTATTCAGGCCACCCCCCCCCCTCCCAATTCAGTTGGAGCTCTCAGAAGCACCTGGTGAGCTCACAGCCACTCAGAAGGATAAAGGGCAGCCCCCTGGGCTTCCTGCAGCCCACTTACCTCTTAGCCTCTGTCTCCTTTGTCTCTTCAACCACTGCAACTCCCCTGGCCAACTCCTGTTTGCTCCCCCTGTTCGCTCGCTCTCTGGGAGCTTGCTTGCTTCTGTAGTCCCTGGACCAGCTGGAGCAGCTTGCTCTGCTCTGCTCAGCTGGGAGGCGGGAAACAGACTCAACAGATTCATTCACCCATCCTTGCTTCTGGTCTCTGGGAGCTGAGGGCATAGCCAGGGCTCTTTTCCTCCAGAGAGAGGGAGAGAGCGAATTGCAGTTAGACTCAAGGGCTGATTGATGGTGAAATACTCCGAAAGGAAAAAGGCCTCTGCATATCAAAATATTTGCCCAACTGTGTTTCTCCCCTTCTGGCAGGTATATTTAGTGATACTCATCTACTGGCTATGATGTACTGTGGCGAAATGTGTTACTGGGGACTGAAATACTGTGCAAAAGAAAAGGAAGAAAGACAAAGCACAGATCCAGAATCGAGTAGTGAACCATCCAGCAGCTCACACATCAAGGGTCTGGACTTTCGAGAGACAGGAGAGAAAATGTTGCTGAAATATATAGCTGCGTGTGAAGGACCCTTAAGATTGCATGACTGGGATACAAAAAATGCAAAACTCATACTGGACTATTTTAAACAGTTATCAGCCTAATTGACTTAAAGCATATTATGTATGTTCCAAAAGCAGAGCATGATTAAACTGAAAAAAAATATGCCTTAGTAAGTAATTGTGTCATTTGAACCTGTTAAAAAAAAATTGAACCTTTCCGAGCATGTCCTGACTTAAATTGCACAGAAAATTAAATTAAATTAAATTGCACAGTGATTCTTTGAAACTACTCCAAGCAGTGACTTTTTGCTGGAGCAGTTCTGATTTGGTTTCATGGATTTTAGGATGTCCATGGGGTTCAGGTGTGCCTAAATTTCAGCAGAAACATTGTTTTTAAAGGGGTGAAGATAAAATAGAGGAGGGACTGCTGGGATTCCTTGTGATTTGTGAAACAACTTGACATTAGGCTTGTGCATCCATCTAGTTAGGGTAGCTTTTGTCCCCTGATAAGCCTGTCCTAAGCCCTACCATCACTCACTGAGCCAGTAAAATGAAGCCACGTTGTGGGAAGTGAATCCATCCACGCTATCCAGAAACCATTTGGTTACAACATGTGGAACCAGCGGGCAATATTTATGCTATTTGGAATAAAGCTGGCTGTATGTACATGGCTAGAACATCGCCAGGAAGCTGGTGCAGCAGGAATCAGTAATACACAAGTCACGGGGTTCAGGCTGCATATGTATTTTAGCAAGAATGTCTGGTTTGCCACCACACTTAGGGTACTGCTGAATTTCTACTTGATGTAGCATAGCACGAATGGGGACTGCAATAAAATGTTGCTGTATGTGAAGTGCTCCTATTCAGGGTTCCAGCCTGCCAGCCCTGCCTTTCCCGGGATATTCTATTCCCCCTCTCCTTTACTTTTCTGTTCCACCCCTACTCCACAATAGACACTCTTGTTCTGTGACCACTGAGCACAGCCCCATATGGACCTCTCCTTTGGGAGGAAGAGGGAGTTCTGGAGAGTTTGTATTTGTACTTCTGTAAATCTTGAGGGAGGGGGTGCTCAGCCTGCTGATATTTCTCTCTTGTACATGGATGCTGCTTTGCTACATAACGGCCTATCCTCGGAGAATGAGTTTGCAGTTAGTATGTAGGGTGGTTACTCTGATCCTGTAATAGTGAATCACACTGTTAATTAATGAAAGCAAAAGACGGCTATTGTTTAAGAGTGAAGTATTGTTTCCAATACAAATACACCACACATCCGTGTGCATATTGGGGCCTGGATTAGCCTGATGCTTACCGCCTTTTTAAAAAAGTGTGGAGGGTTCTTTATCTACAAGGCCATTTAATTCTGACACCCCATTCCCCTATCTAGAAACAACTTCTAGCAGAGAAGCAGTGTGGCCTGGTGGAATAAAGAGCTGGACCTGAGAAGCATAAGCAAGGGCCACATCTACCATGGCCATTGAACAGCTTTGGAAAGGTGTTTTTTTGAAGTCAGTCTAAAGGCTGTTGTCAGTTTTGTTGTTGTCAGTCCTATGCTTGTGGGGAGGGGGGCTTTAAACAGAATCCTGTGGGGGATGGAGATGGAAGCCCAGAGGTAAGGTCTACATAAAAAGGTTCCTGCACTGTGGCAGGAACTGGGAGAGCAGCTGTAGCGAGGCCTATTAACTCTCTTAATAAAAATGCAGGGAGGTCATTGGAGTTTTTGATACCTTTATGCTAATACTCAGCAAATGAGAAATAAACAGGATGAACGTGGACTATCAATGCAAGAAGGTAAATATGACTTACTAGATATAACAGACTTTGTGGGATGACTCCCATGAGTGGAACATAGGATATTACTTGTTCCAAAAGAACAGAAGCCATAGAAAGGAGGGGGGAGGTGCACTGTGTGTTAGAAATGTACACACCTGCCCAGAAATTCAAGAGAATGAACAGGGTGGCCTATTGAAAGCTGGGTTAAAATAAGTGGGAGAAGGAATAATAAAATACTGTGGTTGGATTCTACTACTGACCACCCAACCAAGGAGAAGATAGGGATGATGATTTCCAAAAGCAAACTTCAGATATTACAAGGAAGCATGATGTAGTACTAATTGGGTACTTTAATTACCCTGATATTTGTTGGGAGACCAAAGACAAACTTCAGCAGACACTCCCCCCCCCCCCCCCGGATTCTTCTGCCATCCCTAGAATGGGGGTGAGAGCAATCATGTAAGACTAGATGAAGCAATTTGGTTTCAATTTCTAATGGGCTTCCTAAAATGCATTGCCCAAAGGCAAAGGTGGGGTGGGGTTAAAACTGAGCAAAACATGAATGTACTGGATAGCAAGAGTGGTATCTGGTTAGGTACCTGGTCAATTGCAACGTGCTCCTGTTGTGGCACTCCAGGCTTGACACTTGTCATTAAGACAGAGTGTAAGGTCATCTTTTGTTAACAGAACGTAGATCTTAAGAAAGACCTAGCAGGGCTCTTGTTTCCAGCAAGTACAGCCATGCACCCTCTTTTGTAATACAGGATGAAACGCCAGCTCAGTCTTTATCCCATAGCCAGTATTGCTATTTCCAGGGCAAAGGAGCACTGTCTAGTTGATCAAAGTTGTGATGTCACAGCCTTTCTCTGAACTGTGGAAGAACCCTCAGGTTTGAGCAACCAGAGTCCCCCGTCCCCCTCTTCCCAGAAGCATGAGGCCATGCTCTGAAACCACTAGGTGCCTTACTGCCATCACCACCACCCTGGGATAAGGTGCCACACTGCTGCTGAAATCACTCAAGTCTGTCCTCCCAGAGGAAAGGCTCTATGGTGAAATCACTGAAGGGCTAGCCTCCTTCCCGCTGGAATCACTCAGCTCCAGGAGTCGCAACGCTCGCTAATTCTTGTCTGCAGGAAAGGGCTTCAGCCCAGGGAAAGGTATATTGCTTTCAGGCTTCTTAGTACAAATTGTAGCCTCCACCCCTCTCTCTGTCTGTGTGTACGCTTCAAGCCTTGGGAAGTCCCACAGTCTCAAAAACTACTGTTAGGCCTGGAGCGCGGCTTCACCAAGAATGCAAGCTAATTCCCCCACCATGTCCATCCCCAGGAACCCATGAATACAGCTGATAGGATTAAGGAGATTATTGATACGAAGTCTATTTTACATGGGTATAGTAGACAATTAAAATAATGGAAAGCTTGCTAGATTTAATTCAGGTTTGCACTGTAGTAGCATACTTCTCTGGAAATCCTAAAAGCATCTTAAATGTGACTAGGGTGAAAGGGCCAGATTATATGTAATAAGCTTCTGTGTTAAAATGTGTTCTCAAAATAAAACTGGTGTTCTGCAGGAAAAAAGGCTGCTGCTAAGCAGCGGAAAGAGCAATCCTATGTCCCCTAGACAGCATGTGGGGGAGATAGGACTTTTCGGTTTCCCACCTCCGAGCTCATAAACAGCGCTACGAGTTCATGGCCAGGAAACCATGCTCCCCACCCCACTCCACTCCTCGTAGCTGGGGTGGAGAGAACCCTGGTGGCTGCCTGTCTGTGCTTGTAACACAGAGCACAGACAGGGAGAAAAGCGGGTGTTCCTGGGGGCGGGGCGGGGAGGGGAGGAGACCACGGAAGCTGTTTTACACAGCTTCCTATGTGGTCTCCAGCCCTGTTCCTGCCCCCTCCCCGAGGCTGCGCTTAGATGCCCAAAATCAGCCATCTAAGGTAAAATCGGCCTTCTGAGGAGGGAATCCTCTCCTCAGTGCTTCAGCCACCCTGCATTGGATAGGCGGTTGCCTCTGACATTCTCTGAAGTCAGAGGCAACTATCTATCTCAATAGGATTGTGCCCTATTAATGTAATGTGCTTTACTGAAAACAGGAAACCTCCTCTTTTTCTGTCTCCATAAGGCTTGCTCTGTGAAAACTGCAATTATAACTTGTTAGGAATTGTGGTAGTACATCTATATATCTGTAAAAGCCCCTTGAGTCTTTGTTGTTTAACTTCTTTTAGACTGCTTATGTACCATTCCACCGCTCTCCTACTGACATGCAAATACACCTCCCAAAGAGGACTCCACTCCACTGCCTCCAGTGGGTTGACCGTAATTTCCTCCCACCCTCAAAACGGGTGTGACCGGCACTCCAATGCCAAATCAGTCACCTGTCCTGCAATTCCCCCTCCGCCCAGGCTTTTGGTGGGCTGTCTGCTTGTGCCATGTGTAAATTTATGCAATTCAGTGAACATTCATTTTGGAGATGTGGTAACATCCACATTGGCTGTGGGTCACAAATGCAGTCCACATAATTACAGCCCTCCATTGCCACTGGCAGTACAGAACAAGTACCTTAGTGGACCAGGAACCAGAGACGATGCCTTGGAGGGTCTCCTTGTGTTGGTGGAAGAGGAGGAGGAGACGGAACAAAGGGATAAATTACAGCAGGCTTCCTCCAACCTGGTGCCCTCCAAATGTGTTGCAGCACAACTTCCATCATCCTCAGCCAGCATGGCTCATGGTCTTGCTGATTAGGGATGGTGGGAGTTGTAGTCCAACACATATAGAGGCCACCAGGATAGGGGAGGTGGAGTAAGAGGAACAGTGGCAAATTACATGAAGAACCCTCAATGAGGAGGCTTATATAAAAAACGAGGAAGATACAGCAGCCCCTGGGAGGTACTTTTAAAGCATCGCAAGTCCTCCACTGTTGCAGGTAGGCAGGTGCTCTGGCCCCCCTCCCCGCAGCTCTGCAATGCAGCCCCATCCGCTTACTGGGCAATAGGGGGCAAGCAACAAGTAGAAGCCAGCTGCAGGGAAGGGGAAGCCATAGCAAGACATGCTGGGCTGGACATAACTTCATTTTGTAAACAGGTGGCTAAAATGGGTGTGTTTTGGGGGTGGGGGGATACTGGTTTATAGAATCACAAAGTGTGTGGGGAACACGGCTAGAGAAAGAGCAGTTTGCCTGGGTGTTTCCACTTTTCACTGGGCAGAGAAAGAAGTGTAAAATGGGATCGATGGACCCAGGGTCTGACTCACTATAAGGCAGCTTCCTATGTTCTATGTTTACTCCGGAGTAAGTCACACTACGTTTAATGGGGCTTGCTCCCAGGCAAGTGCACACATGACTGCAACTTCTGTTTCCCATCTATAAAATGATTAGAATAACTAGAGATTTTACCTTGGGGGGCCAAATGCAAAGCATTTTGAGGATTAATAAATACATCTTGCTAAGTACGCAACGTTCAGCACCTTTGGCCCTCCTCCAGGTGCCTCCTCCGAGGGAGGCTTGGAAAGTGGCAACAAGGGAGCCTTCTGAGTGGTGGCCCCGCTATTTTGGAATTATATCCCCTATGAGGCCTGCCTGGCACCAATATTGTCATCCTTCAGTGCCTGATTAAGACCTTTCTCTTCACTCAGGCATTCAGCAGCATATTATGAGTTTTTAATCAGGTCCTGGATTTGTCTTATGGTTGTTTAATATTGTTTTTAGATGTATGTTGTCTGTGTGTACTATTTATACAAAGTGTAAAACCATTTACATAAAACCATATAATGTATTTTTAATGGGTTTTAATCTTGGTAAACTGCCCAGAGACCTTAAATCCTACTTTGGAATGTGTTTTTTTCTCCTTAAGTTTAGAATCTAAACCTCCAGTAGCACAGCCGGCCTCCGCGTTAGAAAGAGGGGTTCCACGCGTTTCTATGTTGAGTAGTTTAAAAAAGACAATCCTTGGGTACTATCCAATTTTAGTCCTATGGGATTTAAGTTAGCTGTGACTACGTATGTCTCGAAATGCGTCGCACGTTCTAGTGATCTGTACAAATTTTAAATAATTTGCATATAGTCCATGAGTATTTCAGAGATCTGCACAACAAATAAGTAATTATTGCCGTCCATGCTCAATGGCGCTTTGGGATTTTTTCCTTTGGGGATGTTTTTTGCGCATAGGGCCTTCCTTCTTCGTTTTTTTATTCTACTCTACGTAGGACTAACACTGGATACTACCCATGGAAAGATGGTTGCGTCGGACCCCTGCAACGTTCACGCAACCCTAAAATGCGGGGACTTCGGGATTTTATACACCTCCCCTCCCCAGCCGGGTTAATTAATACAGAGAACTGCCTCGAGGTTGCCCAACCCCAGGGTAAGTACCCCTGGCCCCGGGCTGAGCGCTAGGCGGAGCGACGTTGACGGAAGACGCTCCGGAAGGAGGGGACTGGCGGAACCGCGGCGGAGCGGGCTTGGCTTCCCCAGCGCCGCTGCCTTGCCGCTGCGCAGCCAGCTGAGCCGAGCCGGGAGAGGAGCGCTTGGCTGGGTGGCGGCTTCCGACTCGTCCGGAGCGATCTTGCGCGCGTCCCCTGGAGGAACCCGGTCCCCAAAGGCCGCAACGCGCCACGCTTTCGCTGCCCGCGGGTCGTTCCAGCGGCGCAGCAAGACGCAGCGGCGCGGTTTTCCCCGGCGCGATGGCCGCGGGCGACGGCGGGGACTGGCGCCGCTTGGAGTCTGCGCTGCGCCGCAGCCTCCGCCTCCTCCGGGGCCAGTGGGGGCCTCGGGGCGCACGGGCAGCGGCGGACGGCGCGGAGGAGCCGCCGGCGCCCAGCGGCCTGGAAGCCCTGCCGGTGAGCACGTCGCCGCCGCCCGGGCCGCCTCGGCATTCCGACGGGGCGCCGCTTCCTGCCGTGCTGTAAAAGTCAGCGCCGGAGAGTGGCCCTCGGGCGCCTCCCCCGCTGCTTCTCGTTGCGCACCAGCCTGCGGGGCGGCGCCGCCGCTCGTCGCCCCGCGGCACGCCTCGGGGAAGGTCGCAGTTGCGCAACTCGCGCGTTCCGACGAGCGCGCTTACCCGGGCCGCTTCTCTTTGGAGAGGCGGCGGGTGAGGCAGCGGTGGGGAGCAGAGGCCCGTGCGGGAATTCTGCTGAAGTCGCTTCCTACCTGCCTGCTATTCTCTCCCCCACCGCCTTTGCAGTAAGGCCAGTCTTCCTTATGAACAACCGGTGTGGTCTGGTGGCTCGGATTTCATTGGGGCTGTGAATGTGCTCTGGGTTTTTCCGTCAGAACCAGTCCGAACTCTAAAGGAGCTATCCAAGGTGTGGGGGTCCCAGTCCCCAAAATGGGTTCAGCACCTCGCCTGGCTCCTTTGGAGTTCTGACTGAAACGCAACCCACGGGAACCCGAGCCACCAGCCTCCACTGTGAATAACGTCTTGTATAGTTTGGTCCTGATGAGGGGATGCAAACTCCAGAGTAATGTTGGTTGACGTGGGGGACTGTGGAAAGGTCGAGAAGGAGGATGTTTTTCAGAACCCAACAGATCTTTCTAGTTAAAATAACCTTGGCACAAGTTTGAAAGTAAGTTTGTTTCAAAAGAAGAAGAAAAATGTATGCATGGGGAGGGGAAATTTTGACTGGGTTCTTGCATTCTAAAACTTCCTTAGGGATTGATTTGTGGGGTTTTGTTTTGTTGCAGATTGATGTGAAGTTATACGTCATGTCTTTCCTCACACCCAAAGATCTGAGTAATTTGGGAAGCACCAATCAGTACTGGAGGCTTACAGTCCAGGATCCCTTACTGTGGAGATATTTTCTCATTCGGGATCTCCCTTCATGGCACTCTGTTGACTGGAAGTCACTCCCAGATCCAAACATATTTAATAGATCTTTTGCTGAGCTGCATAGCAGTGCCCAGTGCGACTACATGGCAGTGTAAGTATTCTCTGACACAGAAGTGGGCAACTTGTAGTCTGTCAGATGTTGTTGGACGGCAACTCCCATTATCCCAAGCTAATAGCCAATGGTGAGGGATCATGGGAATTGCAGTCCAACAACATCTGGAGGGGCATATGTTCCTCACCCCTGCGTTAAGTCATTTTAAATCTGAGCATTTCTATTTATTTATAGCAGTTTTACCCTGTTCTTCAGCCAAAAAAGGCTCCCAAAGCAGCCTGCAAAGATTAATAATAAGACAGTTGCTGCCCTCAGGCTAACAGTCTAAGAGACACGGCACAAAAGGAATTGGGAGGCAGGAGGAAAAAAACAAAACTCAGGCACCGGTTCTTAGTTTTAAAGTTCTTTTAGGTGTTTTTTTTCTGGCAAGGAAGGGCAAAACAAGCGCCCTGCAGCTACTCCCTATCTGACTGATGTATGGGCCAGGTTGGTCTCCCCCTTGCCTTGATGTTTATCTTGGGAGGCAGGGGCTGCAGCCTCGTAGTGGCCCTTGGTTTAATATATATCCCACTCTTCCTCGGAAAGCTCAGACCAGTCATTATTTATCTATTTATTTCATTTCTGTACCGCCCAATAGCTGAAGCTCTCTGGGCAGTTCACAAAATTAAAACCACAAGTACAGCATAAAACAATATAAAATATGAAAGCTGAAAACAACAATATAAAAGTACAATCAGAATAAAACCTAGCAGCAATGCAGAGATTTAAAATACAGATTTAAAACAGCAGAGCTAAAAGACTATAGTGCTAAAATGCTGGGAAAGTAAAAAGGTCTTCACCTGGCACCGAAAGGCATACAACATAGGTTCCAGGCAAGCCTCTCTAGGGAGCTCATTCCACAGTCGGAATTCCACAGCAGAAAAGGCCCTCTTCCTGGTAGCCACCCACCTCACTTCCTTTGGCAGGGGCTCCTGGAGAAGGATCCCTGAAGACAGTCTTAGGGTCTGGACAGGGTGTTGAATGTTAACACCAGCATTCAGGGTGTTGAATGTTAATACCAGCACTTTGAATTGGGCCCGGACATTTATAATGGACTCCCAGTGTTTTCCCATCCTTGTGGGTATCTAGTCCATTTGTACTTAGCTTCAGCGAGTTACAGCACTGAGTACTTTCCCATGCTGTCTGTGGAGACCTTCAACTTAACAAGTCTATAGATCATGCTAGAAAATATGTACCACACTTTTATAACTCGCCAGTCGGGTTTTATTATTACATTTGTTACTATTTACAAAGGTATAAGAAGTGCTGCTCCTGTCGCAAAAGATGTCCGAAATCCACTTATGGAGCCATGGCTTCCTTTTTACAGTCGCTGATAACGCAGGCAGAGCCTCGCTTTGCTATGTTTGGGCCAGGTTTGGAAGATCTGGATGAATCTTTGGTGCACAAAATGATGACTAGTCCGGAACTTTTGCCACTAGCTGGTATACCTTCTAGACAAATACACGGTAATATAATTTTCCCTTTGTGGTTGTTTTTACTAAGCAAGCAAAGAAAAAGAACAGTGTTGAACATATGAACCTGGTCTTTTCTGGGCATACTGCAGAAGATCCTTTAACTCAACCTTCTGTTTAACAACTCACCTAGAATTACATTGTCTCGCAATTTCCTACTGAGCCCAATTCAAGGTGCTGGTCATCACCTTTAAAGCCTTAAATGGCTTGGGGCCCAAATAACTGAAGGACTGGCTTCTCCCATAGTATTCTGCCCATGCATTAAAATCTTCAGAGGAGTCTCTTCTCTGAATACTATCAGTGGTAGACATAGGGCATCTCTGCACCAGGCTTTTTATCCTGCAACTTACCGGAGCTGTTGCTTCCGGATTCTTTGTGAGATTAAGATCAGCTCCTACATGCTTTTTTTTCCAGGACTATCTTTGTGTGCAAATTCTATATGTTTCAGTATACAGCCACTAGATAGTGCTGTGTTATAGCACAACTGTGCAATCTCACACGGCCATTAAAGAGGACTAACATTTATTACTGCATTATCCTCAATATTTTAAAACTGGGATAAAGGTCAGAAAGTATGGGAGACACCCTGGAGGTTGACGACATCATGTAAAGGACTCACAAAGTTCCGTGAGTGACCAGTCACGAGCGTGCACTAAAAGCCTCATGTAGAAATGCTCATACACTATGCATATACAAAGGAGATGGCCTTCTCTGTGGTGGCACCCCAACTTTGGAATGCCCTCCCAAAGGAGATACAATTGGTGCCAATATTCTTTTCTTTGCGGTGCCAATTTTTTTAAAAAAATTCTGCCTTAACATTTTACCATTTTAAATTTAATTTATTTTTAAACCGATTGTTGTGTTTTTGTTTGACTCATTGATTGAAAAGTTGTTGTTTTTGATTGTCTTTTAATGTATAATTGTATGGTTTTTATGTTCCATTTGGTTGTTTGTTTGTTTGAGTGGTATTGACACCATCCTGGCATCCCTTGATGAAGGGTGGCATATAAATGTTAGAAATTAATTAATTAATTTAAAGCCCTAGGCGGTGGCCGGATATTCCATGCAGGCGAATGCATAGAATTCCATGCAGGCAGATGAGTGAACTAGCTGAGGAAGGATTGATCTCTCACTTCCTCCTCTGCCGTTCTGCTTAGTTTCCATGGTGATACGGAGGAAGAGAAGCCCGTCTTTCAGCTCTGTCCCTCTTCTTCTACCACATAGCGTAGAAGGTCCTTTAAAAAAAAAACTACTATCCTACTAAGAGGCTAGTATCTTGCATTCTAAGCTGGCTACCAAGGAGGGAGCTTCCTCTCCTTTGTGGTCAGCATAGCACAACAAGCTTCTGGCCTTTTAGCAGGCTAGCAAATATACAGGGTGTTTCAAAAAGATGGACCCAATTTGAAATCGCTATATCTTTGTAACCACGAACCACCCATGAATGAAACTCTTGCCACTTGCAAGGGTGGGGCATAGAGTTTCAAAAGATTACCGCTAGATGCCTCTCTCAGCGCACAAACAGCCCCTCACCTCAGTCATTCGCAAAATGGCAACCCCGCAACACAAGGCGCTTCGCGTTCTGCAGTTCAGCAAGACTGAATCCGCAATTGCGGTGCAGCGTGCGTTTCAGCGGCGTTTTGGCATTGATCCGCCAGTGCCAAAGAGCATTCGTCGTTGGTACCGATAATTTGAGGAAACAGGCTGTTTATGTAAGGGGAAGAGCACAGGGCGACCACGCACCTCAGAGGAAAACCTGAGAAGAATTCAAGAGAGTTTTCAGCGTAGCTCGCGCAAGCCTACTCATCGTGCCAGCCGAGAACTTGCGATCTCTGATACGACTGTCTGGCGTGTGTTAAGACAACACTTAATCATGAGGCCATACTGGTTGCAATTGGTACCGGCTCTTCATGCAGGTGATACACTGCTTTGAAATTTGGTCCATCATTTTGAAACACGGTGTGTGTGTGTGTGTGTGTGTGTGTGTGTGTGTATATATGTGTGTGTGTGTGTGTATATATGGCAGGCTAGTAACTGTTGTTGGCTTATTTACAAGGCTGCCAGGAATCTGACTTGGGACCTTTGACTTGCAAAGCATGTGCTCTACCACAAACCCTCCTAAAGCATGTCTTAGTCAGATGTGCTGTTCTAGGACGTAATGCAGAGCTGGGATTTGAACTTGGGATTTCCCAGCTCATGCTTTTGAACGATATACTAGACTGCCTCTCTTGTAAGAACGCTTTTCTTTGCCCATCGAGCAATAACACCCAGCCTCTTCATGCCAAGTACTGGGGAGAAGAACTCTTAGGGCAGGGATTCAACTTCCAGTCCACCTTGAGCCGCCTGCAGCACCTTTCATTCTTAGAAATGAAACATTGAGTGCATCTGTGCATTCAAGTGCGCTCAGTGCCATGGCAGATTTTAACGTTGATAGTATAACCTCCTCCTCATCTCAAAAAAGTTCCCAACATTTTTAGAGCCAGGATGCAGTCCTATGCATATTGAGACAAAAAAGGCCTACAACTCCCAGCATGCTCCAGCTGGCCATGCTTTAGGGCGCAATCCTATCGAAATGCCGGGCAGCCTCCGAAGCCGGAGCCTGATAGGCATTCTCTACCAAGCAGGAGGAGCGTGGAGTCAGTCTTTGCTTTTGCACTGCTCCTGTGTGCGTTTTGCTTTTTCGCTGATCTAGTTGGGACTCTGCGGAGCGGGAGGGAAGGAGGCTGCGGAGGCCGGAGGATTCTTTGTAAGCCAGCCTCCCCAGTCCTTTCCTCAACCACAGAACTGCCCCCTTTCCCTCCTCTCCAGGGTCATTTTTGCAACCTCAGAGAGGCAGCCAACATGGTTTTCTCCATGCCAGCTGTGAGGCAGAGGGGGTTGGAGCTCAGACTCCTGCATCTGAGGTCAGAACACTGTCTCTGACCTTGGATCCAGGAGTCTGAAAAATCCTATGGCTCCCCAGACACTGTTCAGCAGCCAAAGGATTGCTCCCTTAAAAGTTTTACCTGATTAAGGGCGCAATCCTATGCATGTTTAGACAGAGAAAAGGCCTACAACTCCCAGCATTCCCCAGCCGGCCATGCATACAAGTAAAATCAATAGCTCTGAAGCAAGAAGCATACTTTATTCAATTTTAGGTGATGTGAGGAACTGTTGTGGCAAGCATCCTTTTTGAAGAGGCATTCCCTCCTTTATATGCCTCATTTAAGAGAGTGCTTACCATCTGCAGTTTTTATAAGTACTTATGAGCTATATAACCTCTTCTGCTCTGTTAACTGGTGGCACCTTTTTACTACAGTAAGGATGGAATCCCATGCTTGTTTAGACAGAAATAAATCGTACAATTCCCAGCATCCCCCAGCCGTCCTTATTTCTGTCTAAACATGCATAGGGTTGAGCCCTAAGGGTTTTAAAATTAATTAATCTAACTAATTTGATAAATGGTTTCTTTGTGGGCTAAACTACATGCTACATTAAATGCATAGCATATAGATGATCCTAACTTCTTTTACTTTAGTGTAAGCGTGTGGGGCCCCAATCCAGATTGGGACTACCATGTGTGGGTAATAGGGGTTAAACCTTCCCACCCAGCAATTCCCTCCCTAAATTCACCCTCCCCCAAATTGGGGCTAAAGGGGGGGGGGCTTCATTTAGCACCAATGCACGTTTTTTCTTTCTTTAGCCCCTCGCCCCCACATGGGGGGCGGGATTTGGAGAAGAGCGGGTAAGCGGCTGGATGGGAAGGTTTAACCCCCGCTTACACTGATGTAAAAAACAACAACGTAGGATCAGCTACACATTTAACATTGTATGTAGTTTAGCCCTGAGATACACAAGGCAATTCCTTGGTAACACTAAAGTAGTTGTGTGGTTTTTTGTATCCTGGCCTTTGTAAGGACACAAATGGATCCTCACTTATTAATAGATGTACTCATTTAGATGATGTATGTATTCCATTTATGATCCCCACCCCCACCCCGGGGCATGTCAGATTTAAACTTACCTCAAAAAACAGATCTTTTATTTTTTTTTTATCTCAAACAGGGATAGGATCAGGAGTCACATTTCATTTGAATGGCCAGAAATTCAATATTCTGACACTGTATTCTAAAACCAGGTAAGGATTGTTTGGTGGTTTTTGCAGGGGGAGGCAAAGCCTGTTTCATGTAGGGCTCTGTCTGTGAAAGTTCCTATTAAGGAAGCCACAAGACCCAGTCCAAAACACTGCCTGTTTCATTCTGTGCACCCAGCAAGGATTTCGGGTTATGTTTTTCAAATGGCAATTCCCCAAGACCCAAATGAACAAGTGAATTATTGATTTAGGGCACAATCCTATTCAGATAGGTGGCCACCTCCGAACTCGGAGGTGACCGCCTATCCAAAGCAGGGCAGGAGAAGTACAGAGGGGATCGTTCCCGCCACGCTTCTCCTGCCCTGCATATTTGGCTAGACAGCTGATTGCAGCTGTCTAGCCGTGGGAGGACGGAGCGGGGAAGGAGGCTGCTGTACAACACATCCAGTGTGTTGTACAGGCTTTTCCGCCCACCCCGGAACACCCCCAGCCATGCCCCTTTTCAGTCGCTCCGCACTACTCTTGTGAGCACGGAGGACAGGGCTGTTCTGCGCTGCCTCCAAGGCAGCACGGAACCGGGGGAGGTCAGTTCTCCAGGAACCAACCTCGGAGCACAAGCTCCAAGGTCATTTCCCAGTTAACACGATATCCTATGGCCATCTAGCCACTGTCTAGTGGCCGTAGGATTGCTCCCTTACTTGCATAGCTTGCAGCCTGGCCTAGATGTAAACAGATGGCCATATTGTTCCTCCTAAGGCTCTAGTCCTCAATTCCTTAAATTCAGAGCAGTTTCTCTGTCTTATTTCCTTCCTGCACTTTATTTATTTATTTATTGCATTTATATACTATCCTGTATCTAATAAGATTCCCAACCAGTGAACAATAGAAAGAAGAAAAAGGAATCAAAATACAGAATTAAAATATTTAAAATCAAATTATGCCAATAAAACTCTGGCTGGTCAGGCAGGGAAGGCTTGTTCAAATAAGGACCCAATCCTCCGGCCACTAGAAAGTGTCTAGATGGCCATAGGAGTTTTGGTTCCCAGAAAACTCACTCCCCACCCCCTCCCCTGCTGCCTTGTAGGCAGCACGGTTCATCCCCGTCTCTACACTCATAAGAGCAGCAGCGGAGCAGGCAAAGGGGGGGCCACACTCCCCGTTTGGACGCACCCCAGCGAGACAGCCACAATCAGCTGCCTAGCCGCAGATGCAGGGCGGCTGGCGCGCAGAGGAGAGGATTCACTCTATGCTCCGCCCATCCTGCACTGGATAGTCAGCTGCCTCCAAGGTCGAAGGCGGCCCACTATCCCCATAGGATTGCACCCTAAAAATGTCTTCAGCTGGTGCTGAAAACAAAACCATGTCAGTGCCTGTGTGACTTCAAGCGATAGGGAGTTCCACAGAGAGGGAGCAAATACACCGAGGGATCTACTCTTGAGTAGTCTTAAAAAAGGACTGCAGGTCCACACAGGACCACCAGGAGTGGCTTATCTGATGACCTCAGTGACCAGGCAGGATGGTAAGGGAGAAGATGCTTTCTCAAATATCCTGAAGAAACTGGTTCTTTCCTTTCTTTCCAGCAAGGAAAGACTCAGAGCAAAAGAAGCAGACACCAATCCCATCAACAAGATGTTCCATGAAGAGAACAGTGTAGATGGGACAACACAATACAGTCTGATTGAACACATCAAAAATATGTGCGGGCTAATTGATGGGTTCATCTATGTTGCAGATGCGGAGGCTCATAAAAGTAAGGGCTTCTAAATGATGCTGACACTTCTCAAAGGATGTTCCCTGGTGCAGCTGGTAGAAGATACTGAAACAAGGGTCTCTCTTTGTAGGACACAGCCGTCAAATTGAATTTGCTCGGATGGCGGCGATGCTTGATCCAACCCTCGGACCTTCGGGGAGGCCTCTGCTTATTCTGTCCTGCATTTCCTCTGCTGGGATTGAAAGGATTCCTTGCGTTTACATGGCACATCAGCTGCAACTAAATCTGCTTGGCCAACCGTGGATGGTACCTTTCTTTCTTTTTAAATCTTTTCCCTGACCTTTGCATTGTGAAACTGACTGACATAAGCTTCAGGAAGCTAGCAGGACAATTCTATACATCAGGAGTAAGGAACCACTTTTCCGTCAAGGTCTGCATTACCTCAGATTTATTTAATAGATTTATATACCGCTGTCCATATTTAAAAATATTTCTAAGCAGTTTACAAGAAAATTGAAAACATTAAAATGCATCATGATACGCATTAAAACACATAATTATAAAAACATTATATAAAATATTAATAAAAATGGTCATGTTCCTTCATCCTCCCCCTTCACAATCAACACACTCCAGGATATCGGGCTTCAGGCTCGCTACTTGATTAGTTAATGACCAGCTTCCTTACAAATGCAAATTCTAGGAAATTCTCAGACTACAGTGGAAGCAGCTACTCCACACAATTACGAATATCAATAGAGGAGCTGAAGTGGAAGTTAGAGAAGTTGCCAGCAGTCTGAACAAGAACTTCTTGGCCAGACTAGCTTAGGAGGGATGCCCCTCCCTTACGGTGGCTCCCTCTTACGTGGGCTTTCACGCATAGCCAACCTGGTGGAGCGTCTGAGCTCTGCCTCTAACATTTCCCCCTTTGCTCTGCGATGGACCCTAGCATCGCTCAAGTCATGCCCCTCACTCTCTTCCTCCCCCCAAACCTGGGTTCTCATGGGGGGGGGGGCTGTTCAGGCTGAGCCATCTGTGTGCCAAGGTCTTGAGAAGGAGGCCTTGCCCTATCTGAGCTCACTACAGAAAGAGCCTCGCCCTGTTTTAGCTGCTCCCATTCTGAATCTGAGCTGCTAAATATCTCCACATGCTCGGATTCATTCCTGACAAAACATGAAAACCAATTTAAAACCACTACAACACATAATTACAAACAAAAAGCCTGGGCAGTACACTCCCTCAGGGAAGGCTTCAGTAAAGAAATAGGTCTTTAACTGGCGCCTAAAACATGTTATAGTTGGCGCCTCCTGGAGACTTGGGGGAGATCGCTCCATAAACTTGGCACCACCACAGAGAAGGCCCGTTTCCTGGTTGCTGTGAGATGGCAGTCTGCAGGTTGTGGTGCAACCAGCAAGACCTCCTCCAGTGATGTTAATGATCACACAGGTCTGTATCGGGGAAGGCGATCTGCCAGGTTGAAATGTGTCAGAGTCCACATTCTAGCAGTAGGTATGGCCAGAGCCAAAAGTGGACGGGCCCAGAAGGATGAGTGGGCAGAGTGACTTACCTGTTCAGTACACATTGAGAAGGGAAAACATTTGCCTCCGGGCATTCTTCTTCCTCCAACTTGTGCAAGGTTCCCTCCATCAGCATTGTAGTTGGGGGGCAGAGCGGGGCAAAGTAAATAATATCAATGGCCCAAAGTCAGGCCAGTGAGTGGCATGGCCTGGGGAGAGTCTGGAGATTCTGAATTAAGAGGCATGGAAGTCTTGCATTTTGCCCTCAGGGCAGAGGTGGCCACCCCTCTGTATTTATTTATTACATGTTCGTAGTGCCCAATAGCCAAAGCTCTCTAGGTGGTTCACAGCAATTAAAACTATACAAGACAATAAAATACGATAAAATAAAATATAAAAGTTTAAAACTACAATATGAAAATAAAATTATAACCAAACAGAAGCAAGCTGCAGTGCAGAAATTTAAAATACAATACCAGATAAAAAACAACTAAAACGCCTGGAAAAACAAAAATGGTCTTCACCTGGCGCCAGAATGAGCCCAATTTGAAGGTTCACTCAGATACAAGTCTGATTACATTCATTGGGGCTTTCTCCCAGATGAGTGAATACAGGATTACAGGCTAAGGATGCAATCCCGTGCATGTTTAGACAGAAAAAAAAGTCCTACAGTTCCCAGCATGCCCCAGCAAGCATGGCTGGGGCATGCTGGGAGTTGTAGGATTTTTTTCTGTCTAAACATGCATAGGATTGGGGCCTAAGTTATGTAACTGTTACAAGATGTGGTAGTGTGGGTTGCTAGCTTTGATTTTTATTTTTTAAAGGGTTGGACAAATTCATAGAGGATAGATCTAGTGATGGTTGTTAGCCATGTTAGATAACATATCCTGCTGGGGGCAAACTACAGGGAGAAACCCTTATGTTCCCTTTGGTTTTACAGGTTCAGGACACTGAAGCTGCCACATTAGCCGGACTGTTGGATGGAATTCAGTGGCTACTGGAACAAACTGGACATAAAAACGCCCAATAATCAGGCATGGTTAAGAGGGCCAATAATTAAATGCCCTAACTACATGCAATACTTGATGTGGGCACCATTTTCCTCCTGATTTGATACAATCTCAGAAGAAATGACTGTTATTAAAAAGGACTTATTCTATTGTACTCTATGCTTTTTGAAATGTAGACTGAAAAATGCGTAAAAGGGGGGCAGAATCAGGGCCAGCTCCATCCTTGAGTGGGGGCCTTGGTATTATGCCCTCTGGTCAGCCTATTCCAGTTGCCCCTCTCCCTTGGCGGGCTTACCCCAGTAGCGGCCCTTCTTTGGTCAGTGCTGGGTGGCTGCCATTTTAATTTCCCACAGGGCCCCAGACAGAGCGTCACTCAGGGCATTGTGGGAAAACTAACATTTTGTTATCCAGTGCTGAGTTCTGGGGGGGGGAATACTAAAGGGTATCAGGTGGCAACACCAGACTTGGGTAGAATTAAAATAAATCAAAAGCACAGGTATAAGATGGGGGATACCTGGCATGGCAATAGTACCTGTGAAAAGGATCTTGGAGTTGTAGTCAATCACAAGCTGAACATGAGTAAGCAGCGTGATGTGGCTGCAAAACAGGCAAATGCAATGTTAGGTTGCATGAATGTAAATATAGTATCAAAATCAAGGGAAGCAATAGTACCGCTGTACTCTGCACTGGTCCAACCTCACCTTGAATATTGTGTCCAGTTCTGGATACCACATTTTAAGAAGGATTCAGATAAATTGGAACAAGTTCAGAGGAGGGCAACAAAGATGATCAGGGGACTAGAAACTAAGTCCTCTGAGAAGAGACTGGATATATTCAGCCTTGAGAAGACTGACTGGGGGGATATGGTAGCACTTTTCAAGAACCTAAAGGGTTGTCACACGAAAGAGGGACGCAACCTGTTCTCTGTCATCCAAAACTGTAGGACACAAAATAACAGGCTTAAGCGGATTTTGGTTGAGCATCAGAGAAAACCTCACAACGGTCAGAGCAGCTGCCTAGGGAGGTGGTGGGCTCTCTGTCACTGGAGGTATTGGAGATAAGCAGAGACTGGACAGTCATCTGTCCGGGGTGCTTTGAACTGGAATCCTGTACTGAGCAGGGGGGTGGACTGGATGGCCTAAAGGGTCCCTTCCAACTCTGTGATTAGGCTGCTTATGGCAGTATTCAGTACTGGAGTATCAAGGTTTTCATCTGAGAATTCTGGGCCGTAATGCACATGCTCAGTGGGACTTCTAGGATAATATAACAGACTGATAATTAAATGTACTGTAGTGGTTGGGAAGGATACAGATGATCCTTTACCAAGTGATAGATTACCATAGTAGACATACAACCATGTGGGAAAACTGGTCATCTAAAGTGTCTGCCCACCTGGCAAAGATAAATTTTCCTTACTATAAGTGGCCATGTTAAAAATTAACCAACTCCCTCATAAGATTGTTTGTCCACTGCAGTAAGTTATGACTTGGTGGGGCTGTTTGCATGATACGACAGCCCATCGTGGGTGGCTGCGGGGCACGTGTGGACAACATTTTGAATGGAACCCCCACTTGGGAGTTGTCGTGTCATGTGAACCCAGCAAGCATGGGTTATGCAAGGGTTAAGCAACCCTTGCATAACCCAAGCTCTATTTTAGGACTACGTGAGGGTTGTTTAACCCACATTCTCCGGGTTTACATGACACAACAACCCCCGAGTGGGGTGTTGGGTATGCATCATGGCGCCACCTGGCACCGCAGCTCATCTAAACCCGGTCAGAGTTTTCCTGCATTCACCATCTTTGTGTTTTATTTCAGTGACCAACTGTGCTTATTCAGTGGTGCTAAGGCATACAGACCAGAATTCCCTGCTTATCCGCAAAGCTTATGGGATACTTGTGGGGAAAACGAGTGTGAGCTGTGCACGACCATCTTTTCACTGTCTGGGTAGGGATGTACCGGGGAGAAGCTTTTATCAGGAATGTTGAAGCCTGTAGCCTCTACCAAGCCTGTAGAGCAGAGTTGGGAAGCCTGTGGCCCACCTGATGTTGTTGGGCTTCATCTCCCATAATCTCTGGCCATTGGCCATGCTGGCTAGGGGCTGATGGGAGATGAAGTCCAACAACATTGGGGAGGGGGCACACGTCCCTTGCCCTTGCTGCATTGGAAAGCTGATGTGTAGATATGCCATTGTCCTCTGGGTTGCAGAAGTAATATACATCTGCAGTGTGGCGTTGGAAGAGTAGGCAGCAAGTTGATGGAACAGTGTGTAAACATCAATCCTATTTCAAATAATGGTAATCAATGCCAATGTTTGCTTTATTTACCTGTTCATTTGAAGCCTACTTCCTCGCTGTTTGGGACCAGCTTTCGATGAGACAGTAAGGACAAAAACAACAAAAAATAAGCTAAGAGTCAAACACCCAGACCCCAGTAAAACAAAAAAGGAGCAAAATGCCCTTTTTGAAAAAACAAAATAAAAAAAAATGTCATCTGGCTTCCATAAGCCTAAGATTCAGTTCACATATTTGGCCAGGTAGTACTGTTTCCATGGTAGATAGTTGTCCTTCCAGCACATGTGATGTGGACCTGTAAGCAACTAAAAACTGACCACACTTCTTTCAATTATTTTCCAAAAAGGACCATCAGCTGCCTAAAACCCAAGGACTTCTCGAAATGCCTTCTCAAATGTTTCTTCATTCTCTCCAATGATTATCATTCCAAAGTCCAAACATAAGGCAATAGTCAGGAGATTGTTATTAGGACTACATCAAAGCATGTAGTTTAGATTGTTCTAAACTACATGTTTAGAAAGGAACCCATTTCGATTTGTTTAAAACAAATAGTTCTACCTTTAAAGGCTGAAGATAACCCACTAAAATCTGTTGGCTGCTGTTCAGCATTGGCAGGTGAGTATCTCTCCTGTAACTGAATATTCGTATAAACTGTTCCCTTTCAGATTAGTCTCTTCATATTTGTAGGTATACAACTTGTTGTCTTACAGTAAAACAGTTTAATTAAGTTTTAGTATTATGAATGCATTTCATGGGCACATTACTTGAGTTTTTGTGAACCACTGAACCTTTAACATGGAGATTTGTTTTCATTATCTCTGTATGAATGTGTTTGTGAATTATTTGAAAATGGGGATATTTAATGTTTTTCACTGTATGGATCAAGAACCTGTCTCTTGCCTTGGGTGAAATACACAAGTTCCTGGGTAGGCAGAGAGCAGAAGTAAAGTGAAACATGGCAGTCTCTATGTTAGCAAAGCCAGATATTAATTTCAGGTGATCCACTAGGTAAAAAGTCAATTGAAGCCCAATTGTGTAATGTTGCCTAGTGGTTGGAGGAGCCCTCAAACTGAAAAGTCCCTTTTCAGGTGGTAGGAAATAATCTTCCTGTGGTAGTAGATTCTGTCCTGAATGGATAAATACTGTATTCTCCAAGGTTCATAAAAAATAAGATAGCCCTGCTGGTCCATGAGAAAAAAATCCAGTTAGGCAATGTCTGATGAAGACTTCTGGAGAACTTGAAAGCTTGCACATTCTTCCATGGCACCTTGGTTGGTTCTGATAAATGTATTGCCTGTGGATTTTGGATTTTTTTCTCCTTCATGGTCCAGCTCAGCTATCTTTGTTTTTTTAACAATAATCCTTTCCCCTTGGTACTACACAAAATGTTAAGCACATAATTTAGATGTAGTAATTTAGGGTGCAATCGTATGCATGTTTAGACAGAAAAAAGTCCTAAAACACCCAGCATTCCCTAGCCAGCTATGCTGCCTAGCTGTAGGACTTGTAGGACTTTTTTCTGTCTAAACTTGCATAGGATTGCACCCTTAGAACCTCTCTCTTTGTGCATAACCCTGCAATCCTATGCATGTTTATTCAGAAAAAGGGTCAATTGAGTTCATAAATGTATAGATTTATACCCAAGGAAGTTGTGTATTTGCAGCGCGGGTCTGCTTACCAGCCACCAGATGTCACCTTTGTTTCATAGAACTGAAGTACAGAATCCTAGACTAGTAATGGATTTTAGAACAATCTGATACTTTTTTATTAAAACATCTCCAGAACAGCAGAGCTGCTAACTTCCCTAGGAAATGAAATCCCTCTTCACTGTTAATTTGCATGCACCTAGAATGTGAGGGAAACTGGGGTGGGGGTAACATTGGGTGTGTCTTTTTTTTTAAAAAAACACAACCTTGGAAGCTATGGTCCATTGCTTAAATCTTTAAAGAGACATGCCTCCAATTCTATTTGCTCATACCCTTTACATTTGAAGTGGTGTGTGGCACACATAGATTTTGTGCTCTGGTATGTACAAGAGTGCCTGGAGATGCTGGGATCTGTAGACAGCTGTCCTGTGTGGTGAATCAAAGAAATGAAGGCTGTGACCATATCATACAGCAAGGGGCAGTTTCTTAATAAATAACCTCAGACCCAGAACTGATTCCGCCCATCCAGGCTGTCCATTCGATTCTCCCGGACAGGACGTAATATAAGAGGGCTTCCTGTTCCAGCTGAGCTTTGCTTGAGCAACAAAGCCTTCCTGACCACCAGCTCTTTGGTTGTTCTTTGGGCCTGGCTTCTGGTTTGGACTTCCTCTTTGGTTGTGGCTATTGCCTTTGTCCCACGGCTATAAGCTAGGGTGGCCAGGTGAGCTCTTTTACAGAGAATCGTCCTCTGTTTGAAGGTGTCTTCTATTTGAAAGACTTCCCTGTTCAATTCCAGTTTAAAGATTAAGAACTGTTGTCCATCAACAGTTATAACCAGGGCAGCAGACTGAGCAAGCAGACACACAGGTCACCTGGTCAGATCTTCCACAGTATGGTGAGATGTATTTCTATTAAAAATTATAGCGATTATTTTAAAATTTGCGCGCGCGCGCGCACACACACACACACACACACACACATATATATATATGTGTGTGTTAGCATATGCATATTGTATGAAAATTGGTTTGCTCTTTTGGTGATGCATTTCCTGTTTTTTGGGTGGGGGGAGGTGACTTATAAGTGCCCCACCCTACTTCTAGCTCACCTTTGACTGCTGCCCATGACCCAGCCTTGGCAAAAGGGCTAGTTCACAAATTCTTGTTCATCAAATTCAGGAGATTACTAAAACTGCAAAAACTAATGACTTCACAAAAATGTTCATTAAGAACATTTTTATTGTGGTTGTATTGTTATATTGTGGTTTTAATGTTCTATATATTTTAAATTGTTTTATTGTGTGTTTGGTTTTAATTTTTGTGAACCGCCCAGAGAGCTTCGGCTATTGGGCGGTATAGAAATGAAATAAATAAATAAAATAAGAACAGAGATTCTTGGCTCCTACAAAACAATGAATAAGCAAATACTTGGTTCAAGAAGATAACACATTTATAGGAGAGTTAGCTAATTATTAGCCACTAAGGGAGCAATCCTATGGCTGCTAGTCAGCGGCTAGATGGCCATAGGATATCTGGTTTTCTGGGAACTGACCTCGGAGCCCATGCTCCAAGGTCGGTTCCTGGAGAACCGACCTTCCCCCCCACTTCTGCGCTGCCTCACAGGCAGTGCAGAAGAGCCCTAAGCTCCGTGCTTGGAAGAGGAGTGCAGAGCAGCCAAAATAGGGCGTTCTGGGGTGGGGGTGGGGGCGGAAATGCCGGTACAACACATCCTACATGCCATCCGGCAGCCTCCTCCCCCGCTCCGCCCTCCCAAGGCCAGACAGCTGAAATCGGCTGTCTAGCCAAAAATGCAGGGCAGGAGAAGCGCGGAGGGAACGATCCCCTCTTTGCTTCTCCTGCCCTGCATTGGATAGGTGGACACCTCCAAGTTCGGAGGCAGCCGCATATCTGCATAGGATTGCCCCCTAAGTGTCATTTCGATCTGACATTAATCAGAAATGGTATAGCCTGAAGGGACATGATGTAGGAAGTAGGGCTGTTCGCTTCGGTGCCGAATCCGAAACCCGAAGCAAATTGGGGGGGCTTCATTGAGCTCCAAAGCAGGTCAGAATAGCCCCAAGGTGAGCCAAAGTGAAGTAGCTTGCCACCAAAGCACCTCGATGCACCTTGAAGATTCGGAGCTACTCTGAAGCGGTTCTGAAGCCCAGGCAGCCAGTCTCTAAAATGTATCAACTTGTGAAAGTCCAGGGAAGGGGGCAAGGGGGAGGGGGGAAATGGTGAGCCTTGGCGAATGGCAATTCTAGTTCCCAGGTTAGGCTTGAATTTAAGCTAGCAGTCTCCAATCAGTGACAGTAGTGGAGTTGGGGGGGATGCTGTATATAATAGGAGATCAGTCTGCTTTCGTTCCTCTGTGAGCGAGAGTTGGCTAGCTAGATCTGTGCAGTGTGTGCGTTCTGCTGCAGCTTCACTTGTCATTCTTCTTTCCCACCCAGCCCTTCTCAATTCAGCTATTCCCATTAGTCTTCCCTTTATTTTCTACTAGATTCTTTATTTTCAAAAAAAAAATTTTAAGTACATTCGCTCCTTTGCCTTGTTCTTTGCCCCCCTCCCCCACTGCCCTTCCCAATTCCTGTATTCCCTCCCTTCCCATTTCAACTCTTATCTTTCATTAAAAAATACCCCCCAGATCTCTTTTCTGTTATTCTTTACAGTGTATTCCCTCACACTTACACTCTCTCTCTCTCTCTCTCTCTCACTCACACACACACACACACACACACCCTTAGCTTGTAGGTAGTAGGTACTAGTCTAATGCTACTTTCCTTGCCTTGTTCTTTGGCTCACCCCCCCCCCTTCTCAATTCCTTCCCTTCCCATTTTCAACTCTTTCTTTAAAAAAAAGAAAAGAAAAAAGGCCAGCGCCCCTTCCCGTAGGTGCCTCTCCTTCTCCTACTCTGCCATTACTGTTTTCCTAGGTGATGTGTATTCCATTCACCCAAAGAGAGCCTGAGGTCATCCATTGTGAAGCTGCATAGGAAAGTACTAGGGGAGAGGGGTTATTTTGCACTTCAAAAAAAAAACCTGCACCAGAGATTAGGGATAGTGACCTCCTCCTAATCATTTCTTAAACACCTAACTTCTAGGGAGCAATCCTGTGGCTGCTAGCCAGCAGCTAGATGGCCATAGGATACATTGGTTTCCGGGAACCAACCCCGGAGCCTGCGCTTCCAGGAACCAACCTCGGTCCCCAAGAACCGACTTTCCCCTCCTGCGTGCTGCCTCGCAGGCAGCTTGGAACAGCCCTCGGAAGAGGAGCGCAGAGCGGTCAAAACTGGGCGTTCCTGGGGGCGTTCCGGGGCAGGGAAGGTGGAAATGCCAGTACAACACATCCTATGTGTCATCTGGTGGCCGCTTCCCCTGCTTCGCCTTCCCACGGCTAGACAGCAAATGTCTAGCTGTCTAGCCACAAATGCAGGGTGGCTGAAGCGTGGAGGGGATGATCCCCTCCACGCTTCTACCCTGCATTGGATAGGTGGTCCCCTCCGAGTTCGGAGGCAGCCACCTATCCCGACAGGATTGTACCCTAAGTTTATTACCTTTGGTTTGAGTTTCTGAGAACAGCACATTTTACCTGTGCCTAGAACAAAAACTACTGGGCCAAACTGTCTTGACGTTTGGAGATTCAATAACTTGCATTGCGGCTGCCAGTTGCCCAGATTTCATGCACTTCTGTGGAACCAGTGAAAAGTTATAGCTCTTTGCTTTGAGAGATTTTGCTGGAAAAAGCACATTTTATCTATGCCTAGCACAAAAACTACAGGGCCAAACTGTCTGAAATTTGGCAGATTGAATCATCTCCATGGGGGCTGTGAGGTCCCCAAATGTCATGTATTTATCTTAAACTGAAAAGGTTCTGGCCTTTTCTGTTTTCTAATGTGAGTCAATGAGAAAATGTAAAATCCAAATAATTTGGATATCCGAATCTTGCTTCAGGTCCAAATCCGAAGCAAATCAGATCGGTCCGAAGTGAAGCAGACCCGATTCAGAAGGTCCCAATCAGCATCCAGAGCGAATTGGGCGGTCTGTGCACAACCCTAGTAGAAAGCACTGCTGCAGCTAAGCAGATTTGGCCTTGTACCTTATCTAGAATTACTGGATTTTTTAAAAGTCTTTCAGAGGCTCTCCACACTATTGAGAATTGTAGAAAACCAGGGTTCTCGATCGGGTGAAGAGCCTCCACAGATACAGGAAGCTCTCTTCAGAAAGTTGCCTTCCATGAGTACAGTGGCAATGGAAATACCTGAGGAGTGGGATGGACTAGAGCACCCCCCCTCACATGTTTAGTGTAGGCAGCAACAGAAAGCCTGAGTAGGGCACCCCTCTTTGTTTTTTCTCTTCCCCTTCCCTCCCTGCCACTCTTGGCTCTTTCCTCTTAGTCACGTCCTCCCGCCTTAACTGGCAGCACCACCACCTTGTCTCTTTCTCTTTTTTAACTTTGAAAGGGTTTGGCTGCGCTGCGGGTTAGAAAAGCTGCAGTCACACCTGGCATGTTGGTTTTCCCGGTGTGCCTCTGGGCCCATGTGGCACAACCTGGGGGGATCTTCACAGCAATGGAATGAGAAGCGCACTGGCCTGTTACCCGGATTTTCACAGAATCAGCTTTGGTTCGTCAGGGACACACGAAGCAAGAAAAGCTGAGTGTGCAGTACCTTAAAAATCCGCTTTTCACGGGTCACACTGTGCTTGAAAGCAACATACTTCCGGTTTGGGTGGGGGGAGTAGAACTGAACATTATCAACCTGGCAGGTGCTGCTCAACCAATGACAGAGGCTTGTTTCCTGCCCCTGTCCAGACTGCCCCTGGCTACCACATCATCCCCAACAGCATCTGAAGGCTCCCCATGAGAGCATCCCACCAGTACAATGTCGTCCCATTCCAGCCAACAAGGAGGCTGCAGACTGGCCATGACATCATGTGCTACAAAGAACCTCCAAAGAGTCACAATCTGCAGCAAATCGCCCATGAAGACAGGCCCCTAGAGTCCATCTGGAGAAACGAAGGTGCTGGGTATCACTGTAGCATCCTCTGCAGTGTACCTGACCTGGAGCCTGTCTTCATGGGTGATTTGCTGAGGATTGGGACCATTTGGAGGTCCTTTGTGGCACATGACATAGTGGCCAGTCTGCAGCCACCCTAGAGGTGACTTGTGGGGAAGCCGCATTTTTGCAGACTCCTTTTACTCAGTTTTTTCCCCCTTTAATTTGGCTCTCCCGTGGTTCAGCTGCTGTGTGCCCACTTTAAATTTGCTATGATCAAGTGTTTTCCGTGAATGTGCATTGTATTTATATTTTTATGTGATGAGTTTATAATATGTTGTATACATTTAAACAAAATTTGTTTTTGTTTTTTTAAGCAAAGCTTTGGATAAGACACCTCTGTTTTAGGGGATAAAGCCCAGTACTGATAATAGACTATCACCAGCACCAGAGCATGGAATTTTGGCATGTCCAAAGACCGAGTGTTGCAAGAAATGTTTGCTTCCAATTAAGAATCGTTCAGGAACTGTCTCAACAGGCTTGTTTAATAAAAACAAACATTTGTTTTACTTCCTCTACTCTCTGTCCTCTCTCGCTTTGCTGTTGTGGTGAGTCACTTTCTGGTTGGAAAAAAGCAGAAACATAGAAAGGTAACCATTATTTACTGACCTGATTCACATGGTGAATGGCAGATCATGGGTTAATTAATGGTTGCTGGGCTATATATGGGTTAGGAGCATGAAAGTGAGGGAATTATAAACGGGGTTAGTGGGGCAAAGAGAAGTAAGAGTTGGAGGACGGAGAGGTGTTATGGAAGGGATGTTTCCATGACTAAAGTATTTTGTCCAGGTGGAAGGAATGAGAACGAGCGAAGACCACGAAGATGAGTTGAGAGGGGGTGCTTATGGGGACTTAGGTTCGCAAAATGTTCTGGTTTGAATGCCCCAAAGAGGTATGGTGCTTCTTTTGAGTAGTACAATTTCAGGTGACTAGAAGTTGGCCTTCAGGGGACAGATGGATGTGAAGGCAATATCCTTGGAGTGATACTTGGAAGTATTAGTCCAAGTTTACTCCTATAGTAGGATGGACCAGTGATCTCTGCCTAGCCTGGAATACCACTGCCAGCACTGGCCCCAGGTTTTTTGTGGGCCCTTTGGCAAGACACCCCTCTTTAATGGGCCCCCTCCCTCAGGGAGTCTCCCTTCTCACCACCATTGTCACCAGCTGCTGTTGTTCCTCCTCCTCCTCTTTCTCATCATGGCGACCACTTGCTTGCTTGACAAGCAGAGAGCCAGCCAGCGAGTAGGCAGGGGCATCTGCTGCTGCTCCTCAGCACGATCACCGTTGCCTGGGCCAGAGTGAGAGGCAGGTGAACAAGCAGGCTGCAATGGTGAAGAAGAGGAGCAAGTCCAGGGGCCTCTTCTCAGTGGGCCCCTACTGGGGTGTGAGCCCTCAGCTGCTGCCCAGCTATGCCTACCCTTGATGATGGGCCTGACTACTGCCTTAGTTCACTATCACAGCTAAGTCCTTATACGCAGAAGGCCTGTTTTCTGTCAAGGGCCACAATACCTCAAGGGCAATCTGTTGGGGGCTGCCTGTTAGTGGTGTGTGGGGTCAGAGTAAAAAATGAGCAGGGTTTGCAACACTGCAGGATTAGATAATGCACACGTTCACTCGCTCTGCCAATCTCTCTGTGCCGCCCCATCCATGTATTTCTTTCTCTCACTCTGTGGTTGCACGAAATTAGGCCAAGCACCGCATGGAAGTTACCTAAACACACAACTATGTGTAAATACACAACTACGTGTATGAGAATTGCTTCTCTAGGGTACAATTCCATGCCACTCAAGTGTGCGTGCCTATCAAAATCATGTGGGCGGAGCCAAAATCAATCGGTTGGGGACAGTCCCAAGCAAATGGCGCCCTACCCATTGGTGGAATGCCAACTAGTTGGACAAGACCAACACAACTGGCCCTCCCTGAATAAATGACTGCTCATTTATTCATTCATTTAAATAATTTTGCTCCACTCTTCAGCCCACCCCCCACCCCAGGCTCCCAGAGCAGCTATGGCAGGGGCTGGGGAACTTGTGGCTCTCCAAATGTTGTTGGACTGCATCTCCCAGCATGGCTCACCACTTGCTATGCTGGCTAGGGCTTATGGGAGTTACAGTCCTACAACAGCTGGGGAGC
This sequence comes from Heloderma suspectum, assembly GCF_057233095.1. Classification (NCBI taxonomy): domain Eukaryota; kingdom Metazoa; phylum Chordata; class Lepidosauria; order Squamata; family Helodermatidae; genus Heloderma; species Heloderma suspectum. The sequence goes on from NC_139459.1 coordinate 30,977,737, forward strand.
CATAGGGTGCCCACCCTTGACCTTTGCAGAGGTTCGCTGGGTATGCATGTGAAAAGAACCTATATTAGTACAAATATTGGATTGTAGCCAATGTTAGTCCTATTCGGAGCAGACCCATTGAAATGAATGAGATTTAAGTTAGACTAACATTGGATACAACCCATTGTGCTAAATGTTTAACATTATTTACTGAAGTCAACACGAGAGATTACTAGATTGTACTTTAGCGATTTGTGCTTTGATGAGAAGTTCTGGTTAAAGAGTATATTGCCTGTATGAGCCAGAACAAGGAAAGAGAACGTTACAATTAAAAAAAGCAATTACTGACAAAAGCTGTTGTGTTCATGGGAATTGTTACCCAGGTGCATAATGATAGTAAGAGGACCAATATAATGTACATGACATGAACTGGTCTCTCCATCAGGTAGTGCCAAGAGCAAATGGCATTGGAAGCAAATTATTTGGTTTCCATAATTACGTTGGATGGATGGTTTGACCCTCTTCTCATTTCAGTAAGTGTTGATTTCCAGGGAATATATAGATGGGGCGGCGGGAGTGGGGTGTAGGCACACACTAGATAGCAGGGACTGGTATGAAGTAAAGAGGCTGACATTTCTCTGTAGTCTGCACAGAACCTGAAATTAAGTAGATTTAAACCACTCCAGATATGTAGGCTTTCACAGTCACAGCTATGCATAAGCGTACTTATCACCTTACTAGTGTGTCATGGAAGGGACCCACGCCACAAATATAACATTAGAGGCCCTGGTCCATGTGAGAAGAGTTCATGTTGCACCTTCTCCTGATAATGTATCACATTTCCCCGATACTGGTTTGATGATGGTTCTCTAGAAGATTTCAAAAATTTGTCCTCTCTTATCTTCCAGTGCTACTAAAATCCTTATTAATACTCTCATTACCTTCTCTTGACTTTTGTGTTTTGTTTTGCTTTGCTTTCCTCTCTCTCACCTTAAACCTGTTAGCTTGTATCCCTAGTGCTCCATCAGCAGGAGCATTCCTTCAATGATTGATTGATTGCATTTATACCCCGCCTTTTTTTCCTCTTGCAAGGAACCCAAGGCGGCTTACATTCTCCTCCTCCTCTCCATTTTATCCTCACAACAACAACCCTGTGAGGTAGGTTGGGCTGAGAGTCTGTGACTGGCCCAAAGTCACCCAGTGAGCTCCCATGGCTGAGTGGGGACTAGAACCCGGAGATCCCGGCTCCCAGTCCAGCACTTTCACCACTACACCACGCTGGCTCTCAATGAAGTTCTTCTCATGGGATGCTCTCATCAAATGTGGGGGGGGGATTTTTTCTGATTCTCACCCCCCCCCGTGCTGTTTCCACCCCTGAAAATCTGCTCCAGAGAATTGGGAGGATGGTCTAAAATGGGGGGGGGGGCAGCAGAGGGGAAATTGGTGAAAATTGCCTGTTTCAGAGGCATTGCTGTGTTAGCATTTTTTTGATGATGCCACTGCTTCTCTGTGGGCACATGTCAATAAATACTGCACAGTATCTTTTGTTCTTACAATGTCTTCCTGCACCACAAAGCAATATGTAGTGCTGCAGTTGCAGGAGAAATAGGCGGCCATGTTTTCAGGACCACACGAGCAGAGTTTTATCGGTTTCTAATGTCATTTCATGTAACATGCCGCTTTATAGTGCTTTCATTGCATGAGAAGTGGGACATAGTTGTAAGATAAGTCCTGCTGCCCCAAGGATTTTTTTAAAAAATTGTTTAACACACGCGTACCTGCACAGCCGCGCATAGCTTTATCTGGTAGAGGGCTGCTGTTGTTTTTAACACTGCCACCAGTTTCTTCTGTTCCCCTGTGTCCATTGCCCCATCCCCCCACCCTTGTCCCACCACTCTGGGAGCTTGATGTGTGTTGCTACGGCTACCACAGCTCCTCACTTCCAGGCACCTTGCTCACTTTTGCTGCAGCTTGGGTGCAGCAGCAACAGCCATTAATGCTGAGGTATTTTTTCCCCTCCCCTTTCTCGCAGAGTCGACACTACACTTGCTTCCTCTCTCTGCTAAAAAGCATTGTCCACACATAAGTCAATGTGACTTATGTCTGAGTTGACATGTATATGATTGTATTGTCAGCTTCCTGGGTGGCCCAATCCACACAGCTGATTTAGTGCGGAGTGACAGCACATCAGGATCATTCGCGACAGAAGATGTTGTTGCCAATCTGCAGCAACCCCGCAGCTTCCCTCTGGAAATGGCGCATTTTCAGAAAGTCCTTTTAGTGCGTCTTTTTTCCTTAAACGTAGCTCCCACATTATTCTGCTGCAGTATGCCCTGTCCCTCCACATTAGGCACATGGGTGTGCCTATTCCTGTGACCTGGCAGTGACGTGGTTAAGGGGTGGGTCTACCCCCTTCCCTCTTTTTCCCTATTCACAATATCTAGCCTCTTTTTCCCATTCACAGTATCGCAGTTGCACTGTTTCAGGCATTCACAATATCAGAGTAGCTGCTTTCCTCATTCACAGTATGTAGCCTGTATTTCCCATTCAGAATAGTGCAGTAGCACTGTTTCAGGCATTCACAATAGTGGAGTCATTGCTTTATCCATTCACGGTTTATAGCCTGTATTTCCCATTCAGAATAGTGCAGTAGCGCTGTTTCAAGCATTCACAATAGTGGAGTCATTGCTTTATCCATTCACGGTTTATAGCCTGTATTTCCCATTCAGAATAGTGCAGTAGCGCTGTTTCAAGCATTCACAATATCCCAGTGGTGGATGAGAGGGGACAGGTGGGGGGTAAATTATAGGGGCTTAATTCAGCACTTCCATTAAAGTTCCCTCAGCAGGGGAGCATGGACAGGGGCAGGGAACAAGGCTCTCTCATTCACTGAGCAGCTCCTATGGGGTTGATGATGTTCTACTCTCTGGACTCTGCCCACCCAATGCTGAAATTTCAAGTGCTATGTGACCCAGGAAAGCAGGCTTTTAGGTAGTGTATACTCCACTTTTCTTGCTTCATGTGTGGCTGATGGACCAAGGTGATTTCATGAAAATCTGGATATAATCAGAAAGTGCTTCTCATGCCATTTCCATGTGGATTGGGCCCTGGTAGTTTTTTTGAGGGAAGGGACTGAAAGAGAGGGCAAGGTAATCCGGAAAGCTTGAAAAGATACTTTAAATGTAATTTTCTTCAAAGAATGAAGGGGGGGGGCATTGATTTCACTCTCCATTTGATTGAACAAGGTGGAAAGAGAGAGAGAGAGAGAGAGAGGATGGGGAAAAGATGATGAGGAAGGCTGAACAAAGTTTCCATCCACCTCTGAAACTGATCCTCCTCCTCCAAGGTTTCCCCCCCTGCTGCATGTGGGACTGCAAAATTATCTTTTTGTGCACAGCCACATAGCTCTGCAGGACCATTTTTGCAGATAATTGAATTTAAAAAATGTGCAGTTATTCACAGCTGAAGAATTGTATCCATGACCACTGAAAAGTTCAATTTTTGTTTTTGTTTTAAAAAAAATGAATGGCTGACCATTCAGCTGGTCAGTAGAGGACAAACACCTATTTCCTCCCCACAGAGCCACTCCCCCCACCCAAGGTGAAAAGTGAAAGCAGAGAAGAAAGGTTGCCAACCCCATTCTGAAGCCACTCCCAGTGATACAAGTGAAAAGAGCACACTGTTTCTCTACAACAAAAACGCTACCACTGTGACAAAGCAATAAGGAAAAAAGCTGTTATAAATCAGGTCTGCAAAATACCAGAATATAGAGGCAGAAATCACGGGAGTACCATGTGTTGGCAAGTTCATCATGTCCCTCATCAGTGATCCAGATGTTGCTGTAACAGAACAGCCACTGCCTCACCTGGATTTGATGTAACAGAGAGATAAAACTATATGTCATTCATATATTAATGACACCTCAGCCCACACCCCCAGATAACCTCCCGCAGCAGTTTCATGTAGATGTTGAACAGCATGGGGGACAAAATAGAGCCCCACTGAACCCCATAGCTGCTAAGGCACAGAGCAATTATCCCCCAGCTCCACGTTCTGGAATTGGCCATCCAAGCAGGAGAGAAACCACTGCAGTGCAGTGCCTCCAACTCCCAACCCAGACAACCTATCCAGAAGGATATCATGGTCAATAGTGCTGAAAGCTGCCGAGAGGTCCAGGAGAATCAACAGGGTCACACTTTCCCTCTCCCTCTCCCGGCAAAGGTCATTTGCAATTTAGAAAGAAAAATCAAGGACAGAGAATTAGTGAAGCATTCAAACAAAATATGGTCCATTGAGCAAATAGAAGCCTTTTTTAAAAAGTGAAATGGTTAGGAGTAATTACTTAAAATACACTATCTAGTCAACAACATTAAATACAAAAAAAAAACACCACACTCTACAATGTCAAAAACATTGTGTGGGCAGGAAATAACATTCCGTATCAGCTATTGAATAAAACGTTTCAGAAATTGCGCCCACCACATATTAGACTAGTGGAGAGACCTTGATGGGTTTCTCAGCCACGCACAGCCAGTGTGTTTGAGTTTCTCTTATCAAATTAATTCTGAGCCACAGCTGTGTCCAAGGTAACAAAATCAAGGCACAGTTGTTCATACTCTCTCAGGCTAAATTCACCCATTAGTATTTTTCTAGGGTCTTGTTCCACCGAAGTGAAAACCTTGGTAGTTCCACTTCACCACAGTGGGGTGGGCAGGGGAGGTCTCCTAGACTGGATATTTGTCTCTATATAAATTATTGTCTGCACATAGAAAGCTAAAGATCAGGGAGATGGGATCTGGTAATTGCCCCAAGCCTCTCACATGGAGGCAGCTACATCAACAGTGGCACTGCTCAGTGAAAACATAATCCCCAAACCAGGAATAATTTCCATACTTTGGGTTTTTGAACAATGCTTTACTTACTGGCCTCCATGGAGGGATTTGCTCTTCCTGTCTTTCAGTTGTACCCAGTTGTGTCATTCCACCAGCAGAAGGGAACCGCTGGTAGAATGGATTTCCCCCTCCTCCCTGCAGCTTCCCCTCAAACACGCACCCAGATCTTTGCTGGATGGTCCCACAACCCTCTGGAGCAGATTTGGTGTATGGGGGCTGCAGGGGAGAGGAGAGGACGGGGATGCCCTGTTATACAAGTGGAACTCCAGTCCAGTTCTGCAAGCAGACTTCTGCTTACATGAGGGTTGAATTCAACCCCTGGTACTTAATCCACACATTTTGTCAAGATACAGACCATTAACCTAGTTCTCCCTGCTCTCCCCAATACTCCTAGACAGGCCAATGTTTTGCTGGCTGGAGGTCAGGGCAATACAGCCAACACCCCAGGCAACAATAACAAGCAGGTGTAGGCAACCAGACTTTCTGGACTAAAAAACCTATAAGACTCAGAGAGCATGGCCAAGGCCAATACTGCCTCCAGTATTAGAGGCAGTAAGCTTATGTACACCAGTTGCTGGGGAACATGGGTGGGAGGGTGCTGTTGCACTCATGTCTTGCTTGTGGGTTTCCTGTTGAAGCTGGTCAGCCACTGTGTGAACAGAATGCTGGACCAGATGGACAATTTGTCTGATCCAGCATGGCTCTTCTTATGTCTTAATGGTCAAGGATGATGGGAGTTGCAGTCCAAAACATCTGGAAGGCACCACATTGCCTACTCATGATCAGCAAGGAATTTGTTCTGGCTCGGCCATGAACTTTAACTAACATGACTAACTTAGGTCCCATTCATTTCAATGGTTCTGCTCTATGTAAGTTTTATGTTGGATTTTACTCTTTCTGTTTTATATTTATGATGGAGAGCGAAGCGAGGAAGACTCCCATATTCAGGAGTGCTGTACAAGATGCAATTAGTTCCAACAGTATTTTTTTTCTTTCAGTTTTCACATGCACTCCTACTCAGGTGTGCCCCCCACACACACACACAATTGCAATCACATGGAAAGGGCTGAGCTGAACTGCCCTGCACTGCCTGCCCTCTGGTGTTCCACGTGTGGTGGACAACATCTATAAAGAGGAGCGTCCTTTATGCACGTAAGACTTTTCCCATCACTGGCAGCCCTGATCACACAGGCTGTGGAGGCTGGTAGCTCCAATGTCAGTGGGGCAGTGAATCTGCTCTGGGTTTCAGTCAGGTGCAAAACTATCCAACTACTGATTGGCTAGGCACACTCCAAGCACTCCTGGGCAATTTTCATCAGCCTGATAGAGCTTCCTGTGTGGGTGAGTTCCTAGATTGTATTTATTAGTTACCTTTATATCCCACCTTTCCTCCAAGGAGACCAGGGTGGCCTGCATGATCCTCCTCCCCATTTTATCCTCACCACAATCCTGTGAGGTAGGTTAGGCTGAGAGTCAGTGACTGGCTGTCATGCAGTGAGCTTCATGGCCGAATGGGGACTAGAACCCGGGTCTCCTGAGTCCCAGTCCAAAACTCTAACCACTACACTGGCTCTTTTACACATGTTGGGCTCAAGGAAATTGTAACATATATTGCAGGGGAATTCGTCAGAACAAGGCATCAGGCAAAAGAAACCTATTAGCAGTGTGCAAAAAACAACAACCCAAAACAAAAGGCCAAACTAGAAGAAACACTACCATTCTGCAATAATGTCTGCTACTGCTGCCAATCAAACACACTTGACACCTCACATGCAGTGTCTTCCTGGGGAATAGATTATAAAACAATCCACCACAAATGACAGATGTTTCCTAGGTTATTTGCTGAATGTTTGGGAGCTGCTCAGCCACCTCACACAATGCAAAACTTTTAAACAAAGACAAATAGAACAAGAGTATCTTCTCATTCTACTTTCTACTCATTTTTTCTTGTAGTCTGGCGTTGAAGGGATTTACAGGAGTTCTAGAAACCCTCAAGGATGGATTTTGATTGATATAAACAGACAGAATTACAAAGTGAATTTCATGTCAGGTTGACCTTCCTTAGCACAGAAATAAGAAATGATTGTGTATGATGACCTACTCCTCTCTCTTGGTGTGTAGGACTGTTTTTTACTTTTAGAAAAACAGATAAATTGTATGGGAGGTGGGTTGATATATAGTTACCAGAAAAATATACATACATAAAATACAAAAGAAAAAAAATTAACTGGCCTTTTAAGCAGGTGATAATGATTATCTCTGTGCTTGAAGTGTTCTACACATCAAGCTGCTTTTAAAGGCACAGGAGGAGGCCAGCCCATTGTTCCCGGTCAATTGGCAATCCTACATCCAATTCTTGATCTTAGCCAGAGGAAGCAAGCAAGCAATGCTTTTATTTTGAAGATTTGGGGTGTGATGTTATAGCAGCAGTATTGGAAATATATTAGGACTGTGTACCGCTTCAGCATAACCTTGCTGGCATGTGAAATTTAGCCTTGTGATACGTTCCATGGGGTTTTCTTGGCAAGAATACTGGAGTGGGTTGCCATTTCCTTCTCCAGTGGACCACATTTTGTCAGAACTCTCCGCCATGACCTATCCGTCTTGGGTGGCCCTGCACAGCATAGCTTATGGCTTTCATAATTTATTTCACATGCCAGCAAGGTTATCCTCAAAATCCTACAAGCTAGGCTTCAGCAGTATGCGAACCGAGAACTACCGGAAGTACAAGCTGGGTTTTGAAGAGGCAGAGGAACTAGAGATCAAATCGCCAACTTTCGCTGGATCATAGAGAAAGCAAGAGAATTCCAGAAAAAACGTCTATTTCTGCTTCATTGACTATGCTAAGCCTTTGATTGGGTGGATCACAACAAACTGTGGAAAATTCTGAAAGAGATGGGGGTACCAGACCACCTTACCTGCCTCCTGAGAAACCTGTACGAGGGTCAAGAAGCAACAGTAAGAACCAGACATGGAACAACTGAGTGGTTCAAAATTGGGAAAGGAGTACGACAAGGCTGCATATTGTCGCCCTGCTTATTTAACTTATATGCAGAGTACATCATGAGAAATGCTGGGTTGGATGAATCAGAGGTCGGAATTAAGATTGCTGGGAGAATTATCAACAACCTCAGATACACAGATGATACCACCCTTATGGCAGAAAGCAAAGAGGATCTAAAGAGCCTCTTGTTGAGGGTGAAAGAGGAGAGTGCAAAAGCTGGTTTGAAACTCAACATTAAAAAAACAAAGATAATGGCATCTGGTCCCATCACTTCCTGGCATATGGAAGGGGAAGAAATGGAAGCAGTGACAGATTTTATTTTCTTGGGCTCCAAGATCACCACAGACAGTGACTGTAGCCATGAAATTAAAAGACGCTTGCTCCTTGGGAGGAAAGCTATGGCAAACCTAGACAGCATAGTAAGAAGCAGAGACATCACCTTGCCAACAAAGGTCCATCTAATCAAAGCTATGGTTTTCCCAGTAGTAACATATGGCTGTGAGAGCTGGACTATAAGGAAGGCTGAGCACCAAAGAATTGATGCTTTCGAACTGTGGTGCTGGAGAAGACTCTTACGAGTCCCCTGGACTGCAAGGAGGTCAAATCAGTCAATCCTAAAGGAAATCAACCCTGAGTGCTCATTGGAAGGACAGATACTGAAGCTGAAGCTCAAATATTTTGGCCACCTAATGCGAAGAGAAAACTCTCTGGAAAAGACCCTGATGCTGGGAAAGACTGAAGGCAAAAGGAGAAGGGGACAGCAGAGGATGAGATGGCTAGATAGCATCACTGATGCAATGAATATGGACTTGAGCACGCTCCGGGAGAGAGCGCAGGACAGGAAGGCCTGGCTTGCTATAGTCCATGGGGTCACGAAGAGTCGGACACGACTGAACAACAACAACAACCGCTTCAGCCCAAGGCCCGAGTTGAAGCAGGTTGCTTCAGGCTGCTTCAGCCTCCTACTGAAGCGAAGGGGGCACAAAGCGACCCAAAGTGGGTTGGGGGCTCTCCAAAGTGGGTTGGGGGCTCTCCAAAGCCCTTCAGTGAGCTTCGGCACCCCAGCCACACCAGCGCCTCCAGCTCCTTACCTGAGCCATAAGGAGCAGGAGTCACTGCCATCGTCGCTGCCACCACCATTACCGCTGCCGCCACCCCACTGCCACCAGTCCTGAGCCCTGGATATGCACCGACTCTTGTTGCAAGGAGTTGCCATTTTTAAAGTTGTAGTCCAACCCATATTGAGGGCACCAGGTTGGGGAAGGCTACTTTACATGTAGCCTTTCTGTAGGCTACCTATAAAGCTCCAAGTGGCTAGAGAGTCTAGCTGCTTCAGCAAGCAACACACTATCATTCAAAGTGTGCCCGCAAATGCTGTGGAGCAACGGGTTGGTAGCCAGACAGGCAGCCATCTCCCCCTCCCCCCATAAGATCATTTGCGGCCACATTTTGAACACCTCTGACAGCCGGGGTTGCTTGCCACTTAGAATGGCTATTACATGCAAAGCAAGAAGGGAAGGGTTTTTAAAAGGCAGCCCGCCGCCCACCTTATATGAGTGTACGTTAGCCCTCGCCATGGTTCACATAACTGTGAAAACTGAAGGACAAGTCCACTAGGGTGGCCAACATTTTCCTTTAGCAAAGTTTCTGTGCTTTTAACTGCCACCCAACATACAGATTTCAGATGGTGGAACTTTTCCTCAGCACTGAAAGGCAGTGTTGGGGGGGGGGGTCAGCTCTCCTAGGGGTGAACCCTGGGTCATCTGAGGCCCTATGAATCATCAGTCATACACAGTAAGTTGTGTGCCCTTTACAGGTGTTTCCAGATGAGGTTCACAGATTTTTATGGGGGGGGGAGTCAGACATCACTGTCTACATCTGGTAACCCTCCATATTTTCCCACTGCTTTTTCCATCTTTTTCCTTACCAGAAAAAACAGTTATGGAGGAAAAGGTGGAATGGCTGCACAATTTGATTGTTCGTGATAGGATACCTCATTTAGGAAGTACCCTAAGCAAGCCTCTTTAATTCTTCTCTCTCTCTCTCTCTCTCTCTCTCTTCCCCTTCCTTGAAAATAGTGGCCACTAGAATAAGTGGGGAATGAAGTTATTCTACTGTGCATTGTAAATTGTATGTGTTGGGAATATTGCAACCTTGTCTGCAAGTTACTGGAAGGGGGCAGTGTTGCAGTTAGTTAATTCATGGGAATTTTTACCACAGCTAGCCTTAGGATCTCTATAGCCTACTGTGTGGTTTCCTATTATTTCTTCCTTTTGGTCCTCCCTTTCCTTCCCTTCTCCCTTCTCTATCTCCTCCATTGCTGGGAGTGCATGTGTTTGCTCTCTCTCTCCTGCTGGTGTAATGGAAACACAAAATGGTTTTAACAGACTCTTTTGAAACTCTACGCCCTACCTGCATTGTATATGCAAGAATATTTGTTAGTAAAACTGTTCTCTTTCCTTCACTTAAGCAGGGTGCGGTCTCCTTTTATTATTCTAAGATAGCCATTGTGCAAGTGGAACAGGTAAATGCTCATTCTATTTTGCCTTCTGTTTTTTCTCTGCTAATTGCCTTTCTAACTGGAGGCATCATACTAAGTATGATCTTACTAGCCTTAGCATCTTCAAGAGGTATAAAACTGAGGCTATAATCCTAGACACACTACATGTGAGTAAGTTGCAATTAACTCAGTGGAACTTACTTTTAAGTAGACGTGTGTAGGACTGAGCTGTTAGTTGACATACAGACTTTTCAGCAGCAGTAAGTTGCATTGCTTCTAAACCTGTGAAGCCAGCAAAGCCGAGGCAAAGGAGGACTTGGGCTCCTGTAATGTGAAGATTTGCACTGAGAAGACCATTTCAACAGGTTCAGCTTTTCTTACTCCTACCTGACAAGGCACAACTGCCAAACTTTTCATGACTACCCAGTTCTTAAAGGTACAGGAGTCCTGTCCTTTTCCTTGTCCTATAATACTTTCCAACATCTCCTTGGAATAGGAATCTGTGTCCAGTGACAAATATGACTGCCACTTCACTAGTCCAAACACCGTTTTGTAGATTTTGCTTGTGCTGGTAATTCATCCTAACAATTTTCTTGCAGGATCAGACCAAAGCTCATGTAGTAGGTAGGCCAGTATTCTTTTCCTAGCAACAGCCAGCCAGATACCTTGGAACTGTGACCATCAGGACACAAAGGTAGCGATCATCCTCTGTTGCTTTTCCTCAGCAATAGATAAGAACTACTTTTAGATAAAGGACCGTTTTTAGCACATTTAGGTCTTTGTATTGTTTTATTTTGTTGCCGGTTTTATGTGCAGCACCGTTTGTACATTTTTCTTCTTTTTTAATCTTGGTTTTATTATGTGCTGTTTTTGTCATTGTTTGTTGTTTGTACTTTGTGTTTTTAATTTACCTGTACGCTGCCCAGTCAACTGTCCAGTTACTGGGCAGCCTCAAATTGCAATAAATAAAATAAATAAAAATAAATACTTAACAGGGCCAGCTCCAGGTTATGAACATAAGAAGAGCCCTGCTGGATCAGACCAACGGCCAACAGAGTCCAGCACTCTGCTCACACAGTGGCCAGCTGGTTGCCCCTGGGAAACCCACAAGCAGGACTTGAATGCAACAGCACCCTCCCTCCCTTGTTCCCCAGCAACTGGTGTACATAGGCTCACTGCCTCTGATACTGGAGGTAGCACAGAGGCATCAGGACTAGTAGCGGTTGATAGCTTTCTTCTCCAGGGCTGAATCTACACATAGCATTTATACCGTTATCATAACTATTGGTACACATGACACCAGTGGACATCAATAGTTATGATAACAGTATAACTGCTATGTGTAGATTCAGTCCAGGTCTTTGAAGGTCTTTGGGCAAGCCACCTTCAATGGGCCCCCTGCCTCAGTAAGTCTACCATCTCATCGCTATTGTCACCAGCTGCTATTGCTGTTCATCCCCTTATCATTGCTGCTATTTGCTTGCTTGACAGGCAGACAGCCAGTGAGCAACTAGGCATCTCCTGCTCCTCCTTGTCACCACCACTCTTGCCTGGGCCAGAGTGAGAGGCAGGTGAACAAGCAGGTTGCAATGGTGAGGAGGAGCAACTCGGGGGACTGTCAGTGGGCCCCTCTGGGGTGTGTGCCCTCGACAAGTGCCCAACTATGCCTACCCTTGATGCCAACCCCAATAAGTAATTGAAAAGTAATAAAATCAGCAGATTGTCTCCAAATATAGAAGCTGCTGTTTAGCTTTCATGGCTAACAGTCATTGACCTTAAATGATACTTCACTCACCAGGGAGGAAAAAGAAATAGGAGGAAATCTCTCCGAAACTATTGGCTTATGTCCAGGAACTGGGATAAAAAAAAGATTAATGATCTTGGCTGTTACTGGTTCTTTTTTCCTTAAGACTCCCCTCTCCACCCTGTACGCACGAGTGCGCGCACACACACGTTTTGTGCTAACCTCAGAAAGCAATCTTCTGTTTGAAGCCTCCTTTGATGATGTCGAAAAGGTACTTGCAGCAAGATAAAAGGCTGCAGACAGCCTTTCCCAGTTTGATGTATTTTTAGCAAAGATCTTGTACTGTGTCAATGGTCACTGCTCTTAGTCTTCACTTACTCCAGAGGATTTTCACTGATGGCAATGTGGCTACCATGAAGTCAATGGCCTTTCAGAGGCTGTTATTGAAGATAGCCACATCTAGAATATTGTATGTTAATTCTGCTTGCCTGCTTTAAAATAGGGCATCCTCGTGGATACTGGGGCGGGGGGAGGTGTCTCCATGAGCGATTTACTCCAAGGTGGCTGCGTAGTGAGGTCTTTAGGGATACATGACATCATGGGCATCCAGCAGCCACCCCAGAGCTTATCAGGAAAAGCCAGATTTCCTGAGACTGCTTAAAGTCCGATTCTTTTCCTTAAGTCAGGTTCTCCCCTGTATAGTTGCTGTGTGCCCCAATCCCTGCATTTACTTTGGGTATGCTAGACCTTTCATGATGAAAGGCATGGGGATGTGCCTTTCATCATGACCCTGGTCAAGGGGTGTTTCCCTTGTGTTTCCCATCTCTGCACAAACCAAATAGTGTCTACTCAGAAGTAACTCCCATTGTGCTCAGTGAGGCTTGTTCACTGAATGCCCACATCAGATCCCCCTCAATTGAAATGGCACAGTTTAAAGCCCAATCACCTAAGTGCCGTAAAGCGTGATCTCGAGGCTCTGATTCTCTGTTATTTGGTTTATTGCCTTAGGAAGTAACTATTTTGACCCTTAGTTATAGAGATCCTGCAGAGCATCAAGTTACAATGGGGGCTGGCTTCCCGTCTTTGTGTTTAGTGCTCTCTTTCCATAACAAACCCATTAGTGTCTCCTCAGAAGTAAGTCCCATTGTGCTGAATGAGGCTTGCCCTCTGAATGCCTACATCAGAATTTACCAAGATCTCCCTGTATTGAACACAGAGTTTAAAGCACTGATTCCCTGAAGCCTGTAAAGCGCTTTACCAAACCTGCGATTCTCCATGGCTTGGTTTATTGCTTTAGGAAGTACCTACTTCACACCTTCGTTACAGAGATCCTGTGGTTAGAAAGGGGGCTGGTTTTCCATCCCTGTGACACCCTCTTTCCCAGCACAAGCATGTGTGTGTCTACTCAGAAGTAACTCCCAGTTTGCTCAATGAGGCTTGCTCCTGAAATGCAGGTGCATCTGGACTTTCAGGGGAAAGGAGAAAGGGGGGATTGTGGGGAGGGAGCCTCTCTTATTGGTTGAGCAGCCCCTGGGACCCCATTCTTGATCACAGCAGAATGTGTTGCTTGACTGTGACAGAGGGATGGGAACCCAGAACTGTTTTTTTTATGAAGACCAGAACATTTCATCAACTGAGTGTTTGGGGGGTGGGGAAGAGGGAGAAGGAGCCAGCTTTTCCCCTTCTCATCCTCGTTCCTTTTGATTACTTCATCCCTGTCTCCTGCATCCACTTCATCCCTTCATTAATCCAGCAGCTCTGCTCCCTAAATGTTCTGGCTTCATCCTACTCACCACACCTTTCTCTGTTTTGTTGAGCATAGGAGAAACAACAGCCTACTTCCTTCTCCCCTCCTAAAGCAAACTCCTAGGCTGGGGAAGCAACATCAGAAAAGCATTGCCTCACCACCAATACCACCACCACTCCCCCCGCCCTGCCCCGCCCTAAATCGTATAACTGGTTTTGCAAAGAAGAGAAGGGAACTTTATTGTATTTATGCTTTTCTTTTTTAAAAAAGTGTTTTTCCTCCCCCTCTTCGAACCATCCAGGCAGAAGGGAGGCAATGTGTCTCTGATAACTGCCACCTTCCTTTTCATTCTCTAAGCCAGCTCCAGGGTTGAGGAGGGGACGCACTGGAAATGTGTTGTCAGATTCACCCTCTTCCTATGTTATGTTCCTCCAGAGCCAGTTCTCAGGGGTTTATCATTTTGATGTACTCTTTGAGTGCGCAACAAGAAGAGCTAGAGAGTTGTTGAGGATTTATCTCCATTATCTCTTAAAAAGTGAAATTAGAGAAGAACTGTTAGGACAGACTTGAACAATTCTTGAAGACATAAACAGTGTTTTGCTGGCCAGGGGCAGGAATGTATCCATAGGGTTGCTGATTTTGCCGTCACTTCTATGAAGTTAAGAACATATATAATCGTAAAGATCATATAACACCAGTTTTACAGGAATTCACTGGCTGCCAATATGCTTCCGGTCAGAATGCAAGGTGCTGGTGATGACATTTAAAGCCCTAAGCAGCTTGGGACCTCGATGTTTGAGGATGCGCCTCTCCCTATATATACCTGCCTGAGGATTGACATCTGTTGGAGAGGCCCTTCTCTGTGTCCCATCAGTGTGAGACATACACTACGGTGAGA